>NC_090443.1:1009103963-1012039856 GCF_031143425.1 Pleurodeles waltl | reverse complement strand
AGTGTCGGTTGGTATCCTTCCACATTGTTTTAAGATGAATTGAAGATGAAAGTTAGTAGACACTGGATAGTTCAGTGAGTGGCACAGCAGACTTTTAATATGAGTGTCCAGGTTTGAAGTTCCTGTTCAGGCAGTGTGTTATGTTTAAGAAGATGCACTCTTGAAGTTTCCACTGCTTGATGAATAATGATATTACATTAAGGGAATTGCAAAACCTTCTTATATGGAGTTGTTAAACTCCTTGCTGTTTTATCTGTGCTATGCCTTTTGAGTCGACTTAACACTTAACCAACTGCATTGTATGGTTTGACATGTTGAATATCATTTTTGCTATTCAATGCTCAACATAAATCCAGGATCATAGATTCCTAACAACTTCATAAAGTTGATGAGCAGCTGCTAGCTCATTATTTTATTTGATCATTTCTGTCCGACCTCCTAAAAAGATTGGCTCTGTGGCACAATGGATAGTGCTTTGGCTTTCAAGAGTAATGTAAAGAAGGCATTCAAAAGTTGTGGTTTGAATCCCACCAGAGGCAATGTTGTCCTACATTTCTTTTATAATGAATTGAAATTGCAATAAATAATGCAGCTTCTTCTTGCTCTGAAATCATTCACCAAAATGGCCTTTGAAAGAAGCCCTTTTTTCAACCGACACCACTTGATATAGAAAATATTGTATAATCTACATATAAGAGGAAATTGACAGGTAGACTGAGTAAAATATAATGTATTAGGCAGTAAGAGTTTTTGGTCCTTTCTTAATTGTGTATTGTCAATGAAGAAGCATGAATTCCGAATCAGCAGAAAATGAGATGGTACAAATTTCAGGACTTAAAGAGATAAAATATAATGCTGAGATGTCAAAAGCTTGAATATCAATTCATGATAAAACTCTACATATTGATTATCAATATATGTAATGATAATAATAAATGATTGTCAGTAAATGTAAGGTTGGTATCCTTCCAAATTGTTTTAATGTGATTTGAAGATTAGAGTAAGCAGAGCCTGGATAGCTCAGTCGGTAGAGCATCAGACTTTTAATCTGAGGGTCCAGGGTTCACGTCCCTGTGCAGGCGGGGTGCTATGTTTAAGAAGAAGTACTCTTTTAGTTTCTATTGCATGATGAACAAGATATTACATTGACAGAATTGCAAAACCTTCTTAAATGGAGTTTTTTAAATTGTCAAGATTTTATCCGTCAGAGGCCTTTTGAGTAGACTTATCCAACTGTATCATGTAGTTTGGCATGTTGAATATCTTTTTCCCCATGCAATGCTCAAACATGTAACCATAGATTATAGTATCCTATCAACTTTGTAAAGTTGATCATCAGTTGCTTGCTCATTATTTTATTTCAGAATTTCTGAAAAGTTTCTTGGTGCAGGTTGGCTCTGTGGCGCAATGGATAGCGCATTGGACTTCTAGGAAAATGGTTAAAAAAGGCATTCAAAGGCGGTGGGTTCGAATCCCACCAGAGTCAATATTATTGCTCAATTTCTTTCATAACGAATTGAAATAGCAATAAACAATGCAGCTTCAGCTTCACCCAAAATCATTTACCAAAATAGCCTTTGAAAGAAGGCCTGTTTTAAACAAAGAGTGCTTGAATAGAAAACATTGTATAATCAATATGCAAGAGGAAATTGTCAGGTGTACTGATGAAAATATAATTTACTAGATAGTAGGAGTTTCGGCCCTTTCTCAATTGTATACTGTCACTGAAGAAGCATGAATTCTAAGTCAGCAGAAAATGAGATAGTACATATTTCAGGACTTAAAATAGATGACATTTAATGCTGAGGTTTCAAAAGTTTGAAATATCAGTTCACTATCAAACGCTACATAATGCTTGTCAATATATGCAATCATATTCATAAATATAGTGTCGGTTGGAATCCATCCACATTGTTTTTAAGATGAATTGAAGATGAAAGTTAGTAGACACTGGATAGTTCAGTGAGTGGCACAGCAGACTTTTAATATGAGTGTCCAGGTTTGAAGTTCCTGTTCAGGCAGTGTGTTATGTTTAAGAAGATGCACTCTTGAAGTTTCCACTGCTTGATGAATAAGATATTACATTAAGGGAATTGCAAAACCTTCTTATATGGAGTTGTTAAACTCCTTGCTGTTTTATCTGTGCTATGCCTTTTGAGTCGACTTAACACTTAACCAACTGCATTGTATGGTTTGACATGTTGAATATCATTTTTGCTATTCAATGCTCAACATAAATCCAGGATCATAGATTCCTAACAACTTCATAAAGTTGATGAGCAGCTGCTAGCTCATTATTTTATTTGATCATTTCTGTCCGACCTCCTAAAAAGATTGGCTCTGTGGCACAATGGATAGTGCTTTGGCTTTCAAGAGTAATGTAAAGAAGGCATTCAAAAGTTGTGGTTTTGAATCCACCAGAGGCAATGTTGTCCTACATTTCTTTTATAATGAATTGAAATTTGCAATAAATAATGCAGCTTCTTCTTGCTCTGAAATCATTCACCAAAATGGCCTTTGAAAGAAGCCCTTTTTTCAACCGACACCCACTTTGAATAGAAAATATTGTATAATCTACATATAAGAGGAAATTGACAGGTAGACTGAGTAAAATATAATGTATTAGGCAGTAAGAGTTTTTGGTCCTTTCTTAATTGTGTATTGTCAATGAAGAAGCATGAATTCCGAATCAGCAGAAAATGAGATGGTACAAATTTCAGGACTTAAAGAGATAAAATATAATGCTGAGATGTCAAAGCTTGAAATATCAATTCATGATAAAACTCTACATATTGATTATCAATATATGTAATGATAATAATAAATGATTGTCAGTAAATGTAAGGTTGGTATCCTTCCAAATTGTTTTAATGTGATTTGAAGATTAGAGTAAGCAGAGCCTGGATAGCTCAGTCGGTAGAGCATCAGACTTTTAATCTGAGGGTCCAGGGTTCACGTCCCTGTGCAGGCGGGGTGCTATGTTTAAGAAGAAGTACTCTTTTAGTTTCTATTGCATGATGAACAAGATATTACATTGACAGAATTGCAAAACCTTCTTAAATGGAGTTTTTTAAATTGTCAAGATTTTATCCGTCAGAGGCTTTTGAGTAGACTTATCCAACTGTATCATGTAGTTTGGCATGTTGAATATCTTTTTCCCCATGCAAGCTCAACATGTAACCATGATTATAGTATCCTATCAACTTTGTAAAGTTGATCATCAGTTGCTTGCTCATTATTTTATTTCAGAATTTCTGAAAAGTTTCTTGGTGCAGGTTGGCTCTGTGGCGCAATGGATAGCGCATTGGACTTCTAGGAAAATGTTAAAAAAGGCATTCAAAGGCTGTGGGTTCGAATCCCACCAGAGTCAATATTATTGCTCAATTTCTTTCATAACGAATTGAAATAGCAATAAACAATGCAGCTTCAGCTTCACCCAAAATCATTACCAAAATAGCCTTTGAAAGAAGGCCTGTTTTAAACAAAGAGTGCTTGAATAGAAAACATTGTATAATCAATATGCAAGAGGAAATTGTCAGGTGTACTGATGAAAATATAATTTTACTAGATAGTAGGAGTTTCGGCCCTTTCTCAAATGTATACTGTCACTGAAGAAGCATGAATTCTAAGTCAGCAGAAAATGAGATAGTACATATTTCAGGACTTAAAATAGATGACATTTAATGCTGAGGTTTCAAAAGTTTGAAATATCAGTTCACTATCAAACGCTACATAATGCTTGTCAATATATGCAATCATATTCATAATATAGTGTCGGTTGGTATCCTTCCACATTGTTTTAAGATGAATTGAAGATGAAAGTTAGTAGACACTGGATAGTTCAGTGAGTGGCACAGCAGACTTTTAATATGAGTGTCCAGGTTTGAAGTTCCTGTTCAGGCAGTGTGTTATGTTTAAGAAGATGCACTCTTGAAGTTTCCACTGCTTGATGAATAAGATATTACATTAAGGGAATTGCAAAACCTTCTTATATGGAGTTGTTAAACTCCTTGCTGTTTTATCTGTGCTATGCCTTTTGAGTCGACTTAACACTTAACCAACTGCATTGTATGGTTTGACATGTTGAATATCATTTTTGCTATTCAATGCTCAACATAAATCCAGGATCATAGATTCCTACCAACTTCATAAAGTTGATGAGCAGCTGCTAGCTCATTATTTTATTTGATCATTTCTGTCCGACCTCCTAAAAAGATTGGCTCTGTGGCACAATGGATAGTGCTTTGGCTTTCAAGAGTAATGTAAAGAAGGCATTCAAAAGTTGTGGTTTTGAATCCCACCAGAGGCAATGTTGTCCTACATTTCTTTTATAATGAATTGAAATTGCAATAAATAATGCAGCTTCTTCTTGCTCTGAAATCATTCACCAAAATGGCCTTTGAAAGAAGCCCTTTTTTCAACCGACACCACTTGAATAGAAAATATTGTATAATCTACATATAAGAGGAAATTGACAGGTAGACTGAGTAAAATATAATGTATTAGGCAGTAAGAGTTTTGGTCCTTTCTTAATTGTGTATTGTCAATGAAGAAGCATGAATTCCGAATCAGCAGAAAATGAGATGGTACAAATTTCAGGACTTAAAGAGATAAAATATAATGCTGAGATGTCAAAAGCTGAAATATCAATTCATGATAAAACTCTACATATTGATTATCAATATATGTAATGATAATAATAAATGATTGTCAGTAAATGTAAGGTTGGTATCCTTCCAAATTGTTTTAATGTGATTTGAAGATTAGAGTAAGCAGAGCCTGGATAGCTCAGTCGGTTAGAGCATCAGACTTTTAATCTGAGGGTCCAGGGTTCACGTCCCTGTGCAGGCGGGGTGCTATGTTTAAGAAGAAGTACTCTTTTAGTTTCTATTGCATGATGAACAAGATATTACATTGACAGAATTGCAAAACCTTCTTAAATGGAGTTTTTTAAATTGTCAAGATTTTATCCGTCAGAGGCCTTTTGAGTAGACTTATCCAACTGTATCATGTAGTTTGGCATGTTGAATATCTTTTTCCCCATGCAATGCTCAACATGTAACCATGATTATAGTATCCTATCAACTTTGTAAAGTTGATCATCAGTTGCTTGCTCATTATTTTATTTCAGAATTTCTGAAAAGTTTCTTGGTGCAGGTTGGCTCTGTGGCGCAATGGATAGCGCATTGGACTTCTAGGAAAATGTTAAAAAAGGCATTCAAAGGCTGTGGGTTCGAATCCCACCAGAGTCAATATTATTGCTCAATTTCTTTCATAACGAATTGAAATAGCAATAAACAATGCAGCTTCAGCTTCACCCAAAATCATTTACCAAAATAGCCTTTGAAAGAAGGCCTGTTTTAAACAAAGAGTGCTTGAATAGAAAACATTGTATAATCAATATGCAAGAGGAAATTGTCAGGTGTACTGATGAAAATATAATTTACTAGATAGTAGGAGTTTCGGCCCTTTCTCAATTGTATACTGTCACTGAAGAAGCATGAATTCTAAGTCAGCAGAAAATGAGATAGTACATATTTCAGGACTTAAAATAGATGACATTTAATGCTGAGGTTTCAAAAGTTTGAAATATCAGTTCACTATCAAACGCTACATAATGCTTGTCAATATATGCAATCATATTCATAAATATAGTGTCGGTTGGAATCCTTCCACATTGTTTTAAGATGAATTGAAGATGAAAGTTAGTAGACACTGGATAGTTCAGTGAGTGGCACAGCAGACTTTTAATATGAGTGTCCAGGTTTGAAGTTCCTGTTCAGGCAGTGTGTTATGTTTAAGAAGATGCACTCTTGAAGTTTCCACTGCTTGATGAATAAGATATTACATTAAGGGAATTGCAAAACCTTCTTATATGGAGTTGTTAAACTCCTTGCTGTTTTATCTGTGCTATGCCTTTTGAGTCGACTTAACACTTAACCAACTGCATTGTATGGTTTGACATGTTGAATATCATTTTTGCTATTCAATGCTCAACATAAATCCAGGATCATAGATTCCTAACAACTTCATAAAGTTGATGAGCAGCTGCTAGCTCATTATTTTATTTGATCATTTCTGTCCGACCTCCTAAAAAGATTGGCTCTGTGGCACAATGGATAGTGCTTTGGCTTTCAAGAGTAATGTAAAGAAGGCATTCAAAAGTTGTGGTTTTGAATCCCACCAGAGGCAATGTTGTCCTACATTTCTTTTATAATGAATTGAAATTGCAATAAATAATGCAGCTTCTTCTTGCTCTGAAATCATTCACCAAAATGGCCTTTGAAAGAAGCCCTTTTTTCAACCGACACCACTTGAATAGAAAATATTGTATAATCTACATATAAGAGGAAATTGACAGGTAGACTGAGTAAAATATAATGTATTAGGCAGTAAGAGTTTTTGGTCCTTTCTTAATTGTGTATTGTCAATGAAGAAGCATGAATTCCGAATCAGCAGAAAATGAGATGGTACAAATTTCAGGACTTAAAGAGATAAAATATAATGCTGAGATGTCAAAAGCTTGAAATATCAATTCATGATAAAACTCTACATATTGATTATCAATATATGTAATGATAATAATAAATGATTGTCAGTAAATGTAAGGTTGGTATCCTTCCAAATTGTTTTAATGTGATTTGAAGATTAGAGTAAGCAGAGCCTGGATAGCTCAGTCGGTAGAGCATCAGACTTTTAATCTGAGGGTCCAGGGTTCACGTCCCTGTGCAGGCGGGGTGCTATGTTTAAGAAGAAGTACTCTTTTAGTTTCTATTGCATGATGAACAAGATATTACATTGACAGAATTGCAAAACCTTCTTAAATGGAGTTTTTTAAATTGTCAAGATTTTATCCGTCAGAGGCCTTTTGAGTAGACTTATCCAACTGTATCATGTAGTTTGGCATGTTGAATATCTTTTTCCCCATGCAATGCTCAACATGTAACCATGATTATAGTATCCTATCAACTTTGTAAAGTTGATCATCAGTTGCTTGCTCATTATTTTATTTCAGAATTTCTGAAAAGTTTCTTGGTGCAGGTTGGCTCTGTGGCGCAATGGATAGCGCATTGGACTTCTAGGAAAATGTTAAAAAAGGCATTCAAAGGCTGTGGGTTCGAATCCCACCAGAGTCAATATTATTGCTCAATTTCTTTCATAACGAATTGAAATAGCAATAAACAATGCAGCTTCAGCTTCACCCAAAATCATTTACCAAAATAGCCTTTGAAAGAAGGCCTGTTTTAAACAAAGAGTGCTTGAATAGAAAACATTGTATAATCAATATGCAAGAGGAAATTGTCAGGTGTACTGATGAAAATATAATTTACTAGATAGTAGGAGTTTCGGCCCTTTCTCAAATGTATACTGTCACTGAAGAAGCATGAATTCTAAGTCAGCAGAAAATGAGATAGTACATATTTCAGGACTTAAAATAGATGACATTTAATGCTGAGGTTTCAAAAGTTTGAAATATCAGTTCACTATCAAACGCTACATAATGCTTGTCAATATATGCAATCATATTCATAAATATAGTGTCGGTTGGAATCCTTCCACATTGTTTTAAGATGAATTGAAGATGAAAGTTAGTAGACACTGGATAGTTCAGTGAGTGGCACAGCAGACTTTTAATATGAGTGTCCAGGTTTGAAGTTCCTGTTCAGGCAGTGTGTTATGTTTAAGAAGATGCACTCTTGAAGTTTCCACTGCTTGATGAATAAGATATTACATTAAGGGAATTGCAAAACCTTCTTATATGGAGTTGTTAAACTCCTTGCTGTTTTATCTGTGCTATGCCTTTTGAGTCGACTTAACACTTAACCAACTGCATTGTATGGTTTGACATGTTGAATATCATTTTTGCTATTCAATGCTCAACATAAATCCAGGATCATAGATTCCTAACAACTTCATAAAGTTGATGAGCAGCTGCTAGCTCATTATTTTATTTGATCATTTCTGTCCGACCTCCTAAAAAGATTGGCTCTGTGGCACAATGGATAGTGCTTTGGCTTTCAAGAGTAATGTAAAGAAGGCATTCAAAAGTTGTGGTTTTGAATCCCACCAGAGGCAATGTTGTCCTACATTTCTTTTATAATGAATTGAAATTGCAATAAATAATGCAGCTTCTTCTTGCTCTGAAATCATTCACCAAAATGGCCTTTGAAAGAAGCCCTTTTTTCAACCGACACCACTTGAATAGAAAATATTGTATAATCTACATATAAGAGGAAATTGACAGGTAGACTGAGTAAAATATAATGTATTAGGCAGTAAGAGTTTTTGGTCCTTTCTTAATTGTGTATTGTCAATGAAGAAGCATGAATTCCGAATCAGCAGAAAATGAGATGGTACAAATTTCAGGACTTAAAGAGATAAAATATAATGCTGAGATGTCAAAAGCTTGAAATATCAATTCATGATAAAACTCTACATATTGATTATCAATATATGTAATGATAATAATAAATGATTGTCAGTAAATGTAAGGTTGGTATCCTTCCAAATTGTTTTAATGTGATTTGAAGATTAGAGTAAGCAGAGCCTGGATAGCTCAGTCGGTAGAGCATCAGACTTTTAATCTGAGGGTCCAGGGTTCACGTCCCTGTGCAGGCGGGGTGCTATGTTTAAGAAGAAGTACTCTTTTAGTTTCTATTGCATGATGAACAAGATATTACATTGACAGAATTGCAAAACCTTCTTAAATGGAGTTTTTTAAATTGTCAAGATTTTATCCGTCAGAGGCCTTTTGAGTAGACTTATCCAACTGTATCATGTAGTTTGGCATGTTGAATATCTTTTTCCCCATGCAATGCTCAACATGTAACCATGATTATAGTATCCTATCAACTTTGTAAAGTTGATCATCAGTTGCTTGCTCATTATTTTATTTCAGAATTTCTGAAAAGTTTCTTGGTGCAGGTTGGCTCTGTGGCGCAATGGATAGCGCATTGGACTTCTAGGAAAATGTTAAAAAAGGCATTCAAAGGCTGTGGGTTCGAATCCCACCAGAGTCAATATTATTGCTCAATTTCTTTCATAACGAATTGAAATAGCAATAAACAATGCAGCTTCAGCTTCACCCAAAATCATTTACCAAAATAGCCTTTGAAAGAAGGCCTGTTTTAAACAAAGAGTGCTTGAATAGAAAACATTGTATAATCAATATGCAAGAGGAAATTGTCAGGTGTACTGATGAAAATATAATTTACTAGATAGTAGGAGTTTCGGCCCTTTCTCAATTGTATACTGTCACTGAAGAAGCATGAATTCTAAGTCAGCAGAAAATGAGATAGTACATATTTCAGGACTTAAAATAGATGACATTTAATGCTGAGGTTTCAAAAGTTTGAAATATCAGTTCACTATCAAACGCTACATAATGCTTGTCAATATATGCAATCATATTCATAAATATAGTGTCGGTTGGAATCCTTCCACATTGTTTTAAGATGAATTGAAGATGAAAGTTAGTAGACACTGGATAGTTCAGTGAGTGGCACAGCAGACTTTTAATATGAGTGTCCAGGTTTGAAGTTCCTGTTCAGGCAGTGTGTTATGTTTAAGAAGATGCACTCTTGAAGTTTCCACTGCTTGATGAATAAGATATTACATTAAGGGAATTGCAAAACCTTCTTATATGGAGTTGTTAAACTCCTTGCTGTTTTATCTGTGCTATGCCTTTTGAGTCGACTTAACACTTAACCAACTGCATTGTATGGTTTGACATGTTGAATATCATTTTTGCTATTCAATGCTCAACATAAATCCAGGATCATAGATTCCTAACAACTTCATAAAGTTGATGAGCAGCTGCTAGCTCATTATTTTATTTGATCATTTCTGTCCGACCTCCTAAAAAGATTGGCTCTGTGGCACAATGGATAGTGCTTTGGCTTTCAAGAGTAATGTAAAGAAGGCATTCAAAAGTTGTGGTTTTGAATCCCACCAGAGGCAATGTTGTCCTACATTTCTTTTATAATGAATTGAAATTGCAATAAATAATGCAGCTTCTTCTTGCTCTGAAATCATTCACCAAAATGGCCTTTGAAAGAAGCCCTTTTTTCAACCGACACCACTTGAATAGAAAATATTGTATAATCTACATATAAGAGGAAATTGACAGGTAGACTGAGTAAAATATAATGTATTAGGCAGTAAGAGTTTTTGGTCCTTTCTTAATTGTGTATTGTCAATGAAGAAGCATGAATTCCGAATCAGCAGAAAATGAGATGGTACAAATTTCAGGACTTAAAGAGATAAAATATAATGCTGAGATGTCAAAAGCTTGAAATATCAATTCATGATAAAACTCTACATATTGATTATCAATATATGTAATGATAATAATAAATGATTGTCAGTAAATGTAAGGTTGGTATCCTTCCAAATTGTTTTAATGTGATTTGAAGATTAGAGTAAGCAGAGCCTGGATAGCTCAGTCGGTAGAGCATCAGACTTTTAATCTGAGGGTCCAGGGTTCACGTCCCTGTGCAGGCGGGGTGCTATGTTTAAGAAGAAGTACTCTTTTAGTTTCTATTGCATGATGAACAAGATATTACATTGACAGAATTGCAAAACCTTCTTAAATGGAGTTTTTTAAATTGTCAAGATTTTATCCGTCAGAGGCCTTTTGAGTAGACTTATCCAACTGTATCATGTAGTTTGGCATGTTGAATATCTTTTTCCCCATGCAATGCTCAACATGTAACCATGATTATAGTATCCTATCAACTTTGTAAAGTTGATCATCAGTTGCTTGCTCATTATTTTATTTCAGAATTTCTGAAAAGTTTCTTGGTGCAGGTTGGCTCTGTGGCGCAATGGATAGCGCATTGGACTTCTAGGAAAATGTTAAAAAAGGCATTCAAAGGCTGTGGGTTCGAATCCCACCAGAGTCAATATTATTGCTCAATTTCTTTCATAACGAATTGAAATAGCAATAAACAATGCAGCTTCAGCTTCACCCAAAATCATTTACCAAAATAGCCTTTGAAAGAAGGCCTGTTTTAAACAAAGAGTGCTTGAATAGAAAACATTGTATAATCAATATGCAAGAGGAAATTGTCAGGTGTACTGATGAAAATATAATTTACTAGATAGTAGGAGTTTCGGCCCTTTCTCAATTGTATACTGTCACTGAAGAAGCATGAATTCTAAGTCAGCAGAAAATGAGATAGTACATATTTCAGGACTTAAAATAGATGACATTTAATGCTGAGGTTTCAAAAGTTTGAAATATCAGTTCACTATCAAACGCTACATAATGCTTGTCAATATATGCAATCATATTCATAAATATAGTGTCGGTTGGAATCCTTCCACATTGTTTTAAGATGAATTGAAGATGAAAGTTAGTAGACACTGGATAGTTCAGTGAGTGGCACAGCAGACTTTTAATATGAGTGTCCAGGTTTGAAGTTCCTGTTCAGGCAGTGTGTTATGTTTAAGAAGATGCACTCTTGAAGTTTCCACTGCTTGATGAATAAGATATTACATTAAGGGAATTGCAAAACCTTCTTATATGGAGTTGTTAAACTCCTTGCTGTTTTATCTGTGCTATGCCTTTTGAGTCGACTTAACACTTAACCAACTGCATTGTATGGTTTGACATGTTGAATATCATTTTTGCTATTCAATGCTCAACATAAATCCAGGATCATAGATTCCTAACAACTTCATAAAGTTGATGAGCAGCTGCTAGCTCATTATTTTATTTGATCATTTCTGTCCGACCTCCTAAAAAGATTGGCTCTGTGGCACAATGGATAGTGCTTTGGCTTTCAAGAGTAATGTAAAGAAGGCATTCAAAAGTTGTGGTTTTGAATCCCACCAGAGGCAATGTTGTCCTACATTTCTTTTATAATGAATTGAAATTGCAATAAATAATGCAGCTTCTTCTTGCTCTGAAATCATTCACCAAAATGGCCTTTGAAAGAAGCCCTTTTTTCAACCGACACCACTTGAATAGAAAATATTGTATAATCTACATATAAGAGGAAATTGACAGGTAGACTGAGTAAAATATAATGTATTAGGCAGTAAGAGTTTTTGGTCCTTTCTTAATTGTGTATTGTCAATGAAGAAGCATGAATTCCGAATCAGCAGAAAATGAGATGGTACAAATTTCAGGACTTAAAGAGATAAAATATAATGCTGAGATGTCAAAAGCTTGAAATATCAATTCATGATAAAACTCTACATATTGATTATCAATATATGTAATGATAATAATAAATGATTGTCAGTAAATGTAAGGTTGGTATCCTTCCAAATTGTTTTAATGTGATTTGAAGATTAGAGTAAGCAGAGCCTGGATAGCTCAGTCGGTAGAGCATCAGACTTTTAATCTGAGGGTCCAGGGTTCACGTCCCTGTGCAGGCGGGGTGCTATGTTTAAGAAGAAGTACTCTTTTAGTTTCTATTGCATGATGAACAAGATATTACATTGACAGAATTGCAAAACCTTCTTAAATGGAGTTTTTTAAATTGTCAAGATTTTATCCGTCAGAGGCCTTTTGAGTAGACTTATCCAACTGTATCATGTAGTTTGGCATGTTGAATATCTTTTTCCCCATGCAATGCTCAACATGTAACCATGATTATAGTATCCTATCAACTTTGTAAAGTTGATCATCAGTTGCTTGCTCATTATTTTATTTCAGAATTTCTGAAAAGTTTCTTGGTGCAGGTTGGCTCTGTGGCGCAATGGATAGCGCATTGGACTTCTAGGAAAATGTTAAAAAAGGCATTCAAAGGCTGTGGGTTCGAATCCCACCAGAGTCAATATTATTGCTCAATTTCTTTCATAACGAATTGAAATAGCAATAAACAATGCAGCTTCAGCTTCACCCAAAATCATTTACCAAAATAGCCTTTGAAAGAAGGCCTGTTTTAAACAAAGAGTGCTTGAATAGAAAACATTGTATAATCAATATGCAAGAGGAAATTGTCAGGTGTACTGATGAAAATATAATTTACTAGATAGTAGGAGTTTCGGCCCTTTCTCAATTGTATACTGTCACTGAAGAAGCATGAATTCTAAGTCAGCAGAAAATGAGATAGTACATATTTCAGGACTTAAAATAGATGACATTTAATGCTGAGGTTTCAAAAGTTTGAAATATCAGTTCACTATCAAACGCTACATAATGCTTGTCAATATATGCAATCATATTCATAAATATAGTGTCGGTTGGAATCCTTCCACATTGTTTTAAGATGAATTGAAGATGAAAGTTAGTAGACACTGGATAGTTCAGTGAGTGGCACAGCAGACTTTTAATATGAGTGTCCAGGTTTGAAGTTCCTGTTCAGGCAGTGTGTTATGTTTAAGAAGATGCACTCTTGAAGTTTCCACTGCTTGATGAATAAGATATTACATTAAGGGAATTGCAAAACCTTCTTATATGGAGTTGTTAAACTCCTTGCTGTTTTATCTGTGCTATGCCTTTTGAGTCGACTTAACACTTAACCAACTGCATTGTATGGTTTGACATGTTGAATATCATTTTTGCTATTCAATGCTCAACATAAATCCAGGATCATAGATTCCTAACAACTTCATAAAGTTGATGAGCAGCTGCTAGCTCATTATTTTATTTGATCATTTCTGTCCGACCTCCTAAAAAGATTGGCTCTGTGGCACAATGGATAGTGCTTTGGCTTTCAAGAGTAATGTAAAGAAGGCATTCAAAAGTTGTGGTTTTGAATCCCACCAGAGGCAATGTTGTCCTACATTTCTTTTATAATGAATTGAAATTGCAATAAATAATGCAGCTTCTTCTTGCTCTGAAATCATTCACCAAAATGGCCTTTGAAAGAAGCCCTTTTTTCAACCGACACCACTTGAATAGAAAATATTGTATAATCTACATATAAGAGGAAATTGACAGGTAGACTGAGTAAAATATAATGTATTAGGCAGTAAGAGTTTTTGGTCCTTTCTTAATTGTGTATTGTCAATGAAGAAGCATGAATTCCGAATCAGCAGAAAATGAGATGGTACAAATTTCAGGACTTAAAGAGATAAAATATAATGCTGAGATGTCAAAAGCTTGAAATATCAATTCATGATAAAACTCTACATATTGATTATCAATATATGTAATGATAATAATAAATGATTGTCAGTAAATGTAAGGTTGGTATCCTTCCAAATTGTTTTAATGTGATTTGAAGATTAGAGTAAGCAGAGCCTGGATAGCTCAGTCGGTAGAGCATCAGACTTTTAATCTGAGGGTCCAGGGTTCACGTCCCTGTGCAGGCGGGGTGCTATGTTTAAGAAGAAGTACTCTTTTAGTTTCTATTGCATGATGAACAAGATATTACATTGACAGAATTGCAAAACCTTCTTAAATGGAGTTTTTTAAATTGTCAAGATTTTATCCGTCAGAGGCCTTTTGAGTAGACTTATCCAACTGTATCATGTAGTTTGGCATGTTGAATATCTTTTTCCCCATGCAATGCTCAACATGTAACCATGATTATAGTATCCTATCAACTTTGTAAAGTTGATCATCAGTTGCTTGCTCATTATTTTATTTCAGAATTTCTGAAAAGTTTCTTGGTGCAGGTTGGCTCTGTGGCGCAATGGATAGCGCATTGGACTTCTAGGAAAATGTTAAAAAAGGCATTCAAAGGCTGTGGGTTCGAATCCCACCAGAGTCAATATTATTGCTCAATTTCTTTCATAACGAATTGAAATAGCAATAAACAATGCAGCTTCAGCTTCACCCAAAATCATTTACCAAAATAGCCTTTGAAAGAAGGCCTGTTTTAAACAAAGAGTGCTTGAATAGAAAACATTGTATAATCAATATGCAAGAGGAAATTGTCAGGTGTACTGATGAAAATATAATTTACTAGATAGTAGGAGTTTCGGCCCTTTCTCAAATGTATACTGTCACTGAAGAAGCATGAATTCTAAGTCAGCAGAAAATGAGATAGTACATATTTCAGGACTTAAAATAGATGACATTTAATGCTGAGGTTTCAAAAGTTTGAAATATCAGTTCACTATCAAACGCTACATAATGCTTGTCAATATATGCAATCATATTCATAAATATAGTGTCGGTTGGTATCCTTCCACATTGTTTTAAGATGAATTGAAGATGAAAGTTAGTAGACACTGGATAGTTCAGTGAGTGGCACAGCAGACTTTTAATATGAGTGTCCAGGTTTGAAGTTCCTGTTCAAGCAGTGTGTTATGTTTAAGAAGATGCACTCTTGAAGTTTCCACTGCTTGATGAATAAGATATTACATTAAGGGAATTGCAAAACCTTCTTATATGGAGTTGTTAAACTCCTTGCTGTTTTATCTGTGCTATGCCTTTTGAGTCGACTTAACACTTAACCAACTGCATTGTATGGTTTGACATGTTGAATATCATTTTTGCTATTCAATGCTCAACATAAATCCAGGATCATAGATTCCTACCAACTTCATAAAGTTGATGAGCAGCTGCTAGCTCATTATTTTATTTGATCATTTCTGTCCGACCTCCTAAAAAGATTGGCTCTGTGGCACAATGGATAGTGCTTTGGCTTTCAAGAGTAATGTAAAGAAGGCATTCAAAAGTTGTGGTTTTGAATCCCACCAGAGGCAATGTTGTCCTACATTTCTTTTATAATGAATTGAAATTGCAATAAATAATGCAGCTTCTTCTTGCTCTGAAATCATTCACCAAAATGGCCTTTGAAAGAAGCCCTTTTTTCAACCGACACCACTTGAATAGAAAATATTGTATAATCTACATATAAGAGGAAATTGACAGGTAGACTGAGTAAAATATAATGTATTAGGCAGTAAGAGTTTTTGGTCCTTTCTTAATTGTGTATTGTCAATGAAGAAGCATGAATTCCGAATCAGCAGAAAATGAGATGGTACAAATTTCAGGACTTAAAGAGATAAAATATAATGCTGAGATGTCAAAAGCTTGAAATATCAATTCATGATAAAACTCTACATATTGATTATCAATATATGTAATGATAATAATAAATGATTGTCAGTAAATGTAAGGTTGGTATCCTTCCAAATTGTTTTAATGTGATTTGAAGATTAGAGTAAGCAGAGCCTGGATAGCTCAGTCGGTAGAGCATCAGACTTTTAATCTGAGGGTCCAGGGTTCACGTCCCTGTGCAGGCGGGGTGCTATGTTTAAGAAGAAGTACTCTTTTAGTTTCTATTGCATGATGAACAAGATATTACATTGACAGAATTGCAAAACCTTCTTAAATGGAGTTTTTTAAATTGTCAAGATTTTATCCGTCAGAGGCCTTTTGAGTAGACTTATCCAACTGTATCATGTAGTTTGGCATGTTGAATATCTTTTTCCCCATGCAATGCTCAACATGTAACCATGATTATAGTATCCTATCAACTTTGTAAAGTTGATCATCAGTTGCTTGCTCATTATTTTATTTCAGAATTTCTGAAAAGTTTCTTGGTGCAGGTTGGCTCTGTGGCGCAATGGATAGCGCATTGGACTTCTAGGAAAATGTTAAAAAAGGCATTCAAAGGCTGTGGGTTCGAATCCCACCAGAGTCAATATTATTGCTCAATTTCTTTCATAACGAATTGAAATAGCAATAAACAATGCAGCTTCAGCTTCACCCAAAATCATTTACCAAAATAGCCTTTGAAAGAAGGCCTGTTTTAAACAAAGAGTGCTTGAATAGAAAACATTGTATAATCAATATGCAAGAGGAAATTGTCAGGTGTACTGATGAAAATATAATTTACTAGATAGTAGGAGTTTCGGCCCTTTCTCAATTGTATACTGTCACTGAAGAAGCATGAATTCTAAGTCAGCAGAAAATGAGATAGTACATATTTCAGGACTTAAAATAGATGACATTTAATGCTGAGGTTTCAAAAGTTTGAAATATCAGTTCACTATCAAACGCTACATAATGCTTGTCAATATATGCAATCATATTCATAAATATAGTGTCGGTTGGAATCCTTCCACATTGTTTTAAGATGAATTGAAGATGAAAGTTAGTAGACACTGGATAGTTCAGTGAGTGGCACAGCAGACTTTTAATATGAGTGTCCAGGTTTGAAGTTCCTGTTCAGGCAGTGTGTTATGTTTAAGAAGATGCACTCTTGAAGTTTCCACTGCTTGATGAATAAGATATTACATTAAGGGAATTGCAAAACCTTCTTATATGGAGTTGTTAAACTCCTTGCTGTTTTATCTGTGCTATGCCTTTTGAGTCGACTTAACACTTAACCAACTGCATTGTATGGTTTGACATGTTGAATATCATTTTTGCTATTCAATGCTCAACATAAATCCAGGATCATAGATTCCTAACAACTTCATAAAGTTGATGAGCAGCTGCTAGCTCATTATTTTATTTGATCATTTCTGTCCGACCTCCTAAAAAGATTGGCTCTGTGGCACAATGGATAGTGCTTTGGCTTTCAAGAGTAATGTAAAGAAGGCATTCAAAAGTTGTGGTTTTGAATCCCACCAGAGGCAATGTTGTCCTACATTTCTTTTATAATGAATTGAAATTGCAATAAATAATGCAGCTTCTTCTTGCTCTGAAATCATTCACCAAAATGGCCTTTGAAAGAAGCCCTTTTTTCAACCGACACCACTTGAATAGAAAATATTGTATAATCTACATATAAGAGGAAATTGACAGGTAGACTGAGTAAAATATAATGTATTAGGCAGTAAGAGTTTTTGGTCCTTTCTTAATTGTGTATTGTCAATGAAGAAGCATGAATTCCGAATCAGCAGAAAATGAGATGGTACAAATTTCAGGACTTAAAGAGATAAAATATAATGCTGAGATGTCAAAAGCTTGAAATATCAATTCATGATAAAACTCTACATATTGATTATCAATATATGTAATGATAATAATAAATGATTGTCAGTAAATGTAAGGTTGGTATCCTTCCAAATTGTTTTAATGTGATTTGAAGATTAGAGTAAGCAGAGCCTGGATAGCTCAGTCGGTAGAGCATCAGACTTTTAATCTGAGGGTCCAGGGTTCACGTCCCTGTGCAGGCGGGGTGCTATGTTTAAGAAGAAGTACTCTTTTAGTTTCTATTGCATGATGAACAAGATATTACATTGACAGAATTGCAAAACCTTCTTAAATGGAGTTTTTTAAATTGTCAAGATTTTATCCGTCAGAGGCCTTTTGAGTAGACTTATCCAACTGTATCATGTAGTTTGGCATGTTGAATATCTTTTTCCCCATGCAATGCTCAACATGTAACCATGATTATAGTATCCTATCAACTTTGTAAAGTTGATCATCAGTTGCTTGCTCATTATTTTATTTCAGAATTTCTGAAAAGTTTCTTGGTGCAGGTTGGCTCTGTGGCGCAATGGATAGCGCATTGGACTTCTAGGAAAATGTTAAAAAAGGCATTCAAAGGCTGTGGGTTCGAATCCCACCAGAGTCAATATTATTGCTCAATTTCTTTCATAACGAATTGAAATAGCAATAAACAATGCAGCTTCAGCTTCACCCAAAATCATTTACCAAAATAGCCTTTGAAAGAAGGCCTGTTTTAAACAAAGAGTGCTTGAATAGAAAACATTGTATAATCAATATGCAAGAGGAAATTGTCAGGTGTACTGATGAAAATATAATTTACTAGATAGTAGGAGTTTCGGCCCTTTCTCAAATGTATACTGTCACTGAAGAAGCATGAATTCTAAGTCAGCAGAAAATGAGATAGTACATATTTCAGGACTTAAAATAGATGACATTTAATGCTGAGGTTTCAAAAGTTTGAAATATCAGTTCACTATCAAACGCTACATAATGCTTGTCAATATATGCAATCATATTCATAAATATAGTGTCGGTTGGTATCCTTCCACATTGTTTTAAGATGAATTGAAGATGAAAGTTAGTAGACACTGGATAGTTCAGTGAGTGGCACAGCAGACTTTTAATATGAGTGTCCAGGTTTGAAGTTCCTGTTCAAGCAGTGTGTTATGTTTAAGAAGATGCACTCTTGAAGTTTCCACTGCTTGATGAATAAGATATTACATTAAGGGAATTGCAAAACCTTCTTATATGGAGTTGTTAAACTCCTTGCTGTTTTATCTGTGCTATGCCTTTTGAGTCGACTTAACACTTAACCAACTGCATTGTATGGTTTGACATGTTGAATATCATTTTTGCTATTCAATGCTCAACATAAATCCAGGATCATAGATTCCTACCAACTTCATAAAGTTGATGAGCAGCTGCTAGCTCATTATTTTATTTGATCATTTCTGTCCGACCTCCTAAAAAGATTGGCTCTGTGGCACAATGGATAGTGCTTTGGCTTTCAAGAGTAATGTAAAGAAGGCATTCAAAAGTTGTGGTTTTGAATCCCACCAGAGGCAATGTTGTCCTACATTTCTTTTATAATGAATTGAAATTGCAATAAATAATGCAGCTTCTTCTTGCTCTGAAATCATTCACCAAAATGGCCTTTGAAAGAAGCCCTTTTTTCAACCGACACCACTTGAATAGAAAATATTGTATAATCTACATATAAGAGGAAATTGACAGGTAGACTGAGTAAAATATAATGTATTAGGCAGTAAGAGTTTTTGGTCCTTTCTTAATTGTGTATTGTCAATGAAGAAGCATGAATTCCGAATCAGCAGAAAATGAGATGGTACAAATTTCAGGACTTAAAGAGATAAAATATAATGCTGAGATGTCAAAAGCTTGAAATATCAATTCATGATAAAACTCTACATATTGATTATCAATATATGTAATGATAATAATAAATGATTGTCAGTAAATGTAAGGTTGGTATCCTTCCAAATTGTTTTAATGTGATTTGAAGATTAGAGTAAGCAGAGCCTGGATAGCTCAGTCGGTAGAGCATCAGACTTTTAATCTGAGGGTCCAGGGTTCACGTCCCTGTGCAGGCGGGGTGCTATGTTTAAGAAGAAGTACTCTTTTAGTTTCTATTGCATGATGAACAAGATATTACATTGACAGAATTGCAAAACCTTCTTAAATGGAGTTTTTTAAATTGTCAAGATTTTATCCGTCAGAGGCCTTTTGAGTAGACTTATCCAACTGTATCATGTAGTTTGGCATGTTGAATATCTTTTTCCCCATGCAATGCTCAACATGTAACCATGATTATAGTATCCTATCAACTTTGTAAAGTTGATCATCAGTTGCTTGCTCATTATTTTATTTCAGAATTTCTGAAAAGTTTCTTGGTGCAGGTTGGCTCTGTGGCGCAATGGATAGCGCATTGGACTTCTAGGAAAATGTTAAAAAAGGCATTCAAAGGCTGTGGGTTCGAATCCCACCAGAGTCAATATTATTGCTCAATTTCTTTCATAACGAATTGAAATAGCAATAAACAATGCAGCTTCAGCTTCACCCAAAATCATTTACCAAAATAGCCTTTGAAAGAAGGCCTGTTTTAAACAAAGAGTGCTTGAATAGAAAACATTGTATAATCAATATGCAAGAGGAAATTGTCAGGTGTACTGATGAAAATATAATTTACTAGATAGTAGGAGTTTCGGCCCTTTCTCAATTGTATACTGTCACTGAAGAAGCATGAATTCTAAGTCAGCAGAAAATGAGATAGTACATATCTCAGGACTTAAAATAGATGACATTTAATGCTGAGGTTTCAAAAGTTTGAAATATCAGTTCACTATCAAACGCTACATAATGCTTGTCAATATATGCAATCATATTCATAAATGTAGTGTCGGTTGGTATCCTTCCACATTGTTTTAAGATGAATTGAAGATGAAAGTTAGTAGACACTGGATAGTTCAGTGAGTGGCACAGCAGACTTTTAATATGAGTGTCCAGGTTTGAAGTTCCTGTTCAGGCAGTGTGTTATGTTTAAGAAGATGCACTCTTGAAGTTTCCACTGCTTGATGAATAAGATATTACATTAAGGGAATTGCAAAACCTTCTTATATGGAGTTGTTAAACTCCTTGCTGTTTTATCTGTGCTATGCCTTTTGAGTCGACTTAACACTTAACCAACTGCATTGTATGGTTTGACATGTTGAATATCATTTTTGCTATTCAATGCTCAACATAAATCCAGGATCATAGATTCCTACCAACTTCATAAAGTTGATGAGCAGCTGCTAGCTCATTATTTTATTTGATCATTTCTGTCCGACCTCCTAAAAAGATTGGCTCTGTGGCACAATGGATAGTGCTTTGGCTTTCAAGAGTAATGTAAAGAAGGCATTCAAAAGTTGTGGTTTTGAATCCCACCAGAGGCAATGTTGTCCTACATTTCTTTTATAATGAATTGAAATTGCAATAAATAATGCAGCTTCTTCTTGCTCTGAAATCATTCACCAAAATGGCCTTTGAAAGAAGCCCTTTTTTCAACCGACACCACTTGAATAGAAAATATTGTATAATCTACATATAAGAGGAAATTGACAGGTAGACTGAGTAAAATATAATGTATTAGGCAGTAAGAGTTTTTGGTCCTTTCTTAATTGTGTATTGTCAATGAAGAAGCATGAATTCCGAATCAGCAGAAAATGAGATGGTACAAATTTCAGGACTTAAAGAGATAAAATATAATGCTGAGATGTCAAAAGCTTGAAATATCAATTCATGATAAAACTCTACATATTGATTATCAATATATGTAATGATAATAATAAATGATTGTCAGTAAATGTAAGGTTGGTATCCTTCCAAATTGTTTTAATGTGATTTGAAGATTAGAGTAAGCAGAGCCTGGATAGCTCAGTCGGTAGAGCATCAGACTTTTAATCTGAGGGTCCAGGGTTCACGTCCCTGTGCAGGCGGGGTGCTATGTTTAAGAAGAAGTACTCTTTTAGTTTCTATTGCATGATGAACAAGATATTACATTGACAGAATTGCAAAACCTTCTTAAATGGAGTTTTTTAAATTGTCAAGATTTTATCCGTCAGAGGCCTTTTGAGTAGACTTATCCAACTGTATCATGTAGTTTGGCATGTTGAATATCTTTTTCCCCATGCAATGCTCAACATGTAACCATGATTATAGTATCCTATCAACTTTGTAAAGTTGATCATCAGTTGCTTGCTCATTATTTTATTTCAGAATTTCTGAAAAGTTTCTTGGTGCAGGTTGGCTCTGTGGCGCAATGGATAGCGCATTGGACTTCTAGGAAAATGTTAAAAAAGGCATTCAAAGGCTGTGGGTTCGAATCCCACCAGAGTCAATATTATTGCTCAATTTCTTTCATAACGAATTGAAATAGCAATAAACAATGCAGCTTCAGCTTCACCCAAAATCATTTACCAAAATAGCCTTTGAAAGAAGGCCTGTTTTAAACAAAGAGTGCTTGAATAGAAAACATTGTATAATCAATATGCAAGAGGAAATTGTCAGGTGTACTGATGAAAATATAATTTACTAGATAGTAGGAGTTTCGGCCCTTTCTCAATTGTATACTGTCACTGAAGAAGCATGAATTCTAAGTCAGCAGAAAATGAGATAGTACATATTTCAGGACTTAAAATAGATGACATTTAATGCTGAGGTTTCAAAAGTTTGAAATATCAGTTCACTATCAAACGCTACATAATGCTTGTCAATATATGCAATCATATTCATAAATATAGTGTCGGTTGGAATCCTTCCACATTGTTTTAAGATGAATTGAAGATGAAAGTTAGTAGACACTGGATAGTTCAGTGAGTGGCACAGCAGACTTTTAATATGAGTGTCCAGGTTTGAAGTTCCTGTTCAGGCAGTGTGTTATGTTTAAGAAGATGCACTCTTGAAGTTTCCACTGCTTGATGAATAAGATATTACATTAAGGGAATTGCAAAACCTTCTTATATGGAGTTGTTAAACTCCTTGCTGTTTTATCTGTGCTATGCCTTTTGAGTCGACTTAACACTTAACCAACTGCATTGTATGGTTTGACATGTTGAATATCATTTTTGCTATTCAATGCTCAACATAAATCCAGGATCATAGATTCCTACCAACTTCATAAAGTTGATGAGCAGCTGCTAGCTCATTATTTTATTTGATCATTTCTGTCCGACCTCCTAAAAAGATTGGCTCTGTGGCACAATGGATAGTGCTTTGGCTTTCAAGAGTAATGTAAAGAAGGCATTCAAAAGTTGTGGTTTTGAATCCCACCAGAGGCAATGTTGTCCTACATTTCTTTTATAATGAATTGAAATTGCAATAAATAATGCAGCTTCTTCTTGCTCTGAAATCATTCACCAAAATGGCCTTTGAAAGAAGCCCTTTTTTCAACCGACACCACTTGAATAGAAAATATTGTATAATCTACATATAAGAGGAAATTGACAGGTAGACTGAGTAAAATATAATGTATTAGGCAGTAAGAGTTTTTGGTCCTTTCTTAATTGTGTATTGTCAATGAAGAAGCATGAATTCCGAATCAGCAGAAAATGAGATGGTACAAATTTCAGGACTTAAAGAGATAAAATATAATGCTGAGATGTCAAAAGCTTGAAATATCAATTCATGATAAAACTCTACATATTGATTATCAATATATGTAATGATAATAATAAATGATTGTCAGTAAATGTAAGGTTGGTATCCTTCCAAATTGTTTTAATGTGATTTGAAGATTAGAGTAAGCAGAGCCTGGATAGCTCAGTCGGTAGAGCATCAGACTTTTAATCTGAGGGTCCAGGGTTCACGTCCCTGTGCAGGCGGGGTGCTATGTTTAAGAAGAAGTACTCTTTTAGTTTCTATTGCATGATGAACAAGATATTACATTGACAGAATTGCAAAACCTTCTTAAATGGAGTTTTTTAAATTGTCAAGATTTTATCCGTCAGAGGCCTTTTGAGTAGACTTATCCAACTGTATCATGTAGTTTGGCATGTTGAATATCTTTTTCCCCATGCAATGCTCAACATGTAACCATGATTATAGTATCCTATCAACTTTGTAAAGTTGATCATCAGTTGCTTGCTCATTATTTTATTTCAGAATTTCTGAAAAGTTTCTTGGTGCAGGTTGGCTCTGTGGCGCAATGGATAGCGCATTGGACTTCTAGGAAAATGTTAAAAAAGGCATTCAAAGGCTGTGGGTTCGAATCCCACCAGAGTCAATATTATTGCTCAATTTCTTTCATAACGAATTGAAATAGCAATAAACAATGCAGCTTCAGCTTCACCCAAAATCATTTACCAAAATAGCCTTTGAAAGAAGGCCTGTTTTAAACAAAGAGTGCTTGAATAGAAAACATTGTATAATCAATATGCAAGAGGAAATTGTCAGGTGTACTGATGAAAATATAATTTACTAGATAGTAGGAGTTTCGGCCCTTTCTCAATTGTATACTGTCACTGAAGAAGCATGAATTCTAAGTCAGCAGAAAATGAGATAGTACATATTTCAGGACTTAAAATAGATGACATTTAATGCTGAGGTTTCAAAAGTTTGAAATATCAGTTCACTATCAAACGCTACATAATGCTTGTCAATATATGCAATCATATTCATAAATATAGTGTCGGTTGGAATCCTTCCACATTGTTTTAAGATGAATTGAAGATGAAAGTTAGTAGACACTGGATAGTTCAGTGAGTGGCACAGCAGACTTTTAATATGAGTGTCCAGGTTTGAAGTTCCTGTTCAGGCAGTGTGTTATGTTTAAGAAGATGCACTCTTGAAGTTTCCACTGCTTGATGAATAAGATATTACATTAAGGGAATTGCAAAACCTTCTTATATGGAGTTGTTAAACTCCTTGCTGTTTTATCTGTGCTATGCCTTTTGAGTCGACTTAACACTTAACCAACTGCATTGTATGGTTTGACATGTTGAATATCATTTTTGCTATTCAATGCTCAACATAAATCCAGGATCATAGATTCCTAACAACTTCATAAAGTTGATGAGCAGCTGCTAGCTCATTATTTTATTTGATCATTTCTGTCCGACCTCCTAAAAAGATTGGCTCTGTGGCACAATGGATAGTGCTTTGGCTTTCAAGAGTAATGTAAAGAAGGCATTCAAAAGTTGTGGTTTTGAATCCCACCAGAGGCAATGTTGTCCTACATTTCTTTTATAATGAATTGAAATTGCAATAAATAATGCAGCTTCTTCTTGCTCTGAAATCATTCACCAAAATGGCCTTTGAAAGAAGCCCTTTTTTCAACCGACACCACTTGAATAGAAAATATTGTATAATCTACATATAAGAGGAAATTGACAGGTAGACTGAGTAAAATATAATGTATTAGGCAGTAAGAGTTTTTGGTCCTTTCTTAATTGTGTATTGTCAATGAAGAAGCATGAATTCCGAATCAGCAGAAAATGAGATGGTACAAATTTCAGGACTTAAAGAGATAAAATATAATGCTGAGATGTCAAAAGCTTGAAATATCAATTCATGATAAAACTCTACATATTGATTATCAATATATGTAATGATAATAATAAATGATTGTCAGTAAATGTAAGGTTGGTATCCTTCCAAATTGTTTTAATGTGATTTGAAGATTAGAGTAAGCAGAGCCTGGATAGCTCAGTCGGTAGAGCATCAGACTTTTAATCTGAGGGTCCAGGGTTCACGTCCCTGTGCAGGCGGGGTGCTATGTTTAAGAAGAAGTACTCTTTTAGTTTCTATTGCATGATGAACAAGATATTACATTGACAGAATTGCAAAACCTTCTTAAATGGAGTTTTTTAAATTGTCAAGATTTTATCCGTCAGAGGCCTTTTGAGTAGACTTATCCAACTGTATCATGTAGTTTGGCATGTTGAATATCTTTTTCCCCATGCAATGCTCAACATGTAACCATGATTATAGTATCCTATCAACTTTGTAAAGTTGATCATCAGTTGCTTGCTCATTATTTTATTTCAGAATTTCTGAAAAGTTTCTTGGTGCAGGTTGGCTCTGTGGCGCAATGGATAGCGCATTGGACTTCTAGGAAAATGTTAAAAAAGGCATTCAAAGGCTGTGGGTTCGAATCCCACCAGAGTCAATATTATTGCTCAATTTCTTTCATAACGAATTGAAATAGCAATAAACAATGCAGCTTCAGCTTCACCCAAAATCATTTACCAAAATAGCCTTTGAAAGAAGGCCTGTTTTAAACAAAGAGTGCTTGAATAGAAAACATTGTATAATCAATATGCAAGAGGAAATTGTCAGGTGTACTGATGAAAATATAATTTACTAGATAGTAGGAGTTTCGGCCCTTTCTCAATTGTATACTGTCACTGAAGAAGCATGAATTCTAAGTCAGCAGAAAATGAGATAGTACATATTTCAGGACTTAAAATAGATGACATTTAATGCTGAGGTTTCAAAAGTTTGAAATATCAGTTCACTATCAAACGCTACATAATGCTTGTCAATATATGCAATCATATTCATAAATATAGTGTCGGTTGGAATCCTTCCACATTGTTTTAAGATGAATTGAAGATGAAAGTTAGTAGACACTGGATAGTTCAGTGAGTGGCACAGCAGACTTTTAATATGAGTGTCCAGGTTTGAAGTTCCTGTTCAGGCAGTGTGTTATGTTTAAGAAGATGCACTCTTGAAGTTTCCACTGCTTGATGAATAAGATATTACATTAAGGGAATTGCAAAACCTTCTTATATGGAGTTGTTAAACTCCTTGCTGTTTTATCTGTGCTATGCCTTTTGAGTCGACTTAACACTTAACCAACTGCATTGTATGGTTTGACATGTTGAATATCATTTTTGCTATTCAATGCTCAACATAAATCCAGGATCATAGATTCCTAACAACTTCATAAAGTTGATGAGCAGCTGCTAGCTCATTATTTTATTTGATCATTTCTGTCCGACCTCCTAAAAAGATTGGCTCTGTGGCACAATGGATAGTGCTTTGGCTTTCAAGAGTAATGTAAAGAAGGCATTCAAAAGTTGTGGTTTTGAATCCCACCAGAGGCAATGTTGTCCTACATTTCTTTTATAATGAATTGAAATTGCAATAAATAATGCAGCTTCTTCTTGCTCTGAAATCATTCACCAAAATGGCCTTTGAAAGAAGCCCTTTTTTCAACCGACACCACTTGAATAGAAAATATTGTATAATCTACATATAAGAGGAAATTGACAGGTAGACTGAGTAAAATATAATGTATTAGGCAGTAAGAGTTTTTGGTCCTTTCTTAATTGTGTATTGTCAATGAAGAAGCATGAATTCCGAATCAGCAGAAAATGAGATGGTACAAATTTCAGGACTTAAAGAGATAAAATATAATGCTGAGATGTCAAAAGCTTGAAATATCAATTCATGATAAAACTCTACATATTGATTATCAATATATGTAATGATAATAATAAATGATTGTCAGTAAATGTAAGGTTGGTATCCTTCCAAATTGTTTTAATGTGATTTGAAGATTAGAGTAAGCAGAGCCTGGATAGCTCAGTCGGTAGAGCATCAGACTTTTAATCTGAGGGTCCAGGGTTCACGTCCCTGTGCAGGCGGGGTGCTATGTTTAAGAAGAAGTACTCTTTTAGTTTCTATTGCATGATGAACAAGATATTACATTGACAGAATTGCAAAACCTTCTTAAATGGAGTTTTTTAAATTGTCAAGATTTTATCCGTCAGAGGCCTTTTGAGTAGACTTATCCAACTGTATCATGTAGTTTGGCATGTTGAATATCTTTTTCCCCATGCAATGCTCAACATGTAACCATGATTATAGTATCCTATCAACTTTGTAAAGTTGATCATCAGTTGCTTGCTCATTATTTTATTTCAGAATTTCTGAAAAGTTTCTTGGTGCAGGTTGGCTCTGTGGCGCAATGGATAGCGCATTGGACTTCTAGGAAAATGTTAAAAAAGGCATTCAAAGGCTGTGGGTTCGAATCCCACCAGAGTCAATATTATTGCTCAATTTCTTTCATAACGAATTGAAATAGCAATAAACAATGCAGCTTCAGCTTCACCCAAAATCATTTACCAAAATAGCCTTTGAAAGAAGGCCTGTTTTAAACAAAGAGTGCTTGAATAGAAAACATTGTATAATCAATATGCAAGAGGAAATTGTCAGGTGTACTGATGAAAATATAATTTACTAGATAGTAGGAGTTTCGGCCCTTTCTCAATTGTATACTGTCACTGAAGAAGCATGAATTCTAAGTCAGCAGAAAATGAGATAGTACATATTTCAGGACTTAAAATAGATGACATTTAATGCTGAGGTTTCAAAAGTTTGAAATATCAGTTCACTATCAAACGCTACATAATGCTTGTCAATATATGCAATCATATTCATAAATATAGTGTCGGTTGGAATCCTTCCACATTGTTTTAAGATGAATTGAAGATGAAAGTTAGTAGACACTGGATAGTTCAGTGAGTGGCACAGCAGACTTTTAATATGAGTGTCCAGGTTTGAAGTTCCTGTTCAGGCAGTGTGTTATGTTTAAGAAGATGCACTCTTGAAGTTTCCACTGCTTGATGAATAAGATATTACATTAAGGGAATTGCAAAACCTTCTTATATGGAGTTGTTAAACTCCTTGCTGTTTTATCTGTGCTATGCCTTTTGAGTCGACTTAACACTTAACCAACTGCATTGTATGGTTTGACATGTTGAATATCATTTTTGCTATTCAATGCTCAACATAAATCCAGGATCATAGATTCCTAACAACTTCATAAAGTTGATGAGCAGCTGCTAGCTCATTATTTTATTTGATCATTTCTGTCCGACCTCCTAAAAAGATTGGCTCTGTGGCACAATGGATAGTGCTTTGGCTTTCAAGAGTAATGTAAAGAAGGCATTCAAAAGTTGTGGTTTTGAATCCCACCAGAGGCAATGTTGTCCTACATTTCTTTTATAATGAATTGAAATTGCAATAAATAATGCAGCTTCTTCTTGCTCTGAAATCATTCACCAAAATGGCCTTTGAAAGAAGCCCTTTTTTCAACCGACACCACTTGAATAGAAAATATTGTATAATCTACATATAAGAGGAAATTGACAGGTAGACTGAGTAAAATATAATGTATTAGGCAGTAAGAGTTTTTGGTCCTTTCTTAATTGTGTATTGTCAATGAAGAAGCATGAATTCCGAATCAGCAGAAAATGAGATGGTACAAATTTCAGGACTTAAAGAGATAAAATATAATGCTGAGATGTCAAAAGCTTGAAATATCAATTCATGATAAAACTCTACATATTGATTATCAATATATGTAATGATAATAATAAATGATTGTCAGTAAATGTAAGGTTGGTATCCTTCCAAATTGTTTTAATGTGATTTGAAGATTAGAGTAAGCAGAGCCTGGATAGCTCAGTCGGTAGAGCATCAGACTTTTAATCTGAGGGTCCAGGGTTCACGTCCCTGTGCAGGCGGGGTGCTATGTTTAAGAAGAAGTACTCTTTTAGTTTCTATTGCATGATGAACAAGATATTACATTGACAGAATTGCAAAACCTTCTTAAATGGAGTTTTTTAAATTGTCAAGATTTTATCCGTCAGAGGCCTTTTGAGTAGACTTATCCAACTGTATCATGTAGTTTGGCATGTTGAATATCTTTTTCCCCATGCAATGCTCAACATGTAACCATGATTATAGTATCCTATCAACTTTGTAAAGTTGATCATCAGTTGCTTGCTCATTATTTTATTTCAGAATTTCTGAAAAGTTTCTTGGTGCAGGTTGGCTCTGTGGCGCAATGGATAGCGCATTGGACTTCTAGGAAAATGTTAAAAAAGGCATTCAAAGGCTGTGGGTTCGAATCCCACCAGAGTCAATATTATTGCTCAATTTCTTTCATAACGAATTGAAATAGCAATAAACAATGCAGCTTCAGCTTCACCCAAAATCATTTACCAAAATAGCCTTTGAAAGAAGGCCTGTTTTAAACAAAGAGTGCTTGAATAGAAAACATTGTATAATCAATATGCAAGAGGAAATTGTCAGGTGTACTGATGAAAATATAATTTACTAGATAGTAGGAGTTTCGGCCCTTTCTCAATTGTATACTGTCACTGAAGAAGCATGAATTCTAAGTCAGCAGAAAATGAGATAGTACATATTTCAGGACTTAAAATAGATGACATTTAATGCTGAGGTTTCAAAAGTTTGAAATATCAGTTCACTATCAAACGCTACATAATGCTTGTCAATATATGCAATCATATTCATAAATATAGTGTCGGTTGGAATCCTTCCACATTGTTTTAAGATGAATTGAAGATGAAAGTTAGTAGACACTGGATAGTTCAGTGAGTGGCACAGCAGACTTTTAATATGAGTGTCCAGGTTTGAAGTTCCTGTTCAGGCAGTGTGTTATGTTTAAGAAGATGCACTCTTGAAGTTTCCACTGCTTGATGAATAAGATATTACATTAAGGGAATTGCAAAACCTTCTTATATGGAGTTGTTAAACTCCTTGCTGTTTTATCTGTGCTATGCCTTTTGAGTCGACTTAACACTTAACCAACTGCATTGTATGGTTTGACATGTTGAATATCATTTTTGCTATTCAATGCTCAACATAAATCCAGGATCATAGATTCCTAACAACTTCATAAAGTTGATGAGCAGCTGCTAGCTCATTATTTTATTTGATCATTTCTGTCCGACCTCCTAAAAAGATTGGCTCTGTGGCACAATGGATAGTGCTTTGGCTTTCAAGAGTAATGTAAAGAAGGCATTCAAAAGTTGTGGTTTTGAATCCCACCAGAGGCAATGTTGTCCTACATTTCTTTTATAATGAATTGAAATTGCAATAAATAATGCAGCTTCTTCTTGCTCTGAAATCATTCACCAAAATGGCCTTTGAAAGAAGCCCTTTTTTCAACCGACACCACTTGAATAGAAAATATTGTATAATCTACATATAAGAGGAAATTGACAGGTAGACTGAGTAAAATATAATGTATTAGGCAGTAAGAGTTTTTGGTCCTTTCTTAATTGTGTATTGTCAATGAAGAAGCATGAATTCCGAATCAGCAGAAAATGAGATGGTACAAATTTCAGGACTTAAAGAGATAAAATATAATGCTGAGATGTCAAAAGCTTGAAATATCAATTCATGATAAAACTCTACATATTGATTATCAATATATGTAATGATAATAATAAATGATTGTCAGTAAATGTAAGGTTGGTATCCTTCCAAATTGTTTTAATGTGATTTGAAGATTAGAGTAAGCAGAGCCTGGATAGCTCAGTCGGTAGAGCATCAGACTTTTAATCTGAGGGTCCAGGGTTCACGTCCCTGTGCAGGCGGGGTGCTATGTTTAAGAAGAAGTACTCTTTTAGTTTCTATTGCATGATGAACAAGATATTACATTGACAGAATTGCAAAACCTTCTTAAATGGAGTTTTTTAAATTGTCAAGATTTTATCCGTCAGAGGCCTTTTGAGTAGACTTATCCAACTGTATCATGTAGTTTGGCATGTTGAATATCTTTTTCCCCATGCAATGCTCAACATGTAACCATGATTATAGTATCCTATCAACTTTGTAAAGTTGATCATCAGTTGCTTGCTCATTATTTTATTTCAGAATTTCTGAAAAGTTTCTTGGTGCAGGTTGGCTCTGTGGCGCAATGGATAGCGCATTGGACTTCTAGGAAAATGTTAAAAAAGGCATTCAAAGGCTGTGGGTTCGAATCCCACCAGAGTCAATATTATTGCTCAATTTCTTTCATAACGAATTGAAATAGCAATAAACAATGCAGCTTCAGCTTCACCCAAAATCATTTACCAAAATAGCCTTTGAAAGAAGGCCTGTTTTAAACAAAGAGTGCTTGAATAGAAAACATTGTATAATCAATATGCAAGAGGAAATTGTCAGGTGTACTGATGAAAATATAATTTACTAGATAGTAGGAGTTTCGGCCCTTTCTCAATTGTATACTGTCACTGAAGAAGCATGAATTCTAAGTCAGCAGAAAATGAGATAGTACATATTTCAGGACTTAAAATAGATGACATTTAATGCTGAGGTTTCAAAAGTTTGAAATATCAGTTCACTATCAAACGCTACATAATGCTTGTCAATATATGCAATCATATTCATAAATATAGTGTCGGTTGGAATCCTTCCACATTGTTTTAAGATGAATTGAAGATGAAAGTTAGTAGACACTGGATAGTTCAGTGAGTGGCACAGCAGACTTTTAATATGAGTGTCCAGGTTTGAAGTTCCTGTTCAGGCAGTGTGTTATGTTTAAGAAGATGCACTCTTGAAGTTTCCACTGCTTGATGAATAAGATATTACATTAAGGGAATTGCAAAACCTTCTTATATGGAGTTGTTAAACTCCTTGCTGTTTTATCTGTGCTATGCCTTTTGAGTCGACTTAACACTTAACCAACTGCATTGTATGGTTTGACATGTTGAATATCATTTTTGCTATTCAATGCTCAACATAAATCCAGGATCATAGATTCCTAACAACTTCATAAAGTTGATGAGCAGCTGCTAGCTCATTATTTTATTTGATCATTTCTGTCCGACCTCCTAAAAAGATTGGCTCTGTGGCACAATGGATAGTGCTTTGGCTTTCAAGAGTAATGTAAAGAAGGCATTCAAAAGTTGTGGTTTTGAATCCCACCAGAGGCAATGTTGTCCTACATTTCTTTTATAATGAATTGAAATTGCAATAAATAATGCAGCTTCTTCTTGCTCTGAAATCATTCACCAAAATGGCCTTTGAAAGAAGCCCTTTTTTCAACCGACACCACTTGAATAGAAAATATTGTATAATCTACATATAAGAGGAAATTGACAGGTAGACTGAGTAAAATATAATGTATTAGGCAGTAAGAGTTTTTGGTCCTTTCTTAATTGTGTATTGTCAATGAAGAAGCATGAATTCCGAATCAGCAGAAAATGAGATGGTACAAATTTCAGGACTTAAAGAGATAAAATATAATGCTGAGATGTCAAAAGCTTGAAATATCAATTCATGATAAAACTCTACATATTGATTATCAATATATGTAATGATAATAATAAATGATTGTCAGTAAATGTAAGGTTGGTATCCTTCCAAATTGTTTTAATGTGATTTGAAGATTAGAGTAAGCAGAGCCTGGATAGCTCAGTCGGTAGAGCATCAGACTTTTAATCTGAGGGTCCAGGGTTCACGTCCCTGTGCAGGCGGGGTGCTATGTTTAAGAAGAAGTACTCTTTTAGTTTCTATTGCATGATGAACAAGATATTACATTGACAGAATTGCAAAACCTTCTTAAATGGAGTTTTTTAAATTGTCAAGATTTTATCCGTCAGAGGCCTTTTGAGTAGACTTATCCAACTGTATCATGTAGTTTGGCATGTTGAATATCTTTTTCCCCATGCAATGCTCAACATGTAACCATGATTATAGTATCCTATCAACTTTGTAAAGTTGATCATCAGTTGCTTGCTCATTATTTTATTTCAGAATTTCTGAAAAGTTTCTTGGTGCAGGTTGGCTCTGTGGCGCAATGGATAGCGCATTGGACTTCTAGGAAAATGTTAAAAAAGGCATTCAAAGGCTGTGGGTTCGAATACCACCAGAGTCAATATTATTGCTCAATTTCTTTCATAACGAATTGAAATAGCAATAAACAATGCAGCTTCAGCTTCACCCAAAATCATTTACCAAAATAGCCTTTGAAAGAAGGCCTGTTTTAAACAAAGAGTGCTTGAATAGAAAACATTGTATAATCAATATGCAAGAGGAAATTGTCAGGTGTACTGATGAAAATATAATTTACTAGATAGTAGGAGTTTCGGCCCTTTCTCAATTGTATACTGTCACTGAAGAAGCATGAATTCTAAGTCAGCAGAAAATGAGATAGTACATATTTCAGGACTTAAAATAGATGACATTTAATGCTGAGGTTTCAAAAGTTTGAAATATCAGTTCACTATCAAACGCTACATAATGCTTGTCAATATATGCAATCATATTCATAAATATAGTGTCGGTTGGTATCCTTCCACATTGTTTTAAGATGAATTGAAGATGAAAGTTAATAGACACTGGATAGTTCAGTGAGTGGCACAGCAGACTTTTAATATGAGTGTCCAGGTTTGAAGTTCCTGTTCAAGCAGTGTGTTATGTTTAAGAAGATGCACTCTTGAAGTTTCCACTGCTTGATGAATAAGATATTACATTAAGGGAATTGCAAAACCTTCTTATATGGAGTTGTTAAACTCCTTGCTGTTTTATCTGTGCTATGCCTTTTGAGTCGACTTAACACTTAACCAACTGCATTGTATGGTTTGACATGTTGAATATCATTTTTGCTATTCAATGCTCAACATAAATCCAGGATCATAGATTCCTACCAACTTCATAAAGTTGATGAGCAGCTGCTAGCTCATTATTTTATTTGATCATTTCTGTCCGACCTCCTAAAAAGATTGGCTCTGTGGCACAATGGATAGTGCTTTGGCTTTCAAGAGTAATGTAAAGAAGGCATTCAAAAGTTGTGGTTTTGAATCCCACCAGAGGCAATGTTGTCCTACATTTCTTTTATAATGAATTGAAATTGCAATAAATAATGCAGCTTCTTCTTGCTCTGAAATCATTCACCAAAATGGCCTTTGAAAGAAGCCCTTTTTTCAACCGACACCACTTGAATAGAAAATATTGTATAATCTACATATAAGAGGAAATTGACAGGTAGACTGAGTAAAATATAATGTATTAGGCAGTAAGAGTTTTTGGTCCTTTCTTAATTGTGTATTGTCAATGAAGAAGCATGAATTCCGAATCAGCAGAAAATGAGATGGTACAAATTTCAGGACTTAAAGAGATAAAATATAATGCTGAGATGTCAAAAGCTTGAAATATCAATTCATGATAAAACTCTACATATTGATTATCAATATATGTAATGATAATAATAAATGATTGTCAGTAAATGTAAGGTTGGTATCCTTCCAAATTGTTTTAATGTGATTTGAAGATAAGAGTAAGCAGAGCCTGGATAGCTCAGTCGGTAGAGCATCAGACTTTTAATCTGAGGGTCCAGGGTTCACGTCCCTGTGCAGGCGGGGTGCTATGTTTAAGAAGAAGTACTCTTTTAGTTTCTATTGCATGATGAACAAGATATTACATTGACAGAATTGCAAAACCTTCTTAAATGGAGTTTTTTAAATTGTCAAGATTTTATCCGTCAGAGGCCTTTTGAGTAGACTTATCCAACTGTATCATGTAGTTTGGCATGTTGAATATCTTTTTCCCCATGCAATGCTCAACATGTAACCATGATTATAGTATCCTATCAACTTTGTAAAGTTGATCATCAGTTGCTTGCTCATTATTTTATTTCAGAATTTCTGAAAAGTTTCTTGGTGCAGGTTGGCTCTGTGGCGCAATGGATAGCGCATTGGACTTCTAGGAAAATGTTAAAAAAGGCATTCAAAGGCTGTGGGTTCGAATCCCACCAGAGTCAATATTATTGCTCAATTTCTTTCATAACGAATTGAAATAGCAATAAACAATGCAGCTTCAGCTTCACCCAAAATCATTTACCAAAATAGCCTTTGAAAGAAGGCCTGTTTTAAACAAAGAGTGCTTGAATAGAAAACATTGTATAATCAATATGCAAGAGGAAATTGTCAGGTGTACTGATGAAAATATAATTTACTAGATAGTAGGAGTTTCGGCCCTTTCTCAATTGTATACTGTCACTGAAGAAGCATGAATTCTAAGTCAGCAGAAAATGAGATAGTACATATTTCAGGACTTAAAATAGATGACATTTAATGCTGAGGTTTCAAAAGTTTGAAATATCAGTTCACTATCAAACGCTACATAATGCTTGTCAATATATGCAATCATATTCATAAATATAGTGTCGGTTGGAATCCTTCCACATTGTTTTAAGATGAATTGAAGATGAAAGTTAGTAGACACTGGATAGTTCAGTGAGTGGCACAGCAGACTTTTAATATGAGTGTCCAGGTTTGAAGTTCCTGTTCAGGCAGTGTGTTATGTTTAAGAAGATGCACTCTTGAAGTTTCCACTGCTTGATGAATAAGATATTACATTAAGGGAATTGCAAAACCTTCTTATATGGAGTTGTTAAACTCCTTGCTGTTTTATCTGTGCTATGCCTTTTGAGTCGACTTAACACTTAACCAACTGCATTGTATGGTTTGACATGTTGAATATCATTTTTGCTATTCAATGCTCAACATAAATCCAGGATCATAGATTCCTAACAACTTCATAAAGTTGATGAGCAGCTGCTAGCTCATTATTTTATTTGATCATTTCTGTCCGTCCTCCTAAAAAGATTGGCTCTGTGGCACAATGGATAGTGCTTTGGCTTTCAAGAGTAATGTAAAGAAGGCATTCAAAAATTGTGGTTTTGAATCCCACCAGAGGCAATGTTGTCCTACATTTCTTTTATAATGAATTGAAATTGCAATAAATAATGCAGCTTCTTCTTGCTCTGAAATCATTCACCAAAATGGCCTTTGAAAGAAGCCCTTTTTTCAACCGACACCACTTGAATAGAAAATATTGTATAATCTACATATAAGAGGAAATTGACAGGTAGACTGAGTAAAATATAATGTATTAGGCAGTAAGAGTTTTTGGTCCTTTCTTAATTGTGTATTGTCAATGAAGAAGCATGAATTCCGAATCAGCAGAAAATGAGATGGTACAAATTTCAGGACTTAAAGAGATAAAATATAATGCTGAGATGTCAAAAGCTTGAAATATCAATTCATGATAAAACTCTACATATTGATTATCAATATATGTAATGATAATAATAAATGATTGTCAGTAAATGTAAGGTTGGTATCCTTCCAAATTGTTTTAATGTGATTTGAAGATTAGAGTAAGCAGAGCCTGGATAGCTCAGTCGGTAGAGCATCAGACTTTTAATCTGAGGGTCCAGGGTTCACGTCCCTGTGCAGGCGGGGTGCTATGTTTAAGAAGAAGTACTCTTTTAGTTTCTATTGCATGATGAACAAGATATTACATTGACAGAATTGCAAAACCTTCTTAAATGGAGTTTTTTAAATTGTCAAGATTTTATCCGTCAGAGGCCTTTTGAGTAGACTTATCCAACTGTATCATGTAGTTTGGCATGTTGAATATCTTTTTCCCCATGCAATGCTCAACATGTAACCATGATTATAGTATCCTATCAACTTTGTAAAGTTGATCATCAGTTGCTTGCTCATTATTTTATTTCAGAATTTCTGAAAAGTTTCTTGGTGCAGGTTGGCTCTGTGGCGCAATGGATAGCGCATTGGACTTCTAGGAAAATGTTAAAAAAGGCATTCAAAGGCTGTGGGTTCGAATACCACCAGAGTCAATATTATTGCTCAATTTCTTTCATAACGAATTGAAATAGCAATAAACAATGCAGCTTCAGCTTCACCCAAAATCATTTACCAAAATAGCCTTTGAAAGAAGGCCTGTTTTAAACAAAGAGTGCTTGAATAGAAAACATTGTATAATCAATATGCAAGAGGAAATTGTCAGGTGTACTGATGAAAATATAATTTACTAGATAGTAGGAGTTTCGGCCCTTTCTCAATTGTATACTGTCACTGAAGAAGCATGAATTCTAAGTCAGCAGAAAATGAGATAGTACATATTTCAGGACTTAAAATAGATGACATTTAATGCTGAGGTTTCAAAAGTTTGAAATATCAGTTCACTATCAAACGCTACATAATGCTTGTCAATATATGCAATCATATTCATAAATATAGTGTCGGTTGGAATCCTTCCACATTGTTTTAAGATGAATTGAAGATGAAAGTTAGTAGACACTGGATAGTTCAGTGAGTGGCACAGCAGACTTTTAATATGAGTGTCCAGGTTTGAAGTTCCTGTTCAGGCAGTGTGTTATGTTTAAGAAGATGCACTCTTGAAGTTTCCACTGCTTGATGAATAAGATATTACATTAAGGGAATTGCAAAACCTTCTTATATGGAGTTGTTAAACTCCTTGCTGTTTTATCTGTGCTATGCCTTTTGAGTCGACTTAACACTTAACCAACTGCATTGTATGGTTTGACATGTTGAATATCATTTTTGCTATTCAATGCTCAACATAAATCCAGGATCATAGATTCCTAACAACTTCATAAAGTTGATGAGCAGCTGCTAGCTCATTATTTTATTTGATCATTTCTGTCCGACCTCCTAAAAAGATTGGCTCTGTGGCACAATGGATAGTGCTTTGGCTTTCAAGAGTAATGTAAAGAAGGCATTCAAAAGTTGTGGTTTTGAATCCCACCAGAGGCAATGTTGTCCTACATTTCTTTTATAATGAATTGAAATTGCAATAAATAATGCAGCTTCTTCTTGCTCTGAAATCATTCACCAAAATGGCCTTTGAAAGAAGCCCTTTTTTCAACCGACACCACTTGAATAGAAAATATTGTATAATCTACATATAAGAGGAAATTGACAGGTAGACTGAGTAAAATATAATGTATTAGGCAGTAAGAGTTTTTGGTCCTTTCTTAATTGTGTATTGTCAATGAAGAAGCATGAATTCCGAATCAGCAGAAAATGAGATGGTACAAATTTCAGGACTTAAAGAGATAAAATATAATGCTGAGATGTCAAAAGCTTGAAATATCAATTCATGATAAAACTCTACATATTGATTATCAATATATGTAATGATAATAATAAATGATTGTCAGTAAATGTAAGGTTGGTATCCTTCCAAATTGTTTTAATGTGATTTGAAGATTAGAGTAAGCAGAGCCTGGATAGCTCAGTCGGTAGAGCATCAGACTTTTAATCTGAGGGTCCAGGGTTCACGTCCCTGTGCAGGCGGGGTGCTATGTTTAAGAAGAAGTACTCTTTTAGTTTCTATTGCATGATGAACAAGATATTACATTGACAGAATTGCAAAACCTTCTTAAATGGAGTTTTTTAAATTGTCAAGATTTTATCCGTCAGAGGCCTTTTGAGTAGACTTATCCAACTGTATCATGTAGTTTGGCATGTTGAATATCTTTTTCCCCATGCAATGCTCAACATGTAACCATGATTATAGTATCCTATCAACTTTGTAAAGTTGATCATCAGTTGCTTGCTCATTATTTTATTTCAGAATTTCTGAAAAGTTTCTTGGTGCAGGTTGGCTCTGTGGCGCAATGGATAGCGCATTGGACTTCTAGGAAAATGTTAAAAAAGGCATTCAAAGGCTGTGGGTTCGAATCCCACCAGAGTCAATATTATTGCTCAATTTCTTTCATAACGAATTGAAATAGCAATAAACAATGCAGCTTCAGCTTCACCCAAAATCATTTACCAAAATAGCCTTTGAAAGAAGGCCTGTTTTAAACAAAGAGTGCTTGAATAGAAAACATTGTATAATCAATATGCAAGAGGAAATTGTCAGGTGTACTGATGAAAATATAATTTACTAGATAGTAGGAGTTTCGGCCCTTTCTCAATTGTATACTGTCACTGAAGAAGCATGAATTCTAAGTCAGCAGAAAATGAGATAGTACATATTTCAGGACTTAAAATAGATGACATTTAATGCTGAGGTTTCAAAAGTTTGAAATATCAGTTCACTATCAAACGCTACATAATGCTTGTCAATATATGCAATCATATTCATAAATATAGTGTCGGTTGGAATCCTTCCACATTGTTTTAAGATGAATTGAAGATGAAAGTTAGTAGACACTGGATAGTTCAGTGAGTGGCACAGCAGACTTTTAATATGAGTGTCCAGGTTTGAAGTTCCTGTTCAGGCAGTGTGTTATGTTTAAGAAGATGCACTCTTGAAGTTTCCACTGCTTGATGAATAAGATATTACATTAAGGGAATTGCAAAACCTTCTTATATGGAGTTGTTAAACTCCTTGCTGTTTTATCTGTGCTATGCCTTTTGAGTCGACTTAACACTTAACCAACTGCATTGTATGGTTTGACATGTTGAATATCATTTTTGCTATTCAATGCTCAACATAAATCCAGGATCATAGATTCCTAACAACTTCATAAAGTTGATGAGCAGCTGCTAGCTCATTATTTTATTTGATCATTTCTGTCCGACCTCCTAAAAAGATTGGCTCTGTGGCACAATGGATAGTGCTTTGGCTTTCAAGAGTAATGTAAAGAAGGCATTCAAAAGTTGTGGTTTTGAATCCCACCAGAGGCAATGTTGTCCTACATTTCTTTTATAATGAATTGAAATTGCAATAAATAATGCAGCTTCTTCTTGCTCTGAAATCATTCACCAAAATGGCCTTTGAAAGAAGCCCTTTTTTCAACCGACACCACTTGAATAGAAAATATTGTATAATCTACATATAAGAGGAAATTGACAGGTAGACTGAGTAAAATATAATGTATTAGGCAGTAAGAGTTTTTGGTCCTTTCTTAATTGTGTATTGTCAATGAAGAAGCATTAATTCCGAATCAGCAGAAAATGAGATGGTACAAATTTCAGGACTTAAAGAGATAAAATATAATGCTGAGATGTCAAAAGCTTGAAATATCAATTCATGATAAAACTCTACATATTGATTATCAATATATGTAATGATAATAATAAATGATTGTCAGTAAATGTAAGGTTGGTATCCTTCCAAATTGTTTTAATGTGATTTGAAGATTAGAGTAAGCAGAGCCTGGATAGCTCAGTCGGTAGAGCATCAGACTTTTAATCTGAGGGTCCAGGGTTCACGTCCCTGTGCAGGCGGGGTGCTATGTTTAAGAAGAAGTACTCTTTTAGTTTCTATTGCATGATGAACAAGATATTACATTGACAGAATTGCAAAACCTTCTTAAATGGAGTTTTTTAAATTGTCAAGATTTTATCCGTCAGAGGCCTTTTGAGTAGACTTATCCAACTGTATCATGTAGTTTGGCATGTTGAATATCTTTTTCCCCATGCAATGCTCAACATGTAACCATGATTATAGTATCCTATCAACTTTGTAAAGTTGATCATCAGTTGCTTGCTCATTATTTTATTTCAGAATTTCTGAAAAGTTTCTTGGTGCAGGTTGGCTCTGTGGCGCAATGGATAGCGCATTGGACTTCTAGGAAAATGTTAAAAAAGGCATTCAAAGGCTGTGGGTTCGAATACCACCAGAGTCAATATTATTGCTCAATTTCTTTCATAACGAATTGAAATAGCAATAAACAATGCAGCTTCAGCTTCACCCAAAATCATTTACCAAAATAGCCTTTGAAAGAAGGCCTGTTTTAAACAAAGAGTGCTTGAATAGAAAACATTGTATAATCAATATGCAAGAGGAAATTGTCAGGTGTACTGATGAAAATATAATTTACTAGATAGTAGGAGTTTCGGCCCTTTCTCAATTGTATACTGTCACTGAAGAAGCATGAATTCTAAGTCAGCAGAAAATGAGATAGTACATATTTCAGGACTTAAAATAGATGACATTTAATGCTGAGGTTTCAAAAGTTTGAAATATCAGTTCACTATCAAACGCTACATAATGCTTGTCAATATATGCAATCATATTCATAAATATAGTGTCGGTTGGTATCCTTCCACATTGTTTTAAGATGAATTGAAGATGAAAGTTAATAGACACTGGATAGTTCAGTGAGTGGCACAGCAGACTTTTAATATGAGTGTCCAGGTTTGAAGTTCCTGTTCAAGCAGTGTGTTATGTTTAAGAAGATGCACTCTTGAAGTTTCCACTGCTTGATGAATAAGATATTACATTAAGGGAATTGCAAAACCTTCTTATATGGAGTTGTTAAACTCCTTGCTGTTTTATCTGTGCTATGCCTTTTGAGTCGACTTAACACTTAACCAACTGCATTGTATGGTTTGACATGTTGAATATCATTTTTGCTATTCAATGCTCAACATAAATCCAGGATCATAGATTCCTAACAACTTCATAAAGTTGATGAGCAGCTGCTAGCTCATTATTTTATTTGATCATTTCTGTCCGACCTCCTAAAAAGATTGGCTCTGTGGCACAATGGATAGTGCTTTGGCTTTCAAGAGTAATGTAAAGAAGGCATTCAAAAGTTGTGGTTTTGAATCCCACCAGAGGCAATGTTGTCCTACATTTCTTTTATAATGAATTGAAATTGCAATAAATAATGCAGCTTCTTCTTGCTCTGAAATCATTCACCAAAATGGCCTTTGAAAGAAGCCCTTTTTTCAACCGACACCACTTGAATAGAAAATATTGTATAATCTACATATAAGAGGAAATTGACAGGTAGACTGAGTAAAATATAATGTATTAGGCAGTAAGAGTTTTTGGTCCTTTCTTAATTGTGTATTGTCAATGAAGAAGCATGAATTCCGAATCAGCAGAAAATGAGATGGTACAAATTTCAGGACTTAAAGAGATAAAATATAATGCTGAGATGTCAAAAGCTTGAAATATCAATTCATGATAAAACTCTACATATTGATTATCAATATATGTAATGATAATAATAAATGATTGTCAGTAAATGTAAGGTTGGTATCCTTCCAAATTGTTTTAATGTGATTTGAAGATAAGAGTAAGCAGAGCCTGGATAGCTCAGTCGGTAGAGCATCAGACTTTTAATCTGAGGGTCCAGGGTTCACGTCCCTGTGCAGGCGGGGTGCTATGTTTAAGAAGAAGTACTCTTTTAGTTTCTATTACATGATGAACAAGATATTACATTGACAGAATTGCAAAACCTTCTTAAATGGAGTTTTTTAAATTGTCAAGATTTTATCCGTCAGAGGCCTTTTGAGTAGACTTATCCAACTGTATCATGTAGTTTGGCATGTTGAATATCTTTTTCCCCATGCAATGCTCAACATGTAACCATGATTATAGTATCCTATCAACTTTGTAAAGTTGATCATCAGTTGCTTGCTCATTATTTTATTTCAGAATTTCTGAAAAGTTTCTTGGTGCAGGTTGGCTCTGTGGCGCAATGGATAGCGCATTGGACTTCTAGGAAAATGTTAAAAAAGGCATTCAAAGGCTGTGGGTTCGAATCCCACCAGAGTCAATATTATTGCTCAATTTCTTTCATAACGAATTGAAATAGCAATAAACAATGCAGCTTCAGCTTCACCCAAAATCATTTACCAAAATAGCCTTTGAAAGAAGGCCTGTTTTAAACAAAGAGTGCTTGAATAGAAAACATTGTATAATCAATATGCAAGAGGAAATTGTCAGGTGTACTGATGAAAATATAATTTACTAGATAGTAGGAGTTTCGGCCCTTTCTCAATTGTATACTGTCACTGAAGAAGCATGAATTCTAAGTCAGCAGAAAATGAGATAGTACATATTTCAGGACTTAAAATAGATGACATTTAATGCTGAGGTTTCAAAAGTTTGAAATATCAGTTCACTATCAAACGCTACATAATGCTTGTCAATATATGCAATCATATTCATAAATATAGTGTCGGTTGGAATCCTTCCACATTGTTTTAAGATGAATTGAAGATGAAAGTTAGTAGACACTGGATAGTTCAGTGAGTGGCACAGCAGACTTTTAATATGAGTGTCCAGGTTTGAAGTTCCTGTTCAGGCAGTGTGTTATGTTTAAGAAGATGCACTCTTGAAGTTTCCACTGCTTGATGAATAAGATATTACATTAAGGGAATTGCAAAACCTTCTTATATGGAGTTGTTAAACTCCTTGCTGTTTTATCTGTGCTATGCCTTTTGAGTCGACTTAACACTTAACCAACTGCATTGTATGGTTTGACATGTTGAATATCATTTTTGCTATTCAATGCTCAACATAAATCCAGGATCATAGATTCCTAACAACTTCATAAAGTTGATGAGCAGCTGCTAGCTCATTATTTTATTTGATCATTTCTGTCCGACCTCCTAAAAAGATTGGCTCTGTGGCACAATGGATAGTGCTTTGGCTTTCAAGAGTAATGTAAAGAAGGCATTCAAAAGTTGTGGTTTTGAATCCCACCAGAGGCAATGTTGTCCTACATTTCTTTTATAATGAATTGAAATTGCAATAAATAATGCAGCTTCTTCTTGCTCTGAAATCATTCACCAAAATGGCCTTTGAAAGAAGCCCTTTTTTCAACCGACACCACTTGAATAGAAAATATTGTATAATCTACATATAAGAGGAAATTGACAGGTAGACTGAGTAAAATATAATGTATTAGGCAGTAAGAGTTTTTGGTCCTTTCTTAATTGTGTATTGTCAATGAAGAAGCATGAATTCCGAATCAGCAGAAAATGAGATGGTACAAATTTCAGGACTTAAAGAGATAAAATATAATGCTGAGATGTCAAAAGCTTGAAATATCAATTCATGATAAAACTCTACATATTGATTATCAATATATGTAATGATAATAATAAATGATTGTCAGTAAATGTAAGGTTGGTATCCTTCCAAATTGTTTTAATGTGATTTGAAGATTAGAGTAAGCAGAGCCTGGATAGCTCAGTCGGTAGAGCATCAGACTTTTAATCTGAGGGTCCAGGGTTCACGTCCCTGTGCAGGCGGGGTGCTATGTTTAAGAAGAAGTACTCTTTTAGTTTCTATTGCATGATGAACAAGATATTACATTGACAGAATTGCAAAACCTTCTTAAATGGAGTTTTTTAAATTGTCAAGATTTTATCCGTCAGAGGCCTTTTGAGTAGACTTATCCAACTGTATCATGTAGTTTGGCATGTTGAATATCTTTTTCCCCATGCAATGCTCAACATGTAACCATGATTATAGTATCCTATCAACTTTGTAAAGTTGATCATCAGTTGCTTGCTCATTATTTTATTTCAGAATTTCTGAAAAGTTTCTTGGTGCAGGTTGGCTCTGTGGCGCAATGGATAGCGCATTGGACTTCTAGGAAAATGTTAAAAAAGGCATTCAAAGGCTGTGGGTTCGAATCCCACCAGAGTCAATATTATTGCTCAATTTCTTTCATAACGAATTGAAATAGCAATAAACAATGCAGCTTCAGCTTCACCCAAAATCATTTACCAAAATAGCCTTTGAAAGAAGGCCTGTTTTAAACAAAGAGTGCTTGAATAGAAAACATTGTATAATCAATATGCAAGAGGAAATTGTCAGGTGTACTGATGAAAATATAATTTACTAGATAGTAGGAGTTTCGGCCCTTTCTCAATTGTATACTGTCACTGAAGAAGCATGAATTCTAAGTCAGCAGAAAATGAGATAGTACATATTTCAGGACTTAAAATAGATGACATTTAATGCTGAGGTTTCAAAAGTTTGAAATATCAGTTCACTATCAAACGCTACATAATGCTTGTCAATATATGCAATCATATTCATAAATATAGTGTCGGTTGGAATCCTTCCACATTGTTTTAAGATGAATTGAAGATGAAAGTTAGTAGACACTGGATAGTTCAGTGAGTGGCACAGCAGACTTTTAATATGAGTGTCCAGGTTTGAAGTTCCTGTTCAGGCAGTGTGTTATGTTTAAGAAGATGCACTCTTGAAGTTTCCACTGCTTGATGAATAAGATATTACATTAAGGGAATTGCAAAACCTTCTTATATGGAGTTGTTAAACTCCTTGCTGTTTTATCTGTGCTATGCCTTTTGAGTCGACTTAACACTTAACCAACTGCATTGTATGGTTTGACATGTTGAATATCATTTTTGCTATTCAATGCTCAACATAAATCCAGGATCATAGATTCCTAACAACTTCATAAAGTTGATGAGCAGCTGCTAGCTCATTATTTTATTTGATCATTTCTGTCCGACCTCCTAAAAAGATTGGCTCTGTGGCACAATGGATAGTGCTTTGGCTTTCAAGAGTAATGTAAAGAAGGCATTCAAAAGTTGTGGTTTTGAATCCCACCAGAGGCAATGTTGTCCTACATTTCTTTTATAATGAATTGAAATTGCAATAAATAATGCAGCTTCTTCTTGCTCTGAAATCATTCACCAAAATGGCCTTTGAAAGAAGCCCTTTTTTCAACCGACACCACTTGAATAGAAAATATTGTATAATCTACATATAAGAGGAAATTGACAGGTAGACTGAGTAAAATATAATGTATTAGGCAGTAAGAGTTTTTGGTCCTTTCTTAATTGTGTATTGTCAATGAAGAAGCATTAATTCCGAATCAGCAGAAAATGAGATGGTACAAATTTCAGGACTTAAAGAGATAAAATATAATGCTGAGATGTCAAAAGCTTGAAATATCAATTCATGATAAAACTCTACATATTGATTATCAATATATGTAATGATAATAATAAATGATTGTCAGTAAATGTAAGGTTGGTATCCTTCCAAATTGTTTTAATGTGATTTGAAGATTAGAGTAAGCAGAGCCTGGATAGCTCAGTCGGTAGAGCATCAGACTTTTAATCTGAGGGTCCAGGGTTCACGTCCCTGTGCAGGCGGGGTGCTATGTTTAAGAAGAAGTACTCTTTTAGTTTCTATTGCATGATGAACAAGATATTACATTGACAGAATTGCAAAACCTTCTTAAATGGAGTTTTTTAAATTGTCAAGATTTTATCCGTCAGAGGCCTTTTGAGTAGACTTATCCAACTGTATCATGTAGTTTGGCATGTTGAATATCTTTTTCCCCATGCAATGCTCAACATGTAACCATGATTATAGTATCCTATCAACTTTGTAAAGTTGATCATCAGTTGCTTGCTCATTATTTTATTTCAGAATTTCTGAAAAGTTTCTTGGTGCAGGTTGGCTCTGTGGCGCAATGGATAGCGCATTGGACTTCTAGGAAAATGTTAAAAAAGGCATTCAAAGGCTGTGGGTTCGAATACCACCAGAGTCAATATTATTGCTCAATTTCTTTCATAACGAATTGAAATAGCAATAAACAATGCAGCTTCAGCTTCACCCAAAATCATTTACCAAAATAGCCTTTGAAAGAAGGCCTGTTTTAAACAAAGAGTGCTTGAATAGAAAACATTGTATAATCAATATGCAAGAGGAAATTGTCAGGTGTACTGATGAAAATATAATTTACTAGATAGTAGGAGTTTCGGCCCTTTCTCAATTGTATACTGTCACTGAAGAAGCATGAATTCTAAGTCAGCAGAAAATGAGATAGTACATATTTCAGGACTTAAAATAGATGACATTTAATGCTGAGGTTTCAAAAGTTTGAAATATCAGTTCACTATCAAACGCTACATAATGCTTGTCAATATATGCAATCATATTCATAAATATAGTGTCGGTTGGTATCCTTCCACATTGTTTTAAGATGAATTGAAGATGAAAGTTAATAGACACTGGATAGTTCAGTGAGTGGCACAGCAGACTTTTAATATGAGTGTCCAGGTTTGAAGTTCCTGTTCAAGCAGTGTGTTATGTTTAAGAAGATGCACTCTTGAAGTTTCCACTGCTTGATGAATAAGATATTACATTAAGGGAATTGCAAAACCTTCTTATATGGAGTTGTTAAACTCCTTGCTGTTTTATCTGTGCTATGCCTTTTGAGTCGACTTAACACTTAACCAACTGCATTGTATGGTTTGACATGTTGAATATCATTTTTGCTATTCAATGCTCAACATAAATCCAGGATCATAGATTCCTAACAACTTCATAAAGTTGATGAGCAGCTGCTAGCTCATTATTTTATTTGATCATTTCTGTCCGACCTCCTAAAAAGATTGGCTCTGTGGCACAATGGATAGTGCTTTGGCTTTCAAGAGTAATGTAAAGAAGGCATTCAAAAGTTGTGGTTTTGAATCCCACCAGAGGCAATGTTGTCCTACATTTCTTTTATAATGAATTGAAATTGCAATAAATAATGCAGCTTCTTCTTGCTCTGAAATCATTCACCAAAATGGCCTTTGAAAGAAGCCCTTTTTTCAACCGACACCACTTGAATAGAAAATATTGTATAATCTACATATAAGAGGAAATTGACAGGTAGACTGAGTAAAATATAATGTATTAGGCAGTAAGAGTTTTTGGTCCTTTCTTAATTGTGTATTGTCAATGAAGAAGCATGAATTCCGAATCAGCAGAAAATGAGATGGTACAAATTTCAGGACTTAAAGAGATAAAATATAATGCTGAGATGTCAAAAGCTTGAAATATCAATTCATGATAAAACTCTACATATTGATTATCAATATATGTAATGATAATAATAAATGATTGTCAGTAAATGTAAGGTTGGTATCCTTCCAAATTGTTTTAATGTGATTTGAAGATAAGAGTAAGCAGAGCCTGGATAGCTCAGTCGGTAGAGCATCAGACTTTTAATCTGAGGGTCCAGGGTTCACGTCCCTGTGCAGGCGGGGTGCTATGTTTAAGAAGAAGTACTCTTTTAGTTTCTATTACATGATGAACAAGATATTACATTGACAGAATTGCAAAACCTTCTTAAATGGAGTTTTTTAAATTGTCAAGATTTTATCCGTCAGAGGCCTTTTGAGTAGACTTATCCAACTGTATCATGTAGTTTGGCATGTTGAATATCTTTTTCCCCATGCAATGCTCAACATGTAACCATGATTATAGTATCCTATCAACTTTGTAAAGTTGATCATCAGTTGCTTGCTCATTATTTTATTTCAGAATTTCTGAAAAGTTTCTTGGTGCAGGTTGGCTCTGTGGCGCAATGGATAGCGCATTGGACTTCTAGGAAAATGTTAAAAAAGGCATTCAAAGGCTGTGGGTTCGAATCCCACCAGAGTCAATATTATTGCTCAATTTCTTTCATAACGAATTGAAATAGCAATAAACAATGCAGCTTCAGCTTCACCCAAAATCATTTACCAAAATAGCCTTTGAAAGAAGGCCTGTTTTAAACAAAGAGTGCTTGAATAGAAAACATTGTATAATCAATATGCAAGAGGAAATTGTCAGGTGTACTGATGAAAATATAATTTACTAGATAGTAGGAGTTTCGGCCCTTTCTCAATTGTATACTGTCACTGAAGAAGCATGAATTCTAAGTCAGCAGAAAATGAGATAGTACATATTTCAGGACTTAAAATAGATGACATTTAATGCTGAGGTTTCAAAAGTTTGAAATATCAGTTCACTATCAAACGCTACATAATGCTTGTCAATATATGCAATCATATTCATAAATATAGTGTCGGTTGGAATCCTTCCACATTGTTTTAAGATGAATTGAAGATGAAAGTTAGTAGACACTGGATAGTTCAGTGAGTGGCACAGCAGACTTTTAATATGAGTGTCCAGGTTTGAAGTTCCTGTTCAGGCAGTGTGTTATGTTTAAGAAGATGCACTCTTGAAGTTTCCACTGCTTGATGAATAAGATATTACATTAAGGGAATTGCAAAACCTTCTTATATGGAGTTGTTAAACTCCTTGCTGTTTTATCTGTGCTATGCCTTTTGAGTCGACTTAACACTTAACCAACTGCATTGTATGGTTTGACATGTTGAATATCATTTTTGCTATTCAATGCTCAACATAAATCCAGGATCATAGATTCCTAACAACTTCATAAAGTTGATGAGCAGCTGCTAGCTCATTATTTTATTTGATCATTTCTGTCCGACCTCCTAAAAAGATTGGCTCTGTGGCACAATGGATAGTGCTTTGGCTTTCAAGAGTAATGTAAAGAAGGCATTCAAAAGTTGTGGTTTTGAATCCCACCAGAGGCAATGTTGTCCTACATTTCTTTTATAATGAATTGAAATTGCAATAAATAATGCAGCTTCTTCTTGCTCTGAAATCATTCACCAAAATGGCCTTTGAAAGAAGCCCTTTTTTCAACCGACACCACTTGAATAGAAAATATTGTATAATCTACATATAAGAGGAAATTGACAGGTAGACTGAGTAAAATATAATGTATTAGGCAGTAAGAGTTTTTGGTCCTTTCTTAATTGTGTATTGTCAATGAAGAAGCATTAATTCCGAATCAGCAGAAAATGAGATGGTACAAATTTCAGGACTTAAAGAGATAAAATATAATGCTGAGATGTCAAAAGCTTGAAATATCAATTCATGATAAAACTCTACATATTGATTATCAATATATGTAATGATAATAATAAATGATTGTCAGTAAATGTAAGGTTGGTATCCTTCCAAATTGTTTTAATGTGATTTGAAGATTAGAGTAAGCAGAGCCTGGATAGCTCAGTCGGTAGAGCATCAGACTTTTAATCTGAGGGTCCAGGGTTCACGTCCCTGTGCAGGCGGGGTGCTATGTTTAAGAAGAAGTACTCTTTTAGTTTCTATTGCATGATGAACAAGATATTACATTGACAGAATTGCAAAACCTTCTTAAATGGAGTTTTTTAAATTGTCAAGATTTTATCCGTCAGAGGCCTTTTGAGTAGACTTATCCAACTGTATCATGTAGTTTGGCATGTTGAATATCTTTTTCCCCATGCAATGCTCAACATGTAACCATGATTATAGTATCCTATCAACTTTGTAAAGTTGATCATCAGTTGCTTGCTCATTATTTTATTTCAGAATTTCTGAAAAGTTTCTTGGTGCAGGTTGGCTCTGTGGCGCAATGGCTAGCGCATTGGACTTCTAGGAAAATGTTAAAAAAGGCATTCAAAGGCTGTGGGTTCGAATCCCACCAGAGTCAATATTATTGCTCAATTTCTTTCATAACGAATTGAAATAGCAATAAACAATGCAGCTTCAGCTTCACCCAAAATCATTTACCAAAATAGCCTTTGAAAGAAGGCCTGTTTTAAACAAAGAGTGCTTGAATAGAAAACATTGTATAATCAATATGCAAGAGGAAATTGTCAGGTGTACTGATGAAAATATAATTTACTAGATAGTAGGAGTTTCGGCCCTTTCTCAATTGTATACTGTCACTGAAGAAGCATGAATTCTAAGTCAGCAGAAAATGAGATAGTACATATTTCAGGACTTAAAATAGATGACATTTAATGCTGAGGTTTCAAAAGTTTGAAATATCAGTTCACTATCAAACGCTACATAATGCTTGTCAATATATGCAATCATATTCATAAATATAGTGTCGGTTGGAATCCTTCCACATTGTTTTAAGATGAATTGAAGATGAAAGTTAGTAGACACTGGATAGTTCAGTGAGTGGCACAGCAGACTTTTAATATGAGTGTCCAGGTTTGAAGTTCCTGTTCAGGCAGTGTGTTATGTTTAAGAAGATGCACTCTTGAAGTTTCCACTGCTTGATGAATAAGATATTACATTAAGGGAATTGCAAAACCTTCTTATATGGAGTTGTTAAACTCCTTGCTGTTTTATCTGTGCTATGCCTTTTGAGTCGACTTAACACTTAACCAACTGCATTGTATGGTTTGACATGTTGAATATCATTTTTGCTATTCAATGCTCAACATAAATCCAGGATCATAGATTCCTAACAACTTCATAAAGTTGATGAGCAGCTGCTAGCTCATTATTTTATTTGATCATTTCTGTCCGACCTCCTAAAAAGATTGGCTCTGTGGCACAATGGATAGTGCTTTGGCTTTCAAGAGTAATGTAAAGAAGGCATTCAAAAGTTGTGGTTTTGAATCCCACCAGAGGCAATGTTGTCCTACATTTCTTTTATAATGAATTGAAATTGCAATAAATAATGCAGCTTCTTCTTGCTCTGAAATCATTCACCAAAATGGCCTTTGAAAGAAGCCCTTTTTTCAACCGACACCACTTGAATAGAAAATATTGTATAATCTACATATAAGAGGAAATTGACAGGTAGACTGAGTAAAATATAATGTATTAGGCAGTAAGAGTTTTTGGTCCTTTCTTAATTGTGTATTGTCAATGAAGAAGCATGAATTCCGAATCAGCAGAAAATGAGATGGTACAAATTTCAGGACTTAAAGAGATAAAATATAATGCTGAGATGTCAAAAGCTTGAAATATCAATTCATGATAAAACTCTACATATTGATTATCAATATATGTAATGATAATAATAAATGATTGTCAGTAAATGTAAGGTTGGTATCCTTCCAAATTGTTTTAATGTGATTTGAAGATTAGAGTAAGCAGAGCCTGGATAGCTCAGTCGGTAGAGCATCAGACTTTTAATCTGAGGGTCCAGGGTTCACGTCCCTGTGCAGGCGGGGTGCTATGTTTAAGAAGAAGTACTCTTTTAGTTTCTATTGCATGATGAACAAGATATTACATTGACAGAATTGCAAAACCTTCTTAAATGGAGTTTTTTAAATTGTCAAGATTTTATCCGTCAGAGGCCTTTTGAGTAGACTTATCCAACTGTATCATGTAGTTTGGCATGTTGAATATCTTTTTCCCCATGCAATGCTCAACATGTAACCATGATTATAGTATCCTATCAACTTTGTAAAGTTGATCATCAGTTGCTTGCTCATTATTTTATTTCAGAATTTCTGAAAAGTTTCTTGGTGCAGGTTGGCTCTGTGGCGCAATGGATAGCGCATTGGACTTCTAGGAAAATGTTAAAAAAGGCATTCAAAGGCTGTGGGTTCGAATACCACCAGAGTCAATATTATTGCTCAATTTCTTTCATAACGAATTGAAATAGCAATAAACAATGCAGCTTCAGCTTCACCCAAAATCATTTACCAAAATAGCCTTTGAAAGAAGGCCTGTTTTAAACAAAGAGTGCTTGAATAGAAAACATTGTATAATCAATATGCAAGAGGAAATTGTCAGGTGTACTGATGAAAATATAATTTACTAGATAGTAGGAGTTTCGGCCCTTTCTCAATTGTATACTGTCACTGAAGAAGCATGAATTCTAAGTCAGCAGAAAATGAGATAGTACATATTTCAGGACTTAAAATAGATGACATTTAATGCTGAGGTTTCAAAAGTTTGAAATATCAGTTCACTATCAAACGCTACATAATGCTTGTCAATATATGCAATCATATTCATAAATATAGTGTCGGTTGGTATCCTTCCACATTGTTTTAAGATGAATTGAAGATGAAAGTTAATAGACACTGGATAGTTCAGTGAGTGGCACAGCAGACTTTTAATATGAGTGTCCAGGTTTGAAGTTCCTGTTCAAGCAGTGTGTTATGTTTAAGAAGATGCACTCTTGAAGTTTCCACTGCTTGATGAATAAGATATTACATTAAGGGAATTGCAAAACCTTCTTATATGGAGTTGTTAAACTCCTTGCTGTTTTATCTGTGCTATGCCTTTTGAGTCGACTTAACACTTAACCAACTGCATTGTATGGTTTGACATGTTGAATATCATTTTTGCTATTCAATGCTCAACATAAATCCAGGATCATAGATTCCTACCAACTTCATAAAGTTGATGAGCAGCTGCTAGCTCATTATTTTATTTGATCATTTCTGTCCGACCTCCTAAAAAGATTGGCTCTGTGGCACAATGGATAGTGCTTTGGCTTTCAAGAGTAATGTAAAGAAGGCATTCAAAAGTTGTGGTTTTGAATCCCACCAGAGGCAATGTTGTCCTACATTTCTTTTATAATGAATTGAAATTGCAATAAATAATGCAGCTTCTTCTTGCTCTGAAATCATTCACCAAAATGGCCTTTGAAAGAAGCCCTTTTTTCAACCGACACCACTTGAATAGAAAATATTGTATAATCTACATATAAGAGGAAATTGACAGGTAGACTGAGTAAAATATAATGTATTAGGCAGTAAGAGTTTTTGGTCCTTTCTTAATTGTGTATTGTCAATGAAGAAGCATGAATTCCGAATCAGCAGAAAATGAGATGGTACAAATTTCAGGACTTAAAGAGATAAAATATAATGCTGAGATGTCAAAAGCTTGAAATATCAATTCATGATAAAACTCTACATATTGATTATCAATATATGTAATGATAATAATAAATGATTGTCAGTAAATGTAAGGTTGGTATCCTTCCAAATTGTTTTAATGTGATTTGAAGATAAGAGTAAGCAGAGCCTGGATAGCTCAGTCGGTAGAGCATCAGACTTTTAATCTGAGGGTCCAGGGTTCACGTCCCTGTGCAGGCGGGGTGCTATGTTTAAGAAGAAGTACTCTTTTAGTTTCTATTGCATGATGAACAAGATATTACATTGACAGAATTGCAAAACCTTCTTAAATGGAGTTTTTTAAATTGTCAAGATTTTATCCGTCAGAGGCCTTTTGAGTAGACTTATCCAACTGTATCATGTAGTTTGGCATGTTGAATATCTTTTTCCCCATGCAATGCTCAACATGTAACCATGATTATAGTATCCTATCAACTTTGTAAAGTTGATCATCAGTTGCTTGCTCATTATTTTATTTCAGAATTTCTGAAAAGTTTCTTGGTGCAGGTTGGCTCTGTGGCGCAATGGATAGCGCATTGGACTTCTAGGAAAATGTTAAAAAAGGCATTCAAAGGCTGTGGGTTCGAATCCCACCAGAGTCAATATTATTGCTCAATTTCTTTCATAACGAATTGAAATAGCAATAAACAATGCAGCTTCAGCTTCACCCAAAATCATTTACCAAAATAGCCTTTGAAAGAAGGCCTGTTTTAAACAAAGAGTGCTTGAATAGAAAACATTGTATAATCAATATGCAAGAGGAAATTGTCAGGTGTACTGATGAAAATATAATTTACTAGATAGTAGGAGTTTCGGCCCTTTCTCAATTGTATACTGTCACTGAAGAAGCATGAATTCTAAGTCAGCAGAAAATGAGATAGTACATATTTCAGGACTTAAAATAGATGACATTTAATGCTGAGGTTTCAAAAGTTTGAAATATCAGTTCACTATCAAACGCTACATAATGCTTGTCAATATATGCAATCATATTCATAAATATAGTGTCGGTTGGAATCCTTCCACATTGTTTTAAGATGAATTGAAGATGAAAGTTAGTAGACACTGGATAGTTCAGTGAGTGGCACAGCAGACTTTTAATATGAGTGTCCAGGTTTGAAGTTCCTGTTCAGGCAGTGTGTTATGTTTAAGAAGATGCACTCTTGAAGTTTCCACTGCTTGATGAATAAGATATTACATTAAGGGAATTGCAAAACCTTCTTATATGGAGTTGTTAAACTCCTTGCTGTTTTATCTGTGCTATGCCTTTTGAGTCGACTTAACACTTAACCAACTGCATTGTATGGTTTGACATGTTGAATATCATTTTTGCTATTCAATGCTCAACATAAATCCAGGATCATAGATTCCTAACAACTTCATAAAGTTGATGAGCAGCTGCTAGCTCATTATTTTATTTGATCATTTCTGTCCGACCTCCTAAAAAGATTGGCTCTGTGGCACAATGGATAGTGCTTTGGCTTTCAAGAGTAATGTAAAGAAGGCATTCAAAAGTTGTGGTTTTGAATCCCACCAGAGGCAATGTTGTCCTACATTTCTTTTATAATGAATTGAAATTGCAATAAATAATGCAGCTTCTTCTTGCTCTGAAATCATTCACCAAAATGGCCTTTGAAAGAAGCCCTTTTTTCAACCGACACCACTTGAATAGAAAATATTGTATAATCTACATATAAGAGGAAATTGACAGGTAGACTGAGTAAAATATAATGTATTAGGCAGTAAGAGTTTTTGGTCCTTTCTTAATTGTGTATTGTCAATGAAGAAGCATGAATTCCGAATCAGCAGAAAATGAGATGGTACAAATTTCAGGACTTAAAGAGATAAAATATAATGCTGAGATGTCAAAAGCTTGAAATATCAATTCATGATAAAACTCTACATATTGATTATCAATATATGTAATGATAATAATAAATGATTGTCAGTAAATGTAAGGTTGGTATCCTTCCAAATTGTTTTAATGTGATTTGAAGATTAGAGTAAGCAGAGCCTGGATAGCTCAGTCGGTAGAGCATCAGACTTTTAATCTGAGGGTCCAGGGTTCACGTCCCTGTGCAGGCGGGGTGCTATGTTTAAGAAGAAGTACTCTTTTAGTTTCTATTGCATGATGAACAAGATATTACATTGACAGAATTGCAAAACCTTCTTAAATGGAGTTTTTTAAATTGTCAAGATTTTATCCGTCAGAGGCCTTTTGAGTAGACTTATCCAACTGTATCATGTAGTTTGGCATGTTGAATATCTTTTTCCCCATGCAATGCTCAACATGTAACCATGATTATAGTATCCTATCAACTTTGTAAAGTTGATCATCAGTTGCTTGCTCATTATTTTATTTCAGAATTTCTGAAAAGTTTCTTGGTGCAGGTTGGCTCTGTGGCGCAATGGATAGCGCATTGGACTTCTAGGAAAATGTTAAAAAAGGCATTCAAAGGCTGTGGGTTCGAATACCACCAGAGTCAATATTATTGCTCAATTTCTTTCATAACGAATTGAAATAGCAATAAACAATGCAGCTTCAGCTTCACCCAAAATCATTTACCAAAATAGCCTTTGAAAGAAGGCCTGTTTTAAACAAAGAGTGCTTGAATAGAAAACATTGTATAATCAATATGCAAGAGGAAATTGTCAGGTGTACTGATGAAAATATAATTTACTAGATAGTAGGAGTTTCGGCCCTTTCTCAATTGTATACTGTCACTGAAGAAGCATGAATTCTAAGTCAGCAGAAAATGAGATAGTACATATTTCAGGACTTAAAATAGATGACATTTAATGCTGAGGTTTCAAAAGTTTGAAATATCAGTTCACTATCAAACGCTACATAATGCTTGTCAATATATGCAATCATATTCATAAATATAGTGTCGGTTGGTATCCTTCCACATTGTTTTAAGATGAATTGAAGATGAAAGTTAATAGACACTGGATAGTTCAGTGAGTGGCACAGCAGACTTTTAATATGAGTGTCCAGGTTTGAAGTTCCTGTTCAAGCAGTGTGTTATGTTTAAGAAGATGCACTCTTGAAGTTTCCACTGCTTGATGAATAAGATATTACATTAAGGGAATTGCAAAACCTTCTTATATGGAGTTGTTAAACTCCTTGCTGTTTTATCTGTGCTATGCCTTTTGAGTCGACTTAACACTTAACCAACTGCATTGTATGGTTTGACATGTTGAATATCATTTTTGCTATTCAATGCTCAACATAAATCCAGGATCATAGATTCCTACCAACTTCATAAAGTTGATGAGCAGCTGCTAGCTCATTATTTTATTTGATCATTTCTGTCCGACCTCCTAAAAAGATTGGCTCTGTGGCACAATGGATAGTGCTTTGGCTTTCAAGAGTAATGTAAAGAAGGCATTCAAAAGTTGTGGTTTTGAATCCCACCAGAGGCAATGTTGTCCTACATTTCTTTTATAATGAATTGAAATTGCAATAAATAATGCAGCTTCTTCTTGCTCTGAAATCATTCACCAAAATGGCCTTTGAAAGAAGCCCTTTTTTCAACCGACACCACTTGAATAGAAAATATTGTATAATCTACATATAAGAGGAAATTGACAGGTAGACTGAGTAAAATATAATGTATTAGGCAGTAAGAGTTTTTGGTCCTTTCTTAATTGTGTATTGTCAATGAAGAAGCATGAATTCCGAATCAGCAGAAAATGAGATGGTACAAATTTCAGGACTTAAAGAGATAAAATATAATGCTGAGATGTCAAAAGCTTGAAATATCAATTCATGATAAAACTCTACATATTGATTATCAATATATGTAATGATAATAATAAATGATTGTCAGTAAATGTAAGGTTGGTATCCTTCCAAATTGTTTTAATGTGATTTGAAGATAAGAGTAAGCAGAGCCTGGATAGCTCAGTCGGTAGAGCATCAGACTTTTAATCTGAGGGTCCAGGGTTCACGTCCCTGTGCAGGCGGGGTGCTATGTTTAAGAAGAAGTACTCTTTTAGTTTCTATTGCATGATGAACAAGATATTACATTGACAGAATTGCAAAACCTTCTTAAATGGAGTTTTTTAAATTGTCAAGATTTTATCCGTCAGAGGCCTTTTGAGTAGACTTATCCAACTGTATCATGTAGTTTGGCATGTTGAATATCTTTTTCCCCATGCAATGCTCAACATGTAACCATGATTATAGTATCCTATCAACTTTGTAAAGTTGATCATCAGTTGCTTGCTCATTATTTTATTTCAGAATTTCTGAAAAGTTTCTTGGTGCAGGTTGGCTCTGTGGCGCAATGGATAGCGCATTGGACTTCTAGGAAAATGTTAAAAAAGGCATTCAAAGGCTGTGGGTTCGAATCCCACCAGAGTCAATATTATTGCTCAATTTCTTTCATAACGAATTGAAATAGCAATAAACAATGCAGCTTCAGCTTCACCCAAAATCATTTACCAAAATAGCCTTTGAAAGAAGGCCTGTTTTAAACAAAGAGTGCTTGAATAGAAAACATTGTATAATCAATATGCAAGAGGAAATTGTCAGGTGTACTGATGAAAATATAATTTACTAGATAGTAGGAGTTTCGGCCCTTTCTCAATTGTATACTGTCACTGAAGAAGCATGAATTCTAAGTCAGCAGAAAATGAGATAGTACATATTTCAGGACTTAAAATAGATGACATTTAATGCTGAGGTTTCAAAAGTTTGAAATATCAGTTCACTATCAAACGCTACATAATGCTTGTCAATATATGCAATCATATTCATAAATATAGTGTCGGTTGGAATCCTTCCACATTGTTTTAAGATGAATTGAAGATGAAAGTTAGTAGACACTGGATAGTTCAGTGAGTGGCACAGCAGACTTTTAATATGAGTGTCCAGGTTTGAAGTTCCTGTTCAGGCAGTGTGTTATGTTTAAGAAGATGCACTCTTGAAGTTTCCACTGCTTGATGAATAAGATATTACATTAAGGGAATTGCAAAACCTTCTTATATGGAGTTGTTAAACTCCTTGCTGTTTTATCTGTGCTATGCCTTTTGAGTCGACTTAACACTTAACCAACTGCATTGTATGGTTTGACATGTTGAATATCATTTTTGCTATTCAATGCTCAACATAAATCCAGGATCATAGATTCCTAACAACTTCATAAAGTTGATGAGCAGCTGCTAGCTCATTATTTTATTTGATCATTTCTGTCCGACCTCCTAAAAAGATTGGCTCTGTGGCACAATGGATAGTGCTTTGGCTTTCAAGAGTAATGTAAAGAAGGCATTCAAAAGTTGTGGTTTTGAATCCCACCAGAGGCAATGTTGTCCTACATTTCTTTTATAATGAATTGAAATTGCAATAAATAATGCAGCTTCTTCTTGCTCTGAAATCATTCACCAAAATGGCCTTTGAAAGAAGCCCTTTTTTCAACCGACACCACTTGAATAGAAAATATTGTATAATCTACATATAAGAGGAAATTGACAGGTAGACTGAGTAAAATATAATGTATTAGGCAGTAAGAGTTTTTGGTCCTTTCTTAATTGTGTATTGTCAATGAAGAAGCATTAATTCCGAATCAGCAGAAAATGAGATGGTACAAATTTCAGGACTTAAAGAGATAAAATATAATGCTGAGATGTCAAAAGCTTGAAATATCAATTCATGATAAAACTCTACATATTGATTATCAATATATGTAATGATAATAATAAATGATTGTCAGTAAATGTAAGGTTGGTATCCTTCCAAATTGTTTTAATGTGATTTGAAGATTAGAGTAAGCAGAGCCTGGATAGCTCAGTCGGTAGAGCATCAGACTTTTAATCTGAGGGTCCAGGGTTCACGTCCCTGTGCAGGCGGGGTGCTATGTTTAAGAAGAAGTACTCTTTTAGTTTCTATTGCATGATGAACAAGATATTACATTGACAGAATTGCAAAACCTTCTTAAATGGAGTTTTTTAAATTGTCAAGATTTTATCCGTCAGAGGCCTTTTGAGTAGACTTATCCAACTGTATCATGTAGTTTGGCATGTTGAATATCTTTTTCCCCATGCAATGCTCAACATGTAACCATGATTATAGTATCCTATCAACTTTGTAAAGTTGATCATCAGTTGCTTGCTCATTATTTTATTTCAGAATTTCTGAAAAGTTTCTTGGTGCAGGTTGGCTCTGTGGCGCAATGGATAGCGCATTGGACTTCTAGGAAAATGTTAAAAAAGGCATTCAAAGGCTGTGGGTTCGAATCCCACCAGAGTCAATATTATTGCTCAATTTCTTTCATAATGAATTGAAATAGCAATAAACAATGCAGCTTCAGCTTCACCCAAAATCATTTACCAAAATAGCCTTTGAAAGAAGGCCTGTTTTAAACAAAGAGTGCTTGAATAGAAAACATTGTATAATCAATATGCAAGAGGAAATTGTCAGGTGTACTGATGAAAATATAATTTACTAGATAGTAGGAGTTTCGGCCCTTTCTCAATTGTATACTGTCACTGAAGAAGCATGAATTCTAAGTCAGCAGAAAATGAGATAGTACATATTTCAGGACTTAAAATAGATGACATTTAATGCTGAGGTTTCAAAAGTTTGAAATATCAGTTCACTATCAAACGCTACATAATGCTTGTCAATATATGCAATCATATTCATAAATATAGTGTCGGTTGGAATCCTTCCACATTGTTTTAAGATGAATTGAAGATGAAAGTTAGTAGACACTGGATAGTTCAGTGAGTGGCACAGCAGACTTTTAATATGAGTGTCCAGGTTTGAAGTTCCTGTTCAGGCAGTGTGTTATGTTTAAGAAGATGCACTCTTGAAGTTTCCACTGCTTGATGAATAAGATATTACATTAAGGGAATTGCAAAACCTTCTTATATGGAGTTGTTAAACTCCTTGCTGTTTTATCTGTGCTATGCCTTTTGAGTCGACTTAACACTTAACCAACTGCATTGTATGGTTTGACATGTTGAATATCATTTTTGCTATTCAATGCTCAACATAAATCCAGGATCATAGATTCCTAACAACTTCATAAAGTTGATGAGCAGCTGCTAGCTCATTATTTTATTTGATCATTTCTGTCCGACCTCCTAAAAAGATTGGCTCTGTGGCACAATGGATAGTGCTTTGGCTTTCAAGAGTAATGTAAAGAAGGCATTCAAAAGTTGTGGTTTTGAATCCCACCAGAGGCAATGTTGTCCTACATTTCTTTTATAATGAATTGAAATTGCAATAAATAATGCAGCTTCTTCTTGCTCTGAAATCATTCACCAAAATGGCCTTTGAAAGAAGCCCTTTTTTCAACCGACACCACTTGAATAGAAAATATTGTATAATCTACATATAAGAGGAAATTGACAGGTAGACTGAGTAAAATATAATGTATTAGGCAGTAAGAGTTTTTGGTCCTTTCTTAATTGTGTATTGTCAATGAAGAAGCATGAATTCCGAATCAGCAGAAAATGAGATGGTACAAATTTCAGGACTTAAAGAGATAAAATATAATGCTGAGATGTCAAAAGCTTGAAATATCAATTCATGATAAAACTCTACATATTGATTATCAATATATGTAATGATAATAATAAATGATTGTCAGTAAATGTAAGGTTGGTATCCTTCCAAATTGTTTTAATGTGATTTGAAGATTAGAGTAAGCAGAGCCTGGATAGCTCAGTCGGTAGAGCATCAGACTTTTAATCTGAGGGTCCAGGGTTCACGTCCCTGTGCAGGCGGGGTGCTATGTTTAAGAAGAAGTACTCTTTTAGTTTCTATTGCATGATGAACAAGATATTACATTGACAGAATTGCAAAACCTTCTTAAATGGAGTTTTTTAAATTGTCAAGATTTTATCCGTCAGAGGCCTTTTGAGTAGACTTATCCAACTGTATCATGTAGTTTGGCATGTTGAATATCTTTTTCCCCATGCAATGCTCAACATGTAACCATGATTATAGTATCCTATCAACTTTGTAAAGTTGATCATCAGTTGCTTGCTCATTATTTTATTTCAGAATTTCTGAAAAGTTTCTTGGTGCAGGTTGGCTCTGTGGCGCAATGGATAGCGCATTGGACTTCTAGGAAAATGTTAAAAAAGGCATTCAAAGGCTGTGGGTTCGAATACCACCAGAGTCAATATTATTGCTCAATTTCTTTCATAACGAATTGAAATAGCAATAAACAATGCAGCTTCAGCTTCACCCAAAATCATTTACCAAAATAGCCTTTGAAAGAAGGCCTGTTTTAAACAAAGAGTGCTTGAATAGAAAACATTGTATAATCAATATGCAAGAGGAAATTGTCAGGTGTACTGATGAAAATATAATTTACTAGATAGTAGGAGTTTCGGCCCTTTCTCAATTGTATACTGTCACTGAAGAAGCATGAATTCTAAGTCAGCAGAAAATGAGATAGTACATATTTCAGGACTTAAAATAGATGACATTTAATGCTGAGGTTTCAAAAGTTTGAAATATCAGTTCACTATCAAACGCTACATAATGCTTGTCAATATATGCAATCATATTCATAAATATAGTGTCGGTTGGTATCCTTCCACATTGTTTTAAGATGAATTGAAGATGAAAGTTAATAGACACTGGATAGTTCAGTGAGTGGCACAGCAGACTTTTAATATGAGTGTCCAGGTTTGAAGTTCCTGTTCAAGCAGTGTGTTATGTTTAAGAAGATGCACTCTTGAAGTTTCCACTGCTTGATGAATAAGATATTACATTAAGGGAATTGCAAAACCTTCTTATATGGAGTTGTTAAACTCCTTGCTGTTTTATCTGTGCTATGCCTTTTGAGTCGACTTAACACTTAACCAACTGCATTGTATGGTTTGACATGTTGAATATCATTTTTGCTATTCAATGCTCAACATAAATCCAGGATCATAGATTCCTACCAACTTCATAAAGTTGATGAGCAGCTGCTAGCTCATTATTTTATTTGATCATTTCTGTCCGACCTCCTAAAAAGATTGGCTCTGTGGCACAATGGATAGTGCTTTGGCTTTCAAGAGTAATGTAAAGAAGGCATTCAAAAGTTGTGGTTTTGAATCCCACCAGAGGCAATGTTGTCCTACATTTCTTTTATAATGAATTGAAATTGCAATAAATAATGCAGCTTCTTCTTGCTCTGAAATCATTCACCAAAATGGCCTTTGAAAGAAGCCCTTTTTTCAACCGACACCACTTGAATAGAAAATATTGTATAATCTACATATAAGAGGAAATTGACAGGTAGACTGAGTAAAATATAATGTATTAGGCAGTAAGAGTTTTTGGTCCTTTCTTAATTGTGTATTGTCAATGAAGAAGCATGAATTCCGAATCAGCAGAAAATGAGATGGTACAAATTTCAGGACTTAAAGAGATAAAATATAATGCTGAGATGTCAAAAGCTTGAAATATCAATTCATGATAAAACTCTACATATTGATTATCAATATATGTAATGATAATAATAAATGATTGTCAGTAAATGTAAGGTTGGTATCCTTCCAAATTGTTTTAATGTGATTTGAAGATAAGAGTAAGCAGAGCCTGGATAGCTCAGTCGGTAGAGCATCAGACTTTTAATCTGAGGGTCCAGGGTTCACGTCCCTGTGCAGGCGGGGTGCTATGTTTAAGAAGAAGTACTCTTTTAGTTTCTATTGCATGATGAACAAGATATTACATTGACAGAATTGCAAAACCTTCTTAAATGGAGTTTTTTAAATTGTCAAGATTTTATCCGTCAGAGGCCTTTTGAGTAGACTTATCCAACTGTATCATGTAGTTTGGCATGTTGAATATCTTTTTCCCCATGCAATGCTCAACATGTAACCATGATTATAGTATCCTATCAACTTTGTAAAGTTGATCATCAGTTGCTTGCTCATTATTTTATTTCAGAATTTCTGAAAAGTTTCTTGGTGCAGGTTGGCTCTGTGGCGCAATGGATAGCGCATTGGACTTCTAGGAAAATGTTAAAAAAGGCATTCAAAGGCTGTGGGTTCGAATCCCACCAGAGTCAATATTATTGCTCAATTTCTTTCATAACGAATTGAAATAGCAATAAACAATGCAGCTTCAGCTTCACCCAAAATCATTTACCAAAATAGCCTTTGAAAGAAGGCCTGTTTTAAACAAAGAGTGCTTGAATAGAAAACATTGTATAATCAATATGCAAGAGGAAATTGTCAGGTGTACTGATGAAAATATAATTTACTAGATAGTAGGAGTTTCGGCCCTTTCTCAATTGTATACTGTCACTGAAGAAGCATGAATTCTAAGTCAGCAGAAAATGAGATAGTACATATTTCAGGACTTAAAATAGATGACATTTAATGCTGAGGTTTCAAAAGTTTGAAATATCAGTTCACTATCAAACGCTACATAATGCTTGTCAATATATGCAATCATATTCATAAATATAGTGTCGGTTGGAATCCTTCCACATTGTTTTAAGATGAATTGAAGATGAAAGTTAGTAGACACTGGATAGTTCAGTGAGTGGCACAGCAGACTTTTAATATGAGTGTCCAGGTTTGAAGTTCCTGTTCAGGCAGTGTGTTATGTTTAAGAAGATGCACTCTTGAAGTTTCCACTGCTTGATGAATAAGATATTACATTAAGGGAATTGCAAAACCTTCTTATATGGAGTTGTTAAACTCCTTGCTGTTTTATCTGTGCTATGCCTTTTGAGTCGACTTAACACTTAACCAACTGCATTGTATGGTTTGACATGTTGAATATCATTTTTGCTATTCAATGCTCAACATAAATCCAGGATCATAGATTCCTAACAACTTCATAAAGTTGATGAGCAGCTGCTAGCTCATTATTTTATTTGATCATTTCTGTCCGACCTCCTAAAAAGATTGGCTCTGTGGCACAATGGATAGTGCTTTGGCTTTCAAGAGTAATGTAAAGAAGGCATTCAAAAGTTGTGGTTTTGAATCCCACCAGAGGCAATGTTGTCCTACATTTCTTTTATAATGAATTGAAATTGCAATAAATAATGCAGCTTCTTCTTGCTCTGAAATCATTCACCAAAATGGCCTTTGAAAGAAGCCCTTTTTTCAACCGACACCACTTGAATAGAAAATATTGTATAATCTACATATAAGAGGAAATTGACAGGTAGACTGAGTAAAATATAATGTATTAGGCAGTAAGAGTTTTTGGTCCTTTCTTAATTGTGTATTGTCAATGAAGAAGCATGAATTCCGAATCAGCAGAAAATGAGATGGTACAAATTTCAGGACTTAAAGAGATAAAATATAATGCTGAGATGTCAAAAGCTTGAAATATCAATTCATGATAAAACTCTACATATTGATTATCAATATATGTAATGATAATAATAAATGATTGTCAGTAAATGTAAGGTTGGTATCCTTCCAAATTGTTTTAATGTGATTTGAAGATTAGAGTAAGCAGAGCCTGGATAGCTCAGTCGGTAGAGCATCAGACTTTTAATCTGAGGGTCCAGGGTTCACGTCCCTGTGCAGGCGGGGTGCTATGTTTAAGAAGAAGTACTCTTTTAGTTTCTATTGCATGATGAACAAGATATTACATTGACAGAATTGCAAAACCTTCTTAAATGGAGTTTTTTAAATTGTCAAGATTTTATCCGTCAGAGGCCTTTTGAGTAGACTTATCCAACTGTATCATGTAGTTTGGCATGTTGAATATCTTTTTCCCCATGCAATGCTCAACATGTAACCATGATTATAGTATCCTATCAACTTTGTAAAGTTGATCATCAGTTGCTTGCTCATTATTTTATTTCAGAATTTCTGAAAAGTTTCTTGGTGCAGGTTGGCTCTGTGGCGCAATGGATAGCGCATTGGACTTCTAGGAAAATGTTAAAAAAGGCATTCAAAGGCTGTGGGTTCGAATCCCACCAGAGTCAATATTATTGCTCAATTTCTTTCATAATGAATTGAAATAGCAATAAACAATGCAGCTTCAGCTTCACCCAAAATCATTTACCAAAATAGCCTTTGAAAGAAGGCCTGTTTTAAACAAAGAGTGCTTGAATAGAAAACATTGTATAATCAATATGCAAGAGGAAATTGTCAGGTGTACTGATGAAAATATAATTTACTAGATAGTAGGAGTTTCGGCCCTTTCTCAATTGTATACTGTCACTGAAGAAGCATGAATTCTAAGTCAGCAGAAAATGAGATAGTACATATTTCAGGACTTAAAATAGATGACATTTAATGCTGAGGTTTCAAAAGTTTGAAATATCAGTTCACTATCAAACGCTACATAATGCTTGTCAATATATGCAATCATATTCATAAATATAGTGTCGGTTGGAATCCTTCCACATTGTTTTAAGATGAATTGAAGATGAAAGTTAGTAGACACTGGATAGTTCAGTGAGTGGCACAGCAGACTTTTAATATGAGTGTCCAGGTTTGAAGTTCCTGTTCAGGCAGTGTGTTATGTTTAAGAAGATGCACTCTTGAAGTTTCCACTGCTTGATGAATAAGATATTACATTAAGGGAATTGCAAAACCTTCTTATATGGAGTTGTTAAACTCCTTGCTGTTTTATCTGTGCTATGCCTTTTGAGTCGACTTAACACTTAACCAACTGCATTGTATGGTTTGACATGTTGAATATCATTTTTGCTATTCAATGCTCAACATAAATCCAGGATCATAGATTCCTAACAACTTCATAAAGTTGATGAGCAGCTGCTAGCTCATTATTTTATTTGATCATTTCTGTCCGACCTCCTAAAAAGATTGGCTCTGTGGCACAATGGATAGTGCTTTGGCTTTCAAGAGTAATGTAAAGAAGGCATTCAAAAGTTGTGGTTTTGAATCCCACCAGAGGCAATGTTGTCCTACATTTCTTTTATAATGAATTGAAATTGCAATAAATAATGCAGCTTCTTCTTGCTCTGAAATCATTCACCAAAATGGCCTTTGAAAGAAGCCCTTTTTTCAACCGACACCACTTGAATAGAAAATATTGTATAATCTACATATAAGAGGAAATTGACAGGTAGACTGAGTAAAATATAATGTATTAGGCAGTAAGAGTTTTTGGTCCTTTCTTAATTGTGTATTGTCAATGAAGAAGCATGAATTCCGAATCAGCAGAAAATGAGATGGTACAAATTTCAGGACTTAAAGAGATAAAATATAATGCTGAGATGTCAAAAGCTTGAAATATCAATTCATGATAAAACTCTACATATTGATTATCAATATATGTAATGATAATAATAAATGATTGTCAGTAAATGTAAGGTTGGTATCCTTCCAAATTGTTTTAATGTGATTTGAAGATTAGAGTAAGCAGAGCCTGGATAGCTCAGTCGGTAGAGCATCAGACTTTTAATCTGAGGGTCCAGGGTTCACGTCCCTGTGCAGGCGGGGTGCTATGTTTAAGAAGAAGTACTCTTTTAGTTTCTATTGCATGATGAACAAGATATTACATTGACAGAATTGCAAAACCTTCTTAAATGGAGTTTTTTAAATTGTCAAGATTTTATCCGTCAGAGGCCTTTTGAGTAGACTTATCCAACTGTATCATGTAGTTTGGCATGTTGAATATCTTTTTCCCCATGCAATGCTCAACATGTAACCATGATTATAGTATCCTATCAACTTTGTAAAGTTGATCATCAGTTGCTTGCTCATTATTTTATTTCAGAATTTCTGAAAAGTTTCTTGGTGCAGGTTGGCTCTGTGGCGCAATGGATAGCGCATTGGACTTCTAGGAAAATGTTAAAAAAGGCATTCAAAGGCTGTGGGTTCGAATACCACCAGAGTCAATATTATTGCTCAATTTCTTTCATAACGAATTGAAATAGCAATAAACAATGCAGCTTCAGCTTCACCCAAAATCATTTACCAAAATAGCCTTTGAAAGAAGGCCTGTTTTAAACAAAGAGTGCTTGAATAGAAAACATTGTATAATCAATATGCAAGAGGAAATTGTCAGGTGTACTGATGAAAATATAATTTACTAGATAGTAGGAGTTTCGGCCCTTTCTCAATTGTATACTGTCACTGAAGAAGCATGAATTCTAAGTCAGCAGAAAATGAGATAGTACATATTTCAGGACTTAAAATAGATGACATTTAATGCTGAGGTTTCAAAAGTTTGAAATATCAGTTCACTATCAAACGCTACATAATGCTTGTCAATATATGCAATCATATTCATAAATATAGTGTCGGTTGGTATCCTTCCACATTGTTTTAAGATGAATTGAAGATGAAAGTTAATAGACACTGGATAGTTCAGTGAGTGGCACAGCAGACTTTTAATATGAGTGTCCAGGTTTGAAGTTCCTGTTCAAGCAGTGTGTTATGTTTAAGAAGATGCACTCTTGAAGTTTCCACTGCTTGATGAATAAGATATTACATTAAGGGAATTGCAAAACCTTCTTATATGGAGTTGTTAAACTCCTTGCTGTTTTATCTGTGCTATGCCTTTTGAGTCGACTTAACACTTAACCAACTGCATTGTATGGTTTGACATGTTGAATATCATTTTTGCTATTCAATGCTCAACATAAATCCAGGATCATAGATTCCTACCAACTTCATAAAGTTGATGAGCAGCTGCTAGCTCATTATTTTATTTGATCATTTCTGTCCGACCTCCTAAAAAGATTGGCTCTGTGGCACAATGGATAGTGCTTTGGCTTTCAAGAGTAATGTAAAGAAGGCATTCAAAAGTTGTGGTTTTGAATCCCACCAGAGGCAATGTTGTCCTACATTTCTTTTATAATGAATTGAAATTGCAATAAATAATGCAGCTTCTTCTTGCTCTGAAATCATTCACCAAAATGGCCTTTGAAAGAAGCCCTTTTTTCAACCGACACCACTTGAATAGAAAATATTGTATAATCTACATATAAGAGGAAATTGACAGGTAGACTGAGTAAAATATAATGTATTAGGCAGTAAGAGTTTTTGGTCCTTTCTTAATTGTGTATTGTCAATGAAGAAGCATGAATTCCGAATCAGCAGAAAATGAGATGGTACAAATTTCAGGACTTAAAGAGATAAAATATAATGCTGAGATGTCAAAAGCTTGAAATATCAATTCATGATAAAACTCTACATATTGATTATCAATATATGTAATGATAATAATAAATGATTGTCAGTAAATGTAAGGTTGGTATCCTTCCAAATTGTTTTAATGTGATTTGAAGATAAGAGTAAGCAGAGCCTGGATAGCTCAGTCGGTAGAGCATCAGACTTTTAATCTGAGGGTCCAGGGTTCACGTCCCTGTGCAGGCGGGGTGCTATGTTTAAGAAGAAGTACTCTTTTAGTTTCTATTGCATGATGAACAAGATATTACATTGACAGAATTGCAAAACCTTCTTAAATGGAGTTTTTTAAATTGTCAAGATTTTATCCGTCAGAGGCCTTTTGAGTAGACTTATCCAACTGTATCATGTAGTTTGGCATGTTGAATATCTTTTTCCCCATGCAATGCTCAACATGTAACCATGATTATAGTATCCTATCAACTTTGTAAAGTTGATCATCAGTTGCTTGCTCATTATTTTATTTCAGAATTTCTGAAAAGTTTCTTGGTGCAGGTTGGCTCTGTGGCGCAATGGATAGCGCATTGGACTTCTAGGAAAATGTTAAAAAAGGCATTCAAAGGCTGTGGGTTCGAATCCCACCAGAGTCAATATTATTGCTCAATTTCTTTCATAACGAATTGAAATAGCAATAAACAATGCAGCTTCAGCTTCACCCAAAATCATTTACCAAAATAGCCTTTGAAAGAAGGCCTGTTTTAAACAAAGAGTGCTTGAATAGAAAACATTGTATAATCAATATGCAAGAGGAAATTGTCAGGTGTACTGATGAAAATATAATTTACTAGATAGTAGGAGTTTCGGCCCTTTCTCAATTGTATACTGTCACTGAAGAAGCATGAATTCTAAGTCAGCAGAAAATGAGATAGTACATATTTCAGGACTTAAAATAGATGACATTTAATGCTGAGGTTTCAAAAGTTTGAAATATCAGTTCACTATCAAACGCTACATAATGCTTGTCAATATATGCAATCATATTCATAAATATAGTGTCGGTTGGAATCCTTCCACATTGTTTTAAGATGAATTGAAGATGAAAGTTAGTAGACACTGGATAGTTCAGTGAGTGGCACAGCAGACTTTTAATATGAGTGTCCAGGTTTGAAGTTCCTGTTCAGGCAGTGTGTTATGTTTAAGAAGATGCACTCTTGAAGTTTCCACTGCTTGATGAATAAGATATTACATTAAGGGAATTGCAAAACCTTCTTATATGGAGTTGTTAAACTCCTTGCTGTTTTATCTGTGCTATGCCTTTTGAGTCGACTTAACACTTAACCAACTGCATTGTATGGTTTGACATGTTGAATATCATTTTTGCTATTCAATGCTCAACATAAATCCAGGATCATAGATTCCTAACAACTTCATAAAGTTGATGAGCAGCTGCTAGCTCATTATTTTATTTGATCATTTCTGTCCGACCTCCTAAAAAGATTGGCTCTGTGGCACAATGGATAGTGCTTTGGCTTTCAAGAGTAATGTAAAGAAGGCATTCAAAAGTTGTGGTTTTGAATCCCACCAGAGGCAATGTTGTCCTACATTTCTTTTATAATGAATTGAAATTGCAATAAATAATGCAGCTTCTTCTTGCTCTGAAATCATTCACCAAAATGGCCTTTGAAAGAAGCCCTTTTTTCAACCGACACCACTTGAATAGAAAATATTGTATAATCTACATATAAGAGGAAATTGACAGGTAGACTGAGTAAAATATAATGTATTAGGCAGTAAGAGTTTTTGGTCCTTTCTTAATTGTGTATTGTCAATGAAGAAGCATGAATTCCGAATCAGCAGAAAATGAGATGGTACAAATTTCAGGACTTAAAGAGATAAAATATAATGCTGAGATGTCAAAAGCTTGAAATATCAATTCATGATAAAACTCTACATATTGATTATCAATATATGTAATGATAATAATAAATGATTGTCAGTAAATGTAAGGTTGGTATCCTTCCAAATTGTTTTAATGTGATTTGAAGATTAGAGTAAGCAGAGCCTGGATAGCTCAGTCGGTAGAGCATCAGACTTTTAATCTGAGGGTCCAGGGTTCACGTCCCTGTGCAGGCGGGGTGCTATGTTTAAGAAGAAGTACTCTTTTAGTTTCTATTGCATGATGAACAAGATATTACATTGACAGAATTGCAAAACCTTCTTAAATGGAGTTTTTTAAATTGTCAAGATTGTATCCGTCAGAGGCCTTTTGAGTAGACTTATCCAACTGTATCATGTAGTTTGGCATGTTGAATATCTTTTTCCCCATGCAATGCTCAACATGTAACCATGATTATAGTATCCTATCAACTTTGTAAAGTTGATCATCAGTTGCTTGCTCATTATTTTATTTCAGAATTTCTGAAAAGTTTCTTGGTGCAGGTTGGCTCTGTGGCGCAATGGATAGCGCATTGGACTTCTAGGAAAATGTTAAAAAAGGCATTCAAAGGCTGTGGGTTCGAATCCCACCAGAGTCAATATTATTGCTCAATTTCTTTCATAACGAATTGAAATAGCAATAAACAATGCAGCTTCAGCTTCACCCAAAATCATTTACCAAAATAGCCTTTGAAAGAAGGCCTGTTTTAAACAAAGAGTGCTTGAATAGAAAACATTGTATAATCAATATGCAAGAGGAAATTGTCAGGTGTACTGATGAAAATATAATTTACTAGATAGTAGGAGTTTCGGCCCTTTCTCAATTGTATACTGTCACTGAAGAAGCATGAATTCTAAGTCAGCAGAAAATGAGATAGTACATATTTCAGGACTTAAAATAGATGACATTTAATGCTGAGGTTTCAAAAGTTTGAAATATCAGTTCACTATCAAACGCTACATAATGCTTGTCAATATATGCAATCATATTCATAAATATAGTGTCGGTTGGTATCCTTCCACATTGTTTTAAGATGAATTGAAGATGAAAGTTAATAGACACTGGATAGTTCAGTGAGTGGCACAGCAGACTTTTAATATGAGTGTCCAGGTTTGAAGTTCCTGTTCAAGCAGTGTGTTATGTTTAAGAAGATGCACTCTTGAAGTTTCCACTGCTTGATGAATAAGATATTACATTAAGGGAATTGCAAAACCTTCTTATATGGAGTTGTTAAACTCCTTGCTGTTTTATCTGTGCTATGCCTTTTGAGTCGACTTAACACTTAACCAACTGCATTGTATGGTTTGACATGTTGAATATCATTTTTGCTATTCAATGCTCAACATAAATCCAGGATCATAGATTCCTACCAACTTCATAAAGTTGATGAGCAGCTGCTAGCTCATTATTTTATTTGATCATTTCTGTCCGACCTCCTAAAAAGATTGGCTCTGTGGCACAATGGATAGTGCTTTGGCTTTCAAGAGTAATGTAAAGAAGGCATTCAAAAGTTGTGGTTTTGAATCCCACCAGAGGCAATGTTGTCCTACATTTCTTTTATAATGAATTGAAATTGCAATAAATAATGCAGCTTCTTCTTGCTCTGAAATCATTCACCAAAATGGCCTTTGAAAGAAGCCCTTTTTTCAACCGACACCACTTGAATAGAAAATATTGTATAATCTACATATAAGAGGAAATTGACAGGTAGACTGAGTAAAATATAATGTATTAGGCAGTAAGAGTTTTTGGTCCTTTCTTAATTGTGTATTGTCAATGAAGAAGCATGAATTCCGAATCAGCAGAAAATGAGATGGTACAAATTTCAGGACTTAAAGAGATAAAATATAATGCTGAGATGTCAAAAGCTTGAAATATCAATTCATGATAAAACTCTACATATTGATTATCAATATATGTAATGATAATAATAAATGATTGTCAGTAAATGTAAGGTTGGTATCCTTCCAAATTGTTTTAATGTGATTTGAAGATAAGAGTAAGCAGAGCCTGGATAGCTCAGTCGGTAGAGCATCAGACTTTTAATCTGAGGGTCCAGGGTTCACGTCCCTGTGCAGGCGGGGTGCTATGTTTAAGAAGAAGTACTCTTTTAGTTTCTATTGCATGATGAACAAGATATTACATTGACAGAATTGCAAAACCTTCTTAAATGGAGTTTTTTAAATTGTCAAGATTTTATCCGTCAGAGGCCTTTTGAGTAGACTTATCCAACTGTATCATGTAGTTTGGCATGTTGAATATCTTTTTCCCCATGCAATGCTCAACATGTAACCATGATTATAGTATCCTATCAACTTTGTAAAGTTGATCATCAGTTGCTTGCTCATTATTTTATTTCAGAATTTCTGAAAAGTTTCTTGGTGCAGGTTGGCTCTGTGGCGCAATGGATAGTGCATTGGACTTCTAGGAAAATGTTAAAAAAGGCATTCAAAGGCTGTGGGTTCGAATCCCACCAGAGTCAATATTATTGCTCAATTTCTTTCATAACGAATTGAAATAGCAATAAACAATGCAGCTTCAGCTTCACCCAAAATCATTTACCAAAATAGCCTTTGAAAGAAGGCCTGTTTTAAACAAAGAGTGCTTGAATAGAAAACATTGTATAATCAATATGCAAGAGGAAATTGTCAGGTGTACTGATGAAAATATAATTTACTAGATAGTAGGAGTTTCGGCCCTTTCTCAATTGTATACTGTCACTGAAGAAGCATGAATTCTAAGTCAGCAGAAAATGAGATAGTACATATTTCAGGACTTAAAATAGATGACATTTAATGCTGAGGTTTCAAAAGTTTGAAATATCAGTTCACTATCAAACGCTACATAATGCTTGTCAATATATGCAATCATATTCATAAATATAGTGTCGGTTGGTATCCTTCCACATTGTTTTAAGATGAATTAAAGATGAAAGTTAGTAGACACTGGATAGTTCAGTGAGTGGCACAGCAGACTTTTAATATGAGTGTCCAGGTTTGAAGTTCCTGTTCAGGCAGTGTGTTATGTTTAAGAAGATGCACTCTTGAAGTTTCCACTGCTTGATGAATAAGATATTACATTAAGGGAATTGCAAAACCTTCTTATATGGAGTTGTTAAACTCCTTGCTGTTTTATCTGTGCTATGCCTTTTGAGTCGACTTAACACTTAACCAACTGCATTGTATGGTTTGACATGTTGAATATCATTTTTGCTATTCAATGCTCAACATAAATCCAGGATCATAGATTCCTACCAACTTCATAAAGTTGATGAGCAGCTGCTAGCTCATTATTTTATTTGATCATTTCTGTCCGACCTCCTAAAAAGATTGGCTCTGTGGCACAATGGATAGTGCTTTGGCTTTCAAGAGTAATGTAAAGAAGGCATTCAAAAGTTGTGGTTTTGAATCCCACCAGAGGCAATGTTGTCCTACATTTCTTTTATAATGAATTGAAATTGCAATAAATAATGCAGCTTCTTCTTGCTCTGAAATCATTCACCAAAATGGCCTTTGAAAGAAGCCCTTTTTTCAACCGACACCACTTGAATAGAAAATATTGTATAATCTACATATAAGAGGAAATTGACAGGTAGACTGAGTAAAATATAATGTATTAGGCAGTAAGAGTTTTTGGTCCTTTCTTAATTGTGTATTGTCAATGAAGAAGCATGAATTCCGAATCAGCAGAAAATGAGATGGTACAAATTTCAGGACTTAAAGAGATAAAATATAATGCTGAGATGTCAAAAGCTTGAAATATCAATTCATGATAAAACTCTACATATTGATTATCAATATATGTAATGATAATAATAAATGATTGTCAGTAAATGTAAGGTTGGTATCCTTCCAAATTGTTTTAATGTGATTTGAAGATTAGAGTAAGCAGAGCCTGGATAGCTCAGTCGGTAGAGCATCAGACTTTTAATCTGAGGGTCCAGGGTTCACGTCCCTGTGCAGGCGGGGTGCTATGTTTAAGAAGAAGTACTCTTTTAGTTTCTATTGCATGATGAACAAGATATTACATTGACAGAATTGCAAAACCTTCTTAAATGGAGTTTTTTAAATTGTCAAGATTTTATCCGTCAGAGGCCTTTTGAGTAGACTTATCCAACTGTATCATGTAGTTTGGCATGTTGAATATCTTTTTCCCCATGCAATGCTCAACATGTAACCATGATTATAGTATCCTATCAACTTTGTAAAGTTGATCATCAGTTGCTTGCTCATTATTTTATTTCAGAATTTCTGAAAAGTTTCTTGGTGCAGGTTGGCTCTGTGGCGCAATGGATAGCGCATTGGACTTCTAGGAAAATGTTAAAAAAGGCATTCAAAGGCTGTGGGTTCGAATCCCACCAGAGTCAATATTATTGCTCAATTTCTTTCATAACGAATTGAAATAGCAATAAACAATGCAGCTTCAGCTTCACCCAAAATCATTTACCAAAATAGCCTTTGAAAGAAGGCCTGTTTTAAACAAAGAGTGCTTGAATAGAAAACATTGTATAATCAATATGCAAGAGGAAATTGTCAGGTGTACTGATGAAAATATAATTTACTAGATAGTAGGAGTTTCGGCCCTTTCTCAATTGTATACTGTCACTGAAGAAGCATGAATTCTAAGTCAGCAGAAAATGAGATAGTACATATTTCAGGACTTAAAATAGATGACATTTAATGCTGAGGTTTCAAAAGTTTGAAATATCAGTTCACTATCAAACGCTACATAATGCTTGTCAATATATGCAATCATATTCATAAATATAGTGTCGGTTGGTATCCTTCCACATTGTTTTAAGATGAATTGAAGATGAAAGTTAGTAGACACTGGATAGTTCAGTGAGTGGCACAGCAGACTTTTAATATGAGTGTCCAGGTTTGAAGTTCCTGTTCAGGCAGTGTGTTATGTTTAAGAAGATGCACTCTTGAAGTTTCCACTGCTTGATGAATAAGATATTACATTAAGGGAATTGCAAAACCTTCTTATATGGAGTTGTTAAACTCCTTGCTGTTTTATCTGTGCTATGCCTTTTGAGTCGACTTAACACTTAACCAACTGCATTGTATGGTTTGACATGTTGAATATCATTTTTGCTATTCAATGCTCAACATAAATCCAGGATCATAGATTCCTACCAACTTCATAAAGTTGATGAGCAGCTGCTAGCTCATTATTTTATTTGATCATTTCTGTCCGACCTCCTAAAAAGATTGGCTCTGTGGCACAATGGATAGTGCTTTGGCTTTCAAGAGTAATGTAAAGAAGGCATTCAAAAGTTGTGGTTTTGAATCCCACCAGAGGCAATGTTGTCCTACATTTCTTTTATAATGAATTGAAATTGCAATAAATAATGCAGCTTCTTCTTGCTCTGAAATCATTCACCAAAATGGCCTTTGAAAGAAGCCCTTTTTTCAACCGACACCACTTGAATAGAAAATATTGTATAATCTACATATAAGAGGAAATTGACAGGTAGACTGAGTAAAATATAATGTATTAGGCAGTAAGAGTTTTTGGTCCTTTCTTAATTGTGTATTGTCAATGAAGAAGCATGAATTCCGAATCAGCAGAAAATGAGATGGTACAAATTTCAGGACTTAAAGAGATAAAATATAATGCTGAGATGTCAAAAGCTTGAAATATCAATTCATGATAAAACTCTACATATTGATTATCAATATATGTAATGATAATAATAAATGATTGTCAGTAAATGTAAGGTTGGTATCCTTCCAAATTGTTTTAATGTGATTTGAAGATTAGAGTAAGCAGAGCCTGGATAGCTCAGTCGGTAGAGCATCAGACTTTTAATCTGAGGGTCCAGGGTTCACGTCCCTGTGCAGGCGGGGTGCTATGTTTAAGAAGAAGTACTCTTTTAGTTTCTATTGCATGATGAACAAGATATTACATTGACAGAATTGCAAAACCTTCTTAAATGGAGTTTTTTAAATTGTCAAGATTTTATCCGTCAGAGGCCTTTTGAGTAGACTTATCCAACTGTATCATGTAGTTTGGCATGTTGAATATCTTTTTCCCCATGCAATGCTCAACATGTAACCATGATTATAGTATCCTATCAACTTTGTAAAGTTGATCATCAGTTGCTTGCTCATTATTTTATTTCAGAATTTCTGAAAAGTTTCTTGGTGCAGGTTGGCTCTGTGGCGCAATGGATAGCGCATTGGACTTCTAGGAAAATGTTAAAAAAGGCATTCAAAGGCTGTGGGTTCGAATACCACCAGAGTCAATATTATTGCTCAATTTCTTTCATAACGAATTGAAATAGCAATAAACAATGCAGCTTCAGCTTCACCCAAAATCATTTACCAAAATAGCCTTTGAAAGAAGGCCTGTTTTAAACAAAGAGTGCTTGAATAGAAAACATTGTATAATCAATATGCAAGAGGAAATTGTCAGGTGTACTGATGAAAATATAATTTACTAGATAGTAGGAGTTTCGGCCCTTTCTCAATTGTATACTGTCACTGAAGAAGCATGAATTCTAAGTCAGCAGAAAATGAGATAGTACATATTTCAGGACTTAAAATAGATGACATTTAATGCTGAGGTTTCAAAAGTTTGAAATATCAGTTCACTATCAAACGCTACATAATGCTTGTCAATATATGCAATCATATTCATAAATATAGTGTCGGTTGGTATCCTTCCACATTGTTTTAAGATGAATTAAAGATGAAAGTTAGTAGACACTGGATAGTTCAGTGAGTGGCACAGCAGACTTTTAATATGAGTGTCCAGGTTTGAAGTTCCTGTTCAGGCAGTGTGTTATGTTTAAGAAGATGCACTCTTGAAGTTTCCACTGCTTGATGAATAAGATATTACATTAAGGGAATTGCAAAACCTTCTTATATGGAGTTGTTAAACTCCTTGCTGTTTTATCTGTGCTATGCCTTTTGAGTCGACTTAACACTTAACCAACTGCATTGTATGGTTTGACATGTTGAATATCATTTTTGCTATTCAATGCTCAACATAAATCCAGGATCATAGATTCCTACCAACTTCATAAAGTTGATGAGCAGCTGCTAGCTCATTATTTTATTTGATCATTTCTGTCCGACCTCCTAAAAAGATTGGCTCTGTGGCACAATGGATAGTGCTTTGGCTTTCAAGAGTAATGTAAAGAAGGCATTCAAAAGTTGTGGTTTTGAATCCCACCAGAGGCAATGTTGTCCTACATTTCTTTTATAATGAATTGAAATTGCAATAAATAATGCAGCTTCTTCTTGCTCTGAAATCATTCACCAAAATGGCCTTTGAAAGAAGCCCTTTTTTCAACCGACACCACTTGAATAGAAAATATTGTATAATCTACATATAAGAGGAAATTGACAGGTAGACTGAGTAAAATATAATGTATTAGGCAGTAAGAGTTTTTGGTCCTTTCTTAATTGTGTATTGTCAATGAAGAAGCATGAATTCCGAATCAGCAGAAAATGAGATGGTACAAATTTCAGGACTTAAAGAGATAAAATATAATGCTGAGATGTCAAAAGCTTGAAATATCAATTCATGATAAAACTCTACATATTGATTATCAATATATGTAATGATAATAATAAATGATTGTCAGTAAATGTAAGGTTGGTATCCTTCCAAATTGTTTTCATGTGATTTGAAGATTAGAGTAAGCAGAGCCTGGATAGCTCAGTCGGTAGAGCATCAGACTTTTAATCTGAGGGTCCAGGGTTCAAGTCCCTGTTCAGGCGGGGTGCTATGTTTAAGAAGAAGTACTCTTTTAGTTTCTATTGCATGATGAACAAGATATTACATTGACAGAATTGCAAAACCTTCTTAAATGGAGTTTTTTAAATTGTCAAGATTTTATCCGTCAGAGGCCTTTTGAGTAGACTTATCCAACTGTATCATGTAGTTTGGCATGTTGAATATCTTTTTCCCCATGCAATGCTCAACATGTAACCATGATTATAGTATCCTATCAACTTTGTAAAGTTGATCATCAGTTGCTTGCTCATTATTTTATTTCAGAATTTCTGAAAAGTTTCTTGGTGCAGGTTGGCTCTGTGGCGCAATGGATAGCGCATTGGACTTCTAGGAAAATGTTAAAAAAGGCATTCAAAGGCTGTGGGTTCGAATCCCACCAGAGTCAATATTATTGCTCAATTTCTTTCATAACGAATTGAAATAGCAATAAACAATGCAGCTTCAGCTTCACCCAAAATCATTTACCAAAATAGCCTTTGAAAGAAGGCCTGTTTTAAACAAAGAGTGCTTGAATAGAAAACATTGTATAATCAATATGCAAGAGGAAATTGTCAGGTGTACTGATGAAAATATAATTTACTAGATAGTAGGAGTTTCGGCCCTTTCTCAATTGTATACTGTCACTGAAGAAGCATGAATTCTAAGTCAGCAGAAAATGAGATAGTACATATTTCAGGACTTAAAATAGATGACATTTAATGCTGAGGTTTCAAAAGTTTGAAATATCAGTTCACTATCAAACGCTACATAATGCTTGTCAATATATGCAATCATATTCATAAATGTAGTGTCGGTTGGTATCCTTCCACATTGTTTTAAGATGAATTGAAGATGAAAGTTAGTAGACACTGGATAGTTCAGTGAGTGGCACAGCAGACTTTTAATATGAGTGTCCAGGTTTGAAGTTCCTGTTCAGGCAGTGTGTTATGTTTAAGAAGATGCACTCTTGAAGTTTCCACTGCTTGATGAATAAGATATTACATTAAGGGAATTGCAAAACCTTCTTATATGGAGTTGTTAAACTCCTTGCTGTTTTATCTGTGCTATGCCTTTTGAGTCGACTTAACACTTAACCAACTGCATTGTATGGTTTGACATGTTGAATATCATTTTTGCTATTCAATGCTCAACATAAATCCAGGATCATAGATTCCTACCAACTTCATAAAGTTGATGAGCAGCTGCTAGCTCATTATTTTATTTGATCATTTCTGTCCGACCTCCTAAAAAGATTGGCTCTGTGGCACAATGGATAGTGCTTTGGCTTTCAAGAGTAATGTAAAGAAGGCATTCAAAAGTTGTGGTTTTGAATCCCACCAGAGGCAATGTTGTCCTACATTTCTTTTATAATGAATTGAAATTGCAATAAATAATGCAGCTTCTTCTTGCTCTGAAATCATTCACCAAAATGGCCTTTGAAAGAAGCCCTTTTTTCAACCGACACCACTTGAATAGAAAATATTGTATAATCTACATATAAGAGGAAATTGACAGGTAGACTGAGTAAAATATAATGTATTAGGCAGTAAGAGTTTTTGGTCCTTTCTTAATTGTGTATTGTCAATGAAGAAGCATGAATTCCGAATCAGCAGAAAATGAGATGGTACAAATTTCAGGACTTAAAGAGATAAAATATAATGCTGAGATGTCAAAAGCTTGAAATATCAATTCATGATAAAACTCTACATATTGATTATCAATATATGTAATGATAATAATAAATGATTGTCAGTAAATGTAAGGTTGGTATCCTTCCAAATTGTTTTAATGTGATTTGAAGATAAGAGTAAGCAGAGCCTGGATAGCTCAGTCGGTAGAGCATCAGACTTTTAATCTGAGGGTCCAGGGTTCACGTCCCTGTGCAGGCGGGGTGCTATGTTTAAGAAGAAGTACTCTTTTAGTTTCTATTGCATGATGAACAAGATATTACATTGACAGAATTGCAAAACCTTCTTAAATGGAGTTTTTTAAATTGTCAAGATTTTATCCGTCAGAGGCCTTTTGAGTAGACTTATCCAACTGTATCATGTAGTTTGGCATGTTGAATATCTTTTTCCCCATGCAATGCTCAACATGTAACCATGATTATAGTATCCTATCAACTTTGTAAAGTTGATCATCAGTTGCTTGCTCATTATTTTATTTCAGAATTTCTGAAAAGTTTCTTGGTGCAGGTTGGCTCTGTGGCGCAATGGATAGCGCATTGGACTTCTAGGAAAATGTTAAAAAAGGCATTCAAAGGCTGTGGGTTCGAATCCCACCAGAGTCAATATTATTGCTCAATTTCTTTCATAACGAATTGAAATAGCAATAAACAATGCAGCTTCAGCTTCACCCAAAATCATTTACCAAAATAGCCTTTGAAAGAAGGCCTGTTTTAAACAAAGAGTGCTTGAATAGAAAACATTGTATAATCAATATGCAAGAGGAAATTGTCAGGTGTACTGATGAAAATATAATTTACTAGATAGTAGGAGTTTCGGCCCTTTCTCAATTGTATACTGTCACTGAAGAAGCATGAATTCTAAGTCAGCAGAAAATGAGATAGTACATATTTCAGGACTTAAAATAGATGACATTTAATGCTGAGGTTTCAAAAGTTTGAAATATCAGTTCACTATCAAACGCTACATAATGCTTGTCAATATATGCAATCATATTCATAAATATAGTGTCGGTTGGAATCCTTCCACATTGTTTTAAGATGAATTGAAGATGAAAGTTAGTAGACACTGGATAGTTCAGTGAGTGGCACAGCAGACTTTTAATATGAGTGTCCAGGTTTGAAGTTCCTGTTCAGGCAGTGTGTTATGTTTAAGAAGATGCACTCTTGAAGTTTCCACTGCTTGATGAATAAGATATTACATTAAGGGAATTGCAAAACCTTCTTATATGGAGTTGTTAAACTCCTTGCTGTTTTATCTGTGCTATGCCTTTTGAGTCGACTTAACACTTAACCAACTGCATTGTATGGTTTGACATGTTGAATATCATTTTTGCTATTCAATGCTCAACATAAATCCAGGATCATAGATTCCTAACAACTTCATAAAGTTGATGAGCAGCTGCTAGCTCATTATTTTATTTGATCATTTCTGTCCGACCTCCTAAAAAGATTGGCTCTGTGGCACAATGGATAGTGCTTTGGCTTTCAAGAGTAATGTAAAGAAGGCATTCAAAAGTTGTGGTTTTGAATCCCACCAGAGGCAATGTTGTCCTACATTTCTTTTATAATGAATTGAAATTGCAATAAATAATGCAGCTTCTTCTTGCTCTGAAATCATTCACCAAAATGGCCTTTGAAAGAAGCCCTTTTTTCAACCGACACCACTTGAATAGAAAATATTGTATAATCTACATATAAGAGGAAATTGACAGGTAGACTGAGTAAAATATAATGTATTAGGCAGTAAGAGTTTTTGGTCCTTTCTTAATTGTGTATTGTCAATGAAGAAGCATGAATTCCGAATCAGCAGAAAATGAGATGGTACAAATTTCAGGACTTAAAGAGATAAAATATAATGCTGAGATGTCAAAAGCTTGAAATATCAATTCATGATAAAACTCTACATATTGATTATCAATATATGTAATGATAATAATAAATGATTGTCAGTAAATGTAAGGTTGGTATCCTTCCAAATTGTTTTAATGTGATTTGAAGATTAGAGTAAGCAGAGCCTGGATAGCTCAGTCGGTAGAGCATCAGACTTTTAATCTGAGGGTCCAGGGTTCACGTCCCTGTGCAGGCGGGGTGCTATGTTTAAGAAGAAGTACTCTTTTAGTTTCTATTGCATGATGAACAAGATATTACATTGACAGAATTGCAAAACCTTCTTAAATGGAGTTTTTTAAATTGTCAAGATTTTATCCGTCAGAGGCCTTTTGAGTAGACTTATCCAACTGTATCATGTAGTTTGGCATGTTGAATATCTTTTTCCCCATGCAATGCTCAACATGTAACCATGATTATAGTATCCTATCAACTTTGTAAAGTTGATCATCAGTTGCTTGCTCATTATTTTATTTCAGAATTTCTGAAAAGTTTCTTGGTGCAGGTTGGCTCTGTGGCGCAATGGATAGCGCATTGGACTTCTAGGAAAATGTTAAAAAAGGCATTCAAAGGCTGTGGGTTCGAATCCCACCAGAGTCAATATTATTGCTCAATTTCTTTCATAACGAATTGAAATAGCAATAAACAATGCAGCTTCAGCTTCACCCAAAATCATTTACCAAAATAGCCTTTGAAAGAAGGCCTGTTTTAAACAAAGAGTGCTTGAATAGAAAACATTGTATAATCAATATGCAAGAGGAAATTGTCAGGTGTACTGATGAAAATATAATTTACTAGATAGTAGGAGTTTCGGCCCTTTCTCAATTGTATACTGTCACTGAAGAAGCATGAATTCTAAGTCAGCAGAAAATGAGATAGTACATATTTCAGGACTTAAAATAGATGACATTTAATGCTGAGGTTTCAAAAGTTTGAAATATCAGTTCACTATCAAACGCTACATAATGCTTGTCAATATATGCAATCATATTCATAAATATAGTGTCGGTTGGTATCCTTCCACATTGTTTTAAGATGAATTGAAGATGAAAGTTAATAGACACTGGATAGTTCAGTGAGTGGCACAGCAGACTTTTAATATGAGTGTCCAGGTTTGAAGTTCCTGTTCAAGCAGTGTGTTATGTTTAAGAAGATGCACTCTTGAAGTTTCCACTGCTTGATGAATAAGATATTACATTAAGGGAATTGCAAAACCTTCTTATATGGAGTTGTTAAACTCCTTGCTGTTTTATCTGTGCTATGCCTTTTGAGTCGACTTAACACTTAACCAACTGCATTGTATGGTTTGACATGTTGAATATCATTTTTGCTATTCAATGCTCAACATAAATCCAGGATCATAGATTCCTACCAACTTCATAAAGTTGATGAGCAGCTGCTAGCTCATTATTTTATTTGATCATTTCTGTCCGACCTCCTAAAAAGATTGGCTCTGTGGCACAATGGATAGTGCTTTGGCTTTCAAGAGTAATGTAAAGAAGGCATTCAAAAGTTGTGGTTTTGAATCCCACCAGAGGCAATGTTGTCCTACATTTCTTTTATAATGAATTGAAATTGCAATAAATAATGCAGCTTCTTCTTGCTCTGAAATCATTCACCAAAATGGCCTTTGAAAGAAGCCCTTTTTTCAACCGACACCACTTGAATAGAAAATATTGTATAATCTACATATAAGAGGAAATTGACAGGTAGACTGAGTAAAATATAATGTATTAGGCAGTAAGAGTTTTTGGTCCTTTCTTAATTGTGTATTGTCAATGAAGAAGCATGAATTCCGAATCAGCAGAAAATGAGATGGTACAAATTTCAGGACTTAAAGAGATAAAATATAATGCTGAGATGTCAAAAGCTTGAAATATCAATTCATGATAAAACTCTACATATTGATTATCAATATATGTAATGATAATAATAAATGATTGTCAGTAAATGTAAGGTTGGTATCCTTCCAAATTGTTTTAATGTGATTTGAAGATAAGAGTAAGCAGAGCCTGGATAGCTCAGTCGGTAGAGCATCAGACTTTTAATCTGAGGGTCCAGGGTTCACGTCCCTGTGCAGGCGGGGTGCTATGTTTAAGAAGAAGTACTCTTTTAGTTTCTATTGCATGATGAACAAGATATTACATTGACAGAATTGCAAAACCTTCTTAAATGGAGTTTTTTAAATTGTCAAGATTTTATCCGTCAGAGGCCTTTTGAGTAGACTTATCCAACTGTATCATGTAGTTTGGCATGTTGAATATCTTTTTCCCCATGCAATGCTCAACATGTAACCATGATTATAGTATCCTATCAACTTTGTAAAGTTGATCATCAGTTGCTTGCTCATTATTTTATTTCAGAATTTCTGAAAAGTTTCTTGGTGCAGGTTGGCTCTGTGGCGCAATGGATAGCGCATTGGACTTCTAGGAAAATGTTAAAAAAGGCATTCAAAGGCTGTGGGTTCGAATCCCACCAGAGTCAATATTATTGCTCAATTTCTTTCATAACGAATTGAAATAGCAATAAACAATGCAGCTTCAGCTTCACCCAAAATCATTTACCAAAATAGCCTTTGAAAGAAGGCCTGTTTTAAACAAAGAGTGCTTGAATAGAAAACATTGTATAATCAATATGCAAGAGGAAATTGTCAGGTGTACTGATGAAAATATAATTTACTAGATAGTAGGAGTTTCGGCCCTTTCTCAATTGTATACTGTCACTGAAGAAGCATGAATTCTAAGTCAGCAGAAAATGAGATAGTACATATTTCAGGACTTAAAATAGATGACATTTAATGCTGAGGTTTCAAAAGTTTGAAATATCAGTTCACTATCAAACGCTACATAATGCTTGTCAATATATGCAATCATATTCATAAATATAGTGTCGGTTGGTATCCTTCCACATTGTTTTAAGATGAATTAAAGATGAAAGTTAGTAGACACTGGATAGTTCAGTGAGTGGCACAGCAGACTTTTAATATGAGTGTCCAGGTTTGAAGTTCCTGTTCAGGCAGTGTGTTATGTTTAAGAAGATGCACTCTTGAAGTTTCCACTGCTTGATGAATAAGATATTACATTAAGGGAATTGCAAAACCTTCTTATATGGAGTTGTTAAACTCCTTGCTGTTTTATCTGTGCTATGCCTTTTGAGTCGACTTAACACTTAACCAACTGCATTGTATGGTTTGACATGTTGAATATCATTTTTGCTATTCAATGCTCAACATAAATCCAGGATCATAGATTCCTACCAACTTCATAAAGTTGATGAGCAGCTGCTAGCTCATTATTTTATTTGATCATTTCTGTCCGACCTCCTAAAAAGATTGGCTCTGTGGCACAATGGATAGTGCTTTGGCTTTCAAGAGTAATGTAAAGAAGGCATTCAAAAGTTGTGGTTTTGAATCCCACCAGAGGCAATGTTGTCCTACATTTCTTTTATAATGAATTGAAATTGCAATAAATAATGCAGCTTCTTCTTGCTCTGAAATCATTCACCAAAATGGCCTTTGAAAGAAGCCCTTTTTTCAACCGACACCACTTGAATAGAAAATATTGTATAATCTACATATAAGAGGAAATTGACAGGTAGACTGAGTAAAATATAATGTATTAGGCAGTAAGAGTTTTTGGTCCTTTCTTAATTGTGTATTGTCAATGAAGAAGCATGAATTCCGAATCAGCAGAAAATGAGATGGTACAAATTTCAGGACTTAAAGAGATAAAATATAATGCTGAGATGTCAAAAGCTTGAAATATCAATTCATGATAAAACTCTACATATTGATTATCAATATATGTAATGATAATAATAAATGATTGTCAGTAAATGTAAGGTTGGTATCCTTCCAAATTGTTTTCATGTGATTTGAAGATTAGAGTAAGCAGAGCCTGGATAGCTCAGTCGGTAGAGCATCAGACTTTTAATCTGAGGGTCCAGGGTTCAAGTCCCTGTTCAGGCGGGGTGCTATGTTTAAGAAGAAGTACTCTTTTAGTTTCTATTGCATGATGAACAAGATATTACATTGACAGAATTGCAAAACCTTCTTAAATGGAGTTTTTTAAATTGTCAAGATTTTATCCGTCAGAGGCCTTTTGAGTAGACTTATCCAACTGTATCATGTAGTTTGGCATGTTGAATATCTTTTTCCCCATGCAATGCTCAACATGTAACCATGATTATAGTATCCTATCAACTTTGTAAAGTTGATCATCAGTTGCTTGCTCATTATTTTATTTCAGAATTTCTGAAAAGTTTCTTGGTGCAGGTTGGCTCTGTGGCGCAATGGATAGCGCATTGGACTTCTAGGAAAATGTTAAAAAAGGCATTCAAAGGCTGTGGGTTCGAATCCCACCAGAGTCAATATTATTGCTCAATTTCTTTCATAACGAATTGAAATAGCAATAAACAATGCAGCTTCAGCTTCACCCAAAATCATTTACCAAAATAGCCTTTGAAAGAAGGCCTGTTTTAAACAAAGAGTGCTTGAATAGAAAACATTGTATAATCAATATGCAAGAGGAAATTGTCAGGTGTACTGATGAAAATATAATTTACTAGATAGTAGGAGTTTCGGCCCTTTCTCAATTGTATACTGTCACTGAAGAAGCATGAATTCTAAGTCAGCAGAAAATGAGATAGTACATATTTCAGGACTTAAAATAGATGACATTTAATGCTGAGGTTTCAAAAGTTTGAAATATCAGTTCACTATCAAACGCTACATAATGCTTGTCAATATATGCAATCATATTCATAAATGTAGTGTCGGTTGGTATCCTTCCACATTGTTTTAAGATGAATTGAAGATGAAAGTTAGTAGACACTGGATAGTTCAGTGAGTGGCACAGCAGACTTTTAATATGAGTGTCCAGGTTTGAAGTTCCTGTTCAGGCAGTGTGTTATGTTTAAGAAGATGCACTCTTGAAGTTTCCACTGCTTGATGAATAAGATATTACATTAAGGGAATTGCAAAACCTTCTTATATGGAGTTGTTAAACTCCTTGCTGTTTTATCTGTGCTATGCCTTTTGAGTCGACTTAACACTTAACCAACTGCATTGTATGGTTTGACATGTTGAATATCATTTTTGCTATTCAATGCTCAACATAAATCCAGGATCATAGATTCCTACCAACTTCATAAAGTTGATGAGCAGCTGCTAGCTCATTATTTTATTTGATCATTTCTGTCCGACCTCCTAAAAAGATTGGCTCTGTGGCACAATGGATAGTGCTTTGGCTTTCAAGAGTAATGTAAAGAAGGCATTCAAAAGTTGTGGTTTTGAATCCCACCAGAGGCAATGTTGTCCTACATTTCTTTTATAATGAATTGAAATTGCAATAAATAATGCAGCTTCTTCTTGCTCTGAAATCATTCACCAAAATGGCCTTTGAAAGAAGCCCTTTTTTCAACCGACACCACTTGAATAGAAAATATTGTATAATCTACATATAAGAGGAAATTGACAGGTAGACTGAGTAAAATATAATGTATTAGGCAGTAAGAGTTTTTGGTCCTTTCTTAATTGTGTATTGTCAATGAAGAAGCATGAATTCCGAATCAGCAGAAAATGAGATGGTACAAATTTCAGGACTTAAAGAGATAAAATATAATGCTGAGATGTCAAAAGCTTGAAATATCAATTCATGATAAAACTCTACATATTGATTATCAATATATGTAATGATAATAATAAATGATTGTCAGTAAATGTAAGGTTGGTATCCTTCCAAATTGTTTTAATGTGATTTGAAGATAAGAGTAAGCAGAGCCTGGATAGCTCAGTCGGTAGAGCATCAGACTTTTAATCTGAGGGTCCAGGGTTCACGTCCCTGTGCAGGCGGGGTGCTATGTTTAAGAAGAAGTACTCTTTTAGTTTCTATTGCATGATGAACAAGATATTACATTGACAGAATTGCAAAACCTTCTTAAATGGAGTTTTTTAAATTGTCAAGATTTTATCCGTCAGAGGCCTTTTGAGTAGACTTATCCAACTGTATCATGTAGTTTGGCATGTTGAATATCTTTTTCCCCATGCAATGCTCAACATGTAACCATGATTATAGTATCCTATCAACTTTGTAAAGTTGATCATCAGTTGCTTGCTCATTATTTTATTTCAGAATTTCTGAAAAGTTTCTTGGTGCAGGTTGGCTCTGTGGCGCAATGGATAGCGCATTGGACTTCTAGGAAAATGTTAAAAAAGGCATTCAAAGGCTGTGGGTTCGAATCCCACCAGAGTCAATATTATTGCTCAATTTCTTTCATAACGAATTGAAATAGCAATAAACAATGCAGCTTCAGCTTCACCCAAAATCATTTACCAAAATAGCCTTTGAAAGAAGGCCTGTTTTAAACAAAGAGTGCTTGAATAGAAAACATTGTATAATCAATATGCAAGAGGAAATTGTCAGGTGTACTGATGAAAATATAATTTACTAGATAGTAGGAGTTTCGGCCCTTTCTCAATTGTATACTGTCACTGAAGAAGCATGAATTCTAAGTCAGCAGAAAATGAGATAGTACATATTTCAGGACTTAAAATAGATGACATTTAATGCTGAGGTTTCAAAAGTTTGAAATATCAGTTCACTATCAAACGCTACATAATGCTTGTCAATATATGCAATCATATTCATAAATATAGTGTCGGTTGGTATCCTTCCACATTGTTTTAAGATGAATTAAAGATGAAAGTTAGTAGACACTGGATAGTTCAGTGAGTGGCACAGCAGACTTTTAATATGAGTGTCCAGGTTTGAAGTTCCTGTTCAGGCAGTGTGTTATGTTTAAGAAGATGCACTCTTGAAGTTTCCACTGCTTGATGAATAAGATATTACATTAAGGGAATTGCAAAACCTTCTTATATGGAGTTGTTAAACTCCTTGCTGTTTTATCTGTGCTATGCCTTTTGAGTCGACTTAACACTTAACCAACTGCATTGTATGGTTTGACATGTTGAATATCATTTTTGCTATTCAATGCTCAACATAAATCCAGGATCATAGATTCCTACCAACTTCATAAAGTTGATGAGCAGCTGCTAGCTCATTATTTTATTTGATCATTTCTGTCCGACCTCCTAAAAAGATTGGCTCTGTGGCACAATGGATAGTGCTTTGGCTTTCAAGAGTAATGTAAAGAAGGCATTCAAAAGTTGTGGTTTTGAATCCCACCAGAGGCAATGTTGTCCTACATTTCTTTTATAATGAATTGAAATTGCAATAAATAATGCAGCTTCTTCTTGCTCTGAAATCATTCACCAAAATGGCCTTTGAAAGAAGCCCTTTTTTCAACCGACACCACTTGAATAGAAAATATTGTATAATCTACATATAAGAGGAAATTGACAGGTAGACTGAGTAAAATATAATGTATTAGGCAGTAAGAGTTTTTGGTCCTTTCTTAATTGTGTATTGTCAATGAAGAAGCATGAATTCCGAATCAGCAGAAAATGAGATGGTACAAATTTCAGGACTTAAAGAGATAAAATATAATGCTGAGATGTCAAAAGCTTGAAATATCAATTCATGATAAAACTCTACATATTGATTATCAATATATGTAATGATAATAATAAATGATTGTCAGTAAATGTAAGGTTGGTATCCTTCCAAATTGTTTTCATGTGATTTGAAGATTAGAGTAAGCAGAGCCTGGATAGCTCAGTCGGTAGAGCATCAGACTTTTAATCTGAGGGTCCAGGGTTCAAGTCCCTGTTCAGGCGGGGTGCTATGTTTAAGAAGAAGTACTCTTTTAGTTTCTATTGCATGATGAACAAGATATTACATTGACAGAATTGCAAAACCTTCTTAAATGGAGTTTTTTAAATTGTCAAGATTTTATCCGTCAGAGGCCTTTTGAGTAGACTTATCCAACTGTATCATGTAGTTTGGCATGTTGAATATCTTTTTCCCCATGCAATGCTCAACATGTAACCATGATTATAGTATCCTATCAACTTTGTAAAGTTGATCATCAGTTGCTTGCTCATTATTTTATTTCAGAATTTCTGAAAAGTTTCTTGGTGCAGGTTGGCTCTGTGGCGCAATGGATAGCGCATTGGACTTCTAGGAAAATGTTAAAAAAGGCATTCAAAGGCTGTGGGTTCGAATCCCACCAGAGTCAATATTATTGCTCAATTTCTTTCATAACGAATTGAAATAGCAATAAACAATGCAGCTTCAGCTTCACCCAAAATCATTTACCAAAATAGCCTTTGAAAGAAGGCCTGTTTTAAACAAAGAGTGCTTGAATAGAAAACATTGTATAATCAATATGCAAGAGGAAATTGTCAGGTGTACTGATGAAAATATAATTTACTAGATAGTAGGAGTTTCGGCCCTTTCTCAATTGTATACTGTCACTGAAGAAGCATGAATTCTAAGTCAGCAGAAAATGAGATAGTACATATTTCAGGACTTAAAATAGATGACATTTAATGCTGAGGTTTCAAAAGTTTGAAATATCAGTTCACTATCAAACGCTACATAATGCTTGTCAATATATGCAATCATATTCATAAATATAGTGTCGGTTGGTATCCTTCCACATTGTTTTAAGATGAATTAAAGATGAAAGTTAGTAGACACTGGATAGTTCAGTGAGTGGCACAGCAGACTTTTAATATGAGTGTCCAGGTTTGAAGTTCCTGTTCAGGCAGTGTGTTATGTTTAAGAAGATGCACTCTTGAAGTTTCCACTGCTTGATGAATAAGATATTACATTAAGGGAATTGCAAAACCTTCTTATATGGAGTTGTTAAACTCCTTGCTGTTTTATCTGTGCTATGCCTTTTGAGTCGACTTAACACTTAACCAACTGCATTGTATGGTTTGACATGTTGAATATCATTTTTGCTATTCAATGCTCAACATAAATCCAGGATCATAGATTCCTACCAACTTCATAAAGTTGATGAGCAGCTGCTAGCTCATTATTTTATTTGATCATTTCTGTCCGACCTCCTAAAAAGATTGGCTCTGTGGCACAATGGATAGTGCTTTGGCTTTCAAGAGTAATGTAAAGAAGGCATTCAAAAGTTGTGGTTTTGAATCCCACCAGAGGCAATGTTGTCCTACATTTCTTTTATAATGAATTGAAATTGCAATAAATAATGCAGCTTCTTCTTGCTCTGAAATCATTCACCAAAATGGCCTTTGAAAGAAGCCCTTTTTTCAACCGACACCACTTGAATAGAAAATATTGTATAATCTACATATAAGAGGAAATTGACAGGTAGACTGAGTAAAATATAATGTATTAGGCAGTAAGAGTTTTTGGTCCTTTCTTAATTGTGTATTGTCAATGAAGAAGCATGAATTCCGAATCAGCAGAAAATGAGATGGTACAAATTTCAGGACTTAAAGAGATAAAATATAATGCTGAGATGTCAAAAGCTTGAAATATCAATTCATGATAAAACTCTACATATTGATTATCAATATATGTAATGATAATAATAAATGATTGTCAGTAAATGTAAGGTTGGTATCCTTCCAAATTGTTTTAATGTGATTTGAAGATAAGAGTAAGCAGAGCCTGGATAGCTCAGTCGGTAGAGCATCAGACTTTTAATCTGAGGGTCCAGGGTTCACGTCCCTGTGCAGGCGGGGTGCTATGTTTAAGAAGAAGTACTCTTTTAGTTTCTATTGCATGATGAACAAGATATTACATTGACAGAATTGCAAAACCTTCTTAAATGGAGTTTTTTAAATTGTCAAGATTTTATCCGTCAGAGGCCTTTTGAGTAGACTTATCCAACTGTATCATGTAGTTTGGCATGTTGAATATCTTTTTCCCCATGCAATGCTCAACATGTAACCATGATTATAGTATCCTATCAACTTTGTAAAGTTGATCATCAGTTGCTTGCTCATTATTTTATTTCAGAATTTCTGAAAAGTTTCTTGGTGCAGGTTGGCTCTGTGGCGCAATGGATAGCGCATTGGACTTCTAGGAAAATGTTAAAAAAGGCATTCAAAGGCTGTGGGTTCGAATCCCACCAGAGTCAATATTATTGCTCAATTTCTTTCATAACGAATTGAAATAGCAATAAACAATGCAGCTTCAGCTTCACCCAAAATCATTTACCAAAATAGCCTTTGAAAGAAGGCCTGTTTTAAACAAAGAGTGCTTGAATAGAAAACATTGTATAATCAATATGCAAGAGGAAATTGTCAGGTGTACTGATGAAAATATAATTTACTAGATAGTAGGAGTTTCGGCCCTTTCTCAATTGTATACTGTCACTGAAGAAGCATGAATTCTAAGTCAGCAGAAAATGAGATAGTACATATTTCAGGACTTAAAATAGATGACATTTAATGCTGAGGTTTCAAAAGTTTGAAATATCAGTTCACTATCAAACGCTACATAATGCTTGTCAATATATGCAATCATATTCATAAATATAGTGTCGGTTGGTATCCTTCCACATTGTTTTAAGATGAATTAAAGATGAAAGTTAGTAGACACTGGATAGTTCAGTGAGTGGCACAGCAGACTTTTAATATGAGTGTCCAGGTTTGAAGTTCCTGTTCAGGCAGTGTGTTATGTTTAAGAAGATGCACTCTTGAAGTTTCCACTGCTTGATGAATAAGATATTACATTAAGGGAATTGCAAAACCTTCTTATATGGAGTTGTTAAACTCCTTGCTGTTTTATCTGTGCTATGCCTTTTGAGTCGACTTAACACTTAACCAACTGCATTGTATGGTTTGACATGTTGAATATCATTTTTGCTATTCAATGCTCAACATAAATCCAGGATCATAGATTCCTACCAACTTCATAAAGTTGATGAGCAGCTGCTAGCTCATTATTTTATTTGATCATTTCTGTCCGACCTCCTAAAAAGATTGGCTCTGTGGCACAATGGATAGTGCTTTGGCTTTCAAGAGTAATGTAAAGAAGGCATTCAAAAGTTGTGGTTTTGAATCCCACCAGAGGCAATGTTGTCCTACATTTCTTTTATAATGAATTGAAATTGCAATAAATAATGCAGCTTCTTCTTGCTCTGAAATCATTCACCAAAATGGCCTTTGAAAGAAGCCCTTTTTTCAACCGACACCACTTGAATAGAAAATATTGTATAATCTACATATAAGAGGAAATTGACAGGTAGACTGAGTAAAATATAATGTATTAGGCAGTAAGAGTTTTTGGTCCTTTCTTAATTGTGTATTGTCAATGAAGAAGCATGAATTCCGAATCAGCAGAAAATGAGATGGTACAAATTTCAGGACTTAAAGAGATAAAATATAATGCTGAGATGTCAAAAGCTTGAAATATCAATTCATGATAAAACTCTACATATTGATTATCAATATATGTAATGATAATAATAAATGATTGTCAGTAAATGTAAGGTTGGTATCCTTCCAAATTGTTTTAATGTGATTTGAAGATAAGAGTAAGCAGAGCCTGGATAGCTCAGTCGGTAGAGCATCAGACTTTTAATCTGAGGGTCCAGGGTTCACGTCCCTGTGCAGGCGGGGTGCTATGTTTAAGAAGAAGTACTCTTTTAGTTTCTATTGCATGATGAACAAGATATTACATTGACAGAATTGCAAAACCTTCTTAAATGGAGTTTTTTAAATTGTCAAGATTTTATCCGTCAGAGGCCTTTTGAGTAGACTTATCCAACTGTATCATGTAGTTTGGCATGTTGAATATCTTTTTCCCCATGCAATGCTCAACATGTAACCATGATTATAGTATCCTATCAACTTTGTAAAGTTGATCATCAGTTGCTTGCTCATTATTTTATTTCAGAATTTCTGAAAAGTTTCTTGGTGCAGGTTGGCTCTGTGGCGCAATGGATAGCGCATTGGACTTCTAGGAAAATGTTAAAAAAGGCATTCAAAGGCTGTGGGTTCGAATCCCACCAGAGTCAATATTATTGCTCAATTTCTTTCATAACGAATTGAAATAGCAATAAACAATGCAGCTTCAGCTTCACCCAAAATCATTTACCAAAATAGCCTTTGAAAGAAGGCCTGTTTTAAACAAAGAGTGCTTGAATAGAAAACATTGTATAATCAATATGCAAGAGGAAATTGTCAGGTGTACTGATGAAAATATAATTTACTAGATAGTAGGAGTTTCGGCCCTTTCTCAATTGTATACTGTCACTGAAGAAGCATGAATTCTAAGTCAGCAGAAAATGAGATAGTACATATTTCAGGACTTAAAATAGATGACATTTAATGCTGAGGTTTCAAAAGTTTGAAATATCAGTTCACTATCAAACGCTACATAATGCTTGTCAATATATGCAATCATATTCATAAATATAGTGTCGGTTGGTATCCTTCCACATTGTTTTAAGATGAATTAAAGATGAAAGTTAGTAGACACTGGATAGTTCAGTGAGTGGCACAGCAGACTTTTAATATGAGTGTCCAGGTTTGAAGTTCCTGTTCAGGCAGTGTGTTATGTTTAAGAAGATGCACTCTTGAAGTTTCCACTGCTTGATGAATAAGATATTACATTAAGGGAATTGCAAAACCTTCTTATATGGAGTTGTTAAACTCCTTGCTGTTTTATCTGTGCTATGCCTTTTGAGTCGACTTAACACTTAACCAACTGCATTGTATGGTTTGACATGTTGAATATCATTTTTGCTATTCAATGCTCAACATAAATCCAGGATCATAGATTCCTACCAACTTCATAAAGTTGATGAGCAGCTGCTAGCTCATTATTTTATTTGATCATTTCTGTCCGACCTCCTAAAAAGATTGGCTCTGTGGCACAATGGATAGTGCTTTGGCTTTCAAGAGTAATGTAAAGAAGGCATTCAAAAGTTGTGGTTTTGAATCCCACCAGAGGCAATGTTGTCCTACATTTCTTTTATAATGAATTGAAATTGCAATAAATAATGCAGCTTCTTCTTGCTCTGAAATCATTCACCAAAATGGCCTTTGAAAGAAGCCCTTTTTTCAACCGACACCACTTGAATAGAAAATATTGTATAATCTACATATAAGAGGAAATTGACAGGTAGACTGAGTAAAATATAATGTATTAGGCAGTAAGAGTTTTTGGTCCTTTCTTAATTGTGTATTGTCAATGAAGAAGCATGAATTCCGAATCAGCAGAAAATGAGATGGTACAAATTTCAGGACTTAAAGAGATAAAATATAATGCTGAGATGTCAAAAGCTTGAAATATCAATTCATGATAAAACTCTACATATTGATTATCAATATATGTAATGATAATAATAAATGATTGTCAGTAAATGTAAGGTTGGTATCCTTCCAAATTGTTTTCATGTGATTTGAAGATTAGAGTAAGCAGAGCCTGGATAGCTCAGTCGGTAGAGCATCAGACTTTTAATCTGAGGGTCCAGGGTTCAAGTCCCTGTTCAGGCGGGGTGCTATGTTTAAGAAGAAGTACTCTTTTAGTTTCTATTGCATGATGAACAAGATATTACATTGACAGAATTGCAAAACCTTCTTAAATGGAGTTTTTTAAATTGTCAAGATTTTATCCGTCAGAGGCCTTTTGAGTAGACTTATCCAACTGTATCATGTAGTTTGGCATGTTGAATATCTTTTTCCCCATGCAATGCTCAACATGTAACCATGATTATAGTATCCTATCAACTTTGTAAAGTTGATCATCAGTTGCTTGCTCATTATTTTATTTCAGAATTTCTGAAAAGTTTCTTGGTGCAGGTTGGCTCTGTGGCGCAATGGATAGCGCATTGGACTTCTAGGAAAATGTTAAAAAAGGCATTCAAAGGCTGTGGGTTCGAATCCCACCAGAGTCAATATTATTGCTCAATTTCTTTCATAACGAATTGAAATAGCAATAAACAATGCAGCTTCAGCTTCACCCAAAATCATTTACCAAAATAGCCTTTGAAAGAAGGCCTGTTTTAAACAAAGAGTGCTTGAATAGAAAACATTGTATAATCAATATGCAAGAGGAAATTGTCAGGTGTACTGATGAAAATATAATTTACTAGATAGTAGGAGTTTCGGCCCTTTCTCAATTGTATACTGTCACTGAAGAAGCATGAATTCTAAGTCAGCAGAAAATGAGATAGTACATATTTCAGGACTTAAAATAGATGACATTTAATGCTGAGGTTTCAAAAGTTTGAAATATCAGTTCACTATCAAACGCTACATAATGCTTGTCAATATATGCAATCATATTCATAAATGTAGTGTCGGTTGGTATCCTTCCACATTGTTTTAAGATGAATTGAAGATGAAAGTTAGTAGACACTGGATAGTTCAGTGAGTGGCACAGCAGACTTTTAATATGAGTGTCCAGGTTTGAAGTTCCTGTTCAGGCAGTGTGTTATGTTTAAGAAGATGCACTCTTGAAGTTTCCACTGCTTGATGAATAAGATATTACATTAAGGGAATTGCAAAACCTTCTTATATGGAGTTGTTAAACTCCTTGCTGTTTTATCTGTGCTATGCCTTTTGAGTCGACTTAACACTTAACCAACTGCATTGTATGGTTTGACATGTTGAATATCATTTTTGCTATTCAATGCTCAACATAAATCCAGGATCATAGATTCCTACCAACTTCATAAAGTTGATGAGCAGCTGCTAGCTCATTATTTTATTTGATCATTTCTGTCCGACCTCCTAAAAAGATTGGCTCTGTGGCACAATGGATAGTGCTTTGGCTTTCAAGAGTAATGTAAAGAAGGCATTCAAAAGTTGTGGTTTTGAATCCCACCAGAGGCAATGTTGTCCTACATTTCTTTTATAATGAATTGAAATTGCAATAAATAATGCAGCTTCTTCTTGCTCTGAAATCATTCACCAAAATGGCCTTTGAAAGAAGCCCTTTTTTCAACCGACACCACTTGAATAGAAAATATTGTATAATCTACATATAAGAGGAAATTGACAGGTAGACTGAGTAAAATATAATGTATTAGGCAGTAAGAGTTTTTGGTCCTTTCTTAATTGTGTATTGTCAATGAAGAAGCATGAATTCCGAATCAGCAGAAAATGAGATGGTACAAATTTCAGGACTTAAAGAGATAAAATATAATGCTGAGATGTCAAAAGCTTGAAATATCAATTCATGATAAAACTCTACATATTGATTATCAATATATGTAATGATAATAATAAATGATTGTCAGTAAATGTAAGGTTGGTATCCTTCCAAATTGTTTTAATGTGATTTGAAGATAAGAGTAAGCAGAGCCTGGATAGCTCAGTCGGTAGAGCATCAGACTTTTAATCTGAGGGTCCAGGGTTCACGTCCCTGTGCAGGCGGGGTGCTATGTTTAAGAAGAAGTACTCTTTTAGTTTCTATTGCATGATGAACAAGATATTACATTGACAGAATTGCAAAACCTTCTTAAATGGAGTTTTTTAAATTGTCAAGATTTTATCCGTCAGAGGCCTTTTGAGTAGACTTATCCAACTGTATCATGTAGTTTGGCATGTTGAATATCTTTTTCCCCATGCAATGCTCAACATGTAACCATGATTATAGTATCCTATCAACTTTGTAAAGTTGATCATCAGTTGCTTGCTCATTATTTTATTTCAGAATTTCTGAAAAGTTTCTTGGTGCAGGTTGGCTCTGTGGCGCAATGGATAGCGCATTGGACTTCTAGGAAAATGTTAAAAAAGGCATTCAAAGGCTGTGGGTTCGAATCCCACCAGAGTCAATATTATTGCTCAATTTCTTTCATAACGAATTGAAATAGCAATAAACAATGCAGCTTCAGCTTCACCCAAAATCATTTACCAAAATAGCCTTTGAAAGAAGGCCTGTTTTAAACAAAGAGTGCTTGAATAGAAAACATTGTATAATCAATATGCAAGAGGAAATTGTCAGGTGTACTGATGAAAATATAATTTACTAGATAGTAGGAGTTTCGGCCCTTTCTCAATTGTATACTGTCACTGAAGAAGCATGAATTCTAAGTCAGCAGAAAATGAGATAGTACATATTTCAGGACTTAAAATAGATGACATTTAATGCTGAGGTTTCAAAAGTTTGAAATATCAGTTCACTATCAAACGCTACATAATGCTTGTCAATATATGCAATCATATTCATAAATGTAGTGTCGGTTGGTATCCTTCCACATTGTTTTAAGATGAATTGAAGATGAAAGTTAGTAGACACTGGATAGTTCAGTGAGTGGCACAGCAGACTTTTAATATGAGTGTCCAGGTTTGAAGTTCCTGTTCAGGCAGTGTGTTATGTTTAAGAAGATGCACTCTTGAAGTTTCCACTGCTTGATGAATAAGATATTACATTAAGGGAATTGCAAAACCTTCTTATATGGAGTTGTTAAACTCCTTGCTGTTTTATCTGTGCTATGCCTTTTGAGTCGACTTAACACTTAACCAACTGCATTGTATGGTTTGACATGTTGAATATCATTTTTGCTATTCAATGCTCAACATAAATCCAGGATCATAGATTCCTACCAACTTCATAAAGTTGATGAGCAGCTGCTAGCTCATTATTTTATTTGATCATTTCTGTCCGACCTCCTAAAAAGATTGGCTCTGTGGCACAATGGATAGTGCTTTGGCTTTCAAGAGTAATGTAAAGAAGGCATTCAAAAGTTGTGGTTTTGAATCCCACCAGAGGCAATGTTGTCCTACATTTCTTTTATAATGAATTGAAATTGCAATAAATAATGCAGCTTCTTCTTGCTCTGAAATCATTCACCAAAATGGCCTTTGAAAGAAGCCCTTTTTTCAACCGACACCACTTGAATAGAAAATATTGTATAATCTACATATAAGAGGAAATTGACAGGTAGACTGAGTAAAATATAATGTATTAGGCAGTAAGAGTTTTTGGTCCTTTCTTAATTGTGTATTGTCAATGAAGAAGCATGAATTCCGAATCAGCAGAAAATGAGATGGTACAAATTTCAGGACTTAAAGAGATAAAATATAATGCTGAGATGTCAAAAGCTTGAAATATCAATTCATGATAAAACTCTACATATTGATTATCAATATATGTAATGATAATAATAAATGATTGTCAGTAAATGTAAGGTTGGTATCCTTCCAAATTGTTTTAATGTGATTTGAAGATAAGAGTAAGCAGAGCCTGGATAGCTCAGTCGGTAGAGCATCAGACTTTTAATCTGAGGGTCCAGGGTTCACGTCCCTGTGCAGGCGGGGTGCTATGTTTAAGAAGAAGTACTCTTTTAGTTTCTATTGCATGATGAACAAGATATTACATTGACAGAATTGCAAAACCTTCTTAAATGGAGTTTTTTAAATTGTCAAGATTTTATCCGTCAGAGGCCTTTTGAGTAGACTTATCCAACTGTATCATGTAGTTTGGCATGTTGAATATCTTTTTCCCCATGCAATGCTCAACATGTAACCATGATTATAGTATCCTATCAACTTTGTAAAGTTGATCATCAGTTGCTTGCTCATTATTTTATTTCAGAATTTCTGAAAAGTTTCTTGGTGCAGGTTGGCTCTGTGGCGCAATGGATAGCGCATTGGACTTCTAGGAAAATGTTAAAAAAGGCATTCAAAGGCTGTGGGTTCGAATCCCACCAGAGTCAATATTATTGCTCAATTTCTTTCATAACGAATTGAAATAGCAATAAACAATGCAGCTTCAGCTTCACCCAAAATCATTTACCAAAATAGCCTTTGAAAGAAGGCCTGTTTTAAACAAAGAGTGCTTGAATAGAAAACATTGTATAATCAATATGCAAGAGGAAATTGTCAGGTGTACTGATGAAAATATAATTTACTAGATAGTAGGAGTTTCGGCCCTTTCTCAATTGTATACTGTCACTGAAGAAGCATGAATTCTAAGTCAGCAGAAAATGAGATAGTACATATTTCAGGACTTAAAATAGATGACATTTAATGCTGAGGTTTCAAAAGTTTGAAATATCAGTTCACTATCAAACGCTACATAATGCTTGTCAATATATGCAATCATATTCATAAATATAGTGTCGGTTGGAATCCTTCCACATTGTTTTAAGATGAATTGAAGATGAAAGTTAGTAGACACTGGATAGTTCAGTGAGTGGCACAGCAGACTTTTAATATGAGTGTCCAGGTTTGAAGTTCCTGTTCAGGCAGTGTGTTATGTTTAAGAAGATGCACTCTTGAAGTTTCCACTGCTTGATGAATAAGATATTACATTAAGGGAATTGCAAAACCTTCTTATATGGAGTTGTTAAACTCCTTGCTGTTTTATCTGTGCTATGCCTTTTGAGTCGACTTAACACTTAACCAACTGCATTGTATGGTTTGACATGTTGAATATCATTTTTGCTATTCAATGCTCAACATAAATCCAGGATCATAGATTCCTAACAACTTCATAAAGTTGATGAGCAGCTGCTAGCTCATTATTTTATTTGATCATTTCTGTCCGACATCCTAAAAAGATTGGCTCTGTGGCACAATGGATAGTGCTTTGGCTTTCAAGAGTAATGTAAAGAAGGCATTCAAAAGTTGTGGTTTTGAATCCCACCAGAGGCAATGTTGTCCTACATTTCTTTTATAATGAATTGAAATTGCAATAAATAATGCAGCTTCTTCTTGCTCTGAAATCATTCACCAAAATGGCCTTTGAAAGAAGCCCTTTTTTCAACCGACACCACTTGAATAGAAAATATTGTATAATCTACATATAAGAGGAAATTGACAGGTAGACTGAGTAAAATATAATGTATTAGGCAGTAAGAGTTTTTGGTCCTTTCTTAATTGTGTATTGTCAATGAAGAAGCATGAATTCCGAATCAGCAGAAAATGAGATGGTACAAATTTCAGGACTTAAAGAGATAAAATATAATGCTGAGATGTCAAAAGCTTGAAATATCAATTCATGATAAAACTCTACATATTGATTATCAATATATGTAATGATAATAATAAATGATTGTCAGTAAATGTAAGGTTGGTATCCTTCCAAATTGTTTTAATGTGATTTGAAGATTAGAGTAAGCAGAGCCTGGATAGCTCAGTCGGTAGAGCATCAGACTTTTAATCTGAGGGTCCAGGGTTCACGTCCCTGTGCAGGCGGGGTGCTATGTTTAAGAAGAAGTACTCTTTTAGTTTCTATTGCATGATGAACAAGATATTACATTGACAGAATTGCAAAACCTTCTTAAATGGAGTTTTTTAAATTGTCAAGATTTTATCCGTCAGAGGCCTTTTGAGTAGACTTATCCAACTGTATCATGTAGTTTGGCATGTTGAATATCTTTTTCCCCATGCAATGCTCAACATGTAACCATGATTATAGTATCCTATCAACTTTGTAAAGTTGATCATCAGTTGCTTGCTCATTATTTTATTTCAGAATTTCTGAAAAGTTTCTTGGTGCAGGTTGGCTCTGTGGCGCAATGGATAGCGCATTGGACTTCTAGGAAAATGTTAAAAAAGGCATTCAAAGGCTGTGGGTTCGAATCCCACCAGAATCAATATTATTGCTCAATTTCTTTCATAACGAATTGAAATAGCAATAAACAATGCAGCTTCAGCTTCACCCAAAATCATTTACCAAAATAGCCTTTGAAAGAAGGCCTGTTTTAAACAAAGAGTGCTTGAATAGAAAACATTGTATAATCAATATGCAAGAGGAAATTGTCAGGTGTACTGATGAAAATATAATTTACTAGATAGTAGGAGTTTCGGCCCTTTCTCAATTGTATACTGTCACTGAAGAAGCATGAATTCTAAGTCAGCAGAAAATGAGATAGTACATATTTCAGGACTTAAAATAGATGACATTTAATGCTGAGGTTTCAAAAGTTTGAAATATCAGTTCACTATCAAACGCTACATAATGCTTGTCAATATATGCAATCATATTCATAAATATAGTGTCGGTTGGTATCCTTCCACATTGTTTTAAGATGAATTGAAGATGAAAGTTAATAGACACTGGATAGTTCAGTGAGTGGCACAGCAGACTTTTAATATGAGTGTCCAGGTTTGAAGTTCCTGTTCAAGCAGTGTGTTATGTTTAAGAAGATGCACTCTTGAAGTTTCCACTGCTTGATGAATAAGATATTACATTAAGGGAATTGCAAAACCTTCTTATATGGAGTTGTTAAACTCCTTGCTGTTTTATCTGTGCTATGCCTTTTGAGTCGACTTAACACTTAACCAACTGCATTGTATGGTTTGACATGTTGAATATCATTTTTGCTATTCAATGCTCAACATAAATCCAGGATCATAGATTCCTACCAACTTCATAAAGTTGATGAGCAGCTGCTAGCTCATTATTTTATTTGATCATTTCTGTCCGACCTCCTAAAAAGATTGGCTCTGTGGCACAATGGATAGTGCTTTGGCTTTCAAGAGTAATGTAAAGAAGGCATTCAAAAGTTGTGGTTTTGAATCCCACCAGAGGCAATGTTGTCCTACATTTCTTTTATAATGAATTGAAATTGCAATAAATAATGCAGCTTCTTCTTGCTCTGAAATCATTCACCAAAATGGCCTTTGAAAGAAGCCCTTTTTTCAACCGACACCACTTGAATAGAAAATATTGTATAATCTACATATAAGAGGAAATTGACAGGTAGACTGAGTAAAATATAATGTATTAGGCAGTAAGAGTTTTTGGTCCTTTCTTAATTGTGTATTGTCAATGAAGAAGCATGAATTCCGAATCAGCAGAAAATGAGATGGTACAAATTTCAGGACTTAAAGAGATAAAATATAATGCTGAGATGTCAAAAGCTTGAAATATCAATTCATGATAAAACTCTACATATTGATTATCAATATATGTAATGATAATAATAAATGATTGTCAGTAAATGTAAGGTTGGTATCCTTCCAAATTGTTTTAATGTGATTTGAAGATAAGAGTAAGCAGAGCCTGGATAGCTCAGTCGGTAGAGCATCAGACTTTTAATCTGAGGGTCCAGGGTTCACGTCCCTGTGCAGGCGGGGTGCTATGTTTAAGAAGAAGTACTCTTTTAGTTTCTATTGCATGATGAACAAGATATTACATTGACAGAATTGCAAAACCTTCTTAAATGGAGTTTTTTAAATTGTCAAGATTTTATCCGTCAGAGGCCTTTTGAGTAGACTTATCCAACTGTATCATGTAGTTTGGCATGTTGAATATCTTTTTCCCCATGCAATGCTCAACATGTAACCATGATTATAGTATCCTATCAACTTTGTAAAGTTGATCATCAGTTGCTTGCTCATTATTTTATTTCAGAATTTCTGAAAAGTTTCTTGGTGCAGGTTGGCTCTGTGGCGCAATGGATAGCGCATTGGACTTCTAGGAAAATGTTAAAAAAGGCATTCAAAGGCTGTGGGTTCGAATCCCACCAGAGTCAATATTATTGCTCAATTTCTTTCATAACGAATTGAAATAGCAATAAACAATGCAGCTTCAGCTTCACCCAAAATCATTTACCAAAATAGCCTTTGAAAGAAGGCCTGTTTTAAACAAAGAGTGCTTGAATAGAAAACATTGTATAATCAATATGCAAGAGGAAATTGTCAGGTGTACTGATGAAAATATAATTTACTAGATAGTAGGAGTTTCGGCCCTTTCTCAATTGTATACTGTCACTGAAGAAGCATGAATTCTAAGTCAGCAGAAAATGAGATAGTACATATTTCAGGACTTAAAATAGATGACATTTAATGCTGAGGTTTCAAAAGTTTGAAATATCAGTTCACTATCAAACGCTACATAATGCTTGTCAATATATGCAATCATATTCATAAATATAGTGTCGGTTGGTATCCTTCCACATTGTTTTAAGATGAATTAAAGATGAAAGTTAGTAGACACTGGATAGTTCAGTGAGTGGCACAGCAGACTTTTAATATGAGTGTCCAGGTTTGAAGTTCCTGTTCAGGCAGTGTGTTATGTTTAAGAAGATGCACTCTTGAAGTTTCCACTGCTTGATGAATAAGATATTACATTAAGGGAATTGCAAAACCTTCTTATATGGAGTTGTTAAACTCCTTGCTGTTTTATCTGTGCTATGCCTTTTGAGTCGACTTAACACTTAACCAACTGCATTGTATGGTTTGACATGTTGAATATCATTTTTGCTATTCAATGCTCAACATAAATCCAGGATCATAGATTCCTACCAACTTCATAAAGTTGATGAGCAGCTGCTAGCTCATTATTTTATTTGATCATTTCTGTCCGACCTCCTAAAAAGATTGGCTCTGTGGCACAATGGATAGTGCTTTGGCTTTCAAGAGTAATGTAAAGAAGGCATTCAAAAGTTGTGGTTTTGAATCCCACCAGAGGCAATGTTGTCCTACATTTCTTTTATAATGAATTGAAATTGCAATAAATAATGCAGCTTCTTCTTGCTCTGAAATCATTCACCAAAATGGCCTTTGAAAGAAGCCCTTTTTTCAACCGACACCACTTGAATAGAAAATATTGTATAATCTACATATAAGAGGAAATTGACAGGTAGACTGAGTAAAATATAATGTATTAGGCAGTAAGAGTTTTTGGTCCTTTCTTAATTGTGTATTGTCAATGAAGAAGCATGAATTCCGAATCAGCAGAAAATGAGATGGTACAAATTTCAGGACTTAAAGAGATAAAATATAATGCTGAGATGTCAAAAGCTTGAAATATCAATTCATGATAAAACTCTACATATTGATTATCAATATATGTAATGATAATAATAAATGATTGTCAGTAAATGTAAGGTTGGTATCCTTCCAAATTGTTTTAATGTGATTTGAAGATTAGAGTAAGCAGAGCCTGGATAGCTCAGTCGGTAGAGCATCAGACTTTTAATCTGAGGGTCCAGGGTTCACGTCCCTGTGCAGGCGGGGTGCTATGTTTAAGAAGAAGTACTCTTTTAGTTTCTATTGCATGATGAACAAGATATTACATTGACAGAATTGCAAAACCTTCTTAAATGGAGTTTTTTAAATTGTCAAGATTTTATCCGTCAGAGGCCTTTTGAGTAGACTTATCCAACTGTATCATGTAGTTTGGCATGTTGAATATCTTTTTCCCCATGCAATGCTCAACATGTAACCATGATTATAGTATCCTATCAACTTTGTAAAGTTGATCATCAGTTGCTTGCTCATTATTTTATTTCAGAATTTCTGAAAAGTTTCTTGGTGCAGGTTGGCTCTGTGGCGCAATGGATAGCGCATTGGACTTCTAGGAAAATGTTAAAAAAGGCATTCAAAGGCTGTGGGTTCGAATCCCACCAGAGTCAATATTATTGCTCAATTTCTTTCATAACGAATTGAAATAGCAATAAACAATGCAGCTTCAGCTTCACCCAAAATCATTTACCAAAATAGCCTTTGAAAGAAGGCCTGTTTTAAACAAAGAGTGCTTGAATAGAAAACATTGTATAATCAATATGCAAGAGGAAATTGTCAGGTGTACTGATGAAAATATAATTTACTAGATAGTAGGAGTTTCGGCCCTTTCTCAATTGTATACTGTCACTGAAGAAGCATGAATTCTAAGTCAGCAGAAAATGAGATAGTACATATTTCAGGACTTAAAATAGATGACATTTAATGCTGAGGTTTCAAAAGTTTGAAATATCAGTTCACTATCAAACGCTACATAATGCTTGTCAATATATGCAATCATATTCATAAATATAGTGTCGGTTGGTATCCTTCCACATTGTTTTAAGATGAATTGAAGATGAAAGTTAGTAGACACTGGATAGTTCAGTGAGTGGCACAGCAGACTTTTAATATGAGTGTCCAGGTTTGAAGTTCCTGTTCAGGCAGTGTGTTATGTTTAAGAAGATGCACTCTTGAAGTTTCCACTGCTTGATGAATAAGATATTACATTAAGGGAATTGCAAAACCTTCTTATATGGAGTTGTTAAACTCCTTGCTGTTTTATCTGTGCTATGCCTTTTGAGTCGACTTAACACTTAACCAACTGCATTGTATGGTTTGACATGTTGAATATCATTTTTGCTATTCAATGCTCAACATAAATCCAGGATCATAGATTCCTACCAACTTCATAAAGTTGATGAGCAGCTGCTAGCTCATTATTTTATTTGATCATTTCTGTCCGACCTCCTAAAAAGATTGGCTCTGTGGCACAATGGATAGTGCTTTGGCTTTCAAGAGTAATGTAAAGAAGGCATTCAAAAGTTGTGGTTTTGAATCCCACCAGAGGCAATGTTGTCCTACATTTCTTTTATAATGAATTGAAATTGCAATAAATAATGCAGCTTCTTCTTGCTCTGAAATCATTCACCAAAATGGCCTTTGAAAGAAGCCCTTTTTTCAACCGACACCACTTGAATAGAAAATATTGTATAATCTACATATAAGAGGAAATTGACAGGTAGACTGAGTAAAATATAATGTATTAGGCAGTAAGAGTTTTTGGTCCTTTCTTAATTGTGTATTGTCAATGAAGAAGCATGAATTCCGAATCAGCAGAAAATGAGATGGTACAAATTTCAGGACTTAAAGAGATAAAATATAATGCTGAGATGTCAAAAGCTTGAAATATCAATTCATGATAAAACTCTACATATTGATTATCAATATATGTAATGATAATAATAAATGATTGTCAGTAAATGTAAGGTTGGTATCCTTCCAAATTGTTTTAATGTGATTTGAAGATAAGAGTAAGCAGAGCCTGGATAGCTCAGTCGGTAGAGCATCAGACTTTTAATCTGAGGGTCCAGGGTTCACGTCCCTGTGCAGGCGGGGTGCTATGTTTAAGAAGAAGTACTCTTTTAGTTTCTATTGCATGATGAACAAGATATTACATTGACAGAATTGCAAAACCTTCTTAAATGGAGTTTTTTAAATTGTCAAGATTTTATCCGTCAGAGGCCTTTTGAGTAGACTTATCCAACTGTATCATGTAGTTTGGCATGTTGAATATCTTTTTCCCCATGCAATGCTCAACATGTAACCATGATTATAGTATCCTATCAACTTTGTAAAGTTGATCATCAGTTGCTTGCTCATTATTTTATTTCAGAATTTCTGAAAAGTTTCTTGGTGCAGGTTGGCTCTGTGGCGCAATGGATAGCGCATTGGACTTCTAGGAAAATGTTAAAAAAGGCATTCAAAGGCTGTGGGTTCGAATCCCACCAGAGTCAATATTATTGCTCAATTTCTTTCATAACGAATTGAAATAGCAATAAACAATGCAGCTTCAGCTTCACCCAAAATCATTTACCAAAATAGCCTTTGAAAGAAGGCCTGTTTTAAACAAAGAGTGCTTGAATAGAAAACATTGTATAATCAATATGCAAGAGGAAATTGTCAGGTGTACTGATGAAAATATAATTTACTAGATAGTAGGAGTTTCGGCCCTTTCTCAATTGTATACTGTCACTGAAGAAGCATGAATTCTAAGTCAGCAGAAAATGAGATAGTACATATTTCAGGACTTAAAATAGATGACATTTAATGCTGAGGTTTCAAAAGTTTGAAATATCAGTTCACTATCAAACGCTACATAATGCTTGTCAATATATGCAATCATATTCATAAATATAGTGTCGGTTGGTATCCTTCCACATTGTTTTAAGATGAATTAAAGATGAAAGTTAGTAGACACTGGATAGTTCAGTGAGTGGCACAGCAGACTTTTAATATGAGTGTCCAGGTTTGAAGTTCCTGTTCAGGCAGTGTGTTATGTTTAAGAAGATGCACTCTTGAAGTTTCCACTGCTTGATGAATAAGATATTACATTAAGGGAATTGCAAAACCTTCTTATATGGAGTTGTTAAACTCCTTGCTGTTTTATCTGTGCTATGCCTTTTGAGTCGACTTAACACTTAACCAACTGCATTGTATGGTTTGACATGTTGAATATCATTTTTGCTATTCAATGCTCAACATAAATCCAGGATCATAGATTCCTACCAACTTCATAAAGTTGATGAGCAGCTGCTAGCTCATTATTTTATTTGATCATTTCTGTCCGACCTCCTAAAAAGATTGGCTCTGTGGCACAATGGATAGTGCTTTGGCTTTCAAGAGTAATGTAAAGAAGGCATTCAAAAGTTGTGGTTTTGAATCCCACCAGAGGCAATGTTGTCCTACATTTCTTTTATAATGAATTGAAATTGCAATAAATAATGCAGCTTCTTCTTGCTCTGAAATCATTCACCAAAATGGCCTTTGAAAGAAGCCCTTTTTTCAACCGACACCACTTGAATAGAAAATATTGTATAATCTACATATAAGAGGAAATTGACAGGTAGACTGAGTAAAATATAATGTATTAGGCAGTAAGAGTTTTTGGTCCTTTCTTAATTGTGTATTGTCAATGAAGAAGCATGAATTCCGAATCAGCAGAAAATGAGATGGTACAAATTTCAGGACTTAAAGAGATAAAATATAATGCTGAGATGTCAAAAGCTTGAAATATCAATTCATGATAAAACTCTACATATTGATTATCAATATATGTAATGATAATAATAAATGATTGTCAGTAAATGTAAGGTTGGTATCCTTCCAAATTGTTTTAATGTGATTTGAAGATTAGAGTAAGCAGAGCCTGGATAGCTCAGTCGGTAGAGCATCAGACTTTTAATCTGAGGGTCCAGGGTTCACGTCCCTGTGCAGGCGGGGTGCTATGTTTAAGAAGAAGTACTCTTTTAGTTTCTATTGCATGATGAACAAGATATTACATTGACAGAATTGCAAAACCTTCTTAAATGGAGTTTTTTAAATTGTCAAGATTTTATCCGTCAGAGGCCTTTTGAGTAGACTTATCCAACTGTATCATGTAGTTTGGCATGTTGAATATCTTTTTCCCCATGCAATGCTCAACATGTAACCATGATTATAGTATCCTATCAACTTTGTAAAGTTGATCATCAGTTGCTTGCTCATTATTTTATTTCAGAATTTCTGAAAAGTTTCTTGGTGCAGGTTGGCTCTGTGGCGCAATGGATAGCGCATTGGACTTCTAGGAAAATGTTAAAAAAGGCATTCAAAGGCTGTGGGTTCGAATCCCACCAGAGTCAATATTATTGCTCAATTTCTTTCATAACGAATTGAAATAGCAATAAACAATGCAGCTTCAGCTTCACCCAAAATCATTTACCAAAATAGCCTTTGAAAGAAGGCCTGTTTTAAACAAAGAGTGCTTGAATAGAAAACATTGTATAATCAATATGCAAGAGGAAATTGTCAGGTGTACTGATGAAAATATAATTTACTAGATAGTAGGAGTTTCGGCCCTTTCTCAATTGTATACTGTCACTGAAGAAGCATGAATTCTAAGTCAGCAGAAAATGAGATAGTACATATTTCAGGACTTAAAATAGATGACATTTAATGCTGAGGTTTCAAAAGTTTGAAATATCAGTTCACTATCAAACGCTACATAATGCTTGTCAATATATGCAATCATATTCATAAATATAGTGTCGGTTGGTATCCTTCCACATTGTTTTAAGATGAATTGAAGATGAAAGTTAGTAGACACTGGATAGTTCAGTGAGTGGCACAGCAGACTTTTAATATGAGTGTCCAGGTTTGAAGTTCCTGTTCAGGCAGTGTGTTATGTTTAAGAAGATGCACTCTTGAAGTTTCCACTGCTTGATGAATAAGATATTACATTAAGGGAATTGCAAAACCTTCTTATATGGAGTTGTTAAACTCCTTGCTGTTTTATCTGTGCTATGCCTTTTGAGTCGACTTAACACTTAACCAACTGCATTGTATGGTTTGACATGTTGAATATCATTTTTGCTATTCAATGCTCAACATAAATCCAGGATCATAGATTCCTACCAACTTCATAAAGTTGATGAGCAGCTGCTAGCTCATTATTTTATTTGATCATTTCTGTCCGACCTCCTAAAAAGATTGGCTCTGTGGCACAATGGATAGTGCTTTGGCTTTCAAGAGTAATGTAAAGAAGGCATTCAAAAGTTGTGGTTTTGAATCCCACCAGAGGCAATGTTGTCCTACATTTCTTTTATAATGAATTGAAATTGCAATAAATAATGCAGCTTCTTCTTGCTCTGAAATCATTCACCAAAATGGCCTTTGAAAGAAGCCCTTTTTTCAACCGACACCACTTGAATAGAAAATATTGTATAATCTACATATAAGAGGAAATTGACAGGTAGACTGAGTAAAATATAATGTATTAGGCAGTAAGAGTTTTTGGTCCTTTCTTAATTGTGTATTGTCAATGAAGAAGCATGAATTCCGAATCAGCAGAAAATGAGATGGTACAAATTTCAGGACTTAAAGAGATAAAATATAATGCTGAGATGTCAAAAGCTTGAAATATCAATTCATGATAAAACTCTACATATTGATTATCAATATATGTAATGATAATAATAAATGATTGTCAGTAAATGTAAGGTTGGTATCCTTCCAAATTGTTTTAATGTGATTTGAAGATAAGAGTAAGCAGAGCCTGGATAGCTCAGTCGGTAGAGCATCAGACTTTTAATCTGAGGGTCCAGGGTTCACGTCCCTGTGCAGGCGGGGTGCTATGTTTAAGAAGAAGTACTCTTTTAGTTTCTATTGCATGATGAACAAGATATTACATTGACAGAATTGCAAAACCTTCTTAAATGGAGTTTTTTAAATTGTCAAGATTTTATCCGTCAGAGGCCTTTTGAGTAGACTTATCCAACTGTATCATGTAGTTTGGCATGTTGAATATCTTTTTCCCCATGCAATGCTCAACATGTAACCATGATTATAGTATCCTATCAACTTTGTAAAGTTGATCATCAGTTGCTTGCTCATTATTTTATTTCAGAATTTCTGAAAAGTTTCTTGGTGCAGGTTGGCTCTGTGGCGCAATGGATAGCGCATTGGACTTCTAGGAAAATGTTAAAAAAGGCATTCAAAGGCTGTGGGTTCGAATCCCACCAGAGTCAATATTATTGCTCAATTTCTTTCATAACGAATTGAAATAGCAATAAACAATGCAGCTTCAGCTTCACCCAAAATCATTTACCAAAATAGCCTTTGAAAGAAGGCCTGTTTTAAACAAAGAGTGCTTGAATAGAAAACATTGTATAATCAATATGCAAGAGGAAATTGTCAGGTGTACTGATGAAAATATAATTTACTAGATAGTAGGAGTTTCGGCCCTTTCTCAATTGTATACTGTCACTGAAGAAGCATGAATTCTAAGTCAGCAGAAAATGAGATAGTACATATTTCAGGACTTAAAATAGATGACATTTAATGCTGAGGTTTCAAAAGTTTGAAATATCAGTTCACTATCAAACGCTACATAATGCTTGTCAATATATGCAATCATATTCATAAATATAGTGTCGGTTGGTATCCTTCCACATTGTTTTAAGATGAATTAAAGATGAAAGTTAGTAGACACTGGATAGTTCAGTGAGTGGCACAGCAGACTTTTAATATGAGTGTCCAGGTTTGAAGTTCCTGTTCAGGCAGTGTGTTATGTTTAAGAAGATGCACTCTTGAAGTTTCCACTGCTTGATGAATAAGATATTACATTAAGGGAATTGCAAAACCTTCTTATATGGAGTTGTTAAACTCCTTGCTGTTTTATCTGTGCTATGCCTTTTGAGTCGACTTAACACTTAACCAACTGCATTGTATGGTTTGACATGTTGAATATCATTTTTGCTATTCAATGCTCAACATAAATCCAGGATCATAGATTCCTACCAACTTCATAAAGTTGATGAGCAGCTGCTAGCTCATTATTTTATTTGATCATTTCTGTCCGACCTCCTAAAAAGATTGGCTCTGTGGCACAATGGATAGTGCTTTGGCTTTCAAGAGTAATGTAAAGAAGGCATTCAAAAGTTGTGGTTTTGAATCCCACCAGAGGCAATGTTGTCCTACATTTCTTTTATAATGAATTGAAATTGCAATAAATAATGCAGCTTCTTCTTGCTCTGAAATCATTCACCAAAATGGCCTTTGAAAGAAGCCCTTTTTTCAACCGACACCACTTGAATAGAAAATATTGTATAATCTACATATAAGAGGAAATTGACAGGTAGACTGAGTAAAATATAATGTATTAGGCAGTAAGAGTTTTTGGTCCTTTCTTAATTGTGTATTGTCAATGAAGAAGCATGAATTCCGAATCAGCAGAAAATGAGATGGTACAAATTTCAGGACTTAAAGAGATAAAATATAATGCTGAGATGTCAAAAGCTTGAAATATCAATTCATGATAAAACTCTACATATTGATTATCAATATATGTAATGATAATAATAAATGATTGTCAGTAAATGTAAGGTTGGTATCCTTCCAAATTGTTTTCATGTGATTTGAAGATTAGAGTAAGCAGAGCCTGGATAGCTCAGTCGGTAGAGCATCAGACTTTTAATCTGAGGGTCCAGGGTTCAAGTCCCTGTTCAGGCGGGGTGCTATGTTTAAGAAGAAGTACTCTTTTAGTTTCTATTGCATGATGAACAAGATATTACATTGACAGAATTGCAAAACCTTCTTAAATGGAGTTTTTTAAATTGTCAAGATTTTATCCGTCAGAGGCCTTTTGAGTAGACTTATCCAACTGTATCATGTAGTTTGGCATGTTGAATATCTTTTTCCCCATGCAATGCTCAACATGTAACCATGATTATAGTATCCTATCAACTTTGTAAAGTTGATCATCAGTTGCTTGCTCATTATTTTATTTCAGAATTTCTGAAAAGTTTCTTGGTGCAGGTTGGCTCTGTGGCGCAATGGATAGCGCATTGGACTTCTAGGAAAATGTTAAAAAAGGCATTCAAAGGCTGTGGGTTCGAATCCCACCAGAGTCAATATTATTGCTCAATTTCTTTCATAACGAATTGAAATAGCAATAAACAATGCAGCTTCAGCTTCACCCAAAATCATTTACCAAAATAGCCTTTGAAAGAAGGCCTGTTTTAAACAAAGAGTGCTTGAATAGAAAACATTGTATAATCAATATGCAAGAGGAAATTGTCAGGTGTACTGATGAAAATATAATTTACTAGATAGTAGGAGTTTCGGCCCTTTCTCAATTGTATACTGTCACTGAAGAAGCATGAATTCTAAGTCAGCAGAAAATGAGATAGTACATATTTCAGGACTTAAAATAGATGACATTTAATGCTGAGGTTTCAAAAGTTTGAAATATCAGTTCACTATCAAACGCTACATAATGCTTGTCAATATATGCAATCATATTCATAAATGTAGTGTCGGTTGGTATCCTTCCACATTGTTTTAAGATGAATTGAAGATGAAAGTTAGTAGACACTGGATAGTTCAGTGAGTGGCACAGCAGACTTTTAATATGAGTGTCCAGGTTTGAAGTTCCTGTTCAGGCAGTGTGTTATGTTTAAGAAGATGCACTCTTGAAGTTTCCACTGCTTGATGAATAAGATATTACATTAAGGGAATTGCAAAACCTTCTTATATGGAGTTGTTAAACTCCTTGCTGTTTTATCTGTGCTATGCCTTTTGAGTCGACTTAACACTTAACCAACTGCATTGTATGGTTTGACATGTTGAATATCATTTTTGCTATTCAATGCTCAACATAAATCCAGGATCATAGATTCCTACCAACTTCATAAAGTTGATGAGCAGCTGCTAGCTCATTATTTTATTTGATCATTTCTGTCCGACCTCCTAAAAAGATTGGCTCTGTGGCACAATGGATAGTGCTTTGGCTTTCAAGAGTAATGTAAAGAAGGCATTCAAAAGTTGTGGTTTTGAATCCCACCAGAGGCAATGTTGTCCTACATTTCTTTTATAATGAATTGAAATTGCAATAAATAATGCAGCTTCTTCTTGCTCTGAAATCATTCACCAAAATGGCCTTTGAAAGAAGCCCTTTTTTCAACCGACACCACTTGAATAGAAAATATTGTATAATCTACATATAAGAGGAAATTGACAGGTAGACTGAGTAAAATATAATGTATTAGGCAGTAAGAGTTTTTGGTCCTTTCTTAATTGTGTATTGTCAATGAAGAAGCATGAATTCCGAATCAGCAGAAAATGAGATGGTACAAATTTCAGGACTTAAAGAGATAAAATATAATGCTGAGATGTCAAAAGCTTGAAATATCAATTCATGATAAAACTCTACATATTGATTATCAATATATGTAATGATAATAATAAATGATTGTCAGTAAATGTAAGGTTGGTATCCTTCCAAATTGTTTTAATGTGATTTGAAGATTAGAGTAAGCAGAGCCTGGATAGCTCAGTCGGTAGAGCATCAGACTTTTAATCTGAGGGTCCAGGGTTCACGTCCCTGTGCAGGCGGGGTGCTATGTTTAAGAAGAAGTACTCTTTTAGTTTCTATTGCATGATGAACAAGATATTACATTGACAGAATTGCAAAACCTTCTTAAATGGAGTTTTTTAAATTGTCAAGATTTTATCCGTCAGAGGCCTTTTGAGTAGACTTATCCAACTGTATCATGTAGTTTGGCATGTTGAATATCTTTTTCCCCATGCAATGCTCAACATGTAACCATGATTATAGTATCCTATCAACTTTGTAAAGTTGATCATCAGTTGCTTGCTCATTATTTTATTTCAGAATTTCTGAAAAGTTTCTTGGTGCAGGTTGGCTCTGTGGCGCAATGGATAGCGCATTGGACTTCTAGGAAAATGTTAAAAAAGGCATTCAAAGGCTGTGGGTTCGAATCCCACCAGAGTCAATATTATTGCTCAATTTCTTTCATAACGAATTGAAATAGCAATAAACAATGCAGCTTCAGCTTCACCCAAAATCATTTACCAAAATAGCCTTTGAAAGAAGGCCTGTTTTAAACAAAGAGTGCTTGAATAGAAAACATTGTATAATCAATATGCAAGAGGAAATTGTCAGGTGTACTGATGAAAATATAATTTACTAGATAGTAGGAGTTTCGGCCCTTTCTCAATTGTATACTGTCACTGAAGAAGCATGAATTCTAAGTCAGCAGAAAATGAGATAGTACATATTTCAGGACTTAAAATAGATGACATTTAATGCTGAGGTTTCAAAAGTTTGAAATATCAGTTCACTATCAAACGCTACATAATGCTTGTCAATATATGCAATCATATTCATAAATATAGTGTCGGTTGGTATCCTTCCACATTGTTTTAAGATGAATTAAAGATGAAAGTTAGTAGACACTGGATAGTTCAGTGAGTGGCACAGCAGACTTTTAATATGAGTGTCCAGGTTTGAAGTTCCTGTTCAGGCAGTGTGTTATGTTTAAGAAGATGCACTCTTGAAGTTTCCACTGCTTGATGAATAAGATATTACATTAAGGGAATTGCAAAACCTTCTTATATGGAGTTGTTAAACTCCTTGCTGTTTTATCTGTGCTATGCCTTTTGAGTCGACTTAACACTTAACCAACTGCATTGTATGGTTTGACATGTTGAATATCATTTTTGCTATTCAATGCTCAACATAAATCCAGGATCATAGATTCCTACCAACTTCATAAAGTTGATGAGCAGCTGCTAGCTCATTATTTTATTTGATCATTTCTGTCCGACCTCCTAAAAAGATTGGCTCTGTGGCACAATGGATAGTGCTTTGGCTTTCAAGAGTAATGTAAAGAAGGCATTCAAAAGTTGTGGTTTTGAATCCCACCAGAGGCAATGTTGTCCTACATTTCTTTTATAATGAATTGAAATTGCAATAAATAATGCAGCTTCTTCTTGCTCTGAAATCATTCACCAAAATGGCCTTTGAAAGAAGCCCTTTTTTCAACCGACACCACTTGAATAGAAAATATTGTATAATCTACATATAAGAGGAAATTGACAGGTAGACTGAGTAAAATATAATGTATTAGGCAGTAAGAGTTTTTGGTCCTTTCTTAATTGTGTATTGTCAATGAAGAAGCATGAATTCCGAATCAGCAGAAAATGAGATGGTACAAATTTCAGGACTTAAAGAGATAAAATATAATGCTGAGATGTCAAAAGCTTGAAATATCAATTCATGATAAAACTCTACATATTGATTATCAATATATGTAATGATAATAATAAATGATTGTCAGTAAATGTAAGGTTGGTATCCTTCCAAATTGTTTTAATGTGATTTGAAGATTAGAGTAAGCAGAGCCTGGATAGCTCAGTCGGTAGAGCATCAGACTTTTAATCTGAGGGTCCAGGGTTCACGTCCCTGTGCAGGCGGGGTGCTATGTTTAAGAAGAAGTACTCTTTTAGTTTCTATTGCATGATGAACAAGATATTACATTGACAGAATTGCAAAACCTTCTTAAATGGAGTTTTTTAAATTGTCAAGATTTTATCCGTCAGAGGCCTTTTGAGTAGACTTATCCAACTGTATCATGTAGTTTGGCATGTTGAATATCTTTTTCCCCATGCAATGCTCAACATGTAACCATGATTATAGTATCCTATCAACTTTGTAAAGTTGATCATCAGTTGCTTGCTCATTATTTTATTTCAGAATTTCTGAAAAGTTTCTTGGTGCAGGTTGGCTCTGTGGCGCAATGGATAGCGCATTGGACTTCTAGGAAAATGTTAAAAAAGGCATTCAAAGGCTGTGGGTTCGAATCCCACCAGAGTCAATATTATTGCTCAATTTCTTTCATAACGAATTGAAATAGCAATAAACAATGCAGCTTCAGCTTCACCCAAAATCATTTACCAAAATAGCCTTTGAAAGAAGGCCTGTTTTAAACAAAGAGTGCTTGAATAGAAAACATTGTATAATCAATATGCAAGAGGAAATTGTCAGGTGTACTGATGAAAATATAATTTACTAGATAGTAGGAGTTTCGGCCCTTTCTCAATTGTATACTGTCACTGAAGAAGCATGAATTCTAAGTCAGCAGAAAATGAGATAGTACATATTTCAGGACTTAAAATAGATGACATTTAATGCTGAGGTTTCAAAAGTTTGAAATATCAGTTCACTATCAAACGCTACATAATGCTTGTCAATATATGCAATCATATTCATAAATATAGTGTCGGTTGGTATCCTTCCACATTGTTTTAAGATGAATTGAAGATGAAAGTTAGTAGACACTGGATAGTTCAGTGAGTGGCACAGCAGACTTTTAATATGAGTGTCCAGGTTTGAAGTTCCTGTTCAGGCAGTGTGTTATGTTTAAGAAGATGCACTCTTGAAGTTTCCACTGCTTGATGAATAAGATATTACATTAAGGGAATTGCAAAACCTTCTTATATGGAGTTGTTAAACTCCTTGCTGTTTTATCTGTGCTATGCCTTTTGAGTCGACTTAACACTTAACCAACTGCATTGTATGGTTTGACATGTTGAATATCATTTTTGCTATTCAATGCTCAACATAAATCCAGGATCATAGATTCCTACCAACTTCATAAAGTTGATGAGCAGCTGCTAGCTCATTATTTTATTTGATCATTTCTGTCCGACCTCCTAAAAAGATTGGCTCTGTGGCACAATGGATAGTGCTTTGGCTTTCAAGAGTAATGTAAAGAAGGCATTCAAAAGTTGTGGTTTTGAATCCCACCAGAGGCAATGTTGTCCTACATTTCTTTTATAATGAATTGAAATTGCAATAAATAATGCAGCTTCTTCTTGCTCTGAAATCATTCACCAAAATGGCCTTTGAAAGAAGCCCTTTTTTCAACCGACACCACTTGAATAGAAAATATTGTATAATCTACATATAAGAGGAAATTGACAGGTAGACTGAGTAAAATATAATGTATTAGGCAGTAAGAGTTTTTGGTCCTTTCTTAATTGTGTATTGTCAATGAAGAAGCATGAATTCCGAATCAGCAGAAAATGAGATGGTACAAATTTCAGGACTTAAAGAGATAAAATATAATGCTGAGATGTCAAAAGCTTGAAATATCAATTCATGATAAAACTCTACATATTGATTATCAATATATGTAATGATAATAATAAATGATTGTCAGTAAATGTAAGGTTGGTATCCTTCCAAATTGTTTTAATGTGATTTGAAGATAAGAGTAAGCAGAGCCTGGATAGCTCAGTCGGTAGAGCATCAGACTTTTAATCTGAGGGTCCAGGGTTCACGTCCCTGTGCAGGCGGGGTGCTATGTTTAAGAAGAAGTACTCTTTTAGTTTCTATTGCATGATGAACAAGATATTACATTGACAGAATTGCAAAACCTTCTTAAATGGAGTTTTTTAAATTGTCAAGATTTTATCCGTCAGAGGCCTTTTGAGTAGACTTATCCAACTGTATCATGTAGTTTGGCATGTTGAATATCTTTTTCCCCATGCAATGCTCAACATGTAACCATGATTATAGTATCCTATCAACTTTGTAAAGTTGATCATCAGTTGCTTGCTCATTATTTTATTTCAGAATTTCTGAAAAGTTTCTTGGTGCAGGTTGGCTCTGTGGCGCAATGGATAGCGCATTGGACTTCTAGGAAAATGTTAAAAAAGGCATTCAAAGGCTGTGGGTTCGAATCCCACCAGAGTCAATATTATTGCTCAATTTCTTTCATAACGAATTGAAATAGCAATAAACAATGCAGCTTCAGCTTCACCCAAAATCATTTACCAAAATAGCCTTTGAAAGAAGGCCTGTTTTAAACAAAGAGTGCTTGAATAGAAAACATTGTATAATCAATATGCAAGAGGAAATTGTCAGGTGTACTGATGAAAATATAATTTACTAGATAGTAGGAGTTTCGGCCCTTTCTCAATTGTATACTGTCACTGAAGAAGCATGAATTCTAAGTCAGCAGAAAATGAGATAGTACATATTTCAGGACTTAAAATAGATGACATTTAATGCTGAGGTTTCAAAAGTTTGAAATATCAGTTCACTATCAAACGCTACATAATGCTTGTCAATATATGCAATCATATTCATAAATATAGTGTCGGTTGGTATCCTTCCACATTGTTTTAAGATGAATTAAAGATGAAAGTTAGTAGACACTGGATAGTTCAGTGAGTGGCACAGCAGACTTTTAATATGAGTGTCCAGGTTTGAAGTTCCTGTTCAGGCAGTGTGTTATGTTTAAGAAGATGCACTCTTGAAGTTTCCACTGCTTGATGAATAAGATATTACATTAAGGGAATTGCAAAACCTTCTTATATGGAGTTGTTAAACTCCTTGCTGTTTTATCTGTGCTATGCCTTTTGAGTCGACTTAACACTTAACCAACTGCATTGTATGGTTTGACATGTTGAATATCATTTTTGCTATTCAATGCTCAACATAAATCCAGGATCATAGATTCCTACCAACTTCATAAAGTTGATGAGCAGCTGCTAGCTCATTATTTTATTTGATCATTTCTGTCCGACCTCCTAAAAAGATTGGCTCTGTGGCACAATGGATAGTGCTTTGGCTTTCAAGAGTAATGTAAAGAAGGCATTCAAAAGTTGTGGTTTTGAATCCCACCAGAGGCAATGTTGTCCTACATTTCTTTTATAATGAATTGAAATTGCAATAAATAATGCAGCTTCTTCTTGCTCTGAAATCATTCACCAAAATGGCCTTTGAAAGAAGCCCTTTTTTCAACCGACACCACTTGAATAGAAAATATTGTATAATCTACATATAAGAGGAAATTGACAGGTAGACTGAGTAAAATATAATGTATTAGGCAGTAAGAGTTTTTGGTCCTTTCTTAATTGTGTATTGTCAATGAAGAAGCATGAATTCCGAATCAGCAGAAAATGAGATGGTACAAATTTCAGGACTTAAAGAGATAAAATATAATGCTGAGATGTCAAAAGCTTGAAATATCAATTCATGATAAAACTCTACATATTGATTATCAATATATGTAATGATAATAATAAATGATTGTCAGTAAATGTAAGGTTGGTATCCTTCCAAATTGTTTTCATGTGATTTGAAGATTAGAGTAAGCAGAGCCTGGATAGCTCAGTCGGTAGAGCATCAGACTTTTAATCTGAGGGTCCAGGGTTCAAGTCCCTGTTCAGGCGGGGTGCTATGTTTAAGAAGAAGTACTCTTTTAGTTTCTATTGCATGATGAACAAGATATTACATTGACAGAATTGCAAAACCTTCTTAAATGGAGTTTTTTAAATTGTCAAGATTTTATCCGTCAGAGGCCTTTTGAGTAGACTTATCCAACTGTATCATGTAGTTTGGCATGTTGAATATCTTTTTCCCCATGCAATGCTCAACATGTAACCATGATTATAGTATCCTATCAACTTTGTAAAGTTGATCATCAGTTGCTTGCTCATTATTTTATTTCAGAATTTCTGAAAAGTTTCTTGGTGCAGGTTGGCTCTGTGGCGCAATGGATAGCGCATTGGACTTCTAGGAAAATGTTAAAAAAGGCATTCAAAGGCTGTGGGTTCGAATCCCACCAGAGTCAATATTATTGCTCAATTTCTTTCATAACGAATTGAAATAGCAATAAACAATGCAGCTTCAGCTTCACCCAAAATCATTTACCAAAATAGCCTTTGAAAGAAGGCCTGTTTTAAACAAAGAGTGCTTGAATAGAAAACATTGTATAATCAATATGCAAGAGGAAATTGTCAGGTGTACTGATGAAAATATAATTTACTAGATAGTAGGAGTTTCGGCCCTTTCTCAATTGTATACTGTCACTGAAGAAGCATGAATTCTAAGTCAGCAGAAAATGAGATAGTACATATTTCAGGACTTAAAATAGATGACATTTAATGCTGAGGTTTCAAAAGTTTGAAATATCAGTTCACTATCAAACGCTACATAATGCTTGTCAATATATGCAATCATATTCATAAATGTAGTGTCGGTTGGTATCCTTCCACATTGTTTTAAGATGAATTGAAGATGAAAGTTAGTAGACACTGGATAGTTCAGTGAGTGGCACAGCAGACTTTTAATATGAGTGTCCAGGTTTGAAGTTCCTGTTCAGGCAGTGTGTTATGTTTAAGAAGATGCACTCTTGAAGTTTCCACTGCTTGATGAATAAGATATTACATTAAGGGAATTGCAAAACCTTCTTATATGGAGTTGTTAAACTCCTTGCTGTTTTATCTGTGCTATGCCTTTTGAGTCGACTTAACACTTAACCAACTGCATTGTATGGTTTGACATGTTGAATATCATTTTTGCTATTCAATGCTCAACATAAATCCAGGATCATAGATTCCTACCAACTTCATAAAGTTGATGAGCAGCTGCTAGCTCATTATTTTATTTGATCATTTCTGTCCGACCTCCTAAAAAGATTGGCTCTGTGGCACAATGGATAGTGCTTTGGCTTTCAAGAGTAATGTAAAGAAGGCATTCAAAAGTTGTGGTTTTGAATCCCACCAGAGGCAATGTTGTCCTACATTTCTTTTATAATGAATTGAAATTGCAATAAATAATGCAGCTTCTTCTTGCTCTGAAATCATTCACCAAAATGGCCTTTGAAAGAAGCCCTTTTTTCAACCGACACCACTTGAATAGAAAATATTGTATAATCTACATATAAGAGGAAATTGACAGGTAGACTGAGTAAAATATAATGTATTAGGCAGTAAGAGTTTTTGGTCCTTTCTTAATTGTGTATTGTCAATGAAGAAGCATGAATTCCGAATCAGCAGAAAATGAGATGGTACAAATTTCAGGACTTAAAGAGATAAAATATAATGCTGAGATGTCAAAAGCTTGAAATATCAATTCATGATAAAACTCTACATATTGATTATCAATATATGTAATGATAATAATAAATGATTGTCAGTAAATGTAAGGTTGGTATCCTTCCAAATTGTTTTAATGTGATTTGAAGATTAGAGTAAGCAGAGCCTGGATAGCTCAGTCGGTAGAGCATCAGACTTTTAATCTGAGGGTCCAGGGTTCACGTCCCTGTGCAGGCGGGGTGCTATGTTTAAGAAGAAGTACTCTTTTAGTTTCTATTGCATGATGAACAAGATATTACATTGACAGAATTGCAAAACCTTCTTAAATGGAGTTTTTTAAATTGTCAAGATTTTATCCGTCAGAGGCCTTTTGAGTAGACTTATCCAACTGTATCATGTAGTTTGGCATGTTGAATATCTTTTTCCCCATGCAATGCTCAACATGTAACCATGATTATAGTATCCTATCAACTTTGTAAAGTTGATCATCAGTTGCTTGCTCATTATTTTATTTCAGAATTTCTGAAAAGTTTCTTGGTGCAGGTTGGCTCTGTGGCGCAATGGATAGCGCATTGGACTTCTAGGAAAATGTTAAAAAAGGCATTCAAAGGCTGTGGGTTCGAATCCCACCAGAGTCAATATTATTGCTCAATTTCTTTCATAACGAATTGAAATAGCAATAAACAATGCAGCTTCAGCTTCACCCAAAATCATTTACCAAAATAGCCTTTGAAAGAAGGCCTGTTTTAAACAAAGAGTGCTTGAATAGAAAACATTGTATAATCAATATGCAAGAGGAAATTGTCAGGTGTACTGATGAAAATATAATTTACTAGATAGTAGGAGTTTCGGCCCTTTCTCAATTGTATACTGTCACTGAAGAAGCATGAATTCTAAGTCAGCAGAAAATGAGATAGTACATATTTCAGGACTTAAAATAGATGACATTTAATGCTGAGGTTTCAAAAGTTTGAAATATCAGTTCACTATCAAACGCTACATAATGCTTGTCAATATATGCAATCATATTCATAAATGTAGTGTCGGTTGGTATCCTTCCACATTGTTTTAAGATGAATTGAAGATGAAAGTTAGTAGACACTGGATAGTTCAGTGAGTGGCACAGCAGACTTTTAATATGAGTGTCCAGGTTTGAAGTTCCTGTTCAGGCAGTGTGTTATGTTTAAGAAGATGCACTCTTGAAGTTTCCACTGCTTGATGAATAAGATATTACATTAAGGGAATTGCAAAACCTTCTTATATGGAGTTGTTAAACTCCTTGCTGTTTTATCTGTGCTATGCCTTTTGAGTCGACTTAACACTTAACCAACTGCATTGTATGGTTTGACATGTTGAATATCATTTTTGCTATTCAATGCTCAACATAAATCCAGGATCATAGATTCCTACCAACTTCATAAAGTTGATGAGCAGCTGCTAGCTCATTATTTTATTTGATCATTTCTGTCCGACCTCCTAAAAAGATTGGCTCTGTGGCACAATGGATAGTGCTTTGGCTTTCAAGAGTAATGTAAAGAAGGCATTCAAAAGTTGTGGTTTTGAATCCCACCAGAGGCAATGTTGTCCTACATTTCTTTTATAATGAATTGAAATTGCAATAAATAATGCAGCTTCTTCTTGCTCTGAAATCATTCACCAAAATGGCCTTTGAAAGAAGCCCTTTTTTCAACCGACACCACTTGAATAGAAAATATTGTATAATCTACATATAAGAGGAAATTGACAGGTAGACTGAGTAAAATATAATGTATTAGGCAGTAAGAGTTTTTGGTCCTTTCTTAATTGTGTATTGTCAATGAAGAAGCATGAATTCCGAATCAGCAGAAAATGAGATGGTACAAATTTCAGGACTTAAAGAGATAAAATATAATGCTGAGATGTCAAAAGCTTGAAATATCAATTCATGATAAAACTCTACATATTGATTATCAATATATGTAATGATAATAATAAATGATTGTCAGTAAATGTAAGGTTGGTATCCTTCCAAATTGTTTTAATGTGATTTGAAGATTAGAGTAAGCAGAGCCTGGATAGCTCAGTCGGTAGAGCATCAGACTTTTAATCTGAGGGTCCAGGGTTCACGTCCCTGTGCAGGCGGGGTGCTATGTTTAAGAAGAAGTACTCTTTTAGTTTCTATTGCATGATGAACAAGATATTACATTGACAGAATTGCAAAACCTTCTTAAATGGAGTTTTTTAAATTGTCAAGATTTTATCCGTCAGAGGCCTTTTGAGTAGACTTATCCAACTGTATCATGTAGTTTGGCATGTTGAATATCTTTTTCCCCATGCAATGCTCAACATGTAACCATGATTATAGTATCCTATCAACTTTGTAAAGTTGATCATCAGTTGCTTGCTCATTATTTTATTTCAGAATTTCTGAAAAGTTTCTTGGTGCAGGTTGGCTCTGTGGCGCAATGGATAGCGCATTGGACTTCTAGGAAAATGTTAAAAAAGGCATTCAAAGGCTGTGGGTTCGAATCCCACCAGAGTCAATATTATTGCTCAATTTCTTTCATAACGAATTGAAATAGCAATAAACAATGCAGCTTCAGCTTCACCCAAAATCATTTACCAAAATAGCCTTTGAAAGAAGGCCTGTTTTAAACAAAGAGTGCTTGAATAGAAAACATTGTATAATCAATATGCAAGAGGAAATTGTCAGGTGTACTGATGAAAATATAATTTACTAGATAGTAGGAGTTTCGGCCCTTTCTCAATTGTATACTGTCACTGAAGAAGCATGAATTCTAAGTCAGCAGAAAATGAGATAGTACATATTTCAGGACTTAAAATAGATGACATTTAATGCTGAGGTTTCAAAAGTTTGAAATATCAGTTCACTATCAAACGCTACATAATGCTTGTCAATATATGCAATCATATTCATAAATATAGTGTCGGTTGGTATCCTTCCACATTGTTTTAAGATGAATTGAAGATGAAAGTTAGTAGACACTGGATAGTTCAGTGAGTGGCACAGCAGACTTTTAATATGAGTGTCCAGGTTTGAAGTTCCTGTTCAGGCAGTGTGTTATGTTTAAGAAGATGCACTCTTGAAGTTTCCACTGCTTGATGAATAAGATATTACATTAAGGGAATTGCAAAACCTTCTTATATGGAGTTGTTAAACTCCTTGCTGTTTTATCTGTGCTATGCCTTTTGAGTCGACTTAACACTTAACCAACTGCATTGTATGGTTTGACATGTTGAATATCATTTTTGCTATTCAATGCTCAACATAAATCCAGGATCATAGATTCCTACCAACTTCATAAAGTTGATGAGCAGCTGCTAGCTCATTATTTTATTTGATCATTTCTGTCCGACCTCCTAAAAAGATTGGCTCTGTGGCACAATGGATAGTGCTTTGGCTTTCAAGAGTAATGTAAAGAAGGCATTCAAAAGTTGTGGTTTTGAATCCCACCAGAGGCAATGTTGTCCTACATTTCTTTTATAATGAATTGAAATTGCAATAAATAATGCAGCTTCTTCTTGCTCTGAAATCATTCACCAAAATGGCCTTTGAAAGAAGCCCTTTTTTCAACCGACACCACTTGAATAGAAAATATTGTATAATCTACATATAAGAGGAAATTGACAGGTAGACTGAGTAAAATATAATGTATTAGGCAGTAAGAGTTTTTGGTCCTTTCTTAATTGTGTATTGTCAATGAAGAAGCATGAATTCCGAATCAGCAGAAAATGAGATGGTACAAATTTCAGGACTTAAAGAGATAAAATATAATGCTGAGATGTCAAAAGCTTGAAATATCAATTCATGATAAAACTCTACATATTGATTATCAATATATGTAATGATAATAATAAATGATTGTCAGTAAATGTAAGGTTGGTATCCTTCCAAATTGTTTTAATGTGATTTGAAGATAAGAGTAAGCAGAGCCTGGATAGCTCAGTCGGTAGAGCATCAGACTTTTAATCTGAGGGTCCAGGGTTCACGTCCCTGTGCAGGCGGGGTGCTATGTTTAAGAAGAAGTACTCTTTTAGTTTCTATTGCATGATGAACAAGATATTACATTGACAGAATTGCAAAACCTTCTTAAATGGAGTTTTTTAAATTGTCAAGATTTTATCCGTCAGAGGCCTTTTGAGTAGACTTATCCAACTGTATCATGTAGTTTGGCATGTTGAATATCTTTTTCCCCATGCAATGCTCAACATGTAACCATGATTATAGTATCCTATCAACTTTGTAAAGTTGATCATCAGTTGCTTGCTCATTATTTTATTTCAGAATTTCTGAAAAGTTTCTTGGTGCAGGTTGGCTCTGTGGCGCAATGGATAGCGCATTGGACTTCTAGGAAAATGTTAAAAAAGGCATTCAAAGGCTGTGGGTTCGAATCCCACCAGAGTCAATATTATTGCTCAATTTCTTTCATAACGAATTGAAATAGCAATAAACAATGCAGCTTCAGCTTCACCCAAAATCATTTACCAAAATAGCCTTTGAAAGAAGGCCTGTTTTAAACAAAGAGTGCTTGAATAGAAAACATTGTATAATCAATATGCAAGAGGAAATTGTCAGGTGTACTGATGAAAATATAATTTACTAGATAGTAGGAGTTTCGGCCCTTTCTCAATTGTATACTGTCACTGAAGAAGCATGAATTCTAAGTCAGCAGAAAATGAGATAGTACATATTTCAGGACTTAAAATAGATGACATTTAATGCTGAGGTTTCAAAAGTTTGAAATATCAGTTCACTATCAAACGCTACATAATGCTTGTCAATATATGCAATCATATTCATAAATATAGTGTCGGTTGGTATCCTTCCACATTGTTTTAAGATGAATTAAAGATGAAAGTTAGTAGACACTGGATAGTTCAGTGAGTGGCACAGCAGACTTTTAATATGAGTGTCCAGGTTTGAAGTTCCTGTTCAGGCAGTGTGTTATGTTTAAGAAGATGCACTCTTGAAGTTTCCACTGCTTGATGAATAAGATATTACATTAAGGGAATTGCAAAACCTTCTTATATGGAGTTGTTAAACTCCTTGCTGTTTTATCTGTGCTATGCCTTTTGAGTCGACTTAACACTTAACCAACTGCATTGTATGGTTTGACATGTTGAATATCATTTTTGCTATTCAATGCTCAACATAAATCCAGGATCATAGATTCCTACCAACTTCATAAAGTTGATGAGCAGCTGCTAGCTCATTATTTTATTTGATCATTTCTGTCCGACCTCCTAAAAAGATTGGCTCTGTGGCACAATGGATAGTGCTTTGGCTTTCAAGAGTAATGTAAAGAAGGCATTCAAAAGTTGTGGTTTTGAATCCCACCAGAGGCAATGTTGTCCTACATTTCTTTTATAATGAATTGAAATTGCAATAAATAATGCAGCTTCTTCTTGCTCTGAAATCATTCACCAAAATGGCCTTTGAAAGAAGCCCTTTTTTCAACCGACACCACTTGAATAGAAAATATTGTATAATCTACATATAAGAGGAAATTGACAGGTAGACTGAGTAAAATATAATGTATTAGGCAGTAAGAGTTTTTGGTCCTTTCTTAATTGTGTATTGTCAATGAAGAAGCATGAATTCCGAATCAGCAGAAAATGAGATGGTACAAATTTCAGGACTTAAAGAGATAAAATATAATGCTGAGATGTCAAAAGCTTGAAATATCAATTCATGATAAAACTCTACATATTGATTATCAATATATGTAATGATAATAATAAATGATTGTCAGTAAATGTAAGGTTGGTATCCTTCCAAATTGTTTTCATGTGATTTGAAGATTAGAGTAAGCAGAGCCTGGATAGCTCAGTCGGTAGAGCATCAGACTTTTAATCTGAGGGTCCAGGGTTCAAGTCCCTGTTCAGGCGGGGTGCTATGTTTAAGAAGAAGTACTCTTTTAGTTTCTATTGCATGATGAACAAGATATTACATTGACAGAATTGCAAAACCTTCTTAAATGGAGTTTTTTAAATTGTCAAGATTGTATCCGTCAGAGGCCTTTTGAGTAGACTTATCCAACTGTATCATGTAGTTTGGCATGTTGAATATCTTTTTCCCCATGCAATGCTCAACATGTAACCATGATTATAGTATCCTATCAACTTTGTAAAGTTGATCATCAGTTGCTTGCTCATTATTTTATTTCAGAATTTCTGAAAAGTTTCTTGGTGCAGGTTGGCTCTGTGGCGCAATGGATAGCGCATTGGACTTCTAGGAAAATGTTAAAAAAGGCATTCAAAGGCTGTGGGTTCGAATCCCACCAGAGTCAATATTATTGCTCAATTTCTTTCATAACGAATTGAAATAGCAATAAACAATGCAGCTTCAGCTTCACCCAAAATCATTTACCAAAATAGCCTTTGAAAGAAGGCCTGTTTTAAACAAAGAGTGCTTGAATAGAAAACATTGTATAATCAATATGCAAGAGGAAATTGTCAGGTGTACTGATGAAAATATAATTTACTAGATAGTAGGAGTTTCGGCCCTTTCTCAATTGTATACTGTCACTGAAGAAGCATGAATTCTAAGTCAGCAGAAAATGAGATAGTACATATTTCAGGACTTAAAATAGATGACATTTAATGCTGAGGTTTCAAAAGTTTGAAATATCAGTTCACTATCAAACGCTACATAATGCTTGTCAATATATGCAATCATATTCATAAATGTAGTGTCGGTTGGTATCCTTCCACATTGTTTTAAGATGAATTGAAGATGAAAGTTAGTAGACACTGGATAGTTCAGTGAGTGGCACAGCAGACTTTTAATATGAGTGTCCAGGTTTGAAGTTCCTGTTCAGGCAGTGTGTTATGTTTAAGAAGATGCACTCTTGAAGTTTCCACTGCTTGATGAATAAGATATTACATTAAGGGAATTGCAAAACCTTCTTATATGGAGTTGTTAAACTCCTTGCTGTTTTATCTGTGCTATGCCTTTTGAGTCGACTTAACACTTAACCAACTGCATTGTATGGTTTGACATGTTGAATATCATTTTTGCTATTCAATGCTCAACATAAATCCAGGATCATAGATTCCTACCAACTTCATAAAGTTGATGAGCAGCTGCTAGCTCATTATTTTATTTGATCATTTCTGTCCGACCTCCTAAAAAGATTGGCTCTGTGGCACAATGGATAGTGCTTTGGCTTTCAAGAGTAATGTAAAGAAGGCATTCAAAAGTTGTGGTTTTGAATCCCACCAGAGGCAATGTTGTCCTACATTTCTTTTATAATGAATTGAAATTGCAATAAATAATGCAGCTTCTTCTTGCTCTGAAATCATTCACCAAAATGGCCTTTGAAAGAAGCCCTTTTTTCAACCGACACCACTTGAATAGAAAATATTGTATAATCTACATATAAGAGGAAATTGACAGGTAGACTGAGTAAAATATAATGTATTAGGCAGTAAGAGTTTTTGGTCCTTTCTTAATTGTGTATTGTCAATGAAGAAGCATGAATTCCGAATCAGCAGAAAATGAGATGGTACAAATTTCAGGACTTAAAGAGATAAAATATAATGCTGAGATGTCAAAAGCTTGAAATATCAATTCATGATAAAACTCTACATATTGATTATCAATATATGTAATGATAATAATAAATGATTGTCAGTAAATGTAAGGTTGGTATCCTTCCAAATTGTTTTAATGTGATTTGAAGATAAGAGTAAGCAGAGCCTGGATAGCTCAGTCGGTAGAGCATCAGACTTTTAATCTGAGGGTCCAGGGTTCACGTCCCTGTGCAGGCGGGGTGCTATGTTTAAGAAGAAGTACTCTTTTAGTTTCTATTGCATGATGAACAAGATATTACATTGACAGAATTGCAAAACCTTCTTAAATGGAGTTTTTTAAATTGTCAAGATTTTATCCGTCAGAGGCCTTTTGAGTAGACTTATCCAACTGTATCATGTAGTTTGGCATGTTGAATATCTTTTTCCCCATGCAATGCTCAACATGTAACCATGATTATAGTATCCTATCAACTTTGTAAAGTTGATCATCAGTTGCTTGCTCATTATTTTATTTCAGAATTTCTGAAAAGTTTCTTGGTGCAGGTTGGCTCTGTGGCGCAATGGATAGCGCATTGGACTTCTAGGAAAATGTTAAAAAAGGCATTCAAAGGCTGTGGGTTCGAATCCCACCAGAGTCAATATTATTGCTCAATTTCTTTCATAACGAATTGAAATAGCAATAAACAATGCAGCTTCAGCTTCACCCAAAATCATTTACCAAAATAGCCTTTGAAAGAAGGCCTGTTTTAAACAAAGAGTGCTTGAATAGAAAACATTGTATAATCAATATGCAAGAGGAAATTGTCAGGTGTACTGATGAAAATATAATTTACTAGATAGTAGGAGTTTCGGCCCTTTCTCAATTGTATACTGTCACTGAAGAAGCATGAATTCTAAGTCAGCAGAAAATGAGATAGTACATATTTCAGGACTTAAAATAGATGACATTTAATGCTGAGGTTTCAAAAGTTTGAAATATCAGTTCACTATCAAACGCTACATAATGCTTGTCAATATATGCAATCATATTCATAAATATAGTGTCGGTTGGAATCCTTCCACATTGTTTTAAGATGAATTGAAGATGAAAGTTAGTAGACACTGGATAGTTCAGTGAGTGGCACAGCAGACTTTTAATATGAGTGTCCAGGTTTGAAGTTCCTGTTCAGGCAGTGTGTTATGTTTAAGAAGATGCACTCTTGAAGTTTCCACTGCTTGATGAATAAGATATTACATTAAGGGAATTGCAAAACCTTCTTATATGGAGTTGTTAAACTCCTTGCTGTTTTATCTGTGCTATGCCTTTTGAGTCGACTTAACACTTAACCAACTGCATTGTATGGTTTGACATGTTGAATATCATTTTTGCTATTCAATGCTCAACATAAATCCAGGATCATAGATTCCTACCAACTTCATAAAGTTGATGAGCAGCTGCTAGCTCATTATTTTATTTGATCATTTCTGTCCGACCTCCTAAAAAGATTGGCTCTGTGGCACAATGGATAGTGCTTTGGCTTTCAAGAGTAATGTAAAGAAGGCATTCAAAAGTTGTGGTTTTGAATCCCACCAGAGGCAATGTTGTCCTACATTTCTTTTATAATGAATTGAAATTGCAATAAATAATGCAGCTTCTTCTTGCTCTGAAATCATTCACCAAAATGGCCTTTGAAAGAAGCCCTTTTTTCAACCGACACCACTTGAATAGAAAATATTGTATAATCTACATATAAGAGGAAATTGACAGGTAGACTGAGTAAAATATAATGTATTAGGCAGTAAGAGTTTTTGGTCCTTTCTTAATTGTGTATTGTCAATGAAGAAGCATGAATTCCGAATCAGCAGAAAATGAGATGGTACAAATTTCAGGACTTAAAGAGATAAAATATAATGCTGAGATGTCAAAAGCTTGAAATATCAATTCATGATAAAACTCTACATATTGATTATCAATATATGTAATGATAATAATAAATGATTGTCAGTAAATGTAAGGTTGGTATCCTTCCAAATTGTTTTAATGTGATTTGAAGATAAGAGTAAGCAGAGCCTGGATAGCTCAGTCGGTAGAGCATCAGACTTTTAATCTGAGGGTCCAGGGTTCACGTCCCTGTGCAGGCGGGGTGCTATGTTTAAGAAGAAGTACTCTTTTAGTTTCTATTGCATGATGAACAAGATATTACATTGACAGAATTGCAAAACCTTCTTAAATGGAGTTTTTTAAATTGTCAAGATTTTATCCGTCAGAGGCCTTTTGAGTAGACTTATCCAACTGTATCATGTAGTTTGGCATGTTGAATATCTTTTTCCCCATGCAATGCTCAACATGTAACCATGATTATAGTATCCTATCAACTTTGTAAAGTTGATCATCAGTTGCTTGCTCATTATTTTATTTCAGAATTTCTGAAAAGTTTCTTGGTGCAGGTTGGCTCTGTGGCGCAATGGATAGCGCATTGGACTTCTAGGAAAATGTTAAAAAAGGCATTCAAAGGCTGTGGGTTCGAATCCCACCAGAGTCAATATTATTGCTCAATTTCTTTCATAACGAATTGAAATAGCAATAAACAATGCAGCTTCAGCTTCACCCAAAATCATTTACCAAAATAGCCTTTGAAAGAAGGCCTGTTTTAAACAAAGAGTGCTTGAATAGAAAACATTGTATAATCAATATGCAAGAGGAAATTGTCAGGTGTACTGATGAAAATATAATTTACTAGATAGTAGGAGTTTCGGCCCTTTCTCAATTGTATACTGTCACTGAAGAAGCATGAATTCTAAGTCAGCAGAAAATGAGATAGTACATATTTCAGGACTTAAAATAGATGACATTTAATGCTGAGGTTTCAAAAGTTTGAAATATCAGTTCACTATCAAACGCTACATAATGCTTGTCAATATATGCAATCATATTCATAAATATAGTGTCGGTTGGTATCCTTCCACATTGTTTTAAGATGAATTAAAGATGAAAGTTAGTAGACACTGGATAGTTCAGTGAGTGGCACAGCAGACTTTTAATATGAGTGTCCAGGTTTGAAGTTCCTGTTCAGGCAGTGTGTTATGTTTAAGAAGATGCACTCTTGAAGTTTCCACTGCTTGATGAATAAGATATTACATTAAGGGAATTGCAAAACCTTCTTATATGGAGTTGTTAAACTCCTTGCTGTTTTATCTGTGCTATGCCTTTTGAGTCGACTTAACACTTAACCAACTGCATTGTATGGTTTGACATGTTGAATATCATTTTTGCTATTCAATGCTCAACATAAATCCAGGATCATAGATTCCTACCAACTTCATAAAGTTGATGAGCAGCTGCTAGCTCATTATTTTATTTGATCATTTCTGTCCGACCTCCTAAAAAGATTGGCTCTGTGGCACAATGGATAGTGCTTTGGCTTTCAAGAGTAATGTAAAGAAGGCATTCAAAAGTTGTGGTTTTGAATCCCACCAGAGGCAATGTTGTCCTACATTTCTTTTATAATGAATTGAAATTGCAATAAATAATGCAGCTTCTTCTTGCTCTGAAATCATTCACCAAAATGGCCTTTGAAAGAAGCCCTTTTTTCAACCGACACCACTTGAATAGAAAATATTGTATAATCTACATATAAGAGGAAATTGACAGGTAGACTGAGTAAAATATAATGTATTAGGCAGTAAGAGTTTTTGGTCCTTTCTTAATTGTGTATTGTCAATGAAGAAGCATGAATTCCGAATCAGCAGAAAATGAGATGGTACAAATTTCAGGACTTAAAGAGATAAAATATAATGCTGAGATGTCAAAAGCTTGAAATATCAATTCATGATAAAACTCTACATATTGATTATCAATATATGTAATGATAATAATAAATGATTGTCAGTAAATGTAAGGTTGGTATCCTTCCAAATTGTTTTCATGTGATTTGAAGATTAGAGTAAGCAGAGCCTGGATAGCTCAGTCGGTAGAGCATCAGACTTTTAATCTGAGGGTCCAGGGTTCAAGTCCCTGTTCAGGCGGGGTGCTATGTTTAAGAAGAAGTACTCTTTTAGTTTCTATTGCATGATGAACAAGATATTACATTGACAGAATTGCAAAACCTTCTTAAATGGAGTTTTTTAAATTGTCAAGATTTTATCCGTCAGAGGCCTTTTGAGTAGACTTATCCAACTGTATCATGTAGTTTGGCATGTTGAATATCTTTTTCCCCATGCAATGCTCAACATGTAACCATGATTATAGTATCCTATCAACTTTGTAAAGTTGATCATCAGTTGCTTGCTCATTATTTTATTTCAGAATTTCTGAAAAGTTTCTTGGTGCAGGTTGGCTCTGTGGCGCAATGGATAGCGCATTGGACTTCTAGGAAAATGTTAAAAAAGGCATTCAAAGGCTGTGGGTTCGAATCCCACCAGAGTCAATATTATTGCTCAATTTCTTTCATAACGAATTGAAATAGCAATAAACAATGCAGCTTCAGCTTCACCCAAAATCATTTACCAAAATAGCCTTTGAAAGAAGGCCTGTTTTAAACAAAGAGTGCTTGAATAGAAAACATTGTATAATCAATATGCAAGAGGAAATTGTCAGGTGTACTGATGAAAATATAATTTACTAGATAGTAGGAGTTTCGGCCCTTTCTCAATTGTATACTGTCACTGAAGAAGCATGAATTCTAAGTCAGCAGAAAATGAGATAGTACATATTTCAGGACTTAAAATAGATGACATTTAATGCTGAGGTTTCAAAAGTTTGAAATATCAGTTCACTATCAAACGCTACATAATGCTTGTCAATATATGCAATCATATTCATAAATGTAGTGTCGGTTGGTATCCTTCCACATTGTTTTAAGATGAATTGAAGATGAAAGTTAGTAGACACTGGATAGTTCAGTGAGTGGCACAGCAGACTTTTAATATGAGTGTCCAGGTTTGAAGTTCCTGTTCAGGCAGTGTGTTATGTTTAAGAAGATGCACTCTTGAAGTTTCCACTGCTTGATGAATAAGATATTACATTAAGGGAATTGCAAAACCTTCTTATATGGAGTTGTTAAACTCCTTGCTGTTTTATCTGTGCTATGCCTTTTGAGTCGACTTAACACTTAACCAACTGCATTGTATGGTTTGACATGTTGAATATCATTTTTGCTATTCAATGCTCAACATAAATCCAGGATCATAGATTCCTACCAACTTCATAAAGTTGATGAGCAGCTGCTAGCTCATTATTTTATTTGATCATTTCTGTCCGACCTCCTAAAAAGATTGGCTCTGTGGCACAATGGATAGTGCTTTGGCTTTCAAGAGTAATGTAAAGAAGGCATTCAAAAGTTGTGGTTTTGAATCCCACCAGAGGCAATGTTGTCCTACATTTCTTTTATAATGAATTGAAATTGCAATAAATAATGCAGCTTCTTCTTGCTCTGAAATCATTCACCAAAATGGCCTTTGAAAGAAGCCCTTTTTTCAACCGACACCACTTGAATAGAAAATATTGTATAATCTACATATAAGAGGAAATTGACAGGTAGACTGAGTAAAATATAATGTATTAGGCAGTAAGAGTTTTTGGTCCTTTCTTAATTGTGTATTGTCAATGAAGAAGCATGAATTCCGAATCAGCAGAAAATGAGATGGTACAAATTTCAGGACTTAAAGAGATAAAATATAATGCTGAGATGTCAAAAGCTTGAAATATCAATTCATGATAAAACTCTACATATTGATTATCAATATATGTAATGATAATAATAAATGATTGTCAGTAAATGTAAGGTTGGTATCCTTCCAAATTGTTTTAATGTGATTTGAAGATAAGAGTAAGCAGAGCCTGGATAGCTCAGTCGGTAGAGCATCAGACTTTTAATCTGAGGGTCCAGGGTTCACGTCCCTGTGCAGGCGGGGTGCTATGTTTAAGAAGAAGTACTCTTTTAGTTTCTATTGCATGATGAACAAGATATTACATTGACAGAATTGCAAAACCTTCTTAAATGGAGTTTTTTAAATTGTCAAGATTTTATCCGTCAGAGGCCTTTTGAGTAGACTTATCCAACTGTATCATGTAGTTTGGCATGTTGAATATCTTTTTCCCCATGCAATGCTCAACATGTAACCATGATTATAGTATCCTATCAACTTTGTAAAGTTGATCATCAGTTGCTTGCTCATTATTTTATTTCAGAATTTCTGAAAAGTTTCTTGGTGCAGGTTGGCTCTGTGGCGCAATGGATAGCGCATTGGACTTCTAGGAAAATGTTAAAAAAGGCATTCAAAGGCTGTGGGTTCGAATCCCACCAGAGTCAATATTATTGCTCAATTTCTTTCATAACGAATTGAAATAGCAATAAACAATGCAGCTTCAGCTTCACCCAAAATCATTTACCAAAATAGCCTTTGAAAGAAGGCCTGTTTTAAACAAAGAGTGCTTGAATAGAAAACATTGTATAATCAATATGCAAGAGGAAATTGTCAGGTGTACTGATGAAAATATAATTTACTAGATAGTAGGAGTTTCGGCCCTTTCTCAATTGTATACTGTCACTGAAGAAGCATGAATTCTAAGTCAGCAGAAAATGAGATAGTACATATTTCAGGACTTAAAATAGATGACATTTAATGCTGAGGTTTCAAAAGTTTGAAATATCAGTTCACTATCAAACGCTACATAATGCTTGTCAATATATGCAATCATATTCATAAATATAGTGTCGGTTGGAATCCTTCCACATTGTTTTAAGATGAATTGAAGATGAAAGTTAGTAGACACTGGATAGTTCAGTGAGTGGCACAGCAGACTTTTAATATGAGTGTCCAGGTTTGAAGTTCCTGTTCAGGCAGTGTGTTATGTTTAAGAAGATGCACTCTTGAAGTTTCCACTGCTTGATGAATAAGATATTACATTAAGGGAATTGCAAAACCTTCTTATATGGAGTTGTTAAACTCCTTGCTGTTTTATCTGTGCTATGCCTTTTGAGTCGACTTAACACTTAACCAACTGCATTGTATGGTTTGACATGTTGAATATCATTTTTGCTATTCAATGCTCAACATAAATCCAGGATCATAGATTCCTACCAACTTCATAAAGTTGATGAGCAGCTGCTAGCTCATTATTTTATTTGATCATTTCTGTCCGACCTCCTAAAAAGATTGGCTCTGTGGCACAATGGATAGTGCTTTGGCTTTCAAGAGTAATGTAAAGAAGGCATTCAAAAGTTGTGGTTTTGAATCCCACCAGAGGCAATGTTGTCCTACATTTCTTTTATAATGAATTGAAATTGCAATAAATAATGCAGCTTCTTCTTGCTCTGAAATCATTCACCAAAATGGCCTTTGAAAGAAGCCCTTTTTTCAACCGACACCACTTGAATAGAAAATATTGTATAATCTACATATAAGAGGAAATTGACAGGTAGACTGAGTAAAATATAATGTATTAGGCAGTAAGAGTTTTTGGTCCTTTCTTAATTGTGTATTGTCAATGAAGAAGCATGAATTCCGAATCAGCAGAAAATGAGATGGTACAAATTTCAGGACTTAAAGAGATAAAATATAATGCTGAGATGTCAAAAGCTTGAAATATCAATTCATGATAAAACTCTACATATTGATTATCAATATATGTAATGATAATAATAAATGATTGTCAGTAAATGTAAGGTTGGTATCCTTCCAAATTGTTTTAATGTGATTTGAAGATAAGAGTAAGCAGAGCCTGGATAGCTCAGTCGGTAGAGCATCAGACTTTTAATCTGAGGGTCCAGGGTTCACGTCCCTGTGCAGGCGGGGTGCTATGTTTAAGAAGAAGTACTCTTTTAGTTTCTATTGCATGATGAACAAGATATTACATTGACAGAATTGCAAAACCTTCTTAAATGGAGTTTTTTAAATTGTCAAGATTTTATCCGTCAGAGGCCTTTTGAGTAGACTTATCCAACTGTATCATGTAGTTTGGCATGTTGAATATCTTTTTCCCCATGCAATGCTCAACATGTAACCATGATTATAGTATCCTATCAACTTTGTAAAGTTGATCATCAGTTGCTTGCTCATTATTTTATTTCAGAATTTCTGAAAAGTTTCTTGGTGCAGGTTGGCTCTGTGGCGCAATGGATAGCGCATTGGACTTCTAGGAAAATGTTAAAAAAGGCATTCAAAGGCTGTGGGTTCGAATCCCACCAGAGTCAATATTATTGCTCAATTTCTTTCATAACGAATTGAAATAGCAATAAACAATGCAGCTTCAGCTTCACCCAAAATCATTTACCAAAATAGCCTTTGAAAGAAGGCCTGTTTTAAACAAAGAGTGCTTGAATAGAAAACATTGTATAATCAATATGCAAGAGGAAATTGTCAGGTGTACTGATGAAAATATAATTTACTAGATAGTAGGAGTTTCGGCCCTTTCTCAATTGTATACTGTCACTGAAGAAGCATGAATTCTAAGTCAGCAGAAAATGAGATAGTACATATTTCAGGACTTAAAATAGATGACATTTAATGCTGAGGTTTCAAAAGTTTGAAATATCAGTTCACTATCAAACGCTACATAATGCTTGTCAATATATGCAATCATATTCATAAATATAGTGTCGGTTGGTATCCTTCCACATTGTTTTAAGATGAATTAAAGATGAAAGTTAGTAGACACTGGATAGTTCAGTGAGTGGCACAGCAGACTTTTAATATGAGTGTCCAGGTTTGAAGTTCCTGTTCAGGCAGTGTGTTATGTTTAAGAAGATGCACTCTTGAAGTTTCCACTGCTTGATGAATAAGATATTACATTAAGGGAATTGCAAAACCTTCTTATATGGAGTTGTTAAACTCCTTGCTGTTTTATCTGTGCTATGCCTTTTGAGTCGACTTAACACTTAACCAACTGCATTGTATGGTTTGACATGTTGAATATCATTTTTGCTATTCAATGCTCAACATAAATCCAGGATCATAGATTCCTACCAACTTCATAAAGTTGATGAGCAGCTGCTAGCTCATTATTTTATTTGATCATTTCTGTCCGACCTCCTAAAAAGATTGGCTCTGTGGCACAATGGATAGTGCTTTGGCTTTCAAGAGTAATGTAAAGAAGGCATTCAAAAGTTGTGGTTTTGAATCCCACCAGAGGCAATGTTGTCCTACATTTCTTTTATAATGAATTGAAATTGCAATAAATAATGCAGCTTCTTCTTGCTCTGAAATCATTCACCAAAATGGCCTTTGAAAGAAGCCCTTTTTTCAACCGACACCACTTGAATAGAAAATATTGTATAATCTACATATAAGAGGAAATTGACAGGTAGACTGAGTAAAATATAATGTATTAGGCAGTAAGAGTTTTTGGTCCTTTCTTAATTGTGTATTGTCAATGAAGAAGCATGAATTCCGAATCAGCAGAAAATGAGATGGTACAAATTTCAGGACTTAAAGAGATAAAATATAATGCTGAGATGTCAAAAGCTTGAAATATCAATTCATGATAAAACTCTACATATTGATTATCAATATATGTAATGATAATAATAAATGATTGTCAGTAAATGTAAGGTTGGTATCCTTCCAAATTGTTTTCATGTGATTTGAAGATTAGAGTAAGCAGAGCCTGGATAGCTCAGTCGGTAGAGCATCAGACTTTTAATCTGAGGGTCCAGGGTTCAAGTCCCTGTTCAGGCGGGGTGCTATGTTTAAGAAGAAGTACTCTTTTAGTTTCTATTGCATGATGAACAAGATATTACATTGACAGAATTGCAAAACCTTCTTAAATGGAGTTTTTTAAATTGTCAAGATTTTATCCGTCAGAGGCCTTTTGAGTAGACTTATCCAACTGTATCATGTAGTTTGGCATGTTGAATATCTTTTTCCCCATGCAATGCTCAACATGTAACCATGATTATAGTATCCTATCAACTTTGTAAAGTTGATCATCAGTTGCTTGCTCATTATTTTATTTCAGAATTTCTGAAAAGTTTCTTGGTGCAGGTTGGCTCTGTGGCGCAATGGATAGCGCATTGGACTTCTAGGAAAATGTTAAAAAAGGCATTCAAAGGCTGTGGGTTCGAATCCCACCAGAGTCAATATTATTGCTCAATTTCTTTCATAACGAATTGAAATAGCAATAAACAATGCAGCTTCAGCTTCACCCAAAATCATTTACCAAAATAGCCTTTGAAAGAAGGCCTGTTTTAAACAAAGAGTGCTTGAATAGAAAACATTGTATAATCAATATGCAAGAGGAAATTGTCAGGTGTACTGATGAAAATATAATTTACTAGATAGTAGGAGTTTCGGCCCTTTCTCAATTGTATACTGTCACTGAAGAAGCATGAATTCTAAGTCAGCAGAAAATGAGATAGTACATATTTCAGGACTTAAAATAGATGACATTTAATGCTGAGGTTTCAAAAGTTTGAAATATCAGTTCACTATCAAACGCTACATAATGCTTGTCAATATATGCAATCATATTCATAAATGTAGTGTCGGTTGGTATCCTTCCACATTGTTTTAAGATGAATTGAAGATGAAAGTTAGTAGACACTGGATAGTTCAGTGAGTGGCACAGCAGACTTTTAATATGAGTGTCCAGGTTTGAAGTTCCTGTTCAGGCAGTGTGTTATGTTTAAGAAGATGCACTCTTGAAGTTTCCACTGCTTGATGAATAAGATATTACATTAAGGGAATTGCAAAACCTTCTTATATGGAGTTGTTAAACTCCTTGCTGTTTTATCTGTGCTATGCCTTTTGAGTCGACTTAACACTTAACCAACTGCATTGTATGGTTTGACATGTTGAATATCATTTTTGCTATTCAATGCTCAACATAAATCCAGGATCATAGATTCCTACCAACTTCATAAAGTTGATGAGCAGCTGCTAGCTCATTATTTTATTTGATCATTTCTGTCCGACCTCCTAAAAAGATTGGCTCTGTGGCACAATGGATAGTGCTTTGGCTTTCAAGAGTAATGTAAAGAAGGCATTCAAAAGTTGTGGTTTTGAATCCCACCAGAGGCAATGTTGTCCTACATTTCTTTTATAATGAATTGAAATTGCAATAAATAATGCAGCTTCTTCTTGCTCTGAAATCATTCACCAAAATGGCCTTTGAAAGAAGCCCTTTTTTCAACCGACACCACTTGAATAGAAAATATTGTATAATCTACATATAAGAGGAAATTGACAGGTAGACTGAGTAAAATATAATGTATTAGGCAGTAAGAGTTTTTGGTCCTTTCTTAATTGTGTATTGTCAATGAAGAAGCATGAATTCCGAATCAGCAGAAAATGAGATGGTACAAATTTCAGGACTTAAAGAGATAAAATATAATGCTGAGATGTCAAAAGCTTGAAATATCAATTCATGATAAAACTCTACATATTGATTATCAATATATGTAATGATAATAATAAATGATTGTCAGTAAATGTAAGGTTGGTATCCTTCCAAATTGTTTTAATGTGATTTGAAGATAAGAGTAAGCAGAGCCTGGATAGCTCAGTCGGTAGAGCATCAGACTTTTAATCTGAGGGTCCAGGGTTCACGTCCCTGTGCAGGCGGGGTGCTATGTTTAAGAAGAAGTACTCTTTTAGTTTCTATTGCATGATGAACAAGATATTACATTGACAGAATTGCAAAACCTTCTTAAATGGAGTTTTTTAAATTGTCAAGATTTTATCCGTCAGAGGCCTTTTGAGTAGACTTATCCAACTGTATCATGTAGTTTGGCATGTTGAATATCTTTTTCCCCATGCAATGCTCAACATGTAACCATGATTATAGTATCCTATCAACTTTGTAAAGTTGATCATCAGTTGCTTGCTCATTATTTTATTTCAGAATTTCTGAAAAGTTTCTTGGTGCAGGTTGGCTCTGTGGCGCAATGGATAGCGCATTGGACTTCTAGGAAAATGTTAAAAAAGGCATTCAAAGGCTGTGGGTTCGAATCCCACCAGAGTCAATATTATTGCTCAATTTCTTTCATAACGAATTGAAATAGCAATAAACAATGCAGCTTCAGCTTCACCCAAAATCATTTACCAAAATAGCCTTTGAAAGAAGGCCTGTTTTAAACAAAGAGTGCTTGAATAGAAAACATTGTATAATCAATATGCAAGAGGAAATTGTCAGGTGTACTGATGAAAATATAATTTACTAGATAGTAGGAGTTTCGGCCCTTTCTCAATTGTATACTGTCACTGAAGAAGCATGAATTCTAAGTCAGCAGAAAATGAGATAGTACATATTTCAGGACTTAAAATAGATGACATTTAATGCTGAGGTTTCAAAAGTTTGAAATATCAGTTCACTATCAAACGCTACATAATGCTTGTCAATATATGCAATCATATTCATAAATATAGTGTCGGTTGGAATCCTTCCACATTGTTTTAAGATGAATTGAAGATGAAAGTTAGTAGACACTGGATAGTTCAGTGAGTGGCACAGCAGACTTTTAATATGAGTGTCCAGGTTTGAAGTTCCTGTTCAGGCAGTGTGTTATGTTTAAGAAGATGCACTCTTGAAGTTTCCACTGCTTGATGAATAAGATATTACATTAAGGGAATTGCAAAACCTTCTTATATGGAGTTGTTAAACTCCTTGCTGTTTTATCTGTGCTATGCCTTTTGAGTCGACTTAACACTTAACCAACTGCATTGTATGGTTTGACATGTTGAATATCATTTTTGCTATTCAATGCTCAACATAAATCCAGTATCATAGATTCCTAACAACTTCATAAAGTTGATGAGCAGCTGCTAGCTCATTATTTTATTTGATCATTTCTGTCCGACCTCCTAAAAAGATTGGCTCTGTGGCACAATGGATAGTGCTTTGGCTTTCAAGAGTAATGTAAAGAAGGCATTCAAAAGTTGTGGTTTTGAATCCCACCAGAGGCAATGTTGTCCTACATTTCTTTTATAATGAATTGAAATTGCAATAAATAATGCAGCTTCTTCTTGCTCTGAAATCATTCACCAAAATGGCCTTTGAAAGAAGCCCTTTTTTCAACCGACACCACTTGAATAGAAAATATTGTATAATCTACATATAAGAGGAAATTGACAGGTAGACTGAGTAAAATATAATGTATTAGGCAGTAAGAGTTTTTGGTCCTTTCTTAATTGTGTATTGTCAATGAAGAAGCATGAATTCCGAATCAGCAGAAAATGAGATGGTACAAATTTCAGGACTTAAAGAGATAAAATATAATGCTGAGATGTCAAAAGCTTGAAATATCAATTCATGATAAAACTCTACATATTGATTATCAATATATGTAATGATAATAATAAATGATTGTCAGTAAATGTAAGGTTGGTATCCTTCCAAATTGTTTTAATGTGATTTGAAGATTAGAGTAAGCAGAGCCTGGATAGCTCAGTCGGTAGAGCATCAGACTTTTAATCTGAGGGTCCAGGGTTCACGTCCCTGTGCAGGCGGGGTGCTATGTTTAAGAAGAAGTACTCTTTTAGTTTCTATTGCATGATGAACAAGATATTACATTGACAGAATTGCAAAACCTTCTTAAATGGAGTTTTTTAAATTGTCAAGATTTTATCCGTCAGAGGCCTTTTGAGTAGACTTATCCAACTGTATCATGTAGTTTGGCATGTTGAATATCTTTTTCCCCATGCAATGCTCAACATGTAACCATGATTATAGTATCCTATCAACTTTGTAAAGTTGATCATCAGTTGCTTGCTCATTATTTTATTTCAGAATTTCTGAAAAGTTTCTTGGTGCAGGTTGGCTCTGTGGCGCAATGGATAGCGCATTGGACTTCTAGGAAAATGTTAAAAAAGGCATTCAAAGGCTGTGGGTTCGAATCCCACCAGAGTCAATATTATTGCTCAATTTCTTTCATAACGAATTGAAATAGCAATAAACAATGCAGCTTCAGCTTCACCCAAAATCATTTACCAAAATAGCCTTTGAAAGAAGGCCTGTTTTAAACAAAGAGTGCTTGAATAGAAAACATTGTATAATCAATATGCAAGAGGAAATTGTCAGGTGTACTGATGAAAATATAATTTACTAGATAGTAGGAGTTTCGGCCCTTTCTCAATTGTATACTGTCACTGAAGAAGCATGAATTCTAAGTCAGCAGAAAATGAGATAGTACATATTTCAGGACTTAAAATAGATGACATTTAATGCTGAGGTTTCAAAAGTTTGAAATATCAGTTCACTATCAAACGCTACATAATGCTTGTCAATATATGCAATCATATTCATAAATATAGTGTCGGTTGGTATCCTTCCACATTGTTTTAAGATGAATTGAAGATGAAAGTTAATAGACACTGGATAGTTCAGTGAGTGGCACAGCAGACTTTTAATATGAGTGTCCAGGTTTGAAGTTCCTGTTCAAGCAGTGTGTTATGTTTAAGAAGATGCACTCTTGAAGTTTCCACTGCTTGATGAATAAGATATTACATTAAGGGAATTGCAAAACCTTCTTATATGGAGTTGTTAAACTCCTTGCTGTTTTATCTGTGCTATGCCTTTTGAGTCGACTTAACACTTAACCAACTGCATTGTATTGTTTGACATGTTGAATATCATTTTTGCTATTCAATGCTCAACATAAATCCAGGATCATAGATTCCTACCAACTTCATAAAGTTGATGAGCAGCTGCTAGCTCATTATTTTATTTGATCATTTCTGTCCGACCTCCTAAAAAGATTGGCTCTGTGGCACAATGGATAGTGCTTTGGCTTTCAAGAGTAATGTAAAGAAGGCATTCAAAAGTTGTGGTTTTGAATCCCACCAGAGGCAATGTTGTCCTACATTTCTTTTATAATGAATTGAAATTGCAATAAATAATGCAGCTTCTTCTTGCTCTGAAATCATTCACCAAAATGGCCTTTGAAAGAAGCCCTTTTTTCAACCGACACCACTTGAATAGAAAATATTGTATAATCTACATATAAGAGGAAATTGACAGGTAGACTGAGTAAAATATAATGTATTAGGCAGTAAGAGTTTTTGGTCCTTTCTTAATTGTGTATTGTCAATGAAGAAGCATGAATTCCGAATCAGCAGAAAATGAGATGGTACAAATTTCAGGACTTAAAGAGATAAAATATAATGCTGAGATGTCAAAAGCTTGAAATATCAATTCATGATAAAACTCTACATATTGATTATCAATATATGTAATGATAATAATAAATGATTGTCAGTAAATGTAAGGTTGGTATCCTTCCAAATTGTTTTAATGTGATTTGAAGATTAGAGTAAGCAGAGCCTGGATAGCTCAGTCGGTAGAGCATCAGACTTTTAATCTGAGGGTCCAGGGTTCACGTCCCTGTGCAGGCGGGGTGCTATGTTTAAGAAGAAGTACTCTTTTAGTTTCTATTGCATGATGAACAAGATATTACATTGACAGAATTGCAAAACCTTCTTAAATGGAGTTTTTTAAATTGTCAAGATTTTATCCGTCAGAGGCCTTTTGAGTAGACTTATCCAACTGTATCATGTAGTTTGGCATGTTGAATATCTTTTTCCCCATGCAATGCTCAACATGTAACCATGATTATAGTATCCTATCAACTTTGTAAAGTTGATCATCAGTTGCTTGCTCATTATTTTATTTCAGAATTTCTGAAAAGTTTCTTGGTGCAGGTTGGCTCTGTGGCGCAATGGATAGCGCATTGGACTTCTAGGAAAATGTTAAAAAAGGCATTCAAAGGCTGTGGGTTCGAATCCCACCAGAGTCAATATTATTGCTCAATTTCTTTCATAACGAATTGAAATAGCAATAAACAATGCAGCTTCAGCTTCACCCAAAATCATTTACCAAAATAGCCTTTGAAAGAAGGCCTGTTTTAAACAAAGAGTGCTTGAATAGAAAACATTGTATAATCAATATGCAAGAGGAAATTGTCAGGTGTACTGATGAAAATATAATTTACTAGATAGTAGGAGTTTCGGCCCTTTCTCAATTGTATACTGTCACTGAAGAAGCATGAATTCTAAGTCAGCAGAAAATGAGATAGTACATATTTCAGGACTTAAAATAGATGACATTTAATGCTGAGGTTTCAAAAGTTTGAAATATCAGTTCACTATCAAACGCTACATAATGCTTGTCAATATATGCAATCATATTCATAAATATAGTGTCGGTTGGTATCCTTCCACATTGTTTTAAGATGAATTGAAGATGAAAGTTAGTAGACACTGGATAGTTCAGTGAGTGGCACAGCAGACTTTTAATATGAGTGTCCAGGTTTGAAGTTCCTGTTCAGGCAGTGTGTTATGTTTAAGAAGATGCACTCTTGAAGTTTCCACTGCTTGATGAATAAGATATTACATTAAGGGAATTGCAAAACCTTCTTATATGGAGTTGTTAAACTCCTTGCTGTTTTATCTGTGCTATGCCTTTTGAGTCGACTTAACACTTAACCAACTGCATTGTATGGTTTGACATGTTGAATATCATTTTTGCTATTCAATGCTCAACATAAATCCAGGATCATAGATTCCTACCAACTTCATAAAGTTGATGAGCAGCTGCTAGCTCATTATTTTATTTGATCATTTCTGTCCGACCTCCTAAAAAGATTGGCTCTGTGGCACAATGGATAGTGCTTTGGCTTTCAAGAGTAATGTAAAGAAGGCATTCAAAAGTTGTGGTTTTGAATCCCACCAGAGGCAATGTTGTCCTACATTTCTTTTATAATGAATTGAAATTGCAATAAATAATGCAGCTTCTTCTTGCTCTGAAATCATTCACCAAAATGGCCTTTGAAAGAAGCCCTTTTTTCAACCGACACCACTTGAATAGAAAATATTGTATAATCTACATATAAGAGGAAATTGACAGGTAGACTGAGTAAAATATAATGTATTAGGCAGTAAGAGTTTTTGGTCCTTTCTTAATTGTGTATTGTCAATGAAGAAGCATGAATTCCGAATCAGCAGAAAATGAGATGGTACAAATTTCAGGACTTAAAGAGATAAAATATAATGCTGAGATGTCAAAAGCTTGAAATATCAATTCATGATAAAACTCTACATATTGATTATCAATATATGTAATGATAATAATAAATGATTGTCAGTAAATGTAAGGTTGGTATCCTTCCAAATTGTTTTAATGTGATTTGAAGATTAGAGTAAGCAGAGCCTGGATAGCTCAGTCGGTAGAGCATCAGACTTTTAATCTGAGGGTCCAGGGTTCACGTCCCTGTGCAGGCGGGGTGCTATGTTTAAGAAGAAGTACTCTTTTAGTTTCTATTGCATGATGAACAAGATATTACATTGACAGAATTGCAAAACCTTCTTAAATGGAGTTTTTTAAATTGTCAAGATTTTATCCGTCAGAGGCCTTTTGAGTAGACTTATCCAACTGTATCATGTAGTTTGGCATGTTGAATATCTTTTTCCCCATGCAATGCTCAACATGTAACCATGATTATAGTATCCTATCAACTTTGTAAAGTTGATCATCAGTTGCTTGCTCATTATTTTATTTCAGAATTTCTGAAAAGTTTCTTGGTGCAGGTTGGCTCTGTGGCGCAATGGATAGCGCATTGGACTTCTAGGAAAATGTTAAAAAAGGCATTCAAAGGCTGTGGGTTCGAATACCACCAGAGTCAATATTATTGCTCAATTTCTTTCATAACGAATTGAAATAGCAATAAACAATGCAGCTTCAGCTTCACCCAAAATCATTTACCAAAATAGCCTTTGAAAGAAGGCCTGTTTTAAACAAAGAGTGCTTGAATAGAAAACATTGTATAATCAATATGCAAGAGGAAATTGTCAGGTGTACTGATGAAAATATAATTTACTAGATAGTAGGAGTTTCGGCCCTTTCTCAATTGTATACTGTCACTGAAGAAGCATGAATTCTAAGTCAGCAGAAAATGAGATAGTACATATTTCAGGACTTAAAATAGATGACATTTAATGCTGAGGTTTCAAAAGTTTGAAATATCAGTTCACTATCAAACGCTACATAATGCTTGTCAATATATGCAATCATATTCATAAATATAGTGTCGGTTGGTATCCTTCCACATTGTTTTAAGATGAATTAAAGATGAAAGTTAGTAGACACTGGATAGTTCAGTGAGTGGCACAGCAGACTTTTAATATGAGTGTCCAGGTTTGAAGTTCCTGTTCAGGCAGTGTGTTATGTTTAAGAAGATGCACTCTTGAAGTTTCCACTGCTTGATGAATAAGATATTACATTAAGGGAATTGCAAAACCTTCTTATATGGAGTTGTTAAACTCCTTGCTGTTTTATCTGTGCTATGCCTTTTGAGTCGACTTAACACTTAACCAACTGCATTGTATGGTTTGACATGTTGAATATCATTTTTGCTATTCAATGCTCAACATAAATCCAGGATCATAGATTCCTACCAACTTCATAAAGTTGATGAGCAGCTGCTAGCTCATTATTTTATTTGATCATTTCTGTCCGACCTCCTAAAAAGATTGGCTCTGTGGCACAATGGATAGTGCTTTGGCTTTCAAGAGTAATGTAAAGAAGGCATTCAAAAGTTGTGGTTTTGAATCCCACCAGAGGCAATGTTGTCCTACATTTCTTTTATAATGAATTGAAATTGCAATAAATAATGCAGCTTCTTCTTGCTCTGAAATCATTCACCAAAATGGCCTTTGAAAGAAGCCCTTTTTTCAACCGACACCACTTGAATAGAAAATATTGTATAATCTACATATAAGAGGAAATTGACAGGTAGACTGAGTAAAATATAATGTATTAGGCAGTAAGAGTTTTTGGTCCTTTCTTAATTGTGTATTGTCAATGAAGAAGCATGAATTCCGAATCAGCAGAAAATGAGATGGTACAAATTTCAGGACTTAAAGAGATAAAATATAATGCTGAGATGTCAAAAGCTTGAAATATCAATTCATGATAAAACTCTACATATTGATTATCAATATATGTAATGATAATAATAAATGATTGTCAGTAAATGTAAGGTTGGTATCCTTCCAAATTGTTTTCATGTGATTTGAAGATTAGAGTAAGCAGAGCCTGGATAGCTCAGTCGGTAGAGCATCAGACTTTTAATCTGAGGGTCCAGGGTTCAAGTCCCTGTTCAGGCGGGGTGCTATGTTTAAGAAGAAGTACTCTTTTAGTTTCTATTGCATGATGAACAAGATATTACATTGACAGAATTGCAAAACCTTCTTAAATGGAGTTTTTTAAATTGTCAAGATTTTATCCGTCAGAGGCCTTTTGAGTAGACTTATCCAACTGTATCATGTAGTTTGGCATGTTGAATATCTTTTTCCCCATGCAATGCTCAACATGTAACCATGATTATAGTATCCTATCAACTTTGTAAAGTTGATCATCAGTTGCTTGCTCATTATTTTATTTCAGAATTTCTGAAAAGTTTCTTGGTGCAGGTTGGCTCTGTGGCGCAATGGATAGCGCATTGGACTTCTAGGAAAATGTTAAAAAAGGCATTCAAAGGCTGTGGGTTCGAATCCCACCAGAGTCAATATTATTGCTCAATTTCTTTCATAACGAATTGAAATAGCAATAAACAATGCAGCTTCAGCTTCACCCAAAATCATTTACCAAAATAGCCTTTGAAAGAAGGCCTGTTTTAAACAAAGAGTGCTTGAATAGAAAACATTGTATAATCAATATGCAAGAGGAAATTGTCAGGTGTACTGATGAAAATATAATTTACTAGATAGTAGGAGTTTCGGCCCTTTCTCAATTGTATACTGTCACTGAAGAAGCATGAATTCTAAGTCAGCAGAAAATGAGATAGTACATATTTCAGGACTTAAAATAGATGACATTTAATGCTGAGGTTTCAAAAGTTTGAAATATCAGTTCACTATCAAACGCTACATAATGCTTGTCAATATATGCAATCATATTCATAAATGTAGTGTCGGTTGGTATCCTTCCACATTGTTTTAAGATGAATTGAAGATGAAAGTTAGTAGACACTGGATAGTTCAGTGAGTGGCACAGCAGACTTTTAATATGAGTGTCCAGGTTTGAAGTTCCTGTTCAGGCAGTGTGTTATGTTTAAGAAGATGCACTCTTGAAGTTTCCACTGCTTGATGAATAAGATATTACATTAAGGGAATTGCAAAACCTTCTTATATGGAGTTGTTAAACTCCTTGCTGTTTTATCTGTGCTATGCCTTTTGAGTCGACTTAACACTTAACCAACTGCATTGTATGGTTTGACATGTTGAATATCATTTTTGCTATTCAATGCTCAACATAAATCCAGGATCATAGATTCCTACCAACTTCATAAAGTTGATGAGCAGCTGCTAGCTCATTATTTTATTTGATCATTTCTGTCCGACCTCCTAAAAAGATTGGCTCTGTGGCACAATGGATAGTGCTTTGGCTTTCAAGAGTAATGTAAAGAAGGCATTCAAAAGTTGTGGTTTTGAATCCCACCAGAGGCAATGTTGTCCTACATTTCTTTTATAATGAATTGAAATTGCAATAAATAATGCAGCTTCTTCTTGCTCTGAAATCATTCACCAAAATGGCCTTTGAAAGAAGCCCTTTTTTCAACCGACACCACTTGAATAGAAAATATTGTATAATCTACATATAAGAGGAAATTGACAGGTAGACTGAGTAAAATATAATGTATTAGGCAGTAAGAGTTTTTGGTCCTTTCTTAATTGTGTATTGTCAATGAAGAAGCATGAATTCCGAATCAGCAGAAAATGAGATGGTACAAATTTCAGGACTTAAAGAGATAAAATATAATGCTGAGATGTCAAAAGCTTGAAATATCAATTCATGATAAAACTCTACATATTGATTATCAATATATGTAATGATAATAATAAATGATTGTCAGTAAATGTAAGGTTGGTATCCTTCCAAATTGTTTTAATGTGATTTGAAGATAAGAGTAAGCAGAGCCTGGATAGCTCAGTCGGTAGAGCATCAGACTTTTAATCTGAGGGTCCAGGGTTCACGTCCCTGTGCAGGCGGGGTGCTATGTTTAAGAAGAAGTACTCTTTTAGTTTCTATTGCATGATGAACAAGATATTACATTGACAGAATTGCAAAACCTTCTTAAATGGAGTTTTTTAAATTGTCAAGATTTTATCCGTCAGAGGCCTTTTGAGTAGACTTATCCAACTGTATCATGTAGTTTGGCATGTTGAATATCTTTTTCCCCATGCAATGCTCAACATGTAACCATGATTATAGTATCCTATCAACTTTGTAAAGTTGATCATCAGTTGCTTGCTCATTATTTTATTTCAGAATTTCTGAAAAGTTTCTTGGTGCAGGTTGGCTCTGTGGCGCAATGGATAGCGCATTGGACTTCTAGGAAAATGTTAAAAAAGGCATTCAAAGGCTGTGGGTTCGAATCCCACCAGAGTCAATATTATTGCTCAATTTCTTTCATAACGAATTGAAATAGCAATAAACAATGCAGCTTCAGCTTCACCCAAAATCATTTACCAAAATAGCCTTTGAAAGAAGGCCTGTTTTAAACAAAGAGTGCTTGAATAGAAAACATTGTATAATCAATATGCAAGAGGAAATTGTCAGGTGTACTGATGAAAATATAATTTACTAGATAGTAGGAGTTTCGGCCCTTTCTCAATTGTATACTGTCACTGAAGAAGCATGAATTCTAAGTCAGCAGAAAATGAGATAGTACATATTTCAGGACTTAAAATAGATGACATTTAATGCTGAGGTTTCAAAAGTTTGAAATATCAGTTCACTATCAAACGCTACATAATGCTTGTCAATATATGCAATCATATTCATAAATATAGTGTCGGTTGGAATCCTTCCACATTGTTTTAAGATGAATTGAAGATGAAAGTTAGTAGACACTGGATAGTTCAGTGAGTGGCACAGCAGACTTTTAATATGAGTGTCCAGGTTTGAAGTTCCTGTTCAGGCAGTGTGTTATGTTTAAGAAGATGCACTCTTGAAGTTTCCACTGCTTGATGAATAAGATATTACATTAAGGGAATTGCAAAACCTTCTTATATGGAGTTGTTAAACTCCTTGCTGTTTTATCTGTGCTATGCCTTTTGAGTCGACTTAACACTTAACCAACTGCATTGTATGGTTTGACATGTTGAATATCATTTTTGCTATTCAATGCTCAACATAAATCCAGGATCATAGATTCCTACCAACTTCATAAAGTTGATGAGCAGCTGCTAGCTCATTATTTTATTTGATCATTTCTGTCCGACCTCCTAAAAAGATTGGCTCTGTGGCACAATGGATAGTGCTTTGGCTTTCAAGAGTAATGTAAAGAAGGCATTCAAAAGTTGTGGTTTTGAATCCCACCAGAGGCAATGTTGTCCTACATTTCTTTTATAATGAATTGAAATTGCAATAAATAATGCAGCTTCTTCTTGCTCTGAAATCATTCACCAAAATGGCCTTTGAAAGAAGCCCTTTTTTCAACCGACACCACTTGAATAGAAAATATTGTATAATCTACATATAAGAGGAAATTGACAGGTAGACTGAGTAAAATATAATGTATTAGGCAGTAAGAGTTTTTGGTCCTTTCTTAATTGTGTATTGTCAATGAAGAAGCATGAATTCCGAATCAGCAGAAAATGAGATGGTACAAATTTCAGGACTTAAAGAGATAAAATATAATGCTGAGATGTCAAAAGCTTGAAATATCAATTCATGATAAAACTCTACATATTGATTATCAATATATGTAATGATAATAATAAATGATTGTCAGTAAATGTAAGGTTGGTATCCTTCCAAATTGTTTTAATGTGATTTGAAGATAAGAGTAAGCAGAGCCTGGATAGCTCAGTCGGTAGAGCATCAGACTTTTAATCTGAGGGTCCAGGGTTCACGTCCCTGTGCAGGCGGGGTGCTATGTTTAAGAAGAAGTACTCTTTTAGTTTCTATTGCATGATGAACAAGATATTACATTGACAGAATTGCAAAACCTTCTTAAATGGAGTTTTTTAAATTGTCAAGATTTTATCCGTCAGAGGCCTTTTGAGTAGACTTATCCAACTGTATCATGTAGTTTGGCATGTTGAATATCTTTTTCCCCATGCAATGCTCAACATGTAACCATGATTATAGTATCCTATCAACTTTGTAAAGTTGATCATCAGTTGCTTGCTCATTATTTTATTTCAGAATTTCTGAAAAGTTTCTTGGTGCAGGTTGGCTCTGTGGCGCAATGGATAGCGCATTGGACTTCTAGGAAAATGTTAAAAAAGGCATTCAAAGGCTGTGGGTTCGAATCCCACCAGAGTCAATATTATTGCTCAATTTCTTTCATAACGAATTGAAATAGCAATAAACAATGCAGCTTCAGCTTCACCCAAAATCATTTACCAAAATAGCCTTTGAAAGAAGGCCTGTTTTAAACAAAGAGTGCTTGAATAGAAAACATTGTATAATCAATATGCAAGAGGAAATTGTCAGGTGTACTGATGAAAATATAATTTACTAGATAGTAGGAGTTTCGGCCCTTTCTCAATTGTATACTGTCACTGAAGAAGCATGAATTCTAAGTCAGCAGAAAATGAGATAGTACATATTTCAGGACTTAAAATAGATGACATTTAATGCTGAGGTTTCAAAAGTTTGAAATATCAGTTCACTATCAAACGCTACATAATGCTTGTCAATATATGCAATCATATTCATAAATATAGTGTCGGTTGGTATCCTTCCACATTGTTTTAAGATGAATTAAAGATGAAAGTTAGTAGACACTGGATAGTTCAGTGAGTGGCACAGCAGACTTTTAATATGAGTGTCCAGGTTTGAAGTTCCTGTTCAGGCAGTGTGTTATGTTTAAGAAGATGCACTCTTGAAGTTTCCACTGCTTGATGAATAAGATATTACATTAAGGGAATTGCAAAACCTTCTTATATGGAGTTGTTAAACTCCTTGCTGTTTTATCTGTGCTATGCCTTTTGAGTCGACTTAACACTTAACCAACTGCATTGTATGGTTTGACATGTTGAATATCATTTTTGCTATTCAATGCTCAACATAAATCCAGGATCATAGATTCCTACCAACTTCATAAAGTTGATGAGCAGCTGCTAGCTCATTATTTTATTTGATCATTTCTGTCCGACCTCCTAAAAAGATTGGCTCTGTGGCACAATGGATAGTGCTTTGGCTTTCAAGAGTAATGTAAAGAAGGCATTCAAAAGTTGTGGTTTTGAATCCCACCAGAGGCAATGTTGTCCTACATTTCTTTTATAATGAATTGAAATTGCAATAAATAATGCAGCTTCTTCTTGCTCTGAAATCATTCACCAAAATGGCCTTTGAAAGAAGCCCTTTTTTCAACCGACACCACTTGAATAGAAAATATTGTATAATCTACATATAAGAGGAAATTGACAGGTAGACTGAGTAAAATATAATGTATTAGGCAGTAAGAGTTTTTGGTCCTTTCTTAATTGTGTATTGTCAATGAAGAAGCATGAATTCCGAATCAGCAGAAAATGAGATGGTACAAATTTCAGGACTTAAAGAGATAAAATATAATGCTGAGATGTCAAAAGCTTGAAATATCAATTCATGATAAAACTCTACATATTGATTATCAATATATGTAATGATAATAATAAATGATTGTCAGTAAATGTAAGGTTGGTATCCTTCCAAATTGTTTTCATGTGATTTGAAGATTAGAGTAAGCAGAGCCTGGATAGCTCAGTCGGTAGAGCATCAGACTTTTAATCTGAGGGTCCAGGGTTCAAGTCCCTGTTCAGGCGGGGTGCTATGTTTAAGAAGAAGTACTCTTTTAGTTTCTATTGCATGATGAACAAGATATTACATTGACAGAATTGCAAAACCTTCTTAAATGGAGTTTTTTAAATTGTCAAGATTTTATCCGTCAGAGGCCTTTTGAGTAGACTTATCCAACTGTATCATGTAGTTTGGCATGTTGAATATCTTTTTCCCCATGCAATGCTCAACATGTAACCATGATTATAGTATCCTATCAACTTTGTAAAGTTGATCATCAGTTGCTTGCTCATTATTTTATTTCAGAATTTCTGAAAAGTTTCTTGGTGCAGGTTGGCTCTGTGGCGCAATGGATAGCGCATTGGACTTCTAGGAAAATGTTAAAAAAGGCATTCAAAGGCTGTGGGTTCGAATCCCACCAGAGTCAATATTATTGCTCAATTTCTTTCATAACGAATTGAAATAGCAATAAACAATGCAGCTTCAGCTTCACCCAAAATCATTTACCAAAATAGCCTTTGAAAGAAGGCCTGTTTTAAACAAAGAGTGCTTGAATAGAAAACATTGTATAATCAATATGCAAGAGGAAATTGTCAGGTGTACTGATGAAAATATAATTTACTAGATAGTAGGAGTTTCGGCCCTTTCTCAATTGTATACTGTCACTGAAGAAGCATGAATTCTAAGTCAGCAGAAAATGAGATAGTACATATTTCAGGACTTAAAATAGATGACATTTAATGCTGAGGTTTCAAAAGTTTGAAATATCAGTTCACTATCAAACGCTACATAATGCTTGTCAATATATGCAATCATATTCATAAATGTAGTGTCGGTTGGTATCCTTCCACATTGTTTTAAGATGAATTGAAGATGAAAGTTAGTAGACACTGGATAGTTCAGTGAGTGGCACAGCAGACTTTTAATATGAGTGTCCAGGTTTGAAGTTCCTGTTCAGGCAGTGTGTTATGTTTAAGAAGATGCACTCTTGAAGTTTCCACTGCTTGATGAATAAGATATTACATTAAGGGAATTGCAAAACCTTCTTATATGGAGTTGTTAAACTCCTTGCTGTTTTATCTGTGCTATGCCTTTTGAGTCGACTTAACACTTAACCAACTGCATTGTATGGTTTGACATGTTGAATATCATTTTTGCTATTCAATGCTCAACATAAATCCAGGATCATAGATTCCTACCAACTTCATAAAGTTGATGAGCAGCTGCTAGCTCATTATTTTATTTGATCATTTCTGTCCGACCTCCTAAAAAGATTGGCTCTGTGGCACAATGGATAGTGCTTTGGCTTTCAAGAGTAATGTAAAGAAGGCATTCAAAAGTTGTGGTTTTGAATCCCACCAGAGGCAATGTTGTCCTACATTTCTTTTATAATGAATTGAAATTGCAATAAATAATGCAGCTTCTTCTTGCTCTGAAATCATTCACCAAAATGGCCTTTGAAAGAAGCCCTTTTTTCAACCGACACCACTTGAATAGAAAATATTGTATAATCTACATATAAGAGGAAATTGACAGGTAGACTGAGTAAAATATAATGTATTAGGCAGTAAGAGTTTTTGGTCCTTTCTTAATTGTGTATTGTCAATGAAGAAGCATGAATTCCGAATCAGCAGAAAATGAGATGGTACAAATTTCAGGACTTAAAGAGATAAAATATAATGCTGAGATGTCAAAAGCTTGAAATATCAATTCATGATAAAACTCTACATATTGATTATCAATATATGTAATGATAATAATAAATGATTGTCAGTAAATGTAAGGTTGGTATCCTTCCAAATTGTTTTAATGTGATTTGAAGATAAGAGTAAGCAGAGCCTGGATAGCTCAGTCGGTAGAGCATCAGACTTTTAATCTGAGGGTCCAGGGTTCACGTCCCTGTGCAGGCGGGGTGCTATGTTTAAGAAGAAGTACTCTTTTAGTTTCTATTGCATGATGAACAAGATATTACATTGACAGAATTGCAAAACCTTCTTAAATGGAGTTTTTTAAATTGTCAAGATTTTATCCGTCAGAGGCCTTTTGAGTAGACTTATCCAACTGTATCATGTAGTTTGGCATGTTGAATATCTTTTTCCCCATGCAATGCTCAACATGTAACCATGATTATAGTATCCTATCAACTTTGTAAAGTTGATCATCAGTTGCTTGCTCATTATTTTATTTCAGAATTTCTGAAAAGTTTCTTGGTGCAGGTTGGCTCTGTGGCGCAATGGATAGCGCATTGGACTTCTAGGAAAATGTTAAAAAAGGCATTCAAAGGCTGTGGGTTCGAATCCCACCAGAGTCAATATTATTGCTCAATTTCTTTCATAACGAATTGAAATAGCAATAAACAATGCAGCTTCAGCTTCACCCAAAATCATTTACCAAAATAGCCTTTGAAAGAAGGCCTGTTTTAAACAAAGAGTGCTTGAATAGAAAACATTGTATAATCAATATGCAAGAGGAAATTGTCAGGTGTACTGATGAAAATATAATTTACTAGATAGTAGGAGTTTCGGCCCTTTCTCAATTGTATACTGTCACTGAAGAAGCATGAATTCTAAGTCAGCAGAAAATGAGATAGTACATATTTCAGGACTTAAAATAGATGACATTTAATGCTGAGGTTTCAAAAGTTTGAAATATCAGTTCACTATCAAACGCTACATAATGCTTGTCAATATATGCAATCATATTCATAAATATAGTGTCGGTTGGAATCCTTCCACATTGTTTTAAGATGAATTGAAGATGAAAGTTAGTAGACACTGGATAGTTCAGTGAGTGGCACAGCAGACTTTTAATATGAGTGTCCAGGTTTGAAGTTCCTGTTCAGGCAGTGTGTTATGTTTAAGAAGATGCACTCTTGAAGTTTCCACTGCTTGATGAATAAGATATTACATTAAGGGAATTGCAAAACCTTCTTATATGGAGTTGTTAAACTCCTTGCTGTTTTATCTGTGCTATGCCTTTTGAGTCGACTTAACACTTAACCAACTGCATTGTATGGTTTGACATGTTGAATATCATTTTTGCTATTCAATGCTCAACATAAATCCAGTATCATAGATTCCTAACAACTTCATAAAGTTGATGAGCAGCTGCTAGCTCATTATTTTATTTGATCATTTCTGTCCGACCTCCTAAAAAGATTGGCTCTGTGGCACAATGGATAGTGCTTTGGCTTTCAAGAGTAATGTAAAGAAGGCATTCAAAAGTTGTGGTTTTGAATCCCACCAGAGGCAATGTTGTCCTACATTTCTTTTATAATGAATTGAAATTGCAATAAATAATGCAGCTTCTTCTTGCTCTGAAATCATTCACCAAAATGGCCTTTGAAAGAAGCCCTTTTTTCAACCGACACCACTTGAATAGAAAATATTGTATAATCTACATATAAGAGGAAATTGACAGGTAGACTGAGTAAAATATAATGTATTAGGCAGTAAGAGTTTTTGGTCCTTTCTTAATTGTGTATTGTCAATGAAGAAGCATGAATTCCGAATCAGCAGAAAATGAGATGGTACAAATTTCAGGACTTAAAGAGATAAAATATAATGCTGAGATGTCAAAAGCTTGAAATATCAATTCATGATAAAACTCTACATATTGATTATCAATATATGTAATGATAATAATAAATGATTGTCAGTAAATGTAAGGTTGGTATCCTTCCAAATTGTTTTAATGTGATTTGAAGATTAGAGTAAGCAGAGCCTGGATAGCTCAGTCGGTAGAGCATCAGACTTTTAATCTGAGGGTCCAGGGTTCACGTCCCTGTGCAGGCGGGGTGCTATGTTTAAGAAGAAGTACTCTTTTAGTTTCTATTGCATGATGAACAAGATATTACATTGACAGAATTGCAAAACCTTCTTAAATGGAGTTTTTTAAATTGTCAAGATTTTATCCGTCAGAGGCCTTTTGAGTAGACTTATCCAACTGTATCATGTAGTTTGGCATGTTGAATATCTTTTTCCCCATGCAATGCTCAACATGTAACCATGATTATAGTATCCTATCAACTTTGTAAAGTTGATCATCAGTTGCTTGCTCATTATTTTATTTCAGAATTTCTGAAAAGTTTCTTGGTGCAGGTTGGCTCTGTGGCGCAATGGATAGCGCATTGGACTTCTAGGAAAATGTTAAAAAAGGCATTCAAAGGCTGTGGGTTCGAATCCCACCAGAGTCAATATTATTGCTCAATTTCTTTCATAACGAATTGAAATAGCAATAAACAATGCAGCTTCAGCTTCACCCAAAATCATTTACCAAAATAGCCTTTGAAAGAAGGCCTGTTTTAAACAAAGAGTGCTTGAATAGAAAACATTGTATAATCAATATGCAAGAGGAAATTGTCAGGTGTACTGATGAAAATATAATTTACTAGATAGTAGGAGTTTCGGCCCTTTCTCAATTGTATACTGTCACTGAAGAAGCATGAATTCTAAGTCAGCAGAAAATGAGATAGTACATATTTCAGGACTTAAAATAGATGACATTTAATGCTGAGGTTTCAAAAGTTTGAAATATCAGTTCACTATCAAACGCTACATAATGCTTGTCAATATATGCAATCATATTCATAAATATAGTGTCGGTTGGTATCCTTCCACATTGTTTTAAGATGAATTGAAGATGAAAGTTAATAGACACTGGATAGTTCAGTGAGTGGCACAGCAGACTTTTAATATGAGTGTCCAGGTTTGAAGTTCCTGTTCAAGCAGTGTGTTATGTTTAAGAAGATGCACTCTTGAAGTTTCCACTGCTTGATGAATAAGATATTACATTAAGGGAATTGCAAAACCTTCTTATATGGAGTTGTTAAACTCCTTGCTGTTTTATCTGTGCTATGCCTTTTGAGTCGACTTAACACTTAACCAACTGCATTGTATTGTTTGACATGTTGAATATCATTTTTGCTATTCAATGCTCAACATAAATCCAGGATCATAGATTCCTACCAACTTCATAAAGTTGATGAGCAGCTGCTAGCTCATTATTTTATTTGATCATTTCTGTCCGACCTCCTAAAAAGATTGGCTCTGTGGCACAATGGATAGTGCTTTGGCTTTCAAGAGTAATGTAAAGAAGGCATTCAAAAGTTGTGGTTTTGAATCCCACCAGAGGCAATGTTGTCCTACATTTCTTTTATAATGAATTGAAATTGCAATAAATAATGCAGCTTCTTCTTGCTCTGAAATCATTCACCAAAATGGCCTTTGAAAGAAGCCCTTTTTTCAACCGACACCACTTGAATAGAAAATATTGTATAATCTACATATAAGAGGAAATTGACAGGTAGACTGAGTAAAATATAATGTATTAGGCAGTAAGAGTTTTTGGTCCTTTCTTAATTGTGTATTGTCAATGAAGAAGCATGAATTCCGAATCAGCAGAAAATGAGATGGTACAAATTTCAGGACTTAAAGAGATAAAATATAATGCTGAGATGTCAAAAGCTTGAAATATCAATTCATGATAAAACTCTACATATTGATTATCAATATATGTAATGATAATAATAAATGATTGTCAGTAAATGTAAGGTTGGTATCCTTCCAAATTGTTTTAATGTGATTTGAAGATTAGAGTAAGCAGAGCCTGGATAGCTCAGTCGGTAGAGCATCAGACTTTTAATCTGAGGGTCCAGGGTTCACGTCCCTGTGCAGGCGGGGTGCTATGTTTAAGAAGAAGTACTCTTTTAGTTTCTATTGCATGATGAACAAGATATTACATTGACAGAATTGCAAAACCTTCTTAAATGGAGTTTTTTAAATTGTCAAGATTTTATCCGTCAGAGGCCTTTTGAGTAGACTTATCCAACTGTATCATGTAGTTTGGCATGTTGAATATCTTTTTCCCCATGCAATGCTCAACATGTAACCATGATTATAGTATCCTATCAACTTTGTAAAGTTGATCATCAGTTGCTTGCTCATTATTTTATTTCAGAATTTCTGAAAAGTTTCTTGGTGCAGGTTGGCTCTGTGGCGCAATGGATAGCGCATTGGACTTCTAGGAAAATGTTAAAAAAGGCATTCAAAGGCTGTGGGTTCGAATCCCACCAGAGTCAATATTATTGCTCAATTTCTTTCATAACGAATTGAAATAGCAATAAACAATGCAGCTTCAGCTTCACCCAAAATCATTTACCAAAATAGCCTTTGAAAGAAGGCCTGTTTTAAACAAAGAGTGCTTGAATAGAAAACATTGTATAATCAATATGCAAGAGGAAATTGTCAGGTGTACTGATGAAAATATAATTTACTAGATAGTAGGAGTTTCGGCCCTTTCTCAATTGTATACTGTCACTGAAGAAGCATGAATTCTAAGTCAGCAGAAAATGAGATAGTACATATTTCAGGACTTAAAATAGATGACATTTAATGCTGAGGTTTCAAAAGTTTGAAATATCAGTTCACTATCAAACGCTACATAATGCTTGTCAATATATGCAATCATATTCATAAATATAGTGTCGGTTGGTATCCTTCCACATTGTTTTAAGATGAATTGAAGATGAAAGTTAGTAGACACTGGATAGTTCAGTGAGTGGCACAGCAGACTTTTAATATGAGTGTCCAGGTTTGAAGTTCCTGTTCAGGCAGTGTGTTATGTTTAAGAAGATGCACTCTTGAAGTTTCCACTGCTTGATGAATAAGATATTACATTAAGGGAATTGCAAAACCTTCTTATATGGAGTTGTTAAACTCCTTGCTGTTTTATCTGTGCTATGCCTTTTGAGTCGACTTAACACTTAACCAACTGCATTGTATGGTTTGACATGTTGAATATCATTTTTGCTATTCAATGCTCAACATAAATCCAGGATCATAGATTCCTACCAACTTCATAAAGTTGATGAGCAGCTGCTAGCTCATTATTTTATTTGATCATTTCTGTCCGACCTCCTAAAAAGATTGGCTCTGTGGCACAATGGATAGTGCTTTGGCTTTCAAGAGTAATGTAAAGAAGGCATTCAAAAGTTGTGGTTTTGAATCCCACCAGAGGCAATGTTGTCCTACATTTCTTTTATAATGAATTGAAATTGCAATAAATAATGCAGCTTCTTCTTGCTCTGAAATCATTCACCAAAATGGCCTTTGAAAGAAGCCCTTTTTTCAACCGACACCACTTGAATAGAAAATATTGTATAATCTACATATAAGAGGAAATTGACAGGTAGACTGAGTAAAATATAATGTATTAGGCAGTAAGAGTTTTTGGTCCTTTCTTAATTGTGTATTGTCAATGAAGAAGCATGAATTCCGAATCAGCAGAAAATGAGATGGTACAAATTTCAGGACTTAAAGAGATAAAATATAATGCTGAGATGTCAAAAGCTTGAAATATCAATTCATGATAAAACTCTACATATTGATTATCAATATATGTAATGATAATAATAAATGATTGTCAGTAAATGTAAGGTTGGTATCCTTCCAAATTGTTTTAATGTGATTTGAAGATTAGAGTAAGCAGAGCCTGGATAGCTCAGTCGGTAGAGCATCAGACTTTTAATCTGAGGGTCCAGGGTTCACGTCCCTGTGCAGGCGGGGTGCTATGTTTAAGAAGAAGTACTCTTTTAGTTTCTATTGCATGATGAACAAGATATTACATTGACAGAATTGCAAAACCTTCTTAAATGGAGTTTTTTAAATTGTCAAGATTTTATCCGTCAGAGGCCTTTTGAGTAGACTTATCCAACTGTATCATGTAGTTTGGCATGTTGAATATCTTTTTCCCCATGCAATGCTCAACATGTAACCATGATTATAGTATCCTATCAACTTTGTAAAGTTGATCATCAGTTGCTTGCTCATTATTTTATTTCAGAATTTCTGAAAAGTTTCTTGGTGCAGGTTGGCTCTGTGGCGCAATGGATAGCGCATTGGACTTCTAGGAAAATGTTAAAAAAGGCATTCAAAGGCTGTGGGTTCGAATACCACCAGAGTCAATATTATTGCTCAATTTCTTTCATAACGAATTGAAATAGCAATAAACAATGCAGCTTCAGCTTCACCCAAAATCATTTACCAAAATAGCCTTTGAAAGAAGGCCTGTTTTAAACAAAGAGTGCTTGAATAGAAAACATTGTATAATCAATATGCAAGAGGAAATTGTCAGGTGTACTGATGAAAATATAATTTACTAGATAGTAGGAGTTTCGGCCCTTTCTCAATTGTATACTGTCACTGAAGAAGCATGAATTCTAAGTCAGCAGAAAATGAGATAGTACATATTTCAGGACTTAAAATAGATGACATTTAATGCTGAGGTTTCAAAAGTTTGAAATATCAGTTCACTATCAAACGCTACATAATGCTTGTCAATATATGCAATCATATTCATAAATATAGTGTCGGTTGGTATCCTTCCACATTGTTTTAAGATGAATTAAAGATGAAAGTTAGTAGACACTGGATAGTTCAGTGAGTGGCACAGCAGACTTTTAATATGAGTGTCCAGGTTTGAAGTTCCTGTTCAGGCAGTGTGTTATGTTTAAGAAGATGCACTCTTGAAGTTTCCACTGCTTGATGAATAAGATATTACATTAAGGGAATTGCAAAACCTTCTTATATGGAGTTGTTAAACTCCTTGCTGTTTTATCTGTGCTATGCCTTTTGAGTCGACTTAACACTTAACCAACTGCATTGTATGGTTTGACATGTTGAATATCATTTTTGCTATTCAATGCTCAACATAAATCCAGGATCATAGATTCCTACCAACTTCATAAAGTTGATGAGCAGCTGCTAGCTCATTATTTTATTTGATCATTTCTGTCCGACCTCCTAAAAAGATTGGCTCTGTGGCACAATGGATAGTGCTTTGGCTTTCAAGAGTAATGTAAAGAAGGCATTCAAAAGTTGTGGTTTTGAATCCCACCAGAGGCAATGTTGTCCTACATTTCTTTTATAATGAATTGAAATTGCAATAAATAATGCAGCTTCTTCTTGCTCTGAAATCATTCACCAAAATGGCCTTTGAAAGAAGCCCTTTTTTCAACCGACACCACTTGAATAGAAAATATTGTATAATCTACATATAAGAGGAAATTGACAGGTAGACTGAGTAAAATATAATGTATTAGGCAGTAAGAGTTTTTGGTCCTTTCTTAATTGTGTATTGTCAATGAAGAAGCATGAATTCCGAATCAGCAGAAAATGAGATGGTACAAATTTCAGGACTTAAAGAGATAAAATATAATGCTGAGATGTCAAAAGCTTGAAATATCAATTCATGATAAAACTCTACATATTGATTATCAATATATGTAATGATAATAATAAATGATTGTCAGTAAATGTAAGGTTGGTATCCTTCCAAATTGTTTTCATGTGATTTGAAGATTAGAGTAAGCAGAGCCTGGATAGCTCAGTCGGTAGAGCATCAGACTTTTAATCTGAGGGTCCAGGGTTCAAGTCCCTGTTCAGGCGGGGTGCTATGTTTAAGAAGAAGTACTCTTTTAGTTTCTATTGCATGATGAACAAGATATTACATTGACAGAATTGCAAAACCTTCTTAAATGGAGTTTTTTAAATTGTCAAGATTTTATCCGTCAGAGGCCTTTTGAGTAGACTTATCCAACTGTATCATGTAGTTTGGCATGTTGAATATCTTTTTCCCCATGCAATGCTCAACATGTAACCATGATTATAGTATCCTATCAACTTTGTAAAGTTGATCATCAGTTGCTTGCTCATTATTTTATTTCAGAATTTCTGAAAAGTTTCTTGGTGCAGGTTGGCTCTGTGGCGCAATGGATAGCGCATTGGACTTCTAGGAAAATGTTAAAAAAGGCATTCAAAGGCTGTGGGTTCGAATCCCACCAGAGTCAATATTATTGCTCAATTTCTTTCATAACGAATTGAAATAGCAATAAACAATGCAGCTTCAGCTTCACCCAAAATCATTTACCAAAATAGCCTTTGAAAGAAGGCCTGTTTTAAACAAAGAGTGCTTGAATAGAAAACATTGTATAATCAATATGCAAGAGGAAATTGTCAGGTGTACTGATGAAAATATAATTTACTAGATAGTAGGAGTTTCGGCCCTTTCTCAATTGTATACTGTCACTGAAGAAGCATGAATTCTAAGTCAGCAGAAAATGAGATAGTACATATTTCAGGACTTAAAATAGATGACATTTAATGCTGAGGTTTCAAAAGTTTGAAATATCAGTTCACTATCAAACGCTACATAATGCTTGTCAATATATGCAATCATATTCATAAATATAGTGTCGGTTGGTATCCTTCCACATTGTTTTAAGATGAATTAAAGATGAAAGTTAGTAGACACTGGATAGTTCAGTGAGTGGCACAGCAGACTTTTAATATGAGTGTCCAGGTTTGAAGTTCCTGTTCAGGCAGTGTGTTATGTTTAAGAAGATGCACTCTTGAAGTTTCCACTGCTTGATGAATAAGATATTACATTAAGGGAATTGCAAAACCTTCTTATATGGAGTTGTTAAACTCCTTGCTGTTTTATCTGTGCTATGCCTTTTGAGTCGACTTAACACTTAACCAACTGCATTGTATGGTTTGACATGTTGAATATCATTTTTGCTATTCAATGCTCAACATAAATCCAGGATCATAGATTCCTACCAACTTCATAAAGTTGATGAGCAGCTGCTAGCTCATTATTTTATTTGATCATTTCTGTCCGACCTCCTAAAAAGATTGGCTCTGTGGCACAATGGATAGTGCTTTGGCTTTCAAGAGTAATGTAAAGAAGGCATTCAAAAGTTGTGGTTTTGAATCCCACCAGAGGCAATGTTGTCCTACATTTCTTTTATAATGAATTGAAATTGCAATAAATAATGCAGCTTCTTCTTGCTCTGAAATCATTCACCAAAATGGCCTTTGAAAGAAGCCCTTTTTTCAACCGACACCACTTGAATAGAAAATATTGTATAATCTACATATAAGAGGAAATTGACAGGTAGACTGAGTAAAATATAATGTATTAGGCAGTAAGAGTTTTTGGTCCTTTCTTAATTGTGTATTGTCAATGAAGAAGCATGAATTCCGAATCAGCAGAAAATGAGATGGTACAAATTTCAGGACTTAAAGAGATAAAATATAATGCTGAGATGTCAAAAGCTTGAAATATCAATTCATGATAAAACTCTACATATTGATTATCAATATATGTAATGATAATAATAAATGATTGTCAGTAAATGTAAGGTTGGTATCCTTCCAAATTGTTTTAATGTGATTTGAAGATTAGAGTAAGCAAAGCCTGGATAGCTCAGTCGGTAGAGCATCAGACTTTTAATCTGAGGGTCCAGGGTTCACGTCCCTGTGCAGGCGGGGTGCTATGTTTAAGAAGAAGTACTCTTTTAGTTTCTATTGCATGATGAACAAGATATTACATTGACAGAATTGCAAAACCTTCTTAAATGGAGTTTTTTAAATTGTCAAGATTTTATCCGTCAGAGGCCTTTTGAGTAGACTTATCCAACTGTATCATGTAGTTTGGCATGTTGAATATCTTTTTCCCCATGCAATGCTCAACATGTAACCATGATTATAGTATCCTATCAACTTTGTAAAGTTGATCATCAGTTGCTTGCTCATTATTTTATTTCAGAATTTCTGAAAAGTTTTTTGGTGCAGGTTGGCTCTGTGGCGCAATGGATAGCGCATTGGACTTCTAGGAAAATGTTAAAAAAGGCATTCAAAGGCTGTGGGTTCGAATCCCACCAGAGTCAATATTATTGCTCAATTTCTTTCATAACGAATTGAAATAGCAATAAACAATGCAGCTTCAGCTTCACCCAAAATCATTTACCAAAATAGCCTTTGAAAGAAGGCCTGTTTTAAACAAAGAGTGCTTGAATAGAAAACATTGTATAATCAATATGCAAGAGGAAATTGTCAGGTGTACTGATGAAAATATAATTTACTAGATAGTAGGAGTTTCGGCCCTTTCTCAATTGTATACTGTCACTGAAGAAGCATGAATTCTAAGTCAGCAGAAAATGAGATAGTACATATTTCAGGACTTAAAATAGATGACATTTAATGCTGAGGTTTCAAAAGTTTGAAATATCAGTTCACTATCAAACGCTACATAATGCTTGTCAATATATGCAATCATATTCATAAATATAGTGTCGGTTGGTATCCTTCCACATTGTTTTAAGATGAATTGAAGATGAAAGTTAGTAGACACTGGATAGTTCAGTGAGTGGCACAGCAGACTTTTAATATGAGTGTCCAGGTTTGAAGTTCCTGTTCAGGCAGTGTGTTATGTTTAAGAAGATGCACTCTTGAAGTTTCCACTGCTTGATGAATAAGATATTACATTAAGGGAATTGCAAAACCTTCTTATATGGAGTTGTTAAACTCCTTGCTGTTTTATCTGTGCTATGCCTTTTGAGTCGACTTAACACTTAACCAACTGCATTGTATGGTTTGACATGTTGAATATCATTTTTGCTATTCAATGCTCAACATAAATCCAGGATCATAGATTCCTACCAACTTCATAAAGTTGATGAGCAGCTGCTAGCTCATTATTTTATTTGATCATTTCTGTCCGACCTCCTAAAAAGATTGGCTCTGTGGCACAATGGATAGTGCTTTGGCTTTCAAGAGTAATGTAAAGAAGGCATTCAAAAGTTGTGGTTTTGAATCCCACCAGAGGCAATGTTGTCCTACATTTCTTTTATAATGAATTGAAATTGCAATAAATAATGCAGCTTCTTCTTGCTCTGAAATCATTCACCAAAATGGCCTTTGAAAGAAGCCCTTTTTTCAACCGACACCACTTGAATAGAAAATATTGTATAATCTACATATAAGAGGAAATTGACAGGTAGACTGAGTAAAATATAATGTATTAGGCAGTAAGAGTTTTTGGTCCTTTCTTAATTGTGTATTGTCAATGAAGAAGCATGAATTCCGAATCAGCAGAAAATGAGATGGTACAAATTTCAGGACTTAAAGAGATAAAATATAATGCTGAGATGTCAAAAGCTTGAAATATCAATTCATGATAAAACTCTACATATTGATTATCAATATATGTAATGATAATAATAAATGATTGTCAGTAAATGTAAGGTTGGTATCCTTCCAAATTGTTTTAATGTGATTTGAAGATTAGAGTAAGCAGAGCCTGGATAGCTCAGTCGGTAGAGCATCAGACTTTTAATCTGAGGGTCCAGGGTTCACGTCCCTGTGCAGGCGGGGTGCTATGTTTAAGAAGAAGTACTCTTTTAGTTTCTATTGCATGATGAACAAGATATTACATTGACAGAATTGCAAAACCTTCTTAAATGGAGTTTTTTAAATTGTCAAGATTTTATCCGTCAGAGGCCTTTTGAGTAGACTTATCCAACTGTATCATGTAGTTTGGCATGTTGAATATCTTTTTCCCCATGCAATGCTCAACATGTAACCATGATTATAGTATCCTATCAACTTTGTAAAGTTGATCATCAGTTGCTTGCTCATTATTTTATTTCAGAATTTCTGAAAAGTTTCTTGGTGCAGGTTGGCTCTGTGGCGCAATGGATAGCGCATTGGACTTCTAGGAAAATGTTAAAAAAGGCATTCAAAGGCTGTGGGTTCGAATACCACCAGAGTCAATATTATTGCTCAATTTCTTTCATAACGAATTGAAATAGCAATAAACAATGCAGCTTCAGCTTCACCCAAAATCATTTACCAAAATAGCCTTTGAAAGAAGGCCTGTTTTAAACAAAGAGTGCTTGAATAGAAAACATTGTATAATCAATATGCAAGAGGAAATTGTCAGGTGTACTGATGAAAATATAATTTACTAGATAGTAGGAGTTTCGGCCCTTTCTCAATTGTATACTGTCACTGAAGAAGCATGAATTCTAAGTCAGCAGAAAATGAGATAGTACATATTTCAGGACTTAAAATAGATGACATTTAATGCTGAGGTTTCAAAAGTTTGAAATATCAGTTCACTATCAAACGCTACATAATGCTTGTCAATATATGCAATCATATTCATAAATATAGTGTCGGTTGGAATCCTTCCACATTGTTTTAAGATGAATTGAAGATGAAAGTTAGTAGACACTGGATAGTTCAGTGAGTGGCACAGCAGACTTTTAATATGAGTGTCCAGGTTTGAAGTTCCTGTTCAGGCAGTGTGTTATGTTTAAGAAGATGCACTCTTGAAGTTTCCACTGCTTGATGAATAAGATATTACATTAAGGGAATTGCAAAACCTTCTTATATGGAGTTGTTAAACTCCTTGCTGTTTTATCTGTGCTATGCCTTTTGAGTCGACTTAACACTTAACCAACTGCATTGTATGGTTTGACATGTTGAATATCATTTTTGCTATTCAATGCTCAACATAAATCCAGGATCATAGATTCCTAACAACTTCATAAAGTTGATGAGCAGCTGCTAGCTCATTATTTTATTTGATCATTTCTGTCCGACCTCCTAAAAAGATTGGCTCTGTGGCACAATGGATAGTGCTTTGGCTTTCAAGAGTAATGTAAAGAAGGCATTCAAAAGTTGTGGTTTTGAATCCCACCAGAGGCAATGTTGTCCTACATTTCTTTTATAATGAATTGAAATTGCAATAAATAATGCAGCTTCTTCTTGCTCTGAAATCATTCACCAAAATGGCCTTTGAAAGAAGCCCTTTTTTCAACCGACACCACTTGAATAGAAAATATTGTATAATCTACATATAAGAGGAAATTGACAGGTAGACTGAGTAAAATATAATGTATTAGGCAGTAAGAGTTTTTGGTCCTTTCTTAATTGTGTATTGTCAATGAAGAAGCATGAATTCCGAATCAGCAGAAAATGAGATGGTACAAATTTCAGGACTTAAAGAGATAAAATATAATGCTGAGATGTCAAAAGCTTGAAATATCAATTCATGATAAAACTCTACATATTGATTATCAATATATGTAATGATAATAATAAATGATTGTCAGTAAATGTAAGGTTGGTATCCTTCCAAATTGTTTTAATGTGATTTGAAGATTAGAGTAAGCAGAGCCTGGATAGCTCAGTCGGTAGAGCATCAGACTTTTAATCTGAGGGTCCAGGGTTCACGTCCCTGTGCAGGCGGGGTGCTATGTTTAAGAAGAAGTACTCTTTTAGTTTCTATTGCATGATGAACAAGATATTACATTGACAGAATTGCAAAACCTTCTTAAATGGAGTTTTTTAAATTGTCAAGATTTTATCCGTCAGAGGCCTTTTGAGTAGACTTATCCAACTGTATCATGTAGTTTGGCATGTTGAATATCTTTTTCCCCATGCAATGCTCAACATGTAACCATGATTATAGTATCCTATCAACTTTGTAAAGTTGATCATCAGTTGCTTGCTCATTATTTTATTTCAGAATTTCTGAAAAGTTTCTTGGTGCAGGTTGGCTCTGTGGCGCAATGGATAGCGCATTGGACTTCTAGGAAAATGTTAAAAAAGGCATTCAAAGGCTGTGGGTTCGAATCCCACCAGAGTCAATATTATTGCTCAATTTCTTTCATAACGAATTGAAATAGCAATAAACAATGCAGCTTCAGCTTCACCCAAAATCATTTACCAAAATAGCCTTTGAAAGAAGGCCTGTTTTAAACAAAGAGTGCTTGAATAGAAAACATTGTATAATCAATATGCAAGAGGAAATTGTCAGGTGTACTGATGAAAATATAATTTACTAGATAGTAGGAGTTTCGGCCCTTTCTCAATTGTATACTGTCACTGAAGAAGCATGAATTCTAAGTCAGCAGAAAATGAGATAGTACATATTTCAGGACTTAAAATAGATGACATTTAATGCTGAGGTTTCAAAAGTTTGAAATATCAGTTCACTATCAAACGCTACATAATGCTTGTCAATATATGCAATCATATTCATAAATATAGTGTCGGTTGGTATCCTTCCACATTGTTTTAAGATGAATTGAAGATGAAAGTTAATAGACACTGGATAGTTCAGTGAGTGGCACAGCAGACTTTTAATATGAGTGTCCAGGTTTGAAGTTCCTGTTCAAGCAGTGTGTTATGTTTAAGAAGATGCACTCTTGAAGTTTCCACTGCTTGATGAATAAGATATTACATTAAGGGAATTGCAAAACCTTCTTATATGGAGTTGTTAAACTCCTTGCTGTTTTATCTGTGCTATGCCTTTTGAGTCGACTTAACACTTAACCAACTGCATTGTATGGTTTGACATGTTGAATATCATTTTTGCTATTCAATGCTCAACATAAATCCAGGATCATAGATTCCTACCAACTTCATAAAGTTGATGAGCAGCTGCTAGCTCATTATTTTATTTGATCATTTCTGTCCGACCTCCTAAAAAGATTGGCTCTGTGGCACAATGGATAGTGCTTTGGCTTTCAAGAGTAATGTAAAGAAGGCATTCAAAAGTTGTGGTTTTGAATCCCACCAGAGGCAATGTTGTCCTACATTTCTTTTATAATGAATTGAAATTGCAATAAATAATGCAGCTTCTTCTTGCTCTGAAATCATTCACCAAAATGGCCTTTGAAAGAAGCCCTTTTTTCAACCGACACCACTTGAATAGAAAATATTGTATAATCTACATATAAGAGGAAATTGACAGGTAGACTGAGTAAAATATAATGTATTAGGCAGTAAGAGTTTTTGGTCCTTTCTTAATTGTGTATTGTCAATGAAGAAGCATGAATTCCGAATCAGCAGAAAATGAGATGGTACAAATTTCAGGACTTAAAGAGATAAAATATAATGCTGAGATGTCAAAAGCTTGAAATATCAATTCATGATAAAACTCTACATATTGATTATCAATATATGTAATGATAATAATAAATGATTGTCAGTAAATGTAAGGTTGGTATCCTTCCAAATTGTTTTAATGTGATTTGAAGATAAGAGTAAGCAGAGCCTGGATAGCTCAGTCGGTAGAGCATCAGACTTTTAATCTGAGGGTCCAGGGTTCACGTCCCTGTGCAGGCGGGGTGCTATGTTTAAGAAGAAGTACTCTTTTAGTTTCTATTGCATGATGAACAAGATATTACATTGACAGAATTGCAAAACCTTCTTAAATGGAGTTTTTTAAATTGTCAAGATTTTATCCGTCAGAGGCCTTTTGAGTAGACTTATCCAACTGTATCATGTAGTTTGGCATGTTGAATATCTTTTTCCCCATGCAATGCTCAACATGTAACCATGATTATAGTATCCTATCAACTTTGTAAAGTTGATCATCAGTTGCTTGCTCATTATTTTATTTCAGAATTTCTGAAAAGTTTCTTGGTGCAGGTTGGCTCTGTGGCGCAATGGATAGCGCATTGGACTTCTAGGAAAATGTTAAAAAAGGCATTCAAAGGCTGTGGGTTCGAATCCCACCAGAGTCAATATTATTGCTCAATTTCTTTCATAACGAATTGAAATAGCAATAAACAATGCAGCTTCAGCTTCACCCAAAATCATTTACCAAAATAGCCTTTGAAAGAAGGCCTGTTTTAAACAAAGAGTGCTTGAATAGAAAACATTGTATAATCAATATGCAAGAGGAAATTGTCAGGTGTACTGATGAAAATATAATTTACTAGATAGTAGGAGTTTCGGCCCTTTCTCAATTGTATACTGTCACTGAAGAAGCATGAATTCTAAGTCAGCAGAAAATGAGATAGTACATATTTCAGGACTTAAAATAGATGACATTTAATGCTGAGGTTTCAAAAGTTTGAAATATCAGTTCACTATCAAACGCTACATAATGCTTGTCAATATATGCAATCATATTCATAAATATAGTGTCGGTTGGTATCCTTCCACATTGTTTTAAGATGAATTAAAGATGAAAGTTAGTAGACACTGGATAGTTCAGTGAGTGGCACAGCAGACTTTTAATATGAGTGTCCAGGTTTGAAGTTCCTGTTCAGGCAGTGTGTTATGTTTAAGAAGATGCACTCTTGAAGTTTCCACTGCTTGATGAATAAGATATTACATTAAGGGAATTGCAAAACCTTCTTATATGGAGTTGTTAAACTCCTTGCTGTTTTATCTGTGCTATGCCTTTTGAGTCGACTTAACACTTAACCAACTGCATTGTATGGTTTGACATGTTGAATATCATTTTTGCTATTCAATGCTCAACATAAATCCAGGATCATAGATTCCTACCAACTTCATAAAGTTGATGAGCAGCTGCTAGCTCATTATTTTATTTGATCATTTCTGTCCGACCTCCTAAAAAGATTGGCTCTGTGGCACAATGGATAGTGCTTTGGCTTTCAAGAGTAATGTAAAGAAGGCATTCAAAAGTTGTGGTTTTGAATCCCACCAGAGGCAATGTTGTCCTACATTTCTTTTATAATGAATTGAAATTGCAATAAATAATGCAGCTTCTTCTTGCTCTGAAATCATTCACCAAAATGGCCTTTGAAAGAAGCCCTTTTTTCAACCGACACCACTTGAATAGAAAATATTGTATAATCTACATATAAGAGGAAATTGACAGGTAGACTGAGTAAAATATAATGTATTAGGCAGTAAGAGTTTTTGGTCCTTTCTTAATTGTGTATTGTCAATGAAGAAGCATGAATTCCGAATCAGCAGAAAATGAGATGGTACAAATTTCAGGACTTAAAGAGATAAAATATAATGCTGAGATGTCAAAAGCTTGAAATATCAATTCATGATAAAACTCTACATATTGATTATCAATATATGTAATGATAATAATAAATGATTGTCAGTAAATGTAAGGTTGGTATCCTTCCAAATTGTTTTAATGTGATTTGAAGATTAGAGTAAGCAAAGCCTGGATAGCTCAGTCGGTAGAGCATCAGACTTTTAATCTGAGGGTCCAGGGTTCACGTCCCTGTGCAGGCGGGGTGCTATGTTTAAGAAGAAGTACTCTTTTAGTTTCTATTGCATGATGAACAAGATATTACATTGACAGAATTGCAAAACCTTCTTAAATGGAGTTTTTTAAATTGTCAAGATTTTATCCGTCAGAGGCCTTTTGAGTAGACTTATCCAACTGTATCATGTAGTTTGGCATGTTGAATATCTTTTTCCCCATGCAATGCTCAACATGTAACCATGATTATAGTATCCTATCAACTTTGTAAAGTTGATCATCAGTTGCTTGCTCATTATTTTATTTCAGAATTTCTGAAAAGTTTTTTGGTGCAGGTTGGCTCTGTGGCGCAATGGATAGCGCATTGGACTTCTAGGAAAATGTTAAAAAAGGCATTCAAAGGCTGTGGGTTCGAATCCCACCAGAGTCAATATTATTGCTCAATTTCTTTCATAACGAATTGAAATAGCAATAAACAATGCAGCTTCAGCTTCACCCAAAATCATTTACCAAAATAGCCTTTGAAAGAAGGCCTGTTTTAAACAAAGAGTGCTTGAATAGAAAACATTGTATAATCAATATGCAAGAGGAAATTGTCAGGTGTACTGATGAAAATATAATTTACTAGATAGTAGGAGTTTCGGCCCTTTCTCAATTGTATACTGTCACTGAAGAAGCATGAATTCTAAGTCAGCAGAAAATGAGATAGTACATATTTCAGGACTTAAAATAGATGACATTTAATGCTGAGGTTTCAAAAGTTTGAAATATCAGTTCACTATCAAACGCTACATAATGCTTGTCAATATATGCAATCATATTCATAAATATAGTGTCGGTTGGTATCCTTCCACATTGTTTTAAGATGAATTGAAGATGAAAGTTAGTAGACACTGGATAGTTCAGTGAGTGGCACAGCAGACTTTTAATATGAGTGTCCAGGTTTGAAGTTCCTGTTCAGGCAGTGTGTTATGTTTAAGAAGATGCACTCTTGAAGTTTCCACTGCTTGATGAATAAGATATTACATTAAGGGAATTGCAAAACCTTCTTATATGGAGTTGTTAAACTCCTTGCTGTTTTATCTGTGCTATGCCTTTTGAGTCGACTTAACACTTAACCAACTGCATTGTATGGTTTGACATGTTGAATATCATTTTTGCTATTCAATGCTCAACATAAATCCAGGATCATAGATTCCTACCAACTTCATAAAGTTGATGAGCAGCTGCTAGCTCATTATTTTATTTGATCATTTCTGTCCGACCTCCTAAAAAGATTGGCTCTGTGGCACAATGGATAGTGCTTTGGCTTTCAAGAGTAATGTAAAGAAGGCATTCAAAAGTTGTGGTTTTGAATCCCACCAGAGGCAATGTTGTCCTACATTTCTTTTATAATGAATTGAAATTGCAATAAATAATGCAGCTTCTTCTTGCTCTGAAATCATTCACCAAAATGGCCTTTGAAAGAAGCCCTTTTTTCAACCGACACCACTTGAATAGAAAATATTGTATAATCTACATATAAGAGGAAATTGACAGGTAGACTGAGTAAAATATAATGTATTAGGCAGTAAGAGTTTTTGGTCCTTTCTTAATTGTGTATTGTCAATGAAGAAGCATGAATTCCGAATCAGCAGAAAATGAGATGGTACAAATTTCAGGACTTAAAGAGATAAAATATAATGCTGAGATGTCAAAAGCTTGAAATATCAATTCATGATAAAACTCTACATATTGATTATCAATATATGTAATGATAATAATAAATGATTGTCAGTAAATGTAAGGTTGGTATCCTTCCAAATTGTTTTAATGTGATTTGAAGATTAGAGTAAGCAAAGCCTGGATAGCTCAGTCGGTAGAGCATCAGACTTTTAATCTGAGGGTCCAGGGTTCACGTCCCTGTGCAGGCGGGGTGCTATGTTTAAGAAGAAGTACTCTTTTAGTTTCTATTGCATGATGAACAAGATATTACATTGACAGAATTGCAAAACCTTCTTAAATGGAGTTTTTTAAATTGTCAAGATTTTATCCGTCAGAGGCCTTTTGAGTAGACTTATCCAACTGTATCATGTAGTTTGGCATGTTGAATATCTTTTTCCCCATGCAATGCTCAACATGTAACCATGATTATAGTATCCTATCAACTTTGTAAAGTTGATCATCAGTTGCTTGCTCATTATTTTATTTCAGAATTTCTGAAAAGTTTTTTGGTGCAGGATGGCTCTGTGGCGCAATGGATAGCGCATTGGACTTCTAGGAAAATGTTAAAAAAGGCATTCAAAGGCTGTGGGTTCGAATCCCACCAGAGTCAATATTATTGCTCAATTTCTTTCATAACGAATTGAAATAGCAATAAACAATGCAGCTTCAGCTTCACCCAAAATCATTTACCAAAATAGCCTTTGAAAGAAGGCCTGTTTTAAACAAAGAGTGCTTGAATAGAAAACATTGTATAATCAATATGCAAGAGGAAATTGTCAGGTGTACTGATGAAAATATAATTTACTAGATAGTAGGAGTTTCGGCCCTTTCTCAATTGTATACTGTCACTGAAGAAGCATGAATTCTAAGTCAGCAGAAAATGAGATAGTACATATTTCAGGACTTAAAATAGATGACATTTAATGCTGAGGTTTCAAAAGTTTGAAATATCAGTTCACTATCAAACGCTACATAATGCTTGTCAATATATGCAATCATATTCATAAATATAGTGTCGGTTGGTATCCTTCCACATTGTTTTAAGATGAATTGAAGATGAAAGTTAGTAGACACTGGATAGTTCAGTGAGTGGCACAGCAGACTTTTAATATGAGTGTCCAGGTTTGAAGTTCCTGTTCAGGCAGTGTGTTATGTTTAAGAAGATGCACTCTTGAAGTTTCCACTGCTTGATGAATAAGATATTACATTAAGGGAATTGCAAAACCTTCTTATATGGAGTTGTTAAACTCCTTGCTGTTTTATCTGTGCTATGCCTTTTGAGTCGACTTAACACTTAACCAACTGCATTGTATGGTTTGACATGTTGAATATCATTTTTGCTATTCAATGCTCAACATAAATCCAGGATCATAGATTCCTACCAACTTCATAAAGTTGATGAGCAGCTGCTAGCTCATTATTTTATTTGATCATTTCTGTCCGACCTCCTAAAAAGATTGGCTCTGTGGCACAATGGATAGTGCTTTGGCTTTCAAGAGTAATGTAAAGAAGGCATTCAAAAGTTGTGGTTTTGAATCCCACCAGAGGCAATGTTGTCCTACATTTCTTTTATAATGAATTGAAATTGCAATAAATAATGCAGCTTCTTCTTGCTCTGAAATCATTCACCAAAATGGCCTTTGAAAGAAGCCCTTTTTTCAACCGACACCACTTGAATAGAAAATATTGTATAATCTACATATAAGAGGAAATTGACAGGTAGACTGAGTAAAATATAATGTATTAGGCAGTAAGAGTTTTTGGTCCTTTCTTAATTGTGTATTGTCAATGAAGAAGCATGAATTCCGAATCAGCAGAAAATGAGATGGTACAAATTTCAGGACTTAAAGAGATAAAATATAATGCTGAGATGTCAAAAGCTTGAAATATCAATTCATGATAAAACTCTACATATTGATTATCAATATATGTAATGATAATAATAAATGATTGTCAGTAAATGTAAGGTTGGTATCCTTCCAAATTGTTTTAATGTGATTTGAAGATTAGAGTAAGCAGAGCCTGGATAGCTCAGTCGGTAGAGCATCAGACTTTTAATCTGAGGGTCCAGGGTTCACGTCCCTGTGCAGGCGGGGTGCTATGTTTAAGAAGAAGTACTCTTTTAGTTTCTATTGCATGATGAACAAGATATTACATTGACAGAATTGCAAAACCTTCTTAAATGGAGTTTTTTAAATTGTCAAGATTTTATCCGTCAGAGGCCTTTTGAGTAGACTTATCCAACTGTATCATGTAGTTTGGCATGTTGAATATCTTTTTCCCCATGCAATGCTCAACATGTAACCATGATTATAGTATCCTATCAACTTTGTAAAGTTGATCATCAGTTGCTTGCTCATTATTTTATTTCAGAATTTCTGAAAAGTTTCTTGGTGCAGGTTGGCTCTGTGGCGCAATGGATAGCGCATTGGACTTCTAGGAAAATGTTAAAAAAGGCATTCAAAGGCTGTGGGTTCGAATACCACCAGAGTCAATATTATTGCTCAATTTCTTTCATAACGAATTGAAATAGCAATAAACAATGCAGCTTCAGCTTCACCCAAAATCATTTACCAAAATAGCCTTTGAAAGAAGGCCTGTTTTAAACAAAGAGTGCTTGAATAGAAAACATTGTATAATCAATATGCAAGAGGAAATTGTCAGGTGTACTGATGAAAATATAATTTACTAGATAGTAGGAGTTTCGGCCCTTTCTCAATTGTATACTGTCACTGAAGAAGCATGAATTCTAAGTCAGCAGAAAATGAGATAGTACATATTTCAGGACTTAAAATAGATGACATTTAATGCTGAGGTTTCAAAAGTTTGAAATATCAGTTCACTATCAAACGCTACATAATGCTTGTCAATATATGCAATCATATTCATAAATATAGTGTCGGTTGGTATCCTTCCACATTGTTTTAAGATGAATTAAAGATGAAAGTTAGTAGACACTGGATAGTTCAGTGAGTGGCACAGCAGACTTTTAATATGAGTGTCCAGGTTTGAAGTTCCTGTTCAGGCAGTGTGTTATGTTTAAGAAGATGCACTCTTGAAGTTTCCACTGCTTGATGAATAAGATATTACATTAAGGGAATTGCAAAACCTTCTTATATGGAGTTGTTAAACTCCTTGCTGTTTTATCTGTGCTATGCCTTTTGAGTCGACTTAACACTTAACCAACTGCATTGTATGGTTTGACATGTTGAATATCATTTTTGCTATTCAATGCTCAACATAAATCCAGGATCATAGATTCCTACCAACTTCATAAAGTTGATGAGCAGCTGCTAGCTCATTATTTTATTTGATCATTTCTGTCCGACCTCCTAAAAAGATTGGCTCTGTGGCACAATGGATAGTGCTTTGGCTTTCAAGAGTAATGTAAAGAAGGCATTCAAAAGTTGTGGTTTTGAATCCCACCAGAGGCAATGTTGTCCTACATTTCTTTTATAATGAATTGAAATTGCAATAAATAATGCAGCTTCTTCTTGCTCTGAAATCATTCACCAAAATGGCCTTTGAAAGAAGCCCTTTTTTCAACCGACACCACTTGAATAGAAAATATTGTATAATCTACATATAAGAGGAAATTGACAGGTAGACTGAGTAAAATATAATGTATTAGGCAGTAAGAGTTTTTGGTCCTTTCTTAATTGTGTATTGTCAATGAAGAAGCATGAATTCCGAATCAGCAGAAAATGAGATGGTACAAATTTCAGGACTTAAAGAGATAAAATATAATGCTGAGATGTCAAAAGCTTGAAATATCAATTCATGATAAAACTCTACATATTGATTATCAATATATGTAATGATAATAATAAATGATTGTCAGTAAATGTAAGGTTGGTATCCTTCCAAATTGTTTTCATGTGATTTGAAGATTAGAGTAAGCAGAGCCTGGATAGCTCAGTCGGTAGAGCATCAGACTTTTAATCTGAGGGTCCAGGGTTCAAGTCCCTGTTCAGGCGGGGTGCTATGTTTAAGAAGAAGTACTCTTTTAGTTTCTATTGCATGATGAACAAGATATTACATTGACAGAATTGCAAAACCTTCTTAAATGGAGTTTTTTAAATTGTCAAGATTTTATCCGTCAGAGGCCTTTTGAGTAGACTTATCCAACTGTATCATGTAGTTTGGCATGTTGAATATCTTTTTCCCCATGCAATGCTCAACATGTAACCATGATTATAGTATCCTATCAACTTTGTAAAGTTGATCATCAGTTGCTTGCTCATTATTTTATTTCAGAATTTCTGAAAAGTTTCTTGGTGCAGGTTGGCTCTGTGGCGCAATGGATAGCGCATTGGACTTCTAGGAAAATGTTAAAAAAGGCATTCAAAGGCTGTGGGTTCGAATCCCACCAGAGTCAATATTATTGCTCAATTTCTTTCATAACGAATTGAAATAGCAATAAACAATGCAGCTTCAGCTTCACCCAAAATCATTTACCAAAATAGCCTTTGAAAGAAGGCCTGTTTTAAACAAAGAGTGCTTGAATAGAAAACATTGTATAATCAATATGCAAGAGGAAATTGTCAGGTGTACTGATGAAAATATAATTTACTAGATAGTAGGAGTTTCGGCCCTTTCTCAATTGTATACTGTCACTGAAGAAGCATGAATTCTAAGTCAGCAGAAAATGAGATAGTACATATCTCAGGACTTAAAATAGATGACATTTAATGCTGAGGTTTCAAAAGTTTGAAATATCAGTTCACTATCAAACGCTACATAATGCTTGTCAATATATGCAATCATATTCATAAATGTAGTGTCGGTTGGTATCCTTCCACATTGTTTTAAGATGAATTGAAGATGAAAGTTAGTAGACACTGGATAGTTCAGTGAGTGGCACAGCAGACTTTTAATATGAGTGTCCAGGTTTGAAGTTCCTGTTCAGGCAGTGTGTTATGTTTAAGAAGATGCACTCTTGAAGTTTCCACTGCTTGATGAATAAGATATTACATTAAGGGAATTGCAAAACCTTCTTATATGGAGTTGTTAAACTCCTTGCTGTTTTATCTGTGCTATGCCTTTTGAGTCGACTTAACACTTAACCAACTGCATTGTATGGTTTGACATGTTGAATATCATTTTTGCTATTCAATGCTCAACATAAATCCAGGATCATAGATTCCTACCAACTTCATAAAGTTGATGAGCAGCTGCTAGCTCATTATTTTATTTGATCATTTCTGTCCGACCTCCTAAAAAGATTAGCTCTGTGGCACAATGGATAGTGCTTTGGCTTTCAAGAGTAATGTAAAGAAGGCATTCAAAAGTTGTGGTTTTGAATCCCACCAGAGGCAATGTTGTCCTACATTTCTTTTATAATGAATTGAAATTGCAATAAATAATGCAGCTTCTTCTTGCTCTGAAATCATTCACCAAAATGGCCTTTGAAAGAAGCCCTTTTTTCAACCGACACCACTTGAATAGAAAATATTGTATAATCTACATATAAGAGGAAATTGACAGGTAGACTGAGTAAAATATAATGTATTAGGCAGTAAGAGTTTTTGGTCCTTTCTTAATTGTGTATTGTCAATGAAGAAGCATGAATTCCGAATCAGCAGAAAATGAGATGGTACAAATTTCAGGACTTAAAGAGATAAAATATAATGCTGAGATGTCAAAAGCTTGAAATATCAATTCATGATAAAACTCTACATATTGATTATCAATATATGTAATGATAATAATAAATGATTGTCAGTAAATGTAAGGTTGGTATCCTTCCAAATTGTTTTAATGTGATTTGAAGATAAGAGTAAGCAGAGCCTGGATAGCTCAGTCGGTAGAGCATCAGACTTTTAATCTGAGGGTCCAGGGTTCACGTCCCTGTGCAGGCGGGGTGCTATGTTTAAGAAGAAGTACTCTTTTAGTTTCTATTGCATGATGAACAAGATATTACATTGACAGAATTGCAAAACCTTCTTAAATGGAGTTTTTTAAATTGTCAAGATTTTATCCGTCAGAGGCCTTTTGAGTAGACTTATCCAACTGTATCATGTAGTTTGGCATGTTGAATATCTTTTTCCCCATGCAATGCTCAACATGTAACCATGATTATAGTATCCTATCAACTTTGTAAAGTTGATCATCAGTTGCTTGCTCATTATTTTATTTCAGAATTTCTGAAAAGTTTCTTGGTGCAGGTTGGCTCTGTGGCGCAATGGATAGCGCATTGGACTTCTAGGAAAATGTTAAAAAAGGCATTCAAAGGCTGTGGGTTCGAATCCCACCAGAGTCAATATTATTGCTCAATTTCTTTCATAACGAATTGAAATAGCAATAAACAATGCAGCTTCAGCTTCACCCAAAATCATTTACCAAAATAGCCTTTGAAAGAAGGCCTGTTTTAAACAAAGAGTGCTTGAATAGAAAACATTGTATAATCAATATGCAAGAGGAAATTGTCAGGTGTACTGATGAAAATATAATTTACTAGATAGTAGGAGTTTCGGCCCTTTCTCAATTGTATACTGTCACTGAAGAAGCATGAATTCTAAGTCAGCAGAAAATGAGATAGTACATATTTCAGGACTTAAAATAGATGACATTTAATGCTGAGGTTTCAAAAGTTTGAAATATCAGTTCACTATCAAACGCTACATAATGCTTGTCAATATATGCAATCATATTCATAAATATAGTGTCGGTTGGAATCCTTCCACATTGTTTTAAGATGAATTGAAGATGAAAGTTAGTAGACACTGGATAGTTCAGTGAGTGGCACAGCAGACTTTTAATATGAGTGTCCAGGTTTGAAGTTCCTGTTCAGGCAGTGTGTTATGTTTAAGAAGATGCACTCTTGAAGTTTCCACTGCTTGATGAATAAGATATTACATTAAGGGAATTGCAAAACCTTCTTATATGGAGTTGTTAAACTCCTTGCTGTTTTATCTGTGCTATGCCTTTTGAGTCGACTTAACACTTAACCAACTGCATTGTATGGTTTGACATGTTGAATATCATTTTTGCTATTCAATGCTCAACATAAATCCAGGATCATAGATTCCTAACAACTTCATAAAGTTGATGAGCAGCTGCTAGCTCATTATTTTATTTGATCATTTCTGTCCGACCTCCTAAAAAGATTGGCTCTGTGGCACAATGGATAGTGCTTTGGCTTTCAAGAGTAATGTAAAGAAGGCATTCAAAAGTTGTGGTTTTGAATCCCACCAGAGGCAATGTTGTCCTACATTTCTTTTATAATGAATTGAAATTGCAATAAATAATGCAGCTTCTTCTTGCTCTGAAATCATTCACCAAAATGGCCTTTGAAAGAAGCCCTTTTTTCAACCGACACCACTTGAATAGAAAATATTGTATAATCTACATATAAGAGGAAATTGACAGGTAGACTGAGTAAAATATAATGTATTAGGCAGTAAGAGTTTTTGGTCCTTTCTTAATTGTGTATTGTCAATGAAGAAGCATGAATTCCGAATCAGCAGAAAATGAGATGGTACAAATTTCAGGACTTAAAGAGATAAAATATAATGCTGAGATGTCAAAAGCTTGAAATATCAATTCATGATAAAACTCTACATATTGATTATCAATATATGTAATGATAATAATAAATGATTGTCAGTAAATGTAAGGTTGGTATCCTTCCAAATTGTTTTAATGTGATTTGAAGATTAGAGTAAGCAGAGCCTGGATAGCTCAGTCGGTAGAGCATCAGACTTTTAATCTGAGGGTCCAGGGTTCACGTCCCTGTGCAGGCGGGGTGCTATGTTTAAGAAGAAGTACTCTTTTAGTTTCTATTGCATGATGAACAAGATATTACATTGACAGAATTGCAAAACCTTCTTAAATGGAGTTTTTTAAATTGTCAAGATTTTATCCGTCAGAGGCCTTTTGAGTAGACTTATCCAACTGTATCATGTAGTTTGGCATGTTGAATATCTTTTTCCCCATGCAATGCTCAACATGTAACCATGATTATAGTATCCTATCAACTTTGTAAAGTTGATCATCAGTTGCTTGCTCATTATTTTATTTCAGAATTTCTGAAAAGTTTCTTGGTGCAGGTTGGCTCTGTGGCGCAATGGATAGCGCATTGGACTTCTAGGAAAATGTTAAAAAAGGCATTCAAAGGCTGTGGGTTCGAATCCCACCAGAGTCAATATTATTGCTCAATTTCTTTCATAACGAATTGAAATAGCAATAAACAATGCAGCTTCAGCTTCACCCAAAATCATTTACCAAAATAGCCTTTGAAAGAAGGCCTGTTTTAAACAAAGAGTGCTTGAATAGAAAACATTGTATAATCAATATGCAAGAGGAAATTGTCAGGTGTACTGATGAAAATATAATTTACTAGATAGTAGGAGTTTCGGCCCTTTCTCAATTGTATACTGTCACTGAAGAAGCATGAATTCTAAGTCAGCAGAAAATGAGATAGTACATATTTCAGGACTTAAAATAGATGACATTTAATGCTGAGGTTTCAAAAGTTTGAAATATCAGTTCACTATCAAACGCTACATAATGCTTGTCAATATATGCAATCATATTCATAAATATAGTGTCGGTTGGTATCCTTCCACATTGTTTTAAGATGAATTGAAGATGAAAGTTAATAGACACTGGATAGTTCAGTGAGTGGCACAGCAGACTTTTAATATGAGTGTCCAGGTTTGAAGTTCCTGTTCAAGCAGTGTGTTATGTTTAAGAAGATGCACTCTTGAAGTTTCCACTGCTTGATGAATAAGATATTACATTAAGGGAATTGCAAAACCTTCTTATATGGAGTTGTTAAACTCCTTGCTGTTTTATCTGTGCTATGCCTTTTGAGTCGACTTAACACTTAACCAACTGCATTGTATGGTTTGACATGTTGAATATCATTTTTGCTATTCAATGCTCAACATAAATCCAGGATCATAGATTCCTACCAACTTCATAAAGTTGATGAGCAGCTGCTAGCTCATTATTTTATTTGATCATTTCTGTCCGACCTCCTAAAAAGATTGGCTCTGTGGCACAATGGATAGTGCTTTGGCTTTCAAGAGTAATGTAAAGAAGGCATTCAAAAGTTGTGGTTTTGAATCCCACCAGAGGCAATGTTGTCCTACATTTCTTTTATAATGAATTGAAATTGCAATAAATAATGCAGCTTCTTCTTGCTCTGAAATCATTCACCAAAATGGCCTTTGAAAGAAGCCCTTTTTTCAACCGACACCACTTGAATAGAAAATATTGTATAATCTACATATAAGAGGAAATTGACAGGTAGACTGAGTAAAATATAATGTATTAGGCAGTAAGAGTTTTTGGTCCTTTCTTAATTGTGTATTGTCAATGAAGAAGCATGAATTCCGAATCAGCAGAAAATGAGATGGTACAAATTTCAGGACTTAAAGAGATAAAATATAATGCTGAGATGTCAAAAGCTTGAAATATCAATTCATGATAAAACTCTACATATTGATTATCAATATATGTAATGATAATAATAAATGATTGTCAGTAAATGTAAGGTTGGTATCCTTCCAAATTGTTTTAATGTGATTTGAAGATAAGAGTAAGCAGAGCCTGGATAGCTCAGTCGGTAGAGCATCAGACTTTTAATCTGAGGGTCCAGGGTTCACGTCCCTGTGCAGGCGGGGTGCTATGTTTAAGAAGAAGTACTCTTTTAGTTTCTATTGCATGATGAACAAGATATTACATTGACAGAATTGCAAAACCTTCTTAAATGGAGTTTTTTAAATTGTCAAGATTTTATCCGTCAGAGGCCTTTTGAGTAGACTTATCCAACTGTATCATGTAGTTTGGCATGTTGAATATCTTTTTCCCCATGCAATGCTCAACATGTAACCATGATTATAGTATCCTATCAACTTTGTAAAGTTGATCATCAGTTGCTTGCTCATTATTTTATTTCAGAATTTCTGAAAAGTTTCTTGGTGCAGGTTGGCTCTGTGGCGCAATGGATAGCGCATTGGACTTCTAGGAAAATGTTAAAAAAGGCATTCAAAGGCTGTGGGTTCGAATCCCACCAGAGTCAATATTATTGCTCAATTTCTTTCATAACGAATTGAAATAGCAATAAACAATGCAGCTTCAGCTTCACCCAAAATCATTTACCAAAATAGCCTTTGAAAGAAGGCCTGTTTTAAACAAAGAGTGCTTGAATAGAAAACATTGTATAATCAATATGCAAGAGGAAATTGTCAGGTGTACTGATGAAAATATAATTTACTAGATAGTAGGAGTTTCGGCCCTTTCTCAATTGTATACTGTCACTGAAGAAGCATGAATTCTAAGTCAGCAGAAAATGAGATAGTACATATTTCAGGACTTAAAATAGATGACATTTAATGCTGAGGTTTCAAAAGTTTGAAATATCAGTTCACTATCAAACGCTACATAATGCTTGTCAATATATGCAATCATATTCATAAATATAGTGTCGGTTGGTATCCTTCCACATTGTTTTAAGATGAATTAAAGATGAAAGTTAGTAGACACTGGATAGTTCAGTGAGTGGCACAGCAGACTTTTAATATGAGTGTCCAGGTTTGAAGTTCCTGTTCAGGCAGTGTGTTATGTTTAAGAAGATGCACTCTTGAAGTTTCCACTGCTTGATGAATAAGATATTACATTAAGGGAATTGCAAAACCTTCTTATATGGAGTTGTTAAACTCCTTGCTGTTTTATCTGTGCTATGCCTTTTGAGTCGACTTAACACTTAACCAACTGCATTGTATGGTTTGACATGTTGAATATCATTTTTGCTATTCAATGCTCAACATAAATCCAGGATCATAGATTCCTACCAACTTCATAAAGTTGATGAGCAGCTGCTAGCTCATTATTTTATTTGATCATTTCTGTCCGACCTCCTAAAAAGATTGGCTCTGTGGCACAATGGATAGTGCTTTGGCTTTCAAGAGTAATGTAAAGAAGGCATTCAAAAGTTGTGGTTTTGAATCCCACCAGAGGCAATGTTGTCCTACATTTCTTTTATAATGAATTGAAATTGCAATAAATAATGCAGCTTCTTCTTGCTCTGAAATCATTCACCAAAATGGCCTTTGAAAGAAGCCCTTTTTTCAACCGACACCACTTGAATAGAAAATATTGTATAATCTACATATAAGAGGAAATTGACAGGTAGACTGAGTAAAATATAATGTATTAGGCAGTAAGAGTTTTTGGTCCTTTCTTAATTGTGTATTGTCAATGAAGAAGCATGAATTCCGAATCAGCAGAAAATGAGATGGTACAAATTTCAGGACTTAAAGAGATAAAATATAATGCTGAGATGTCAAAAGCTTGAAATATCAATTCATGATAAAACTCTACATATTGATTATCAATATATGTAATGATAATAATAAATGATTGTCAGTAAATGTAAGGTTGGTATCCTTCCAAATTGTTTTAATGTGATTTGAAGATTAGAGTAAGCAGAGCCTGGATAGCTCAGTCGGTAGAGCATCAGACTTTTAATCTGAGGGTCCAGGGTTCACGTCCCTGTGCAGGCGGGGTGCTATGTTTAAGAAGAAGTACTCTTTTAGTTTCTATTGCATGATGAACAAGATATTACATTGACAGAATTGCAAAACCTTCTTAAATGGAGTTTTTTAAATTGTCAAGATTTTATCCGTCAGAGGCCTTTTGAGTAGACTTATCCAACTGTATCATGTAGTTTGGCATGTTGAATATCTTTTTCCCCATGCAATGCTCAACATGTAACCATGATTATAGTATCCTATCAACTTTGTAAAGTTGATCATCAGTTGCTTGCTCATTATTTTATTTCAGAATTTCTGAAAAGTTTTTTGGTGCAGGTTGGCTCTGTGGCGCAATGGATAGCGCATTGGACTTCTAGGAAAATGTTAAAAAAGGCATTCAAAGGCTGTGGGTTCGAATCCCACCAGAGTCAATATTATTGCTCAATTTCTTTCATAACGAATTGAAATAGCAATAAACAATGCAGCTTCAGCTTCACCCAAAATCATTTACCAAAATAGCCTTTGAAAGAAGGCCTGTTTTAAACAAAGAGTGCTTGAATAGAAAACATTGTATAATCAATATGCAAGAGGAAATTGTCAGGTGTACTGATGAAAATATAATTTACTAGATAGTAGGAGTTTCGGCCCTTTCTCAATTGTATACTGTCACTGAAGAAGCATGAATTCTAAGTCAGCAGAAAATGAGATAGTACATATTTCAGGACTTAAAATAGATGACATTTAATGCTGAGGTTTCAAAAGTTTGAAATATCAGTTCACTATCAAACGCTACATAATGCTTGTCAATATATGCAATCATATTCATAAATATAGTGTCGGTTGGTATCCTTCCACATTGTTTTAAGATGAATTGAAGATGAAAGTTAGTAGACACTGGATAGTTCAGTGAGTGGCACAGCAGACTTTTAATATGAGTGTCCAGGTTTGAAGTTCCTGTTCAGGCAGTGTGTTATGTTTAAGAAGATGCACTCTTGAAGTTTCCACTGCTTGATGAATAAGATATTACATTAAGGGAATTGCAAAACCTTCTTATATGGAGTTGTTAAACTCCTTGCTGTTTTATCTGTGCTATGCCTTTTGAGTCGACTTAACACTTAACCAACTGCATTGTATGGTTTGACATGTTGAATATCATTTTTGCTATTCAATGCTCAACATAAATCCAGGATCATAGATTCCTACCAACTTCATAAAGTTGATGAGCAGCTGCTAGCTCATTATTTTATTTGATCATTTCTGTCCGACCTCCTAAAAAGATTGGCTCTGTGGCACAATGGATAGTGCTTTGGCTTTCAAGAGTAATGTAAAGAAGGCATTCAAAAGTTGTGGTTTTGAATCCCACCAGAGGCAATGTTGTCCTACATTTCTTTTATAATGAATTGAAATTGCAATAAATAATGCAGCTTCTTCTTGCTCTGAAATCATTCACCAAAATGGCCTTTGAAAGAAGCCCTTTTTTCAACCGACACCACTTGAATAGAAAATATTGTATAATCTACATATAAGAGGAAATTGACAGGTAGACTGAGTAAAATATAATGTATTAGGCAGTAAGAGTTTTTGGTCCTTTCTTAATTGTGTATTGTCAATGAAGAAGCATGAATTCCGAATCAGCAGAAAATGAGATGGTACAAATTTCAGGACTTAAAGAGATAAAATATAATGCTGAGATGTCAAAAGCTTGAAATATCAATTCATGATAAAACTCTACATATTGATTATCAATATATGTAATGATAATAATAAATGATTGTCAGTAAATGTAAGGTTGGTATCCTTCCAAATTGTTTTAATGTGATTTGAAGATTAGAGTAAGCAGAGCCTGGATAGCTCAGTCGGTAGAGCATCAGACTTTTAATCTGAGGGTCCAGGGTTCACGTCCCTGTGCAGGCGGGGTGCTATGTTTAAGAAGAAGTACTCTTTTAGTTTCTATTGCATGATGAACAAGATATTACATTGACAGAATTGCAAAACCTTCTTAAATGGAGTTTTTTAAATTGTCAAGATTTTATCCGTCAGAGGCCTTTTGAGTAGACTTATCCAACTGTATCATGTAGTTTGGCATGTTGAATATCTTTTTCCCCATGCAATGCTCAACATGTAACCATGATTATAGTATCCTATCAACTTTGTAAAGTTGATCATCAGTTGCTTGCTCATTATTTTATTTCAGAATTTCTGAAAAGTTTCTTGGTGCAGGTTGGCTCTGTGGCGCAATGGATAGCGCATTGGACTTCTAGGAAAATGTTAAAAAAGGCATTCAAAGGCTGTGGGTTCGAATACCACCAGAGTCAATATTATTGCTCAATTTCTTTCATAACGAATTGAAATAGCAATAAACAATGCAGCTTCAGCTTCACCCAAAATCATTTACCAAAATAGCCTTTGAAAGAAGGCCTGTTTTAAACAAAGAGTGCTTGAATAGAAAACATTGTATAATCAATATGCAAGAGGAAATTGTCAGGTGTACTGATGAAAATATAATTTACTAGATAGTAGGAGTTTCGGCCCTTTCTCAATTGTATACTGTCACTGAAGAAGCATGAATTCTAAGTCAGCAGAAAATGAGATAGTACATATCTCAGGACTTAAAATAGATGACATTTAATGCTGAGGTTTCAAAAGTTTGAAATATCAGTTCACTATCAAACGCTACATAATGCTTGTCAATATATGCAATCATATTCATAAATATAGTGTCGGTTGGTATCCTTCCACATTGTTTTAAGATGAATTGAAGATGAAAGTTAGTAGACACTGGATAGTTCAGTGAGTGGCACAGCAGACTTTTAATATGAGTGTCCAGGTTTGAAGTTCCTGTTCAGGCAGTGTGTTATGTTTAAGAAGATGCACTCTTGAAGTTTCCACTGCTTGATGAATAAGATATTACATTAAGGGAATTGCAAAACCTTCTTATATGGAGTTGTTAAACTCCTTGCTGTTTTATCTGTGCTATGCCTTTTGAGTCGACTTAACACTTAACCAACTGCATTGTATGGTTTGACATGTTGAATATCATTTTTGCTATTCAATGCTCAACATAAATCCAGGATCATAGATTCCTACCAACTTCATAAAGTTGATGAGCAGCTGCTAGCTCATTATTTTATTTGATCATTTCTGTCCGACCTCCTAAAAAGATTGGCTCTGTGGCACAATGGATAGTGCTTTGGCTTTCAAGAGTAATGTAAAGAAGGCATTCAAAAGTTGTGGTTTTGAATCCCACCAGAGGCAATGTTGTCCTACATTTCTTTTATAATGAATTGAAATTGCAATAAATAATGCAGCTTCTTCTTGCTCTGAAATCATTCACCAAAATGGCCTTTGAAAGAAGCCCTTTTTTCAACCGACACCACTTGAATAGAAAATATTGTATAATCTACATATAAGAGGAAATTGACAGGTAGACTGAGTAAAATATAATGTATTAGGCAGTAAGAGTTTTTGGTCCTTTCTTAATTGTGTATTGTCAATGAAGAAGCATGAATTCCGAATCAGCAGAAAATGAGATGGTACAAATTTCAGGACTTAAAGAGATAAAATATAATGCTGAGATGTCAAAAGCTTGAAATATCAATTCATGATAAAACTCTACATATTGATTATCAATATATGTAATGATAATAATAAATGATTGTCAGTAAATGTAAGGTTGGTATCCTTCCAAATTGTTTTAATGTGATTTGAAGATAAGAGTAAGCAGAGCCTGGATAGCTCAGTCGGTAGAGCATCAGACTTTTAATCTGAGGGTCCAGGGTTCACGTCCCTGTGCAGGCGGGGTGCTATGTTTAAGAAGAAGTACTCTTTTAGTTTCTATTGCATGATGAACAAGATATTACATTGACAGAATTGCAAAACCTTCTTAAATGGAGTTTTTTAAATTGTCAAGATTTTATCCGTCAGAGGCCTTTTGAGTAGACTTATCCAACTGTATCATGTAGTTTGGCATGTTGAATATCTTTTTCCCCATGCAATGCTCAACATGTAACCATGATTATAGTATCCTATCAACTTTGTAAAGTTGATCATCAGTTGCTTGCTCATTATTTTATTTCAGAATTTCTGAAAAGTTTCTTGGTGCAGGTTGGCTCTGTGGCGCAATGGATAGCGCATTGGACTTCTAGGAAAATGTTAAAAAAGGCATTCAAAGGCTGTGGGTTCGAATCCCACCAGAGTCAATATTATTGCTCAATTTCTTTCATAACGAATTGAAATAGCAATAAACAATGCAGCTTCAGCTTCACCCAAAATCATTTACCAAAATAGCCTTTGAAAGAAGGCCTGTTTTAAACAAAGAGTGCTTGAATAGAAAACATTGTATAATCAATATGCAAGAGGAAATTGTCAGGTGTACTGATGAAAATATAATTTACTAGATAGTAGGAGTTTCGGCCCTTTCTCAATTGTATACTGTCACTGAAGAAGCATGAATTCTAAGTCAGCAGAAAATGAGATAGTACATATTTCAGGACTTAAAATAGATGACATTTAATGCTGAGGTTTCAAAAGTTTGAAATATCAGTTCACTATCAAACGCTACATAATGCTTGTCAATATATGCAATCATATTCATAAATATAGTGTCGGTTGGAATCCTTCCACATTGTTTTAAGATGAATTGAAGATGAAAGTTAGTAGACACTGGATAGTTCAGTGAGTGGCACAGCAGACTTTTAATATGAGTGTCCAGGTTTGAAGTTCCTGTTCAGGCAGTGTGTTATGTTTAAGAAGATGCACTCTTGAAGTTTCCACTGCTTGATGAATAAGATATTACATTAAGGGAATTGCAAAACCTTCTTATATGGAGTTGTTAAACTCCTTGCTGTTTTATCTGTGCTATGCCTTTTGAGTCGACTTAACACTTAACCAACTGCATTGTATGGTTTGACATGTTGAATATCATTTTTGCTATTCAATGCTCAACATAAATCCAGGATCATAGATTCCTAACAACTTCATAAAGTTGATGAGCAGCTGCTAGCTCATTATTTTATTTGATCATTTCTGTCCGACCTCCTAAAAAGATTGGCTCTGTGGCACAATGGATAGTGCTTTGGCTTTCAAGAGTAATGTAAAGAAGGCATTCAAAAGTTGTGGTTTTGAATCCCACCAGAGGCAATGTTGTCCTACATTTCTTTTATAATGAATTGAAATTGCAATAAATAATGCAGCTTCTTCTTGCTCTGAAATCATTCACCAAAATGGCCTTTGAAAGAAGCCCTTTTTTCAACCGACACCACTTGAATAGAAAATATTGTATAATCTACATATAAGAGGAAATTGACAGGTAGACTGAGTAAAATATAATGTATTAGGCAGTAAGAGTTTTTGGTCCTTTCTTAATTGTGTATTGTCAATGAAGAAGCATGAATTCCGAATCAGCAGAAAATGAGATGGTACAAATTTCAGGACTTAAAGAGATAAAATATAATGCTGAGATGTCAAAAGCTTGAAATATCAATTCATGATAAAACTCTACATATTGATTATCAATATATGTAATGATAATAATAAATGATTGTCAGTAAATGTAAGGTTGGTATCCTTCCAAATTGTTTTAATGTGATTTGAAGATTAGAGTAAGCAGAGCCTGGATAGCTCAGTCGGTAGAGCATCAGACTTTTAATCTGAGGGTCCAGGGTTCACGTCCCTGTGCAGGCGGGGTGCTATGTTTAAGAAGAAGTACTCTTTTAGTTTCTATTGCATGATGAACAAGATATTACATTGACAGAATTGCAAAACCTTCTTAAATGGAGTTTTTTAAATTGTCAAGATTTTATCCGTCAGAGGCCTTTTGAGTAGACTTATCCAACTGTATCATGTAGTTTGGCATGTTGAATATCTTTTTCCCCATGCAATGCTCAACATGTAACCATGATTATAGTATCCTATCAACTTTGTAAAGTTGATCATCAGTTGCTTGCTCATTATTTTATTTCAGAATTTCTGAAAAGTTTCTTGGTGCAGGTTGGCTCTGTGGCGCAATGGATAGCGCATTGGACTTCTAGGAAAATGTTAAAAAAGGCATTCAAAGGCTGTGGGTTCGAATCCCACCAGAGTCAATATTATTGCTCAATTTCTTTCATAACGAATTGAAATAGCAATAAACAATGCAGCTTCAGCTTCACCCAAAATCATTTACCAAAATAGCCTTTGAAAGAAGGCCTGTTTTAAACAAAGAGTGCTTGAATAGAAAACATTGTATAATCAATATGCAAGAGGAAATTGTCAGGTGTACTGATGAAAATATAATTTACTAGATAGTAGGAGTTTCGGCCCTTTCTCAATTGTATACTGTCACTGAAGAAGCATGAATTCTAAGTCAGCAGAAAATGAGATAGTACATATTTCAGGACTTAAAATAGATGACATTTAATGCTGAGGTTTCAAAAGTTTGAAATATCAGTTCACTATCAAACGCTACATAATGCTTGTCAATATATGCAATCATATTCATAAATATAGTGTCGGTTGGTATCCTTCCACATTGTTTTAAGATGAATTGAAGATGAAAGTTAATAGACACTGGATAGTTCAGTGAGTGGCACAGCAGACTTTTAATATGAGTGTCCAGGTTTGAAGTTCCTGTTCAAGCAGTGTGTTATGTTTAAGAAGATGCACTCTTGAAGTTTCCACTGCTTGATGAATAAGATATTACATTAAGGGAATTGCAAAACCTTCTTATATGGAGTTGTTAAACTCCTTGCTGTTTTATCTGTGCTATGCCTTTTGAGTCGACTTAACACTTAACCAACTGCATTGTATGGTTTGACATGTTGAATATCATTTTTGCTATTCAATGCTCAACATAAATCCAGGATCATAGATTCCTACCAACTTCATAAAGTTGATGAGCAGCTGCTAGCTCATTATTTTATTTGATCATTTCTGTCCGACCTCCTAAAAAGATTGGCTCTGTGGCACAATGGATAGTGCTTTGGCTTTCAAGAGTAATGTAAAGAAGGCATTCAAAAGTTGTGGTTTTGAATCCCACCAGAGGCAATGTTGTCCTACATTTCTTTTATAATGAATTGAAATTGCAATAAATAATGCAGCTTCTTCTTGCTCTGAAATCATTCACCAAAATGGCCTTTGAAAGAAGCCCTTTTTTCAACCGACACCACTTGAATAGAAAATATTGTATAATCTACATATAAGAGGAAATTGACAGGTAGACTGAGTAAAATATAATGTATTAGGCAGTAAGAGTTTTTGGTCCTTTCTTAATTGTGTATTGTCAATGAAGAAGCATGAATTCCGAATCAGCAGAAAATGAGATGGTACAAATTTCAGGACTTAAAGAGATAAAATATAATGCTGAGATGTCAAAAGCTTGAAATATCAATTCATGATAAAACTCTACATATTGATTATCAATATATGTAATGATAATAATAAATGATTGTCAGTAAATGTAAGGTTGGTATCCTTCCAAATTGTTTTAATGTGATTTGAAGATAAGAGTAAGCAGAGCCTGGATAGCTCAGTCGGTAGAGCATCAGACTTTTAATCTGAGGGTCCAGGGTTCACGTCCCTGTGCAGGCGGGGTGCTATGTTTAAGAAGAAGTACTCTTTTAGTTTCTATTGCATGATGAACAAGATATTACATTGACAGAATTGCAAAACCTTCTTAAATGGAGTTTTTTAAATTGTCAAGATTTTATCCGTCAGAGGCCTTTTGAGTAGACTTATCCAACTGTATCATGTAGTTTGGCATGTTGAATATCTTTTTCCCCATGCAATGCTCAACATGTAACCATGATTATAGTATCCTATCAACTTTGTAAAGTTGATCATCAGTTGCTTGCTCATTATTTTATTTCAGAATTTCTGAAAAGTTTCTTGGTGCAGGTTGGCTCTGTGGCGCAATGGATAGCGCATTGGACTTCTAGGAAAATGTTAAAAAAGGCATTCAAAGGCTGTGGGTTCGAATCCCACCAGAGTCAATATTATTGCTCAATTTCTTTCATAACGAATTGAAATAGCAATAAACAATGCAGCTTCAGCTTCACCCAAAATCATTTACCAAAATAGCCTTTGAAAGAAGGCCTGTTTTAAACAAAGAGTGCTTGAATAGAAAACACTGTATAATCAATATGCAAGAGGAAATTGTCAGGTGTACTGATGAAAATATAATTTACTAGATAGTAGGAGTTTCGGCCCTTTCTCAATTGTATACTGTCACTGAAGAAGCATGAATTCTAAGTCAGCAGAAAATGAGATAGTACATATTTCAGGACTTAAAATAGATGACATTTAATGCTGAGGTTTCAAAAGTTTGAAATATCAGTTCACTATCAAACGCTACATAATGCTTGTCAATATATGCAATCATATTCATAAATATAGTGTCGGTTGGTATCCTTCCACATTGTTTTAAGATGAATTAAAGATGAAAGTTAGTAGACACTGGATAGTTCAGTGAGTGGCACAGCAGACTTTTAATATGAGTGTCCAGGTTTGAAGTTCCTGTTCAGGCAGTGTGTTATGTTTAAGAAGATGCACTCTTGAAGTTTCCACTGCTTGATGAATAAGATATTACATTAAGGGAATTGCAAAACCTTCTTATATGGAGTTGTTAAACTCCTTGCTGTTTTATCTGTGCTATGCCTTTTGAGTCGACTTAACACTTAACCAACTGCATTGTATGGTTTGACATGTTGAATATCATTTTTGCTATTCAATGCTCAACATAAATCCAGGATCATAGATTCCTACCAACTTCATAAAGTTGATGAGCAGCTGCTAGCTCATTATTTTATTTGATCATTTCTGTCCGACCTCCTAAAAAGATTGGCTCTGTGGCACAATGGATAGTGCTTTGGCTTTCAAGAGTAATGTAAAGAAGGCATTCAAAAGTTGTGGTTTTGAATCCCACCAGAGGCAATGTTGTCCTACATTTCTTTTATAATGAATTGAAATTGCAATAAATAATGCAGCTTCTTCTTGCTCTGAAATCATTCACCAAAATGGCCTTTGAAAGAAGCCCTTTTTTCAACCGACACCACTTGAATAGAAAATATTGTATAATCTACATATAAGAGGAAATTGACAGGTAGACTGAGTAAAATATAATGTATTAGGCAGTAAGAGTTTTTGGTCCTTTCTTAATTGTGTATTGTCAATGAAGAAGCATGAATTCCGAATCAGCAGAAAATGAGATGGTACAAATTTCAGGACTTAAAGAGATAAAATATAATGCTGAGATGTCAAAAGCTTGAAATATCAATTCATGATAAAACTCTACATATTGATTATCAATATATGTAATGATAATAATAAATGATTGTCAGTAAATGTAAGGTTGGTATCCTTCCAAATTGTTTTAATGTGATTTGAAGATTAGAGTAAGCAGAGCCTGGATAGCTCAGTCGGTAGAGCATCAGACTTTTAATCTGAGGGTCCAGGGTTCACGTCCCTGTGCAGGCGGGGTGCTATGTTTAAGAAGAAGTACTCTTTTAGTTTCTATTGCATGATGAACAAGATATTACATTGACAGAATTGCAAAACCTTCTTAAATGGAGTTTTTTAAATTGTCAAGATTTTATCCGTCAGAGGCCTTTTGAGTAGACTTATCCAACTGTATCATGTAGTTTGGCATGTTGAATATCTTTTTCCCCATGCAATGCTCAACATGTAACCATGATTATAGTATCCTATCAACTTTGTAAAGTTGATCATCAGTTGCTTGCTCATTATTTTATTTCAGAATTTCTGAAAAGTTTTTTGGTGCAGGTTGGCTCTGTGGCGCAATGGATAGCGCATTGGACTTCTAGGAAAATGTTAAAAAAGGCATTCAAAGGCTGTGGGTTCGAATCCCACCAGAGTCAATATTATTGCTCAATTTCTTTCATAACGAATTGAAATAGCAATAAACAATGCAGCTTCAGCTTCACCCAAAATCATTTACCAAAATAGCCTTTGAAAGAAGGCCTGTTTTAAACAAAGAGTGCTTGAATAGAAAACATTGTATAATCAATATGCAAGAGGAAATTGTCAGGTGTACTGATGAAAATATAATTTACTAGATAGTAGGAGTTTCGGCCCTTTCTCAATTGTATACTGTCACTGAAGAAGCATGAATTCTAAGTCAGCAGAAAATGAGATAGTACATATTTCAGGACTTAAAATAGATGACATTTAATGCTGAGGTTTCAAAAGTTTGAAATATCAGTTCACTATCAAACGCTACATAATGCTTGTCAATATATGCAATCATATTCATAAATATAGTGTCGGTTGGTATCCTTCCACATTGTTTTAAGATGAATTGAAGATGAAAGTTAGTAGACACTGGATAGTTCAGTGAGTGGCACAGCAGACTTTTAATATGAGTGTCCAGGTTTGAAGTTCCTGTTCAGGCAGTGTGTTATGTTTAAGAAGATGCACTCTTGAAGTTTCCACTGCTTGATGAATAAGATATTACATTAAGGGAATTGCAAAACCTTCTTATATGGAGTTGTTAAACTCCTTGCTGTTTTATCTGTGCTATGCCTTTTGAGTCGACTTAACACTTAACCAACTGCATTGTATGGTTTGACATGTTGAATATCATTTTTGCTATTCAATGCTCAACATAAATCCAGGATCATAGATTCCTACCAACTTCATAAAGTTGATGAGCAGCTGCTAGCTCATTATTTTATTTGATCATTTCTGTCCGACCTCCTAAAAAGATTGGCTCTGTGGCACAATGGATAGTGCTTTGGCTTTCAAGAGTAATGTAAAGAAGGCATTCAAAAGTTGTGGTTTTGAATCCCACCAGAGGCAATGTTGTCCTACATTTCTTTTATAATGAATTGAAATTGCAATAAATAATGCAGCTTCTTCTTGCTCTGAAATCATTCACCAAAATGGCCTTTGAAAGAAGCCCTTTTTTCAACCGACACCACTTGAATAGAAAATATTGTATAATCTACATATAAGAGGAAATTGACAGGTAGACTGAGTAAAATATAATGTATTAGGCAGTAAGAGTTTTTGGTCCTTTCTTAATTGTGTATTGTCAATGAAGAAGCATGAATTCCGAATCAGCAGAAAATGAGATGGTACAAATTTCAGGACTTAAAGAGATAAAATATAATGCTGAGATGTCAAAAGCTTGAAATATCAATTCATGATAAAACTCTACATATTGATTATCAATATATGTAATGATAATAATAAATGATTGTCAGTAAATGTAAGGTTGGTATCCTTCCAAATTGTTTTAATGTGATTTGAAGATTAGAGTAAGCAGAGCCTGGATAGCTCAGTCGGTAGAGCATCAGACTTTTAATCTGAGGGTCCAGGGTTCACGTCCCTGTGCAGGCGGGGTGCTATGTTTAAGAAGAAGTACTCTTTTAGTTTCTATTGCATGATGAACAAGATATTACATTGACAGAATTGCAAAACCTTCTTAAATGGAGTTTTTTAAATTGTCAAGATTTTATCCGTCAGAGGCCTTTTGAGTAGACTTATCCAACTGTATCATGTAGTTTGGCATGTTGAATATCTTTTTCCCCATGCAATGCTCAACATGTAACCATGATTATAGTATCCTATCAACTTTGTAAAGTTGATCATCAGTTGCTTGCTCATTATTTTATTTCAGAATTTCTGAAAAGTTTTTTGGTGCAGGTTGGCTCTGTGGCGCAATGGATAGCGCATTGGACTTCTAGGAAAATGTTAAAAAAGGCATTCAAAGGCTGTGGGTTCGAATCCCACCAGAGTCAATATTATTGCTCAATTTCTTTCATAACGAATTGAAATAGCAATAAACAATGCAGCTTCAGCTTCACCCAAAATCATTTACCAAAATAGCCTTTGAAAGAAGGCCTGTTTTAAACAAAGAGTGCTTGAATAGAAAACATTGTATAATCAATATGCAAGAGGAAATTGTCAGGTGTACTGATGAAAATATAATTTACTAGATAGTAGGAGTTTCGGCCCTTTCTCAATTGTATACTGTCACTGAAGAAGCATGAATTCTAAGTCAGCAGAAAATGAGATAGTACATATTTCAGGACTTAAAATAGATGACATTTAATGCTGAGGTTTCAAAAGTTTGAAATATCAGTTCACTATCAAACGCTACATAATGCTTGTCAATATATGCAATCATATTCATAAATATAGTGTCGGTTGGTATCCTTCCACATTGTTTTAAGATGAATTGAAGATGAAAGTTAGTAGACACTGGATAGTTCAGTGAGTGGCACAGCAGACTTTTAATATGAGTGTCCAGGTTTGAAGTTCCTGTTCAGGCAGTGTGTTATGTTTAAGAAGATGCACTCTTGAAGTTTCCACTGCTTGATGAATAAGATATTACATTAAGGGAATTGCAAAACCTTCTTATATGGAGTTGTTAAACTCCTTGCTGTTTTATCTGTGCTATGCCTTTTGAGTCGACTTAACACTTAACCAACTGCATTGTATGGTTTGACATGTTGAATATCATTTTTGCTATTCAATGCTCAACATAAATCCAGGATCATAGATTCCTACCAACTTCATAAAGTTGATGAGCAGCTGCTAGCTCATTATTTTATTTGATCATTTCTGTCCGACCTCCTAAAAAGATTGGCTCTGTGGCACAATGGATAGTGCTTTGGCTTTCAAGAGTAATGTAAAGAAGGCATTCAAAAGTTGTGGTTTTGAATCCCACCAGAGGCAATGTTGTCCTACATTTCTTTTATAATGAATTGAAATTGCAATAAATAATGCAGCTTCTTCTTGCTCTGAAATCATTCACCAAAATGGCCTTTGAAAGAAGCCCTTTTTTCAACCGACACCACTTGAATAGAAAATATTGTATAATCTACATATAAGAGGAAATTGACAGGTAGACTGAGTAAAATATAATGTATTAGGCAGTAAGAGTTTTTGGTCCTTTCTTAATTGTGTATTGTCAATGAAGAAGCATGAATTCCGAATCAGCAGAAAATGAGATGGTACAAATTTCAGGACTTAAAGAGATAAAATATAATGCTGAGATGTCAAAAGCTTGAAATATCAATTCATGATAAAACTCTACATATTGATTATCAATATATGTAATGATAATAATAAATGATTGTCAGTAAATGTAAGGTTGGTATCCTTCCAAATTGTTTTAATGTGATTTGAAGATTAGAGTAAGCAGAGCCTGGATAGCTCAGTCGGTAGAGCATCAGACTTTTAATCTGAGGGTCCAGGGTTCACGTCCCTGTGCAGGCGGGGTGCTATGTTTAAGAAGAAGTACTCTTTTAGTTTCTATTGCATGATGAACAAGATATTACATTGACAGAATTGCAAAACCTTCTTAAATGGAGTTTTTTAAATTGTCAAGATTTTATCCGTCAGAGGCCTTTTGAGTAGACTTATCCAACTGTATCATGTAGTTTGGCATGTTGAATATCTTTTTCCCCATGCAATGCTCAACATGTAACCATGATTATAGTATCCTATCAACTTTGTAAAGTTGATCATCAGTTGCTTGCTCATTATTTTATTTCAGAATTTCTGAAAAGTTTCTTGGTGCAGGTTGGCTCTGTGGCGCAATGGATAGCGCATTGGACTTCTAGGAAAATGTTAAAAAAGGCATTCAAAGGCTGTGGGTTCGAATACCACCAGAGTCAATATTATTGCTCAATTTCTTTCATAACGAATTGAAATAGCAATAAACAATGCAGCTTCAGCTTCACCCAAAATCATTTACCAAAATAGCCTTTGAAAGAAGGCCTGTTTTAAACAAAGAGTGCTTGAATAGAAAACATTGTATAATCAATATGCAAGAGGAAATTGTCAGGTGTACTGATGAAAATATAATTTACTAGATAGTAGGAGTTTCGGCCCTTTCTCAATTGTATACTGTCACTGAAGAAGCATGAATTCTAAGTCAGCAGAAAATGAGATAGTACATATTTCAGGACTTAAAATAGATGACATTTAATGCTGAGGTTTCAAAAGTTTGAAATATCAGTTCACTATCAAACGCTACATAATGCTTGTCAATATATGCAATCATATTCATAAATATAGTGTCGGTTGGTATCCTTCCACATTGTTTTAAGATGAATTGAAGATGAAAGTTAGTAGACACTGGATAGTTCAGTGAGTGGCACAGCAGACTTTTAATATGAGTGTCCAGGTTTGAAGTTCCTGTTCAGGCAGTGTGTTATGTTTAAGAAGATGCACTCTTGAAGTTTCCACTGCTTGATGAATAAGATATTACATTAAGGGAATTGCAAAACCTTCTTATATGGAGTTGTTAAACTCCTTGCTGTTTTATCTGTGCTATGCCTTTTGAGTCGACTTAACACTTAACCAACTGCATTGTATGGTTTGACATGTTGAATATCATTTTTGCTATTCAATGCTCAACATAAATCCAGGATCATAGATTCCTACCAACTTCATAAAGTTGATGAGCAGCTGCTAGCTCATTATTTTATTTGATCATTTCTGTCCGACCTCCTAAAAAGATTGGCTCTGTGGCACAATGGATAGTGCTTTGGCTTTCAAGAGTAATGTAAAGAAGGCATTCAAAAGTTGTGGTTTTGAATCCCACCAGAGGCAATGTTGTCCTACATTTCTTTTATAATGAATTGAAATTGCAATAAATAATGCAGCTTCTTCTTGCTCTGAAATCATTCACCAAAATGGCCTTTGAAAGAAGCCCTTTTTTCAACCGACACCACTTGAATAGAAAATATTGTATAATCTACATATAAGAGGAAATTGACAGGTAGACTGAGTAAAATATAATGTATTAGGCAGTAAGAGTTTTTGGTCCTTTCTTAATTGTGTATTGTCAATGAAGAAGCATGAATTCCGAATCAGCAGAAAATGAGATGGTACAAATTTCAGGACTTAAAGAGATAAAATATAATGCTGAGATGTCAAAAGCTTGAAATATCAATTCATGATAAAACTCTACATATTGATTATCAATATATGTAATGATAATAATAAATGATTGTCAGTAAATGTAAGGTTGGTATCCTTCCAAATTGTTTTAATGTGATTTGAAGATAAGAGTAAGCAGAGCCTGGATAGCTCAGTCGGTAGAGCATCAGACTTTTAATCTGAGGGTCCAGGGTTCACGTCCCTGTGCAGGCGGGGTGCTATGTTTAAGAAGAAGTACTCTTTTAGTTTCTATTGCATGATGAACAAGATATTACATTGACAGAATTGCAAAACCTTCTTAAATGGAGTTTTTTAAATTGTCAAGATTTTATCCGTCAGAGGCCTTTTGAGTAGACTTATCCAACTGTATCATGTAGTTTGGCATGTTGAATATCTTTTTCCCCATGCAATGCTCAACATGTAACCATGATTATAGTATCCTATCAACTTTGTAAAGTTGATCATCAGTTGCTTGCTCATTATTTTATTTCAGAATTTCTGAAAAGTTTCTTGGTGCAGGTTGGCTCTGTGGCGCAATGGATAGCGCATTGGACTTCTAGGAAAATGTTAAAAAAGGCATTCAAAGGCTGTGGGTTCGAATCCCACCAGAGTCAATATTATTGCTCAATTTCTTTCATAACGAATTGAAATAGCAATAAACAATGCAGCTTCAGCTTCACCCAAAATCATTTACCAAAATAGCCTTTGAAAGAAGGCCTGTTTTAAACAAAGAGTGCTTGAATAGAAAACATTGTATAATCAATATGCAAGAGGAAATTGTCAGGTGTACTGATGAAAATATAATTTACTAGATAGTAGGAGTTTCGGCCCTTTCTCAATTGTATACTGTCACTGAAGAAGCATGAATTCTAAGTCAGCAGAAAATGAGATAGTACATATTTCAGGACTTAAAATAGATGACATTTAATGCTGAGGTTTCAAAAGTTTGAAATATCAGTTCACTATCAAACGCTACATAATGCTTGTCAATATATGCAATCATATTCATAAATATAGTGTCGGTTGGAATCCTTCCACATTGTTTTAAGATGAATTGAAGATGAAAGTTAGTAGACACTGGATAGTTCAGTGAGTGGCACAGCAGACTTTTAATATGAGTGTCCAGGTTTGAAGTTCCTGTTCAGGCAGTGTGTTATGTTTAAGAAGATGCACTCTTGAAGTTTCCACTGCTTGATGAATAAGATATTACATTAAGGGAATTGCAAAACCTTCTTATATGGAGTTGTTAAACTCCTTGCTGTTTTATCTGTGCTATGCCTTTTGAGTCGACTTAACACTTAACCAACTGCATTGTATGGTTTGACATGTTGAATATCATTTTTGCTATTCAATGCTCAACATAAATCCAGGATCATAGATTCCTAACAACTTCATAAAGTTGATGAGCAGCTGCTAGCTCATTATTTTATTTGATCATTTCTGTCCGACCTCCTAAAAAGATTGGCTCTGTGGCACAATGGATAGTGCTTTGGCTTTCAAGAGTAATGTAAAGAAGGCATTCAAAAGTTGTGGTTTTGAATCCCACCAGAGGCAATGTTGTCCTACATTTCTTTTATAATGAATTGAAATTGCAATAAATAATGCAGCTTCTTCTTGCTCTGAAATCATTCACCAAAATGGCCTTTGAAAGAAGCCCTTTTTTCAACCGACACCACTTGAATAGAAAATATTGTATAATCTACATATAAGAGGAAATTGACAGGTAGACTGAGTAAAATATAATGTATTAGGCAGTAAGAGTTTTTGGTCCTTTCTTAATTGTGTATTGTCAATGAAGAAGCATGAATTCCGAATCAGCAGAAAATGAGATGGTACAAATTTCAGGACTTAAAGAGATAAAATATAATGCTGAGATGTCAAAAGCTTGAAATATCAATTCATGATAAAACTCTACATATTGATTATCAATATATGTAATGATAATAATAAATGATTGTCAGTAAATGTAAGGTTGGTATCCTTCCAAATTGTTTTAATGTGATTTGAAGATTAGAGTAAGCAGAGCCTGGATAGCTCAGTCGGTAGAGCATCAGACTTTTAATCTGAGGGTCCAGGGTTCACGTCCCTGTGCAGGCGGGGTGCTATGTTTAAGAAGAAGTACTCTTTTAGTTTCTATTGCATGATGAACAAGATATTACATTGACAGAATTGCAAAACCTTCTTAAATGGAGTTTTTTAAATTGTCAAGATTTTATCCGTCAGAGGCCTTTTGAGTAGACTTATCCAACTGTATCATGTAGTTTGGCATGTTGAATATCTTTTTCCCCATGCAATGCTCAACATGTAACCATGATTATAGTATCCTATCAACTTTGTAAAGTTGATCATCAGTTGCTTGCTCATTATTTTATTTCAGAATTTCTGAAAAGTTTCTTGGTGCAGGTTGGCTCTGTGGCGCAATGGATAGCGCATTGGACTTCTAGGAAAATGTTAAAAAAGGCATTCAAAGGCTGTGGGTTCGAATCCCACCAGAGTCAATATTATTGCTCAATTTCTTTCATAACGAATTGAAATAGCAATAAACAATGCAGCTTCAGCTTCACCCAAAATCATTTACCAAAATAGCCTTTGAAAGAAGGCCTGTTTTAAACAAAGAGTGCTTGAATAGAAAACATTGTATAATCAATATGCAAGAGGAAATTGTCAGGTGTACTGATGAAAATATAATTTACTAGATAGTAGGAGTTTCGGCCCTTTCTCAATTGTATACTGTCACTGAAGAAGCATGAATTCTAAGTCAGCAGAAAATGAGATAGTACATATTTCAGGACTTAAAATAGATGACATTTAATGCTGAGGTTTCAAAAGTTTGAAATATCAGTTCACTATCAAACGCTACATAATGCTTGTCAATATATGCAATCATATTCATAAATATAGTGTCGGTTGGAATCCTTCCACATTGTTTTAAGATGAATTGAAGATGAAAGTTAGTAGACACTGGATAGTTCAGTGAGTGGCACAGCAGACTTTTAATATGAGTGTCCAGGTTTGAAGTTCCTGTTCAGGCAGTGTGTTATGTTTAAGAAGATGCACTCTTGAAGTTTCCACTGCTTGATGAATAAGATATTACATTAAGGGAATTGCAAAACCTTCTTATATGGAGTTGTTAAACTCCTTGCTGTTTTATCTGTGCTATGCCTTTTGAGTCGACTTAACACTTAACCAACTGCATTGTATGGTTTGACATGTTGAATATCATTTTTGCTATTCAATGCTCAACATAAATCCAGGATCATAGATTCCTAACAACTTCATAAAGTTGATGAGCAGCTGCTAGCTCATTATTTTATTTGATCATTTCTGTCCGACCTCCTAAAAAGATTGGCTCTGTGGCACAATGGATAGTGCTTTGGCTTTCAAGAGTAATGTAAAGAAGGCATTCAAAAGTTGTGGTTTTGAATCCCACCAGAGGCAATGTTGTCCTACATTTCTTTTATAATGAATTGAAATTGCAATAAATAATGCAGCTTCTTCTTGCTCTGAAATCATTCACCAAAATGGCCTTTGAAAGAAGCCCTTTTTTCAACCGACACCACTTGAATAGAAAATATTGTATAATCTACATATAAGAGGAAATTGACAGGTAGACTGAGTAAAATATAATGTATTAGGCAGTAAGAGTTTTTGGTCCTTTCTTAATTGTGTATTGTCAATGAAGAAGCATGAATTCCGAATCAGCAGAAAATGAGATGGTACAAATTTCAGGACTTAAAGAGATAAAATATAATGCTGAGATGTCAAAAGCTTGAAATATCAATTCATGATAAAACTCTACATATTGATTATCAATATATGTAATGATAATAATAAATGATTGTCAGTAAATGTAAGGTTGGTATCCTTCCAAATTGTTTTAATGTGATTTGAAGATTAGAGTAAGCAGAGCCTGGATAGCTCAGTCGGTAGAGCATCAGACTTTTAATCTGAGGGTCCAGGGTTCACGTCCCTGTGCAGGCGGGGTGCTATGTTTAAGAAGAAGTACTCTTTTAGTTTCTATTGCATGATGAACAAGATATTACATTGACAGAATTGCAAAACCTTCTTAAATGGAGTTTTTTAAATTGTCAAGATTTTATCCGTCAGAGGCCTTTTGAGTAGACTTATCCAACTGTATCATGTAGTTTGGCATGTTGAATATCTTTTTCCCCATGCAATGCTCAACATGTAACCATGATTATAGTATCCTATCAACTTTGTAAAGTTGATCATCAGTTGCTTGCTCATTATTTTATTTCAGAATTTCTGAAAAGTTTCTTGGTGCAGGTTGGCTCTGTGGCGCAATGGATAGCGCATTGGACTTCTAGGAAAATGTTAAAAAAGGCATTCAAAGGCTGTGGGTTCGAATCCCACCAGAGTCAATATTATTGCTCAATTTCTTTCATAACGAATTGAAATAGCAATAAACAATGCAGCTTCAGCTTCACCCAAAATCATTTACCAAAATAGCCTTTGAAAGAAGGCCTGTTTTAAACAAAGAGTGCTTGAATAGAAAACATTGTATAATCAATATGCAAGAGGAAATTGTCAGGTGTACTGATGAAAATATAATTTACTAGATAGTAGGAGTTTCGGCCCTTTCTCAATTGTATACTGTCACTGAAGAAGCATGAATTCTAAGTCAGCAGAAAATGAGATAGTACATATTTCAGGACTTAAAATAGATGACATTTAATGCTGAGGTTTCAAAAGTTTGAAATATCAGTTCACTATCAAACGCTACATAATGCTTGTCAATATATGCAATCATATTCATAAATATAGTGTCGGTTGGAATCCTTCCACATTGTTTTAAGATGAATTGAAGATGAAAGTTAGTAGACACTGGATAGTTCAGTGAGTGGCACAGCAGACTTTTAATATGAGTGTCCAGGTTTGAAGTTCCTGTTCAGGCAGTGTGTTATGTTTAAGAAGATGCACTCTTGAAGTTTCCACTGCTTGATGAATAAGATATTACATTAAGGGAATTGCAAAACCTTCTTATATGGAGTTGTTAAACTCCTTGCTGTTTTATCTGTGCTATGCCTTTTGAGTCGACTTAACACTTAACCAACTGCATTGTATGGTTTGACATGTTGAATATCATTTTTGCTATTCAATGCTCAACATAAATCCAGGATCATAGATTCCTAACAACTTCATAAAGTTGATGAGCAGCTGCTAGCTCATTATTTTATTTGATCATTTCTGTCCGACCTCCTAAAAAGATTGGCTCTGTGGCACAATGGATAGTGCTTTGGCTTTCAAGAGTAATGTAAAGAAGGCATTCAAAAGTTGTGGTTTTGAATCCCACCAGAGGCAATGTTGTCCTACATTTCTTTTATAATGAATTGAAATTGCAATAAATAATGCAGCTTCTTCTTGCTCTGAAATCATTCACCAAAATGGCCTTTGAAAGAAGCCCTTTTTTCAACCGACACCACTTGAATAGAAAATATTGTATAATCTACATATAAGAGGAAATTGACAGGTAGACTGAGTAAAATATAATGTATTAGGCAGTAAGAGTTTTTGGTCCTTTCTTAATTGTGTATTGTCAATGAAGAAGCATGAATTCCGAATCAGCAGAAAATGAGATGGTACAAATTTCAGGACTTAAAGAGATAAAATATAATGCTGAGATGTCAAAAGCTTGAAATATCAATTCATGATAAAACTCTACATATTGATTATCAATATATGTAATGATAATAATAAATGATTGTCAGTAAATGTAAGGTTGGTATCCTTCCAAATTGTTTTAATGTGATTTGAAGATTAGAGTAAGCAGAGCCTGGATAGCTCAGTCGGTAGAGCATCAGACTTTTAATCTGAGGGTCCAGGGTTCACGTCCCTGTGCAGGCGGGGTGCTATGTTTAAGAAGAAGTACTCTTTTAGTTTCTATTGCATGATGAACAAGATATTACATTGACAGAATTGCAAAACCTTCTTAAATGGAGTTTTTTAAATTGTCAAGATTTTATCCGTCAGAGGCCTTTTGAGTAGACTTATCCAACTGTATCATGTAGTTTGGCATGTTGAATATCTTTTTCCCCATGCAATGCTCAACATGTAACCATGATTATAGTATCCTATCAACTTTGTAAAGTTGATCATCAGTTGCTTGCTCATTATTTTATTTCAGAATTTCTGAAAAGTTTCTTGGTGCAGGTTGGCTCTGTGGCGCAATGGATAGCGCATTGGACTTCTAGGAAAATGTTAAAAAAGGCATTCAAAGGCTGTGGGTTCGAATCCCACCAGAGTCAATATTATTGCTCAATTTCTTTCATAACGAATTGAAATAGCAATAAACAATGCAGCTTCAGCTTCACCCAAAATCATTTACCAAAATAGCCTTTGAAAGAAGGCCTGTTTTAAACAAAGAGTGCTTGAATAGAAAACATTGTATAATCAATATGCAAGAGGAAATTGTCAGGTGTACTGATGAAAATATAATTTACTAGATAGTAGGAGTTTCGGCCCTTTCTCAATTGTATACTGTCACTGAAGAAGCATGAATTCTAAGTCAGCAGAAAATGAGATAGTACATATTTCAGGACTTAAAATAGATGACATTTAATGCTGAGGTTTCAAAAGTTTGAAATATCAGTTCACTATCAAACGCTACATAATGCTTGTCAATATATGCAATCATATTCATAAATATAGTGTCGGTTGGTATCCTTCCACATTGTTTTAAGATGAATTGAAGATGAAAGTTAATAGACACTGGATAGTTCAGTGAGTGGCACAGCAGACTTTTAATATGAGTGTCCAGGTTTGAAGTTCCTGTTCAAGCAGTGTGTTATGTTTAAGAAGATGCACTCTTGAAGTTTCCACTGCTTGATGAATAAGATATTACATTAAGGGAATTGCAAAACCTTCTTATATGGAGTTGTTAAACTCCTTGCTGTTTTATCTGTGCTATGCCTTTTGAGTCGACTTAACACTTAACCAACTGCATTGTATGGTTTGACATGTTGAATATCATTTTTGCTATTCAATGCTCAACATAAATCCAGGATCATAGATTCCTACCAACTTCATAAAGTTGATGAGCAGCTGCTAGCTCATTATTTTATTTGATCATTTCTGTCCGACCTCCTAAAAAGATTGGCTCTGTGGCACAATGGATAGTGCTTTGGCTTTCAAGAGTAATGTAAAGAAGGCATTCAAAAGTTGTGGTTTTGAATCCCACCAGAGGCAATGTTGTCCTACATTTCTTTTATAATGAATTGAAATTGCAATAAATAATGCAGCTTCTTCTTGCTCTGAAATCATTCACCAAAATGGCCTTTGAAAGAAGCCCTTTTTTCAACCGACACCACTTGAATAGAAAATATTGTATAATCTACATATAAGAGGAAATTGACAGGTAGACTGAGTAAAATATAATGTATTAGGCAGTAAGAGTTTTTGGTCCTTTCTTAATTGTGTATTGTCAATGAAGAAGCATGAATTCCGAATCAGCAGAAAATGAGATGGTACAAATTTCAGGACTTAAAGAGATAAAATATAATGCTGAGATGTCAAAAGCTTGAAATATCAATTCATGATAAAACTCTACATATTGATTATCAATATATGTAATGATAATAATAAATGATTGTCAGTAAATGTAAGGTTGGTATCCTTCCAAATTGTTTTAATGTGATTTGAAGATAAGAGTAAGCAGAGCCTGGATAGCTCAGTCGGTAGAGCATCAGACTTTTAATCTGAGGGTCCAGGGTTCACGTCCCTGTGCAGGCGGGGTGCTATGTTTAAGAAGAAGTACTCTTTTAGTTTCTATTGCATGATGAACAAGATATTACATTGACAGAATTGCAAAACCTTCTTAAATGGAGTTTTTTAAATTGTCAAGATTTTATCCGTCAGAGGCCTTTTGAGTAGACTTATCCAACTGTATCATGTAGTTTGGCATGTTGAATATCTTTTTCCCCATGCAATGCTCAACATGTAACCATGATTATAGTATCCTATCAACTTTGTAAAGTTGATCATCAGTTGCTTGCTCATTATTTTATTTCAGAATTTCTGAAAAGTTTCTTGGTGCAGGTTGGCTCTGTGGCGCAATGGATAGCGCATTGGACTTCTAGGAAAATGTTAAAAAAGGCATTCAAAGGCTGTGGGTTCGAATCCCACCAGAGTCAATATTATTGCTCAATTTCTTTCATAACGAATTGAAATAGCAATAAACAATGCAGCTTCAGCTTCACCCAAAATCATTTACCAAAATAGCCTTTGAAAGAAGGCCTGTTTTAAACAAAGAGTGCTTGAATAGAAAACATTGTATAATCAATATGCAAGAGGAAATTGTCAGGTGTACTGATGAAAATATAATTTACTAGATAGTAGGAGTTTCGGCCCTTTCTCAATTGTATACTGTCACTGAAGAAGCATGAATTCTAAGTCAGCAGAAAATGAGATAGTACATATTTCAGGACTTAAAATAGATGACATTTAATGCTGAGGTTTCAAAAGTTTGAAATATCAGTTCACTATCAAACGCTACATAATGCTTGTCAATATATGCAATCATATTCATAAATATAGTGTCGGTTGGTATCCTTCCACATTGTTTTAAGATGAATTAAAGATGAAAGTTAGTAGACACTGGATAGTTCAGTGAGTGGCACAGCAGACTTTTAATATGAGTGTCCAGGTTTGAAGTTCCTGTTCAGGCAGTGTGTTATGTTTAAGAAGATGCACTCTTGAAGTTTCCACTGCTTGATGAATAAGATATTACATTAAGGGAATTGCAAAACCTTCTTATATGGAGTTGTTAAACTCCTTGCTGTTTTATCTGTGCTATGCCTTTTGAGTCGACTTAACACTTAACCAACTGCATTGTATGGTTTGACATGTTGAATATCATTTTTGCTATTCAATGCTCAACATAAATCCAGGATCATAGATTCCTACCAACTTCATAAAGTTGATGAGCAGCTGCTAGCTCATTATTTTATTTGATCATTTCTGTCCGACCTCCTAAAAAGATTGGCTCTGTGGCACAATGGATAGTGCTTTGGCTTTCAAGAGTAATGTAAAGAAGGCATTCAAAAGTTGTGGTTTTGAATCCCACCAGAGGCAATGTTGTCCTACATTTCTTTTATAATGAATTGAAATTGCAATAAATAATGCAGCTTCTTCTTGCTCTGAAATCATTCACCAAAATGGCCTTTGAAAGAAGCCCTTTTTTCAACCGACACCACTTGAATAGAAAATATTGTATAATCTACATATAAGAGGAAATTGACAGGTAGACTGAGTAAAATATAATGTATTAGGCAGTAAGAGTTTTTGGTCCTTTCTTAATTGTGTATTGTCAATGAAGAAGCATGAATTCCGAATCAGCAGAAAATGAGATGGTACAAATTTCAGGACTTAAAGAGATAAAATATAATGCTGAGATGTCAAAAGCTTGAAATATCAATTCATGATAAAACTCTACATATTGATTATCAATATATGTAATGATAATAATAAATGATTGTCAGTAAATGTAAGGTTGGTATCCTTCCAAATTGTTTTAATGTGATTTGAAGATAAGAGTAAGCAGAGCCTGGATAGCTCAGTCGGTAGAGCATCAGACTTTTAATCTGAGGGTCCAGGGTTCACGTCCCTGTGCAGGCGGGGTGCTATGTTTAAGAAGAAGTACTCTTTTAGTTTCTATTGCATGATGAACAAGATATTACATTGACAGAATTGCAAAACCTTCTTAAATGGAGTTTTTTAAATTGTCAAGATTTTATCCGTCAGAGGCCTTTTGAGTAGACTTATCCAACTGTATCATGTAGTTTGGCATGTTGAATATCTTTTTCCCCATGCAATGCTCAACATGTAACCATGATTATAGTATCCTATCAACTTTGTAAAGTTGATCATCAGTTGCTTGCTCATTATTTTATTTCAGAATTTCTGAAAAGTTTCTTGGTGCAGGTTGGCTCTGTGGCGCAATGGATAGCGCATTGGACTTCTAGGAAAATGTTAAAAAAGGCATTCAAAGGCTGTGGGTTCGAATCCCACCAGAGTCAATATTATTGCTCAATTTCTTTCATAACGAATTGAAATAGCAATAAACAATGCAGCTTCAGCTTCACCCAAAATCATTTACCAAAATAGCCTTTGAAAGAAGGCCTGTTTTAAACAAAGAGTGCTTGAATAGAAAACATTGTATAATCAATATGCAAGAGGAAATTGTCAGGTGTACTGATGAAAATATAATTTACTAGATAGTAGGAGTTTCGGCCCTTTCTCAATTGTATACTGTCACTGAAGAAGCATGAATTCTAAGTCAGCAGAAAATGAGATAGTACATATTTCAGGACTTAAAATAGATGACATTTAATGCTGAGGTTTCAAAAGTTTGAAATATCAGTTCACTATCAAACGCTACATAATGCTTGTCAATATATGCAATCATATTCATAAATATAGTGTCGGTTGGAATCCTTCCACATTGTTTTAAGATGAATTGAAGATGAAAGTTAGTAGACACTGGATAGTTCAGTGAGTGGCACAGCAGACTTTTAATATGAGTGTCCAGGTTTGAAGTTCCTGTTCAGGCAGTGTGTTATGTTTAAGAAGATGCACTCTTGAAGTTTCCACTGCTTGATGAATAAGATATTACATTAAGGGAATTGCAAAACCTTCTTATATGGAGTTGTTAAACTCCTTGCTGTTTTATCTGTGCTATGCCTTTTGAGTCGACTTAACACTTAACCAACTGCATTGTATGGTTTGACATGTTGAATATCATTTTTGCTATTCAATGCTCAACATAAATCCAGGATCATAGATTCCTACCAACTTCATAAAGTTGATGAGCAGCTGCTAGCTCATTATTTTATTTGATCATTTCTGTCCGACCTCCTAAAAAGATTGGCTCTGTGGCACAATGGATAGTGCTTTGGCTTTCAAGAGTAATGTAAAGAAGGCATTCAAAAGTTGTGGTTTTGAATCCCACCAGAGGCAATGTTGTCCTACATTTCTTTTATAATGAATTGAAATTGCAATAAATAATGCAGCTTCTTCTTGCTCTGAAATCATTCACCAAAATGGCCTTTGAAAGAAGCCCTTTTTTCAACCGACACCACTTGAATAGAAAATATTGTATAATCTACATATAAGAGGAAATTGACAGGTAGACTGAGTAAAATATAATGTATTAGGCAGTAAGAGTTTTTGGTCCTTTCTTAATTGTGTATTGTCAATGAAGAAGCATGAATTCCGAATCAGCAGAAAATGAGATGGTACAAATTTCAGGACTTAAAGAGATAAAATATAATGCTGAGATGTCAAAAGCTTGAAATATCAATTCATGATAAAACTCTACATATTGATTATCAATATATGTAATGATAATAATAAATGATTGTCAGTAAATGTAAGGTTGGTATCCTTCCAAATTGTTTTAATGTGATTTGAAGATTAGAGTAAGCAGAGCCTGGATAGCTCAGTCGGTAGAGCATCAGACTTTTAATCTGAGGGTCCAGGGTTCACGTCCCTGTGCAGGCGGGGTGCTATGTTTAAGAAGAAGTACTCTTTTAGTTTCTATTGCATGATGAACAAGATATTACATTGACAGAATTGCAAAACCTTCTTAAATGGAGTTTTTTAAATTGTCAAGATTTTATCCGTCAGAGGCCTTTTGAGTAGACTTATCCAACTGTATCATGTAGTTTGGCATGTTGAATATCTTTTTCCCCATGCAATGCTCAACATGTAACCATGATTATAGTATCCTATCAACTTTGTAAAGTTGATCATCAGTTGCTTGCTCATTATTTTATTTCAGAATTTCTGAAAAGTTTCTTGGTGCAGGTTGGCTCTGTGGCGCAATGGATAGCGCATTGGACTTCTAGGAAAATGTTAAAAAAGGCATTCAAAGGCTGTGGGTTCGAATCCCACCAGAGTCAATATTATTGCTCAATTTCTTTCATAACGAATTGAAATAGCAATAAACAATGCAGCTTCAGCTTCACCCAAAATCATTTACCAAAATAGCCTTTGAAAGAAGGCCTGTTTTAAACAAAGAGTGCTTGAATAGAAAACATTGTATAATCAATATGCAAGAGGAAATTGTCAGGTGTACTGATGAAAATATAATTTACTAGATAGTAGGAGTTTCGGCCCTTTCTCAATTGTATACTGTCACTGAAGAAGCATGAATTCTAAGTCAGCAGAAAATGAGATAGTACATATTTCAGGACTTAAAATAGATGACATTTAATGCTGAGGTTTCAAAAGTTTGAAATATCAGTTCACTATCAAACGCTACATAATGCTTGTCAATATATGCAATCATATTCATAAATATAGTGTCGGTTGGTATCCTTCCACATTGTTTTAAGATGAATTGAAGATGAAAGTTAGTAGACACTGGATAGTTCAGTGAGTGGCACAGCAGACTTTTAATATGAGTGTCCAGGTTTGAAGTTCCTGTTCAGGCAGTGTGTTATGTTTAAGAAGATGCACTCTTGAAGTTTCCACTGCTTGATGAATAAGATATTACATTAAGGGAATTGCAAAACCTTCTTATATGGAGTTGTTAAACTCCTTGCTGTTTTATCTGTGCTATGCCTTTTGAGTCGACTTAACACTTAACCAACTGCATTGTATGGTTTGACATGTTGAATATCATTTTTGCTATTCAATGCTCAACATAAATCCAGGATCATAGATTCCTACCAACTTCATAAAGTTGATGAGCAGCTGCTAGCTCATTATTTTATTTGATCATTTCTGTCCGACCTCCTAAAAAGATTGGCTCTGTGGCACAATGGATAGTGCTTTGGCTTTCAAGAGTAATGTAAAGAAGGCATTCAAAAGTTGTGGTTTTGAATCCCACCAGAGGCAATGTTGTCCTACATTTCTTTTATAATGAATTGAAATTGCAATAAATAATGCAGCTTCTTCTTGCTCTGAAATCATTCACCAAAATGGCCTTTGAAAGAAGCCCTTTTTTCAACCGACACCACTTGAATAGAAAATATTGTATAATCTACATATAAGAGGAAATTGACAGGTAGACTGAGTAAAATATAATGTATTAGGCAGTAAGAGTTTTTGGTCCTTTCTTAATTGTGTATTGTCAATGAAGAAGCATGAATTCCGAATCAGCAGAAAATGAGATGGTACAAATTTCAGGACTTAAAGAGATAAAATATAATGCTGAGATGTCAAAAGCTTGAAATATCAATTCATGATAAAACTCTACATATTGATTATCAATATATGTAATGATAATAATAAATGATTGTCAGTAAATGTAAGGTTGGTATCCTTCCAAATTGTTTTAATGTGATTTGAAGATTAGAGTAAGCAGAGCCTGGATAGCTCAGTCGGTAGAGCATCAGACTTTTAATCTGAGGGTCCAGGGTTCACGTCCCTGTGCAGGCGGGGTGCTATGTTTAAGAAGAAGTACTCTTTTAGTTTCTATTGCATGATGAACAAGATATTACATTGACAGAATTGCAAAACCTTCTTAAATGGAGTTTTTTAAATTGTCAAGATTTTATCCGTCAGAGGCCTTTTGAGTAGACTTATCCAACTGTATCATGTAGTTTGGCATGTTGAATATCTTTTTCCCCATGCAATGCTCAACATGTAACCATGATTATAGTATCCTATCAACTTTGTAAAGTTGATCATCAGTTGCTTGCTCATTATTTTATTTCAGAATTTCTGAAAAGTTTTTTGGTGCAGGTTGGCTCTGTGGCGCAATGGATAGCGCATTGGACTTCTAGGAAAATGTTAAAAAAGGCATTCAAAGGCTGTGGGTTCGAATCCCACCAGAGTCAATATTATTGCTCAATTTCTTTCATAACGAATTGAAATAGCAATAAACAATGCAGCTTCAGCTTCACCCAAAATCATTTACCAAAATAGCCTTTGAAAGAAGGCCTGTTTTAAACAAAGAGTGCTTGAATAGAAAACATTGTATAATCAATATGCAAGAGGAAATTGTCAGGTGTACTGATGAAAATATAATTTACTAGATAGTAGGAGTTTCGGCCCTTTCTCAATTGTATACTGTCACTGAAGAAGCATGAATTCTAAGTCAGCAGAAAATGAGATAGTACATATTTCAGGACTTAAAATAGATGACATTTAATGCTGAGGTTTCAAAAGTTTGAAATATCAGTTCACTATCAAACGCTACATAATGCTTGTCAATATATGCAATCATATTCATAAATATAGTGTCGGTTGGTATCCTTCCACATTGTTTTAAGATGAATTGAAGATGAAAGTTAGTAGACACTGGATAGTTCAGTGAGTGGCACAGCAGACTTTTAATATGAGTGTCCAGGTTTGAAGTTCCTGTTCAGGCAGTGTGTTATGTTTAAGAAGATGCACTCTTGAAGTTTCCACTGCTTGATGAATAAGATATTACATTAAGGGAATTGCAAAACCTTCTTATATGGAGTTGTTAAACTCCTTGCTGTTTTATCTGTGCTATGCCTTTTGAGTCGACTTAACACTTAACCAACTGCATTGTATGGTTTGACATGTTGAATATCATTTTTGCTATTCAATGCTCAACATAAATCCAGGATCATAGATTCCTACCAACTTCATAAAGTTGATGAGCAGCTGCTAGCTCATTATTTTATTTGATCATTTCTGTCCGACCTCCTAAAAAGATTGGCTCTGTGGCACAATGGATAGTGCTTTGGCTTTCAAGAGTAATGTAAAGAAGGCATTCAAAAGTTGTGGTTTTGAATCCCACCAGAGGCAATGTTGTCCTACATTTCTTTTATAATGAATTGAAATTGCAATAAATAATGCAGCTTCTTCTTGCTCTGAAATCATTCACCAAAATGGCCTTTGAAAGAAGCCCTTTTTTCAACCGACACCACTTGAATAGAAAATATTGTATAATCTACATATAAGAGGAAATTGACAGGTAGACTGAGTAAAATATAATGTATTAGGCAGTAAGAGTTTTTGGTCCTTTCTTAATTGTGTATTGTCAATGAAGAAGCATGAATTCCGAATCAGCAGAAAATGAGATGGTACAAATTTCAGGACTTAAAGAGATAAAATATAATGCTGAGATGTCAAAAGCTTGAAATATCAATTCATGATAAAACTCTACATATTGATTATCAATATATGTAATGATAATAATAAATGATTGTCAGTAAATGTAAGGTTGGTATCCTTCCAAATTGTTTTAATGTGATTTGAAGATTAGAGTAAGCAGAGCCTGGATAGCTCAGTCGGTAGAGCATCAGACTTTTAATCTGAGGGTCCAGGGTTCACGTCCCTGTGCAGGCGGGGTGCTATGTTTAAGAAGAAGTACTCTTTTAGTTTCTATTGCATGATGAACAAGATATTACATTGACAGAATTGCAAAACCTTCTTAAATGGAGTTTTTTAAATTGTCAAGATTTTATCCGTCAGAGGCCTTTTGAGTAGACTTATCCAACTGTATCATGTAGTTTGGCATGTTGAATATCTTTTTCCCCATGCAATGCTCAACATGTAACCATGATTATAGTATCCTATCAACTTTGTAAAGTTGATCATCAGTTGCTTGCTCATTATTTTATTTCAGAATTTCTGAAAAGTTTCTTGGTGCAGGTTGGCTCTGTGGCGCAATGGATAGCGCATTGGACTTCTAGGAAAATGTTAAAAAAGGCATTCAAAGGCTGTGGGTTCGAATACCACCAGAGTCAATATTATTGCTCAATTTCTTTCATAACGAATTGAAATAGCAATAAACAATGCAGCTTCAGCTTCACCCAAAATCATTTACCAAAATAGCCTTTGAAAGAAGGCCTGTTTTAAACAAAGAGTGCTTGAATAGAAAACATTGTATAATCAATATGCAAGAGGAAATTGTCAGGTGTACTGATGAAAATATAATTTACTAGATAGTAGGAGTTTCGGCCCTTTCTCAATTGTATACTGTCACTGAAGAAGCATGAATTCTAAGTCAGCAGAAAATGAGATAGTACATATTTCAGGACTTAAAATAGATGACATTTAATGCTGAGGTTTCAAAAGTTTGAAATATCAGTTCACTATCAAACGCTACATAATGCTTGTCAATATATGCAATCATATTCATAAATATAGTGTCGGTTGGTATCCTTCCACATTGTTTTAAGATGAATTGAAGATGAAAGTTAGTAGACACTGGATAGTTCAGTGAGTGGCACAGCAGACTTTTAATATGAGTGTCCAGGTTTGAAGTTCCTGTTCAGGCAGTGTGTTATGTTTAAGAAGATGCACTCTTGAAGTTTCCACTGCTTGATGAATAAGATATTACATTAAGGGAATTGCAAAACCTTCTTATATGGAGTTGTTAAACTCCTTGCTGTTTTATCTGTGCTATGCCTTTTGAGTCGACTTAACACTTAACCAACTGCATTGTATGGTTTGACATGTTGAATATCATTTTTGCTATTCAATGCTCAACATAAATCCAGGATCATAGATTCCTACCAACTTCATAAAGTTGATGAGCAGCTGCTAGCTCATTATTTTATTTGATCATTTCTGTCCGACCTCCTAAAAAGATTGGCTCTGTGGCACAATGGATAGTGCTTTGGCTTTCAAGAGTAATGTAAAGAAGGCATTCAAAAGTTGTGGTTTTGAATCCCACCAGAGGCAATGTTGTCCTACATTTCTTTTATAATGAATTGAAATTGCAATAAATAATGCAGCTTCTTCTTGCTCTGAAATCATTCACCAAAATGGCCTTTGAAAGAAGCCCTTTTTTCAACCGACACCACTTGAATAGAAAATATTGTATAATCTACATATAAGAGGAAATTGACAGGTAGACTGAGTAAAATATAATGTATTAGGCAGTAAGAGTTTTTGGTCCTTTCTTAATTGTGTATTGTCAATGAAGAAGCATGAATTCCGAATCAGCAGAAAATGAGATGGTACAAATTTCAGGACTTAAAGAGATAAAATATAATGCTGAGATGTCAAAAGCTTGAAATATCAATTCATGATAAAACTCTACATATTGATTATCAATATATGTAATGATAATAATAAATGATTGTCAGTAAATGTAAGGTTGGTATCCTTCCAAATTGTTTTAATGTGATTTGAAGATAAGAGTAAGCAGAGCCTGGATAGCTCAGTCGGTAGAGCATCAGACTTTTAATCTGAGGGTCCAGGGTTCACGTCCCTGTGCAGGCGGGGTGCTATGTTTAAGAAGAAGTACTCTTTTAGTTTCTATTGCATGATGAACAAGATATTACATTGACAGAATTGCAAAACCTTCTTAAATGGAGTTTTTTAAATTGTCAAGATTTTATCCGTCAGAGGCCTTTTGAGTAGACTTATCCAACTGTATCATGTAGTTTGGCATGTTGAATATCTTTTTCCCCATGCAATGCTCAACATGTAACCATGATTATAGTATCCTATCAACTTTGTAAAGTTGATCATCAGTTGCTTGCTCATTATTTTATTTCAGAATTTCTGAAAAGTTTCTTGGTGCAGGTTGGCTCTGTGGCGCAATGGATAGCGCATTGGACTTCTAGGAAAATGTTAAAAAAGGCATTCAAAGGCTGTGGGTTCGAATACCACCAGAGTCAATATTATTGCTCAATTTCTTTCATAACGAATTGAAATAGCAATAAACAATGCAGCTTCAGCTTCACCCAAAATCATTTACCAAAATAGCCTTTGAAAGAAGGCCTGTTTTAAACAAAGAGTGCTTGAATAGAAAACATTGTATAATCAATATGCAAGAGGAAATTGTCAGGTGTACTGATGAAAATATAATTTACTAGATAGTAGGAGTTTCGGCCCTTTCTCAATTGTATACTGTCACTGAAGAAGCATGAATTCTAAGTCAGCAGAAAATGAGATAGTACATATTTCAGGACTTAAAATAGATGACATTTAATGCTGAGGTTTCAAAAGTTTGAAATATCAGTTCACTATCAAACGCTACATAATGCTTGTCAATATATGCAATCATATTCATAAATATAGTGTCGGTTGGTATCCTTCCACATTGTTTTAAGATGAATTGAAGATGAAAGTTAGTAGACACTGGATAGTTCAGTGAGTGGCACAGCAGACTTTTAATATGAGTGTCCAGGTTTGAAGTTCCTGTTCAGGCAGTGTGTTATGTTTAAGAAGATGCACTCTTGAAGTTTCCACTGCTTGATGAATAAGATATTACATTAAGGGAATTGCAAAACCTTCTTATATGGAGTTGTTAAACTCCTTGCTGTTTTATCTGTGCTATGCCTTTTGAGTCGACTTAACACTTAACCAACTGCATTGTATGGTTTGACATGTTGAATATCATTTTTGCTATTCAATGCTCAACATAAATCCAGGATCATAGATTCCTACCAACTTCATAAAGTTGATGAGCAGCTGCTAGCTCATTATTTTATTTGATCATTTCTGTCCGACCTCCTAAAAAGATTGGCTCTGTGGCACAATGGATAGTGCTTTGGCTTTCAAGAGTAATGTAAAGAAGGCATTCAAAAGTTGTGGTTTTGAATCCCACCAGAGGCAATGTTGTCCTACATTTCTTTTATAATGAATTGAAATTGCAATAAATAATGCAGCTTCTTCTTGCTCTGAAATCATTCACCAAAATGGCCTTTGAAAGAAGCCCTTTTTTCAACCGACACCACTTGAATAGAAAATATTGTATAATCTACATATAAGAGGAAATTGACAGGTAGACTGAGTAAAATATAATGTATTAGGCAGTAAGAGTTTTTGGTCCTTTCTTAATTGTGTATTGTCAATGAAGAAGCATGAATTCCGAATCAGCAGAAAATGAGATGGTACAAATTTCAGGACTTAAAGAGATAAAATATAATGCTGAGATGTCAAAAGCTTGAAATATCAATTCATGATAAAACTCTACATATTGATTATCAATATATGTAATGATAATAATAAATGATTGTCAGTAAATGTAAGGTTGGTATCCTTCCAAATTGTTTTAATGTGATTTGAAGATTAGAGTAAGCAGAGCCTGGATAGCTCAGTCGGTAGAGCATCAGACTTTTAATCTGAGGGTCCAGGGTTCACGTCCCTGTGCAGGCGGGGTGCTATGTTTAAGAAGAAGTACTCTTTTAGTTTCTATTGCATGATGAACAAGATATTACATTGACAGAATTGCAAAACCTTCTTAAATGGAGTTTTTTAAATTGTCAAGATTTTATCCGTCAGAGGCCTTTTGAGTAGACTTATCCAACTGTATCATGTAGTTTGGCATGTTGAATATCTTTTTCCCCATGCAATGCTCAACATGTAACCATGATTATAGTATCCTATCAACTTTGTAAAGTTGATCATCAGTTGCTTGCTCATTATTTTATTTCAGAATTTCTGAAAAGTTTTTTGGTGCAGGTTGGCTCTGTGGCGCAATGGATAGCGCATTGGACTTCTAGGAAAATGTTAAAAAAGGCATTCAAAGGCTGTGGGTTCGAATCCCACCAGAGTCAATATTATTGCTCAATTTCTTTCATAACGAATTGAAATAGCAATAAACAATGCAGCTTCAGCTTCACCCAAAATCATTTACCAAAATAGCCTTTGAAAGAAGGCCTGTTTTAAACAAAGAGTGCTTGAATAGAAAACATTGTATAATCAATATGCAAGAGGAAATTGTCAGGTGTACTGATGAAAATATAATTTACTAGATAGTAGGAGTTTCGGCCCTTTCTCAATTGTATACTGTCACTGAAGAAGCATGAATTCTAAGTCAGCAGAAAATGAGATAGTACATATTTCAGGACTTAAAATAGATGACATTTAATGCTGAGGTTTCAAAAGTTTGAAATATCAGTTCACTATCAAACGCTACATAATGCTTGTCAATATATGCAATCATATTCATAAATATAGTGTCGGTTGGTATCCTTCCACATTGTTTTAAGATGAATTGAAGATGAAAGTTAGTAGACACTGGATAGTTCAGTGAGTGGCACAGCAGACTTTTAATATGAGTGTCCAGGTTTGAAGTTCCTGTTCAGGCAGTGTGTTATGTTTAAGAAGATGCACTCTTGAAGTTTCCACTGCTTGATGAATAAGATATTACATTAAGGGAATTGCAAAACCTTCTTATATGGAGTTGTTAAACTCCTTGCTGTTTTATCTGTGCTATGCCTTTTGAGTCGACTTAACACTTAACCAACTGCATTGTATGGTTTGACATGTTGAATATCATTTTTGCTATTCAATGCTCAACATAAATCCAGGATCATAGATTCCTACCAACTTCATAAAGTTGATGAGCAGCTGCTAGTTCATTATTTTATTTGATCATTTCTGTCCGACCTCCTAAAAAGATTGGCTCTGTGGCACAATGGATAGTGCTTTGGCTTTCAAGAGTAATGTAAAGAAGGCATTCAAAAGTTGTGGTTTTGAATCCCACCAGAGGCAATGTTGTCCTACATTTCTTTTATAATGAATTGAAATTGCAATAAATAATGCAGCTTCTTCTTGCTCTGAAATCATTCACCAAAATGGCCTTTGAAAGAAGCCCTTTTTTCAACCGACACCACTTGAATAGAAAATATTGTATAATCTACATATAAGAGGAAATTGACAGGTAGACTGAGTAAAATATAATGTATTAGGCAGTAAGAGTTTTTGGTCCTTTCTTAATTGTGTATTGTCAATGAAGAAGCATGAATTCCGAATCAGCAGAAAATGAGATGGTACAAATTTCAGGACTTAAAGAGATAAAATATAATGCTGAGATGTCAAAAGCTTGAAATATCAATTCATGATAAAACTCTACATATTGATTATCAATATATGTAATGATAATAATAAATGATTGTCAGTAAATGTAAGGTTGGTATCCTTCCAAATTGTTTTAATGTGATTTGAAGATTAGAGTAAGCAGAGCCTGGATAGCTCAGTCGGTAGAGCATCAGACTTTTAATCTGAGGGTCCAGGGTTCACGTCCCTGTGCAGGCGGGGTGCTATGTTTAAGAAGAAGTACTCTTTTAGTTTCTATTGCATGATGAACAAGATATTACATTGACAGAATTGCAAAACCTTCTTAAATGGAGTTTTTTAAATTGTCAAGATTTTATCCGTCAGAGGCCTTTTGAGTAGACTTATCCAACTGTATCATGTAGTTTGGCATGTTGAATATCTTTTTCCCCATGCAATGCTCAACATGTAACCATGATTATAGTATCCTATCAACTTTGTAAAGTTGATCATCAGTTGCTTGCTCATTATTTTATTTCAGAATTTCTGAAAAGTTTCTTGGTGCAGGTTGGCTCTGTGGCGCAATGGATAGCGCATTGGACTTCTAGGAAAATGTTAAAAAAGGCATTCAAAGGCTGTGGGTTCGAATACCACCAGAGTCAATATTATTGCTCAATTTCTTTCATAACGAATTGAAATAGCAATAAACAATGCAGCTTCAGCTTCACCCAAAATCATTTACCAAAATAGCCTTTGAAAGAAGGCCTGTTTTAAACAAAGAGTGCTTGAATAGAAAACATTGTATAATCAATATGCAAGAGGAAATTGTCAGGTGTACTGATGAAAATATAATTTACTAGATAGTAGGAGTTTCGGCCCTTTCTCAATTGTATACTGTCACTGAAGAAGCATGAATTCTAAGTCAGCAGAAAATGAGATAGTACATATTTCAGGACTTAAAATAGATGACATTTAATGCTGAGGTTTCAAAAGTTTGAAATATCAGTTCACTATCAAACGCTACATAATGCTTGTCAATATATGCAATCATATTCATAAATATAGTGTCGGTTGGTATCCTTCCACATTGTTTTAAGATGAATTGAAGATGAAAGTTAGTAGACACTGGATAGTTCAGTGAGTGGCACAGCAGACTTTTAATATGAGTGTCCAGGTTTGAAGTTCCTGTTCAGGCAGTGTGTTATGTTTAAGAAGATGCACTCTTGAAGTTTCCACTGCTTGATGAATAAGATATTACATTAAGGGAATTGCAAAACCTTCTTATATGGAGTTGTTAAACTCCTTGCTGTTTTATCTGTGCTATGCCTTTTGAGTCGACTTAACACTTAACCAACTGCATTGTATGGTTTGACATGTTGAATATCATTTTTGCTATTCAATGCTCAACATAAATCCAGGATCATAGATTCCTACCAACTTCATAAAGTTGATGAGCAGCTGCTAGCTCATTATTTTATTTGATCATTTCTGTCCGACCTCCTAAAAAGATTGGCTCTGTGGCACAATGGATAGTGCTTTGGCTTTCAAGAGTAATGTAAAGAAGGCATTCAAAAGTTGTGGTTTTGAATCCCACCAGAGGCAATGTTGTCCTACATTTCTTTTATAATGAATTGAAATTGCAATAAATAATGCAGCTTCTTCTTGCTCTGAAATCATTCACCAAAATGGCCTTTGAAAGAAGCCCTTTTTTCAACCGACACCACTTGAATAGAAAATATTGTATAATCTACATATAAGAGGAAATTGACAGGTAGACTGAGTAAAATATAATGTATTAGGCAGTAAGAGTTTTTGGTCCTTTCTTAATTGTGTATTGTCAATGAAGAAGCATGAATTCCGAATCAGCAGAAAATGAGATGGTACAAATTTCAGGACTTAAAGAGATAAAATATAATGCTGAGATGTCAAAAGCTTGAAATATCAATTCATGATAAAACTCTACATATTGATTATCAATATATGTAATGATAATAATAAATGATTGTCAGTAAATGTAAGGTTGGTATCCTTCCAAATTGTTTTAATGTGATTTGAAGATTAGAGTAAGCAGAGCCTGGATAGCTCAGTCGGTAGAGCATCAGACTTTTAATCTGAGGGTCCAGGGTTCACGTCCCTGTGCAGGCGGGGTGCTATGTTTAAGAAGAAGTACTCTTTTAGTTTCTATTGCATGATGAACAAGATATTACATTGACAGAATTGCAAAACCTTCTTAAATGGAGTTTTTTAAATTGTCAAGATTTTATCCGTCAGAGGCCTTTTGAGTAGACTTATCCAACTGTATCATGTAGTTTGGCATGTTGAATATCTTTTTCCCCATGCAATGCTCAACATGTAACCATGATTATAGTATCCTATCAACTTTGTAAAGTTGATCATCAGTTGCTTGCTCATTATTTTATTTCAGAATTTCTGAAAAGTTTTTTGGTGCAGGTTGGCTCTGTGGCGCAATGGATAGCGCATTGGACTTCTAGGAAAATGTTAAAAAAGGCATTCAAAGGCTGTGGGTTCGAATCCCACCAGAGTCAATATTATTGCTCAATTTCTTTCATAACGAATTGAAATAGCAATAAACAATGCAGCTTCAGCTTCACCCAAAATCATTTACCAAAATAGCCTTTGAAAGAAGGCCTGTTTTAAACAAAGAGTGCTTGAATAGAAAACATTGTATAATCAATATGCAAGAGGAAATTGTCAGGTGTACTGATGAAAATATAATTTACTAGATAGTAGGAGTTTCGGCCCTTTCTCAATTGTATACTGTCACTGAAGAAGCATGAATTCTAAGTCAGCAGAAAATGAGATAGTACATATTTCAGGACTTAAAATAGATGACATTTAATGCTGAGGTTTCAAAAGTTTGAAATATCAGTTCACTATCAAACGCTACATAATGCTTGTCAATATATGCAATCATATTCATAAATATAGTGTCGGTTGGTATCCTTCCACATTGTTTTAAGATGAATTGAAGATGAAAGTTAGTAGACACTGGATAGTTCAGTGAGTGGCACAGCAGACTTTTAATATGAGTGTCCAGGTTTGAAGTTCCTGTTCAGGCAGTGTGTTATGTTTAAGAAGATGCACTCTTGAAGTTTCCACTGCTTGATGAATAAGATATTACATTAAGGGAATTGCAAAACCTTCTTATATGGAGTTGTTAAACTCCTTGCTGTTTTATCTGTGCTATGCCTTTTGAGTCGACTTAACACTTAACCAACTGCATTGTATGGTTTGACATGTTGAATATCATTTTTGCTATTCAATGCTCAACATAAATCCAGGATCATAGATTCCTACCAACTTCATAAAGTTGATGAGCAGCTGCTAGCTCATTATTTTATTTGATCATTTCTGTCCGACCTCCTAAAAAGATTGGCTCTGTGGCACAATGGATAGTGCTTTGGCTTTCAAGAGTAATGTAAAGAAGGCATTCAAAAGTTGTGGTTTTGAATCCCACCAGAGGCAATGTTGTCCTACATTTCTTTTATAATGAATTGAAATTGCAATAAATAATGCAGCTTCTTCTTGCTCTGAAATCATTCACCAAAATGGCCTTTGAAAGAAGCCCTTTTTTCAACCGACACCACTTGAATAGAAAATATTGTATAATCTACATATAAGAGGAAATTGACAGGTAGACTGAGTAAAATATAATGTATTAGGCAGTAAGAGTTTTTGGTCCTTTCTTAATTGTGTATTGTCAATGAAGAAGCATGAATTCCGAATCAGCAGAAAATGAGATGGTACAAATTTCAGGACTTAAAGAGATAAAATATAATGCTGAGATGTCAAAAGCTTGAAATATCAATTCATGATAAAACTCTACATATTGATTATCAATATATGTAATGATAATAATAAATGATTGTCAGTAAATGTAAGGTTGGTATCCTTCCAAATTGTTTTAATGTGATTTGAAGATTAGAGTAAGCAGAGCCTGGATAGCTCAGTCGGTAGAGCATCAGACTTTTAATCTGAGGGTCCAGGGTTCACGTCCCTGTGCAGGCGGGGTGCTATGTTTAAGAAGAAGTACTCTTTTAGTTTCTATTGCATGATGAACAAGATATTACATTGACAGAATTGCAAAACCTTCTTAAATGGAGTTTTTTAAATTGTCAAGATTTTATCCGTCAGAGGCCTTTTGAGTAGACTTATCCAACTGTATCATGTAGTTTGGCATGTTGAATATCTTTTTCCCCATGCAATGCTCAACATGTAACCATGATTATAGTATCCTATCAACTTTGTAAAGTTGATCATCAGTTGCTTGCTCATTATTTTATTTCAGAATTTCTGAAAAGTTTCTTGGTGCAGGTTGGCTCTGTGGCGCAATGGATAGCGCATTGGACTTCTAGGAAAATGTTAAAAAAGGCATTCAAAGGCTGTGGGTTCGAATACCACCAGAGTCAATATTATTGCTCAATTTCTTTCATAACGAATTGAAATAGCAATAAACAATGCAGCTTCAGCTTCACCCAAAATCATTTACCAAAATAGCCTTTGAAAGAAGGCCTGTTTTAAACAAAGAGTGCTTGAATAGAAAACATTGTATAATCAATATGCAAGAGGAAATTGTCAGGTGTACTGATGAAAATATAATTTACTAGATAGTAGGAGTTTCGGCCCTTTCTCAATTGTATACTGTCACTGAAGAAGCATGAATTCTAAGTCAGCAGAAAATGAGATAGTACATATTTCAGGACTTAAAATAGATGACATTTAATGCTGAGGTTTCAAAAGTTTGAAATATCAGTTCACTATCAAACGCTACATAATGCTTGTCAATATATGCAATCATATTCATAAATATAGTGTCGGTTGGTATCCTTCCACATTGTTTTAAGATGAATTGAAGATGAAAGTTAGTAGACACTGGATAGTTCAGTGAGTGGCACAGCAGACTTTTAATATGAGTGTCCAGGTTTGAAGTTCCTGTTCAGGCAGTGTGTTATGTTTAAGAAGATGCACTCTTGAAGTTTCCACTGCTTGATGAATAAGATATTACATTAAGGGAATTGCAAAACCTTCTTATATGGAGTTGTTAAACTCCTTGCTGTTTTATCTGTGCTATGCCTTTTGAGTCGACTTAACACTTAACCAACTGCATTGTATGGTTTGACATGTTGAATATCATTTTTGCTATTCAATGCTCAACATAAATCCAGGATCATAGATTCCTACCAACTTCATAAAGTTGATGAGCAGCTGCTAGCTCATTATTTTATTTGATCATTTCTGTCCGACCTCCTAAAAAGATTGGCTCTGTGGCACAATGGATAGTGCTTTGGCTTTCAAGAGTAATGTAAAGAAGGCATTCAAAAGTTGTGGTTTTGAATCCCACCAGAGGCAATGTTGTCCTACATTTCTTTTATAATGAATTGAAATTGCAATAAATAATGCAGCTTCTTCTTGCTCTGAAATCATTCACCAAAATGGCCTTTGAAAGAAGCCCTTTTTTCAACCGACACCACTTGAATAGAAAATATTGTATAATCTACATATAAGAGGAAATTGACAGGTAGACTGAGTAAAATATAATGTATTAGGCAGTAAGAGTTTTTGGTCCTTTCTTAATTGTGTATTGTCAATGAAGAAGCATGAATTCCGAATCAGCAGAAAATGAGATGGTACAAATTTCAGGACTTAAAGAGATAAAATATAATGCTGAGATGTCAAAAGCTTGAAATATCAATTCATGATAAAACTCTACATATTGATTATCAATATATGTAATGATAATAATAAATGATTGTCAGTAAATGTAAGGTTGGTATCCTTCCAAATTGTTTTAATGTGATTTGAAGATAAGAGTAAGCAGAGCCTGGATAGCTCAGTCGGTAGAGCATCAGACTTTTAATCTGAGGGTCCAGGGTTCACGTCCCTGTGCAGGCGGGGTGCTATGTTTAAGAAGAAGTACTCTTTTAGTTTCTATTGCATGATGAACAAGATATTACATTGACAGAATTGCAAAACCTTCTTAAATGGAGTTTTTTAAATTGTCAAGATTTTATCCGTCAGAGGCCTTTTGAGTAGACTTATCCAACTGTATCATGTAGTTTGGCATGTTGAATATCTTTTTCCCCATGCAATGCTCAACATGTAACCATGATTATAGTATCCTATCAACTTTGTAAAGTTGATCATCAGTTGCTTGCTCATTATTTTATTTCAGAATTTCTGAAAAGTTTCTTGGTGCAGGTTGGCTCTGTGGCGCAATGGATAGCGCATTGGACTTCTAGGAAAATGTTAAAAAAGGCATTCAAAGGCTGTGGGTTCGAATCCCACCAGAGTCAATATTATTGCTCAATTTCTTTCATAACGAATTGAAATAGCAATAAACAATGCAGCTTCAGCTTCACCCAAAATCATTTACCAAAATAGCCTTTGAAAGAAGGCCTGTTTTAAACAAAGAGTGCTTGAATAGAAAACATTGTATAATCAATATGCAAGAGGAAATTGTCAGGTGTACTGATGAAAATATAATTTACTAGATAGTAGGAGTTTCGGCCCTTTCTCAATTGTATACTGTCACTGAAGAAGCATGAATTCTAAGTCAGCAGAAAATGAGATAGTACATATTTCAGGACTTAAAATAGATGACATTTAATGCTGAGGTTTCAAAAGTTTGAAATATCAGTTCACTATCAAACGCTACATAATGCTTGTCAATATATGCAATCATATTCATAAATATAGTGTCGGTTGGAATCCTTCCACATTGTTTTAAGATGAATTGAAGATGAAAGTTAGTAGACACTGGATAGTTCAGTGAGTGGCACAGCAGACTTTTAATATGAGTGTCCAGGTTTGAAGTTCCTGTTCAGGCAGTGTGTTATGTTTAAGAAGATGCACTCTTGAAGTTTCCACTGCTTGATGAATAAGATATTACATTAAGGGAATTGCAAAACCTTCTTATATGGAGTTGTTAAACTCCTTGCTGTTTTATCTGTGCTATGCCTTTTGAGTCGACTTAACACTTAACCAACTGCATTGTATGGTTTGACATGTTGAATATCATTTTTGCTATTCAATGCTCAACATAAATCCAGGATCATAGATTCCTAACAACTTCATAAAGTTGATGAGCAGCTGCTAGCTCATTATTTTATTTGATCATTTCTGTCCGACCTCCTAAAAAGATTGGCTCTGTGGCACAATGGATAGTGCTTTGGCTTTCAAGAGTAATGTAAAGAAGGCATTCAAAAGTTGTGGTTTTGAATCCCACCAGAGGCAATGTTGTCCTACATTTCTTTTATAATGAATTGAAATTGCAATAAATAATGCAGCTTCTTCTTGCTCTGAAATCATTCACCAAAATGGCCTTTGAAAGAAGCCCTTTTTTCAACCGACACCACTTGAATAGAAAATATTGTATAATCTACATATAAGAGGAAATTGACAGGTAGACTGAGTAAAATATAATGTATTAGGCAGTAAGAGTTTTTGGTCCTTTCTTAATTGTGTATTGTCAATGAAGAAGCATGAATTCCGAATCAGCAGAAAATGAGATGGTACAAATTTCAGGACTTAAAGAGATAAAATATAATGCTGAGATGTCAAAAGCTTGAAATATCAATTCATGATAAAACTCTACATATTGATTATCAATATATGTAATGATAATAATAAATGATTGTCAGTAAATGTAAGGTTGGTATCCTTCCAAATTGTTTTAATGTGATTTGAAGATTAGAGTAAGCAGAGCCTGGATAGCTCAGTCGGTAGAGCATCAGACTTTTAATCTGAGGGTCCAGGGTTCACGTCCCTGTGCAGGCGGGGTGCTATGTTTAAGAAGAAGTACTCTTTTAGTTTCTATTGCATGATGAACAAGATATTACATTGACAGAATTGCAAAACCTTCTTAAATGGAGTTTTTTAAATTGTCAAGATTTTATCCGTCAGAGGCCTTTTGAGTAGACTTATCCAACTGTATCATGTAGTTTGGCATGTTGAATATCTTTTTCCCCATGCAATGCTCAACATGTAACCATGATTATAGTATCCTATCAACTTTGTAAAGTTGATCATCAGTTGCTTGCTCATTATTTTATTTCAGAATTTCTGAAAAGTTTCTTGGTGCAGGTTGGCTCTGTGGCGCAATGGATAGCGCATTGGACTTCTAGGAAAATGTTAAAAAAGGCATTCAAAGGCTGTGGGTTCGAATCCCACCAGAGTCAATATTATTGCTCAATTTCTTTCATAACGAATTGAAATAGCAATAAACAATGCAGCTTCAGCTTCACCCAAAATCATTTACCAAAATAGCCTTTGAAAGAAGGCCTGTTTTAAACAAAGAGTGCTTGAATAGAAAACATTGTATAATCAATATGCAAGAGGAAATTGTCAGGTGTACTGATGAAAATATAATTTACTAGATAGTAGGAGTTTCGGCCCTTTCTCAATTGTATACTGTCACTGAAGAAGCATGAATTCTAAGTCAGCAGAAAATGAGATAGTACATATTTCAGGACTTAAAATAGATGACATTTAATGCTGAGGTTTCAAAAGTTTGAAATATCAGTTCACTATCAAACGCTACATAATGCTTGTCAATATATGCAATCATATTCATAAATATAGTGTCGGTTGGTATCCTTCCACATTGTTTTAAGATGAATTGAAGATGAAAGTTAATAGACACTGGATAGTTCAGTGAGTGGCACAGCAGACTTTTAATATGAGTGTCCAGGTTTGAAGTTCCTGTTCAAGCAGTGTGTTATGTTTAAGAAGATGCACTCTTGAAGTTTCCACTGCTTGATGAATAAGATATTACATTAAGGGAATTGCAAAACCTTCTTATATGGAGTTGTTAAACTCCTTGCTGTTTTATCTGTGCTATGCCTTTTGAGTCGACTTAACACTTAACCAACTGCATTGTATGGTTTGACATGTTGAATATCATTTTTGCTATTCAATGCTCAACATAAATCCAGGATCATAGATTCCTACCAACTTCATAAAGTTGATGAGCAGCTGCTAGCTCATTATTTTATTTGATCATTTCTGTCCGACCTCCTAAAAAGATTGGCTCTGTGGCACAATGGATAGTGCTTTGGCTTTCAAGAGTAATGTAAAGAAGGCATTCAAAAGTTGTGGTTTTGAATCCCACCAGAGGCAATGTTGTCCTACATTTCTTTTATAATGAATTGAAATTGCAATAAATAATGCAGCTTCTTCTTGCTCTGAAATCATTCACCAAAATGGCCTTTGAAAGAAGCCCTTTTTTCAACCGACACCACTTGAATAGAAAATATTGTATAATCTACATATAAGAGGAAATTGACAGGTAGACTGAGTAAAATATAATGTATTAGGCAGTAAGAGTTTTTGGTCCTTTCTTAATTGTGTATTGTCAATGAAGAAGCATGAATTCCGAATCAGCAGAAAATGAGATGGTACAAATTTCAGGACTTAAAGAGATAAAATATAATGCTGAGATGTCAAAAGCTTGAAATATCAATTCATGATAAAACTCTACATATTGATTATCAATATATGTAATGATAATAATAAATGATTGTCAGTAAATGTAAGGTTGGTATCCTTCCAAATTGTTTTAATGTGATTTGAAGATAAGAGTAAGCAGAGCCTGGATAGCTCAGTCGGTAGAGCATCAGACTTTTAATCTGAGGGTCCAGGGTTCACGTCCCTGTGCAGGCGGGGTGCTATGTTTAAGAAGAAGTACTCTTTTAGTTTCTATTGCATGATGAACAAGATATTACATTGACAGAATTGCAAAACCTTCTTAAATGGAGTTTTTTAAATTGTCAAGATTTTATCCGTCAGAGGCCTTTTGAGTAGACTTATCCAACTGTATCATGTAGTTTGGCATGTTGAATATCTTTTTCCCCATGCAATGCTCAACATGTAACCATGATTATAGTATCCTATCAACTTTGTAAAGTTGATCATCAGTTGCTTGCTCATTATTTTATTTCAGAATTTCTGAAAAGTTTCTTGGTGCAGGTTGGCTCTGTGGCGCAATGGATAGCGCATTGGACTTCTAGGAAAATGTTAAAAAAGGCATTCAAAGGCTGTGGGTTCGAATCCCACCAGAGTCAATATTATTGCTCAATTTCTTTCATAACGAATTGAAATAGCAATAAACAATGCAGCTTCAGCTTCACCCAAAATCATTTACCAAAATAGCCTTTGAAAGAAGGCCTGTTTTAAACAAAGAGTGCTTGAATAGAAAACATTGTATAATCAATATGCAAGAGGAAATTGTCAGGTGTACTGATGAAAATATAATTTACTAGATAGTAGGAGTTTCGGCCCTTTCTCAATTGTATACTGTCACTGAAGAAGCATGAATTCTAAGTCAGCAGAAAATGAGATAGTACATATTTCAGGACTTAAAATAGATGACATTTAATGCTGAGGTTTCAAAAGTTTGAAATATCAGTTCACTATCAAACGCTACATAATGCTTGTCAATATATGCAATCATATTCATAAATATAGTGTCGGTTGGTATCCTTCCACATTGTTTTAAGATGAATTAAAGATGAAAGTTAGTAGACACTGGATAGTTCAGTGAGTGGCACAGCAGACTTTTAATATGAGTGTCCAGGTTTGAAGTTCCTGTTCAGGCAGTGTGTTATGTTTAAGAAGATGCACTCTTGAAGTTTCCACTGCTTGATGAATAAGATATTACATTAAGGGAATTGCAAAACCTTCTTATATGGAGTTGTTAAACTCCTTGCTGTTTTATCTGTGCTATGCCTTTTGAGTCGACTTAACACTTAACCAACTGCATTGTATGGTTTGACATGTTGAATATCATTTTTGCTATTCAATGCTCAACATAAATCCAGGATCATAGATTCCTACCAACTTCATAAAGTTGATGAGCAGCTGCTAGCTCATTATTTTATTTGATCATTTCTGTCCGACCTCCTAAAAAGATTGGCTCTGTGGCACAATGGATAGTGCTTTGGCTTTCAAGAGTAATGTAAAGAAGGCATTCAAAAGTTGTGGTTTTGAATCCCACCAGAGGCAATGTTGTCCTACATTTCTTTTATAATGAATTGAAATTGCAATAAATAATGCAGCTTCTTCTTGCTCTGAAATCATTCACCAAAATGGCCTTTGAAAGAAGCCCTTTTTTCAACCGACACCACTTGAATAGAAAATATTGTATAATCTACATATAAGAGGAAATTGACAGGTAGACTGAGTAAAATATAATGTATTAGGCAGTAAGAGTTTTTGGTCCTTTCTTAATTGTGTATTGTCAATGAAGAAGCATGAATTCCGAATCAGCAGAAAATGAGATGGTACAAATTTCAGGACTTAAAGAGATAAAATATAATGCTGAGATGTCAAAAGCTTGAAATATCAATTCATGATAAAACTCTACATATTGATTATCAATATATGTAATGATAATAATAAATGATTGTCAGTAAATGTAAGGTTGGTATCCTTCCAAATTGTTTTAATGTGATTTGAAGATTAGAGTAAGCAGAGCCTGGATAGCTCAGTCGGTAGAGCATCAGACTTTTAATCTGAGGGTCCAGGGTTCACGTCCCTGTGCAGGCGGGGTGCTATGTTTAAGAAGAAGTACTCTTTTAGTTTCTATTGCATGATGAACAAGATATTACATTGACAGAATTGCAAAACCTTCTTAAATGGAGTTTTTTAAATTGTCAAGATTTTATCCGTCAGAGGCCTTTTGAGTAGACTTATCCAACTGTATCATGTAGTTTGGCATGTTGAATATCTTTTTCCCCATGCAATGCTCAACATGTAACCATGATTATAGTATCCTATCAACTTTGTAAAGTTGATCATCAGTTGCTTGCTCATTATTTTATTTCAGAATTTCTGAAAAGTTTTTTGGTGCAGGTTGGCTCTGTGGCGCAATGGATAGCGCATTGGACTTCTAGGAAAATGTTAAAAAAGGCATTCAAAGGCTGTGGGTTCGAATCCCACCAGAGTCAATATTATTGCTCAATTTCTTTCATAACGAATTGAAATAGCAATAAACAATGCAGCTTCAGCTTCACCCAAAATCATTTACCAAAATAGCCTTTGAAAGAAGGCCTGTTTTAAACAAAGAGTGCTTGAATAGAAAACATTGTATAATCAATATGCAAGAGGAAATTGTCAGGTGTACTGATGAAAATATAATTTACTAGATAGTAGGAGTTTCGGCCCTTTCTCAATTGTATACTGTCACTGAAGAAGCATGAATTCTAAGTCAGCAGAAAATGAGATAGTACATATTTCAGGACTTAAAATAGATGACATTTAATGCTGAGGTTTCAAAAGTTTGAAATATCAGTTCACTATCAAACGCTACATAATGCTTGTCAATATATGCAATCATATTCATAAATATAGTGTCGGTTGGTATCCTTCCACATTGTTTTAAGATGAATTGAAGATGAAAGTTAGTAGACACTGGATAGTTCAGTGAGTGGCACAGCAGACTTTTAATATGAGTGTCCAGGTTTGAAGTTCCTGTTCAGGCAGTGTGTTATGTTTAAGAAGATGCACTCTTGAAGTTTCCACTGCTTGATGAATAAGATATTACATTAAGGGAATTGCAAAACCTTCTTATATGGAGTTGTTAAACTCCTTGCTGTTTTATCTGTGCTATGCCTTTTGAGTCGACTTAACACTTAACCAACTGCATTGTATGGTTTGACATGTTGAATATCATTTTTGCTATTCAATGCTCAACATAAATCCAGGATCATAGATTCCTACCAACTTCATAAAGTTGATGAGCAGCTGCTAGCTCATTATTTTATTTGATCATTTCTGTCCGACCTCCTAAAAAGATTGGCTCTGTGGCACAATGGATAGTGCTTTGGCTTTCAAGAGTAATGTAAAGAAGGCATTCAAAAGTTGTGGTTTTGAATCCCACCAGAGGCAATGTTGTCCTACATTTCTTTTATAATGAATTGAAATTGCAATAAATAATGCAGCTTCTTCTTGCTCTGAAATCATTCACCAAAATGGCCTTTGAAAGAAGCCCTTTTTTCAACCGACACCACTTGAATAGAAAATATTGTATAATCTACATATAAGAGGAAATTGACAGGTAGACTGAGTAAAATATAATGTATTAGGCAGTAAGAGTTTTTGGTCCTTTCTTAATTGTGTATTGTCAATGAAGAAGCATGAATTCCGAATCAGCAGAAAATGAGATGGTACAAATTTCAGGACTTAAAGAGATAAAATATAATGCTGAGATGTCAAAAGCTTGAAATATCAATTCATGATAAAACTCTACATATTGATTATCAATATATGTAATGATAATAATAAATGATTGTCAGTAAATGTAAGGTTGGTATCCTTCCAAATTGTTTTAATGTGATTTGAAGATTAGAGTAAGCAGAGCCTGGATAGCTCAGTCGGTAGAGCATCAGACTTTTAATCTGAGGGTCCAGGGTTCACGTCCCTGTGCAGGCGGGGTGCTATGTTTAAGAAGAAGTACTCTTTTAGTTTCTATTGCATGATGAACAAGATATTACATTGACAGAATTGCAAAACCTTCTTAAATGGAGTTTTTTAAATTGTCAAGATTTTATCCGTCAGAGGCCTTTTGAGTAGACTTATCCAACTGTATCATGTAGTTTGGCATGTTGAATATCTTTTTCCCCATGCAATGCTCAACATGTAACCATGATTATAGTATCCTATCAACTTTGTAAAGTTGATCATCAGTTGCTTGCTCATTATTTTATTTCAGAATTTCTGAAAAGTTTCTTGGTGCAGGTTGGCTCTGTGGCGCAATGGATAGCGCATTGGACTTCTAGGAAAATGTTAAAAAAGGCATTCAAAGGCTGTGGGTTCGAATACCACCAGAGTCAATATTATTGCTCAATTTCTTTCATAACGAATTGAAATAGCAATAAACAATGCAGCTTCAGCTTCACCCAAAATCATTTACCAAAATAGCCTTTGAAAGAAGGCCTGTTTTAAACAAAGAGTGCTTGAATAGAAAACATTGTATAATCAATATGCAAGAGGAAATTGTCAGGTGTACTGATGAAAATATAATTTACTAGATAGTAGGAGTTTCGGCCCTTTCTCAATTGTATACTGTCACTGAAGAAGCATGAATTCTAAGTCAGCAGAAAATGAGATAGTACATATTTCAGGACTTAAAATAGATGACATTTAATGCTGAGGTTTCAAAAGTTTGAAATATCAGTTCACTATCAAACGCTACATAATGCTTGTCAATATATGCAATCATATTCATAAATATAGTGTCGGTTGGTATCCTTCCACATTGTTTTAAGATGAATTGAAGATGAAAGTTAGTAGACACTGGATAGTTCAGTGAGTGGCACAGCAGACTTTTAATATGAGTGTCCAGGTTTGAAGTTCCTGTTCAGGCAGTGTGTTATGTTTAAGAAGATGCACTCTTGAAGTTTCCACTGCTTGATGAATAAGATATTACATTAAGGGAATTGCAAAACCTTCTTATATGGAGTTGTTAAACTCCTTGCTGTTTTATCTGTGCTATGCCTTTTGAGTCGACTTAACACTTAACCAACTGCATTGTATGGTTTGACATGTTGAATATCATTTTTGCTATTCAATGCTCAACATAAATCCAGGATCATAGATTCCTACCAACTTCATAAAGTTGATGAGCAGCTGCTAGCTCATTATTTTATTTGATCATTTCTGTCCGACCTCCTAAAAAGATTGGCTCTGTGGCACAATGGATAGTGCTTTGGCTTTCAAGAGTAATGTAAAGAAGGCATTCAAAAGTTGTGGTTTTGAATCCCACCAGAGGCAATGTTGTCCTACATTTCTTTTATAATGAATTGAAATTGCAATAAATAATGCAGCTTCTTCTTGCTCTGAAATCATTCACCAAAATGGCCTTTGAAAGAAGCCCTTTTTTCAACCGACACCACTTGAATAGAAAATATTGTATAATCTACATATAAGAGGAAATTGACAGGTAGACTGAGTAAAATATAATGTATTAGGCAGTAAGAGTTTTTGGTCCTTTCTTAATTGTGTATTGTCAATGAAGAAGCATGAATTCCGAATCAGCAGAAAATGAGATGGTACAAATTTCAGGACTTAAAGAGATAAAATATAATGCTGAGATGTCAAAAGCTTGAAATATCAATTCATGATAAAACTCTACATATTGATTATCAATATATGTAATGATAATAATAAATGATTGTCAGTAAATGTAAGGTTGGTATCCTTCCAAATTGTTTTAATGTGATTTGAAGATAAGAGTAAGCAGAGCCTGGATAGCTCAGTCGGTAGAGCATCAGACTTTTAATCTGAGGGTCCAGGGTTCACGTCCCTGTGCAGGCGGGGTGCTATGTTTAAGAAGAAGTACTCTTTTAGTTTCTATTGCATGATGAACAAGATATTACATTGACAGAATTGCAAAACCTTCTTAAATGGAGTTTTTTAAATTGTCAAGATTTTATCCGTCAGAGGCCTTTTGAGTAGACTTATCCAACTGTATCATGTAGTTTGGCATGTTGAATATCTTTTTCCCCATGCAATGCTCAACATGTAACCATGATTATAGTATCCTATCAACTTTGTAAAGTTGATCATCAGTTGCTTGCTCATTATTTTATTTCAGAATTTCTGAAAAGTTTCTTGGTGCAGGTTGGCTCTGTGGCGCAATGGATAGCGCATTGGACTTCTAGGAAAATGTTAAAAAAGGCATTCAAAGGCTGTGGGTTCGAATCCCACCAGAGTCAATATTATTGCTCAATTTCTTTCATAACGAATTGAAATAGCAATAAACAATGCAGCTTCAGCTTCACCCAAAATCATTTACCAAAATAGCCTTTGAAAGAAGGCCTGTTTTAAACAAAGAGTGCTTGAATAGAAAACATTGTATAATCAATATGCAAGAGGAAATTGTCAGGTGTACTGATGAAAATATAATTTACTAGATAGTAGGAGTTTCGGCCCTTTCTCAATTGTATACTGTCACTGAAGAAGCATGAATTCTAAGTCAGCAGAAAATGAGATAGTACATATTTCAGGACTTAAAATAGATGACATTTAATGCTGAGGTTTCAAAAGTTTGAAATATCAGTTCACTATCAAACGCTACATAATGCTTGTCAATATATGCAATCATATTCATAAATATAGTGTCGGTTGGAATCCTTCCACATTGTTTTAAGATGAATTGAAGATGAAAGTTAGTAGACACTGGATAGTTCAGTGAGTGGCACAGCAGACTTTTAATATGAGTGTCCAGGTTTGAAGTTCCTGTTCAGGCAGTGTGTTATGTTTAAGAAGATGCACTCTTGAAGTTTCCACTGCTTGATGAATAAGATATTACATTAAGGGAATTGCAAAACCTTCTTATATGGAGTTGTTAAACTCCTTGCTGTTTTATCTGTGCTATGCCTTTTGAGTCGACTTAACACTTAACCAACTGCATTGTATGGTTTGACATGTTGAATATCATTTTTGCTATTCAATGCTCAACATAAATCCAGGATCATAGATTCCTAACAACTTCATAAAGTTGATGAGCAGCTGCTAGCTCATTATTTTATTTGATCATTTCTGTCCGACCTCCTAAAAAGATTGGCTCTGTGGCACAATGGATAGTGCTTTGGCTTTCAAGAGTAATGTAAAGAAGGCATTCAAAAGTTGTGGTTTTGAATCCCACCAGAGGCAATGTTGTCCTACATTTCTTTTATAATGAATTGAAATTGCAATAAATAATGCAGCTTCTTCTTGCTCTGAAATCATTCACCAAAATGGCCTTTGAAAGAAGCCCTTTTTTCAACCGACACCACTTGAATAGAAAATATTGTATAATCTACATATAAGAGGAAATTGACAGGTAGACTGAGTAAAATATAATGTATTAGGCAGTAAGAGTTTTTGGTCCTTTCTTAATTGTGTATTGTCAATGAAGAAGCATGAATTCCGAATCAGCAGAAAATGAGATGGTACAAATTTCAGGACTTAAAGAGATAAAATATAATGCTGAGATGTCAAAAGCTTGAAATATCAATTCATGATAAAACTCTACATATTGATTATCAATATATGTAATGATAATAATAAATGATTGTCAGTAAATGTAAGGTTGGTATCCTTCCAAATTGTTTTAATGTGATTTGAAGATAAGAGTAAGCAGAGCCTGGATAGCTCAGTCGGTAGAGCATCAGACTTTTAATCTGAGGGTCCAGGGTTCACGTCCCTGTGCAGGCGGGGTGCTATGTTTAAGAAGAAGTACTCTTTTAGTTTCTATTGCATGATGAACAAGATATTACATTGACAGAATTGCAAAACCTTCTTAAATGGAGTTTTTTAAATTGTCAAGATTTTATCCGTCAGAGGCCTTTTGAGTAGACTTATCCAACTGTATCATGTAGTTTGGCATGTTGAATATCTTTTTCCCCATGCAATGCTCAACATGTAACCATGATTATAGTATCCTATCAACTTTGTAAAGTTGATCATCAGTTGCTTGCTCATTATTTTATTTCAGAATTTCTGAAAAGTTTCTTGGTGCAGGTTGGCTCTGTGGCGCAATGGATAGCGCATTGGACTTCTAGGAAAATGTTAAAAAAGGCATTCAAAGGCTGTGGGTTCGAATCCCACCAGAGTCAATATTATTGCTCAATTTCTTTCATAACGAATTGAAATAGCAATAAACAATGCAGCTTCAGCTTCACCCAAAATCATTTACCAAAATAGCCTTTGAAAGAAGGCCTGTTTTAAACAAAGAGTGCTTGAATAGAAAACATTGTATAATCAATATGCAAGAGGAAATTGTCAGGTGTACTGATGAAAATATAATTTACTAGATAGTAGGAGTTTCGGCCCTTTCTCAATTGTATACTGTCACTGAAGAAGCATGAATTCTAAGTCAGCAGAAAATGAGATAGTACATATTTCAGGACTTAAAATAGATGACATTTAATGCTGAGGTTTCAAAAGTTTGAAATATCAGTTCACTATCAAACGCTACATAATGCTTGTCAATATATGCAATCATATTCATAAATATAGTGTCGGTTGGAATCCTTCCACATTGTTTTAAGATGAATTGAAGATGAAAGTTAGTAGACACTGGATAGTTCAGTGAGTGGCACAGCAGACTTTTAATATGAGTGTCCAGGTTTGAAGTTCCTGTTCAGGCAGTGTGTTATGTTTAAGAAGATGCACTCTTGAAGTTTCCACTGCTTGATGAATAAGATATTACATTAAGGGAATTGCAAAACCTTCTTATATGGAGTTGTTAAACTCCTTGCTGTTTTATCTGTGCTATGCCTTTTGAGTCGACTTAACACTTAACCAACTGCATTGTATGGTTTGACATGTTGAATATCATTTTTGCTATTCAATGCTCAACATAAATCCAGGATCATAGATTCCTAACAACTTCATAAAGTTGATGAGCAGCTGCTAGCTCATTATTTTATTTGATCATTTCTGTCCGACCTCCTAAAAAGATTGGCTCTGTGGCACAATGGATAGTGCTTTGGCTTTCAAGAGTAATGTAAAGAAGGCATTCAAAAGTTGTGGTTTTGAATCCCACCAGAGGCAATGTTGTCCTACATTTCTTTTATAATGAATTGAAATTGCAATAAATAATGCAGCTTCTTCTTGCTCTGAAATCATTCACCAAAATGGCCTTTGAAAGAAGCCCTTTTTTCAACCGACACCACTTGAATAGAAAATATTGTATAATCTACATATAAGAGGAAATTGACAGGTAGACTGAGTAAAATATAATGTATTAGGCAGTAAGAGTTTTTGGTCCTTTCTTAATTGTGTATTGTCAATGAAGAAGCATGAATTCCGAATCAGCAGAAAATGAGATGGTACAAATTTCAGGACTTAAAGAGATAAAATATAATGCTGAGATGTCAAAAGCTTGAAATATCAATTCATGATAAAACTCTACATATTGATTATCAATATATGTAATGATAATAATAAATGATTGTCAGTAAATGTAAGGTTGGTATCCTTCCAAATTGTTTTAATGTGATTTGAAGATAAGAGTAAGCAGAGCCTGGATAGCTCAGTCGGTAGAGCATCAGACTTTTAATCTGAGGGTCCAGGGTTCACGTCCCTGTGCAGGCGGGGTGCTATGTTTAAGAAGAAGTACTCTTTTAGTTTCTATTGCATGATGAACAAGATATTACATTGACAGAATTGCAAAACCTTCTTAAATGGAGTTTTTTAAATTGTCAAGATTTTATCCGTCAGAGGCCTTTTGAGTAGACTTATCCAACTGTATCATGTAGTTTGGCATGTTGAATATCTTTTTCCCCATGCAATGCTCAACATGTAACCATGATTATAGTATCCTATCAACTTTGTAAAGTTGATCATCAGTTGCTTGCTCATTATTTTATTTCAGAATTTCTGAAAAGTTTCTTGGTGCAGGTTGGCTCTGTGGCGCAATGGATAGCGCATTGGACTTCTAGGAAAATGTTAAAAAAGGCATTCAAAGGCTGTGGGTTCGAATCCCACCAGAGTCAATATTATTGCTCAATTTCTTTCATAACGAATTGAAATAGCAATAAACAATGCAGCTTCAGCTTCACCCAAAATCATTTACCAAAATAGCCTTTGAAAGAAGGCCTGTTTTAAACAAAGAGTGCTTGAATAGAAAACATTGTATAATCAATATGCAAGAGGAAATTGTCAGGTGTACTGATGAAAATATAATTTACTAGATAGTAGGAGTTTCGGCCCTTTCTCAATTGTATACTGTCACTGAAGAAGCATGAATTCTAAGTCAGCAGAAAATGAGATAGTACATATTTCAGGACTTAAAATAGATGACATTTAATGCTGAGGTTTCAAAAGTTTGAAATATCAGTTCACTATCAAACGCTACATAATGCTTGTCAATATATGCAATCATATTCATAAATATAGTGTCGGTTGGTATCCTTCCACATTGTTTTAAGATGAATTAAAGATGAAAGTTAGTAGACACTGGATAGTTCAGTGAGTGGCACAGCAGACTTTTAATATGAGTGTCCAGGTTTGAAGTTCCTGTTCAGGCAGTGTGTTATGTTTAAGAAGATGCACTCTTGAAGTTTCCACTGCTTGATGAATAAGATATTACATTAAGGGAATTGCAAAACCTTCTTATATGGAGTTGTTAAACTCCTTGCTGTTTTATCTGTGCTATGCCTTTTGAGTCGACTTAACACTTAACCAACTGCATTGTATGGTTTGACATGTTGAATATCATTTTTGCTATTCAATGCTCAACATAAATCCAGGATCATAGATTCCTACCAACTTCATAAAGTTGATGAGCAGCTGCTAGCTCATTATTTTATTTGATCATTTCTGTCCGACCTCCTAAAAAGATTGGCTCTGTGGCACAATGGATAGTGCTTTGGCTTTCAAGAGTAATGTAAAGAAGGCATTCAAAAGTTGTGGTTTTGAATCCCACCAGAGGCAATGTTGTCCTACATTTCTTTTATAATGAATTGAAATTGCAATAAATAATGCAGCTTCTTCTTGCTCTGAAATCATTCACCAAAATGGCCTTTGAAAGAAGCCCTTTTTTCAACCGACACCACTTGAATAGAAAATATTGTATAATCTACATATAAGAGGAAATTGACAGGTAGACTGAGTAAAATATAATGTATTAGGCAGTAAGAGTTTTTGGTCCTTTCTTAATTGTGTATTGTCAATGAAGAAGCATGAATTCCGAATCAGCAGAAAATGAGATGGTACAAATTTCAGGACTTAAAGAGATAAAATATAATGCTGAGATGTCAAAAGCTTGAAATATCAATTCATGATAAAACTCTACATATTGATTATCAATATATGTAATGATAATAATAAATGATTGTCAGTAAATGTAAGGTTGGTATCCTTCCAAATTGTTTTAATGTGATTTGAAGATAAGAGTAAGCAGAGCCTGGATAGCTCAGTCGGTAGAGCATCAGACTTTTAATCTGAGGGTCCAGGGTTCACGTCCCTGTGCAGGCGGGGTGCTATGTTTAAGAAGAAGTACTCTTTTAGTTTCTATTGCATGATGAACAAGATATTACATTGACAGAATTGCAAAACCTTCTTAAATGGAGTTTTTTAAATTGTCAAGATTTTATCCGTCAGAGGCCTTTTGAGTAGACTTATCCAACTGTATCATGTAGTTTGGCATGTTGAATATCTTTTTCCCCATGCAATGCTCAACATGTAACCATGATTATAGTATCCTATCAACTTTGTAAAGTTGATCATCAGTTGCTTGCTCATTATTTTATTTCAGAATTTCTGAAAAGTTTCTTGGTGCAGGTTGGCTCTGTGGCGCAATGGATAGCGCATTGGACTTCTAGGAAAATGTTAAAAAAGGCATTCAAAGGCTGTGGGTTCGAATCCCACCAGAGTCAATATTATTGCTCAATTTCTTTCATAACGAATTGAAATAGCAATAAACAATGCAGCTTCAGCTTCACCCAAAATCATTTACCAAAATAGCCTTTGAAAGAAGGCCTGTTTTAAACAAAGAGTGCTTGAATAGAAAACATTGTATAATCAATATGCAAGAGGAAATTGTCAGGTGTACTGATGAAAATATAATTTACTAGATAGTAGGAGTTTCGGCCCTTTCTCAATTGTATACTGTCACTGAAGAAGCATGAATTCTAAGTCAGCAGAAAATGAGATAGTACATATTTCAGGACTTAAAATAGATGACATTTAATGCTGAGGTTTCAAAAGTTTGAAATATCAGTTCACTATCAAACGCTACATAATGCTTGTCAATATATGCAATCATATTCATAAATATAGTGTCGGTTGGAATCCTTCCACATTGTTTTAAGATGAATTGAAGATGAAAGTTAGTAGACACTGGATAGTTCAGTGAGTGGCACAGCAGACTTTTAATATGAGTGTCCAGGTTTGAAGTTCCTGTTCAGGCAGTGTGTTATGTTTAAGAAGATGCACTCTTGAAGTTTCCACTGCTTGATGAATAAGATATTACATTAAGGGAATTGCAAAACCTTCTTATATGGAGTTGTTAAACTCCTTGCTGTTTTATCTGTGCTATGCCTTTTGAGTCGACTTAACACTTAACCAACTGCATTGTATGGTTTGACATGTTGAATATCATTTTTGCTATTCAATGCTCAACATAAATCCAGGATCATAGATTCCTAACAACTTCATAAAGTTGATGAGCAGCTGCTAGCTCATTATTTTATTTGATCATTTCTGTCCGACCTCCTAAAAAGATTGGCTCTGTGGCACAATGGATAGTGCTTTGGCTTTCAAGAGTAATGTAAAGAAGGCATTCAAAAGTTGTGGTTTTGAATCCCACCAGAGGCAATGTTGTCCTACATTTCTTTTATAATGAATTGAAATTGCAATAAATAATGCAGCTTCTTCTTGCTCTGAAATCATTCACCAAAATGGCCTTTGAAAGAAGCCCTTTTTTCAACCGACACCACTTGAATAGAAAATATTGTATAATCTACATATAAGAGGAAATTGACAGGTAGACTGAGTAAAATATAATGTATTAGGCAGTAAGAGTTTTTGGTCCTTTCTTAATTGTGTATTGTCAATGAAGAAGCATGAATTCCGAATCAGCAGAAAATGAGATGGTACAAATTTCAGGACTTAAAGAGATAAAATATAATGCTGAGATGTCAAAAGCTTGAAATATCAATTCATGATAAAACTCTACATATTGATTATCAATATATGTAATGATAATAATAAATGATTGTCAGTAAATGTAAGGTTGGTATCCTTCCAAATTGTTTTAATGTGATTTGAAGATAAGAGTAAGCAGAGCCTGGATAGCTCAGTCGGTAGAGCATCAGACTTTTAATCTGAGGGTCCAGGGTTCACGTCCCTGTGCAGGCGGGGTGCTATGTTTAAGAAGAAGTACTCTTTTAGTTTCTATTGCATGATGAACAAGATATTACATTGACAGAATTGCAAAACCTTCTTAAATGGAGTTTTTTAAATTGTCAAGATTTTATCCGTCAGAGGCCTTTTGAGTAGACTTATCCAACTGTATCATGTAGTTTGGCATGTTGAATATCTTTTTCCCCATGCAATGCTCAACATGTAACCATGATTATAGTATCCTATCAACTTTGTAAAGTTGATCATCAGTTGCTTGCTCATTATTTTATTTCAGAATTTCTGAAAAGTTTCTTGGTGCAGGTTGGCTCTGTGGCGCAATGGATAGCGCATTGGACTTCTAGGAAAATGTTAAAAAAGGCATTCAAAGGCTGTGGGTTCGAATCCCACCAGAGTCAATATTATTGCTCAATTTCTTTCATAACGAATTGAAATAGCAATAAACAATGCAGCTTCAGCTTCACCCAAAATCATTTACCAAAATAGCCTTTGAAAGAAGGCCTGTTTTAAACAAAGAGTGCTTGAATAGAAAACATTGTATAATCAATATGCAAGAGGAAATTGTCAGGTGTACTGATGAAAATATAATTTACTAGATAGTAGGAGTTTCGGCCCTTTCTCAATTGTATACTGTCACTGAAGAAGCATGAATTCTAAGTCAGCAGAAAATGAGATAGTACATATTTCAGGACTTAAAATAGATGACATTTAATGCTGAGGTTTCAAAAGTTTGAAATATCAGTTCACTATCAAACGCTACATAATGCTTGTCAATATATGCAATCATATTCATAAATATAGTGTCGGTTGGAATCCTTCCACATTGTTTTAAGATGAATTGAAGATGAAAGTTAGTAGACACTGGATAGTTCAGTGAGTGGCACAGCAGACTTTTAATATGAGTGTCCAGGTTTGAAGTTCCTGTTCAGGCAGTGTGTTATGTTTAAGAAGATGCACTCTTGAAGTTTCCACTGCTTGATGAATAAGATATTACATTAAGGGAATTGCAAAACCTTCTTATATGGAGTTGTTAAACTCCTTGCTGTTTTATCTGTGCTATGCCTTTTGAGTCGACTTAACACTTAACCAACTGCATTGTATGGTTTGACATGTTGAATATCATTTTTGCTATTCAATGCTCAACATAAATCCAGGATCATAGATTCCTAACAACTTCATAAAGTTGATGAGCAGCTGCTAGCTCATTATTTTATTTGATCATTTCTGTCCGACCTCCTAAAAAGATTGGCTCTGTGGCACAATGGATAGTGCTTTGGCTTTCAAGAGTAATGTAAAGAAGGCATTCAAAAGTTGTGGTTTTGAATCCCACCAGAGGCAATGTTGTCCTACATTTCTTTTATAATGAATTGAAATTGCAATAAATAATGCAGCTTCTTCTTGCTCTGAAATCATTCACCAAAATGGCCTTTGAAAGAAGCCCTTTTTTCAACCGACACCACTTGAATAGAAAATATTGTATAATCTACATATAAGAGGAAATTGACAGGTAGACTGAGTAAAATATAATGTATTAGGCAGTAAGAGTTTTTGGTCCTTTCTTAATTGTGTATTGTCAATGAAGAAGCATGAATTCCGAATCAGCAGAAAATGAGATGGTACAAATTTCAGGACTTAAAGAGATAAAATATAATGCTGAGATGTCAAAAGCTTGAAATATCAATTCATGATAAAACTCTACATATTGATTATCAATATATGTAATGATAATAATAAATGATTGTCAGTAAATGTAAGGTTGGTATCCTTCCAAATTGTTTTAATGTGATTTGAAGATAAGAGTAAGCAGAGCCTGGATAGCTCAGTCGGTAGAGCATCAGACTTTTAATCTGAGGGTCCAGGGTTCACGTCCCTGTGCAGGCGGGGTGCTATGTTTAAGAAGAAGTACTCTTTTAGTTTCTATTGCATGATGAACAAGATATTACATTGACAGAATTGCAAAACCTTCTTAAATGGAGTTTTTTAAATTGTCAAGATTTTATCCGTCAGAGGCCTTTTGAGTAGACTTATCCAACTGTATCATGTAGTTTGGCATGTTGAATATCTTTTTCCCCATGCAATGCTCAACATGTAACCATGATTATAGTATCCTATCAACTTTGTAAAGTTGATCATCAGTTGCTTGCTCATTATTTTATTTCAGAATTTCTGAAAAGTTTCTTGGTGCAGGTTGGCTCTGTGGCGCAATGGATAGCGCATTGGACTTCTAGGAAAATGTTAAAAAAGGCATTCAAAGGCTGTGGGTTCGAATCCCACCAGAGTCAATATTATTGCTCAATTTCTTTCATAACGAATTGAAATAGCAATAAACAATGCAGCTTCAGCTTCACCCAAAATCATTTACCAAAATAGCCTTTGAAAGAAGGCCTGTTTTAAACAAAGAGTGCTTGAATAGAAAACATTGTATAATCAATATGCAAGAGGAAATTGTCAGGTGTACTGATGAAAATATAATTTACTAGATAGTAGGAGTTTCGGCCCTTTCTCAATTGTATACTGTCACTGAAGAAGCATGAATTCTAAGTCAGCAGAAAATGAGATAGTACATATTTCAGGACTTAAAATAGATGACATTTAATGCTGAGGTTTCAAAAGTTTGAAATATCAGTTCACTATCAAACGCTACATAATGCTTGTCAATATATGCAATCATATTCATAAATATAGTGTCGGTTGGTATCCTTCCACATTGTTTTAAGATGAATTAAAGATGAAAGTTAGTAGACACTGGATAGTTCAGTGAGTGGCACAGCAGACTTTTAATATGAGTGTCCAGGTTTGAAGTTCCTGTTCAGGCAGTGTGTTATGTTTAAGAAGATGCACTCTTGAAGTTTCCACTGCTTGATGAATAAGATATTACATTAAGGGAATTGCAAAACCTTCTTATATGGAGTTGTTAAACTCCTTGCTGTTTTATCTGTGCTATGCCTTTTGAGTCGACTTAACACTTAACCAACTGCATTGTATGGTTTGACATGTTGAATATCATTTTTGCTATTCAATGCTCAACATAAATCCAGGATCATAGATTCCTACCAACTTCATAAAGTTGATGAGCAGCTGCTAGCTCATTATTTTATTTGATCATTTCTGTCCGACCTCCTAAAAAGATTGGCTCTGTGGCACAATGGATAGTGCTTTGGCTTTCAAGAGTAATGTAAAGAAGGCATTCAAAAGTTGTGGTTTTGAATCCCACCAGAGGCAATGTTGTCCTACATTTCTTTTATAATGAATTGAAATTGCAATAAATAATGCAGCTTCTTCTTGCTCTGAAATCATTCACCAAAATGGCCTTTGAAAGAAGCCCTTTTTTCAACCGACACCACTTGAATAGAAAATATTGTATAATCTACATATAAGAGGAAATTGACAGGTAGACTGAGTAAAATATAATGTATTAGGCAGTAAGAGTTTTTGGTCCTTTCTTAATTGTGTATTGTCAATGAAGAAGCATGAATTCCGAATCAGCAGAAAATGAGATGGTACAAATTTCAGGACTTAAAGAGATAAAATATAATGCTGAGATGTCAAAAGCTTGAAATATCAATTCATGATAAAACTCTACATATTGATTATCAATATATGTAATGATAATAATAAATGATTGTCAGTAAATGTAAGGTTGGTATCCTTCCAAATTGTTTTAATGTGATTTGAAGATTAGAGTAAGCAGAGCCTGGATAGCTCAGTCGGTAGAGCATCAGACTTTTAATCTGAGGGTCCAGGGTTCACGTCCCTGTGCAGGCGGGGTGCTATGTTTAAGAAGAAGTACTCTTTTAGTTTCTATTGCATGATGAACAAGATATTACATTGACAGAATTGCAAAACCTTCTTAAATGGAGTTTTTTAAATTGTCAAGATTTTATCCGTCAGAGGCCTTTTGAGTAGACTTATCCAACTGTATCATGTAGTTTGGCATGTTGAATATCTTTTTCCCCATGCAATGCTCAACATGTAACCATGATTATAGTATCCTATCAACTTTGTAAAGTTGATCATCAGTTGCTTGCTCATTATTTTATTTCAGAATTTCTGAAAAGTTTTTTGGTGCAGGTTGGCTCTGTGGCGCAATGGATAGCGCATTGGACTTCTAGGAAAATGTTAAAAAAGGCATTCAAAGGCTGTGGGTTCGAATCCCACCAGAGTCAATATTATTGCTCAATTTCTTTCATAACGAATTGAAATAGCAATAAACAATGCAGCTTCAGCTTCACCCAAAATCATTTACCAAAATAGCCTTTGAAAGAAGGCCTGTTTTAAACAAAGAGTGCTTGAATAGAAAACATTGTATAATCAATATGCAAGAGGAAATTGTCAGGTGTACTGATGAAAATATAATTTACTAGATAGTAGGAGTTTCGGCCCTTTCTCAATTGTATACTGTCACTGAAGAAGCATGAATTCTAAGTCAGCAGAAAATGAGATAGTACATATTTCAGGACTTAAAATAGATGACATTTAATGCTGAGGTTTCAAAAGTTTGAAATATCAGTTCACTATCAAACGCTACATAATGCTTGTCAATATATGCAATCATATTCATAAATATAGTGTCGGTTGGTATCCTTCCACATTGTTTTAAGATGAATTGAAGATGAAAGTTAGTAGACACTGGATAGTTCAGTGAGTGGCACAGCAGACTTTTAATATGAGTGTCCAGGTTTGAAGTTCCTGTTCAGGCAGTGTGTTATGTTTAAGAAGATGCACTCTTGAAGTTTCCACTGCTTGATGAATAAGATATTACATTAAGGGAATTGCAAAACCTTCTTATATGGAGTTGTTAAACTCCTTGCTGTTTTATCTGTGCTATGCCTTTTGAGTCGACTTAACACTTAACCAACTGCATTGTATGGTTTGACATGTTGAATATCATTTTTGCTATTCAATGCTCAACATAAATCCAGGATCATAGATTCCTACCAACTTCATAAAGTTGATGAGCAGCTGCTAGCTCATTATTTTATTTGATCATTTCTGTCCGACCTCCTAAAAAGATTGGCTCTGTGGCACAATGGATAGTGCTTTGGCTTTCAAGAGTAATGTAAAGAAGGCATTCAAAAGTTGTGGTTTTGAATCCCACCAGAGGCAATGTTGTCCTACATTTCTTTTATAATGAATTGAAATTGCAATAAATAATGCAGCTTCTTCTTGCTCTGAAATCATTCACCAAAATGGCCTTTGAAAGAAGCCCTTTTTTCAACCGACACCACTTGAATAGAAAATATTGTATAATCTACATATAAGAGGAAATTGACAGGTAGACTGAGTAAAATATAATGTATTAGGCAGTAAGAGTTTTTGGTCCTTTCTTAATTGTGTATTGTCAATGAAGAAGCATGAATTCCGAATCAGCAGAAAATGAGATGGTACAAATTTCAGGACTTAAAGAGATAAAATATAATGCTGAGATGTCAAAAGCTTGAAATATCAATTCATGATAAAACTCTACATATTGATTATCAATATATGTAATGATAATAATAAATGATTGTCAGTAAATGTAAGGTTGGTATCCTTCCAAATTGTTTTAATGTGATTTGAAGATAAGAGTAAGCAGAGCCTGGATAGCTCAGTCGGTAGAGCATCAGACTTTTAATCTGAGGGTCCAGGGTTCACGTCCCTGTGCAGGCGGGGTGCTATGTTTAAGAAGAAGTACTCTTTTAGTTTCTATTGCATGATGAACAAGATATTACATTGACAGAATTGCAAAACCTTCTTAAATGGAGTTTTTTAAATTGTCAAGATTTTATCCGTCAGAGGCCTTTTGAGTAGACTTATCCAACTGTATCATGTAGTTTGGCATGTTGAATATCTTTTTCCCCATGCAATGCTCAACATGTAACCATGATTATAGTATCCTATCAACTTTGTAAAGTTGATCATCAGTTGCTTGCTCATTATTTTATTTCAGAATTTCTGAAAAGTTTCTTGGTGCAGGTTGGCTCTGTGGCGCAATGGATAGCGCATTGGACTTCTAGGAAAATGTTAAAAAAGGCATTCAAAGGCTGTGGGTTCGAATCCCACCAGAGTCAATATTATTGCTCAATTTCTTTCATAACGAATTGAAATAGCAATAAACAATGCAGCTTCAGCTTCACCCAAAATCATTTACCAAAATAGCCTTTGAAAGAAGGCCTGTTTTAAACAAAGAGTGCTTGAATAGAAAACATTGTATAATCAATATGCAAGAGGAAATTGTCAGGTGTACTGATGAAAATATAATTTACTAGATAGTAGGAGTTTCGGCCCTTTCTCAATTGTATACTGTCACTGAAGAAGCATGAATTCTAAGTCAGCAGAAAATGAGATAGTACATATTTCAGGACTTAAAATAGATGACATTTAATGCTGAGGTTTCAAAAGTTTGAAATATCAGTTCACTATCAAACGCTACATAATGCTTGTCAATATATGCAATCATATTCATAAATATAGTGTCGGTTGGAATCCTTCCACATTGTTTTAAGATGAATTGAAGATGAAAGTTAGTAGACACTGGATAGTTCAGTGAGTGGCACAGCAGACTTTTAATATGAGTGTCCAGGTTTGAAGTTCCTGTTCAGGCAGTGTGTTATGTTTAAGAAGATGCACTCTTGAAGTTTCCACTGCTTGATGAATAAGATATTACATTAAGGGAATTGCAAAACCTTCTTATATGGAGTTGTTAAACTCCTTGCTGTTTTATCTGTGCTATGCCTTTTGAGTCGACTTAACACTTAACCAACTGCATTGTATGGTTTGACATGTTGAATATCATTTTTGCTATTCAATGCTCAACATAAATCCAGGATCATAGATTCCTAACAACTTCATAAAGTTGATGAGCAGCTGCTAGCTCATTATTTTATTTGATCATTTCTGTCCGACCTCCTAAAAAGATTGGCTCTGTGGCACAATGGATAGTGCTTTGGCTTTCAAGAGTAATGTAAAGAAGGCATTCAAAAGTTGTGGTTTTGAATCCCACCAGAGGCAATGTTGTCCTACATTTCTTTTATAATGAATTGAAATTGCAATAAATAATGCAGCTTCTTCTTGCTCTGAAATCATTCACCAAAATGGCCTTTGAAAGAAGCCCTTTTTTCAACCGACACCACTTGAATAGAAAATATTGTATAATCTACATATAAGAGGAAATTGACAGGTAGACTGAGTAAAATATAATGTATTAGGCAGTAAGAGTTTTTGGTCCTTTCTTAATTGTGTATTGTCAATGAAGAAGCATGAATTCCGAATCAGCAGAAAATGAGATGGTACAAATTTCAGGACTTAAAGAGATAAAATATAATGCTGAGATGTCAAAAGCTTGAAATATCAATTCATGATAAAACTCTACATATTGATTATCAATATATGTAATGATAATAATAAATGATTGTCAGTAAATGTAAGGTTGGTATCCTTCCAAATTGTTTTAATGTGATTTGAAGATTAGAGTAAGCAGAGCCTGGATAGCTCAGTCGGTAGAGCATCAGACTTTTAATCTGAGGGTCCAGGGTTCACGTCCCTGTGCAGGCGGGGTGCTATGTTTAAGAAGAAGTACTCTTTTAGTTTCTATTGCATGATGAACAAGATATTACATTGACAGAATTGCAAAACCTTCTTAAATGGAGTTTTTTAAATTGTCAAGATTTTATCCGTCAGAGGCCTTTTGAGTAGACTTATCCAACTGTATCATGTAGTTTGGCATGTTGAATATCTTTTTCCCCATGCAATGCTCAACATGTAACCATGATTATAGTATCCTATCAACTTTGTAAAGTTGATCATCAGTTGCTTGCTCATTATTTTATTTCAGAATTTCTGAAAAGTTTCTTGGTGCAGGTTGGCTCTGTGGCGCAATGGATAGCGCATTGGACTTCTAGGAAAATGTTAAAAAAGGCATTCAAAGGCTGTGGGTTCGAATCCCACCAGAGTCAATATTATTGCTCAATTTCTTTCATAACGAATTGAAATAGCAATAAACAATGCAGCTTCAGCTTCACCCAAAATCATTTACCAAAATAGCCTTTGAAAGAAGGCCTGTTTTAAACAAAGAGTGCTTGAATAGAAAACATTGTATAATCAATATGCAAGAGGAAATTGTCAGGTGTACTGATGAAAATATAATTTACTAGATAGTAGGAGTTTCGGCCCTTTCTCAATTGTATACTGTCACTGAAGAAGCATGAATTCTAAGTCAGCAGAAAATGAGATAGTACATATTTCAGGACTTAAAATAGATGACATTTAATGCTGAGGTTTCAAAAGTTTGAAATATCAGTTCACTATCAAACGCTACATAATGCTTGTCAATATATGCAATCATATTCATAAATATAGTGTCGGTTGGTATCCTTCCACATTGTTTTAAGATGAATTGAAGATGAAAGTTAATAGACACTGGATAGTTCAGTGAGTGGCACAGCAGACTTTTAATATGAGTGTCCAGGTTTGAAGTTCCTGTTCAAGCAGTGTGTTATGTTTAAGAAGATGCACTCTTGAAGTTTCCACTGCTTGATGAATAAGATATTACATTAAGGGAATTGCAAAACCTTCTTATATGGAGTTGTTAAACTCCTTGCTGTTTTATCTGTGCTATGCCTTTTGAGTCGACTTAACACTTAACCAACTGCATTGTATGGTTTGACATGTTGAATATCATTTTTGCTATTCAATGCTCAACATAAATCCAGGATCATAGATTCCTACCAACTTCATAAAGTTGATGAGCAGCTGCTAGCTCATTATTTTATTTGATCATTTCTGTCCGACCTCCTAAAAAGATTGGCTCTGTGGCACAATGGATAGTGCTTTGGCTTTCAAGAGTAATGTAAAGAAGGCATTCAAAAGTTGTGGTTTTGAATCCCACCAGAGGCAATGTTGTCCTACATTTCTTTTATAATGAATTGAAATTGCAATAAATAATGCAGCTTCTTCTTGCTCTGAAATCATTCACCAAAATGGCCTTTGAAAGAAGCCCTTTTTTCAACCGACACCACTTGAATAGAAAATATTGTATAATCTACATATAAGAGGAAATTGACAGGTAGACTGAGTAAAATATAATGTATTAGGCAGTAAGAGTTTTTGGTCCTTTCTTAATTGTGTATTGTCAATGAAGAAGCATGAATTCCGAATCAGCAGAAAATGAGATGGTACAAATTTCAGGACTTAAAGAGATAAAATATAATGCTGAGATGTCAAAAGCTTGAAATATCAATTCATGATAAAACTCTACATATTGATTATCAATATATGTAATGATAATAATAAATGATTGTCAGTAAATGTAAGGTTGGTATCCTTCCAAATTGTTTTAATGTGATTTGAAGATAAGAGTAAGCAGAGCCTGGATAGCTCAGTCGGTAGAGCATCAGACTTTTAATCTGAGGGTCCAGGGTTCACGTCCCTGTGCAGGCGGGGTGCTATGTTTAAGAAGAAGTACTCTTTTAGTTTCTATTGCATGATGAACAAGATATTACATTGACAGAATTGCAAAACCTTCTTAAATGGAGTTTTTTAAATTGTCAAGATTTTATCCGTCAGAGGCCTTTTGAGTAGACTTATCCAACTGTATCATGTAGTTTGGCATGTTGAATATCTTTTTCCCCATGCAATGCTCAACATGTAACCATGATTATAGTATCCTATCAACTTTGTAAAGTTGATCATCAGTTGCTTGCTCATTATTTTATTTCAGAATTTCTGAAAAGTTTCTTGGTGCAGGTTGGCTCTGTGGCGCAATGGATAGCGCATTGGACTTCTAGGAAAATGTTAAAAAAGGCATTCAAAGGCTGTGGGTTCGAATCCCACCAGAGTCAATATTATTGCTCAATTTCTTTCATAACGAATTGAAATAGCAATAAACAATGCAGCTTCAGCTTCACCCAAAATCATTTACCAAAATAGCCTTTGAAAGAAGGCCTGTTTTAAACAAAGAGTGCTTGAATAGAAAACATTGTATAATCAATATGCAAGAGGAAATTGTCAGGTGTACTGATGAAAATATAATTTACTAGATAGTAGGAGTTTCGGCCCTTTCTCAATTGTATACTGTCACTGAAGAAGCATGAATTCTAAGTCAGCAGAAAATGAGATAGTACATATTTCAGGACTTAAAATAGATGACATTTAATGCTGAGGTTTCAAAAGTTTGAAATATCAGTTCACTATCAAACGCTACATAATGCTTGTCAATATATGCAATCATATTCATAAATATAGTGTCGGTTGGTATCCTTCCACATTGTTTTAAGATGAATTAAAGATGAAAGTTAGTAGACACTGGATAGTTCAGTGAGTGGCACAGCAGACTTTTAATATGAGTGTCCAGGTTTGAAGTTCCTGTTCAGGCAGTGTGTTATGTTTAAGAAGATGCACTCTTGAAGTTTCCACTGCTTGATGAATAAGATATTACATTAAGGGAATTGCAAAACCTTCTTATATGGAGTTGTTAAACTCCTTGCTGTTTTATCTGTGCTATGCCTTTTGAGTCGACTTAACACTTAACCAACTGCATTGTATGGTTTGACATGTTGAATATCATTTTTGCTATTCAATGCTCAACATAAATCCAGGATCATAGATTCCTACCAACTTCATAAAGTTGATGAGCAGCTGCTAGCTCATTATTTTATTTGATCATTTCTGTCCGACCTCCTAAAAAGATTGGCTCTGTGGCACAATGGATAGTGCTTTGGCTTTCAAGAGTAATGTAAAGAAGGCATTCAAAAGTTGTGGTTTTGAATCCCACCAGAGGCAATGTTGTCCTACATTTCTTTTATAATGAATTGAAATTGCAATAAATAATGCAGCTTCTTCTTGCTCTGAAATCATTCACCAAAATGGCCTTTGAAAGAAGCCCTTTTTTCAACCGACACCACTTGAATAGAAAATATTGTATAATCTACATATAAGAGGAAATTGACAGGTAGACTGAGTAAAATATAATGTATTAGGCAGTAAGAGTTTTTGGTCCTTTCTTAATTGTGTATTGTCAATGAAGAAGCATGAATTCCGAATCAGCAGAAAATGAGATGGTACAAATTTCAGGACTTAAAGAGATAAAATATAATGCTGAGATGTCAAAAGCTTGAAATATCAATTCATGATAAAACTCTACATATTGATTATCAATATATGTAATGATAATAATAAATGATTGTCAGTAAATGTAAGGTTGGTATCCTTCCAAATTGTTTTAATGTGATTTGAAGATAAGAGTAAGCAGAGCCTGGATAGCTCAGTCGGTAGAGCATCAGACTTTTAATCTGAGGGTCCAGGGTTCACGTCCCTGTGCAGGCGGGGTGCTATGTTTAAGAAGAAGTACTCTTTTAGTTTCTATTGCATGATGAACAAGATATTACATTGACAGAATTGCAAAACCTTCTTAAATGGAGTTTTTTAAATTGTCAAGATTTTATCCGTCAGAGGCCTTTTGAGTAGACTTATCCAACTGTATCATGTAGTTTGGCATGTTGAATATCTTTTTCCCCATGCAATGCTCAACATGTAACCATGATTATAGTATCCTATCAACTTTGTAAAGTTGATCATCAGTTGCTTGCTCATTATTTTATTTCAGAATTTCTGAAAAGTTTCTTGGTGCAGGTTGGCTCTGTGGCGCAATGGATAGCGCATTGGACTTCTAGGAAAATGTTAAAAAAGGCATTCAAAGGCTGTGGGTTCGAATCCCACCAGAGTCAATATTATTGCTCAATTTCTTTCATAACGAATTGAAATAGCAATAAACAATGCAGCTTCAGCTTCACCCAAAATCATTTACCAAAATAGCCTTTGAAAGAAGGCCTGTTTTAAACAAAGAGTGCTTGAATAGAAAACATTGTATAATCAATATGCAAGAGGAAATTGTCAGGTGTACTGATGAAAATATAATTTACTAGATAGTAGGAGTTTCGGCCCTTTCTCAATTGTATACTGTCACTGAAGAAGCATGAATTCTAAGTCAGCAGAAAATGAGATAGTACATATTTCAGGACTTAAAATAGATGACATTTAATGCTGAGGTTTCAAAAGTTTGAAATATCAGTTCACTATCAAACGCTACATAATGCTTGTCAATATATGCAATCATATTCATAAATATAGTGTCGGTTGGAATCCTTCCACATTGTTTTAAGATGAATTGAAGATGAAAGTTAGTAGACACTGGATAGTTCAGTGAGTGGCACAGCAGACTTTTAATATGAGTGTCCAGGTTTGAAGTTCCTGTTCAGGCAGTGTGTTATGTTTAAGAAGATGCACTCTTGAAGTTTCCACTGCTTGATGAATAAGATATTACATTAAGGGAATTGCAAAACCTTCTTATATGGAGTTGTTAAACTCCTTGCTGTTTTATCTGTGCTATGCCTTTTGAGTCGACTTAACACTTAACCAACTGCATTGTATGGTTTGACATGTTGAATATCATTTTTGCTATTCAATGCTCAACATAAATCCAGGATCATAGATTCCTAACAACTTCATAAAGTTGATGAGCAGCTGCTAGCTCATTATTTTATTTGATCATTTCTGTCCGACCTCCTAAAAAGATTGGCTCTGTGGCACAATGGATAGTGCTTTGGCTTTCAAGAGTAATGTAAAGAAGGCATTCAAAAGTTGTGGTTTTGAATCCCACCAGAGGCAATGTTGTCCTACATTTCTTTTATAATGAATTGAAATTGCAATAAATAATGCAGCTTCTTCTTGCTCTGAAATCATTCACCAAAATGGCCTTTGAAAGAAGCCCTTTTTTCAACCGACACCACTTGAATAGAAAATATTGTATAATCTACATATAAGAGGAAATTGACAGGTAGACTGAGTAAAATATAATGTATTAGGCAGTAAGAGTTTTTGGTCCTTTCTTAATTGTGTATTGTCAATGAAGAAGCATGAATTCCGAATCAGCAGAAAATGAGATGGTACAAATTTCAGGACTTAAAGAGATAAAATATAATGCTGAGATGTCAAAAGCTTGAAATATCAATTCATGATAAAACTCTACATATTGATTATCAATATATGTAATGATAATAATAAATGATTGTCAGTAAATGTAAGGTTGGTATCCTTCCAAATTGTTTTAATGTGATTTGAAGATTAGAGTAAGCAGAGCCTGGATAGCTCAGTCGGTAGAGCATCAGACTTTTAATCTGAGGGTCCAGGGTTCACGTCCCTGTGCAGGCGGGGTGCTATGTTTAAGAAGAAGTACTCTTTTAGTTTCTATTGCATGATGAACAAGATATTACATTGACAGAATTGCAAAACCTTCTTAAATGGAGTTTTTTAAATTGTCAAGATTTTATCCGTCAGAGGCCTTTTGAGTAGACTTATCCAACTGTATCATGTAGTTTGGCATGTTGAATATCTTTTTCCCCATGCAATGCTCAACATGTAACCATGATTATAGTATCCTATCAACTTTGTAAAGTTGATCATCAGTTGCTTGCTCATTATTTTATTTCAGAATTTCTGAAAAGTTTCTTGGTGCAGGTTGGCTCTGTGGCGCAATGGATAGCGCATTGGACTTCTAGGAAAATGTTAAAAAAGGCATTCAAAGGCTGTGGGTTCGAATCCCACCAGAGTCAATATTATTGCTCAATTTCTTTCATAACGAATTGAAATAGCAATAAACAATGCAGCTTCAGCTTCACCCAAAATCATTTACCAAAATAGCCTTTGAAAGAAGGCCTGTTTTAAACAAAGAGTGCTTGAATAGAAAACATTGTATAATCAATATGCAAGAGGAAATTGTCAGGTGTACTGATGAAAATATAATTTACTAGATAGTAGGAGTTTCGGCCCTTTCTCAATTGTATACTGTCACTGAAGAAGCATGAATTCTAAGTCAGCAGAAAATGAGATAGTACATATTTCAGGACTTAAAATAGATGACATTTAATGCTGAGGTTTCAAAAGTTTGAAATATCAGTTCACTATCAAACGCTACATAATGCTTGTCAATATATGCAATCATATTCATAAATATAGTGTCGGTTGGTATCCTTCCACATTGTTTTAAGATGAATTAAAGATGAAAGTTAGTAGACACTGGATAGTTCAGTGAGTGGCACAGCAGACTTTTAATATGAGTGTCCAGGTTTGAAGTTCCTGTTCAGGCAGTGTGTTATGTTTAAGAAGATGCACTCTTGAAGTTTCCACTGCTTGATGAATAAGATATTACATTAAGGGAATTGCAAAACCTTCTTATATGGAGTTGTTAAACTCCTTGCTGTTTTATCTGTGCTATGCCTTTTGAGTCGACTTAACACTTAACCAACTGCATTGTATGGTTTGACATGTTGAATATCATTTTTGCTATTCAATGCTCAACATAAATCCAGGATCATAGATTCCTACCAACTTCATAAAGTTGATGAGCAGCTGCTAGCTCATTATTTTATTTGATCATTTCTGTCCGACCTCCTAAAAAGATTGGCTCTGTGGCACAATGGATAGTGCTTTGGCTTTCAAGAGTAATGTAAAGAAGGCATTCAAAAGTTGTGGTTTTGAATCCCACCAGAGGCAATGTTGTCCTACATTTCTTTTATAATGAATTGAAATTGCAATAAATAATGCAGCTTCTTCTTGCTCTGAAATCATTCACCAAAATGGCCTTTGAAAGAAGCCCTTTTTTCAACCGACACCACTTGAATAGAAAATATTGTATAATCTACATATAAGAGGAAATTGACAGGTAGACTGAGTAAAATATAATGTATTAGGCAGTAAGAGTTTTTGGTCCTTTCTTAATTGTGTATTGTCAATGAAGAAGCATGAATTCCGAATCAGCAGAAAATGAGATGGTACAAATTTCAGGACTTAAAGAGATAAAATATAATGCTGAGATGTCAAAAGCTTGAAATATCAATTCATGATAAAACTCTACATATTGATTATCAATATATGTAATGATAATAATAAATGATTGTCAGTAAATGTAAGGTTGGTATCCTTCCAAATTGTTTTAATGTGATTTGAAGATAAGAGTAAGCAGAGCCTGGATAGCTCAGTCGGTAGAGCATCAGACTTTTAATCTGAGGGTCCAGGGTTCACGTCCCTGTGCAGGCGGGGTGCTATGTTTAAGAAGAAGTACTCTTTTAGTTTCTATTGCATGATGAACAAGATATTACATTGACAGAATTGCAAAACCTTCTTAAATGGAGTTTTTTAAATTGTCAAGATTTTATCCGTCAGAGGCCTTTTGAGTAGACTTATCCAACTGTATCATGTAGTTTGGCATGTTGAATATCTTTTTCCCCATGCAATGCTCAACATGTAACCATGATTATAGTATCCTATCAACTTTGTAAAGTTGATCATCAGTTGCTTGCTCATTATTTTATTTCAGAATTTCTGAAAAGTTTCTTGGTGCAGGTTGGCTCTGTGGCGCAATGGATAGCGCATTGGACTTCTAGGAAAATGTTAAAAAAGGCATTCAAAGGCTGTGGGTTCGAATCCCACCAGAGTCAATATTATTGCTCAATTTCTTTCATAACGAATTGAAATAGCAATAAACAATGCAGCTTCAGCTTCACCCAAAATCATTTACCAAAATAGCCTTTGAAAGAAGGCCTGTTTTAAACAAAGAGTGCTTGAATAGAAAACATTGTATAATCAATATGCAAGAGGAAATTGTCAGGTGTACTGATGAAAATATAATTTACTAGATAGTAGGAGTTTCGGCCCTTTCTCAATTGTATACTGTCACTGAAGAAGCATGAATTCTAAGTCAGCAGAAAATGAGATAGTACATATTTCAGGACTTAAAATAGATGACATTTAATGCTGAGGTTTCAAAAGTTTGAAATATCAGTTCACTATCAAACGCTACATAATGCTTGTCAATATATGCAATCATATTCATAAATATAGTGTCGGTTGGAATCCTTCCACATTGTTTTAAGATGAATTGAAGATGAAAGTTAGTAGACACTGGATAGTTCAGTGAGTGGCACAGCAGACTTTTAATATGAGTGTCCAGGTTTGAAGTTCCTGTTCAGGCAGTGTGTTATGTTTAAGAAGATGCACTCTTGAAGTTTCCACTGCTTGATGAATAAGATATTACATTAAGGGAATTGCAAAACCTTCTTATATGGAGTTGTTAAACTCCTTGCTGTTTTATCTGTGCTATGCCTTTTGAGTCGACTTAACACTTAACCAACTGCATTGTATGGTTTGACATGTTGAATATCATTTTTGCTATTCAATGCTCAACATAAATCCAGGATCATAGATTCCTAACAACTTCATAAAGTTGATGAGCAGCTGCTAGCTCATTATTTTATTTGATCATTTCTGTCCGACCTCCTAAAAAGATTGGCTCTGTGGCACAATGGATAGTGCTTTGGCTTTCAAGAGTAATGTAAAGAAGGCATTCAAAAGTTGTGGTTTTGAATCCCACCAGAGGCAATGTTGTCCTACATTTCTTTTATAATGAATTGAAATTGCAATAAATAATGCAGCTTCTTCTTGCTCTGAAATCATTCACCAAAATGGCCTTTGAAAGAAGCCCTTTTTTCAACCGACACCACTTGAATAGAAAATATTGTATAATCTACATATAAGAGGAAATTGACAGGTAGACTGAGTAAAATATAATGTATTAGGCAGTAAGAGTTTTTGGTCCTTTCTTAATTGTGTATTGTCAATGAAGAAGCATGAATTCCGAATCAGCAGAAAATGAGATGGTACAAATTTCAGGACTTAAAGAGATAAAATATAATGCTGAGATGTCAAAAGCTTGAAATATCAATTCATGATAAAACTCTACATATTGATTATCAATATATGTAATGATAATAATAAATGATTGTCAGTAAATGTAAGGTTGGTATCCTTCCAAATTGTTTTAATGTGATTTGAAGATTAGAGTAAGCAGAGCCTGGATAGCTCAGTCGGTAGAGCATCAGACTTTTAATCTGAGGGTCCAGGGTTCACGTCCCTGTGCAGGCGGGGTGCTATGTTTAAGAAGAAGTACTCTTTTAGTTTCTATTGCATGATGAACAAGATATTACATTGACAGAATTGCAAAACCTTCTTAAATGGAGTTTTTTAAATTGTCAAGATTTTATCCGTCAGAGGCCTTTTGAGTAGACTTATCCAACTGTATCATGTAGTTTGGCATGTTGAATATCTTTTTCCCCATGCAATGCTCAACATGTAACCATGATTATAGTATCCTATCAACTTTGTAAAGTTGATCATCAGTTGCTTGCTCATTATTTTATTTCAGAATTTCTGAAAAGTTTCTTGGTGCAGGTTGGCTCTGTGGCGCAATGGATAGCGCATTGGACTTCTAGGAAAATGTTAAAAAAGGCATTCAAAGGCTGTGGGTTCGAATCCCACCAGAGTCAATATTATTGCTCAATTTCTTTCATAACGAATTGAAATAGCAATAAACAATGCAGCTTCAGCTTCACCCAAAATCATTTACCAAAATAGCCTTTGAAAGAAGGCCTGTTTTAAACAAAGAGTGCTTGAATAGAAAACATTGTATAATCAATATGCAAGAGGAAATTGTCAGGTGTACTGATGAAAATATAATTTACTAGATAGTAGGAGTTTCGGCCCTTTCTCAATTGTATACTGTCACTGAAGAAGCATGAATTCTAAGTCAGCAGAAAATGAGATAGTACATATTTCAGGACTTAAAATAGATGACATTTAATGCTGAGGTTTCAAAAGTTTGAAATATCAGTTCACTATCAAACGCTACATAATGCTTGTCAATATATGCAATCATATTCATAAATATAGTGTCGGTTGGAATCCTTCCACATTGTTTTAAGATGAATTGAAGATGAAAGTTAGTAGACACTGGATAGTTCAGTGAGTGGCACAGCAGACTTTTAATATGAGTGTCCAGGTTTGAAGTTCCTGTTCAGGCAGTGTGTTATGTTTAAGAAGATGCACTCTTGAAGTTTCCACTGCTTGATGAATAAGATATTACATTAAGGGAATTGCAAAACCTTCTTATATGGAGTTGTTAAACTCCTTGCTGTTTTATCTGTGCTATGCCTTTTGAGTCGACTTAACACTTAACCAACTGCATTGTATGGTTTGACATGTTGAATATCATTTTTGCTATTCAATGCTCAACATAAATCCAGGATCATAGATTCCTACCAACTTCATAAAGTTGATGAGCAGCTGCTAGCTCATTATTTTATTTGATCATTTCTGTCCGACCTCCTAAAAAGATTGGCTCTGTGGCACAATGGATAGTGCTTTGGCTTTCAAGAGTAATGTAAAGAAGGCATTCAAAAGTTGTGGTTTTGAATCCCACCAGAGGCAATGTTGTCCTACATTTCTTTTATAATGAATTGAAATTGCAATAAATAATGCAGCTTCTTCTTGCTCTGAAATCATTCACCAAAATGGCCTTTGAAAGAAGCCCTTTTTTCAACCGACACCACTTGAATAGAAAATATTGTATAATCTACATATAAGAGGAAATTGACAGGTAGACTGAGTAAAATATAATGTATTAGGCAGTAAGAGTTTTTGGTCCTTTCTTAATTGTGTATTGTCAATGAAGAAGCATGAATTCCGAATCAGCAGAAAATGAGATGGTACAAATTTCAGGACTTAAAGAGATAAAATATAATGCTGAGATGTCAAAAGCTTGAAATATCAATTCATGATAAAACTCTACATATTGATTATCAATATATGTAATGATAATAATAAATGATTGTCAGTAAATGTAAGGTTGGTATCCTTCCAAATTGTTTTAATGTGATTTGAAGATTAGAGTAAGCAGAGCCTGGATAGCTCAGTCGGTAGAGCATCAGACTTTTAATCTCAGGGTCCAGGGTTCACGTCCCTGTGCAGGCGGGGTGCTATGTTTAAGAAGAAGTACTCTTTTAGTTTCTATTGCATGATGAACAAGATATTACATTGACAGAATTGCAAAACCTTCTTAAATGGAGTTTTTTAAATTGTCAAGATTTTATCCGTCAGAGGCCTTTTGAGTAGACTTATCCAACTGTATCATGTAGTTTGGCATGTTGAATATCTTTTTCCCCATGCAATGCTCAACATGTAACCATGATTATAGTATCCTATCAACTTTGTAAAGTTGATCATCAGTTGCTTGCTCATTATTTTATTTCAGAATTTCTGAAAAGTTTCTTGGTGCAGGTTGGCTCTGTGGCGCAATGGATAGCGCATTGGACTTCTAGGAAAATGTTAAAAAAGGCATTCAAAGGCTGTGGGTTCGAATCCCACCAGAGTCAATATTATTGCTCAATTTCTTTCATAACGAATTGAAATAGCAATAAACAATGCAGCTTCAGCTTCACCCAAAATCATTTACCAAAATAGCCTTTGAAAGAAGGCCTGTTTTAAACAAAGAGTGCTTGAATAGAAAACATTGTATAATCAATATGCAAGAGGAAATTGTCAGGTGTACTGATGAAAATATAATTTACTAGATAGTAGGAGTTTCGGCCCTTTCTCAATTGTATACTGTCACTGAAGAAGCATGAATTCTAAGTCAGCAGAAAATGAGATAGTACATATTTCAGGACTTAAAATAGATGACATTTAATGCTGAGGTTTCAAAAGTTTGAAATATCAGTTCACTATCAAACGCTACATAATGCTTGTCAATATATGCAATCATATTCATAAATATAGTGTCGGTTGGTATCCTTCCACATTGTTTTAAGATGAATTGAAGATGAAAGTTAGTAGACACTGGATAGTTCAGTGAGTGGCACAGCAGACTTTTAATATGAGTGTCCAGGTTTGAAGTTCCTGTTCAGGCAGTGTGTTATGTTTAAGAAGATGCACTCTTGAAGTTTCCACTGCTTGATGAATAAGATATTACATTAAGGGAATTGCAAAACCTTCTTATATGGAGTTGTTAAACTCCTTGCTGTTTTATCTGTGCTATGCCTTTTGAGTCGACTTAACACTTAACCAACTGCATTGTATGGTTTGACATGTTGAATATCATTTTTGCTATTCAATGCTCAACATAAATCCAGGATCATAGATTCCTACCAACTTCATAAAGTTAATGAGCAGCTGCTAGCTCATTATTTTATTTGATCATTTCTGTCCGACCTCCTAAAAAGATTGGCTCTGTGGCACAATGGATAGTGCTTTGGCTTTCAAGAGTAATGTAAAGAAGGCATTCAAAAGTTGTGGTTTTGAATCCCACCAGAGGCAATGTTGTCCTACATTTCTTTTATAATGAATTGAAATTGCAATAAATAATGCAGCTTCTTCTTGCTCTGAAATCATTCACCAAAATGGCCTTTGAAAGAAGCCCTTTTTTCAACCGACACCACTTGAATAGAAAATATTGTATAATCTACATATAAGAGGAAATTGACAGGTAGACTGAGTAAAATATAATGTATTAGGCAGTAAGAGTTTTTGGTCCTTTCTTAATTGTGTATTGTCAATGAAGAAGCATGAATTCCGAATCAGCAGAAAATGAGATGGTACAAATTTCAGGACTTAAAGAGATAAAATATAATGCTGAGATGTCAAAAGCTTGAAATATCAATTCATGATAAAACTCTACATATTGATTATCAATATATGTAATGATAATAATAAATGATTGTCAGTAAATGTAAGGTTGGTATCCTTCCAAATTGTTTTAATGTGATTTGAAGATTAGAGTAAGCAGAGCCTGGATAGCTCAGTCGGTAGAGCATCAGACTTTTAATCTGAGGGTCCAGGGTTCACGTCCCTGTGCAGGCGGGGTGCTATGTTTAAGAAGAAGTACTCTTTTAGTTTCTATTGCATGATGAACAAGATATTACATTGACAGAATTGCAAAACCTTCTTAAATGGAGTTTTTTAAATTGTCAAGATTTTATCCGTCAGAGGCCTTTTGAGTAGACTTATCCAACTGTATCATGTAGTTTGGCATGTTGAATATCTTTTTCCCCATGCAATGCTCAACATGTAACCATGATTATAGTATCCTATCAACTTTGTAAAGTTGATCATCAGTTGCTTGCTCATTATTTTATTTCAGAATTTCTGAAAAGTTTTTTGGTGCAGGTTGGCTCTGTGGCGCAATGGATAGCGCATTGGACTTCTAGGAAAATGTTAAAAAAGGCATTCAAAGGCTGTGGGTTCGAATCCCACCAGAGTCAATATTATTGCTCAATTTCTTTCATAACGAATTGAAATAGCAATAAACAATGCAGCTTCAGCTTCACCCAAAATCATTTACCAAAATAGCCTTTGAAAGAAGGCCTGTTTTAAACAAAGAGTGCTTGAATAGAAAACATTGTATAATCAATATGCAAGAGGAAATTGTCAGGTGTACTGATGAAAATATAATTTACTAGATAGTAGGAGTTTCGGCCCTTTCTCAATTGTATACTGTCACTGAAGAAGCATGAATTCTAAGTCAGCAGAAAATGAGATAGTACATATTTCAGGACTTAAAATAGATGACATTTAATGCTGAGGTTTCAAAAGTTTGAAATATCAGTTCACTATCAAACGCTACATAATGCTTGTCAATATATGCAATCATATTCATAAATATAGTGTCGGTTGGTATCCTTCCACATTGTTTTAAGATGAATTGAAGATGAAAGTTAGTAGACACTGGATAGTTCAGTGAGTGGCACAGCAGACTTTTAATATGAGTGTCCAGGTTTGAAGTTCCTGTTCAGGCAGTGTGTTATGTTTAAGAAGATGCACTCTTGAAGTTTCCACTGCTTGATGAATAAGATATTACATTAAGGGAATTGCAAAACCTTCTTATATGGAGTTGTTAAACTCCTTGCTGTTTTATCTGTGCTATGCCTTTTGAGTCGACTTAACACTTAACCAACTGCATTGTATGGTTTGACATGTTGAATATCATTTTTGCTATTCAATGCTCAACATAAATCCAGGATCATAGATTCCTACCAACTTCATAAAGTTGATGAGCAGCTGCTAGCTCATTATTTTATTTGATCATTTCTGTCCGACCTCCTAAAAAGATTGGCTCTGTGGCACAATGGATAGTGCTTTGGCTTTCAAGAGTAATGTAAAGAAGGCATTCAAAAGTTGTGGTTTTGAATCCCACCAGAGGCAATGTTGTCCTACATTTCTTTTATAATGAATTGAAATTGCAATAAATAATGCAGCTTCTTCTTGCTCTGAAATCATTCACCAAAATGGCCTTTGAAAGAAGCCCTTTTTTCAACCGACACCACTTGAATAGAAAATATTGTATAATCTACATATAAGAGGAAATTGACAGGTAGACTGAGTAAAATATAATGTATTAGGCAGTAAGAGTTTTTGGTCCTTTCTTAATTGTGTATTGTCAATGAAGAAGCATGAATTCCGAATCAGCAGAAAATGAGATGGTACAAATTTCAGGACTTAAAGAGATAAAATATAATGCTGAGATGTCAAAAGCTTGAAATATCAATTCATGATAAAACTCTACATATTGATTATCAATATATGTAATGATAATAATAAATGATTGTCAGTAAATGTAAGGTTGGTATCCTTCCAAATTGTTTTAATGTGATTTGAAGATTAGAGTAAGCAGAGCCTGGATAGCTCAGTCGGTAGAGCATCAGACTTTTAATCTGAGGGTCCAGGGTTCACGTCCCTGTGCAGGCGGGGTGCTATGTTTAAGAAGAAGTACTCTTTTAGTTTCTATTGCATGATGAACAAGATATTACATTGACAGAATTGCAAAACCTTCTTAAATGGAGTTTTTTAAATTGTCAAGATTTTATCCGTCAGAGGCCTTTTGAGTAGACTTATCCAACTGTATCATGTAGTTTGGCATGTTGAATATCTTTTTCCCCATGCAATGCTCAACATGTAACCATGATTATAGTATCCTATCAACTTTGTAAAGTTGATCATCAGTTGCTTGCTCATTATTTTATTTCAGAATTTCTGAAAAGTTTCTTGGTGCAGGTTGGCTCTGTGGCGCAATGGATAGCGCATTGGACTTCTAGGAAAATGTTAAAAAAGGCATTCAAAGGCTGTGGGTTCGAATACCACCAGAGTCAATATTATTGCTCAATTTCTTTCATAACGAATTGAAATAGCAATAAACAATGCAGCTTCAGCTTCACCCAAAATCATTTACCAAAATAGCCTTTGAAAGAAGGCCTGTTTTAAACAAAGAGTGCTTGAATAGAAAACATTGTATAATCAATATGCAAGAGGAAATTGTCAGGTGTACTGATGAAAATATAATTTACTAGATAGTAGGAGTTTCGGCCCTTTCTCAATTGTATACTGTCACTGAAGAAGCATGAATTCTAAGTCAGCAGAAAATGAGATAGTACATATTTCAGGACTTAAAATAGATGACATTTAATGCTGAGGTTTCAAAAGTTTGAAATATCAGTTCACTATCAAACGCTACATAATGCTTGTCAATATATGCAATCATATTCATAAATATAGTGTCGGTTGGTATCCTTCCACATTGTTTTAAGATGAATTGAAGATGAAAGTTAGTAGACACTGGATAGTTCAGTGAGTGGCACAGCAGACTTTTAATATGAGTGTCCAGGTTTGAAGTTCCTGTTCAGGCAGTGTGTTATGTTTAAGAAGATGCACTCTTGAAGTTTCCACTGCTTGATGAATAAGATATTACATTAAGGGAATTGCAAAACCTTCTTATATGGAGTTGTTAAACTCCTTGCTGTTTTATCTGTGCTATGCCTTTTGAGTCGACTTAACACTTAACCAACTGCATTGTATGGTTTGACATGTTGAATATCATTTTTGCTATTCAATGCTCAACATAAATCCAGGATCATAGATTCCTACCAACTTCATAAAGTTGATGAGCAGCTGCTAGCTCATTATTTTATTTGATCATTTCTGTCCGACCTCCTAAAAAGATTGGCTCTGTGGCACAATGGATAGTGCTTTGGCTTTCAAGAGTAATGTAAAGAAGGCATTCAAAAGTTGTGGTTTTGAATCCCACCAGAGGCAATGTTGTCCTACATTTCTTTTATAATGAATTGAAATTGCAATAAATAATGCAGCTTCTTCTTGCTCTGAAATCATTCACCAAAATGGCCTTTGAAAGAAGCCCTTTTTTCAACCGACACCACTTGAATAGAAAATATTGTATAATCTACATATAAGAGGAAATTGACAGGTAGACTGAGTAAAATATAATGTATTAGGCAGTAAGAGTTTTTGGTCCTTTCTTAATTGTGTATTGTCAATGAAGAAGCATGAATTCCGAATCAGCAGAAAATGAGATGGTACAAATTTCAGGACTTAAAGAGATAAAATATAATGCTGAGATGTCAAAAGCTTGAAATATCAATTCATGATAAAACTCTACATATTGATTATCAATATATGTAATGATAATAATAAATGATTGTCAGTAAATGTAAGGTTGGTATCCTTCCAAATTGTTTTAATGTGATTTGAAGATAAGAGTAAGCAGAGCCTGGATAGCTCAGTCGGTAGAGCATCAGACTTTTAATCTGAGGGTCCAGGGTTCACGTCCCTGTGCAGGCGGGGTGCTATGTTTAAGAAGAAGTACTCTTTTAGTTTCTATTGCATGATGAACAAGATATTACATTGACAGAATTGCAAAACCTTCTTAAATGGAGTTTTTTAAATTGTCAAGATTTTATCCGTCAGAGGCCTTTTGAGTAGACTTATCCAACTGTATCATGTAGTTTGGCATGTTGAATATCTTTTTCCCCATGCAATGCTCAACATGTAACCATGATTATAGTATCCTATCAACTTTGTAAAGTTGATCATCAGTTGCTTGCTCATTATTTTATTTCAGAATTTCTGAAAAGTTTCTTGGTGCAGGTTGGCTCTGTGGCGCAATGGATAGCGCATTGGACTTCTAGGAAAATGTTAAAAAAGGCATTCAAAGGCTGTGGGTTCGAATCCCACCAGAGTCAATATTATTGCTCAATTTCTTTCATAACGAATTGAAATAGCAATAAACAATGCAGCTTCAGCTTCACCCAAAATCATTTACCAAAATAGCCTTTGAAAGAAGGCCTGTTTTAAACAAAGAGTGCTTGAATAGAAAACATTGTATAATCAATATGCAAGAGGAAATTGTCAGGTGTACTGATGAAAATATAATTTACTAGATAGTAGGAGTTTCGGCCCTTTCTCAATTGTATACTGTCACTGAAGAAGCATGAATTCTAAGTCAGCAGAAAATGAGATAGTACATATTTCAGGACTTAAAATAGATGACATTTAATGCTGAGGTTTCAAAAGTTTGAAATATCAGTTCACTATCAAACGCTACATAATGCTTGTCAATATATGCAATCATATTCATAAATATAGTGTCGGTTGGAATCCTTCCACATTGTTTTAAGATGAATTGAAGATGAAAGTTAGTAGACACTGGATAGTTCAGTGAGTGGCACAGCAGACTTTTAATATGAGTGTCCAGGTTTGAAGTTCCTGTTCAGGCAGTGTGTTATGTTTAAGAAGATGCACTCTTGAAGTTTCCACTGCTTGATGAATAAGATATTACATTAAGGGAATTGCAAAACCTTCTTATATGGAGTTGTTAAACTCCTTGCTGTTTTATCTGTGCTATGCCTTTTGAGTCGACTTAACACTTAACCAACTGCATTGTATGGTTTGACATGTTGAATATCATTTTTGCTATTCAATGCTCAACATAAATCCAGGATCATAGATTCCTAACAACTTCATAAAGTTGATGAGCAGCTGCTAGCTCATTATTTTATTTGATCATTTCTGTCCGACCTCCTAAAAAGATTGGCTCTGTGGCACAATGGATAGTGCTTTGGCTTTCAAGAGTAATGTAAAGAAGGCATTCAAAAGTTGTGGTTTTGAATCCCACCAGAGGCAATGTTGTCCTACATTTCTTTTATAATGAATTGAAATTGCAATAAATAATGCAGCTTCTTCTTGCTCTGAAATCATTCACCAAAATGGCCTTTGAAAGAAGCCCTTTTTTCAACCGACACCACTTGAATAGAAAATATTGTATAATCTACATATAAGAGGAAATTGACAGGTAGACTGAGTAAAATATAATGTATTAGGCAGTAAGAGTTTTTGGTCCTTTCTTAATTGTGTATTGTCAATGAAGAAGCATGAATTCCGAATCAGCAGAAAATGAGATGGTACAAATTTCAGGACTTAAAGAGATAAAATATAATGCTGAGATGTCAAAAGCTTGAAATATCAATTCATGATAAAACTCTACATATTGATTATCAATATATGTAATGATAATAATAAATGATTGTCAGTAAATGTAAGGTTGGTATCCTTCCAAATTGTTTTAATGTGATTTGAAGATAAGAGTAAGCAGAGCCTGGATAGCTCAGTCGGTAGAGCATCAGACTTTTAATCTGAGGGTCCAGGGTTCACGTCCCTGTGCAGGCGGGGTGCTATGTTTAAGAAGAAGTACTCTTTTAGTTTCTATTGCATGATGAACAAGATATTACATTGACAGAATTGCAAAACCTTCTTAAATGGAGTTTTTTAAATTGTCAAGATTTTATCCGTCAGAGGCCTTTTGAGTAGACTTATCCAACTGTATCATGTAGTTTGGCATGTTGAATATCTTTTTCCCCATGCAATGCTCAACATGTAACCATGATTATAGTATCCTATCAACTTTGTAAAGTTGATCATCAGTTGCTTGCTCATTATTTTATTTCAGAATTTCTGAAAAGTTTCTTGGTGCAGGTTGGCTCTGTGGCGCAATGGATAGCGCATTGGACTTCTAGGAAAATGTTAAAAAAGGCATTCAAAGGCTGTGGGTTCGAATCCCACCAGAGTCAATATTATTGCTCAATTTCTTTCATAACGAATTGAAATAGCAATAAACAATGCAGCTTCAGCTTCACCCAAAATCATTTACCAAAATAGCCTTTGAAAGAAGGCCTGTTTTAAACAAAGAGTGCTTGAATAGAAAACATTGTATAATCAATATGCAAGAGGAAATTGTCAGGTGTACTGATGAAAATATAATTTACTAGATAGTAGGAGTTTCGGCCCTTTCTCAATTGTATACTGTCACTGAAGAAGCATGAATTCTAAGTCAGCAGAAAATGAGATAGTACATATTTCAGGACTTAAAATAGATGACATTTAATGCTGAGGTTTCAAAAGTTTGAAATATCAGTTCACTATCAAACGCTACATAATGCTTGTCAATATATGCAATCATATTCATAAATATAGTGTCGGTTGGTATCCTTCCACATTGTTTTAAGATGAATTAAAGATGAAAGTTAGTAGACACTGGATAGTTCAGTGAGTGGCACAGCAGACTTTTAATATGAGTGTCCAGGTTTGAAGTTCCTGTTCAGGCAGTGTGTTATGTTTAAGAAGATGCACTCTTGAAGTTTCCACTGCTTGATGAATAAGATATTACATTAAGGGAATTGCAAAACCTTCTTATATGGAGTTGTTAAACTCCTTGCTGTTTTATCTGTGCTATGCCTTTTGAGTCGACTTAACACTTAACCAACTGCATTGTATGGTTTGACATGTTGAATATCATTTTTGCTATTCAATGCTCAACATAAATCCAGGATCATAGATTCCTACCAACTTCATAAAGTTGATGAGCAGCTGCTAGCTCATTATTTTATTTGATCATTTCTGTCCGACCTCCTAAAAAGATTGGCTCTGTGGCACAATGGATAGTGCTTTGGCTTTCAAGAGTAATGTAAAGAAGGCATTCAAAAGTTGTGGTTTTGAATCCCACCAGAGGCAATGTTGTCCTACATTTCTTTTATAATGAATTGAAATTGCAATAAATAATGCAGCTTCTTCTTGCTCTGAAATCATTCACCAAAATGGCCTTTGAAAGAAGCCCTTTTTTCAACCGACACCACTTGAATAGAAAATATTGTATAATCTACATATAAGAGGAAATTGACAGGTAGACTGAGTAAAATATAATGTATTAGGCAGTAAGAGTTTTTGGTCCTTTCTTAATTGTGTATTGTCAATGAAGAAGCATGAATTCCGAATCAGCAGAAAATGAGATGGTACAAATTTCAGGACTTAAAGAGATAAAATATAATGCTGAGATGTCAAAAGCTTGAAATATCAATTCATGATAAAACTCTACATATTGATTATCAATATATGTAATGATAATAATAAATGATTGTCAGTAAATGTAAGGTTGGTATCCTTCCAAATTGTTTTAATGTGATTTGAAGATTAGAGTAAGCAGAGCCTGGATAGCTCAGTCGGTAGAGCATCAGACTTTTAATCTGAGGGTCCAGGGTTCACGTCCCTGTGCAGGCGGGGTGCTATGTTTAAGAAGAAGTACTCTTTTAGTTTCTATTGCATGATGAACAAGATATTACATTGACAGAATTGCAAAACCTTCTTAAATGGAGTTTTTTAAATTGTCAAGATTTTATCCGTCAGAGGCCTTTTGAGTAGACTTATCCAACTGTATCATGTAGTTTGGCATGTTGAATATCTTTTTCCCCATGCAATGCTCAACATGTAACCATGATTATAGTATCCTATCAACTTTGTAAAGTTGATCATCAGTTGCTTGCTCATTATTTTATTTCAGAATTTCTGAAAAGTTTTTTGGTGCAGGTTGGCTCTGTGGCGCAATGGATAGCGCATTGGACTTCTAGGAAAATGTTAAAAAAGGCATTCAAAGGCTGTGGGTTCGAATCCCACCAGAGTCAATATTATTGCTCAATTTCTTTCATAACGAATTGAAATAGCAATAAACAATGCAGCTTCAGCTTCACCCAAAATCATTTACCAAAATAGCCTTTGAAAGAAGGCCTGTTTTAAACAAAGAGTGCTTGAATAGAAAACATTGTATAATCAATATGCAAGAGGAAATTGTCAGGTGTACTGATGAAAATATAATTTACTAGATAGTAGGAGTTTCGGCCCTTTCTCAATTGTATACTGTCACTGAAGAAGCATGAATTCTAAGTCAGCAGAAAATGAGATAGTACATATTTCAGGACTTAAAATAGATGACATTTAATGCTGAGGTTTCAAAAGTTTGAAATATCAGTTCACTATCAAACGCTACATAATGCTTGTCAATATATGCAATCATATTCATAAATATAGTGTCGGTTGGTATCCTTCCACATTGTTTTAAGATGAATTGAAGATGAAAGTTAGTAGACACTGGATAGTTCAGTGAGTGGCACAGCAGACTTTTAATATGAGTGTCCAGGTTTGAAGTTCCTGTTCAGGCAGTGTGTTATGTTTAAGAAGATGCACTCTTGAAGTTTCCACTGCTTGATGAATAAGATATTACATTAAGGGAATTGCAAAACCTTCTTATATGGAGTTGTTAAACTCCTTGCTGTTTTATCTGTGCTATGCCTTTTGAGTCGACTTAACACTTAACCAACTGCATTGTATGGTTTGACATGTTGAATATCATTTTTGCTATTCAATGCTCAACATAAATCCAGGATCATAGATTCCTACCAACTTCATAAAGTTGATGAGCAGCTGCTAGCTCATTATTTTATTTGATCATTTCTGTCCGACCTCCTAAAAAGATTGGCTCTGTGGCACAATGGATAGTGCTTTGGCTTTCAAGAGTAATGTAAAGAAGGCATTCAAAAGTTGTGGTTTTGAATCCCACCAGAGGCAATGTTGTCCTACATTTCTTTTATAATGAATTGAAATTGCAATAAATAATGCAGCTTCTTCTTGCTCTGAAATCATTCACCAAAATGGCCTTTGAAAGAAGCCCTTTTTTCAACCGACACCACTTGAATAGAAAATATTGTATAATCTACATATAAGAGGAAATTGACAGGTAGACTGAGTAAAATATAATGTATTAGGCAGTAAGAGTTTTTGGTCCTTTCTTAATTGTGTATTGTCAATGAAGAAGCATGAATTCCGAATCAGCAGAAAATGAGATGGTACAAATTTCAGGACTTAAAGAGATAAAATATAATGCTGAGATGTCAAAAGCTTGAAATATCAATTCATGATAAAACTCTACATATTGATTATCAATATATGTAATGATAATAATAAATGATTGTCAGTAAATGTAAGGTTGGTATCCTTCCAAATTGTTTTAATGTGATTTGAAGATAAGAGTAAGCAGAGCCTGGATAGCTCAGTCGGTAGAGCATCAGACTTTTAATCTGAGGGTCCAGGGTTCACGTCCCTGTGCAGGCGGGGTGCTATGTTTAAGAAGAAGTACTCTTTTAGTTTCTATTGCATGATGAACAAGATATTACATTGACAGAATTGCAAAACCTTCTTAAATGGAGTTTTTTAAATTGTCAAGATTTTATCCGTCAGAGGCCTTTTGAGTAGACTTATCCAACTGTATCATGTAGTTTGGCATGTTGAATATCTTTTTCCCCATGCAATGCTCAACATGTAACCATGATTATAGTATCCTATCAACTTTGTAAAGTTGATCATCAGTTGCTTGCTCATTATTTTATTTCAGAATTTCTGAAAAGTTTCTTGGTGCAGGTTGGCTCTGTGGCGCAATGGATAGCGCATTGGACTTCTAGGAAAATGTTAAAAAAGGCATTCAAAGGCTGTGGGTTCGAATCCCACCAGAGTCAATATTATTGCTCAATTTCTTTCATAACGAATTGAAATAGCAATAAACAATGCAGCTTCAGCTTCACCCAAAATCATTTACCAAAATAGCCTTTGAAAGAAGGCCTGTTTTAAACAAAGAGTGCTTGAATAGAAAACATTGTATAATCAATATGCAAGAGGAAATTGTCAGGTGTACTGATGAAAATATAATTTACTAGATAGTAGGAGTTTCGGCCCTTTCTCAATTGTATACTGTCACTGAAGAAGCATGAATTCTAAGTCAGCAGAAAATGAGATAGTACATATTTCAGGACTTAAAATAGATGACATTTAATGCTGAGGTTTCAAAAGTTTGAAATATCAGTTCACTATCAAACGCTACATAATGCTTGTCAATATATGCAATCATATTCATAAATATAGTGTCGGTTGGAATCCTTCCACATTGTTTTAAGATGAATTGAAGATGAAAGTTAGTAGACACTGGATAGTTCAGTGAGTGGCACAGCAGACTTTTAATATGAGTGTCCAGGTTTGAAGTTCCTGTTCAGGCAGTGTGTTATGTTTAAGAAGATGCACTCTTGAAGTTTCCACTGCTTGATGAATAAGATATTACATTAAGGGAATTGCAAAACCTTCTTATATGGAGTTGTTAAACTCCTTGCTGTTTTATCTGTGCTATGCCTTTTGAGTCGACTTAACACTTAACCAACTGCATTGTATGGTTTGACATGTTGAATATCATTTTTGCTATTCAATGCTCAACATAAATCCAGGATCATAGATTCCTAACAACTTCATAAAGTTGATGAGCAGCTGCTAGCTCATTATTTTATTTGATCATTTCTGTCCGACCTCCTAAAAAGATTGGCTCTGTGGCACAATGGATAGTGCTTTGGCTTTCAAGAGTAATGTAAAGAAGGCATTCAAAAGTTGTGGTTTTGAATCCCACCAGAGGCAATGTTGTCCTACATTTCTTTTATAATGAATTGAAATTGCAATAAATAATGCAGCTTCTTCTTGCTCTGAAATCATTCACCAAAATGGCCTTTGAAAGAAGCCCTTTTTTCAACCGACACCACTTGAATAGAAAATATTGTATAATCTACATATAAGAGGAAATTGACAGGTAGACTGAGTAAAATATAATGTATTAGGCAGTAAGAGTTTTTGGTCCTTTCTTAATTGTGTATTGTCAATGAAGAAGCATGAATTCCGAATCAGCAGAAAATGAGATGGTACAAATTTCAGGACTTAAAGAGATAAAATATAATGCTGAGATGTCAAAAGCTTGAAATATCAATTCATGATAAAACTCTACATATTGATTATCAATATATGTAATGATAATAATAAATGATTGTCAGTAAATGTAAGGTTGGTATCCTTCCAAATTGTTTTAATGTGATTTGAAGATTAGAGTAAGCAGAGCCTGGATAGCTCAGTCGGTAGAGCATCAGACTTTTAATCTGAGGGTCCAGGGTTCACGTCCCTGTGCAGGCGGGGTGCTATGTTTAAGAAGAAGTACTCTTTTAGTTTCTATTGCATGATGAACAAGATATTACATTGACAGAATTGCAAAACCTTCTTAAATGGAGTTTTTTAAATTGTCAAGATTTTATCCGTCAGAGGCCTTTTGAGTAGACTTATCCAACTGTATCATGTAGTTTGGCATGTTGAATATCTTTTTCCCCATGCAATGCTCAACATGTAACCATGATTATAGTATCCTATCAACTTTGTAAAGTTGATCATCAGTTGCTTGCTCATTATTTTATTTCAGAATTTCTGAAAAGTTTCTTGGTGCAGGTTGGCTCTGTGGCGCAATGGATAGCGCATTGGACTTCTAGGAAAATGTTAAAAAAGGCATTCAAAGGCTGTGGGTTCGAATCCCACCAGAGTCAATATTATTGCTCAATTTCTTTCATAACGAATTGAAATAGCAATAAACAATGCAGCTTCAGCTTCACCCAAAATCATTTACCAAAATAGCCTTTGAAAGAAGGCCTGTTTTAAACAAAGAGTGCTTGAATAGAAAACATTGTATAATCAATATGCAAGAGGAAATTGTCAGGTGTACTGATGAAAATATAATTTACTAGATAGTAGGAGTTTCGGCCCTTTCTCAATTGTATACTGTCACTGAAGAAGCATGAATTCTAAGTCAGCAGAAAATGAGATAGTACATATTTCAGGACTTAAAATAGATGACATTTAATGCTGAGGTTTCAAAAGTTTGAAATATCAGTTCACTATCAAACGCTACATAATGCTTGTCAATATATGCAATCATATTCATAAATATAGTGTCGGTTGGTATCCTTCCACATTGTTTTAAGATGAATTGAAGATGAAAGTTAATAGACACTGGATAGTTCAGTGAGTGGCACAGCAGACTTTTAATATGAGTGTCCAGGTTTGAAGTTCCTGTTCAAGCAGTGTGTTATGTTTAAGAAGATGCACTCTTGAAGTTTCCACTGCTTGATGAATAAGATATTACATTAAGGGAATTGCAAAACCTTCTTATATGGAGTTGTTAAACTCCTTGCTGTTTTATCTGTGCTATGCCTTTTGAGTCGACTTAACACTTAACCAACTGCATTGTATGGTTTGACATGTTGAATATCATTTTTGCTATTCAATGCTCAACATAAATCCAGGATCATAGATTCCTACCAACTTCATAAAGTTGATGAGCAGCTGCTAGCTCATTATTTTATTTGATCATTTCTGTCCGACCTCCTAAAAAGATTGGCTCTGTGGCACAATGGATAGTGCTTTGGCTTTCAAGAGTAATGTAAAGAAGGCATTCAAAAGTTGTGGTTTTGAATCCCACCAGAGGCAATGTTGTCCTACATTTCTTTTATAATGAATTGAAATTGCAATAAATAATGCAGCTTCTTCTTGCTCTGAAATCATTCACCAAAATGGCCTTTGAAAGAAGCCCTTTTTTCAACCGACACCACTTGAATAGAAAATATTGTATAATCTACATATAAGAGGAAATTGACAGGTAGACTGAGTAAAATATAATGTATTAGGCAGTAAGAGTTTTTGGTCCTTTCTTAATTGTGTATTGTCAATGAAGAAGCATGAATTCCGAATCAGCAGAAAATGAGATGGTACAAATTTCAGGACTTAAAGAGATAAAATATAATGCTGAGATGTCAAAAGCTTGAAATATCAATTCATGATAAAACTCTACATATTGATTATCAATATATGTAATGATAATAATAAATGATTGTCAGTAAATGTAAGGTTGGTATCCTTCCAAATTGTTTTAATGTGATTTGAAGATAAGAGTAAGCAGAGCCTGGATAGCTCAGTCGGTAGAGCATCAGACTTTTAATCTGAGGGTCCAGGGTTCACGTCCCTGTGCAGGCGGGGTGCTATGTTTAAGAAGAAGTACTCTTTTAGTTTCTATTGCATGATGAACAAGATATTACATTGACAGAATTGCAAAACCTTCTTAAATGGAGTTTTTTAAATTGTCAAGATTTTATCCGTCAGAGGCCTTTTGAGTAGACTTATCCAACTGTATCATGTAGTTTGGCATGTTGAATATCTTTTTCCCCATGCAATGCTCAACATGTAACCATGATTATAGTATCCTATCAACTTTGTAAAGTTGATCATCAGTTGCTTGCTCATTATTTTATTTCAGAATTTCTGAAAAGTTTCTTGGTGCAGGTTGGCTCTGTGGCGCAATGGATAGCGCATTGGACTTCTAGGAAAATGTTAAAAAAGGCATTCAAAGGCTGTGGGTTCGAATCCCACCAGAGTCAATATTATTGCTCAATTTCTTTCATAACGAATTGAAATAGCAATAAACAATGCAGCTTCAGCTTCACCCAAAATCATTTACCAAAATAGCCTTTGAAAGAAGGCCTGTTTTAAACAAAGAGTGCTTGAATAGAAAACATTGTATAATCAATATGCAAGAGGAAATTGTCAGGTGTACTGATGAAAATATAATTTACTAGATAGTAGGAGTTTCGGCCCTTTCTCAATTGTATACTGTCACTGAAGAAGCATGAATTCTAAGTCAGCAGAAAATGAGATAGTACATATTTCAGGACTTAAAATAGATGACATTTAATGCTGAGGTTTCAAAAGTTTGAAATATCAGTTCACTATCAAACGCTACATAATGCTTGTCAATATATGCAATCATATTCATAAATATAGTGTCGGTTGGTATCCTTCCACATTGTTTTAAGATGAATTAAAGATGAAAGTTAGTAGACACTGGATAGTTCAGTGAGTGGCACAGCAGACTTTTAATATGAGTGTCCAGGTTTGAAGTTCCTGTTCAGGCAGTGTGTTATGTTTAAGAAGATGCACTCTTGAAGTTTCCACTGCTTGATGAATAAGATATTACATTAAGGGAATTGCAAAACCTTCTTATATGGAGTTGTTAAACTCCTTGCTGTTTTATCTGTGCTATGCCTTTTGAGTCGACTTAACACTTAACCAACTGCATTGTATGGTTTGACATGTTGAATATCATTTTTGCTATTCAATGCTCAACATAAATCCAGGATCATAGATTCCTACCAACTTCATAAAGTTGATGAGCAGCTGCTAGCTCATTATTTTATTTGATCATTTCTGTCCGACCTCCTAAAAAGATTGGCTCTGTGGCACAATGGATAGTGCTTTGGCTTTCAAGAGTAATGTAAAGAAGGCATTCAAAAGTTGTGGTTTTGAATCCCACCAGAGGCAATGTTGTCCTACATTTCTTTTATAATGAATTGAAATTGCAATAAATAATGCAGCTTCTTCTTGCTCTGAAATCATTCACCAAAATGGCCTTTGAAAGAAGCCCTTTTTTCAACCGACACCACTTGAATAGAAAATATTGTATAATCTACATATAAGAGGAAATTGACAGGTAGACTGAGTAAAATATAATGTATTAGGCAGTAAGAGTTTTTGGTCCTTTCTTAATTGTGTATTGTCAATGAAGAAGCATGAATTCCGAATCAGCAGAAAATGAGATGGTACAAATTTCAGGACTTAAAGAGATAAAATATAATGCTGAGATGTCAAAAGCTTGAAATATCAATTCATGATAAAACTCTACATATTGATTATCAATATATGTAATGATAATAATAAATGATTGTCAGTAAATGTAAGGTTGGTATCCTTCCAAATTGTTTTAATGTGATTTGAAGATAAGAGTAAGCAGAGCCTGGATAGCTCAGTCGGTAGAGCATCAGACTTTTAATCTGAGGGTCCAGGGTTCACGTCCCTGTGCAGGCGGGGTGCTATGTTTAAGAAGAAGTACTCTTTTAGTTTCTATTGCATGATGAACAAGATATTACATTGACAGAATTGCAAAACCTTCTTAAATGGAGTTTTTTAAATTGTCAAGATTTTATCCGTCAGAGGCCTTTTGAGTAGACTTATCCAACTGTATCATGTAGTTTGGCATGTTGAATATCTTTTTCCCCATGCAATGCTCAACATGTAACCATGATTATAGTATCCTATCAACTTTGTAAAGTTGATCATCAGTTGCTTGCTCATTATTTTATTTCAGAATTTCTGAAAAGTTTCTTGGTGCAGGTTGGCTCTGTGGCGCAATGGATAGCGCATTGGACTTCTAGGAAAATGTTAAAAAAGGCATTCAAAGGCTGTGGGTTCGAATCCCACCAGAGTCAATATTATTGCTCAATTTCTTTCATAACGAATTGAAATAGCAATAAACAATGCAGCTTCAGCTTCACCCAAAATCATTTACCAAAATAGCCTTTGAAAGAAGGCCTGTTTTAAACAAAGAGTGCTTGAATAGAAAACATTGTATAATCAATATGCAAGAGGAAATTGTCAGGTGTACTGATGAAAATATAATTTACTAGATAGTAGGAGTTTCGGCCCTTTCTCAATTGTATACTGTCACTGAAGAAGCATGAATTCTAAGTCAGCAGAAAATGAGATAGTACATATTTCAGGACTTAAAATAGATGACATTTAATGCTGAGGTTTCAAAAGTTTGAAATATCAGTTCACTATCAAACGCTACATAATGCTTGTCAATATATGCAATCATATTCATAAATATAGTGTCGGTTGGAATCCTTCCACATTGTTTTAAGATGAATTGAAGATGAAAGTTAGTAGACACTGGATAGTTCAGTGAGTGGCACAGCAGACTTTTAATATGAGTGTCCAGGTTTGAAGTTCCTGTTCAGGCAGTGTGTTATGTTTAAGAAGATGCACTCTTGAAGTTTCCACTGCTTGATGAATAAGATATTACATTAAGGGAATTGCAAAACCTTCTTATATGGAGTTGTTAAACTCCTTGCTGTTTTATCTGTGCTATGCCTTTTGAGTCGACTTAACACTTAACCAACTGCATTGTATGGTTTGACATGTTGAATATCATTTTTGCTATTCAATGCTCAACATAAATCCAGGATCATAGATTCCTAACAACTTCATAAAGTTGATGAGCAGCTGCTAGCTCATTATTTTATTTGATCATTTCTGTCCGACCTCCTAAAAAGATTGGCTCTGTGGCACAATGGATAGTGCTTTGGCTTTCAAGAGTAATGTAAAGAAGGCATTCAAAAGTTGTGGTTTTGAATCCCACCAGAGGCAATGTTGTCCTACATTTCTTTTATAATGAATTGAAATTGCAATAAATAATGCAGCTTCTTCTTGCTCTGAAATCATTCACCAAAATGGCCTTTGAAAGAAGCCCTTTTTTCAACCGACACCACTTGAATAGAAAATATTGTATAATCTACATATAAGAGGAAATTGACAGGTAGACTGAGTAAAATATAATGTATTAGGCAGTAAGAGTTTTTGGTCCTTTCTTAATTGTGTATTGTCAATGAAGAAGCATGAATTCCGAATCAGCAGAAAATGAGATGGTACAAATTTCAGGACTTAAAGAGATAAAATATAATGCTGAGATGTCAAAAGCTTGAAATATCAATTCATGATAAAACTCTACATATTGATTATCAATATATGTAATGATAATAATAAATGATTGTCAGTAAATGTAAGGTTGGTATCCTTCCAAATTGTTTTAATGTGATTTGAAGATTAGAGTAAGCAGAGCCTGGATAGCTCAGTCGGTAGAGCATCAGACTTTTAATCTGAGGGTCCAGGGTTCACGTCCCTGTGCAGGCGGGGTGCTATGTTTAAGAAGAAGTACTCTTTTAGTTTCTATTGCATGATGAACAAGATATTACATTGACAGAATTGCAAAACCTTCTTAAATGGAGTTTTTTAAATTGTCAAGATTTTATCCGTCAGAGGCCTTTTGAGTAGACTTATCCAACTGTATCATGTAGTTTGGCATGTTGAATATCTTTTTCCCCATGCAATGCTCAACATGTAACCATGATTATAGTATCCTATCAACTTTGTAAAGTTGATCATCAGTTGCTTGCTCATTATTTTATTTCAGAATTTCTGAAAAGTTTCTTGGTGCAGGTTGGCTCTGTGGCGCAATGGATAGCGCATTGGACTTCTAGGAAAATGTTAAAAAAGGCATTCAAAGGCTGTGGGTTCGAATCCCACCAGAGTCAATATTATTGCTCAATTTCTTTCATAACGAATTGAAATAGCAATAAACAATGCAGCTTCAGCTTCACCCAAAATCATTTACCAAAATAGCCTTTGAAAGAAGGCCTGTTTTAAACAAAGAGTGCTTGAATAGAAAACATTGTATAATCAATATGCAAGAGGAAATTGTCAGGTGTACTGATGAAAATATAATTTACTAGATAGTAGGAGTTTCGGCCCTTTCTCAATTGTATACTGTCACTGAAGAAGCATGAATTCTAAGTCAGCAGAAAATGAGATAGTACATATTTCAGGACTTAAAATAGATGACATTTAATGCTGAGGTTTCAAAAGTTTGAAATATCAGTTCACTATCAAACGCTACATAATGCTTGTCAATATATGCAATCATATTCATAAATATAGTGTCGGTTGGAATCCTTCCACATTGTTTTAAGATGAATTGAAGATGAAAGTTAGTAGACACTGGATAGTTCAGTGAGTGGCACAGCAGACTTTTAATATGAGTGTCCAGGTTTGAAGTTCCTGTTCAGGCAGTGTGTTATGTTTAAGAAGATGCACTCTTGAAGTTTCCACTGCTTGATGAATAAGATATTACATTAAGGGAATTGCAAAACCTTCTTATATGGAGTTGTTAAACTCCTTGCTGTTTTATCTGTGCTATGCCTTTTGAGTCGACTTAACACTTAACCAACTGCATTGTATGGTTTGACATGTTGAATATCATTTTTGCTATTCAATGCTCAACATAAATCCAGGATCATAGATTCCTAACAACTTCATAAAGTTGATGAGCAGCTGCTAGCTCATTATTTTATTTGATCATTTCTGTCCGACCTCCTAAAAAGATTGGCTCTGTGGCACAATGGATAGTGCTTTGGCTTTCAAGAGTAATGTAAAGAAGGCATTCAAAAGTTGTGGTTTTGAATCCCACCAGAGGCAATGTTGTCCTACATTTCTTTTATAATGAATTGAAATTGCAATAAATAATGCAGCTTCTTCTTGCTCTGAAATCATTCACCAAAATGGCCTTTGAAAGAAGCCCTTTTTTCAACCGACACCACTTGAATAGAAAATATTGTATAATCTACATATAAGAGGAAATTGACAGGTAGACTGAGTAAAATATAATGTATTAGGCAGTAAGAGTTTTTGGTCCTTTCTTAATTGTGTATTGTCAATGAAGAAGCATGAATTCCGAATCAGCAGAAAATGAGATGGTACAAATTTCAGGACTTAAAGAGATAAAATATAATGCTGAGATGTCAAAAGCTTGAAATATCAATTCATGATAAAACTCTACATATTGATTATCAATATATGTAATGATAATAATAAATGATTGTCAGTAAATGTAAGGTTGGTATCCTTCCAAATTGTTTTAATGTGATTTGAAGATTAGAGTAAGCAGAGCCTGGATAGCTCAGTCGGTAGAGCATCAGACTTTTAATCTGAGGGTCCAGGGTTCACGTCCCTGTGCAGGCGGGGTGCTATGTTTAAGAAGAAGTACTCTTTTAGTTTCTATTGCATGATGAACAAGATATTACATTGACAGAATTGCAAAACCTTCTTAAATGGAGTTTTTTAAATTGTCAAGATTTTATCCGTCAGAGGCCTTTTGAGTAGACTTATCCAACTGTATCATGTAGTTTGGCATGTTGAATATCTTTTTCCCCATGCAATGCTCAACATGTAACCATGATTATAGTATCCTATCAACTTTGTAAAGTTGATCATCAGTTGCTTGCTCATTATTTTATTTCAGAATTTCTGAAAAGTTTCTTGGTGCAGGTTGGCTCTGTGGCGCAATGGATAGCGCATTGGACTTCTAGGAAAATGTTAAAAAAGGCATTCAAAGGCTGTGGGTTCGAATCCCACCAGAGTCAATATTATTGCTCAATTTCTTTCATAACGAATTGAAATAGCAATAAACAATGCAGCTTCAGCTTCACCCAAAATCATTTACCAAAATAGCCTTTGAAAGAAGGCCTGTTTTAAACAAAGAGTGCTTGAATAGAAAACATTGTATAATCAATATGCAAGAGGAAATTGTCAGGTGTACTGATGAAAATATAATTTACTAGATAGTAGGAGTTTCGGCCCTTTCTCAATTGTATACTGTCACTGAAGAAGCATGAATTCTAAGTCAGCAGAAAATGAGATAGTACATATTTCAGGACTTAAAATAGATGACATTTAATGCTGAGGTTTCAAAAGTTTGAAATATCAGTTCACTATCAAACGCTACATAATGCTTGTCAATATATGCAATCATATTCATAAATATAGTGTCGGTTGGTATCCTTCCACATTGTTTTAAGATGAATTGAAGATGAAAGTTAATAGACACTGGATAGTTCAGTGAGTGGCACAGCAGACTTTTAATATGAGTGTCCAGGTTTGAAGTTCCTGTTCAAGCAGTGTGTTATGTTTAAGAAGATGCACTCTTGAAGTTTCCACTGCTTGATGAATAAGATATTACATTAAGGGAATTGCAAAACCTTCTTATATGGAGTTGTTAAACTCCTTGCTGTTTTATCTGTGCTATGCCTTTTGAGTCGACTTAACACTTAACCAACTGCATTGTATGGTTTGACATGTTGAATATCATTTTTGCTATTCAATGCTCAACATAAATCCAGGATCATAGATTCCTACCAACTTCATAAAGTTGATGAGCAGCTGCTAGCTCATTATTTTATTTGATCATTTCTGTCCGACCTCCTAAAAAGATTGGCTCTGTGGCACAATGGATAGTGCTTTGGCTTTCAAGAGTAATGTAAAGAAGGCATTCAAAAGTTGTGGTTTTGAATCCCACCAGAGGCAATGTTGTCCTACATTTCTTTTATAATGAATTGAAATTGCAATAAATAATGCAGCTTCTTCTTGCTCTGAAATCATTCACCAAAATGGCCTTTGAAAGAAGCCCTTTTTTCAACCGACACCACTTGAATAGAAAATATTGTATAATCTACATATAAGAGGAAATTGACAGGTAGACTGAGTAAAATATAATGTATTAGGCAGTAAGAGTTTTTGGTCCTTTCTTAATTGTGTATTGTCAATGAAGAAGCATGAATTCCGAATCAGCAGAAAATGAGATGGTACAAATTTCAGGACTTAAAGAGATAAAATATAATGCTGAGATGTCAAAAGCTTGAAATATCAATTCATGATAAAACTCTACATATTGATTATCAATATATGTAATGATAATAATAAATGATTGTCAGTAAATGTAAGGTTGGTATCCTTCCAAATTGTTTTAATGTGATTTGAAGATAAGAGTAAGCAGAGCCTGGATAGCTCAGTCGGTAGAGCATCAGACTTTTAATCTGAGGGTCCAGGGTTCACGTCCCTGTGCAGGCGGGGTGCTATGTTTAAGAAGAAGTACTCTTTTAGTTTCTATTGCATGATGAACAAGATATTACATTGACAGAATTGCAAAACCTTCTTAAATGGAGTTTTTTAAATTGTCAAGATTTTATCCGTCAGAGGCCTTTTGAGTAGACTTATCCAACTGTATCATGTAGTTTGGCATGTTGAATATCTTTTTCCCCATGCAATGCTCAACATGTAACCATGATTATAGTATCCTATCAACTTTGTAAAGTTGATCATCAGTTGCTTGCTCATTATTTTATTTCAGAATTTCTGAAAAGTTTCTTGGTGCAGGTTGGCTCTGTGGCGCAATGGATAGCGCATTGGACTTCTAGGAAAATGTTAAAAAAGGCATTCAAAGGCTGTGGGTTCGAATCCCACCAGAGTCAATATTATTGCTCAATTTCTTTCATAACGAATTGAAATAGCAATAAACAATGCAGCTTCAGCTTCACCCAAAATCATTTACCAAAATAGCCTTTGAAAGAAGGCCTGTTTTAAACAAAGAGTGCTTGAATAGAAAACATTGTATAATCAATATGCAAGAGGAAATTGTCAGGTGTACTGATGAAAATATAATTTACTAGATAGTAGGAGTTTCGGCCCTTTCTCAATTGTATACTGTCACTGAAGAAGCATGAATTCTAAGTCAGCAGAAAATGAGATAGTACATATTTCAGGACTTAAAATAGATGACATTTAATGCTGAGGTTTCAAAAGTTTGAAATATCAGTTCACTATCAAACGCTACATAATGCTTGTCAATATATGCAATCATATTCATAAATATAGTGTCGGTTGGAATCCTTCCACATTGTTTTAAGATGAATTGAAGATGAAAGTTAGTAGACACTGGATAGTTCAGTGAGTGGCACAGCAGACTTTTAATATGAGTGTCCAGGTTTGAAGTTCCTGTTCAGGCAGTGTGTTATGTTTAAGAAGATGCACTCTTGAAGTTTCCACTGCTTGATGAATAAGATATTACATTAAGGGAATTGCAAAACCTTCTTATATGGAGTTGTTAAACTCCTTGCTGTTTTATCTGTGCTATGCCTTTTGAGTCGACTTAACACTTAACCAACTGCATTGTATGGTTTGACATGTTGAATATCATTTTTGCTATTCAATGCTCAACATAAATCCAGGATCATAGATTCCTAACAACTTCATAAAGTTGATGAGCAGCTGCTAGCTCATTATTTTATTTGATCATTTCTGTCCGACCTCCTAAAAAGATTGGCTCTGTGGCACAATGGATAGTGCTTTGGCTTTCAAGAGTAATGTAAAGAAGGCATTCAAAAGTTGTGGTTTTGAATCCCACCAGAGGCAATGTTGTCCTACATTTCTTTTATAATGAATTGAAATTGCAATAAATAATGCAGCTTCTTCTTGCTCTGAAATCATTCACCAAAATGGCCTTTGAAAGAAGCCCTTTTTTCAACCGACACCACTTGAATAGAAAATATTGTATAATCTACATATAAGAGGAAATTGACAGGTAGACTGAGTAAAATATAATGTATTAGGCAGTAAGAGTTTTTGGTCCTTTCTTAATTGTGTATTGTCAATGAAGAAGCATGAATTCCGAATCAGCAGAAAATGAGATGGTACAAATTTCAGGACTTAAAGAGATAAAATATAATGCTGAGATGTCAAAAGCTTGAAATATCAATTCATGATAAAACTCTACATATTGATTATCAATATATGTAATGATAATAATAAATGATTGTCAGTAAATGTAAGGTTGGTATCCTTCCAAATTGTTTTAATGTGATTTGAAGATTAGAGTAAGCAGAGCCTGGATAGCTCAGTCGGTAGAGCATCAGACTTTTAATCTGAGGGTCCAGGGTTCACGTCCCTGTGCAGGCGGGGTGCTATGTTTAAGAAGAAGTACTCTTTTAGTTTCTATTGCATGATGAACAAGATATTACATTGACAGAATTGCAAAACCTTCTTAAATGGAGTTTTTTAAATTGTCAAGATTTTATCCGTCAGAGGCCTTTTGAGTAGACTTATCCAACTGTATCATGTAGTTTGGCATGTTGAATATCTTTTTCCCCATGCAATGCTCAACATGTAACCATGATTATAGTATCCTATCAACTTTGTAAAGTTGATCATCAGTTGCTTGCTCATTATTTTATTTCAGAATTTCTGAAAAGTTTCTTGGTGCAGGTTGGCTCTGTGGCGCAATGGATAGCGCATTGGACTTCTAGGAAAATGTTAAAAAAGGCATTCAAAGGCTGTGGGTTCGAATCCCACCAGAGTCAATATTATTGCTCAATTTCTTTCATAACGAATTGAAATAGCAATAAACAATGCAGCTTCAGCTTCACCCAAAATCATTTACCAAAATAGCCTTTGAAAGAAGGCCTGTTTTAAACAAAGAGTGCTTGAATAGAAAACATTGTATAATCAATATGCAAGAGGAAATTGTCAGGTGTACTGATGAAAATATAATTTACTAGATAGTAGGAGTTTCGGCCCTTTCTCAATTGTATACTGTCACTGAAGAAGCATGAATTCTAAGTCAGCAGAAAATGAGATAGTACATATTTCAGGACTTAAAATAGATGACATTTAATGCTGAGGTTTCAAAAGTTTGAAATATCAGTTCACTATCAAACGCTACATAATGCTTGTCAATATATGCAATCATATTCATAAATATAGTGTCGGTTGGAATCCTTCCACATTGTTTTAAGATGAATTGAAGATGAAAGTTAGTAGACACTGGATAGTTCAGTGAGTGGCACAGCAGACTTTTAATATGAGTGTCCAGGTTTGAAGTTCCTGTTCAGGCAGTGTGTTATGTTTAAGAAGATGCACTCTTGAAGTTTCCACTGCTTGATGAATAAGATATTACATTAAGGGAATTGCAAAACCTTCTTATATGGAGTTGTTAAACTCCTTGCTGTTTTATCTGTGCTATGCCTTTTGAGTCGACTTAACACTTAACCAACTGCATTGTATGGTTTGACATGTTGAATATCATTTTTGCTATTCAATGCTCAACATAAATCCAGGATCATAGATTCCTAACAACTTCATAAAGTTGATGAGCAGCTGCTAGCTCATTATTTTATTTGATCATTTCTGTCCGACCTCCTAAAAAGATTGGCTCTGTGGCACAATGGATAGTGCTTTGGCTTTCAAGAGTAATGTAAAGAAGGCATTCAAAAGTTGTGGTTTTGAATCCCACCAGAGGCAATGTTGTCCTACATTTCTTTTATAATGAATTGAAATTGCAATAAATAATGCAGCTTCTTCTTGCTCTGAAATCATTCACCAAAATGGCCTTTGAAAGAAGCCCTTTTTTCAACCGACACCACTTGAATAGAAAATATTGTATAATCTACATATAAGAGGAAATTGACAGGTAGACTGAGTAAAATATAATGTATTAGGCAGTAAGAGTTTTTGGTCCTTTCTTAATTGTGTATTGTCAATGAAGAAGCATGAATTCCGAATCAGCAGAAAATGAGATGGTACAAATTTCAGGACTTAAAGAGATAAAATATAATGCTGAGATGTCAAAAGCTTGAAATATCAATTCATGATAAAACTCTACATATTGATTATCAATATATGTAATGATAATAATAAATGATTGTCAGTAAATGTAAGGTTGGTATCCTTCCAAATTGTTTTAATGTGATTTGAAGATTAGAGTAAGCAGAGCCTGGATAGCTCAGTCGGTAGAGCATCAGACTTTTAATCTGAGGGTCCAGGGTTCACGTCCCTGTGCAGGCGGGGTGCTATGTTTAAGAAGAAGTACTCTTTTAGTTTCTATTGCATGATGAACAAGATATTACATTGACAGAATTGCAAAACCTTCTTAAATGGAGTTTTTTAAATTGTCAAGATTTTATCCGTCAGAGGCCTTTTGAGTAGACTTATCCAACTGTATCATGTAGTTTGGCATGTTGAATATCTTTTTCCCCATGCAATGCTCAACATGTAACCATGATTATAGTATCCTATCAACTTTGTAAAGTTGATCATCAGTTGCTTGCTCATTATTTTATTTCAGAATTTCTGAAAAGTTTTTTGGTGCAGGTTGGCTCTGTGGCGCAATGGATAGCGCATTGGACTTCTAGGAAAATGTTAAAAAAGGCATTCAAAGGCTGTGGGTTCGAATCCCACCAGAGTCAATATTATTGCTCAATTTCTTTCATAACGAATTGAAATAGCAATAAACAATGCAGCTTCAGCTTCACCCAAAATCATTTACCAAAATAGCCTTTGAAAGAAGGCCTGTTTTAAACAAAGAGTGCTTGAATAGAAAACATTGTATAATCAATATGCAAGAGGAAATTGTCAGGTGTACTGATGAAAATATAATTTACTAGATAGTAGGAGTTTCGGCCCTTTCTCAATTGTATACTGTCACTGAAGAAGCATGAATTCTAAGTCAGCAGAAAATGAGATAGTACATATTTCAGGACTTAAAATAGATGACATTTAATGCTGAGGTTTCAAAAGTTTGAAATATCAGTTCACTATCAAACGCTACATAATGCTTGTCAATATATGCAATCATATTCATAAATATAGTGTCGGTTGGTATCCTTCCACATTGTTTTAAGATGAATTGAAGATGAAAGTTAGTAGACACTGGATAGTTCAGTGAGTGGCACAGCAGACTTTTAATATGAGTGTCCAGGTTTGAAGTTCCTGTTCAGGCAGTGTGTTATGTTTAAGAAGATGCACTCTTGAAGTTTCCACTGCTTGATGAATAAGATATTACATTAAGGGAATTGCAAAACCTTCTTATATGGAGTTGTTAAACTCCTTGCTGTTTTATCTGTGCTATGCCTTTTGAGTCGACTTAACACTTAACCAACTGCATTGTATGGTTTGACATGTTGAATATCATTTTTGCTATTCAATGCTCAACATAAATCCAGGATCATAGATTCCTACCAACTTCATAAAGTTGATGAGCAGCTGCTAGCTCATTATTTTATTTGATCATTTCTGTCCGACCTCCTAAAAAGATTGGCTCTGTGGCACAATGGATAGTGCTTTGGCTTTCAAGAGTAATGTAAAGAAGGCATTCAAAAGTTGTGGTTTTGAATCCCACCAGAGGCAATGTTGTCCTACATTTCTTTTATAATGAATTGAAATTGCAATAAATAATGCAGCTTCTTCTTGCTCTGAAATCATTCACCAAAATGGCCTTTGAAAGAAGCCCTTTTTTCAACCGACACCACTTGAATAGAAAATATTGTATAATCTACATATAAGAGGAAATTGACAGGTAGACTGAGTAAAATATAATGTATTAGGCAGTAAGAGTTTTTGGTCCTTTCTTAATTGTGTATTGTCAATGAAGAAGCATGAATTCCGAATCAGCAGAAAATGAGATGGTACAAATTTCAGGACTTAAAGAGATAAAATATAATGCTGAGATGTCAAAAGCTTGAAATATCAATTCATGATAAAACTCTACATATTGATTATCAATATATGTAATGATAATAATAAATGATTGTCAGTAAATGTAAGGTTGGTATCCTTCCAAATTGTTTTAATGTGATTTGAAGATAAGAGTAAGCAGAGCCTGGATAGCTCAGTCGGTAGAGCATCAGACTTTTAATCTGAGGGTCCAGGGTTCACGTCCCTGTGCAGGCGGGGTGCTATGTTTAAGAAGAAGTACTCTTTTAGTTTCTATTGCATGATGAACAAGATATTACATTGACAGAATTGCAAAACCTTCTTAAATGGAGTTTTTTAAATTGTCAAGATTTTATCCGTCAGAGGCCTTTTGAGTAGACTTATCCAACTGTATCATGTAGTTTGGCATGTTGAATATCTTTTTCCCCATGCAATGCTCAACATGTAACCATGATTATAGTATCCTATCAACTTTGTAAAGTTGATCATCAGTTGCTTGCTCATTATTTTATTTCAGAATTTCTGAAAAGTTTCTTGGTGCAGGTTGGCTCTGTGGCGCAATGGATAGCGCATTGGACTTCTAGGAAAATGTTAAAAAAGGCATTCAAAGGCTGTGGGTTCGAATCCCACCAGAGTCAATATTATTGCTCAATTTCTTTCATAACGAATTGAAATAGCAATAAACAATGCAGCTTCAGCTTCACCCAAAATCATTTACCAAAATAGCCTTTGAAAGAAGGCCTGTTTTAAACAAAGAGTGCTTGAATAGAAAACATTGTATAATCAATATGCAAGAGGAAATTGTCAGGTGTACTGATGAAAATATAATTTACTAGATAGTAGGAGTTTCGGCCCTTTCTCAATTGTATACTGTCACTGAAGAAGCATGAATTCTAAGTCAGCAGAAAATGAGATAGTACATATTTCAGGACTTAAAATAGATGACATTTAATGCTGAGGTTTCAAAAGTTTGAAATATCAGTTCACTATCAAACGCTACATAATGCTTGTCAATATATGCAATCATATTCATAAATATAGTGTCGGTTGGAATCCTTCCACATTGTTTTAAGATGAATTGAAGATGAAAGTTAGTAGACACTGGATAGTTCAGTGAGTGGCACAGCAGACTTTTAATATGAGTGTCCAGGTTTGAAGTTCCTGTTCAGGCAGTGTGTTATGTTTAAGAAGATGCACTCTTGAAGTTTCCACTGCTTGATGAATAAGATATTACATTAAGGGAATTGCAAAACCTTCTTATATGGAGTTGTTAAACTCCTTGCTGTTTTATCTGTGCTATGCCTTTTGAGTCGACTTAACACTTAACCAACTGCATTGTATGGTTTGACATGTTGAATATCATTTTTGCTATTCAATGCTCAACATAAATCCAGGATCATAGATTCCTAACAACTTCATAAAGTTGATGAGCAGCTGCTAGCTCATTATTTTATTTGATCATTTCTGTCCGACCTCCTAAAAAGATTGGCTCTGTGGCACAATGGATAGTGCTTTGGCTTTCAAGAGTAATGTAAAGAAGGCATTCAAAAGTTGTGGTTTTGAATCCCACCAGAGGCAATGTTGTCCTACATTTCTTTTATAATGAATTGAAATTGCAATAAATAATGCAGCTTCTTCTTGCTCTGAAATCATTCACCAAAATGGCCTTTGAAAGAAGCCCTTTTTTCAACCGACACCACTTGAATAGAAAATATTGTATAATCTACATATAAGAGGAAATTGACAGGTAGACTGAGTAAAATATAATGTATTAGGCAGTAAGAGTTTTTGGTCCTTTCTTAATTGTGTATTGTCAATGAAGAAGCATGAATTCCGAATCAGCAGAAAATGAGATGGTACAAATTTCAGGACTTAAAGAGATAAAATATAATGCTGAGATGTCAAAAGCTTGAAATATCAATTCATGATAAAACTCTACATATTGATTATCAATATATGTAATGATAATAATAAATGATTGTCAGTAAATGTAAGGTTGGTATCCTTCCAAATTGTTTTAATGTGATTTGAAGATTAGAGTAAGCAGAGCCTGGATAGCTCAGTCGGTAGAGCATCAGACTTTTAATCTGAGGGTCCAGGGTTCACGTCCCTGTGCAGGCGGGGTGCTATGTTTAAGAAGAAGTACTCTTTTAGTTTCTATTGCATGATGAACAAGATATTACATTGACAGAATTGCAAAACCTTCTTAAATGGAGTTTTTTAAATTGTCAAGATTTTATCCGTCAGAGGCCTTTTGAGTAGACTTATCCAACTGTATCATGTAGTTTGGCATGTTGAATATCTTTTTCCCCATGCAATGCTCAACATGTAACCATGATTATAGTATCCTATCAACTTTGTAAAGTTGATCATCAGTTGCTTGCTCATTATTTTATTTCAGAATTTCTGAAAAGTTTCTTGGTGCAGGTTGGCTCTGTGGCGCAATGGATAGCGCATTGGACTTCTAGGAAAATGTTAAAAAAGGCATTCAAAGGCTGTGGGTTCGAATCCCACCAGAGTCAATATTATTGCTCAATTTCTTTCATAACGAATTGAAATAGCAATAAACAATGCAGCTTCAGCTTCACCCAAAATCATTTACCAAAATAGCCTTTGAAAGAAGGCCTGTTTTAAACAAAGAGTGCTTGAATAGAAAACATTGTATAATCAATATGCAAGAGGAAATTGTCAGGTGTACTGATGAAAATATAATTTACTAGATAGTAGGAGTTTCGGCCCTTTCTCAATTGTATACTGTCACTGAAGAAGCATGAATTCTAAGTCAGCAGAAAATGAGATAGTACATATTTCAGGACTTAAAATAGATGACATTTAATGCTGAGGTTTCAAAAGTTTGAAATATCAGTTCACTATCAAACGCTACATAATGCTTGTCAATATATGCAATCATATTCATAAATATAGTGTCGGTTGGTATCCTTCCACATTGTTTTAAGATGAATTGAAGATGAAAGTTAATAGACACTGGATAGTTCAGTGAGTGGCACAGCAGACTTTTAATATGAGTGTCCAGGTTTGAAGTTCCTGTTCAAGCAGTGTGTTATGTTTAAGAAGATGCACTCTTGAAGTTTCCACTGCTTGATGAATAAGATATTACATTAAGGGAATTGCAAAACCTTCTTATATGGAGTTGTTAAACTCCTTGCTGTTTTATCTGTGCTATGCCTTTTGAGTCGACTTAACACTTAACCAACTGCATTGTATGGTTTGACATGTTGAATATCATTTTTGCTATTCAATGCTCAACATAAATCCAGGATCATAGATTCCTACCAACTTCATAAAGTTGATGAGCAGCTGCTAGCTCATTATTTTATTTGATCATTTCTGTCCGACCTCCTAAAAAGATTGGCTCTGTGGCACAATGGATAGTGCTTTGGCTTTCAAGAGTAATGTAAAGAAGGCATTCAAAAGTTGTGGTTTTGAATCCCACCAGAGGCAATGTTGTCCTACATTTCTTTTATAATGAATTGAAATTGCAATAAATAATGCAGCTTCTTCTTGCTCTGAAATCATTCACCAAAATGGCCTTTGAAAGAAGCCCTTTTTTCAACCGACACCACTTGAATAGAAAATATTGTATAATCTACATATAAGAGGAAATTGACAGGTAGACTGAGTAAAATATAATGTATTAGGCAGTAAGAGTTTTTGGTCCTTTCTTAATTGTGTATTGTCAATGAAGAAGCATGAATTCCGAATCAGCAGAAAATGAGATGGTACAAATTTCAGGACTTAAAGAGATAAAATATAATGCTGAGATGTCAAAAGCTTGAAATATCAATTCATGATAAAACTCTACATATTGATTATCAATATATGTAATGATAATAATAAATGATTGTCAGTAAATGTAAGGTTGGTATCCTTCCAAATTGTTTTAATGTGATTTGAAGATAAGAGTAAGCAGAGCCTGGATAGCTCAGTCGGTAGAGCATCAGACTTTTAATCTGAGGGTCCAGGGTTCACGTCCCTGTGCAGGCGGGGTGCTATGTTTAAGAAGAAGTACTCTTTTAGTTTCTATTGCATGATGAACAAGATATTACATTGACAGAATTGCAAAACCTTCTTAAATGGAGTTTTTTAAATTGTCAAGATTTTATCCGTCAGAGGCCTTTTGAGTAGACTTATCCAACTGTATCATGTAGTTTGGCATGTTGAATATCTTTTTCCCCATGCAATGCTCAACATGTAACCATGATTATAGTATCCTATCAACTTTGTAAAGTTGATCATCAGTTGCTTGCTCATTATTTTATTTCAGAATTTCTGAAAAGTTTCTTGGTGCAGGTTGGCTCTGTGGCGCAATGGATAGCGCATTGGACTTCTAGGAAAATGTTAAAAAAGGCATTCAAAGGCTGTGGGTTCGAATCCCACCAGAGTCAATATTATTGCTCAATTTCTTTCATAACGAATTGAAATAGCAATAAACAATGCAGCTTCAGCTTCACCCAAAATCATTTACCAAAATAGCCTTTGAAAGAAGGCCTGTTTTAAACAAAGAGTGCTTGAATAGAAAACATTGTATAATCAATATGCAAGAGGAAATTGTCAGGTGTACTGATGAAAATATAATTTACTAGATAGTAGGAGTTTCGGCCCTTTCTCAATTGTATACTGTCACTGAAGAAGCATGAATTCTAAGTCAGCAGAAAATGAGATAGTACATATTTCAGGACTTAAAATAGATGACATTTAATGCTGAGGTTTCAAAAGTTTGAAATATCAGTTCACTATCAAACGCTACATAATGCTTGTCAATATATGCAATCATATTCATAAATATAGTGTCGGTTGGTATCCTTCCACATTGTTTTAAGATGAATTAAAGATGAAAGTTAGTAGACACTGGATAGTTCAGTGAGTGGCACAGCAGACTTTTAATATGAGTGTCCAGGTTTGAAGTTCCTGTTCAGGCAGTGTGTTATGTTTAAGAAGATGCACTCTTGAAGTTTCCACTGCTTGATGAATAAGATATTACATTAAGGGAATTGCAAAACCTTCTTATATGGAGTTGTTAAACTCCTTGCTGTTTTATCTGTGCTATGCCTTTTGAGTCGACTTAACACTTAACCAACTGCATTGTATGGTTTGACATGTTGAATATCATTTTTGCTATTCAATGCTCAACATAAATCCAGGATCATAGATTCCTACCAACTTCATAAAGTTGATGAGCAGCTGCTAGCTCATTATTTTATTTGATCATTTCTGTCCGACCTCCTAAAAAGATTGGCTCTGTGGCACAATGGATAGTGCTTTGGCTTTCAAGAGTAATGTAAAGAAGGCATTCAAAAGTTGTGGTTTTGAATCCCACCAGAGGCAATGTTGTCCTACATTTCTTTTATAATGAATTGAAATTGCAATAAATAATGCAGCTTCTTCTTGCTCTGAAATCATTCACCAAAATGGCCTTTGAAAGAAGCCCTTTTTTCAACCGACACCACTTGAATAGAAAATATTGTATAATCTACATATAAGAGGAAATTGACAGGTAGACTGAGTAAAATATAATGTATTAGGCAGTAAGAGTTTTTGGTCCTTTCTTAATTGTGTATTGTCAATGAAGAAGCATGAATTCCGAATCAGCAGAAAATGAGATGGTACAAATTTCAGGACTTAAAGAGATAAAATATAATGCTGAGATGTCAAAAGCTTGAAATATCAATTCATGATAAAACTCTACATATTGATTATCAATATATGTAATGATAATAATAAATGATTGTCAGTAAATGTAAGGTTGGTATCCTTCCAAATTGTTTTAATGTGATTTGAAGATAAGAGTAAGCAGAGCCTGGATAGCTCAGTCGGTAGAGCATCAGACTTTTAATCTGAGGGTCCAGGGTTCACGTCCCTGTGCAGGCGGGGTGCTATGTTTAAGAAGAAGTACTCTTTTAGTTTCTATTGCATGATGAACAAGATATTACATTGACAGAATTGCAAAACCTTCTTAAATGGAGTTTTTTAAATTGTCAAGATTTTATCCGTCAGAGGCCTTTTGAGTAGACTTATCCAACTGTATCATGTAGTTTGGCATGTTGAATATCTTTTTCCCCATGCAATGCTCAACATGTAACCATGATTATAGTATCCTATCAACTTTGTAAAGTTGATCATCAGTTGCTTGCTCATTATTTTATTTCAGAATTTCTGAAAAGTTTCTTGGTGCAGGTTGGCTCTGTGGCGCAATGGATAGCGCATTGGACTTCTAGGAAAATGTTAAAAAAGGCATTCAAAGGCTGTGGGTTCGAATCCCACCAGAGTCAATATTATTGCTCAATTTCTTTCATAACGAATTGAAATAGCAATAAACAATGCAGCTTCAGCTTCACCCAAAATCATTTACCAAAATAGCCTTTGAAAGAAGGCCTGTTTTAAACAAAGAGTGCTTGAATAGAAAACATTGTATAATCAATATGCAAGAGGAAATTGTCAGGTGTACTGATGAAAATATAATTTACTAGATAGTAGGAGTTTCGGCCCTTTCTCAATTGTATACTGTCACTGAAGAAGCATGAATTCTAAGTCAGCAGAAAATGAGATAGTACATATTTCAGGACTTAAAATAGATGACATTTAATGCTGAGGTTTCAAAAGTTTGAAATATCAGTTCACTATCAAACGCTACATAATGCTTGTCAATATATGCAATCATATTCATAAATATAGTGTCGGTTGGAATCCTTCCACATTGTTTTAAGATGAATTGAAGATGAAAGTTAGTAGACACTGGATAGTTCAGTGAGTGGCACAGCAGACTTTTAATATGAGTGTCCAGGTTTGAAGTTCCTGTTCAGGCAGTGTGTTATGTTTAAGAAGATGCACTCTTGAAGTTTCCACTGCTTGATGAATAAGATATTACATTAAGGGAATTGCAAAACCTTCTTATATGGAGTTGTTAAACTCCTTGCTGTTTTATCTGTGCTATGCCTTTTGAGTCGACTTAACACTTAACCAACTGCATTGTATGGTTTGACATGTTGAATATCATTTTTGCTATTCAATGCTCAACATAAATCCAGGATCATAGATTCCTAACAACTTCATAAAGTTGATGAGCAGCTGCTAGCTCATTATTTTATTTGATCATTTCTGTCCGACCTCCTAAAAAGATTGGCTCTGTGGCACAATGGATAGTGCTTTGGCTTTCAAGAGTAATGTAAAGAAGGCATTCAAAAGTTGTGGTTTTGAATCCCACCAGAGGCAATGTTGTCCTACATTTCTTTTATAATGAATTGAAATTGCAATAAATAATGCAGCTTCTTCTTGCTCTGAAATCATTCACCAAAATGGCCTTTGAAAGAAGCCCTTTTTTCAACCGACACCACTTGAATAGAAAATATTGTATAATCTACATATAAGAGGAAATTGACAGGTAGACTGAGTAAAATATAATGTATTAGGCAGTAAGAGTTTTTGGTCCTTTCTTAATTGTGTATTGTCAATGAAGAAGCATGAATTCCGAATCAGCAGAAAATGAGATGGTACAAATTTCAGGACTTAAAGAGATAAAATATAATGCTGAGATGTCAAAAGCTTGAAATATCAATTCATGATAAAACTCTACATATTGATTATCAATATATGTAATGATAATAATAAATGATTGTCAGTAAATGTAAGGTTGGTATCCTTCCAAATTGTTTTAATGTGATTTGAAGATTAGAGTAAGCAGAGCCTGGATAGCTCAGTCGGTAGAGCATCAGACTTTTAATCTGAGGGTCCAGGGTTCACGTCCCTGTGCAGGCGGGGTGCTATGTTTAAGAAGAAGTACTCTTTTAGTTTCTATTGCATGATGAACAAGATATTACATTGACAGAATTGCAAAACCTTCTTAAATGGAGTTTTTTAAATTGTCAAGATTTTATCCGTCAGAGGCCTTTTGAGTAGACTTATCCAACTGTATCATGTAGTTTGGCATGTTGAATATCTTTTTCCCCATGCAATGCTCAACATGTAACCATGATTATAGTATCCTATCAACTTTGTAAAGTTGATCATCAGTTGCTTGCTCATTATTTTATTTCAGAATTTCTGAAAAGTTTCTTGGTGCAGGTTGGCTCTGTGGCGCAATGGATAGCGCATTGGACTTCTAGGAAAATGTTAAAAAAGGCATTCAAAGGCTGTGGGTTCGAATCCCACCAGAGTCAATATTATTGCTCAATTTCTTTCATAACGAATTGAAATAGCAATAAACAATGCAGCTTCAGCTTCACCCAAAATCATTTACCAAAATAGCCTTTGAAAGAAGGCCTGTTTTAAACAAAGAGTGCTTGAATAGAAAACATTGTATAATCAATATGCAAGAGGAAATTGTCAGGTGTACTGATGAAAATATAATTTACTAGATAGTAGGAGTTTCGGCCCTTTCTCAATTGTATACTGTCACTGAAGAAGCATGAATTCTAAGTCAGCAGAAAATGAGATAGTACATATTTCAGGACTTAAAATAGATGACATTTAATGCTGAGGTTTCAAAAGTTTGAAATATCAGTTCACTATCAAACGCTACATAATGCTTGTCAATATATGCAATCATATTCATAAATATAGTGTCGGTTGGTATCCTTCCACATTGTTTTAAGATGAATTGAAGATGAAAGTTAATAGACACTGGATAGTTCAGTGAGTGGCACAGCAGACTTTTAATATGAGTGTCCAGGTTTGAAGTTCCTGTTCAAGCAGTGTGTTATGTTTAAGAAGATGCACTCTTGAAGTTTCCACTGCTTGATGAATAAGATATTACATTAAGGGAATTGCAAAACCTTCTTATATGGAGTTGTTAAACTCCTTGCTGTTTTATCTGTGCTATGCCTTTTGAGTCGACTTAACACTTAACCAACTGCATTGTATGGTTTGACATGTTGAATATCATTTTTGCTATTCAATGCTCAACATAAATCCAGGATCATAGATTCCTACCAACTTCATAAAGTTGATGAGCAGCTGCTAGCTCATTATTTTATTTGATCATTTCTGTCCGACCTCCTAAAAAGATTGGCTCTGTGGCACAATGGATAGTGCTTTGGCTTTCAAGAGTAATGTAAAGAAGGCATTCAAAAGTTGTGGTTTTGAATCCCACCAGAGGCAATGTTGTCCTACATTTCTTTTATAATGAATTGAAATTGCAATAAATAATGCAGCTTCTTCTTGCTCTGAAATCATTCACCAAAATGGCCTTTGAAAGAAGCCCTTTTTTCAACCGACACCACTTGAATAGAAAATATTGTATAATCTACATATAAGAGGAAATTGACAGGTAGACTGAGTAAAATATAATGTATTAGGCAGTAAGAGTTTTTGGTCCTTTCTTAATTGTGTATTGTCAATGAAGAAGCATGAATTCCGAATCAGCAGAAAATGAGATGGTACAAATTTCAGGACTTAAAGAGATAAAATATAATGCTGAGATGTCAAAAGCTTGAAATATCAATTCATGATAAAACTCTACATATTGATTATCAATATATGTAATGATAATAATAAATGATTGTCAGTAAATGTAAGGTTGGTATCCTTCCAAATTGTTTTAATGTGATTTGAAGATAAGAGTAAGCAGAGCCTGGATAGCTCAGTCGGTAGAGCATCAGACTTTTAATCTGAGGGTCCAGGGTTCACGTCCCTGTGCAGGCGGGGTGCTATGTTTAAGAAGAAGTACTCTTTTAGTTTCTATTGCATGATGAACAAGATATTACATTGACAGAATTGCAAAACCTTCTTAAATGGAGTTTTTTAAATTGTCAAGATTTTATCCGTCAGAGGCCTTTTGAGTAGACTTATCCAACTGTATCATGTAGTTTGGCATGTTGAATATCTTTTTCCCCATGCAATGCTCAACATGTAACCATGATTATAGTATCCTATCAACTTTGTAAAGTTGATCATCAGTTGCTTGCTCATTATTTTATTTCAGAATTTCTGAAAAGTTTCTTGGTGCAGGTTGGCTCTGTGGCGCAATGGATAGCGCATTGGACTTCTAGGAAAATGTTAAAAAAGGCATTCAAAGGCTGTGGGTTCGAATCCCACCAGAGTCAATATTATTGCTCAATTTCTTTCATAACGAATTGAAATAGCAATAAACAATGCAGCTTCAGCTTCACCCAAAATCATTTACCAAAATAGCCTTTGAAAGAAGGCCTGTTTTAAACAAAGAGTGCTTGAATAGAAAACATTGTATAATCAATATGCAAGAGGAAATTGTCAGGTGTACTGATGAAAATATAATTTACTAGATAGTAGGAGTTTCGGCCCTTTCTCAATTGTATACTGTCACTGAAGAAGCATGAATTCTAAGTCAGCAGAAAATGAGATAGTACATATTTCAGGACTTAAAATAGATGACATTTAATGCTGAGGTTTCAAAAGTTTGAAATATCAGTTCACTATCAAACGCTACATAATGCTTGTCAATATATGCAATCATATTCATAAATATAGTGTCGGTTGGTATCCTTCCACATTGTTTTAAGATGAATTAAAGATGAAAGTTAGTAGACACTGGATAGTTCAGTGAGTGGCACAGCAGACTTTTAATATGAGTGTCCAGGTTTGAAGTTCCTGTTCAGGCAGTGTGTTATGTTTAAGAAGATGCACTCTTGAAGTTTCCACTGCTTGATGAATAAGATATTACATTAAGGGAATTGCAAAACCTTCTTATATGGAGTTGTTAAACTCCTTGCTGTTTTATCTGTGCTATGCCTTTTGAGTCGACTTAACACTTAACCAACTGCATTGTATGGTTTGACATGTTGAATATCATTTTTGCTATTCAATGCTCAACATAAATCCAGGATCATAGATTCCTACCAACTTCATAAAGTTGATGAGCAGCTGCTAGCTCATTATTTTATTTGATCATTTCTGTCCGACCTCCTAAAAAGATTGGCTCTGTGGCACAATGGATAGTGCTTTGGCTTTCAAGAGTAATGTAAAGAAGGCATTCAAAAGTTGTGGTTTTGAATCCCACCAGAGGCAATGTTGTCCTACATTTCTTTTATAATGAATTGAAATTGCAATAAATAATGCAGCTTCTTCTTGCTCTGAAATCATTCACCAAAATGGCCTTTGAAAGAAGCCCTTTTTTCAACCGACACCACTTGAATAGAAAATATTGTATAATCTACATATAAGAGGAAATTGACAGGTAGACTGAGTAAAATATAATGTATTAGGCAGTAAGAGTTTTTGGTCCTTTCTTAATTGTGTATTGTCAATGAAGAAGCATGAATTCCGAATCAGCAGAAAATGAGATGGTACAAATTTCAGGACTTAAAGAGATAAAATATAATGCTGAGATGTCAAAAGCTTGAAATATCAATTCATGATAAAACTCTACATATTGATTATCAATATATGTAATGATAATAATAAATGATTGTCAGTAAATGTAAGGTTGGTATCCTTCCAAATTGTTTTAATGTGATTTGAAGATTAGAGTAAGCAGAGCCTGGATAGCTCAGTCGGTAGAGCATCAGACTTTTAATCTGAGGGTCCAGGGTTCACGTCCCTGTGCAGGCGGGGTGCTATGTTTAAGAAGAAGTACTCTTTTAGTTTCTATTGCATGATGAACAAGATATTACATTGACAGAATTGCAAAACCTTCTTAAATGGAGTTTTTTAAATTGTCAAGATTTTATCCGTCAGAGGCCTTTTGAGTAGACTTATCCAACTGTATCATGTAGTTTGGCATGTTGAATATCTTTTTCCCCATGCAATGCTCAACATGTAACCATGATTATAGTATCCTATCAACTTTGTAAAGTTGATCATCAGTTGCTTGCTCATTATTTTATTTCAGAATTTCTGAAAAGTTTCTTGGTGCAGGTTGGCTCTGTGGCGCAATGGATAGCGCATTGGACTTCTAGGAAAATGTTAAAAAAGGCATTCAAAGGCTGTGGGTTCGAATCCCACCAGAGTCAATATTATTGCTCAATTTCTTTCATAACGAATTGAAATAGCAATAAACAATGCAGCTTCAGCTTCACCCAAAATCATTTACCAAAATAGCCTTTGAAAGAAGGCCTGTTTTAAACAAAGAGTGCTTGAATAGAAAACATTGTATAATCAATATGCAAGAGGAAATTGTCAGGTGTACTGATGAAAATATAATTTACTAGATAGTAGGAGTTTCGGCCCTTTCTCAATTGTATACTGTCACTGAAGAAGCATGAATTCTAAGTCAGCAGAAAATGAGATAGTACATATTTCAGGACTTAAAATAGATGACATTTAATGCTGAGGTTTCAAAAGTTTGAAATATCAGTTCACTATCAAACGCTACATAATGCTTGTCAATATATGCAATCATATTCATAAATATAGTGTCGGTTGGAATCCTTCCACATTGTTTTAAGATGAATTGAAGATGAAAGTTAGTAGACACTGGATAGTTCAGTGAGTGGCACAGCAGACTTTTAATATGAGTGTCCAGGTTTGAAGTTCCTGTTCAGGCAGTGTGTTATGTTTAAGAAGATGCACTCTTGAAGTTTCCACTGCTTGATGAATAAGATATTACATTAAGGGAATTGCAAAACCTTCTTATATGGAGTTGTTAAACTCCTTGCTGTTTTATCTGTGCTATGCCTTTTGAGTCGACTTAACACTTAACCAACTGCATTGTATGGTTTGACATGTTGAATATCATTTTTGCTATTCAATGCTCAACATAAATCCAGGATCATAGATTCCTAACAACTTCATAAAGTTGATGAGCAGCTGCTAGCTCATTATTTTATTTGATCATTTCTGTCCGACCTCCTAAAAAGATTGGCTCTGTGGCACAATGGATAGTGCTTTGGCTTTCAAGAGTAATGTAAAGAAGGCATTCAAAAGTTGTGGTTTTGAATCCCACCAGAGGCAATGTTGTCCTACATTTCTTTTATAATGAATTGAAATTGCAATAAATAATGCAGCTTCTTCTTGCTCTGAAATCATTCACCAAAATGGCCTTTGAAAGAAGCCCTTTTTTCAACCGACACCACTTGAATAGAAAATATTGTATAATCTACATATAAGAGGAAATTGACAGGTAGACTGAGTAAAATATAATGTATTAGGCAGTAAGAGTTTTTGGTCCTTTCTTAATTGTGTATTGTCAATGAAGAAGCATGAATTCCGAATCAGCAGAAAATGAGATGGTACAAATTTCAGGACTTAAAGAGATAAAATATAATGCTGAGATGTCAAAAGCTTGAAATATCAATTCATGATAAAACTCTACATATTGATTATCAATATATGTAATGATAATAATAAATGATTGTCAGTAAATGTAAGGTTGGTATCCTTCCAAATTGTTTTAATGTGATTTGAAGATTAGAGTAAGCAGAGCCTGGATAGCTCAGTCGGTAGAGCATCAGACTTTTAATCTGAGGGTCCAGGGTTCACGTCCCTGTGCAGGCGGGGTGCTATGTTTAAGAAGAAGTACTCTTTTAGTTTCTATTGCATGATGAACAAGATATTACATTGACAGAATTGCAAAACCTTCTTAAATGGAGTTTTTTAAATTGTCAAGATTTTATCCGTCAGAGGCCTTTTGAGTAGACTTATCCAACTGTATCATGTAGTTTGGCATGTTGAATATCTTTTTCCCCATGCAATGCTCAACATGTAACCATGATTATAGTATCCTATCAACTTTGTAAAGTTGATCATCAGTTGCTTGCTCATTATTTTATTTCAGAATTTCTGAAAAGTTTCTTGGTGCAGGTTGGCTCTGTGGCGCAATGGATAGCGCATTGGACTTCTAGGAAAATGTTAAAAAAGGCATTCAAAGGCTGTGGGTTCGAATCCCACCAGAGTCAATATTATTGCTCAATTTCTTTCATAACGAATTGAAATAGCAATAAACAATGCAGCTTCAGCTTCACCCAAAATCATTTACCAAAATAGCCTTTGAAAGAAGGCCTGTTTTAAACAAAGAGTGCTTGAATAGAAAACATTGTATAATCAATATGCAAGAGGAAATTGTCAGGTGTACTGATGAAAATATAATTTACTAGATAGTAGGAGTTTCGGCCCTTTCTCAATTGTATACTGTCACTGAAGAAGCATGAATTCTAAGTCAGCAGAAAATGAGATAGTACATATTTCAGGACTTAAAATAGATGACATTTAATGCTGAGGTTTCAAAAGTTTGAAATATCAGTTCACTATCAAACGCTACATAATGCTTGTCAATATATGCAATCATATTCATAAATATAGTGTCGGTTGGTATCCTTCCACATTGTTTTAAGATGAATTGAAGATGAAAGTTAATAGACACTGGATAGTTCAGTGAGTGGCACAGCAGACTTTTAATATGAGTGTCCAGGTTTGAAGTTCCTGTTCAAGCAGTGTGTTATGTTTAAGAAGATGCACTCTTGAAGTTTCCACTGCTTGATGAATAAGATATTACATTAAGGGAATTGCAAAACCTTCTTATATGGAGTTGTTAAACTCCTTGCTGTTTTATCTGTGCTATGCCTTTTGAGTCGACTTAACACTTAACCAACTGCATTGTATGGTTTGACATGTTGAATATCATTTTTGCTATTCAATGCTCAACATAAATCCAGGATCATAGATTCCTACCAACTTCATAAAGTTGATGAGCAGCTGCTAGCTCATTATTTTATTTGATCATTTCTGTCCGACCTCCTAAAAAGATTGGCTCTGTGGCACAATGGATAGTGCTTTGGCTTTCAAGAGTAATGTAAAGAAGGCATTCAAAAGTTGTGGTTTTGAATCCCACCAGAGGCAATGTTGTCCTACATTTCTTTTATAATGAATTGAAATTGCAATAAATAATGCAGCTTCTTCTTGCTCTGAAATCATTCACCAAAATGGCCTTTGAAAGAAGCCCTTTTTTCAACCGACACCACTTGAATAGAAAATATTGTATAATCTACATATAAGAGGAAATTGACAGGTAGACTGAGTAAAATATAATGTATTAGGCAGTAAGAGTTTTTGGTCCTTTCTTAATTGTGTATTGTCAATGAAGAAGCATGAATTCCGAATCAGCAGAAAATGAGATGGTACAAATTTCAGGACTTAAAGAGATAAAATATAATGCTGAGATGTCAAAAGCTTGAAATATCAATTCATGATAAAACTCTACATATTGATTATCAATATATGTAATGATAATAATAAATGATTGTCAGTAAATGTAAGGTTGGTATCCTTCCAAATTGTTTTAATGTGATTTGAAGATAAGAGTAAGCAGAGCCTGGATAGCTCAGTCGGTAGAGCATCAGACTTTTAATCTGAGGGTCCAGGGTTCACGTCCCTGTGCAGGCGGGGTGCTATGTTTAAGAAGAAGTACTCTTTTAGTTTCTATTGCATGATGAACAAGATATTACATTGACAGAATTGCAAAACCTTCTTAAATGGAGTTTTTTAAATTGTCAAGATTTTATCCGTCAGAGGCCTTTTGAGTAGACTTATCCAACTGTATCATGTAGTTTGGCATGTTGAATATCTTTTTCCCCATGCAATGCTCAACATGTAACCATGATTATAGTATCCTATCAACTTTGTAAAGTTGATCATCAGTTGCTTGCTCATTATTTTATTTCAGAATTTCTGAAAAGTTTCTTGGTGCAGGTTGGCTCTGTGGCGCAATGGATAGCGCATTGGACTTCTAGGAAAATGTTAAAAAAGGCATTCAAAGGCTGTGGGTTCGAATCCCACCAGAGTCAATATTATTGCTCAATTTCTTTCATAACGAATTGAAATAGCAATAAACAATGCAGCTTCAGCTTCACCCAAAATCATTTACCAAAATAGCCTTTGAAAGAAGGCCTGTTTTAAACAAAGAGTGCTTGAATAGAAAACATTGTATAATCAATATGCAAGAGGAAATTGTCAGGTGTACTGATGAAAATATAATTTACTAGATAGTAGGAGTTTCGGCCCTTTCTCAATTGTATACTGTCACTGAAGAAGCATGAATTCTAAGTCAGCAGAAAATGAGATAGTACATATTTCAGGACTTAAAATAGATGACATTTAATGCTGAGGTTTCAAAAGTTTGAAATATCAGTTCACTATCAAACGCTACATAATGCTTGTCAATATATGCAATCATATTCATAAATATAGTGTCGGTTGGTATCCTTCCACATTGTTTTAAGATGAATTAAAGATGAAAGTTAGTAGACACTGGATAGTTCAGTGAGTGGCACAGCAGACTTTTAATATGAGTGTCCAGGTTTGAAGTTCCTGTTCAGGCAGTGTGTTATGTTTAAGAAGATGCACTCTTGAAGTTTCCACTGCTTGATGAATAAGATATTACATTAAGGGAATTGCAAAACCTTCTTATATGGAGTTGTTAAACTCCTTGCTGTTTTATCTGTGCTATGCCTTTTGAGTCGACTTAACACTTAACCAACTGCATTGTATGGTTTGACATGTTGAATATCATTTTTGCTATTCAATGCTCAACATAAATCCAGGATCATAGATTCCTACCAACTTCATAAAGTTGATGAGCAGCTGCTAGCTCATTATTTTATTTGATCATTTCTGTCCGACCTCCTAAAAAGATTGGCTCTGTGGCACAATGGATAGTGCTTTGGCTTTCAAGAGTAATGTAAAGAAGGCATTCAAAAGTTGTGGTTTTGAATCCCACCAGAGGCAATGTTGTCCTACATTTCTTTTATAATGAATTGAAATTGCAATAAATAATGCAGCTTCTTCTTGCTCTGAAATCATTCACCAAAATGGCCTTTGAAAGAAGCCCTTTTTTCAACCGACACCACTTGAATAGAAAATATTGTATAATCTACATATAAGAGGAAATTGACAGGTAGACTGAGTAAAATATAATGTATTAGGCAGTAAGAGTTTTTGGTCCTTTCTTAATTGTGTATTGTCAATGAAGAAGCATGAATTCCGAATCAGCAGAAAATGAGATGGTACAAATTTCAGGACTTAAAGAGATAAAATATAATGCTGAGATGTCAAAAGCTTGAAATATCAATTCATGATAAAACTCTACATATTGATTATCAATATATGTAATGATAATAATAAATGATTGTCAGTAAATGTAAGGTTGGTATCCTTCCAAATTGTTTTAATGTGATTTGAAGATTAGAGTAAGCAGAGCCTGGATAGCTCAGTCGGTAGAGCATCAGACTTTTAATCTGAGGGTCCAGGGTTCACGTCCCTGTGCAGGCGGGGTGCTATGTTTAAGAAGAAGTACTCTTTTAGTTTCTATTGCATGATGAACAAGATATTACATTGACAGAATTGCAAAACCTTCTTAAATGGAGTTTTTTAAATTGTCAAGATTTTATCCGTCAGAGGCCTTTTGAGTAGACTTATCCAACTGTATCATGTAGTTTGGCATGTTGAATATCTTTTTCCCCATGCAATGCTCAACATGTAACCATGATTATAGTATCCTATCAACTTTGTAAAGTTGATCATCAGTTGCTTGCTCATTATTTTATTTCAGAATTTCTGAAAAGTTTCTTGGTGCAGGTTGGCTCTGTGGCGCAATGGATAGCGCATTGGACTTCTAGGAAAATGTTAAAAAAGGCATTCAAAGGCTGTGGGTTCGAATCCCACCAGAGTCAATATTATTGCTCAATTTCTTTCATAACGAATTGAAATAGCAATAAACAATGCAGCTTCAGCTTCACCCAAAATCATTTACCAAAATAGCCTTTGAAAGAAGGCCTGTTTTAAACAAAGAGTGCTTGAATAGAAAACATTGTATAATCAATATGCAAGAGGAAATTGTCAGGTGTACTGATGAAAATATAATTTACTAGATAGTAGGAGTTTCGGCCCTTTCTCAATTGTATACTGTCACTGAAGAAGCATGAATTCTAAGTCAGCAGAAAATGAGATAGTACATATTTCAGGACTTAAAATAGATGACATTTAATGCTGAGGTTTCAAAAGTTTGAAATATCAGTTCACTATCAAACGCTACATAATGCTTGTCAATATATGCAATCATATTCATAAATATAGTGTCGGTTGGTATCCTTCCACATTGTTTTAAGATGAATTGAAGATGAAAGTTAATAGACACTGGATAGTTCAGTGAGTGGCACAGCAGACTTTTAATATGAGTGTCCAGGTTTGAAGTTCCTGTTCAAGCAGTGTGTTATGTTTAAGAAGATGCACTCTTGAAGTTTCCACTGCTTGATGAATAAGATATTACATTAAGGGAATTGCAAAACCTTCTTATATGGAGTTGTTAAACTCCTTGCTGTTTTATCTGTGCTATGCCTTTTGAGTCGACTTAACACTTAACCAACTGCATTGTATGGTTTGACATGTTGAATATCATTTTTGCTATTCAATGCTCAACATAAATCCAGGATCATAGATTCCTACCAACTTCATAAAGTTGATGAGCAGCTGCTAGCTCATTATTTTATTTGATCATTTCTGTCCGACCTCCTAAAAAGATTGGCTCTGTGGCACAATGGATAGTGCTTTGGCTTTCAAGAGTAATGTAAAGAAGGCATTCAAAAGTTGTGGTTTTGAATCCCACCAGAGGCAATGTTGTCCTACATTTCTTTTATAATGAATTGAAATTGCAATAAATAATGCAGCTTCTTCTTGCTCTGAAATCATTCACCAAAATGGCCTTTGAAAGAAGCCCTTTTTTCAACCGACACCACTTGAATAGAAAATATTGTATAATCTACATATAAGAGGAAATTGACAGGTAGACTGAGTAAAATATAATGTATTAGGCAGTAAGAGTTTTTGGTCCTTTCTTAATTGTGTATTGTCAATGAAGAAGCATGAATTCCGAATCAGCAGAAAATGAGATGGTACAAATTTCAGGACTTAAAGAGATAAAATATAATGCTGAGATGTCAAAAGCTTGAAATATCAATTCATGATAAAACTCTACATATTGATTATCAATATATGTAATGATAATAATAAATGATTGTCAGTAAATGTAAGGTTGGTATCCTTCCAAATTGTTTTAATGTGATTTGAAGATAAGAGTAAGCAGAGCCTGGATAGCTCAGTCGGTAGAGCATCAGACTTTTAATCTGAGGGTCCAGGGTTCACGTCCCTGTGCAGGCGGGGTGCTATGTTTAAGAAGAAGTACTCTTTTAGTTTCTATTGCATGATGAACAAGATATTACATTGACAGAATTGCAAAACCTTCTTAAATGGAGTTTTTTAAATTGTCAAGATTTTATCCGTCAGAGGCCTTTTGAGTAGACTTATCCAACTGTATCATGTAGTTTGGCATGTTGAATATCTTTTTCCCCATGCAATGCTCAACATGTAACCATGATTATAGTATCCTATCAACTTTGTAAAGTTGATCATCAGTTGCTTGCTCATTATTTTATTTCAGAATTTCTGAAAAGTTTCTTGGTGCAGGTTGGCTCTGTGGCGCAATGGATAGCGCATTGGACTTCTAGGAAAATGTTAAAAAAGGCATTCAAAGGCTGTGGGTTCGAATCCCACCAGAGTCAATATTATTGCTCAATTTCTTTCATAACGAATTGAAATAGCAATAAACAATGCAGCTTCAGCTTCACCCAAAATCATTTACCAAAATAGCCTTTGAAAGAAGGCCTGTTTTAAACAAAGAGTGCTTGAATAGAAAACATTGTATAATCAATATGCAAGAGGAAATTGTCAGGTGTACTGATGAAAATATAATTTACTAGATAGTAGGAGTTTCGGCCCTTTCTCAATTGTATACTGTCACTGAAGAAGCATGAATTCTAAGTCAGCAGAAAATGAGATAGTACATATTTCAGGACTTAAAATAGATGACATTTAATGCTGAGGTTTCAAAAGTTTGAAATATCAGTTCACTATCAAACGCTACATAATGCTTGTCAATATATGCAATCATATTCATAAATATAGTGTCGGTTGGTATCCTTCCACATTGTTTTAAGATGAATTAAAGATGAAAGTTAGTAGACACTGGATAGTTCAGTGAGTGGCACAGCAGACTTTTAATATGAGTGTCCAGGTTTGAAGTTCCTGTTCAGGCAGTGTGTTATGTTTAAGAAGATGCACTCTTGAAGTTTCCACTGCTTGATGAATAAGATATTACATTAAGGGAATTGCAAAACCTTCTTATATGGAGTTGTTAAACTCCTTGCTGTTTTATCTGTGCTATGCCTTTTGAGTCGACTTAACACTTAACCAACTGCATTGTATGGTTTGACATGTTGAATATCATTTTTGCTATTCAATGCTCAACATAAATCCAGGATCATAGATTCCTACCAACTTCATAAAGTTGATGAGCAGCTGCTAGCTCATTATTTTATTTGATCATTTCTGTCCGACCTCCTAAAAAGATTGGCTCTGTGGCACAATGGATAGTGCTTTGGCTTTCAAGAGTAATGTAAAGAAGGCATTCAAAAGTTGTGGTTTTGAATCCCACCAGAGGCAATGTTGTCCTACATTTCTTTTATAATGAATTGAAATTGCAATAAATAATGCAGCTTCTTCTTGCTCTGAAATCATTCACCAAAATGGCCTTTGAAAGAAGCCCTTTTTTCAACCGACACCACTTGAATAGAAAATATTGTATAATCTACATATAAGAGGAAATTGACAGGTAGACTGAGTAAAATATAATGTATTAGGCAGTAAGAGTTTTTGGTCCTTTCTTAATTGTGTATTGTCAATGAAGAAGCATGAATTCCGAATCAGCAGAAAATGAGATGGTACAAATTTCAGGACTTAAAGAGATAAAATATAATGCTGAGATGTCAAAAGCTTGAAATATCAATTCATGATAAAACTCTACATATTGATTATCAATATATGTAATGATAATAATAAATGATTGTCAGTAAATGTAAGGTTGGTATCCTTCCAAATTGTTTTAATGTGATTTGAAGATTAGAGTAAGCAGAGCCTGGATAGCTCAGTCGGTAGAGCATCAGACTTTTAATCTGAGGGTCCAGGGTTCACGTCCCTGTGCAGGCGGGGTGCTATGTTTAAGAAGAAGTACTCTTTTAGTTTCTATTGCATGATGAACAAGATATTACATTGACAGAATTGCAAAACCTTCTTAAATGGAGTTTTTTAAATTGTCAAGATTTTATCCGTCAGAGGCCTTTTGAGTAGACTTATCCAACTGTATCATGTAGTTTGGCATGTTGAATATCTTTTTCCCCATGCAATGCTCAACATGTAACCATGATTATAGTATCCTATCAACTTTGTAAAGTTGATCATCAGTTGCTTGCTCATTATTTTATTTCAGAATTTCTGAAAAGTTTCTTGGTGCAGGTTGGCTCTGTGGCGCAATGGATAGCGCATTGGACTTCTAGGAAAATGTTAAAAAAGGCATTCAAAGGCTGTGGGTTCGAATACCACCAGAGTCAATATTATTGCTCAATTTCTTTCATAACGAATTGAAATAGCAATAAACAATGCAGCTTCAGCTTCACCCAAAATCATTTACCAAAATAGCCTTTGAAAGAAGGCCTGTTTTAAACAAAGAGTGCTTGAATAGAAAACATTGTATAATCAATATGCAAGAGGAAATTGTCAGGTGTACTGATGAAAATATAATTTACTAGATAGTAGGAGTTTCGGCCCTTTCTCAATTGTATACTGTCACTGAAGAAGCATGAATTCTAAGTCAGCAGAAAATGAGATAGTACATATTTCAGGACTTAAAATAGATGACATTTAATGCTGAGGTTTCAAAAGTTTGAAATATCAGTTCACTATCAAACGCTACATAATGCTTGTCAATATATGCAATCATATTCATAAATATAGTGTCGGTTGGTATCCTTCCACATTGTTTTAAGATGAATTGAAGATGAAAGTTAGTAGACACTGGATAGTTCAGTGAGTGGCACAGCAGACTTTTAATATGAGTGTCCAGGTTTGAAGTTCCTGTTCAGGCAGTGTGTTATGTTTAAGAAGATGCACTCTTGAAGTTTCCACTGCTTGATGAATAAGATATTACATTAAGGGAATTGCAAAACCTTCTTATATGGAGTTGTTAAACTCCTTGCTGTTTTATCTGTGCTATGCCTTTTGAGTCGACTTAACACTTAACCAACTGCATTGTATGGTTTGACATGTTGAATATCATTTTTGCTATTCAATGCTCAACATAAATCCAGGATCATAGATTCCTACCAACTTCATAAAGTTGATGAGCAGCTGCTAGCTCATTATTTTATTTGATCATTTCTGTCCGACCTCCTAAAAAGATTGGCTCTGTGGCACAATGGATAGTGCTTTGGCTTTCAAGAGTAATGTAAAGAAGGCATTCAAAAGTTGTGGTTTTGAATCCCACCAGAGGCAATGTTGTCCTACATTTCTTTTATAATGAATTGAAATTGCAATAAATAATGCAGCTTCTTCTTGCTCTGAAATCATTCACCAAAATGGCCTTTGAAAGAAGCCCTTTTTTCAACCGACACCACTTGAATAGAAAATATTGTATAATCTACATATAAGAGGAAATTGACAGGTAGACTGAGTAAAATATAATGTATTAGGCAGTAAGAGTTTTTGGTCCTTTCTTAATTGTGTATTGTCAATGAAGAAGCATGAATTCCGAATCAGCAGAAAATGAGATGGTACAAATTTCAGGACTTAAAGAGATAAAATATAATGCTGAGATGTCAAAAGCTTGAAATATCAATTCATGATAAAACTCTACATATTGATTATCAATATATGTAATGATAATAATAAATGATTGTCAGTAAATGTAAGGTTGGTATCCTTCCAAATTGTTTTAATGTGATTTGAAGATTAGAGTAAGCAGAGCCTGGATAGCTCAGTCGGTAGAGCATCAGACTTTTAATCTGAGGGTCCAGGGTTCACGTCCCTGTGCAGGCGGGGTGCTATGTTTAAGAAGAAGTACTCTTTTAGTTTCTATTGCATGATGAACAAGATATTACATTGACAGAATTGCAAAACCTTCTTAAATGGAGTTTTTTAAATTGTCAAGATTTTATCCGTCAGAGGCCTTTTGAGTAGACTTATCCAACTGTATCATGTAGTTTGGCATGTTGAATATCTTTTTCCCCATGCAATGCTCAACATGTAACCATGATTATAGTATCCTATCAACTTTGTAAAGTTGATCATCAGTTGCTTGCTCATTATTTTATTTCAGAATTTCTGAAAAGTTTCTTGGTGCAGGTTGGCTCTGTGGCGCAATGGATAGCGCATTGGACTTCTAGGAAAATGTTAAAAAAGGCATTCAAAGGCTGTGGGTTCGAATACCACCAGAGTCAATATTATTGCTCAATTTCTTTCATAACGAATTGAAATAGCAATAAACAATGCAGCTTCAGCTTCACCCAAAATCATTTACCAAAATAGCCTTTGAAAGAAGGCCTGTTTTAAACAAAGAGTGCTTGAATAGAAAACATTGTATAATCAATATGCAAGAGGAAATTGTCAGGTGTACTGATGAAAATATAATTTACTAGATAGTAGGAGTTTCGGCCCTTTCTCAATTGTATACTGTCACTGAAGAAGCATGAATTCTAAGTCAGCAGAAAATGAGATAGTACATATTTCAGGACTTAAAATAGATGACATTTAATGCTGAGGTTTCAAAAGTTTGAAATATCAGTTCACTATCAAACGCTACATAATGCTTGTCAATATATGCAATCATATTCATAAATATAGTGTCGGTTGGTATCCTTCCACATTGTTTTAAGATGAATTAAAGATGAAAGTTAGTAGACACTGGATAGTTCAGTGAGTGGCACAGCAGACTTTTAATATGAGTGTCCAGGTTTGAAGTTCCTGTTCAGGCAGTGTGTTATGTTTAAGAAGATGCACTCTTGAAGTTTCCACTGCTTGATGAATAAGATATTACATTAAGGGAATTGCAAAACCTTCTTATATGGAGTTGTTAAACTCCTTGCTGTTTTATCTGTGCTATGCCTTTTGAGTCGACTTAACACTTAACCAACTGCATTGTATGGTTTGACATGTTGAATATCATTTTTGCTATTCAATGCTCAACATAAATCCAGGATCATAGATTCCTACCAACTTCATAAAGTTGATGAGCAGCTGCTAGCTCATTATTTTATTTGATCATTTCTGTCCGACCTCCTAAAAAGATTGGCTCTGTGGCACAATGGATAGTGCTTTGGCTTTCAAGAGTAATGTAAAGAAGGCATTCAAAAGTTGTGGTTTTGAATCCCACCAGAGGCAATGTTGTCCTACATTTCTTTTATAATGAATTGAAATTGCAATAAATAATGCAGCTTCTTCTTGCTCTGAAATCATTCACCAAAATGGCCTTTGAAAGAAGCCCTTTTTTCAACCGACACCACTTGAATAGAAAATATTGTATAATCTACATATAAGAGGAAATTGACAGGTAGACTGAGTAAAATATAATGTATTAGGCAGTAAGAGTTTTTGGTCCTTTCTTAATTGTGTATTGTCAATGAAGAAGCATGAATTCCGAATCAGCAGAAAATGAGATGGTACAAATTTCAGGACTTAAAGAGATAAAATATAATGCTGAGATGTCAAAAGCTTGAAATATCAATTCATGATAAAACTCTACATATTGATTATCAATATATGTAATGATAATAATAAATGATTGTCAGTAAATGTAAGGTTGGTATCCTTCCAAATTGTTTTCATGTGATTTGAAGATTAGAGTAAGCAGAGCCTGGATAGCTCAGTCGGTAGAGCATCAGACTTTTAATCTGAGGGTCCAGGGTTCAAGTCCCTGTTCAGGCGGGGTGCTATGTTTAAGAAGAAGTACTCTTTTAGTTTCTATTGCATGATGAACAAGATATTACATTGACAGAATTGCAAAACCTTCTTAAATGGAGTTTTTTAAATTGTCAAGATTTTATCCGTCAGAGGCCTTTTGAGTAGACTTATCCAACTGTATCATGTAGTTTGGCATGTTGAATATCTTTTTCCCCATGCAATGCTCAACATGTAACCATGATTATAGTATCCTATCAACTTTGTAAAGTTGATCATCAGTTGCTTGCTCATTATTTTATTTCAGAATTTCTGAAAAGTTTCTTGGTGCAGGTTGGCTCTGTGGCGCAATGGATAGCGCATTGGACTTCTAGGAAAATGTTAAAAAAGGCATTCAAAGGCTGTGGGTTCGAATCCCACCAGAGTCAATATTATTGCTCAATTTCTTTCATAACGAATTGAAATAGCAATAAACAATGCAGCTTCAGCTTCACCCAAAATCATTTACCAAAATAGCCTTTGAAAGAAGGTCTGTTTTAAACAAAGAGTGCTTGAATAGAAAACATTGTATAATCAATATGCAAGAGGAAATTGTCAGGTGTACTGATGAAAATATAATTTACTAGATAGTAGGAGTTTCGGCCCTTTCTCAATTGTATACTGTCACTGAAGAAGCATGAATTCTAAGTCAGCAGAAAATGAGATAGTACATATTTCAGGACTTAAAATAGATGACATTTAATGCTGAGGTTTCAAAAGTTTGAAATATCAGTTCACTATCAAACGCTACATAATGCTTGTCAATATATGCAATCATATTCATAAATATAGTGTCGGTTGGTATCCTTCCACATTGTTTTAAGATGAATTGAAGATGAAAGTTAGTAGACACTGGTGCTTCCACTGTCCCTATCACCTTCTGTAGGAAAGTGGTCCTTTTCTAGACTTGTTACCCCTACTTTTTGCCTGTATTTCAGTGTGTTTTAACTGTTTGTCAGTATGTTTTACTGTATCTACAGGGATCCTGCTAACCAGGACCCCAGTAGTTATGCTCTCTCCTTGTACATTTGTACATTTGATTGTTTGATACTGTTAACACAGTATTCCACTCATAATTGGCATACTGGTGTCCCCTTATAAGTCTCTAGTATATGATACGGAGGTACCCAGGGCATTGGGGCTCCATGAGACCCCTAATGGCTGCAGCATTTCTTTTGCCACCCATAGGGAACCTGTGCAAAGGCTTTTACAGGACTGCCATTGCAGCCTGTGTGAAATGGTGCATGCACCCTTTCACTGCCATTGACACTGCCCCAGGTCACTCATAAGTCACCTGTATGTCAGGCCGTCCAGCCCTGAAGGCTGGGGGCAGAGTACTTGTGTGTGAGGGCAACCCTGCACTTTGTGAGTCCAGGGAAGCCATTTTATATATGTGTACTACACATAGGTCACTACCTATGTCTAGCTACATAATGGTAACTCCGAATATGGTCATGTAAGGTGTCTAACATCTTGGAATTATACCTCAATGATGATTCGAGCATTGGTTGTATAATTCCTCACACTCTGGGGGCTCCACAGTGGACCCCCAGTACTGCTATACCAGCCGCGTGAGGTTTTGAAGGCAGGCCCAGCTGCTGCCACTCCATAGACAGGTTTCTGTACTCCTGCTGCTTGTACAGCTCAAGCTCAGGAAGGGAGAAACAAAGGATTTTCTTGGGAGAGCAGTGTTACACCCTCTCCCTTTGGAAATAGGTGTTACAGGCATGGGCGGGGTAGCCTCTCAGTGCCTCTGGAAATACTTTGAAGGGCACAAATGGTACCCTCCTTGCATAATCCAGTCTACGCCGGTTCAGGGACGCCCAGTCCCTGCTCTGGCATGAAACTGAACAAAGGAAAGGGGAGTGACCGCTCCTCTGTCTATCACCACCTCAGGAGTGGTGCTCAGAGCTCCTCCAAAGGGTCACTGGGTTCTGCTATCTTGTTTTCAAGATGGTCAGGGAACCCTGGAGCATCTGAGCGGCCAGTGGTGGCAGGTGACGTCAGAGCCCTCCCCTGACAGGTGCTTACCTGTCAGGTGACCAATCCCCCTTTCAGGGCCATTTAGGGTCTCTCCTTTGGGTGATTCGGATTGCAAGACTCCAGCAGCAATACCTCTGCATCTTTACTTCACCTTCTCACCGAAGGAACTGTACAAAACTGCAACAAAGAAGCCAGGATGACTTCTACAACATTGTAACATCAGCTCCTGCCAGGAACCGCAACTTTTTACCAGTTGTGCATCCTCAGAGGGCTTCCAGTCTTCAGCCTGCACCAGAAGAGCGGAGGAATCTCCCTAGAAGTGAAGGTATCACTGCCCTGCTCCAGCAGGTACCCTCTGCAGCAACAACTGGTTGCTTGGGTCCCCTCTCTTTGCAAAGTGTGTGGATCCAGCAACACGGGTGGTAGACTGAAGTGGTCCCGACAGGCCTGATGTCCAGCTGTCCAGCTTTGGTGGAGGTAAGGGCTTGACTCCCCACGAAAGACAGTACCCCAGTACACAACGTGATTTGCAGTTGCAAAGGCTTGTGTGCGACCTTCCATAGAGTTCTTTGTGCACAGCGCAGCTACGGCCACCAGCACTCCCTCCTGTGAGGCACAGCTTCTTGCAACGTTCTCCCATAGCTTGGGACCTTTTGTTAGAGTGCTGCGTGTGCCTCCACTTGCACGTTTTTGTCCTCGTCTTTGGGACTCCTAGTGGCACTGCCTGGTCTTCTGAGGGCTCCCTGGACTGCTGAGGGCCCACTTTGATTCCCTCTCCTGGGTAGAGCCGACCTGGTCCTTCCTGGTCCCGGGCTGTGCCATTTTTCTCCAATCGTGAGCTTTGCATTTACCAGGGCTTGTTGTCAGATTCCAGTGACACAAACCAGACTGAATCATCCGTCCGGCGTGGGACATCACCTGCACCAACCAGGAACCCGCATCCATCAACTTGTGTGCAGTACTGATTGTTGTTCTTAACTGGTGGTTCCCCTTTTGCACCTTCACCCAAGTTAGCAGGGGCTCCTGTTCTTCCTGGACTCTTCTGTGCCTCTTAAACTTGGTCCCCTTCTTCCACAGGTCTCCTGGTCCAAGAATCCACTGTTGGTATCTTGCAGTCTCTTCTGGTTCTTGCATAATCTTCTTTGTCGTTTTCTTCTGTGTAGTAGGAAGGTTCCTGTGATTTTCTCCTACTTTCCTGGGCTCTGGAGTGGGTTGTAATACTTATCTTTAGTGTTTTCTTACACTCCCAGCGCCCCTCTACACCCTACTCATGCCTAGGTGGGAAACCAACATTCGTATTCCACTTTCTTAGTATATGGTTTCTGTTGCTCCTAGGCCTATTGCATCCTTTTGTGTTCTACAGTGTTTGCACTACTTTCTGACTGTTTTACTTACCTGATTTTGGTTTGTGTGTATATTTTGTGTATTTTACTTACCTCCTAAGGGAGTATATCCTCTGAGATATTTTTGGCACATTGTGGAATGCGAACCACAAATGGATGCCTAGGCTAGTGTAGTGTGTAGAGGGTAGCTGGGAGTGTAAGAAAACACTAAGGGTGTCCAAGATACCCTTCCCCAAGACCCTAGAACGTAGGAGTAAAGTACTACTGTTTCCCCAGAAACACACTAATGTCATGATAGAGGATTTTGCAAAGACCACAACAGACTGCAAAGCACTGAAAACGGATTCCTGGACCTGAGTACCTGCAAAGAAAGGGGACCAAGTACAAGAGTTGCGAAAGTGTCCAGGGGGGCAGGAGCCCACTAAATCCCAGATGAAGGTGCAACATGGCTACAACAACGAAAGGTGCTAGATACTTCTCCTTCGTGCAGAAGATGTTGCACAGAGTGCTGGAGGATGCAGGGTTGTTTCCTTGGCAAAATACTGCAGACAAGCCTTGCAAGCTACAAGAGTTGCGGATGAAGAAAAAGGATGCTGCCTGGGCCCAGGAAGAACCAGGATGTCGCCACTTGGGAGAGGAGACAGAGGGGGCCCTCAGCAACGTAGAGAGCCCATGCACAAGAAGGGAGCACCAGCAGAAGTCCTTGAACACAGGTTCAAGAAGTCTGAACATGGCGTAGTCTCAACACTGCCCACGACACTGGAGATCAACTCAGGGAGCTGAGCACGGGAGGACAGAGTGCTGGGGATCTAGGATTGGCTGTGCATGCAGGATTTTGTGGACCTGTGCACAGAAGCCCTTGTAGCTGCATTTCACATGGTGCACTGGATTACTGTCTGGAGAGGGAGGCAAGGACTTACCTCCTCCAAATTTGGACAGTTGGACCACTGGACAGTCTGGGTCACTTGGGTCTACCACCTGTGTTCCAGGGCCACGCTCGTCAGGATGAGAGGGGTCCAAGAGTACCGGTGATGCTGAAGTTTGGTGCCTGCTGAAGCAGGGGGAAGATTTTGTCAACCCACAGGAGATTTCTTTGTGGCTTCCAGTGCAGGATGAAGGCAGGCAGCCCCCAAAGCATGCACCACCAGGCGCTACAATGTCGCTGGTAGTCTTCTTGCTATGTTGCTGCAGTTTTGCAGGTGTCCTGGAGCAGTCAGCTGTCGATCCTTGGCAGAAGTCGAAGAGAGAGGTGCAGAGAAACTCTGGTGAATTCTTCCAAGTCGTTATCTGAGGAAAAGTCCCAGGAGAGACCCTAAATAGCCCTCAGATGAGGATTGGCCACCTAGTCACGTAAGCACCTATCAGGAGGGGTCTCTGACGTCACCTGCTGGCACTGGCCACTCAGAGGCCTACAGAGTGCCCTCACACCTCTGAAAACAAGATGGCAGAGGTCTGGGACCCACCGGAGGAGCTCTGGGCCCCACCCCTATGGTGGTGATAGACAGGGGAGTGGTCACTCCCCTTTCCTTTGTCCAGTTCCATGCCACAGCAGGGACTGGGGGTTCCCTAAACCCTTGTAGACTGGCTTATGCAAGGAGGGCACCATCTGCGCCCTTCAAGGCATTTCCAGAGGCTGGGGGAGGCTACCCCTCCCCAGACTTTAACACCTATTTCCAAAGGGAGAGGGTGTAACACCCTCTCTCAGAGGAAATTCTTTGTTCTGCCTTCCTGGGACTGGGCTGCCCAGACCCCAGGAGGGCAGAACCCTGTCTGTCGGGTGGCAGCAGCGGTAGCTGCAGAGAAATCCCCAGAGAGCTGGTTTGGTAGTACCCGGGGTCCATAGTGGAGCCCCGGGGATGCATGGAATTGGCTCCCCAATACCAGATTTGGCATGGGGGGGGGACAATTCTATGATCTTAGACATGTTACATGGCCATATTCGGAGTTACCATTGTGAAGCTACAGATAGGTATTGACCTATATGTAGTGCATGCATGTAATGACGTCTCCGCACTCACAAAGTCCGGGGAAATGGTCCTGAACTATGTGGGGGTACCTTTGCTAGTGCAAGGGTGCCCGCACACTTAGTCACTTTGCACCTAACCTTCAGCAAGTGAAGGTTAAACATATAGGTGACTTATAAGTTACTTAAGTGCAGTGAAAATGGCTGTAAAATAACATGTGTGTTATTTCACTCAGGCTGCAATGGCAGTCCTGTTTAGCGGTTTGTTTGAGCTCCCTATGGGTGGCAAAAGAAATGCAGCAGCCCATATGGATTCTCCTGGAACCCCAATACCCTGGGTACCTAGGAACCATACACTAGGGAATTGTAAGGGTGTTCCAGTGTGCCAATTGAAATAGGTAAAAGTGGTCACTAGCCTATAGTGACAAATTTAAAGGCAGAGAGAGCATAAGCACTTAGGTTCTGGTTAGCAGAGCCTCAGTGACACAGTTAGTCACTACACAGGTATATGCATTCAGGCCACAAACTCTGAGCACTGGGGTCCTGGCTAGCAGGATCCCAGTGAGACAGGCAAAAACAAACTTACATACATGTAAAAATGGGGGTAACATGCCAGGCAAGATGGTACTTTCCTACACTCTGTCCCTGGTTCTGTTGTACTGTCACTGTCCTTCATTGCTTCACTTGGCCCTGCACCCTTCCTCCGGGCCCTCACCCATTCACCATGTGTGTGCCCTTGCCCCTCCCCCTTTCCCCATTTTGATGCCACTCCTCTCCATTGATCTCCCTCACCCCTTTTATTCTCCAAGTGCTTTCCCATGCCTGATCCTTCCCTAGTCCGTCTTGTTGCCTCTGCCTCTGTACTGGCATTGCACTCAGTTGATGTCACTGTCCCAGCCACCCTCTACCTGGCCCATGTTCCCAGCATGCTTGCCCCTGCCCTCTCCCTCCATAGTCCATTGTGCTTCCTGACCTGTTTCTGTCCCTTTTCCTCCTGACCCATCCCCCATTCTTTGCATGTGTCCCTACCCCCTACTCTCCTGCTTCATTATGATACCACTGTCGTCCTTTCCTGCCCTCATCCCCACATTCTCCATGTGCATGCCACAATCCCTTCCTTCATAGGTTCATTGTGCTGCCGCTGCTGTCCATTACTGCTGTGGACTTTGCTTATTCAGTTCTCCATGTCCCTGCTTCTACGCCTTCCCTCCTTGATCCCTGGTGATGCCACTTCCCTTTGTTGCTTCCGCTCCCCCTCCCTTTTACCCCCTGTTCTCTATGTGTGCTCTTGCCACCTCCCTCTGGGATCCGTTGTGCTACCACTGCCCCTGTGCTGCTACTTCCCTGTGTAGTTACACCTGCCCCACCCATTCTACCACGTCTGCGTGTGGGCGCCCTGTCTTCTCTCTCCCTAGACCGCTGTTCTGCCAGTGGTCCTCCCACCTGCCCTCAGCCACTGTGTCAATGACAAACTCCACCCAACCACTGGTAGGCAAGGGACAAGCAGCCAAAGAAGGAGTTTGTTAATTAGACAGACGTCCAAGAGACTAAAATGGTGATGTGAATGGATGAATGTTCAGGACGCCGAGCTCAAAGCTTGGGCGAGCCTGACAGGAAAGGTGACAGAGCTGCAGGGTGTAGCTCAAAGAAATGGTAAGAATGTGCAACGCATCGCGCTGTATCTGACCGTGTGCAGAAATTACTCATGCTAATGTGACTGATTTACCAGTGTTTACATTTCAGTTGCAGGCATCTTGTTCTAGGCCACACCTGAAGACTCACTCAAAGAATTAAACTTTTCCCTAGACATATAAAGCTGAGGAGCCCCCACCTCTGTTTAATCAATTCCCAGCTCCGTGAACAGATAAAACACTAAGGGAATATAAACAGGCGCCTTAATGCATAAAAACTCATGAGGGAATCTGTACTAGGAAGGGTGGTCCTCGGAAGGATTTAAAACTGTTCCGTTCGTCAGCATTTCTTCGCCTGGAAGAAGGTGACGACTAGCAGCCATGAATCCTTTGAAGATTACCTTTTATAATGATTTGCATTTCTTGCAGGATAAAATTATGCATTCCATGTTTAGTTTCATTTTTCAAGTTTTGTAGATTTTATTTTTCAAGAAGAGAAACACGAGAACGGACGAGAAAAAACACTGATATTCTTTTAAGGCGCACAAGAAAACAACTGGATAGAAGAAACCAGGTGGGATCTGAAAAATGTAACGTTTCTGCAGTTCAGCATTTTGTACATTAAACGTAAATGTAAACTTCACACTTGTATAGCACACTACTCACCCGTCAGGGTCTCAAGGCGCTGTACGCATACCGCTGTGGTACCCCTCCTGACTTTTCCCTGTGAGACGCCCACTCCTGGGCAACTCTGAGGGTGAAGCCAGGCATCCAAGTGCTGTCAGGGCCGTTGTGGAGATTAAGCAAGCTATTTCCCAGAGTTACAGAGTGGGACCCATTAATCAGATTAGGCACCATTTCGAGTTAATGTGTCAGAAGGGAGGGTTGGCTTATTGTGGTAAAAAGCGCAATACAGTAAAAGAGTTGTAAATAATTAGATACTATCCTGTTGGATTGACAAGGAATGCAATTGTAGAAAGAAAATCATTGTCTCAAATTAGGGATGTACAAAGTCTTAATTATCTCACAGTATCTACACACGGAATTCCGAAATAATGAGTTATCTCTGGTGTAAGGAATAACTGATTACACCTGGAATTACCAATTCATTTACTGGGCAGTTTTCCCTAATTTGGAGAAGAAAAAAAACACTGACGTTTTCTACCTTTGCCGAGGAGATAGAAAGTGTCAGAGGGCAGGCTGGTGGGTTCAAGAAGCAGAAGTCGAGGGCATTCTCATACCTGCTGGGTGGGACCTTGTCTGCTATTCTGCGGGCTACTGCAAGCGGCAAGCGGATGCCAGGCATTGCTGCTGCTGCCAGTAGCGGCTTGTGTTCAGAGCAGAGTGGTGAGGCGGGGAAGTGAAAGACACAAACACAAAAAAGCAACAAACAGACGATGACACAAATAAAAAAAAATCACATAAAAGAACTTACCTGCCGCCTGCCGCATCAATGCTCTTCTGGTCCTCTCTGCAGCACAGGCGCTCAAACTCCCCTACAACCAATCCAGACACTGCTGTCATGCTGCTGGCAGCAACATTGGAATTGGTATTTGCGGCCCCAGAGCCTGTGCCTGCTGTCTGCAACCCGGCAATGAAGCTCGGGTTGGAGACAGCTCAGTACGCATGTTGGGCTAGCCAATCCCACATTTGCATAGATAGTAATGCACACCACTCCCCCTCCATCCCTATCACCGCGATGGCCCCACCCCAAGACTCGGCATGGCCCTTAGAACTTGAAAACTGAAATGATACTAAATCTGTTTTATTATTATTTTATTTTTCAACTTTTGAGGCTTCCAGCGGCCGGGGTGGTGCTCCTCCGCCATAGCAGTGGAGCCACTGCTGGCTGCTGCACACAGTCTCTGCTCCTGCTACAACTGTGACACAGTTTTCTGACCCTATCATTCCAGGCCCAGACATGCTTAAAATTGCAACTTGCAACATTTCTTCTTGAGTTGTAGTTTTAAATGAAAAACCTGTATTGAGTGCCTAAGTATAAATTAGCGCCTAAACTGGATGTGCTGGTCTCTCGCATCTTTCCTTTAAATTGTTTTCTAAGGGGCTTTGAAAGTAGAAGCCTGTTGCAGATACCTTTTTTCCTCACGACACCTTGAAAGAGGAAAAAAGGTGTTGATTTTAACATGAACACCAACATGCAGAAAATTTTGCAATCTATGGGTAGCAACTGTGACAATGGTGGGAATGACAGGAAATTCATGAGATAAAAACTTAGTAGGGTTTGGATGTACATGAAAAAATATGATGGTGCACACTTTCAAAAGTATAATGTGTGTGTGTATTTGTCTAACTTAATGTCAAATATTTGTTTATAAAACTAGGGGCCTTATTCACAAGCTCCTTGCGCTGCTTGTGCGTCATTTTTTTAGGACGCTCCAGCAGCGCAGAGTGCAGACCCATTTCTATAAGGCCACTTTGCATGACTTTTCAGGGACCTGTAGATATGGTGTACGGCAACGCAGTGCAAGTCGCTGTGTTAACTTACATTGCATTGGGGAAGCGTTCCATGGGTGTTGCAGTGGATTTTCCTATGCAACACCAATGGGTTTTGATGCATTCCCAGATTTTCAAGGATATGTAAACCTGGGAATGCGTCAAAACTGTACACCTCCCCAGGGAGGCTAACAAAGAGAAATATCTTTATTCCTCCTTGTTTTTTCCTCTTTCCATGGTACAAATTGTGCACCAGCGCTGGCTAAAAGGTCAGGATTCCACTGTATCTTGTAAATACAGTGCATTCCGACCCTTTTAAATTGACGTAGGACAGCGCAGCAAAAAGCCTTGTGGCCATGCCCTACGCCAACAAACAAAATTAAATCGACCTTTAGAAAAAGGTTCCTATAATACAGAATCCCAATAGCACTCAATATGCAAAAAGAAACCTACAGAAAGAAAAAAGAATAGAAGCCAATAGACACAACATCTACTAACCAGAACAGTGATTATGTGACAACTTTCAATATTTATTACATGATGAATACAGACATGTTATTCAATCTACACAGATAATATCAAAATTGTTCTATATATCCTGGGACACAAAACACTTACAAAAATATATACATTCACACAATATCAATCATACGATTAAAAAGAAACAGACCGGACAGATGGTGTAACTCAAGGACAAAGAACACATACGATATAGCCCCCTTTGGACTAACTTCTCCCAAAAGAAACAGACTGCTATAAGGAAAAATTAAGCAAAACAAGAGAGGCAAAATAATTGCATATATATATTATAGAGTCCTCTATTTTAGGTTAATGTCTCTGTAGCTGGAGAGTTATTTTTATTTGTTGAAAGGATTATTATAGTCTAGTCCTAACTCATGATGTCCAATGTACCATCCTTGTCCAGACCAGTGGTATCTTTGTCCAGGTCAATGGTGCCGATGCGTTGTTTCACGCACAGGTATCAGCCTCCTGGGTCCTGTGGGCTGCTACTTTCCCACCTGATGGTGCCCCTTCTCCTTCGCCTGATGATGCTGATGCACAAAAAGACAGAGGAGGGAGGGAGAGAAAGAAAAATAGGGTGCAAAAGGGTCAATATCTACCTAACATTTACACAGATCAACATGTGCATCTCCTCAAATATTTTATGGCAGACCATTACATGACAATGACACACTTTTCAGCTAAAACAAATTGGGTAAATCAAGATGCAATGCTAAAAACCTGATATTGTGGGAACATTTTGTCAAAGTGAATTGGTCAAGGCTAAAGCACTGCATAGCAGCATAGTAATTGGCAAGGAGATGTCATGCATGACATGTAAACAATATGATTAGACTCCAAGGACCTCCCAGGGGACCCACCATATCTAGTACTGTACCATTTTTCGAAAGGCAAGTCCACAGAATGATAGCTTCAAAAAGAGATATTGCTTTGCTATTTGTCTACAATAATTCACATCTAGCTGAATGCCATGGTTGTTTCACTACACATTTCCTACACTCTTAAGTCAACACATTTCAGCATGCTAAGCTACAATGCCCAAACTCCTGTCCCATTGAGGCCATACATGTAGTGTACCCCTGATGCCACCCCACAATCAGTCCATGCCAGCGTCTGTACAAAATAGAGACTGTCTCAGTCATTGTGGGAGACATTTACTGATGTGATAGCACTTACACCACAGGTACACTGATGAAGATGGAAGAAGCTGGTCTGACACAATGCATAGGGTGTCCACACTCCCAACCATTGAATGTGTCAATGGAATTTACACTGACAGCATTATATTTGCACACATAATCGATTCAGAACCTGTCAGGGTGACTGATACCCATTGTCAATGTGCATCTTCCACTGATCACATGCACATCTGCCCACAAGTAAGCCACCAAGGCCTGTCATGTGTGAGCTCAGAACCTGTACTTACCCCCTTGTGGCTGTTGTGCTTTCCTCAAGTTCCATCTACCTCAGGGTAGGCCACCGCCAGTATGCAGGCCATTAGGGGGCTCAGGGTCTGACAGGCACCCCTCCCTCGTTGTGAGGACGTCCCCAACTGGGCCTCTGCAGTCTACCGGGCCCAGCGCCCCAGGCCCTCCCACCGCTTTTTGCAGTGGGTGCTCTGCCATCTATGAACCCCAAGGGTAAGCACTTTCTTCCCGATGGCATGCCAGAGCACCCTTTTTCTGATGGGCATTGACCTCAATGGGTGACACAGACAGCAGTAAAAAGTCTTGTAGAGTGGCACCACATCAGCAGCAGTGGAATACACACATCATACACATCACATGCCCACACTAATATGTCTAAATGCACAGTCACATTTACTCCATGCCCCCTGCATGCATCCACACCCAGTGCAGTGTGGTAATGCATTACGGCCTCGCACACACCCCTATCACACAGGACAATGAAATTGGCCTCACCTGCTCCTCTGGTGCCCCATACAGCTGTCCATTCAGGGGCAGGACCCCGTCCACAAGTTTCACCAGCTCCTACTGAGTGAAGGCTGGGGCCCTATCACCTTCACCTCCCAGAGACAGTACACAGCAGCACACGTAGTGGAGGTCCTGCTTGCACGAGTGTCAGGAGTCAAGTGAGCAAAGGTTGCAAAAAATTGCGGTCACGGTCGCCACGTACATGACTGTCACCGCCGACGGTGATCATCATTGGCCCCAGTCTCCCATTGGCAACAATTTAATGCAATGAGGAGTTGCACAGCATTTGCGACCACCTACCATGATGAGGACATATGCCAATGGAATTAGGTCATTTACAATTTGTCCTGTGCATTCAGGACAGGCGGCTGCTATTTTAAACACATTTCGGGCCATATTTATACTTTTTGACGCAAAATTGAGCTAACGCAGTTTTGCGTCAAAAAAATTTGCGCCGTCTAACGCCATTTTGATGCGCCATGCTGGCGTCAAATTTATACTTTGACGTACGGCGGCGCAACCAACAGGTGGGAGTCATTATTTCGTGACGCACACAGCGTCCGTCTGTCGTAAAGGAAACCAACGTAAATGCGACGCACATCACTGTGGGTCGATTTACGACAGCGCAATCGTGAAAACGCCGTTTTTTTTCACGCTATTGCGTTTAATTTTTGCGTGAAAACTGCTCTTTCAGCAGAGGAGAGCCAAAATGGATCCTAGATGCCCCAACAGACCCCAGGAGGATGAGAGCAGACCAGGAACCAGCCAGGAGGATCCATACAGGAACCAGGACATTTAAAAAAAAAAAAGAAAGTGTTGCTTCAGTGCAGAGGAACAGGAAATCCTGGTGAAAGAGGTGACGGAACACCAGCACCAACTTTTCATCTCCTCAAAATTGCCACTCAGTAGGAGAGAGGCCATCTGGAAACAAAATGTGGACAAGATTAACAGTGTGGCTGAAGAACGCCGGACAGTCACCGAGTGTAAGAAACGCTGGCATGACTGCAAATGTAGGACCAAAGAGAAAATGGCCAGGAACAGGAAGGCAGCAATGCAGACTGGAGGGGGGAGTCCAGCACAACAGGAGGCCCTGGACCACATGGAGGAGATGGTTGCAGCCGTCATCCCGGAGGAGATCGTCACAGGGATTCAAGGACTGGACAGCGCAGACTACCACGACACAACGCACATGCAGGGTAAGTCGCATGGGGAATTCAAATGCAATAATGGGGACTGTAAGCAGGGGGGGGGGATACCTACTACACAATGCATGTAACTTAGCACATATATGAAGTGGCATGGGGAAAGGGGCACAGCAGGGGGGCATGCCCAGTACTGACCGAAGCTGGGGCACGACAAAATACAGCAACAACAACAGTCCCACGGGGACATCCTGTAATTACAAAAAGAGAGCCAAGGGAAAGCAGTGACGGGTGGGAAGGACACTACCTCAAATCCACATCCAGGCACTTGTATTGCAAAATCTATTCTACATCAACTAGGTCCCTACCTGTAATGCAGTAGCAAATACAACAACTGCAACGTAACTGCCACAACAGTTGACAATAACACCTCTCATCTCTGTGCAGCTATAGTACCAAATGGCAGGAACCCCACCCTGGAACATACATACCTAAATTAGGGGGTGAGGATGACATCTGCAACTACTCCTAGAAATAAGACAAAGGTACCAGTACACTCAAATGCCGAATGTCCATAACTGACACATACATAAGCCTAAGGAAACAGCAATAGGAGCCACACAGCACCAACGACACACACATGCTGCATACGTCAGGGTCCCTCATGTGCCTGGCTAACAAGGCTACATCACTAATGTCATACTGCTCAGACAACAACATTGAGGAGGGGACACAGGCAACTGGTCACTGAAACACATCTGCACAGTCTGACAAACAAATAGGACATTCATACGATAAACAGGCCAATCCAGTAAGACACACATGATACCCCATCATATTCAAACCTCAACAATGTTTACATCCATACCACATCCTAACATTGACATGCATAGGTAATGCCACGTAACATGTACAGATCATGCAATGTGAATAAAAAGTGTATGGGGCAGGGCCTGAGAGGCAAGTGTGCTGGCAGGGCAGTCACAACACCCACAGTCAGTCAAAGTGTAGTGTGGCAAGTGAAACGTATACTTTGCGCATTAGCCTCAGGCTGGAGGCCTTTGTGCATCTTACCCTGAATGTACTTATACTCATTTGCTCACATCTAAGAGCCTCAGAGCACTTTGCACTAAATGAATCTCATTGCCCTTCCTATCAGTTAATGTATCAAATAGTCAGTCCTAAGGTGTTGTCAATTAGTCAAATCACACTGTTTTGCCTACTTCTGCACTGGAGTTTGCCAGAACATATTCACTCTGTGCCCCAGTCAAGGATACCGTCTGGTACATTGCTGATAGATGTGGTAGGGGTTAAGGTTTGGCATTCCTGCGTAGGGAAACTTTGTCATCACCATGACATATGTCTTTTAAATTCACTCCTCGTCCCAAGACACGCATGGGGGAGTTTCCAAACAGAAAATCACAACTAGATGCTGCCTGCCTTGCTGCTGATGCACAACCAGATCCCAGCCCATTCCTCTGATATGAGGGATGAGGTCTCCCCTGTGATTCAGACAGGCAAGCTCCAAACTTAACATGCTGTGCTATACATAGAACAAGCAGAGGGAGAGTAGAAACTGTTAGGCACCATGATAGCTGTGTACTAATGTATTACTCTCCTGCGGACTATTTCAATTCTAACAGTGTGTATTGTTTGGGTTATTGGGGCTCACACCTAAATTTCTACAACTCAGTTGTACAATGAAACTTCATATTAAACAAATACTGTCTTTGTGATTTGTGTATGGGAACCTAGAGGCGACCTGGCAGACATGTCTGATAGCTCCATATCAGACATGTGACACACAGGTGGGCCGTAGGCCTACAACAATGCCCTATGACGGACAGCAGATACCAAGACAAACACAGTGTACAAAGTTAAGGCATCCAAAGGCTTGTATCTTAGTGCAAAATTGTCACAACACAGACACACTAATTGTACCCTGTTTCACTGCAGAGGAACACGGATCTCCTGCCGATATTCCTGTCCATGAGTTCCCTGATGACATGGATGACGAGACCATCAACCTCCCACAAGAGACCATTGACATGGTCCTTGAAAGCCTCCAAACCCCAACTTCAGTCACAAGGAGGAGCACAGAAGAAGCAGCCACCACAGTAGAACCACCCGCCACCCCAATTGTAAGACCTGCCAGCTCCAACACAGCTGAGGACTCTGACGACACTGGCACCAGCTTCGAAAGAACAGTCGTTGGGGTCCAGCGGGAGCTGGCCAAGGAGGTGCGGGTGGGGATGCAAACTATGGCAGCCAGCCTTGAGGGGGTGCGTTCGTGCAAGTTGTCAACTGCTGATCAGGCAGCTCCAATGCAAGCCAGAACATCGCTCTTGGAGGAACTTTTAAAAACACAGAAGGAAATCTGCACAGCTGTCATCCAGTTGACACAACAACTCCAACTGCAAGCCAGTCAACGTGTGCACGAATGCAACATAGAACCCCTCAGGGCCGACCTGGCTGCCTACCATCGGGATGTGTCTGCCATTCTGAAAAACCAGCAGGCCCTCCTTGCTGCAGTACTGCCCTTCATTACTCGACAGGGATCAGCCCCCAGGATGTCTGCCTCCATGTCTTCTAACACTGAGGTGTGTGTTGCCCCTTCACAACCAACAACAACAAGGATACACCAGGCAACACACACATCAGAAGAAGAAGACATGGAACAGATAACATTCACACGCAAGAGTACCCGGAAGCCCTCGTCCCTGCACCATGGCCTACTCTGACGAAGGTCCTACGTTTTGACACATGCCAGTCTCACTACAACTACCCTCAATGACTGTTCGGCAATCCACTGTATGACTTGTCCCCATTGGCGGTGAATGTTTCTCTCCTACTATTTGGCAATTCCTGTTCCTCTGCACTGTCTGTGACATCACCCCAGCATGTCAGGAGCATCATCCACACCCCGTCTGTAGGATCACCATGTAAGAATGCACCAGAACGGACTCAGCTAACATTGTGAATGGACATTTTGCACTACACCACCTAAAAATAAATATTACTTGCACACCTATTGTGTCTCTGTGTTATTTCACACTTCAACTGTGCAGTACATAACTCCAAAGTGGCTGTGTGGCAACCATGTCGATTCTCTATACTACTGTCCTGATTTCATGTATACTGAAACATCTGTGCAGTGGCCAGGATTGCATCATAGCTTTACTATACTGAGGAAAATAACTGATGAAGGGACTAAGCACACACAATCATGCTGTGTTGGACAGAATGATGCACCATCTATAGCTATTCTAGACAACTAATGGTGGCTGAGAAATGTAGGCACCATGCAATACTAAAATTAGAAATTATGCTGTAAAATGAAAGGAATGATAAACAAATTACACAGCATCAATCACCCTTACGGCGTATACTTCCATGAAGGAAAGTCATGCTGAATCAGTACACACATGATGTAGGTCAGCAATGACAGCAACAAGACAAGAGTGTGAACAAATCCTCATCTACAAAGATCTCCCTGAACTTCACACTGCTGTCCGACCTATCTATTTACCTACAATAACAAGTCTGGAAGCACTCTTTGTGAAGTAGGATACATACCAACCCCAAACCTTGATGATCAATGCACACTACCAATGGTGGCTCTCCCACATGGTGGATACTTACCAAGTTAGCACCGGTAGCTGGCATGTTAAACCTCAATAGCCTGGGGATAGCGAGCATAGGACACAAATGTCATACTAAAACTTTCTGCTACCCTGATGTCAAGGCCATGAAAAGGTAGCACCTAACGCATCATGTAAAGGGTTAACAATTTTTTTATTTCAAAGTAGTAATAAAAGAGGCAACTAAGGGAAAGGTAAACCTACACTAATCTAACCTGACTACTACTAACCCACAACTGTCCCTAACTAACCTAAGTTAAACTTACTCTACACATGTAACGAAACGATCTAAACATCAACCCCCCACCCACCATTATGAGACAAGACACATGCAGGACAACACTTACTAACCTACACACATACTATACTATCCTAAACAAACATATATTTTTTTGAATATTTGTTAATTTTTTTTTATTTTTTTTTAAACAGGAATCCCAACATTGCCCCCCACCCACCCACCCACACAAAAATATAAGATAGAAAGAATAAGGACCCCCCACCCTCTTACCTAACACTAACTAAGCTAATTTCCTATACTTATCCTATAACTAACCCCCCAAACCCAACTAACAGTATGAAATAGGAAAGAGGTGAGAGGGGAGGGGTAAAAGTTCAGGAGGGCAAAATGACTACTGATTTGCCCTCCGTAGTGTGCGCCGGATGGAGCGCACCTTCTTCTTGACCTCATTCATGTCCTCCGTCAGGTTGTCAACCTTTCGAATCAACCTGTCCAATTTTCGGGACAATGCCTGAAGGCCGCAGGGTCGATAGGAGGGTCAGTGCTGGTTTGCGTGCCGGTGGAGGTGGATGTTGTTGCTGGAGTTGTGTGGCCACGGGACAGCCCTGCTCCCACCACACGGCTGGGTCCAGGTCTGGAGGAAGATGCTTGGTCCGTTGCTGGGTCCACTTGGGCAGACCTGGTGGATGTAGTGGCGGTGGTTGTTGGTGGCACCGTTGGGGGAGCCTGTGGTGTGGCATACCACGCCCCGGAGGCCCGATCCGAATGATATCTGCGGGCCATCCTCCGATACCCACACTGCACCTGCAGGATGTGCCTGTACCTCATCGCACGGCGCTCGAAATGGTCGCGATCTGCGGCACTCAGGTTTGCAGCTGTGAAGAGAAAAGGGAAATATTGAGCTTTAAATTTACAGTGGGTTGAATACCACAATGGGTCATTTGTCCATTACTAGAAATGTATTGGTTGCAGCAATTGTTACAACATAGTTCACGGAAAGGCTCAGAGGAAGTACATGTGAATCATGCATACATAAGGGGATATCACACATATCCATGTCTCTACATGATGGATGACATCACCCTAAACTACTCATCCAAATCATACCTAAGGCATTAGACATTATGGCACCAGCTCTTCCGCATACTGACTTCACTACATATGTCATTCTATGTGATAACAATCACACTCCTCACTCAATGGCATTTGGAATTAGTTGTGTGCTAAAATTGAACCCCTGGCCCAGAATCATATGTCCACACTAGGGGCCAGATGAAGGAATTTTGAAAAATCAACTAGCAATTTGCAAAGCAGAACGGTGTCTCTGACACCGTCTGCGAGTCGCTATGGGGTCCCTAAAACCCACCTCATGAACATCAATGATGTGGGTTCCAAGTTGCCCCACCTTAGCAACTATGGGCACTCACGGGGATGGAGGCCTGCTGGGAACAGCAGAACTCCATAGACGTGACTGCTTTTAAATAAAGCAAGTTTTTTTTCCCCAAGTGTAGGCCGTTTACCTGAAAGGAAAACGAGCTGCAATTAGTTAAAAATCACAACAATTCAACTTGGAAATTTTCACGGTAATTATTGGTCCCTTAGACCACTGGCTGTTTTGCGCAGGATTATTTTGGTCCACTCACAAAGGGGAAGTTTTACAATGAGGACCCCTTCCAGTCAGCAAGTTGGTTACCATCCACTTCAAGTGGATGATAACAGCTACTCACTTTGCAACCACGTACTCGGTTGCAAATGGGATTGCCTACCACTGTGAGTTGCAAGTAGGTCTGGTAAACCCCTTTATTATTTGCATTTTGAAAAGCATTTTGCTAATATGTACATGACCACCAAATACATTTTGGAATAGGAAACAGACGTTTGCAACTCACAAACAGAAATTTATGCCATTTGCAACGTGTAGACATTTTGCTACATCTGGCCCTAGGTACTAACTCAAGTCACAAAAGGTGTTAAATACGTGTAACATACTGGTTGCTACAGTCCTAGGTACCCTGTTTCACAGTAACATCCCAGTCTTTGTGGGTGGTGTGGGAAGAACAACCAACAATCCCATGTTCAATGCACACCCAGGAGTGTACAGAAAGTTCAACAAGTATGTGCCTTCACACACAACACCTATGAAGGGCTAGCAACACGTTGTAGTCAGCCAAACCTTGTCACATCCCAGGTCCACACATGTCAAAATGATATGACTTAGCCCAACATAACATATTAGTGAGGCATGTTTTACAACACACACAGAGGAGGTAGAACACCCATTCTCATGATTCGACAGAACACCTAGGCCATTGCACTCAAGTCACACACACTTCGAGTTCACCTTGTGGAAGTACATGCCCCCGGAAGATCCGACCTACAGTGTACACAGTCCATCCTCAACTAGGAAGAAGCACTTGTCATCAAAGCCATGTGCCTAAGCTATCTGGGAGACTGTCAGTCTGATATGCAGACTCAGTTAATGGCAAGTCCCTGACCAAGTCTAACATTGAGCAGTGTATTCCAAATGAGTCATACCATTCCCAATTGCCGCCCTAATTGAATGATCTACAGCCCCTCAATCTGAGAGATGACTAGGTATCGCTTTACAGAAACATTATTCCTATTTGATATCACACTAAAACAACCAAGCCAATGAACGGCCAGCACATCAAATCATGAATTCTCTTGAACACACAGTAATCCATCATGCTTCATTACCAAACAATGAAAATAGCACTCAGGCGACACTCACTGTAGGTATCGGGGTCGTCAAAATGGGCCACCTCTCCCACGGTGTACGGGGCTGGTCCACCTGTAAAGCATGAAAGGAAGAATATACTCAGACTGGGTGAACGGACAAATAATTTCTGTTACAATGACACTGTGTGAATATGACATGGTAATGATACACTTTCACACATGCTCATCCTGCATGGATGACTTTGTATTCAACATTATCATTGGATGAGTCTCCTGTTCCAGTGACACACCCTACTACACTCATGCAGTGGCCAGGACAGTCATGTGTCGTCCAAGTTAATCCTCCATTAGTATGCCCCAACAATAATGTTATCCATACATCTCAGCATGTGCATCCCAGAGAGACATTCCAAAACTGGTTCCATGAGGACTGCATGACCACTCACAATCAAACAGGCTATGTGGACAGGTTCAACACACAGCAACCAGACACACATGTGACATATGTGTGGACAACATGACTAACTTCATGTGACGTGAAGGCAACACACATGTATAGCATCATCATGTGTTTCCAATTTTCTGTCTAGCTATGGCGTCTACATATGTAGGTATGTTGTTTCTACATGACGTACTCACTGGCCATTATGACCAGTAGAGTACAAATAGAGCAGTTCACGTGTTGCTTTTCTGACACAAATGCAACACTACATTACATGCAGCTACAGGCATCTGGTATGTGCCATCGGACTGGTAGCATAGGTCTTCATACACATTCTGCAACAAATACACATTAGGACACATATGTATACCTTTGTAGCGCAGCATTTGCATCATTTTGTGACGCAGAGAGGGGGCTACTTAGCAAAATACAAATAGATGTTGGATTTTACTGCTGTTATTGCGTGTACATGTGTTGCAAAAATGGGGATTTATGTGTATGACCATGGGTCTAGGGGGCATATTTATACTCCGTTTGCGCCAAATTTGCGCAGTTTTTTTTTACTCAAATTCGACGCAAAACTAACTCCATATTTATACTTTGGCGTTAGACGCGTCTAGCGCCAAATTTCATGGAGTTAGCGTCATTTTTTTGCGTGAACACCTTCCTTGCGTTAATGATATGCAAGGTAGGCGTTCCCGTCTTAAAAATGACTCCGATGCTATTGCGTTGGATTTATACTCCCGGGCAAAAATGACGCCCGGGAGTGGGCGGGTCTAAAAAACCCGCATTTGCGACGGATTTTAGCGCCTGGGTCAGGGCAGGCGTTAAGGGACCTGTGGGCTCAGGATGAGCCCAGAGGTGCCCTCCCCTGCCCCCAGGGACACCCCCTGCCACCCTTGCCCACCCCAGGAGGACACCCAAGGATGGAGGGACCCACCCCAGGGACATTAAGGTAAGTCCAGGTAGGTATTTTTTTTTATTTTTTTTTGTGGCATAGGGGGGCCTGATTTGTGCCCCCCTACATGCCACTATGCCCAATGACCATGCCCAGGGGACAGAAGTCCCCTGGGCATGGCCATTGGGCAAGGGGGCATGACTCCTGTCTTTGCTAAGACAGGAGTCATTTCAATGGGGGATGGGCGTCGTTAAAAAATGGCGCAAATCGGGTTGTGGTGATTTTTTTGCCTCAGCCTGACTTGCACCATTTCTGGACGCCCATACGCCATTTTCCCCCTACGCCGGCGCTGCCTGGTGTACGTCATTTTTTTTAACGCACACCAGACAGCGCCGGCGGCTAACGCCGGCTAACGTCATTCAATAAATACGGCGCCCGCATGGCGCTTCAGAATGGCGTTAGCCGGAGCTAATTTTTTTGACGCAAAACTGCATTGGCGCAGTTTTGCGTCAAAAAGTATAAATATGGGCCTCGGTTTCCCTAGCATTACACACAGTCAGCTACTTATTTTGCAGATTGGCTAACAATCATCACATGTTCACACACAGATTTCTATTATTCCCATGTAATTGATTTGTACTCACCAACATGGCCACCAATCCGGAGTCCCAGGTGGTCCAGCAGGTCCTGTTCCCTGGTGATCAGATCTGCCCAGCGGTGCTTGAGTTGATGGACATTTCGCAGACTCCCGTAGACCCGGACCAGGTGATGGCGCACCTTCTCCCACCGGATTTTCCTCGCCTCCGTGTGATACCCCTGTATCACACGGCCCCCAGCCTCCAGCATCAGTGGGAGGAAATGGCTTACTAGCCATATGAACCCCCCCAATTCGTCTTCACCCATCCTGGACAGGCGAGGCCTACCTGACATATTGAGAGGTCTAAAAATGGACAGATGAAATATGAAAGTAAAAGTCGGAAATGGGGAAAGGTAGAGGTGTGAAAGAAAAAGAAGAAGGAGAAAAATAGCCCAACTAACCCCCCAAACTATGCTACCCACAACAGACTCCCACAGACAATACAAACTATCACAGGTATAGACAAAACAAGACTAAACAGACTGAGACAATGTTATACAACAATAATAGATTGACACTAAGACAAAATACAAGGCACACAGGACACTAAAGCAGTAAAACACAGGACAACACCTTTCACACAACCACACAGTCTAGATAAATCTGAGACTGCAAAGTGAAAGTGAAAGTTAACTCCCAGTACAGATTTGGTAAACAGGATATCCTATTACATCACTTCCTGCATAAAATGGCCGCCGTTTTTATTTTCCCGTTATGCGTCATATTTTCACGCATACACAGTTGTGCGTCATTTTTTTTTGACGCATTACAGTGCACATGATACGGAGTGAAAAAATATGATATGAATATTAATAATTTTTAATGTACATGAGATGACCAACATATTGTCCATGTAGCGTCAATTTTACCACGCATACATCATGGGCGTCAATTTTTTTACACGTACAGTAGTGTACATGATGCGGAGTGAAAAAATATGATATGAATATTAATAATTTTTTATGTACATGAGATGACCAACATATTGTCCATGTAGCGTCAATTTTACCACGCATACATCATGGGCGTCAATTGTTTTACACGTACAGTAGTGCACATGATGCGGAGTGAAAAAATATGATATGAATATTAATAATTTTTTATGTACATGAGATGACCAACATATTGTCCATGTAGCGTCAATTTTACCACGCATACATCATGGGCGTCAATTTTTTTACACGGACAGTAGTGCACATGATGCGGAGTGAAAAAATATGATATGAATATTAATAATTTTTTATGTACATGAGATGACCAACATATTGTCCATGTAGCGTCAATTTTACCACGCATACATCATGGGCGTCAATTTTTTTACACGTACAGTAGTGCACATGATGCGGAGTGAAAAAATATGATATTAATATTAATAATTTTTTATGTACATGAGATGACCAACATATTGTCCATGTAGCGTCAATTTTACCACGCATACATCATGGGCGTCAATTTTTTTACACGTACAGTAGTGCACATGATGCGGAGTGAAAAAATATGATATGAATATTAATAATTTTTTATGTACATGAGATGACCAACATATTGTCCATGTAGCGTCAATTTTACCACGCATACATCATGGGCGTCAATTTTTTTACACGTACAGTAGTGCACATGATGCGGAGTGAAAAAATATGATATGAATATTAATAATTTTTTATGTACATGAGATGACCAACATATTGTCCATGTAGCGTCAATTTTACCACGCATACATCATGGGCGTCAATTTTTTTACACGGACAGTAGTGCACATGATGCGGAGTGAAAAAATATGATATGAATATTAATAATTTTTTATGTACATGAGATGACCAACATATTGTCCATGTAGCGTCAATTTTACCACGCATACATCATGGGCGTCAATTTTTTTACACGTACAGTAGTGCACATGATGCGGAGTGAAAAAATATGATATGAATATTAATAATTTTTTATGTACATGAGATGACCAACATATTGTCCATGTAGCGTCAATTTTACCACGCATACATCATGGGCGTCAATTTTTTTACACGTACAGTAGTGCACATGATGCGGAGTGAAAAAATATGATATGAATATTAATAATTTTTTATGTACATGAGATGACCAACATATTGTCCATGTAGCGTCAATTTTACCACGCATACATCATGGGCGTCAATTTTTTTACACGGACAGTAGTGCACATGATGCGGAGTGAAAAAATATGATATGAATATTAATAATTTTTTATGTACATGAGATGACCAACATATTGTCCATGTAGCGTCAATTTTACCACGCATACATCATGGGCGTCAATTTTTTTACACGTACAGTAGTGCACATGATGCGGAGTGAAAAAATATGATATGAATATTAATTATTTTTTATGTACATGAGATGACCAACATATTGTCCATGTAGCGTCAATTTTACCACGCATACATCATGGGCGTCAATTTTTTTACACGTACAGTAGTGCACATGATGCGGAGTGAAAAAATATGATATGAATATTAATAATTTTTTATGTACATGAGATGACCAACATATTGTCCATGTAGCGTCAATTTTACCACGCATACATCATGGGCGTCAATTTTTTTACACGTACAGTAGTGCACATGATGCGGAGTGAACAAATATGATATGAATATTAATAATTTTTTATGTACATGAGATGACCAACATATTGTCCATGTAGCGTCAATTTTACCACGCATACATCATGGGCGTCAATTTTTTTACACGTACAGTAGTGCACATGATGCAGAGTCAAAAATATTGTGGATGTAAAATATACTTTGAAGGCGAAATATTAAGACACTTTTGGATACATTTGTATTTGACTCTGCATTGTGTGCACTCATGTACGTGAACAAATTATGACGGCCATGCTGTATGCGTAGAATATGGAGCAAATTTGTCCTTATGTCTTCATGTTTTTACCTTTGGAAAGGTGATTTGTCATGGTCAAATGGTGCGATGTGATACACATTTGTGTTTGGATATGACACATGTCCGTTGTTTTATGTATAGAAGGCATTCACACTGTAATGTTTGGGATACGTTGACTAATGTATTGACCATATTTGACGACGTATTTGGTGTAATTGCTGATGGCTATTTTGAAATGATGGATGGGATACCATTATGTATTCCGTCTCCAAAATGTGTCCACATTTATGATGGTGATGCTTTTATCTGTAGTCCTAACAGGGAGTGGAAGAGTCACTTACAGTTTTTATGGGGCTAACCATGTCCCATTATGATTTTGTGTTTCAGATTTGTGTTGGACTTATGACATGGAGGCCACACATGTGCCTTATGCATGTGTTTAGTTCACAAGTACATGATTCTTGTATGTTTTGGGGGCGGTAGAGGTGGACTTAGGGCCCCAGCACCCTAGGATTTGACCATCCAGAATATCTACTGTATCCATGGAGTATATTTATTATATCATGGCAAACCTGCAGCAGCAGGCTAATGTAAGGCCATATGGTATGAATGACTGTTGACCATTCATTCATCTCATTAGCCGATTTGACGTTTGCAGTAATGATGAATTGGAGCTAACTTGCATACCATTTTCCTATGACTATGTTTGCAAGACTCTCAGCGTTCCCGATGTGATAATGAGAATAATTTTTTGGTTGTCTGTGTCCCTTTCTGCAGAAACTGGTTTAGTGTCATGTTACAATCTTCCTGCTAGGTTCAAACTGGGACACAACTGTGATGGTCTACTTTCAAATATTAGGTTGATTGTATGACATATGTGTACATGTGTGTGGGAATGTGGATCCACTATCACCTGTCTGGGTGTATGTTGTCACTGTAACTTCAAGGTCTCCGGCTGAGTTAGTGGCAGCTGATGTTGTACCAATTGTGTATTGCTCATATCACACACTTGAGAGAAGCCATTGATGACATGGTCACGTACACATGGATGGTCCCACCCTGTCTCTGAACACGTGTGATGTGACTTTCAAATGATCTCCAATTTTGGGCTGGATGAGAGACTGTTTCAGTTGTTTGGATCCGGCATCTGTAATTGTCACATTTGTACTCTTGTTGGGCTCTGTGTATGGTAATGTATCATGTCACATCCTACCCTCTGTGCATACATTTGTGATGTTTATTTTTGGTGTGATGAATGTTATAGCATTCTTGCTCAATGAGACGACATTCATCTTCAGCAATTTCAAACTAAAGGTGGTCTGAAATGAATAGGCCAAAGCATGATGTGGTGTTTGTTATCTGTGTTTATTTACAAGTGTGGAATACAAGTGATTATAATAACTTAAGTAAAAAAATTGTTGACAATCTGTTGGCGCCTACGCACTCCTGCTGCAGTGTTAGGTTGTTCCCCCTCCTGTTGCAGGCCAGCATCCTCCTCATCGTCATCCTCAGGCATGTCTGGGTCCGGTTCAAGGAGGGGAATGTTCCTTTTCACACAAATATTGTGTAATATGGCACAAGTGAGTATGATCTTACAGACCATCTCTGGAGAGTATAGTAGGCTACCGCCAGTGATGTCAAGGCAGCGGAACCTTGACTTTAGGATCCCAAAGGTCCGCTCCACAATGCTGCGTGTCCTCTTGTGGGCGTCATTGTATGCCCGCTCAGCAGCAGTATTTGGGTTCCCATATGGTGTCATTATCCACGGCTGGATGCCATACCCCTGATCAGCTGAAAGAGAAACACAGAATGGTATCAATTAGATGTAGGAGGCACTGTTGTACGTATCTTTGATGGCAGTAGTTGTGTTGTGTTGTCTGTGACTATTTTGTGTACTAATGTGACAACCTATGGTTGTTGGTGAAAACTTTGGCATTGTTTTTTTTCCTTGGCTGAGCAAGTGTTTGTTGGCTAACTGTTTGTCAGCAGGATGTATTGGTTTCTCAAGTACAGTGTGCCCTCCCTTGCATTGTGACTTGTGACACAGGTGTCCGTGTGTCCTCACTGGGGGGGTGATGATAGTTCCATGCAGAGTTGAAACATGAAAGTGTATTAGAAACGTTCATATGAACATACCCAGGCCATCCCATCCCTTAGAACTTATGCATTGTATTACTTTACAGGTTATTGTGAGCCTTCAAATTTGCAAGGTGACATTTAGGCAACCACAGTCATTAATGTCTTCACACTAAGCTGTAGAGTAAATTCCAATGTGTGAGAGGTTCAATGGTGACTTGTGAAACATGGCTAGTGATGTGAGTACCTCAGTGTGTTCCTGTCTAGGTGTTGCTATTGTGGTGTATGGGTTGTTTATCCTAGAGGGTTTCTGTGCAGTGAGTATATAAGTAGATTTTTGTCCTTACCAACAAGTAGTCCATTGCCATACCGTCCATCCTGGAAGTGTTGGTTGATGGTGCAGTGACGGAAGATGAATGCGTCATGTACACTCCCAGGATATTTAGCCACGATGTTGCTGATCAGTCCTTGGTGATCGACTATGGCCTGCACGTTGATGGAATGTGTGTGCTTCCTGTTGCGGTAGAGGTGTTCACTCGCAGCAGGTGGCACAAGGCGTACGTGTGTGCAGTCGATTGCACCAAGGACGTGCGGGAAGCCACTGATGGCGTAGAACCCCTGTTTGGTTTCCTGCTGCTTCTGCAGTGTGTTAGGGAAGCAGATGTGGCGGGGTGTCAGTCCAATGATGGCATCCAGTACTTTAGGCAGGAATGCGGAGAAAGATGGTTGTGATATTCCACCAACCAGGGCACCAGTTGTCTGAAAGGAGCCACTTGCCAGCATGTGAAGTACGGCAAGCAGCTTTGTTTCTGTTGGGATAGTGCGTGGAGTCACTAAAGTGGGGGCCAATTGCTGTTCAATATTTGTCAGCAGCTGCTGAATGGCCTGCCAGTTCAACCGGTACCTCTGGATGATGTCTCGTTCCCTGAGGCCATGCAGGGTTGTTCTTGGGCGGAATATCCTCTCCTGCCTTCTGCGCTGTCTTTGGGGTCCCTGCTGTTGTTGTTGTAGCTGCTGTTGTTGCTGCAGGGCTCTGCGTCTACGTGCACGCTGAAGAAAAAGCACCTCCATGTCTCCCTGTTGCTGCTCTGCTGCTCTGCTGCTCTGTTGTTTGTTCTGTGTGTTCTGATTCAGTACAGGTGCGTTTGCACCATTTTAACGCCTGCCCTGACCCAGGCGTTAAAATTTCACGATATTCGTGCTTTGCGTGATTTTTTTGCGCCGCCTGCCGCGCGGGAGTGATTTTTGCCCGGAAGCATAAATACGATGCACCTCTGTGTGCGTCGGTTTTTGGACGGGAACGCCTACCCTGCATGTCATTAACGCAGGGCGGGGTGCCGCTTCCAAAAACTGGCGCACATAGCGCCATTTTCCTTGTGCGCCGGATCGGGCGTCAGGGTTTAAATATGGGGCAACGTTTGCGCTGAAAGTGCGTCAAAATTTTTGCCGCACATTCGGCGCAAACGGAGTATAAATATGCCCCTTCATGGCTTGTAGAGCAAAAATAAGTGTGTCCTGACAGCCTTTTGTTCATCATGCAGAGTTGCCCTATGTTTTGCCCTCTTGACTGGCCCCAGACATGTGCCATAAATGGCTCAGTGGAATTAGATGTGTGGCTGTGAATTCCAGTACACATGCAGCTACTTGATGCCTCATCGGTGGGGTAACCATATCGGGCACTGAAATTGGTACATACATGTTCCATACGGGGAAATAGGCTCCTGTAACATGGGACATTAGACATAGTTTGTGTGTGACATGCTGGGGGTGCAATGGGGAGCCAGGTTAGCATACATGGTTCATCAACATGCCCATTTGGTATGTGTAGACTTTAGCGGCATGTCTACAGTGTCCGTTGTGTGCACCAAGTTTAGTGTTAGCCAGCATGTGTATAATGGACATCAATTGTACATATTTCTCTCTGTGTCCTAGATACCATGCAATGGTGAGAATGAGAACTGCACCAGTGTACCCCCCCCCGGTTGACTTTGCTACCCCGGAGGAGAGGCACATCATACACACCTATTGTCTGAATCATCAGACCATCTTGGAACTGTGTAATCAGTTGGAGCCGGATCTATTGGCTGCCATACGCAATCCCTATGCTATCCGTCCAACAGTACAGGTTTTTGGCAGTGCTACACTTTCTTGCCTCAGGATCCTTCCATATTACAGTGGGCTTGGCAGCAGGGATGTCACATCCCATGCTCAGTCATGTGGTGAAGGATGTACTGTGTGCTTTACTGAAACACATAGACAGCCACATCAGGTTCCACCAACATGCAGATTTGCCCACTGTAAAGGCTGACTTCTGTGATAGGGTCATAGATGGCACCCACATTGCTTTGGTTCCTCCCAGGGCCAATGAACAACTATACAGAAACAGAAAATGAGCTGTGATCTAGAGTGAAATGGCAATGTGTTTCCAGAGATTGTGAATGTGGCATGGTATACTGTTTTCCCATGCCCTGTTTTCTGGTGAACACATATTCGAACATGTTACATTAAAGACACAAATGGAGTAGCTGTGTTCTGTGGTGTTTATTGTGCTTCTATTGTCCAATAGATGATGAGTGGGGTCATGGTGGATGTAATCATCAGAGTAGGTGGCCCAGCTGTAGGTAGTACAGGTCCAGTGTTCAAGGGCCAACAACATTATGGAGACATGTCATTGGCCAGTCAACAGGATGTCTCAGTGCACACAAGGGAGAATTCTCAGGTGAGGGTCACTTCCAAGCAGTGTGTTTGGTCTTGGCATCAGATCCTGCAGGATGTCTGGATGGTCAACCATGTTTGCTGGGGCGTTCCTCAGCTACAGAGGGAGGGGTGCCAGTGGCCTGTGGTTCCTCAGACAGGGCCTCCATTACACTAGCTGCGGCTGATATTGAAGGCTCCGTTGGAATGTGGCTAGTGGAAGGGGTCTGCTGGTAGGCGGAGGTCGCAAGCAGAATGGTGGTCCTTTAGTACCCCTGCAATGTAGGCCATGGTGGCATTGTGAGCATGTCACTGCAGCATGGCCTCCTGGTGGTTTTCCCTCTGCAGCCTCTGGCTTTCCTGCAAGATGGTGAATATCTGGCCCATCTTGTCCTGGGATTGCTGGTATGCTCCCATGACTTGGGAGATGGTTTCCTGGTCAGTTGAGTGCCTTGGGGGCCCCATCCTGTGGCCCACAGCATCGCTCCCACGCACCCTGCCCTGCTGTGCCTGTGCCCCTTGCAAGGTGTGCTCACTCCCAGTTGCACTAGTGCCTTCATCGTCTTAGGTGTGAGGGGTTGACTCTGGTCCATGTACTACTGATTTAACAGTCCTTAGTACACAGTTCTGGGGACAAGGGTTTGGCTGTGCTGTTGATGCCACAGGGTGGGGGGGACCTGATGTGGGCAGGGTGAGGCTAGTAATGGTTGACTGACCAGAAGACCCAGGTAAGTTGTCACTGTCTAGACATCCAGAAGCGTAGTCCTCACTGGGGCCTTCATCCTGGGGAGGGCTGTCTGTCTCAGGCATCCTCTGACAGTGGCAGGGGTATCTGTGGATGGAGTGACAGAGAGTTACATAGTGGAGGTGTGATTGGTATTGACATTGTGTGATGCATACTGTGGCTTGACTTGTATCCCAGTAATGGCAATGACAGATGCAGCACTGTTGATATAGTTTGTGGGTCATGGATGCAGAAATGGCTACCATGTTCAGTTCCGATTTGAGGAATGTTGATTACATTACTGCCATTGCCATGTAGTGGCCCTCAGTCATAGCATGCAGTAGGTGTATCTGGTGCAATAGTTAGCCATGCAGGTGCTGTGCTCTGACATTGACATTTCAGGTTGTCATGTGGCTGGGGAGGTGCATTGTGGGAGTTGTAGTGATGGTTCTTGGTTATGGTATCCATGCACTGGGCAGGGACTGTGTGGGGATGGTGACTGGATGGTAGAGTGGCATGCAGGGGAGGGCCATTTAGTGACTGTGTGGGAGGTGGAGTGGGAGATAGGGTGACTTGGGGATTGATGGGTGGTACAGATGCATGCTGGACAGGAGTACTTGGTGCGAGGGGAGTGTCAGTGATTTACCAGAATCCAGTCTTCTGGCTATTCCAGTCAGGCCCTCAAGATGCAGGATGGCCAAGACCTGCTCCTCCCACGATACAAACCCTCGGGGTGGAGGTAGGGGCCTACCGCCAGTCTTGTTGATGGCAATCTGATGTCTTGATGCAATGGAATGACCATACACAGTAGGTCATTCCACTTCTTCCTGATGTCCTTCCTCATGCGTGTTTGGTTGCCCACTGTGTCGACGATCCTCTGCCATAACTCCATTTTCCTGGCTATGGATGTTTGCTGGACCTGTACTCCTAACAGTTGTGGCTCTACCCTGATGATTTCATTGACCATGACCCTTAACTCTTTGTCTGTGAAGCGTGGGTGCTTATGACAGGACATGGTGATTGTGTTGTGAGTGAGGGGGTGTTATGTGCAAGGGTGCTGTGTAAGGTGCTTCATGGGGTGAGGGGCGCTTGGTTGTTTGTGCTGGTTGTTTTGTGGTATTTGTGTGCTGTGTCGATGTGTGTGTATAGTGTTGTTCGTGCAGTTGTGTGGTGTGTGCTGACTGAGAAGTCGAAAAGTGTCTATGGTGCACTAGTGGAATATTTTGTTGGCTCCTCGCTGTCTGTGATTGTAGTTTGAGTTGCAAAATATTGTGGATTGTGTGAAGGAGTGTTTTATAGTGGTGTGTGTAGGTGTGTCTAGTGGGTGAATGTGTGTTAGGTGTGGGGTTTGCAAACTGTCCAATGCAGTGTGGTGTTCTGGCTGAGGTGTGTTTTTCACCACGGTAGTTCACACCTCCAATGGATTTCTGCTGTGCTATGACCGCTGTGCTGATTTGTGGGTCGTAATATGGAGGGAAGAATGTGGTTGGCATGGCGATGCTGGTGGTAGGACCACCTATCTCCAGCCCTCGGTCGTTCTGGATTGCAATTAGGAAAGGGTGCTATCATATGTTTCTGCATATCACCATAAGATGTAAGATTAAACAGCCTTATGACTTGACAGAAAAAGTACTGTGTTCTCCTTATATTGAGTTCCATTGGAAAGTTAGACTAAGTCAACCTTTGGTCACTAGTCCATGAGGCATATCACCCTGATACTATTATGCTGTGTTCTTCATGTTACGTTGGGGTTCTTAAAGTGGAGCAGGCAGGATTCTGTATCAGATCCAACTCTTGTTAGCCTATACCTCCATTGAGCTAATAAAAAAGGGTTCCCACCAGAGCAGAGCAAATCATAGCCTAATAGGTGGATAGCCTTGAGTATGGTATTTAGCGCAATGAAACACATCAAAAGCTGCAATGTGCTGCACGAGGAATATGGCGATTAGGCAACTTGCAGATGGATATTCAGTGTACATTGACACCGCTGTCTTCCAATAGGCCTCATCACCATAGACATAAAAGCATTATGTAGCGTTCAGCTTTTCCTCAGCTCCAACTGCGGAGTCTGTTCTTGGCTCAGACATAAATGGATCTATCAGGAACAATTTGCCTCACGGGTCTGAATGAAGACAGGGTGAAGAAGAGGACAAGGAGTTTATATTTTGTTGCCCAAGAGATCTAGCATCTGCCTCAGCACCATTATAACAACAAACGGTGTCAATGTACACAGAATATCCATCTGCAAGTTGCCTAATTGCCATGTTCCTCGTGTAGCACATTGCAGCTTTTGATGTGTTTCATTTTATCACTCTCGGTCAGGCCTCAGTTCCTCCCATTGTGAACCCTCCCAACTTCAAAATTATTCTCTCTTTTGTGTCCTTCTGTTCTTCTGCACTTTCCTGTTCCAAATTCAAAATCATTGCCTCTCTTGGTCCCTTCTGCAGTCTCCTACCCCTTATATCTTCTGTTTATTTTCTCAACCGGCCTGAAGACATCTACAACTGGCTACTCTAGGCACACTACTGTTTCATTCTACAATATGTTATTGTTCCAGGGATGACCAGGGCATTCTAAACTCATCATACTCATTCATTCTGTCCTGTTCTTTCATCTGATCTATTCTGACCCCTCTTTTCTCTTTCTCATTTCAAACCTCCATGATTTGAAACATTAAGACAGCAGAAATTGCTAAGTTGGATGCATTTAGATTTGCCATCAGGGGTCAGGTTACACGTTTTGGCAGAGGCAAAAGGCAACTTCAGAAGTGAGTTAAGATAAACTTGTTGGAAGCACTTGCAGTCTTGCAAGCCCACATATTGCTACATTTGAGGATCGCTAGAGGACAGGAGGCCCTGATGTCTGATTGCAAACTTTGGGCCCTATTTAGAGTTTTGCATAGAGATTACTCTCTTGCAACGGTGATGTAATACCCTCTCAGACAAACCCTAAGTCTGCCTACCTGATTTAGAGGCAGGCAGACCTTGAATATTTCGATGATGGAGCCCACTCAGGCTTCATCACTAAGGTAGTGCTCTGATGATGCCATGGAGTAAGGGCCATGGCAGTTTTGTCGATTTGACTGCAACCTGATTTAGAGTGGCAGGTCAGATGGGCAGTTTTCACAGATAAAACCTGGTGCAAGGGACAGTCAAATCATTTAAATGACTCACACTCCATGGGAGACAACTTCCATAGCACATTGGGAGTTTGTTTTTTGAAAAACCAAAGACATATTAAAAATTCAAGAAATGTCCATCAATTTGCTGGTACCAGACTCCAAATGTTTAAGACACTGATATGAACGGCTGAGAGGGAAATTCTTCCCAGTGACTATAGATGTCCACAGGGACAGTGGATATCTATAAAGGATAGGCACTTTACTCTGTCATCATGAAGGAGTTGAAACTGTTCTAGCCATACTCTGACTCCAAATCAGTCCCTTGAAAATGAGTAGCTAGAACGTTCCATAATGTACCATTAGAAATCCCACAAAAGGAGTTTTGAGATCCCATGTGTTTGCATGATTTTGGAAATAAAGATGCTAAGTTGCCATCATGGGAAATGATTAGCAGTGAAGAGAGAATGTATTGTTTGAGAATATCTATACAGAGTTGCATAACTCAGAGGAGAATACAGGAAAACATTCAGTGGTATGCACTGGTTCATTTAAATAAGTTTTGGAGTGGAATTAGAAAGAGATATCAACCAAGAGGTAACTGAGTAAGTAAACTCTTAAACTCTTAAAGACAATGTTCCTTCAGATTTCTGTAAGGCATTTAGGGTCTGAATTATTGGAAATACTCATGGAGTTGCCTCATTGGATATTCAAGCATTGCTAGCTTCCTAGTAGCTGGCCAGACATTTCAATCGTAGGATTTGTTTAAGACAACTAAGAATCTATATTAGGTCGGTTACTACAGCAAAAGTCAATATATGTTTGACATATAATAAAGAAAAATTGACACTGATTTTCTAACCAAAGAGTGACTGCCCAAGTAGATATCCAGAGGGGGATAAGGGATATATGCCTCCTATTTCCTCTTTTATTTTAAAGTTTCTGAAATACTAGTTCACAGTAGTAAGTCAAAGATGCATTTAAGGAGTTTTTTTTCTTGTTACCAATATATATATCTATATATCTGTGTTTTTATTATGATATGCTAGTGCAATCACACCTTGTCCTTAGTAAGAAAACTTACAAGGGGACGCATGTAGGTTGATGAACCTTTTTAATCGCATGGAGTATCCTAGTCACGCAGTGACTACTGAAACAATAGCTAACATCACTACTCAAGGAGCATACTATGTAAAACAGCCTTAAACCATAATACTCAAGAATAACCATTACTCAGGAAGGAGTTAACAATTTTTATTCCCTATTGATTACAATTCTAAATCATCCGTTAGTTCAATCATTATTCAAATCAATCTTTTATTAATCCATTAATAGAAAGACAAAATTCTTAAAGCAAACATATGTGACAATGCAATTCCATAAGCTATGAATACCAGCATTAATAATGTAACTCAGCAATTAAGTTTGTCAGTCATTTGTCACTGTCAACATCACCCCTAACAGCCTACCTAACCAAGATTAGTATGAGCATGGGGGTCTTCATGCGAAAACAATTTAGGGAAAAACATCAATTTGAAAAAATTCTACCTAAGTGAGAATCTCTATAAAACAGCGCAGTTGGTACCTAGAAAAAAAGACACAAAATTGTCAGTCACATTTTCATAGCTACCTATCCAAGATGGATCAGCATCAAGTCAGTCTTCTTCTTCAGGTCATCAATCAGTCAACTATAGATCAGGCTCACAGAGTATGAACCCAATATCAGCACCTCAGACAGCGTCTCCTGAGGTCATCAATTTTCTCCCCACAGTTCTGATTTCTTGCCTTTTGTCATGACTTTTTATTAGGGTCTCCCAGTCCATCCCCCTAATTGCTAAATGGTCAGTCAGTCAGCAGATATGACTTTAATCTATAGTTTTTGTTTATCAAATCTTCTAATTTTCATATAACCCAAGTCACAAGAAGCGGATTGGTTCTTCATGCAATGCCCTCATCATCCGGCTCTTCAGGTATCAAAATTGTTGCATATGGCTCTCTAGTCAGTGCCTCTATTGTTCAAGTCCTGGGAAAGTACATTTAGCCTGTTCTACACATAATTGTATGAAATTGTCTTCATCATATCCTGTCGGCCTTTACATTGCATAATGTTCTAGCTAAGTAACTTGAACTTCGAGCGGTTCAAGGTTGCAGTCCCCGGTTTCCAGTCCTTTGCAAGGCGTTCGGTTTTTCCATGTTCAGAGTGTGCTAAGCCCAGTGAAACTAGGCCTTTTGTTCCACTAACTTAGTAATACAAAACAGAGGTTATGCATCTCATTATGACATATTACTACACTTTTCTCATATATTTTCATTATTTTGCACATTTTCAGTCATTTTAGTACACATGGTGACCACTCCCCGAGGGCACATTTTCAAACGTGCACATTATTTTCTGCAATTAATTTCTCTACACATTTTTCTCATTAGTAAACACACATATATCATCATTAATATTCTTAATTAGCATATCTGCTTCAAAACTGGCAATCTCATTTACATTTTCTGAACTATATTGTGGAATTACCAAAGTATCAATGACTAGGAGATGATGACCGGGTACTACCTTAACTTCATTAATTACCACACATTGCACTGGTGACAACCAAGATCAACATCACAAAATAAAAAGCTGAACGGAGTGTTGAAACTTTTCAAACATTCACCTCCAGTCACAGATCTGGGTTTAATCTATCGTTATTTTGCTTGCCATATCATCCCAGTTTGGACCCAGCCATATGCAAATCAGTTTTGGCTCTGCTCCCTATGGGAACAGTTTGCCCAAACTGCCAAGCCAGGTGTTCTCTGGACCGACACCAAGCATCATAGTACTGGTTTTGGGGTATCACTCCTCATCAGCCAGGCTAGCTTGAATCCCGTGGCTCAGTGAGCAAGGGACCCACATCTGGGCATACTCCTAGCCACTTAGGGTGCACATAGCAACATCACAAAATAAAATGATGGACCAGGATCAATCAATGACTTTACACCAATACTGAAACTTGGTGTGGACATAATTGTAAACTTTGAGCAGATTAGGGCAATAAACTTCCATAGATGGAACAGCTGTTTGTTATAGGGTGAATTAATTAATTTAGAACTATGGTTATACCCTGTGAATGGATTCACTTTCTAAGTATTCTGTTTAGTACCTATAATAAATGCCAATTAATCAATTACTTTTGAATTCAAAGTTATCTGGACTCACCAGATAGACCTTGGTATGCTCAGTGTATTAGATGTTGAAGATCCTCCTACATTTAAAGTTTTATTTCTGAGCTTTGCAACTGATAGGATTTGTTCATTCAAGTCTGTGGCAGGGCACATAATTTGTATATTACAAGCAATACTTTTTCCTAAAAAGACACAATAGGTAATTATTTAGATGCTTCTTGCTAAGGCAAGTACGTTTGAAGTCATTTAGCTTGTACCAGAGACCTTTTTGCCCCATTTTGGATCAACCGTTCCTTTCTTCCAGCATTTGCAATTAGTACATGGGATATTACTACCACAGATTGGTGGCTATTTATTGGGTGAGCTTAAAGGTTTGTATGTGCTCGAAAGGGTGTGTAAAATTTAAATACTGCAACTGATTTTTTTAATGTTGCATTGTTTGATTTAGATAATCCAGCAACGAGTAAATGAACAGTGGATGCCATTGTCATTTATTTAAATAAATGTATTATTGTGTTAATTTCAAGGGACCCAATATAGTTTTTGTATGCTTTGCTAATGGAGTTCAAAGAATCAGATGAGAAGAAGCTCATTAGAATATGATCAGGTTGGAGTCACCACAGCTGAAGGATAATTATATCAACACATCATGGCATGACTCCAACTACATTTTGTTCTACATCCCAGTTTGCATGATAAGGTTTGTACCAAATCTGTCAGAGTATAGTTCCCGCCGCCCATTCCAAAATGAGCTGTGATATGTGTGCCTAAATGCTGACAGTTTGTTGTTGGTAGGACAGAGATCAAAACAGTGATTTCTGTTAATTTTTAGGTACTTTATCAGTGGTCACAGTTAATGGAGACAAGCCACCCCTACTCCTTCCTGTATACACATGATTTCAGAAAGATGGCAGAAGAAGGTCTAAGTTAGAGTTCAGAACTGGTGGGGTGAACTGGTTTAGGTCCTTACATTGAAGAGATCTTGTTTCTATTGCATAACATTGGCAATAATTAAACTAAGATGTTGTCTATGGTGCTACGGAAATAGGATGGACTTGATTCACAAAGGTAAATTTAAATCTTAAGTCTAAGTTTAGACCCAAAGTCTACGTTTAGACTTCAGGTCTGAACTTAGAATTCAGGACTAAAGTTAGACTTCCTGTCTAGGTTTACCTTTTTGAATCAGGCCTGATATAAGCTGCCAGGATCAGTTCATTGATTGCATTAACTTTCTCTTAGCTTTCTGAATCTTATTTTATCTTTATCCACCTATGTGTATTTATAAAAAAATCTTCATTTCCGGAGGCCCCTGTTTAGTAAATAAATTACATAACAAAACATAATAGGGTAAAACATAACAAACATTGGGAAGAGCTTTGGATGAGGACAGGGAGGATCTGCACCTTGTATGGGAGAATATGGAACAGACAATGATGGTTTAAGCTCTGTGAGGATGAGACTGACTCTAATCCCATTGTGTCCCAGTTTGAAGCAGCCACTTTCAAGCAGCTATGAAGGTGTTACTGTGGTAAGACCTGCTGCCTGCAGATTTAGAAATTCAACATTCACAAGGAGTGTGCACAGCATTTCGGGTGCATCACAGAGTGCTCCAGACCCAGCCTAGCTTATAGGTGTACTCATCAGTAGAACAGGACCTCCTGGTTGTTGTGGTCCTGCACTGCTGCATATAGGAACCTGAGTATAGTAGAGGCCATCATGTTGCATTAAAAACAGAATGCTTGTGAAGATTCCAACTAGAAGCAACATGGCCAGTGGGGTGCTAGCAACCTAAGATGGGAATGCTTGCATAGGCTTTGCTAACTACCTTTTCTAGAGAACTCGCTGCTCGGTGCAACCTGTGTGTTGAGTGGGATGGAAGACAACAGGGAGCCCACTCCGAGGAAAGGCAAGTAGCAGTGGGCCCATGCAGAGGCCTATACGTCTGAGTAAGAACATAGACTTCCCCCCGGACAATTGAACTGGATCATGGTCTACATTTTGCTGGCCAGTGTGGGCAGCTCGGACTCTCTCCTGTATGATGGAATGCATAGTGAAACTCCTCTCATCAACTGGTTGATGTTGGTGATTGGGACCCCGGAACTACTGGAATGATTTTATGGACCCTCTGACCATTGCAGAGGGATGTGCAACATAAATCCTGGGCATGGGGACTGAGGAATCAGACAGCTATAGTGACCAGCTCTTGATGGTGAGTTTGAGGATCACATGTGGCCTGTAACTAGGGACACCCTCCTAGTCACCATTCCAGCATAGGGCGCTGGCCTTGCAGCTTCCAAGAGTGGAAAATTACAGAAAGTACATGAGAGATCCTGAAGTTGGACAATGTTTGTTGGATGCCATATCTGTGTGGACTCTTCCTTCCTATACCCTATCTGCTATTTATTTGCATAAATTGCAACTAACATCAGTCAGATGTGTGGAGTTTGGTAGACGGGATCCAACTGCACATGCTCCCATACTGCATGATGAATAATCTGGGGTTGACCTTCCTAGTAGGCATGTTGGGTAAGATGGGCTGGGGAATAAAACCAACTAAAGGGCTGCTTTCAGAGACAAGTGACTCACAAGGAACTCAGACACAGCAAACATATTTTCCCACATAATGAATGCAACATTGATTCTGGAGAGAGGTGCCTCTTTGTTGGACCTTGCCTTCTCTGCAGGGTCACCCCCAAACGTCTTGCCTTTACCCTCCACATGTTTGCTGAATTCCTTTTTGTTGGCCTTAGGACTCTGTGCACTTTACCACTGCTTATGATCACTCCCCTAAACCATGGTTAAATTGGCTATACTCAATTGGTATATTTAATTTACTTGTAAGTCCCTTGTAAAGTGGTATAAATTCAATGCAACCAGTGGGCCTGTAGCGCTTACTGTGCCTCTCACTTAAATAACACCGTAAACCATATCCTAGGCCTGCTACTGCAGCCTGAATGCAGTTTTAACCTGCCATGTCAACTTGGCATTGCACACCCCTTGCCAAGCTTTAAACTCCCCTTTTGTTACATATATAACACCCCTAAGGTAGGCCCTAGGTAGACCATAGGGCAGGGTCCTGTGAATTTAAAAGACTGGTCAAGTACCTTTGAGTTTTACATATCCTGGTATTGAAAACTACCTAAATTTATGTTTCACTACTGTGAGTCCTATCCTTCCCTTAGGATAACATTAGAGATTCCTTATAACTTTTAATAACCTGTAATTTCCAATTGGGATCAGGCAGCTATGTCATGTTTGAGGTCATTGGAATTTTAAGGATAACCCCCTTTTTAATGGTAAAGTTTGATTTTTTATTACAATTTTTGAAAATGCCACTTTAGGAAAGCTAACCAACATCAAACAAAAAGTGATTTGATCCAGTTCAGGTATGTGGGGCTGAGATCATAAATATATTCACAGCAAAATGATGCCCCAATCAACTATCAATTCACATTCATTAAACCATAGTATACCTTGTATTTACTTTGAGTATGTAACTTGTTTTTTAAATAATAGGCACAAATACAAAAATGTCCCAATGCTAAAGATTAGTGCACCCTCAAGATCTTCATAAATATATGGTAGGTAACCAAATTGATCTATCAGTCCTTACAACTCTCATATATGATTACTTCATGAGTTTGTCCGACAAGGCATCCTGTTGGTCTTTTTGTAATGTTGCATGAATGTAAAATTATTTATTGTCACCCTGAGAAAGATCACCAGAGAAGGTTAAAACACATTGGAAACAAAAGAGACAGGGATAATGAGCCCTAGGAGGGGAGAGAATTAAATTAAAGAACAGGTACCAAGCACTGATGTAGATAGGTCTCATTAGAAAGAGCTTCACTCTATCCCATATGGGCCTATGGACTTTAATGCCAATCTAATTAATAATTAGATGTTGGGTATTTTAAAATGTTTTTTAATGTGGAGTCATTTAATGGTATAATGTGCACTTTATGTACATGTGAAATTCTTTCTTTTGTGACACTAGTTGTTGATTTTTAAATTTGGTATTTTTTTAAGTGGGATCCTTTTGATATATCAGTTATTATTTCTTTAAGTTTGTGTTTGTTTTAAGTCTGTCAGAGCTATATGACACTATAATGTATGCAAATTGACATTTGAACAGAAATCAGATAATATAGCAAACAACTAAAGTTCTTTATGGTATTTAGTGAGTCATCATTTCGTTTATACAACATGCAAAAATATTTAAAAAAATTAGGATACACAGGAAATATTTGGGTATTTTGAATATTAAATACCAATGAATTTATCTCCCCAAGTGAATATGAAACATACTATGATTTAAATATTTTGAATTGATGGTTGAGTAGGACACCATTTTGCTACAAATACTTTGAGAAAATTTGAATTTTCCTGTTCCTAGCTCTTTTGTGCCTGTACCTGCCTTGGGTCACATGCAGTTTTAACTGACATTTAGACTTTGTGAATTCCTCCCGGGCAGTCACACAATAGAGGGATTAGGTGTGCCTCAATGGGCCATCTGCTGACAAGGGCGGATCTGACACAGCCCACTTGCAACTCAATATAGTGTTCTGCCCTCACTCAAAGGGCCTAGCTCCTACCAATTGTCTCTGCATGCAGCTTGTAGCCAGACCAGGGGAGTCTGGAATTTCCATAACACTTCAAGGCCATTGTCTAGAACCTTCTCCAAACTTACAAAAGGATGGCACCAGGTTATAAAAAGGGGACCTCAAACACCAACTCTTCACTCAACTTCTGGACCTGTGAATACTCTGCCAGCAAGAAAAACTACTGTGCTACTGAAAGGACTGACACTCCCCTGACTGCTGATCAGCTGCTACCCTGCTAATGTGCTGCCTTTCTACCCTTCTGTCCACTTGTCTGAAGAAGAAGGACTGGACCTGTAACCTAACCCCAGGACCACCATCATATCTCTAAAGGAGTGGTTTGATGGTCTCCCTGAAAGGATTGTTACCTACACTGCAGGACGACGTCTGACACTATCCTGAGGTATGGGGCTGGAGCTAATCTCTTAGATCAGGCCAGGAAAAAGGGTATAGCTGCCATACTCTGAAGCACAGTTTTAGGGTTAGATACAAATCTCCATAATAACTAGAACATCTAGACTCTCTAGAACATCTAGAACCACATGCATCATGGTTGGGCTGTTCATTTTCTTCAGCATGTTTGTGAATCTGATTACTTTGCTCTGTTCCTCCTGCCTAATTATCGCAGCTCACTCGCTATATACTAGATTGTGATTGATTCAATAAATGTATTGAAAACTGATCTCGCATCTCTTTGTGTATTGCCTTGACATGCATGAGTGGGATCACAAAATGGTAAGATCTGTTTTCACTAGTTCCCTGGGGAGTCAGAGTATCTTGTTTAGGTTGCCATAATCACCTTCCACACTGGTTAGTTTGGGGTCCGGGTGAGGCACTGTGAGCTGGCCAGGAATTGGGCCAACAGTTTTTGATGGTGTGGAAGGACCTAGTCTCCCACATTCTTAAGTTCTGTCGTTTTAATACGCAAACCTATTACCTTCGTAGGAACTGTATAACAGAATCTGAGTGAGTTCCGACCCTCCAAGTGGTGCCCTCTCCCCCAGTCCTAGAACCTTGCAAGTGATTCTGAAGGTGACTGGATAGCCAAAATCTGAAAGTGGGGACCTTGAACATTTTTTGCTAGAGACGGCTCTGAGAAGCAGAAGGAGACCAGGACCAGCTGGCCCACCTATCCGCCTGAGGCACATCGCCGGTTGGATTGACTTTGTGGCTTCTCCCCCTATGTTCTTTTTTGTACCGGGAAATCTTTTTCAGCACCCTTTGCCAGAGGGGTATCCAACCATGTGGAATTGTTTTCGGATACTGCCATCTGCCTTGTCCAGCTGGAGATTTTCAACTTCCATTTCAGAGTCCAAAAGTAGAAATTCTTCACCGCTGCTTCGACCCAAGGCTATCTGACAACGCTCCATCTTTGGACACCATCTGCAGCCTTGCCCCACTGAGCATGGCCTTCTCTGAACATTTTTCTTAGAAATTCTTCTAATTCTGAAGGTAAGCGTTGACCGGGAGGTAATCCACTTCTTGTTTCCAAACCGAACTCCCTCACAGTCATCCATATGTTTTTTAATTTGACCTGGTCTCACGTGACCAGATGTCCGCAATTGATGCTGCGATAATTTAGGCACTAGTTTTTACTAAAAACTTAAAAAATGTATAAATCAAGTTCTACTGATTGGATTTGTGTTGTTTTGGTGTCAAAAAATGTTCTACAATTTACTCTTTTTAAAAAAAAAATGGTATGGGATTTTTCTTGTGTTGTGTTTTCACGTTGTGTTTTTGCATTATAACTGTTTGTGTGCTACACAATTACTTTACACATTGCCTCTAAGTTCAGTCTGACTGCTTTTTGTGCCATGCTACTCAAAGTTAAGCACAGGTTAATTTAGGGACTTTTTGTAGTTCACCCTACAAGGGATTGTGGCTGTTGCTTGAATGGGGCTCACACCCAAGTCAACCAGCAACCGAATGTATCACAATCGTAATGGTATTTCAACTACCTACATGGGCAAGTTCATTGCTGGCAAGAAATCCACTGGTGAGGTCATGACAGTGGGGTATAGAGCTGCAGAGAACTCTGACAAATGATGCAGAAAGGAGGCAACACCACAGGCAAACTACAAAGAATTTAAACAAGCTAGACTGGATGAGATCCTAGCTGCCATAACAGAAAGTCAGACTGTGTTAAAAGTAAAGGTAGATGCAGTGGCCCTGGACCTTGCGGTCAGAGCACTGACCAAGATAAGCTTGCTGGCAGAATACACATCACTGAAACTGTGATTCAGGAACTTCAACCTTGGTCATGCAGAACTGGCTGACTAATTTGTTTCAGGAACAATTCAGGTATTTCAACCTCAGACCTCAGTCATGCAGAACTGACTAAGTTACCTGTGGTAAAAAGGGCCCATCGGGTTCTGGCATGGTCTGCCCACCTAAGTGCTTCCCTCCAGTAAATAGTGATGCACATCTTGAACTACTGTCACAGGGACGCCATCCTTCAGCATGCAAGAAAGGAAGAGAAAAGTCCAATTCACTTGCAGTACAACACCCTAAGGCTAGCTGTAGAGTTAAGAAGAAATTAAGGCACATGATCCTAAGATATGCAGTGTTGTTCCCAGCTAAATTATGGAACATTGCAGATCAAAGAACCCTGTTTTTATGGAGCTGCAATCAGCATGGTACTAGGCTGAACAGCAAGCAGCAGTAAAAGTCAATAGAGCACAAGTTAGTGAAACCCTGTCACTTAAATAGAGGCAGCAACGGTGGAAGAGACTGCAGAAAATTACAAAGAGCCTGGCAAGACCACTGTCCACCAATCAGGTCCAACAGAGGCAACAAGATGTGATTGCATTATTGGCAAACTTTCACCACAAGTTCATAGGATATGCTCTAAAATGCACAAACTCTCAGTTCTCCAATGTTGGAGAAGAATCGGTCAGCGATGGATTATATGCACCTCCCCAACAGACAGCTAATAACCTCCTCGTGGCCACTATTGGACATGTGACCATATTGTGACATGGTTGAGTGGGAGCTGGTGGGCTTGGGAGGTGTCCGGATACAGGTTGATGATACAAATGAAGGTAATAATTTTGCTCCGAGAACATTAGTTAGGACTAGTTTGCAGATATGTTGGAACTTTATTCTAGAATTTATTGCACAGCTACAGAAAAAATTAATGACTAGCACTGGGCTTTCTTGCAAAAACATGCACCATCTTCCTTTAGCACATCGAAAAGCACTATCATAGAAGAGCGTGGCTAATGCACCACATCTAAAGTTTTCAGGTTTTGGTTTCATGGTGGGAATATTTTTAATTTCTGCCAGGATGGTGAGACCTGGGTGTTATAATTGAACATAGGCTGGGCCTAATACGAGCACATGAGGAAGAGTCTTTCCACCAAGCAGATTAGCCCTCAAGATATGCTCAAGATTGAGGGTGAATAAGTATTGGTTCCTAACATGGAAGGTACTTAAGATGTCCTCCATTGTTAAACAATATAAGATAGACTTATTCCTGATGTGATGGGCACCCCATGTGGCATTTCTGCAGGAAACACATTTAACAAATGAGAAAGAGGGGTGAAACTACAACATAAATGTCAAGAGCACACAACGGCCACTGGGATCGCAACTGAAGCTAGAGAAGCCCTCAATCAATCAATCAAACACAGGATTTATAAAGCGCACTAATCACCCGTTAGGGTCTCAAGGCGCTGGGGGGGAAGCTACTGGTCATAAAGCCCTGTCTTTAGGCATTTCCTGAAAGTTAAGAGGTCTTGGGTCTGGCGAAGGTGGAGCGGTAGGGAGTTCCAGGTCTTGGCGGCCAGGTGGGAGAAGGATCTTCCTCCAGCGGTGGTGCGGCAGATGCGGGGAACGGAGGCAAGGACGAGGCTGGCGGAGCGGAGGTTGCGGGTGGGGGTGTAGAAGATGAGTCTTTCGTTGAGGTGGGCTGGGCCTGTGTTGTGGAGGGCCTTGTGTGCGTGGATGAGGAGTTTGAAGGTGATCCTCTTTGGTATTGGTAGCCAGTGTAAGTCTCTGAGGTGGGGGGTGATGTGGTTGCAGTGTGGGACATCAAGAATGAGTGGGGCGGATGCGTTCTGGATTCTTTGCAGCTTTGTTTGGAGTTTGGTTGTTGTTCCTGCATATAGGGTGTTTCCGTAGTCCAGTCGGCTGCTGACCAGGGCGTGTGTGACAGTTTTCCTGGTTTTTACGGGAATCCACATGAAGGTTTTGCGGAGCATGCAGAGGGTGTTGTAGCAAGAGGAGGAGATGGCGTTGACCTGCTGAGTCATGCTGAGTGTGGAATCCAAGATGAATCCCAGGTTACATGCGTTGGTGGTGAGAGATGGTGCGGATCCTAGGGAGGTGGGCACCAGGAGTCGTTCCATGCTGAGGGGCTGGCTCCGAAGATGAGGATCTCTGTCTTGTCTGTGTTTAATTTGAGGCAGCTTGATTCCATCCAGCTGGGGATGGCTTGGAGTCCGTTGTGGAGGTTGTTTTTTGCAGCTGTAGGGTCTTTCGTAAGGGAGAGGATTAGCTGAGTGTCGTCTGCGTAGGAAATTATGCTGATGTGGTGTGTTGGTGCGATGTTGGCAAGTGGGGCCATGTACACATTTAAGAGCATGGGGCTGAGTGATGAGCCTTGGGGGACGCCACAGATGATTCTGGAGGCTTCTGATAGGAACGGTGGAAGGCCGACTCTGTGGGTTCTGCCTGAAAGAAATGATGAGATCCAGTCGAGTGCTTTATCGCGGATTCTGGCATTATGGAGGCGTGTGCGGAGAGTGTGATGACATACCATGTCGAAGGCTGCGGAGAGGTCCAGGAGGATGAGTGCTGCTGTTTCTTCTTTGTCGAGCATGGTCCTGATGTCGTCTGTGGCAGCGATGAGTGCGGTCTCGGTGCTGTGGTATTTGCGGAATCTGGATTGGCAGGTGTCAAGTGCCTTGCTGTCTTCCAGGAATCGGGATAATTGGCTGTTCACAATTTTTTTGATTACTTTGGCTGGGAATGGGAGGAGGGAGATCGGTTGGTAGTTCTTCGGGTCGTCTGGGTCTTCATTGGGTTTTTTCAGCAGGGCGTTGACTTCTGCGTGCTTCCAGCTTTCTGGGAAGGTGGCTTAATTGAAGGAGCTTTTGGTGGTGTTGCAGAGGTGGGGAGCGATGATGATATTTGCTTTATTGAAGATATGGTGTGGGCAGGGGTCTGATGGTGATCCGGAGTGGATGGAGGCCGTGTTGTTGGCGGTGTCTTCTTTGTTGACGGGAGTCTAGGTGTGGAGGAGGTGGGTGTTGCTTGGGGGGTTGGGTTTGTGGGTGTTTGTAGTCAGCTGGTGGGCCTGGGGGTTGAAGCTGTTGTGGATTTCTTCTATCTATTGATGGAAGTGGGTTGCGAGTGAGTTGCAGAACTCCTGTGATGGCGGGGGTTCGTTGGAGCAGGTCTTGGGGGTGGAGAGCTCTTTGATGATGCCGAAGAGCTCTTTACTGTTGTCAGCGTTGGTGTCAATGCGGTTTTTGAAGTGGGTCCTTTTGGTGGTGCGGATCAGTTGGTGATGGTTGCGCATGGCATCCTTGAACCTTATGTGGTTGGAGTTGGTAGGTTCGTGGTGCCAGGTTTTTTCCATTCTGCGGCATAGCCGTTGGGATTCCTGTAGGTCTGGGGTGAACCAGCTGACCTTGATTCTGTGGACGGTGTTTGTTTTTTTTTAAGCGGTGCGAGGGTGTTGCGGCAGTCCTCTATGTTGGGGTCCGTGGTCTCGGGAGGTGGGTCTTGGGCGAGTGTGGAAATCAGTTGATCCATTGATATTTTGCTCCAGTTGCATCGGGGGGGGTTGTGTGCAGTGGTGGTGGGTGACTGGCTTCTGGTAGGAGAAGTGGATGCAGCGGTGGTCTGTCCAGCTGAGTTCGGTGGTGTGGCTAATATAGACGTGGTTGCTGGCTGAGAAGACGGGATCGAGTGTGTGGCCTGCGGAGTGGGTGGGTGAACTTACAAGTTGTTTGAGGCCGAGGTTTTCGAGTTTGTCTAGCAGGTTGGTGGTGTTGGCGTCGTTGTTGTTTTCTAGGTGAAAGTTCAGATCGCCGAGGAGGATGTACTCTGTGGAGTCGAGGGCGTTGGTACTGATGATTTCGGCGATGGCTTCGCAGAATTGAGAGTCGGGGCCTGGCGGTCTATAGATCAGAGTTCCTTTGAGAGTGATGTTGGCGTTGATGTGGATTCTAAAGTGGAGGTGCTCCGCGAGGTTGAGGGTGTCATGGGTGTTGCTCGAGACTTTGATGGTGCTTTTGTGGACTATGGCGATTCCTCCTCCTGATCTGTTGGTGCGGTCTCTTCTGGTGATTTTGTAGCCTTCAGGGATGGCTATGGCTATGTCGGGTTCTGAGGCCGAGTGTGTCCAGGTTTCGGTTAGGAAGGCGATGTCCGGTGAGGTTGAGATCAGTAGTTCAATTGCGTGTTTGTGGATGGACCGGGTGTTGAGTAAGATGCAGCTGAGGTGGTTGTCAGCAGGTCTGTCGTGGTGCTTTAGGGTACAGGTGAAGCGGCAGGCTTGGCAGGAGAAAGGTCCCTTGGTGTTCTTTGGGGAGGACAGGAAGAAGGTAGAGGGGAGTCTTGGATTGAGGGCGTGGAGATCGCTGGCAGTATAGTGGCATGGGAAGGTGTGGGGGACTTGCGGGCCAGGGGGACTGGCGCTGCGGCTGCCATAAGAGGTGAGGTGGGAGGGAGTGGCAGCTGGGAGAAGGGAGGGCTGGGCGATTGGGAAGGCTGGGGGGGCGGGGCCCCAGTGTTCAGCGGCGGGAAAGGAGAAGGAGAAGAGGTGGGGGGAGGGGGAGGGGGAGGGCCGCGGGGACGCAGCGGCAGGGTTTGGGAAAAAAGAAACGGACAAAGCCCAGGAGGCTGAAATCAAATAAAGTAAAACAATAAGAACAAAAACAGCAGAGTGAAGGTGGCGCGGGCGGCGGCGAAAGGAGCGACCTGCCTGCTGGAAGCAGGGTCAAGGGTTGCTCCTGTTACCGTGCTGCGGCTCCCATAAGAGGGGAGGTGGGAGGGAGTGGCAGCTGGGAGGAAGGAGAGCTGGGCGAATGGGAAGGCTGGGGTGGGGTGGGGCCGCAGGGTTCAGCGGGGGGAAAGGAGAAGGTGAAGAGGTGGGGGAAGGAGGGTGGGGCTGCGGGGATGCAGCGGCAGGGTTTGGGAAAAAAGAAACGGACGAAGCCCAGGAGGCTGAAATCAAGTAAAGTAAAACAATAAGAACAAAAACAGCAGAGTGGAGGCAGCGCGGGCGGCGGCGAGAGGAGCAACCTGCCTGCTGGAGCCCTCATATACATAAGCTATGGGTTCCCCCTTGATGTCATCACTGATGTTATAAACAACGAAGGCAGATTTGTATGATAGAGACACGTCTGTATGGTAGGGCTCTAGGACTGGGAAGTTTATATACTCCCAATGTTCATCAACCACAATTCTTTTTATTCCTCTTGGCTATACTGATGCAATGCTCCTGCCACCCTGTGTTATCACAACGGGACTGTAATGGGGTGCTGGTCTCATGTTTAGACAGATCTCACCCCCCCCAACTCCATGGGAGCATCCAGTAGTTCAATTATCCCTGAAAGATATATGACCTTGACAATACCCTTTCCCAAAGAAGTATACCTTTAACTTCCCAGTGCACAACATACACATTGGGCTTGATCATTTATTAGGTTCCACAGGGTTGATAGCTTGAGTTGGAATGATTAAATACTTAGGGAGAATCTTATCAGACCATAAGCCCCAGAACTTGATGCTCAAATGGTGAAAGCTGCTGAATTTCAATGTGTATTAAACTTAACTCAAGTTAAAGAAAATCATTACCTAAGTCAAGTGTGTCTAGAGCTATAACTGAGATGGCAGGTAAAACAAAAATTCTGAAGAAGCAGAAAAATGCATATTTTCCTGGTGAAAGCTGCTTTTCAGAGTATATCAAACATTGAGGGCCTCATCACAAGTCTGGCGGTCACTTGACTGCCACACTCGCAGATGGCGGTTGGACCGCCTCCAATGCAGCGGTCCAAATGCCATAATTTAACCACAGCAGTTGTGCCATGGTGGGACCGCCAGCACTGCCAAGATCAGATCCCAGCAGTCTGGCAGTTGTGGTGGTCCTAATCCGCCAGGGCAGCGTTGCAAGCAGAACTGCCCTGGGGATTACAACCTCGTTCTCCACCAGCCTTTTCAAGGCAGTAGCACCACCATGAAAAGTCTTCCAGAGAATGGGTGGAGGGTCCACGGGGGGCCCTTGCATTGCCTATGCACTTGACCAGCGCCCTTACAATGTTCACTGTCTGGTTTGCGAGAGGGTGCTAGTGCACCCTGCATCTTACAAAATTGCCGCTGGCTCGATTATGAGCCAGAGATAATGCTGTAGGCTGTTTCTGGCAATGTCAGTGGGCAGAACCTGTGATTTCCATCTGCTGACCTACCGGTAAACTCTTAACGAGCCCGGAGGGAAGGCAGCCACTATGGTAGCAACCTCCCCGTCAGAAGTTTGTGGATGGCCTAAACCGTCTGCCAAACTCGTAGTAAGGCCCTGAGTGTTCTGAATAATGATGTCACTAACAGAGAGAGAAAGAGAAATAGTGAGTAAAGTTAATAATTCCACCTCTCCTCGAAAAAGGTCAACCTCCCACAGATGTCAATTACTAAATGCCTTTAGGATCATAGACACGTCTTTGGAACTGAAAGGTAACAGGCAAAGATCCTGTGGTGGAGGTAACACATGCATTCTAGATTTTACAGCTTTGTTTCTATAAAAAAAAAAAAAAGATAGGTCAACAAAACGCCCCTGTTTGTTTTCCACCCTATATTTTGGTATTTGGAAGATTGCCCTTCACAACTGGAATTACTAGTAGTTTCCCAGACTGAAATATTTTTTTATGTGGGCGGAGTTTCTTTACTATTTCCGCTTACAAATTAAGGGAAATAGCACACTCAAACCCACATCATAGCGTTTAAAAGAACGGAAAAATGAACATTCATACTACTTCTGATTTAATTCTTGGTAATCTCATGTATGTATTTTCTGATTTTAGATGGCTGCGATAGAGAGATATAGCGGCATGTCTTTCAATTATATAGATGTTTATTTACAGTTACATTTAAACTCCTGTATGGTATTGAATTTAATATTTATGAATAGAGGTATATGAACTTTGCAAATTATACTAAAAACTATTATGCCATTTTTTTTCTGTTTTCCTGCATTATCCAAAATATCAATTTTCTGGTTTCACTGTCGTGTGCTGGGTAATAGTAAACCACACGTTTACAGCTCAACATGTCTAGGCTACAACGTTTTGCAGTATTTACTAAATTCCGCTTTGTTGACCCCTGATATTAAATGAGCATAGTTAGGAGATAGTCATATTCAATTTCAAATAAGGGATCACAGTGGGAAAGACAGCTATCACGTTACTTTCAGAGAATCTTGTACAATTCCTAAAGGAATGATAGACAGATTTACACAAGACAAAGAAGACAAAACATATGGTGTTAGATTGAGAAATAAAAAGAGAGATTATATGAGAGAATAAAAGAGGTAGGAAACTGCTTTAATTTAAGGTGATTCGTCAATTCACATTTTATTAGTCTCATTTGGGCGTTATCCGTAAATAGCATTCCAGGGTTTAGGAAACAGCAGACAATCATGTCCATACTTCTTTTACAATTTTACATAAATGTAAATAAAAAATAAGTATTAAGATCTATCATCAGTTTCCATCCCATGTTTCAATTGTTTTCATTCGGATGAGAGCACTATTGGTCAGCCAAGTAATGGGGATTTTTGTCTGCGCAGGGTAACATTATGATGGGATGGCAAAATCACTCCTTTGTTACCGAGTTCTTTCTTATGGGCATTTCACAAAACCCCAAACTGGAGACCGTCCTCTTCGCCCTTTTCCTTATTATCTACTTGGCCACTGTGCTTGGAAACTTTCTTATAATCTCAGCTAAATGGTTGGACATCCATCTTCACACACCAATGTACTTCTTCTTGAGTAACCTCTCATTCGTGGATGTGTCCTACTCCTCTGTTACTCTCCCTAAGATGCTGTCAGACTTCGACAAGGACAAGAAGAGCATATCATATGCAGGTTGTCTCACCCAAATGTACTTCTTCATCTTCTTGGAGTTATCAGAGAGTGTCCTTCTGGCTGCAATGGCATATGACCGCTATGTGGCAGTGTGCAAGCCTTTGCATTACACTTCCATCATGGACAGAAGTGTTTGTATCAGGTTGGCAGCCATGTCATGGTCTTGTGGCTTACTGTTTTCCCTGGTGCATACACTATTGACAACAAAATTACTCTTCTGTGGCTCTAACAGCATTAGTCGATTCTTTTGCGATGTTCCACCTCTGTTCAAACTGTCCTGCACTGACCCTTTCTACCATTTCCTGAGCTTGGTGATATCAGGGGGACTGATTGGTTTCATGTCTATTTCCATCAAAGTTTTCTCCTACGTCCGTATCGTGTCTGATATCCTAAAGATTCACTCTGCTGAGGGGCGAATGAAGGCTTTCTCCACCTGTGCTTCCCACCTGGCTGTGGTAACAGTGTTTTATGGGACACTCTACTTCGTGTACTTCAGGGCTGAGGCGACTTTGTCGGAGGAGAAACAGACACACGTGGCTGTGTTCTACACCATGGTCATCCCCTTACTTAACCCGATTATTTACTGTTTGAGGAATAAAGAGATGAAAAGGGCCATCAGGACGATTCCAAGAAGAAAAACAATCGTCTTTACGTACTGTTTTGTAAATTGTCCCTGTAAACTTTATTAGTCCAGCGAGAAAATACTCAACAGGCACCACCCCCTCACATTAAAGCTGCAACTTAGTGAACATATGCCAAACACGCAAATGAGTCAGTGCATGCATGTTCAGATTCTGTGACCAACATCAGTATAATCTGAACGGACTCTAAAGTGCTGAACGAAATTCGAGTGATTATCACAGGGCCAATACAAGGCACTTGTGAAGGATTAATCTAGAACTGCTTTATGTACTAAGAAATGTCTTTGAAAATTGGCACTTGTATTGCCAGGCAGTGGATGGGAAGTGGAATTTTGAAAGCATGAGTAGTTGTGTAAGTTAGTTAATGTCTACAAACACATACTTTTGTGGGAATGGACACACTTAAATCTACCCTTTTCATATTCTGGAAGTGGTCAATAATCTACTGCAATCAAGGAAAGGAATACCTCCTCATACAGGATGGGGAGGGAAATAGATAACCCTCCAACTCTGAATGCAGCTCAGGCAGGAAGAACACTAACTGCCTTCACAGCTCAAAGTCCAAGTCATAGCAATCTAACATTCCATAAGAGCATATTATAACACAAAATATAACAAAGGTTAAAAGGGGTAATGCAGAGGATACGAAATACATACACTGTTCCTTATAACTGCTCACTATAATGCTAGCAATACCAAATATCACCTGCCGCACAATGAAACAAAGACCAAAAAAACAAAGGAACAAGAAAGGAGACAAGAAAGACAACTCAGAATTATTGAGTACAATTTAATTAAAATTCCAAATCCTACCACCCTCCAACTTTACCGCCCCACAAAACACTTTGGTAACACAATAAAATCTACTAAAACATGAAGTACTGCATGATCACCTTAACCATATCCCCCACTTTAAAATTAAGCTACCTGACTGCTTTATAGAGGTCATATTGTTTTCTCTTTTCATCCTGACTGTGAAGTTCTCTAGCCCTTCTCTTCTCAACCACCTTATTGATATTCAAACCTGTTGTGTTGTACATGTTAATCCAGGGTTTACACGTCATAGTACATGACTTGCATTTTTTAAGCAATTCAAATTGAGATATGCACATTGTAAAGTAGGGAGTAAACTTATAAGCCACCACCTTATCCTTCTCCATTTTGATCCAATCATATCCTCTGAGTTTTGCTATTTGAATTGTTTCTTCAGGGTTCTATTACATTTTTCCAGTCTCTGCGTTGTCTAGGGCACACTTATTGCGCAAAATACTGCTAGCATTTAGAAACTTCTGAAGTAAGTTGGACTCTATTGTTTGTCTGGATGCACAGGGGATTTTCTTCCCTAAAAAAAAGTAAATCAAAAACTTGATCACTAAAGATGTGGAGATAGCATGCACTACACTAACCTCATACCACCTTGAAAGCATATCCATTAGTACCACCAAGGGTCAGTGGCCTCACAATGTCCAAAGCTACTTTTCCCACAAATCTGCAGGAATCCTGTGAAAAATCAAGGGGAATGATCGTATTTTCTGATCCAGCACTCATAAAAATCTTTTGCAACCCTCGCCATCTGAATATTCGCATCTGGCCACCAGTAAATCACTCTCAAATGTTCTTTTGTCTTGCATATTCTTTGATGACCTTCCTGAGCAAGCTGCACCACTGATTCCTCGCAATACACAGAGGAACCAACCCTCCACCTCTAAGTACTGGTTTACTGTTAACTGAAAGCTCATCCCATGCCTTCACAAAGCTCATGAAATTAGTCCTGTTACCTGGAACCTCACCACCACCCTCAATAACATCCCTGACCTTTGAGAGAGATTCATTCTGGTCAGTTCCACTCAACCTTTCAGATTCAGAAACACATCCACATGAAACGCTGCACACCCTGACTTTATCTTCTTTCTACCTTGCACCTTCATCTTTCTCAACACTACTGGAATCCATGACCAACATTGATAGACAATCTGTTGTCATTACCAGGAACATAGGACAAAGAAAAATTGATAATCCTATGGGGCATTATCGAGCCCATTTTTTCCAAAAACCTTTTGAAGAGGCTTGTGATCAGTTTGACTCACAAACTTTACACCCCATAAAAATTGGTCTAACTTTGTGAACGCAACAGTAACTTCACTAATATCACATATTTGTCTCTGCACTACACCCAAAAAAATTTCACTAGCATCCATTGCAAGAAACTAGGGGTGAGTGGTAAATTCCACTCCTCTGACGGAGTTTGCAGAGTTCAGAAAAACTCTGCCAACTACTGCATGACAGAGGTTTTTTTGTGCGTGCTAGCAATGTTTGGCGAGCAAGAAAATAGAGTGCTAGACTGCTTCACTGCAACATTTCTCAACACTGGCTGTCACAGCAATTGGCACTGATTAGACAGCACAGGACAAGCTCCCAGTTCTAAAAATCAGCACGAGCAGCGCAACACACTGATATACTATAACTCTGAGGAATCTTTCTCATCCCTAAAGAAAACAGGCCACCACAGAAACAAAGCTCTTTAGAGTCTGTGCAGCAGCTAAGGTACTATTGGTATTAAAAAACTCTTCTTGCAATTTTATGTCCCAGTTGAACTGGACCCCTTTTCTGAGCAACTACTGCACAGCACTAGTTTGACTGGCAAATGTAGGGGTAAATTTACTATATAACTCAGCCTTACCCCAAACAATGTGTGTCTTATTTTTTTGGGGGGGTGGCAAATCATTAATGGTTCTGACAAGATCAGTTCTGGGTTTAATACCTTCAGCTGTGATTACATAACCCAAGTAAATTATTTCATATTGACAAAATTTGCATTTGTTGACCTTTAAAATAATACCTTTGAAACTTGAAACACCTAACAACTCTGTGAACTTGTCTGCCTGATATTCATAAGAATCCGTGAAAACTGACACCACCGAACAGAGATTGAATGGTACCCTGTTAAAATAAAAAAATAAAATGAAATATGTAATAAAAGTATTTTGATCTTTATAATATTTACATATGCAAACCTGGTGCTACACAGAGGTTAGATCCAGTGTGGTGAAGATCTTTGCATCACCCAATAGACTGACCATATCAGAAATGTTATACAAAGGAAAATTGTCTTCAATTACTTACCTATTGAATTGAGGTTACTCAAATCAATACAAGTATGATTTCACCAGAACTCTTGGTGACAACTACAACAGAAGACACTCATTGAGAGGCTTCCACAGTCTCAATTATGCCTTCTTTATATAATCATTCCAGTTCTAACTTGACTGCATCCTGTAGGCTAAATTATATATTCCTAACTTTGGACACCACAGGTACAGCACCCTCCTTCAATTTAATGTGACGCACATAACCCTTGATGCCATCCACTCACTCAGAAAACACCATGGAAATGCATTTAAAAACAAGTCTGGAATAGTTCGAAAACTTTCCTCATTTGGACCTGGGGATCAACATTGGCATCAAGATAGATGCACAAAAGCTTCTGATGAGGCTAGCTCAAAACCATGTCCCACTTCACTGGAAGACATCTGTTATAATTGGTGGTATTACCCTGAAATCTCATTGCTGCCTCACAATACCCCACAAATTCAATTGCTCTGCCTCCAAAATTGTAGAGAGTGACATCAGGCTCATGCATGTTGGTTTTTCCACAAAGGTACTGTTCATAATCCTTGTCTGAAGCCTAAGTAAGCCTTGCACCTCAATCCATCATCATCGAAACAGATATACCATTAGCTAATACATTTGAAAGGTGATCACATTTAACATTAGATGTACACTTTACCTAAATGACAATTCGAAGTGCAATATCTGTTTCTTCAGAACCTACCTTCAACACATTTTCCTTATTCAGATTGTGCTTGCAGCGTTTGGCAAAATGCCCCTTTTTGCATCACGTTTTACGCACAGATTTTGTGGCAGGGCAGTCCTTGAAATTAGCCAAATGACTGGCATTACCACATCTAAAGCTTGAGAGCCTATTTTGCAAGGGAAACAAAGTGTTTTTATTTTATTTTATTTTGAAGAAACAGATTGTACAGAAAGGGCAGATTCTTTTTCTTTAAATAACTCTTGTATATTCAACATAGAATATTACATTTAGCAGTTACTAACACCTCATTAAGCTTGGGATCATTCTGAAACCAGAGTTCCTCTTTTATGTTATCAAATGTACATTCTAACTTTAGTTGGTCCCTTATTCTTTCTTTTATAGTGTTTCCAAAATTACAGGAAGAAGCTAGTTTGCATAAAACACATGCTTCATCTTCCCTGTGCATTCGTTTGCAAAAGTAAAATCTATGTAAAATAATTTTGGGGAGAAAATGAACATACAATTTCTTGATAGCAATCTCAAATTAATTCAAAGATTAAGTAGCACCCTCATCCTCACTCTGCCTTTCAAGATTAGGCAGGTTCTCAAGCATTGTTTGCGCCTCTACTCCTAAACAATGAACCAAGATAGAAGTCATATTTTCTTGAGCCAAATTTGAATGACATGTTTAGATAATTTATAAAGATTTTCTTCCATTTAGACCATGGAAGAACAGGTTTACCTGGTGAGACTTAAAAAAAATGTAAGAGGAGAAATATTTTGCATGTTGAAAAGAACAAGAATGAAGAAAAGAAGAAAAGAAACACAAAAATATTAAAAAACAAGAATATAGAAAAATAAATCAGCCACAAATAAATAAATAAAAAAAGTATTGCACCGGCACACAAAGTTGTACCTGAAATCCACCCCCCCCAAAAAAAATGCCAATATTGAAAAGCAAAACTATCGATAGACAATGGTGGTCATTGCAACCCTGGCGGTCGGTGTTAAAGCGGCGGTAAAACCGCCAACAGGCCGGCGGTAAAAAATTTGGAATTATGACCGTGGCGGAAACCGCCAACAGAGACAGCCACTTTAACACTCCGACCGCCACGGCGGTACAGACAAACAGCGCAGCGGTCACCGCCAACAGACAGGCGGAGGACAATGTACCACCCACAGTATCACAACCTACCAATCCGCCACCTTTTCCTGGGCGGATTCACCGCGGATAAAAACACGGCGGAAACATCCATTTCAAAGGGAAAATGCTCACCTCTACACACTCCACGAGGAACGACGACACCATGGAGCCGGAACTCCATATTCTGCCAGCGACAGTCTTCCTGCTCCTATACGAGGATCAACAACACCGGCGGCGAAGACCACGGTGAGTACTGCACCTACGACATAGGGGAGGGGGAGGGAAAAACACAGGGACGCACACAACCAACATTACAACCCCCACCCCGACCCTCACCCACTACAACACACACACCAATGCATATCCAAACATTACAGTAACAACCCCCAACGCCCCCGGAAGAATGCAAAGACAAAAGGAAATGAGTTGAACCATTGTAATATATCAAAATACAGTAACCAAATATATACATATATATACACATTAAACAAAATATACACCACGATTAGTAGTGCAGGTAATGCACCATTCATTGTCCGTGGACCACTGGGCCCAAAATGCATGGGCGAGGCCCACACTAGATACCTGATCAAAATGGAGAGAACACTGCAGGGGCATCAGATAGAAATATAAAAGGCACCTCAGGGGGAAGGGAAGGGGGGGCACCTCAGCCGGATGAGTGCACCACGCCAGATCCACGAGGGGGCTCCATGCCCATTGATGTATCCTGGGGAGTGCAAAGCCACAGTCTTTGAAGTCTCTACAGTGGGTGGGTTGCCCACTGTACCAACCTGGGGAGTGCAAAGCCACAGTCTTTGAAGTCTCTACAGTGGGTGGGTTGCCCACTGTACCATCCTGGGGAGTGCAAAGCCACGGTCTCTCAAGTCTCTACAGTGGGTGGGTTGTCCACTGTACCATCCTGGGGAGTGCAAAGCCACGGTCTCTCAAGTCTCTACAGTGGGTGGGTTGCCCACTGTATCATCCTGGGGAGTGCAAAGCCACGGTCTCTCAAGTCTCTACAGTGGGTGGTTTGCCCACTGTACCATCCTGGGGAGTGCAAAGCCACAGTCTCTCCAGTGGATGCATGTCTCCACTGGTTCTGGAGGGGGACTGGTGCCCAGAGTGCTTCATCCTGTGCAGGACAGATGGAGATGGATGCATGTCTCCACTGGTTCTAGAGGGGGACTGGTGCCCAGAGTGCAGCACTCACCCCGTGACTGTCCCAGTTGTGTCACTGCCCCTGCCGCTAATGGGACAGCGGTGCTCACCTAGGCGGTCTTTGCCCTGTTCAGCGGTGCTTGCCCTGTTCAGCGGTGCATTCCATGGCGGTTTTTGCCCTGTTCAGCGGTGCTTCAGTTGGCAGTTTCTGACCTGGTCAGCAGTGCTTGCCCTGTTCAGCGGTGCATTCCATGGCGGTCTTTGCCCTGTTCAGCGGTGCTTTCCATGGCGGTCTTTGCCCTTTTCAGCGGTGCTTCAGTTGGCAGTTTCTGACCTGTTCAGCGGTGCTTGCCCTGTTCAGCGGTGCATTCCATGGCGGTCTTTGCCCTGTTCAGTGGTGCTTGAGTTGGCAGTTGCTGACCTGTTCAGCGGTGCTTGCCCTGTTCATTGGTGCATTCCATGGTGGTCTTTGCCCTGTTCAGCGGTCCCTGGCCTGTTCAGCGGTGCTTGCCAAGGCGGTCCTTCATTGCCCAGCAGGCCTGTGGCTTGTGGTCCTTCATGGGTCAGCTGGGCTGTGGCTTGGGGGGCCCTCCTGGCCAGTGACGATTGGGCTGGCCTCCTGGGCAGTGACTCTGGCGGTGGCCTCCTGGCCAGTGACGATTGGGCTGGCCTCCTGGGCAGTGACTCTGGTGGTGACCTCCTGGGCAGCGGGGATGATGGCGGTCTTCTCCGTCGTGCTGCTCCTCCCAGACTTTGGAGATTTCTTCTGCCCCTTCCCCACCTTGGGAGGAGTCACAGCTGAGTCGACACTACCCCCGGGACCCTTGTGAGCAGCTTTGCTGGCTGGAGTCTTCCCCCTCTCCCGCTGGGCACTGTCCAACTTCTGGTGCTTCACAGGGGGGGGGACTGGCTGTGCTGTGGCTCCGTGCCACACTGGCTGGCCTGGTGGCCGGTGCACTCCACATACCTGGCACCACTGGTCCTGGAGATTTTTTGGCTGAGGTGCTAGTACGGGATCTATGAGTTGGAGGGGGGGTGGAAAAGAGGTCAAGGTTGGCCAGGAAAAGTTTCTTAGGAACACTGGGACAGGTAGCTGGAGGGGGTTTTGGGAGTGGAGGAAGAGGTAGTGGTTGTAGGAGGTGTACGTTTGGTGACTTTGGGTGAAGGTGCATGGGCTGGAGGCTGTCGTGAGGTGTATGGCTGTTGGGTGGGTGTGTGCCTGCGTTTGTGTATCTTCGGAGGGGGCGTCACAGACACACTGGGAGAGGACACAGGGGACATGTAAATGGGAGTGGGGGTGGTGAGTGCACGTGAGCGAGGTGTGGTGGTGGGTGTGCTGGTGCGGGACGTAGTGGCTGTAGTGGTAGTGCATGCAGGTGAGAGTGTAGACGAGACTGGGAGGGAGGAGGGAGACGACGAGGCGGGGGACACAGTGGAGGCAGTGGATGTTGGTGTGTCTGTACGTGTGTGATGCTTGCGTGAGTGCCTGTGGGATGTGTGGTGCTTATATTTGCCTGAGCTTCCCTAGTGTGGTGAGGTGTGTGCAGGCTGGTCTGATGGTGTGCTTGGGATAGGCAGAGGTACAGGGGATTGGGTCGGGGTGGAGGAAGTTGGAGGGGGGAGGCTAGACACAGGGACAATGGCTGCCATCAGTGCTGAGGCCAGAGTTTGCAGGGCTCGATGAAGGGCCAGAATGAATGCCCTCCAGGAATGCATTTGTGTGTTGCAATTCCCTTTCTACACCATGGATGGCATTCAAAGTGGTAGACTGCCCAACAGTGAGTGACCTGAGGAAGTCAATGGCCTCCTCACTGAGGGCAGCAGAGGTGACTGGGGTAGGGCCTGAGGTGCCTGGGGCGAAGGTGATGCCCACTCTCCTGGGTGAGCGGGCACGGGGCGAAGGCTGAGGGGCTGCTGGGAGGGCGGTGCTGGTAGGGGGGGTTGCGGCTGTACCTGTAGAAGTGGGGGGCACAGATTTTGCCGCCACCACAAGGGAGCTCCCATCGGAGGACGAGTCCGTGTCGCTGGTTGCTGATCCTGTCCCCGCCGTGAAGCTCCCCTCGCCCTCCATCCCAATGGTGTATTCCGAATCCATGGTGTGGCCCTCCATGGCTATGTGGGATGCAGCTCCCTCGTGCTCCGGTGCCACTGTACCTCCGCCTGATGATGCTGATGCACACAAGAACAGGGAGATTGCAAAAAGGGGGGAGGGACGACAGAAGAAAGACAGTTTGAGTGCATGGCTTACCGCTACCGTTGGCGGACAATACAGACACAGCAGCCCCCTGCACTATGTCGCGCTGTTGGGCTCTACAGATGGAATTCCTGGGATATGTGCCACATGATTATGGTTGACATCTGCACACATAGATGACACAGGGGCATGTATACCTGTACTTGCCACTCTACAGAGGTGGGGTGGGGTGCCACATGGCCTGCATTACAGAGGGGCCTAGCCTACGGAACTCGCCCTTGTCTAGGAAAACACACAGCCCTCCTCCCCCACCCAGACACCTTCATTGCGCGCAAAGTCCGCTGAATGATGTTGTACTCACCCCCTTGTGTCTGCTGTGATGCCCTCAAGCGCCCATCCAACTCAGGGTAGGCCATCGCCAGGATCCGGAACATCAGGGGGATCGTGGTTCGACGGGCACCCCTCCCACGTTGGGAGGCCATCCCCAGCTGAGCCTCCGCCGTCTTCTTGCTCCAGCGGCGAATGTCCTCCCATCTTTTCCGGCAGTGGGTGCTCCGTCTGTGGTGGACCCCCAGGGTCCAGACGTCCTTGGCGATGGCACGCCAAATATCCTTCTTCTGGTGGGCGCTGACCTACATGACATGTACAGGGGAAGAAGAGAAGTCATTAAAAACTGCACCGTCGAAGTGAGTGGCCCCCATCCCTACCCTTGCCATGTGGCATATGCATTCACAGTCCTTCATGCACGCAGAACTGTGCCCCCTTCATTCTTACAACCAGCCCTCTCCACACAGGCATAGCCCATACAATGTGCTCCCTGTGTACTTACCTGTTGGTCTGGAGGACCGTAGAGTAGCGTGTACTGGGGGAGGACCCCGTCCACGAGCTTCTCCAACTCCTCTGCAGTGAAGCCCTTTCCCCAGACGCACAAGCCATTGTCCCTTCCAGACCGAGGTCACAGCAGCACTTGTAGTGTAGGTCCTCTTCTGTCGAAGATCAGGTATCGAGTGATTGAAGAGATAGAAAATGGCGGTCACGTCCACAGCGGACACGTCTGCGGCGGTGCGTACCATCACCGCCGGCGTACATCGTCATTGGCTCCTGGGACCCATAGGGTCCAATGTTAACCAATGCAGCATTGCGCTGCGGTCTTCGACCGCCTACCTCGACGGTGTACAACGCCAGCGCAGTTACCTCACATCCCATTGTCCCACTTTAGAGGTCAGGCACCCGCCATTTCAGGGGCCCACATGGCCTAATTACCAACTGCGTCACACAGACCTAGGCCTTGTCGCGCTACACAAATACAGGCCAGATTTTGTGTATGAATGGTGTTCTGTGTAGACTGTGGGTACGTACCTCTGAGTTGTTTGACTCTGTGGTCGCTGTTGTTATTCCTAGGCACCGTCCGCTGGGACATGTGAGGAGATGGCGGAATCCTCCTGTGCACCGACCGCTGGTGGACCTGTCGACAATGGAGGAAAGACATTTGATCATCACCTACAGGTTTGACCGTGCCTCAATCCAGGAACTGTGTGCCCAGTTGGAGCCAGACCTGATGTCATCAATCCGCCATCCCACAGGGACCCCCCATCAAGTGCAGGTGCTATCAGTGCTCCATTTCCTTGCAAGTGGGTCATTTCAAACAACAGAGGCCATGGCATCAGGGATGTCCCAGCCTATGTTTTCCAACGTGTTGTCCAGAGTGTTGTCTGCCCTGCTGAAAGACATGCAGAGCTACATCGTTTTCCCTCAGGTGGAGGATTTGCGTACAGTTAAAGGTGACTTCTATGCCCTTGGACATATCCCCAACATTATTGGTGCCATTGATGGGACCCGTGTAGCTCTGGTCCCCCCCCACAGGAGTGAACAGGTGTACGGGAACCGGAAGAGTTATCATTCCATGAATGTACAGATGGTATGTTTGGCAGACCAGTACATCTCCCAGGTAAATGCTATGTTCCCTGACTCTGTGCATGACGCCTACATCCTGTGGAATAGCAGCATCCCTTATGTGATGGGTCAACTCCAGAGGCACCGGGTATGGCTATTAGGGGACTCTAGTTACCCCAACCTGTCATGGCTACTGACCCCAGTGAGGAATCCCAGGGCAGAGGAACGCTACAATGAGGCCCATGAGCGGACTAGGAGGGTGATCGAACGCACCTTCGGCCTCCTGAAGGCCAGGTTCAGGTGCCTCCATATGACAGGTGGTTCCCTATTCTACTCACCAAGGAAGGTGTGCCAGATCATCGGCCTGCTGTATGCTTCACAACTTGGCTTTGCGACGACAGGTGCCTTTTCTGCAGGAGGATGGTCCAGATGACGGTGTTGTGGCAGCTGTGGAGCCTGTGGACAGTGATGAGGAGGAAGCAGAGGAAGAAGACATTGACAACAGGGACTCAGTTATCCAGCAATATTTCCAGTGACACACAGGTGAGAACACATTCCTGCCTACTACAAGTACTTTCACACTTCTACCTCTATCCTGTCTGTCGATTTCAACCAGTATATGGTAACTGAGTTGTACATTTCCCTTACGGTTTTACAGGTGTGGTTTCCAACGTGTGTCATCTGCTTAGATTCCTCATGGACTTGAGATGTGTGACATAGGTATGTTGACATTACATTTGAAAACGCATTTTGTCACTGTCATTGCTAATACACATTTTCGAAATCACAGACTGACTCCAGATTGTTTTGTGCTTCAAGGGTGTTTATTGAAGTGCTCAATATTGGAGGGGGGTTGTAAAATGGTGAGGGGTGATGGTGGAGGAATGTCCATGGCAGAGTCCAGTCTATTAGTCTCACAGGTGCATTGCCCATATGGGCATAGGAAGTGAAGCTGGGGCAGTTCCAATATGGACAGGGTTACAAAGTCGGACAGTAGGATGACAATCAGGGTGGTCTCATTTCTTGGCGGGGGTCTTGGCATTGGGCTCTGTCTTGTTCCTAGATCTCAGGGACCGTTTGCGGGGTAGTTCTCCGTCTGCAGGGGGTGGGGTGCTGGTGTGGTGGTCCTGTGCCGGGGCGTCCTGTCCACTAGCGCCAGCGGAGGTGGTGGGCAGTTCTTCGTCCATGCTAGTGTCAGGGGCCCTTTGGAGTGCCACAGTGTCCCTCCTGGTGTTAAGTATCTCCTTCAGCACCCCTACGATGGTGCCCAGGGTGGAGCTGATGGTTCTGAGTTCCTCCCTGAACCCCAAATACTGTTCCTCCTGCAGCCGCTGGGTCTCCTGAAACTTGGCCAGGACCGTTGCCATCGTCTCCTGGGAGTGGTGGTATGCTCCCATGATGGAGGAGAGGGCTCGTGGAGAGTGGGTTCCCAAGGCCTGTTTGCCCCCTGTCGCACAGCAGCCCTCCCAGTTCCCCTGTGTTCCTGGGCCTCTGTCCCCTGGATCGTGTGCCCACTACCACTGCCTCCAGGTCCCTGTTGTTGTTGGGGTGGTGGGTTATTCTGGGTTCCCTGTAGTGGTGGACACACAGCTGATTGACGTGTCCTGGGGACGGAGGTATGGGCTCGCTGGAAGGGTGCTGTGCTGGTGTTACCAGAGGGTGGAAGGTCTGTGGTGGCCTGTGACTGGGTGTGGGGAACCGACTGTCCCGAGGCCCACGATGGTCCGGACTGGTCATCTGGATCCAGTTGGACAGAGCTGCTGTCATCACTGTGGGCCTCTTCTGTGGGTGGGGTGGAGATGTCTGGACCCTCCTGTCTGGTGACGTTGGGTAGTGGTCCTACAGGGGTGTAACAGCATGATTATTGCATCTGTGTGTGTCATGGTGTGCAATGGGTGAGTGACTGTGTACCCCAGTGCTAGCATTCCTGTGTGGGGGCTTGTGTGATGATGGTTGAGGGGGGTGTTATGGGTATGTGCAGTGGGCATGCTTTAGTGATGGGTGTCCATGCTTTCTTGTGTCATGCAGGGCTTGGTGTTGGGATGGGTGGTTTGTGTTATTAGTACATTTGTGAGGAGTTGGAGTGATAGGGGAGGGGGCGAGGGTGGGGGTCTGTGATAGCATGCAGGTAGGGTGGGGGATATGATAGTTAAGATTTGACTTACCAGAGTCCATTCCTCCACCAACTCCTGCGAGGCCCTCAGGATGCAGAATAGTCAAGACCTGCTCATCCCATGTTGTTAATTGTGGGTGAGGAGGTGGGGGTCCACCCCCAGTCCGCTGTACCACGATGTTGTGTCTTGAGACCACGGAACGCACCTTCCCCCGTAGGTCGTTCCACCTCTTCCTGATGTTCTCCCGATTTCTTGGGTGCTGTCCCACTGCGTTGACCCTGTCGACTATTCTTCGCCATAGCTCCATCTTCCTAGCTATGGAGGTGTGCTGCACCTGTGATCCAAATAGCTGTGGCTCTACCCGTACGATTTCCTCCACCATGACCCTGAGCTCCTCCTCCGCGAACCTGGGGTGTCTTTGCCGTGCCATGGGGTGGTGTAGGTGATGTGTGGGGTGGTGTATATGGTGATAAGTGTGGTGATATGTAGTGGTGTGTGGGGTTTTGTGCGTGGAAGTAGTGTGGGTGATGATGTTGTGTGCCTGTGGCTGCTAGTTTGTGGATGGTGGTGTCTCTCTCTGGCCTTCTTTCTGAATTTTTGGTCATAGGGTTTTGTGGGTGATGTGGGTGTGTGTTTTATATTGTATTGGGTGTGTGGGAGTGGTGTGTGTATGTGTATCAGGTGTGTGTATTTTGAATTGTCCAATGTGGCTGTGTTTTGTAAGAGTGTGTGTATTTTGAGCGCGGTGGTGTGCACCGACAATGGAATACCGCAGTTGAAAGACCGCCGCGTGGATTCGTGGGTCGTGATAGCATGGGCGTATTTCTGTTGGTGTGACGTTGGAGGTTTTGTTTTCGCCAGTTTATTACTGACCTTTGGTGTGGTGGACTTGTGTGGGTGTCTGAATTTTGTCGGATTTCGGGATGTGGGTCGTAATAGCTGTGGCGGAATCCCGCGGCCGCGGCGGTGTGTTGATGGTCTTCTACAAGGGAGTAAGCGTCTTTTACCGCCAATGTTGTAATGACCCCCAATGTGTCTTCTATGGCAATAATAGCCAAGCTAGGCGGAACATAAACTTCAAAGAGGGAGTAATTGCGGTTCCAATAGAAATCTCACATTGTTAGAGGAACCAGGAACTGATGGCATAATGAATAAAAAATATTAGACAAACCTGCAAAAGTCCACGTAGTAGGTGATGACAAAGTTGGGAGACATCCAGTGTAAAAGCAACTGTCCGGTGAAGTCTAGTGTGAGGAACATGTGAGGTGGAGAAAATGGCATGCAGAGACACATACATGCAAATGCGCTTATAGCTGAGAGGCGACACGTGAGCAAAGGAGAGGCAGGTAGGCCTGAGCATGTGCAGGCACACGTGCTTGAGGCTAAGAGAAAGTTAACGAGCAAGGTGAAAGCCGACAGTCCAGGCGCATACAAACGTAGGAACTTCCAGCGCTGAAAGATAACAAACAAGGAGACTCACATGCACTCAACAAACACTTTGGTCACACCTAACACTCCTTCAAACATGTGGAAACTCCCAGAAGTCCAGCCAAGAAAGAAAAGGCTAGTAAATGTGAACCGCAGACGATCGACACGCACTCGCTCAAAATGCGGGAGCTCTAATGGTTAGAGACCAGCCAATAAAGCGAAGGCTGGTACATGTGAAATATAAAGCACAGTAAGTGGGGCACGGGTGTAGACACACTCCATAAGCAAATAACATGAGAAGACAGTACCTTGGAAAATAGGAGGTGCTAGGTCAGTAGAAACTACTGTGCAGTTTCTTTAAACATAAACCAGCATATTCAAAAATTTGTCAGCAAATTTCAATGCATAGAAAAGAAACACCAACCAATGAATGCAGCTGAGGTAGAAACTAAGGTGGTCATTATGACATTGGCAGTGACTATTAAAGTGGTGGTAATACCGCCTACCAGCTGGCGGTAATTACTGCCAAATTATGACCATGGCGGTGATAAATCCCATAGACAGCCAATGTACCACGTCAACCACCAGGGCGTTAACACCACTGACCACGGCAGTAGCCATCAACAGCCAGGCGAAAGACAAGTTACCACCCACCATATTAAGACGTAGCAAACCGCCATGATTTCTGGGGCGGTACCAACGCCATCAAAACCCTGGCACAAACAGAACACAGAAGACGTATGACTCACCGTCAGAGACACAGAGAAGATCAACGCTGCCATGGAACCGGATCTTCAAGTCTTACCGATGCTCTTCTACGTCATGCTCTACCTGGAACACCAAAGCTGACGACAACGGTGAGTACAGCCGCCTAGTACACAAGGGAGGGAGGGAGAAAAAGGAGAGTGACACACACACATGCAAAACACACCCTATTCACACACACACCATACACACAACCAGCTGCAGAGGAAAACCGGTCTCATAGGACACACGTCATAATAATGCAAGGACTACATTTTTCCAGAACCGATAGTGTAATTTGATGCTAACAGCCACCATATTGTCCATATGACAAGAAATACATGAGTCACTGTTCCGAAAGGGCCAATGGCTAGTCCAAAGTACAAAAGGCCCACATGGCCACAGGGCACAGTCCAAGCCCCAACTCGTTCCCTGACGTAATCCGCACTACACTGTGCAGGGGCATCATGTTGGGAATGGCCAGAAACCTCAAGGGGAAGAGGGGTGGTGGGAACCTCAGCTGAAGTGGGGAACTTGCCTACTGGTTCTGGAGGGGGCTCCATGCCATTTCAATTTGCTGGGGAGTGCAAGGTCACAGTATATGAGTTGGGAAACTTACCCACTGGTTCTGGAGGGGGCTCTATGCCAATTTCAATTTGTTAGGGAGTGCAAGGTTGTTTTGCTTTCACTAATGACCGAGCTGACAAAAATCTCTGGAATGCACTTCTTAGTTTAAAGAAGACATTTATTATTACTTCACCACGAGGTTCCAGAGAGAGGGGATTGATAGGTTGGAGGCACACGTTTAAATAGTCGCGGCAATGAAAGGAAAATATATCAAAGTGATTCTCAACTGAAATGTACACAGCAAATATATGTGATTATATTATAGCATAACTGTCAAGCAAAAAATAAAGTAAAAATTATTTCTCATGCCATCAAGTTGCTGACCCCTGTTCAACTGCGAGAAAAAGGTTTTCCACCCTCACGGGACAGGTCAGGCAGTTGACGTCCACTCCTGACTGAAGTCTTGGAAAATTCCCAGTCGCTGCTGTCCAGGGACACCTTTTATAATATTCAAAACATGCTGGCTACTGTAGGTCAGAGTTGGAAGAAACAACGTCGAAAGTTGGCCAAGTTTTCAAGGCCGTCTCGCCCAAGGCTGAGTCTTTCCCTACACGAAAGAAAAACACAAAATATGCGCTTCCTTATCACGCTATCGTGTTCGGTAAGAGAAAATACGAAAAACTCAAGCTTAGTTTACCATGTGGAAAAACACAGCTCATCTGCAATGTCTCAAATGCAATGTCTAATGCCACGATAAAGCCAATAGGCAGCTAAACTGAATACAAAATGAAATGTCTAACACCACGCTGGAGCCAATAGGCAGCTAAACTGAATACAAAATGTAATGTGCTACTGGTGAACATTGAACAACTAATATGGACATTGGTGAAACACAAAGTCAGTGGTCAAACATACTTAATGTCATTACAAAGGTCACAGTCTCTGAGTTAGGGAGCTTGCCCACTGGTTCTCGAGGGGTCTCTGTGCCCATTACAATTTGCTGGGGAGTGCAAGGTCACAGTCTCTGAGTTGGGGAACTCGCCCACTGGTTCTGTAGGGGGCTCCATGCCCATTTCAATTTGATGGGGAGTGCAAGGTCACAGTCCCTGATTTGGGGAACTTGCCCACTGGTCCTGGAGGGGGCTCCTTGTACAACAGTAGGCTGGAGGGTAGCCTACATGCCCTCTGCTATAGGTGAGGGCTTGCTGTATCCCAGCTGGAGGTGAGGGCTGCTGTGTCCCAGCTGGAGGCGAGGGCTTCTGTGTCCCAAATGGAGGTGAGGACTGCAGTGTACCAGCTGAAGGTGAGGGCTGTGGTGTCCTAGCTGGAAGTGAGGGCTGCTGTGTCCCAGCTGAAGGTGATGGTTGCTGTGTCCCAGCTGGAGGTGAGGGTTGCTGTGTCCCAGCTGGAGGTGAGGGATACTGGGTATCAACTGGAGGTGAGGATTGCTGTGTCCCAGCTGGAGGTGAGGGCTGCTTTGTCCTAGCTGGAGGTGAGGGCTGCTGTATCCCAACTAGAGGTGAGGACTCCTTGACCACTGCTTTTGGAGGGAAAACCCTGCCAGCCTCTGCTGGAGGTGAGGGTACCTTGCCCATTGCTGTTGGAGGGGGCCTCTTGCCTCTCTTAGTTGGTGGAGTGGGACCCTTCCCCTTCCTGGGTTGTGTAGTGGTATCCTTCCCTCTCTTGGGTGGTGAAGTGGGATTCTTCCCCCTCTTTGGTGGTGGAGTGGGATCGTTCCTTCTCTTGGGTGGTGGAGTGGGATCCTTACCCCTCTTGGGTGGTGGATCCTTTGCTTTCTTGCCTTCATAACTAGGAGGTGCCTCCACTGTCCCCGTGGACTGATCGTGCTCTTATGAGCAGGACTGGGGAAGGGGGAGGGAAGAGGTCAAGTTGGGCAAGGAAATGCTTCTTAGGGATGGTGTGGCAGGATGAGGGAGGCAGGATGGGAGTGGAGGTTAAGGAAGTGGTTGTTGGAGGTATATGTCTGCTGGACGTGGGTGCAGGTGCATGGGCAATGTGCTGATGTGAGGTGGATGGCTGTTGGGTGTATGAGTGCATGCGTTTGTGTCTCTTAGGAGGGGCAGAAAGGGTGGGAGATGACACAGGGGACACGTGGATGGATGTTGTGGAGGTGTCTGAAAGTGAGGTGTGTGTGCTGCTTGGTGAGGTGATGGTGGTGGTGGCTGTTGATGCACTGCATGCTGGTGTGAGTGTGAATGTGACAGTGAGGGAGGAGGAGGAGGAAGAGGTGGAGACAGTGGAGGCAGTGGATGTTGTTGAGTGTGCAACTGTCTGTGTGAGTGCTTGTTGCCTGAAGTGTGTTGCCTGTATTTGTATGTGCCACTCTTGTCTGCATGCTTTTCTGTATGTGTGCATGGGATTGGTTGGGGTCAAGAAGATTGGGACTGGGAAGTGTTAGTCAGAGGGGGGATAAAAGGAACAGGGACAATGGCTGCCATCAGAGAGGAGGACAGAGCTTAGAACGATCTCTGTTGGGCTACCAATACACTGTGAATTCCTCCAGGAATGCATTGCATTGCTGCATCTGGGATGCCAGCCCCTGGATGGCATTCACAATGGTTGACTGCCCTATGGAGGTGGATCTCAGGAGGTTAATATCCTCCTCAATCAGGGCAGCAGGGCTGTCTGGGGAAGGGCCTGAGGTGCCTGGGACGAAGGAGATGCCCACCCTCTTAGGTGAGCGGGCACGGGCAACTCACTGAGGGGCTACTGGGAGGGTGGTGATAGTACAGGTGTGGCAGCTGTACCTGAAGCTGGGGTGGTTCCAGAGGTGTCTGCCACTACCAGAGAGCTTCCATTGGAGGGGGTATCTGAGTCAGTGTTGTCACCTCCTGTCTCTGCTGTGGTGCTCCCTTCGCTCTCCGTCCCGCTGGTCCCCTTGGCGTCGGTGGACTCTGCTTCCTAGGTCCTGTGGGATGCAGCTCCCTCTGTCACCGGTGCCCCTGCTCCTCCACCAGATGATGCTAATGCACAAATGGACAAGATGACAGAAGGAAAAAGGGAGGAAAGAGAAAGGGAGCACTGGGTCAATTGCAGCACCAACACCACAGATGGCATACACATTACCGTCACACACAGGGATCAAGATTGAGCACCATGCATCACACTGGCATAACATTGGCTAGGTACCACAGCAAGATGTGAGCCAGCACCCGCCAACTGCACCCCTCCTAGGCAGCATTAAGCCCTGTCTGACATGGAATGCAACCTTGCTAGGTTACCAGACTTATCAATACAACCATTACACTTGAGCTGGATCACGCTGCGATCTCTGAGCTGGCATTAAGGGACACCCACTAACTGACACCCACCACCAGGTTCCTGTGCCACCTACTAATCATAGTTGTAAGGCACACTGTACCCACCCCCTTGTGGCTGCTGTGATGTTCTCAATCGCCCATCCAGCTCTGGGTAGGTCACCGCCAGTATGTGGGCTATCGGGGGGTCAGGTTCCGACAGGCAGTCGGTGGGTCTCCGCAGTCTTCCGGGCCCAGTGTCTCAGGTCCTCCTACCACTTTCTACAGTGGGTGCTCTGCCTGCTGTAGACCCCCCGGGTCCACACGTCCTTGATGATGGCTCGCCACAATCCCTTCTTCTGATGGGGGCTGACCTGCAGAGGAAACACAGACAGGAGGACACCATTACATATACAATCCAGCCTGTCACACATATGGCCCACAAATCCCCTTTCATCTCCATTGGCACACACATCACCCAGTGTCCACCATGTACACTACCACCAGACATACGACCCCCCAAATGACACAATGCTTGCACAAACATCTCCATGCAACCTTGTTGCATGCCTCGTGCCCAAGATGTACTCATCTGTTGGTCTGGAAGTCCATACAGCTGCCTATACTGGGATAGGACCCCATCTACCAAAAACTCCAACTCCTCCGAAGTGAAGGCAGGGGTCTTTTCCCCGGTCACACAGGCCATGGTAGGATCCAGGCACAGGTCACAGCAGCACACGCAGTGTATGTGTTGTCCTATGGAAAGTCAGGAATCAAGTGAGATTATAGACAGAAAAGGGCGGTCACGTCCGTGGCGGTGTATACCGTCACCGCTGCTGGTGATCCCCATTGGCTACTGTACTCATGTAGCTGTGGAGGTTGAACTTAGCAGTCCAAGGGGGCCTACTCGCATAGTATTTGTAAATATATACATTAGACCTGGTCCACGAAGCATCCAGATTGCTTTGTTAAACTCGCTTACAGATCTTTTGAACCATTTACCAGGGGGGCAGGGCTTAATCATTGCAGGAGACTGCAATATACAGTTGAGTTGTAAGGATGATTACCAGCAAGAAGGAATCCAGCATGCAGACCCCTGGGACAGGTCGGGCCCGCTCCATGTCACAGCAAAGAAAAGAGGGGGAGCATTAGATCTGTTTGAGAACTTAATAAAAACTATGGGGCTAAGAATAGTAAATGGAAACACAAAGTTGGACACTCCGGCGTTGTCTACATATAGAAAAGGATTATACTCGAGCCATCTAGATTATACTTTAGTAGATGATTGTTGGACCTGGCTTTTTGACAGGGACATCCCCAAACTTTTTGCCTCCTTCCTCCTATTTTTTCTGACCTGTTGTTGTTGGCTTTTGACCTCTGGGCACTTTACCGCTGCTAACCAGTGCTAAAGTGCATATGTACTACTGATTAGTTTATCCATGATTGACTATTTAATTTACTTGTAAGTCCCTGGTAGAGTGCACTACATGTGCCTAGGGCAGGTAGATTAAATGCTACTAGTGGGCCTGCAGCACTGGTTGTGCCACCCACCTCAGTAGCCCCTTAACCCTGGCTCAGGCCTGCCATTGCAAGGCCTGTGTGTGCAGTTTCACTGCCACTTCGACTTGGCATTTAAAAGTACTTGCCAAGCCTAGAACTCCCTTTTTTCTACATATAAGTCATCCCTAATGTGTGCCCTAGGTAACCCCTAGAGCAGGGTGCTGTGTAGGTAAAAGGCAGGACATGTACCTGTGTAGTTATATGTCCTGGTAGTGTAAAACTCCTACATTTGTTTTTACACTACTGTGAGGCCTGCTCCCTTCATAGGCTAACATTGGGGCTGCCCTCATACACTGTTGAAGTGGCAGCTGCTGATCTGAAAGGAGCAGGAAGGTCCTATTTAGTATGGCCAGAATGGTAATATAAAGTCCTGCTGACTGGTGAAGTCGGATTTAATATTACTATTCTAGAAATGCCACTTTTAGAAAGTGAGCATTTCTTTGCACTAAAATCTTGTTGTGCCCTTCAATCCACGTCTGGCTAGGTTTAGTTGACAGCTCCTTGTGCATTCACTCAGAAACACCCCAAACACAGGGTACTCAGCCTCACTTGCATACATCTGCATTTTGAATGGGTCTTCCTGGGCTGGGAGGGTGGATGGCCTACCCTCACACAAAGGACTGCCACACCCCCTACTGGGACTCTGGCAGACAGGATTGAACTGAAAGGGGGCTTGGTGCATTTCGTAGACACTCTTTGAAGTCACCCCCACTTCAAAGGCACAACTTAGTATAAAACAGGGCCTCTGCCCTACCTCATCAGACACTTGCTGGAGAAGAAACCTGAACCAGAAACTACATCCTGCCAAGAAGAACTGCCTGGCTGCTCAAAGGACTCACCTGTCTGCTTTACTACAAAGTACTGCTGCCTTGCTGTTGGCCTGCTGCCTTGCTGAACTGCCTGGCTGCTCAAAGGACTCACCTGTCTGCTTTTCTACAAAGGACTGCTGCCTTGCTGTTGGCCTGCTGCCTTGCTGAACTCTTGTCTGGCTGTAAAAGTGCTCTCCAAGGGCTTGGATAGAGCTTGCCTCCTGTTCCCTGAAGTCTCAGGACCAAAAAGACTTCTCTCTTCCACTTGGACGCTCCGTGCGCCGAAATTTTCGACGCATAGCTTGTTCCGTGGCAAGAAAAACGCCGCACACCGACGCTGATCGACGCGACGCCTTCGGGACGACCGAAACTTTGACGCACGGCCTCGCAAGGACAACGCCGCCCGACTTCCCGGGAGAAATCGACGCAACGCCTGCCGTGAGATCGAAACTTTGACGCATGGCCTCGCAAGGACAACGCCGCCCGACTTCCCAGGAGAAATCGACGCGACGCCTGCCGTGAGATCAAAACTTTAACGCACGGCCTCGCAAGGACAACACCGCCCGACTCCCCAGGAGAAATCGACGCGACGCCTGCCGTGAGATCGAAACTTCGACGCGCAGCCCCGCAGAACGACGCACAGCCGGAAAACAAACAGGATAATCCACGCACAAACCCGGGACATCTGGTACTCCCCGCAAACCACAGAGACTGTCCGCGTGCCGGAAAACGACGCACGACTACCCGCGTGGAAAATAACGACGCAAGACCATGTGTGCTGAGGAGAAATCGACGCACACACCAGTTTTCCACGTATCTCTTCTCCTGTGGCCCTCTGAGGAGATTTTCCACCAGAAACCAGGTACTTTGTGTTTGAAAGAGACTTTGTTTGCTTTCTAAAGACTTAAGACACTTTATATTATCACTTTTCAGTGATATCTTTACAAATTCATATTGCAACTTTGATCGTTTTGACCTAAAAATACCAAGATAAATATTATATATTTTTCTAAACACTGTGTGGTGTATTTTTGTGGTGTTATGCTATGGTGTTGTATGATTTATTGCACAAATGCTTTACACATTGCCTTCTAAGTTAAGCCTGACTGCTCGTGCCAAGCTACCAGAGGTTGGGCACAGGCTGATTTTGGATTGTGTGTGACTTACCCTGACTAGAGTGAGGGTTCTGGCTTGGACAGAGGGCAACCTGACTGCCAACCAAAAACCCCATTTCTAACAATGATGTACTCTGGAACTCTTTTATTGATATGGCTGTATCTCCACGAGACGATAGTGACCACCAAGCTCTCTGTACATCCTTCTTAATTTCCACATTTAATTGCAACACACTGACTAAATGGGTGAAGGGTAATGTTTTAGTTGCGACAAACAATTATAAAAACGTGAGATGGGAAATGGTGGCAGAAGATGTAAATTTTCAGATATCAATATATAAAGTAGTTATATTGACGTTTCTTCCCCTGCAGCACACTGACTTTGTACTGGTTGACCTGATTAATTTGCATGGTATCTTGGTCAACCGATTAAGACCACATTTCCAGGTAGCAAGGAGGCGGATAGAAACTAGGGACAGATCACTGGGCTGGTTCTCTAGTTCCTGCCGACAGGCTAAAACACAGTTATTGGGAGCATTGAAGGTAGGGAGCCGCCGAGAGATAAGAACAACCAGCACTGCATATAAAGTAACACTGAAAAATGCCAAAAAAGAGTGGGAAACCAAACATTGGAATGTTCTGGTAGATGCTCTCCGTGAGAAGGATACAAAATTGTTTTGGAAATTAGTGGCAGGAAAAGGACATCCCCAAATCGTGGAGAGCTATCCAGTAATTCAGCCAGAAACCTGGGTATCACACTTTGGCAATTTGTATAGAGTGGCTCAGATTAGCTGCACCACTGTTTCTCCACCAACATCAGAGGGGTCTCTTACTTTTAATACACCAACTTCTGGGGCAGCTATATCATCTAAATGTGATTTGGACTTCTTTTCCCTAAAAGAAACAACTTCTGCTCTCCAAACATTACGCAAAGGAAAGGCTCCTGCGTTAGATGGTATCCCAGGTGACCTGTATATGTCTCGACCCAGAACTTGGTCTTCATATCTAAATGCAATTAGTAATGAGATCCTGAGGGGTGGTGGGCATCCTCTCACATGGCAAGGAGCAATTATAGTTCCTGTTTTCCAAAAGGGGTCAAGGGAATTACCAGCTAACCACAGACCAATAAGTTTAATTGATGTGAGTCAAAAAGTATTCTGTAAGCAGGTCCTGACTAGACTGCAGACATGGATAGAGGACTCTCGGATCCTCTCCAACTTTCAGGCAGGATTCAGGAAAGGAGTGAGTACGGTAGACCAGGCGTTCAGGTTTAACCTCGTTTGCTGGAAATACCTGATACTCAATATGAGCCACTTGTAAGTGGCCTTTATTGACTTAAAAGCCGCCTTTGATATGGTCCCACAGGATTTATTGTGGAATGTCTTGGAGTCTTACAACCTTGACAAAGAACTGCTGACACTGATAAAGTATCTCCATGAGGGCAATTATGCTCAGGTACGCTGGTCTCAAGGTGGAGATCTGATGAAAACCATACCTGTTGATAGGGGGGTCAGACAGGGGTGTGTCTTGGCTCCCACACTGTTTAACCTCTTTATCAACGGTGTGGTAAATCAGATGATGCATTGTAACCATGATGCCCCGAAGCTAGCAGGAGTCTCTGTCCCCATTTTAATGTTTGCGGATGATACTTTACTGATTTCAAGAACCCTAATGGGCCTCCAAAATGAACTTGATGCTTTTTCTAATTTCTGTGACAAGAGGGGCCTTGAAATAAAGCCAACTAAGACCAAGTGTATGGCCTTTAATCTGCATAAGTCATTCAGGGGGAAAATGATCATAGCTGGACAATTGGTAGAGAGAGTTAGCCAATTTGATTATTTGGGGATTAGGTTAGCGGATGACCAACAGTGGGCGACACAGATTGGAAAGAGTTTGTCCGTTCTCCGGCAGAGGTCAGCAGTGATAGGGAGGAAAATTGCTAACATCTCGGAAGGGGAAATTTCACCTGCTATCACAGTATACAAGGCAGCGGCAGTGGCTGCTTCAATTTATGGTGCTGAGCTATGGAGGTACTGTAATTCTAGAAGCTTAACAACGGTAGAAAAACGATTCATGCGTAACTTCTTGCGGCTGCCGATGAGTACCCCTCTTACACCCCTTAGATTTGATTTAGCTCTAAATGAGATTCACAATTAAATTGCCCTAAGACCTCTTATGTACTGGGTCCGTCTTTGGACATCCAAACACCTGTCCACTTATCAAGCAGCAGCAGCTGAGCTTTTAGCGGATGGTGGCCCGTTAAAAATTCCTTGGTTTAAATATATTAGGGACATGAGTCAATTCATCAAAATGGAGGAAGTGTGGAGAGATCCTCTCACTTTAAGCAAGGAAGAAAAAGCACGTATAAAGCGGTCCTACTGGGAGACCATTTTGGTGCAGACTTGGACTAAAAAGGCCCTAGGTAGTAGGACATTACAGTTTTTAGATCACAAATGCAGTCCCAAATTTGAGGCCTCCATGGACAACATAAATCCTCCCCATACCAAAAGCCTTTTTATTAAATTTAGACTGGGGATTTTGCCACTCAAGACATTCACTGCAAATGGAGTAAGGAGGACAATAACTTTTGCTATTTCTGCCATGAGCAACCAGAGACACTTGCACACTTTATGTTCTTTTGCCCCAGATACTTGGTTCCCAGAAAGAAGTGGATTATTCCTCTATGCAGATCAATGGGGATAAGGAAATACAATACATCCCTATGAATTTTGATGAGCGACACAAGTGATAAGGTAGTTTTTATAGTCGCAAGATATCTCCAAAGTGCAGGGGCTATAAGAAGAAGAGAAATTCCTGCTGACTGATTGGCAAAACCAAAAGTACTCAAGGCTGAAGTAGTTTATTAAGTGAAATTAAGAAAGAAAGGCTCTTAGTTTTTTAAAATCTGTTGTTCGTCCTGTATTGTCATCCAATTTGTGCGTTTTAATAATCTATTTTAGAAGAAACTGTCAAGGCCTTTTAATGTATTATGTGGCACTCTTCTATAGGACACTTTTATGGCTTTTAGCTGAAATAAAATTATTTATTATTATTATTATTACTACTCTATAAAGCCTGATGTTATCCAATGAGGAATAGCATGGCGGTGCAAGACCATTTTCCACCATGACGCGCAACACCAGCGGAGTTACCTTACTTCCACCTGTCCCTACAGACTGGACAGGCAGTCGCCATTTTATGGTGGAAGACAATATTTCGATAATCGAGAACTGCATAATTTCTATAATTTGCACATACATTGCCATTACCAATGTTCCATCATGTTACTGCTCAATGTACACTGAGGTGGTGGTTCCATTTTTCAAATTGACAGCGTACTCAATCTTGTGTCCCTGAGATACCTACCACTGTGGTGGAATCAGAGAAGGAGACAAGACCCCATGTACAGACTTCTTGTGGACTTGGCTACACTGGAGGACAGGCGCATAATACTCACCTGTAGAGTGGACAGGACCACAGTGCTCAATTGGAGCCTGATTTGATATCAGCTATCTGTCATCCCACTGGCATAGTGCAGGTTCTATCAGTGCTCAATTTCCTGGCAACTGGTTCTTTCCAAGTTACAGTGGGCTTGGCAGCAGGAATGTCACAGCCAATGTTCTCAATCATGCTGGCAAGGGTTTTGTCTGCTGTGGTGAAACACATGTGCAGCTACATTGCTTTCCCCCAGATGGAAGATTTGGCCACTGTGAAGGCAGGATTCTATGCAATGGGACATATACCCAACATTATTGGGGGGATTGTCCCCCCCGCCAGAATGAACAAGTGTTTAGGAATCTGAAGAGTTTCCACTCACTCAGTGTTCAAATGGTGTGCCTGGCTGACAAGTACATCTCCCACATCACGGCAAAGTATCCTGGGTCTGTGCATGACGCCTAAGTCCTGAGGAATAGCAGCATCCCAAAGGTGATGGCACAACTACAGAGGCACAAGGTGTGGCTAATTGGTGAGCCTGACTCCCCACCCAATGTATGTCAGTGTATGCCTTCTGGTGTTGACCTCATACTATTGTGTAAGGCTAATGTTTGTCCCTCAATACTTGCAGGTGACTCTGGCTACCCAAACCTATTGTGGCTCCTGACCCCTGTGAGGAATGCCAGGACAGGGGCTCATTATAATGAGGCACATGGGTGAAGCAGGAGAATTATTGAAAGGACCTTAAGCCTCCTGAAGGCCAGGTTCAGATGCCTCCATCTGACAGGCGGATCCCTGTGCAACTCACCCGAGAAGGTCTGCCAGATAGTTGTGGCATGCTGCATGTTGCACAACCTGGCCCTCAGACGACATGTGCCTTATCTGCAGGAGGAGGAGACCGGAAATGCCCCTGTGGCAGCAGTGGACCCTCAGGACAGTTAGGATGAGGAGGCAGAGAATGAGGATGTGGACAACAGAACATCAGTAACATGTCAATACTTTCAATGACACACATGTGAGACAGTGGAACTGACCATTTCTCTGATTATTGATGTTTTCTGTGTGGCTGTAGCAGGATGGCATTCACTTCCTTTGCATCTCTACTTACTGTCACCTATGGCTTCTCATTTAGCAGATATTGGTGATATGACAACAGTGTACCGATGTGATGACTACAGACAGCTACAGGTCATTAAATGTATGCTAACACAGTGTTCAGATCATTTGCACATGATGTGACTGTTTCCATCTAAGCACATTTTCATAACATAAAACACTTTCACTGAGGTTGTGTTTAAGGGTGTTTATTGTAGTGCAAATAATTGACAGAAAATTGCAATGGAATGGGGTGATGGTTGAGGAAAGTCCAGGGTATTGTTCCAGTCTGTTTGTAGTGCAGATCTAGTTTCTAAGGGGCTATAGGAAGGGGAGCAAAGGCAGTTCAAAGTGGACAAGGTGACAAGGTGGGACACAAGGGGGACATTCAGGAGGGTTCATTTCCTGGCGGTGGTCCTGGTCTTGGCAAGTGCCTCCGACTTCTGTCTGGGTCCCAGGGAACGTTTGCAGGGTGGTTCACCTTCTGCCAGGGGAGGGGTGCTGGTGGCCTGTGGGTCCTGTGGCAGGGCCTCCTGCCCACTAGCTGCAGCAGAAGTGGTGGGTTGGTCAGTAGACTGGCTACTGGTAGGGGCCCACTGGTGTGCTGTCTATTCCCTCATGAAGTTGGCCATATCTGCACCCCTGCTATGGAGACCATTGTGGTGTTGAGGGCCTGCAAATCCTCCATGATTTCCTGATGGTGTACCTCCTGCAGGCGCTTGTTCTCCTGCATGTTGGTAAGGATCTGGCCCATCTTGTCCTGGGATTGTTGGTAAGCCCCCAGGACAGATGTGTACTGGGGTTCCTGCACAGGTGGGCACACTGCTGATATAGTGTCCTGGGGACAAAGGTGTGGGGACATCGGGTGGGTGATGCATTGTTCGATACTGATGGGGGAGGCACTGTGGTGGACTGTGAGTGGGCTAGGGTGGCTGACTGACCAGTGGTCCCTGATGGGCTAGGTAGTTCATCCAGATCCTGAAGACCCAGAGTTACTGTCATCACTGGGGGCATCTTCTGGTGGGGGACTGGTTAGTTGTGGCACCTCCTCGCCACTGAGATTGGCTGGGGCAGCTGTGGGGATGTAAGTGATGTATTATGCTTCATGTCTGTGACATATTGTACATCCCTTGCTTCCCCTCCATTGTTGCTGTTGCCCTGCCACCTTTGTTTGGGTATGGTGATGGATTGTGTGCATGTTCCATGCTGGGCATGCTTTGGTGATGGGTGTCCATGCAGGGCTGGGAGGACTGTACATGCATTAGTATAGCATGCAGGGCTTCGCATTGGGGTTAGTCAAATGTGTAGGTGCAGTGTGTGGGATGGAGTGGACTGATGGGAGTGAGGGTGAGGGGGTGGGATGGCATGCAGGTATTGGGGTGATAAGTAGTAAATATTGATTCACCAGTGTCCAGCCCTCCGGCAACTCCAGTGAGTCCTTCAAGATGCAGTATTGCCAAGACTTGCTCCTCCCATGCTGTTAGATGTGCGGGAGGAGATGAGGGTCCACCGCTAGTCATCTGGATTGCGAGCAACTCCTCATCTGTGAAACGGGGGTGCCTTAGTGGGGGCATTGGTGTTGTGTGGTGTGTGTTGTTCAGAGGGTGTTAAGTGATGTGGTAGGGTGTGGGATGTGGGGTGCAAGATGGATGGATCGGTGTTTGTGGTGTGTGTGTAGCTGTCGCAGTGGTCTTCGTGTTGTCTTGTAGCGCTTATTGGTATTCGCAAAGGGTTGTGTGTGATGTGGGTGTGTGTTTTATAGTGCTATGGGTGAGTGTGTGTGGTGTGTGTATGAGTGGCAGGTGTGTGATTTTCATTTAAGCCAATGTTGTGTTGTTTTGTATTTGGGTGTCCATTCTGAGCACGCCGGTGTGGACCGTCAGTAGTTTACTGTCATTGAATGTCCGCAGTGGTGATTCGTGGGTCATAATGTGGTGGGCATTGTTTTGTTCCCGTAACGGTAAGGTTGTGCGTAGTATCACTTTACCACTGACCTTTGAGCTGGCGGATTTGTGTATGTGTCAGTATTATGTCTGTTTTGTGTGTGTGTATGTCATAATATTTCGAACTGATATTTCCCACTGCAGCAGTATGCTGGCGGCTGTCACCGCGGCAGTAAGCGGCATTTACCACCAATATTATAATGCGGGCCTAACTTCACAGCTCAAAGTTCAAGTCATAACAATGTAATATTCCATAAGAAGATACTACAATGCGGGCTAAAGGGGAGAATACAGAAGACACCAAACACATATACTGTTAAGTATAACTACTACCTAAGCTGCTAGGAATACCACAGATAACCCTCTAACTTTACTGGGGGATAAAGAAAGAGGTTCCTCCATTGAAGAAAGTAAAGAAAGAAAAAACTCTATTATACCCAGCTCACTCCATTGCCCTTAAATAAAATTATTTTGCAAGACAGTGGTGAGTTTTATGCTTTTACATTTGATTTACCATCAACAGTTGCAACAGAGTATAACATACGAAAAAAAAGAAAATGTCCCTACTATCAAAGGGATTAAACTACAAGCATGTACCCTAAAAGAAACAAATCTTAACAAACCACTCCCAAAACATCACATTACAAAACTATATCATATTCTTTCTTTGCTCCTGGCAGCTTTAATTAAGTACCTCACAGCATTGCTTATACATAGTGTTAAATGCCTGTTTAATGCTTCATTTTCCTTGATGGAGGGGAATTGTTATCAGATCCTAACTCCTTACAGGGCTTGTTCGTACTCTGTTTCTCTGTGCTTATGGGCTGTGCTGGCTCTCAGCTCTCACTGAGGGCTCGGCAAAGTAATGCAGTATTTTCTATAGTAAGACTAGGTGGTAAACTCTGTTCCGCCAGCTGAGTTTGTGCAGTTTTGCCACTCCCCTTGGAGCATGGAGTTCGGCAAAAACTCCTATACGGAGTTTACCGGTGCCCACCTACAAATATATTTTAAAAATCCTTCTCAAGCAGTGCCTGATCTTAATATGGCCATGGATGAGGCCCTTCCCCTTGCACTAGCTGGCTTGTGCTGAGCGGGTGGTCAGTGTGGGTTTTGCCATACGCGTCCTTTCTAATTTTCTCACCCTGTTTTCCGCTGATGTTGGCGGGGATGTCCAGTCATGTTTGTGACTCTGGAAGTCATTTCATGCTCCAGGCTCCCCTGGCCATTTGCCAGTCTGAGTTTGCCTGAGTTTGCTTTTGTTTGATATGTGCTCACCCAACAAAGAAAGGAGAGGCTCTGGCACAGCACAGGTGCTACAACGTACAGCTAGTCTCACTCTCAACATGACAAGCAACCAGACATCATCTGTCATTCATGACACAGAGGAGCTCACAGGAAGCAAAGACCACTCGGTTCCTTGTGTAAGTGCAACAGCAAACTTGTGTATTTATCTACTGAACTGTAGCTAGTGGGGTAGTTGCTGTCTCCTCTGCAATGCCACTGTTTGACAAGGGTCAGAGTATTTGGTGAAAGAAGGATGAAGGATTACTTTAAGGTCTGAAGAGTATCTGCTGTTTGAATGTATTGACTTTTGGAGTGTGCTCACGAAGATCAGATAGACATAAAGTAGGTTGATTGTATTTGTGCATTAATTTAGGGGAACCCATTGAGTGAAGCTATTGTGATGATGGTGGTTTGGCTGGAAGGAGTAGCTGTCATCATTTTAGTGTGATCAGCAAGTTTCAATGCAAGCATTTTGGTGAGTTTGGCTTGGTTTGGTGAGTTTGGGTTCTCAAGGCCTTATGGGCTGAAAATTGCAGTTTGATCTGCAATTGTAACCAAAGGTTTTCAGCCGCATGTCATTACTAAAATGTGCAGTAGTGGTAATTCCATATATGGAAATACCGTATCAGTAAATCGGAGTCACCCATGACGAAGGCCGTGGATATACTGGAATCATTAGTAAAATAAAAATGTGATATATGACTGCTTTTCAAGTTGTTGCCCTGGGTAAATGTAACCTTTCTACCTCTCAACTGCAGCGCACCCTTTGCCTCATAAAATAGTTCACATTGGGTTAGCTTTATTCCCCTTACCCCTGCCCTCCATTTCGATGGATATAGTGCAATTACTTCATTGTTAATTTTCCTGTGTTTAATGGCATGTGTTGGAGCATGATTTATATTGGCGCTCTCGTGCCAATTGACTTTGCATGAGATTGCATAGTCTTCAAGAAGGGCTCATTTGCATGGCATCACAATAGAAGCACAATGATTGCAGCACAAAGCAATGTAGATGAGGTCTGATAGGCTTCATCTGCCATGTTCATATAGTGAAGTTCTATTAATATTTATTATAATAATTGTGCTGTATTTCCTGGGGTGATAAATTGGAATTGCCAGGATCCTGTGACAGGCAAGCACCAGACATCAAGAAGATCACATGTTTGTTGAAAGTTGTTGTTCTGGCTTAAATGTTGTGGTTTTAGAAGCGAAAAATAAGAGTAATCAACCTGGATTATTTTATTTTTTTGTGGGCTCTTCATCTATTAAATGATATGGATTTCCTCCTTGTTAGACCACTTAAAAAACCATAGAAACGTAATTCAACAACATACCATTTTGATGAAACAAACAACGGACAAGGTGAGAGGAACTCTGAGGAATCTTGCTGAGTTCTTATGTGACTGCAGAATTCCGCAGAGTAAAACTCTTCGAGTTCCGCCCACCCTCACTCTATATAGTCTTCTCTATAGAGCAAGGGTGCAGCCTGCCATTTTGTCTCCCAGCTCTGTACTGCTAATCAGTTCAGTCAGAACTGCCTTCACTGCCTCTACTTGTAACCCTACACTAAAGTGGCTTTTCTTTCAATGGAGTCCCATTCCAACACTGTCACATACTGTTGGTGCTTCTGACCTGAATAAGTAAACTTATAAGGGGATGCGAATAGGTCTGTGAACCTTTTGACTATGCTTAAGATGTTCCCACCATATATCCCGTACATGCAGATCAATAACAATCAATATAACCACTAAGGGTGTGGGGTAGTAGGGGTTGGGGATGGAATTAACCAGTGTTCCCTCAACGGGCGGTATCAATTAGGTCGCCTTAAAATACGAGATGGAGAAGGCATGAGCGAAGAGTGTCCCAGGAATGAGAAACTGTGTTGTCCTAGGGGGGGAGGAAGGGGGAGTTCCCTTACATACTAGGTGGTCTCACACACATAATAGTGTCTTGCTTCATCATTTGACCACCAAGCCCCACCCAAGTAAGATGATACTTCTTGGGCGGACTCGACCTCTTGGTTAAAAGAACCAGAGGGAGTGCTGAAATTAATCTGGCTGGATAAATTACGGGGATCCAGATGCGGTGGAGATAAAATTACCACACATGTCACCAATTAATACTAGTTAAATTTTAATGGAGGTGCATGTCGGTGAGATTTAGAACTGGGGAGGAGACTCACTGGAGAATAATGTCTCTTAGAGTCTAAAAAGGAATACGTATGACCAACATGTTTCTGCCCTCTCAAAGTGCTGGTAGGTCAGGGGCATTCGTCAGGGTCTAGGATCCCGGAGCACTAACAATAAGTGAAGTGCTCAAAGTGAATCATAAAGAGCCTACCTGAACAGGTGGTTCATGGTGTGGTAGGTCTGTAATGGCTGATAAATGAACCACAAATTAATAAGGGTGAGAGGTGGCACACCACTGCACACAACACAGCAAAAAAGACGTGACAATGTTTAGAACAAGTGAAAAGACACTCACACACAGATGCACTACTGACTTACCCCGGAGTCAGGGGCGATTGGCCTCTGGTCTCGCACGAACCTGGACGCACGGCGTCCTCCGGGTCCAGCCACACCGGAACCTCGGTTGCTTAATTAATACGCCTTCTATACGCCGACGCTTGATTTACATTAATCGCCTCTGTCCTCCTTCATTAGCATAAATACCTGGCCAGCACTTCACTCTACACTAGAGCGGTCTGTCACCGGCACGTAGGTACTCTCGACGGTAATCCCTTTGGAGTGGTAAGTTTGATCTTCATGGCGTTTTTGGATTCTTCTTTCACCTTGTCCTAGAGACAAACCCCCTATCCTTTTCCTTCCCCCTCTAACCTTCCATCTCCCTTCCTCCCTACTCCTAAGAGTGTGACTACAAGGGAATACCCCTTCCCCAGGCGCTATTCAGACCAGAGGCCAATCACCCCTGACTCCGGGGTGAGTCAGTAGTGCATGTGTGTGTGAATGCCTTTTCACTTGTTCTAAACATTGTCACGTCTTTTTTGCTGTGTTGTGTGCAGTGGTGTGCCACCTCTCACCCTTATTAATTTGTGGTTCATTTATCAGCCATTACAGACCTACCACACCATGAACCACCTGTTCAGGTAGGCTCTTTATGATTCACTTTGAGCACTTCACTTATTGTTAGTGCTCCGGGATCCTAGACCCTGACGAATGCCCCTGACCTACCAGCACATTGGCAGCCACTCATGTGGTCACACTTTCAAATGCATGCATTATTTTTCTCTATATGACTTCATTTTTATGCAACTTCAACACTCAGAATACATGAATATTTATCAGTAATATCATAAATGAGATCAGTGTTAACAATACCAGGTGTAAACCTGCCATTCTACTTGGAAATCATGGTACCCCCGTGCCATATGAATTTAATAATGTTCTACTGCTAAAGTTCACTGTCTGAGGACTTACTCAAAATCTAGGGAAGACATTAGAAGTCTGCTGATTTAGACCAGTATTAGGCTTTGTATTTGGCCTTTGATCCACCTTAAATTAAAGCTGTGACAGATGTGTCAAGAGGCAGAGGAGCCAATTGCTACAATTATGTTGGCCGAAAACATTTCCTAGTTTATTGGAGCTACAATTTGTAATACAGTGGAGAAGATACTGGCTAGTTCTGTTCCTCTTCAACCTCTGTTTTAGAGAAACTACTTCCAAGTTTTGTGTCAACATCCAAGGAAGGTCTCTTTCCCAAGGTTAAAGTTACGTCAAAAAGGGAAAAGTCAAATGAGGATGCCATTGAAAAGCTTAAACAAGTGCAGTGATATTCACAGTAAGATGTAAAAACAGTTTTTTCCTTCAAGGAAAAAATCCTTGATGGAATTATAAAAATCTACTGGCCTTGTTCTGTCTCCCTCAGGAGGATGAGATGATTTTAGAACCAGATGACTCAGAGGCATTTCATGAGGATGATATTATATTAAGGCACCCTCATTACATCAGGACTAAAGAGGGCAAGGAAAATGAGAAAGATGAGGACCCCCAGCAGCCTAAGATGATCCTTATGGCTCAATTCGTAGATGGCCTCTTTGAGTCAGTAGAGATTATTCACAATCACTCCTTTAATAGGATTCTCTCCCCAAGCACTGACACTTATGTAAAGCATTGAGAAAGGTCAGACACCTTCTAAGGGTGAAATGGCCTATTTGAACCTTGAAAGATAAATGGCCAGATTTACAAGGCCCAATTGCCACTGCAGCATCACTTTTAGTGATTCTCCGTTGGTGCTATGTACTGCGATGTATTTACAAGGTGGTGTTAAACCACATTTTATAGTTTAACGCCACCTTGTAAATAAGCCCCTTCACACTCTGTACTTTGCATGGAAGGGGTGTGCAACGGATGTTGCTGTAGGCATGCCACAGCTTCACCCATTGCATTTTGACGCTGCCCCAGATTTATGAGTTTTCGTAAACCTGAGACAGCACCTCAATCCTTTCATTTCTCCTCATTTTTTGCTCTTTCTATGTATGCTGCAGAAAGTGCAAAAGGCCATTGAAGATTGTTTTAATGCAATTGTTTTTGTGCAGGAAAGTGTCCCTTTCTGCACAAAAACAATCTCCCCCATGGTACAACGCTGGCTCCACTGGTGTTCTGCAGCAAATTTAGCACCGGTGCAGGGGGGCACACAGGGTTGTGATGTGTTCTATTAAATACGGGAATATCTGTGTTTTGAAAATGGCGGAGCATGGCATTTCTCTTAAATTTGGGCCAAAGTGTCTTCCTCTCTGAAGATGAAGCCAAAAATGTCTACCTTCATCAAGATATTTGCCAGTAATGATACCAGAACAATCCTCTGGTCTGGTCTGGCCCGGTTTCTCTGCAGAATAGGTCCAGAGGGAGATTTGCTTGCAAGGAAAAGCCAATTGTGACTTGTCTTCAGAGAGACTTAGGCCCATTCTGAATAGCATAGGCTCAAGGCTGGATGAACTGCTGTCATCTGAGGCAGTCCCAGTTATCCAAGGACTCATCTTCAGGGATTTCTTTGTTAAAACTTTGATGGCCTTGGGTAAGGTTCTAGTCTCGGTAATGAGGTTTTCAACCTCTACCTTTATTTGATGGCAGTCATGGTAGGGGCTGTATCTCTACCCATGCCCAAACGCAAGGATCCTAGGGCCAGATGTAGGAAGGCATTAGCGCCTCGCAAACAGCGAAAAACACCGTTTGCGAGGCGCTAATGCCCTCACACGATGCTGAAACACATATTGCGAGTTGGTACCGACTTGCAAAATGTGTTTCAGACTCGCAAATAGGAAGGAGCGTTCCCTACCTATTTGCAAGTCGCACCGCGATGTAGGGTTGATTTGTGACCGCGAAAGCGGTCGCAAATCAACCCGCAGTTACCATCCACTTGAAGTGGATGGTAACTCATTCGCAATCGGGAAGGGGTCCCTATGGGACCCCTTCCCCTTTGTGAATGCTCACAATAATGTTTTTTCAGAGCCTACTCTGAAAAAAACAAAAACAAAAAGGTTTCGGTATTTTTTTCTATTTGCAGCTCGTTTTCCTTTAAGAAAAACGGTCTGCAAAGAGAAAAAAAAAAGCTGCTTTGTTTAAAAGCAGTCACGGACATGGTGGTCTGCTGTTTCCAGCAGGCCACCATCCCCGTGAGTTCCTAGACTCGCTATGGGGTTGCAAACTGCGACCCACCTCATAAATACTTATAAGGTGGGTCTTTGCGACCCCATAGCGAGTCGCAGAAGGTGTCTGAGACACCTTTCTGCATACCAATTTGCGAGTTGCAAATTGCGAGTCGGAAGGACTCGCAATTTGCAACTCGCAAACTGGTTTCTACCTACATCTGGCCCCTAGCACCTTACCGTGAGCAAAAGATGTGGTAGATGGATTAAAACAAATATGATACCTGCTTCCCCACCGGTCATTGAGGTGAGGTGTTGTTATTTGGAGATCAAACTTACAGTTGACTGTTCTATCAACTGTTTGGGTGCAGCTGGTGGTGGTGGGGGGGGGCAGAACAATGTAACTTGTAAGCAATTGGAGACAAATAAGATGCTTGGGTTTTCCACACAATCTAGAGTTTTACCAGGGAATAAATGACCTTTCCAAAGAGGTGCCTTGGCCTAGAAATATCCTTACTACTTGACATAAAAACAACTGATAGATGCAGAATTGTTTTTGCTTCTGGAAAACAGAGTGATCAAAATGTCACCAAAAAAAGGTCTGTAAGCAGTGTGTTTTTACCAAAAAAGAAATGGAAGGAATTCACCTTTTTAGAAATATGCTTCAGAAGCATAACTGGATAGGCCGCTGGACGACATCGATGGTTACCTATCCATCCCAACCTCACTTTGGACATCTGCAGTTCATCTAGGACCATCACACCTACGTGTTTTGTGTTCTATCATTTGCAATCCCTGCTTCTCCACAGGTTACTCACATCCACAAGTGCTGTTCTTACACAGATGTGATTGATCTCCTAAGCAAGATTAAACTGAAGCTTCAATGGTGACAGCAATCTGTGAAAGTGCGGAACAGAATAGAGGCCCTCAGATCTTCCTTAAATATAATTAGCAAATTGACTGTCATTAAAATGAGCTGGGGGACAAGATGCAAATCGCTTAATAAGGATGGAAGTTAACCCAACCAGAAATGCCAGCTTTACATTAATTGTTTGCTGTAGCTGGCCATTTTGTTTGTCCTAAAATACTAAATAAGACAGAGGATGGAAAGCTATATTCTTCTGAAAAGGGCAAAATGCCTGCTGCCCATTACATCAACAGATCAGTAGTTCTGACAGACCTATCAATGGTCTCTGGAACTATTTCACAGAGAGAACAGTATGTCAGTAATGGTGAAGTACATTCCCAGTAAAACCAAGGTTTTTTTGGATTGGAAGTCCAGACACGTGGTAGACTTTGCCAATTGGAGACTAGATCCTCCAGTATCCCAACATAAAATGCTTCTGTGGTAATGTAAGAAATTGGGGAATTACCTGAGGGGATACATTTACAACACCAGTAATAAAAATAACCACAGTAATTGTCAAGATGAGCTTCTCAAGTCACTAAAGTAACATTAGCTCACTCCCCTGGAAGATATGACACAGAGTAGGAAGGCTTAACTTAGAGGCAATGTGAAAGTATTGATGCAGTACTCAAACATTAATAAAGTTGAATCATAACACAAGAGAATCCCAAACCAATTAGAAAAGTAAAGTAAATTGTAATACATACAATCACACCAAAATACTATAAATGCTATAAGGGAACCAGAGTTATGAACTTTAAATTAAGGTTCAAAATAGCATAAAAACGCGTTATACACCAGCCCCAGTTTAGTTGCACTTGACATGTACCTAGGTGCAAATTGAGACCAACTGCAATGGAGGGCAGACCGAATACAGAAACCTGGATTATTCCTGGATGGACATTTTGGGCTTCATTACGAGCCTGGCGGTCTTAAAACAGCAAATTCTGTGGTGGCACTTTTCCTCCACTGGAGGGGCAGGCAGTGCTCGCTGTCCTAACCCACCAGGGCAGTGCTTCTTGCAGGGTTATGAGGGGATTACGAGTCCCCTCTCCTCTGGCGATTGCATAGCAGTATCCCACCATGTAAAGGCTAGCAGAGAGGGGCTGTAGGGTGCCCCATGGGCCCCCCTGCCCAGCAGCAACGCAGTGTTTACTGTCTGCTTTGCAGAAATTGTACAATGTGAGGGTGCTGATGCACCCTGCTGGCTTCAGCATTGCCGGCAGCTCGATTTCAAGCCAGAGACAATGCTTTAGCCTGTTTCCTGCTAGGCTGGAGGGTAGAAAGCTAGGTTTCCGCCCACCAGCCTAGCTCGAAACTCTTAATGGGTCCAGCGGGGAGGTAGCCTGTGTGGCCGCAACCTCCCTGTCAGAAGTTTGGTGGACGGTGAAAACCGTCTGCCGAACTCCTAATGAGGCCCTAAGTGTACTTATAGTTCCTTGAAATCAATGAAGCTCTTGACTGTGCAAAGTACCTGAAAAGTGTCAAAAACAAAGACGATGTGGGTAGCAGAGGAGATAATGCAACAAAAATAATGCCAGAGATACATCTATTCCTTACTGTTGCTGGGGGGGTGATACATCTGTTTCTTACTGCTATGTAGGGGAGGTGATACATAGGTTCCTTATTGCCACAGGGAAGGTGATGAATTGTTTGCGGCACGATGCATCTGTTTCTTACTGTGGTGCAGTGTTGATGGAGATAATGGTACCCAGGGATGATGTGTCGGTGATGCATTGAAGTCACGGTTCATCAGTTCCACAGCGATGAGCAGTTGTGGAGTCGGAGAGGTGTCATGGGCTGCGGTGATGCGGTTCTCAAAACCCAGAAAGCAGCAGTTCTTCAGAGGCACTGCAATGAAAAGCAGGAGCCAGCGCTGAAATCCAAGGTCAATGCCTCAAGTGGGAACCACATTTAGGCCCAAACATTGGCTCCAGGATACTTGCAGCCGATGCATGGATTTTTCTTCTTGTAACACTAAAACATCCCTCAAGGGCCCACAACTGGATTTAACACCACTTGACAGGACAGGACTCTCAGAAGAGGAACCCAGGTGCCGGCAGAAGAAGTATTTGATGTCCCTGAGACTTCTTAACAGGAGGCAAGCTCAACTCATGCCTTTGGAGAAACTTGGAAAGCAGGACACAGAAATTGAAGTCCGGTCCTTTAATTCCCAGGAAAGAGGCAACAAGCAGCAGGCCTTCACAAGAAAGCAACAGGCAGAGTGGCAGTCCCTCCTATAGCATTCAGCTCTTCTTCCTGGCAGAATGTCCTCAGTCCAGAACTGTTCTGACTGTATGGTGTTAGTGGTCCAGTATTTACAAGAATTTCTGGCTTTGAACTAGGCAAACTTCAAAGAAGAGTCTTCGTAGGGCACAAGACCCTGCTTTTCCCTGCCCTGGTTCCAGACACACTACAGGGGGTTGGAGACCGCTTTGTGTAAGGACAGCCACAGCCCTATTCAAGTGTCAGTGACAGCTGCCCCCACCACTCTAGCTCAGGAAGGGCCATCTGCCTGGTGATGGCTCATCAAGCTATTCAAGGCACACCTCAGCTCCCTTTGTGTGAGTGTCTCTAGAGTGTATATACAAGAGCCCAACTGTCAGCCAACCCAGATGGGTATACTACAGATAGGCAGAGGCCCAGAAAGGTTGAGCAAGAATATTCCCACTTTTAAAAAGTTTCATTTTCAAACTTACAATTGGTGAGTTCAGAGACCCCAAAACTCATAGCTCTCTCGGTTCTCAATGGGAAATTACACTAAAAAGATATTTTAAGGTAACCCCCATGTTACCCTAAGGAAGAGATAGGCCTTGCTATAGTGAAAACAGAATTAGCAGTATTGTATAACATACCAGTTCTTGTCCTGCCTTTTAAATACAATGCACCCTGTCCACGAGCTGCCTTGGGCCTACCTGAGGAGTGACTTCCAGGCAATAAAAGGGAAGGTTTGGGCCTCGTAAATGGGTGTACTTGACAGGTCAAAAAAGCAGTTTAAAACTGCCCTCACAGGACACTGCAATGGCAGGCCGGAGCCATGTTTAGAGGTCTACTGAATGGGTGGCATAACTTGTGCTGCAGGCTCACTAGTAGCATTTGATTTACAGACCCTGGGTGCACACAGTGCACTGTAGTAGGGACTTACTAGCAAATCAAATATATCAATTATGGATAAACCAATCACCAATACAAATTAGAAAGGGAGCACTTGCACTGGTCAGCAGTGGTAAAGTGCACACAGTCCTAAAATTAGCAAAAATAAAGTTCAGCACAAGATAATAAAAATAGGAGGTCAGAAGCAAAAGGACAGGGGAAATCACACCAAAAGAGACCAGGTCTAACACTTTTGAACCCCTGAGGTACGGTACATGGTCTTTAAAAGTGGGGCATTTAGAAAGTAAATGCTGCCACATCCATAAAATGACAATTGCCAAAAAGCTACTTTCATTGTGGAATGCTCTTATCTTTCTATGAGAAAAGTAGAAAAGTAGGTCAATAATTCAATGGTGAAGTTGGAGTTTAAATAAATATTTAGTTAATGTACTTTTTTTATGCTTGTTTAGGTTAATTTGCGTTTCTCCAGCTGCCCAATCAGTACTTGACTAAATGAGGTCTGAAGCCCACTCCCAGAGCAGAGACAATGACCTGCATGTGAAGAGATGTTTTCTTCTCCTTGCATAAACCAGTAAGGGTGGACCCAGAAACTACATTTTAATAATTAAATATGAGCCAAGACCTGTAGAATACAAACCTATATTCCTGAAGCCATGTTGCCTCCAAACCCAGTGGGGCTGGAGAAGTCCCAGCGCCATTTTTGAGTGACCAAAGAGGCGGGGAATGCTAATTCCAGTGAGGATTCCTCTGGGCAGGCACTTAGGCTCTGCACAAGGTAGAATATATTTCCCTGTTTTGGAATTTAGGATTAAGGTGCACTGTAGGATTGTTTACATTAGAGCAAACAGGAACCATTGAAAACTTGAGTAGGGTTGCCCCTGAAAACCTTTACCTCATTGGTTAGCAAGGAGCCTGGAGTCATTACCACCCACTACTTAGTGCCAACCATAAGTGTTTTACATCTTAAGGAACCCACCTCAGAAAAGTTTCTTGAACTATAGAAGAACAGAAGAAGGACAGCATCTGCTGTTTGAGAACTGTGAGGAGACCTGAAGGGCTAGATTCCGTTCCACTTGTACGTAGGGCAAGAAGTGGACTCAAAGAGCCCATTGGCTGACCTCCTGTGTGACTACAGAGACAAACAAGCTGTACGAGACCATTTCACAGAATGCTCAGTTGACCAAATGCAACTGATCCTGGATAAAACCCTGTTGACCGTCTCTGCTGGAGTGAGTCCTGACCCCTAAATACTGTCTCTGGGATACTGGGATCTTGGCATTGTCTAACTTAGTTGTGGAAACATTTTAACTTTCAGCTACTGGATGACCAGGACTAACCACCAGAGAAGATGCAGGCAAGGTACAACTCACTGAGCTAAAGAAATAGGTTTCTCCAGCTTAGACCTTTTTTGCAGCACCAAAACTATGTTAGAAGGCCCACTGTAGGAAGGTGTCTGGTCTCATGGAACTCATCATCAGATACAACCAGTTTCTGAGCTCCAAAAAATACAGTAAGGGCCTAATGTAGATGTTGGCAAGTGTCTCTTTGCTCCATCAGGGAGACAGGAAATTATTTTGTCGCCTCGATGGAGGTGCTGCCTGCCAAATTTAAAAATGACCACCAACCAGGCAGTCATTTGTTAAATGATTGACAGGAACCCAGTGGTTCCTATCAATGCTTTTTGAGGTCTGGTACATTTCATTTTAGAATCCCAAAGCAGGAATTTCTTTTTTTTAAATAAAACAAATACTCATCTCACCAGGGGAGTCCTCTCCTTTCACTACCCCTTACCACCAGGGTTTTTCATGGCAGGGACTGACAGTGAAAACTGACCTTTAATTCCACACATCTAAATCATGTGGGCAGAATTAGAGGTGTACCTCTGTAGGCCCTTGCTTCACAGGGCAATCGAAGGGGTTTTAATCATGACAGAGATGGAGTAGTTTACACTGTGATGAAACCACCTGCATCTAAATCAAGAGGGTGAATCTATGTCTTGGCGGTATATATGTTCTATCACCATTGCAATAGGGTATACATACTGCCAGGATATAAACTGGGCCCTAAGTCTAAGGGCCTGATTATCAGTCTGGTGCTCACTCGACCACCAGACTCGTGGTGGCCAGCAGGACCACCCCTGATGTGGAGGTCCGACTGTCACATTATGATGAAGGTGATCAGACTGCCAGGGTACCGCCATCTCTGCTGGGATTTTTCATGGCAGAGCCCCTGCACTTCCCATGTACTTGGCACTACGAGCCGGTGACAATGCTGCCACCACTTTCCCACTGGGCTGACAGGTGGAAACCTAATAATAGGTCTGAGTTCTCCACTACTTTGGATGCCACCCTGTTGAGAGTTTGGTGGAGTTTTGGGAGTTTTGCTCTGTGTTTCCAGTCACTTATAAACAGTTACTACTGATTAGTGCTTTAATTTTTCTTTGTGGTTTCTGTTTCAAATTTTGTAAAGATTGACATCTCTCATTAAGTTTATTTTTTTCAGTTTGGTGTCATTGTACTTGTTAACTTTTCCTCCAATTTAATTAATAAGAATGGGATTTTTATTGTGTAAATCTGAATTTTTACCTCCTTTGGTACTTCTAAATGCTTTACATGTTTTCTCTAAGGTAAGCCCACCTGCTCTGAGCTATAACTATGGGGTTGTGCTCAGTTTAAAATTACTGAAAACTCTGCATGACCCTACCAGGTTAATTACTTTATTTCTTGAGCTAGACTACAATCCACCCCAATTAATAATTTACCTTCTTTCATTGATGTTCAGCTGTGGGATCCAGAACCTGTGTTTAGCAGTAGCACTCAGTTCTAAAAGTAGAAACTAAATTGACAGCATCAATTATTTTTAATTGGCTTAAGATCAATAATTGGGTCAATTTTGATTTTTTTGAATAAATTAATTTCCTATTAAAATTTTTGTACCATAACCTTTTTAGTATATTGAAGTGGACATGTCTACCATGGATATGCTTGACATGGTGAAGATGAGAAACGAGCAAATACAGGGGGTTGAAGTTGAACAAGGAATGCAATAATGGGGATTTCCAGAAAGGCCTCAGTGTCACGGTTTTCACTGGGCTTACCGTCGAAGCTGATGAGGGTTGGGGAACGACCCTGATTCCGGCAGGTTCTGCTCTGGCCGAGGTAGGGGTGACCCCTTCTGGTAGCCACGGTGCTGTTTGACAGTAGCAAGCCACTACAGTCCGTGCCCTCCAGAAGGAGTCCCAGAGGAAAAACCCCAACAGGAACTCCCTGAAACAGAAGGAGGACACAAGGACGTTAGAACTGAAGATCCGAGAGTACAAGAAAACTGGAGACGAAGACAGATCAGGAATAACTGGATCCACAAGAGGAAACCAGCCGGAGCGTGACTACCACCAAAGGAGTGTTGCAACGCAATGAGCAAGAAGCTGAATTCCCCTTATATACCCCTAGACAGGAAGTAGGAAACAGGAAGTAGAAACACCACCATCTTGGATTGGGGAAGAGAGTATAACAATGAATAAAGAACATGCGTCCAAACAAAGAGAAACAATGCATGCTGGGAAGAGAGGAAGTGAGCAGCATGCTGGGAAAGAGAAGGACATGTATAAAAGAGGATCATGTGCAAACATCCGGCTTTTGCTTGTATGGCCGGTAAGTGGTGGAAAAGAGGGTTTCCTAATATGCCAGAATGTTAAGTGCACTAAATGCGATATGCGCGGCAGGTTCGAGACCCAACTCGGGGTCTCATCTCCTGCCGCGTCTGCCCTTGCGGCAGAAACGAAAGAAGGGGGCGCGGCGAGTGCCGCGACCCCTGGCCGGGCTCGCAGCTTCTCCCGCGGCCCGCCTGCAAGCCGCGGCTTCCCCTACGGCTTGCATGCAGGCCACGGTGTTTACCAAATGGCGTGCGGCGGCGGCCCGTGCTTATGGCCGGGGCCGGCGCGGCGTGATACTCAGGGTCTGGGAAGTGGCCCTACAACTACATACCACTTCAACAGAGGATGAAGAGTTTGAGCAAATTCAAGACAAGGATGGGCAAGAGAAAATCTGCTTCAAAATGGAGTCTTTGTCACACCCTCTAGGGTTGGACCTGATGCAGATTCCTACAGCCTAAGCCCTTCTGAGCTCACCATCTGCCAGATGAATTACGGCAACAAGCTGTTTGCAAGGGAACTTCAGGACAAATTGGCAGCTTTGGCCCTGGAGGAGATTAAGCTAATCATGGTTATTCTTGCATCAGATTCCACTAACAAACTTGCTCTCTTCTTGCCAATGACCACTTCAGGATCAACACATGAAGACATATCTCCAGTGACAATGGGGTTGACACCCACTACCATCATCATTTCTCTCAGATCATCTTGAATTTTCTGAATATTGCAGATGTTATCACACACAGATTCAGAAACATTAGCTATATCTGTATTTTTGTTATACACCTTACATATTTGCCCATTTCCTCCAAAACGTTTCTCACTTTGACACACTTTAGCAAAGTGGCCAATTGTGCCACACAATCTGCAGGTTACTATCCTTGCAGGACAAGCCTTGAAGCTATTATTATGGCCTGCATTTCCACATTGAAAACAGATGTTAACTTGTTTGAAGAAAGACTTACTCTCATTTCGAGGTTGCAAATTATTCCTACATTCTTTAAGTCTAACAGCACCTACCACTTCCGCAAACTCTTTAAATAGTCACTACGAGAGAAGGATTACTCATAGAAAGCAGCTTCTGCTGTATATTTTTTGTCAGAGCATTTGCAAATTTATTGATCCCTGACCAATTGTTCAGTGAAGGCTTCAAATTGACAGTCAGCACTAACCTTCCTCTAAGCTGATATGAAGGAATCTATATCCTTCCTAGTTCTTTGCTCTCTTTTGAAGAATTTATGTCTGATGACCACAATGCTTGGCTGAATGTCAAAATGTAATTCTAATTATTTGACTGGTTCAACATATTCATATAACTGTTCTTCTTCATCGTGGTTTCTTACTGAAGGTGGTAGATGTTTAAAAAATGGACCTGCCTTTGAATCCTAATGAATGCAGCAACATGCATTTTTTTCTTTCTGCTCTATAACGCGAGGCGCCTATAGCCCCAAATATGTGACAAAAGCCTCAAACCTATTTTTCCATTGCACAGGTTGAGAACTCTTTACTTCTTGAAAAGGCGGTGGTAGTGTTACTGATTTTATCCTGAAAATAAGAGTGTCTGATATTATAATAATTCGGCAAATTGAACCCCACCATTGTAGTTTCAAATACAAACATTGCGTTTACAGCTCACTCTCCAACAATTACAAAAATTATAACAATTTGTCTAAACACATGAACTTTACCATACATAGAATTGCTTGAACATATCGTCCCTTTATGAACTTTGTATATGTATGAAAAAAAAACATCACATGCATACACTTCACCTGAATTTATGTGTGGCATCCACCCTAAGTTGTACACATAAAACACAATGTCCCTCATTATGAGTTTTGCGGGAGGTCCAAGCACCGCCAGCCCTATTTGGAGTTCACCGCAGGGCCGGCAGAGGGAAACAGTATGAACAGGGCCTTAACATTGCAGCCGGCTCGTAATTAAGCTGGCGGCAATGTAGAGGTGCACGGGTGTTGCAGCACCCGTCGCGTTCCACTGCCTGTAATTTGGGCAGTGGAATGCACAATGGGGCTGTGCATGGCGTGAAAAGGCTGGTGGTATGGGGACTCGTAATATGGAAGGCTGCTGGTCTGGTGTATTAAGACCGCTGGGATTGCCAGGCTGCCGGCTGGCAGCAACCAGGCGGTGTCGGTGGTCCAACTGTGTCGTAATGTGGTGGTCAGACCTCCACGACGCGGCGGTCCGACCGCCACTGTGAGTCTGATAGTCTCAAGACCACAAGACTCATATTAAGGGCCAATATCTCATCAGTATGCAGAAATGTACTTGGTGTGCGCATCCCTGCAAGTATTAAGTAGTTAGATCCTCTCTGTAATACGCTGGTGCCAAAATCATAAGACTGCACTTCCCAACATATGCTTTAACTGGATGTGGAGATAAACTTGGTATGCGTATCACCGTCAGAATCAAATTGGTTATATTGAAATACTTAGTGTACGTATCACCGTGAGAAACAAATGGTTGATTCCACGTGGACATACGCAGCATCCAATGTCGTTAGACTACACTTCCCACTGAATAGCGCTTCACTAACACATAGATCTGACTACCCTAGGTCTAGCTCACAGCCTTGTCAATCATGCTCTCCGCACACTCACATAACAGGCTTCCAAATGTGAGGAATTCTCGATAAAGCACATCACGATCTCTTAATCCTGAAGTTTGAAGATCTCCTGGAAAAAACTGTGGTCTTGGAAGCTGTCAGCTTCAGGTAAACAAAAATACTTTCAATCAATGTTGTCAAAAATAATCTGAATGGTCAAAGAAGAAACCTGTCAACTCGTCGCCAATAAAATTGTAGTAATCGCGCTGATCCTCATTAAAGGAAAGAAAGTATTTATTTCATAACAGGCGCCGCATTGGAGCACAACTTTCATCACTCCGTACAAAAACGACTCCGCTCCCCAACTGTCATGGCCAGCCCCACCGATCACATCAGATATCGAACGCTACACATCACAAAACCTTGTATGAATCTTACAGAGGCAGCGTACATTACATGAATTGCCATTACACTCTCCCATTGTCAAAGATCACCTTAGCAGTACAGCCATTGACAAAACTCAAATGGCAGTTTAACAGGAGATGTTTATGGGATTTAAAATAGCTCATAGCTGTTTCGGGTATGCCTAAACCTTGGTCCTCCATTACACTCTAACTATTGTTAATGGCATCGGAAGGTTGTGTATTAAAATCTCCACAAAGCAGCATCAAGCACTTCCCTCCTTTGATTTCCTCAGTTTACCAGCAATGGCAACCTCTCTAACACTTAAAATATAGGTGGTACAATTGCTCTTTATTGCCTGGACCTCCAGGGGCCAACCAGGAGGAATATACACATTCAAGACATCAACCACTTCGCCTTCAGAGCCCACAAACCATAGCCTCACATGCTGCACATTAGATGACAGAAATAGCATGCCTACTTGGTCTAACTTCCAGTTCAGCATACAGGATACCCATACTGAAAGCCCTCCAGAAGGCCGGCCCTTCCTTGAGTGGATGGCTAGTATGTCAATATCCAAGAATGTGTGAGTTCAAATTTCATCAAGAGCCCAGGTTTCATGTAAATGGCATATATCGTATTGACCGATGAATTTGAGTCAGTCCTTCTTCCATTTTACTAGCCAGGCCCGCTATGTTCCATGACAAAATTTGCAAGATCTCACCACCAGCAGTATCTATTACGGTTGTTTTAAATGGACCATTTATAGATATGATAAGCCAGAAGCACTAGGGAGCATTAATGTGGGAGTTGGTACCCTTACTGGGGAGGGTACACTTCTGACTCTAGAGAAGTAGGTAGCTGACTCGTACAGTTCTGAAAGAATTTCTGGAACACCTACCACAATTCATGCAAACTTGGGTAGATTGTGTATTTCTTTGAAAGAGCTGGGAAGCTAGGTGAAGAGTAATAGAGTAGATACCTAAATGGTCTACAATTTGATAGTAAAATAGCACATCTTGAGTAGCTGTTCTTTAGAGGTACACAAACATTTAGTTAACTACATGTGCAGGTACGATCAGGGGTCTCCAACGAGTAGCTTGTGGCCTACTAGTAGCTCTCGAGCTACTCAGATGTAGCTCTCTTGTGTGAAGCCCACCCTACAACAACTGAAAAGTTTATATTTAAAACAAACATATAAACTTGTCTGATGTGGTCAGTATTAAACATCTAATAATATTCATAGCTTTGCATGATTTTCCCCAATATAAGTAGCTTTTACTATAAAAAAAGGTTGAAGACTACAGTAAAAGATCCCAGTGATTTATCACTGTACCAGAAAGAAAGGGAGCGATGTCTCAAAAACTAAGGCCTGTATTTATACTTTTTGACGCTAAACTGCGCTAACGCAGTTTAGCATCAAAAAGTTTAGCGCCGGCTAACGCCATTCTGAAGCGCCATGCGGGCGCCGTATTTATTGAATGGCGTTAGCCGGCGCTAGCAGACCGGCGCTGCCTGGTGTGCGTGGAAAAAAACCACGTACACCAGGCAGCGCCGGCATTGGGGAAAATGGCGTTAGGGCGTCTTAAAATGGGGCAAGTCAGGTTGAGGCAAAAAAATCGCCTCAACCCGATTTGCGCCATTTTTTACGACGCCCAGACGCCATTTACATGACTCCTGTCTTAGTAAAGACAGGAGTCATGCCCCCTTGCCCAATGGCCATGCCCAGGGGACTTATGTCCCCTGGGCATGGTCATTGGGCATAGTGGCATGTAGGGGGGCACAAATCAGGCCCCCCTATGCCAAAAAAAAATATATATAAAAAAAAAAATTATACTTACCTGAACTTACCTGAATGTCCCTGGGATGGGTCCCTCCATCCTTGGGGGTCCTCCTGGGGTGGGCAAGGGTGGCAGGGGGGGTTCCTGGGGGCATGGGAGGGCAGCTGTGGGCTCATTTTGAGCCCACAGGTCCCTTAACGCCTGCCCTGACCCAGGCGTTAAAAAGAGGTGCAAATGCGGGGTTTTTTGCCCCGCCCACTCCCGGGCGTGATTTTTGCCCGGGAGTATAAATACGACGCATTTGCGTCGCAGTCATTTTTTTAGACGGGAACGCCTACCTTGCATCTCATTAACGCAAGGAAGGCGTTCACAGAAAAAAATGACGCTCATTCCTCATACTTTGGCGCTAGACGCGTCTAACGCCAAAGTATAAATATGCCGTTAGTTTTGCGCCGAATTTGCGTCGAAAAAAACAACGCAAATTCGGCGCAAACGGAGTATAAATATGCCCCTAAATTCCTTAGGGCTGCAAACATCATACTGAGGGAAACAATCCCAAATCATTTATGCAAAGCAGAGATGTGGGAATCAAGAGGGAAAGAAATCATTTGAGGGGAGTAGATGGTTTAATTGTCTGAAGTCAAAGCATGACATGGGAGATTGTTTATGCTCTAGGAAGAAGGATAACACCACTGGGCTCTTCACATGGGTGACTTGTACTGCTTCAGAGGATGTTAGGAATGGGGTCTTTGGTTGGCAGTCAGGTTACCCCCTGTCCATGCAAGGACCCTCACTCTAGTCAGGCTAAGTCTCACACAATCCAAATTATCTGGAGCCCACCGTCTGATAGCTTGGCACTTAGGAGTCAGGCTTGACTTAGAAGGCAATGTGTAAAGTATTTGTGCAATAAATCATGCAATAACACAGTAGAACACCACAAAAACACACCACACAGTGTTTAGAAAAATATAGATAATATTTATCTGGTAAGATGCAGGTCAAAACGATCAAGATTCAATAAATATACATTGAAATATCACTGTAAAAATGATATAAAGTGTCTTTAGTCTTTGAAAAAGCAACAAGTGCCTCATGCAAGCACAAAGTACTTGGTTTGTGTTGGAAAATGGGTTATTGGTAAGGGCAAGTAAGTACCTACACTTAGCAATAGGCCACTAACCTCCACTTCGGTCCAGTTAGGTCTCAGTAAATTAAACCCAGCTCAACCCTTGCTAGCTTGGCAATGAGCGACAAGGCTTAACTTAGGAGATAGAGTGTAAAGCATTGAAATATCACAAAACAGTCATTAAATAAAACACAGGAAACAGTTTACAAATCATAAACCAATTTATAAAAATAGATTATGGGGGTCATTTTGACCTCAGCGGTCTTTTTTAAAGACCGCCGAGGGACCGCCGTGCGGAAGACCGCCATTGGAGGCGGTTTGCCGCTCGGCCTACTATGACCGTTGGCAGCACTCCGTCCTTTTTTTTTACGGACGGAGAGCCGCCAACAGCCATACTGGCGGGAGGCGGGGAAGTGGAGGTTGCTCCACCGCCACGCCAACAGAACACCGCCCAGCGAATCACGTCCTGTGATTCGCTGTGGCAGTGTTCTGTTGGCGGTGTGGTGTCGGCGGAGCTGCCCCCATGGCTCATGTCCTCTCCCGGAGGATCGTCGGACCAGGTAAGTCGATCGTCTGTGAGGGGAGGGGGGTGGGAGGGTGTTGTGTGTTGTGTGAGTGAATGGGGGTGTGCATTTGTGTATGTAGAGGGGGTGCGTGTATGCCTGCGGGGGTGTTGTGTGGGTATGGGTGAAGTGATGTTGGGGGTCGGGGTGAAGAGGGGGGCCCTGCCACCTTTGGGGTGTGGCGGGGTAGGGGGTAAGGGGAGAGGAAGTGGGGATGGGGGTGGGGGAGACCCCTATCAGTGCCAGGGAAGGAATTCCCTGGCACTGATAGTGCTTACCGCCATGGGTTTCATGGTGGTTCCCAACCCCATGAAATCCATGGCGGTCAGCGGGTCCTGATACCGCTGGCGGTCTTGTGACAGCCGCCGGGCTGGAGACCCAAGTCTCCAGCCCAGCGGTCATCTCCGCCCTGGTGGTCGGATCGGAGAAGTGGCGGATGACCATGGCGGTAACCGCCATGGTGATAATTCCAATTTTTTTACTGCCAGCCTGTTGGCGGTAAGATCGGCACTTCTCCGCCAACCGCCAGGGTCGTAATGAGGGCGTTAGTCTCAGACGAACCTGCAAATTAGGCTGGGTCGCGGTTGAGGCTTCTGTGGTGAAGCCCAAGTGTGCAGCTGGTGGGGTCCTTCAGAGTGCAGGGTCCAGGTGCAGGCCAGGGCTCCAGCAGGGCAGTCCTTCTTCTTCTATGGTTCTTCCTTGTTGGAATCTGATGATGATCTGAGGTGTCGGTGCAGGTCTGCCAGTTTTATCCTTGCTCCTGGATGAAAAACAGGGGGGTCCTGGTTCTCCAATCAGGGACAGGGTCCTTCCCCCTGTGATGACCACTTCCTGGGAAGTGTCGCAAAAATCAATCCCAGGTGGCAACATTCCTCAAAAATCCATCATGGCTGAAAGTGATTTTTGGAGGTTACATCTGGCTGAGCCCACCCACTGGTTAGGCTAAAAACCATAAACATACCCCTCTCCTGCCCTCTCCTAAGCTAATCAAGGGGGCACCTAGTTGTCTGGGGTTGCAGGATCGGGGGATGTTGCTGGGTTACTCCAAATGTCCTTCTCTGCCTTTGAAGACCAGTCTGGCAGTCCTCCCCCTTCCTGCCTCACCATCTGCTGAGGGGAGATCCCCTCCCACAGGCACATCTCTTTGTGTGAAGCCAGGCCACTTCACACCTCCTCATCAAGGCAGCCTGGCCAGGCTGCCAGAGGCTGGCCAATCAGAGCACAGCAGCAAAAACAATGCAGGGCTGAAGTTGGCAACTTTTCAGGTAAAGTTTAAAACTCTTTACCTGAACAAGTTATATTAAATCCAACAACTGGAAGTTGTGGGATTTATTATAACAATTAATTTGATACCAAACTCTTCGCAACTGTCACTTAAGGGGACTTTTAAAATTAAAATAAAGTCTCCCCATTCTAGCCTAAGGAGGCCGTTCACTACAATGAGTGAAAAACAAATTTGGCTGTTTTACCTCACCAGGGCTTATCAAACTATTCTTATAAGGTCACTGCTTATAGTTACATGGCACCCAGCCCTAGGGGCACATAGGGCTCACTTTAGGGGTGACTTATATATAAAAATAAGGTAGTTTAAGACTTTGGAACCACTTTTAATTCCAAAGTTGAACTTGCATATAACTTTAATTTAAAAGCAGCCAGCAAGGCAGGCCTGCCTTTAATATGACACTGGGCACCTCAGCAGTGCACCAATGGGTGCACTACCTATGCTGGGGTCCCTAAACCTACATGCCCTACCATATACTAGGGACTTATAGGTAGGCTGACTTAACCAATTCTAATTAGCCTAATTTGAAATACTGATTTTACACAGAGCACAGGCCGTGGGACTGGTTAGCAGTACAGAGGGCACTATCAGAGTCAGGAAAACACCAGCAAAAAGTGGAAAATGGAGGCAAAAAGTTAGGGGGCCTCTGCAATCAGCCCTGTTCTCTCACAATTTGCATTCAAATTCTCTACAAGGTACCGCAGAGGAGGAGTTGCGTGGAAAATGGGGAGGTGTACGTCAATCTTTCTGGCGCACACAGATGATGTGTTGTTGAGTTTTCATGAAGGGCAGGCTTTGCATCGATTTCCGGCATGTAGACTGGGATCCTCTTCAGGTTACGGGGTTTTTGGACGCCCCGGGGACGATGCGATGAAATCCTGGCCGTGCAGGACGAAGTCATAGGTGCTGCATCGATCCGCTGGGCGTTGCGTGCACATTTCTGCCGCACAGCAGGTGCTGCTTTGATTCCTCTCAGGAAGTTCTGGTTCAGTTTTGCGTCAATCCAGTTGGCAATGCGTCGAATTTCCGGTCGCAACGCTGGAGCTGCGTTGATCTTGTCAGGAAGTCGGGCTGCGTCATTCTGGTTCGGCGTGCAGTAATTTTCTCACGGTGAGGCAGGCTGTGCATCATTTTTGGTAGGCTGTGCATCGATCCGGTGGGCGTTGCTTGCACATTTCTGCCGCACAGCAGGTGCTGCTTTGATTCCTCTCAGGAAGTTCTGGTTCAGTTTTGCGTCAATCCAGTTGGCAATGCGTCGAATTTCCGGTCGCAACGCTGGAGCTGCGTTGATCTTGTCGGGAAGTCGGGCTGCGTCATTCTGGTTCGGCGTGCAGTAATTTTCTCACGGTGAGGCAGGCTGTGCATCATTTTTGGTAGGCTGTGCATCGATTTTCGCTGTACTTTTGTTCTTTTGCAGAGATTAAGGGGGTCATTCCGACCTTGGCGGGCAGCTACCGCCGCCCGCCAGGCGGAAACCGCCATGCGGCCGCCAATGCGGCCGCACTCACACGGCCCCCATTCTGACATTCCCGCTGGGCCGGCGGGAATGAGGCCGCAACACAGGAGCCGGCTCCGAATGGAGCCGGCGGTGTTGCGGCCGTGCGACGGGTGCAGTTGCACCCGTCGCGCTTTTCACTGTCTGCTAGGCAGACAGTGAAAAGCTGGCTGGGGCCCTGTTAGGGGGCCCCTGCACTGCCCATGCCAGTGGCATGGGCAGTGCAGGGGCCCCCAGGGGCCCCAAGGCACCCCTTAGCGCCAGCCTCTTCCTGGCGGTGAAAACCGTCAGAAACATGCTGGCGGTAAGGGGGTCATAATCCCCAGGGCAGCGCTGCAAGCAGCGCTGCCCTGGCGGATTGTTGCCGCCGGGGCAGAAATGGCGGAAAACCGCCGGCCCCGGCGGTCCGACTTCGGCTTTACCGCCGTGGTCAGAATACAAAAAAAAGCACCGCCAGCCTGTTGGCGGTGCTTTGCTCTTTTTTGCCCTGGCGGTCTCGGACCGCCAGGGTCAGAATGACCCCCTAAGTCTTTTGGTCCTGAGACTTCAGGGAACAAGAGGCAAGCTCTATCCAAGCGCTTGGAGAGCACTTCTCAGCACAGCGAGAGAGCAGCAAGGCAGCAGGGCAACAGCAAGGCAGCAGTCCTTCTCAGAAAAGCAGTCCAGTTGAGTTCTTTGGACTGCCAGGCAGTTCTTCTTGGAAGGTTGCAGGTTCTGGTTCAGGGTTTCTTCTCCGGTGGTGTCTTGTCCAGAGGTGTCTGTGAAAAAGAAGTGTCTAACTCAGATGTGTCTAAGTTGGTAGGGTCAGAGACCTCCTTAAATACCCAAATGAGCCTCTGAAGTGGAGGAGACTTCAAAGAGTGGCTTAGAAGTGCACAAGGTCCCCTTTCAGTTCCATCCTGTCTGCCAGGGTCCCAGTAGGGGTTGTGGCAGTCCTTTGTGTGAGGGCAGGCTACTGTCCTTTGACATGTAAGTGTCAGGCCCTCCACCCCTCTAGCCCAGGAAGACCCATTCAATATGCAGATGTGTGCAAGTGTGACCGAGTATCCCCTGTTTGGGGTTGTCTGAGTGGATGCACAAGGGAGCTGTTAACTAAACCTAGCCAGACGTGGATTGGAAGGCACAGAAGGATTTAAGTGTAGAGAAATGCTCTCTTTCGAAAAGTAGCATTTCTAAAATAGTAATATCAAATCAACATCACCATTAATCAGGATTTTGTATCACCATTCTGGCTACTAAATATGACCTGGCTACTCCTTTCAAATCAGGATCTACCATTTAAACAGAATATGAGGGTAGCCCTAATGCTATCCTCTGAAAGGCGCAGGCCTCACAGCTGTGTAAAATACATTTAGGAGTTTTACACTACCAGGCCCTATAGAACACAACTGCTCATGTCCTGCCTTTTACCTACATAGCACCCTGCCCTATGGGCTACCTAGGGCCTACCTTATGGGTGACTTATACGTAGAAAAAGGGGAGTTTAAGGCTTGGCTAGTACTTTTAAATGCCAAGTCGAAGTGGCAGTGAAACTGCACACACAGGCACTGCAGTGGCAGGCCTGAGACATGGTTAGGGAGCTACTTATGTGGGTGGCACAACCAGTGCTGCAGCCCACTAGTAGCATTTTATTTACAGGCTCTAGGCACATGTGGTGCACTTGACTAGGGACTTACACGTAAATTAAATAAGCCAATTGGGTATGAGCCAATGTCACCATGTTTTAAGGAGAGAGCATATGCACTTTAGCACTGATTAGCAGTGGTAAAGTGTGCAGAGTCCTAAAGCCAGCAAAAATGAGGTCAGAAAAAGAGAAGGAGCAAGGCAAAAAGTTTGGGGGTGACCCTACAGAAAGGCCATTTCTAATAGAGGAGGATTACCCAGAGCCCATAGTATCACTCAGTTGTGAGGTAGATCTAGAAGGCAAGCTGATGATTCCTGGTGGAGGTAAGTATATCTTCCATAGGGTCAGACTGAATGTGGTCCCTGTTACTGTTCTGCAGGACACCTGCTCCAACCAAACAATAGTGTTGGGAAAGCTAGCTTCCCAGAACAGTATTTTCCAGGAAAGGTTTGCAGAGCACAAATGTGTCCATAGTGTGACGTTGATAGCCTTGGAATGCAAGAAGTACTTCCCCAGGGGAGAGTACTTTTTAGTGCCCTTGTGCCCATATACTAGATCCTTGGCAGTGAGCTCCCACAGGCGAGAAAAAAACAGAAAGACATTTTTAGATGTTTTAGGGTTCAAAGCATGTACACCAGGCACTGGAAAGCAGGGCTCCAGTGTGCAGAACTTAAAAAACAACATTTGCAATTAACAAAACATTGGAGTGATCACACACAAAAACAGGCATTTTCTCACATAACCCGACCAATGTTGAGGGCTATACCATACACTTTAAAACAATAAGAACTGCTAAGGAAATGGCTGCTGCTCCTTGCCTTTATACCTAGGGTGTGAGACAATGTGTTATTAGTGATCATGAGGAGTTACTTCAGAAACTTTGAAAAGTTGAGACCTAGAAAGCGTTTGTGCTTTCAAGACCTTAAGAGCTTTACTGGGACAGTGTGTCAACAGTTTTCAATTTCATTGCAACCTACTTGCATAAAGCTTCAGGCTTGCCCCATTAGAGGACTTTGAGCTCCATAATCAGATTAAGTTTGAAGGTACAAAAAATATGTGCGGGCAATTTGAGGACTTCGTAAGTTGCAAAATTTTAATTTCCCCTGCTCTGAGCTTTCAAGTCCAACAGCTTTAGGAGGGCCTTATCCGTGACTATGCAGTTTCGAGAGGGTGTCTGGGTGTACAGCCTTTAACCTTTTCCATCTTGGACATTTCAACTTTCATTTCAGAGGTGAAGTCAGAAGATAAAAACCTTAAACTAGGACAAAACGTCTTGGCATATTCAAAACACGCTCCATCACGGTCAGCCAGAAATCATGTCTATTTCCTGGTCAACCGTGAACATTGACTACATATTGTCACTTTGCAATTTTTGGCTCTTTTTATTTTAAATCCTCAAAAATTCATGCTTCTGGTTCCCTGTATTCATTGTTGTCTTTTTTTAATTTTTCATATTTTTTCCAAATTGATTATGAGATTTTATTGCTTTGTATTTTGGCTCTTGAACTGTTTGTTTTGTTACTGCTAAATACTTTACACATTATATACATATATATTTATATATATAATAATGTATGGACTGCTATTTATTCCAGATAGAGCACTCATGACAACTTTCATAACATAAAAACAATATAAATGAAACATTAGCAGTCAAATTATTGAAGAATAACTGTGCATGGCAGAGACACGAGTAATAGTTACCTTAGGCCGCGATTTTTAGGGGCCAGATGTATCAAAGGAGTTTGCACTTCCAAATGGTGCGAATTGGTAAATTTCACTGTTTGTGAATGCAAAATAGCACTTCACAATATATGAAAGGCATTGCAGTCCCATTTCAGGGAATCAACTTTTTTGCGATTCCCTGGAAATTCCCTAAAATTGCGATTTCAAATAGTGAATCACAATTTGCGGTTCCCTATACACATGTAGCAAGCATTTCCTAAAGGTGAACTGGCATTTAAGAGATGCTATTACCACCAACTCCAAGCTGGTGGTAACCATGTGCAATTTAAAAAATCGCATTAAAAACACATTTTTTAAAGTGTCATGTAGCAAAAAAAAAATTGGTAGTGGATCAAAGGGGGCCTTTGGCCCGCAGCACCCTTGGTTTTGCATTTTGAATTTGAGAATTCCTAAAAAGGAAATCGCAAATTAGGAAATGCGAAACCATTCACACCTATTGGCCCAAAGGTCCATAGGAACTAATGGAGTCGCAGTCCCTAATAGTGATTCCCTAATAGCATTGCGAATTTTAGAAAGTCGCTATTAGGGAATGGCTATCTTGTTACATAGCATTTTACATTCCCAAAATAGTGATTTCTCAAAATTCACTATTCATAGAATGCAAAATGTGAGTTTGATACATCTGGCCCATAGTTACTTGAAATAATTAACTATAACCGCTGAATTTCTTTAACTATAGCATCCCAGTAACCTTTGGTTTCATCAATGAGTATATCTAATGAGTACGTACAGCCCCCGTGCCCCGGAGAACACCACCCTAACACAAGAAACATCTCAAACCAATTTAGAATAATAGAGTAACTTTTGATAAATTACCTGACACCAAAATGACAAAAATCCAATCAATCGCATCAGAGTTATACATTTTTTTTTTCCTGCAAACTAGTGCCTTAAAGATCAAAACTCCAACCACAGACATTTATTTGTGCAAGACCGAGTCAAAGTTGAATAATATTGCCGACCACAATGGAGCGTAGATCAGATAAACAAAGAGGATTGAGTCTGGTCAGCAGTCCATCAGGGTGACAGTCCTATCAACAGCAGAGCAATCCTTCCTGCTTCCAAAGACACCAAGCATGACTTAGTTACCTGGTCCCAATCTGAAATCACAGCTTATCAATATTTCTGATATACCTATGTTCACCTATCAAAGGGAAAGGCCTCACAGTAGACAAAAACACATTTAGAATGTTTTCATTATCAGGACATGTAAAACGTAGAACTATGGTGGTCATTCTGACCCCGGCGGTAAAATGCACTTACCGCCGGTCAGAAGACCGCCATAACACCGCCGCGGCCGCGGAAACCCGCCACGGTCATTCTGACCCGCAGAAGGCAAACCTCCGAAAATCCGACAGCCACAACCGACCGCCAGACCAGCGGTCGGCGGAAAGGTGGAGGTGACAAAACCTCCACCGCCACGCCAACAGAAATACGCCCATGCCATTACGACCCACGAATCCACGCGGCGGTCATTCAAACGCGGTATTCCATTGGCGGGACACACCGCCGCGGTCAGAATACACACAAACGAACAAAACTCAGCCACATTGGACGATTTGAATCCCACACACCTGATACACATACACACACCACTCCCACACACACAATACAATATAAAACACACACCCACATCACCCACAAACCCCTACGCCAAAAAATTCTGAAAGAAGGCCAGAGCGAGACACCAGCATCCACAAACTAGCAGCCACAGCCACTCAACACCATCACCCACACACTATCCACACACAAAACAACACACACCACCACACTCAACACACTTAACTACACATACTCCACCCCACACATCATACACACCACCCCATGGCACCCCAAAGACAACCCCGCTTCACAGACGAAGAACTCAGGGTCATGGTGGAGGAAATCGTTCGGGTAGAGCCCCAGCTGTTCGGCACACAGATACAATACACCAGCATTGCCCGGAGGACGGAGCTATGGCAGAGGATTGTCGACAGGGTCAACGCTGTGGGACAGCACCCCAGAAATCGGGAAGACATCAGGAAGCGATGGAACGACCTACGGGGGAAGGTGCGTTCCATGGTATCCAGGCACAACATCGCCGTGCAGAAGACTGGCGGAAGACCCCCACCTCAACCCCCACAATTCACATCATGGGAGGAGGAAGTCTTGAACATCCTGCATCCTGACGGCCTCGCAGGAGTCGGCGGAGGAATGGATACTGGTAAGTTGAAGCTTCACTACTGCTTCCCCCCCACCTGCATGCCAAATCATACCCCAACCCTCACCCCCATCCTCGAACCCCACCCTCACCCCCACCCCCACCACCATCCTCACCCCCACCACCATCCTCACCCCCACCCCCAGCACACCTAATCCCCGCCAATGTCTCACCATCACAACCCACACATCCCAAAACCTAGGCCTGCATGCGTCCACTAAGCATGGACACCCATCACCAAAGCATGCCCAATGCATATACACATCCCCCCCACAAGCCACCCTCACCAAAGCCCCCACACACGAATGCCAGCACTTGGGGACACGAGAACCCATAGATACACCCATATGCCACACATTGAAACTATAACCATACCTCTATACCCCTGCAGGACCCGACCGTCAACACACCGCGGCGGAGGGGCCAGAATTCTCCACACCCCCCACCCAAGAGGCCGTCAGCGATGACAGCAGCTCTGTCGACCTGGACACCGATGACCAGCCCGGACCATCGGGGACCTCTGGACAGTCGGTTCCCCTCACACAGGCCCAGGCCACTACAGACCCAAACCCCTCTGGGAACACCAGCACAGCTCCCACCCAGCGGGCCCATACCTCTGTCTCCAGGGCGCGTCAATCTGCGGTGTGTCTACCACTACAGGGCACCCAGGATAACCCACCACCCCAACAACAACAGGGACCTGGGGGCAGTGGTAGTGGGCACACCGGCCAGGGGGCAGAGGCCCAGGGAAACAGGGCAACTCGGAGGGCAGCTGTGCGCCAGGGGGGGGACGGGCCCAGGGAACCCACTCTCCACGAGGTCCTCACCACCATCATGGGAGCATACAACCGCTCCCAGGAGACGATGGCGACGGTACTGGCCCGGTTCCAGGAGATCCAGGTACTGCAGGAGGAACACTATCGGGGGTACAGGGAGGACATCAGAGCCCTCAACACCACCCTGGTTACCATGGTAGGGCTGCTGCAGGACCTCGTCAACACCAGGGCGGACACTCAACAACACCCAAGGGCCCCTGCCACTAGCCTGGACCAAGAACAGCCAACCACCTCCGCCGGCGCTAGTGGACAGGAGGCCCCCGCACAGCAGCAGCCCACCAGACCCCCACCTCCTGCAGGAGAAGAACCACCCCGCAAGAGGGCCCTGAGATCTCGCAAGAAGACAGAGTAGGATGTCAAGACCCCCGCCAGCAATGGATACCACCTGATGTCATCCCACTGTCCCACATTGTCACCCTGTCCATCCTTGAACTGCCCATGCTCCATCTCTCCACAGGCCTCTGGACAATGCACCTGTGTGACTGGACTGTTACTCTGGACTCTGCCATGGACATTCCTTCACCATAGCCCCCACCCACTTGAAACCACCCATCCCATTTTGAGCACTGAAATAAACACCTATTTTGCACAAAACTATCCGGAGTCTGGCTGTGATTTCAATATATTGTAATTGACATGACAGTGCAAATATGTCCTTGTACATGGTGAAGTCAACAAACAGCTGCCACAAAGCTGTAGTCCATGGGGAAACGAAGCACAGGACTCGTAGTGGGGACCCCAGATCTGAAATAGGGAGGGAAAAGCCACAACTCAGTCATCATACACTGGGGCAAATAGACAGGCAGCAGAGATGCAGGAGAGTAGTTCACATTTACTAAATTATCTTTGAAATGTTACCTGTGTCCTATTGGAAGTACTGTTCAATGATTCTGTCCCTGTTGTCTGTTTCAGCCCCGTCGTCTTCCTCCTCGTCACTCTCCTCAGGTTCCACAGCTGCCACAACACCACCGTCTCGACCATCCTCCTGCAGGAAAGGCACCTGGCGGCGCAAAGCCAGGTTGTGAAGCATGCAGCAGGCCACGATGATGTGACACACCTTCTTAGGTGAGTACATTAGGGATCCACCTGTCATATGCAGGCACCGAAACCTGGCCTTTAGGAGGCCAAAGGTGCGTTCGATCACCCTCCTAGTACGCCCATGGGCCTCATTGTACCGTTCCTCTGCCCTGGTCCGGGGATTCCTTACTGGGGTCAGTAGCCACGACAGGTTGGGGTACCCAGAGTCCCCCACTAGCCATACACAGTGTCTCTGTAGCTGTTCCATCACGTAAGGGATGCTGCTATTCCTTAGGATGTAGGCGTCATGCACTGACCCTGGGAATTTGGCATTTACATGCGAGATGTACTGGTCAGCCAAACACACCACCTGGATGTTCATTGAATGGTAACTTTTTCTGTTCCTGTACACCTGCTCCCTGTCTCTTGGGGGAACCAAAGCCACATGGGTCCCATCAATGGCACCAATGACGTTGGGAATTTGTCCAAGGGCGTAGAAATCACCCTTCACTGTAGCCAATTCGCCCACCTCAGGGAAAATGATGTAGCTCCTCACGGATTTCATCAGGGCAGACAACACTCTGGATAACACCTTCGAAAACATGGGCTGAGACATCCCAGAAGCAATTCCCACTGTTGTCTGAAATGACCCACTTGCCAAGAAATGGAGTACTGACATGACCTGCACCAGAGGGGGAATCCCTGTGGGTTGGCGGATGGGGGACATCAGGTCGGGCTCCAGCTGGGCACACAGTTCATGGATAGTGGCACGGTTAAGACGGTAGGTCAGGATAATGTGGCGTTCTTCCATTGTCGACAGGTCCACCAGCGGTCGGTACACGGGAGGATTCATCCGTCTCCTCGCCCAACCCAGCGGACGGTGCCTAGGAAGGACAACATGGAGCACACAGTCAAGCAACCCACAGGTACGTACTCACAGCTAGCACAGTAAACAATTCTCTATGCAGTGAATGGCGTGTCTGAGTGGCTATGCAAGGCCTAGGCCTGTGTGACACAGTTGAAATTGAGCCATGTGGGCCCTGGAAATGGCGGCTGCCTGACCTGTGAAGTGTGACAATGGGATGTGAGGTCAATGCGCTGGCGTGGCACACCGCGGCGGGCGGCGGGCGAAGACCGCGGCGCGAAGCCGCATTGGTTAACATTGAAGCCTATGGGTTTCAGGAGCCAATGGCGAAGGGCGCCGGCGGTGGCGGGACGCACCGCCGCGGTACGCACCGCCGCGGACGTGACCGCCATTTTCTATCTACTTATCCACTTGCGACTTGAACTTTCACAGGAGAGGACCTATACTGCAAGTGTTGCTGTGACCTCGGTCTGGAAGGGACAATGGCTGCTGCGACTGGGGAAAGGGCCCCTGCCTTCACTGGAGAGGAGTTGGAGAAACTTGTGGATGGGGTCCTCCCCCAGTATGCGCTACTCTACGGTCCTCCAGACCAACAAGTGAGTTTAATTCAATCTGGATTTGGGGCCACTGGCTGGCTTGGGGGCCTGGCGGGGGGCCTGGCGGGGATGGGGGGCATGTTGGGCCTGGCGGGGGGCATGGCGGGGATGGGGGGCATGTTGGGCCTGGCGGGGGGCATGGCGGGGATGGGGGGCATGTTGGGCCTGGCGGGGGGCCTGGCGGGGGGCCTGGCGGGGATGGGGGGCATGTTGGGCCTGGCGGGGGGCCTGGCGGGGGGCATGGCGGGGATGGGGGGCATGTTGGGCCTGGCGGGGGGCATGGCGGGGGGCCTGGCGGGGATGGGGGGCATGTTGGGCCTGGCGGGGGGCCTGGCGGGGGGCATGGCGGGGATGGGGGGCATGTTGGGCCTGGCGGGGGGCCTGGCGGGGATGGGGGGCATGTTGGGCCTGGCGGGGGGCCTGGCGGGGGGCATGGCGGGGATGGGGGGCGTTGGGCCACTGGCAAGGAAAATGCTGACAAACTTGAACGTGGTATTTCTCCCTCCCTGTACGTGTCACATAGGTCCGCGCCCATGAGAAGATCGGGATTTGGCGTGCCATCGCCAAGGAAGTCCGGACCCTGGGGGTCCACCATCGACGGGGCACCCACTGCCGCAAGAGGTGGGAGGACATCCGCCGCGGGACCAAGAAGACCGCCGAGTCTCTGCTGGGGATGGCCTCCCAACGTAGGCGGGGTGCCTGCCGTCAACTGAGCCCCCTGATGTTCCGGATCCTGGCGGTGGCCTACCCTGATTTGGATGGGCGCGTGAGGGCAGCACAGCAGACACAAGGGGGTGAGTACAAGCATTATCTACTCTGTTGTCGCGCAGTGGAGGTGTCTGCGTGGGGGAGGAGGGCTGGGGGTCCCCCTAGGCCAGGGTGATATCTGTAGGCTGGGCCCCCCCGTAAGCCCCTGTGTCCCCAGCCACCACCCTCAGTAGTTTGTCAGTACAGCCATCCCTGGGCCGTGTCATCCATGGGTGCAGTTGTCAACTCTAGGCGTGTAGGGCATGTTCCACGGAATGCGTAGCGGACCACAAGTGCGCAACTTAGTGCAGGGGGCATCTGTGTCTGTCATGTCCGCTAACTGTACCGGAGATCCATGTACTCAATATCCCTTTATTTCTCTCTCCCCCCCCCTTTTTGTTTGTCTTTCTGTGCTTGTGTGCATCAGCATCATCAGGCGGAGGAGAAGTGGCATCGGGGCAGGAGGGAGCTGCATCTCACATGGCCCAGGAGGGCCATGCCACAGAGTCAGACTGGACCAGTGAGAGGGAGGGCGAGGGGAGCTCCACGACGGGGACGACTGGACCCTGCAGCGACACGGACACGTCCTCGGAAGGGGGCTCCCTTGCGGGGGTGGCACCATCCGTGCCCCCCGCCATTACAGGTACAGCCGCCACCCAGCGCACCATCTCCGCCCTCCCAGCAGCCCCTCAGCGTTCGCCCCGTGCCCGCTCTGCCAGGAAGCCGGGCATCTCCTTCGCCCCAGGCACCTCAGGCCCTGCCCCTGTTACCCCCGCTGCCCTCAGTGAGGAGGTCATTGACCTCCTCCGAACGCTCATTGTTGGGCAGACTACCCTATTGAATGCCATCCAGGGGGTGGAGAGGGAGGTTCATCGCAGCAATGCGTACCTGGAGGGTATTCATTCGGGTCAGGCTGCCCATCAGCGATCGTTCCAGGCTCTGGCCTCAGCACTGACGGCAGCCATTGTCCCTGTCTCCTGCCTCCCTCTACTAACTCCCTCCTCCCAGTCTCCTGTTCCTCTGCCTGTCCCACCCACACCATCAGACCAGCCTGCACACACCTCAACACCCAAGAGAAGCTCATCCAAACATAAGCACCACAGATCACGCAGACATTCACACACGCAACATTCCGATGCAGACATGCCAACAGTCACTACCACCTCTGTGACCCCCACCTCCTCGTCTCCCTCCTCCCTCCCTGTGACGTCTACACTCACACCTCCATTCACCTCACCATCAGCCAGTGTTTCCATCACCAGCACACCCTCCACTCCAGTCCGCACACGTGCAGTCACCACCCCCACTGCCATTTACACGTCCCCTGTGTCCTCTCCCACTGTGTCTGTCACCCCCTCTTCCACACCACACAAACGCAGCCACCCACCCACCCAACAGCCATCCACCTCACGACAGCCTATCCCTCCTGCACCTGCACCCAAAGACAGCAAACGTGACTCACCTACAACCACATCCTCTCCCTCCACTCCCATTCCCACTGTACCTACCACTCTCCATTGTCCCAAGAAACTCTTCCTCGCCACTACTAACTTCTTTCCTGACCCTGAGCCCCCCCCTCCTTCTCGTCGGGGTAAGAAGAGCACCTCAGCCACCACCAGCCCTGCAGCCCCCTTGACAAGGGTGCAGGGGTATTGGAGCCCGCCAGCCCGCATGTCTGGATCTTCGCCCAGCAGCAAGGGGACAGCCAGCCCACCCCCTGGGAAGAGGAGCAGAAGGCGGAAGGGGCGCCGCAGGAGCCCGCCTTCTACATCCCCCCCGGACACCACCCAGAGACAGTCACCAGCCACAGCTCCAAAGGGAGGAAAGGGCCACAGGCCCACGACTAAGGAGGGCAAGGGCAGCAAGTCGGAGAGGTCAGGCAGCAGGCCTGCTGCCCAGGAGGAGCCCACAACCCCCATAGCCGCTGCCCCGGGAGGAACCGGCACAGCTGCCCCGGGAGAGCCCACCACCCCCATAGCCGCTGCCCAGGGAGGACCCAGCCCAGCTGGCCAGGAGGGCCCCACCACCCACAGCCCAGGTGGGCATTGAAGGAGCACCATCCCCGCTGCCCAGGAGGGCACCACCAGGCAATGAGCAGTTGGCCATAGACCGGCCGCCGTCTCCAGAACCGCTGAACTGGGCCCCGCCGTCTCAAGAACCGCTCCGCTGGGCCCTTCAAGGCAAGGACCGCTGAACTGGGCCCTGCCGTGTCAAGAACCGCTGAACTGGGCCCCGCCGTCTCAAGCACCGCTCCGCTGGGCCCCGCCGTCTCAAGAACCGCTGAACTGGGCCCTTCAAGGCAAGGACCGCTGAACTGGGCCCCGCCGTCTCAAGAACCGCTGAACTGGGCCCCGCCGTCTCAAGCACCGCTCCGCTGGGCCCCGCCGTCTCAAGCACCGCTGAACTGGGCCCCGCCGTCTCAAGCACCGCTCAGCTGGGCCCCGCCGTCTCAAGAACCACTGAACTGGGCCCTTCAAGGCAAGGACCGCTGAACTGGGCCCGGCCGTCTCAAGAACCGCTGAACTGGGCCCCGCCGTCTCAAGCACCGCTCCGCTGGGCCCCGCCGTCTCAAGAACCGCTGAACTGGGCCCTTCAAGGCAAGGACCGCTGAACTGGGCCCCGCCGTCTCAAGAACGGCTGAACTGGGCCCCGCCGTCTCAAGCACCGCTCCGCTGGGCCCCGCCGTCTCAAGCACCGCTGAACTGGGCCCCGCCGTCTCAAGCACCGCTCAGCTGGGCCCCGCCGTCTCAAGAACCGCTGAACTGGGCCCTTCAAGGCAAGGACCGCTGAACTGGGCCCCGCCGTCTCAAGAACCGCTGAACTGGGCCCCGCCGTCTCAAGAACCGCTCCGCTGGGCCCCGCCGTCTCGAGAACCGCTGAACTGGGCCCTTCAAGGCAAGGACCGCTGAACTGGGCCCCGCCGTCTCAAGCACCGCTCCGCTGGGCCCGCCGTCTCAAGAACCGCTCCGCTGGGCCCCGCCGTCTCAAGAACCGCTGAACTGGGCCCCGCCGTCTCAAGCACCGCTCAGCTGGGCCCCGCCGTCTCAAGAACCGCTGAACTGGGCCCTTCAGGGCAAGGACCGCTGAACTGGGCCCCGCCGTCTCAAGCACCGCTCCGCTGGGCCCCGCCGTCTCAAGAACTGCTCCGCTGGGCCCCGCCGTCTCAAGAACCGCTGAACTGGGCCCTTCAAGGCAAGGACCGCTGAACTAGGCCCCGCCGTCTCAAGAACCGCTGAACTGGGCCCCGCCGTCTCAAGCACCGCTCCGCTGGGCCCCGCCGTCTCAAGAACCGCTGAACTGGGCCCTTCAAGGCAAGAACCGCTGGCCCTTTGGCAGACGTGGCAGGGCAGGATCTATCTCGGGCAGGGCTGCAGGATGTCCTCTGGCCAACTTGCCTCCTCCAGTGGCAGTGGGGTCTGTTATGGACTGTATGGACCGTGGCTTTGCACTTCCCAGGATGGCCCAGTGGGCAGGCCACCCACTGTATGGACTGTTTGGACTGTGGCTTTGCACTCCCCAGGATGGCCCAGTGGGCAGGCCACCCACTGTATGGACTGTATGGACTGTGGCTTTGCACTCCCCAGGATGGCCCAGTGGGCAGGCCACCCACTGTATGGACTGTATGGACTGTGGCTTTGCACTCCCCAGAATGGCCCAGTGGGCAGGCCACCCACTGTATGGACTGTATGGACAGTGGCTTTGCACTCCCCAGGATGGCCCAGTGGGCAGGCCACCCACTGTATGGACTGTATGGACAGTGGCTTTGCACTCCCCAGGATGGCCCAGTGGGCAGGCCACCCACTGTATGGACTGTATGGACTGTGGCTTTGCACTCCCCAGAATGGCCCAGTGGGCAGGCCACCCACTGTATGGACTGTATGGACTGTGGCTTTGCACTCCCCAGGATGGCTCAGTGGGCAGGCCACCCACTGTATGGACTGTTTGGACTGTGGCTTAGCACTCCCCAGGATGGGCCAGTGGTCATGGAGTCCCCTCGTGGATCTGTCGTCGTGTACTCAAGTGGCTGAGGTGCCCCCCTTACCTTCCCCCTGAGGTGCCTGTCCTATTTTCTTTCTGATGCCTCTGCAGTGTTCTCTCCGTGGAGTTCTTGTCGTGGGACTGGGCCTTGCCCCTTTGCACAGGACCCCTGTGATCCACGGACAGTGGTTGGACTACATTTAGTAGCTGTGTATATTTTGTACATAGTTTATTTATTTATTGGGATTACTGGTGTACATATTTCAATATATCTGCCCGTTTATGATCTCTTCTTTTGGTCTTTGCATTATTTCGGAGGGGGGGGGGTTTGTGGGTTGTGACAGTGATCTGTGGGAATGCATTGATGTGTGTTTTGTAGTGGGTGTGGGTGGGTGGGTGTGTGCCGGTAATCTTTTCCCTCCCCTGTGTCGTAGGTGCAGTACTCACCGATGTCTTCCGCGCCGCCGGGCGTGCTCCTGGTATATGAGCAGGTATAGGAGTGCGGGGATGACCTGCAACTCTGGTTCCATACTGCCGGAATCTCGCGTGGAGTGCGTAGAGGTGAGCGTTTTCCCATTCGTAGTCTGTTTCCGCCGTGTTCTTATCGGCGGTGCTCCCGCCCCGGAAAAGGTGGCGGATTGGTGGGTCGTGATAGGGTGGGCGGTACATTGTCTGCCGCCTGGCTGTTGGCGGGGACCGCCGCGCTGTTTGTTTGTACCGCCGTGGCGGGCGGAGTGTTAATACGGCGGGCTGTGTTGGCGGTTCCGGCCAGGGTCAGAATTGCATATTTTAGACCACCGGCCTGTTGGCGGCTTGGCCGCCGCTTTATCACCGACCGCCAGGGTCAGAATGAGGGCCTATGTGTCCAACCTTAAAATTATACAGCACTCTGCCCTGATGGCAGCCTATAGCATACCTTATGGGTGACGTGTATGTAACAAGAACAGAGTTTAAGGCTTAGCTTGGGTCTTTATGCCAAGTCAGCATGTCAGTTTAAAACTGCATGCAGGCTGCAGTGGCAGGCCTTGAAATGTTTAACATGTTACTTAAGTTGTTACAGACCCCCTGGTAGCATTTAACTTATAGACACTGGGTGTATAGAATACCATTTGACAAGGGACTTACAAGTAAACAAAATATGCCAATTGGGTGCAAGCCAATTCAGCCATATTTAAGGGGAGTGAGCACAAGCACTTAAGCACTAGTTATCAGTGGTAAAGTCATAAGACCACCAAAAATAAGTCAAGCAAAATGGAGAAAGAGAAGCAACAGGTTTGGTGTAAGACCACCCTAAGGCTGATACATCTAACACTTACCACCCTGCATTGCGTTCCCACAGTTTTAAAGGATGCAGACACTTGGGTTCTAAAAAATTAAGAAATTACTGTGAATGGTTATTGGCATGTTAATGGATACCTTTATGCTGAGTACCAGGATGAAGTGTAAAAGTTTATTATTTCTTGTGTGAGTCATTTTTGGGAACATTCTTAATCACTAAAGTTATTTTTGGTTATTTTTGAATGAATGAAGTAATTCAAGTCCTTTGTGGCTATCTTGAAGGTTCCTCCTTTTAACCACTTAGGTATTACTTGGCAATTTTGGTGTTTTCCTCGAATTAGAAGATTTGATATTCACATTACCTTAGTATCCTGTATCACTTCCTTCTCTTAGGAAAACCCTGCATTCATTGGTTTCCTGCCACTAGATAGAAGTGGGAACCTGGGAGATTTTAGGAATACACTGCATTCATTGGTTTCCTGCCACTAGATAGAAGTGGGAACCTGGGAGATTTTAGGTAAGAGTCACACACTATCAGTTATTGAATTATTTCTGAGTTATTCATGCATTAGAGATGCATTAGTGGTGAAAGACCTAAACAATTTATTTGTGTTTTCTCCACTTCCCTTTATCCTGGGGTGTGGTCTCACCTGGAGGTTTTTACCCAATTCTCTGGTGGTTACAGGGCTCTAGATGGCATAGGATCCAAATTCTGGAATGCACATCTTGCATCAGTAAGATTGTGCAGCCAGCTTCTCCAGTGGTTGTGTTCAGACATTATAGGAAGCAAGCCCCGTTGCGGGTTCTGAGTAAACATAAGTTCAGAACTTGTAATTTGCCTTGCCGCACCTCTGGGTGGCTGCACAACCTCTCCACAAGGGAGTAAAGATGCCCTCATTTTTTACTCTTAGAGTAAGGTACACTGTGGCCCTCATTATGACATTGGTGGTAAATGCTGCTTACCGCCACAGTGACGGCCGCCAACATACTGTCACGGTGGCGAATATCCGTTTGTCATATTATGACACACACACACCAATCCAATAGAATACAACCACACACCTGACACTCATACACACACCACACCCACATACCCACAGCACTATAAAACACACACCCACATTACCCACAACCCTTTATGAACAACAAATACTGCCAGGATATTGACTTGAAAGGCACAGAGAAAACTAGATAAACACACCACATACATCCATACATCCTTCAGGCACCCCACATCACACACCCCACCAAATTACTCAATACACTCTCACCAACCCACACCACACAACACCCATGACCCCACAAAGGCACCCACGTTTCACTGATGAGGAGTTAAGGGTCATGGTGGAGGAAGTTGTCAGGGTAGAGCCATAGCTGTTTGGAACACAGGTACAGCAGATCTCCATTGCCAGGAAGATGGAGCTGTGGCAGAGAATTGTGGACAGGGTGAACGCAGTGGGACAGCACCCAAGAACAAGGGACGATATCAGGAAGAGGTGGAATGACCTACGGGGGAAGGTATGTTCCAGAGCAGCAAGACACCAGCTTGCCATACAGAGGACTGACTGTGGACCCCTACCTCCTCCCCCACAGCTAACAGCATGGGAGGAGCAAGTCTTGGCAATACTGCATTTTGAGGGACTCGCTGGAGTAGCCGGAGGACTGGACATTGGTAAGTCAATATTTACTACTTATCACCCTCATACCTGCATGCCATCACACCCCCGCACCCTCACTCCCATATCAATCAATCAAAAAAATGTATAGAGCACGCTACTCACCTGTGAGGGTCTCAAGGCGCTTGTGGGGCGTGCGAGGGGGGGTTACTGTTCGAACAACTATGTCTTGAGGTTTTTTCTGAAGAGTAGGAGGTCTTTGGTTTTGCAGAGGTTGGTGGTGAGGGAGTTCCAGGTTGTGGGGGCGAGGTAAGAGAAGGCCCTGCCTCCTGTGGTGGTTCGTTGGATGCGGGGGACTGTAGCTAGTGCGAGGTCGGCTTATTGGAGGTTGCGGGTGAGAGTGTGGAAGTTCACTCTTTCATTGAGGTAGGTCGGGCCGGTTTTGTGGAGGGATTTGTGTGCGTGGATGAGGATCTTGAAAGTGATTCTCTTGTCTATGGGGAGCCAGTGAAGGGATTTGAGCTGTGGTGAGATTCGTTCGTGGCGGGGAAGGCCAAGGATGCGGCGTGTGGCTGTGTTCTGGATTTTGGAGTTTGCGTTTGAGTTTGAGTGTGGTGCTGGCTTAGAGGGCGTTACCGTAGTCTAGTCTGCTGCTGATGAGTGCATGGGTGACTGTCTTCCTGGTCTCTGGGGGAATCCATTTGAAGGATTTTTTTAGAGTGCGGAGTGTATGGAAGCAGGAGGAGGTTAGTGCATTGATTTGCTTTGTCATGTAGAGGGAGGGGTCGAGGATGATGCCGAGGTTGCGTGCGTGGTGTGCAGGGGTGGGTGCGGGGCCAAGGGAGGTGGGCCACCAGGAGTCGTACCATATGGTTTTGATGAGGCCGAAGATGATGATCTCGGTTTTGTTGGAGTTAAGCTTGAGGTAGTTAGTTGTCATCCAGTTGGCGGTGTCGAGGAGAGCAGAGTGTAGGTTGGTTTAGGCGGTGGTGGGGTTGCGGGTGAGGGAGAGGATGAGTTGGGTGTCATCTGCGTAGGAGAGGATACTGATTCCATGTGGTCGGAGGATGTTAGCTAGGGGGATCATGTAAATGTTGAAGAGTGTGGGGCTGAGGGAGGACCCTTGGGGGACTCCGCAGATGATCTTGGTAGCGGTGGAGTGGAAAGGTGAAAGGCGGACTCTTTGGGTCCGGTCGGTGAGGAAGGAGGTGAGCCAGTCTAAGGCTTTGTGGCGAATTCCTGTGTTGTGGAGGCGTGTGCGGAGTGTGTGGTGGCAGACAGTGTCAAAGGCTGCGGAGAGGTCTAGGAGGATGAGTGTGACGGTCTCGCTTTTGTCGACTTTGGTCCTGATGTCAACAGTGCATGCGATGAGGGCGGTTTCCGTGCTGTGGTTCTTGCGGATCCCGGATTTTGAGGGGTCAAGAGTGTTGTTTTCTTCGAGAAAGTGGGATAGGCGGGCATTGACCAGTTTCTCAGCAATCTTGGCGGGGAAAGGGAGGAGGGAGATGGGGCAATAGTTGGAGAGGACCTCCGGGTCGGCTTTGTTTTTTTTAGGAGAGCGGTGATTTCTGCGTGCTTCCAGGGGTCTGGGTAGGTGGCCGAGTCGTAAAAGAGGAATTGATTATGTCGCGGAGTATGGGGGCGATGGTTGGGCTGGCTTTGTTGTAGATGCGATGAGGACAGGGGTTGGAGGGGGATCTGGAGTGGATGGAGTTCATGTTTTTTTCGGTTTCTTCATGTGTGGTGGGGGGTCATGAATGGGGGTTGAGTTGGGTGAGTGAGGGGTGTGTGTGGTGGGTGTGTGTGGTATGAAGCTGTTGTGGATGTCCAGGATTTTGAGGAGAAAGTGGTTGGAGAGGGCGTCACATAGGGGCTGTGTATATGTGGGGTCTATGTTGCTGGCTTTGGGTTTGGCTAGCTCTTTAATGATGGTGAAGAGTTCTTTGCTGTTTTGGGAGTTGTTGTCAAGGCGTGTCTTGTAGTGATCTCTTTTGGTGGTGCGTTTGAGTTGGTGATGGGTGCGAATGGTAGTTTTGAGGGTGGAGAAGTTGGTTGTAGGGGGTTCTTGTCACCATATTTTCTCCGCTTGGCGGCATTTGCGCTTGGAGTCTTGGAGTTCGGGGGTGAACCATGGGGCGTTCTTGATGTTGCAGGTGGCGATGTGTTTTCTGAGGGGGGCTAGTGTGTCTGCGAAGGTATTGATTCATTTAGAGAGGTTGTGTGCTCCTGTGTTGGGGTCGTTGGTGTGGGGGGGAGGTTGTGAGCCAGTTGGGAGTTCAGGCATTCTGTGGGGATCTTGTCCCACATGCTGTGGGGTGTGGTATGTTGATGTTGGTGTGTGGGGGGTTTGATGAAGGAGAAGTGGACGCAGTGGTGGTCAGTTCAGTGGAGTTCGGTGGTGTGGGTGTAGGCTATGTGTTGGCTTGAGGTGAAAATTGCATTGAGCGTGTTTCCTGCTGAGTGGGTGGGTGCGGTGACCAGTTGTTTGAGTCTGAGGTTGGTGAGGTTGTCTATGAGGGAGGTTGAGTTGTGGTCTTGAAGGTTCTCCAAGTGAAAGTTGAAATCACCGAGGAGGATGTAGTCTGTGGAGGTGAGGGCGTGCAAGCTGATGGTGTCGGCGATGGTGTCGCAGAAGGCGTGGCGTGGTCCTGGTGGTCTGTAGATTAGTGTATCTCTGAGGGTAGAGTTGTTGTTAATGTGGATTAGGAAGAGCATGTGTTCTGTGTTGTCGATAGTGTCTTGGGAGCTGGTGGTGACTTTGATGGTGTCCCTGTGTAGGATGGCAACGCCACCACCTGGCCTGTTGAGGCGGTCTCTGATTTGGAGTTTGTATCCCTTGGGGGCGGCGATGGCTATGTCGGGTTCCGAGGAAGGGTTGGTCCAGGTTTCCGTGAGGAAGGTGATGTCAGGTGAGTGTGATGTGATGAGGTCCCAGAGTTCTATGGCATGTTTGTGAAGGGAGCGGGTTTTGAGGAGCAGGCAGTTGAGGTGGTTGTGGTGGGTGGTGTTGGTGTGGTGCATGAGGGTGTTGTTGTGGGGTGTGTTCTGGTTGTGGGGTGGTGTGCAGCAGGGCTGGTTGGTGGGTGCGGGGGCAGAGCAGGAGAGTATTGCGTTGGGGGTGTTGTGTTTGTTGTTGGGGGGGTCGCTATGGTTCGTGTGTGGTGTGAGGGATGAGGAACAGGAGAAATGACAGGTGTAGCAGGTGAAGGGGCCATGAGTGTGTGTGGGGCTGGAAAGGGTGCAGGTGGGGCGAGGGCCTGGGTTGAGTGAGTGGAGAGTGAGGGGGGAGTAGATTTGTCTGAGGGGGCCAGGGGGACTGGCGCTGGGCATGGTCTTGGCGCAGACAGGCTTGCCTTTGGCATCGTCTGCGCTGCGGCTGCCATAAATGGGGAGGAGGGAGGGAGTGGCAGCTGGGAGGAGGGAGGGCTGGGCGAATGGGAAGGCTGGGGGGTGAGGCCGCAGGGATTAGCAGCAGTGGGAAAAACCGGACAGAGAGGAGGTGGGGGAGGGGCAGTGGGGACGCAGTGGCAGGTTTTTTTTAAAAGGAAACCGGACAGAGAGGAGGCGGGGGAGGGGCTGCGGGGATGCAGCGGCAGGGGTTTTTAAAAAAAGAAAAGGATGCAACCAGCAAAGTGGAGGTGGCGCGGGGTGGCGGCACGAGGAGCGCCCTGCCTGCTGAAAGCAGCCCATCCCACACACTGCACCTGCACATATGACTAACCAAATACCAAGCCCTGTATGCTATACCAATTCATGGACAGCCCTCCCAGCCCTGCATGGACACCCATCACTAAAGCATGCACAGCACAGGGAAACTAACAATCCCACAATACATCACCATACATAAGCAAAAGGTGGCAGGGGAACACCAGCGATAGAGTGGAAGCCAGGGATGTACAATATGTCACACATATGAAGCATAATACATCACTTATATCCCCACAGGTGCCCCAGCCAATGTCAGCGAAGAGGAGGTGCCACGACTATCCAGTCCCCCAACAGAAGATGCCCCGGGTGATGACAGTAACTTTGGACTTCAGGATCTGGATGAACTACCTGGCCCATCAGGAACCACTGGACAGTTGGTCACCCAAACCCACTCACATACCAACACAGAGCCTCCCCCTTCAGTATCCAACACCACAGCACCCACCCAACGTACCCACACCTCTGTCCCCAGGACACGTCAATCAGCAGTGTGACCACCTGTAGAGGGACCCCAGTCCACACCTCGCCCCTAAGACAATCAGGGACCTGGGGTCAGTGGGCACACCGTTCAGGAGACAGAGGCACAGGCCAACAGGGACCCAGGGAGGACTGCTGTGCACCAGGGACGGACAGGACCAGGTAACTGACTCTCCAGGAGGCACTCTCCGAGATCCTGGGAGCCTACCAACATTCCCAGGACACAATGGGCCAGATCCTTGACAATGTGCAGGAGAACAGGTGACTGCAGGAGGGACAGTATCAGGGGATCAGGGAGGACTTGCAGGCAATTAGCACCACCCTGATCTCCATAGCAGGGTGCTAGCAGACATGGCCAATATCATGAGGGAAGCAACAGCACACGAGGGGGGCCCTACAACTAGCCAGTCCATTGATCAGCCATCCACTTCTGCTGCAGCTAGTTGGCAGGAGACCCCGCCACAGGTCCCACAGGCCACCAGCATCCCTCCCCCTGCAGAAGGTGAACCACCCCGCAAACATTCCCTGCGACCCAGACAGAAGCCAGAGACACTTGCCAAGACCCCGCCAGGAAATTAGACTTTCCTGATTGTCCCCCTTGTGTCCCTCTCAGTCACCTTGTCCACTTTAACTGCTGTTGCTCCCCTTCCAATGACCTCTTGGAAACTGCACCAGTGCTACAAACAGACTGGAACAATACCCTGGAATTTCCTCCACCATCATCCTATTCCATTGCACTTTTCCCTCAATTTCTCAGCACTGCAATAAACACCCTTGAACACAACTTGACTACTAGTAATTTATGTTTTAAAAATGTGTTTATGGAAATAGTCACATCCATTGCAAATGAGCTGTACACTGTGAGAGCATAGAAATAATGACCTGTAGCTGGCTGTAGTCAGCACATCAGTACACAGTTGTGATATCACCAACATCTGTAAAATGACGAACCATAGATGACAGTAAGCTGAGATAATAAGGAAGTCAATGCCATCATGCCACAGTCACACAGAATACACCAGTAGTCATAGACATGTGAAGTTGCACTGCCTCACCTGTGTGTCATTGGAAGTATTGACGAATAACTGTGGTTCTGTTGTCCTCATCCTCAGCCTCTTCATCCTCACTGTCCTCAGGGTCTACTGCTGCCACAGGGGCACCTCCAGTTTCTTCTTCCTGCAGAAAAGGTACATGGCGTCTGAGGGCCAGGTTGTGCAACATGCAGCATGCCACTTCTGTCTGGCAGACCTCCTCGGGTGAGTAGCACAGGGATCCACCTTTCATATGGAGGCACCTGAACCTGGCCTTCAGGAGGCCGAAGGTCCTTTCGATGATCCATCTGGTTCATCCATGTGTCTCATTATAACGTTCCTCTGCCCCTGTCCTGCCATTCCTCACAGGGGTTAGCAGCCTGTGGCAGTGGGTGTAGCGATAGGGATTAATGAGACAACTCAGGTTGGTGATTGAATATAAGTGGTTTTATTTTTAGTGTACAGGTGCCTTCGTAACAGTCTCTGTCTTTTATCCTTATGTCTTGGTGACCTCTTCTTACATCTTCTTTCTTTTCCTTCCTAAGGTTCCCGGTGGTTGATGATTATTCTCCCGGCGGTGGTGTCGTCAGGTCGACAGCGGTGGTGTCGTCAGGTCGAATAGAAAAGGAAAGAAAGGTAGATAAGTTGCAAGTCTGGGTGGGTTTTGGATGATTTTAGTGAGGGGAGAGGGTGTAGAGAGAGAGAGAGAGAGAGAGAGAGTGAGCGAGAGAGAGAGATAGAGACAGAGAGAGATAGTGTGAGTGGTGATGGCCTGGTGTAGGGCTCCAGCCCCGAGAAGGAAAGGAATAGATATAGTATGACAGGGTCCCATCCCGTTTGCACCTCGGTGGAAACCAAAACTTCTTTCTTTCAGTGATATAGCTACCACCACTCCGTGTAAGACATAATCAGAAAACAGGGAAAACCCCGAGGTGTCCTTAGATCTGTGCCTTTTCTCTGCCATCTGAGCTCTCTAGGTGGCCAGTGTTAAGTGATTAGTCCTCCCCCCTTTCAGGCATCCCCCTTCCCAGGTATCCCTTCCCTACTTCCCTCTGCTCGCACTCTCCACCCTCCTCCCTTCCCACTAAAGCACTTATTCTATTTTTCAGGCAGGACCGTATCTGCTGGAGACACGCCCCTCCAGGGATGTGGCGGAGCTTCTGCCTTTCGGGGCCTCCTTGCCCCTCCGTAGTATCGCCTCTGGGGTCCAAGAGTTCTCTCCTCCTTCGGTGTCTCCGTCGTCTCCCGTCGGGTTTCCTTCCTCCACACCGGCGTCTTCCTCCTCATCTTCTTCCTCCATTGCGCGTCACATGCGTTGTCCTTCTTCTCTTTTCTCCTCTTTGGAAACCCGGATATCCGGGTTTCCTACTTCCGGAATTTCCTCCTCCTTGGGACCCCCGGCGCACTAGCCAGGCTGGGGATCGTCATCGCATGTAGCCGGGGGTTCTGACACCCGGCTACACAGCCACAATAGGTTTGAGTAGCCAGAGTCACCTTCAAGTATTGAGGGAGCACATTTAGCCACACACAATCCTAAGGGGTTAACACCAGAAGGCATACACTAACCTACAGTGGGTGGGGACCAAGGCTCACCTATTAGCCACACCCTGTGCCTCTGTAGTTGGGCCATCACATTTGGGATGCTGCTATTCCTCAGAACAAAGGCATCATGGTCCGGCCCAGGATACTTAGAATTGACGTGGGAGATGTACTAGTCTACCAGGTACACCATTTGTACATTCAGTGAATGGAAACTCTTATGATTCCTTAACGCCTGTTCATTCTGGCTGGGGGGACAAACGCAATATATGTACTGTCAATCGCCCCAATAACATTGGGGATATGTCCCATTGCATAGAATCTGGCCGGGGGAAAGCAATGTAGCTGCACATGTGTTTTACCAGGGCAGACAACGCTCTTGCCAGCAGGACAGAGAACATTGGCAGTGACATTCCTACTGCGGGGGCAGCTGTCACTTGGAAGGAACCAGTTACCAAGAAATGGAGCACTGATAGAACTTGCACAAGAGGGGGATCCCAGTTGGATGAAGGATAGATGAGATCAGGTCTGGCTCCAATTGGGCACACAGCTCTGTGATTCCCCTGTCCAGTCTATAGATGAGAATAATGTGCCTGTCCTCCAGTGTAGCCAACTCCACAAGGGGTCTGTACACGGGAGTTATGTATCTAAGGGACACAAAAGTGAGTAGGCTTTCACAATTGAAACGGAACCACAACTTCAGTATTCTTGGTGCACTTATGTAATGGGACAGTGTCAATGACGAGGTATGTGCCAATCTAATCAGTGACACAGTCAATATTACTGTTACCCCCCTGAAATGATGACCACCTGTCCTGTATGTAGGGAAAAGTGGAAGTGAGGTAATTCCGCCGACGTTGGGCATTGTGGCTGAAGGCTGTCTTGCACCGCCGTGCAATTCCTCATTGGATAATATGGGGCTCCATAGAGTACAGTGGCCAATAGAGATCTGCGCTGGTGGTGACGGTGTACACCACCACGGATGTGACCGCCATTTTCTCTCTGATTCCTCACTTGTTTCCTGACCTTCAACAGGAGAACACCTACACTGCGTGTGCTGCTGTAACCTGTGTCTGGAACCTACCCTGGCCCGTGTGACAGGGAAAGGGCCATTGCATTCACTTTGGAGGAGTTGGAGTGACTGGTGGATGGGGTCCTACCCCAGCACGGAGTGCTGTATGGGCCTCCAGACCAACAAACTACACTTTGGGCACGATGCACGTGGGAAGGATGCATGGGGATGTGTGTGCAAGCATTGTGTAAGGATTGTCGGGGATGTCTTGTGGCGGTGTACGTGGTGTGCGCTGGGCCATGTGTTTGCCAATGGTGATGGAAATGCGTATGGTGGGCCATTTGTGTGACAGGCTGGACTGTTTGTTTAATGGTATTCTCCTGTCTGTATTGCCTCTGCAGGTCAGCGCCTATGAAAAGAAGGGATTATGGCATGCCATCGCCAAGGACGTGCAAACCCCGGGGGTCTATGGCAGGCAGAGCACCCACTGTTGGAAACGGGGGGAGGACCTGAGACGCTGGGCACGGAAGACCATGGAGGCCCAGATGGGGATGCCCTCTCAATGAGGAAGGGGTGCCCATTGGATCCTGACCCCCCCTGATGGCCCGCATACTGGCGGGGCCTACCCTGAGCTGGATGGGCGCTTGAGGGAATCACAGCAGCCACAAGGGGATGAGTAGAGTGGTGATCATAACATATATAGGCAGGTGGGTTGGTATCTGGTTGGTCGATGTGTGTTAGTGGGTGCCCCTAAGGCCAGGCCAGACATTGCAGTGTGGGTCATCTCAAGGGTAATGGGTGACAGGCAAATACAGGTAACCTAGCTTGTTAGCAGTCCTTTTCAGGCAGGGCATCGTGGGTCACAGGAGTGCTGCAGATGGGAGGGTGTGGCCCGCCTCTTGCCTTAGTAACTGGCCATATGGCTGGCAGTACAATGCATACTGCTTAAGCCTGTTCCCTGTGTGTGACAGTGATGTGAATGCCAACTGTGGTGTTTGTGCAGTCATTGACCCAGTGTATCCTTTGTCTTTCTCCCCCCTTTCTTGTTTTGTCATCCTGTCCTTGTGTGCATTAGCATTATCTGATGGAGGAGCAGGGGCACCGGTGACAGAGGGAGCTGCATCCCACAGGACCCAGGAGGCAGAGTCCACCGACGCCGAGGGAACCAGTGTGACGGAGGGCGAAGGGAGCACCAAGGCGGAGACTGGAGGTGAAAACACAGACTCAGATCCCTCCTCCGATGGAATCTCCCTGGTGGTGGCGGACACCTCTGTGACCACCCCAGCTGCAGGTACAGCAGTCACCCCCATACCAGCACTGCCCACCCAGTAGCTCCTTAGCGAGTTGCCCGTGCCTGCTCACCTAGGAGGTTGGGCATCTCCTTCGCCCCAGGCACCTCAGGCCCTACCCAGTGAGCCCTGCTGCCCTGAGTGAGAAGGCTATTGACCTCCTGAGATCCATCTCTCTAGGGCAATCAACCGTTGTGAATGTCATCCAAGGGCTGGCATCCCAGATGCAGCAATGCAATGCATTCCTGGTGGGCATTCACAGTGGATTGGCGACTCAACAGAAATCGATTCAGGCTCTGGCCTCCTCTCTGATGGCAGCCATTGTCCCTGTTTCTACCCTCTCCCTCCAACTACCACTTCCCAGTCCCATTCTCCTCAATCCCAACCCATCCCAGGCACACATACAGACGAGCATGCACAAAAGACAACACCCAAGAGTGGCACAGGCAAACACAAGCACCACACTTCAACCCACAAGCACTCACGCAAACACCATACAGTTGCAGACACAACAACATCCACTGCCTCCACTGTCTCCCCCTCCTCCTCCACCTCCCTCTCAGTCATGTCCATACTCACACCTGCATGCACTACATCAACATCCACCACCAGCATCACCACACCAAGCAGCACATACACCTCACTAGCAGACACATCCACAACAGCAATGCATGCGTCTCCTCTGTCCACTCCCACCCTGTCTGTCCCCCCTCCTGAAGGACACAAACACAAGCACTCCCACACCCAACAGCCATTCACCTCACATCAGCATACAGCCCATGCACCTGCACCCAAATCCAGCAGACATACACCTCCTAAAACCACTCCCTCGACCTCCACTCCCATCCCTACTCCCTCCTTCCGTCCCAACGTCCCTAAAAAACTTTTCCTTGCCCAATTTAACCTCTTCCCTCTACCTCCCACCCCGTCCTGTCCGTATGAGCAGGGTACCAAAGACCAAGCCCAGCACCTCAGCCAAACAGTCCACTGGTACAGTGGTGGCACTACCTACTTGTGGTGGTAAGGATACCACACCTCCAGGCAAGAAGGGGAAGGAGCCTGCACCTCTAGGTAATAAGGGGAAGGAGCCTGCACCTCCATCCAAGAAGGGAAAGGAGCCTGCACCTTCATCCAAGAAGGGGAAGGAGCCTGCAGCTCCATCCAAGAAGCGGAAGAAGTCATCCACCCCTGCCAGGAAGGTCAAGGAAACCACGCCCAATGTAATGGAGGAAACAAAGTCCTCTATTCCAGCGGAGACTGTCAGAGTGACACCTCCACCACAACCAGCAGTCACTGGGCCCCCACCGCCAGTTGAGGAAGTACAGCCATCACTCCCTGCAGAGGCTGCCCAGGAGCTACCTCCATCCATACCCACACAGCAGCCATCCCCAACTACAGAGGCTGCCAAGGAGGAACCACCATCCACCACCACACTGCAGCCATCACCAACTGCAGAGGCTGCCCAGGAGCCACCTCCATCCACCACCACACTGCAGCCATCACCAACTGTAGAGGCTGCCCAGAAGCCACCTCCATCCACCAACACACTGCAGACATCACCAACTGCAGAGGCTGCACAGGAGGAACCGTCATCCACTACCACACTGTAGCCATCACCACCAGCGGACGCCATGTAGGCCATCCTCCAGGGGCTGCTATACGAGGGACCCTCTCCAGAAGCAGGGGGAAGTCACCCACCTGAGAGACTGTAGTCTTGCACTCCCCAGGACAGAGCAATGGGCATGTTGCCCCATCCAGAACCAGTGGGAAAGTCAGCCCCCTGAGAGACTTTGGCTTTGCTCTCCCCAGGAAAGAGCAATGGGCATGTTGCTCCCTCCAGAAACAGTGGGAAAGGCACCCACCTGAGAGACTATAGCCTTGCACTCTGCAGGACAGAGCAATGGGCATGTGGCCCCCTCCAGAACCAGTGGGAAAGTCACCCACCTGAGTGACTGTGGCCTTGCACTACCCAGGACAGAGAAACGGGCATGCTGCCCCTGCCATAATCAGTGGGGAAGTCACCCACCTGAGAGACTGTGGCCTTGCACTCCCCAGGACAGAGAAATGGCCATGTTACCCCATTCAGAACCAGTGGGTTTGTTCCCGAATCCAGGTGAGATGCCCCCTTCTCCCCCTGAGGTGCCTGCTCACTTGCAAACTGATACCTCTGCAGAGTTCTATCCAGATTTAGCCAGGATTCAAGTTGGGCCTTAGAATATGTTCTGTGGCCATGTGGGCCCTTTGAACATTGGACTGGGAAGTGTCCCTATGTGTACATGTGTACATATCGGTTTAGTTGTCAATTTGATAGTTATTAGCTGTTGACATCAATACATTCACTTTGGTCAATTACTGTTGTCCCATTATTCTGCTGTGTCTCTGGTGCCATTGTTTTTCGTGTGCAGCTAGTGGTGTATATGGTGTGTATATGGATCGTGTGTGTTGTGCGTGTGTGTCACTTTCATTTTCCTTCCTTTCTCCCTTGTGTGTTAGGTGGCTGTACTCACCGTCGTCGTCTTCGTCAGCGCTCCAGGTTGAGCATAACATAGAAGATCATCTGGAAGACTTGCAATTCGGGTTCCATGCGGCGTTGTTCTTCCCTGTGTCTCCGATGGTGAGTCAGTTCTCTTCTGTGCACCAGGCTTTTGATCGTGCTGGTACCGCCCAAGAAAAAGTGATGGTTTGCAGTGTCATAATATGGTAGGCGATACTTTGGCTCCCCCCTAGCTGTTGGCGGCTATCACCGTGGTGAGTGTTGTTTCCGCCCTGGCGATTGGTGTGGTACATTGGCTGTCTATGGCAGCAGCGGTGCAGGGGGCAGTGCAGATGGCGGGGCAGGTGGCAGTGCAGGTAGCGGTTGTTGCGGCAGTGCTCACCGTGGTACAGTTTGCTGGCCTGTCAGGACAAATGGTGGTCACCAGTCCCTCACCTGGAGGCTCCGAGTCCTTGCCTTTGTGTCCCTTTCCCATCTTGGTTGACGCTGCTGGGACCTTGGCACTGTCCTCTTTTGTTTTGGATGAGGCCTTGCTGGGTGGGTGTTGCGTCTTGTCCATGCTGCATGATGGCCCCTTCTTAACCTTGGCAGGTGTCGGAATCGGGTGGTCTTTAGCATCTGTATATGGCACACTGCCAGCCCTGACGGGTGCCACCTTCGATCCACTTGGACTTGCATGGACCACAACGGACGCCGAGTTGGTGGCTGAGGTGCTGGCCTGGGATCTAGACTTCCTAGCCCTAGGAGGAGGGGGGGAGGTGTAGGGAAGAGGTCAACGTTAGAAAGGAAAAGTTGTTTTGACATACTGGGACAGGAGGATGGAGGGGGTGTGGGAGTAGAGGAAGAGGTAGTGGTTGTAGGAGGTGTATGTCTGCTGAGTTTGAGTGAAGGTGCATGGGCTGGAGGCTGTTGTGAGGTGGATAGCTGTTGAGTGGATGTGTGCCTGCATTTGTGGACTTTGGGACGAGGGCTCACAAACATAGTGGGAGAGGACACAGGGGACGTGTGCATGGTTGTGGGGGTGGTGATTGCTCGTGAGGGTTGTGTTGTGATGGGCGTACTGGTGATGGAGGCAGTGGCTGATGATGTAATGCATGCAGGTGTGAGTGGAGACGCTACTGGGAGGGAGTTGGACGAAGAGGAGGAGGGGGACACAGTGGAGGAAGTGGATGTTGGTATGTGTGCATGGTTATGGTGCTTGTGTGAGAGCCTGTGTGATGATGTGTGGTGCTTATGTTTTCTTGAGCCACTTTTGTGTGTTGAGTGTGTGCATGCTCGTCTGAAGGTGTGCTTTGGATAGGGTGAGGTAGAGGGGATTGGGTCTGGGTAGTGGAAGTTGGGGGGGGGAGGCTGGACACAGGAACAATGGCTGCCATCAGTGCAGAGCCTGAAATGCTCTCTGTTTGGCACCACACCAGAATGAATGCCTCCCAGGTATGCATTTGTTTGTTGCAAATGCCTCTTGACACCCTGGATGGCATCCAGAATGGTTGACTGCCCAACAGTGAGGGATCTCAGGAGGTCAGTAGCTTCCTCACTAAGGGCAGCAGGGCTGACTGGGGCAGGGCCTGAGGTGCCTGGGGAGAAGGAGATGCCCACCCTCCTGGGTGAGTGGGCACGGGAACACGCTGGGGGGCTGCTGGGAGGGTAGTGCTGGTGGCGGCTGTACCTGTTGTTGGGGTGGGCACACCGCCAGGGAGCTTCCATCAGAGGAGGAGTCATTGGTATCCCCTCCTGTCCCCGTCGTGGAGCTCCCCTCGCCCTCCATCCCACTGGTGCCTTCACCCTCAGTGGATTCGCCCTAATGGGCCATGTGGGATGCAGCTCCCACTGTCGCCGGTGCCTCTGTTCCTCCGCCAGATGATGCTAATGCACATAAGGACAGGGTGACAAAACAAGAAGGGGGGATAGACAGAGGATACACATGGTCAATGCCAGCAACAAAACTACTGTTGGTGTACACAACACACACTGAGCTGCCCTATGCACTAGGCCATGTCCAACCACTCAATAAGGTAGTCACCAGCCCCTGGGGTACAATGCCTAACTCCAGCATCTCTACACATGACACCCACAAGACCCTGCCCAGTAGTTGTTGGCCACTTGTACCATAGGGGCAGGAGTGCTTGAGAGCCTGGGGTGGGGTTCCTGTTGGGATGCAAATGCATTGTTATTGTATCTGTTTGTGCCATCTTGTGCAATGGGTGTGTTTCCCTGTATAATTGTGCTTTCCCTGTAGCCTTGTGTGATTGCTGATTGTGTGGGCTGGGTGAGTCTCTCTACTGAGCATGCTGTGGTGATGGGTGTCCATGCAGGGCTGTGATGGGTGTCCATGCATTGTTGTTGCATGCGGGCTTGGAATTGGGATGGGTGGGTTGTGTTAATAGGGTATGTGTGAGGTGTTTGATGGTGGTGAGGGTAGGGGTAGGAGTTTGTGATGGCATGCAGGGAGGGTGGGGGGGATAAAGTAGTTAAGGCTTGACTTATCAGAAAACAGTCCTCCTGTTACTCCTGCGAGGCCCTCAGGATGCATGATTGCCAAGACTTGCTCCTCCCATGTTATTAGTTGTGAGGGAGGAGGTGGGGGTCCACCGCCAGTCCTCTGTACAGCAATCTGTTGTCTTGAAACCACATAATGCACCTTCCCCAGTAGGTCGTTCCACCTCTTCCTGATGTAATTCATGGTTCTTGGATGCTGTCCCACAGCATTGACCCTGTCCACAATTCTCCGCCATAGCTCCATCTTCCTTGCAATGGAGGTCTGCTGCACCTGTGAGCTGAATAGCTGTGGCTCTACCCGGATGATTTTCTCCACCATGACCCTTAGCTCCTCTTCAGAAAACCTGGTGTGTCTTTGGGGTGCCATGGATGTGGTGTGAGTCATATGTGTGAGGTGATGTGTGGTGTGATGTGTTGGAGTGTATACTGTGATGTGCGTGGATGATGTAATGGTGATGGTGTTCTGTACCTCTGATTAAGTGTGTGCTCTTTGCTTGTCTCTCTGTGCTTGGTCTCTTTTTTGTTGTTGTTGTAAGGGGTTGTGAGTGTGTGGGTGTAGTATGTGTATGTGTGTCAGGTATGTGTATTTTGAATTGTCCAATGTGGTGGTGTTTTGTAAGTTGTGTGTATTTTGAGTGCGGCGGTGTGTACCGCCAATGGTTTACCGCTGTTGAAAGACCGCTGCGTTGATTCTTGGGTCGTGATACTATGGGCGTATTTCTGTTGGCGTGACGGTATGAGTTTTGCTATTGCCAGTTTATCACTCACCTTTGATCTGGCGGACTTGTGTGGACGTCTGTATTGTGGTAGTATTCTCTGTGTGGGTCATAATACCCGTGGCGGATTACCACCACGGTCACAGTATGTTGCCAGCCGTCGGCACAGCGGTAAGCAGCATTTACTGCCAGGGTTGTAATGAGGGCCTTAATTGTTAGAAAACAGTAAGAATACTGTTATTGCACAAAGGTACCTAGGTAGTGTCAAAATAAAGCTGCACGGGCGAGTGTGCGCCGAAAAAGGCCAGCGATGTGTTGATTTCTCACTCACAAGTGAGAACGTGCATCATTCCTACTCCGGTCGGGTCAGTGTGCATCTTTTCTTCTCTCCCACAAGATAGCGATGCGTTGATCTGGGCTGGCACCTTGGGTCCGGGCAGGCTTTGTGTTGATTTTCCGCACCCAGCGATGTTGCGTTGAAAACGGGTCGCACAGTGTCAAGAAATGCACTGCGTGGGGGCTTGTGTCGTTAACAGCAAACCGCTGCAGGCGTTGCTCATCATTTCTCCAGCGCGTTGTCTCAATCTCCCAGTCCGCAATGCAGGTGAACTGTCGATTTTAGCCATGAGGCCGGTGGCACATCGTTTAGCAGCTGCAAAGTTGATGATGCGTTGAAAGTTTCCCGGCAGTGTTTGTGTGGATGTCTGTCCTTTACCACCATCTGCACCCTTCAAGGGCCCAGAGACAGGTCAGGGCACCACTTGGCAGGCAGGACTCTCAGCAGAAAGCCCAATTGCTGGCAGAGAGAGATCTTTGTTGTCCCTGAGGCTTCAACAACAGGAGGCAAGCTCAGTTCAAGCCCTTAGAGATTCTTCACCAGTGGGAACTCACACAAAAGTCAGTCTTTGTCCTCTCTCAGGCAGAAGCAGCTACTGCAGGCCAACCCAGCAAACCACAGTCACAGGCAAAGGAGCAGTACTCCTCCTCCAGCTTCTCCATCTCTTCTCCTGGGCAGAGGTTCCTTTTGGTTCCAGAAGTAATCTGATGTTCAGAGGTTTTGGGTGCTCTTCTTATACCCCTTTCAGCCATTCAGGTAGGCCTACTTCAAAGAGAGGTTTCTGTTGTTTTCAAGATCCTGCCAGGCAGGGCCCCAGACATACTCCAGGGGGTTGGAGACTGCATTGTGTGAGGGCACGCACAGCCTTTTCAGGTGTCAGTGACCACTCCTCCCCTCAGCCCAGATAGCCCAATAGGATATGCAGGCTGCACCCCAGCTCCCTTTGTTTCACTATCTAAAGGAGAGGTGCAAACAGCCCAACTGTCAGACCGACCCAGACAGGAAATCCACAAACAAGCAAAGTCACAGAACGGTTTGAGCAAGAAAATGCCTACTTTCTAAAAGTGGCATTTTCAAACACACAATTTAAAAACCAACTCGACTAAAGATGTATTTTTAAATTGTGAGTTCAGAGACCCCAAACTCCAAATATCTATCTGCTCCCAAAGGGAATCTGCACTTTAACAATTTTTCGAGACCACCCCTGTGTCAACCTATAAGAGAGATAGGCCTTGCAACAGTGAAAAACAAATTTGGCAGTATTTCACTGTCAGTACATGTAAAACACACAAGTACATGCCCCACTTTTAACATTCACTGCACCCTGCCCTTGGGGCTACCTAGGGCCTACCTTAGGGATGCCTTACATGTTTGAAAAGAGAAGGTTTAGGCCTGGTAAGTGGGTACACTTGCCAAGTTGAATTGGCAGTTTAAAAGTGCACACACAGACACTGCAGTGGCTGGTCTGAACCATGTTTACAGGGCTACTAATGTGGGTGGCACAGCCAGTGCTGCAGGCTCAGTAGTAGCATTTGATTTATATGCCCTGGGCACCTCTTGTGCAGTTTACTCAGGACTTACTAGTAAATCAAATATGCCAGTCGTGGATAAGCCAATGTACACATACAATTTATAAAGGGAACACTTACAATTTAACACTGGTCAGCAGTGGTATAGTGTCTAAAGCAAACAAAAACAGCAAAATCAGAGTCCAGCCCACAGAAGCAACCTGGGAAGTAGAAGCAAAAAGTTAGAGGAGACCTTACCAATGATTCCAAGTCTAACAATGACTGTGTGCCATGGTTGGAAGTATGAACAGGATGGCCCCATTGAATTAGCCAACCAAGCCCATATGTCATTCATTGACTAATTCTTGCATCCTTTTAATAAATTGCGAACCAACAAAATTCCCACCTGATATTTTGATAGAAAAGAAGTTTGTAACCAAAATATAGTGATGTATTCCGTTGTATTTTGCTATTACAGAAAACAATAGTAGGAGGCATATGTGGTGTTGAAAATCTGTATTTTTTTTCTAGCCTCACTGACCACCTGTGCTGGGGCCAGCAGAGACAGCACCAGCTCAGATACAGCTTCAGGAGCGAATGAAGGGTGACTCTCTGCGGCACCAGTGGTGGGTGGTTGTAAGTCCTTTGCTTGCTTATTGACAATTAGTAATTTGGTCACTATAAGGGTGTACTACTGTTGTTGTTGACTCACACACCAACACCGTGCTTTAGCAGTTGCAGCAGTTAAGTAAGTATTAATGGCCTCTTCCATCTGCAACTCAGCAGACTAAGGTTCATAAAAATGAACTTGAACTATAATGTGTTTTGGAAAATTGAAAGAAGTGTGGAAGTAGAATGGATGAGTGAAATATATTATGAGTGAAACGATGTGTGTGTGGATGAAAGGATGCATAATAATCACATAGGTAGGTGATGAGGAGGACGATAAGATGCCTTGGTGGGTGAAGGATAAATGAAAGGGTATACAGGTGAATGATGCCAGCCGAGGTGGGTGAAAGGGGATGGCTGAAAGGATGCCAGCCCAGGTGGGTGAAAGGGTATGGGTGAAAGGATTCCATGCCTGGATGGGTGAATAGACTCCTCAGGCAGATGGGTGAATGGGTAAAAGGATACATGGGTGGTTATTGGGTATATGGATGTTGGTGAAAGGTTAGTTGAGAGCCATGTTTGCAATTTGGATGGTTTTAAAGGGTGACAGACTGGATGAGAGAATGAAAAGCTTACCTTAAACGGTGTGTATCAAACCCAAGGGTGAAGAATAAGAGTACTAGAAGAACATATTTGCAATGATGACTAGATAAGTGCTTGGAAAGAAGAAACAAGGGAGCTTTTCTGGATAGGGGTGTTCTTTTCACCTACTTTACTTGATGGGAAGGGTTTTTATCAAAGATTTGATACAAAGGTTTGGATGGAATATCTGAATATTCCCTTAACTCACAGAATTTTTCAAGTGAGCCAAGTAATATGTATCCCAGGCCAGCATCCATTTACCATTGCCTTCCTCCCTCGCTATGGACTTTCACCAGTGCCATCCATGATGACCTAACAGCTGCATGGCTCAATTCGGAAGAATCGGCACTGCAATGTTGGCTGTGCAATGTGCATCTGTCAACTTAAGTTAAGGCAATATGTCAAACACTTTTCAACCCATAGCAATGCAGAGACAAGGCGTGTTTCCCTATCCACATTTTTCAAGCTAAGTGATAAATATATTCATTATGGCTTCCATAATAGATTTACTTCTGTTCTAGTTTTTTCCTGTCAACATTTGTCAACCACAGTGAATCACACTACTAGCCAAACCTTAGGCACATGATGATGAGGAATTGATTCATCAGTGAAGTGTATGCTCTACCTACCCATCCTAATCCCCTCTACCTTACCCTGCAATTGAGTATGTTAAGAAGATCCCTTTCCTTAGTGCAAAGCAAATGTATTTTTTTTTTACAAAAAAAGTAGTTATTACAAAGTGTGGTGGAGGAGGGCCATGAGGACCATGAGTAAAGGGGTCCATAAGTAAGTGCCTTGATTTTCCTGAATGGGAAAGCCTGTGACGATGCATATGCGTCAAACACAATCTATATCCCATTCGTTAATCATTTCCATGTACTGCAGTGCATCACTTTTCCCACTGCCTACTTATGGCAGACAGGATGTCTGCATGGTTGATTATATTATATTACGTGACATGTTTCATTCTTATTATTCATCGCTTGTAGTCTAGGTACAAGGAAGAACAGGGCCAGTGGAATAAAATAATTTTCTAGTGTAGCTGCTTCAGCTGCAGACAGTAATGAGTATGACTAGGGCGTCAGCTGAGCTAGCAATCCCGCTATTAATTTAGCACAACAGAAGAGAGAAGAATGCTTGTACTCCATATTGCATATTATGGCTGTGACTTAAAATTAAATGGCCTGAGGTAACAACCACATGTATTGCTACTGTGCCATTACACTACATGGTTTTAAACAAGTGTTTTGCTCAGGGCATTGTTTACAATTTCTATTTTTTCTTTCTTGATGTAGCTATTCCTGCTGGTCCACCATCATGGCAGGCAATAGCAGCCCAGCTGAGGTGGACAAAGCTGGAGACCATATGGGGCGAACACCAGTGTCTGATGATCCTTGAGGAAGTGGAGGAGGAGGCGGCAGCAGCTGCTGGCAGTACTCAGGGTCCAAGCCAGGCCCCAGCGCCTCTAGCCCAGTAACACCTACACTGCAGTGCCAGGGCAGCTGCCCGCCATCACATCATCCCTGATGCCCCCCCTCAGACACCTTGTTCTAAAACCACAACCTTTGGAGGCTGACGCTGATCGAGGCCCATCAGGCATGTGTGCAGGGGCTCCTCAGAAGAATCCTGGCCCGCCTTTAGTAAAGTGCCCATCTCTGCCCCTTTTTTAGCTTTTATTTTGGTGGGTGGGACTTGTTGTGGGTGGGAATGGGTTTATGCAGGACTTTTCTATTTTCTTTTTTTTATTTGTATTCACCATGGACAAATGGACAGGTCTTTTTCGAACACTGGTTGGGGAAAGGGACATTTCTTTGGAGATAATGTTGAAGTAAGCCTCCGCAAGGCCTGCTAGAGCAAGGGGTTCACCTTTCTCTGCACAAAGTCCTCAGACCATGTAGGAAGAAGTTGGCACAGAAACTGGAATAAAAGACAAACGTTTATTAACCTCATGTGGTGGTACTACAGTCTAGACAGCACCCTTGGGTAATGTCTGAAGTAGCACACTGAACTGAGAGAGCATGGTCCTTTTATACCCACACAGGGGCTAAAAGTAGATGGTACAATTATGGAAACAAGACTTGTATACACGTAAGGTCATGTGGAAAATGCACAGTCAACAAGTAGGAGGAGCTAACAGTTTCCAAGGACTAACAGCTGCAGACCTTACTGAGCATGTGCGAAAGTAAGAGATGCTAAATATAACTTGTCATTAGGCAGATTTCAAGAGCAGTTAACAGAAAGGTAGGACAGAGCACATGGTGAGCACAAGGCAGCATGTAGCAGAGAAAATGGCTGCCATGAATACAAAATGGATTCTGCAAAATGTTCACAATAGTTACTAAATACAAGATGTCTTCTGCTAATGCTTAATCTAATCACTGCTAAATTACAACAGACGACCCTTTCAGCATTAGCTGAAGACATTCGTCTTTCTGGGATAATCTAAATATTCATCCTGTATATTTATGCTCATCATTTCAGCTATTTCCTTATCTAACATATGTTGTGCCTTCATTTCTGTAATATTTCTTTTGGTAGGCATACAAGCAGTAATACACATGGAGCAGAACATTGGACCACACTGAATACAGATACAGCATGTAACAAATATTGCAATTATTACACACAGGACCTTCCAACAGGTAGTTGGTAATATCCATAGTTACCACAAACAAAATATGTATTATGTGAAGCTGTAAAACTACTATTATTTACACTCTCAATAGTTCAAATCAAGGTACAATCGCTTATCCCTACTGGAATTCGTTCAATGCTTCGTATACATAAATCTGCTTTAGTTTTTGTAACAGAAATCACAAATTGTTCTTTCTTGTCAGAGTCTCGTATATTTGTGAAGACATATGGTATTGAAACATTGTCCGGTTGATACTCTTCCGATTCCCATTTAGTTTCTTTAGCTTGGGGATACCCATCTTTGTCTTGGTAGCATACTTTATTAAGGCGAAAAAGAAGTCCGCACTCTGTACGTGTTCCAGATGCAAACAAAAGCATGTACCAAGCTTAACAAGAACCATTGTGTGAAAAAGGAAGAGGAATGAAAGGTGTTCCTCCTTTCTTTTGATGCACAGGTATCATTCCACATACCCAACAGTTAGTAGTATTTGTAGCATTATGAGTATGATGCAACATCTAAATGAAAGTATTATTGAAGTACGATTGACGGTGCTTCTGCTCCTGATAGGGAAGCGTAAAGTAATAGTGATCCTCTGGTACTGGAGTAGTGGCAACAAAAAACTCACGAGCAGGAGACTTCTTTTCAATAAACCAGGTGATTGTTGCTGTAACCACCAAAACAACAACAAACCCCATAATACTAATAATCAATTTGTTATTCATTTTAGCAACAGTGATAATCGACCCTTTCAGAAATGAATTAAAAAACAATCGTTGGAGCTCTTATCCCTGGGCAGCCGCTGATTTCTTCACCACAGGTGAAGACGGGTGTCACTACTCTAATGCACGGCTGATCCACCCCCCTTGCCACATTGGCTCTCCTTCACTAACCCAGGGCGGTAGCTCAACCAGTCTTTTCAAAACAATTTTCAGATTCTTTCCTTGGTCTCAAATTATATTGCGACACTCCAGAAGTCGTATGGTCCGGGAAGACCTCTGCAGATTCGTCAGGTGATATAGCACGGCCTTTCTCCGTAGTCAAAATCTCTCGATGATCGGTCAGCACAGCAGGTTCCACCAAGGTAGGTATCACTCTCTTGCAGTGAGTACTATGGACCCAATTCTTTCGGTTCGTCACTCGAACTGCTGTCCTTGTCGCAAGGAGCACCTGTTCTGGGCCTCGCCACCTTGGTTCCAAGCTGCTCGATCTTTCAAAAGACTTAGAGGGTCATTCTGACCCTGGCGGTCGGTGAGCGCCAGGGTCACCGACCACGGGAGCACCGCCAACAGGCTGGCGGTGCTCCTAAGGGCATTCTGACCGCAGCGGTTCAGCCGCGGCCAGAAAGAGTAAACCGGCGGTCTCCCGCCGGTTTACCGCTGCCCTACAGAATCCTCCATGGCGGCGGAGCGCGCTCCGCCGCCATGGGGATTCTGACACCCCCTACCGCCATCCTGTTGGAACAGGATGGCGGTAGGGGGTGCTGCGGGGCCCCTGGGGGCCCCTGCAGTGCCCATGCCAATGGCATGGGCAGTGTGGGGGCCCCCGTAAGAGGGCCCCACAAAGTATTTCAGTGTCTGCAAAGCAGACACTGAAATACGCGACGGGTGCAACTGCACCCGTCGCACCTTCCCACTACGCCGGCTCAATTCTGAGCCGGCGTCCTCGTGGGAAGGCTGATTTGCCCTGGGCTGGCAGGCGGTCTTTTGGCGGCCGCCCGCCAGCCCAGGGCAAATCCCAAAATACCCTCAGCGGTCTTTCGACCGCAGAGCGGTATTTTGGTGGGGGAACTTCGGCGGGCGGCCTCCGCTGCCCGCCGAAGTTAGAATCACCCCCTTAATCATCACCTGATCACCAGGTCGGAGTTCATGGCCTTCACCTGTAGATCTGTCAGGAAGTGCTTCTCGAACCTGTTGATGAATAGAAACCAAATTGTCGGTTAACTGTGCCAAATAATCATTCATCAGGACACAAGGTACATCATATTCAGATTTTGGTTTAGGAACTCCCCAAATATTCATTGGTCTCCCAAATACTACTTCATAGGGGCTAAGGCCAAGTCGGGAGTGTGGCACTGACCTAATAGACAATAATGCCAATGGTAATGCATCCGGCCAAGTTAAGGATGTGGAAGCCTGTATCTTCGCTAATTTCAGCTTCAATGTAGCATTATACCTTTCCACCAACCCTGCTGATTGTGGGTGGAAAACCGCATGGAACTTCTGTTTGATCCCTAATCCTTTCAGGACATACTTAATAACTTCCCCAACAAAATGAGGTCCATTATCACTCCATAAAAGTCTGCAAACACCAAACCTAGGGAAAAATTCTTTCAAAAGCACCTTCGCTGTGGTAATGGCAGTATTATCCTTTGTGGGGTACGCCTCTATCCATTTACTGAAGGCACAAACCACCACCAAGACATACTTTAAATTGTTGCAGCGTTCAAGCTGAATATAATCCATTTGTAGAACTTCAAAAGGTGCAGTTGGTGTAGCAAACCCTCCTGCAGGAGTACGTGTCCCTTTTCCAGGATTGTATTGTAAGCAGATCAAACAAGACTGTACTACTCTCTTAGCTGTACTGGAAATTTCTGGATGCTCCCAAACTTGCGTAAGCAACTTCGTTATTGTTGAAGCTCCAACATGTGCCAGCCCATGTGCCATCTGAACCATAGGTTGTACAAAAGCTATAGGCAATTTCCATTTATCCATCTGCTTATTCCGCCAACAGCCCTTATCATCCAATTCTCCATCTTTAGACCATTGCTCATGTTCTTTCACAGAAGCAGATTTCTGTATATCTAATACGTCTTGTCTAGCATTATGCCAACGTTCAGCTTGTGACTTCACTACATACATAGAAGTAGTACTTCGCTGCATCACAGTCTCACGTGCTATACGGTCTGCAAGAACATTACCTTGCCCTATCTTATCGGTCACTTTCTTATGTGCACTACATTTCACAATAGCTAGTTTATTTGGATATGTCAATGCAGTCAAGAGGTTATGCACTAATTCTCCGTGCATTATCTGCATCCCGTGGGATGTGAGAAAACCTCTCTCCTTCCAAAGCAAACCAAAATCATGAGCCACTCCAAAAGCATAGCGGCTGTCTGTGTAAATGTTCACACTTAAATCAGTACTAAGCTCACATGCTCGTGTCAAAGCTATTAGTTCAGCTGCTTGAGCTGACTTCTGTGGTATACGAGCTGTCTCCACTACCGTGTGTATTGTGGTGATTGCATATGCAGCTGAGGTCGTACCATCTGGCAACTTCAAACAAGACCCATCAACCCACAGTTCCCCGTCTACATCTAAAAGGGGCGTATCTTGTAAATCAACACGACCCTTTGTCTGTTCTTCGGTAAGGAATATACAATCATGTGTTTCTTGTGACTGAGGCTGAGTCACCGGATATGGCAACAAAGTAGCTGGATTTAGTGTTGCACATCTCTTCAGTGTAATGTGAGGAGCCAACAATGTCAACTCATAACCTGTCATACGGGTGCTAGTTAAATGTTGTGTCTTTGTTTGATTTAAAAGAGCATCAACCGCATGGGGTACTAGAGCATCAACCGCATGGGGTACTAGCACCAACAGCTTATGTGACAAAACTATCCCTTCACTCTGACGTATTGAGACAGCTGTTGCGGCAACTGAACGAAAACACCCAGGCAACGCTCGAGCGACAGGATCAAGTACTGCTGAAAAATATGCACAGGGACGCTGCTTATTGCCATGTGTCTGTAGTAAAACTGACAATGCACATCCATCTTTCTCGTGTACTTAAAGTGCAAAAGGCTTCATGTAATCTGGAGTACCTAACACTGGTGCAGAACAAAGGGCTTGTCGCAGCTGCCGGAAAGCAGTCTCACATTCATCTGTCCATGGTAGGGGCTTTGGAGTAAATTTAGTAAAAAGTGCTAGCAAAGGTTTGGCAATGTGTGAAAACCCTAATATCCATTGCCTACAAAAAGAAGTAAGACCAAGGAATGCATGAACATCTTTCTGAGTAGAGGGTACTGGTGTGTCTAAAATTGCTTGAATACGATCTGATGTAAGTGCACGGCCCTCCTTAGACAAAAGGTGACCTAAATAGGTTACCTTTGGTCTACAATATTGCAATTTCTTTTGTGACACTTTATGATGGTGTGAAGCAAGAAAAGAAAGTAAGGACAAAGTGCACTTTTCACATTGCTCCGGGGTATCAGCTGCCAACAAAATATCATCAACATATTGTATGAGAGCCACACCTTCAGGTAAAACAAAAGAATCAAGGTGTCCAAAGTCATAGTACAAGAACTAATTGCTCCCTCAACTTCCTCATAAAAGGCGGCTGGATTTTTCCGCGGGTCAGGTAATGCTGTTTTAAGTGCCATTACATCTGCCCTATTCCAAGGAGTATACACCCAATTATAAATAAAATAACCCTTAGCATCAACAGAAGTTTTATCATCACTTGTACCCAATCCTTTAGGAGGAACATACAAATGCGCGGCCTCCCGCATTGGTTTCGCGTGAACTATCATAATCCTATCTGTTTCACAGATGGAAGCTTGCGCCCCTTCGGTCTGAGATGCTCGTGCAACTGCGTCCGCAGCCCTTTTCTCTTCTTGCAAACGGACTGCCACAATACGTAATTTCATTAAAAGCCTGATTGCATCAGCCACCTGGGAGAAAACAAAAAGACCATCACGTATTTGCTTATGATCAGCTGCTACATCATCGGGCTCTAACTCATCAGAATATTTCCGATATAGTTCAATAACTTCTGAGCCAAATGCCTCAGTAAAATATAGCTGCTCCTTTTCCGTCCACCCTTTCATGTTGTCTAAAAGTTCAGAAGCAGAAACAACGCTACAAATTGTTTTACGAGCAATAGATCTAAGCTCAGACGCACGGTCAGCAGGCAGCATAGAACGACTGTCCCGCATCTTCTGTTGCTCCGACCTGGAGACTTTAGGTAAATCATGAGGGGCAGAAGGGACGACATACGGAGGTGGAGGGCGATCTAGTAACAATAAATCATCATGTGGTTTATTAAGGATAGGATAGAGAGGTTGCCTAACAGTGTATTGGCCAGTTACCTGTAGCTTACGTTCTTTCTCTTCTAGCTCCTTTAAGTCATTTATTTCTTTCTTTCTCATTTCCAATGCTTTCACATATACATTCTTCCGCTGCTCTTTCTCAAGCAAGGCTTGCTCACGCTTCACTCGTCCACGCGCTTCTTTCTCCCACATTCGTACACAGTCAAACATATCTTGCCTAGACTTTCGCTTACACATACATTGTTCCACATACTCAATCTTTTGCCAATCAAATGACCCATGCATAGGCCAACGTAACTCAGGATCCGCGCGGGTGTATTTATTCCATAATGTGCTGTACATTATAGAAGAAAGACCATGTTTAACATACATATCTCTATTTGGCGTCCCCTCTGGGGGTGCCGGTTGCGATTCTTCCAGTCTCAAATTGGTACCATTACAAAAGCAACACATCCTACGAAGTGCGCTAAAAACAGGCATGCCAAAAATAGTGCAGAATATGCAATATTATAATGAAAGTAGCACTTAAGGTGCCGTTCAAATCAAAATTAAATTGGAGAAAATTCTCCTCATTACCTGCCTATATAAATTGCAATTTATATATCAAATCCAAAGAATACAAATTGACTAGTCACCCAAATCACGAGAGCCACAGTAAGTAGTGCTAAACTACATTACCAAACACAGGCATCAAAACCCACAGCAAGTGCCGTAAAACGGCTCTTACCAATCACAGGGTGTCCAGGTTCCAACTGCCAAGTTCTAAAATCGACCAAATGGTCACTGCATGACGAATGAACAAAAAGGATCTCAGTCGAGGACCGGCGCCACCTGGATGGTCAAGTCAGAAGGAAGGGAAAAACGCTGTGGTTGCCAAGACTCGGGTCTCCTCCGGCATTGATCGTCCGCAGCGAGATCCCAATCCTTCGTCGCGACCAATCCGTTGGGCATCCGAGTCGCCGATGAGTCCCTATTCGGGCGGCAATTTGTTGAAGTAAGCCTCAGCAAGGCCTGCTAGAGCAAGGGGTTCACCTTTCTCTGCACAAAGTCCTCAGACCATGTAGGAAGAAGTTGGCACAGAAACTGGAATAAAAGACAAACGTTTATCAACCTCATGAGGTGGTACTACAGTTCAGACAGCACCCTTGGGTAATGTCTGAAGTAGCACACTGAACTGAGAGAGCATGGTCCTTTTATACCCACACAGGGGCTAAAAGGAGATGGTACAATTATGGAAACAAGACTTGTATACATGTAAGGTCATGTGGAAAATGCACAGTCGACAAGTAGGAGGAGCTAACAGTTTCCAAGGACTAACAGCTGCAGACCTTACTGAGCATGTGTGAAAGTAAGAGATGCTAAATATAACTTGTCATTAGGCAGATTTCAAGAGCAGTTAACAGAAAGGTAGGACAGAGCACATGGTGAGCACATGGCAGCATGTAGCAGAGAAAATGGCTGCCATGAATACAAAATGGATTCTGCAAAATGTTCACAATAGTTACTAAATACAAGATGTCTTCTGCTAATGCTTAATCTAATCACTGCTAAATTACAACAATAAGGGTGGGCCATTTGTGTGTGGAAGGGGTGGATATTCATTCTTTTTGTTAGGGACAGGGGAAAATCAACAGTCTTTTTTGGGGTGTTTAACTTGCACTGCAGCTATATACAGTGTGTTTTTCAAATCTGCTGATAGTTTATTCCTTTTAGCGCAGCATGTTTTACAAATCTGCTGACAGTGTATAACAATTATGTATGCGGTTAGGTATGGGTAACCTTGCCCTAATGCTCTTCTAGTCTCTGCAGTGCATTCTGCAAACTTTGACCGATAGGAGTGGGGCGGATAGATTTGCCACTGCCAGTTATATTGCCTCTACTAAAAGTACAACAATATTTCATAATTCTATTTCCTGAATGAATGAAGCAAGGGCTGCATGGTTCCTTAAGGTACCATGGTGGTGTAGTAGTGGCATGCTAGCACAATAACAGTGAAGGCATCAGAAGCGAGGTCACACTCCACGTAGGTAAACTCAAATGAAGATCCTGCAAACTGAGTTGAGGTTACTTCGACCACATCTGCCCCACCAAGTGTGTAAATAATGAATGGTGTAAATTACTAATTAACACCTCAATAAATCATACAGCCCGGGGAAGAGGATTAGGGATTTGCTGAATAGATGGGAAAGGAAAGGTGCGACAAAAAGACAAACAGTACAGAAACACAATATTCATCTGGGAAAGGATGATCAACAGCCTGTTGTGGGAGGAATAAAAAAACATGAAAACATGGATATGTATGACACAGAGATAACTTTAACATTCTGTCAGCCCGAGTGAGACCCAAGCTGTATATGTCTAAAAATGTTTGGTCACCTGCGTTTGCAACATAGTACATATAATTAATCTTGGGGTGAGGCTAACACACACAGTTCTGAAACAAAATATGGAAAGAAAAATTATACTAGTCTGTCTATCCAAATTGGATGGTGCATCTGCAATCTTCTTGGATTAGCCAGTCTATCTTCTTGGGTGCCCGCATGAAGCGGTCTGATAAGGTAAGCATGCGTGCAGGGAAAGAGAAGGCCTGCAGATTGTAAACCTGAAATGATTATCATGATATTGTAGAGTCAATAAGGTGTCACGATCTGTCTTCCGCTTACTGCGATGAAGCTGGAGTGTGACCTCGGTTCTTGTTGGTGCTGCTCTGGCCAAGGTAAGGGTGACCCCTTCCGGGAGCCGCAGTGCTGCTGACAAAGGGACGCCACAACAGTCCGTGCCCTCCAGAAGGAGTCCCAGAGGAAAAACCGCAAATGGAAAAAAACACTTTGACAGGAACTCCTTGGAACAGAAAAAAGGACACATCAGAAAATCAGGACTTCTAGGCCAGGAAAGGAATGTAGCTGGGAAATACAGGAACAGGACTGGAATCAGAAAAATAACCAGCCGGAGCGTGATCACCACAAAGGGAAGTGCCACAACGCAAAGAGAACAAGAATTTGACCTCTTATATACCACTCAGCAGGAAGCGACATGCAGGAAGAAGTAAGAATACCGTCTTCAATTGGGAAAAATGCTACAGCAAAAAGCCCCGCAGCGACTCCTCACTCTGCGCGTTGAACGCAGCAAGGCACAACGCCAACCCTGGCTCCGACCTCGCCATGGGCAACAATTCATGCCGCAGCCAAAGAAAAAGGCTGGGGCAAGCCCCACGACCCGCAAACCGGACCGGCAACCCCACCGCAGCCCGATCAGAAGACGCCGTGAGAGCCCATGGTGTGACAATAGGACCCCCCCTAAAGCCCCAGCAGAAACAGAAAAAGGGACGGACCAAGAAAGGAGCGTGATCAGAAGAGGCGTCTTCCCAAGAACATTGGCTAAGATGATAGCCCTTCCAATGAATAAGAAACTGGAGATGTTTTTGGAAAAGCCAAGAGTCACATATTTTCTGAACCTCGTATTCGGGCACGTCAACGTCATCTCCTCCTCCTGCTTCAACACCCTTCGCATGCCCTGGAAGATCTAGAAATGGATACCCACCGAAACCAGAATAACAGTCACCCAAGCCGTCGTAAGCAGCAAACTGGACTACGGCAATGCCCTCTACGCAGGAACCACGGCCAAAGTCCAGAAGAGGCTGCAACGCATCCAGAACGCCTCTGCGCACCTCATCCTGGACATCCCCCGCCACTGCCACATCACAGACCACCCGATAAACCGACACTGGCTCCCAGTCAACAAGAGAATCACCTTCAAACTCCTCATCCACACTCACAAAGCACCGCACAACACCGGACCAGGATACCTGAACAGACGTCTCTCCTTCTACACCTCGATCAGACATCTCCGCTCCGCCGACTTCGCCCTCGCAACCATCTCAAGCGTCTGCAGAACTATAACCGGCAGTAGATCATTCTCGCATCTCACCGCCAAAACGTGGAACACTCTTCTCACCCACCTGCGCCAGACCAAAGACCTCCTTACCTTCAGGAAACGTCTCAAAACCTGGCTGTTTGAGCAGTAGAAGCACCTCTCCACACCCCTTCTGCATCCTCCTTCCTAAGCGCCTTGAGACCCTCACGGGTGAGTAGTGCGCTTTACAAATTCCTGATTGATTGATTGATTGACATCATCAACCAACTGAGGAGGGAAAAGGAACTGGTGGAACGGGTAAAGGCCGAAGCAGGCCTGCTGGTTTGATATGAGGTATATTGGTTCGTGCACATATGGGACAAGAAGCTACATAGCTTTCAGTGTCTGCTTTAATTGTGAGCCACCAAAAAGAGCGAAGGAGTAGTTCTTGGGTGTCTTTAATATCGTGATGTCCGGCAATCGGAGAATCATGACACATCTGTAGTGCTTTTGTTTGAACCATTTCTGTTGGGAAGAACAATGCATCCTCATGATAGTAGTATCCTTTAACTTTATGTAGATGTGGACGTAAGTTATTCATTTCAACTCTAGAGAGGGATAAGTACTCAGATTTCACTTTATCAAGAAAGGATTGCACTATTCCAATGATTCTATCCGCTTCAACTATGTTTTTTGGAGGATGATTGATGCTTTCAGGATAACGTTGTGACAAGGCATCTGCCAAAATATTCTGAGGACCAGGGATGTAAGTTATGTAGAAGTCAATTTGACTAGGTTACCCCCTATCCAAGCAAGGACCCTCACTCTAGTCAGGGTAAGTCACACACAATCCATATTATCCTGTGCCCACCCTCTGGTAGCTTGGGACTGAAAAGTCAGGTTTAACTTAGAAGGCAATGTGTAAAAAATGTGTGCAATAAATCATGCAATAAAACACTATAACACCACAAAAATACACCACACAGTGTTTAGAAAAATAAAGAATATTTATCTGGTTAAATGCAGATCAAAACTATCACGATTTGATAAGTACACGTTGAAATATCATGTTAGAGTATGATAAAAATAGTCTTAATTTCTTAAAAAGCAACAAGTGTCTCTTGCAAGCACAATGTACCTGGTTTGCATCGAAATTATCCGCAAGGGGCCACAGAGGAGGATATGAGTGGAAAACATTGAGATGCGTCAGTTTCTCCGGGTGCACACAGATGATGCGTCAATATTGTTCCATGCATTCAGGGCCTTGCATCGATTTCTGGCACGAAGACTTGGATGCTCTTCAGGTTGTGGGATATTTGGATGCCCCGGGGAGGATGCAGAGAAATCCTGGGCGTGCAGCACAAAGTCACAGGAGCTGCGTCGATCCGGTGGGCGATGCTGGGAACTTTCTGTTGCACAGCAGGCGCTGCGTTGATTCTCCTTGCAGTAAGTCAGGATGCATCAATCCAGTGGGCCGTGTGTATAAATTCCAGTCGCAACGCTGGCGCTGCATTGATCTCCTCTCGGGGAGCCAGGCTGTGTGGTTCTGGTTCGGCGTGCAGTGATTTTCTCACTACAATGCAGGCTGTGCGTCATTTCTGGCAGGCTGTGCATCGATTTTCACCGCACAAGGTATCCTTCTTGTAGAGATGAAGTATTTTTGGTCCTGAGACTTCAGGGAACAGGAGGCAAGTTCTGTCCAAGCCCTCAGAGATCACTTCTCACCACAGCCAGAGAGCAGCAAGGCAACAGGGAAACAGCAAGGCAGCAGTCCTTTTACATAAAGCAGTCAGGTGAGTCCTTTGGGCAGCCAGGCAGATCTTCTTGGCAGGATGTAGGTTCTGGTTCAGGCTCTCTTCTCTAGGAAGTGTCTGAGTTGGTAGGGACAGAGGCTCTGTTTAAATACCCAAATGTGCCTTTAAAGTGGGGGAACTTCTAAGAGTGGCTTTGAAGTGCACAAGGTCCCCTTTCAGTTCAGTTCTGTCTGCCAGGGTCCCAGTAGGGGGTGTGGCAGTCCTTTGTGTGAGAGCGCTTTAATGTCCTTTGACATGTAAGTGTCAGGCCCTCCACCCTCCCAGCCCAGGAAGACCCATCCAAAATGCAGATGTATGCAAGTGAGGCTGAGTATTTTGTGTTTGGGGTATGTCTGAGTGAATGCACAACGAGCTGTCAACTGAACCTAGCCAGATGTGGATTGTAAGGCACAGAAGGATTTAAGTACAGAGAAATGCTCACTTTCTAAAAGTGGCATTTCCGGGGCAGAACCAAGATGGCAGACAGACAGGTTGCACGATTGCTCCTCTCTGTCCCACCACACGGGATATCCCCTGCCTGCTGCCCCTGGGGTGGCACCATTAACACACCCACGGTGTCCACGGAGATTGGGACACACTTCGTCAGCCAAAGGGGCGCATGATGAGCACCTCGTCTGCCCCGGTACTGCGAAGAGTGAGGGCCGAGGCCTCTCGTTGCTGCAAGATGGCGGTGCCCCTCACCCGATAGTAGTGCAGCGGACCTAGTGGCCCTCACAGGGAGGCCCCTGGGAGTCGGGGGCAAGCTGCCGGAGGACAGTGGTCATCCGGAGAGGCTAAGGAGATGAGCTGTGCGACTGGTGCACCAGTCTTGGCGCATTTAGAGTCAAGGCATGCGGGCGCCGGGCCTGGGGCATGGACGCTGACCGCAGCGGGCCTGCTGAGGAACCCAGACAGCAGGAACAGCGGACGGTGAGGCCTGGGGAGCCGGCGTTCGGCAGGGTTCGGCCTGACCTGGTGCCGCCGTTGTAAGGCCTGGCTGGGGTGCTGGGGATGGCAGGGGGCCCGGGTGAGGAGTCATGCCTGCTGAAAGGCGGAGCCACACGCCAGGTGTCAGGGAGGAGCCTCGGGGGCTGCACTGGAGGAGGGGCCCCTGCGGGGTGAAGGAGAGGGGCCCGAGACGCTTGACATCTCGGAGACTCTGGAGGAAACCGGCTGAGGGCTATGTGCCTGCAGGGTAGCCCTGGGCACTGCTGGTGCCTCAGACCTGGCAGCTGAGTGGGGAGCCGAGTCCTGGAGTGAGGGGCTGGAATAGCGCCGGTCAGGATCATAGGCCGGAATCCCATTTGATGGACCCCTTGGGCGCGGCAGAGGCACAGGCAGTTTGGCCCTGGGCGCCGACTGTGTTCAGATCATGACCTGTGGAGCTGGGAGGGAGACACTCGGTGGATTTGGCTTGCCCCCTGCCCTGAGGAGAATGGGTCGAGGCTTGACAAGCCGTGACCGAGGGACCCGGGACAATGGCAACAATGCGAGGGAAGAAGGAAAGATCCGTCAAGGACATGCTAACCAAGCCTTCGGGTGGCAAGGCAGAGGGGGAGACCACTGGGTCTGGCCAGTATTTAGTTTAGACAAGGAGGCATGGGGGAACGAGGTGGCCCCTGTTACTAGGTGCTTCTTGGAAGGCCTCTTTGCATTGCTCTGAGATGAACAGCTACAGCAGGAAATTCTCTGGCTTCAAGACCAACAAATAGAGCTCCAGGCGCACGCAGAGGACCTTGAGAACCTGTCGAGGAGGAATAATATTTACATTCAAGGGGGGACAACCGGGGCCAAAGGGGAGGATATAATTTCATTTGTGGAGGCCCTATACCATCAAATCTTGGGGGAGTCTGCTGAGTGGGAGGTACGCATCGATGGGGACACATGGTGGGCCCACCAAGGCCGTCTCACGCTCTGCCCACTGATATGCTGGCCTGTATCCACGACTTCCCTCAGAAGGAACGCATCCTTAGAGCAGCTAGGGAGCAACATTCTTTGAATTTTCGTGGGCATACTTTGCTCCTTTACCAGGATTTGGCCTCCATCAGAAGCGGAGAAACTTCCGACCGTTAACCTCCCACCTACAAGACCATAAAGTTCCCTACTCCTGGGGGCACCCCTTCCGGCTCATATTCAGACGGGAGGGCAAACTGCACCAATTGCCTTCACTGAAAGAAGCCTACAAAGTCCTCCAGATGGATGACCCTCAGGGCGGAGGTCTGGGCTCACCCACTACGGAACGCAGGAGAAAGAGGCGCACATGGTGGCAGACCATTCCGCATGGTGGATCAGGGCCGGTCAACAAGACAATGGTGTCTGAAAGGAGAGCGGTCCTGGAGTCACTCAGCAGGGACAGGAAGACGGTTGCTAAAGACATGGGGTGATGACCGTGGGCCTACGAGCTAGGGTAATAGTTTCAGGCAGAGGAAGGGGGCAGGGGGGTGCCCACAGTACATCGGACTGAATAGGGCTCAGGACCCTTGGACTGAGGCTCGACCTGTGGACTATGCTGGTTCACCCGGTTCCCCTTTCTGGGGTTGCTTGATCATGTTGTTTCATTATGTTTTGTTTTTCTTGGGGGGGGATGGGAGCGCAACGCTTATGTTCAGTGGCAGTTACTACAGAAATAGGACTCATACACATACTACGTTTCCCCAGCAACAGACTGAACACAGCGGGACTTACTTCGGGGACACTCCGCCTAACTCTGCTTTCTTTATACCATCCCCATGTCAGTGAAATGAATCACTCTCAAGGTCAAGGGGTTGAAAAATCCAATCAAGCGCAGAGCGATCATCTCATACCTCTAGAACTCAGGCGCAGATATATGTCCCCACCAGGAGACTCGCCTAGTTCCTCCGGACCAGCATAGGATGCGGTCCAGAGCCTTTCCCATAGAACACTTCTCCTTCAGTGGGAGAAAAGTAGCGGGTCGCATTCCTGGTGTCGTGCTCTTTCAGGGGGAAGGTGGGTGACAGGATTGCTGAGATGCGGGATGCTTTCTGGCTTACAGGATCCACACTGGGGGGACCCAGATGGTAGTGGCGTCTATCTATGCTCCCAATGAGGGTCGGGAAAAGTTCATTCTCTGGTCCCTTGCAGACGTAATGACCAACCAAGATAGACAGGTGCTTATTGGGGGCGTCTTCAATATAGTTTTACACGGTATGGAGTGACAGGGGCCATGCACGTGAGGGGCCTGGAGGGTTTAGAGGGGTGGGGGCTTAGAGATCTGTGGAAGGAAAGGCACCCCAAAACTAGGGACTAAACCTTTTACTCACATGCTTATAAGACCTACGCACGTATAGACTTTTACCTGGGCACCATGGAAATCGAACAGAGGGTGGGGGACATAGAAATAGTCCCATGTGCACTATCGGAACACGCAGCGGTTACCCTCACACTTAATGCCCCCCTCGGTCGCACGGGGCCCCACCCTTGGCTCCTGAGATCCACACTCCTGATGAGATCTGAGGTGGTAGCCCAGATTGCCAAAGCTATTTCCACTTACTTGGAATTTAATGATACTGCCGATACCCCGCTGCCCCTTCTGTGGGATGCACTGAAGGCGGTGATTAGAGGAGAGTTCACAGGGATATCCGCAGTGGATAACAAACTCAGACGAGAGAAAAGAGCCCTGCAACAGCAGCAGGTGACGGAGCTTGAAACGATACACAAGGGGACGGGGGTCCCGAGGGTCTGGAGACAACTCAATGCAGCTCAGCTACAGCTTGCGGGGATCGACATGGACAGGGCGGAATACGCAGCTCCACGTTTGCGACACTCTTACTATGTGGGTGGTAATAGATGCGGCTGCCTCTTGGCTACTAGACTTAGGGCTCAGCACCAGCGGGCGATGGTGACATCAATTAGACTCCGGGGGGATCGGTGGTCACCAGCGACGCACAGATCGCCTCGGCCTTCCGTGATTTCTACTGGGACCTGTACTCTGCACAGCAGGCTGACCCAGGGCCCTCACTCCATTATCTTGAACAGGCCCGCACAACTAAACTGATGGAGGAGGCTGCCCCTCTTGAGGCTGGAAGAGGTCGTTTCGGCAATAGCCCGACTGGAGGCATCAAAGTCCCCTGAGCCAGATGGATTTCCCAAAGCCTTTTACAAGGCGTTTTGTACTAGCTTGGCTCCCATCTTGACTAGACTCTTTAACAACATCAAGGAGTCAGGGGCTTGCCGCCATCTATGCTGGATGCGGCCATCATGGTCATTCCGAAATCTGGGAAGGACCCGGAGGACTGTGGCTCCTACCGACCTATATCGCTACTAAATGTTGATTTCAAGCTCCTTATGGGCATCCTCGCGGCCCGTCTGAACCCGTTGATGCCTGGCCTGGTGGATCTTGACCAGGCGGGCTTTATCCCGGGCCGACAATGTGGAGACAGCACGAAACGTCTACTGCACACGGTGGACAAGGCACAGCATGCGGGGCGGACCTCAATGCTGCTCAGTATAGACACCGAGAAGGCGTTCGACCATGTCCAGTGGTCACACCTCCACGCAACTTTTGGACACTTTCGCCTGTGGACTCGATTTTGGGCCTATATAGAGGGGGCCTACAGCCAGCTGAGGGCCTTGGTCAGGGTCAATGGGGTATCGTCCGCCCCCTTCTCTGTAGGCCGCGGCACCCGTCAAGGGTGCCCGCTGTCACCCCTGCTCTTCGCTATATATATGAAACCTTTTGTGCAGAGAGTGAGGGATAGGCAAGGAGATTACCGGGGTCAGATTTGGAGGGAAAGCGTACAAGATCGCGCTTTACGCAGATGACGTTGTGGTGACACTCGATGACCCGGTGAGGGCTCTTCCAGTCTTTCTAGAGGAGTTGGAGGCTTTTGGGGAGGTGTCGGGCTTCCGGGTAAATCTCTCTAAGTCTCAGGCACTTGATCTTGTGCTCCAGAGGGAGACGTTGAATGAGCTAATGCAACGCTATCCTTTTCAATGGGAGGAGGTCTCTGTCCCTTACCTAGGTCTCCGGATAGTCTGAACGGTGTCCGAGACTGCCTCTATCAATCACCGGATCCTCCTGCGGGGGGTCAGAGCCGACCTCATGGAGTGGAGACATTACCCCATCTCGTGGACTGGCAGAATAGCAGCCGTCAAAATGTCGATCCTCCCCAAGGCCCTCTTCATTTTTCAAATGCTGCCGGCAGAGCCTCTTTCCGGCACCCTACAGACACTTCAGAGAGAAATCAATCACCTTATCTGGGGTGGTAAGAAGCCCAGAATGGCTGGCTCCCTGGGAAGTCAGGCCCCAGTGAGGGGAGGGTTGGGAGTCCCAGATGTGCGACAGTATTATAGGGCCACGCAGCTAAGATACCTGGTGGAGTGGTTCAGATCGGAATCAGACAAGTGCTGGCTCTTCATGGATCGGGCGGTGGCAGGCGTACCTTTGTGGGGGATCCCGTTCCTCCTGTGTCCTCATAGGCTGGGGGGGTCTATACGTGTACCCCGTTACCAGAGTTACAATGAAGGTGTGGGACCAGGTAAATCGTTCGGGCGGTCTGACCTCCTTTCCGTTCCCTTTGACGCCATTAGTAGGGAACCTGGATTTCTCCCCGGGCCTGGACTGTCGCGCCTACCGGGACTGGATGATCTCTAGTCACCGCTCTGTCGGTCATCTGTTCGACGAGCGGGCATACTTTCTTTCGAAGACCTTAGAAGGTCCCAGTCTCTCCCGGAGACAGAGAGAATGCGCTACCTCCAGAGTCTGCACTTGGTGATGCACCCCTCGTATAAGAAGAAGGCCTGCCACCCCCTCACACAGCACGAAAAATGGTTGCTGATCAGGAAACAGATAAACACATTATATTGGAATTGTATGATCTACTACAGCGCACAGTCCCGATTCCTAGCATCCCGGGCTGGGCTCGTTGAGAGGCAGAGCTGGGGAGATACCTGATACCGGAGGATTGGGAGGCGATTCACTACATGGCACACCACACAGCGTGCTGCGCCACAAGCGTGGAGACTGCGATAAAGATAGCTACTTATTGGTATTTCACCCTGGCACAACTCCACCAAATCGACCTCACACGTTTACCCCTCTGCTGGAGGGGTTGCAATACTATAAGCACTTTGACCCGCTTACTATGGGAGTGTACGAGGCTGTCTGGGTACTGGGAGGGGGTCCTACACGACTTCGACACTCACATGAACACTCAACTTCCATGCTTCCGGCCTATATTCTATTGGGTCTTCTGAACGCCCTGATGTGCCCGCTCAAATCTATACGGGCCGACAGATAGGTCTGGCGTTGGGGGAAGCCTTCCAAAATATACTGACTCATTGGGGAACGTCTCGGATTCCTACATAGCTGGGATGGTTACAGAGACTTTGGCTGATCCTGGGAGGGAGAGGATCACCTTGTCCCTTTCATTGCAGGGGGACTCCTATAGAGAGTTTTGGCACCCATTTATGACTTTGCTTTCCGGCGAGTTTAGGGAATTGACTTGCCCTAGATATTTGCGACTTCTTCATTTATAAGAATAGGAGTCTCTTTGACACATGAGCGGGGGACGGGGGTCCTCGTGGCTCCGGAATCTATCCCCAGCCACGACTGCAGGCTAGCGCTCCTCAGGGGGAGTTGAAGGTGATGAACCAGCCTGTTGCCTGTTTCTCATTGGGGAATGTTTGGTTCTGAAACATCCTCCTGTGTCATTATTCCTTCTTTCCCCATTTTCAGTTCCTTAAGTCCAAATCTTCAATAAAGAAATTTGAACAATAAGAGTGGCATTTCTGAAATAGGGCTAAAATAGTAATATTAAATCCAACTTCACCAGTCAGCAGGATTTTGCATCACCATTCTGGCCCTACTAAATATGACCTTCCTATTCCTTTCAGATCAGCAGCTACCCCAAGCAGTATATGAGGGTAGCCTCAATATTAGCCTATGAAGGGAGCAGGCCTCACAGCAGTGTAAAAAAGATTGAGGAGTTTTACACTACCAGGACATGTCCTACCTTTTGTCTACACAGCACCCTGCTCTATGGGTTACCTAGCTCATATCTTAGGGGTGACTTATATGTAGAAAAAGGGGGGTTTTAGGCTTGGCAATTACTTTTAAATGCCAAGTTGAATTGGCAGTGAAACTGCACACACATGCCTTGCAATGGCAGGCCTGAGACAAGGTTAAGGAGCTACTTAAATGGGTGGCACAATCTGTGTTGCAGGCCCTCTAGTAGCATTTAACCTACAGACCCTGGGCACATATAGTGCACTTTACTAGGGGCTTATAGGTAAATTAAATAATCCAATTGGGTATGGTCCAATGTTATCATGTTTAAAGGGAGAGAGCATATGCACTTTAGTACAGTAGCAGTGGTAAAGTGTGCTGCGTCTTAAAACCAGCAAAAGCAGTATCTAAAAAGTGGAGGAAGGCAGGCAAAAGTTAGGGATGACCACCCAAAGGCTGTCAGGTCTAACATGTGTCCCCCGCCCAGCTGAAAGTGGGGAGAGCTACCCAACCTCCTGTGAGCTCTCATGGCTAAGGCGGAAGCATCTGGAGACACCATCACCGTTTTCGTGGTCAATCCCCAGGCTATGCTCCACCATAAAGTCTATCCCCTGTAGGGAAATGAACCACCTCAAGAGTTTAAGATTCTCACACCACATCTACATGAGCCATCTGAGGGGCCTGTGGTCTATCTGAACCCAGAAGTAAGTCCCAAACAGGTATGGTCTCAGCTTCTTCAGTGCCCAGATCACAGCAAATACTTCTCTCTCAATAGCATTCCACCTCTGTTCCTGTGGTAATATTCTTCTGCTAATAAAGAATACTGGTTGGTCTAGGCCCTCCTCATTTAGCTGTGCTAGAACAGCCCCTATGCCATGCTCTGAAGCATCTGGCTGCACAATAAATTCCTGGGAGTGGTCAGGGGCCTTGAGATCGGGGGCCGTGCACATGGCTTTCTTCAGGGAGTCAAAGGCTTTGTGACAAGCCTCTGTCCAATTGACCTACCTAGGTTGCTTTTTGAAAGTAACTTCTGTCCAGGGTGTCACAATGGATCTATAGCCCTTGACAAACCTATGGTAGTATCCAGTGAGGCCTAAGGAGGCTCTCACCTCTGTCTGTGTTCAAGCTGTTTGACAGGCCTTGATAGTTTCAATCTTGGCCTGGAGTGGCTGCACCTTGCCACCACCTACTAGGTGTCCCAAATACACCACTAAACCCTACACAATCTGGCACTTACTAGCCTTGATAGTCAGGCCTGCCTGTTGCAGAGCCTGAGGCACCTCCTTTAGGTGGAGCAGGTGTTCCTCCCTGCTGGAACTGTAGACGGCTATATCGTACAGGTATGCTGCGCAGAAGTCATCCTTTAGAACTAGGACCTCATTAACCAACCTTTGGAAGGTAGCTGGGGTATTTTTCAACCCAAAGGGTATCACCCGGAACTGGTAATGGCCCTCAGGTGTGGAAAATGCAGATCTCTCATTAGCCCCCTCAGTCAAGGCGATCTGCAGGTACACTGATGTGAGATCAAAAGTACTGAGGAAATTGGCAACACCTAGCCTGTCTACAAGGTCATCAGCTCAAGGGATGGGCTAAGCGTACGCAACCTGGGTATCATCTTGGATTCCAGACTCAGCATGACTCAGCAGGTTAATGCCATCTCCTCTTCCTGCTACAATACTCTCTGCTTGCTCCACAAAATCTTCAAGTGGATTCCCGTCCAAACCAGGAAAACTGTAACCCGCGCCCTGGTCAGCAGCCGATTAGACTACGGAAATGCCCTATATGCAGGAATAACAAACAAACTCCTAACAAAGCTGCAAAGAATCCAGAACGCATTCACCTGCCTCATTCTAGATGTCCCACGCCGCAACCGCATCTCACCCCACCTCAGAAACCTACACTGGCTACCAGTATCAAAGAGGATCACCTTCAAAGTCCTCATCCACGCACACAAAGCCCTTCACAACACAGGTCCTGCCTACCTCAACGACAGACTCAACTTCCACACCCCCACCCGCAACCTCCGCTCCTCCAGCCTCACCCTCGCCTATGTCCCCCGCATCCGCCGCACCACCACCAGAGGAAGATCCTTCCCTCACCTAGCCACCAAGAAGCCAGACCCAAGACCTCCTGTCATTCAGGTAAAGCCTCAAGACATGGCTCTTCGACCAGTAGCCCCCGCGCCTTGAGACCCTAACGGGTGAGTAGCGCACTCTATAAATCCTCTGATTGATTGATTGAGTGTCAGTCCGTGTGACTGAGTTGACACCCCAGTAGTCCACATAGAACCGGAGTTCTGGCTTGACACCGGGTGCAGCAGCCTTGGGTACTAGCACCACTGGGCTAGCCCAGGGACTGCTGGAATTCTCAATAACCCTTTGGGCAGGTGTCTTGGCAACTTCTTCCTTGATGCTGGCCTTCACCTTATCTAACAACATGTACATTTTGTTCTTTACAGGAGGACTGTCTCCGTGTCAATATCGTGGTCACACAGGTGAGTGAGTCGAGGAGTAAGGGAAAACAGGGAAGAGAACTGCTCCAACAACTTGTAGCGGTCTTCTCTATGATTAGAGTCAGGGAGTCAGAGAGATTGACACTCTCCACTGACCCATCACCTTCTTTGGCAGTGAGGAGGTCGGGGAGAGGTTAACTCTCCTCTTCCATGCCCTTATCTGTTACAAGGAGCATACTGACCTCAGACCTCTCACAATGAGTTGTTGTGGTGGAGAACCCTTCGGGGGTGTCTAGGGGTCTTGAGGTCCACTAGTTAAGTGGCCTCCCCCTTCCGCTCCTTGATTTCAAATGGGCCAGTCCAGTGGTCTTGGAGAGCTCTAGGCTCTACTGGCTCCATTACCCAAACCTTGTCTCCAGGTGAGAATTCAACCAGAGTGGTCTTCCACTCATTCCACTCCTTCATCACCTCTTGACTGGCCTCAAGATTACTTTTGGCCTCCTTCCAGAAGCGTGGGGTTTGGTTGCAGAGGGCCAGCATGTAGCTGATCACATCGTGGGTAGGTGTTTTGGGAGCTTTCTCACAGCCCTCTTTTACTATGCTTAGTGGTCCCCGGACAGGGTGACCATAGAGAAGCTCAAAGTGGCTGAACCCGTACCCCTTTCTGGGGCACCTCCCTATAAGCAATTAGAAGCCATGGCAAGAGGACGTCCCACTTATGCCACATGGCTTCAATCAGGCCACTGATCATGCCTTTGAGGGTCTTGTTGAATCTCTCAACAAGCCCATTGGATTGAGGATGATAAGGGTGGTAAACCGGTAGGTCACCCCATACTCATCCCACATGGACTTCATGTACGCTGACATGAAGTTTGGGACTCTGTCAGACACAACTTCCTTAGGGAATCCCACACAGGTAAATATTCCCATCAAGGCTGTGGTCACCACTGGTGCCGTCACTGTTCTCAGAGGGACTGCCTCTGGATAGCGGGTGGCAAGGTCCACCAAAACCAGGATAAACCTGTTGCTGAAGGCAGTTTTAGGGTCCAAGGGACCAATGATGTTGTTGCCCACCCTTTCAAAGAGGGTGCCAATGACGGGGAGTGGGATCAGGGGGGCCGTAAGCCTTTTCCCTGTCTTCCCACTAGCCTGGCAGGTGGGGCAGACCCTGCAGAAGTTATCTGAGGCTACCTGCATTCTAGGCCAATGGAAGTGGGTGAGAAGCCTGGCAAAGGTATTGCCTTGGCCCAAATGTCCTGCCAGGGTAATGTTGTGAGCCACACCTAGTAGGAAGGCCCAGTTATACTCGGGGACCACCAGCACACGTTCTGCCCCAATGGCCGGAGCCTTAGGCTCACTGTAAAGGAGAACATTCTCCCAGTAGATATGGTGATTGCCAGAGTCTTCACCAGCTGCTTGGGCTGCGGCCTGTTGCCTCAGACCCTCAAGGGTGGGGCATTCCTTCTGTGCCTTGCAGAATTCTCCCCTGGTTGACCCACCCTCTACTTGCCAGCTAACAAGTTCAGGCAGGTTACCCAGGTCAGCAATGTCCTCTCCGGTTGGCTCAGAGGCCTCCTCTTCTGAGACCTCAGCCACCTCCGTGAGAATATCTGAGGCTGGTTTCCCGTGCCTCTTGCCCTTCCTCTGTGCAGCTGTCTGGGTCATTGTTCCAGGCTCCAGATGCCCTCGACTCCATTCCCGGGTAGCCATGGGCCTTGTGGTCATGCAGACCCACTCAGGCAAATCTAACATCTCCAGATAGGATCTGAGGTCTACCTCTTTCCAGGCTCAAGATCATGCCTAACAGACAATCTACAGACATGGCAGGACTCACAGTTACTTTTAGAGTATCAGGGACTCCCCCCCACTCAAAGGGAAGCAGAGCCACCGGTAGGTGACTCTCACGATTGTCAGTGACTATGACCTGGTGAAATGTATTAGGGACTATCTGCTCTGCTGACACCTGCTGACTCTTGACAGTAGTCATACTGGCTCTTGTGTCACGCAGAGCTTCCACCCTTTACCCATCAATGGTGACCCAATGCTTATACTTGGAAGTATTGGCAGGCATGTGGGCTTTTGGCACCATCTCCTTATCTCCCAGGGACACCAGGGACACCTCTATCTTCCCCACAAACCTAACTGGGACTGTATCCCCCCCGAGCTCTACACTAGCCAACCCAGGTGTCTGCCGTCCAGTGGTGGGCTGCACTCTCTAGGAATACTCGGGGTCGCCCTTAAAGTGTCCATGCTGGTAGCACTCTAAGCATTTGGGGATGAACTTCCCTATCTTCTTATCGAAGCACCCTGGGTTCGTCCCAATCTTAGATGAGGCAATGGTTACCACCCCCCACCTTTGGGAATTGTTTTGGGGGCCTTTTGAGAGTTCTTTATCTTTAAGTTTTTCTCCACCCTCTTTCTTCTGTTGGGAACCCTGACCACCTTTGTGGGTGTCTCCCCCAGGTACCTTTTTAGACACTCTGGTGCTAACCCAGAGGTCTGACTCCTCAGCAAGCTTCCTGGGATCAGTTAGCTTACTGTCTACTAAGTGCTGGCACAATTCTGTAAAACAAATACTGAGCATATGCTCTCTCAGAATCACATCATATAATCCTTTGTAATTATTTACTTTGCTGCCCCACACCCAACCATTTAGTGCCGTATTGGAGAAATTCAAGCAGTCTACCCAAGTCTGTGTGAAAAGTTTGGTGCTGACCCTAAACCTCTGATGGTATTTTTCAGGAGTTAGCCCAAGTTTGGCCAGTAAAGAGGCTTTCATGGGTGCATAGATATTCTGATCATGTGGATCTAGTGTAAGGAGTGTGCCCCTCCCCACTACTGCTACATAAAATCACAAGGCCGCCCCCCATTGCTCCTCAGAGGTTCCATGAGCTTCATAGGCAGCCAACCACTTATCAATGTCATCTCCCACCACAAAACTTGGCACCACATTTTTAAGTATACAAACCTTTCTCAGGTTCTGCATGTATGCTTCCACCATCTCTGCTGTACTCAGACTGTCTTGCCTTAATATCCAGCTCCTTGAGGCTCAGTTCATGAGCCAACAAACGTTTCTTCTCAGCCAAGGCTCTCTCAGCCTCAGCTTGCTTGGCTGCTCTTTCAGCTTCAGCCTCAACTCTCCTCTGCAGCTCTTTGAGCTTTCCTTTCCTCTGCTCCCATGTTTAACTTTGCCAATTGCAACTGAAATTCTCTTTCCTTCCTCCTTTCATCTGTGGTCAGGCCACAGTCAGAGACACTGCTCCCTGGTTTGGCAGGGGGCACAAGTACAGTGGTAACATCCTCCACTGATGGCAAGAAAATCCTCTGAGGGGGCCATCCTCTGGACCCTCCTCCTCAATCTCCTTCTCTGATTGGGCTTCTGCCCAGGCCCTCAGTGCAATTTGAAATTCCTCCTTTCTGGAGGCACCCTGGGTGGGTACTCCCATATCCCTGCGGAACCCTTTGAGCTGCTTAACAGTGTAGGTTTCCGGCATGGCCAGATCGAAGTCTTCATCTCCTGCTTGAGAGCCAGCCAGAGACATGTTAAGTGAGGATTTTAGTTAAACAATGTCAAGTAGAAAAATGAAATTTCACAAAAAAAACAGGTTGACCTTCAACTGTGGGTAGGTAGTGAACACATAGCTATTGTATGTCACTGCACAAATACAAGTCCTATCCTTACAGTTGATCACCATTGTTGGAAATGGGGCTTTGGTTGGCAGTCAGGTTACCCCCTGTCCAAGCAAGGACCCTCACTCTAGTTAGGGTAAGTCACACACAATCCAAATTATCCTGTGCCCACCTTCTGGTAGCTTGGCACTGAGCAGTCAGGCTTAACTTAGAAGGCAATGTGTAAAGTATTTGTGCAATAAATCATGCAATAACACAGTATAGCACCACAAAAATACACCACACAGTGTTTATAAAAATATATAATATTTATCTGATAAGATGCAGGCCAAAACAATTAAAATGCAATAAGTATAAGTTGAGATATCACTGTAAAAGTGATATAAAATGTCTTTAGTCTTTAAAAGCAAAAAATGTGTCTTTCATGCACAAAGTACCTGGTTTGCGTTAAAAATCTCAGCAAAGAACTGCAGAGGAGGAGATGCGTGAAAAACAAGGAGGTGTGCATTGATTTCTCAGGCTGCACACGGCGATGCGCCATTTAGTTTTCACGCAGGGATGGCTGTGCGTCGATTTCCGGCACTCGGTCATGGATCTTCTTTGGGTTTTCAGACACCCCTGGGGTGATGCGTGGATTTCCAGCGCTGACAGGACGAAGTCACAGGGGCTGTGTCGATCCGGTGGGTGTTGCGTGGAAATTTCTACCGCACTGCAGGTGCTGTGTCTATTCCTCTATGGAAGTCAGGCTGTATTGTTCCGGCTCGGCTGTGCGTCGATCCAGTGGGCTGTGTGTCGAATTTACGGTCCCTACGCTGGCACTGCATCGATCTTCTCCTTGTGAAGTCAGGCTGCGTCGTTCTGGTTCGGCATGCAGTAAACTTTTCACCGCGGTGCAGGCTGTGCATCATTTCTGGCAGACTGTGCGTCAATTTTGGCCACACGAGGAGTCCTTCTTGTAGAGATGAAGTCTTTTTGGTCCTGAGACTTCAGAGAACAAGAGGCAAGCTCTATCCATGCCCTTGGAGAGCATTTCTCACCACAGCTAGAAAGCAGAAAGGCAGCAGGGCAACAACAAGGAAACAGTCCCTCACAGAAAGCAGTCAGGTGAGTCCTTTGGGCAGCCAGGCAGGTCTTCTTGGCAGGATGCAGGTTCTGGTTCAGGTTCTCTTCTGCAGGAAGCGTCTGAGTGGGTAGGGGCAGAGGTCCTGTTTAAATACCCAAATGTATCTTTGAAGTGGGGGAGACTTCAAAGAGTGGCTTTGAAGTGCGCTAGGTCCCCTTTCAGTTCAATCCTGTCTGCCAGGGTCCCAGTAGGGGGTGTGGCAGTCCTTTGTGTGAGGGCAAGCTTCTGTCATTTGACATGTAAGTGTCAGGCATTCCACCCTCCCTGCCAGGAAGACCCATTCAAAATGCAGATGTATGCAAGTGAGGCTGAGTATCCTGTGTTTGGGGTGTGTCTGAGTGAATGCACATGGGAACTGTCAACTAAACCCAGCCAGATGTGGATTGTAAGGCACAGAAGGGTTTAAGTGCAAAAAAATGTGGCATTTCTAAAATAGTAATATTAAATCCAACTTTACCAGTCTGTAGGATTTTGTATCACCATTCTGGCCTTTCTAAATATGACCTTCCTACTCCTTTCAGATCAGCAGCTACCCCTCAAACAGTATATGAGGGTAGCCCCAGGCGTCACAGCAGTGTTAAAATGAGTTTAGGAGTTTTACACTACTAGGACATGTAAACTACACGGGTACATGTCCTACCTTTTGCCTACACAGCACCCTGCCCTATGGGTTGCCTAGGGCATATCTTAGGGGTGACTTATATGTAGAAAAAGGAGAGTTTTAGGCTTGGCAAGTACTTTTAGATACCAAATCAAATTGGCAGTGAAACTGCACACACAGGCCTTGCAATGGCAGGCCTGAAACAAGGTTAAGGAGCTACTTAAGTGGGTGGCACAATCAGTCCTGCAGCCCACTAGTAACGTTTAATCTACAGGCCCTGGGCACAGATAGTGCACTTTACTAGGGACTTATAAGTAAATTAAGTAATCCAATTGTGTATGGTCCAATGTTATCATGTTTTAAGGGAGAGAGCATAAGCACTTTAGCACTGGTTAGCAGTGTTAAAGTGTGCAGAGTCTTAAAACCAGCAAAACCACTATCTAAAAGGTGGAGGGAAGGAGGCAAAAGTTAGGGGTGACCACCCTAAGGCTGTCAGGTCTAACAATAAAATACACAAAACCTGCTCCTACAATGCATTTAGTAATAAGCATTGATCTACAAGGCTTGGCTAACAAACAAAATGTGCCAGCCACATGGTCAAACAACAACCAGCAAGGAGGCATGGCCACCTCAACAAAGAAGATCACAAGTAGGCTTACAGCACACTGCTTGCCTACACAAAACAGCCACATGTTCAAACAACAACCTGCAAGGAGCAATGGCTGACCACAACAGATAAGAACACATGGAGGCCTAAAGTTCACTGGCTACCTACACAAAATGACTGCCAGCCACATGGTCAAACAAGTACCAGCAAGGAGGCATGGCTACCACAACAAAGAAGAACACTTGCAAGATAAAGCACACTGGCTGCATACCCAAAATGGCTGCCAGCCACATGGTCAAACAACAACCAGGAAGAAGGCATGGCCACCATAACAGAAGAACACATGCAGGCCTAAATCACACTGGCTGCATACACAAACTGGCTGTGAGCCACATGTTCAAACAACAACCAGCAAGGCAGCATGGCCACCATAACAAAGAAGAACACATGCAGGCCTAAAGTACACTGGCTGCATACACAAAATGGCTACCAGCCTCATGGCCAAACAACAACCAGTAAGGGGATATGGTCACCACAACAAAGAAGAACCCATGCAGGACTACTAGCTGCCTAAACAAAATGGCCACCAACCACATGGTCAGATAACAAGCAGGATGCATATAAAACAAAAAACACATATAGGCATAGGGCTATAATTGACTATACAAAAAGGGCCCCTGCCCACATGGCATAATGAACAAAGATACACTGGCCAGACAACGAAGGCATTGGTACAGGAGAAAAATTCAGCATTGTCAGTAATTCCAATATCTAAAATTAAAGGGGCTTAAATTTTACACATACCATAAAAAAGCCTTGAGGCCCTCATTACAACCCTGGCGGACTGAGGAGAAGTGGCGGTAATACCGCCAACAGCCAGCGAATAAAAAAATTTAATCATGACCATGGCGGTTACCGCCATGGTCATCCGCCACTTCTCCACTCCGACCACCAGGGCAGTGACGACCGCTGGGCTGGAGACTTCGGTCTCCAGCCCGGCGGCTGTCACCAGACCACCAGCGGTATCAGGACCTTGCATACCACCATGGATTTCGGGTGGTTTGGAACCGCCACGAAATCCATGGCGGTAGGCAATATCAGTGCCAGGGAATTCCTTCCCTGGCACTGATAGGGGTCTCCACCCCCAAGTCCCCCCCCCTCACCACCCACACCCCTGCCAGCCCCCAAAGGTGGCAGGCCCCTCATCCACCCCCAACCCCAACATGCACATACACACATCCCTACACGCACACATACACTACAACAACACATACCCGCACAAACACAGACATGTACACAGACCGACCCGCACACATTTCCCATACACACAACCCCCCACACAACCCCCCACATGCATACACGCACTCACACACCTTCTCTACATACTCAAACACACACCCCCATGCACACACACAACACCCCTGCCCCCTCCCCTAACGGACAATCAACTTACCTTGTCCGTTCATCCTCCGGGAGGGGGAGGGATCCATGGGGGCTGCTCCACCGCCAGCACCCCGTCACCAGAACACTGCCACACCAAATCATGGGACATGATTCGGTGGGCAGTGTATGGCTGCTGGCAGCTCTCCGTCCGAAAAAGGATGTAGGGCTGCCAGCAGTCATAATACGCTGCACGGAAAACCGCCTGCACTGGCGGTCTTCAGCACGGCGGTACCTCAGTGGTCTTGAAAAAAGACCACTGAGGTCGAAATGAGGGCCTAAGTACTGTAACCCCACTATACACTGCTTGCAGAAAGAAAATGTGAAATACCACCAAACAACATTTTGTTATCTTTATTCCAATGCCATCCATGGTATTTCACTTCTATAGACCCCACGAACAATTGTTTTCTTATCATGCACCCATGGCTGGTACAGGGCCTACAGCTGGAAGGCCTATTCCATCAGCAGGCTAGGCCACTTAACAGTAACATTCAATTAAATGAATATTGTAAATTTACAAAACAAAACACAGAGAAAATGTAGTGAACTGTAAAACATTTTTCTGTTATAGAACAGAAATTACAAGTAAAACTATAAATAGGCCCTAAATGCAGGCCACACATGACAATAAATTAAAAAAATAAAATAAAAGTACAGACAAATCCTGGTGCATGCCCTCTATCAAACGAACAGGTTGTGCATTACCAAGTGTTTTTAACTTACTTGTGAAATCTCAAATACAGCAAAGTCCTTAAATCCAATATTATATCCAGGAGACAAAAAAGTGATTCTTCCAGCTTGAAATCCAAGAGAAAAGTGACCAGGAAATGGACAAAGCAATGGGAAGAGCCTGCTGGACAGGAAGAAGAAGTTGGAGTCTCTTGGGCACTTCCTGTTGTTGGAAAAAAATAATTAAAAAGTACTCCTCACACAACAATATCAATGAGAGCGGTTAATTAGAGAAGATTCTTCACTCAAAGTTGTACATTTTAGCTGCTTCAGCGTCAGGTTTGCCAGGTAGCAGCAGCAGTCAATCGCTCTCACTGGTGCTCACCTATGTCACAAAAGATATGCCAGAAGTCACTGGTGCGGAGCTAACTCTCACGAGTGGGTAAAAAATCTTGTTTGTGCCCGATAGAGACTGGAAGTCTCTCATCTCACTTCTCGTGAGTGCAAAATGACAGAAAGCACATGCCAATGGGGGGAAAAACGAAAAAACTCCTCTGCCTTGCAGAGTGCTGAGTCTATCGGTAACTCCACATTATCCACAGAACGCAGAGTTGCCGAATTCTGCAAATCCCACCAGCAGAGTAGAGTTTTTCACCCAGGCATATCTCTGACCCCATAAACTAAAAATCGTTTTGGACTGAGGATATTCTGCCAGGGGGAAATGCTGGATGATGTAGGAAGGACTGCACTCTACCTGATGCTTTGCTGTGCTGGTCTGCTGCTCTCTGCTTCTGTCCTGGAAGTGGAACATTCTGCTTCCAAAGTTTATCCAAGGGTTTAGACTGAGTCTGCCTCTTGTTAAGAAGTCTCAGAGAGATCAAAGACTTCATCTGCCAACGCCTGGGCTCTCTGACTGAGAGTCCTGACTCACCAAGTGGTGCAATTCCATTCCCTTGGCCCTTTGAGGTGAGTTCTGATGTACCAAGGAATGAATAAGCACATCCACTCCAGAGCATCTTCAGAACTGGTGCCACTGTCCTACTCCATGCTGCTGCCTGCATTTGACCCATGGTCCCTGCTGAGTGCAATGACTGTGACAGAATCCGCAGGCCGGACACGGCCTCTGTGCCTCTGAATTCCCCCCACAATGCAAGTCCAGATCGCCATATTGCCAACGTCTGTGGCACCAGACTGCGCTGCAGTACGTGTTGCCCTGTGGTGTGATCACGACATCTAAAGTCGATGCCTTGTGTCTTGTCCTGCTGGATATATCTAGCCTGCTTTGTCATAAGGAACCAATGCCTCACCACCAATGCCATATCACCTCCCCTGTAACTGTAAGGAACCAACACCTCACCTTCCCTGCCTAGCAGTAAGGAACCAATGCCTCACCTCCCTGGAAGCAGTAAGGAACTGATGTCACACCAGCTCCAGCGACACCTCAACTCCCTGACTCCATGCAGCCCCTCAATTCCCATGTTGCAATTGTGCCTGTCTTAGTGTCACACAGTATATTGTGTGTCAGTTTTCCTAGAAAAAACAGGACTGTGCAGTATGGCATCAAATATGTCCCAAACTGTTTTTTTCTCAATGAAGTAGTGCAATGCTGATATTTTACTTGATGCACTATACAGTGTCACATTTCAACAAATCTGGGCCTTTGTGTCCTGTCCACATAGCTGCCCCTACGCACTTCAACGTGTGGTACAATGATGTTCAAAATCTAAAAGATCGCACCATTTTATCAATGGCAAGAGCGACTGAACAATAGTGACTACTACTGGCCCATTTCAATCTCTGTTAATGAATGGAACCATATCCACTGCACTGAGTAACGGATGTAAAATAAAAAATGTTGTAGGACAAAGAAGCCACTATGGCCCTCATTCCAACCTTGGCGGTGCTTCATTCGGCATTATTACAGCCGCGGTCACCCAGCCGGGTCCGGCGGTTTCCCGCCGGATTACCCCCGGCTGGGAGAATCCTCCATGGCGGATTCCGACCCCCTTCCCGCCAGCCTGTTTCTGGCGGTTTTCACCTCCAGAAACAGGATGGCGGAACGGGTGTCATGGGGCCCCTGGGGGCCCCTGCACTGCAGGGCCCCCTAACAGGGCCCCAGCAGGATTTTCACTGTCTGCATAGCAGACAGTGAAAATCGCGACGGGTGCAACTGCACCCGTCGCACCCCTGCAACACCGCCGGCTCCATTCGGAGCCGGCTTCTATGTTGCAGGGCCTTTCCCGCTGGGCCGGCGGGCGCTCCCTTGGCGGGCGCCCGCCGGCCCAGCGGGAAATTCAGAATGGCCTCCGCGGTCTTCTGACCGCGGAGCGGTCATTTGACGGGGGAAGTTTGGCAAACTTGGAATGACCCTCTATGTGTTTTACAGCAACATATCAGAGAAATATTAGATATGTTTTTTCTCATTGGCATACCTACTTTCTTTGTCAGTAAAGATTTTTAATTTCCTGACTAGTGAGCAAAACTTATTTTTATAACTCAGTAAGTGTGTCTCACATGCCTGCACACAAGTATGTCTTCAAAACTGTCATGAATAATAAATCTGATAGACCATGTAGTATCAGTGTAGGCCCCAGACAGGGGTAAATATCTATACAGGTCCACAAAGTGACATTACCAGTCCAAAAACAATATATCTCTCAGCCATACTGACAGTATATGTACAGACATACACTCAGGTATATGTCCGCCATGACAGGTGCAAACAATTTGTTGATATACCTGTTCTGGTGGAAAATTGACAAAGGAAAACCATAGTAAATAAGCATTGTACAAGTTACAAGCACTCAAACAATGCATCCAAATAGCAATCAACAATCATAGATTATAATGCAACTTGGACCAGGTACCACAGTGTACTCTGGATAACAACCTCAACATTAGTTTGGTGTAGCAATGATGGTAGAACTATTGCAAATAGCCACACAATTCACCACAAATTACAGTACTAAACATAACAGTGAAGAACAATGTATTGTGTACAGGTATGTGGTAGACAGATATAATTGTTAACATCAGTGTGTTCAACATTAAGGTGCCCCCACATTGCATACCAATGTGCCAGTCTCAGTGCACCATGACATATAGACTGAAGATAAGCAGTAGCTGAAGCCTGACAATAAACCACACAACTATCCGTGGACACTGTGTAGAATGGACCACACATACTAACCAGATGTCACTCACTAAAGGAAGTGAACAATTCAAAGGCTCCATCCTTTTTAGATAGTGCAGCAAAAACAACAATGGTTCAACAGGGAAACATGTATGTGTGAGTGTGAAAATGGTTAGTAATGGTTCAGCCTACCTTGGCTTGCTAAACATCCTCATTTTCTAAAACACATACTGCCACTTACATTGGCAATGGACCTAAAAACACCTGTCAGACTAACCTACAGCCCAAATGTTGTTATCTGATGGTGGGGCTGTCAAACGTAGCAGGCCATGCACCTGTTTTGATAGGACTCTGAGAACAGAAATAGATTTGCAAAATTAAAAGTGACAATATAAATGTAACCAATAGTGTCTAAAACTGTTAGAAATGTGTATGAGTCATCCAGTACACATAACTGACATATACGTGAGTTTGTGTTTTTTTACTAAGCATGATCTTTGAGTGACCTTTTTTTATTTGTCTTTTAGCTGACCAAGGATAAGGTCTGCAGCCATGGGTCATGACCCCATTTGCACACTCCGAGACTGACACTTTAACTAATCAAGCTGGCCTTGTGGTTAGCAAATTATAGGCTAACAACTTAGGGAAACACTTTTCTGTAGAGGCACTGTGCATATGCTATACATATTGTTCAAGACCCCAAGCCCAGACAGTGTACCACAACATTATATAGTGGTTGGCCTAGCTACATGTATTTCATATCTAGGCAGTCACTCTGTGGTCTGGATGCCACATACACTGTAGACTGGCTGAAACAGCCAGTGTATGTCATTACTTGAGTGTATATTGCGTCCATAATACATCCTATTTCAGAAATGCAGAAAGATTATATGTTACAAATGTTTACCATAATCATGTATTGCAATGTGTATTGCATTTACATAGAACTGCAATATCTCAGTAATTTAAAAAGCTACTAGACAGCTATGCATGTCCAGTCAAGTATGATACAAACTGTAAAACATATATATATATATTGTTAAGCTCTCTGTTTCTCAGTGTATTTTGCAGTGCATGCTCCTGTGCTCACACCAATAATGCTATGAGTCACACATATATGCACTGCTAACATACACAGGCAAAACATTCCAAGTCGTCAAGCATGCCAGTTCAGAAATTGTGAACCAAATAACTGATCCCTGAGAGTGTTTACTTGCATTGCACAATACACTACATTGTACACACACAATAGGCTAGTTGCGTCAGTGTAAACGCATGCATTAGCCTTATGCAGGATGTATTTCACCCGTTGTGTGGGTCAAAAGCCATGCATCTATGGCAATGTGACAAAAATAATGCAATGTACTTTGGCATGTGTTGTGCTTTAATCACGCATTGCCTAATGTGCATATGTTGTGTCCGAAAAAGCGACACATTTGGAGAAAACATAACATCCAGGAGATCATGCAATGGCTCTGCCATGCCACAAACCAGTGCCACAAACCACTGTGAAGGTACTTTCACTATCACTTACAGTCTTTTGGACTTTTCTGAGCTGGCTGGTGGAGGGGTTTGTTTTTTTCTGGAGAGTTTGGTGGTATTTTGGGGCCTTGGGTCTGTGCTGTGTATGTTGTGTCCCAAAAGTGTCATGTTTGTCTTGTAATTATATTTTGTATTTTTTGTGCACTGTATTGTTGGGTGTTTATTTTTATGGGGGTTGTAGTTTTAGGGGTGGCTGAAATGTTTAAGTTAAGTTAGGTAGTAGTTAAGGGTGTTTAGTTTGTTGAAGGATATGTTGGGGTGGGGCAGACCCAAACATTCAGTCAACGGAGAGGTTTGGTGGCCTCTTGTGGCTCCTAGTACACTTCCTTCTTAATATGATTGCCACAGAGGGTAGGGTGAGTCAGGGGAACCCTACCTGAGAAAGGAAGGAATGCTGGGAGAAGGTGTGGGTGCATCTGAGCCATGTCTTCGGCGTAGAAAGAACAGATCATCAGCTGAAGCATAAATGGGCAGATGTTGTCAGCCAGGAAGCAGAACTAATTGATCATCTTGGCCTGTAAGTTGGCATGCCTGTTGTTAAGTACCTATATAATATGAGCTTGTAGTTAGTCTCCTTTGGAAAATCTGTTATTGTGTTTATGACTTGAAGGGTCAGATATGTTTTTAGGTTAATATGCCATGCTGCAGGCCAACTCTGTTGGGAAAAGAAAAACAAACATGCCATAGAGGCATGTTCACAGTGGCCTATTACTAGCCCAAACAGACAATGCAGTGCAGGGGAGTCTCTGAGGAACTTGAGGACCCATCCTGCACTGTGCATGAAGTGTTGACACCTCATATGCCAGGAGCACACTCACATGTCATCACATCACAGGTTGGACAGGTTGTCATACATACATGTTATTTTGAAAATGATCACTATTTCTAAGTGATCCTGTACAAGACAATAAGGAGCAATATTTCTTTACTGTACATGTAACATGTAATGAGCTGGGTAAAGCCAATATATAAGCATGACTACTGTCTTATGTGTGTTGCATTGTTAAGAACATGTATTGATTTGAGAAAGTGCCACAAAATTGTAACTTAGCAGAGTGTGGTCTGTCAATTCATTCTGTTCACATAGCCATGAAAGGCAGGCACCATTGTACCATGTAAAACTGAGTGATGGTTTGGAACTTTGACTGCACTCTGTGCACCATAGATGTTATTTCCCTGATATTACTCATAAACACATCAACGTGGCATACCTATGTTCATCATTAATGCATACCAACTTTGCCATATGCTACATGTCTAATGTGCAGTCACTAAGGGACATTTGTGAAGTACATGTAGTGTGCTTCACATACACAGTGTACATGTTCTAAATTCACAGAGCATTGTACCATGTTTTTGTCTTGTAAATGGCTGAGAACCATACACAGCAGCACAGGTGGAAACATTCGCAGATCCCAATGCTTCCAGTGAATGTCAGCTGAATATTTACTGTGCTCTGTACGATTTGTATTTGATTGTCCATAGCAATCATTTACTTGGATTCCCCTCTTAGACCAAATTTATCATCACATGTGAGAACTGTCAACCTGCGTCATGGATACCTGAGCATCCCCAAGATTTCCGAATATCAGTGACATGTGAGAAGGGGTGGCAAAGGAGCAATGTCCAACATGCTATGTATTTTGATAGAAAGTCCATGTGATCCTACCTTTGGACGGGTTAATTTCAGTCTGTCTGTCTAACTCATGTTGCTAGTGCAGTTGTACACCTGGTAAAGTATGGCCATTTTCTATGGCAGGTTCACACAGGATTTGAGGATTTCTACCTCAGAGCATACAGAACAGGTATGAATGCATATAGCATATATCACCGGTCCACACATGGTAATGCAGTTAAATACCTGACTCATGTCCTCATATACCCACTGTCTTATAATCAACATATGACCATACATTTCTAGTATTTTGTGAAGTAAAAGGACAATATGTAAAGTAACAAAAGCATGTTTGCACAGTGTGTTCGGCATATAGCCCATTACACAGTTCAACTACTAGTGGTGTTACTCATACTGGCTCCCCCTAACATGAGACCATACAAAATGTTACCCTTGATTAAATTTAGGTAATCCAACAGGCTAGTGTGAAAGGAGGGTAGCTAGCCACCCTCTATCTACGTTTCAACCCTCTTGCATGCTGCTTGAAACACCTCAGACCATGTGTACTATTCTGTGTGTAGAAGGCATCACATTTATGAATCTGTCTTAGTAGTATTATATGTACAAGTATATTTGGGCATACACTGCCATTTCATATACCTACAATCCTGACACATGAGTTGTTACATTCGGAGAAGAGTATGTTTCTAAAGGATCTTTGTCATATTTGCATTACAAAATGAAATTGATTGTCAGGGCACGCTACATGTAATGTTTTGTTGACTTAAGCACATTATTGATTACAACATGTGGAGCTTCAGCTTTGCCTGATACATATTTCAAAGAAGACAATATGACACCTGCCCAGGAAAGGCCCAGGAAATGTTTATGTGATCCAACTTGAGTTGAAAGGTACTGTTACCTCAGGCATGTTTTACGGGCATATAATTGGATGGGCCGGACTTATGTTGAGGGGAAGGCAGCTGGGACATGTCAGCCACCAGCCAGGCAGCCAATGTGTCCCATGGCAGGGGAGATGTAACAGTACATGGCCTATCTTCAGGACCGACCACACAGGCACCACAGGTTCAGACACCAACTCCGGGATAGCCATCTGTGTTTGAGCAACAGGCACTGAATGTCCTTGCAGAACTCAAAAAAAGGGTTGCAGGCATGGAATAGAAGATGGACATGATGATGAGTATGGTAAACACTTTGCAGCAGTCTGTGAACTGGATTGCTGCCCAGATCTAGGCCTCACATTTGCTTCCTGCCCTCCCCTGTTTTTTTTATTATGCAGTTTTATAGATTTGTATATTAACATAGCTTAGGTTAGGTATTAGCATAATGATTAAAAATCTATTGGTGTTTTGTTGTTGGGTGGGCATATGGGCGGGCAGGTTGTTAAGGGGGGTGATGTTTAGTATATGTTAAAAAAACTAAAATAAAAATACAAAAATATATAATTGTTTAAGTTTCAATGTTTAGTTTGTGTATAGGTGTAGTTTATGATGTTATTGTGTGAGCATGTGTATTAAGGGGGATGGGAATTTGATGTTTAACATGTCTGTTGTGGTTTATGTGTAAAGAAGTATACTTTAAGGTTAGGTAGGTTATGGTAGTTTTTAGTTAAGTTAGTGTAAGTTACTTAGCATAGTTTTTTGTTTTTTTTAAGATCTCTTTTATTGCTTTATACTTGCATGGAAACGCATACAGAACAAAATAACTTCCCATCTTTTTGTGACCCCCCTCCCCCTCCCTCTTCTGCACATTCTATCAATTACATAGAGGTGTTTGTTCAGTTCACAAATGAGTTACATATTTGGCCTCTAGTACAATCTTCAATGGGAATATCTTAGTCAGCTATACATGGGCTGGTTCTGATATATTAGCCTCTGTATCAGAGTTAGTAGTGTCGGGTGTTCTAAAATTGTCCAGTATCGTGTTCCAATGCTGAGCGTTGTCTCTAGTTCCTAGGCCCCTGAGTGCCTCTCTTAGTAGTACTGTCCCTTCAATTTCCGCCCATTTGATTAATGCATTCCTCCAACGATTTATCTGTGGGCCCTTTGGGTCTTTCCAGTGTGAGGTTATTTCTCTCCTTGCCAGTATCAGGGCCAGGTCTATGAATCGGTTTGTAATTTTTTGCTTGCTAGGACGGGGGAAATCTGCCAAAACCACCACTATGGCTGATCAGGGTAATGTTCTGCCCCTGCAGGTGGAGAGTGCCTCAAATATCCCTGTCCAGTATTCCCCGATTAGTGGGCAACTCCAGAGCATGTGCAACAACTCTGCTGCTAGTTCTGCACATCGAGGGCAGCTGGCATTTTATACACCATAGATCTTTGATATCATATAGGGGGTTAGGTAGGCCCTATGAAAGACATATAAGTTTATTAGTTTAAACCTGGCATTTCTGGAAACTGTATATATGTGTGAGGTTATTCTGGACCACTGTACGTCATCTATTGTAATTCCAGCTCCCCCTGCCATTTGGTCCTAAGTTTATTTAAGGGAAGACATGTGCTGGTTAGTAGAGATGTAGATACCCCTGAGATCAACCTCCCTTGGTCTTCTATAGTACATATTTGGTCGCAGGTAGTATGTCTGGGGGGTTCCTCCAGCCCTGTGCCTCATTGTCTACGAAGAGTTCTGGCAATCGCGTTAAAAGTTAGGAACAGCCCTGGTGGTAGCTAGAACCTTTCCTTCAGTTCCGCATAGGAGCACAGTTTCCCATTATTATATAGAGCCCCTATGGTGTCGATCTGAAATGCCAGGAATCAGATGATACCCCCTATCACATGATTTCCTGCAATAGCTCCCACACAGATCAGGGGGGCCTCTGGTGAGTACGGTGTTCTGGTGTGTGTTCGTTTTAGGTATTGTTCCCAGCAGTGACGTGATGCCTCCCATTCCACCTGGAGCGGTTTATTCTGTTTGTTGGGGTTAAGTAGGATGCCCAGATTTCTATCTCGGGAGCAGTGGAGAGGGGCTCTCAGTGCTTCCCCCACTGTGGGTGCTCTGATAAATTGTGACAGCTATTGGAGTTGGCTCGCCCAATAGTATAGTTCAAAGTCGGGAACAGCCAAACCACCCTCTGCTGTTGTTCTCTGGAGGGTGCGCAATGCTATCCTTTGTCTGTTGGTTCCCCATATAAATCCTGTAATCAAGGACGATATTGTTTTAAATACCACCCTCGGTATTATGAGTGGGATGGTTGCGAAGTAATATAACACTGTAGGCAATACTATCATCTTAATCAGTGCAACTCTCCCAGTGACCGCTAGTGGAAGTGTCTGCCAGAATATCATGCTGTTTTTAATACTCCTAATCGTGCTATGTATGTTCCCTTCTAGTAGATCCTCAGCGGAGTGATAGATATTAACCCCTAGGTATTTGAATGTGGACGGGGACCACGGGAGACCCCGATTGTCCATTGGTTCTTCGATACCCCTAGTAGCTGGAAAAATGGACGACTTCCCCCAGTTTATCCGGAGCCCGGATGCAGCCCCAAAGTTGTCTAACATTGTCATTGCTCCTGGTAGGTCAGCCTCAATGTTCCGGAGAAAGAGTAACATGTCATCTGCAGATATAGCAATATGATGTGTCCAGGCATTGATTATAATGCCTTCATAAAACCTCTGGGACCTAGCCGACTGGGCGAGAGGCTCAACTGCCAACGCAAAAAGTAAAGGTGATAGCGGGCAGCCCTGTCTTGTGCCCCTACCTATGGAAAAGGAAGGGGATATTGTACGGCCAGTGCGCACTCCCGCTGTGGGGTTTGTATAGAGAAGCCTTGTCCATTTGACAAACCCTTCAGCTAGACCTAGTTGCAGCATGACTCGTTCTAGGTAGTCCCACCGTAAGCTATCACAAGCCTTCTCAACATCTATCGAGATGATTACTGCTCTAGTTGCCTCAGAGGGCAGAGCATGAAGGAGTGAAATCAATCGACGAATGTTTTGGGCAGTGCTTCGCTGTCCTGATAGATTAAGGAGGACATGTACGGTAAAAGTCTGTTAGCTAGCACCCTGCTTAGTATTTTATAATCTAAGTTCAACATTGATAGTGGTCGGTATGATCGAACTTCTGTGGGGGATTTGGTGGGTTTCAGAAGAGGAATCATTATGGCTTCTGTAGTGGAAGGAGGCAGGCTGTTGTTATTCCATGCCTACGCATATAGTATGCTGAGATGGGGGGCTAATGAATCCTGATACGTAAGATAGAACTCCGAGGGGAGGCCATCTGCTCCTGGTACCTTGCCCCTGGCCATACTCTGGATTGTGGTCTTTATTTCTGTAAGCGATATGGGAGTCGACAGGGCTATTCTATCCTCCTCTCCCAGTGCTGGGAGGTTGAGGCTTCACAGATCTTGTAATTGAGCATCGCTGAGTACTTCGGTGGGGGGGGGGCATATAGCTCTGAGTAATATTTAAGAAAGGTGGAATTGATCTCCTTCTGCCCATATACTTTACTACCCGGGGTGGTCTCCAGCTCCACCACTATGGTTTGATGTTGGAGTGGTTTGGCCAACCAGGCCAGTAGGGCACCTGCTCTGTCACCCACTGCATGTTGCTTCTGCAAGAATTGCTTGTAATCGAAACGAGACAATCTAGTGTTAGTTTCTGTTATTCTAGCCCTTGTCTCTTCTAGTTGTGTTGAGAGGTCGGGTTGTGTCGGGAGCTTACGTTCGAGATCCCTAAGGGAGTTCTCGAGATCGCCTAGTTCTGTCGCTAACACTTTCCGTACTCCAACAGTTGTGCTAATACAATATCCCCTGATCACTGTTTTAAAGGATTCCCATTCGATGGATCTGGACGAAGCAGTTCCAGCATTGTTCCCAAAGAAGTCTGTGATCTGCGTATTCAGTTGAGCCCTAAAAGCCTCGTCTTCAAGTGACTCTGCTCTTAGACGCCAAGTGGGAATCAAAGGTCTCTCTCTGCACCAGGCCAAATAAATCAGTAAGGGATTATGATCTGAGATGGTGCGGCTAAGATACTCGGCCTTCGTCACCACAGATTGCACTTCCGGAGACGCCAGAAACGTGTCCAGTTGTACATGCAGGTCATGAACTGCTGAATAGAAAGAGTATTCTCTATTGGGGGGATTAAGTTTGCGCCAGGAATCCATTAGTTGCCAGTGTTTTTGCCACTGCTGGAAGTGCAGTGCTGTTTTATGGGTTGCGGATTGTGACAGCGGTGGGTGCGATCTATCCATTGCGGTGTCCATTACACAATTAAAGTCTCCTCCTATTAATGTGGTGCTGGTGAGGAGTGTACTCATGACCAGTGATAGTCTGTCAAAGAATCTTCCCTGTTTGTGATTTGGGGCGTATAGTCCCGCAAGGTTTACCTCTCTCCCGTCCAATCTATCAGAAATCACTACATATCTCCCCTCAGTGTTGATCAAGGTATGGAGAACCTGTAATGGAACGCCTGGTCTGATCCATATCAACACTCCCCTCGCGAACGCTGAGTGGGTAGTGGCGAATATTTGTCCCCTCCAGCTCTTTTTCAAGGCCTTGATTTCCTGCTCTAACAAGTGAGTTTGTTGTAAGATAGCTATGTGCACTCCTCTTCGTTTAAGAAAACTGTGAACCTTGTACCTCTTGGACATGTTATTTAGGCCCCTGACATTCCATGTGATTATCTTGTATTCTGTGGTCATAATTTAAGGAGGGATGTAGAGGTGGCCTACTGACGCCGCTCTATTACTACCACTGGACAATCCCATTGAGTTTCGTAATCTAAGGTGTGAATCGTTTGGACTGTGAGATAGATGTGCCTGGTATACCCTTAAAACAACAAAAACAAAATCAAACCCCCTTTGTAACTCCCTCTCCCCAGGACCGGTACCTACAACTCTCCCCGTCCAAACCATTACAACTAGTGTAATCTTAATTATCAACCTATTGGAAGGAGGCGTGCCAGAGACCAAGAGGCAGCGCCCCGGGCCCTTCCCCAGGCCAGACCACGTGTGATGTGCCGGTTAAGAAGTGTCATCCAGAGTCATATCGCTATATATTCACGGTTGGAATCCAGCAAGGTCCGCAAACAGAGTGAGGTTCCCCCACAGACGTCAGCTCACTTGCCAACTTGTTCTTTCAACAAGGTCAAATAATCTCGTCCGCTGTTCTTGGGGTGATCGCTGGCAAGCCGATGAGAGTGTCCTGGGAGGATATTGAGGAGTGTTCGCAGTTTGAATCAACATCCGTTGTTGCATCTGGGGTCTGACGTGTTTGGAAGTCTCCTCCGCTCAGCGCTGCTGCTGTTTCCACCGCATCATGCATCTCGTGTTGTGACTGACGTTTCGATGGAACCGCTTCTGTAGTCTTCTTCCGGGATCTACTACGTTTCTTCCCGGGGTTTCAAAATGTTCGGTCGTGGGTTGATCTGCAGTGGATGTTCAGCAATTCGAGAGATTCCATCGCCAGCTGAGGTGTGAGAAAAAAAGTGGTTCTTGTTATCGTATTCCACTCGGAGTTTTGCCGGAAAGAGCATGGCATACTTTATACCATGCTCACGCATGGTACGTTTTACTGCAATGTAGGATGCCCTTTGTGCTTGTGTCTCTCTTGTAAAGTCTGGGAATATCATGACCTTTTGGCCATCCAATTGAATCTCCCCTTGTTGGGGGGATTGTGATAGTACGTAGTCTCTATCTTTGTGGTGGAGTAACTTAGCGATTATTGGTCACGGCCTGGCTCCCGGTGGAGGTCGCCCACCGGGGACTCTGTGGGCTCGTTCCACCGCAAAAAATGGTGAGAAGCCCTCTGATGCCATTGTGTCTCTTAGCCACTGTTCCAGGAATGTTTCTGTATTAGCTGCGGTGGACTCCGCCCCCTCCGGAACCCCCACCAATCTAATGTTATTCCGTCGGGCTCGGTTTTCGGCATCTTCCGCCCTTGCCTCCAATGTTTTCAGCCGGGTGGCCAGGTCTTTAATTTCTAAGGATGCATCTTTGTGCGCCGCTAATACCCCTGTCAGCGTAGTCTCGTGCAAACCCACCGTTTCCTTTAATTTACGGTGGTCATCTCGTAAAAGGGAAAGGTCTGTGGTGAGGTTATCGATTTTATGCTCAAGCGATTCGCGGGAATCTTTAAAGGCCAGTAGCACAGTGTCCAGAGTAGTTTCTTGTTGTTCGTGCCCCGCTTGTGATTCTCTGGCGGGCATTTGGGGGTGGATTCTCAGTGGGCGAGGAGTCCCCCACTGGTGGTTTGTCGTGTTTTTTGTGTTTTACCATTGTAATAGGTCTCAGGTTGGCGAAGGCCATACATATTAGTGGGAGGTGGTATCGTTCGTCCAGACTGTATGCAGCCTGTCCCAGTCCTGGTGCTCTCACATGAAGAGTACTGTTAGAAGTTCGCCGTTTTGAGCTGTTTGACCACAAGGGGGTTCTCTCATAATTATGCCCGCGTTGGTCGCCGGCAAGGGCAGCTTTAGAATGCCGAAAGACAGTATTACATTCTCACCTCTGGCCGGGCTTCGGATGTTGGCATTTGCATACTGTTCTGATACCAGGGGGAGGTTCTGTACCGGTGTTCCCGATCTCTCCTTCCAGCACGAGACTGCAGTCTCTGATTCCCCTCAATATGCCAGTATTAGTTCACGTCTTGGCAGGCGGCCTCCGCGTACTCCCTGGCCTTGCGGTAGCCGGTAATCCGACTCATCGGAGCTGTTTCTCTCTCACTCGAAGTTCCCGGGACTTCGCTCTTCATCCGCTCCTCTCCACTCGCTCTGAATTCGCTGATGTTCCGCTTCGTATTGTTGCTCTCACCGTTGGTGGCGAAGGTGTCTGGGCCCCTTGCGCTCCTCTATGTATGATGGGGGGGTCCTCACCTCCACGGGACCTTCGTGTCCTCCCAGCCGAGGGTCGCGGTTGCAATGAGTTCACTGTTCTGTCGCGGCCGCCATTTTGGATCGCGGCAGCCGCAAAGTTGCTGGGGTGTTTTCCGGGTGAACTCTGCCTCAAAGTGGCTCGCCACAATCCCTACTCATGCTGTATGTTCTCCGTTCATTTCTCTTCAATTTTTAAGACCTCCGGTCGCTATTATGGCAGGATTTAAACTTAGGGCCTGGATTTTGGCCCGAGAGCGCCGCACTACGCGTGCAACTCCATCGGCCCCAGGCCATGCCCCCCAAGTTACTTAGCATAGGTTAGTTAGCTAAGATAGTGTAGTTTTGCTTACATTTTATAGGTTTAGTCAAGATATTAATAAAGTATGTTTTCTTCTATCACAACTGCTTAATGATTTACTGTGTAAGAGTTGACATATATTGTTAGGTTCTATTGGGCACATGGTGTGGGGTTTCCATGCAGTGTTTGTTTACATGTGTGACTAGGTGAAACACCTGTGGAGAAGATACTGTCAAGTTTGCCATAGATTCAATTAAGGGATACTCAAAAATTATTGTACAATATAAGTGGCTCTCCAGTTGGGAATGGACACACAGCCCATACTATCGCAGTGTGTGTAAGTTGTGTTATATGGATGATCATGTCAAACAGTTGTCAGTATTCAAGGAGGTTTTGGCTCACACACTGATCCCAGCCACTTACACACTCACTCTTGCACCATTTTATTGTCACAGTAGTGTTGTTTGCTGGCAAGTACCTTTATAGGTGCTCCCCACCTGTGCTGTAACTTAATTTTCTCTTACAATTGACTGAAGGCGAATTGTTGAATTTCTTGCTTGTGACCTTTAGAAACTACTTGCTAGTTTAGATGCACATGGGTTCCCATAAACTATTCCACTTGGCCTGTGTAGATTTGGTCATGGCTCCATGAAACACGATTCCCTTTAAGTAGTAGGTAGTGTCTTTAGGGTCAAAACTTCCACCATGGTCTACTTAGTGCAATCCTCAATAGATAGAAAACACATAGGTTGAAGTCAGTGCATTTATTGTTTTTATTTTAGTTTATTTAAAATATTTGTAGAGAGCATCTGTCACCTGAAAAGCATCCTGGCACTGAGACAAATAACAGGGCATCCTAAAACTTCAGACAACATGACAGGATCATTGAGGGAAGAGCCACGTTTTCAAGGCCCTTCTGAAGCAAAGAAGATCAGATTGATGTTGAATGAAACAGGGAGCTGTTTCCAAAGTCGGGCTGCTTTTACAAAGAAGGCAGGTCCACCCTGTCATGTCTTTTTAAACTTGGCAATGCAAATAAGATTGGCTGAGGATGTGCGAGGCATCTTCCTGGTGTATAATTCCGGAAACTGTTTCAGAAATACTTGGGCCCAAAACCCTAAAGGGACTTGAACACTATAAAAAGGGCTTTGAAGGCAATCCTGTGTCTAATTGGAAGACATGAAGCTCCCTTAAAACCTCTGAGTCCGAGGATCTTGTAGGCCTGCCCAGAGCCATCTTGGCAGATACTACCTGAACTCGATGTAGTCTATGCAATAGATAACAAGCATTTGTAATGCAATAGGTCTCGCATTAGCAAGAGTTAGAGCTGTTGGCTTTGTAAATGATAATGACAACCTTGCATTTGGGACCTTATACATATTTAGCCATGCAGCACATTAAACCTTTATCACAAATAAACTGTATTTCTGCGATCCTTCATACATGTGGCATTAGACTGTAATGGTCTGAACAGCCCATACGGAGCACCACAGTAAAAATAGCATTTGGCAGAAACATGGCCATGTAAACATAGATTCAACCTATAGAGGGCATAATCACATTAAAAAGAATGATAAAGAATATTGCAGTGTAACCATATAATCAGCCCCTGGAGGGCATAATGTATTACACATTTTGAGGCCTTTTAAATATCATTTAATTGTGGGGTCAGTGCCACAAGGGTGCAGTGCCGCAGGTCGTTTTGAGATGTCCTTGTAGAGTCAACAGCAGAAGGTGCAGTACCACTGGTCGTGGCTAATGTCCCTGTAGAGTTAACAGCAAAAGGTTCAGTATTACTGGTTATGGCTAGATGTCCTTGTAAACAGCAGAAGGTGCAGTACCACTGGTTGTGGCTAGATGTCCCTGTGGAGCAAAAAGCACTATCAGAAATAAACAGTGTTTGTGCATCAGAAGAAGGTGCAATATCACTGGTCATAGATAGATGTCCCTATAGATGTTGGAAAGCGGGTCATTAGTTGTGTAGCCTGCACAAGTAATGGATCTGCACACGACCACACACCCCATTGTAGCGCTTGACTCTCATAGGTAACGTTGCTGAGCAGTCCAAGGCTTACTCAAGGGAGGTGGTATGGGCTAGTAATCTCCATTCGCGGGCACGCAAGCATGGCATTCAATAAATGATTGTCCAGTCTGTGCTTTTTATTTTGATAAAGTAAATGTACATTTATTACACACACACATTGCTCAATATTATGCAACAATTTACAAATATACACAAATGGATGGAAGTAATCTGGGATGACATTGTGTAATCTCTCATGCCTCCGCCTAGGGGAAATATAATCCAAACTCCTACATGGCAAAGCAGTCCCTGGTATCCCAATGCAACATTTATCTGTAATATAGAGTGAACGCATGAAAACCTGACAATGAACCTACTAATTGTAATTACTGTACAAGAAACAATTACGGTACAGTAGAGTAATTACTTACTGTAATTACTATACAAGAAACACTTAAGATACAGGAGAGGGAGTCTCAATCTTATTACACAGCTCAGCATTATTAGTAGCCTCTAGGTACATGATTAAATACTTTCAACTATAAGAATGATTTTTGGATTACACAGAAATAACCTCATACATTAGATCATTTTGGTATAATACAAATTTACACTCCTAGAGAATGCAATTACACAATCTAAGTACAAAAGTTGTAACATACTATTGACTGATATTTGCTTGTAACCCTTGGGGGTTATATTTCCGTGGTACCACCTAACCTAAGGTGGGGGACATAAACTTGGAGTTGGGGGGACGCTGCGCCGTTCCTGCAGCTCCCCCAGATAATGGGCCCTTGGTTGATGGTAGCCCCATCTTCCTGGTGCCACCATGTGCTCAATAAAGGGTCCTGGAGGCCCTAGGCCCGCAAGGCCTTATGGGCCAAATGCATATTTAATAAGCAGCTCTCCCACTGTGCTGGGGAGAGTTGATTTGCATTTCTTGTTCCAATTTGCGGCCTCGAGCTGCATTTCTAGGGGAGAGGGCAGCACGGGGGCCCGGTCCCACTTGGACACCCCTGTCAGGCTGTTTGCTCATTGGAGGACAGCATGGGGATGAGTTCCGGGGCCCCCAGACAACCTTCACGGGGAGCGTGACAGCACTCCCTGGCTTAACATTTGGCCGCAGGCTCACCCTATTCCAGTGGCCATCTTCACGGGGGCGCAATGGCGTCCCTGACTTTTCTTCCTGCCATGGCCCCGGGATGGGATCGGGGGCCCCCTCCTCCATATTCATGGGGAGCGTGACGGCGACCCCCAGCTTTACTTCTTTTTGGGGGCAGCCCCCGGGCCCTGGCCCACCCTTGGGGGCATCGACCTGAGCAGCGGCAGAGCACCACGTGATTCACTGCTCGTTCTAGGTCAAAGGTCACAGACCTTCTTCTTTGGATATCTCAGGCCCCCAAAGGCTAATTTGGGTGGTTCAGGTGTCATTTCCCTCCTGGTGACGGGCCCTTGCCACTAGAAGCACTCTCCTTAGGCCTCCTGGCCTGGAAGGGTCCCCAATGATAGGGGGCCAGTCCCACTGACTCCCTGCGCCAGCCTTTCCTCTTGGTGCTCTCCTTTCCTTCTGGGCAGCGCACTCTCCTTGCACCAGCCCAGTCTTTCGCCCAACTAGTCCTCTGGGTGATTAAGCGACCAGCTTACATGGCCTATGCCTCGTTGGGCCTGAAGTCCTTCAGGGGCAGAGTCCCTGCCCCAGGGAGCATGATGTCCATGACGCCCGTCTGTAGTATCAGTGTCCAGCAGTGAAGCACAGCCAAGAGAGAGCTCTCCCCTGTGCAGGACCTTTTAAGTGGGGGCGGAAGTGTCCATCCCTCCTTCCTGCACAGTCTTCAGGAATAGCTCCAAAATGGCGTCACCCAGCAGCTTGGGCCAAATGTGCTCTGAAACCTAGCCCCTCCTTCTTAGTATTCCTTTTCGGGCTTCTCCGCCCATTTCCTGGCAGGGGCTGACAACTGCCTGATTTATGCAAGTAATTCAGGCAGCTGGACAGAGCAGTAATTGACCCTAATCCTGAGCTGAGTCAGAGAAAGATGACATTCCTGGATGACCCATAAAATGTACAACTATGCTTTTGTAACCTCCTGCATCATTCTTTTCATACAGGTTACAGTGTACATTGATGCGACTCTGGCCTCTGTGGGCCCTAGGGGACCTGAGTTATGCCCTAGGCCACTCTTTCCTATTGACATTGAATGGAGTGTTCCTACAATTAAAAGACAGTAAGCATACTTATGTTGACATATACTAGAGTGTCACTACGGTAAAATTACAATAGGCACACTGATTATCCCTCCCCTGGGTACCCATCTCAAGAGGATTACTCCAGGTCACCACCCACTCTGCATAGTTCCTTCTGTGTCAGGCTCCCTGAGTGCAGTTCTTGGGCTGCGTACGCCAGGATCCCTCCCCGCGCAGCCCTTACATGGGTGCACACATGTGTGCACACATGATCCCGAGTAGCCCGCCCAGAGCTTCCTACTCTTGCTGCACCACAGCAGCCTTTCTTTAGCAAGGCGGTACCGGGGCTCATACTCATAGTGCATATTACAATGAGTTTACTATGGGAGGAGTCCCTGTCTAGGAGGATCCCTCACAGTAAACAGGTGGTCAAAAGCGAAAAAAATCAGGGCAGACAAGATGGTCAGAACCATCTTCTTACAGGGGCCTACTGAGTTAGTAGTGCCTTAGAACAATTATCATCCTTCAGCCCTTGGAGAGCATAGTACATTACACATCTGCAGGTGGAGTATGGCTGTCGGAATATTATCACAAATTAGGCCCTTCTTTGTAAAAAAATTAATAAAAGCTCCAGCTATATGAGAATTTAAATATGCACTGAATGCTGGAAGAGGTTATTATTTTTGGCTCCCCTCTAACCTAGCATGACCCACAAGTTGCCTTGAACAGAAAGAGAACATAGTGGTAAATGGAACCTACCGCCACAGCAACGGCAGCCAAAAGACCATCGCCGCGGCTGACATCCATCCGCCAAACTATGTCCACAGGCGGATTTCCGCCACAAGAAGGGCGGAAATCCGGCTGTGACCATACTGGCGGACGGTGTTAAGGTGGCGCTGCAACCACCAGCAGCGCCACGCAAGTATTCTGCCGCCAGCCGTATTATGTCAAATAATATGCCCTGGCAGTGTTCTGCAGGCGGGCGCTGCTGGCGGTAGCAGTGCCCCATCCCCTGCCAGAAGACCCCCTGGATGCAGGTAAGTCGGGTTTCTGACAGGGGAGGGGGGCGCGGGTGTTGTATGTGTGTGGGGGGTGTGTGCATGAATGGGTGAGTGTGTGCGTGACTGCGATTGTGTGTGTAGTGTTGTTTGCGTGTGTGTGTGTGCATGTGTGAGAATGCGTGTATGAATGGAAATATGAATGCGTGTCTGCGTGTCAATATGAGTGTGTGTACGGATGTGTGAGTGAGTGAATGGATGCATGTGTGTATGCCTGTGTGAGTGAGTGTGTGAATGAGTGGTATGCGACTGTGCATGTAGGCGGGTGGATTAGATGGGGGAGCGTGGATTGAAGGGTGGATGGGTGTTGTCTAGGGAGTGTGTTCCTCCTACCAGTGATAGGGAAGAAATTCCCTGTCACTGCTAGGGCCTACCGCCACTGTTTTTGTGGCAAACTATGGCGGTAGGCAGGGTCAAAATGCCGCCGGCTGTACAGTAACGGCCTCTGGTTTGGAGATTGTTATTGTTATTAACACCGACCCCCATAGTTCTGAATGTTTTGGTGGTAGTCCCATTGCCCTAGGGCCACCACAGTCTACAAATGTGTAGCAAAAGTAATGCCTTAAACCTTTATCAAAAAATAAACATCGTTCTAATTGTTTTAGTGGTGGTCCTATTGCCCTAGGACCACCACAGGCTGAGTTATGGGAAAAATGTGTTGTAAAAGGAATGCCTGTAAGGCATTATGGGGTGAGTTTCTGTGCATACATTAAACCTTCATCAGAAATAAACTGTATCAGTGCTTTAGCAGAAGGTGCAATATCACTGGTCATGGCTAAATGTCCCTCTGGAGCCCACTGAGTTAGTAGTGCCTTAGGGCAATTATCAATCTTCAGCCCTTGGAGAGCATAGCGCATTACACATTTGCAGGTGGAGCAAGGCTGTCAGAAGGTAATTACAAATAAGAACCCTATAGCACAAAGTCCTCTCAGCTGTAAAAACAAAAGTTCCATTTATAAAAGAGTTTAAATATGCATTGAATGGTGGAAGAGGTTATGATTTTTGGTCCCCCTCTAAACCTTGTGTGACCGACAAGATGGCCTGGACAGCAAGCACACATCATTCTGAATGTTTTGGTGGTGGTCCCATTGTGATAGAACCACCACAGGCTGAGTTATGGCCAAAAATGCATTGTAAAAGGAATGCCTGCAAAGCATAATGGGGTGAGTTTCCCGAGTGCACTGAATATTGTACTATCAGCTCTCCAGGCACAGCTGTGGAGGATTCAAGTTCAAGCAAGCTTTATTCGGTCTAAATAACCATCAAAGCGACAACTTACAACAATAAAATTAACATCTATGCATAATAAATATATAACAACAAAATTAAGAGGTAGGTGATAAAAAGTAAGATAAGAATACTGTAAAATGAGGAATCTGCGAGTGTACAAGGAGAAAAAAATTCAGATAAATCTTCACATATGTACCCCGGCCTATAAATAAAAAGGAAATATCAGAGATCCTTTTGTTGACTGCTTTTAACTTCCTCATCGGTAATTTATAAGAAATACAATTAATAAAACAATTGAGTAGAGTAAGGTAAAATCAGGGAACAATTAAAACAAATCACTATAGTCCTTTTTTTGTTTTAAAAAGTATGTACATATATGCCAAGCGGATGCAAGGAACTTGCTAACCGCACAAATTAAAAGAGAGGAGCAATCTCTCAACATCAGCCTGAGGGCATCTCTACATGTTCTCAACCCCATATTTCTACAAACGGGACGAAGCCATTTCCGCCGGGCAATGCCATAGGCAGGACAAATAAACATAAAGTGCACTACAGTTTCCACAGAACCATTACAACAAGGACATTTATCGGATAACAGGGTGGAGTTCCATGAACTGGAAAAGGACTTCAGAGGGAGACATCCATACCTAAATCGAGCATACAAACTTTTGCTTAGTTGATCAGTAATTAAGTCCAGGAAGGGTTCAAATTGGGGACACCACTTATAATCGAGGAAAAGAGACGTCAGCCTACCATGTGAAGTACAGAGAAGATATTTTTCCCTAACATGGGACCAATAAGCAGATTTCAGGTGGTCCTTGTGATACCTCCTCAAAATATTGGACTGGCTCCAGAAGTGACTGAGTCCCAAGGTATGGAACCATTCTGAAATGTGCTTGAACCAGGGGATAGAAAGTACGTTTGGTCGATCCAATAAGTCTTGCAAGGATTCCTTGTAAGTGTCTAGTTCAGGGGTAGTCCAAATACGAACCCAAAAAATTAAAGGCCTTAAAGCTATTACATCAGAAATGCGAGGGAACCCTAGATCCAAAAACACTGGAACCAGGGGCCTACTACGAGGATATGCCAAGAGTGATCTTGCAAAATTATTTTCCCCCACGGATAACTTGCTAGATTTAGAGCAACCCCAGACCTCAGCACCATAGACCGCGGCACTCTGAGCCTTAGCTAGATAAATGTTAATAGCAGGGGAAACGACTTTCTCGATATTAGTGCTAAGAGGGCTGAGCTTTTCCCCACCTGGGCCTGCCAGTTCATATCATTACTGATTCTTACCCCTAAATAATCAATAGAGCATACCTTACTCAAGGGAACCTCATTATACAGAATGTTACATCGTTTTGAGCTTCCAGGACCAAAGATCATAAGTTTTGTTTTGCTAGAGTTGAGTTCCAATCCATGATCTGCACAAAACACACTAAACCTATCCAGGAGGGCCTGAAGGCCCATAGGTGTTTTAGAGATCAAGAGGGAGTCATCAGCAAATAAGAGGATTGGAACTTTTGTATTATTCAAAGTAGGGGCATCGTTTTGACAGTCAGTTACAACTACTTCATTAATAAACAACGAAAAGAGAGTAGGAGCCAGGATACAGCCCTGGCGTACTCCCCGCCTGATATTAATTCGATCAGTGAGTTCCCCCTGGCTGCCCCATCTTACTCGAGCATAGGTGTTCTTGTGTAATCTTTGGATTAGATGCACCAAGTTCAACGGGACGCAAGTTTTCTTTAAGACTTCCCACAATTTCTGCCTTGGAACAAGATCAACCGTGGACTTAAGGTCCACAAAAGCAACATACAAATTTTGTTTGGCCAAGGTAGAGTATTTCCAAAGTAACAAAAAAAATCTGAAAACTTGGTCCATAGTGCTAATTTTTAAACGAAACCCAGCCTGAAGGGGAGAAAGAACCTGGTTAGCTTGAACCCAGTCCATTAGCCTGTCGAGGACTTGCTTAGAGATGTGGAGGATTCATTCCTGGGTTGAGTTTGTGTTATATAAAGCAACAAAAAAGTGTACAAAACACACGCATGACATAAGTACTTGCAATTATTGATTATGTAAAGTAAGGACCAAGTAAAGGGCAAACGCAAAATTGGCGTGAACATGAGTGCTTACTTGCAAACACGAGAGGCAGGAAACAAGAAAAAATAGTCCATCCAAACAACAGAAAAAGATTCCAGGCATAATTAAACTGTTCTTGGCCGGTGCTACTAGGCCAAGTACAAGAAGTGACGTATCAGCTGCCAAATCAGTTAGGAGTCAGCAAAACCAGAACAACATTGCCTTTAACTTATTGTAAGCAGCAGGCAGCAGCAGGCGGGAGCTAAGTCCTATACTCCATACAACAGGTCTTGCAGACAGCTCATGTGCGTTGTCGAGGCTCAGCCTAAAAAGGGGCTCCAAAAGGAGTGGCTTGCAATAGTATAGACTGATTATGGTCACGCTGTGTATAACCATGGATTTAACAGATGAGGGCAGTAGGGGATGGATTTTCCACAATCCCTGTAGCAGTGAGAAACAAGTCCCAGCGACTTTAGTAGCATGAGCTTCCTGAGATAGATTATTAGCAAATATAACCCCTAAATGAGGAACAGTATCCAAGGAGGGAAAGTTCGGCCTGAGTAGGTGGGTCCAGAACTCAGATTGAAAGGAGCTTTGTTGGCTTAGCAACGTAGAACCTCAGTTTTGTCTCAGTTAACTTTCAAAGTATTGGCATTAAGCCAGAGGACAATATCTTTCATCCAGTTATGAAAGGTTATGGTTTCAGCCTGATGGTCACTGTCTATTGCTAAAATGAATTGTGTATCATCCGCATTGTTAGGAGATTTGATAAGGATCACCAGGGTTCTCATATAGAGGTTGAACAAAATAGGGCTAAGAACTGTCCTCTGGGGAACACCCCGCTTCACGTCTCTAAAGGCTGATTGATAAGGAGGGAGAGCAACAGCCTGGCTGCATTCTGACAGACAGGATTGCAACCAGCACAGTTCAACACCATTTATCTCTGATGCAGAAAGTCTTTCTGAGAGAATATTATTGTCAACCACATCGAAGGCGGCAGTGAGGTCTAATAAAATCAAGATATTTGATCTTCCACCATTGGTTATCATACGCAGCTCATCCATAGCCTTGAGGAGAGCTGATTTGGTTCAGTTTTCGTGCCAGAAAAGAAATTGATCCTCTTCCGGAAGACACAGGATTTTACTAATGTGCCGTTCCAATATTTTGATTGGAAAAGGAAACAGGGAGATTGGCTTGTAGTTACCTGGAATGGCTGGATCTAAGGAGGGTTTTTTTTAGAATGGGGGAGACAATAGCTTTTTTCCAGGTTAATAGAATTATGCCAGTGTCCAGAGATTGGTTACTTGTCAGCCGCAATAACCGGAAGAATTCTTCAGCCAGGTCTTTCCAGACCCTGTTGGGGAGTGGATCGAGGGGACACCCTGAAGAGATTGAATTAGCCAGGGAGAGGAAACCATCTTCCGAGATGGCCTCAAATTTCTCCTCAACACTATTGGGATTAGCCCATGGAGTACTGGGGAAAGGTGAATTAATTGCCGGGTGTAAGAGAGGCAGGAGCATTGATCAGATTTAAGTTGGAGACCATTCTGGGTACTGATTTGCTATTAGGAGAAGGAAAGGCCTTAATCTCTTCTAAGATTTTGTTTATCTTTTCCTCAAAGAATACTGCAAGATTGTTGCATAATTCCTGAGATGGGGCTGAGATTCTTTCCACACAGACTGGGTTGGATAATTCCTACATAATATCAAATACCTTTTTAGAGGCATATTTACAAGCCCCTTACATCACCCTAGAATCGCGATAGCATCATTGTTCTGATGCTAAGGCAACGCTAAGGCTGTTTTTGTGGCACACCATATTTACAAAGTGGTGCAATGCTTACATTGCGCCAATTTGTAAACCCTTGCACCACATTTTGCCTGTGTCAGGCATAAAGTATACAAGGGAGGCATTCTGGCGCAGTGATGCCTGAAAAAATGGCACAGTGAAATATACAAGATTTCACTGCACCATTTTTCCCTCATTTGTAATGCCTGCTCAGGGCAGCACTAAAGTGTGGCAGCCATTAGATTCAAGGGGCCTCTCTGTGCTTTGCTGCACTAGGGTCAAAAACTTTAAGCTATTCTAGCAAAGCGACACACTACACTAGTATATTGTAAATACAGTGCAACCATTGTGTCATTAGATGCAGGTAGGAGGATGCAAGCAAAGTGGTGCATCATCTATGTGCCACATTCTTGTAAATATGCCCTTTAGTGTTATTGGGAGCAGTCAAAATGGCTGAAGCATATAAATCTGCTGTAACTACATGAATCACTTTGTTATATTTCTGTAAGTAGGATTTTACCAGGGCTTTATCTTCATCCTTCCAAGAGCTATGCTATTTTCTCTCAGTTTGTTTACAGGCTAGTTTTAATTGTTTTAGAGAGGGATTATACAATGGAGCAGAGGGGCAATTATGTTTTCTCCTGATTTCCAAAGGGATCTCTGAGTCAAGGAGCGTGGAATTTTTGCTTCCATCACTGCATAGTTTTCATCAACAAGTTTGTCTTGAGATAAAAGGAGGCCATGCTGGATAACACCTTACAAAAGGAGTTGCCCAGTTTATGCCAAGCCCTGTTGATGGTTTGAGAGGTCTCCATTTTATTAGCAAATTTGGTGCTCTGATATGGAGGAGAAAAGACACCAAGTCATTATAAACCCAGTAAAGCGGGATAGTATGCAGCATGGAGACCAGCCTCTCTGAGGAGAAAATAAGATCTAGCGTATGGCCTCTGACATGAGCGGGGCCCAATACCATCTGTTTGGGATCCAAACATATGCAATAGCTGCACAATTCTCTGTATGCAGGGAAAAGGGAAAATTCCACTGCCCATATATATATATATAAATCTCCTAATACAAAGAAATCAGAGTGGGCCAGTGCTACATTTGCAATCATGAGATGTGGGACTAGGGGGTGGTAACATGGCATTCCTGAGAAAACACAGCCTTGGTCTTAATGGAGAAACACAATATATCGAGTCTCGGGATTTCATTCAGTGTTAGGGACACCAGACATCCTACTCTCCCCTTTTTTTTCAATATGTGGCTTATGAAGGATGGTAAAGCCCATAGCATAGGGAAAGTCAGGCCAGGGTCAATAGTGGGCTCAGGAGAGATCCATGTTCAAATGATGAAAAGTATACCAAGCTTCACAATTGATACCAGTAGGTTGAACTCAGCTGAGTGTTTGATTAAAGGTCTAGTATTTTAGTAGACCAAAGTTTAAAGGAGAGGACTCCTCAGACCCAGAGAGTTGAGTGGTTTATACTGTAACTTCACACTGGCCATACCTACTGTGGTGCATCCGCTTATCAAGAGCTACAAGATGTTCCCTGCTGTATGTAATCCTGCTGCCCAGGCAGTCAGCAGATTCTCTGAGGCAATCTGAAGCTCGAACGGTGTATGGACGGGGGTGGACGGGCTTGCCTTTGGCACACTTTTGGTGTACCATTGACACGATTGCATCAACATGTAATTTAAATAGTCTTTTCTCCAAGGGGAGAAAGATTAGAGCATCAACAATGATGGTGCCAGTAATGGTAGTCTCGCTGTTACAGACAGGAACTACCGGCTTACTGAAGGTATAGCGTCCCAGGAATCGAGTTAGAAATAGTAAGACCTAATAAAGATTAAAACATTAAGGGGGTCATTATGACCCAATCGGTTGGTATAATAGTGGCGGTAGTACCGCCAACAGGCTGGCGGTACATACTTCCATATTATGACATTGGCGGTTTGGCTTTGGCCAAACCGCCAATGTACCACACCGACCGCCACGGCGCTAATGACTGCCGGGCTGGAGACTACAGTCACCAGGCCACATTCGGGATTACAACCCCACCTACTGCCATGGTTTTTGTGGCAACCTTACTGCCACGAAAACCATGGTGGTAGGCACTATCAGTGACATGGAATTCCTTCCCTGTCACTGATAGAGGTCACACACACATCCATATCCACACGCACTTCCATACATACAGGCACACGCGCATTCACACAGCACAGCATACACACACTCATACATCCATACATGCAGACACACAAGATACAACACACACCCGCATCCACACACGCACAGACACACACACACACACACACAACACCCCCACCCCCTCCCAGAGCACCTGACTTACCTTTTGTCAGGGGGTCCTCCGGCAGGAGACGGGATGAGGTGCTGCTGCCACCAGCAGTGTCTGTCAGCAGAACACCACCAGGACTGCAGCAATCTACTAGTGCGGTGCTTCCTTACCGCCATCCGCCGGCATTGCCACAGCCGGATCTCACACATCTGCTGGTAGCCGCGGCGAAGGTCTTTTGGCGGCCATCGCCATGGCGGTAGGCAGTATATACCGCCACTGTTTTCATGAGGGCCTAAATCATTAAAGCACATGTGCAGTAAACCCAACTGTACCACAAGGATCCTGCAGCAAGTGCTAGGAAGCCTGGTTAAGGCTGCGCAGTCGCGTCAACATGCGGTGTAAATAGTCTTTTCTCCAAGGGAGAAAGACTATAGTGTCAACAATGATTGCTCCTGCTCCTACAGACAGGAACTACCTGCTTACTGAAGGAATAGCGTCCCAGGAAATGAGCAATAAATAGTAAGTCAAGAGTTAAGACCTAATACACATTAAAACACATGTGTAGTAACCACAATCATCCCGCAGCATGTGTTAGTAAGCCTGGGTAAGGTCTGTGTCTGCATGTGTCTAAATATGTAGGATCATTGTCACAGTTATTTCAGCAACAACTCCAACATTTTTTTAAACTTAAAGGATGTTCAGACAGAGTTGATGGGAGATACATGTCATGAGACATGTGTAGGAGCAGAGTATTCCAGTGATGAAGAGATCCAAATTGCAATTAGACAAGGAAAGCCACATGGAAAGTCTATAAATTGATAAGAGCAGCAGGTGGGAAATCACAAAGTAGACAGTGCCAGATGACAAGGACGATGGCATGTTACTCAACACAGGTCCAATGGGAAACTGGCCAAGGGCCACAGACAAATTATACTGGGAAGTTCTCTGCATGAAAGCAGGCAAATCCACTTCTTGTTCTGATGTGTACTGTGCCTCCCCTGGGGGTGGTGGTGTTTGTACATGAGGCATCTGAGATACAGACACATCAGGGGCTGAAGATGTGGCTCCCCTGTCCCCAGCACCATTTGCCTGTACCAATAAGGAAGGCAGCACAGAGATAAAAAAAGGGCCTGCTGGCTTTTCAACACAAGAACAACATCACAGTGGAAGGCACCCATTGATGTAATATAGGAGTCCTGGTTCCACTCCATGGACTGTAGACTGTTGTTGGTACTTCTGCCTCATGACACCAGCAATGTCAGCCAGGGATTATTCCAATTTCTGGAGCGGAGTGTTGGTGCCTTTAATTATATCAGAGGTATCTTTATTAAGTCTGAGGCACCTACCAACTCCCTCTAGGATGCCCTCAGTAGTCTCCATCCCCACCAGCAATTCATCCAACATCTGCTGCTGGACTCCTACCGCTTGGTGATGAAATATCAACTGTGGGTGCTCGGAGTCCAGAGCTGGTCTGGGATTGCTGACGGGGGAAGTTGGGTTATAGGTGGTTCCTCTGAAGACCCAATGACAATGTCAGCCCCTTGAATTCCCAGAGAAGGTGAGACAATGTAATCCAGGATTTGCTGAAATGTGTCATTGTCCATGGCAGGCAGGATATAATTGGCAGCAGGTTGATCTTCCTTGACAGGCAGCTGGTCAGGAGAAGTTGTCTCTTCCTCTGCAATAAAAAGGGTATATGTCAATGTTGTTCAAAGCTAGATGTTGACAGTAGTTATTTGGCTGACATATAGGCCCTCATTACAACCCTGGCGGTCGGTGTTAAAGCAGCGGTAATACCGCCAACAAGCAGGCGGAAAATAAAATGGAATCACGACCGTGGCGGAAACCGCCAACATAGACAGCCACTTTAAGACTCCGACCGCCACAGCGGTACAAACACACAGCGCAGCGGTCACCACCAACAGACAGGCGAAAGACACTGTACCGCCCACACTATTATGAGAGGCCAATCCGCCACCTTTTCCGGGGTGGAACCAACGCGAATAAAAACACGGTGGAAACAGGACTTGGAAGGGAAAACACTCACCACTCCACACCACATGAGGAACCAGGACGCCATGGAGCCAGAACTCCAAATACTCCCTACAATGGTATTCCTGCTCCTCTATCAGGAGCACCAAAGACGGCGGCAACGACCACGGTGAGTACTGCACCTACAACACAGGGGAGGGGGGAGGGAAAAGAGAGTGACACACACATGCAACACACAAAACCACCACCCTCACCCACACCAACATACACACAAATAAATGCTGCAACATTATATTTACTCTCCCCACCCCCCTGGAAGAACGCAAGGACAAATGGAAATGAGTTGAACGATTGTGATAAATAAAAATCCATTAGTCAAAACTCGAAATACAGTATATTAAATTATGTACACCAACTACACAAGTCCGGATAGTGCACCAATTATTGTCCGTGGACCACTGGGCCCAAAATGCATGAGCGAGGCCCACACTCGATACCAGACTCCAAACGGAGAGAACACTGCAGGGGAATCAGATCGAAATGAAACAGGCACCTCAGGGGGAAGGGAAGGGGGGGGCACCTCAGCCGGATGAGTGCACGACGCCACTGCTCCACGAGGGGGCTCCATGCCCACTGCCGTATCCTGGGAGTGCAAAGCCACAGTCTCTCAAGTCTTCACAGTGGGTGGTTTGCCCACTGCTGTTTCCTGGGGAGTGCAAAGCCACAGTCTCTGAAGTCTTCACAGTGGGTGGTTTGCCCACTGCTTCATCCTGGGGAGTGCAAAGCCACAGTCTCTCAAGTCTTTACAGTGGGTGGTTTGCCCACTTCTTTATCCTGGGGAGTGCAAAGCCACAGTCTCTCACATCTTTACAGTGGGTGGTTTGCCCACTGCTGTATCCTGGGGAGTGCAAAGCCACAGTCTCTCAAGTCTTTACAGTGGGTGGTTTGCCCACTGCTGTATCCTGGGGAGCGCAAAGCCACAGTCTCTCAAGTCTTCACAGTGGGTGGTTTGCCCACTGCTTTATCCTGGGGAGTGCAAAGCCTCAGTCTCTCAGGTGGATGCCTTTCTCCACTGGTTCTGGAGGGGGCTTTGTGCCCAGAGTGCTTCATCCTGCCAAGGACAGAGGTAGTGGATGTATCTCTGCACTGGTTCTGGAGGGGGCTTTGTGCCAAGAGTGCTTTACCTGCCAAGGACAGAGGTAGCAGATGTATCTCTCCACTGGTTCTGGAGGGGGCTTTTTGCCCAGAGTGCTTCATCCTGCCGAGGACAGAGATAGTGGATGCCTTTCTCCACTGGTTCTAGAGGGGGCTTTGTGCCCAGAGTGCTTCATCCTGCCAAGGACAGAGGTAGTGGATGCCTTTCTCCAAAGAATGTCGTGCATCATGGAAGCTGCCGAGGCTCTTGGAACTGACCACCAGCCTTGGACGACTGACCACTGGGGATGGCAGCCATGTCTGTGGTCGTGCCACAGGCTCAGGATGTTGCGGGGCCGCTGGCAGTGCTTGCGGCGGGGTCATTCACGGCGGTGCTGGTGGCGGCCTCTGTGGTATCGGTGAGGGTGGCGGGCTCTGTGGTGACGGTGCTGGCGGCAGCCTCTGTGACATCGGTGCTGGTGGCAGGCTCTGTGGTGGCAGGGCTGGCGGCAGCCTCTGTAAGGCAAAACACAAATGATGGACGGAATGTGGAACCAATCAAACATTCACCCTGAGTCACAGATCAGGGTTTAATCCATCATTCTTTTGCTCACCATGCCACCCAAGTTTAGACCCAGCCATATGCAAATCAGTCTTGACCCTGTTCCTCATGGGAACAGTCCAGCCCGAACTGCCAGGCCAGGTCCTCCCTGGACAGGAAACAAGCATCCTGGGACCGGTTTCAGGGTTTCACCCTTCATCAGCCAGGCTAGCTTGAATCCATTGGCACAGTGAGCATGGGACCCACATCTGGGCATACCCAGCGCACTTGTGGCGGCAAAAGCAAAGCAAAACACAAATGATGGACGGAATGCGGAACCAATCAAACATTCACCCCCAGTCACAGATCTGGGTTTAATCTATCGTTCTTTTGCTCACCATGCCACCCCAGTTTAGACCCAGCCATATGCAAATCAGTCTTGACCCTGTTCATCATGGGAACAGTCCAGCCCGAACTGCCAGGCCAGGTCCTCCCTGGACCGGAAACAAGCATCCTGGGACCGATTTCAGGATTTCACCCTTCATCAGCCAGGCTAGCTTGAATCCGGTGGCATAGTGAGCATGGGACCCACATCTGGGCATACCCAGCGCACTTGTGGCGGCAAAAGCAAAGCAAAACAAAACTGATGGACGGAATGCAGAACCAATCAAACATTCACCCCCAGTCACAGATCTGGGTTTAATCCATAGTTCTTTTGCTCACCATGCCACCCCAGTTTAGACCCAGCCATATGCAAATCAGTCTTGACCCTGTTACTCATGGGAACAGTCCAGCCCGAACTGCCAGGCCAGGTCCTCCCTGGACCGGAAACCAGCATCCTGGGACTGGTTTCAGGGTTTCACCCTTCATCAGCCAGGCTATCTCTGTGGCATCGGTGCTGGCGGCAGCCTCTGTGGCGGCGGTGCTGGTGGCAGGCTCAGTGACTGCGGTGCTGGTGGCGGCCTCAATGACAGCGGTGCAGGCGGCAGCGCAGGTGGTAGTCTTCTCTACCGTGCAGGTTGGCCTTGGCGTGGACTGAAGGTGTGACACTGGTCCAATTGTCGGTGCCACCATGCCCTCTCCTGACCTGACCTTTATTTTCTGGCCCTTCCCCACCTTGGATGGTGGCACAGCTGTCTTGCCACCATCCCCTTTCGTTTTGACTGAGCCCTTGGTGGCAGCTGTTTTCTGCTTCTCCCTCCGGGATGTGGGCAACCTTTTGACTTTTGCAGGTGGCGGAATGTCCTTGCCCTCGCTCCGTGGCACACTGGCAGCCCTATTCGTTGGCGCACTCCAATAGCCCGCAGTTGCTGTCACCACTGTGCCTGGTGATGTGGTGGCTGAGGTGCTGGGTTGGGACCTGGAAAGCCTTGCCCTAGGGGAAGAAGGGAGGGGATGTGTGGGGAAGAGGTCAATATTAGCCAGGAAAAGTTTTTTAGACACACTGAGACGGGTAGATAGAGGGGGCTTGGGAGTGGAGGAAAAGGTTGTGGCTGTAGGAGGTGTACGTTTGCTGAATTTGGAGAAGGTGCATGGGCTGGAGGCTGTTGTGAGGTGGATGTCTCTTGGGTGGGTGTGTGCCTGCATTTGTGTACTTTGGGAGGAGGGCACACAGACACACTGGTAGAGGATACAGGGGAGGTGTGAATGGTAGTGGGGGTGGTGAGTGCACGTGAGCGGTGTGTGGTGATGGGCGTTCTGGTGATGGAGGTAGTGGCTGAAAATGTGGTTCATGCAGGTGTGAGTGGAAACGAGACAGGGAGGGAGGAGGACGACGTGGAGGAGGGGGACACAGTGGAGGCAGCGGATGTTGTTATGTCTGCATGGGTATGATGCTTGTGTGAGTGCCTGTGGGATGTGTGGTGCTTATGTTTGCCTGAGCCACTTTTGTGTGTTGAGGTGTGTGCATGCTGGTCTGATGGTGTGCTTTGGATAGGCTGAGGGACAGGGGATTGAGTCTGGGTGGAGGAGGTTGGAGGGGCAGGCTGGACACAGGGACAATGGCAGCCATCCGTGCTGAGGCAAGAGCCTGAAATGCTCTCTGTTGGGCTGCCACGCCAAAATGAATGCCCTCCAGGTATGCATTTGTTTGTTGTAAATGCCTCTCGACTCCCTGGATGACATTCAGAATGGTTGATTGCCCAACAGTGAGGGATCTCAGGAGGTCAATAGCCTTCCCACTGAGGGCAGCAGGGCTGACTGGGGCAGGGCCTGAGGTGCCTGGGGCGAAGGAGATGCCCACCCTCCTGGGTGAGCGGCCACAGGATACACGCTGAGGGGCTGCTGGGAGGGCGGTGCTGGTGGGAGGGATGGCGGCTGTACCTGTTGATAAGGGGGGCACAGAGGGGCCTGCCACCGCAAGGGAGCTCCCATCAGAGGAGAAGTCGCTGTCGGTGCTGTCACCTCCTGTCTCCACACTGGAGCTCCCCTCGCCCTCCGTCCCACTGGTGGCTTCAGACTCTGTTGTCTCGCCCTCCAGGGCCAAGTGGGATGCAGCTCCCTCCTGCTCTGGTGCCACTGCTCCTCTGCCTGATGATGCTATTGCACACAATAACAGGGAGACCACAAAAAGGGGGGGAAAGACAGAAGAAGGACATGTTCAGTGCATGCAATACCACTACCGTTGGCGGACGCTACAGACACAGCAGCCCTCTGCACTACGCCATGCACTTAGAGTTCCTATATTATTCACAGAGCCATGGGGTATAAGGCCTATGCCCGATTGCTGCACACATCGAAGTCACAGGAGCCTGACTAGGTGTAGATGGCTCTTACCACTGGTGGGGTTGGGGTGCCACATAGCCTGCCTCACAAAGGGACCTTGCCTACAAAGCTCGCCCTGGCCTAGGGGAACCCACTGCCCACCTCCCCCACCCAGACACCTCGTAATGCGTGCAGAGTCAGATGGATGTGACTGTACTCACCCCCATGTGGCTGCTGTGATGCCCTCAAGCACCCATCCAACTCCTGATATGTCACCGCCCGGATCCGGAACATCAGGGGGGTCATGGTGCGACGGGCACCCCTCCCACATTGGGAGGCCATCCCCAGCTGGGCCTCCACCGTCTTCTTGCTCCAGCGGCGAATGTCCTCCCATCTTTTCTGGCAGTGGGTGCTCCGTCTGCAGTGGACCGCCAGGGTCCGGACGTCCTTGGCGATGGCACGCCAAACACTTTTCTTCAGGTGGGCGCTGACCTTCAGGAATAGTACAGGGGAAAAGGAAAATCTTTAACCGTCCGGACTGTCACAGTCATTGACCCACGATCCCACCATTGCCCTGACGCACATACACTCACCGCAGGGCTCAGTCCCCCCCCCCTATCTTCCATCCACACCAATCCAAACAGGCATTGCCCACACAACATGCTCACAGTGTACTCACCTGTTTGTCTGGAGGACCGTAGAGTAGCGTGTACTGGGGGAGGACCCCATCCACTGACTTCTCCAACTACTCTGAAGTGAAGGCAGGGGCCCTTTCCCCAGACACATGAGCCATCGTCGCTTCCAGACTGAGGTCACAGCAGCACTTGCAGTGAACAGACAGAAAATGGCAGTCACGTCCGCGGCAGTGCATACCGTCACCGCCGGCATACATTGTCATTTGCTCCTGGGACCCATAGGGTCCAATGATAACCAATGCAGGATTGCGCCGCGGTCTTTGACCGCCTACCGCGACGGTGAACAACGCCAGTGCAGTTACCTCATATTCCCTTGTCCCAACTTACAGATCAGGCAGCCGCCATTTCAGGGGGCCACATGGCATTAATAATAACTGCATCACACCTATCTAGGCATTGCATACACACAGTGACAGGCACATAGCAGATTAACAAATGTGTGCAAATTAAAAAAAAAAAATACCTCAGTGTTGCCTGACTCTCTGCTCGCTGTTCTCGTCCATAGGGCACGTCCGCTGGGGCAGGGGAGGAGATGGCGGCATCCTCTGGTGTACAGACAATGGAAGAGAGACACATAATAGTCGCCTACAGACTTGATTGTGCAACAATCCTGGAACTGTGTGCCCAGTTGGAGCCAGACCTGATTTCAGCTATCCGCCATCCCACAGGAATCCTTCCTCTAGTGCAGGTTCTGTCAGTACTCCATTTCCTGGCAAGTGGGTCTTTTCAAACTACAGTGGCCATTGCATCAGGGATGTTCCAGCCTATGTCCTCAAACGTGTTGTCCATAGTGTTATCTGCCCTGCTGAAACACATGTGCAGCTACATCGTGTTCCCTCAGGTGGAGGATTTGCCGACAGTGAAAGGTGACTTCTATGCCCTGGGACATATCCCCAACATCATTGGTGCCATTGATGGGACACATGTGACCTTGGTACCCCCCGCAGAAGTGAACAGGTGTACAGAAACCAAAAGAGCTACCATTCTATGAATGTGCAGATGGTGTGTTTGGCAGACCAGTACATATCCCATGTGAATGCTAAGTTTCCTGGCTCAGTGTATGACGCTTACATTCTGAGGAATAGCAGCATCCCTTATGTGATGGGGCAACTCCGGAGGCACCGTGTGTGGCTAATAGGTGAGGACAAGGACCCTATACCCTGTGAATAGTTGTCTGGGGTTGTCCCTAAGGGTTAGTGGGTGTCTAACAGTTGTCCCTCGACATTTGCAGGTGACTCTGGGTACCCCAGCCTGTCATGGCTACTGACCCCAGTGAGGAATCCCAGGACAAGGGCAGAGGAACGCTAAAATGAGGCACATGGGCAAACTAGGAGAGTGATTGAAAGGACCTTCGGCCTCCTGGTTCAGGCGCCTCCATATGACAGGTGGTTCTCTCTACTACCCACCAAAGAAGGTGTTCCAGATCATCGTGGCCTGCTGTATGCTGCACAACCTGGCTTTGTGACAACAGGTGCCTTTTCTGCAGGAGGATGGTCCAGAAGGATGTCTTGTGGCAGCTGTGGAGCCTGTGGACAGTGAAGAAAAGGAGGTAGAAGAAGAGGACATAGACCACAGAACCACCGTGATCCAGCAATACTTCCAGTGAGACACAGGTAAGAAGACATCACTGCCTCCTACATCTGCTAAAATTGTTAAACCTATCATCGGTCTGTCACTTTCACCCAGTGTATGGATCCTGACTTGGCACTTTGCCTTTCCATTTCACAGATGTGGGTCCCACTGTGTGACTTCTGCTATATTACCTCATGGACTAGAGCTGTGTTACATCGGTATGTTGACAATACAATCAACATTGCTATTTTCCATAATTATTGCAAATTCACATTTGTGAAAGCACAGACTGACTCCAGATTGTTTTGTGATTCAAAGGTGTTTATTTCAGTGCAAATTAGTGGAGGGGGTTGTAAAATGGGCAGGGGTGATGGTGGAGGATTGCCCATGGCAGAGTCCAGTCTATTTGTTTCACAGGTGCCTTGTCCAAAGGGGCATGGGAAGTGGAGCTAGGGCAGTTGATGGATGGACAGGGTGACGAAGTGGGACAGAAGGATTACATTCAGGAGGGTCTCATTTCCTGGCAGGGGTCTTGGCATTGTTCTTTGTCTTTGTCCTGGATCTCAGGGACTGTTTGCGGGGTGGTTCTCCATCTGCAGGGGGTGGGGTGCTGGTGTTGTGGTCCAGTGGCGGTGCCTCCTGTCTACTAGCGCCGGCGGAGGTGGTGGGCTGTTTATCATCCAGGCTAGTGTTAGGGGCCCCTTGTTGTGCCACAGTGTCCCTCCTGGTGTTGACAAGGTCCTTCAGCACCCCTACAATGGTGACCAGGGTGGTGTTTATGGACTTGATTTCCTCCCTGATCCCCAGATACTGTTCCTCCTGCAGCCGCTGGGTCTCCTGAAACTTGGTCAGTACTGTTGCCATCGTCTCCTGGGAATGATGGTACGCTCCCATGATGTTGGAGAGGGCCTCGTGGAGAGTGGGTTCCCTGGGCCTGTCCTCCCCCTGTCGCACAGCAGTCCTCCCAGTTCCCCTGTTTTCCTGTGCCTCTGTCCCCAGAACCATGTGCCCACTGCCACTGCCCCCAGGTCCCTGATTTTCTTGGGGTGGTGGGTTTGCCTGGGTTCCCTGTAGTGGTGGACACACTGCTGCTTGACGTGTCCTGGGGACAGAGGGATGGGCCTGCTGGGTGGGTGCTGTGCTGGTGTTTCCTGATGGGGGAGGCGCTGTGGTGTCATGTGCCAGTGTCAGGGGAACCGACTGTCCTGAGGTCCCAAATGGACCGGGCTGGTCATCTTGATCCAGTTGGACAGAGCTGCTGTCATCACTGTGGACCTCTTCTGTGGGGGGAGTGGACATATCTGGAACCTCCTGTCCAGTGACGTTGGGTAGGGGTCCTGCAGGAGTGTAAAGGCATGATTATTGCATCTGTGTGTGCCATTGTGTGCAATGGGTGGGTGACCCTGTACTCCAGTGCTTGCATTCTTGTCTAGGATCTTGTGTGATACTTGGTTTGGGGTCTGTGTGGGTATCTGTAGTGGACACACTTTGGTGATGGGTGTCCATGCTTTGGTGTTGCATGCAGGGCTTGGTGTTGGGATGTGTGGGTTGTGATAGTGGGACATTTGTGAGGTGTTGGAGTGATGGGGGTGAGGGTGAGGGTGGGGTATGTGATAGCATGCATGTAGGGTGGGGGATGTAATAGTTAAGATTTGACTTACCAGAGTCCATTCCTCCTGCTACTCCTGCGAGGCCCTCAGGATGCAGTATAGTCAAGACTTGCTCCTCCCATGTTGTTAGTTGTGGGGGTGAAAGTGGGGGTCTGCCGCCAGTCCTCTGTACTGCAATCTGGTGTCTTGAGACCACGGAACGCACCTTCCCCGGTAGGTCGTTCCACCTCTTCCTGATGTCATCCTGTGTTGTTGGATTCTGTCCCACTGCGTTAACCCTTTCTACGATTCTGCACCATAGCTCCATCTTCCTAGCTATGGAGGTGTGCTGCACCTGTAATCCGAATAGCTGTGGCTCTACCTGGACGATTTCCTCCACCATGACCCTGAGCTCATCCTCAGAGAACCTGGGGTGTCATTGAGGTGCCATGATGTGGTGTGGGTGATGTGTGAGGTGGTGTCGGTTGTGATGTGTGAGGGGATGTGTTCGTGTGTGTTGTCTGAGGTGCGTGGATGTTGTGTGAGTGATGGTGTTGTGTGCCTGTGGATGCTAGTGTTGTCTCTGGTGGTGTCTCTCTCTGGGCTTCTTTCTCAATTTTGGTTGTAAGGGTTTGTGGGTGATGTGAGTGTGTGCTTTATATTGGATTGGGTGCGTGGGAGTGGCGTTTGTATGTGTATCAGGTGCGTGTATTTTGAATTGTCCAATGTGGTTGTGTTTTATAAATGTGTGTGTATTTTGAGCGCGGCGGTGTGTACCGCCAATGGTTTACCGCAGTTGAAAGACCGCCGCGTGGATTCGTAGGTTGTGATAGTGTGGGCATATTCCTGTTGGCGTGACGGTGTCGGTTTTGTTATCGCCAGTTTATCACTGACCTTTGGTATGGCGGACTTGTGTGGGTGTCTGGATTTTGGCGGATTCCGGGCTGTGGGTCGTAATAGCTGTAGCGGTATTCCGCCGCCGCAGCGGTGTGTTGGCGGTCTTCTGCACGGCGGTAAGCGGGATTTACTGCCAATATTGTAATGAGGGCCATAGTATTTAAACTCATTCACTTTCAACTCAACATTGATGTGTGGTACCTATGAGACTTGTATGTATTGAGGGGGAGTGGTAACATATTTGCCTTTCAGATGGCAGTATCTGTGCATTGTTCACATGCCTCTGTGTGACAATGGTATTTGTTTGTGTCCTACCACACATTAGAGTACAGTTACACAGCTTGCTACCCTCTGCTCCCAGTGTGGATATGTTGAGTTGGCAAACACATTCAGCTTGTTGATTGGCACTTCTTTTCATAATGGCTATGTCTAATGTTTTTTCATATATTCACAGCACTACTGTGCACATTCCACCAACATTGTCCCAGGTCACCAGTGTACCTAGCATTCCCTGTAGCCACTATGCATTTACATTCACTACTTCCAATTGCCTAATATGGCTGTATGTATTTGTGAGCTACATATCAGGCTGAACACACACACACATGCTGGTATAGTTTATAATGCATTACTTGTACCTACCATGGTTTGCCACAAGACTTTACCCATACCTCACAGCCTAAAATCATCACAGATTCATGCCCATAGTTATGGCAACCTAGCTCAGCCTGTCACTTCTGAATTCACTGGTTATCATCCTCCGACATTGACATATGTATTGGGCTGCGATTTGTCTCCTTCCATCCTCTTCCTGGCACATGCTATATATTTCCTTCTGGTGCACATCACATGTTGGATGTAGTACACCTATGCCCTCTTCTATGTCATCCCTCCCTTCCTGCAATAAACATGTGAGAATAACAAACACAGCAATTCGTGTGTATCGCTCAGGCTACCTTGCAGTACACACGCCACTTCTCACCGCCTTGCCATTCAATCTGCCCCATTCAAACACAGTGATAGTTCAATGTGCTCAGCCACACTTAAATTAAAGAGCACTACCAGGGGACAACTTGTCTCACACACCATCTATTGTTTGACAAAACATACAGTGCACTATTTTATGCATCACTTGCTTCACCCCCCACCAGATATTTTATATACCAGGACTGAGGGTGTTGGCTATCATGGCAGGCTATACCTGTGTGCTTACACTCCACACATCATGGCATCTGTGTGCAATGTAGTTTAATATGAGAGACTAAGGGACATATTTGCAAGCTGCATGCACTGCCAGTGCAACTTTTGTGTTGACGCACCAGCAGCGTAATTGCAGACCAATATGTATGAGGCCAGCCACACAAAGGCTATTTGCATGCTTTTGGATGGCCTCATAGATACAGAGTAAAGCAGAAAATGGCTTTGTTGCCTTAGTCTGTGTCAGGGGGTCATTCCATGACCGTTGTGTTGGGTTTTCCAATGCAGCCCCCATGGCTTTTGACTCATTCCCAGATTTTCAAAAACGGGCAAACCTGGACATGCATAAAAAACATATGCCTACCCAGGACAGGCATAAGCAATAAGTTTGTTGCATAGATGGGAAGAAGTAGATGCATCCATAGATCGTTATTGGTCAGCAAGGTATGTCTTCCTGCACAAAGACAATCCTGCATGCAATTCAGGCACCATTACATGTTTCATGTGTGCCTGCGTTGACGCTAGGCAGCCATAAGGGTGTCACCACTTGGAGAAGGAACAGGAAAGCACCATTTTTGAACATGCATAGCATTTCTGCCCTTTCCTTGTGACGCAGGGCAGCATAGCATGGTCACTTGATGTGCTGCCCCAGGCCAGTATTTCTGTACTTATGCTTTTCTGGACAGGAATCTGCACAAATGTCCTATGTGATAGTACTTCACATGCCTAACACCGAACTCTCCTCTCAGGTGAGGAATTGATCCTTCGATATTCACATTCTATTCCATTGCTTAGAGGTCTATATTTGGCTGCATGGCCCCAAAAGAAACCCACTAGCCTTATGGTGCAAGGGGGCATGCATTATCCAAGTCAGGGTGGTCCGGGTTCCTGTGTCCTGCCAAGCTGTGGTGTTCCAGTCCAGACCTTTTGCTTGGTATTGTTGGACTTGTAGTCCTGGACACTGATGTTATATGATGCACAAAAGTAACAAAGACATGCTGGACTTAGCCCTTTTTGCAGGGTCATCCCCAATCTGTTTGCCTCCTTCCTCCTATTATTTCCGACCAGTTTTTGTTGGCTTTAGTATTCTGGGCACTTTACCACTGCTAACCAGTGGAAAAGTGCATATGCTCTCTGTGTAAATTGTATTGTTGATTGGTTTATTCCTGATTGGCATATTTAATTCACTAGTAAGTTCCTAGTAAAGTGCACTAGAGGTGCCCAGAGCTTGTAAATCAAATGCTACTAGTGGGACTGAAGCACTAGTTGTGCCAACCGCATTAGTAGCCCTGTAAACATGGCTCAAACCTGCCACTGCAATGTCTCTGTGTGCAGTTTTAAACTGCCAATTCAAATTGCCATGCCTAAACCTTCCCTTTTTACATATGTACGGCACCCCTAAGCTAGGCCCTAGGTAGCCCCATGGGCAGGGTGCAGTTTATGTTAAAGGTGGGACATGTTTTTATGTGCTTTACATGTCCGGACAGTGAAATACTGCCAAATTTGTTTTTCACTGTTGCAAGGCCTGTCTCTCTCATATGTTAACATTGGGGCTGCCTTTAAATATCCTTAAAGTGCAGATTCCTTTTGGGAGAAGATAGAACTGTGAAGTTTGGAGTCTCTGAACTGACAATTTACAAATACATCTTTTATGAAATTGGTTTTTAGGTTGTGTGTTTTAGAAAGTAGGCATTTTTTTGCTTAAAGCATTCTGTGACTCTTCTTGTTTGTGGATCCCCTGTTTGGGTCAGTTTGACAGTTGGGTTAATTTGCACCTCTCCTCTAGATAGTGACACAAAGGGAGCTGCAGTGTAGCCTGCATATCCTGATGGTCAGTTACACCTGGAAGGGCTGTGCCTGCTCTCACACAATGCAGTTTCCACTCCCATGGTGTGTCTGGGGCCTGGCCTGGGCATGGCCAGATCTTGAAAGCAACAGAGACTTCCCTTTGAAGTAGGCCTAATTCAAAAGCAGAAATAGGTATAAGAAGAGCACCCAAGATCCCAGAAAATCAGATTATTTCTGGAACCAAGAGGAACCTCTGCCAAGGAGGGGTGCTGCCTCTTTGTCAGTGACTCTTGAAGTCTCAGGGACATCAAAGACTTCTCTCTGCCAGCACCTAGGCTTTCGGCTGAGAGTCCTGCCTGTCACGTGGTGCCCTAATCTGTCTCTGGACCCTGGTCGCTGGTAGAAAAGGACAGAAATCCATGCAAAGACTGCCGTGAGGGGAAACTTTTGACACACCACCCGCCTCATGGCTGATAAACGACGTGCCACCAGCCTCGCGGCTAAAATATACGCTCCACCTGCATCGCGGCTGGGGGATCGATGCAACACGGTTAGAGAAACGACACACAACACCCGCAGCGGCTGCTGTTAATGACAGAAGCCCCAACGCAGCGTGGTTTCTTGACACCATGCAACTGGATTCCAACGCAACAAGCTGGCCATAGGAAATCTACGCAAAGCCTGCCCTGACCTGAGGTGCCCGTCTGGATCGGCGCATCGCTCTCTTGCGGGAGAGAAGAAACGACGCACGCTGATCCAACCGGAGGAGGTACGACATAGGTTCTCGCTTGCGGTGAGAAATCGACACATCGCTGGCCTTTTTCGATACACACTTGCCCGGGCGGCTTTATTTTGACGCCTCCCAGGTACTTGTAAGAGTGCAATAACAGCATTCTCACTGTTTTGGAAGGATTAAGGGGGTCATTCTGACCCTGGCGGTCTTGGACCGCCAGGGTCACGAATGACGGAAGCACCGCCAACAGGCTGGCGGTGCTTCAAATGGCATGTTGACCGCGGCGGTAAAGCAAGCAAGCAGCGCTGCCCTGGGGATTCTGACCCCCGTACCGCCAGCCTGTTTCTGGCGGTTTTCACCGCCAGGAAGAGGCTGGCGGTAAGGGGTGTCCTGGGGCCCCTGGGGGCCCCTACACTGCCCATGCCAGTGGCATGGGCAGTGCAGGGGCCCCCTAAAAGGGCCCCGGCCAGCTTTTCACTGTCTGCTTAGCAGACAGTGAAAAGCGCGATGGGTGCAACTGCACCTGTCGCACCGCTGCAACACTGCCGGCTCCATTCGGAGCCGGCTCCTGTGTTGCGGCCTCATTCCCACTGGGCCGGCGGGCACTAACTTGGTTAGCGCCCGCCGGCCCAGCGGGAATGTTGGAATGGGGACCGCGGAAATTTGACCGCATGGCAGCCAAATGGTGGTTTCCGCCTGGCGGGCAGCTACAGCCGTCCGCCAGAGTTGGAATCACCCCCAAAGACTCTTATTCTTTTAAAAATATATATCTTGACTTGTGTATGTTGGATTTTTGTCATTTTGGTCTTGATTTGTTTAGATAAATATTACCTATTTTTCTGAACCTGTGTTGTGTCATTTTGTAGTGTTTTCACTGAGTTACTGTGTGTGTTGGTACAAATACTTTACTCCTTGCTTCTGAAGTTACTCCTGCCTACTCGTGTCAAGCTACCAAGGGGGTGAGCGAGGGTTAACTGAAGGTAATTCTCCTTTACCCTGACTAGATTGAGGGTCCTTGCTTGGACAGGGGGTAACCTAACTGCCAACCAAAGACCCCATTTCTAACAAGACTCAATGGTGAAGCTGGACTGGTGCAGCACATCACACATGGACTGAACACATGACGGATGTGGACTGGGATGGGAAACCTGTTAGTGTTTTTTGAAGTTACATTTCTATGCTGTTTTACAGGATATGTGGCCATTTCCATCCTTTCCATTCCTTCCCCTTAGTGAAGCGAATAAAGGTAGCATGATGCACTGCAAAACCTGACATTGTCTCTTGTTGTCATTTACCCTGTGTGTCTTGTTGGTCCTCATAGGATGCACTGTCAGGTCCTTATACTCCTGCACTCAAATCAGCTGCGATGACTGAAGCCACCTGCTCCTCCAAGGACATCAGCTCTACCAATGCCCCTTCTACGCCAGAGCTCGCACCTGACCCAGCCCACATCATTGCTTACACCATGGTCCCCAACCACTGCATCTTTATTTGTGCCTACGCCTCTGCCCTCATCCAGCATCATTGCTTTCAGCCAGCCACAGCCCCCTTCCAGTGCCCTTCCTGCTTCTGCCCTTTCCTAAACTCTCCCTTGTTGTTGCTGCTTCCACCAGTCCCACCCAACCCCACCACATCATCCCTTCTTCCAACCCTGCCCCAAAAAAGCACTATGACCGGCCAGCATTGATCATGGCACACTTTTTTTTTTTTCTTACTTTTAGGTCCGCTGCCTAGCAGCCGTACTGCTGTAAACAATGGCTAAAAAAAAAGAAAAATTGTCAAAGCCAATGGGCCTTACATAGGTGTGACCTATTGGCTTTGTCAATGCTTGTTCTCTTTCTGCCCTGTAGACTATGGTAACTGGCTGGAATTATGGCTATTCAGTCACCATGGCGTTATTTAGATTTTAGAGGGAGTGAAAATCATCTCATTTCTGGAGGAAACTCAAAATATGGTTACTGCTCCCACTGATTTCAATTCATCATCAGGAAATTATTGTGTATGGGATTCAGCTGGCAAATTCTACACCATATTTTGACCTCATTTATGTTTGTCCTTAAAATTCTAACACTCCTGCAAACTAGCAAGGGGGAGCTCCTCCGCTATGCCGTAGGAGCGTCGCCCACCCAGCCAGTGGCAGAAACAACTGCAAACCTTTAAAAATAAAATGATAATAAACTGTGTGCATGTATGTGCACTGGCCTATCACTGTGTTGCCGAACTGGAGAGAGTAGGCAAAGGTTCCCAGTTTTCCTCGGAGCACCCAGCCAGGGTGCTTAAGCCAATCCTAACGCTGCTCTGAGCAGGATAAGGATTGGCCGCAGGGCAAGCTCGAAGCCTGTGCCTGAACTGCAGCGGAGAGTGGCGTTGCGGAGGTGTGGTCAAGGTAAGATTTTTTTATTATATATTTTTGTATTTTTGTTTTGTCTTCCCCGCCCCACCACTTTGCACCGTTGCCAGCCGCAACTGCAATCTAGTGTTTGCGATGGAGATGGGATAATAATTTTGTAGGAGTTTACTGACAGATTTTTCACCAACATATTTTTGCAGGTGCAGCTGGTATATGTCGATTTTGGTGTGGCAAACAACAGCATATACGTGTTAAGCACCATTTTCTGAGCCAACTCATACATTCAGTTATTTATCACATCTCATTAAAAAAAAAGATTTTTTATTATTTACTGGATGTGAGAAATGAAACAAAACAAAGTATCACTCGTAATTGAGGATTACTTCACAAACAGCTAAGTTTCCGTTCTCTTTGAAGTGAGGCCCTAAGAAGTTTCTTCAACCACTTTACATATCAAAATGCTTAAATATAGGAGGGACGTATTGTGACAAATATATGAGTAAAATTGTTGGTGACTCCAATCCATCTTCTGGAAAAGTGCTTTTTTATTTTTGTATAATTTTTACAACTATAAGAAAGTTGTTTCTTTAATAATCTAGTTACAAATAAATGGAAAAGTATGATGTGTTAGTAATCAGAGCATACCTGGAGACAGATTATAAGTATTGACTGCAATTAGGGAGTTTTGTACTGATGACTGTTCCATTTTGCATTGACATTTACAACAACTAACAAGAACAAAATAGACCTCATTAAAAAGTTTGCACTGTTCCCTGTGCCCAGGGCTTTACCCTGAACCCAACTCTCTTTCCCAGCACAACGTTTGTTTCCTAGTGGGGCTAGTTGTTAAACAGTTGCGCCTCCAATCACTTAATAATTGCTCGTTAGGCAGGGTTTTGTTTTGTTTTTGTTTTAGCTAATTAGTAAATGAAGCACGAGTCCCCGAAGAGTCCCACAAAGGGATAAAGATAATTAGTGGCGAAGTAACAATTTAAATTGGTCTCTCCATAGGCAATTTGTACTTTTTAAAAAAATCACCAATTATATGCTCGCGCTTCTTGTCACTGGATAATGAATGCAATTAGTAGAGTGTGCAATTTGCAATGAACAGAACAAAGTATGCAAACCCAAAATATTTAGACATTTAAATACTTAAATCAAAAAATCTCTCGCAAATAAATTGCAATTAAATATAAAAACTGTAGCTCGTTTGCATCCATCTGCCGTGTATCCGCTTTTTTGTTTTGGTCACATCTATAGTTCGTTTTGCTGGCGCTGTCACGATACCTTTGCTATGTTGCGATACCACAAAATCGCATACGTCATAAATAATTTACCCAGTATTGCTTAATTTTCTAGTATTCACTAAACTAACAGATTCATGCCTTTAAGGGGCGCACACCTGTGAGTACAGCTTCTACAACTATTAGTAACAGAATGTCTGTCACCTTAAGTTTCCGATGACTGCACAGATGCACATTTTTGTCTTTTTTTCAACACACAGAAATCATTTTACCAGGCGGGTATATTGCTTACTCTGCATCTTCACGAAGTAAAATATTTTAGTGGCATTATTATTTTCACCGACGATACCCCTTGTATTTTTCCTATTTTCTCTTTGGGGGCCCAAAGTGTGACAGTATAGAATAGTCAGTCTATCATTCTTGACCCCGAAAGAGCGTATTGTTATTCATACTAAATGCAATCAATTGCCAGCTCCCTTTGCACTTATTAAAAGTCACAAAAAAATCTAGTTAATTAAAGGTTGAATATTGTTTCCCGAAAAAATTAACAAAATTTACCTGAAATATTACTTTATTCAACTGCCTGACCTGCCTCCATAGCTGGGCCAAAACCATCATGCTGCTTAGCCCCTGTTCACAACTTGCATAACTGGGCCCTGAAACACAAAGGGCCAGATTAAGGAGAAAATTACAGTGTGTAGGTCTGCGCCAAATTTGGTAGCGTCATGCACTGTCATTTTTTGAAGACGCAGGGGTATGCCGTATTTACTATAATACGGCGCACCCCTGTGTTTTCCCGGCGCCAACGCTAAATATGCAGCCATGCGCCAACGCAACCCTTGCACTATAGTGCAAGGATGGCTGCGTTGAGGGGGAGATTGTTTTTGTACAGGAAGGAACACCTTCCTCCACCAGAACAATCTTAAATGGCGATTTGCTCTTTCCATATGTGTGCAGAATGCAGCACACATTGAAAAAGCAAAAAACAAGGAAAAATTTAAAGATTTCTCCCTGTTGCTCCATGCTAATGCCACCCTTATGGTGGCGTTACATTTTGGCGCTGCCACAGGTTTACGAAAACTCTTAAATCTGGGGAAACATCAAAATGCAATGGGTGTTGCTGTGGCACGCCCACAGCAATACCCATTTCACGCCTCTTCCATGCAAAGTGCTGTGTGTGAAAGGACCGTATTTACAAGGGGGTATTAAGCCACAAAAAGTGGCTTAACCCCACCTTGTAAATACGGTGCAGTGCATAGTGCCACTGGAGCATCACTTTTTGGCGCTAGGGGCTCCTAAATATGCCCCTATGTGCATTGAATAACACCAACACCTTCAAGCAACTCGAATAGCATCTTTACTATTCGGCCCAGGTGAAATTTCACTTAAAACAGCTTCATTTTTTGTTTCAGAAAGTTTGTGTTACACTTGTGATGCTTATTTCCCAAACTCACACCATTGCGCCATGTTCTATAATAACAAAACTGTAGCACGACCAGGCTGTGAGAAACGTTTGCTATGTTATGTCAATTTGTATAGCAAAGTAATCACCCTGGAGGGTGTCAAGACACTTTCTCAGGTGGGGAGGTGACTACCTCTCAGGTGAGATTAGAGCCACGTCATCAGCCATTTTGCGGAACTCAAGAAGCGATGAGGAGCCCTGAAGTGATGTGGACAGCTGTTTGGAGGGAATATACGAGAAAGTGTGATCTCCAGCTCTGTTTTTGTGTATGTGGTACATGTGCTAGTGAGAGTCCAGCTGAGCAGAGGTGACTGGGATGTTAGTATATGTATATGGTTGCTGAGGTCGGTTGGGTCTATGCTGTATAATGCTTTATGTGTGTGTGAGAAGTTTGCATTGAAGGTGTTTGTGTATGGGGAGCCAGTAAAGTTCTTTGCAGTGTGGGGTATGTGTGTATTCAGCAAGGTAGGCTTGTAGTGGCGTTTTCAATGGTTTGGAGTTTGCTTAGAAGCTGTTTGGCAATTCCTACATAGATTATGTCGCCTTAGACAAGTCTGCTGGTCATCGTGGCCTGGCAACCATTTTGCTAGTGTTGTGTGGTACCCACCAGAAGAATTTGCGTAGCATACTTAGGATCAAACAGATGGACATCACAACGTTTATTTGGGCTCCTATGTCGAGTGTGTCATCTAGGAGGATTCCTACTGTTTTTCCATGGGTGGTGGGGGTAGGTGTGGAGCCGGGCTCTGCCAGCCACAATATAAAATCCCAAGCAGAGGTTTTCATACTGAAGATCACTGCTTCACTTTTGACTGAGTTGAGCTTGAGCTTTTGTCAATGGCACTTGTGTTTTTGGCACTATATGTATGGTGCAAACTGTGGCCTCACTTCTAATATGGACACCAGGATTCATTTCATGTTAAAATAGGGCACTAAATATTGGATCTGTATTTTATGAAGTTCTGGTTAATTCTGCATGATTTCCCCAAAAGTGTAGGTAACTATGTAAAAGCAAATTATGTGAATTTTACAAATCCTTAGTCTTGGTAGACTTTGAGATTTACTTCTATGTGAAGTTTCCATGCATAGTGTTCGACAGTGTAGTACCATTCTCTGCATTTTTTTATTCATTTGATTTATGCTGCTTGCTTCTGTAGTGCAGGTATCTATCTATATTAGTAAAAAATGTGAATATTGTAATTGGATTATAACTGGATATGCATTCAGTTTTGGTGCAGAAACACTGTAGAAAAGTGGTTTATTAATTGGGGCGGAGTGAGTGCATCACAAGAAATAAGGCCACAAATATGTCAATGTAAAACACAGCCCTGGTGTAGGAAAGTGGAGTATTACGTGGTGTGGGAGTTAATCCTCACCATGTAATTCTCTCACGATACCCAAAGATGGTCCTTGGATTCACACCTGTAAATCCCCAGCTCAGTCCTGGTAGAGTGTCAAAGAGCAGTAAGGCTTTACTTAGAAGAACATGTGTTAAGGCTTTCAGAGTACCAACATGAATGATAAGTAATTGACAGAACTCAAAAGAAACCCAAAACCAATTTATAAGAATAGAGCTGATTTTTATCTTAATTAATTTGGGTACCAAAACAAATTGCATCAGTACAGAAGTTATACATTTTAGAAGCAAAATTAAATCACAGCAAAAAGGGCATTTAAAAGTTACATTGACGTCAATGGAGAAAAAACACTAGTGACAAAAGACCAATTAGAGGTCGAGTTATGTGAAACCCTTGCAGGGTCACAGTTGTGAGAGTCCTAGGAGCAGGCCACGAAAGCCAGTTCAGTTTTACCTGTTCTGTGGCGTCCGGGAGCAGAGTTGCGAGAGTCTGGTTGTCTGTGGTGCTGAGCGTGACTCGTGCTGATTTACCGCTTATACGACGACGCAAGAAACAAGATGCAAAAACTCAGCTGGGGGTGGGTTGGCGATGTTGGATAAAGGCTGCACAGTGTGCCTTGTAGATGCAGTGTCATGTGTGGGGGTAAGTTTCTGGACTGGCAACAAACAAGTCTTGGCAGCTGTAAAGGTGGCAAAAATCTTTGGAAGCTTCACAGGGTTCGGGGGAGTGATGTAGTGGCTTGAAACTTCAGGGCAGGTGAGACTACAACTCCCAGAGGACACTGGACCACCTGGATTTGGGCGATGCCAAGGAGGGTCCGATGGCCGGTGAATCATCAGATCCTGCAAGAATGTTTACCTGCAATTTGCAGGTAACTAGTGGCACTAGTCCAAGGGAGACTGGGGGTGCTTCTGGCATCCACAGGGGTCCCTCTGGTCAGGAGTGCTGAGTTTGAGCCAAGCACAAATGTCATTAATGCAATTCCCAGTCTGTTGTCTCAGGGACAGAGTATTCTTCTTTTACTTTGTTGCAGTGGGCAAAGTCAATTTTTCAGTGATATAGAGCTCCTCTTGGTCCTTCTTCAAAGTCAGTTGTTCAGATCTAAGGTTCTGGTGTCAGGGTTGTCCATTAAATCTTGGATTTAGAGGAGTTAGAGGTGTGGAGGCTAGTGGGCAATGGGCACTTACAGCTAATCTGCCACTGAAGTGACCACATCCATTGGGGTGGGTCACCTTTTGCTACCCAGAACGCTCTATTCTGCCACTCCTTAGATGGCAGAAATCAAAATGTATTGCACAGATCAGGCTGCTCACCCCAGAGATGTGGTCAGCCTGCTGGCGGTATTCCCTGTCCTGCTTATCTAATTTCCTGCCTGACCACAAACAAATGTGCCTGGGAGCAGGGGGAGGGCTGTTTTCTCCTCGGGGGACAGCACAGATGGCTATCAGGAGCGGTGAAGCCTTTGAAGCTCCCAGAAGTGTCCATTCAGTAGCCTGGCTGGTCGGTGGAGGTGTGACCTCCTTCCTGCCTCAGCCTTTGTCTCTGACACCTAGTGGTGTTCACACTATTACCTGGCAGGAGATCAGAACCCTGTCTTGGCAGCAGGAAGCACAGGAAAGAGTGAGCTGACCAGCCAGAGCACAAAAGAAGTTGGGGAAAACAGGTGGGTAACCTCTAGGGTGCCACGTGGATACATGCCAGCTGCCCTCAACACCAGATTCATGTCAGGGGTGGGAAGGCACATTGTTTGACACCAAGCTTGACAAATCTAGGCAATACCATGATGGCACTAACAACCCAGGCTTGCCTTGGTGCCAGTCCCATGCTATCCCATGGATAGGCTATCACTTATAGTGTACTTTAATGTAAAAGATACTATAGAGATATATATGTTTGTGCTTAAATATCTGCACCTTAAATATACTGAACCCTGCCCCCTGGGCTGCAGAGGCCTTCCTTAAGGGTGTCTGACATATATGTAATGCAGTGAATGTGACTGTGCCACACATGGTGAGGGCGCAGTCAAAATCGAGCAGTTTGCACTGCTTATACAGTCTGCTATGGCAGTCCTGCTACCAGTAGTTGGCATGGGTTACTCAGGGTGGCACACACTCGTGCTGCAGCCCTGGGGACCCGATTACCACCCATGCCCTGGATACCCTGGGAACTATTTACTCGGTGGTAAAACCTTTGCCATTCAGAGAATTAACAAGTGGACAAACCAATTTAGGGAGAGAGCACAAGCACTGGGACTTGGTTAGCAGGCTCCAGTGCACTAATAGAGTCATGACCATCAGCATTAGGGGCAAAATGTGGGGAGTGACCATACATAAAGGGGTACTATCCTACACCTGGTTGTTAAAATCTCACCACTTATTTAAAAGGATAGAAATTGTTTGATGAGTAAAATGACACCAACATGAGAAAATTCTATTATGGGCAACCAGAGGTATGGATTTTTCTTGTTTTTAAAGACTTACGGTTAGAAGTACTAAGAAAAAAGTAAAACACCAAACAAGAAGGGGGATTTTCACACACTTCTCAACTTTGTACGACCCTTAGACCTTCCCTAACAGGCTTGCACCAACCTGTCTCATTGCTGCTCCCATCCAATGAACTCACCCTACAGCCAGATCCAAAACCTAGAAATATCTTGCGAACCTCCTGATCACCACACAAGTATATAGCTTCAAACCCACAAACACTCTATTCACTGAGCTACATTAAACTATTGCGCAATTAATGAATTGTTACAAGAACCTTATTTAAAAGCTCAAACCCATTCCCAAACCATTCTTAAACTGACAGTGATAGTATGGCTCACACTGATGGAAACATTTGATGGGAACGTTCTTGAAATGTTTCAGTTGCCTCTTATGAGGATCTCTGGGGGGATAAGTTTGTCTGTGAGTGTAAAGTGTACAGTCCAGAAGAGTGGCATTTTTTTTTCTGTATGCAGTGAATAGCAACTGTGAAGAGTAAGGTAAGGATAAAAAAGGTTAAGAGGTTTTAGAGGGAGTGTCTTATGATCATTGTTTTCCAAGCCACTGGATGGTTGAAACTACCTAGATTGTTACTTTGAATGTTGGGATGGAGGTTTAGCCAGTGAGGCTGAAACAATATTAAATGTTTAGAATAGCTTTGTGGTTATATATCATGTGGGAAAGAGTAAATGAGAGAGAATAGGTCTGATGGCATGGAAGCAAAACATGTGTAAGGTAGATTAGTTCTATGAAGGTAAGGTAGTGATTATCAGGGTAGTTTAAAGATGATGGTGAAGCTACCACCAATTGTATGTAGGTGCATGATAACTGCTGTGCTTCTCAAAGACTTACAGATTATGTGGGCGTTAAGCAGATATTTGTGATTTAAGAATGCCAATTTTGTGCAAAGTTAAGTGATTATCAATGACTGGCTGAATAGATTAAGAGTACATTAATATATGTGTGAGAGGTATAGGATATATAGGCCCTCATTTCAAAAACGGCTGTAAAAACTGCTTACCTCCACGGCGACGGCCACCAAAAGACCGTCACTACAGCTACCAGCTGTCCACCATATTATGACCACAGCCGGATTTTCAGGCCTAGAATGGCAGAAATACAGCTGTGGCCATACCGGCAGATGGCAGTAAGGCGGGGCTGCTACCACCAGCAGCACCGCACCAGTAGACCACCGCCAGCTGTATTATGACAAATAATATGGCCTGGCAGTGTTATGCTGGCAGGCGCTGCTGGCGGTAGCAGCGCCTCATCCCGTCTCCTGCCGGAGGACCCCCTTGATCCAGGTAAGTCAGGTCAGGGGAGGGGAGTGTTGTGTGTGTGTGTGTGTGGGTGTGTGTGAATGTATGTGTATGCGTGAATGCGGGTTTGTGTTGAGTGTTGAATGCGCATGTGCATGTATGGACGTGTGAGTGTGTGTATGTTGTGAAATGTGAATGCGTGTCTGCGTGTATGTTTGGAAGTGTGTGTGGATGTGACTGTGATTGGATGTATGCATGCATGTATGTATGTGTGAATAAGTGTGTGTATGCGTGTGTGTGTGTGAAGGGGGTGTGGATGTTGGGGGGTGGGTGGGGGTATGGAGAGGTGGCGGTCAGAGTGATAGATTGGCAGGTAGGCTTCAGCCAACCCGCCAATGTCATAATGTTGCGGTAAGTACCGCCAGCCTGTTGTTGGTACTTACCGCCACATTATCACTGACCGCCAGGGTGGTAGTGACCGCCACATTATCACTGACCGCCAGGGTAATTTCCAGATGCTGTGTTATGTGATGAGCATTATGTGACAATGTGCTTGGGTTGGCAAGGGATGTTGCATCTATGGGTTGTAAGATTGGGATGCGGAAACTGAGGCATTGCGAGGCACATGTGTTTTTTAAGGGAGTAAGTTAATGACTAATACAATAGCACCCATGAGACAGTTATTTCTCATCACCCAGAAAGTCATTGCATTTTGAGAGGCTTGTCACAGGTGCTCACCACCACTCCCACCCACCTCTGGACCTGGCCATTATTTGCAACCCCTGCCATCCTTTGCTTAGGGCAGTGCCACTCACAATGTCATTCATGGTAGAGTGATAGTGTCACACTACTTAGGATTGTGGCTGCACATATGCCACCTTGTTGCTGCACTCTCAACACCAGCACAGTCAAACCTCCCCTATACATGCCCCATGTGTGTCACAGAGTATAGTGAGATTTGTAGATCTACTGCAGGATTTGAGGATATACTATAGGATTCAAGGATATCAGATTTGAGGTTCTACAGCAGGATTTGATGATCTCAAAGACTATAAACTTTGATGTTGATGATGAGAGGAAGCCTCTGCTTGGGCATTTGTCTTCATTTGTGTTCCTCTGCTTTGGCTCAGCATTTCACCTATGTTTCTGATTCTCGAGTTGAGATTACCTTCAAGCGAGACATTGAGAACATCTTCTTAGAAGTTTGCTGTTTGTGGTGCTTTTGGAAATACCTTCTGCAGCATCACCTCATAGAAGTTCCTTACATCCTTGGAATTATTTGACCTCTCCCAGCGCTGATCTCAGACATCAAGTTAATAATAGCCAGGGAGAGTTAGATACTACTTGTTAGGATTGTGGCTCTCTTGTCCGGCTCCTTTACAGTCCTCAGAAACTATGTACTATGGTTCTGTTGCACTCTCAAAGTTATGTTGTAACTGTCTCTTGCACCTCTGTGGTGTTCTATGCAGTGTAAGAAATTTAGTTAGCAGTTGAGAATGTAAGAGACCCACAAATGTAATTAACCCAATCAGTTCATAAATCTGCGCTGTGGTAGCGGGCATAAAGCAGGCAGGCCTAACTTAGAGGCATTGTGTAAAGTATGCAGCAATCATACACTAATAAAGGGAGAACACAACACAGAAAAACCCAAATAGAGAAAATGTTAATAAACAAAATTACACTAAAATGACAAAATGGCAAAAATAAAATTTATAGAACAGGAGCTATGCGTTTTGAAAGTTTCAGGTAAAAATAGAGCTAAAAGGCACAAAGCACCAATCATGTTTCTCTTGTTATGCTGGACTGGGTCAAACTTACAAGGTCAGGCACATACTGATGGAACAAGGGTTAGATTTAAGGACCAGGTTCAACCCTATGAAGAGTTTACCTTCTCATAGTCTAAATCCATGCAGGCGAGGACCCTCAGCTGGAGCTTTGTATTGGCTGTGGCCATGAGAACATCATTGTATTGATCAGGTCCTGTGTTCTTCACCCCTTGCTGCCTCAGATTGCATTGTATTTATTTTATTCCCTGTTTTTTATGTACATGTCTCACCATATTGGGCCTACTTGTTATATCTTGTTTTTGTGGTGATATTGCTTGATTTTTTTATTTATTTCATTGTTATTATCTTCAGCTGCCCACTCAATTTCTGCCATTTTTTTCCTTCCCTCCTGTCTACCCCACCCACCACCTCCCGCCATCCCTCTTACCTCCCAGGACGTACTTAATGGAGGTCGCAGCGTGACCACGCAGCGGATTCTAGGACCACTCACACCCCACATTTGGCATACTGGTGCCCCCTTGTAAGTCCCTAGTATATGGTAGCCAGGTACCTAGGGCACCGTGGTACCAGGGGTTCCCCTTGGGCTGCAGCATGTATTATGCCACCCATGGGAAGCCCATGCAAAGTGTGTCCGCAGGCCTGTCATTGCAGCCTGAGTGAAAGGGTTTATGCACCCTTTTCACTACAGGTCACTGCACCAAGTCACCCCTATGGTAGTTCCTCCTAGTCCAGAGGGCAGGGCACAGGGACCTGTGTGTGAGGGCACCCCTGCATGAGCTGAGGTGCCCCCATGAACTCCAGTCCCAATTTCATTGACTTTGTGAGTGCTGTGACGCCATTTTACACGTGTACTGGACATAGGTCACTACATATGTCCAACTACATAATGCTAACTCCAAACCTAGGCATGTTTGGTATCAAACATGTCAGAATCATACCCCAATACTGTTGCCAGTATTGGAAGTATTATTCCATGCACTCTGGGGGCACCTTAGAGGACCCCCAGCATTGCTCCTACCAGCTTTCTGGGGTTTTCCAGGCAGCCCAAGCTACTGCCACCCATCAGTCAGGTTTCTGCCCTCCTGCTGCTTCATCAGCTCAAGCCCAGGAAGGCAGAACAAAGGATTTCCTTTGGGAGAGGGGGGAAATTGGTGTTACATGGCTTGGGAGGGGTAGCCTCCCCAAGCCACTGGTATGCTTTGAAGGACACATTTGGTGCTCTCCTTGCATAAACTAGTCTGCACCGGTTCAGGGGCCTCCAGTCCCTGCTCTGGCATGAAACTGGACAGTGGAAAGGGGAGTGACCACTCCCCTGTCCATCACCACCCCAGGGGTGGTGCCCAGAGCTCCTTCAGAGGGTCCCTTGATTTTGCCATCTTGAATCCAAGGTGGGCAGAGGCCTCTGGGAGCATCTGAGTGGCCAGGTCAGGCAGATGGCATCCTCCCTCCTGATAGGTGGCCACCTGGCTAGGTGACCAATCCCACTTCCAGGGCTATTTACGGTCTCCCTCTTGGACGGGTCCTCAGATTCGATGAGCAAGACTCCAGCAGGATTCCTCTGCATTGTTTCCTTCAACTTCTGGCCACTGGAACTGCAACTGGACCTTCCAGGAACTGAAAACTGCATCCATGACGAAGACTCTGCTTCCAACATTGTTTCCACGGCTCCTCCCAGCTTCTGCAACATTTCCCTGGCTGTGCATCCTCTGAGGGTGGAGAGTCTTCAGTCTGCACAAGAAGGAAGAAGGAATCTCCCTTGGAGTGAAGGAGTTACCAACTGCAATGAAGACCAGCTGCATGGATCTCCTCTCATCCTGAGCTGCGTGGATCCTGCATCACGGGTGGTGGTTTGGAGTGGTCCTCTTGGTCTTCTCTACCAGCTGTCCCACTTTGCTGAAGGTAAGCCCTTGCCTTCCCACAAAGGACAGTACCCCCATTCACAGCGTCTCTTACATCTACCAAGGCTTGTTGGCATTTCCTCCAAGGGATCTTCAGGCTCCCTGTAGCCCCAGCACTCTTTCCTGTGATCCGCAGCCCGCTGCATGCTTCTCCTGCAGAGTGAGACCCTTCTTTAGTTGTGCTGTGTGGGCTCCTCTGCGACTCCTGGGTCCTATTCCAGTTGGCCTCATGTGGGGGATGCCTTTTCTTCTGTGGACTCTCTGCATTGTTGAGGGTCCCCTGGGACTTTACCCCAAAGGTTGAGTCCTCCTGGGCCTTGCTGGTCCCCGTAAGCTCCACTTTAAGTCTACTGCGACTCTTGCCTTTTACAAGGCTTGTTGACGGCTTTTCCATACCACAGACAGACTGCAATCTTCCGTCCAGCGTGGGACACCGACTGCATCCTCCAGTAACTCTTCACTGACTCCAGGGCTGCATTGCTGACTGTCTTCATCCTACCACCGACCAACTCCTGCAACCACAGAAGGGTGGGTAGTGGCTCCTGCCACCACTGGACACTTCTGTGCCTTCTGGACTTGTTCTCCTTCTTTTTCAGCTTTTCCTCTTCTGGAACCCACGGCTTTGAATTTGTGGGATTGAGAGAGTGGAAGCGGAATCGGAGCATCGCTGCTTAAGCGGGCAGCTGTCAGCGCTCGCACAGCGATCTCTCGGGCTTGTTGGAGCCGGCAACCAGCAACCAGGCAACCCGGCAACCCGGCAACCTGGCTATTTGAGGGCCAGGAGCCGGTTTTGAGCAGTCCGAGCCTGGTCGGAGCGGTTGAGGCTTTGTGGCAGCCCGCCCAGCCGGAGCTTTGCAGAGTTTGGGCGTCGGAGCCGAAAAACGCCGCAAACGCTGACCACCTAGTGGGCCTCGGGCTCCTCCCCCCCACCCGGGCGTCCTCTGCCGCAGGAATCACCAAGCGAGGCCCTGCCGGGTCGAGGGCGACAGGGAGGGTCAGGTGGCTCGGCACGGCAGTCGTATCGTGGCGCCACAGCACCCTGGCCCCAAGGAAGCAGTAAGAGGACTAGGAGCAGCACAGAGCCGAGTTGGACGGCCCAGAGAGCACCCGGTTTACAGTGCACAGTGCGGACACTCTGACGCGTTGTCGGCAGGAGGACGCAGGAGCGAGGCGGGGGTGAGGGAAGAGTGAAGCGGAGCATCAGCGGAGTATCGGGGAGGCGTCGTGGAGGCATTTGTCTCTGCCTTTGTGTGGCAAGGGGGAAAAAACAGTGCAGCAAGCAGCAGCGGCGGTGGCATGAGGAAGACGCCGCTGGGCACAACAACACGAGAAGGATTGGACTGAAGTGGGGAAGGAGAGGCTTTTGCACGAGTGAGTCTGGATACATCTCTCAGATACTGTATGTGTTCTAAACATAACGGCTGCAAGTTAAGAGGCAGAGGAAGAGCGGAGGAGTTCTGCGCTTGATGTGGGCAGTGACACGGACGTGAGATTCTACCCACCAGCAGCTCCAGATCCCGCCGGTCCTGCAGGGCAGTCTCCGTGCCTGGACACGGACGTGAGATTCTACCCACCAGTAGCTCCAGATCCCGCCGGTCCAGCAGGGCAGTCTCCGTGCCTGGACCCCTACTACTACAAGCTCTTAAAACTACAAAAGTATATTCCTAGCAAAGGTACTGAAGAAGTACAACTATTCCGCTCACATCTGATACAGTTAATGCGATGTCACGGAGGTGCGCAAGGCAAGGCAAGGCACATCCGGTTCCCAGGTCTCCAGAACACACAACAAACACAGTAAATCTTAGTGCCTGTGTGGGAACTGGTAAACTAGCAGCAAGCCAGTGATCACGAATCTCCTAATGCACTTGGCTGCACGCCGCCCTTTCAGCGCCGAAGCAGCCAGATATAGATCATCGTGATTCACACACACATAATCTAAATTCAATCACCAGTTGAAAGCACTCAGATATTGCCTGTCAACCCAGGGGTAGCAGCAAGGATGACATTAACACATGGAAGGAAAAAAGCAGTTAAGAGGCAAAGGCAAGGCTCCCCAGGGGAAGGCCAGCACAAGCCAAAAAATGAATCTACAGAAAGGAAAGTACCCCCAAATCCACCACAAACAAAGAAATCGCCTTGCAAATCTCCAAGCAAGGGAAAAAAATCAGGATACAAAATCACAGACTTCGTGCTCACTAAGAAGGAATCGAATCCCACCAGCGCCTTAATGGGTATAGCTCTTGCTAACAACCCCGAGACAACATGTGCAGCTGACGTGAAGAATGACAGGACATTGAAAGGACCTGTGTGGACTTGGGAAAAATCAACTTACCAACTCCTCAGTCAAATAAAACCGGCTGAACGATCAGCGCAGAAATTCACAGATGTTACCTCAATGATACTTTTTTCACTTTAAACCTCACTAACTGGAATAACTGGGGTGAGAGTCTGTGCCGCACTCCTCCTCTCAAATAACCCTTGCAATTAGTGAACAGCACAGACTTTATCATAATTGAGGAATTTCTGCTGATAGACCTTTCAGGCACTTGCTCAGATACACCTCAGGGCATTCAGATCGCAAACAACAAAACAAAAATGAGATCTACCTGTAGTACAAGCTCACCATGAAAAGATCTTTCATCTTGTAATATAACAACTACAACAACATTCAACACGCATGTATCCCCAGCTGTCATGGCAATGGAGCAACCAGAGAAACTAGAGGAACTTGAAGACTCAGTAGACCACACAACGGGGGCTAAAGCAAATGCAGTACCATCAACATCTGGAGACTCGTGGAAGGACTTGTTAGCAACAATGGACGCTATATCAGCAGCCATCCAATTTCAAGCAGATAAGCACGACAACCAGGTAGATTTACTTAACATTCTTGCCATCCACATTGTGAGCATCAACAACAAGCTACCATCCTTGAATGATCTGATAAATATACCCAGCAGGTGACATGTCAGTGCCCCGTCACAGGCGATAACTCACAAAGATCCCTGGACATCCTAAATGACATCTTGAAAGAGGTAAAAATCCAGACCCTTAGAACTGAAGAGCATCTTAGTAGCAGTGGCGAGAAGATCCCCAAAAACCTAACGAACAAGGAAAACCCACAAAACGCAAAGAATTCCCATGAGGAAAGCAATAACATCAAGTATATTCATTTATCCGCACAGGGTATGTCTCAGAGCAACACAGAGGGCAGATCATGCCTTAGTACACAAGAAATGGGACCCCTCACAGGCGGATCAAAGAACATAATTCCCAACAATTCAATAGCGGAGGAATCATCCCTCACGAAACGGGAAAAGAAACGAAAAAGGAAGGTATAGAAAAAAACAAAGGGGGTCCAGCAAAGCTGTATATGGAAATCGTTTGCTAAATAAAATGGTACACAGTCTAAGGAATCAGATAGCACTGAAAACAGAAATAAGATCTGCCAATCTAGACAGATCAGGTTAGAATGGCCAGCCAGCGAGAATAATTCTACGGGCTAACCAAGTGCTTTAGTTAATCAATCAACAGCACAGCAACAGTCTCTGAAAACCCCCCGTTCTAGTGTCAAGCAGCGTAGCAGCCTATTGAACAGAGACATGGCCTTAAGAGAATTCCAGGGAAATAGAACAATCATCAGGCAGTGCCCAGAACAGGCAACTCAGCAATTTACTGACAGGCAGGAAACTGGCAAATCCGGGGAATATAACCCTCAATGCACAAGCACCGCACACAACATGACCGTAACAAATCAATCTTTAGGTAACAACAAACAGGCTCTAGATTTTGGTTACCATCCTTGGTCAGATGATTTCACAAATAGCGCAGCACAAAAAAGAATCCCAGGACACCAGATAACGCAGGACAATGAGGCCTCAGAGGAAAATAAATCACTTTTCATTCCTTGCTATAACTCGAAGGGGGCTTTTGACATTCTAAATAGAGGCACTATACTGAAGTTAATAAATGCGATTTTGCCCCTGGCTCACATTACAATGACAGAACTGATGACTGTGGAGTTCACTCCACATCCAAACAATAAAGACAAAGAGGCATCACTGGCATCCTGGGCCACGTCCGCCATCATTGATCAAATTCTAGTACATCAAGAAACGTTTAGTGCATGGGGCATCGCCCTGCAAAAACTAGAACCGCCCAGATACCCTAACCTTCTGGTACTGCAACAAAAGAAGAGCGGCTCAATCTTAAAAGGCGCCGTGGGAGTAGAAACCTCCCCAAGCAGTCGGGACCACATAACAGTCGTAAAGCACCAAAGCATGCTCCATCCTGGCATACACCAACAGATCTTCATTGACACTTCCTCATCATATAAACAGGCTGGAAGGCAAAATTTAAAAGACAACAATCATAAATGATCCTGACGAAAACCCAGAATATATCCACATTTGCTCCTGGAACACTCACGGTTTGAAAAATCTGGTTACCGACAGGGCGGCCCTGAGTTTCCTTCAGCAGTTTGAAATTGTCATGTTGCAGGAAACATGGTGCATGGAGCCGATACAAATCTCGGGTTATTCTGGGATAGACGTCTCTGCCAAACAACCTCAAAAACATAGACACCCCAACAACGTATTGCTCCACAAAAATCAACTGGGTGATCAAACAGATCGACCTGGGAATTGACTGGCTGGTACTAATAAAATTGGAACATCGGGCGCCATCAGGCAACAACAGAACTTTACTATTGATCAACATATATATATACACCCTAACAAAACCCAAAACAGTGGAAACATTGAAACATTGACCAGTATTTTAAAAATGCTGCAGAAACAAAACAAGGACGAAATACTCATTTTGTCTGCCGACTTCAACTTTGATTTGAGAAAAGGCAGCACAAAATACCCTAACAGAACATGGACATATACAAAGTTTGAAACCCTGGGTTTGCGCTGCCTGACGCCTCTTCCTGATGACCCCTCATCCGCACAAGTAACCTTTTCAAGCGGAACAAAAAAATCCAATATTGACTTTACATTAATAAACTAAATCACATTGCCACTGGTCTCAGCATATCGGATCCAACAACGCACAGAGAGCGATCACTTTCCACATCTTATTAAGATCCGGAATTAATGGAATTGGCTCCCCACCGCCAATATTATAATTTCAGCCCCAGTGACTTATGATACCAAAAAACTGAAATGGAAGGGGCCGGGCCTCGACAAAGTAATGGAAGTGGTGTATCGCAGTGCAGGCACAACTAAAGAGCTCAAAGAATCGCTAAGAGTGCAGGAACTAGTAGACCACCTCCAAGGAGAGCTTGGACGTACTTGTGTGATTCCCTAATAAATACATTTTCCATCAAAAAACGTCTCTCAATTTTGGTCACAGAGTCAAAAAACAAAGTAAAGAGTCGTAAAGGAGAAAAGCCATGGTTCAACGGGACACTGCGTTATCAGAAAAATCAAGTCTCTAGAGAACTAAAAAAAGTCCTAAAGGACGTTGTAGGAAGTTGGCTCTGTATGTACTATTTCAAAGTAAGAAATAGCATGCACAGAGGCCAAGGGTTCCCCTTAGAGGTAAGATAGTGGCAAAAAGAGATAATTCTAATGCTCTATTTTGTGGTAGTGTGGTCGAGCAGTAGGCTTATCAGAAGGTAGTGTTAAGCATTTGTTGTACACACACAGGCAATAAATGAGGAACACACACTCAAAGACAATTCCAGGCCAATAGGTTTTTATATAGAAAAATATATTTTCTTAGTTTATTTTAAGAACCACAGGTTCAAGATTTACAAACAATACTTTAAATGAAAGGCATTTCACTCAGGTATCTTAAGAACTTTGAATTATCACCATAGCATGCACAGTTTTGGCAAAAATGGCAATAAGCTATTTTAAAAATGGACTCAGTGCAAAAATCAACAGTTCCTGGGGGAGGTAAGTATTTGTTAGTTTCACAGGTAAGTACAACACTTACAAGGTTCAAAGTTGGGTCCAAGGTAGCCCACCGTTGGGGGTTAAAGGCAACCCCAAAGTTACCACACCAGCAGCTCAGGGCCGGTCAGGTGCAGAGGTTAAAGTGGTGCCCAAAACACATAGGCTTCAATGGAAATAGGGGTGCCCCGGTTCCAATCTGCCAGCAGGTAAGTACCCGCGACTTCGGAGGGCAGACCAGGGGGGTTTTGTAGGGCACCGGGGGAGACACAAGCAGGCACAGAAAGTACACCCTCCGCGGCACAGGGGCAGCTGGGTGCAGAGTGCAAACAGGCGTCGAGTTTTCAATAGGATTCAATGGGAGACCCAGGGGTCTCTTCAGCGATGCAGGCAGGCAAGGGGGGGGGGCTCCTCAGGGTAGCCACCACCTGGGCTAGGAAGAGGGCCGCCTGGGGGTCGCTCCTGCACTGGAGTTCGGATCCTTCAGGTCCTGTGGAGCTGCGGGTGCAGTGTGTTTCCCAGGCGTCGGGTTCTTTGAAGCAGGCAGTCGCGGTCAGGGGGAGCCTCTGGATTCCCTCTGCAGGCGTCGCTGTGGAGGCTCAGGGGGGTCAACTCTGGCTACTCACGGGCTCGCAGCTGCCAGGGAGTCCTCCCTGTAGTGTTGATTTTCCACAGTTCGAGCCGGGAGCGTCGGGTGCAGAGTGGAAAGTCTCACGCTTCCAGCGGGAAACCTGTGGTCTTTAAAAGTTGCTTCTTTGCTGCAGTGGAACAGGGCCGCTGTCCTCTGGAGTTTCTTGGTCCTTTTAGATGCAGGTTAGTCCTTTGAGGCTTCAGAGGTCGATGGACCCTGGGGGACGTGTCGCTGTTGCAGTTTTTCTTGAAGTGGGGAGACTGGCCGGTAGGGCTGGGGCAAAAGCAGTTGGTGTCTCCGTCTTCTCTGCAGGGCTTCAGGTCAGCAGTCCTTCTTCGTCTTCAGGTTGCAGGAATCTATCTTCCTCGGTTTTAGGAGCCCCTAAATACTCAATTTAGGGGTGTGTTTAGCTACACCCTCTTTGTGCCTCCTCCCTGTGGGGAGCGGGGCACACCCCTAATCCTATTGGGGGAATCCTCCATCTGCAAGATGGAGGATTTCTAAAAGTCAGAGTCACCTCAGCTCAGAACACCTTAGGGGTTGTCCAGACTGGCCAGTGACTCCTCCTTGTTTTTCTCATTATCTCCTCCGGCCTTGCCGCCAAAAGTGGGGGCTGTGGCCAGAGGGGCGGGCATCTCCACTAGCTGGGATGCCCTGTGGCGCTGTAACAAAGGGGGTGAGCCTTTGAGGCTCACCGCCAGGTGTTACAGTTCCTGCAGGGGGAGGTGAGAAGCACCTCCACCCAGTACAGGCTTTGTTCCTGGCCACAGAGTGACAAAGGCACTCTCCCCATGTGGCCAGCAACATGTCTGGTGTGTGGCAGGCTGCTAAAACTAGTCAGCCCACACTAGAAGTCGGATATGTTTTCAGGGGGCATCTCTAAGATGCCCTCTGGGTGCATTTCACAATAAAATGTACACTGGCATCAGTGTGCATTTATTGTGCTGAGAAGTTTGATACCAAACTTCCCAGTTTTCAGTGTAGCCATTATGGTGCTGTGGAGTTCGTGTATGACAGACTCCCAGACCATATACTCTTATGGCTACCCTGCACTTACAATGTCTAAGGTTTTGCTTAGACACTATAGGGGCATAGTGCTCATGCACCTATGCACTCACCTGTGGTATAGTGCACCCTGCCTTAGGGCTGTAAGGCCTGCTAGAGGGGTGACTTGTCTATGCCATAAGCAGTGTGAGGTTGGCATGGCACTCTGAGGGGAGTGCCATGTCAACTTAGTCATTTTCTCCCACCAGCACACACAAGCTGGCAAGCAGTGTGTCTGTGCAGAGTGAGGGGTCCCCAGGGTGGCATAAGACATGCTGCAGCCCTTAGAGACCTTCCCTGGCATCAGGGCCCTTGGTACCAGTAGTACCAGATACAAGGGACTTACCTGGGTGCAGGGCTGTTCCAATTGTGGAGACAAAGGTACAGTTTAGGGAAAGAACACTGGTGCTGGGGCCTGGTTAGCAGACCTCAGCACACTTCCAAATCATAACTTGGCATCAGCAAAGGCAAAAAGTCGTGGTGTAACCATGCCAAGGAGGCATTTCCTTACAGACGTACACTGGGGGAGGAACTCTGATGACACAAACACAAGGCTTTCTGAATTAAGAGCCAAATATAAGAAAAACTGCTGGATGGCAAAACAGAGTTACTACGAGGATCTGTGGACCAAGTTGCTTATGTTCAACAAACAGAAAGATAACAAAAAGTTCTGGGAACTAAGAAACAGACTAACTAAGGGAAGAAATCAACACACAAATGCAGGTATCGATGCAGCCACATGGGAAGCCCACGTACAGACAATGTTCTCACTCCCAGAGCACCATGTGAAGGAGGAGGCCACACAGATAGCCAATGACTTAAGTAAGATTAATTTTGGCTTCTGAGTGACAACGCAAACAGACTTATTTCCAAACAGAAACACAGGAAAGCACGCACTAATGACCATTGATATAGAAATGCTGACAAGCCTTATCAAGAAACTAAAAATGGAAGGGGCAGCTGGTCAGAACGGTATTCCGAATGCCTTGTTTAGAGGAGACCCTTCATTCTGGGCGCATTATTTGGCGCTGCTTTTTAACGATCTCCGAGGCACTACGGGTCTCCCAGATGCATGGAAAGGCAGCATAATTCACCCTATATATGAAGCAGGTAACCCTGCAAATCCTTCAAACTACAGGCTAATTGCATTGATAGATGTGGAAGCAAAACTCTACGCATCCTGTCTACTGCAACAACTAGTAGAATGGATTTATGACAGACAACTAATTCCACAATGCCAGACAGGCTTTAGAGCTGGTATGGGTGCTTCCACCAACCTGGCAACCCTGGCCTTGCTGGGAAACAAAGCCAGGCTTAAGAAAAAAAGGCTACTTGCATGCTTTATTGATCTAAAGGCAGCTTTTGATTGCGTACCAAGAAACTGCCTATGGGAGAAACTGAAAGGATGGGGCTTACCATGCAGCCTTCTTGGCGCAATGATGGACTTGTACACAGGTACTTGGGCGCAAGTAAAAATCGGAGAGGGCAGCCACCTCACCAACAGAACATTAACAGCAAAAGGACTTTAACAAAGGTGTGTATTGGCCCCCATGCTGTTCAACTTATATCTTGCAGACCTAGCCAAAGCTCTTGCTCCTGTAAATAGCCACCCGCCAGTCTTGGCCAAGAAAGGAATTGTATGGCTACAGTACGCAGACATAGGGGGTGATTCTAACTTTGGCGGGCGGCGGAGGCCGCCCGCCAAAGTTCCCCCAACAGAATACCGCTACGCGGTCAGAAGACCGCCGCAGTTATTCTGTGTTTCCCGCTGGGCTGGCGGGCGACCGCCAGAAGGCCGCCCGCCAGCCCAGCGGGAAACCCCTTCCCACGAGGAAGCCGGCTCCGAAGTAGCCGAAGTGCAGTAGCACCCGTCGCGATTTTCAGTGTCTGCAATGCAGACACTGAAAATCTTTTAGGGGACCTCTTACGGGGGCCCCTGCAGTGCCCATGCCATTGGCATGGGCACTGCAGGGGCCCCCAGGGGCCCCAGGACACCCCTCACGGCCATCCTGTTCCTGGCAGTCACGACCGCCAGGAACAGGATGGCGGTGAGGGGGTCGGAATCCTCAGGGCAGCGGAAAACCGGCGGTCAGAATGCCCTTGGGAACACCACCAGCCTGTTGGCGGTGCTCCCGCGGTCCCCGGCCCTGGCGGTCAATGACCGCCAGGGTCGGAATGACCACCATAGTTTTACTCAGCCAAACACCTGTTGGGCTACAGCATAGCATCGATGCATTTTATATAAACAGAACAATGCAAGGCTTAGAACTGAATTTGAGTAAAACTAAGGTTGTCCGCCTAGTTGACAGGAAGTTTAAATCTGCTTCATGGTTCATAAATGGATCCCGGGTGGAGGTTGTACCCACATATAAGTACTTGGGATTCACTATGGACCGTCTCTTGACTTTTAAGCCGCAGCTTGCTGTCGCTCAAGCAAAAGCCCGCTCACTGACCAATGCTTTTAAGGTTCTAAAACAAAAACTGAGCTGCCCTTCATACACTCACCTGCTTGCTGGTATGGCAGCGCAACTAATGCCCACCATCACCTATGGTGCAATCATGCTGGGGAAGGAGGCAGTTTTTCTCAATCAAGTCCAGATGAAGGCCTACAAAACAGTGTTTCGGATACCACGACCAGCATCTCCAGCTCAGGTCTGTTTAGAATTGGGTCTGAAAAACTATGAATATCAGAGTAAATGTGCCTTCACTAAACTATGCTGGAGGATGCGTGCAGCTGAGACTGGTACTCTAAACAACCTATGTTGGATGGAAATTGAGGAGCAACAGCGTCGCAATGACAAAAGCACTTGGGGTCATCACTTAAATAACTGCATTAAAGTACTAGGTCTGCTAGAAGCTTGGGACCGGAACCCGGACAAAAAGGAGTTTTTTCGGAAGGCAACGCTGTCACTAAGAAGAAATCTTTCAATTCTGACAAACAGAAATTGCAAGCAGACAGCATGCCTGGAATATAATAACATCATTCAAAACTTTACGGGTTCAGGAATATCTAGCAGCAACCTTCAACCAGTCGCTGAAACATCAGTTCATGCTTTTCCGCTTTTGGGTTGATGGAAACGAAGGACATGGTCTCTTCATGGAAACAGCAGGACCTGACACATTCCTGTTGACTGTGTGGGTACAGAAAAGAGTCATTAGAACATATTTTTTGTGTGTGCCCGACTTTGCTAAGCCACAGGACATTATATTTGAAAAAAAAATTTAAGACACTGAACATACGCTTGTGCAGACTGGCCATCATTAGCTGGCTTAGCGGACTTTCGATCCCGTTTTCATGTGGAGGGACTAAATTCATGGTACATGCCCAGAAAGAATTAGTGAATAAAGTCGAAGCCGAGAGTGCAAGGGCCACTACTTAGGATTCTCATTCGGCCTCACTCATTTACTATTATTGTGTTCGCAAGGGAGCAGGAAAGTCCTAAAGTTAAATTCAAGATCAAGGTTGGAATTAGTGGAGAACATTTTAGATATGCACAACTCTTTAACCATGATATGTTTTAGTTTCAAATAAGCTTTTACTTTTTTTTTTATTAAGCCTCTCCACTAACATATTGAATCGGAAAAGTATTTATATTATTATGCATTTTGGAATTGTGATGGTTTTAATTAACCGTGTCAATAAACTTACTACTACTACTACTACTACTTGCAGTCTTATCTGGGTGTTGCATTATACTTCTTTTTAGTCCTTTTGGTGGTTTGGGGAAAGTCATTTTTTTGCACGGGAACGCCTACCTTGCATCTCATTAAGGCAAGGTAGGTTTCCACTTCCAAAAAATGACTTTAACTCCATAAATTTGGCGCTAGACGGGTCTAGCACCAAAGTATAAATATGGAGTTAGTTTTGCACTGAATTAGAGTAAAAAAAAATGATGCTAATTCAGTGCAAACAGAGTATAAATATGCCCCTTAGCGTAAAAAAATGATGCTAATCTGGTCAGAATCATTTATTTTGACTCAAAACTGCCTAACGTCATTTTTTTAAGCTAGCCTACCCTTTGCACCGGCTTGCACCATTCCATAAATATGGTGCCCAGCTGGTGCTAAAAAATGATGCAAGCCGGTGCAAAACTTTTTGGGGCAAAACTGCCTTAGTGCAGTTTTGCACCAAAAAGTATAAATAAGGCCCTTAGTGTGTTTACTCACCTCCTGTTGGGGTAATTGCCTAGCTAGTAATTTTGATAATTGTGTCACTAAAATAAAGTACCTTTATTTTCGTAACACTGAGTGTTTTCTTTCATGTCAGCAAGTGCTATGTGACTAGAGTTGTAGTGCATGAGCTTTGCATGTCTCCTAGATAAGCCTTCACTGCTCATCCAAAGCTACCTCTAGAGAGCCTGGCTTCTAGACACTGCCTCCATTTCACTAAGAGGGGAACCCTGGACCTAGTATAAGGTGTAAGTACCATTGGTACCCACTACACACCAGGCGAGCTTCCTACACGAGTCATGAAGCAGAGGTGCTTAGGAACAACCTTTGTTGATCTTAGGAGGGCTTCACAAAAGGAAAAGCCAACACATCCATGGTAACACTTTAGGGACACAAAGTAGGCAGGCAGGCCAGCTCATCAGTGTTAGTTGAAAGTAGTAGTCCCTCCTGCAGCCGTGCAGTAAAAGGCAACAGGCCAACACAGCTAAGCAGGTAAAAAACAATGGAGGTTTCACCTATTCTCCTGGTGGCACAACACTGTCTTGGGGGGGTAAGATTCAAAGAGCAGCTTGCAGCAGGGCAACAAACAGAAAGGCAATCTACAGAGTCCTTTATTTCACCCAGCAGCAGCAGGTAGCAGGGCAACAACTGAAGAACAGTCCAGATGAGTCCTTTTGTGCAGCTCAGCAGTCCTTCTGATAGAGGTTCAGTCCAGTTCCAAAAGTGCTATAAAATCATGGGGTCAGAGCCCCTATACTTATACCCAAAAATGCATCAAGTACAGCTGTCATTCTCCCCTAGAAGTGGATTGAAGTCAGGCTGCAAAGCAGTAGAGTTATAAGCACAGAGATGTGTTCACTTTCTAAAAGTGGCAATTCTAAAATAGCAATGTAAAATCCACCTACACCAGTAAGCAGGATTTCTCACTACCATTCCAAATGTATGCCCACACTACTACTCACAAATCTGAAATTACCGTAGGGGAATTCTCAAGGCAAATTTGTGAGAAGAGCAGCAGTGAGAGTAGAGAAAAACAAAATAGGCTGTCACTACTAGGACATGTCACACATAAAAAGTATATGTCCTCCCTTTTACATACACAGCACCCTTCCCATAGAGGTATCTATGGCCTACCGTAGGGGTGCTTTAGGTGCAGTAAAAAGGGTGTTTAGGGCTTGAAAAGTAGTTTGACTTCCCAAGTCAATGTGGCAGTAAACTTCGCACGCAGGCACTGCAGTGGCAGGCCTGAGACAAGTTTGAAAGGCTACTTCTGTAGGTGGTGCAATCAGAGCTGCTGGCCCACTAGTAGTATTTAATTTATTACAGGCCCTGGGTATACGGTATACCACTTTACAAGGGACTTACAGGTAAAATGACTATGCCAGACAGGTGTAAGCCAATTATATCAAGTTTTAGGGGGGAGATCAGATGCACCTTAGCACTGATTAGCAGTGGAAAAGTGTCCAGAGTCCTAAAGCCCACAAAACGAGAGTCACAAAAATAGGAGGAGAAAGGTAAAAAGTTTGGCGATAACCCTGCAGAAAGAGCCATTCCCAGCACTCCCCAAATTGACCCTCTTCATCACCCCACCTCAGGAACCTCCACTGGCTCCCCATCCAGAAAAGATGCCACTTCAAGATGCTGACACATGCCTACAAGGCCCTCCATAACTTACGACAAGCACACATCAACCACTGCCTAAAATTCCACCAACACTCCAGACACCTGTGCTCAGCCTCCTTCACCCTCGCACACACTCCCTGCTTCTTCCAAAGCCACAGTGGAGGACGGTCCTTATCCTACCTCGTCACCAAGTCCTGGAATGACCTTCCCCTCGACCTCCAAACAGCATCCTCCCTGCAGGAACTCAGAAAGGGACTCAAGGCATGGCTTTTTTTTAAACCCAGCAAGATCCCAGCACCTGGATACCCTCTTCGGTGATTAGCTGTGCTCTATTAATCCAAGTTGATTGATTGTTGCAGCGATTAGCTGGTTGCCACAGGAACTTCACATTGGCGGGTGTTGCGGGCAGTCACTGTTTGGTGCAAACAGCAGGTCATCGTAGATACTTCATGTTGGTGGGAGATGTGTTGATCGCTGCTGACACAAAGTGACTGATCGCAACCAGGAAGAGCCCAAAGCTTCAGGATTTTTACCTGTAGCTCAGTTTGTGAAGTAAGAGCACACTCTGATGCCAACCTAGCGCCCAGCACCTAAGGGATCAGGACTCAACAGAAAGTCCCGAGCTTGTTGTGGCTTTGTAGCTAAAAAAAGAGGTCAGCAAACTGACCCTTAGAGTCATTTCTGGGGATCCTGGGTTCAAGACAAGGAGGTCTGGTCTTCCTTTCTCAGAAACCATGGCACTCCTTCATCTGAATCTTCCACTGGTTGAGTGTGTGCTAATGAGAGGCTCTAAGGGTGCCACATTTATACCCAGTGCAAGCCTGTGTGTGGACACCCCTATCTTTGTCTACACCCAAACTGGTGCCTGACACTTCTGCCCCTTCCATGGGTTTGGCTCTAAACTATCTTAGATGACAAATGGCAGGCAGGTCCAGGTGTTAGCTTCATTTGCTAATGACAGAGCAGACAGATTCTAAAGTTAGGAAGGCGGTGGCCACAGCACTAAGGCTACCTTTTAAAGATCATGAAGGCTGAGTACAATCCCTGGGTCATCCTGCTCAGGAAAGGAACACCCACCCCAACAATCAAGGTCCTCTTGTTCCCAGTCTGGAAGGAATATATACCAGTGGCCAGGATATGCCCAGACGTGGGTTCCTTGCTCACTGTGCCACTGGATTCAAGCTGGCCTGGCTAATAAGGGGGTGAAACCCCAAAACCGGTCCCAGAATGCTTGTTTCCTGCCCAGGGCAGACCTGGCCTGGCAGTTTGGGTTGGACTGTTCTCATGGGGATCAGGATCAAGACTGATTTGTTTATGGCTGGGTCCAAACTGGGGTGGCATAATGAGCAAAAGAACAATGGATTTAACCCAGATCTGTGACGGCGGGTGAGTGTTTGAAAAGTTTCAGCACTATGTCTATCATCCTTTTGTGTTACTGTAGGAATATGTACCACTCCACAGGAGAGCCATTATCAGTCATGGGACCCTAGACACCGGCAGAAAGGCACATTGTGTTTAGACAAAAACATGCTAGCTGTCTAAAAGTGTCATTTTCGGAACAATAATGTAAAATATGATTTCACAATTAAAGAGGATTTTAAGATACAAATGAAGTACATGGAAGAAGCATTTCTTTATTGGCTCCCAAACTGAAGTCATCACATCATAAGCATTAGTCCACGAGAGAGGTGTCCCTACAACAGTCAAAAATGAGTTTGAGAGTTTTCACTGTCAGGACATATTAAACATAAGAACATATATACTATTTTTCAAATACCATGCACCATTGCCTTATGAGCCTTCAGGGCACACATGTCCAAGTATTAAAAAGGAAAGTTTAAGCCTGGCAAAAGGCTAAGTTTGCAAAGTCAACATGGAAGTTTACAAGTGCACTATAGGCTGCAGTGGCAGGCCTGAGAAATGGCACAGTGAATGCTGCAGCCCACTTGTAGTATGTAATTTACAGGGCCTGTGTACATGTAGTACCAAACACTAGGGGTTATAAATAAATTAAATGGGACAATTAGGTGTATATCACTTTTATTATGTTAAGAGGGAGAGCACAAGCACTTTATCCCTAGTTAGCAGGGGGTAAGTACACAGTCTTAGTGCCAACAAAAACAGATTCAGCAAAAATAGGGTAGAGAATGCAAAATGTTTGAGGGAATACAATGCCGAAAATGTCACGTCTAACTTGCAAATCCTGGGTAAATCTTTGTTTGCAATCAGCTTTTGTCATTGTGAAGCATTAACAATTGCTATAGGACATTGTAACAAGACTAGTCTCATGGACATTTATTTGACTCTAGTTAGAAATGGTGCGAGGCCAGCAATATGTTCAATGTTTTCTGTAGCGCATCAGTTACTACAGTAAATCTTGTGTATGTTTCATTTTATGTAGCATGTGACCATTCATGTGAAATCCATGTAAATAAAAAACTGCATGTGTTTTAAGTTGACATAGGAGAAGAGCCTAACAGTAGTTGTGTGTTCTTTTTGATATTAAAAGTCATCAGTGAAAGATTGCAGAAGATTTGAGAGAACCCCTAATGAGACAAGCTTTGTGACTACACATTGATGACATCTCTTGTGTGCCTTCTCTCATTTTCCTGACCCCATAATCCTCTTCACTTTCAGAGTGCAGTATTGCATCTATTCAGTGCTGTTGACGGGGATGAGAATGGTGGGTTTGATGTTTTTCCAGCAGCAACATTTGCATCTCCTACTCAATCGCTGGTCACATGTGCCCTGCATAAATATCACACAGGCCAAACACTTTCATTCTGTGAAAAAGCCTTTGTCAGTGCTAATACCCTTTAGGAGGCAGATTAGCTTAGAGAAAAGTTTGACATATTAGTACACAACAACCTCAACTATGTTATTATCAGCACATGACTCTGATGTTAAAGCAAATATACGTGACACCTGTAGGAAACTGTGTGACAGTAATGGGGTATATGCTTTCTTAAAACAGTTAAGTATCTTTTATATTTATTTAAAAATATGTATTGTGTCACTGAGAAAGTGACTCTTTTTGCAGGGTCACTCTCATTACTTTGGACTGATGATGCTGGTGTTTTAACTCTCCATACTGGGAAAATGATATCAATATCCCCAGTGGGAGTGCTCTGACCCCTAGGACATAGCAACATTGACTAAGTACTAGATGGCATATTTAACTTTCCAGAAAGGCCATACCATGTGGCACAATAACTTTATCAATAAAATTGAAAAATGAAGAATTGAAAGTCACCTGTGGACTATAGCACAGGTTTTGCTATCTACGGTCCTGAAAAGTGAAACTTGACTCTAGGCCTACCTGTGTAATTTGACTCCTGCAAATTTTAAAACTATAAAGGGACCTGTCAGAATCCCCTTTTTGACAAAAAGAAGCCCTACTTTTAAATACTTTTAAAATATTAAATTAATCATTCACAAGTAGGCCTTGCAGCCCACATGGCTGGATGCCTATTATTTAAAAGTGGGGCATGATGCTGTATGTATGTCTTAGGACTGATAAACCCACAACATTAATATAGACTGTGGAAACATTTGATATGTGGTGCTCTAGGTCTCTCTCAACCGTGAACAATGACTTTAATCATTTTTGTTTTTCATTCTTCTAATAAGAATGCTCACTTTTTACAGCCATTGACTGTGGGTGTTATGATTGTCAGCTGTGTCTCTAGGGCTTCATGGCCAATAAGCAAATGCCTTGTGAGTCAGGGGCAATACAGATGGTGCAGCAAAATGCACAGCCCAGGCACTGACTGTAAGTGCTGGCTGAGATGGTTTCACAGGACTTGCTGTGTGCACTGTAATACTGTTTACAAAGAATAGAAGCTTCTGTGTGCAATGTAAATACTGTTGACCAAGTTCAGGAAACAAAGTACTGACACATGCTCCCCTGCAATGCTATGCCTTCACAATGATATCCTTTTGTCAGTTCTCCAAGAACCTTGTGTTGGACCAAGAGGGTTATGGTAGTCAATCGGGACTTCAAGTTCAGCAGCCTTGAACAGAGGCCATCTTGGGAGGGGCTCTGGTATAAAAAGAGACCTGCTCTAAGCCATGCACTTGTTACTTAGAAGCTTATTGCTGAACCTGCCCTTTTTCAGCATCCGCTTCTGGCATTTCAGGTGGGTGCCCCAGGCCTGTACAATCCTCTGGGACTCCTCAAACTGTATCAAGAAATTGGATTGATCATGACAATAAGCGCACAGTTGCACAAGTGCCTTTTCACCTTGCTGATGATTTGATTAACCCTCTTGAGGGTGTCCTGTGTGTCAGAGGGTTTTCACACTCTCCACACTACTGTCGTTACAACTAAGGAAATGAGTTTAGAGCATACTCAGATGTACCATTGTTGAATTCTAGTCATTTGTGAAAAACCTGCAAGGAAGAAACCTGGTTTAATAATACCTGGTGAGTTTAGGCAAAGCCATTATAAATCTTCTAATAATGTACAAACTGTGATGTTAAAAGGGTGATATTAACCTCTGTTACAGAAACCTGGAAACTCGAATCCCCACGGATTTAACCCCTTCTGTGCCCAGGACGTAATGGTTATGTCCTGAGGCACAGTGCTTGTGTGCCCAGGACGTAACCATTACGTCCTAGGCACAGAGACCAGAGGGAGCACTAGCGCTCCCTCTGTGGCGTTCCTCCCAACCCCCCCAAGGCAGGGATGGAAGGGGAAGCCCTTCCCCTTCCACCCCCGACCCCCCACCCCCGTGACGTCATCGCACGCTGACAATCACAGAGGCCTGAATTTCCTTCCCTTTGAAGTTTAGTTTTTAGTTTAGTTTTTAAAATTTATAGAGCACATGGTGACCCAAGGGCATCCCAGCGCTAAAGCAGCATGGCACGAATAGGTGGAAAGATCGATACTAATTACAGAATAAAATAGTTTTAAACTTTTTCCTGAATAGGCGCTCCGAGGATTCATAACGGAGCTCCATGGGAAGGGCGTTCCAAAGGTGGGCAGCCTTGCTGGAGAAGGAGTTGTTGCCCCAAGCTCTCTTAGACCGAGGGATGTGTGCATACCTAAGAGAGGAGGAACGTAAATTCCTAGAAGGAATATGCAGGAAAACACGTTTCCTCAGAGAGATGGGACCCTTACCATGTAGGGCCCTGTGGACAATGCAGAGAGATTTCAAATGGATCCGTTCTTTGATGGGGAGCCAGTGAAGAGTAGAGATAGCCGATTTGGCGGACAAATATTTTGAGGAGTGAGTAAGAAGCCTAGCAGCTGCATTTTGCACTCTTTGCAGCTTCTTTATAACATAAAGTGGAGAGCTGAGGAACAAGGAGTTTCCATAGTCCAGCCGGGAAAGAATTAAGGCTTGAATGAGGATTCTTCTCGGCGTAGGAAGGAGAAGGGTGAGAATCTTTCTGAACATGCGCATGAGACCAAAACAGGTAGAGGAGACTTTGCTGGCTTGGGAGTCCATAGTAAGCCGGGGGTCAAGCATCACACCTAGAGTCTTAACTTGAGGTTTGGGGGGAGGAAGAGTACTGAAGGCATCTGAAAGCGATGGGAGAGGAAGAGCGGGGTAACCAGTGCCCAGGACCAGAACTTCAGATTTTCCATCATTAAATTTGAGTTTGGACTCATTCATCCATTTGGCGATGTCACTCATACAGCGGGAAAGGTTAGCCACCGACGAGTCTCCAGAGCTGGAGAGGGACACCACCAACTGAGTGTCATCTGCATAGGTGACCAGTGACAGATTATGAGGGGCGATCACTTTGGCTAATGGTGACAGGTAAACATTAAAGAGAGTAGGGCTAAGGGACGAGCCCTGGGGGACTCCACATGCCAAAGGGAAGAGGCCAGAGAAGAAAGTTCGGTCCAAAACTTGGAAGGATCTATCTTTAAGGAAGGAGGAAAACCAGGAGAGGGCGGAGCCTCCTACCCCTATATCTGATAGTCTCCAGCAGAGAAGATCGTGATCGACAGTGTCAAAAGCTGCACTTAGATCAAGCAGGATAATGGCTACGTGAGTCCTTCTCTGAGCATTTCAAAAGCCGGATTGTAAAGCAATCCGGCTTTTGAAATGCCCACTAGACACCAGGGATTTCTTTAACAAAAGGAAATTGGCATGAGGGAGCGACCCCTTGGGCAAGGGTCGCTCCCAGGGGGGCATTTTCTTTGGTGGCCTTTTCTGCCCCCCCCGGGGGCAGAAACCTCTAGGCACCAGGGATCTTTTTTTTGTTGTTGTTTTTTTCAGAGGTGGGGAGTGACCCCTTAGGCAAGGGTCGCTCCTCTAGGGGGCAAGTTATATTTAGGCCATTTCTGCCCCCTTTGGGGGCAGATTGGCCTATTTTTATGAGGCCAATCTGCCCCCAAGGGGGACAGAAACCACTAGACACCAGTGAGTTGTTTTTTTTTCTCGTGAATTTCACGCAAGGGGAGTGACCCCTTAGGCAAGGGTCGCTCCCCTGGGGGGCAAATTTATTTTAGGCCATTTCTGCCCCCATTGGGGGCAGATCAGCCTATTTTAATTAGGCCGATCTGCCCCCAACGGGGGCAGAAAGCACTAGGCACTGGGGAATTTGTTTTGCGCCAATGTCACGCAAGGGGAGCGACCCCGTAGGCAAGGGTCGCTCCCTGGTAGGGTGGGGGGGCAAATTTATTTTAGGCCATTTCTGTCCCCCCCTGGGGGCAGATCGGCCTATTGTTATTAGGCCGATCTGCCCCAAGGGGGGGTAGAAACCTTTAGGCGCCAGGGCAAATATTTTTTGGGTGTTTTTTTTTGCTTGTTTGTTTTTTTAGAAATGGGGAGCGACCCATTAGGCAAGGGTCGCTCCCATAGGGGGAGAAATTGTATTTAGACCATTTCTGCCTCCTTTGGGGGCAGATGGGGCAATTTTTGTTAGGCCATTATGCCCCCATGAGGGCAGAAACCACTTAGGCACCAGGAATTGGTGTGTGTGTATGCGTGTGTTTTCTTTAGGGAGGCAGCCCCTTGGGTAAGGGTCGCTCCCCATGGGGGCACATTACTGTTGGCCATTTCAGCCCCCCACTGGGGGAAGATGGACCTATTTTTGGAAGGCCCATCTGCCCCAAGGTGGAGCAGAAAGCCCACCAGAGGCCAGGGAAGTTTTTTTTCCAAAAATAAGAGGGTGGGGGTATGGCCATACCCCCACCCCAAATAAATGGGGCCAAACTTGTTCTGCCCACTAGTGGCCAGATGGGGCAATTACCCCTGATCCACACCCGGGGGGGGGAGAAAGTCTACTAGATGCCAGGGAATTAAAAAATATATATATATATTGGGTTGGTGGCTACCAACCAGTATGGGCCTGGTTGCGCCCCCACCTCAACTGAAGGAGGTAACAGTCTTTCAGCTCTCCCCCGCACTCTAAAACATCTTATCCCATAGCAAGCAAGAAGACATTTGATTATTTTGGGTTTTAGTTTTACATTTGGGCCATGAGAACTTGGCTTACTCTCAAAATCGTTCCACTTGGAATTGTGAGAGCTGCACTTTATGGACTTTGGGACGCTGCCATGTAGAAAAATCCACAAGACCTAGACACATCTGAAAACTAAACATCTGGGTGATTCCAGGGTGGTGTGTTTCACATGTACCCGCACCATTTTTGTACCCACAATCCCCTGCAAACCTCCAACTTTTCTGGAAATCACATATTTTTCCCACGTTTTTGTGATGGAACCTTCCAGAATCTGCAGGAATCCACAAAATTCCTACCACCCAGCATTGTCTCATCTATACCGATATAAATTCTGCTGCGCTTGTCAGCCTAAAAATGTTTATTTGCAAACTGCCCTTTTGGATCCCCTTTGTTCCCCCTCAATATCGACATGTTTTTGGCTCTTCCCTTTCACAAGCACTTGGCCCACCTACACAAATGAGGTATCATTTTTACCGGGAGACTGAGAGGAACATTGGGTGGTATGAAGTGTGTCCCAGTGCGGTGATCCCACACAGAAATGTGGGATTTTTTTTATTTTTTAGCTAAATTTGAGATTTGCTGAGGATTCTGGGTAAGAAAACATTGGGGGATCCACGCAAGTTACACCACACTGGACTCCCTCGGGTGTCTAGTTTTCAGAAATGTCTGGGTTTGATAGGTTTCTCTAGAAGGCTGCTGAGCCCAGGACCAAAAACGCAGGTGCCCCCCTGCAAAAACAGGTAGTTTTGTATTTGATAATTTTGATGTGTCCAGATAGTGTTTTGGGGCGCTAGGCCTACCCACACAAGTGAGGTGCCATTTTTATCGGGAGACTTGGGGGAATGCTGGGTGGAAGGAAATTTGTGGCTCCTCTCAGATTCCAGAACTTTCTGTCACCGAAATGCGAGGGGAAAAAGTGTTTTTTTGGTCAAGAGGTTTGCAAAGGATTTGGATAACAGAACCTGGTCAGAGCCCCACAAGTCACCCCATCTTGGATTCCCCTCGGTGTCTAGTTTTCAGAAATGCGGTGGTTTGCTAGGTTTCCCCAGGTGCCGGCTGAGCTAGAGGCCAAAATCCACAGGTAGGCACTTTGTAAAAAAACACCTCTGTTTTCTGTGAAAAAATGTGATGTGCCCATGTTGTGTTTTGGGCCATTTGCTTTCGTGGACGTTGAGGCCTACCCTCACAAGTGAGGTACCATTTTTATAGGGAGACTTGGGGGAGCGCTGGGTGGATGGAAATTTGTGGCTTCTCTCAGATTCCAGAACTTTCTGTCACCGAAATGAGAGGAAAAAGTGTTTTTTTGGTCAAATTTTGAGGTTTGCAAAGGATTCTGGGTAACGGAACCTGGTCAGATCCCCACAAGTCACCCCATCTTGAATTCCCTTAGGTGTCTAGTTTTAAAAAATGCACTGGTTTGCTAGGTTTCCCCAGGTGCCGGCTGAGCTAGAGGCCAAAATCCACAGGTATACACTTTGTAAAAAACACGTATGTTTTCTGTGAAAAAATGTGATGTGTCCATGTTGTGTTTTGGGCCATTTCCTTTCGTGGGCGCTAGGCCTACCCACACAAGTGAGTTACCATTTTTATCGGGAGACTTAGGGGAACACTGGGTGAAAGGAACAGAACCTGGTCAGAACCCCACAAGTCACCCCATCTTGGATTACCCTAGGTGTCTATTTCTCAAAAAAGGAACTGGTTTGCTAGGTTTCCCCAGGTGTCGGCTGAGCTAGAGGCCAGAATCCACAGGTAGGCACTTTGTAAAAAAACACCTCTGTTTTCTGTGAAAAAATGGGATGTGTCAACGTTGTGTTTTGGGCCATTTCCTTTCATGGGCGCTAGGCCTACCCACACAAGTGAGGTACCATTTCTATCGGGAGACTTGGGGGAACGCTGGGTGGAAGGAAATTTGTGGCTCCTCTCAGATTCCAGAACTTTCTGTCACCGAAATGAGAGGAAAAAGTGTTTTTTTGGTCACATTTTGAGGTTTGCAAAGAATTCTGGGTAACAGAACCTGGTCAGATCCCCACAAGTCACCCCATCTTGGATTCACTTAGGTGTCTAGTTTTCAAAAACGCGCTGGTTTGCTAGGTTTCCCCAGGTGCAAACTGAGCTAGAGGCCAAAATCCACAGGTAGGCACTTTGCAAAAAACACCTCTGTTTTCTGTGAAAAAATGTGATGTGTCCACGTTGTGTTTTGGGCCATTTCCTTTCGTGGGCGCTAGGCCTACCCACACAAGTGAGGTACCATTTTTATCGGGAGACTTGGGGGAACGCTGGGTGAAGGAAACTTGTGGCTCCTCTCAGATTCCAGAATTTTCTGTCTCCGAAATGAGAGGAAAAAGTGTTTTTTGGTCACATTTTGAGGTTTGCAAAGGATTCTGGGTAACAGAACCTGGTCAAATCCCCACAAGTCACCCCATCTTAGATTCCCTTAGGTGTCTAGTTTTCAGAAATGTGCTGGTTTGCTAGGTTTCCCCAGGGGCCGGCTGAGCTAGAGGCCAAAATCCACAGGTAGGCACTTTGTAAAAAACACCTCTGCTTTCTGTGAAAAAATGTGATGTGTCCACGTTGTGTTTTGGGCCATTTCCTTTCATGGGCGCTAGGCCTACCCACACAAGTGAGGTATCATTTTTATCGGGAGACTTGGGGGAACACTGGGTGAAAGGAACAGAACCTGGTCAGAGCCCCACAAGTCACCCCATCTTGGATTCCAATAGGTGTCTATTTTTCAAAAAAGGAACTGGTTTGCTAGGTTTCCCCAGATGTCGGCTGAGCTAGAGGCCAAAATCCACAGGTAGGCACTTTGTAAAAAAACACCTCTGTTTTCTGTGAAAAAATGTGATGTTTCCACGTTGTGTTTTGGGCCATTTCCTTTCGTGGGCGCTGGGCCTACCCACACAAGTGAGGTACCATTTTTATCGGGAGACTTGGGGGAACGCTGGGTGAAGGAAACTTGTGGCTCCTCTCAGATTCCAGAATTTTCTGTCACCGAAATGAGAGGAAAAAGTGTTTTTTGGTCACATTTTGAGGTTTGCAAAGGATTCTGGGTAACAGAACCTGGTCAAATCCCCACAAGTCACCCCATCTTGGATTCCCTTAGGAGTCTAGTTTTCAAAAACGTGCTGGTTTGCTAGGTTTCCCCAGGTGCCGACTGAGCTAGAGGCCATAATTCACAGGTAGGCACTTTGTAAAAAACACCTCTGCTTTCTGTGAAAAAATGTGATGTGTCCACGTTGTGTTTTGGGCCATTTCCTTTCATGGGCGCTAGGCCTACCCACACAAGTGAGGTACCATTTTTATCGGGAGACTTGGGGGAACACTGGGTGAAAGGAACAGAACCTGGTCAGAGCCCCACAAGTCACCCCATCTTGGATTCCAATAGGTGTCTATTTTTCAAAAAAGGAACTGGTTTGCTAGGTTTCCCCAGATGTCGGCTGAGCTAGAGGCCAAAATCCACAGGTAGGCACTTTGTAAAAAAACACCTCTGTTTTCTGTGAAAAAATGTGATGTGTCCACGTTGTGTTTTGTGCCATTTCCTTTCGTGGGCGCTAGGCCTACCCACACAAGTGAGGTACCATTTTTATCGGGAAACTTAGGGGAACACTGGGTGGAAGGAAATTTGTGGATCCTCTCAGATTCCAGAACTTTCTGTCACCGAAATGAGAGGAAAAAGTGTTTTTTTGGTCACATTTTGAGGTTTGCAAAGGATTCTGGGTAACAGAACCTGGTCAGATCCCCACAAGTCACCCCATCTTGGATTCCCTTAGGTGTCTAGTTTTAAAAAACGTGCTGGTTTGCTAGGTTTCCCCAGGTGCCGACTGAGCTAGAGGCCATAATTCACAGGTAGGCACTTTGCAAAAAACACCTCTGTTTTCTGTGAAAAAATGTGATGTGTCCATGTTGTGTTTTGAGACATTTCCTTTCGTGGGCGCTAGGCCTATCCACACAAGTGAGGTACCACTTTTATCGGGAGACTTGGGGGAACACAGAATAGAAAAACAAGTGTTATTGCCCCTTGTCTTTCTCTACATTTTTTCCTTCCAAATGTAAGGCAGCTAGTATGGGCACCCCGGAATTCAGAGATGTGCAAATACCCACTGCTTCTCGACACCTTATCTTGTGGCCATTTTGGAAATACAAAGGTTTTCTTGATACCTATTTTTCACTTTTTATATTTCAGCAAATGAATTGGTGTATACCCAGTATAGAATAAAAACCCATTGCAAGGTGCAGCTCATTTATTTGCTCTGGGTACCTAGAGTTCTTGATGAACCTACAAGCCCTATATATCCCCGCAACCAAAAGAGTCCAGCTGGCGTAACGGTATATCGCTTTCAAAATCTGACATCGCAGGAAAAAGTTACAGAGTAAAACGTGGAGAAAAATGGCTGTTTTTTTCACTTCCATTTCAATATTTTTTTATTTCAGCTGTTATTTTCCATAGGAAACACTTGTAGGATCTACACAAATGACACCTTGCTGAATTCAACATTTTGTCTACTTTTCAGAAATGTTTAGCTTTCTGGGAACCAGCATTGGTTTCTCACCCATTTTGGTCACTAACTGGAAGGAGGCTGAAAGCACAAAAAATAGTAAAAATGGGGTATGTCCCAGTAAAATTTCAAAATTGTATTCATGTTCCTGAAAGCTGGGAAGATGGTGATCTTGCCACCGCAAACCCTTTGTTGATGCCATTTTCAGGGAAAAACCACGAGCTGCCTTCTGTAGTCCTTTTTTACCATTTTTATTTTTTTAAATTCACTGTATTTTGGCTAATTTCTTGGTCTCCTTCAGGGGAAGCCACAAAGTCTGGGTACCTCTAGAATCCCTAGGATGTTGGAAAAAAAGGACGCAAATTTGGCGTGGGTAGCTTATGTGAACAAAACGTTATGAGGGCCTAAGCGTGAAGTGTCCCAAATAGCCAAAAAAAGGCTCGACACAGGAGGGGGAAAAGGCCTGGCAGTGAAGGGGATGAAGGAATAGCTTTGTGTTATGTACTTCTGTTTAAGGTTGCCCCATGTGAACTATTTGTGTTTGGTAAATGTCAATAGAAAAACTAAAACATGTCATTAGTTTACCACCCTAGAGCTCGTCCCCCTGTCTTGGAGCACACCCCTATTTAAGATTCATCAAGAACGTTCACAGCAGGTGAATTAGATTATTAGTACATAGAAGTAATTGCATCAGGGGGAAAGGGAAGCTAGATCATTGTCTACTTTCTTTTCTCAGATCTCCCTCTCAGCTGTCCCTTCCCCTACATTATTATCCTCATCTGGCCTCTCCAATAATCTGTTCCATTATGGTAGGCAGACTTGGTGGTGCCTGGAGGTGGACCTCTGTATTGTCATGCAACTCTGAGGAACTCCACGGGCATTGTGACAGTGGGATTGTTATTGGGTTGTATTTTGTCTTTTTAATTATTTTGTTACGATTCAATATGTTCCAAACATTTCCTTAAGTTAAACTTGTCTGCTCTGTGCCACAGTTTCCAGGGGTTGAGCCCAAGTTCTGCACATCTGGGCAAAGGTTGTGGGCACACTATGACATAGGAAATATGCCTTCTTTGTACCATCACCCCAGTATTTTCACCTCTTGCTGGACCCTATCTTTTTGCTGGTGTTAGAAATCTGTGTGCCTCACCCCTGCTAACCAGTTGTAAAGTGTCTGTGCTACATTCTTAGACATGGTTGAATTAGCACATTAGTTGTTGCAATCTACCAATGGCATTTGACTTTCAGGCCCTGGGTACACATTGTACATCATATATTCTTAACTTACAGGTAAATAAATATACCATCCAGGAGCACAGGTCGCTACCCGTTAGCATGGGTAAAGAACAGAGAATCCTAAAGTCAGCAAAACATATAGGGCCTGATTCTAACATTGCAGGACGGTGTTAAACCGTCCCAAAAGTGGCGGATATACCACCTACCGTATTACGAGTTCCATAGGATATAATGGACTCGTAATACGGTAGGTGGTATATCCGCCACTTTTGGGACGGTTTAACACCGTCCTCCAAAGTTAGAATCAGGCCCATAGCGTCCAGCAAAGGCAAACCATCTGGGGAAACCACATGGAAAAGGTGGATTTCCTACATTCTCCACATCATGTTTTGACATGGTGACCCCCTTCCTGCAATACAGCTGTTTATTATTTGGGGAGGATGGGAGTCTATCCCAAGTGATAGGTGGAAAATTCTGTTATGTCCAACTCACAACAAAAGACAGATAACACTTTCTGGCATCACCCAATTATCTGACAGAAACAAAGTACAGCTGGGGTGGTCAATCTGATTGGTCAGGAGAAGTGCACTTGTATGCTCATTTCTGTGAGTTCAGGAAATGGACTGATATGTAGATATAGAGTTTAGTAAAGTAGACGTACTGTCTGTGGATTCTCTTTGTTGCTCTCCTCCCTCCTATGTCAATGTCCACCCACTACCATTGCAGTCTACTCTGGCAGTCTCACTGTTTCTTCCTCCCTCTGTTCATCCTAGTAAACCTATCTTATATGTCTGCTCAGCACAATCAATGCTTCCCCTTTGAAAACACTCAATGTGACCAAAGACCACTACTGATATTCATTTATTTCTTTTTCTCTAGCATTTAACAACCATGTATGCTATCCTTGCTCTGGAAATGTTGGGAACCCAAAATATACAGTGTGACTTGCCTTCTTCTGATCCCATTTTGATTTCTCTTTTTGATTATCTCTTTCTGACTTAATCTTACTTTTGCTTTGGGTAATCAATAGTTCATGAAATGATTCTACTTATTTTCATTTGTATCCCTATGCTCATTCTGCCAATCCTGCTCTCCTTTCTGAGCCACTTGCCAGTCAAGACTGCCCCTTTATCTGTGATGGAAAAATGGAAACTAGGCCTTCCATTTAGATGATGGCCAAATGAAAAAAGAGAGCAGGACTTCAGGAAGAGCAAATGTTTAAGATATCCCTGCTAAATGTAGAGTTGTCACATTATTATTTTCTACTACACCCCTCCCCCGGTCACGTGTTTCCCTTCTTGCTTCCGTGCCACTTTTGGTTTTGCTCAAAGGGAGATGTGTTTTCATGGAATTTGGAATGTTCCTTGTCTTTTCTGCCCTCCAACAGCAACTGAAACCTGTGATTTTAATTCCAGATTACATTTTTGACTTTATTCATGATATTGATATTAGTTTCTTGCAAAGCATGCATGTTATGTGTGCAAATGTAACATGGAGCTTGATTGACTGAGTCCTTTAGCATTGGGGGAAGAGACCACAGACAAACTAGTGTTTGTGGCTATCTTAGCATCTTGTTATTTGTAATGAAGTTGTCGATGTTAAGGGTGATAGATTTTGATGATTTGTCTGGAAACACTTGGGGCCTCATTCCGACCCTGGCGTTCATGGACCGCCGGGGCCGGGGACGGAGGAAGCACCGCCAACTGGCTGGCGGTGCTTCTGGGGCAATTCTGACCGCGGCGGTAAAGCCGCGGTCAGAAAAGGGGAACCCCCCCTGCCCCAGGGAATCCTCCACGGCGGCGCTGCAAGCAGCGCCGCCATGGGGATTCCGACCCCCTTCCCGCCAGCCTGTTCCTGGCGGTTTACACCGCCAGGAAGAGGCTGGCGGGAACGGGTGTCGTGGGGCCCCCTACCAGGGCCCCAGCAAGATTTTCAGTGTCTGCCTAGCAGACACTGAAAATCACGACGGGTGCCTCTGCACCCGTCGCACACCAGAAACTCCGCCGGCTCCATTCGGAGCAGGCTTCATCGTTGCTGGGGCTTTCCCGCTGGGCGGGCGGGCGGCCTTTTGGCGGTCGCCCGCCCACCCAGCGGGAAAGTCAGAATGACCACCGGAATGACCCCCTTGGTGTGTTCTAAAAAACGTTTTGGAAAGCAATAAATCCTGAGATAATCCACAGTCAAGGAGATAGCTTTGCAATTATAAAGTTCCTTTTTTATTTGCTGCACCAGGTTGAACCCATTTCTGGGGATCGCCTCAGTTACTGTGTCCCGGGAGCCCACCCCCGAGACACAGTAGTCTTGCTGCCAGCACTAGTGTTGGCAAGGAAATGTGTTTGCTACTGCCTGGTAGGAGTATTTTTAAATCTCCCGCCAAATAGGAGCAAAAATATCCCGGCAAGACTGCTCCCACTTGACAAGAGATTTAAACATGCTGCCACCAGCTAGGAGCAGATTTCTGTTCTGTTTCCCTGCCTGCCCTCCTGCATATTGCTCCCACCCAGAGGGATCATGCATAATTAGTTACTTTCCCCAGGTGGGAGCAATGCCGGTATGTGCACTATGCGGGGAGCCAGCTAGAGCCACAGGGTTCCTGGGACAACCCCTGTAGCCCCCAACGTGAACTTTGTGGGTGCCCCAAGTGGGCACCAATCTTGTACTACAACAAAGGCTGCCTTGACATCTAGGATCCTGGGCTATTTACTATATATAAAATACTGGTTCTTATCTATAATATCTTAATAATATTAATATAGAAAGCACAATAGCTCTGATTAGTTTTGCAACAAAATTTACAGATAGACAGGCCTCTCTCTCATTCCAATGCAAGGAATAATTGTATAAAGTGCATATATGAACACATATTTACATTCAACCCAACACAATACTTGTCCTCTTGATGTATTTCTAAAGAGCCCCACAACTTCAAACCTGTAACATATAATGACATCTATATAAAGTGTAAAACAAAAAAGATTTCAAACAATTGACAGTACAAGACTCAACAAAAAACAATGTAATTTTTTTGCCATAAATCACAAGGCAATATTTGAGTATGTTATGGCTTAGTTGATGATGTTTCAACTCTCTATATAATGCAGACTCTCATCAGGACATCGTGGGTAGTGAAGGGACACCTTTCAAAAGTGGAATCCAACGTGAAAGTGCATATCCCAAAGTGTCAAAATTTTACTCACAAGGGGGAGCTATACACTGCTTCCCCCTTGAAAAAATCAGAGTGGGCAATCACTAAGAATAAAGAGGCTTGATAAAACTCCAGTTATATGCGCTTTTCCATCAAAAAGCCAGAATATTAGCAAGGTGTTGTATAGCCAAAAGCAGTAACTGGCTTTCTAATCAAGAAATTTAAACTGCACAGTATACAGTATCTCACACCATGCATATGAATGATAACTCACCCATTACACAAGACACAAAAGAGGCTCAATGGCCTTCTGATTAAAGATCGTAAACTTCGGACTGCAGAGAGTTCAAAGTCCCACACCGCACATGTTGCTAATGGCATATAAGACCCGCCTAAAATGCGAGTTCTCAAACCGGCACAATGGCCCGATAAAGGAACCAAACTAGCATGTTACTCTCACATGTGAACCCAGGGGATGGGGTGCCTTGGGCACAGTAAGAGTCAGGGAGGCTATGCAGCCCCTCCCCCCTTTTTTTGTTGGTTTTGACCCCAGAAGATGAGGTCTCTGAGGTGCTCCTCCCCTTGTCTTATGAACTTTTGCCTCAGGTGATGGGGTTGTTCCCATGGCCTAAATACCCTTGGAGAGGGGGCCAGGCTGATCCCCTCCTCCTTTTAAGGGAATTTGGCCACAGGGGTTGTGGTTCCTGGGGCTTAATAAGGCTCAGAGACAGGGACCGTATGGCCCCTCTGCTTAGAATTATTCTGTTGGGGATTGTGTCTCTGGGCCCTAATAAAGATCAGGGCTGGTGGCCCAGCAGCCCCCTCCCCTTTTTAATTAAATCTGGCCCAAGGGGATGCAGTCCCCAGGGCCTAATGAGGCTCAGGGAGGGGAGCCATGCTGTCTGCTTCTTTTTCATGGAATTTCACCCTTGGGGAAGAGGTTGTCAGGGTCTAATAACTTTCAGGGACAGCGACAGTACGGCCCCCTTCCCATTTTAATGGGATTTGGCCCCAGGGGACAGGGTCCCCATGGACTAATAAGGCTCTGAGATGTGACCCACTTTGCCACTCTGCTTCAAATGTGGCCTTTGGGCTGTAATTTGGCCACCATAGCCTTGAGGAGAGGTCCACAGGGCCCCCTCCCATTTGTTTAATAGAATTTGGCCCTGTTTGTGTGGTTCCCAAGGGCCTATTAAGGCTCGGGAGGGTCCTACCTGCCCTCCTCTTGTTTTTATTAGAATTGGCCCCAGGGATGGGGTCCTTGGGGCCAAGAAGGATCAGGGAGTGGGGACACATGCCCTTCCCCTTACTTATGTAATTTGAATCTGGGGGTGCAGCTCTATTCCCTTGGTCATCAGGTATGGGGTCCCTGGGACCAAATAAGGCATGAGGTGTAGTGAATGCCCTTCCCCTCAGAATCCTACCCTAGGGAATGGGGTCCCTGGTGACCACTAAACAAAATATGCGCCAGGAAGACGGTTTTCCACAGCTAGAAAGCCAACCATTTGGTGCCCCTACCTATGGTGGGTTGGCTGCCTGTGGGGATGAGTTGGGCAGGCCAGGCCCTGTAGCCACCCCACCCCACTGTGCCTGGGCAAAGGCTGTGTGCAGCACTGGGTTGGCTGTCTGCAGGTGATTGGACGCACGGCCTGCGGCCAACCCCACACTGGGAAAGACCAAAGGGTGGCAAACAAGTCATGCATGGCAGAGTGTTAGCTTTACATATGGTAACAAAATATTTCTTTCTATACAAATACGATTAGGAATTCTTTTTATGTTTTACTTTACATTATATTCACGAGGGGCCAGAGGTTGTAATTTCCTTGGGCCATGAGTTATAGTTACTTAAGTTAACTATACCTTTGTGAATTTCTGTGGTTTTTAGAGTTTAAAACGTTGTTTCCAAAGACAAAGCATTTTTTGTTTTGCTAATAATTTTGGTACAGTTTGGCAAATCTTCATGAACTGTTCTACTACACAAGTTAGTTCAACTGTTAGTTCAGCTGCTGTGTGCAAAGTGTTAGGGTGATTTGTCAACCAGGGGCTGAGAAAAAGAAGGGGGTCCAAAAAAACCTTTTCCCCATGCAATGTCAATGGGGATTTTGCAATGTTTAGACTCAGCCCGAACTGCTAAATGGAATTACAGCAAATTTGGCAGAAAGCTAGATCTTGGTCTAGTTAAAGCACCTTTTGTACTTTGATGTAAATCTGTTCGGTAGTTTTGGAGTTATTAAAGAAACAAACATTTGCATATCTAGGGACGCAGATCCTTCGTTAATCCACCTGTGGAGTATCCGATGATCCAGACGAAAAGCATGGTCCTGATTGGTTCGCTACATCCTGAATGGAAATTTGTAGCCACCATTTTTTTTGTCGCATGGCCCAGGAAAGGTAAAAATAAAGTGTAAATGTACATAAGGAGTCAGGATAAAGATGCTGGACAGGCTGCACCAACAAAAGTGTAAAATTAAGGACTATTACTGAAGTAAGTAATATCATGCACTGCATTAACCAATGCTGCATTTTGGCAAATTGAGTGCTGGGATGTGAGGCAGTGTCCTCCCTTCCCCTTTCTGTGTGAAAAGGCTCCCTTGAGCAACTGAGCTGATGAGCTTGTGTTGATGCACCTGTGCCCAGTGACCGGCACAGACCCCTGAGAAGACTTTGGGTAGCATTTCCAACACCCCCCAAATTACTCGTTGCTCTCTACTGATGAAGAAATTAATCTAGAAACACAAGTCTAGAATTGCACAGCATAGGTTGCACCAACAAGGGTGAAAAGTTGAGGACTAATACTAAAGTAAGTGTTTTCATGCACTGCATTTAGCATCATGCATTGGTGCAAATTGAGTGCTGGGATGTGAGGCAGTGTGTTCCCACACCCATTCAGCTTGTGTAAGATGTAGATCACATATTTATATTTTACAAAGATAGGTAAGTGGGCAACAACAGAACTTTACTATTGATCAACATATATATACACCCTAACAAAACCCAAAACAGTGGAAACATTGAAACATTGACCAGTATTTAAAAAATGCTGCAGAAACAAAACAAGGACGCAATACTCATTTTGTCTGGCGACTTCAACTTTGATTTGAGAAAAGGCAGCACAAAATACCCTAACAGAACATGGACATATACAAAGTTTGAAACCCTGGGTTTGCGCTGCCTGACGCCTCTTCCTGATGACCCCTCATCCGCACAAGTAACCTTTTCAAGCGGAACAAAAAAATCCAATATTGACTTTACATTAATAAACGAAATCGCATTGCCACTGGTCTCAGCATATCGGATCCAACAACGCACAGAGAGCGATCACTTTCCACATCTTATTAAGATCCGGAATTAATGGAATTGGCTCCCCACCGCCAATATCATAATTTCAGCCCCAGTGACTTATCAATCAATCAATCAATGACACTTATAAAGCGCGCTACATACCCGTAGGGTCTCAAGGCGCTGGGGGGGGGGGGGGTGCCGCTACTGCTCGAATAGCCAGGTCTTCAGCTTCTTCCTGAAGGAGAGGTGGTCTTGGGTCAGGCGCAGGTCGGTCGGGAGGGAGTTCCAGTTCTTGGCGGCCAGGTAGGAGAAGGACCTTCCTCCTGTAGTCGCTCTTCGGATGCGGGGGACGGCGGCGAGGGCGTGGTTGGCTGATCGGAGGTGGCGCGTGGGAGCGTAGAAGTTGACTCGGCTGTTGAGGTAGCTCGGGCCTTGGTCGTGTAGGGCTTTGTGTGCGTGGGTGAGGAGGCGGAAGGTGATTCTCTTGTTGACGGGGAGCCAGTGCAGGTCTCTCAGATGTCCGGAGATGTGGCTGGATCGTGGGATGTCGAGGATGAGTCTGGCTGAGGCGTTCTGGATCCGCTGGAGTCTCTTCTGGAGCTTGGCGGTGGTACCGGCGTAGAGGGCGTTACCGTAGTCCAGTCGGCTGGTGACGAGGGCCTGGGTGACGGTCCTCCTGGTCTCGGTGGGGATCCACCAGAAGATCTTCCGAAGTGTGCGTAGGATGTTGAAGCACGCCGAGGAGACGTTGTTGACCTGCCTGGTCATGGAGAGGGAGGAGTCCAGGATGAAGCCCAGGTTGCGTGCATGGTCTGTCGGTTTGGGTGCGGTGCCCAGGGCGGGAGGCCACCAGGAGTTGTCCCAGGCGGAGGGTGAAGAGCCCAGGATGAGAACCTCCGTCTTGTCCGAGTTCAGTTTCAGGCGGCTGGTCGTCATCCACTCGGCTACCTCTTTCATCCCTTCGTGCAGGTTGGCTCTGGCGGCGGCGGGGTCGTTGGTCAGGGAGAGGATCAGCTGGGTGTCGTCGGCGTAGGAGATTATGCTGAGGTTGTGTTTGCGTACGATGGCCGCGAGGGGGCTCATGTAGACGTTGAAGAGGGTGGGGCTCAGAGATGATCCTTGTGGGACGCCGCAGATGACTTCGGAGGCCTCTGACTTGTACGGTGGTAGGCGGACTCTCTGTGTTCTTCCGTCGAGGAAGGAGATGATCCATTCCAGCGCCTTGTCCTTGATTCCGATGTTGCTGAGGCGCCGTACTAGGGTGCGGTGGCAGACCGTGTCGAATGCCGCGGAGAGGTCTAGGAGGATGAGGGCCGCTGTTTCTCCATTGTCCATCAGGGCTCGGATGTCATCGGTGGCGGCGATGAGGGCGGTCTCGGTGCTGTGGTTGGCTCGGAAGCCGGACTGTGAGGGGTCGAGGGATCCGTTCGTCTCGAGGAAGGCGGCCATCTGCTTGTTGACGGTCTTCTCGATGACTTTGGCTGGAAACGGGAGAAGCGAGATGGGGCGGTGATTCTTGAGGTCGGTGGGGTCCGCTGTTGGTTTCTTGAGTAGAGCGCTGAGTTCGGCGTGTTTCCAGCTCTCGGGGAAGATGGTGGTGTCGAAGGATGTGTTGATGATGTCTCGCAGGTGGGGTGCGATGACAGCGTCGGCCTTGTTGAAGACGTGGTGAGGGCAGGGGTCGGTCGGTGATCCGGAGTGGATGGAGTTCATCGTGCGGATGGTGTCTTCGGTGCTGATCGGGGTCCAGGCGTGGAGGGTGGTGGTGGGGGGTGGTTGTTCGGTCATGGTGTGCGTTGGTTGGTTGTTGAAGCTGTTGTGTATGTCCGCGATCTTGTTGTGGAAGTATGAAGCGAGGGAGTTGCAGAGGTCTTGTGATGGGGTGATTTCGTTGTTTCCTGCGCTGGGGTTGGAGAGCTCATTCACGATGTTGAAGAGTTCCTTGCTGTTGTGTGCGTTGTTGTCCAACCGGTCCTTGAATGCTGTTTTCTTGGCGGCGCGGATCAGCTGGTGGTGTTTCCGGGTGGCAAGTTTGTAGGAGGTCCTGTTGTCCGGTGTTGGTTCCCTTTTCCAGACTTTCTCGAGGGCTCGGAGGTTCTTCTTGGAGCACTTGAGTTCGTCGGTGAACCATGGGGCCTTCTTGCTGCCGGGTCTGCTAGGCGGGGTCCTCAGCGGGGCGAGCTCGTCCGCGCAGTTGCTGATCCACTTCGTGAGGTTGTCGGCGGCCTGGCTGGGGTTCGCTGAGCTGGCAGGAGGGTGCTGGCTCAGGGAGGTGGCGAGCTGGTCTGCTGTGATCTTGTTCCAGCTTCTGTGGGCGGCTTGTTGCTGGTGTTGGTGGGTCGTCGTTCTCTTGAAGGTGAAGTGGACGCAGCTGTGGTCCGTCCATTGAAGCTCTGTGGCGTGGCTGAAGAGGATGTCTGTGCTGGATGAGAAGACGGCGTCGAGTGTGTGTCCGGCGAGGTGGGTGGGGGTGGACACCAGTTGCTTGAGTCCCAGGTTGGCGAGGTTGTCGAGCAGGGTGCTGGTGTTGTGGTCGTTGTTGTTCTCCAGATGGTAGTTGAGGTCTCCCAAGAGGATGTAGTCAGCGGAGGGGAGGGCATGCGGGCTGACGAAGTCGGCGATGTCCTCGCTGAATTATGTGCGTGGACCAGGGGGTCGGTAGATCAGGGTGCCTCTGAGGGTGGTGTTCGGGTTGGTGTGGATCTGGAAGTGCAGGTGTTCGGCGCTGGTCAGGGTGATGTCGGTGCTGGTCGTGATCCGGATGGTGTTTCTGTGGATGATGGCGATGCCTCCTCCCATCTGGTTGGCGTTTCGGTCCCTCCGGACGATCTTGTAGCCCTCTGGGATAGCGATGGCGATGTCGGGAGCTGAAGAGGCGTTCATCCAGGTCTCCGTGAGGAAGGCAACGTCCGGGGCGGTGGCGTCTAGGAGGTTCCAGAGTTCGATGGCGTGTCTGTGGACGGAGCGGGTGTTGAGCAGGATGCACTTGAGGTGGGTGCTGCTGGTGTTCGACTTGGCGGGTGCTGGTGTGCGTCTGGTCTGGGTGCGGGAGAACTTGCAGGCGTGGCAGCTGAAGGGTCCGTGGGTGCGTCGTGGTGTGGCTTGGTGGCAGTCTGGGAGTCGGCCGGTGTTGAGAGCGATGAGGGTGGCGGCGGAGTACGTCAGGCGGGTCGGTCTGGATCTTCTTTGGCCAGGGGTCCTGGCGCTGGACGCGATCCGGTCGCGGACGGGCGCAGACGGGCTTACCTTTGGCGCGCCTTCGGCGCACCATCGGCGCGCCCGCTGCGCGTGACCGCTGCGCGTTCGCACGGTCGCCATATAAGGCGAAGTGCGCGGGTGGGCGGGGCAGCTGGGAGGCGGGAGCGGGGAGGGAACAGAAAGGAAAAAGGGGCGTGGTCAGCGGTGGTGGCGGGAAGCGGGGAGCAGGGAGGGAGGTGGGCAGACAGGCAGGAGAACGCAAAGGGCTGAAACTGACTAGAAAAAATACAGGCACAAAAGTCAGACAAACGCTGGTAACACGGGAGGAAAATGAAGAAACTGATTAGAAAAAAATACAGGCACAAAAGTCAGGCAAAAGCTGCTAACACGGGAGGAAAATGCAGTTCAAACAAGCACAAATGCTAGACAAAACAAGCAAAACCGACGCCAGCGGCGTCAGCCGGCAGCGAGGCAGGCAGCGAGGCAGGGGCAAGGCGAGGGGGCACACACAGCAGCTGGTGGCCGTGCGGCGCGGGGGTGTCCCACAAGTGGGTCACACTCACCTGCGTTGCACGGTCGCCATATAAGGCCAAGTGCGCGGGTGGGCGGGGCAGCTGGGAGGCGGGAGCGGGGAGGGAACAGAAAGGAAAAAGGGGCGTGGTCAGCGGTGGTGGCGGGAAGCGGGGAGCGGGGAGGGAGGTGGGCAGACAGGCAGGAGAACGCAAAGGGCTGAAACTGACTAGAAAAAATACAGGCACAAAAGTCAGACAAACGCTGGTAACACGGGAGGAAAATGAAGAAACTGATTAGAAAAAAATACAGGCACAAAAGTCAGGCAAAAGCTGCTAACACGGGAGGAAAATGCAGTTCAAACAAGCACAAATGCTAGACAAAACAAGCAAAACCGACGCCAGCGGCGTCAGCCGGCAGCGAGGCAGGCAGCGAGGCAGGGGCAAGGCCAGGGGGCACACACAGCAGCTGGTGGCCGTGCGGCGCGGGGGTGTCCCACAAGTCGGGATACCAAAAATGATACCAAAAAACTGAAATGGAAGGGGCCGGGCCTCAACAAAGTAATGGAAGTGGTGTATCGCAGTGCAGGCACAACTAAAGAGCTCAAAGAATCGCTAAGAGTGCAGGAACTAGTAGACCACCTCCAAGGAGAGCTTGGACGTACTTGTGTGATTCCCTAATAAATACATTTTCCATCAAAAAACGTCTCTCAATTTTGGTCACAGAGTCAAAAAACAAAGTAAAGAGTCGTAAAGGAGAAAAGCCATGGTTCAACGGGACACTGCGTTATCAGAAAAATCAAGTCTCTAGAGAACTAAAAAAAGTCCTAAAGGACGTTGGCTCTGAATGTACTATTTCAAAGTAAGAAATAGCACACACAGAGGCCAAGGGTTCCCCTTAGAGGTAAGATAGTGGCAAAAAGAGATAATTCTAATGCTCTATTTTGTGGTAGTGTGGTCGAGCAGTAGGCTTATCAGAAGGTAGTGTTAAGCATTTGTTGTACACACACAGGCAATAAATGAGGAACACACACTCAAAGACAATTCCAGGCCAATAGGTTTTTATATAGAAAAATATATTTTCTTAGTTTATTTTAAGAACCACAGGTTCAAGATTTACAAACAATACTTTAAATGAAAGGCATTTCACTCAGGTATCTTAAGAACTTTGAATTATCACCATAGCATGCACAGTTTTGGCAAAAATGGCAATAAGCTATTTTAAAAATGGACTCAGTGCAAAAATCAACAGTTCCTGGGGGAGGTAAGTATTTGTTAGTTTCACAGGTAAGTACAACACTTACAAGGTTCAAAGTTGGGTCCAAGGTAGCCCACCGTTGGGGGTTAAAGGCAACCCCAACGTTACCACACCAGCAGCTCAGGGCCGGTCAGGTGCAGAGGTTAAAGTGGTGCCCAAAACACATAGGCTTCAATGGAAATAGGGGTGCCCCGGTTCCAATCTGCCAGCAGGTAAGTACCCGCGACTTCGGAGGGCAGACCAGGGGGGGTTTTGTAGGGCACCGGGGGAGACACAAGCAGGCACAGAAAGTACACCCTCCGCGGCACAGGGACAGCCGGGTGCAGAGTGCAAACAGGCGTCGAGTTTGCAATAGGATTCAATGGGAGACCCAGGGGTCTCTTCAGCGATGCAGGCAGGCAAGGGGGGGGCTCCTCAGGGTAGCCACCACCTGGGCTAGGAAGAGGGCCGCCTGGGGGTCGCTCCTGCACTGGAGTTCGGATCCTTCAGGTCCTGTGGGGCTGCGGGTGCAGTGTGTTTCCCTGGCGTCGGGTTCTTTGAAGCAGACAGTCGCGGTCAGGGGGAGCCTCTGGATTCCCTCTGCAGGCGTCGCTGTGGAGGCTCAGGGGGGTCAACTCTGGCTACTCACGGGCTCGCAGCCGCCGGGGAGTCCTCCCTGTAGTGTTGGTTTTCCACAGTTCGAGCCGGGAGCGTCGGGTGCAGAGTGGAAAGTCTCACGCTTCCGGCGGGAAACCTGTGGTCTTTAAAAGTTGCTTCTTTGCTGCAGTCTTTGTGGAACAGGGCCGCTGTCCTCTGGAGTTTCTTGGTCCTTTTAGATGCAGGGTAGTCCTTTGAGGCTTCAGAGGTCGCTGGACCCTGGGGGACGTGTCGCTGTTGCAGTTTTTCTTGAAGTGGGGAGACTGGCCGGTAGAGCTGGAGCCAAAGCAGTTGGTGTCTCTGTCCTCTCTGCAGGGCTTCAGGTCAGCAGTCCTTCTTCGTCTTCAGGTTGCAGGAATCTATCTTCCTCGGTTTTAGGAGCCCCTAAATACTCAATTTAGGGGTGTGTTTAGGTCTGGTAGGATAGTAGCCAATGGCTACTAGCCCTGAGGGTGGCTACACCCTCTTTGTGCCTCCTCCCTGTGGGGAGCGGGGCACACCCCTAATCCTATTGGGGGAATCCTCCATCTGCAAGATGGAGGATTTCTAAAAGTCAGAGTCACCTCAGCTCAGAACACCTTAGGGGTTGTCCTGACTGGCCAGTGACTCCTCCTTGTTTTTCTCATTATCTCCTCTGGCCTTGCTGCCAAAAGTGGGGGCTGTGGCCGGAGGGGCGGGCATCTCCACTAGCTGGGATGCCCTGTGGCGCTGTAACAAAGGGGGTGAGCCTTTGAGGCTCACCGCCAGGTGTTACAGTTCCTGCAGGGGGAGGTGAGAAGCACCTCCACCCAGTACAGGCTTTGTTCCTGGCCACAGAGTGACAAAGGCACTCTCCCCATGTGCTCAGCAACATGTCTGGTGTGTGGCAGGCTGCTAAAACTAGTCAGCCCACACTAGAAGTCGGATATGTTTTCAGGGGGCATCTCTAAGATGCCCTCTGGGTGCATTTCACAATAAAATGTACACTGGCATCAGTGTGCATTTATTGTGCTGAGAAGTTTGATACCAAACTTCCCAGTTTTCAGTGTAGCCATTATGGTGCTGTGGAGTTCATGTATGACAGACTCCCAGACCATATACTCTTATGGCTACCCTGCACTTACAATGTCTAAGGTTTTGCTTAGACACTATAGGGGCATAGTGCTCATGCACCTATGCACTCACCTGTGGTATAGTGCACCCTGCCTTAGGGCTGTAAGGCCTGCTAGAGGGGTGACTTGTCTATGCCATAAGCAGTGTGAGGGGAGTGCCATGTCGACTTAGTCATTTTCTCCCCACCATCACACACAAGCTGGCAAGCAGTGTGTCTGTGCTGAGTGAGGGGTCCCCAGGGTGGCATAAGACATGCTGCAGCCCTTAGAGACCTTCCCTGGCATCAGGGCCTTTGGTACCAGTAGTACCAGATACAAGGGACTTACCTGGGTGCCAGGGTTGTTCCAATTGTGGAGACAAAGGTACAGTTTAGGGAAAGAACACTGGTGCTGGGGCCTGGTTAGCAGGCCTCAACACACTTCCAAATCATAACTTGGCATCAGCAAAGGCAAAAAGTCGTGGTGTAACCATGCCAAGGAGGCATTTCCTTACAGACGTACACTGGGGGAGGAACTCTGATGACACAAACACAAGGCTTTCTGAATTAAGAGCCAAATATAAGAAAAACTGCTGGATGGCAAAACAGAGTTACTACGAGGATCTGTGGACCAAGTTGCTTATGTTCAACAAACAGAAAGATAACAAAATGTTCTGGGAACTAAGAAACGGACTAACTAAGGGAAAAAATCAACACACGAATGCAGGTATCGATGCAGCCACATGGGAAGCCCACGTACAGACAATGTTCTCACTCCCAGAGCACCATGTGAAGGAGGAGGCCACACAGATAGCCAATGACTTAAGTAAGATTAATTTTGGCTTCTGAGTGACAACGCAAACAGACTTATTTCCAAACAGAAACAAAGGAAAGCACGCACTAATGACCATTGATATAGAAATGCTGACAAGCCTTATCAAGAAACTAAAAATGGAAGGGGCAGCTGGTCAGAACGGTATTCCGAATGCCTTGTTTAGAGGAGACCCTTCATTCTGGGCGCATTATTTGGCGCTGCTTTTTAACGATCTCCGAGGAACTACGGGTCTCCAAGATGCATGGAAAGGCAGCATAATTCACCCTATATATGAAGCAGGTAACCCTGCAAATCCTTCAAACTACAGGCTAATTGCATTGATAGATGTGGAAGCAAAACTCTACGCATCCTGTCTACTGCAACAATTGGTAGAATGGATTTATGACAGACAACTAATTCCACAATGCCAGACAGGCTTTAGAGCTGGTATGGGTGCTTCCACCAACCTGGCAACCCTGGCCTTGCTGGGAAACAAAGCCAGGCTTAAGAAAAAAAGGCTACTTGCATGCTTTATTGATCTAAAGGCAGCTTTTGATTGCGTACCAAGAAACTGCCTATGGGAGAAACTGAAAGGCTGGAGCTTACCATGCAGCCTTCTTGGCGCAATGATGGACTTGTACAAAGGTACTTGGGCGCAAGTAAAAATCGGAGAGGGCAGCCACCTCACCAACAGAACATTAACAGCAAAAGGACTTAAACAAAGGTGTGTATTGGCCCCCACGCTGTTCAACTTATATCTTGCAGACCTAGCCGAGGCTCTTGCTCCTGTAAATAGCCACCCGCCAGTCTTGGCCAAGAAAGGAATTGCATGGCTACAGTACGCAGACATAGTTTTACTCAGCCAAACACCTGTTGGGCTACAGCATAGCATTGATGCATTTTATACAAACAGAACAATGCAAGGATTAGAACTGAATTTGAGTAAAACTAAGGTTGTCCGCCTAGTTGACAGGAAGTTTAAATCTGCTTCATGGTTCATAAATGGATCCCGGGTGGAGGTTGTACCCACATATAAGTACTTGGGATTCACTATGGACCGTCTCTTGACTTTTAAGCCGCAGCTTGCTGTCGCTCAAGCAAAAGCCCGCTCACTGACCAATGCTTTTAAGGTTCTAAAACAAAAACTGAGCTGCCCTTCATACACTCACCTGCTTGCTGGTATGGCAGCGCGACTAATGCCCACCATCACCTATGGTGCAATCATGCTGGGGAAGGAGGCAGTTTTTCTCAATCAAGTCCAGATGAAGGCCTACAAAACAGTGTTTCGGATACCACGACCAGCATCTCCAGCTCAGGTCCGTTTAAAATTGGTTCTGAAAAACTATGAATATCAGAGTAAATGTGCCTTCATTAAACTATGCTGGAGGATGCGTGCAGCTGAGACTGGTACTCTAAACAACCTATGTTGGATGGAAATTGAGGAGCAACAGCGTCGCAATGACAAAAGCACTTGGGGTCATCACTTAAATAACTGCATTAAAGTACTAGGTCTGCTAGAAGCTTGGGACCGGAACCCGGACAAAAAGGAGTTTTTTCGGAAGGCAACGCTGTCACTAAGAAGAAATCTTTCAATTCTGACAAACAGAAATTGCAAGCAGACAGCATGCCTGGAATATAATAACATCATACAAAACTTTACGGGCTCAGGAATATCTAGCAGCAACCTTCAACCAGTCGCTGAAACATCAGTTCATGCTTTTCCGCTTTGGGTTGATGGAAACGAAGGACATGGTCTCTTCATGGAAACAGCAGGACCTGACACATTCCTGTCGACTGTGTGGGTACAGAAAAGAGTCATTAGAACATATTTTTTGTGTGTGCCCGGCTTTGCTAAGCCACAGGACATTATATTTGAAAAACATTTTTAAGACACTGAACATACGCTCCGTCAGACCGGCCATCATTAGCTGGCTTAACGGACTTTCGATCCCGTTTTCATGTCGAGGGACTAAATTCATGGTACAGGCCCAGAAAGAATTAGTGAATAAAGTTGAAGCCGAGAGTGCAAGGGCCACTACTTAGGATTCTCATTCGGCCTCACTCATTTACTATTATTGTGTTCGCAAGGGAGCAGGAAAGTCCTAAAGTTAAGTTCAAGATCAAGGTTGGAATTAGTGGAGAACATTTTAGATATGCACAACTCTTTAACCATGATATGTTTTAGTTTCAAATAAGCTTTTATGTTTTTTTTTATTATGGCTCTCCACTAACATATTGAATCGGAAAAGTATTTATATTATTATGCATTTTGGAATTGTGATGGTTTTAATTAACTGTGTCAATAAACTTACTACTACTACTACTACTACTTGCAGTCTTATCTGGGTGTTGCATTATACTTCTTTTTAGTCCTTTTGGTGGTTTGGGGAAAATCCAGTAACTAACTCATTTCTTCCTGGTTGATGGGGAGCACTGTGGTGCTTACCTTTTGGGGTTGCTAGTTTCTCCAGCTCCCCTCTACAGATTCCACTTACCTGGGTGGAGTCCTGCATTTGCATTCCATTTTTTTAGTATATGGTTTGGGCGCACCCTAGGATCACTATTGCCTATTTCTACTGTACCAATTTCTGTTGCTGTTTATTGCTATTTCTGATTACTAGTGTACATATTTAGGGGCATATTTATACTCTGTTTGCACCAAATTAGTGTAATTTTTTTTTACTCAAATTCGTGCAAAACTAACTCCATATTTATACTTTGGTGCTAGACCCCTCTAGCACCAAATATATGGAGTTAAAGTCATTTTTTGAAAGTGGATACCTACTTTGCCTTAATGAGAGGCAAGGTAGGCGTTCCCGTGCAAAAAATGACTCTATGGCCTTAACGCCATATTTAGGGCATATTTATACTCTGCTGCATATTTATACTCTGTTTGCACTGAATTAGTGTCATTTTTTTTTACTCTAATTCGGTGCAAAACTAACTCCATATTTATACTTTGGTGCTAGACCCATCTAGCACCAAGGCCCTGATTTAAACTTTTTTTGCACTGCATTAAGGTCATTTTATGACGCAAAAGTGGCGCAAACTCACAAAATTTTGGGCCTTATTTATACTTTTTGCTGTAAAACTGCACTAACTCAGTTTTGCACCAAAAAGTTTAGCACCTGCTTGCACCATTTCTGTGCACCCGCTGGGCACCATATTTATGGAATGGTGCAAGCCGGTGCAAAGGGTAGGCTAGAGTTTAAAAAAATGACTTTAGTCGGTGGGGCTGGCAGTATAGAAGAAGAGGGTTCAGCACCAAAAAATGGCTTTAGGCAGGTTAGAGTAAAAAAAAATGACTCTAACCAGATTAGCATCATTTTATGGTGCTAAACCTACCATGCCACATGACTCCTGCCTTAGAAAAGGCAGGAGTCATGCCCACCACCCCAGTGGCCAGCACAGAGGACAGGGGTCCCCTGGGCATGGCCATTGCACCCTGTGCCATGTATGGGGGCCCATTTCAGGGCGCCCTATGGCACTTTCAAAAATAAAATGCACTTACCTGTACTTACCTGGGATGGGGTCCCCCATCCTCGCAGTCCCTCTAGTGTGGGTGGTGGGTGCCCCTAGGGCCTAGGGAGGGCACCTCTGGGCTTATTCCATAGTGTTCCACCATGGAAATAGGGCCACAGGTCCCCTAACGCCTGCCCTGACCCAGGTCTTAAGCTTTCCCCCATTTTTTGACCCCTCCCTTGCACCATTTTTACATGGGAGTATGAATATGGTGTTAAGGCCATAGAGTCATTTTTGTGCACAGGAACGCCTACCTTGCATCTCATTAAGGCAAGGTAGGTTTCCACTTCCAAAAAATGACTTTAACTCCATAGATTTGGCGCTAGACGGGTCTAGCACCAAAGTATAAATATGGAGTTAGTTTTGCACTGAATTAGAGTAAAAAAAATGACGCTAATTCAGTGCAAACAGAGTATAAATATGCCCCTTAGCGTAAAAAAATGATGCTAATCTGGTCAGAATCATTTATTTTGACTCAAAACTGCCTAACGTCATTTTTTTAAAAGCTAGCCTACCCTTTGCACTGGCTTGCACCATTCCATAAATATGGTGCCCAGCTGGTGCTAAAAAATGGTGCAAGCCGGTGCAAAACTTTTTGGGGCAAAACTGCCTTAGTGCAGTTTTGCACCAAAAAGCATAAATAAGGCCCTTAGTGTGTTTACTCACCTCCTGTTGGGGTAATTGCCTAGCTAGTAATTTTGATAATTGTGTCACTAAAATAAAGTACCTTTATTTTTGTAACACTGAGTGTTTTCTTTCATGTCAGCAAGTGCTATGTGACTAGAGTTGTAGTGCATGAGCTTTGCATGTCTCCTAGATAAGCCTTCACTGCTCATCCAAAGCTACCTCTAGAGAGCCTGGCTTCTAGACACTGCCTCCATTTCACTAAGAGGGGAACCCTGGACCTAGTATTAGGTGTAACTACCATTGGTACCCACTACACACCAGGCGAGCTTCATACACGAGTCATGAAGCAGAGGTGCTTAGGAACAACCTTTGTTGATCTTAGGAGGGCTTCACAAAAGGAAAAGCCAACACAGCCATGGGAACACTTTAGGGACACAAAGTAGGCAGGCAGGCCAGCTCATCAGTGTTAGTTGAAAGTAGTAGTCCCTCCTGCAGCCGTGCAGTAAAAGGCAACAGGCCAACACAGCTAAGCAGGTAAAAAATAATGGAGGTTTCACCTATTCTCCTGGTGGCACAACACTGTCTTGGGGGGGTAAGATTCAAAGAGCAGCTGGCAGCAGGGCAACAAACAGAAAGGCAATCTACAGAGTCCTTTATTTCACCCAGCAGCAGCAGGTAGCAGGGCAACAACTGAAGAACAGTCCAGATGAGTCCTTTTGTGCAGCTCAGCAGTCCTTCTGATAGAGGTTCAGTCCAGTTCCAAAAGTGCTATAAAATCATGGGGTCAGAGCCCCTATACTTATACCCAAAAACTGTATTTGTTCAATGGGTTACTTCAAAGGCACCCTTTCAAAAGAAACACAACCCCCTTTCAACCCAGCAGGACATAGTCTATTGACGTGTAAGGTGTGAACAACCCTCCCTCTCCCCAACCCAGGAAGACTATCAGTATGCAGATGCCTCTTCTATCACACCCAGCCCCTCCTGTGTAATAGCTGTCTGGAAAGTATGCATCAAGTACAGCTGTCATTCTCCCCTAGAAGTGGATTGAAGTCAGGCTGCAAAGCAGTAGAGTTATAAGCACAGAGATGTGTTCACTTTCTAAAAGTGGCAATTCTAAAATAGCAATGTAAAATCCACCTACACCAGTAAGCAGGATTTCTCACTACCATTCCAAATGTATGCCCACACTACTACTCACAAATCTGAAATTACCGTAGGGGAATTCTCAAGGCAAATTTGTGAGAGTAGAGAAAAACAAAATAGGCTGTCACTACTAGGACATGTCACACATAAAAAGTATATGTCCTCCCTTTTACATACACAGCACCCTTCCCATAGAGGTATCTAAGGCCTACCGTAGGGGTGCTTTAGGTGCAGTAAAAAGGGTGTTTAGGGCTTAGAAAGTAGTTTGACTTCCCAAGTCAATGTGGCAGTAAACTTCGCACGCAGGCACTGCAGTGGCAGGCCTGAGACAAGTTTGAAAGGCTACTTATGTGGGTGGTGCAATCAGAGCTGCTGGCCCACTAGTAGTATTTAATTTATTACAGGCCCTGGGTATACGGTATACCACTTTACAAGGGACTTACAGGTAAAATGACTATGCCAGACAGGTGTAAGCCAATTATATAAAGTTTTAGGGGGGAGATCAGATGCACCTTAGCACTGATTAGCAGTGGAAAAGTGTCCAGAGTCCTAAAGTCCACAAAACGAGAGTCACAAAAATATGAGGAGAAAGGTAAAAAGTTTGGCGATAACCCTGCAGAAAGAGCCATTCCCAGCACTCCCCAAATTGACCCTCTTCATCCCCCCACCTCAGGAACCTCCACTGGCTCCCCATCCAGAAAAGATGCCACTTCAAGATGCTGACACATGCCTACAAGGCCCTCCACAACTTACGACAAGCACACATCAACCACTGCCTAAAATTCCACCAACCCTCCAGACACCTGTGCTCAGCCTCCTTCACCCTCGCACACACTCCCTGCTTCTTCCGAAGCCACAGTGGAGGACGGTTCTTATCCTACCTCGCCACCAAGTCCTGGAATGACCTTCCCCTCGACCTCCAAACAGCATCCTCCCTGCAGGAACTCAGAAAGGGACTCAAGGCATGGCTTTTTTTTAAACCCAGCAAGATCCCAGCACCTGGATACCCTCTTCGGTGATTAGCTGTGCTCTATTAATCCAAGTTGATTGATTGTTGCAGCGATTAGCTGGTTGCCACAGGTACTTCACATTGGCGGGTGTTGCGGGCAGTCACTGTTTGGTGCAAACAGCAGGTCATCGTAGATACTTCATGTTGGTGGGAGATGTGTTGATCGCTGCTGACACAAAGTGACTGATCGCAACCAGGAAGAGCCCAAAGCTTCAGGATTTTTACCTGTAGCTCAGTTTGTGAAGTAAGAGCACACTCTGATGCCAACCTAGCGCACAGCACCTAAGGGATCAGGACTCAACAGAAAGTCCCGAGCTTGTTGTGGCTTTGTAGCTAAAAAAAGAGGTCAGCAAACTGACCCTTAGAGTCATTTCTGGGGATCCTGGGTTCAAGACAAGGAGGTCTAGTCTTCCTTTCTCAGAAACCATGGCACTCCTTCATCTGAATCTTCCACTGGTTGAGTGTGTGCTAATGAGAGGCTCTAAGGGTGCCACATTTATACCCAGTGCAAGCCTGTGTGTGGACACCCCTATCTTTGTCTACACCCAAACTGGTGCCTGACAGTTCTGCCCCTTCCATGGGTTTGGCTCTAAACTATCTTAGATGACAAATGGCAGGCAGGTCCAGGTGTTAGCTTCATTTGCTAATGACAGAGCAGACAGATTCTAAAGTTAGGAAGGGGGTGGCCACAGCACTAAGGCTACCTTTTAAAGATCATGAAGGCTGAGTACAATCCCTGTGTCATCCTGCTCAGGAAAGGAACACCCACCCCAACAATCAAGGTCCTCTTGTTCCCAGTCTGGAAGGAATATATACCAGTGGCCAGGATATGCCCAGACGTGGGTTCCTGGCTCACTGTGCCACTGGATTCAAGCTGGCCTGGCTAATAAGGGGGTGAAACCCCAAAACCGGTCCCAGAATGCTTGTTTCCTGCCCAGGGCAGACCTGGCCTGGCAGTTTGGGTTGGACTGTTCTCATGGGGAGCAGGATCAAGACTGATTTGTTTATGGCTGGGTCCAAACTGGGGTGGCATAATGAGCAAAAGAACAATGGATTTAACCCAGATCTGTGACTGCGGGTGAGTGTTTGAAAAGTTTCAGCACTATGTCTATCATCCTTTTGTGTTACTGTAGGAATATGTACCACTCCACAGGAGAGCCATTATCAGTCATGGGACCCTAGACACCGGCAGAAAGGCACATTGTGTTTAGACAAAAACATGCTAGCTGTCTAAAAGTGTCATTTTCGGAACAATAATGTAAAATATGATTTCACAATTAAAGAGGATTTTAAGATACAAATGAAGTAAATGGAAGAAGCATTTCTTTATTGGCTCCCAAACTGAAGTCATCACATCATAAGCATGAGTCCACGAGAGAGGTGTCCCTACAACAGTCAAAAATGAGTTTAGGAGTTTTCACTGTCAGGACATATAAAACATAAGAACATATATACTATTTTTCAAATACCATGCACCATTGCCTTATGAGCCTTCAGGGCACACATGTCCAAGTATTAAAAAGGAAAGTTTAAGCCTGGCAAAAGGCTAAGTTTGCAAAGCCAACATGGAAGTTTACAAGTGCACTACAGGCTGCAGTGGCAGGCCTGAGAAATGGCACAGTGAATGCTGCAGCCCACTTGTAGTATGTAATTTACAGGGCATGTGTACATGTAGTACCAAACACTAGGGGTTATAAATAAATTAAATGTGACAATTAGGTGTATATCACTTTTATTATGTTAAGAGGGAGAGCACAAGCACTTTATCCCTAGTTAGCAGGGGGTAAGTACACAGTCTTAGTGCCAACAAAAACAGATTCAGCAAAAATAGGGTAGAGAATGCAAAATGTTTGAGGGAATAGCATGCCGAAAATGTCACGTCTAACTTGCAAATCCTGGGTAAATCTTTGTTTGCAATCAGCTTTTGCCATTGTGAAGCATTAACAATTGCTATAGGACATTGTAACAAGACTAGTCTCATGGACATTTATTTGACTCTAGATAGAAAAGGTGCGAGGCCAGCAATATGTTCAATGTTTTCTGTAGCGCATCAGTTACTACAGTAAATCTTAGGTATGTTTCATTTTATGTAGCATGTGACCATTCATGTGAAATCCATGTAAATAAAAAACTGCATGTGTTTTAAGTTGACATAGGAGAAGAGCCTAACAGTAGTTGTGTGTTCTTTTTGATATTAAAAGTCATCAGTGAAAGATTGCAGAAGATTTGAGAGAACCCCTAATGAGACAAGCTTTGTGACTACACATTGATGACATCTCTTGTGTGCCTTCTCTCATTTTCCTGACCCCATAATCCTCTTCACTTTCAGAGTGCAGTATTGCATCTATTCAGTGCTGTTGACGGGGATGAGAATGGTGGGTTTGATGTTTTTCCAGCAGCAACATTTGCATCTCCTACTCAATCGCTGGTCACATGTGCCCTGCATAAATATCACACAGGCCAAACACTTTCATTCTGTGAAAAAGCCTCTGTCAGTGCTGATACCCTTTAGGAGGCAGATTAGCTTAGAGAAAAGTTTGACATATTAGTACACAACAACCTCAACTATGTTCTTATCAGCACATGACTCTGATGTTAAAGCAAATATACATGACACCTGTAGGAAACTGTGTGACAGTAATGGGGTATATGCTTTCTTAAAACAGTTAAGTATCTTTTAGATTTATTTAAAAATATGTATTGTGTCACTGAGAAAGTGACTCTTTTTGCAGGGTCACTCTCATTATTTTGGACTGATGATGCTGGTGTTTTAACTCTTCATACAGGGAAAATGATATCAATATCCCCAGTGGGAGTGCTCTGACCCCTAGGACATAGCAACATTGACTAAGTACTAGATGGCATATTTAACTTTCCAGAAAGGCCATACCATGTGGCACAATAACTTTATCAATAAAATTGAAAAATGAAGAATTGACAGTCACCTGTGTGCTATAGCACAGGTTTTGCTATCTACGGTCCTGAAAAGTGAAACTTGACTCTAGGCCTACCTGTGTAATTTGACTCCTGCAAATTTTAAAACTATAAAGGGACCTGTCAGAATCCCCTTTTTGACAAAAAGAAGCCCTACTTTTAAATACTTTTAAAATAATAAATTAATCATTCACAAGTAGGCCTTGCAGCCCACATGGCTGGATGCCTAGTATTTAAAAGTGGGGCATGATGCTGTATGTATGTCTTAGGACTGATAAACCCACAACATTAATATAGACTGTAGAAACATTTGATATGTGGTGCTAGAACAAAGAGAGAGAGATTTACGTGTTACTGCTTGAATCCCTTTCTGGTTGATAAGGATGCAATTTATTGTCCTTTGTATTTATATTTGTGAAGCAGAACACAACAATATCACCTTTTCTGTATACATCATTTGTCAGGGTTTCAGTATATATATGTAAATAAAAAAATAGATGTTTTTTAAAATTGGTACATGCCAACATTTAATGTTGGCAAGAACACACACTGACTACCCCTCAAATGCTATTTTCTCTATAAAGGACTGTGGCTGTTCTATGAGACAAGGTACGGTGGAGTAAAAAATCATAACCCCGCTATCTCAGGTTTGAGATAAGCTTGCAGAATATTTCAAACACTATTTTTATGTTTAATAAAAATCCAAGTTAACGGTGACGTATTTGTATTTGTATTTCGCATTTATAAAGCGCATTCCGGCATGAGCATCATAGTGCTAGGAACAAAAAAGTGAGGGAGCCAAAGGACAAGGCAGAAGAAGAGAAGAGACCAAAACTACTGCGGAAAAAGCCAGGTCTTTAGCTCCTTTGTGAAGGCCATGAGATCGTGTTCTTTCCTCAGCATAGGAGGGAGCGTGTTCCAATATTTAGCTGCAGCCACTGTAAATGCCTTATCACCCCATATGGCCTTTCGAGTCTGTGATATGAAGGCCAAATTGGAGTCAGCAGATCTGAGCTGACGGCTAGGAATATACCAGCGAAGTCCCGAATTCACAAGATCCGGACTGCTGGTGTAAAGAACTTTATGTGTTAACCACATTGTCTTGAAGGCAATACGTTTCTTCATAGGCAACCAATGAAGTTGCCTCAAAGTGGCACTGGCCGAAGTGGAACAGGGGAAATTGAGTGTTAAGCGCGCTGCAGTATTCTGGATCAGTTGAAGTTTGCTAATTGACAACTTGTCACAGTTAAGAAAAAGGGCATTGCAATGATCTATTTCGAGATAACTAGAGCAAGAGATACCATTATTCGGAGCTTCAACTGTAGACAGGGAAATATTTTTCTTAAAGTTTTCAGTATCCAAAAATAGGTTTTAGTGACAGAATTGATCTGTGGTTTAAAGGATAAAGCAGTGTCAAAGATGACCCCCAGATTCTTAGTAGAATCAATCGGAGCCGGAAGATCTCCACACACTGATGGCCACCAGCGGGTGCTCCATAAATTTTTACTAGACCCAAAAAGAAGAATTTCCGTTTTGACGCCGTTCATTTTGAGCCAGTTCATTCCCATCCATCTATTAATGTCACACATACATTTGTGGAAACGGTCGGTGACTTCTTCCCAATTCCCATGAATAGGGATGATCAATTGGGTATCATCCGCGTAAGAAGAGGTCAGAAAGCCAAATGAGCGAATCAGTCTGGCCAAAGGAGCCATGTACAGATTAAACAGGGTCAGATTTTAATGACTAATTATGAAAATTGACTTTTAATAAGTTACATTTTACCTGCCTGAGACACCAGTAGAATAGCAAGTGTTATCCTACTGGCAGATGGCCCTGCCAGTGCTTTCCCTTAATGAGATGTGAAAGCTGCTCTCAGAGCAGGAAGAATGGCTTAGACATTTTGACAGGAACACCTGTGTGTATGGTATGTAACAGATGGAGAAGGTCTAGGAACTTCATTTACCTAAGAGGAACCAGGGTTAGTCCTGCCAATTCATAGTTAAGTGTAAAGGGAGACCTGGTTAAGAAACGTGTTTTGTTCTGTAGGCTCTCTATAGCTAGCTTGGCACCAGCCCAGTGAAAGGTTGGGTTCTCTCAAAACTAATTTGATGAAGCTGAAGAATTGCCTATTTCAGTAAACAAGTCACTGGTTGGCACACAGGCTCCCTTCAGGGACAGAAACAGTGGGCAAGGTTGGATTTGCCTCAGAATAGAGCCCAGTAGTATAGTCTGAATGAAAGTATATAAGGTGTGCTGAAACGTGGGAAGGGTTGCCCCTGGAATCTTATTGGTTAGGGAGTGCCATTTTTCAGGCTAGGCCTGCTGGAGCATTTTGCCTTCCAATTCAGAGACAAAGTCAAAAGGTAAAATCATTGATCAGGAGGATACGCTTGGCAAATCCGACCCCACTCCATCGCAGTTGGCCTGAAATTACACTTAGGTCTCTCTCAACCGTGAACAATGACTTTAATCATTTTTGTTTTTCATTCTTCTAATAAGAATGCTCACTTTTTACAGCCATTGACTGTGGGTGTTATGATTGTCAGCTGTGTCTCTAGGGCTTCATGGCCAATAAGCAAATGCCTTGTGAGTCAGGGGCAATACAGATGGTGCAGCAAAATGCACAGCCCAGGCACTGACTGTAAGTGCTGGCTGAGATGGTTTCACAGGACTTGCTGTGTGCACTGTAATACTGTTTACAAAGAATAGAAGCTTCTGTGTGCAATGTAAATACTGTTGACCAAGTTCAGGAAACAAAGTACTGACACATTCTCCCCTGCAATGCTATGCCTTCACAATGATATCCTTTTGTCAGTTCTCCAAGAACCTTGTGTTGGACCAAGAGGGTTATGGTAGTCAATCGGGACTTCAAGTTCAGCAGCCTTGAACAGAGGCCATCTTGGGAGGGGCTCTGGTATAAAAAGAGACCTGCTCTAAGCCATGCACTTGTTACTTAGAAGCTTATTGCTGAACCTGCCCTTTTTCAGCATCCGCTTCTGGCATTTCAGGTGGGTGCCACAGGTCTGTACAATCCTCTGGGACTCCTCAAACTGTATCAAGAAATTGGCTTGATCATGACAATAAGCGCACAGTTGCACAAGTGCCTTTTCACCTTGCTGATGATTTGATTAACCCTCTTGAGGGTGTCCTGTGTGTCAGAGGGTTTTCACACTCTCCACACTAATGTCGTTACAACTAAGGAAATGAGTTTAGAGCATACTCAGATGTACCATTGTTGAATTCTAGTCATTTGTGAAAAACCTGCAAGGAAGAGACCTGGTTTAATAATACCTGGTGAGTTTAGGCAAAGCCATTATAAATCTTCTAATAATGTACGAACTGTGATGTTAAAAGGGTGATATTAACCTCTGTTACAGAAACCTGGAAACTCGAATCCCCATGGATTTAACCCCTTCTGTGCCCAGGACGTAATGGTTATGTCCTGAGGCACAGTGCTCGTGTGCCCAGGACGTAACCATTACGTCCTAGGCACAGAGCCCAGAGGGAGCACTAGCGCTCCCTCTGTAGGGTTCCTCCCCACCCCCCCAAGGCAGGGATGGAAGGGGAAGCCCTTCCCCTTCTACCCCCGACCCCCCACCCCCGTGACGTCATCGCACGCTGACAATCACAGAGGCCTGAATTTCCTTCCCTTTGAAGTTTAGTTTTTAGTTTAGTTTTTAAAATTTATAGAGCGCATGGTGACCCAAGGGCATCCCAGCGCTAAAGCAGCATGGCACGAATAGGTGGAAAGATCGATACTAATTACAGAATAAAATAGTTCTAAGCTTTTTCATGAATAGGCGCTCCGAGGATTCATAACGGAGCTCCATGGGAAGGGCATTCCAAAGGTGGGCAGCCTTGCTGGAGAAGGAGTTGTTGCCCCAAGCTCTCTTAGACCGAGGGATGTGTGCATACCTAAGAGAGGAGGAACGTAAATTCCTAGAAGGAATATGCAGGAAAACACGTTTCCTCTGAGAGATGGGACCCTTACCATGTAGGGCCCTGTGGACAATGCAGAGAGATTTAAAAATAGATCCGTTCTTTGATGGGGAGCCAGTGAAGAGTAGAGATAGCCGATTTGGCGGACAAATATTTTGAGGAGTGAGTAAGAAGCCTAGCAGCTGCATTTTGCACTCTTTGCAGCTTCTTTATAACATAAAGTGGAGAGCTGAGGAACAAGGAGTTTCCATAGTCCAGCCGGGAAAGAATTAAGGCTTGAATGAGGATTCTTCTGGGCGTAGGAGGGAGAAGGGTGAGAATCTTTCTGAACATGCGCATGAGACCAAAACAGGTAGAGGAGACTTTGCTGGCTTGGGAGTCCATAGTAAGCCGGGGGTCAAGCATCACACCTAGAGTCTTAACTTGAGGTTTGGGGGGAGGAAGAGTACTGAAGGCGTCTGAAAGCGATGGGAGAGGAAGAGCCGGGTAACCAGTGCCCAGGACCAGAACTTCAGATTTTCCATCATTAAATTTGAGTTTGGACTCATTCATCCATTTGACGATGTCACTCATACAGCGGGAAAGGTTAGCCACCGACGAGTCTCCAGAGCTGGAGATGGACACCACCAACTGAGTGTCATCTGCATAGGTGACCAGTGACAGATTATGAGGGGCGATCACTTTGGCTAATGGTGACAGGTAAACATTAAAGAGAGTAGGGCTAAAGGACGAGCCCTGGGGGACTCCACATGCCAAAGGGAAGAGGCCAGAGAAGAAAGTACGGTCCAAAACTTGGAAGGATCTATCTTTAAGGAAGGAGGAAAACCAGGAGAGGGCGGAGCCTCCTACCCCTATATCTGATAGTCTCCAGCAGAGAAGATCGTGATCGACAGTGTCAAAAGCTGCACTTAGATCAAGCAGGATAATGGCTACGTGAGTCCCTCTCTGAGCATTTCAAAAGCCGGATTGTAAAGCAATCCGGCTTTTGAAATGCCCACTAGACACCAGGGATTTCTTTAACAAAAGGAAATTGGCATGAGGGAGCGACCCCTTGGGCAAGGGTCGCTCCCAGGGGGGCATTTTCTTTGGTGGCCTTTTCTGCCCCCCCCGGGGGCAGATCGGCCTATTATTAGGCCGATCTGCCCCCAGTGGGGGCAGAAACCTCTAGGCACCAGGGATCATTTTTTTTTTGTTTTTTTCAGAGGTGGGGAGTGACCCCTTAGGCAAGGGTCGCTCCTCTAGGGGGCAAATTATATTTAGGCCATTTCTGCCCCCTTTGGGGGCAGATTGGCCTATTTTTATGAGGCCAATCTGCCCCCAAGGGGGACAGAAACCACTAGACACCAGTGAGTTGTTTTTTTTTCTTGTGAATTTCACGCAAGGGGAGTGACCCCTTGGCAAGGGTCGCTCCCCTGGGGGGCAAATTTATTTTAGGCCATTTCTGCCCCCATTGGGGGCAGATCAGCCTATTTTAATTAGGCCGATCTGCCCCCAACGGGGGCAGAAAGCACTAGGCACTGGGGAATTTGTTTTGCGCCAATGTCACGCAAGGGGAGCGACCCCGTAGGCAAGGGTCGCTCCCTGGTAGGGTGGGGGGGCAAATTTATTTTAGGCCATTTCTGTCCCCCCCTGGGGGCAGATCGGCCTATTGTTATTAGGCCGATCTGCCCCAAGGGGGGGTAGAAACCTTTAGGCGCCAGGGCAAATATTTTTTGGGTGTTTTTTTTTGCTTGTTTGTTTTTTTAGAAATGGGGAGCGACCCATTAGGCAAGGGTCGCTCCCATAGGGGGAGAAATTGTATTTAGACCATTTCTGCCTCCTTTGGGGGCAGATGGGGCAATTTTTGTTAGGCCATTATGCCCCCATGAGGGCAGAAACCACTTAGGCACCAGGAATTGGTGTGTGTGTATGCGTGTGTTTTCTTTAGGGAGGCAGCCCCTTGGGTAAGGGTCGCTCCCCATGGGGGCACATTACTGTTGGCCATTTCAGCCCCCCACTGGGGGAAGATGGACCTATTTTTGGAAGGCCCATCTGCCCCAAGGGGGAGCAGAAAGCCCACCAGAGGCCAGGGAAGTTTTTTTTCCAAAAATAAGAGGGTGGGGGTATGGCCATACCCCCACCCCAAATAAATGGGGCCAAACTTGTTCTGCCCACTAGTGGCCAGATGGGGCAATTACCCCTGATCCACACCCGGGGGGGGGAGAAAGTCTACTAGATGCCAGGGAATTAAAAAATATATATATATATTGGGTTGGTGGCTACCAACCAGTATGGGCCTGGTTGCGCCCCCACCTCAACTGAAGGAGGTAACAGTCTTTCAGCTCTCCCCCGCACTCTAAAACATCTTATCCCATAGCAAGCAAGAAGACATTTGATTATTTTGGGTTTTAGTTTTACATTTGGGCCATGAGAACTTGGCTTACTCTCAAAATCGTTCCACTTGGAATTGTGAGAGCTGCACTTTATGGACTTTGGGACGCTGCCATGTAGAAAAATCCACAAGACCTAGACACATCTGAAAACTAAACATCTGGGTGATTCCAGGGTGGTGTGTTTCACATGTACCCGCACCATTTTTGTACCCACAATCCCCTGCAAACCTCCAACTTTGCTGGAAATCACACGTTTTTGTGATGGAACCTTCCAGAATCTGCAGGAATCCACAAAATTCCTACCACTCAGCATTGTCTCATCTATACCGATATAAATTCTGCTGTGCTTGTCAGCCTAAAAATGTTTATTTGCAAACTGCCCTTTTGGATCCCCTTTGTTCCCCCTCAATATCGACATGTTTTTGGCTCTTCCCTTTCACAAGCACTTGGCCCACCTACACAAATGAGGTATCATTTTTACCGGGAGACTGAGGGGAACATTGGGTGGTATGAAGTGTGTCCCAGTGCGGTGATCCCACACAGAAATGTGGGATTTTTTTTATTTTTTAGCTAAATTTGATATTTGCTGAGGATTCTGGGTAAGAAAACATTGGGGGATCCACGCAAGTTACACCACACTGGACTCCCTTGCGTGTCTAGTTTTCAGAAATGTCTGGGTTTGATAGGTTTCTCTAGAAGGCTGCTGAGCCCAGGACCAAAAACGCAGGTGCCCCCCTGCAAAAACAGGTAGTTTTGTATTTGATAATTTTGATGTATCCAGATAGTGTTTTGGGGCGCTAGTGAGGTGCCATTTTAATCCTCTCAGATTCCAGAACTTTCTGTCACCGAAATGAGAGGGGAAAAAGTGTTTTTTTGGTCAAGAGGTTTGCAAGGGATTTGGATAACAGAACCTGGTCAGAGCCCCACAAGTCACCCCATCTTGGATTACCCTAGGTGTCTAGTTTTCAGAAATGTAAAAAAACACCTCTGTTTTCTGTGAAAAAATGTGATGTGCCCATGTTGTGTTTTGGGCCATTTGCTTTCGTGGACGTTAAGGCCTACCCTCACAAGTGAGGTACCATTTTTATAGGGAGACTTGGGGGAGCGCTGGGTGGAAGGAAATTTGTGGCTTCTCTCAGATTCCAGAACTTTCTGTCACCGAAATGAGAGGAAAAGGTGTTTTTTTGGTCAAATGTTGAGGTTTGCAAAGGATTCTGGGTAACGGAACCTGGTCAGATCCCCACAAGTCACCCCATCTTGAATTCCCTTAGGTGTCTAGTTTTAAAAAATGCACTGGTTTGCTAGGTTTCCCCAGGTGCCGGCTGAGCTAGAGGCCAAAATCCACAGGTATACACTTTGTAAAAAACACCTATGTTTTCTGTGAAAAAATGTGATGTGTCCATGTTGTGTTTTGGGCCATTTCCTTTTGTGGGCGCTAGGCCTACCCACACAAGTGAGGTACCATTTTTTATCGGGAGACTTAGGGGAACACTGGGTGAAAGGAACAGAACCTGGTCAGAACCCCACAAGTCACCCCATCTTGGATTACCCTAGGTGTCTATTTCTCAAAAAAGGAACTGGTTTGCTAGGTTTCCCCAGGTGTCGGCTGAGCTAGAGGCCAGAATCCACAGGTAGGCACTTTGTAAAAAAACACCTCTGTTTTCTGTGAAAAAATGTGATGTGTCCATGTTGTGTTTTGGGCCATTTGCTTTCGTGGACGCTAGGCCTACCCTCACATGTGAGGTACCATTTTTATAGGGAGACTTGGGGGAGCGCTGGGTGGAAGGAAATTTGTGGCTTCTCTCAGATTCCAGAACTTTCTGTCACCGAAATGAGAGGAAAAAGTGTTTTTTTGGTCAAATTTTGAGGTTTGCAAAGGATTCTGGGTAACGGAACCTGGTCAGATCCCCACAAGTCACCCCATCTTGGATTCCCTTACGTGTCTAGTTTTAAAAAATGCACTGGTTTGCTAGGTTTCCCCAGGTGCCGGCTGAGCTAGAGGCCAAAATCCACAGGTATGCACTTTGTAAAATACACCTCTGTTTTCTGTGAAAAAATGTGATGTGTCCATGTTGTGTTTTGGGCCATTTCCTTTCGTGGGCGCTAGGCCTACCCACACAAGTGAGGTACCATTTTTATCAGGAGACTTAGGGGAACACTGGGTGAAAGGAACAGAACCTGGTCAGAGCCCCACAAGTCACCCCATCTTGGATTACCCTAGGTGTCTATTTCTCAAAAAAGGAACTGGTTTGCTAGGTTTCGCCAGGTGTCGGCTGAGCTAGAGGCCAGAATCCACAGGTAGGCACTTTGTAAAAAAACACCTCTGTTTTCTGTGAAAAAATGGGATGTGTCAACGTTGTGTTTTGGGCCATTTCCTTTCATGGGCGCTAGGCCTACCCACACAAGTGAGGTACCATTTTTATCGAGAGACTTGGGGGAACGCTGTGTGGAAGGAAATTTGTGGCTCCTCTCAGATTCCAGAACTTTCTGTCACCGAAATGAGAGGAAAAAGTTTTTTTTTGGTCACATTTTGAGGTTTGCAAAGAATTCTGGGTAACAGAACCTGGTCAGATCCCCACAAGTCACCCCATCTTGGATTCCCTTAGGTGTCTAGTTTTCAAAAACGCGCTGGTTTGCTAGGTTTCCCCAGGTGCAAACTGAGCTAGAGGCCAAAATCCACAGGTAGGCACTTTGCAAAAAACACCTCTGTTTTCTGTGAAAAAATGTGATGTGTCCACGTTGTGTTTTGGGCCATTTCCTTTCGTGGGCGCTAGGCCTACCCACACAAGTGAGGTACCATTTTTATCGGAAGACTTGGGGGAACGCTGGGTGAAGGAAACTTGTGGCTCCTCTCAGATTCCAGAATTTTCTGTCACCGAAATGAGAGGAAAAAGTGTTTTTTGGTCACATTTTGAGGTTTGCAAAGGATTCTGGGTACCAGAACCTGGTCAAATCCCCACAAGTCACCCCATCTTGGATTCCCTTAGGTGTCTAGTTTTCAAAAACGTGCTGGTTTGCTAGGTTTCCAAAGGTGCCGACTGAGCTAGAGGCCATAATTCACAGGTAGGCACTTTGTAAAAAACACCTCTGCTTTCTGTGAAAAAATGTGATGTGTCCACGTTGTGTTTTGGGCCATTTCCTTTCATGGGCGCTAGGCCTACCCACACAAGTGAGGTACCATTTTTATCGGGAGACTTGGGGGAACACTGGGTGAAAGGAACAGAACCTGGTCAGAGCCCCACAAGTCACCCCATCTTGGATTCCAATAGGTGTCTATTTTTCAAAAAAGGAACTGGTTTGCTAGGTTTCCCCAGATGTCGGCTGAGCTAGAGGCCAAAATCCACAGGTAGGCACTTTGTAAAAAAACACCTCTGTTTTCTGTGAAAAAATGTGATGTGTCCACGTTGTGTTTTGTGCCATTTCCTTTCGTGGGCGCTAGGCCTACCCACACAAGTGAGGCACCATTTTTATCGGGAAACTTAGGGGAACACTGGGTGGAAGGAAATTTGTGGATCCTCTCAGATTCCAGAAGTTTCTGTCACCGAAATGAGAGGAAAAAGTGTTTTTTTGGTCACATTTTGAGGTTTGCAAAGGATTCTGGGTAACAGAACCTGGTCAGATCCCCACAAGTCACCCCATCTTGGATTCCCTTAGGTGTCTAGTTTTCAAAAACGTGCTGGTTTGCTAGGTTTCCCCAGGTGCCGACTGAGCTAGAGGCCATAATTCACAGGTAGGCACTTTGCAAAAAACACCTCTGTTTTCTGTGAAAAAATGTGATGTGTCCATGTTGTGTTTTGAGACATTTCCTTTCGTGGGCGCTAGGCCTATCCACACAAGTGAGGTACCACTTTTATCGGGAGACTTGGGGGAACACAGAATAGAAAAACAAGTGTTATTGCCCCTTGTCTTTCTCTACATTTTTTCCTTCCAAATGTAAGGCAGCTAGTATGGGCACCCCGGAATTCAGAGATGTGCAAATACCCACTGCTTCTCGACACCTTATCTTGTGGCCATTTTGGAAATACAAAGGTTTTCTTGATACCTATTTTTCACTTTTTATATTTCAGCAAATGAATTGGTGTATACCCAGTATAGAATAAAAACCCATTGCAAGGTGCAGCTCATTTATTTGCTCTGGGTACCTAGAGTTCTTGATGAACCTACAAGCCCTATATATCCCCGCAACCAGAAGAGTCCAGCTGGCGTAACGGTATATCGCTTTCAAAATCTGATATCGCAGGAAAAAGTTACAGAGTAAAACGTGGAGAAAAATGGCTGTTTTTTTCACTTCCATTTCAATATTTTTTTATTTCAGCTGTTATTTTCCATAGGAAACACTTGTAGGATCTACACAAATGACACCTTGCTGAATTCAACATTTTGTCTACTTTTCAGAAATGTTTAGCTTTCTGGGAACCAGCATTGGTTTCTCACCCATTTTGGTCACTAACTGGAAGGAGGCTGAAAGCACAAAAAATAGTAAAAATGGGGCATGTCCCAGTAAAATTTCAAAATGGTATTCATGTTCCTGAAAGCTGGGAAGATGGTGATCTTGCCACCGCAAACCCTTTGTTGATGCCATTTTCAGGGAAAAACCACGAGCTGCCTTCTGTAGTCCTTTTTTCCCATTTTTATTTTTTTAAATTCACTGTATTTTGGCTAATTTCTTGGTCTCCTTCAGGGGAAGCCACAAAGTCTGGGTACCTCTAGAATCCCTAGGATGATGGAAAAAAAGGACGCAAATTTGGCGTGGGTAGCTTATGTGAACAAAACGTTATAAGGGCCTAAGCGTGAACTGTCCCAAATAGCCAAAAAAAGGCTCGACACAGGAGGGTTAAAAGGCCTGGCAGTGAAGGGGATGAAGCAATAGCTTTGTGTTATGTACTTCTGTTTAAGATTGCCCCATGTGAACTATTTGTGTTTGGTAAATGTCAATAGAAAAACTAAAACATGTCATTAGTTTACCACCCTAGAGCTCGTCCCCCTGTCTTGGAGCACACCCCTATTTAAGATTCATCAAGAACGTTCACAGCAGGTGAATTAGATTATTAGTACATAGAAGTAATTGCATCAGGGGGAAAGGGAAGCTAGATCATTGTCTTCTTTCTTTTCCCAGATCTCCCTCTCAGCTGTCCCTTCCCCTACATTATTATCCTCATCTGGCCTCTCCAATAGTCTGTTCCATTATGGTAGGCAGACTTGGTGGTGCCTGGAGATGGACCTCTGTATTGTCATGCAACTCTGAGGAACTCCACGGGCATTGTGACAGTGGGATTGTTATTGGGTTGTATTTTGTCTTTTTAATTATTTTGTTACGATTCAATATGTTCCAAACATTTCCTTAAGTTAAACTTGTCTGCTCTGTGCCACAAGTTCCAGGGGTTGAGCCCAAGTTCTGCACATCTGGGCAAAGGTTGTGGGCACACTATGACATAGGAAATATGCCTTCTTTGTACCATCACCCCAGTATTTTCACCTCTTGCTGGACCCTATCTTTTTGCTGGTGTTAGAAATCTGTGTGCCTCACCCCTGCTAACCAGTTGTAAAGTGTCTGTGCTACATTCTTAGACATGGTTGAATTAGCACATTAGTTGTTGCAATCTACCAATGGCATTTGACTTTCAGGCCCTGGGTACACATTGTACATCATATATTCTTAACTTACAGGTAAATAAATATACCATCCAGGAGCACAGGTCGCTACCCGTTAGCATGGGTAAAGAACAGAGAATCCTAAAGTCAGCAAAACATATAGCGTCCAGCAAAGGCAAACCATCTGGGGAAACCACATGGAAAAGGTGGATTTCCTAAATTCTCCACATCATGTTTTGACATGGTGACCCCCTTCCTGCAATACAGCTGTTTACTATTTGGGCAGGATGGGAGTCTATCCCAAGTGATAGGAGGAAAATTCTGTTATGTCCAACTCACAACAAAAGACAGATAACACTTTCTGGCATCACCCAATTATCTGACAGAAACAAAGTACAGCTGGGGTGGTCAATCTGGTTGGTCAGGAGAAGTGCACTCGTATGCTCATTTCTGTGAGTTCAGGAAATGGACTTATATGTAGATATAGAGTTTAGTAAAGTAGAGGTACTGTCTGTGGATTCTCTTTGTTGCTCTCCTCCCTCCTATGTCAATGTCCACCCACTACCATTGCAGTCTACTCTGGCAGTCTCACTGTTTCTTCCTCCCTCTGTTCCTCCTAGTAAACTTATCTTATATGTCTGCTCAGCACAATCAATGCTTCCCCTTTGAAAACACTCAATGTGACCAAAGACCACTACAGATATTCATTTATTTCTTTTTCTCTAGCATTTAACAACCATGTATGCTATCCTTGCTCTGGAAATGTTGGGAACCCAAAATATAAAGTGTGACTTGCCTTCTTCTGATCCCATTTTGATTTCTCTTTTTGATTATCTCTTTCTGACTTAATCTTACTTTTGCTTTGGGTAATCAATAGTTCATGAAATGATTCTACTTATTTTCATTTGTATCCCTATGCTCATTCTGCCAATCCTGCTCTCCTTTCTGAGCCACTTGCCAGTCAAGACTGCCCTTTTATCTGTGATGGAAAAATGGAAACTAGGCCTTCCATTTAGATGATGGCCAAATGAAAAAAGAGAGCAGGACTTCAGGAAGAGCAAATGTTTAAGATATCCCTGCTAAATGTAGAGTTGTCACATTATTATTTTCTACTACACCCTCCCCCGGTCACGTGTTTCCCTTCTTGCTTCCGTGCCACTTTTGGTTTTGCTCAAAGGAAGATGTGTTTTCATGGAATTTGGAATGTTCCTTGTCTTTTCTGCCCTCCAACAGCAACTGAAACCTGTGATTTTAATTCCAGATTACATTTTTGACTTTATTCATGATAATGATATTAGTTTCTTGCAAAGCATGCATGTTATGTGTGCAAATGTAACATGGAGCTTGATTGACTGAGTCCTTTAGCATTGGGGGAAGAGACCACAGACAAACTAGTGTTTGTGGCTATCTTAGCATCTTGTTATTTGTACTGAAGTTGTCGATGTTAAGGGTGATAGATTTTGATGATTTGTCTGGAAACACTTGGGGCCTCATTCCGACGCCAGGGCCGGGGACGGAGGAAGCACCGCCAACAGGCTGGCGGTGCTTCTGGGGCAATTCTGACTGCGGCGGTAAAGCCGCGGTCAGAAAAGGGGAACCCCCCCTGCCCCAGGGAATCCTCCACGGCGGCGCTGCAAGCAGCGCCGCCATGTGGATTCCGACCCCCTTGCCGCCAGCCTGTTCAGGCTGGCGGAAACGGGTGTCGTGGGGCCCCTGGGGGCCCCTGCAGTGCCCATGCCAGTGGCATGGGCACTGCAGGGGCCCCCTACCAGGGCCCCAGCAAGATTTTCAGTGTCTGCCTAGCAGACACTGAAAATCACGACGGGTGCCACTGCACCCGTCGCACACCAGAAACTCCGCCGGCTTCATCGTTGCTGGGGCTTTCCCGCTGGGCGGGCGGGCGGCCTTTTGGCGGTCGCCCGCCCGCCCAGCGGGAAAGTCAGAATGACCACCGGAATGACCCCCTTGGTGTGTTCTAAAAAACGTTTTGGAAAGCAATAAATCCTGAGATAATCCACAGTCAAGGAGATAGCTTTGCAATTATAAAGTTCCTTTTTTATTTGCTGCACCAGGTTGAACCCATTTCTGGGGATCGCCTCAGTTACTGTGTCCCGGGAGCCCACCCCCGAGACACAGTAGTCTTGCTGCCAGCACTAGTGTTGGCAAGGAAACGTGTTTGCTACTGCCTGGTAGGAGTATTTTTAAATCTTTCGCCAAATAGGAACAAAAATATCCCGGCAAGACTGCTCCCACTCGACAAGAGATTTAAACATGCTGCCACCAGCTAGGAGCAGATTTCTGTTCTGTTTCCCTGCCTGCACTCCTGCATATTGCTCCCAAACCAGAGGGATCATGCATAATTAGTTACTTTCCCCAGGTGGGAGCAATGCCAGTATGTGCACTATGCGGGGAGCCAGCTAGAGCCACAGGGTTCCTGGGACAACCCCTCTTGCCCCCAACGTGAACTTTGTGGGTGCCCCAAGTGGGCACCAATCTTGTAAACTACAACAAAGGCTGCCCATCTAGGATCCTGGGCTATTTACTATATATAAAATACTGGTTCTTATCTATAATATCTTAATAATATTAATATAGAAAGCACAATAGCTCTGATTAGTTTTGCAACAGAATTTACAGATAGACAGGCCTCTCTCTCATTCCAATGCAAGGAATAATTGTATAAAGTGCATATATGAACACATATTTACATTCAACCCAACACAATACTTGTCCTCTTGTTGTATTTCTAAAGAGCCCCACAACTTCAAACCTGTACCATATAATGACATCTATATAAAGTGTAAAACAAAAAAGATTTCAAACAATTGACAGTACAAGACTCAACAAAAAACAATGTAATTTTTTTGCCATAAATCACAAGGCAATATTTGAGTTTGTTATGGCGTAGTTGATGATGTTTCAACTCTCTATATAATGCAGGCTCTCATCAGGACATCGTGGGTAGTGAAGGGACACCTTTCAAAAGTGGAATCCAACGTGAACGTGCATATCCCAAAGTGTCAAAATGTTACTCACAAGGGGGAGCTATACACTGCTTCCCCCTTGAAAAAATCAGAGTGGGCAATCACTAAGAATAAAGAGGCTTGATAAAACTCCAGTTATATGCGCTTTTCCATCAAAAAGCCAGAATATTAGCAAGGTGTTGTATAGCCAAAAGCAGTAACTGGCTTTCTAATCAAGAAATTTAAACTGCACAGTATACAGTATCTCACACCATGCATATGAATGATAACTCACCCATTACACAAGACACAAAAGAGGCTCAATGGCCTTCTGATTAAAGATCGTAAACTTCGGACTGCAGAGAGTTCGAAGTCCCACACCGCACATGTTGCTAATGGCATATAAGACCCGCCTAAAATGCGAGTTCTCAAACCGGCACAATGGCCCGATAAAGGAACCAAACTAGCATGTTACTCTCACATGTCAACCCAGGGGATGGGGTGCCTTGGGCACGGTAAGAGTCAGGGAGGCTATGCAGCCCCTCCCCCCTTTTTTTGTTGGTTTTGACCCCAGGAGATGAGGTCTCTGAGGTGCTCCTCCCCTTGTTTTATGAACTTTTGCCTCAGGTGATGGGGTTCCCATGGCCTAAATACCCTTGGAGAGGGGGCCAGGCTGATCCCCTCCTCCTTTTAAGGGAATTTGGCCACAGGGGTTGTGGTTCCTGGGGCTTAATAAGGCTCAGAGACAGGGACCGTATGGCCCCTCTGCTTAGAATTATTCTGTTGGGGATTGTGTCTCTGGGCCCTAATAAAGATCAGGGCTGGTGGCCCAGCAGCCCCCTCCCCTTTTTAATTAAATTTGGCCCAAGGGGATGCAGTCCCCAGGGCCTAATGAGGCTCAGGGAGGGGAGCCATGCTGTCTGCTTCTTTTTCATGGAATTTCACCCTTGGGGAAGAGGTTGTCAGGGTCTAATAACTTTCAGGGACAGGGACAGTACGGCCCCCTTCCCATTTTAATGGGATTTGGCCCCAGGGGACTGGGTCCCCATGGACTAATAAGGCTCTGAGATGTGACCCACTTTGCCACTCTGCTTCAAATGTGGCCTTTGGGCTGTAATTTGGCCACCATAGCCTTGAGGAGAGGTCCACAGGGCCCCCTCCCATTTGTTTAATAGAATTTGGCCCTGTATGTGTGGTTCCCAAGGGCCTATTAAGGCTCGGGGAGGGTCCTACCTGCCCTCCTCTTGTTTTTATTAGAATTGGGGCCAAGAAGGATCAGGGAGTGGGGACACATGCCCTTCCCCTTACTTATGTAATTTGAATCTGGGGGTGCAGCTCTATTCCCTTGGTCATCAGGTATGGGGTCCCTGGGACCAAATAAGGCATGAGGTGTAGTGAATGCCCCTTCCCCTCAGAATCCTACCCTAGGGAATGGGGTCCCTGGTGACCCCTAAACAAAATATGCGCCAGGAAGACGGTTTTCCACAGCTCGAAAGCCAACCATTTGGTGCCCCTACCTATGGTGGGTTGGCTGCCTGTGGGGATGAGTTGGGCAGGCCAGGCCCTGTAGCCACCCCACCCCACTGTGCCTGGGCAAAGGCTGTGTGCAGCACTGGGTTGGCTGTCTGCAGGTGATTGGACGCACGGCCTGCGGCCAACCCCACACTGGGAAAGACCAAAGGGTGGCAAACAAGTCATGCATGGCAGAGTGTTAGCTTTACATATGGTAACAAAATATTTCTTTCTATACAAATACGATTAGGAATTCTTTTTATGTTTTACTTTACATTATATTCACGAGGGGCCAGAGGTTGTAATTTCCTTGGGCCATGAGTTATAGTTACTTAAGTTAACTATACCTTTGTGAATTTCTGTGGTTTTTAGAGTTTAAAACGTTGTTTCCAAAGACAAAGCATTTTTTGTTTTGCTAATAATTTTGGTACAGTTTGGCAAATCTTCATGAACTGTTCTACTACACAAGTTAGTTCAACTGTTAGTTCAGCTGCTGTGTGCAAAGTGTTAGGGTGATTTGTCAACCAGGGGCTGAGAAAAAGAAGGGGGTCCAAAAAAACCTTTTCCCCATGCAATGTCAATGGGGATTTTGCAATGTTTAGACTCAGCCCGAACTGCTAAATGGAATTACAGCAAATTTGGCAGAAAGCTAGATCTTGGTCTAGTTAAAGCACCTTTTGTACTTTGATGTAAATCTGTTCGGTAGTTTTGGAGTTATTAAAGAAACAAACATTTGCATATCTAGGGACGCAGATCCTTCGTTAATCCACCTGTGGAGTATCCGATGATCCAGACGAAAAGCATGGTCCTGATTGGTTCGCTACATCCTGAATGGAAAGTTGTAGCCACCATTTTTTTTGTCGCATGGCCCAGGAAAGGTAAAAATAAAGTGTAAATGTACATAAGGAGTCAGGATAAAGATGCTGCACAGGCTGCACCAACAAGAGTGTAAAATTAAGGACTATTACTGAAGTAAGTAATATCATGCACTGCATTAACCAATGCTGCATTTTGGCAAATTGAGTGCTGGGATGTAAGGCAGTGTCCTCCCTTCCCCTTTCTGTGTGAAAAGGCTCCCTTGAGCAACTGAGCTGATGAGCTTGTGTTGATGCACCTGTGCCCAGTGAGCGGCACAGACCCCTGAGAAGACTTTGGGTAGCATTTCCAACACCCCCCAAATTAATCGTTGCTCTCTACTGATGAAGAAATTTATCTAGAAACACAAGTCTAGAATTGCACAGCATAGGCTGCACCAACAAGGGTGAAAAGTTGAGGACTAATACTAAAGTAAGTGTTTTCATGCACTGCATTAGCATCATGCATTGGTGCAAATTGAGTGCTGGGATGTGAGGCAGTGTGTTCCCACACCCATTCACCTTGTGTAAGATGTAGATCACATATTTATATTTTACAAAGATAGGTAAGTGGGCTACTGCTTTCGATATAGAAATGCTTTTTTACTTCCAGTTCATTAGTTGTTTTAATATAGCATAGTGAGCTATGAAATAGAATCAAGGTGCTGCATGCACACCTTATTATGTTTTTGTCAACTAGTCATTATACTAAGGTTGCAAAGAAGGGCTCCTCTGGGTATTAACAATGTCTTATGAGCAGCCACTGACGCCATACGCTTCATACTGGACCACAGAGGCACAGCCGCATTCATCCTCCTCGACCTCTCTGCTGCATTTGCCACCGTCTCCCACAGACTGCAATACGCTGGCATTCGAGACAAAGCCCTTAACTGGATCAGGTCCTTCCTTACCGGAAGAACACAATGGGTCTGACTACCACCGTTCACATCAGAACCTGAAAACATTTGCTGATAAGTGCCCCAAGGATCCTCACTCAGCCTGATGCTTTTCAACATCGACATGGCCCTGTTCGATAAGATCACCAAACAACATGAGCTAATCATAGGCCCTCATTACAACATTGGTGGTAAATCCCGCTTACCGCCGTGCAGAAGACCGCCCACACACCACTGCGGCGGCGGAATTCCGCTATAGCTATTATGACCCACAGCTCGGAATCTGCCAAAATCTAGACACCCTCCCAAGTCCGCCACACCAAAGGTCAGGGATAAACTGGCGATGACAAAACCTCCACCGTCACGCCAACAGGAATACGCCCACACTATCACAACACACGAATCCACGCAGCAGTCTTTCAACCGCGGTATTCCATTGGCGGTACTCACCCCGCGCTCAAAATACACACACATTTACAAAACACAACCACATTGGACAAATCGAAATATACACACCTGATACACATACACACATCACTCCCACACACCCAATACAATATAAAACACACACCCACATCACCCACAAACCCCTACAACAAAAATTGAGAATGAAGCACAGAGAGAGACACCACCATTAACAAACCAGCATCCACAGGCACACAACACCATCACTCACACAACATCCACGCACCTCACACAACACACACAAACACAACCCCTCACACATCACAACACACACCACCTCACACATCACCGACACCACCCCATGGCACTGCAAAGACACCCCAGGGGAGGAGCTCAGGGTCATGGTGGAGTAAATCGTCCAGGTAGAGCCACAGCTATTCGGATCACAGGTGCAGCACACCTCCATTGCTAGGAATATGGAGCTATGGCACAGAATCGTGGACAGGGTCAACGTAGTGGGACAGCATCCAAGAACTAGGGATGATATCAGGAAGAGGTAGAACGACCTACGGAGGAAGGTGCGTTCCGTGGTCTCAAGACACCAGATTGCAGTACAGAGGACTGGCGGCGGACCCCCACCTCTTCCCCCACAACTAACAACATGGGAGGAGCAGGTCTTGGCTATACTGCATCCTGAGGGCCTCGCAGGAGTAGCTGTAGGAATGGACTCTGGTAAGTCAAATCTTAACTATTACATCCCCCACCCTACTTGCAGGGTATCACATACCCCCACCCTCACCCCCATCACTCCAACACCTCACGTATGTCCCACTATCACAAACCACCCATCCCAACACCAAGCCCTGCATGCAACACCAAAGCATGGACACCGATCACCAAAGCATGTCCACTACAGATACCCACACAGATCCCCAAACAAAATATCACACAAGGTCCTACACAAGAATGTAAGCACTGGGGTACAGGGTCACCCACCCATTGCACACAATGGCACACACAGATGCAATAATCATGCCTTTACACCCCTGCAGGACCCCTACCCAACGCCATCGGACAGGAGGTTCCAGACATGTCCATCCCCCCTCACAGAAGAGGCCCACAGTGCTGACAGCAGCTCTGTCCAATTGGATCTAGATGACCAGCCTGACCCATCTGGGACCTCAGGACAGTCGGATCCCCACACACTGGCACATGCCACCACAGAGCCTCCCCCTCAGGAAACACCAGCACAGCACCCACCCAGCGGGCCCATCCCCCTGTCCCCAGGACACGTCAAGCAGCAGTGTGTCCACCACCACAGGGAACCCAGGCAAACCCACAAATCCAAGAACATCAGGGACCTGGGGGCAGTGTCAGTGGGCACACGGTGCAGTGGACAGAGGCACAGGAAAACAGGGGAACTGGGAGGACTGCTGTGCTACAGGGGGAGGACAGGCCCAAGGAACCCACTTTCCACGAGGTCCTCTCCAACATCATGGGAGCGTATCATCATTCCCAGGAGACGATGGCAACGGTACTGGCCAAGTTTCAGGAGACCCAGCATCTGCAGGAGGAACAGTATTTGGGGATCAGGGAGGAACTCAAGTCCATCAACACCACCCTGGTCACCATTGTAGGGATGCTGAAGGACATTGGGAATACCAGGAGGGACACTGTAGCACAACAAGGGGCCCCTGACACTAGCCTCGATGATGAACTGCCCACCACCTCCGCCAGCGCTTGCGGACAGGAGGCTCCACCACAGGACCATGACACCAGCACCCCACACCCTGCAGATGGCGAACCACCCCGCAAATGGTCCCTGACATCCAGGCACAAGACAGAGAACAATGCCAAGACCTCCACCAAGAAATGAGACCACCCTGAATGTCATCCTTCTGTCCCACTTCGTCACCCTGTCCATCCTTAAACTGCTCTAGTTCCACTTCCTATGCCCCTTTGGACAATGCATCTGTGAGACAAATAACTGGACTCTGTCATGGACATTCCTCCACCATCACCCCTGACCATTTTACAACCCCATCCACTAATTTGCACTTAAATAAACACCCTTGAATCACAAAACAATCTGGAGTCAGTCTGTGCTTTCACAAATGTGTATTTGCAATAACTGAGGAAAATAGCAATGTCCGTTGTATTGTCAACATACCTATGTCACACAGCTCTAGTCCATGAGGTAACATAGCAGAGGTCACACAGTGGGTTCCACATCTGTGAAATGGAAAGGCAAAGTGACAGGTCAGGGTCCATACACTGGGTGAAAGTGACAGACATATGATAGGTCTTACAATTGTATGAGATGTAGGAGGCAGTGATATCTTCTTACCTGTGTCTCACTGGAAGTATTGCTGGATCACGTTGCCTCTGTTGTCGATATCCTCTTCTTCTGCCTCCTCTTCTTCACTTTCCAAGGGCTCCACAGCTGCCACAAGACCTCCTTCTGGACCATCCTCCTGCAGAAAAGGCACCTGTCGTCGCAAAGCCAAGTTGTGCAGCATACAGCAGGCCACGATGATCTGGCACACCTTCTTTGGTGAGTAGTACAGAGAACAACCTGTCATATGTAGGCACCGGAACCTGGCCTTCAGGAGGCCGAAGGTTCTTTCTATAATCCTCCTAGTTCACCCATGTGTCTCATTGTAGCATTCCTCTGCCCTTGTCCTGGGATTTCCCACTGGGGTCAGTAGCCATGACAGGTTGGGGTACCCAGAGTCACCTGCAAATATCGAGGGACAACTGTTAGACACACACAAACCCGTAGGGACAAGCCCAGACCCAGACAACTATTCACAGGGTATAGGGTCCTTGTCCTCCCCTATTAGCCACACACGGTGCCTCTGGAGTTGCCCCATCACATAAGGGATGCTGCTGTTCCTCAGAATGTAAGCGTCATGCACTAAGCCAGGAAACTTTGCGTTCACATGGGAGATGTACTGGTCGGCCAAACACACCATCTGCACATTCATTGAATGGTAGCTCTTCCAGTTTCTGTACACCTGTTCACTCCTGTGGGGGGGTACCAAGGCCACATGTGTCCCATCAATGGCACCTATGATGTTGGGGATATGCCCCAGGGCATAGAAGTCACCTTTCACTGTGGGCAAATCCTCCAACTGAGGGAAAATGATGTAGCTGCGCAGGTATTTCAGCAGGGCAGACAACACTCTGGACAACACGTTTGAGAACATCGGCTGGGACATCCCTGATGCAATGGCCACTGTTGTTTGAAAAGACCCACTTGCCAGGAAATGGAGTACTGACAGGACCTGTACTAGAGGGGGGATTCTTGTGGGATGGCAGATAGCTGATATCAGGTCTGGCTCCAACTGGGCACACAGTTCCTGGATTGTGGCACGATCAAGTCTGTAGGTGACTATGACATGTCTCTCTTCCATTGTCGACAGGTCCACCAGCGGTCTATACACCGGAGGATGCCGCCATCTCCTCACCTGCACCAGCGGACATGCCCAATGGACGAGAACAGTGAGCACAGAGTCAGCCAACACTGAGGTAATAAAAAAAGAATTGATTGCATACATTTGTCAATCCGCTATGTGCCTGCCTCTGTGTGTATGCAAGGCCTAGATATGTGTGACACATTTAAAAATAATGCTGTGTGGCCCCCTGAAATGGCGGCTGCCTGACCTGTAATGTGGGACAAGGGGATATGAGGTAACTGCGCTGGCGTTGCACACCGTCGCGGTAGGTGGTCGAAGACTGCGGTGCAATCATGCATTGGTTAACATTGGGCCCTATGGGTCCCAGGAGCCAATGACGATGTACGCCGGTGGTGACGGTACGCACTGCCGCGGATGTGACCACCATTTTCTGTCTGTTCACTCACTTGATACCAGACCTTCGACAGGAGAGGACCTACACTGCAAGTGCTGCTGTGACCTGTGTATGGAAGCGACGATGGCTCATGTGTCTGGGGAAAAGGCCCCTGCCTTTACTTTAGAAGAGTTAGAGAAGTTAGTAGATGGGGTCCTCCCCCAGTACATGCTACTCTACGGTCCTCCAGACAGACAGGTGAGTACACTGTGAGCATGCTGTATGGGCAATGCCTGTTTGGAGTGGTGTGGATGGAAGATACAGAGGGGGTGGGACTGAGGCCTGCATGAGCGGACAGTGAGTGTATGTGTGCCAGGACAAAGGTGGGAAAATGGGACAATGACTGTGATGGTCCGGACGGTTAAAGTTTTTCCTTTTCCCCTGAACTATTCCTCTAGGTCAGCGCCCACCAGAAGAAGGATATTTGGCGTGCCATCGCCAAGGACGTCCGGACCATGGGCGTCCACCACAGACGGAGCACCCACTGCCGTAAAAGTTAGGAGGACATTCGCCGCTGGAGCAAGAAGACGGTGGAGGCCCAGCTGGGGATGTCCTCCCAACGTGGGAGGGGTGCCCGTCACACCATGACCCCCCTGATGTTCCAGATCCTGGCAGTGGTGTATCCCGAGTTGGATGGGCGCTTGAGGGCATCACAGCAGCCACAAGGGGGTGAGTACCGTCACATCCATCTGACTCTGCGTGCCCTACAAGGTGTTTGGTTGGGGGAGGTGGTCAGTGGGTTACCCTAGGCCAGGGCAAGCTTTGTAGGCAAGGACCCTTTGTGAGGCAGGCTATGTGGTACCCCAACCCCACCAGTGGTAAGAGCCATCTACACCTAGTCAGGCTCCTGTGACTTCCATGTGTGCAGCAATCGGGCATAGGCCTTGTACCCCATGTCCCTGTGATTAATTTGGAAACTCTAAGTGCATGGCGTAGGGCAGAGGGCTGCTGTGTCTGTAAAGTCCGCCAACGGTAGAGGTAATGCATGCACTGAACATGTCTTTCTTCTTTATCCCCCCCTTTTTGTGGTCTCCCTGTTCTTGTGTGCGTTAGCATAATCAGGCGGAGGAGCAGTGCCACCGGAGCAGGAGGGAGCTGCATCCCACATGGCCCTGGAGAGGTACAGCCACCACCCCCCCTACCAGCACCACCCTCCCAGCAGCCCCTTAGCGTGTGTCCCGTGGCCGCTCACCCAGGAGGGTGGGCATGTCCCTCGCCCCAGGCATGTCAGGCCCTGCCCAGTCAGCCCTGCTGCCCTCAGTGAGGAGGCTATTGACCTCCTGAGATCCCTCACTGTTGGGCAGTCTACCATTCTGAATGTCATCCAGGGTGTAGAGAGGCAGTTGCAACAAACAAATGCATACCTGGAGGGCATCCATTCTGGCCAGGCAGCCCAACAGTGAGCATTTCAGGCTCTGGCCTCTGCACTGATGGCAGCCATTGCCCCTGTGTCCAGCCTCCCCCCTCCAACTTCCTCCAGCCAGACCCAATCCCCTGTACCAAGCACACCATCAGACCAGCATGCACACACATCAACACACAAGGGTGGCTCTGGCAAACATAAACACCACACATCCCACAGGCACTCACACAAGCATCATACCCGTGCACACATACCAACATCCACTGTCTCCACTGTGTCCCCCTCCTCCATATCTCCCACCTCCCTCCCTGTCACGTCTCCACTCACACTAGCATGCACTACATCCTCAGCCACTACCTCCATCATCAGCACTCCCATAACCACACACCGCTCACCTGCACTCACCACCCCCACTACCATTCACACATCCCCTGTGTCCTCTACCAGTGTGTCTGCGAGCCCTCTTCCCAAAGTACACAAACGCAGTTACACACCCACCCAATAGCCAGCCACCTCACTACAGCCTACAGTCTATGCACCTTCACCCAAAGTCACCAAACGAACACTTCCTGCAACCACTACCTCTTCCTCCACTCCCAAACCCACTCCATCTACCCGTCCCAGTGTGTCTAAAAAGCTTTTCCTATCAAATGTTGACCTCTTCCCTACACCTCCCCCCCCCATCCATCCCCAAGGGCCCGCCTTTCCAGGTGCCCAACCCAGCACCTCAGCCACCACATCACCGAGCACAGTTGTACCAGCAATAGCGGGATTTTGGAGTGCGCCAAGCAACAGGGCTGCTAGTGTGTCAAGGAGCGAGGGCAAGGACATTCCGCCACCTCCAAAACTGAAAAAGTTTCCCACATCCCGGAGGGAGAAGGTGAAAACACCTGCCACCAAGGGCTCAAGCAAGACTAAAGTTGAAAGTGGCAAGACAGCTGCACCACCATCCAAGGTGGGGAAGGGCCTGAAAATCAAAGGCAGGTCCACGTCGACGCCAACCTGCACAGCGGACAAGACAACTACGGGCACCGCCACCTGCACCGCCGCCACAGACACCGCTGCCAGCACCCCAGACACTGAGCCCTTCACCAGCACCGCAGACACTGTGCCCTTCACCAGCACCGCAGTCAGTGAGCCCGCCACCAGCACCGCCGCTACTGACACCGCCGCCAGCACCTAAGTTAGTGAGCCTGCCACCAGCACCGCCGCTACTGACACCGCCGCCAGCACCGGTCAGTGAGCCCGCCGCAAGCACCGCCCCTACTGACACTGCCGCCAGCACTGCAGTCAGTGAGGCTGCCACCAGCACCACCGCCGCCACCAGCACCGCCAGCGGCCCCGCAACATCCTGAGCCAGTGGCACCACCGCAGACATGGCTGCCATCCCCAGTGGTCAGTCGTACAAAGCTGGTGGTCAGTTCCAGGAGCCTGGGCAGCTTGCATGTTGCACCACCATCAGTGGAGTGTCACATCCACTACCTCAGTCCTTGGCAGGATGAAGCACTCTGGGCACAAAGCCCCCTCCAGAACCAGTGGAGTATCACATCCACTACCTCAGTCCTTGGCAGTATGAAGCACTCTGGGCACAATGCCCGCTCCAGAACCAGTGGAGACTGTTATCCACTTGAGAGACTGTGGCTTTCCACTCCCCAGGATAAATCAGTGGGCAACCCACCCACTGAAAAGACTTGAGAGACTGTGGCTTTGCACTCCCGAGGATAAAGCAGTGGGCAACCCACCCACTGAAAAGACTTGAGAGTCTGTGGATTTGCATTCCCCAGGATAAAGAAGTGGGCAACCCACCCACTGAAAAGACTTGAGAGACTGTGGCTTTGCACTCCCCAGGAGAAAGCAGTGGGCAACCCACCCACTGGAAAGACTTGAGAGACTGTGGCTTTGCATTCCCCAGGATAAAGCAGTGGGCAACCCACCCACTGAAAAGCGACCCACTGAAAAGACTTGAGAGACTGTGGCTTTGCACTCCCAGGATACATCAATGGGCATGGAGCCCCCTCGTGGAGCTGGCGTCGTGCACTCATCCGGCTGAGGTGCCCCCCCTTCCCTTCCCCCTGAGGTGCCTGTTTCATTTCGATCTGATGCCCCAGCAGTGTTCTCTCCATTTCGAGTCTGGTATCGAGTGTGGGCCTCGCCCATGCAGTTTGGGCCCAGTGGTCCATGGACTATGAATGGTGCACTACCTGGACTTGAATAGTTGGTGTACATAATTGTTTATACTGTATTTAAAGTTGTGACTAATGGATTTTTTTTTATTACAATTGTTACAATCATTTCCTTCTGTCATTGCATTCTTCCGGGGGGTTGGGGGTGTAAATGTAATGTTGCAGCATGTATTTATGTGTATGTTGTGGGTGAGGGTGAGGGTGGGGGTGTTGCATGTGTGTGTCACTCTCTTTTCCCTCCCCGTGCTGTAGGTGCAGTACTCACCGTGGTCGCCGCCGCCATCTTTCGTGCTCTTTTGTGCTCCTGGTAGAGGAGCAGGAATACTATCCCAGGGAGTATTTGGAGTTCTGGCTCCATGAAGTCCTGGTTCCTCGTAGGTTTTATAGAGGTGAGTGTTTTCCCTCCCAAGTCCTGTTTCCGCCGTGTTTTTGTTCGCATTGAATTCGCCCTGGAAAAGGTGGCGGATTGGCCTCTCATAATGGTGTGGGCAGTACATTGTCTTCCGCCTGTCTGTTAGCGGTGACCGCCGCTGTGTGTGTTTCTACCGCCATGGCGGTCAGAGTGTTAAAGTTGCTGTCTACGTTGGTGGTTTCCGCCATGGTCATGATTCTGTTTTTTTTATCGCCGGCCTGTTGGCAGTCTTACCGCCGCTTTAACACCGACCACCAGGGTTGTAATGAGGGCCATATTCTCCTATGCCAAAGACACCCAGCTTATCCTCTCTCTGTCTGAGGACTCTACACAAGCCAAGAAGAATTTCCACAACAGTATGAGAGAAGTCACCGCCTGGATGGCGGCTAGCTGCCTCAAGCTCAACTGGGACAAGAAAGAGATCCTCATGATTGGATCCACTCCTTCTGCTTGGAATGTCTCCTGGTGGCCTACCGCTCTGGGTAACGCTCCAACCCCCACTGACCATGTGCACAACCTGGGCATCATCCTGGACTCCTCTCTATCGATGACCCGCAAAGTTAACGCCGTCTCCTCATCAAGCTTCCACACCCTCCGTCTCCTGCGGAAGTTCTTTAAATGGATTCCCCCCGACACATGGAAGGCAGTCACCCATGCACTTATCAACAGCAAACTAGACTACGGCAATGCACTCAATGCTGGCACTACCAAGAAACTTCACTCTAGACTACATAGAGTCCAGAATGCAGCAGCCAGACTCATCCTGGACATCCCCCATCACAGCAGTATCTCCTCCCACCCCAGAGACCTACACTGGCTCCCTGCTAACAAGTGCATCACATACAAACTCCTGATCCACACCTTCAAGGCACTGCACAACAAAGGACCAGCATACCTCAACCTCCGCCTCACCTTCTAAGTACCAAACTGAAGTCTCCGTTCCTCACAGCTCGCCCTTGCAGCCGTCCCAAAGATCCGGAAAAGTACAGCAGAAGGAAGATTCTTCTCTCACCTAGCAGCTTGAGGTAACACACTTTCCCTCAAGCTCAGGCAGACCGCATCATTGACGAAGTTCAGAAAGGACCTCAAGACCTTGCTCTTCAATTGAGTAGCATGCCTACATCCATTGCCTTGAGACCCTATGCGTGATTAGCCGCTCTTTACAAATCTGTGATTTTTTGATTGATTAATACAGAGAACCCCAGCAACTTTGTTATATTTACATTTCTGACTTTGTAACATAAAAACACCTACACCCTGTAACCCTCATTTTCTTATTTAACTTATTCTGTATATACTGGTTGTATCATTTATTAACTATCTATATGTGTGGGTGTGATGTAAATTGCTCTGATACCCTTTATTGAGATGTGTAGCCATATAAAATATGTTAAATAAAATATACATTGCTACTAGTGCTTTAAAGCATTGTGTGATTACTCAGACAGTCTGATACATCTGACCTTTGCACAGTACATGAATATCTCTTTTAAATAGCTGTTGAAAAAAGTCAAAATCTTCCTCCAAAGTTTCCACTGAGTACTTGTGAAGGGGTGACAGGCTAAGGCCCCAGTTTTAACATTGGCGGTAAAAAACACCTACCTTTTTGGCGACGGCTGCCAAAAGACCATTGCCACAGCTACCAGCCATCTGCCACATTATGACCATAGCCGGATTTCGGCCACAAGATTGGCGGAAATCCGGCTGTGGCCATGCCGGCAGATGATGGTAAGGTGGCGCTGCTGTCACCAGCAGCACCACGCCAGTAGACCACCGGCAGCCATATTATGACAAATAATACGACCTGGCAGTGTTCTGCTGGCGGGTGCTGCTGGTAGTAGCAGCGGCCCCTCCTGTCTCCTGCCAGAGGACCCCCTGGATCCAGGTAAGTTAGGTCTCCGACAGGAGAGGGGGGTGTTGTGTGTGTGTGTGGGGGTGTGTGAATGTTTGTGTGTATGTGGATGCGGGTGTGTGTTGCGTGTTGAATGCATCTGTGCATGTATGGAGGTGTAAGTGCGTGCATGCTGTGTTATGTGAATGTGTGCTTGCATGAATGTTTGCAAGTGTGTACGGATGTGTGTGTGAATGGATGTATGCATATGTGTAAACATGTGGGAATGGGTGTATGTATGCGTGTGTGTGTGTGTGAAGGGGGCGCATGAATGTAGGGGGCTGGGTAGTTAGGAGAGGTAGGGGGGCTGGAGGGGGTAACTGGAGGGGAAGGGGGGGAGACCCCTATCAGTGATGGGAAAGGAAATCCCTTTCACTGATATATCCTACCAGCATGGTTTTCGTGGCATTATGAATGCCACGAAAACCATGGCAGTAGGTGGGGTCATAATCCCGCAGGCGGAACAATGGGGGATGCCAGGCTGGAGATGGATATCTCCAGCCCGGTGGCTCTAACAGCTGTTTCGGTCAGAGTGATACAGCCAAGCTTCAGCCAACCCGCCAATGTCACAATATGGTGGTAAGTACCACCAGCCTCTTGGCAGTACTTACCGCCACACTAATGCCGACCGCCGGGGGTCGTAATGACCACCTATGTGTCTTTGTTTCCCACCATTGCATTGGCATGTAGGTGCTCACAAAAGCTCCAAGCCAGGTCAATACTCAAATAAAAGGAAGGCTTATGGTCCTCTAAACCAGGCATTTGTTTAGCGTTCAGCTGCATATGTATATATATATATATATATATATATATACACACACACACACACATTGTTTTTTATTTTTAGGGGCGAGCGCAAAGCGCTCCGTCCCTCCGTCCCTCCGTAATATCCCTTTAGGGGGATTTTAACCACCCCCATGTTACATCAGTCACTTACATTGGTTGGTGGGCTTGCCTTTTAAAATCCGCTTGTTTTCATTCGTGAAAGGCATGCACACGTCATGCCTTTTCCAGTGTTTAGCCCTCCTCGAGAGCACCGGTAAACTACAGGAAACCTACGAGGCTCTATGTTTTCCGTATGGTGTCTGGACTGCATTTTCTCTGCACTCTGCAGCGCGATCGCGCTGTGTTTTACACAGTGCTATCACTCTCGTTTTTTTTGTTTTTAATTTAATGTGAAAAGAAAAGTCTGATTAGGCGTTTACATCGCTAATAACTCTAACTCGATGGAACGCGAGACCCAGTGCATTGCAAATGCTTGTCTTTATTGGCATTTAATCAAACAACAGTAACTAAACGGGGTATGCACCGGCATAGAAACAAACTTTCTGGAATTTTAAGAATGCTAAATCTCATGTTGCTAGCACCGATATGAACAACAGAGTATAGTGGTATGTAGTCCAAGGGCTTACATATTGGCCACAAACATTCTCCCAGTATCATCCCGCACTCAGACATAATAAACTATGAGTCAGTGCTTCCATACTCCTTATCATGGTTCTTGAAAACATGAATCCTGTGGCACCGTACCACACTGTTGCTGGGCCTTTCGGCACTCCCAAGCTTCCTGTGTGTGCGATTGGTTTCTCAGCTTGGAGGTCTCTCATTGTTCCTGGCCTCCAGTTTAGTTATATAGGCATCTCATGTGATCTCCACCAGGTCTCCACCACCCTGTAGTCTAGCCAATGTAGTCAGATCAATCTCTGCTCTGTCCCATTTCAAGTGGTCACATAGCTAACTCCTCATGTCCGGTTCCATGGCGGCTTTCCACGATATTGCTATTCGCTGTTTAATGAGTACTAGTGCAAGGTCAGTAAATCTTCAAATATATTTGTTACCCATTAGGCACAACTCAGGTGGGTGGCACTATAAAATCAACCAATTCAGATATTACAGATGTCAACTCTTCACGTTGATGTTGGATTACCTGAGTGTCTTACAACATATGGAGAAAGTTGGTGTCCTATGTACGGCATCAAGGACATGCTCAGGATGCCCTTGCAAATATGCACTAAATTCAGTTTGCCATCAAATAGGTCTGGTGGAAGTAAATAAATTGTGTTTATCTGAACCAAGGTTTGCTAGAGACCTCCTTCACATGTTGTTTGGCCCTCACCCACTGCTTGTCCATCAGCATGGTGTGTAGATCCATCTCCTACCTGGTCTTAACTGTCAAGCCAAATGATTAATACTGGGAATGTAGGGCCAGATGAAGTGTAGTTATGTCTTTCCTCAGGTTTCCATGTAATAGTATGCCTTACAGGGATGGGGATGGGGGTGGTTCGTCCTGGCCCTGACCCCACTGTATGGAAATAGCATGTTGTAAAGTGTTGTATGTGAGAAATCTGCCTGGTGGTATCGCATACATGTCTATGATTTGTTTGAAGGTCTGCAGGACAATCCTATTATATAGGTCCTCAGCTAACTGCACTCCTGCCTTGTTATAAGGTTCTCACTTAAAGGATATGGCTGTGTATTAGTGCGACAGAACTTCAGGACAAGGGGACTGATTCCATCTAAACCATCAGCAACTGTCAAACCAATTCCTATCTAGCTCAAAGTGCCTCACCTGAACTCCCAACCTTCGCAGGATAACAGATGATTACAGCAAGCACAAACATGACACTCTGACTCCCAAGAAAGTCATGGAAACAGATCTTATTCCTTTAATTGTTTCACGCATGCTTGCCCCGGGTAAACGCAAGAAAGATCATAATAAAGGCTTTCAAACATTTATTGAAACAATTTTATTATTCCATAGAAATAATGAGCTGTGAAACATTGCATTTAACCAGGATTACTGACATGGTGAAAAGAAAAGCATAAATACTCCAACAATGGTATCCTTAGACCTATATCTTCCTACCTATTAAGACCTATACTCTGAGAGCATAGGGGGTGTACCCTCTGCCTCTAAGTGATCTAGGAGGATAGCCTGAGACCCCCATACCTGGGAAGCCAGTGAGCCAACCTAGAGTGGAACTGGAAATCCTTTTCTACAAGATGAAAGATCAGCACACTAGGGCTGCATGCCAAACACATGCTTTGTTCCAGGACAGTAGTGGCCAGAGTGCTCCTCTCACCTCTTCTGGGTAGTTCATCATATGTTTAATCAAAACCACCCTGTGTTAGAAGCACAGCTCTGATGGGATGACATGTCTAGATGTAAGAAACTGCCTCTGAATAGGCAACACAAGCACTAGGATATTTTGTTCTATGTTCCTAGCCTTCAACAGAGTATACAGATCACATGTACTAATCTAGGCCCCCTGATATACAGCCATAAAAAATTGCTGTCCGGAGATTTTAATTTTTTATTTGTGCTTTTTGGATCATTAGAGAAGTAATTCAGCTTGGGTAGACATTAATGATCCGGATGACATTTTTAAAAATGGCAGATGTATTGCAGTGGTGATGTAATATTTCAGTAACCATGAGACCTCTATACTTCATTTTGGTGTCAAAACATAGGTTTTGGTGGTCAAGTAGTCTTATAGAGGCAGAGAATAACTCCTCAGAGCAACCCTTCCGCCATTTACAGAAATGATGGCTATAAGAGAGGAAAAAGAGACATATATGGAAATGAAACAATAATAATGGTTTTAAGTCCATTTATGTATACACTAAACAATGTTTATGATCTGAATATGAAAAAAAAAATGATGTTTGTCACCTCTGTTTTAGACACATTTTCATAGTTCACTTTATTTTTTTCAGCAATCGCTTGTGGTACAATTGCATAATGCTGAACATTTGAGATGAGTATATCGACAGGAACATCTTTTTGTAGCACAGGTTTTGCAAATACATGTATGTGTAAGGTCTGTGGTTACAGGCTTTAGAAATTTCGTAGATTTTAGCACGTCATCAATATCTTCCCAATCAAGTTCACATGGATCTTTCGCTACATATGCATGATCCAAAACATTTACATATCTTTTGCACAAATAGAACACTCTTTTAATGCGTCCAGGCACAAAATATGACATCGGTGGAAGGTCACTTAGTGGGACTGACCTCTTGAACTCACTGAACCGAATATCTTCAAATGTGTGACAGTCAGAATTCATTTTCCACATACTCACAAAGTATTTTTTTACATCTTTAAAGTCACATTCTTCTTCTGTCTCAGCAAATCCTTTTAGAATCTTCAGAGGTTCAGCAGTTAAAGCTCCAAGCTTTGTTCCAATTTTGCTCAAAGTGCCAAAACCAGTAAGTATTGGTGCCTTGATAATAACACTTGGCAACTCTGGGTCAAGTTTCTTGTACAGCATATGAAGCTGGATTAAGTGTCTTTTTTGCCTGTTCTATTATGTATCCATAACTCTGACAATCTTTGACTTATGAACATTGAAACAAATCTAAGTAGCACAATAATAAAATATGTGTCATTTGACAGTATGACTGGGTTGGAACCGTTTTGAACAGCCCACTCAACATGTGGCACAACGTGAAGGTCAGCTTCCTCTAATCTGCTGTTAAGTACATGAACAATATGCCCCCTGTCTTTTGACTATATATAATTGTTCCACATGTAGACATTTGTCAGATCATGTTATATTCTTTGACAGATATCCCAAGATAGCTGTGAAAGACAATGTGCAGTTCATGCAAGGTGCACACTGACTTTTATACCTATAAAGCAGTCTGAACAACTTCTACGAAGTTTTGCATGGATGAAATCTTGACCATTCGCAATTGTGACATATTGTCCGCAATAACAGCAGTTTTCAATGAGGACACCTTTTCGAATGGAAATTCTTCAGGCAAAGTTTTTTTTCGAGCTCTTGTACATGCTTGTGCTTCACTGGTTTGGTAGCAGCATCTCCATCAAATAATGTGCTTGTTCGAAGGAGATCATGCAACAGAATGCCCTTGATAAATTCACCCCTTTCTTTTGCTACATCTATCGCTTTATGTGCTTGTGAAAGTTGTTTTTTGTTACTTGTTTTGTAGTGGCTGGTAGGACAAAGCCCTTACTGTGGCAGGCACTTAAAGCTTGGAAGTTTTGCTTTAGTGATTATGTCAAACAGTTTTTCTCTTTCTTTTTTTTTTTTTTTCTTTTTTTTTAAGTTTCAAAAGTTTTATTAAGAATATATAAGGCGGTACATACAGCATATAAACAAACTGTTTAGCTTTCAAAACATTGTTTTTGTTCTTTTACCACAATTATTTCCATTGTGAGCATATATGCATGTACTGTCAGGTAAGTAAAAATTCCCAGTTGCATAGTTGAGTTTTGTATCCTTATTTTGATGAAAAATGGAAAACAGGTAGGGCGGGGGGGCAAGGGGAGGGGGAGCGAGGATAGGGTTGTGTGGGGGGGGTTGATCTTGGTACAGGGGAGAGACGAAATAGTCATATGAAATGGGGAGGGGAAGAGAAGGGGAAGAAAGAGGAAGAAAGAGGAAGGGTAATCGCGGGGGGATGTAAGATGAAGAGACTCGAGGTAGGCAGGGGGTCTTTGTATCCTGAGACTAGCTTGTTCAGGCCTAAGAGTAAATCGTTCTGTACTTCTCTGTCTGTAGAAAATTATTATCTAGGGGTAGATAGTATGTATGTTAGATATGGTGAGGTCGGTTAGAGAGTGTCTATGTCTTATATGAGTTGATTTCTCAGTCCTTGTTTGTGTTAGGAAGCGACTTGTATTACTATGTTGGGTAGTTCAGGGTCTCGGGTACATGTCAAAATTAGAGGCCTGTGGATTGATAGAGAGAGAGAAAAAAGAGAGAAAGGGGAGAGGAGAGCGTAGCTAGGGAGAGAGAGAGGGGACAGTAGGAGATTAAATGTGTTTCCGGGGTCTAGGATTCTCAGAGGGTGATTGGTAATTGATATTCCCTAATCATTGATCATTGAACATTGGTCATCCGTTGGTCATCCACCCGCCGCTTCATGGTCTCTTCAAGAATGGGCGCCAGACCTCCGCAAATTGTTCTGCTTGGTCCTGTAGGTTATAAATCACTCGTTCATGGGTAGCCGTTTGATACATGGACGTCATCCATTCTATGGGTGTGGGGGCAATGCTAGATCTCCAGTGCCGGAGTATGCATATTTTGGCCGTGGCAAGCGCCGTGTGAATTAACCGTTTATGTGCCCGCGATAGGGAGGGATACGGGCGAATGTCATGTAGAATGATAAATTCTGGTGGGGTCGGTTTTGGTATCTGTATGAAGTCCGATAAGGCGAGGCGTACCGCGTCCCATAGTGACTGTACCGTTGGGCAGTTGCATAAAATATGAAGTTGGTCACAATATGGCTCTGTGCATCTCCAACAGTTCGCGTGCGGTATCAACCCTGCCCTGAAGAGTTTAACGGGGGTCCAGTACCACCCCTGAAGGATTTTAAATAGGCAAAATTTCAGGCGTGCTTCACGTACGCCCCTGTCGAGGGCTTCTAGTATGTCTGGCCATTCTTCGTCCGTGTAGGTTATCTCTAGTATATCCTGCCACTTTAAGCGTAGTCGTTCAAGTAAAGGCTGAGAGTAAAGGTGGTTAGTTAATTCGGCATAGAGGCCAGCCAAGACGCCTTTTTGTCGGCCCCATATCTGAAGATTGGTGACGATGGGTGAGGTTTTGAGCATCCACGGGGGGGGTTCCTAATGTTCTCCGCATACAGTGTTTGAGCTGTAGATATCGCCACTCCTGGTTACTTTGGATACCGAATTCTTCCTGGAGGGAGGCGAATGTGCGGAAGCTATCTCCATCTATTATGTGGGATATATTGTGGATACCTGCCTCGGACCATTGGGGCCATCTGAGAATATTCCCTCCTATTTTAATGCTTTTATTCCCTGCTATGGGAGCCTGAGTATGCAGGGAGGGGTGCACTCCTAGTAGTCGATGGGCTCTGCACCACACTGTGTTTGTAGCCTTGAGGATGGGGTTAGCTAAGGGAACATGGTCGGTGTATGTTCCTCCCATCTCCGTATACTGTCCATATAGGAGTTTCTCTGTGATCGCCCATTGCGGTGGATCGGCTATATCCGGAAGTGTATATATTAGCTGTGAGAGTTGTAGGGCCAGAGAGTATTGTTCTACTGAGGGTAGTCCTAATCCTCCGTAGGGCCGTCGTGCCAGTATTATTGCAGGTTTCAGTCTTGGGCGTGAGGAGCCCCAGACGAAGGCCCTTATGGATGCGTCTATTAATCGGAGTGAGGAAAGAGGTATCTGGAGGGGGAGCATGCCTAGCACGTATGTGAAGCGTGGTAAGGTGACCATTCTGACCGCCTGTGTCCTGCCCCACATGGACAGGCCTAGTAGGGACCATTTGGCAAAGTCTTGTTTCATTTTAGATATAAGTGGGTCTATGTTGTCCCTGACCATATGTTCTAGACCTCGGTTAATGAATGTTCCTAAATATTTAAGGCGGGTCGGGGTCCATTTGAATTGGAGGCCATGTATCGCTGCCCTCGTCGTTATGCGGGATAATGGTAGTGCCTCACTTTTATCCCAGTTTACCCGATATCCGGATAGGGATGCGAAGTCTTCTATAGTGGAAAGTAGTGCTGGGAGCAAGGTTTCTAGATCGGACATTGTTAACAGAATGTCGTCTGCGTAGAGATAGATTTTGGATATGCCCCCGGTCATATGGATCCCTTTTATTTGGTGAGAATTTCGTATGGTGGCAGCTAGGGGTTCCATGGCCAATAGAAATAGAAGTGACGACAAGGGGCATCCCTGGCGTGTGCCCCTTCCAATAGGGAATGGGTCTGACATGATGCCCCCACAGTTAACCTGTGCTGTGGGGTGGTCATATAATAAACGTACTTTAGAGATAAATTGTTCCCCCAGGCCAAAATGCTTCATGGTTGTGAATAGGTAGAACCACTCAATGCGGTTGAATGCTTTCTCCGCGTCTAGGGACAGGGCTAGGGCTTCGTCAGGTAATTGTATGGATTCTAACAGTGTATGGCAAAGAGTTTACATATGATTTCTGGAGGTACGGCCTGGTACAAATTCTACTTGGGTATTGTGAATCAATGATGGTATCACCTTGCGGAGCCGCGCTGCTAGAACACTGGCTAGGAGTTTGACATCCCCATTCAAAAGGGAGATAGGACGGTAACTGCTGCAGAGAAGGGGGTCTCTTCCTGGCTTAGGTAAGATGACAATCGTGGCTTTATTGGATAGAGCGCCCAGGGAGCCTTCTTGACATGCTTCCGTCAGTGCTTCATGTACTGCGGTTATTGCCTCCTCCCCAGCCCATTTGTAGAATTCCGCTGGGAATCCGTCCTCTCCTGGAGATTTATGGTAGGGGAGGCTTGTTATAACTTGGGTTATCTCTTCTTCTGATTATGTTACCATCCAAGAGGGCCCTACCTGCCTCAGACAGACGGGGTAGATTGGCCGCGGTAAGGAATGTCTCCATTTGTGTTTGATCTGTCGTTGTTTCAGGAGTGTACAAATGTCGGTAGTACTTGGCGAACTCGTTTACAATGTCTTGTGGGCGAGTTAGCACTGCTCCTGAAGAAGATGTTATGGCCGCAATGGCAGAGGCTGCCTCTCTTTGTCGGAGCTGCGCCGCTAGGAGGCGACCTGCTTTTTCCTCTTGTTCGTAATGGGGGCCTCGCAATTTTTGCAGTGCGTATTTCGCCTGAGATGTATAGAGTTCATTGTGTGACATGCGGGCCTGTTCTAAGGCGTGTCGCAGCCTAGGGGATGGTTGGGCGGTATATTGTTTAGTGAGGTCCTGTATCGTGGCCTCTAAGGTGGTTTGGCGGGCTATTCTGTCTTTGTTGGCCAGTGCTGCATCTCGCATCATATTCCCTCTTAGGGTTGCTTTTGCTGCCGCCCATAGGATCCTTTTTGAGGATACAGTGCCTGTATTCTCGGCCATGTATGTAGCTACATGAGCTTTTAATTGTTCCTTCCCTTGGGGAGAGCGGTATCTGTGTACAGCCAATCGCCATGGTTTACGACCAGAGAAGGAGAGTCCCACCTGGATCCGGATTAGTATTGGGGAGTGATCTGAGAGCCCGCTGTCTAGGATGCAGGTGTCTTGTATATGAGGGATTACAGTGTGTGATACTAAGAAATAATCCAGACGCGATTGGGTGCCATGGACGGTGGATAGGAAAGTATATTCCTTATCTTTCGGGTGTTGTATTCTCCAGCAGTCCACCAGACCAACGTCGGTGGTCAGGTCTGTCAGAAGCGCTCTGTCGTGATTGTTACATATATCAACAGGGCCTGTCCTATCCATTATGGCGTCTTGGACGAGATTCCAGTCTCCCCCGATTATGTATCGAGTAGTTCCGATTTCTGTCAGGAGGCGATTTAGCTGTAGAAGGAATGAGCGTTTTGGGCCGGTTGGTGCGTAAATGGATCCCACGCATAAAACAGTGTCCCCTAGTTTTAGTTTAGCAAATATATACCTTCCTTCCGTATCATTCCAGGTTTTAATGATAGTGACCGGGAGGGATTTACGCACTAGTATCGCCACTCCACATTTGCGGGGCCCGTTACTTCCAGATTCCTGATTCGTTGGACGGCAGCTGAAGGCAACCCTCCCTACCCAATCCCGTTTAAGTTTACTGGATTCCAGGGTGTCAAGGTGAGTCTCTTGAATCAGAGCTATATCTGTTTTTTTGGATTGAAGATAGGACAGTATCTTTTTCCGCGTAACATAGTTCGTCATGCCGTGTACATTCCAAAAGAGTATGCGTAATGGTCCCGTCGCTTGAGGGTGGGACTTCGACATCTTGGATAATTGTGAGTAAGCACCCTCGTTACGGGGTTGGTGTTGGTGGGGGGGGGAAGGAAGGGTGGGAGATATTGACTTAGTTGTTAGAGTGGGAGTTGTGTTTCGATATGATACAGTGTTTTATATTATACGGGGGTTAGCAGCTGGTGGAGGCCAAGGGAGTCCTCTGGAGAAGAAAGAGAAGAGAGAGGAGAGGGTGAAGGAAGAGAGGCAATATAAGTAGGACGAGAGCCAGATGGAGGGGAAATATGAGGGGAAAAGAAGACAAGGAGAAATGAGAGGGAGAAGAAAAGAGGGAGAAGGAGGTTGAGATTGAGAGTATAGCAAGAGAGCGTGCAATTGGGTGGAAGAAGTGGAGAAGGATAGGGATGAGGGAGGTTAGGAGTCCAACCTCCTTCGTTCGTTACGTCTGTAAACGGCGGGACCGATTTCTCTCGGAGCTCTCGTGCCGTCTGGCGATCTCGATCGGGGGGGATGAGGGGGGAAACAACAGACAGCCAGTTATCGATATGTCGGTGATAAGGAGGGGTGGGGGGGGTACACAGCAGTAATTATGTTTATGTATCGGGAGGTGGGTCTGTTCATCAGTGGTTGGTGGCTAGTGTATTAGTTATATAACTAAAGTGTATATTGGCAGAAGTAATGGTCGGTTGATAACTATAGTACCTGGGAAGCGCTGGAGAGGAGGAGGGGGGTGTCGGGTGTTGATGGGGTATGGTGTTTAGGATGTTGTGCCTAGTACTTGATGTTGTATGGTATTGTAGGGTGTTTAGGGGTTCATAAGATAGGGTCGTAAATTAAAGTAGGGACTGGGCAGACAGAAAGGCCGAGACCGGCTGGCGGGGGGGGGGGGTTTCAGGGCGAAGGAGGGAGGAAAGAGCTCAAACAGAGTATTACGGTTCTCGCGTATGCATGGGTACATAAAGATACCAATATACAATATAATATAATACTTCCTGAGCATTTCTTTTCAACTATAACACTGCCTCGTCTCGTCTCGCCTTACAACGTTTCAATGACATATTAGGTTGATCAACATAACATATCCTGGTATCTTATCACATTATCATGTTAGGAGCCATTATGCCAAGCGTCTCTCTATTAATCGTAGGATAGGTAATGAGTGTAGCTGAGCCCCGGGTTACGCGAGGATAATGTGTATCTCATCCTATTACTAACTCCTTGCCGTGTATTATTACATCATAATACTGACCTACTAAGGTCTTACTTGGTATGTGCCACCATCATAGTCGTTCTGTTGTAGATGATAGTTTAAGATAGTAATAATGATTATGATGGGGGTAGGTATGAACATCCGGGGGAAGGAATAGCTAATAGTTTATAATTTACATTGTGATGTTATAATGTGGTGTGGAGTGGCAGTGTAGAATGTCATATTATTTCGCTTTGTTATGCGGTATTATGTTGTATTATGTCCTTGTGTTCTATTTTTTATTTTTTTCTCCCCATTTTCTTATTGTAGAATAAAGTAAAGTCAAGTAATGGGAGCTTTGATATGTCTCAGGTTATATCGTATTGTGTGTCCCTGTATTTGAATTAATTTATCTTTACGTGGTCTAGTCCCATCCCTTGGGGTGATAATGGGGGCTAAACGGTTCTAATGTCAGCGCTGGTCGAGTGTGGTGTGTATTAGGAAGATTTCACATACTTTGTTGTTTACTACCATGAGATATTTTGTAGTGTGTGGAATATAAGGTAAGTTCCATGATAGTTAGTTAGTGTTTATTTTTTGTTATCTGTTTAATGCCCCTGTTACCTTGTTACCTTGTTATAGGGTTATAGGGTCGGGACCGGGCCCTTATTCAACATACAGGGAGTTGGTGGGGTCTGATCCCTGTTCTAGTAATCATCATCTGTTGTGTACTGAGGGCAAGTAACGATTTACTGGTAGTTTTCCATTATAGGGCCTCGGCTCTAGTCATGAAGAACATAGATTTTTCATGTATCTGGTTTTAACATTGATACTAGCAGACTTAGACAATTACAATAGTAATACGCATACGATCTGGAAAGGTACTCATCCTTCCGCGGAGTCTATAGTTGTTATTTTCGACTCTCTCGCGATAGTCCCACAAGTCGTCTTGTTGCGTTACCTTCTCAAGAAGATCCAGTTGTAGGCTTTAAAGGGGAGCGGGATTTGTCTCTCTCCGATAGTTGGGTGTGGGTTACTACTGCGTGTAAAATCTGACCCCTGTCATCATATGATCTGGTTAGTCTCTCCATGTCTCTACCTCTATGACTGGCTCCGGTGTCGTGTAGAGCCGTCTTCACCTTTTCCATTCCCGAGTGGGGGGTTTCGGCCCTATCACTGCCTCCTACAATGTCATGCTCACTGTCTGTGTTGAGAGAGTCCATAGGCTGGGATTGGAAAGAATCAAGGAAGAGTCTCAATTCGTCGGGGTTATAAAAGTCCTTGGATACTCCATTTTTGGTAACCCACATTCTTGCAGGGTCAAAGAGACTGTATTTCATCTCTAGTTTACGAAGCAGTGGGTCGTAGGGCTAGGAAAGCCTTTCTACGTTCGTTGGTTTTCTTGGAGTAATCGGCGGTTATTCGGATCTCGTGCTGGTCTATTCGGAAAGGGCCGTGGTTGCGTGCTACTTGGAGTATTTGTCGGGTTTGATTATGCCGCAGCAAGCATGCGATGATTGGGCGGGGCCTTGAGGAGTTGTCAGAGCGTTTTGGGCCCATCCTGTGTGCCCGTTGGAATTCTAGCGGCGGGTCAAAGTCCAATGAAATCATTTTTGGAAGAGTGGAGGTCAGAAAAGCCTGCATATCCGAGCCTTCTTCCTTTTCCGGGATCCCAAGTACGCGGATATTGTCTCTCCGGCTCCTGTCCTCCATGTCCGTTAGTTTGCTCCTGAGGTAGATGAAGTCTTGTTCTCGCTCCTGAGACGTGTTGATCTGCGTCTCTAATGATCCAATGCGTTGCTCTAGCCCTGTCACTCTAGATTGAAAGCCTGCAATGTCAGATCGCATGGATTTGGTTTCTAGTGTCAATGAAGTTATAGAGTCGTCCATCCCCTCTATGCGGCGGCTGACGGTGGTGATCTCTTGTAGTATCCTGTACATAGTTGTAGATTGATCTTTATCAGACATCGTGGTGGACTCGTTTAAAGGTGGCGATGTTTGAGGGTTTATCTTTGTGGGGGTTAGGCGTTTGTGTTGTAGCGCTTCTGAGAATAATGGTTGTTGTGCAGGCTTGCTGACAGGTTTATGGTTCGGTTTGTTGCCGGGCATCACCTCAATTGTCTGCAGAGTCTGGCCACGTGGGGCCCGGGTCTCCCTCCGTGGATTCCGATAAGGATGTAGATGTTCTGTGCCAGCCTGGTCTCGAATTTATATTGTCTCTTCTCGTTTTTCTGGCTCTTTGGTTGCTGGTGATAGACTTGACTTCCCCCTCTTTCCTTCCCTCCTCCTGTCTCCGCGTTCACTTATTTATTGTTCTCCGTATATCTTTTTTGCCCTCATTCTCTTTAGTGTATCCTCCTAGCGTAAATGGCAGAGGCCTGACAATGTCAATGTCTATGTCTATGGGGCAGAGAAGGTTATATTCAAGGAGTTGCCATGGGGTCGTTGTTGAGCCTCCATTGGCCCTTATTGATGGAGAGCTGTGACTTGTGTCTGCCAAGGTTGATTCTTCAGTGGTTGACGTTAAATAGCTGAGGGGGAAAGGGAGAAGGGGGCTGATTTACTTTCCTCCAGGTCTTTCTGAACAGGGGTATGTGTGGCTCTTCAGCTGTCCCAGTCAGTAGCCCGCGCTAAGTATAAGTATAAGTATAAGCGATGGAGGCTTTGATTTCTTACACTGGTGCAGTCCTCTCCCTTCTCCTATATCTCTGTTCTCTTGGCTCCCTCTGGCTCTCCTCATCTCCGATGCCCCTCCAGTCGCTCACCCCTCTCGTCTCTTCGCCTCCACGTGCCTCCCGTCGTGCCCCTCTGCCCTCCTCAGTATTAGCTGTCTGGAGGGGGGGGGCGAAAGTTTATTATCCCAGCGGGAGGGTTTTTGTTGTCCCTCTGTGATGGAAAAGAGGGGAGAAGTCGTGCCTCTGCCTCCGGCGATGCCGTTCTTATTTTAAAGAGATTCGATCCTACCTCTCTGGCCGGTGTCTCTCCCGGCTGTTGAAGGGGCCGCACCCCTTCGCTGCGTCTCCCCGTCTCCCTGTGGGGGGTCGAAGGTCCGCGGGTGTTTGTTGGCATTGTAGGGAGATGGGAGCAGGTCGTCGCGGCTCCCGCAGTCCCTGCGGCCTGTTCAGCTTGCTCCTTGCAGCTGCGGGCACGCCGTCCCCGGTCTTCCGAAGACGCGACTCCACCCCTTTTGTCAGGCCTTATCGGCCTGGGGCGAGTCGCGAGTTTCCTGCCTTGCGTCCCGCTCCTACGGGGTCCCCGGACATGATTCCGTGTCGCCGCTGTTGTAGGGGTGGAGGGGCACCGAACCCGGTATGTTGTCCGGCTGTCTTCTCGCCCCCGTCGCCCCTCCGGGATCGCCTCGGCACGGAGCTCTCACTCTAAGCGGCCATCTTGTTTCGTGGCCCGGCCACACCCCCGAGTTTTTCTCTTTCAATACAAATCTCTCCTGCTTCCATTCTGTGTATAGTTTTGATCCATGTTCCAGGACATCTAGTCGACGTGTCTTTATATTGTTATTTACAAATTGTTTTGGTCAAAGTGTGGTGCAGTCACACAGGCTCAGTGATTTCGAAGGGGTTTCCTTGCTGCTGCATGAAATGAAGTAGGCTGTCAACATGGTTACTAAAATGTTTTGGTCTCTTTTCCACAAGTTTGTGGTGATGAACAATTCCTCGATGGTCCATTTGTTTTGAATTTATTAGATCTCTGAAAACATTGCAAATAGAAAGGGATTCATGGTAAACTAGCTGCCATTCAGGGACATATTCCCTTTTATGTGTCTGACCAACATTTCCCTTAGAGCTTTTCTGTGATCTCTGGATTGTCTGCTCCAGTTTCATATCTGGAGCCATAGCATTGAACCTCCCCTCTCTGTCTTTCACCACAAAATGTCATTAGAAGAATTTTCTGTAGAGGTATGGTTTTTCCACCTTTGGGCTCTTCACTTTCGTCAAATACCAGGACCCATATCTCAGGTGGTTTATGCACTCAAATTCGTGAAACACAGTAATCAATGACTCCACAGCTCCTATTCACCTTCCCGATCAGTATGTACCGAGCTTTTCAGTAGACCTATCACATGTGAAACATTTCCCTAGTACTTGTACAGTTCTGATTTTTCTTTGGCAAACTCTACGAACTTGGTTTTCTGATTTTGAACTGAGTATATTGAATGTTGCCTGGCTTTGCATTATGATCTTTGAATGAAGTGCACCCTGTGCCTTGTTCACTTCTGAGATAAGATATGTAAAACCTAATTTGTCATACTTGTTCCAGAAAACATTCCAAAACAAAGTTTGTATAGCCTAAGATATGATGAGCATACCTTGTAACTGTGAGAGTGTGAATTTTCTAATATGTTTATTAATGATTTTTATACTAAAATGTGTAATGACTTAACGTGCAAAACGAGTGTGTTTTGAAAACGTTCGCTTTTCAGTTCTTAGCTGAGCAAAATTCTAACTAGAAGCTGTGGTTATTTTCCATGATTCTAAAGCTTATATAAAAGTGTTTTCAAAGTACGTGTAGATGTGTTCACACCTATCCCTATTGGGATGCTGCGTTATGTCTTGCAAGGTCATGTTTTAACCAAGCATTGCACAAGTTGAAATGTCCTATTGTTCGAGAATGTTACTAATATCTGGTCTTTCCTCGAGGATGGAAGTGATTTGAAACAGTAAGAGTTTCTTCCTGAGACAAGATATTCGAGAACAATGGAGCTACAGACGAGATGGAAGAGCAAATGTTATTTTTGAAGAAAATGTTATAGTTAGCATAGATATGTTGTGTTTTAGGTCACCAATTTAGTTGTTGATTGGCTGAAATGAAACCACCCCATAGATTGACCAATCATGAGCTTACCATCCCATAGATTGACCAATCATAAGCTTATTGGAATTTAGTATAACAACTTGGGTAGAATTCTCTGGGGATTAGTTTTATGATTATTATTTTAGAGTTTGGAGAGCAGACTAGATTAAGTTTGACTCTGATGATTCAAGACCTTTTGGCTGAGAGGGTTTAGCTGTTGTTACGCCATAACTGATGGTATCCCCTGGCTGAAGCAAGCTACTTGCTGTTTCTACTTTTATTATTGGGAATGTATGTCATTGTGATGTAATATGTGTCTCTTTTTCTTTCTAGGTACCAGCTGCAACTTATGACTTCATTGTTGCACATTAATAATACATTTTTTATCATTAACTAAGATAAAGAGGCTTTTTCTAATTTTGTGTTACTCAATTCTTTTCACATGAAGCCCAACATGTTGATGCTAATTTGTGGTTAGTGAGGGAGCTAATTTGAAATGCTCATGACCTATTTTGAAATCATTTGATGCTGAACTAATGTATATTTTGCCATTGTTACCAGTTATCGTATTATTAATAAGTGTGATTCTTTTTGAGATAATTTGTTTAATTGTCTTGATCAAATTGAGATATATATAAGAAGCTTTAACCAACCGCTATTGATCTTATATGCTTATCAGTTGTGTTTGAGAGTGATTTTCCTGACACTAGCTTTGTTAATATAGGGAAATAAAACTATGAATTCTTCTTAATAAACTGGTGTGATTATTGATTGAATTTAACCCCTTCGCTGCCAGGCCTTTTCCCCCTCCTGTGCCAGGCCTTTTTTTGCCTATTTGGGGCAGTTCGCGCTTAGGCCCGCATAACTTTTTGTCCACATAAGCTAACCAAGCCAAATTTGCGTCCTTTTTTTCCAACATCCTAGGGATTCTGGAGGTACCCAGACTTTGTGGGTTCCCCTGAAAGAGGCCAAGAAATTGGCCAAAATACAGGGAAAATTTTGTTTTTTTCAAAAAAATTGGAAAAAGTGGCTGCAGAAGAAGGCTTGTGGTTTTTCCCCTGAAAATGGCATCAACAAAGGGTTTGCGGTGCTAAACTCAGCAGCTTCCCAGCTTTCAGGAACAGGCAGACTTGAATCAGAAAACCCAATTTTTCAACACAATTTTGGCATTTTTCTGGGACATACCCCATTTTTGCAATTTTTTGTGCTTTCAGCCTCCTTCCAGTCAATGACAGAAATGGGCATGAAACCAATGCTGGATCCCAGAAACCTAAACATTTCTGAAACGTAGACAAAATTCTGAATTCAGCAAGGGGTCATTTGTGTAGATCCTACAAGGGTTTCCTACAGAAAATAACAACTGAAAAAGAAAAATATTGAAATTTAGGTGAAAAAAACATAAATGTTTCTCTACGTTTTACTCTGTAACTTTTCCCTGCAATGTCAGATTATCGAAAGCAATATACCGTTACGTCTGCTGGACTCCTCTGGTTGCGGGGATATATAGGGCTTGTAGGTTCATCAAGAACCCGAGGAACCCAGAGCCAATAAATGAGCTGCACCTTGACGTGCGTTTTCATTCTATACCGGGTATACAGCAATTCATTTGCTGAAATATAAAGAGTAAAAAATAGCTATCAAGAAAACCTTTGTATTTCCAAAAAGGGCACAAGATAAGGTGTTGAGGAGCAGTGGTTATTTGCACATCTCTGAATTCCGGGGTGACCATACTAGCATGTGAATTACAGGGCTTTTCTCAAATAGATGTCTTTTTTACACACTCTCCTATATTTGGAAGGAAAAAATGTAGAGAAAGACAAGGGGTAATAACACTTGTTTTGCTCATCTATGTTCCCCCAAGTCTCCCGATAAAAATGATACCTCACTTGTGTGGGTAGACCTAGCGCCCGCGACAGGAAACGCCCCAAAGCGCAACGTGGACACATCAACATTTTTGGAAGACAACAGAGGTGTTTTTTGCGAAGTGCCTACCTGTAGATTTTGGCCTCTAGCTCAGCCGGCACCTAGGGAAACCTACCAAACCTGTGCATTTCTGAGAAATAGAGACCTAGGGGAATCCAAGGAGGGGTGACTTGCGGGGCTCGGACCAGGTTCTGTTACCCAGAATCCTTTGCAAACCTCAAAATTTGGCTAAAAAAACACATGTTCCTCATATTTCTGTGGCAGAAAGATCTGGAATCTGAGAGGAGCCACAAATTTCCTTTCACCCAGCGTTCCCCCAAGTCTCCTGATAAAAATGATACCTCACTTGTGTGGGTAGGCCTAGCGCCCGCGACAGGAAACGCCCCAAAGCGCAACGTGGACACATCCAAATTTTTGGAAGACAACAGAGGTGATTTTTGCGAAGTGCCTACCTGTAGATTTTGGCCTCTAGCTCAGCCGGCACCTAGGGAAACCTACCAAACCTGTGCATTTCTGAAAACTAGAGACCTAGGGGAATCCAAGGAGGGGTGACTTGCGGGGCTCGGACCAGGTTCTGTTACCCAGAATCCTTTGCAAACCTCAAAATTAGGCTAAGAAAACACATGTTCCTCACATTTCTGTGGCAGAAAGATCTGGAATCTGAGAGGAGCCAAAAATGTCCTTTTACCCAGCGTTCCCCCAAGTCTCCCGATAAAAATGATACCTCACTTGTGTGGGTCGGCCTAGCGCCCGCGACAGGAAACACCCCAAAGCGCAACGTGGACACATCCAAATTTTTGGAAGACAACAGAGGTGATTTTTGCGAAGTGCCTACCTGTAGATTTTGGCCTCTAGCTCAGCCGGCACCTAGGGAAACCTACCAAACCTGTGCATTTCTGAAAACTAGAGACCTAGGGGAATCCAAGGAGGGGTGACTTGCGGGGCTCGGACCAGGTTCTGTTACCCAGAATCCTTTGCAAACCTCAAAATTTGGCTAAAAAAACACATGTTCCTCACATTTCTGTGCCCGAAAGTTCTGTGATCTGAGAGGAGCCACAAATTTCCTTCCACCCAGCGTTCCCCCAAGTCTCCCGATAAAAATGATACCTCACTTGTGTGGGTAGGCCTAGCGCCCGCGACAGGAAACACCCCAAAGCGCAACGTGGACACATCCAAATTTTTGGAAGACAACAGAGGTGATTTTTGCGAAGTGCCTACCTGTAGATTTTGGCCTCTAGCTCAGCCGGCACCCAGGGAAACCTACCAAACCTGTGCATTTCTGAAAACTAGAGACCTAGGGGAATCCAAGGAGGGGTGACTTGCGGGGCTCGGACCAGGTTCTGTTACCCAGAATCCTTTGCAAACCTCAAAATTTGGCTAAAAAAACACATGTTCCTCATATTTCTGTGGCAGAAAGATCTGGAATCTGAGAGGAGCCACAAATTTCCTTTCACCCAGCGTTCCCCCAAGTCTCCTGATAAAAATGATACCTCACTTGTGTGGGTAGGCCTAGCGCCCGCGACAGGAAACGCCCCAAAGCGCAACGTGGACACATCCAAATTTTTGGAAGACAACAGAGGTGATTTTTGCGAAGTGCCTACCTGTAGATTTTGGCCTCTAGCTCAGCCGGCACCTAGGGAAACCTACCAAACCTGTGCATTTCTGAAAACTAGAGACCTAGGGGAATCCAAGGAGGGGTGACTTGCGGGGCTCGGACCAGGTTCTGTTACCCAGAATCCTTTGCAAACCTCAAAATTAGGCTAAGAAAACACATGTTCCTCACATTTCTGTGGCAGAAAGATCTGGAATCTGAGAGGAGCCAAAAATGTCCTTTTACCCAGCGTTCCCCCAAGTCTCCCGATAAAAATGATACCTCACTTGTGTGGGTCGGCCTAGCGCCCGCGACAGGAAACACCCCAAAGCGCAACGTGGACACATCCAAATTTTTGGAAGACAACAGAGGTGATTTTAGCGAAGTGCCTACCTGTAGATTTTGGCCTCTAGCTCAGCCGGCACCCAGGGAAACCTACCAAACCTGTGCATTTCTGAAAACTAGAGACCTAGGGGAATCCAAGGAGGGGTGACTTGCGGGGCTCGGACCAGGTTCTGTTACCCAGAATCCTTTGCAAACCTCAAAATTTGGCTAAAAAAACACATGTTCCTCACATTTCTGTGCCCGAAAGTTCTGTGATCTGAGAGGAGCCACAAATTTCCTTCCACCCAGCGTTCCCCCAAGTCTCCCGATAAAAATGATACCTCACTTGTGTGGGTAGGCCTAGCGCCCGCGACAGGAAACACCCCAAAGCGCAACGTGGACACATCCAAATTTTTGGAAGACAACAGAGGTGATTTTTGCGAAGTGCCTACCTGTAGATTTTGGCCTCTAGCTCAGCCGGCACCCAGGGAAACCTACCAAACCTGTGCATTTCTGAAAACTAGAGACCTAGGGGAATCCAAGGAGGGGTGACTTGCGGGGCTCGGACCAGGTTCTGTTACCCAGAATCCTTTGCAAACCTCAAAATTTGGCTAAAAAAACACATGTTCCTCATATTTCTGTGGCAGAAAGATCTGGAATCTGAGAGGAGCCACAAATTTCCTTTCACCCAGCGTTCCCCCAAGTCTCCTGATAAAAATGATACCTCACTTGTGTGGGTAGGCCTAGCGCCCGCGACAGGAAACGCCCCAAAGCGCAACGTGGACACATCCAAATTTTTGGAAGACAACAGAGGTGATTTTTGCGAAGTGCCTACCTGTAGATTTTGGCCTCTAGCTCAGCCGGCACCTAGGGAAACCTACCAAACCTGTGCATTTCTGAAAACTAGAGACCTAGGGGAATCCAAGGAGGGGTGACTTGCGGGGCTCGGACCAGGTTCTGTTACCCAGAATCCTTTGCAAACCTCAAAATTAGGCTAAGAAAACACATGTTCCTCACATTTCTGTGGCAGAAAGATCTGGAATCTGAGAGGAGCCAAAAATGTCCTTTTACCCAGCGTTCCCCCAAGTCTCCCGATAAAAATGATACCTCACTTGTGTGGGTCGGCCTAGCGCCCGCGACAGGAAACACCCCAAAGCGCAACGTGGACACATCCAAATTTTTGGAAGACAACAGAGGTGATTTTTGCGAAGTGCCTACCTGTAGATTTTGGCCTCTAGCTCAGCCGGCACCCAGGGAAACCTACCAAACCTGTGCATTTCTGAAAACTAGAGACCTAGGGGAATCCAAGGAGGGGTGACTTGCGGGGCTCGGACCAGGTTCTGTTACCCAGAATCCTTTGCAAACCTCAAAATTTGGCTAAAAAAACACATGTTCCTCACATTTCTGTGCCCGAAAGTTCTGTGATCTGAGAGGAGCCACAAATTTCCTTCCACCCAGCGTTCCCCCAAGTCTCCCGATAAAAATGATACCTCACTTGTGTGGGTAGGCCTAGCGCCCGCGACAGGAAACACCCCAAAGCGCAACGTGGACACATCCAAATTTTTGGAAGACAACAGAGGTGATTTTTGCGAAGTGCCTACCTGTAGATTTTGGCCTCTAGCTCAGCCGGCACCCAGGGAAACCTACCAAACCTGTGCATTTCTGAAAACTAGAGACCTAGGGGAATCCAAGGAGGGGTGACTTGCGGGGCTCGGACCAGGTTCTGTTACCCAGAATCCTTTGCAAACCTCAAAATTTGGCTAAAAAAACACATGTTCCTCATATTTCTGTGGCAGAAAGATCTGGAATCTGAGAGGAGCCACAAATTTCCTTTCACCCAGCGTTCCCCCAAGTCTCCTGATAAAAATGATACCTCACTTGTGTGGGTAGGCCTAGCGCCCGCGACAGGAAACGCCCCAAAGCGCAACGTGGACACATCCAAATTTTTGGAAGACAACAGAGGTGATTTTTGCGAAGTGCCTACCTGTAGATTTTGGCCTCTAGCTCAGCCGGCACCTAGGGAAACCTACCAATCCTGTGCATTTCTGAAAACTAGAGACCTAGGGGAATCCAAGGAGGGGTGACTTGCGGGGCTCGGACCAGGTTCTGTTACCCAGAATCCTTTGCAAACCTCAAAATTAGGCTAAGAAAACACATGTTCCTCACATTTCTGTGGCAGAAAGATCTGGAATCTGAGAGGAGCCAAAAATGTCCTTTTACCCAGCGTTCCCCCAAGTCTCCCGATAAAAATGATACCTCACTTGTGTGGGTAGGCCTAGCGCCCGCGACAGGAAACACCCCAAAGCGCAACGTGGACACATCCAAATTTTTGGAAGACAACAGAGGTGATTTTTGCGAAGTGCCTACCTGTAGATTTTGGCCTCTAGCTCAGCCGGCACCCAGGGAAACCTACCAAACCTGTGCATTTCTGAAAACTAGAGACCTAGGGGAATCCAAGGAGGGGTGACTTGCGGGGCTCGGACCAGGTTCTGTTACCCAGAATCCTTTGCAAACCTCAAAATTTGGCTAAAAAAACACATGTTCCTCACATTTCTGTGTCCGAAAGTTCTGGAATCTGAGAGGAGCCACAAATTTCCTTCCACCCAGCGTTGCCCCAAGTCTCCCGATAAAAATGATACCTCACTTGCGTGGGTAGGCCTAGCGCCCGCGACAGGAAACGCCCCAAAGCGCAACGTGAACACATCCAAATTTTTGGAAGACAACAGAGGTGATTTTTGCGAAGTGCCTACCTGTAGATTTTGGCCTCTAGCTCAGCCGGCACCTAGTGAAACCTACCAAACCTGTGCATTTCTGAAAACTAGAGACCTAGGGGAATCCAAGGAGGGGTGACTTGCGGGGCTCGGACCAGGTTCTGTTACCCAGAATCCTTTGCAAACCTCAAAATTTGGCTAAGAAAACACATGTTCCTCACATTTCTGTGGCAGAAAGATTTGGAATCTGAGAGGAGCCAAAAATGTCCTTTTACCCAGCGTTCCCCCAAGTCTCCCGATAAAAATGATACCTCACTTGCGTGGGTAGGCCTAGCGCCCGCGACAGGAAACGCCCCAAAGCGCAACGTGAACACATCCAAATTTTTGGAAGACAACAGAGGTGATTTTTGCGAAGTGCCTACCTGTATATTTTGGCCTCTAGCTCAGCCGGCACCTAGGGAAACCTACCAAACCTGTGCATTTCTGAAAACTAGAGACGTAGGGGAATCCAAGGAGGGGTGACTTGCGGGGCTCGGACCAGGTTCTGTTACCCAGAATCCTTTGCAAACCTCAAAATTTGGCTAAAAAAACACATGTTCCTCACATTTCTGTGTCCGAAAGTTCTGGAATCTGAGAGGAGCTACAAATTTCCTTCAACGCAGCGTTCCCCCAAGTCTCCCGATAAAAATGATACCTCACTTGTGTGGGTAGGCCTAGTGCCGGCGACAGGAAACACCCCAAAGCGCAACGTAGACACATCCTAAATTTTGGAAAAAAACAGAGGTGTTTTTTGCGAAGTGCCTACCTGTAGATTTTGGCCTCTAGCTCAGCCGGCACCTAGTGAAACCTACCAAACCTGTGCATTTCTGAAAACTAGAGACCTAGGGGAATCCAAGGAGGGGTGACTTGCGGGGCTCGGACCAGGTTCTGTTACCCAGAATCCTTTGCAAACCTCAAAATTTGGCTAAAAAAACACATGTTCCTCACATTTCTGTGTCCGAAAGTTCTGGAATCTGAGAGGAGCCACAAATTTCCTTCCACCCAGCGTTGCCCCAAGTCTCCCGATAAAAATGATACCTCACTTGTGTGGGTAGGCCTAGTGCCGGCGACAGGAAACACCCCAAAGCGCAACGTAGACACATCCTAAATTTAGGGAAACCTACCAAACCTGTGCATTTCTGAAAACTAGAGACCTAGGGGAATCCAAGGAGGGGTGACTTGTGGGGCTCGGACCAGGTTCTGTTACCCAGAATCCTTTGCAAACCTCAAAATTTGGCTAAGAAAACACATGTTCCTCACATTTCTGTGGCAGAAAGATTTGGAATCTGAGAGGAGCCAAAAATGTCCTTTTACCCAGCGTTCCCCCAAGTCTCCCGATAAAAATGATACCTCACTTGTGTGGGTAGGCCTAGCGCCCGCGACAGGAAACGCCCCAAAGCGCAACGTGGACACATCCAAATTTTTGGAAGACAACAGAGGTGATTTTTGCGAAGTGCCTACCTGTAGATTTTGGCCTTTAGCTCAGCCGGCACCTAGGGAAACCTACCAAACCTGTGCATTTCTGAAAACTAGAGACCTAGGGGAATCCAAGGAGGGGTGACTTGCGGGGCTCGGACCAGGTTCTGTTTCCCAGAATCCTTTGCAAACCTCAAAATTTGGCTAAAAAAACACATGTTCCTCACATTTCTGTGTCCGAAAGTTCTGGAATCTGAGAGGAGCCACAAATTTCCTTCCACCCAGCGTTGCCCCAAGTCTCCCGATAAAAATGATACCTCACTTGTGTGGGTAGGCCTAGTGCCGGCGACAGGAAACACCCCAAAGCGCAACGTAGACACATCCTAAATTTTGGAAAAAAACAGAGGTGTTTTTTGCGAAGTGCCTACCTGTAGATTTTGGCCTCTAGCTCAGCCGGCACCTAGTGAAACCTACCAAACCTGTGCATTTCTGAAAACTAGAGACCTAGGGGAATCCAAGGAGGGGTGACTTGCGGGGCTCGGACCAGGTTCTGTTACCCAGAATCCTTTGCAAACCTCAAAATTTGGCAAAAAAAACACATGTTCCTCACATTTCTGTGGCAGAAAGTTCTGGAATCTGAGAGGAGCTACAAATTTCCTTCAACGCAGCGTTCCCCCAAGTCTCCCGATAAAAATGATACCTCACTTGCGTGGGTAGGCCTAGCGCCGGCGACAGGAAACACCCCAAAGCGCAACGTGGACACATCCTAAATTTTGGAAAAAAACAGAGGTGTTTTTTGCGAAGTGCCTAACTGTAGATTTTGGCCTCTAGCTCAGCCGGCACCTAGGGAAACCTACCAAACCTGTGCATTTCTATAAACTAGAGACCTAGGGGAATCCAAGGAGGGGTGACTTGCGGGGCTCGGACCAGGTTCTGTTACCCAGAATCCTTTGCAAACCTCAAAATTTGGCTAAAAAAACACATGTTCCTCACATTTCTGTGGCAGAAAGTTCTGGAATCTGAGAGGAGCTACAAATTTCCTTCCACCCAGCGTTCCCCCAAGTCTCCCGATAAAAATGATACCTCACTTGCGTGGGTAGGCCTAGCGCCCGCGACAGGAAACGCCCCAAAGCGCAACGTGAACACATCCAAATTTTTGGAAGACAACAGAGGTGATTTTTGCGAAGTGCCTACCTGTATATTTTGGCCTCTAGCTCAGCCGGCACCTAGGGAAACCTACCAAACCTGTGCATTTCTGAAAACTAGAGACCTAGGGGAATCCAAGGAGGGGTGACTTGTGGGGCTCGGACCAGGTTCTGTTACCCAGAATCCTTTGCAAACCTCAAAATTTGGCTAAAAAAACACATGTTCCTCACATTTCTGTGCCCGAAAGTTCTGGAATCTGAGAGGAGCCACAAATTTCCTTCCACCCAGCGTTCCCCCAAGTCTCCCGATAAAAATGATACCTCACTTGTGTGGGTAGGCCTAGTGCCGGCGACAGGAAACACCCCAAAGCGCAACGTGGACACATCCTAAATTTTGGAAAAAAACAGAGGTGTTTTTTGCGAAGTGCCTACCTGTAGATTTTGGCCTCTAGCTCAGCCGGCACCTAGGGAAACCTACCAAACCTGTGCATTTCTGAAAACTAGAGACCTAGGGAAATCCAAGGAGGGGTGACTTGCGGGGCTCGGACCAGGTTCTGTTACCCAGAATCCTTTGCAAACCTCAAAATTTGGCTAAAAAAACACATGTTCCTCACATTTCGGTGACAGAAAGTTCTGGAATCTAAGAGGAGCCACAAATTTCCTTCCACCTAGCGTTCCCCCAAGTCTCCCGATAAAAATGATACCTCACTTGTGTGGGTAGGCCTAGCGCCCGCGACAGGAAATGGCCCAAAACACAACCTGGACACGTCACATTTTTTCATAGAAAACAGGGCCTACCTGTGGATTTTGGCCTCTAGCTCAGCCGGCACCTGGGGAAACCTAGCAGACCAGCGCATTTTTGAAAACTAGAAACCCAGGGGAATCCAAGATGGGGTGAATTGTGGGGCTCTGACCAGGTTCTGTTACCCAGAATCCTTTGCAAACCTCAAATTTTGGCTAAAAAAAAATGTTTTCCTCACATTTCAGTGACAGAAAGTTCTGGAATCTGAGAGGAGCCACAAATTTCCTTCCACCTAGCGTTCCCCCAAGTCTCCCGATAAAAATGATACCTCACTGGTGTGGGTAGGCCTAGCGCCCGCGACAGGAAATGGCCCAAAACACAACGTGGACACATCACATTTTTTCATAGAAAACAGTGCCTACCTGTGGATTTTGGCCTCTAGCTCAGCCGGGCCCAGGGGGGGCAGAAATGGCCTAAAATAAATTTGTCCCCCAACCCCCCTGCCCCCCCGGGAGCGACCCTTGCCTATGGGGTCGCCCCCCCTTGTGTGACATTGGTGCCAACAAAAAAAATCCCTGGTGCCTAGTGGTTTCTGCCCCCCTTGGGGGCAGATTGACCTACAATCGGCCAATCTGCCCCCAAGGGGGGCAGAAATGGTCTAAATACAATTTGCCCCCCAGGGGAGCGACCCTTGCCTAATGGGTCGCTCCCCATCTCTACAAAAACAAACAAAAAAAAAACACAAAAAAAACAATTTGCCCTGGCGCCTAGAGGTTTCTGCCCCCCCCGGGGGCAGATCGGCCTAATACCAATAGGCCGATCTGCCCCCAGCGGGGGCAGAAATGGCCTAAAATAAATTTGCCCCCCCAAACCCCCCGGGGAGCGACCCTTGCCTGCAAGGTCTCTCCCCTTGCGTGACGGCGCAAAAAAAAGATCCCTGGTGCCTAGTGGTTTCTGCCCCCCTTGGGGGCAGATTGACCTACAATCGGCCAATCTGCCTCCAAGGGGGGCAGAAATGGTCTAAATACAATTTGTCCCCCAGGGGAGCGACCCTTGCCTAATGCGTCGCTCCCCATCTCTAAAAAAACAAACAAACAAAAAAAAAACCCACACAAAAAAAAAATTGCCCTGGCGCCTAAAGGTTTCTGCCCCCCCGGGGGCAGATCGGCCTAATACAAATAGGCCGATCTGCCCCCAGGGGGGCAGAAATGGCCTAAAATAAAATTGCCCCCCACCCCTCCCGGGGAGCGACCCTTGCCTGAAAGGTCGCTCCCCTTGCGTGACTGCGCAAAAAAAAGATCCCTGGTGCCTAGTGGTTTCTGCCCCCGTTGGGGGCATATTGACCTACAATCGGCCAATCTGCCCCCAAGGGGGGCAGAAATGGTCTAAATACAATTTGCCCCCCAGGGGAGCGACCCTTGCCTAATGTATCGCTCCCCATCTCTAAAAAAACAAACAAACAAAAAAAAAAAAACCACAAAAAAAAATGTGCCCTGACGCCTAAAGGTTTCTGCCCCCCCCGGGGGCAGATCGGCCTAATACCAATAGGCCGATCTGCCCCCAGGGGGGCAGAAATGGCCTAAAATAAATTTGCCCCCCCATCCCCCCGGGGAGCGACCCTTGCCTGCAAGGTCGCTCCCCTTGCGTGACGGCGCAAAAAAAAGATCCCTGGTGCCTAGTGGTTTCTGCCCCCATTGGGGGCAGATTGACCTACAATCGGCCAATCTGCCCCCAAAGGGGGCAGAAATGGTCTAAATACAATTTGCCCCCCAGGGGAGCGACCCTTGCCTAATGCATCGCTCCCCATCTCTAAAAAAACAAACAAACAAAAAAAAAAACACAAAAAAAACTATTTGCCCAGGCGCCTAGAGGTTTCTGCCCCCTCTGTGGGCAGATCGGCCTAATACCAATAGGCCGATCTGCCCCCAGGGGGGGCAGAAATGGCCTAAAATAAATTTGCCCCCCTCACCGCCCCCCCCGGGGAGCGACCCTTGCCTACAAGGTCGCTCCCCTTGCGTGACGGCGCAAAAGAAAGATCCCTGGTGCCTAGTGGTTTCTGCCCCCCTTGGGGGCAGATTGACCTACAATCGGCCAATCTGCCCCCAAGGGGGGCAGAAATGGTCTAACTACAATTTGCCCCCCAGGGGAGCGACCCTTGCCTAATGCGTCGCTCCCCATCTCTAAAAAAACAAACAAACAAAAAAAAAACACAAAAAAACTATTTGCCCAGGCGCCTAGAGGTTTCTGCCCCCCCTGTGGGCAGATCGGCCTAATACTAATAGGCCGATCTGCCCCCAGGGGGGGCAGAAATGGCCTAAAATAAATTTGCCCCCTCACCCCCCCCCCCGGGGAGCGACCCTTGCCTACAAGGTCGCTCCCCTTGCGTGACGGCGCAAAAAAAAGATCCCTGGTGCCTAGTGGTTTCTGCCCCCCTTGGGGGCAGATTGACCTAAAATCGGCCGATCTGCCCCCAAAGCGGGCAGAAATGGCCTAAATACAATTTGCCCCTCCAGGGGAGCGACCCTTGCCTAAGGGGACGCTCCCCATCTGTAAAACACAACAACAACAAAAATCCCTGGTGCCTAGTGGTTTCTGCCCCCCGTGGGGGCAGATCGGCCTAATAAAAATAGGCTGATCTGCCCCCATGGGGGGCAGAAATGGCCTAAAATAAATTTGCCCCCCAAGGGAACGACCCTTGCCTAAGGGGTCGCTCCCCTTACGTGAAAAACAAACAAACAAAAAAAACTCCCTGGTGTCTAGTGGTTTCTGCCCCCCTTGGGGGCAGATTGGCCTCATAAAAATAAGCCAATCTGCCCCCAAAGGGGGCAGAAATGGCCTAAATATAATTTCCCCCTATGGGAGCGACCCTTGCCTAAGGGGTCGCATCCCACACCTAAAAAACAAAAGAAAACAAATTAAAAAAAAACTAAAAAAAAGTATCCCTGGTGTCTAGAGGTTTCTGCCCCCACTGGGGGCAGATCGGCCTAATAATAGGCCCCAGGGGGGGCAGAAAAGGCCTTAAAAAAAAATGACCCCCTGGGAGCGACCCTTGCCCAAGGGGTCGCTCCCTTCTGTCAATTTCATATAAAAAAAAAAAATCCCTGGTGTCTAGTGGGGTTTCAAAAGCCGGATTGCAAGCAATCCGGCTTTTGAAACCCTCGGAGAGACTTCAAAGGGAAGGAAATACATTTCCTTCCCTTTGAAGCCCCTCCGGGCCTCCCCCACGTGATCGAAAGAGAAATGCTGAGCATTTCGATGGGGGAGGTTGTGTGATTGTCAGCGCGCGCTCGCGCGCTGACGTCACAGGGGGGGGTGGGGGGGGTCAGGGGTTGAAGGGGAAGGGATTCCCCTGTCAGCCCTGACCTAGGGGGGTGGGGGGGCGGCCCTCGGGAGGAGCGCTAGCGCTTCTCCCGAGGGCAGCATTCAGGACGTAATGGTTACGTCCATGGCGCCACACGGGCGCTGCCATGGACGTAACCATTACGTCCGTGGCGGGGAAGGGGTTAATATTATTGATTGTTGTTAACCTTTGTTTATACTCACAACGTTCTTTGATGACATCCCATCAAACCTACGTTGCTTCGATCCATCGTCCTCTAGTGCAGAATCCTTTATTCACTGTCGATAATAGGTTGGATTTCATTAGCACGTTAGCAGTTTTTTGGTAGCAGGTTACGGTAAAGTCATTGTTTTGATGATGTCATAATGAAGTTGTGATATTAGGGTGCTAAAATTGATGCTTCGTTCTTTTCTTTTCTTTTTCCAAATTGTTAGACTGACTTAACATGATGAGTTGCTAATTATTTTAAGTGACTTTCCCTGGTTCTTGGAGACACCCTAGGTTGAAGGGTATGTTCCTTGCGATGTTTGGTCATATTTGAGTGAAGTGTTTTTGTGCTTGCACAGCTTTAGCTAATTTGTAGATGATTGTGTTGGATATGAGTCTAGAGGAGTAGAGATACTCAAATTAGTTGATTAGAAGGAGTAGGCATACTCCTATAGGTATGAGAGTAGGGAAGCAGCGCTCTTCATTTGAATGTGGCGCTTGATGCAGGGAAAATTATCCATATGGTTGTTGATGACAGACCTAAGGAGAGAGGTCTGGGACTCCGGAGTGTATTGATAAGTGTAGAGAGACACTTGGTATATGTTGCAATTCATTCATTTAGAAGACTGATCCATCATGATTGGTAAGTCGAGTTTGAGAGAAATTGGTGTGAATGAAATTATATTGAAGACTTGGTGAGTACTAAGTGCACTAGACAGTAATCCAAGGAACAGTGGAGAAGTGAAGTTTGCAAGTCGAATTTTGCTCACAATTGAAGGAACTGTGAAAAAGGAGTAGGCGAAAGCTGAAGGTTACTTTGGAAGGTTCTGAAGCATTTGTGTTACCCTACCTGTAGTAAGTGAGTGAATTTGTTTTCTTTATTTTAAGATAGCTCGCAAATTAATATTGTGTTGATTTTGCGTGTGGGTCGTGAAAGATTGGTACAACAGACTTTGTCAGTGTCTCAGTGAAAGGGAGTGAATGTGTGGATGTGACGTAGTTGGTGTTCGGCTGGGATTTGTTGAGTAGTAAAAAGGAATCGCACACGGATTCATCAATCAATCCGACAATAGAGTAACGCGATTGGAAGGCGAGGGGTTCGAAGAGAATTGTGGGATTGTATTCACTTTCCATGACTGGTTTTTCTTTCTTTATCCTTTGTTTACTGTATTTGCTTTGTTTAATTGAGTTGGGGAATATTTTTTTCTGTGGACATCAGGTTTAAATAAATTCAGTCAGAAAATTAAGTTTTTCAAAGCTTTGAGAAGTGCGTTGAGGGATGATGAATACATTCCGGCACTGGAAGGAGAGATTTGTCTCCAGCATATACAGTATCGTGTTTAAGGAGAGAGGTCTTTGGTTGAAAACATTGGGCCAAGATTACAAAGAAAGAAGGTTGTCTAGCTTTTCCAGAACATGGTACATTCAATTTAAGTATCCTAGATAATTTAAGGTAAAAATGTACAGTTTAAAACCTTCACTGACACCAACACAATAAGAAGCATTAGCAATATGGGAGCTAGTAGCAAAACAGCAACAGGCTTTACAATTTGAAAAGAAAATGAGAAGAGTAGAGAAGACCTTATCTGAAGCTGTATGGGATAAGGAGCAGAAAAGGAGGAGAGTAGAAACATTTCATGGGGTCAGATTATTTCCTGCAGGAACAAAGGAAGATGAGATTGAGACAAAAGAGGGAAAGAAAAAGAAGGGTTCACAAGACAGGAAGGAGCTGAAATTAGTTATGTTTAATAATGATGAAATGGAGAGTGATGAGATAGTTACTCATGTTTTAGAAACATCCTCCACCAAATGTGAGACAGCAGAATGATAACAGATCAAATAGGAGTGGAATTACTAATACAATTCCTACTGCACCATTGATTTCAGAATCAGCAAAGAGTATCCTGGCAATGAGAGAGTTCAGATGCAGAGTAGTTTTAATGATTCATTGAGTAACAGACAGCAGTTTGAAATGAACATTCCTGAGATGCAGCCAGAGGCTCAGATTGTGAAAACAACTACTAATTTAGTGTTGTCACAAGGTCGCCAAGGGATGAATTTAAGAGAAACTGTACATATACAGATTCCACAGATGCAGAACATGAGTGCAGGACAGACACAGAGAGCTGGAACAATGATTAATCAAGATGCAATTACTGTACCTATTACGATGGGTCCAGTAACTCCATAATATGTTCGTGTGGAGAATAATGGAGAGAATTCATTGATAAATGTGCAGAATAGACAAGGACCAAGATTAAATGAGACAAATGTTTTAATAGATTTGTCACCTGTTGAGGATTTGGGAACAATGGCTCCACAGCAGAGTACGAGTTCATGGCAAGAGCGAGGGGCAGGTGCGAAAGCAAATGGAGTATCATTAAAAGATTTGTCTGCACAAGAAATCATAAAATGGCTGGAAGCAAACAGCAAGAGAGAAGGGATAAAGAGGAAGAGACAATAAACAAGATGAGATTAAACATGGAAGGGAATGAACTTTTAGAAGGGACCATGCAGGTGAACAGACTTGAATCCTATACCGAAGGGTAATTGAGATATCAATGTAAAGTCATTACAAGGGGAGTAAGCAGGGTTTATCAACACTTAGAAGATGTAGCAGACATTATGACATTGATTTGACAAAAATGAAAACACTAAAAAGAAGTTATAGATTAAATTTGGAGGAAGAAGACTTTATTCACATGAGATCTGCAGGTATGAGGACACATCTTAAAGAATTACTTGAGAAAGTACAGGTTTTAATGGCACTGGACCCATGGGAGAGTAAATTGGACAGGTAAAGAGAAAGACCAAAGAAAGATGATGACAGATAAACGATAAGGACAACAGAGGTTCCAGACATACCTGTTTTAGAAAGGACACTGCAGATAGTAGTTGTTGCAAATGACCAATTGGTTAACGCTATTACAGAACCAGTTCTTGTGAGAATTAGGAATTTTAGAGACTATCATATTTTTGTTCTTTGTGACTCCAGTCCAGTATCACTATTGGGAAGAGACTTGATGTGCAAGATGAATTGTTTGATTATGTGTTCAAGAAAGAGGATCACAATGGAGACTATTAGTGATGATGAGAAAAATTTGCCAGTTATGAAAGAAAAGGATGATGACTTGTGAAATAGCTTTATTCAATGTTGAAAATTATCAGATAATTGACGTAGAAGAGACAAACGAGAGAGCACAGTTTGGAAGATTTAATCAATTTCTTTTCAGTTTTCGAGAAGAAAGATTTGCCGAATGATTTGCAGGAAAGGGTTAGACCGAAGGTTTGGGATTTTTCAGGAAAAGACATTGATTTGATTAAAGGAATTGAAGGAGTCAAAGTAGCAGTGAAAGAGAATGTGGTGTTTCCGCAAACTGCTCAATACCCGATGACAAATGAAATAATAGAGGGGATAAGACCATTGATAGAACAATTCTTGGAGCAAGGAGTTTTGAAAGAAGTGATGAGCAGTCCATGTAATTCACCAATAATGGGTTTGAAAAAGCTGAGTGGGAAAATACGTCTGGTTCAAGACTTGAGAAAAACAAATTACATAGTGGTGAAGTGTTATCCAGTTGTAGCAAATCCAGCAGTGATACTGTTTCAGATTCCATGTGATGCAGAATGGTTCACAGTCATTGATTTGTGCCAAGCTTTCTTTTCAGTACCTCTACATGAGGATAGGGGATATCTCTTTTGTTTCAAATTCCTGACCAGAGTCTACTGTTGGTGTAGAATTCTTCAAGGATTTTCAGAATCACCATAAATTTTCAATCAGATCTTGAAAAATAATTGGTAATGCCTAATCAGTCGACTTTAGTGCAATTCATTGATGATTTGTTGATAGCATCAAAAACAAAGGAAGGCTGCAAAGAGGATACAATTGCATTCTTGAATTTTCTGGGAGACAATGGTCATAAAGTTTCTCCTGCTAAGTTGCAGTATTGTCAGTAAGAAGTAAAATATTTGGGACATTTGATTGAGAAAGGGTCGAGGAGAATTTCCAGAGAGAGAGTAGCGGCAATCATGAAAATAAAAATGCCCAGTTCACAAAAGGAGGTAAGAATGTTTTTGAGAATGGTAGGATATTGTAGTCAGTGGATCCCGAATTTTTCAGCTGTTTAAAGCCATTTCAAAGGTTGACACATAAGGATGTTTCAGATCCCATAATGATGGATGAGGAATGCGTGAGAGCTTTTAATGAGCTAAGGGAGAGCTTGTGTCAAGCACCAGCTTTAGGTATGCCTGATTAGACTAAACCTTTTCTATTGCTTTGTCATGAGAGAGATGGATGTTCCTTGTCTGTCTTGACACAAAAACATGGTGGTGTCAATCGTCCAATAGCTTGTTATACTGAACTTGACAAAGAAACTGTCTAAGAGTGAATGACATATTGAGAGAAAAAAATTAGGAGGGATTTTTGAAGGTTTTTTTTTTAATTTGATTTTTTTGTTTTTCTATTAGTTTTTTAACATAGAAAAAATGAGTAACTCACATAACCAAAACTGTAGGATTAGTTAGTAGCAAAATGTTTAGTATTGGTTTAGTGGTAATGAGTGTGATAATATGTTTATTGTTATTCGTAGGAGTGTCTGTTTATCAGATGGATGGAGCCAACCAGACTATGAAAATAAGACCCATATTGATACTTTTTTAGCACCGCATTTGCACCATTTTTTGATACAAAAGCAGTGCAATCTTTAAAAATACATTTGTATTTTGTAAGTTTGCACCACTTTTGCGTTAAAAAGCTCCACAAAATCAGCGCTAAAAAAGTATAAATATGAGCCTAAGTTCTTTAGATTTGGATTATAAGTCACTAACTAAAGATAAATTTAGGATAGATGTCAAATTCTTACATGAAAAAAAAGAGCTTTCTTCTAATGTTTTCTATCGCTTATTGCATCGGTACGTTGAGGTGATGGACGCAAATGATGTTATGTATGTACACAGATTCGACTTCTTTTTTTTTTTTTAATTTTATTTTATTTTAATATGTCGGAGGGAGGGGGTTACATGAGAAAAAAAAGAAGAAGACATAATATATCCGTGCGAAGAAAGTAAAGTAAACAAAACAACGGGAGAAAGAAGACCTTTAAAAAAACCTCAGTTATATATATCACATATCGAAACAATTAGCATTTTTTGTTTTTTTTGTTTTAAACTGTGTCTTGATATTCCAACCATCTAGTCAGTGGTGCCCACATTCGTTCTCCTCTATGTCTCTTCTTATGACCCTTTAACTTATAAAGACTTAATTCAGTATTATAGATGGTAAGTAATCTAGAGCGCCAATTCTCAAACGTGGGGGGTTCTTTTTTGAGCCAATCTGTAGCAATACATAAGCGGTATATTGCCATGGACAAAAATAAAAATCGCCTTATTTTATACAGTGCAGGTTCCGTACTTTCAGGTGAGTCCACGACTCCCAATACTACCAGCATAACAGTAACCTGAACATTGCAATGCGTGATCTTCTTAAGGAATACCTCTATCTCATTTAATATTCCCTGCAACATTGGGCATACAAAGAACATATGCATTATCTCAGCTTCAACTTCCCCACATCGATTGCAGCTTCCAGAGGATATCCCCCACTTTTTCAGTTTTGCTGGAGTATAATATAAGTCCATCAGTGTTTTGTAATGCTGGGTTTTCAAATTAGCTGATAGAAATGTTGTCTCAGCCATGGCTAAGGATTGGTCCACCCACTCTCCAGCCACCCCAAATCGTGCAATCCATCTCTCATTCTGTTGTGCCATATCATCTACTTGTAGCTCTGTTAGTAACTTATATAACTTGCCAATCTTTGCCCCATTTTTAACAGCCTCAACTACCGGGATCTCCGACAACTGTACTGTAACGCACTTCTGAGACTGTAAAAAATTTCGTATTTGCAAAAATTTTAAAAAATGGGTCTTAGGTAAACCAAATTGAGACTGCAGATCCGTAAATGATTTATAACCGGATTTACAATACAAGTCTCCGACTTTATTTATTCCCCTAGAACGCCAAAAATCTAGTATGGGATCCCTAAAGATATGATTTGGGATAGCTGAAAATTTCACTGGTGTATAAGCCGTAATCTTTCCCAGTCCCATACTCCGTTTTATCTGAGCCCAAACCTTGAAGGCGGACAAAAAAGGCTTAAATCTTACTTTTTTAAAGTAACTTGGTTCCTCAAATTTTGATAACCAACCACTTGCCTCCCCACCCGCCATCATAGTATAAATAGGGGTTGGTTTTACTTCTTCATTACCCTTAAAACTTCCCCTTATAAGTTCATCCATATGTTGAAGGCAACAGGCGTAGTAATACAGTGTAAAATTAGGGACTGACCACCCGCCTCGATCTTTGGGAAGTGTCATATACTTCATTGCCCTTCTCGTTTTAGCATACCCCCATAAAAAATTATTCCCCATCTTTTCCAATCTTTTAAGCCATTTTTTATCAACCTCAAGGGGAATAGCCCGAAATAAATATAGGATTTTTGGCAGAACCATCATTTTCAATACATTGCAGCGACCCTCTAGCGATAAGTGCAAATTATGCATTCGGTCTAAATCCCTCTTTATTCTATTTAATAATGGGATAAAATTAATTTCCACCAACCGATTAACCACTGATGTAATCTTCACCCCCAAATACACTGCTTCAGATACCAATCGTCTATCTACTAGTGAAACGTGCCCAGAACATACTATTTGTGTTTTATCTGAGTTCAGCTTATATCCGGAGTATTTTCCGAACTCTCTTGCCTCTATTTCTATTGCCCTAATAGCTTCCTCCGTGTTGCTTGTCACTATAGCTACATCATCAGCATATGCAAACACCTTATATGTTTCTCCATGATATAATAGAGGTTGAATATTTTTGCATTCTTCTAATCTCAGCAAGAAATAATCAATATATAGAGCAAAGAGCAAGGGGGAACATGGACACCCTTGTCTAGTCCCCCTAGAGATTAAGATAGTATCTGATTCCAAACCAGCAATGCAAATTCTAGCTTTTGGGGCTACATATATAGTTTTTATAGCTGTAATATATCCACTCCCTATACTTTTCCAGCGCATGACTTCCCATAGAAACTTCCACGATACACGATCAAATGCCTTCTCGGCATCCAAAAGTAATAATCCTAAATTTGTTTGATATAGTTCTGCAAGATCAAACATGGCTATTATTCTTCTTATATGATCTATTGTATCTCTACCCGGAATAAACCCATGTTGTTGTTTTCTAACCAGCCTGACTATCACATTTGCCAATCTACTGGCCAAAATCTTTGCATAAATCTTTCCATCTACGTTTAACAAAGATATGGGTCTGTATGAACTGGGGAACTCTGTTGATTTATCCTTTTTTTTTAGCACTATAATACTTGCACATTCCCACGATAAGGGTGCCTGACCTGCCTGCGCTATACAAAAAATGCTATGCATATCCTTTTTAATGTCTATCAGGAAGGTCTTGTAAAATTCAAGTGGTATTGCATCCAGTCCAGCAGCTTTCCCTGTTGCCAGGGAGCTTACTGCCTCAATTATCTCATCAATACGAATTGGTGCATCTAATGTAATTTGTTCCTCAGAAGAGAGCCTTGTACTCTTTAATCCCCCCAGAAATTCACTAACCTTTTTTTGTAGCTGTTCAGAATACACTATATCTTCACTATACAGCTCCTGATAGTAACCCTTAAAAACCTCTAGAATTCCTTCTAACTCTGTATGTTTCCGCCCATTACCATCAATTATATTCAAAACATTCTGTTTAACTGCCTTTTGTCTGACCCGTCTAGCTAAGACTTTTCCTGTGGATTCACCATATTCATAACACTCCAATCGGTGACTTTGATAGACGGCTGCCACTGTTTTATTCAAGTAAGCATTTATTTTAGCCTTAAGAATCACCATTTGGGTCTGAGTGAGAGTAATGTCTTCTCTACTAGTAATTTTACTAGCTAATTCCCTCTCTTTTGTTATTAATCTTTCTTGAAGTTCTACAATTTCCTTCCCCCTAATTTTCTGTATTCCCAAACTATAACTAAGAGTTTCACCTCTCACTGCAGCTTTAAATGAATCCCATACCATCCCCGGATCTGCCGTATTCCTATTGATATCAAAAAAGTGGTGAATCCACTCTTTCATATGGGATATATATCCTGGGTCAACCAACAATTTCCTATCAAATGTCCATACACGACGCGAATTAGATGGTCCCTTAATTGTTATGGACAATATTAATGGATTATGATCTGATAAGAATCTGGGTTTGCATTCTATTTCAGCCCCATGGATTAAGTTTTGTGATACGAAAAAATAATCCAACCTTACCAATTTAGCATGTGGGAACGAGTAATAGGTATACCCTGGATCTACAGTTTTAATATTTTCCCAGACATCTCTCAACCCATGTTCCCTTACTAACCTCCTTAAAGCTTTCCATACTTTAGGCTTTCGTCCCTGATATAAACTCTGGGTGTCCATGCTCCTGCTACCTACCTCTAAATGAATATTTAAGTCGCCACAAATAATTATTGGTAAGGGCCATCCAACTAGTTCCATATTCAACGTATCCAGAGGCTCAGCCTCGTCCAAAACTGATCCATATATAGTGCAGAGGGTAAATTTAAATGTATTCACGGATAATTCTAAGAGAGCCCACCGCCCATCGTTACTTGCTCGAGATCTACAAACTTGTACATTGTTATTTCTGGCAAGTATCGTCACCCCACGTGTCGAAACCTCCTGTCTGGTACAAACAAGAGGCGTCAACCCAAGCTCTCGTATGAGCTCTCGCTTACTCCATGCAATGTGTGTTTCCTGCAAGCAATATAAATCTGATTTAATTAGTTTAAGACCAGCTGCCACTCTTTTCCTTTTCTGGGGGCTATTTAGACCGCAAATATTCAGTGTACAAATCCTTAATCTATTTGCCATATCACTCAGTTTGATGTACCAAACTCACGTCAATACTTTCTCCCTTAAAGAAACCAACTTGTTGATATTGAATCCTATACATCCTCTTCTTTTGATATGTCTTCATTAAATTGTTCTGAACATTTGTACCTATATTAGTGCCCCCCCCACTCCCCACCACCCCTCTCCCCCCTCTCCCCCCTCTCCCATCCTCCCACCCCTTATACCCCAACCCTGCTACCAACCACCCCCCCCACCCCCCTACACCCCTTACCCCTACCCTTACACCCAATTTATGGAGAGTATGGGATCTCACTGTCCCTAATGATGGTAAAGCTTCCGCTCCGACCGTCCCTACCCAGTGCATGATTTTCTTTTTCTTTTTTTCTTTTACCTTTTCTCCCTTTCTTTGTCTTTATCTCTCTCTATCTAACCCTGTTTCAGCCAAAACAATATCTTACCCCCGGCTCGACTTCTCAGGGCTTAACTCCTAACCCTCTCTACTTTACCCCCACCCCTATGTCCCAATCCAGAAAATCTATCTTAGGGAACCGGACCGTTAAGTCCACCCAAAAAAGCCCTTGCTTTCTCCTCTGTCGTGAAGAAGTAAGTCCTATTATCCATTACTACTTTCAGTTTAGCCGGATTTAATAAAAAAACCTGTGCCCCCTTACTTTGAAGTGGCTGAATTAACTGCCGGAGCCTCCACCTTTTTTCAACAGTAATATGGCAATAGTCTGGTCTCACAAAAAACTCACATCCCTTAGCCTTACTTCTAGCATTGGGTCGAGCTCGGTCGAATATAGCCTGCCTTGCCTGATAATTAAGCAGAGAGATTAATATTGCTCTAGGTCTACCACTTCCTCCTTCTGAGTTTGGTCCTATTTTACTAAAAGGAAATCGATGGGCTCTTTGAACCTCTTTGTCCCAGTCCCACTGGTGTAAGTCCGGAAAAGCTTCCTTAAGAAGTGCGACCATAAAGCTATGTATATCTGATCCTTCAAGTCCTTCTGGTACACCCAGGACGCGCAGATTATTCCTCCTCATTCTGTCCTCTAAATCTGTCAATTTCCACTGAGTGTCCTCAAGTTGTTTCTCCATCATTTCTCGAGATGACTGGCGAGCTCCAGCCTCATCCTCCAGACGCGAGATCCGGGTCTCTGCTTCTTCCATCCGTGTAGTAAACTCTGAACATGTCTTAGCTACTCGACGAATTTGGATTTGCATCTTGCGGCAAGCCATTTGAGTCCTACGGCTCTCTAATTTAGATTCCTCTCGATGTTCCATAATGCTTTGATATATGGTTTCCAGTGACACAGGATTAGGCTGTTTTTCACCATTATCAAATAGAGTTAAATCATCCTTGGAATACTCCCACTGAAGCCCCTGAAGACCCTTAGGTGGTCATTCTGACCCTGGCGGTCTTTGACCGCCAGGGCGGAGGACCGCGGGAGCACCGCCGACAGGCCGGCGGTGCTCCAATGGGGATTCCGACCGCGGCGGTAAAGCCGCGGTCGGACCGGCACCACTGGCGGGGTCCCGCCAGTGTACCGCGGCCCCATTGAATCCTCCGCGGCGGCGCAGCTTGCTGCACCGCCGCGGGGATTCCGACCCCCCCTACCGCCATCCAGATCCCGGCGGTCGGACCGCCGAGATCCGGATGGCGGTAGGGGGGGTCGCGGGGCCCCTGGGGGCCCCTGCAGTGCCCATGCCACTGGCATGGGCATTGCAGGGGCCCCCGTAAGAGGGCCCCTAAATGTATTTCACTGTCTGCTGCGCAGACAGTGAAATACGCGACGGGTGCAACTGCACCCGTCGCACAGCTTCCACTCCGCCGGCTCGATTCCGAGCCGGCTTCATCGTGGAAGCCTCTTTCCCGCTGGGCTGGCTGGCGGTCTGAAGGCGACCGCCCGCCAGCCCAGCGGGAAAGTCAGAATTACCGCCGCGGTCTTTCGACCGCGGAACGGTAACCTGACGGCGGGACTTTGGCGGTCGGCCTCCGCCGCCCGCCAAGGTCAGAATGAGGGCCTTAGTGTCCAATGGGTTAGTGGAGTGCTTATTAGGTCCTACTTGCTCACTTCTCTTCCTCTGTTTTTTCCTGACAGTGGCACTCCTGCCACTCTCCTGTAATTCCTTTCCCAGTGCCAAAGAGGACACCTCAGATTCGAATTCAGAAGAAGTTTTATCCGCCTCCAAATCCAGCTGCTCGTTGCTTAACCAACTTGAATGATCTGATAGTGAGAAAAACTTGTCTCCTTGTATTGTCTCATTATCGCGTAATTCCACTGGCCTCCGCTCCACCTGTAATAATGACCTAGCGCCTTGTGCGCCCTCCCTCTGCTCCCTCTGCTCCATCTGACTCCCGGTAGCTTGTTTTTGTAAAGTTGCCACATCTTCAGCATCACTCTGCCCACCTTCATGCGGGGGGGGGCACATCTATAGCCGTCATCTCTTCATTTACTAGAGGATCAGCCTCCTCCACAGCGGCGGGGGGGGGTATCTACGCCCCCCACCAGTATGTCCTTCCCTTTCTCAAAATACCTGTCCAGTGAAGCACTCTTGTTTTTGGAGACAACCTTCTCACCTAAGCCTTGTTTTATATCCGTACCCCCCCCCTGCCGTGCCGACAGGCTTACTCTTACCGGCTTGCCTCGTCCAGACAGAGTCACATTTTTCACTCCCTTAGGTGGCATTTTTACCTTTTTTTTGTGCTTTTTAATGCAAAATGCGTTATTATAATATACGCCCAGTGTCAAATACTTGTAATACAATAAAGAAACTCTGACCGTTTTTTGAGTCCACGTCGAAAATTGCCCCCAATTGGGACCCGTGAGCACAGACCTGTAGTTGTCTTCAGGTAGGAGCAGGAGCAGTCCAGACCGCATCCCGGAAAAACACTTTGCAATCCTTTTGGCCTCCGTCAGCAAATCCACGTATTTTTTCTTCTCCCAGGAAAAAAAAAAAAAAAAAAAAAAAGGCCCCGCAGAAACCAAGAGCCAAGTAGCCTTGAACAATCCTCACATGAGAAGCAGTCCTTCAAAAAGCAATGTCACCCGCAATATTTCCCCTGTGCCGCCCCTCCTGAGAGTCCTGGGACAGTCATCCCCAAGAAAAGAGGGAGCAGGTGAAGCAACGCGAGTCGGCACAGTGTTGCTAAAATGCCGCTACATTGTTTTCCTCTAAGCGCGACTGCCGAAGGAAGCTCCGACCCGCGGGAGAACTGCCGCAACACTGGGAGGTTTCCTTGGTCGGAGCAGACGCTTCGCGGCTGCGTTACGCGGCCGCCATCTTGCTCTCCGTCGTCAAAGCCCCCAGATTCGACTTCAATGGAAGGAGGAACTACTTATCCTAGCCTGCCTGTAACTTATGCTATAAGTTGCAGACTTTTGCTAACGCATTTCTATTATCAAGAATATATCCAGTATTTTATTCAAACTATGACATAGTATTGTTCTTTGTACCTGTTACAGGTTATTTGAATACGATAGCCAAAGAAAACAACATAGTGAGTATGAGAGATTTCTTTAAGCCTACTTTAACTTTTGGCACAGCTTTTGCACATCGTAATAATTTAACTTGTTTACTAACACCAGTAGAAAAGAAGTTCTTGGATAACACAGAAGATAGAAGGGGAGAAATAAAGGCCAAGATGGATAAGGGAATCATAAGTAGAAAGCCTGGAATAGATTATGCTTATAGTGACATTACTAAACAAGGAAAACTAACAATAGATGCTGAGCATGAAGGAAAACTGTGTATATGACATTAAACAATGATGTAAAAAATGTTAAGACAAAATCAGGCATTCTTGTTGACTCACATGATTTGCAGAGCTCTGGGGCATTAAAACAATTGTCAATAAGTCCAAAATCTAAATCTTTCAGGACATTTCATACCTGCTGATTTCACTGCACCCTGTAATCTTATTTTGGCAGCAAGAACTTCAGGAGTCAAATCATCTAACAACACCATCAGTGGCACATTCTTTTTTTTAGACTGACAAAAACGAATTCTGTCATTTTACATTCTCACCAGAGAAATATTACTTTCATTATTATGGATCTATACAGTCAATTTTGAACATAATTTCTCTGATCTCACTGAGGGTGAACTCTTGCCAAAGCACTCAAGAGTGGCTTTAAAACTTAATTTGCTTTTTTGTGCTTACATTATTGTTGGGAGCTCATTGTACATTCATATTTTCAAATGTATGCGCACATGCAGTATGGGTGAGCATACAAATCTGCTACAAATACATTCACCTTGCTGTATAGATCAGATATTCAGCTGAAAACTTCATCTTCGTAGAAGCTAGTTGCAGATAAAAACATGTTTGCTCTTTGAGACTCACATGCTTTGTACTTTGTTCTTTCGTCAATCCCTTTGGCCCTTGTTCTGGCTAAACCACAGATAACACATTGAAGATCTTCTGCTTTCTTATCAGTTATTAAAGGTGGACGAGGGGTGGCCATCTTCTAAGTGGATGGGCATTGGATTTGGTTATCGTTGCTTTCTCAGAAGACTTGGAATCTTGTTGTGAATCACTGGTTTCTACTATTTTTCTATGCTTTTTTCCATTGTATATGACTTGTTTCAATTGTATAGCACTTGTTGTTACAATGATAAAATATTTGATGCTCTTCACCCATCAGTTTTAATCTTTTGTGAGCTTCGTCTTGTCGTATTTCTGCTGCATCTCATACTCTCTTCTGTCCAGCTGCAGTTGATGGGTTTTTTTTCAGATTAGTTTGGCATATGACACATTTTTCTTTGTTGAAGGAGTCCTCAGATTATGTAGTTATCAACACTTTGTCAGGGGGGTAAATATCCTCTGCTACCACCTGCTTCACTCATGTTTATGAATTTGAATCAACCGAAAACCTGAAACAGGAACAATATTAAAATCAATTACTAATATGAAGGCTAAAACACATCATTATAGAGCTGCCATTTTGGAAAATGGCTGAAGGGTTGCTCTGAGAAGTTATTTTCTGTCTCTATGTTTGGAAGCAAAAATGAAATATAAAGGTCCATGGTTCCTTAAATTTGATATCATCACTGCAACACTGCTGCCATTTTAAAAAATGTCGGCCAGAACAAAATCGGCCCAGATTAGCAATGTCTTCCGAAGCTAAATTACTTCTCTAATGCTCCAAAAACACAAATCCAAAATGATAATCTTTGGACATTTTTTTTACGGAGGTATATCAAGAGGCCAGGACTTTACAGGATACAGAACGTGTCCTCAGAATAATATTGTTCATGCATCAAGTGTGTGAAATGTCATTGCTAAAAAGCGATGTCAGCCTATAAACATGTAAAATGTAAAATATAAAACAGAGCTAATATGAAGAACCAAATTTGGCACAAGAAGGCCCCATGATAGCCTCTGTCTCAATACAGTCAACATATTGCTTCAGGATTTCCACTTTTGTCAGCAAAGACCATATAGTTAGGTGGGGAGTATGGGGTGGTGGGCCCTAGTAATGCATTTATACTTATTTAAGCATCCGCACGCTGTATTCATCAAGTGAGTTTCATGGAGCTGTGCTAGTGTCCCCGCAGTAACCATGAGGGTGTGTTCCTCCCCTACAAATGGTTGAACATCTGCTCTATCAGCATTCAGAGCTGCTCTCCGCCTTCACATCCGTCGATGTAATTTTGACACTTCATTTTATATCTTCATATTGCTTCAGGATTTCCACTTTTGTCAGCAAAGACCATATAGTTAGGTGGGGAGTATGGGGTGGTGGGCCCTAGTAATGCATTTATACTTATTTAAGCATCCGCACGCTGTATTCATCAAGTGAGTTTCATGGAGCTGTGCTAGTGTCCCCGCAGTAACCATGAGGGTGTGTTCCTCCCCTACAAATGGTTGAACATCTGCTCTATCAGCATTCAGAGCTGCTCTCCGCCTTCACATCCGTCGATGTAATTGTGACACTTCATTTTATATCTCATAATATGGAGCTCCTATTCCCCCATCGAATAAGTGACATTGTGTACTGGCTAGTGCAATCCTTTTACTGCCCGACTCTCAAATCAAGTCTGACAGCAGACCATGTGCTCACTACAGAACCACTTGGGAGGAATACTGGCAGAGACTCAAACTCAAATAGATACAAAACTGGGGCAGTATTTGCATTTTGCCCATCACCAGGAGGTCCAGTGGTGCTAATGATGGCAAAACCCAAAAGGAGAAGTGTTGGACTTTTTTGCTTATGCAGGGTCATCCCTAATCTTTTTGCCTTCTGCCTCATATTTTATCTGACCTGTTGTTGTTGGCTTTTGAAGTCTGAGCACTTTACCACTGCTAACCAGTGCTAAAGTACATATGCTCTCTGTGTAAATTGTAATGTTGCAAGGACTGTCCCTCTCATAGGTTAACATGGGGGTTACCTTTAAATCTGATTAAAGTGTAGATTCCCTTTGGGAGCGGATGGACATGTGAAGTTTGGAGTCTCTGAGCTCACAATTTAAACATACATATTTTAGTAAAGTTGATTTTAAGATTGTGTGTTTGAAAATGCCACTTTTAGAAAGTGAGCATTTTCTTGCTTATACCATTTCTGTGACTCTGCCTGTTTGTGGATTCCCTGTCTGGGTCAGTTGGGCTGGTTGCACCTCACACTAGACAGTGACACAAAAGGAGCTGGGGTGTAGTCTGCTTTTCCTGATGAGCCATCTGTGCTAGGAGGGAGGGAAGGAGTGGTCACTTACACCTGAAAGGGCTGTGCCTGTCCTCACACAATGCAGTCTCCGACCCCCTGATGAGTGGCTGGGGCCTGGCCTGGGCAAGACAGGATTTCACAGTCAAAAGAGACTTTACTTTGAAGTAGGCCTACTTCAAAGGGGAAATTGGATATAAGAAGGGCACCCAAAACCACAGACTTTAGAACACTTCTGGAAACAAAAGGAACCTCTGCCTGGAGAAGAGCTGAAGAGCTGTGGAGAAGTGCTGCCCTGCCTGTGACAGTGCTTTGTGGAGCTATCCTGCAGTGGCTGCTTCTTCCAGAGTAAGAGGGCAAAGACTGGACTTTGCGTGCCTTCCATCTTGTGATGAAATCTCCAAGGGATTGATTTAGAGCTTGCCTCCTGTTGTTTGAAGTCTCAGGGACAGCAAAGACTTCTCTCTCTGCCAGCACCCAGAGTCTCTGGAGAGACTCCTGCTCTGACAAGTGGTGCCCTATCCAGTTCCTGGGCCCTGGAAAGGAAAGCTGGTGGAAATCCAAGGAAATGGACTTCGGACCGACGCCGCTGCTGAATCCGGTGACGCCACCTGCAACCGACTCTGTGGAAGTCGCCGCACCAATCCGCACCACGTCGTGACCGACACCGCTCGAAGTGCGCTGATTCAACGTTTCGCACAGATGCAGAGATCCCCGACTTCTCGCATCGACTTGTTTTCACTCTTCACCAAAGGTACTGTACTTGGGGGTTTATGTGACTCCGTGTCCGGTGCCGCTGGTGTCGGCTTGTTGGGAATGACTCCGTCACGACACTGTGTTAACACCTCATCAAAGCATTTTGTATTTCTAAGCGTTATTTTTGAGTTAAAAAAAATTCATAACTTGACTAGTGTATGTCGGATTTTTGTCGTTTTGGTCTTGTTTTGTTTAGATAAATATTTCCTATGTTTCTAAATTGGTGTTGTGTCATTTTGTAATGTTTTAATTAAGTTACTGTGTGTGTTGGTACAAATACTTTACACCTAGCACTTTGAAGTTAAGCTTACTGCTCTGCCAAGCTACCAAGCGGGTATGCAGGGGTTAGCTGAGGGTGATTCTCTTTTACCCTGACTAGAGTGAGGGTCTTTGCTTGAACAGGGGGTAACCTGACTATCAACCAAAGATCCCATTTCTAACAAGAGGTATCACCGATTCAAAGCAACTGCCAGAGTGAAATTACTGTTAATTAAATCAGTGGTAGAGTGATAGATGTGCACTCCTAAATATTTTGAACATGTCAAACTGCCACAAAAATCTTGTCAAACACGGTCAGCCACAGCAACTCAGCAGTATTTTGGTGCCCACTGCAATGGGAAAAAGTAGGATTTTGAGGCCAGATATCTCTCAAAAGTGGTCTAGTAATTCTATCGGGTGGAAGAACATGTCATCTGCATACAATCAGATTATGTTTTACCCACAAGATGCCTGCACACCCCACTGTTCTGCGTGCACAGCAGGTTTGCCAGTCGCTCCATGGCTCCATGGTGCCCCTGTGTATCTCAAATTTATCCAAGATCAGCTTCCCGTATGAACTCTCACTGTTGGCTGACAAATAAGCTTCTTCACTCAGTGTAGGAATTCTGGGACTATTCCTATGAGTTCAAGAGCGGCCAGGAGGCACGTCCAGCTTGGTGTGTTGAATACATTCTCAATGTCCAACAACACTGCTGGGCTGTTCTCTGAGCTCCCAGCCTAGCATCCCATCAAACCAACAGTCCTCAAATGTTAGGAAAGGTACGGTGGTCCAGTATAAAACCATTTTACCAGAATGCAGTAGACCACGTATTATTGGCATCAACCTGTTTGCTAAGAGATTCCCGAGTATTTTATAATCTAAGTTTAAAAGCAAAAGAGGTTGATAGCATCACACATCCAATGAGTCGAGCACTAGAATCATGCCTTCTCTAAGAGACTCAGATAATATACCCCTTTCTTTTGCCTCCTTGTACATTGCCAACAGCTTTGGGGTAAGATGTGTATTGTAGGTTTTGTAACACTCTAGGCGGAATTCATCCATACGTGGCACTTTATTTCCTGCTATCTGAGCTATAGCCTTACAGATCTCTTCTATCTTTAGTTGTTTGTCTAATTCAGTCCACTGCAATGGATCCAATGGGGAAGGGGGATCCCTCATGATGTGGCGCGGCCATTCACATGAAAACCAGGCTGTCTGCAGGGACGATAACTGTTTTCTCGACCTCCTGAGGCACCTCTTAGTGCTGCTGATTGCACCAGGAGTCCCGACAGGTGCCCCAAAAGGGAAGGGAATTTGGGAAAAAAGAGAGAAAGAAGCACTGCACTCATTTTCACCAGGTCCAGCCAGGTATGGTTCTTTGGGTTATGGAGGACTATCAGTGGAGCCCTGGAAGCTGCCTCTCTGTGATGAATTATGGTAGTGGTGAAGCTATGTGCTATTAAGAGACTGTTTCACAACATTCAATAAAGCATGCACTGGTCTCATTAAACAGCATTCGAAAAGACATGCACTGATCTCATTAATTTCATCTAATTTTGGTTATCACAGCACATTCACCTGGTAATTTCAGCAACTTGGCCCTCTCTCTCTCTTCTCACAAATTATTATATACAAAAGGTGATAAAATCTGAATGTCTCTAAATAAATTAGGAGGTTCTGCAAGTCTTTTTTATGGATCTGCACTTTCACATTAGGTTTTCTATGGTAATACTACAACTTTAACAAGTTGCAATACCGAAAGCAAGAAAACTCACATATATGCTCTCATTATGACATTGGCAGTTAATCCTGCTTATCTCAGCGGTGACGACCGCCAACATACCAGTGCAGTGGCGAATATCCGTTTGCCATATTATGACACACACACACCAATCTGACAGAACACAGCCACATACACAAATTCTCCAGCCCAAAGGTCAGTGATAAAGTGGCGGTACCAACACCCATACCGTTATGCCAACAAAACAACGGCCACCACATTATGACCCACAAAGCACCACAGCAGACATTCAATGGTGGTAAACCATTGGCAGTACATAACGCCACGCTCAGCATGGACACCCACATACAGAACAACACTACATTGGCCAATACTAAAAACACACACCTGACACTCATACACACACCACACCCACCCTCAGCACTATAAAACACAAACCCACATTACCCACAATCCTTTATGAACAACAATTACTGCCGGAGATTGACACGAACAGCACAGAGAGAACTAGACACACACCACCTACACCCATATAACCCTCACGCACTCTACATCACACACCCCACCACATTACTCAACACACTTTCACCAACACACACCACACAGCACCCATGTCTCCACAAAGGCACCCCCATTTCACTGATGAGGAGTTAAGGGTGGAGGAAATTGTCAGAGTAGAGCCACAGCTGTTTGGAGCACAGGTACAGCAGATATCCATTGCCAGGAAGATGGAGCTATGGCTGAGAATCGTGGACAGGGTGAACGCTGTGGGACAGCATCCAATTACAATGGACGACATCAGGAAGAGGTGGAACGACCTACGGGCACAGGTACATTTCGTGGCAGCAAGTTACCAGCTCGCCATACAGAGGACTCACAGTGGACCCCACCTCCTCCCCACAGCTTTCAACATGGGTGGAGCAAGTCCTGGCAATATTGCATCCTGAGGGACTCGCTGGAGTAGCCGGTAGGACTGGACATTGGTAAGTTAACATTTACCACTTATCACCCCCCATACCTGCACACCATCACACCCCCTCCCCCTCACTCCCATCACTCCTCTCCACCCCACACACTGCACCAACGCAGATGACTAACCCCAATGCCCAGCCCTGCATGCTATACCAATACATGGACAGCCCTCTCAGCCCTGCATGGACACCCATCACAAAAGCATGCACAGCATAGGGAAACTAACAATCACACAATACATTACCATACACAAACCAAGGTGGCAGGGCAAAAGCAACCATAGAGGGGAAGCCAGGGATGTACAATATGTCACAGACATGAAGCATAATACATCACTTACATCCCCACAGATGTCCCAGCCAATCTCAGTGGAGAGGAGGTGCCACAACTATCCAGTCCCCAACAGAAAATCCCCCCAGTGATGACAGTGACTCTGGACTTCAGGATCTGGACCAACAACCTGGCCCATCAGGGACCACTGGACAGTCGGTCGCCCAAGCCCACTCACAGCCACCACAGAGCCTCCCCCATGAGTATCCAACACCACAGCACCCACCCAGTGTACCCACACCTCTGTCCCCATGAAACGTCAATCAGCAGTGTGCCCACCTGTACAGGGACCCCAGTCCACACCTCATACCCAAGACAATCAGGAAGCTGAGGTCAGTGGCAGTGGGCACACCAATCAGGGGACATAGGCACAGGCCAACAGGGACACTGGGAGGAACACTGTGCGCCGGGGGAGAAAAGGCCCAGGGAACCGGCTCTCCAGGAGGCACTCACCGAGATCCTGGGAGCCTACCAACATTCCCAGGACACGATGGGCCAGATCCTTGAGAATGTGCAGGAGAACAGGTGGCTGCAGGAGGAACAGTATCAGGGGATCACGGAGGACTTGCAGGCCATTAACACCACCTTGATCTCCATAGCAGGGTTGCTGGCAGACATGGCCAACATCATGAGGGAAGCAACAGCACAGCAACGGACCCCTACCACTAGCCAGTCCATTGACCAGCCCTCCAATTCTGCTGCAGCTAGTGGGCAGAAGTCCCGCCACAGGACCCACAGGCCCCTGCAGAAGGTGAACCACCCCGCAGATGTTCCCTGTGACCCAGACAGAAGCCAGAGACACTTGCCAATACCACAACAAAACCCTGGACTTTCCGCCATCATCACCCCATTCCATTGCACTTTTCCCTCAGTTTCATAGCAGTACAATAAACACCCTTGAACACAACTTGGCTAATAGTATTTTATGTGTTGAAAATGTGCATTAATGGAAACAGTTACATCTAGTGCAAATGATCTGAACAATGTGAGAGAATAGAAATAATGAGCTGTACCTGTCTGTAGTCATCACATCAGTACACAGTTGTGATCTCACCAACATTTATAAAATGACAAAAAATAGCTGACAGTAAGTTGAGATGCAATGGAAGTTAATGCCATCATGCTACAGCCACACAGGAAACAACAATAGTCAGAGAGGAATGGTCAGTTGCACTGTCTCACCTGTGTGTCATTGGAAGCATTGACGTATAACTGATGTTCTGTTGTCCCCATCCTCATCCTCTGCATTCTTATCCTCACTGTTCTCACAGTCCACTACTGCCACAGGGGCATCTCCAGTCTCCTCCTCCTGCAGAAAGGGTACATGCCGTCTGAGGGCCAGGGTGTGCAACATGCAGCATGCCACTACTATCTGGCAGACCTTCCCAGGTAAGTAGCAGAGGGATCCACCTGTCAGATGGAGGCACCTAAAGCTGGCCTTCACAAGACTGAAGGTCCTCTCGATGATCATTCTGGTTCACCCATATGTCTCATTATAATGTTCCTCAGCCCCTGTCCTGGCATTCCTCACAGGGGTCAGCAGCCACGGTAGGTTTGGGTAGCCAGAGTCACCTGCAAGTATTGAGGGACAACATTTAGCATCACACAATGATTTGGGGATGACACTAGAAGGCATACACTAACATGCAATGGGTGGGGACCATGGCTCACATATTAGCCACACCCTGTGCCTCTGTAATTGGACCATCACATTTGGGATGCTGCTATTCCTCAGAACAAGGGCATACTGCATCAACCCAGGATACTTAGCATTGGCGTGGGAGATGTACTGGTCCATCAGGCACACCATTTGCACATTTAGTGAGTGGAAACTCTTACGAGTCCTGAACACCTGTTAATTCTGGTGGGGGGTACTAACGCAATATGTGTCCCATCAATGGCCCCAACAATATTGGATATATGTCCCTTTGCATAAAATCCGTCCTTCACAGTGGTCAGATCTTCCACCTGGGGGAAAGCTATGTAGCTGCTCATGTGTTTCACCAGGGCAGACAAAACTCTTGCCAGCACTATTGAGAACGTTGGCTGTGACATTCCTGCTGCGAAGCCCACTGTCACTTGGAAAGAACCAGTTGCCAGGAAATGGAGCACTGATAGCACTTGCACAAGAGGGGGGATCTCAGTCGGATGATGGATAGCAGATATCTGGTCAGGCTCCAATTGGGCACACAGCTCTGTGATTGTGGCCCTGTCCATTCTGTAAGTGAGTATAATGTGCCTGTCCTCCAGTGTAGTAAAGTGCACAAGGCGTTTGTACACGGGGGTATGTCTCCTCCTCCTAGTGATCTGCAGCAGAGGTTATCTAAGGGACACAACAGTGAGTAGGCTGTCCCGATTTGAACAATGGAACCCCAACCTCAGTGTACATATTGCATTTATGTATTGGGACAGCGGGAATGGTGAGGTATGTACTAATCTAGGCTGTGACACAGTTAAGGTTGATATGACCATTGCCCACCACCATGAAATGGCGACCGCCTGTCCTCTATGTAGAGCCAAGTGGAAGTGAGCTAACTCCACTGACGTTGGGCGTCGTGGTGGAAGGCGGTCTTGCACCACCGTGCAAGTCCTCATTGGATAATATGGGGCTCTATGGAGTACAGTGGCTATTGGGGATCTGCGCCGGCGGTGACGGTATACACCACCGTGGAGTTGACCGCCATTTTCTACCTGATTCCTCACTTGTTTCCTAGCCTTCAACAGGAGAACGCCTAAACTGTGTATGCTGCTGTGACCTGTGTCTGGTACCTACCATGGCCTGTGTAAACAGGGAAAGGGCCTCTGCCTTCACTTCAGAGGAGTTGGAGCATTTGGTGGATGGTGTCCTTCTCCATTATGGACTGCTGTATGGGCCTTCAGACCAATGGGTGAGCACACCTTGGGGACAATGCATGTGGGAAGTATGCATGGAGATGTGTGTAAAAGCTGCGTGTCATCGGTGGGAATGTCTTGTGGTGGTGTACATGGTGTGCTCCTGGTGATGTGTGTGCCAATGGTGACGGAAACAGGATTGGTGGGCCATATGTGTGACAGGCTGAAGTTCATGTGTAATGGTGTCCTCCTGTCTGTATTACCTGTGCACTTCAGTGCCCATCAAAAGAAGAGATTATGGCATGCCATCACCAAGGATGTTCGGACCGTGGGGTTCTATGGCAGGCAGAGCACCCACTGTCGGAAACGGTGGGAGGACATGAGATGCTGGGCATGGAATACCGTGGAGGCCTAGCTGGGGATGGTCTCCCAACGTGGAAGGCCCGCATACTGACGGTGGTCTACCCAGAGCTGGATGGGCGCTTGAGGGCATCACAGATGCCACAACGGGGTGGGTACAGTGGGCATTATTACAATAATTTATAGGTGGCATGGAGGTAGTTGGTGGCCTGTAGCCCTCATCTTGCCATGGCATCTGGCCAAATCACTGGCAGTGCAATGCATAGTGCTCAATCCTGATCTCTGTGTGTGACAGTGCTATATATGCCAACGGTGGTGTTGGTGCAGTAATTGACCCAGTTCTTCTTTTCTCTCTCTCCCCTCCCTTTTTAATTCATCATCCTGTCCATGTGTGCATTAGCATCATCTGGTGGAGGAACAGGGGCACCAGCGACCGAGGGTGCTGCATTCTACAGGACCCAGGAGGCAGACTCCACCGACGCTGAGGGAACCAGTGGGACGGAGGGCGAGGGGAGAACCACGGCAAAGATAGAAGGTGACAACACAGACTCAGATACCTGCTCTGATAGAAGCTTCCTGGTGGTGGCTGACACCTCTGTGACCACCCCAGCTGCAGGTACAGTCGCCACCCCCATACCAGCACCACCCTCCCAGTAGCCCCTCAGTGAGTTGCCCGTGTCCGCTCATCCAGGAGCGTGGGCATCTCCTTCACCCCAGGCACCTCAGGCCCTGCCCCAGTGAGCCCTGCTGCCCTGAGTGAGGAGGCTATTGACCTCCTGATATCCATCTCTGTAGGGCAGTCAACCATAGTGAATGCCATCCAGGGGCTGGCATCCCAGATGCAACAATGCAATGCATTCCTGGAGGGCTTTCACTGTGGATTGGCAGCCCAACAGAGATTGATTTAGGCTCTGGCCTCCTCTCTGATGGCAGCCACTGTCATTGTCCCTACCGTCCCCTCTCCAACTACCACTTCCCAGTCCCAGTCTCCTGAACCCCAACCCATCCCATGCACACACACAGACGAGCATGAACACAAGACAACACACAAGAGTGGCACAGTGAAACAAAGGCACCACACTTCATCCCACAAGCACTCATGCAAACACCAGACAGTTATAGACACAACCACATCCACTGCCTCCACTGTCTCCCCCTCCTCCTCCACCTCCCTCACAATCTCGCACACACTCACATCTGCATGCACTGCATCAACATCCACTACCTGCATCACCACACTAAGCATCACACACACTTCACTAGCAGACACCTCCACAACATCCAAGTTGTCAAGGCCCCTGTGTCCTCTCCCACCCTGTCTGTCCCCCTCCTAAAGGACACAAATGCAAGCACTCACACACCCAACAGTCATCCACCTCACATCAGCACACTCCCCATGCACCTGCACCCAAGTCCAGCAGACATACACCGCCTACACCCACTCCCTCAACCTCAACTCCCATCCCTCCTCCCTCATCCCACCCCACCATCCCTAGGAAGCTTTTCCTTGCCTAACTTGACCTCTTCTCCTCCCTCCCCCGTCTTACCTGTAAGAGCAGGGTCCCAATGACCCAGCCCAGCACCTCAGCCAAACAGTCCACATGGACAGTTGTAGCACCACCTAGTCGTGGTGGGAAGTCAGTGAAGGATCCCACACCTCCTGCCATGAAGAGGAAGGAGTCCGCACCTCCTGCTATGAAGGGGAAGAAGCCCCCGGCTCCTGCCCGGAAGGCTAAGGAACCCGCACATCCTGCCATGAAGGGGAAGAAGCCCTCAACCCCTGCCAGGAAGGGGAGGGAGTCAATGCCTCCTGCCAAGAAGGGGAAGAAGCCCTGGACTCCAGCTGAGGCTGTCTGCGTAACACCACCATAGCCACTACCAGTGGTCACAGGGCCCCTACTACCAGCTGAGGAAGTGCATCCCTCACCTCCAGCAGAGGCTGCCCAGGAGGCACCTCCACCTGCCAACAAGGTGCATCGCTCACCTCAAGCAGAGGCTGCCTGGAGGCACCTCCACCTGCAAACACAGTTCAGCCCTCACCTCCAGCGAAGCCTGTCAGGGTGACAGCACCACCACCGCCACCACCAGTGGTCACGGTGCCCTCACTGCCAGCTGAGGAAATGCATCCCTCACCTCCAGTAGAGGCTGCCCAAGAGGCACCTCCACCTGCTGAGACAGTGCAGCCCTCACCTCCAGCAGAGACTGCCCAGGAGGCACCTTCACCTGCTGACACTGTGCAGCCCTAACCTCCAGATGACACAGTGCAACGCTCACCACCAGCAGAAGCCATGTAGGCCACCCTCCAGAGATTGCTGTACAAGGGGCTCCCTCCAGGAGCAGTGGGCACCTTGCACTCCCCAGCACAGGTCTTCTTCCTGTATTCGGCTGAGGTGCCCCCATGTCCCCATCCCCCTGAGATGCCTGCCCACTTGCGAACTGACGTTGCTGCAGAGTTCTATCTGGATGAAGTCAGGATTCGAGTTGGGCCTTGGACTGGGCACTGTGACCATGTGGGCCATTAGTACATTGGACTAGGCATTGGCACTTTGTGTACATTTGTACATATCTTTTTTTTGTACAAGTGGTTCATTTGGTAGCAGTTTATATCAATACATTCTCATTACTGCATTCTTGTTGTCCTTGAATTATTCTGCAGTGTGTTGTGTGCCATTGTTTTTCATCTGCAGCTGGTTGTGTGTATGGTGTGTGTGTAAAGTGTCTGTTGTGCGTGTGTGTGTCACTTTCATTTTCCTCCCTCCCTTGTGTGCTAGGCGGCTGTATTCACCGTCATCATCTTCGTTGGCATTGGTGTTCCAGGCGGAGCATGGCGTAGAATAGCATCAGGAAGACTTGCAGTTCCGGTTCCATGGCGACGTTGTACTTCCCTGTGTCTCCGATGGTGAGTCTTTGGTCTTCAGTGATGTGTTTCCGCCAGGCTTTTGATGGCATTGGTACCGCCCCAGAAATCGTGGTGGATTGAAGGGTCAAAATATGGTGGGCAGTACTTTGGCCCTCATTACAACCCTGGCGGATGGGAGAGAAGTGGGGCTAATACCACCAACAGGCCAGCGGATTTTTTTTTTAATTATGACCATGGCGGTCATCCGCCACTTCTCCACTCCGACCCCCAGGGCGGTGACGACTGCTGGGCTGGAGACCTCGGTCTCCAGCCCGGCAGCCGTCACCAGACCGCCGGCGATATCAGGACCCTGCATACCGCTATGGATTTTGGGTGGTTTGGAACCGCCACGAAATCCATGGCGGTAGGCACTATCAGTGCCAGGGAATTCCTTCCCTGGCACTAATAGGGGTCTCCCCCACCCGAGTCCTCCCCCTACACCCCCCACCCCCCTGCCACCCCCAAAAGGTGGCAGGACCCTCCTCCCCACCCCCACCCCCAACATGCACATTCACACATCCCTACACGCACACATACACCACAACAATACATACCCGCACACATACAAACAGACATGCACACAGACTGATCTGCATACATTTCCGATACACACAGCATACCCCCCGCATGCATACACGCACTCACACACCTCCTCTACATACTCACACCCCCATGCACGCACACAACACACAACTCCCCCTACCCCCTTCCTGTTAATCCTCCGGGAGGGGATGGGATCCATGGGGGCTGCTCCGCCGCCACCTCCCCATCACCAGAACACCAAATCATTGAATGTGATTCGGTGGGCGGTGTTCTGATGATGGGGCGGTGGAGGTGGAGCAACCTCCCCTTCCCACCAACCGCCAGTATGGCTGCTGACGGCTCTCCATCCGAAAAAGAACAGAGGGCTGCCAGCAGTCATAATATGCCTCGCGGAAAACCGCCTGCACTGGCGGTCTTCAGCACGGCGGTACCTCTGCGGTCTTGAAAAAAGACCGCCAAGGTTGAATTGAGGGCCCTTGTCTTCTGACTGGCTATTGTTAGCTACCGCCATGGTAAGAGTTGTTAACGTCCTGGCGGTTGGTGTGGTACATTGGCTGTCTGTGGGAGTTTTCTGCGCCATGGTCATAATTACCACCAGCATGTTGGTGGTATTACCGCCACTTTATCACTCACTGCCAGGGTCATAATGAGGGTCATAGAGTATTCCTAGCACTGAATTGCATAATCTCTATTAACATAAAATGAATTGAAATAGCAAAAGAAAATAAACTCACACATAAAGTAATCCTAGCATTGTGTAATCACTATTAGTACAAAAAATAAACAAGTGAAGGATAGTGAAGTCATGTCATAGTTCTCAGTTACAAAACGAAAGTTGTCAAGGCCCCTGCACTAAATCTGTTATTCAAGCCTCACCAAGGCCCCCACTCATAAATCATGTCTGTGTCCTTAGAAGAGTCTGTTAAAAGTCTCAAGAAGGCTAGAGTGCAATAAGTCTAAGTTTTCAGCTTCGGTCAAAAATATAAAGCAACCAAAGTAAAATTCTATACAAGCAGATTCCAGACAGCATGCTCCACTTAGCTGACAGAAGTGTGTTCTTTCCAGAAGACCTCTGCTGAGGGTCTTTACTGCCAGCTGAGTCAAAAGGGCAGTGGGTGGAGTCTGGAGGTAATTCCAGAGGGCGTTCCTTTCCAGACAGGAAGAAAGCCAAGCAGAGTCATGTGCACAGCAAGAATATTTTAAGCCAGCATGACTCATGCTATTGAAAACACGAGGCAGCTGCTCCCTGGAGACCTGGGGGCGTGGTGGTTGCCTTACAACCAATAAACAAGTGAACCTGAAACATTTAGAAGCATGAGGACTTGACACAGTCACATGTGGTCAACAAGCATTGGTGAAAACAACAATGTAGTGCAACAAGCAAGCATTGCAAACAACAAGCAAGTACATATCAAACATTGGCAATATCTATCCTGAAATGCAGACAGTTCAATTATCATGACAAGCAACCCAGTGGTGCTACACGTATATGATTAAAACAGCGCCCCTGAGTTATTAGGTCCTGACACCTTCTAGGAAACCCTGAATTTGGTCTTCCATTGCAATGTAATTTGCAGGGTAACATATGATAGTAAGTGACAAACACTGTATTAATATCTATTTGGGCACTGACTATTGTGCCATCTGGGCCACCTATGGCTTCACAAGCGGGAGATCCATTTCCTCCTGCAACAGCCACGCAACCAATTTACCACCATGTGCACACTTTCCATGCTGCCGGGCCAGGTATTCCCTGCAATCCAGTTTTGTGAGACTTTGATTCAATTCCTGACACATCCATCTAAGATCATGGAGTTGCCTCCTGCTGTCAGAATGATGTGGTGTTGAAATTTCCAAACCTTGCAAGTCCCACTCATTGTCAAGCAGTTCCCTGTGTAATGTCTGTGTAAGACCCCATGTTACGCAAATGCAGTGGTCCTATAGAAATACTTTAGGTGCCTTCCATTCTGTGGCTTTTGTTGTTGTCGAGCCTTCATTAGTGATGAAGTATTGGGTGATGCATGTTGCTATAATATCACGCTATGGTACATCCTTCAGTGCTTGTAGCCGGAGTTGTCAGGTCGAATCCTGGCTTGTGCCTTGCCCCAGTGCAGAGTCATCTCTAACGGGCAGTGATCCGATATGGTGTGGGACAGGTACGTCGCTTGCAAAGAACATGAACACATCTCAGCATTACTAATAATAAATGTGAACATCATGTACAGGGGACTGAAAGGAGTACTCTCTCCCTATCGGATGCAACAGTCACTATATATATTGTGTACACCATATCATTTCATCCAGTGACCAAAGTGTTGTGTCAGCCGGCAGCAAGAGGCTCCTGCCACAGGTAGGTGGTCCTTCCAGGTCAATATCTGGAACACAACGATAGTCATCTCCCCGAGATATGGCATCCGTGAATTCTGGAGGGTAGCCAGGATCAACTGATTCAGGAAGTCCAAATGCTGCATGTTAGGTGCAGTACCTCCAGTACTGCTTATCTACCATATGGATTGATTTTGTGAGACTCTACCGCATATGGTACCCTGGGGAGATCCAGATCAACACCCTCTTGCGAAGGTGGAAAAAGCTGTACCATATATTGTCCTTCTCCATCTCTTCTGCACTTTCTGTAATTCTGTGGCTACCAAATGTGTTTCCTGCAGACAGGCTATATGAATATAGCAGTGTTTAGGACACGTGTATACTGCACAGCTTTTCCTAGGTGTCACTATGCCCAGTTTGTTCCATGTCATGAAGTTATATGTTGGCATCTTTGTAGGTGTGCTACCTCCCATCTGTCCTGTCTTCCGGTCAGGAAGAAGCAGATCCATCAAAGTGCAGGTCTTTAGATTATGATGTTGTATAGGTGTTGGATTCGGATGAGGTGGAAGGTAATGTTAAGTGCTGCGTAGAGGACCAGGAGGATGAAGGGCGCCGGACCTCCTCCATCCAGAATCATGCAGATGTCATCAGTGGTGATGATGAAAGCAGTTTGAAGGCTGTGGTTGGGGCTGAAACTAGAATGAGTGTTGTCAAGGGGTCAATGCAGGTGGTAATCAAATTGTTGAATATCTTAATGGCTTGGGGAGGCTAGTGCTGTGTTTGGGTTAGTGTGTGTTGAGAACAATGTTCCTGTTCTTGTCAGCAATGCGCTTCCAGTTCTGACAAACAGATATAATACAAATGTTATAAGTGTGTATTTTTTTTAAATATTACACACATTATAGGTGGAAAAATCACCTAATTACAGTTTTGTCATTGTTTTTGCCGGTTTTCACTTGATGCTTATATGCCTCAAAGGGACAGTTCTTCGAAGCAGCGGTTGCCAAATATTGGTTACAAGTTGCAACCAGTATTTTTGCTGCTAGTGCAGTATTTTCCAAATCGACCTATGTGCTAATAGGTCAGCTCCCAAAAATATGATTCCTAATGGGTTACAAATCATGAAACCTAATTAGATAAGTTGCAATTTGTGACCCACTAGGATTCACGTCCATCACAGAAATGGTGGTCTGCTGAGATCAACAGACCACCATGCCTGTGATTGCTGTAGTTGCTTTTAAATAAAGCATTTGTTTTAAAACATGCAACACGTTTTGCTTTAAGTAAAGTGGGATGCTTTAAAAAAATAAAAAGTTAAAGTGACATTTTTGAACCCCTTAGCTGCAGGGCCAATCCCAACCAACCCCTGCCATCCCCCCGGGTGCTAATCCCTTTTTTGGCTATTTGGGGTAGTTTGCGCTTTGGCTGTCATAACTTTTTGTCCACATAAGCTATCCACGCCAAATTTGTGTCTTTTTTTCCCAACATCCTAGGGATTCTAACACCTCGGGGAACTCACAGTGTTTGTGAGTTCCCCTGAAGGAGACTAGCAATTAGCCAAAATATAGCTACAATTTGGGTGTTTTTCAGAAAAATGGGAAAAAGGGCTGCAGAAGAAAGCATGTGTTTTTTTTCCCTGAAAATGGCATCAACAAAGGTTTTGAGATGCTAAACTCACCATCTTCCCAGCTTTCAGGAACAGGCAGACTTGAACCAGAAAACCACATTTTTCAACATAATTTTGGCATTTTACTGGGACATACCCCATGTTTACTGTATTTTGTACTTTTAGCCTCCTTCCAGTTAGTGACAGAAATGGGTGTAAAACCAATTCTGGATCCCGGACAGCTAAACATTTCTGAAAATTAGATCAAATTTTGATTTCAGAAAGCGGCCATTTGTGTAGATCCTACAAGGCTTTCCTCCACAAAATAACAGCTGAAATAAAAAATTATTGACATTGAGGTGAAAAAAAAACAGCCATTTTCCGACACATTTTACTCTGTAGCTTTTTCCTGTGATGTCATATTTTCAAAAGTAATATACCGTTACGTCTGCTGGACTCTTCTGGTTGCGGGGATATATAGGGCCTGTAGGTTCATCAAGAACCCTAGGTACCCAGAGCCAATAAAGGAGCTGCACCTTGCAATGGGTTTTCATTGTATACCGGTGTACAGCAATTCATTTGGTGAAATATAAAGAGTGAAAAATAGGTATCATGGAAAACTTTGTATTTCCAAAATGGGCACAAGATAAGGTGTTGAGAAGCAGTGGTTATTTGCAAATCTCTGAATTCTGGGTTCCCATACTAGCATGTGAATTACAGGGCATTTCTCAAATAGACGTCTTTTTTACACACTGTCTTAGATTTGGATGGAGAAAATGTACAGCAAGACAAGGGGTAGTAATACTTGTTCTGCTATTCTGTGCTCCCCCAAGTCTTCCAATAAAAATGGCTCCTCTCTTGCATGCATAGGCCTAATGCCCGCGACAAGAAACACAACATGGACACATCAAATTTTTACACTGAAATCTGACGTTTTTTGGAAAGTGTCTATCTGTGGATTTTGAGCTCTAGCTCACCAGCACCCAGGGAAATATACCACACCTGTGCACGTTTGAAAACTAGACACCTGGGGGAATCCAGGATGAGGCTCTCACCAGGTTCTTTTACCTAGAATCCTTTGCAAACCTCAAAATCTGGCCAAAAAACACTTTACCCTCAGATTTCTGTGCTACAAAGTTCTGGAATTTGAGAGGAGACGCAAACTTCCTTCCGCCCTGCATTCCTCCAAGTCTCCCAATAAAAATGTTACCTCACTTCTGGGGGTAGGCCTAGTGCCCGCGAAAGGAAATGCCCTAAAACACAACATGGACACATCACATTTTCCCTAAGAAAAATAACCTGTTTTTTGCAAAGTGCCTAGCTGTGGTCTTTGGCCTCTAGCTTAGCCAGCACCTAGGGAAACCTAGAAAACCTATACATTTTTTAAAACTATTCATCTAGGGTACTTCAGAATAGGGTGACTTGTGGGACTCTCACCAGGTTCTGTTACCCAGAATCCTTTGCAAATCTCAAAATTTGGGAAAAAAAACCCCACTTTTTCCTCACATTTCGTTGACAGAAAGTTCTGCAATCTGAGAGGAGCCACAAATTTCCTTCCACCTAGCATTCCTCCAAGTCTCCCTCTAAAAATGGTACCTCACTTGTGTGGGAAGGCCTAGTGCCCGCAACAGGAATAGATCACACAACAGTCAATGTTGGTCCGTACATGAGGGCAACTGTTGACCCTGGGGTGATCCATTCCTGACGCAGGCACTAGGTACAGGCACTCAAATGGGGTAGCGTTTTTATCAGGACAGGTGGGGAAACACTGGGTAGTAGGCATTATGTGGATCATACCATATTCCTGTAGTTTGTGTGACAGAAATGCAAGAAAAAATAGATTTTTCATTCAACATTTCACATTTGCAGTGTATTCTGGGCTTGAAAACTTTAGGGAATCCACACGTCACACTTCTGTGGACTCCCCCGGATGTCTAGTTTCCAGAAATATCTGTGTTTGGTAGGTTTCCCTATATGGCTGCTAAGCCCAGGACCAAAAATGCAGGTGCCTGCCTTACAAAATCAGGTTGTTTTGTGATTGATAATTTTGATGTCTCCACAATATGATTTGGGCGGTGGAATTTGGGGCTGAACTAAATCAGGGAACTCCCAAGAAAGCATGCTCTCTGTGCTTGCCACTGCATGCACCTGCTCCCTCGGTTGGGCTAACTCGCTATTGTCCCGCTATTACCCCGCTATTGTCCCGCTGCAGAAACTGTGCTTGCGAAGGGACAGCAGGACTGTCCTCATCACCTCCCTCATAATCAATGGAAGAGGAGCTATCGAATGGGACTCCTTCGACTGAAAAATCAGTCCCAGAGTCTGCGCCATTGTCCTATGCCTCAGATGTTGTCTCAGTATCTGCTGTCTCAGTCTCTGATCCAACATCAGAGCTGTCCTCTATAACCTGAGTGAGGGCTTGAGCAGCAGTCATCCAATGAGATGCCATCTCTGCTACTGGCTAAACTGTTGCTGTAAAACAGTAGCCTACGTAGACAGTCACAAAATTGATGGTGGGTGTGTGTGTGTGATACGTGATATGTGCAACAGTAGAGGTCATCCTACCTTCACTTCTTCCCTCAATCAGCACGTTCTTTCAAGACATAAAAAAAAGACACACATTTACTTCACCTTGTCAAACACCAATTGTCACAGTCTTTAGCGCCTCTAGCGCCAAGTCCAACAATCATTATTGGTGCTCCGACTCCCAGGACCTCCTCCTTGGATTCCCTCACTACCACCTAGCCAAAGGGACCTTCATCTCTCCATAGCCCCCCGAACATACATTTCATTTGTATTATAACATAGGTAATTTCTGACTTTACTTATCTACTCAGCTATTTACATAAAATACACATTTGATCTTTGGAGTAGGCATATAAACCTTATGCGCCACTTTATGGCATCAAAACTGCCACCAGACAAAAGGCAGATCCTTTTGTAGCAGAAACATAATCATATCTATATCTATATATCTCATACGTTTGTCTCAGTTACATTAGTCTCACATATGCAAGGACAATCAGAGGCAGAATACAGTTCAATAAGGTTTTATTGAAGCAACTCGATCTTAGATGATAAAGCATATATTGCAATGACTAGGACGATGAAGCATGACAGGATTAAAATTGTGACAAGGAGAGTGAAACAAAAAAATAACGCTACCATATTGTCGCTAGAATCTTTCAAAATAGCTCCTGCCTACGCTCTGTCAGAGCACAGCATGTTAAGCTCTAATTCTTCCCTTCAGGTTCCCCTGGGAAGACACCATCCCTCATACCTGAGCAAGAAGCCTGTACTCTACATGAGCAGCTGCAGCGAAGCACACAGCAATCAGCATACAGTTGTGGTCATCTGGCTGGAATCTCCCTCTGGAAATGTTTTGCCCTCACAGGGAGTCACCCTGCTCATGGGCGACCTCCTGTCAATTTTTTTTTTTGTTTGTATTTCTTTTTTTTGTTTTTTTTTTAAACGCCTGGGGGGTGCGATCGGGCATGATCGCTCCCCCCTGGGTCAAACCTACCTTTTTAAAAAATAAATATGCACCCAGGTGGTGCGATCGAGGGCCAGGAAACCAATTTAGGAAGGCCTAATTTGAAAGGGAAGAACCTCCCCTTTCAAACCTGGCCTTTGCAAATGTCAGGAAGGCCATTTGGGCCTGCTTTCCCCACTGGAGCAGAAAGTGGCCACAAGGCTGCTTCCTGCTCTGGTAGAGAAAACAAACAGTGACATCAGCGTGCCTTGCAGCACTTTGACATCACAAAGGGGTTGGTGGCGGGCCAGGGGGAGACACAGAAGATCTTCCATGTCTCCCGGGGTTTTTATAAATAAAAAAAATCCTCGGTTGCAACTCACCCAGGGATTTTTTTAACCCCCTCCCTGGTGTCATCCACTGGTCTTGACCCGCACCAGGGAGGTAGTGCGGGCGTCGGCCAGTGGCTGATACCCGCAATGAAGCGGTTAAGTGTATGTAGAGTACCAATAGATCATTGTATACTCCTACATTTGTTTTTCATCATTCTCAAAGGGGAAGAGATCCTTCAGCACACCTTTTAAAATACATACTTTTTCAATATGGTGTTTAGAGGGGATGCCTTAAACACCCCTTTTCTAAATATCAAATCTCTATTGGGTCATAAACCCAAATTGCGATTCAGTCAGATTTTACTGAATTGTAGTTTGTGGCTTGTACATAGCAAAAAGCATTTCTATGCATCAGGGCATTTGAAACCACAAAAAACCTCTGGCGCTTTGTCTGTTTGTGCCATGTTTCGCGAATTATGTTGATTTGGCTTTTCACGCAATGTGAGGGGTTTTAGTCCTGTTCCCAGGCTGTAAAAAATAACAGGGGTTTTCCTTGAATGTAAAGGTTATTTGATATTAGAGCAAACATGGGTCAGTTAAACAAGTTTTTACAGGAAAGCCTGAATTTTTGAATAATTGCATCACTAGCCCAACAGTAAGTCTGAAAGTGATGCTGATTAAAGATTAATCATTTCGTACTTTCTGTTTCCTTTCTTGGCAAACACAGAGGCGACTTTACTCATGATTTCAATCTGTTAATGCTCATTTTACCCTCCTATGAGTATTCCTTATGGTAAATCTCACAGTGGGATCCGTGCTCCCCAGGAAACTATCTAAACATGTTCTTTAGAACCTGTCACAAATACACGTGTGCCTTACTATTTGATGCACCTGCAGTTTTTTAGTACTTTAATGTAGTCCTTTGGCTACAACTTTACAATCTCATGTACAGTTACTTCACCCACTGCCTTGTCAACGCCTGTTTCATTTCTGTATTTCTGAGAGCATAAATGAATGGGTTGAGCATTGGAGTCACTACTGTGTAGAAAACAGATGCCAGTGACTCAGTCTTGGGTAAAGAGTCATTCAAAGATTGAAAGTAGGCAAATACAAAGGCACCGTAGAAAAGGTTGACAACGACTAAGTGGGAAATGCAGGTGGAGAAGGCCTTCTCTCGTCCATGCGAAGATGGAATCTTCAAGATGGCGGAGGTTATGAAAGTGTAAGAGCAGAGCATCACCACAAAAGAGGAGAAGCCGATCAGACCTCCTGAGAGGAGCACACCTAAGATATTGTTGGTGGTGTCAGTGCAGGAGAGCCTAAGGACAGCTGGAAGGTCACAGAAGAAATGGTTGATGACTCTGGATCAACAAAAGGACAATGTGCAAGTCGACATCGTGTGAGCCATGGCGTAGAAAAAACTGACAGACCAGGAGATGGTGATCAGCTGAGCACAAACTCTTCTGGTGATGACTACAGTATAGTACATTGGATGGCATATTGCAACATAGCGATCGTACGCCATTGACGATAAAATCAAGTCTTCGGTGCATTCAAAGTGCAAGAAGAAATGCAGTTGAGTAAAACATCCATTGAAGGAAATTGTCTTATCCTCTGTGAGAAGGTTTACAAGTGTTTTGGGGACCGTGACTGAAGAGTAACACATGTCCAAGAAGGAGAGCTGACTAATCAAGAGATACATTGGGGAGTGAAGACGGGGTTCAATCCAAGTGATTGTGATGAGGAGGACATTTCCAGACAAGGTCACCATGTATATCAACAAGAAGGTCACAAAGATGAGGTCTTCGATCTCAGAGATTTCTGAAAATCCCAGCAACATGAAGTCTGTGACATCAGTTTTGTTCTTTGCTCTCATTTTATGCCTGGAATTTCTATTACACCAGCTGTCCTAGGGGAGGATACAATATTTTTAAGTTACAATTTTGTTGTTATATTTTCAACATTGTATTCAGATAAGTACTGGTTTGGTTTAAAGTGAGAATATTCACTGTCAGTCTCCATTGCACCATTCTGGGTTTTCCATAAACTTTGAATAAATATGCTCTTCAGCCTGTCTCATTACCATGGACTGGGCACTTTAATAGACGTTAAAGCACTTAAGAGTTACATGTGCTGCCATTTAGCATTGGTTTGATCACGTCTATATTTTAGGGTCTACTATGTGGTTATGGTTTCATTGATGCCAATTTCTCCCTCTCTTCCACGCACAGACTCATGGGTGCAACACAATAATTCAATAGCAGCAAACCGGGACTCGGTGAAAACAAGATTAACATCAAAGATGGTGTATAATCTGTCACTAGAAAAAAAAAGTCAAGAGCTAATTTGAGCTGAAAATAAAATCAGTTATTGCAGCCATTTAATCAAGAATCACAATTTACTGCTGGAATAAAACATACTGAGATTGTAGAAATGACGTTTCTGTTGGGACATGTTGCTCATTTATTTGGATAAAGACAATGGGGTAGATTTACAAGTAGCTTGAGCTGCTAGTGTATCTCTTTTTTCTGAAGGACCAGCGACGCAGGCTGCAGGCCCATGCCTACAAGGCCATGCAGAGCCACCCTGTGTGGCTTTTCATGGCCTCATAGATATGGAGTAAGGCAAGGCAGCTCAAGTTGCTGTGTTGCCGTACTCTGCATCAAGGAGGCGTTCCACATGAGTTGTGGTGGGTTTTCCCATGCAACACCCATAGGTTTTGACATATTCCCAGATTTCCAAAGACGTGTAATTCTCAGAATTCTTTAAAATCTTACACCTTCTACGGGGAGGAATAACAAGGAGAAATTTCTTTGTTTCTCCTCGTTTTTTCTCTATGTATTCTGCATTCTGCAGCACACATAAAAAAAGGAAAATGCCTCCATGGATTGCTTTTGTGCAGGAAGGTGGCCCTTCCTGCACAAAAGTAATCTTGCTTGCAACACACTCACCCTTGCACCAGTTCACCCTGGTGCATGGACGCCTGCGCTGGTGCTAAGCAGCCAAAAGGATGCCAGAGCATGGGGAAAGGACAGGAATGCACCATATTTTGTAAATAATGTGCATTCCTGCCCTTTCCCTGTGGTCACTCGCTGCCCTGCGCCACTATTTAAGCAAATATGCCCTTACATCTTCTTACAATGCATGCAACTTTGTATATTGCTTTAATGCACATGCTAACGATAAAAAATCAAATGATTGCATCAATGTGCAACTCTTGTAGTCTCTTACAGGTATGCACTGCTGTTAGGTTGTTTCTACCCACTGTCCCCCCTGCTCTCTGTGTGCCCTGTTCAGGAAATCACTGGCAACACAGAAGGCAGAGTAGCAGAGGCTGAAGGGAGTCCTCTCGACACAAACACTATCTTAAATCATTTCAGTAGCTAGTGTATTTGGTCCTTAAGGAAGAGGCAGATGATCCAAACAGTTTTACTTTAGCATTGGAAACAATGGTACATATTGTCAATCACATTACCCATCCTGCAAATCAGCACAGGTGAAATTGTATTTAAAGAAAATGGCTGTCGAACGCATCTTATATTATGTGGCTGATTAAGTGCATGGGAATAGGCATATTATGATCTTCTGACATTTTACGTGATTTTGTGAGCCCTAGCGTAGCTTTTAAGAGATTCGGGAGTTCCTGCTTTCTATGCGAGTCTGACATCATATGACGGCGGGCAGGATTGGTCAAAGCTAGAATAGCGTTTCTGTGGCAAAATTCCTGAAATTACACCATTACACAAGGCTGCATAAGTAAGTAGTTGTCCGCAGCACAATTATGGTGCGAGAAAGCAGGTAGAACGTGCTTTCTGGGCTCCATAAACTATTTTTTGCACTACTTTTAGCATGACAAACATTACCAGTGTTGTAAATAATCTTACAGGTGAAAATACATATAACATTACTGCAGGAAAAAGGTTCCACTCATCTAGTCTCCTTGGATTTTCAACTTTTGATTACCTGTTTTTTTATACTTTTACTGTGAGTGACTTTCACTACCTGAGACTCACTCATGGTGAATTCTGTAGAAATGGACTGAGGGTACTAAACTGACAGTGAACAACTTTTAAGAAAAGGCTGCTGCTCAGTGGCTAGGGTAAGTGGCTCTGAGCTGCTTACATAGGAACGCATGAGAACATGGGAACATTACTTTGGAACACATGTGCAGCTTGATTGTGTGAGATCATCATGTTGCGCAGCTTGGTACCTGCGCACAGGTAGCCTGTAACTGCTACTTAACTCTTCATACTCCACCCAGCCTGGACAAGCCCAAACTCATGTAACCAAAAGTTGAAGGTCAGACCTCTGGAGCCAAACCCTGAAGGGGCTCCTATTTTAAGATTTTTTAAGAATGGATGAGGCAGCTGAGTCAGTTGAGGGCAAAGGTGACACTCTCAGGGAATGCCATTCTATACAGCACTTGAAGTCTCTGTCTTAAATTATGCTAGAATGTTAGGCAGGAACATTGGGGCCGGGTTGGCGTGAGGATGTAGCAGCGTATGATTGGCAAGGAGGACTTAACTCTAGAATTTCTATCTCCACTTAAAAACCCATGCACAATGGAGAGGCTCTTGAGAAGACACCGGAATAATGCTTAGCTGGAAGGAAGAAGACACCTGAACCTCTGCAATGATGGACTTTAGCACTCTAACTTCAGCTGGCACCCAGGACTAGAATAGGGCTTTCCTGGGCCAGTGGTTCTGGTCCCTTTTTGCCACCGAGGAATAGTTTGGGGAATTAAGGGCCATATTTATACTTTTCAACGCACAACTGCGCCAACGCAGTTGTGCATCAAAAAATCTAACGCCATTCTGAAGCGCCATGCGGGCGCCGTATTTATTCAATGACGTTAGCCGGCGGAGCTGCCTGGTGTGCGTCAAAAAAAATGACTTACACCAGGCAGCGCCGGCGTAGGGGAATATGGAGCTTGGGCGTCAAAAAATGGGGCAAGTCAGGCTGAGGCAAAATTTTCGCCTCAACCCGATTTGCGCCATTTTTTTTTACTCCCAACCCCCATTGAAATGACTCCTGTCTTAGCAAAGACAGGAGTCATGCCCCCTTGCCCAATGGCCATGCCCAGGGGACATATGTCCCCTGGGCTTGGTCATTGGGCATAGTGGCATGTAGGGGGGCACCAATCAGGCCCCCCTATGCCACAAAAAAATAAAAATAAAAATACTTACCTGAACTTACCTTAAGTTCCCTGGGATGGGTCCCTCCATCCTTGGGCGTCCTCCTGGGGTGGGCAAGGGTGACAGGGGGTGTCCCTGGGGGCATGGGAGGGCACCTCTGGGCTCCTTCTGAGCCCACAGGTCCCTTAACGCCTGCCCTGACCAGGTGCTAAAAAACGACGCAAAAGCGGCTGGACGTCATTTTTTTTGACCCGCCCACTCCCGGGCGTAATTTTTGCCCGGGAGTGTAAATACGGCGAACATGCCTCGGAGTCATTTTTTAGAAGGGAACGCCTTCCTTGCATATCATTAACGCAAGGAAGGTGTCCACGCTAAAAAATGACGCAAACTCCAAGATCTTTGGCGCTAGACGGGTCTAACGCCAAAGTATAAATCTGGAGTTAGTTTTGCGTCGAATTTGCGTAAAAAAACCGACGCAAATCTGGCGCAAACGGAGTATAAATATGGCCCTAAGTTTCTCATGGATCTTCAGTGGACTGGCCCGCAACTGCAGGCACACGGGAGCCCTTCAAGTAGCCATTAGGTCTAGGGTGATGGAGAGTTCAGCAAATAGGGTGTTCAGCTTGCTGCCATTGAGAGGCGGTGGAAGACAGCCAGAAAAATGAGTATTGAAAGTTCCGCCCACTGATGGAACAGAGTGGGATGGGAAAAAGAGTGAGTAGCATTCTGTTTGAAAACCCTGGGCTAACCCATGGGGGCTGTCACATTCTCATTAGATTAACCTTTCTGGCATGGGAATATATTTAGGGATCCTCTTTGGCCCTGGGACCCCATCACCCACAACTTCATGTAGTTCAAAGAGTCCTGGGTATCCTATTGTGTCTGGCATAGAAGAGATCAGGGAGATTGTATGGTGCTCCATTTGCCCCTATGCCCATGTCTGGAAGGGGAGGCACACACTGCTTAAAAGAACAAAAAAATCTTCTGAGTAGCAGCAAAGCTGCTCATCAATCATTCATGCCTTGGGCTATGAATGGTATCATAGGTTAATGGGACACCTGTAAAGTATTACTTCATAGTACCCCAGGAAGGACATGGGCACCACCACTCCTGTGAAGTGTTTTGGGGACTGCCAGGTCTACAGCAGTCTCTACCACAGCCCCACACATATTGTCTAAAAGGTGGTACTAAGTATCCCGTGGGGTTGCATTAATGCTCTATGGTGATATTATCTGGTTTCAAACCACACCTTGACCCTATACTTTTGGCACATAGGCTCAGGAGTGTGGAACTCCTGCTGGATGATCGTAAAATTGCAGTGGCAGCACAGAAAAAGACCCCAGAGCACATAATATAAAAATTATACCTTACTGACAATGTTGATGATGAACTGTGCAAAGTCTTATATTATCATATTATTAGTACTGAATGTTGGCACTGTTCACATTGATTTTAATGATGGCACTATGGTGGATTACATATCTTCAGCATTTAGTACTGTGGCGACACCCTGACAAAGCTGGTAAGTCTTCTATTATTGTTAATGACACCCAACTTTTCATTGTATTACTGCATTAAGTATAGGTGGGGGCATTGTGGTTATAGGGTTCAAGACTCACTGGGGTGTCAAATGCTATGAAGGCATCACCAAAGAGTTTTCCACTCACCTGATTATATGTGTTTGTAATGTAATGGACAATGCACATGAAAGATGAGCATTGACAGTGTGATCTTTAGAAAATAGTAAGAGTTCATACTCATACTCATTACATATTTTGAAAGTAGAACATGAGTCTGGTATACATGTTTAAGTTTGGACAGTGTCAAGAACACTGACAGCATGGGGGGGGGTCCATTTAGTCCATTAGTCTTCTTAATCAAAAGCACCAGAGTTAAAAGTAAAATCCAAAATGGATGTAGGAGCAGTATGCGGAAGTGGTAAGAATGGAAAGTTTTCATCGTAGATTTGTGAACAATGAGTCTAGAAGAAGTAAAGGGTTTGAAACTGTATCACTTAGGGTCTCCTGTTTGACAACAAGATAGTTGATTAATAACAACGTTCTCTTTTTGGGTAGTTTAGGCTATACAGACACAGGATAAAAGAAGGCTAGTAGTGGATTAGATGCTAGAGATTTAGATTGAAATATTTTATTAATGATTAATCAAAACATTGTCAAGATGTAATCCATACGTAAAAGCAACATAAAAAGTGATGGCAAGGTAAATATAGCCTTGTCTTTATGGTGCAATTTGATTTTTATTTTGGCTCTGCAATTTGCATATCCCATTTTCCTGTTTCCGAACACAGCCTTGAAGAATTTTATAAATCCACTTAAGTGAAGGCTTTCATTACAGTTCAAATGGTAAAAAACAATACATTCTCAATAACTTTGTTCAGTCAAAATGCAGTCAGTGCTGGATTGATGTTGTGGGCAATCTGGCACTGCCATATGGGCCACCCTGATAGGGCTAGTGTGTGGGTGTTTTTTTAGGTCCTATGGGACATGACATGACCAATGAAAGAAGTCCATAAAAATAATTTGAATGTCTAAGGAACAATTAATTTATTCAAGAAGTAAAAATAAAGTAGACATTACAAAAAATGACAGGACATTATACGTAATAATGTAAAGCTGTTTTTTAGATCTATATTTCAGCAATTTTTGACACAAGGCACATTTTGCTGTAACACATAGTGTGAAAAACACAAGTTTCACCAGCAATAAATGTTTGCCTTCTGGTCATTTGCATTGTTCCTGTGCTCCCGGGCCAAAATGTAAATTTATGCCAGCATAACAGAAATGTCACCTACACCTATCTAGAATGACAGTGTGCAGCAAGAAGAATTTTAGCAGTTTACTTTGTGGAAAGAAGGTGGGGAGCTTAAAGGCTGCATATGAGCACATGTGTGACATCTGCTTAGCTTTGAAGGGTGGTGGGAGACAGAGAGGCATGAGGTTTGATATGAGAACTAGCTGCAAGACTGGGAGCTGAATTCTTACCCGGACTTACATTGGAGTTTCCTTAACAGGCAAACCATATAGCAAGTGATGAAAATACCAACTTCGAAGGGGATGGGACAGAGACAGAATGTAGGACTGCCTCTAAGAAGAGCATTTGCCACCCCTGCCCTGCAGAACGTCTCCTTCACCTGCCTCCTCACGCCCTGCCACTTTTTTGTTTTGGGGTGGTTTCCCATTGAGCATGCATCACCTTCTGCCACATGGCTGACTTCTCTGCTCCGTTGAGCATGAATGGAAGTAAGGTGTGTTGTTACTTACGATGATCAACTACAATGCTAACTAAAATGTTTCCTCCTGTTGTTTGATTTCCTATTAGTGAGGCTATCCAAGGAGAAGAAGACAACCTAGGTTGTCGGATGAATATACGGCATTGCATGATTAACATGTGTCTGGTGTAAAATTTGGGTCATGTGTATGGTGTCTCTCTAGTCCCTTCCATTTGGAGTTCTCTGCCCCGGCAGTGGAGAGCTCTGACACAGGTACAGAGAGCTCCCCAAGAGAGGTATGTCTCAGAATTTGATAGTTACGTTGGAGTAGAATGTAACCTTTTGCCACTGGCACCTTTGTGCAACTGCTGCATGTAGTCTCAGACATCATACTAGTACAGGATGTGCGGGGTATTGGGATTCAATGTTGGGAAGTAGAAAGCCTCTGGAAATAAGACTCTATCACTCAATGGTTCTTCTTTCAATAATTACAACCTTACATAAAATTTAATAGGATGCAATCTTACCTGAATCCAGGTTAGCATTGCCATGCAGACAAGAGGATATTCTGTTCCAACACTCACCATAGCGGGTGGGGGAACAGGAAGTGAAACTAGATAAACAGGGATAGAAACAGAGTAACATTTTAACATAAACACAATCCGCCAACTTCTACATCTGTCGCACTCTTCACAATCAAACACTCATCAATTTCCTGCCTATTTAGTAAGAAAATGCCTAGCAAACTTCTTCCAGCTCTTTGGAGTGTAAGAACAATTACCTCTTATGCTGAGAAACCTTCTGCAGGTCCTTCAGGGGGACCTCTCCTCCACCTCTCCAGATAAGCTACTGTCTTTAAGAAGAAGTTGCATTGATTCGAAGTTGAAATTGGGAAAGGATTCTTTTTTTATAGGAGCCATGCCCTAGATGGCAACAAGATCTTGCGAGAACCTTCAATCCGATCTCACCCATCTCCAATGAAACTAGGCAAACAGGGGGCCTAGGCCCTGGCAGGCCAGGTAGTACTGCATATATCTGATTTTAAAGTTAATTGTAGCACCTTTGTTGTCATAATCCATGTTGTAGGAGGCTCCACTCCCTCATATAATGACATGGAGATTAGAAGGAAACATTCTCCCAAAATTAGTGAACACCATGGTTGAGATCTCTGTCTGGGCATAGGTGGAAACTAATCATAGATAATTACCCTTTATAAAGCCAGCAAATAGTCCATCTAGTGTGGAGTGATAAAGTTACATCCCTCCAGTTTTGAAAGCTCTGCTTATATTTCATCAGTGTTAGACTTGGCATCCTTGGCATGGTTTCCCCTAACTTTTTGCCTCTGTTTCCCATGTTGTTGATGTGAGCTGGACTCTGTTGTTGCTGTTTTTGTTACTCTGGGCACCTTACCACTGCTATCCAGTGCTAAAGTGCAAGTGCTCCTTTATAAAATGTGTATGTAATTGCCTTTCCATGATTGGCATATTTGATTTACTGGTAAGTCCCTAGTTCAGTGCACTAGAGGTGACCAGGGCCTGTAAATCAAATGCTACAAGTGGGCCTGCAGCACTGGTTGTGCCACCCACATTAGTAGCCCTGCAAACATGGCTCAGACCTGCCACTGCTGTGTCTGTGTGTGCAGTTTTAAACTGCCAATTCGACTTGGCAAGTGTACCCACTTGCCAGGCCTAAACCTTCCCTTTTCTTACTTGTAAGACACCCCTAAGGTAGGCCCTGGGTAGCCCCATGGGCAGGGTGCAGTGTATGGTTAAGGGAGGACATATACTAATGTGTTTTATATGTCCTGACAATGAAATACTGCCAAATTCGATTTTCACTGGTGCACGGCCTATCTCCCTCATAGGTTAACATGGGGGCTGCCTTTAAATATGATTAAAGCATATATTCCCTTTGGGAGGATATAGACTTGTGGAGTTTGGGGTCTCTAAACTCACAATTTACAAATACATCTTTTAGTGAAGTTGGTTTTGAGATTGTGTGTTTGAAAATGCCACTTTGAGAAAGTGGGCATTTTCTTGCTTACACCATTCTGTGACTCTGCCTGTTTATGGATTCCCTGTCTGGTTTGGTTTAACAGCTGGGCTGTTTGCACCTCTCTCTAGACAGTGACACAAAGGGATCTGGGGTGTAGCCTGCATATCCTGATGAGCCATCTGTGCAAGGAGGGAGGGGAGGAGTGGCCACTGAAAGGGCTGTGCCTGCCCCAACACAATGCAATCTCCTACCCCCTGGTGTGTGTCTGGGGCCTGGGCTGGGCAAGGCAGGATCCCACAAACAAGAGAGACGTTCCTTTGAAGTAAGCCTACTTCAAAGGCAGAAATGGGTAAAATAGGAGCACCCTAACCTCTGAAAATTAGATTACTTCTGGAAATCAAGAGGAACCTCTGCCAAGGAGAAGAGCTGAAGAGCTGTGGAGAAGTGCTGCCCTGCTTGTGACTGATGTTTGGGACTCACTTCTGGGTTCAGAGCGACTACAGGCACCTCAGATGGTTAATAAAGATGAGGGGTGAGAATCCAAAACTGTTGAGGTGGTCCATTTCCACACAGGGGATCGACTTTACGGTGGAACACCGCCCTGCCACAGAAGACGCCAATGCTGATGGTCTGTCCAGATTCTTCCGTCTTAGTGATGAGAACTCCCATGAGGTTGGGAGTTGCTCCCCACTTTCCGCTGGGGGGGCACATGTTAGACTTCCCATCCTTGGCGTGGTCTCCCCTAACTTTTTGCCTCTGTTTCCCAGGTTGTTGATGTGTGCTGGACTCTGTTTTTGCTGTTTTTGTTACTCTGGACACCTTACCACTGCTATCCAGTGCAAAAGTGTGAGTGCTCCTATATAAAATGTTTATGCAATTGGCTTTCCAGGATTGGCATATTTGATTCACAGGTAAGTCCCTAGTACAGTGCACTAGAGGTGCCCAGGGCCTGTAAATCAAATGCTACTAGTGGGTCTGCAGCACTGGTTGTGCCACCCACATTAGTAGCCCTGTAAACATGGCTCAGACCTGCCACTGCTGTGTCTGTGTGTGCAGTTTTAAACTGCCAATTCGACTTGGCAAGTGTACCCACTTTTCAGGCCTAAACCTTCCCTTTTCTTACCTGTAAGACACCCCTACGGTAGGCCCTAGGTAGCCCCATGGGCAGGGTGCAGAGTGTGGTTAAGGTAAGACATATACTAATGTGTTTTATATGTCCTGACAATGAAACACTGCCAAATTCGGTTTTCACTGGTGCAAGACCTATCTCCCTCATAGGTTAACATGGGGACTGCCTTTAAATATGATTAAAGCGTAGATTCCCTTTGGGAGCAGATAGACATGTGGAGTTTTGGGTCTCTGAACTAACAATTTAGAAATACATTTTTTAGTGAAGTTCGTTTTGAGATTGTGTGTTTGAAAATGCCTCTTTTAGAAAGTGGGCATTTGCTTGCTTAAACCATTCTGTGACTCTGCCTGTTTGCGGATTCCATGTCTGGGTTAGTTTGACAGCTGGACTGTTTGCACCTCTCTCTAGACAGTGACACAAAGGGAGCTGGGGTGTAGCCTCCATACCCTGATGAGCCATCTGTGCTAGGAGGGAGGGGAAGAGTGGTCACTTACACCCGAAAGGGCTGTGCCGTCCCTCAAACAATGCAGTGTCTAACCCCCTGGTGTGTGTCTTGGGCCTGGCCTGGGTAAGGCAGGATCTTACTAACAAGAGAGACTTTCCTTTGAAGTAGGCTTACTTCAAAGGCAGAAATGGGTATAATAAGAGCACCCAAACCCCTGAAAATTAGATCACTTCTGGAAATCAAGAGGAACTTCTGCCAAGGAGAAGAACTGAAGATCTGAGGAGAAGTGCTGCCCTGCCTGTGACCGTGCTTTTTGAAGCTATTGTGAAGTTGTTGCTTCTGCCTGTGCATTCCTGCTTGTGAAGAAATTTCCAAGGGCTTGACCTGAGCTTGCCTCTTGTTGAAGTCTCAGGGCCATCAAAGATTTCCCCTCCCATCACCTGGACTCTCTGCTGAGCCCTATCCAGTTCCTGGGCCCTTGAACGGTGAAGCTGGCAGCCCAAGAATGAAAATCCACACACAGACCGCTGTGTGGGGAAATTTTCGATGCATCTTCTGAGACACGGCTGAGAAACAATGTGCCGCCAGCTTCATGGCGGAAATTAATGCTCCACCTGCATCGCGGCTGGAAGATTGATGAAACGCGGCTGGAGAAACGAAATGCAACACCTGCTGACTCAGGCTGTTAACGTCGCAACCCCTCGTAGCACGGTTTCCTGATGCCATGCGACTCGATTTTTGACGCAACATCACTGGGCACCGAAAATCGACACAAAGCCAGCCTGAACCTGAGGTGCCTGTCTGGATCATCGCATTGCTTTCTTGCGGGAGAGAAGAAACGATGCACGCCGACCCACCAGAGGAGGAACAACGCACGGTCTCACTTGTGGGTGAGAAATCCACACATCGCTGGCCTTTTCTGATGCTCACTCGCTCATGCAGTATTTTTTCCCTACCCTGGTACTTTTGAACACTAACTGCGTTCTCACTGTTTTCGAAAGGATATAAGACTCTTTTGCTTGACTTGTGTATGCTGGATTTTTTGTCGTTTTGGTCTTGTTTTGTTTAGTAAATATTACCTATTTTTCTAAACCTGTGTTGTGTCATTTTGTAGTGTTTTTACTGAGTTACTGTGTGTCTAGGTACAAATACTTTACACATTGCTTCTGAAGTTAAGCCTGCCTGCTCGTGCCAAGCTACCAAAGGGGTGAGCGGGGGTTAGCTGAGGGTGATTCTCCTTTACCCTGACTAGAGTGAGGGTTCTTGCTTGGACATGGGGTAACTTGACTGCCAACCAAAGACCCCATTTCTAACAATCAGCATATGTGCTACAAATGTTTGGCACTCTGAGAATGATGAGACGTGAACTACAAAGTTAAGAATAGGAATAGTTTCTAGTGGCTTATTGATCATATTTTCCTTCCTAAGTCAATACTGTTCAGTCATTAGGCAATGGTGTTTTGCATGCTTCTGTGGAAAAGAATGACGTGAGGCATCTTACACAGAATTGATGTATGGTTATAGGAAAGGAGGTCTTGCATAAAGGGCTTTTATTACCTGAGCAGAAGTAAATCCGTGGGATTTCTTTTCTTTCTCATTTAGCAAAACACAGAATAAGATCAGACTGGGAAACAAAAAGGAGCCCAGGCAAAAATGTAAAAACCAGCCCCGCTCTCTTTGTCTCCTCAGGCTATTATTTATTTACTTTTTACAGAGTTGTTTTAAGCAAACATGACCCAGAGTTATCAGTGGTTGAAAAAAACAAAGTCTGAAAATTATGCAAATTGTAAATCATACACCATCAGCAGCACAGTACAGGGAAAATATATATATATAAAAGTTGCACCCATAACATCAGTGAAGTATATAAGTGTAGGAAACTGGCCCCTTGTTGGCAAATCCTCACCTTTTGCCTGATATCTGATGCTAACTTCGCTGAGTATGTGCTGGGATCCCGCTAACCAGGCCCCAGCACCTGTGTTGTTTCCCTAAAACTGTACCATTGTTCCACAATTGGAACACCTCTGACACACAGCTAAATCCCTTGTAAAAGGTACCACTGGTACCAAGAGCCCTGTGACCAGGGAGGGTACCTAAGGTCTGCAGCATATATTGTGCCACCCTAGGGGGGCTCTCACCAAACACATGCACACTGACAATGCACTTTGTGTGTATTGATGGGGAGCAAAAGACAAAGTCAACACGGCACCGCGCTCAAGGTGCCAGGCCCACAAACTACTGCCTGAGGCATGGGTAAGTCACGCTCTAGCAGGCCTTACAGCCCTAAGGCAGGATGCACTATACCACAGGTGAGGGAATAGCTGCATGAGCAATATGCCCCTACAGTGTCTAAGTCCATTCTTAGACGTTGCAAGTGCACTGTGGACATACTGAGTACACAGGCAAGGAGTTTGTCATTACGAACTCCACATCTCCGTGATAGCTTCACTGAAGTCTGGGAAGTTTGGTATCAAATCTCTAAGCACTATGAACCCACACTGATGCCAGTGTTGGATTTATTGAAAAATGCACCCAGAGGGCATCTTAAAGATGTGCCCTGTATTTTACCCAGTCCTTTAGTGCAGGACTGACCAGTCTTTGCCAGTTGGCCACTAAGAGACATGTTTCTGCCCCGTGGGTTGTGAGCCTTTGTGCTCTTTGAGGCCAGAAACAAAGCCTGCACTGGGTGGATGAGCTTCACACCTCCAACCCTGCAGGAGCTGTAGCATTTGATGGTGAGCCTCAAAGGCTCAGACCTCTCATCACAGTGCCTCAGTGGACTCCAGCTAGTGGAGATGCCCGCACCCTCAGGACAAAGCCTCACTTTTGACAGCAATTCTGGCTGGAAACTTGGGAAGAGGAGTGACCACTCAAGCTACGACCACCCCTAAGATGTCCAGAGCTTAATGGACCCCTTCCCTGCAGCATCCTCCTTCTTGGTTTGGAGGACAGGGACCAATAGGGTTAGGTCTGTGTCTCCCTTCCCCAAGGGACTGGACACCGGAAGGATGTAGCAACCCTCAGGGACAGTAGGCTCTGACCCCTGATCCCTACAACACCCCTAAATCCAGGATTTAAGGGCCTCTCTAAACCCAGCTCACCAGATTGCTGGGGACCTCAAGAAGATGACAAGAAGAAAGAAGAAGGACTGCTAAATGGACCCCCATCATAGAAGACTGAAGCCACCAACTGACTTGGGCCCAGCCCTACAGGCCTGTCTCTAGCTTCTTAAGCCATGCTACAAAAAGGTGACGCATCCTGCAAGACCAGCGACCTCCTATTAGTCTCTTGGGGACTGACGGCACCCCAGAGAACCACAATCTCCCGTGGATAGCTGCCCTGTCCAGAAAGAAACTTCAGCAATGAACTCCAGAACTGCCCTGGATCTATGAATCCTGCCCACTCTGCACCCAATGCCCAGGGCCTGTGTCCAGGTGTTCCAACTGACTAGAGCTGGTTCCCAGGTGATTCTGACCTAGAGTCCAGCCTGGGTTGACCCCTCCTGTCCAACACAACAAAGCCTGTAGCCTAAATCCGGAGGACCCTCCCTGACTGTGAAAGAACCGGACGAAGACTCCCAATGCCTAAAGGTACCCCTTCACCCGCAGCCCCCTGGCCTTGGGAAAGCCAACCACCGGTCCAGCAACATTCAGCAGGCAGCCCTCCTCCTTGTCAAGCCTGTGGTTTTCTGGAACCAAGTCCCTGGACCTAGCCTGCAGCATCTTCGTGACCCCTGGGTCCCTTATTGAAAAGCATTGGGAGCCCAACACTAAGTTTGCACCCTGTAACCGGCTGCCCCTGGGCCGCTGAGGGTGTGTGTTTGGTGCTGACTTATGCCCCCTGCCAGTGCTCACCTAAACTCCCCCCGCAGGTCTGCTCTCCGAAGACACGGGTACTTACCTGCAAGCAGACCTGATTCTGAGTACCCCCAGTCTCCATAGGACTCTGGTGGGTGTTTGGGGTTAACTTGAACCCCAACCTGTGGACATCCTTACCTCCAGGGACTGGAAGTCTGATTCCTACCTCAGAAACTGTACTAACTTTTCTTCCCCACAGAACTATCTTTGAAAATTGCACTGTCAACTTTTAATACAGATATTTACAATTTTCTTGGAAATCATTTTACTTGCCAAATTGAAACAAAGTGGTGTTGATACATATGCTTGATACTGACTTACAAATGTACTTACCTGCAAACGGAATCTTGTAGCTCTAGAAATAAAATAACAAAACATATTTTTGCTATTTAAAAACAATTGGCCTGGATTTAAGCAGTGTGAATGCGCTTCATTTATTGCCTGTGTGTTTACAACAAATGCTTTGCACTACCCTCTGATAAGCCTAATTGCTCAACCACATTACCACAAAAGACAGCATTAGTTTTATCTACTTTAGCCTCTGTTAAGCCTCTGGGGAATGCCTGGACTCTGTGCACACTATGGGAGTCATTAAAACCCTGGTGGTCTGACCGCCGCCAAAAAGGTGGTCCAACGGCTTTGGCGGCAGTCTGACCGCCACATTACGACTGTGGTGGCTGTGCCATTGTCGGACCACCAGCACATCCAGTTTTCCTCCTCAGGAGGGACGGGCAGTGCTGGCGGGCCTAATCTGCCAGGGCAGCACTGCATGCAGCACCACCCTGGGGATTATTACCCCCCTCTCTGCCAGCTTTTACATGGCGGTAGCACTGCCATGTAACAGTTGGTGGAGGAGGGTTGCAGGGAGCCCCAGGAGGGCCCCTGCACTGCCATGCACTTGACATAGACAGTGCAGGGGCCCCCATGGCCAGCCTTGTTGCGCTTTTCACTATCTGTATTGCAGACAGATTACAGAGCGACAAGTGCTGCTGCACCATATGCACTGCACGATTGCTGCCGGCTCAAGTATGAGCCGCCATCAATGTTGTAGGCTGTCCTCGCTTGCCCCGCTGACGCAGCGGGGAACTCGTAATGGAGCCTGCAGGAAGGCGGCCGCACCAAACTCATAATGACCTCCTATACCTCATTTTGATATAGTATATACAGAGCTAGCTCCATTCAATAAGTAAATGTCCATCAATAATATAGACGATAAATAGCCACAACTTATAGCTTTCAAACAGAATGATACCTGATGACTGTTGTTGGAAATTGCATTGCTGGTTCACATGGACGTCAATTCACCTCAGTGCCAGGGGCAGCGGAAGTGACATCACCTGTCCTTTGACCTCCACCTTTACTCACACACACATACTTACACAAACACACACATTCGAACTTTCACACAAACACTCTCTTACATAAACACACTCTCACCCGCAAGCATGCACACAGCATACATTTAAAAGCATTTTTAACTCACCTTAGCTGCCACAGAAGGGCATATTCCAGCTAATTGTCCTCCATTTTTACTACACTAATAGTGAAAAATGTATTATTATTCACTACTAGTGTGGTAAAGAATGGACAGAAAACAAAGAGAGTGGAGCCCCAACTGAAGGACGAGTTGCCACTGTGTTCCTGGCACTGAATTTGCAACCTCTGAGGCCAGGGGGTCACAAAGGCAGTGCAGGGGTAGCAAAGGGCAAGCTAGGGCTCTCAGCTGCGACCACTGGGAACCCCTGAATGACGTCCATGCTGGTTGAGGGTGTGAAACCCTACTCAAGCAGTAATCACAGTTTTTGTCAGGGTGAAACATGAGAATACCCCAAATTAACCTGTGGTCAACCCTGTGGTAGTTGGCACAGGCTTAGGTTAGAGTCAATGTGTAAAGCATTTATGCAACAATTCAAACAGTAGTCAGTCAGTCAATAACTCTTATTGAGCTGAGAGCTGTACCAAGATAAACACATCAACATAAGCACAAGTGCAAGATACATTCAATCAAATAGACAAAGTGAAATCACATATAATAAAACCTGCTTAAAATATGTATAATAAAATAGAAGACTCTGGCCAAGAATACAAAAGTAAGAGGCTTGTAAGCTGTAATATTTATCTTCATTACCGCTTATAGAACATAACTAATAAAGACTTAGCAGGTAAACTGAAATTGCTTAGAGTTGTTATCGCAGGGACAGCAGGGTAAAGTAGAAAACCAAGTAACCTGCTGCAGGAAAGCTATCAGAAAGTGCAGAGTGCCTAATTTGAAAAGAGTCAGATAAAATCACTGTTCGGATTTTACTATCCAAGATAAATATGTTTCTATCCATTCTTTAGATTTTGGACCGCATTATGTCATTGGCAGTGAAAACCACCTACCACCGCGGCGACGGCCACTAAAACACTGTTGCCGCGGCTACCAGCCGTCCGCAGTATTATGCCCACAGCCGGATTTCCGCCAGAAGGATGGCGGCAATCCAGTTGTGGCCATGCCGGTGGATGGCAGTAAGGTTGCGCTGCTGCCAGCAGCACCGCCATGCCAGTAGACCACCGCCAGCCGTATCATGACCCATAATACGGGAGTGTTCTGCTGGCAGACGCTGCTGCTGGTAGCAGTGCTCTGTCCCGTCTCCTGCTGGAGGACCCTCTAAACACAGGTAAGCTCTGACAGGGGAGGTGTGTGGGGGGTGGGGGTGTGTGTGGGGGTGTGTGAATGTTTGTGCGTGCGTGTATGCAGGTGTGTGTTCCTTGTTGAATGTGTGTGCATATATGGAGGTGTGAGTGCGTGTATGTTGTGTTCTGTGAATGTGTGTCTGCGTATATGTTTGAAAGTGTATGTGGATGTGTGTGTGAATGGATGTATGCATGTGTGGATGAATTTGGGGATGGGTGTGTGTATGCATGTGTGCGTGTGTGAAGGTAGGGGCGTGAATGTAGGGGGGAGTGTAGAGAGGAAGGTGGGTGGGGGGAATCTGGGGAGGGGGTGCCAGTGGGGAAGACCTCTATCAGTGACAGTGAGTGGATTCCCTGTCACTGATAGTGCCTACCGCCATGGTTTTCATGGCGGTAAGGGAGCTACGGAAACCATTGGAGTATGAGGGGTCATTATCCCGCAGGCAGTACACAAAAGCAGACCCGGAGCTTTCTCATAGCTTACACCAAAAAATTGGAGCAATCTCCCTTCACACTTAAGGGCGTTCTCCTCATTTCTGGTATTCTGCAAAAAGTTGAAGACCTAATTCTTCAGCTAAACCCAAGAAGAATATCTTCTCCAGTTTCGGGATACACCTCTGGTGACAAGTTGTGCTTTACAAATCCTGAGAACGTAGCATAACATACAAAATATTGCCAGATGGTTGGATGGTGGAATATGCAATTCTCCTTGAGTTTTACAGTCTTTGCAGAGGAAATCACATTTGAGGCAGATAAAGGATGAGGGTGCAATTGCTCTAGATTCCTTGTCATCTCCATGAAAAAAACTGTCTTCTGAGTCACAACAGACACTTAGCCACAGAACAACAGAAATATGCACAAATCCATACAATCAAAAAAATTGAACAACTGGGATTTTGAATAATTTTCTGAATGATTGCCATGCTTGTATATGACTTCAAAGTTCCTTGCATTCAAATCATCTACAAAGATTAATCCAACAGTGTTATATAGTCATGAAGCTCAGCTTCACAAGAATCCTCAGCTATTTGGATTAAAATACAATGTACTAACATTGTTGGAAAAGAACAAGTGCTGTAGTTAAACGAAGGACACCTACTGTTTCAGTGATCTTCAAAGAGATCTGTGTGGCGTGAAATACAAATTAGATGTCATTAAGCAAAGCTACCACCCTAGAGGGATAACCACCAACCTTGTTTGTTACACTGGACAAATTGATCACAAAAGCATGAAGGAATATGTACTACGTAAACAAACCATCCTGGAAATCAACTAAACTGCATAAAAGACAAGCCTAATGAGTTAGTTGTTATTATTTCTTGATTATTGTCAATTACATTTGTGCATATTCCATGAAACTGTGGACCAAACAATTGAGTAGCTATCACATCCCTTCCTGGTTGCTTGTTATGTACAAATCTGAATAGTAAAGCTAGTAGAGGATGGAGGGTACATCTCCTACCAGTCTGGTCGCCAAATGGATTAACAACTTTAAAAGTTCACACCCCTTACATAAGAAGTTCTAAAAGTGGACTCAAATGGCAGTTACTGATTAAAGGAAGAGTTTGGGATTTTCTGTACAATTTGAACTCAGAGACCGATCCACATGGAGATATGTGTTCGTTTTAATCCTGTACCAAAAACTTAGGCCCTCATTATGACATTGGCTGTAACGGTCCCGCCACGCTGGCGATGGCGGTCTGACTGCCGCCAAGTCAGCGGTGCAGACCGCCATATTACGACCACAGCGGTCATCCCACAGAAACAAAGCCAGTTTGCCGAAAGTACCGCCAGTGTGGCCAGACTGCTGACGATGGTGGTTGCCATCCCCAGGCTGACGTTAGTCACTGAACCGCCCACCCTATTACGACACAGCAGACTGCCACGATTTCTGGGGCGGGACGACCAACATCCAAAGCCTGGCGAAACCAACAAGTAGAAAAGGACCGACTCACCTCCAGGGACACAGATGACTCCCCAGAAGAGATGGAACGCTACTTTGAAATCTTTCCAGCACTCTTCCTCGCCTTCCTCCTCAATGACCACCAACACCGACACCATCAATGTGCACACCTGCAAAGCACACAAGGGGGGAAGGAGAGAGTGACACACCCACATACAACATAACACCATGCATGACTCCAACGCGCACACACGCACCCACACACTACACAACACCCGTGCCAAGACACATACACACGCACACAAAACATAGCCACGCCACACACACATGTCACATACACACACCCCAGATCACAACTACACAACCACACCAATAGCACCAACATACAGAGACACACAAATCAATACAAACACATAACACAACATACAATGACCAAATACAAGAAAGAACAGTGAACCTGGATGTAAAAATGCCTAGAAATCCACATTGTACAGCACATGATAGATGGATGTAAACTCACCAGTAAACAAAAAGACTCAACAAATGTATGACATGGAAACCAACAGGAATCCTGTGGTGTGAATATATTTGGAACAGATGAAAAGCAAATGTGCAACAAAAAGCATGATGGCCCGTAGGCCAGTCTAAAGTCCAAAAGCTGGAAGGGAGCCTGGCAAAGGCCCCAGCTTGACTCCTGACAGCCTACTGACCTCCACAAGGTAGGGGCATCAATGGGGCAGGCAGGTACCTCAAGAGTCTGGGGGTGGAGGCTTGGGTTTGGCAGAGGGGTCCTTGGGCTTTTGCTTGGGAGGGGGTCTTTTGGCTTTGGCCTTGAAGGGGGTGGGGGTTTCACCTTTGCCCTGGATGGCGGAACAGGTTTTTGGGGACAGGGAAGGATTTTTTTGCGGGTGGAGGGGCAGCAGAGGTAGAAGTGGGGTCAGGGGAGGACTTGGAGGTGGAGGGACTTGGCCTCGGGAGGGAATAATGACAGCGAGGGGCAACACAGTGAGGGACAGGCATAGGGAACAGGTCAAGGTGGGCAAGAAAAAGCTTCTTAGGAACACGACGGATGGGTTTGGAAACAGGTTCGGGAGTGGAGGTGGGGGAGTGACAGTAGGATGTGTAGGTGTACTGGACATGGTTGCAGATGTATGCAGAGTATGTATGTGTGAAGCGGAGGAATTTTGAGTGTCTGAGTGCAGGCATTTATGTGTTTTGGGAGGAGGGGGAAGAGAGGCTTGGAGAGGACAGACAGGTTGTGTGGATGTATGTTGGGGTGGTGTGCATGTAAGGTGGGTGTGCTGCATTTATCAGTGATGGTGGTTATGGTGAGTGCGGATATGGTTTATGGGATGCATGTATGAGTGACTGCTGTTGTGGTGACTGAGGGCAAAGTGGTGACAGGAACTGAGAGTGAGGAGGCAGTGCTGGTAGGCGTGAATGGTGATTTGACTGTAAGGGAGGAGGTGCTGGGGGAGACAGGGGAGGTAGTGGCTGATGTTGTGTCTGCCTTAGTGTGTTGAGTGTTTGCATGCTAGTGGTGTGATTTGTTGTGACTGTGTTTGTCTTTGCGTACCTTGTCTGTTGATTTGGGTGAGTGCTTGTCTGTATGTGTGGCTTGGCTGGGAGAGGGCTTTGGGATGGGGCACAGATAGTAGGAGGGAGGACGGAAGTACTAGGGACACTGCCTGCCATCAGTGAAGAGGCCAGAGCCTGAAATTATCTCTGTAGGCCAGTCAAGACGCCAAGAATGCCCTCCAGGTAGGCATTAGTCTGTGGCATCTGGGATGCCAGGCCCTGGATGGAATTCAGGATGGTTGACTGCCCTACAGAGGTGGAACTCAGGAGGTCAATAGCCTCATCATTGTGGGCAGCAGGACTGACTGGGGCGGGTCAGAGGTGCCTGCAGCAAAGGAGACCCTTGTCCTCCTGGGTGAGCAGGCACAGGCAACTGGGTGGACGGTGCTGGTAAGGGGGTTGGCAGACAAGGATGGTGCTGGGATGGTCCCAGAAGGTGCCGCCACCGCCAGGGAGCTTCCATCAAAGGAGGAATCAGTGTCCGTGGTATCGGCTCGAGTCTCCCCGTGGTGCTCCCCTCGCCCTCCAACCTACTGGTTCCCTCGGCTTCGGTGGTGTCTGCATCCTGGGTCCCATGGGCTGCAGCCTCCCCACTCGCCCGTGCCCCTACTCCTTCACCTGCTGATGCTAATGCACACAAGGATATGATAGTACAAATAGGTGAGGAGGGGGTGAAAAAGATGGGAGCATAGGGTCAATACCAATCCCCAGTGCACATTTGTACATTTCAATAACATGACTCTATGAACATTCCTGAAAGCACTCTCTACAATGTCAATAGACATTTCCCTATACCCACTGTGCATACACTCTGATGTGCATACACAATCATGACACCTCTGCAATAACACTCAGGCACTACTCTACAGTGTTAGGATTCATGCATAAAGGATAGAGAATTCTCTCCATGAGTGACATTTGTACATTGTCATACCTACTCGTGTCATCCATAATAGACATGTATAGATACGTATTGAAACCAACTGAAGATCCTGTATGTCCATGTCATATCCTAGAATTTGGCACTGTAAAAATGCTATGACTACCTGTTGCACAGATGCCCGCCTATCACAGCTACTTCTGTTCCCAGCACAACTGTGTCCTACCTACATGACCTGTCATTGTCATGCCCACAGTATACATCCTTGGTTCCATGCCTAACACACCCTAACCCCTTTAAAGCAAACTGTACAGGAAATGTACTCTGTCACTCACCTCCTTGTGGCCGCTGTGTTGCCCTCAAGTACCTATCCAACTCCAGGTAGTCCACCGCCAGTATGCGGCCCATTAGGGGGTCAGGGTCCTACGGGTAACCCTTCCTCTTTAGGAGGCCATCCCCAACTTGGCCTCTGCAGTCTTCCTGGCCCAGCGTCTCTGGTCCTCCCACTGCTTTCTGCAGTAGGTGCTCCGCCGAATGGCATGGGAGACACAGGGGGATTTTAACCACGCCCATGTTACATCAGTCACTTACATTGGTTGGTGGGCTTGCCTTTTAAAATCCGCTTGTTTTCATTCGTTAAAGGCATGCATACGTCATGCCTTTTCCAGTGTTTAGCCCTCCTCAAGAGCACCGGTAAACTACAGGAAACCTACAAGGCTCTATGTTTTCCGTATGGTCTCTGGACTGCATTTTCTCTGCACTCCGCAGCGCGATCGCGATCGCCAGCACCCCAGACACTGAGCCCTTCACCAGCACCGCAGACACTGTGCCCTTCACCAGCACCGCAGTCAGTGAGCCCGCCACCAGCACCGCCGCTACTGACACCGCCGCCAGCACCTAAGTTAGTGAGCCTGCCACCAGCACCGCCGCTACTGACACCGCAGCCAGCACCGAAGTCAGTGAGCCCGCCGCAAGTACCGCCCCTACTGACACTGCCACCAGCACCGCAGTCAGTGAGGCTGCCACCAGCACCACCGCCAGCACCGCCAGCGGCCCCGCAACATCCTGAGCCAGTGGCACCACCGCAGACATGGCTGCCATCCCCAGTGGTCAGTCGTACAAGGCTGGTGGTCAGTTCCAGGTGCCTGGGCAGCTTGCATGTTGCACCACCGTCAGTGGAGTGTCACATCCACCACCTCAGTCCTTGGCAGGATGAAGCACTCTGGGCACAAAGCCTCCTCCATAACCAGTGTAGTATCACATCCACTAACTCAGTCCTTGGCAGTATGAAGCACTCTGGGCACAATGCCCGCTCCAGAACCAGTGGAGACTGTTATCCACTTGAGAGACTGTGGCTTTGCACTCCCCAGGATAAATCAGTGGGCAACCCACCCACTGAAAAGACTTGAGAGACTGTGGCTTTGCACTCCCGAGGATAAAGCAGTGGGCAACCCACCCACTGAAAAGACTTGAGAGTCTGTGGATTTGCATTCCCCAGGATAAAGAAGTGGGGAACCCACCCACTGAAAAGACTTGAGAGACTGTGGCTTTGCACTCCCCAGGAGAAAGCAGTGGGCAACCCACCCACTGGAAAGACTTGAGAGACTGTGGCTTTGCATTCCCCAGGATAAAGCAGTGGGCAACCCACCCACTGAAAAGACTTGAGAGACTGTGGCTTTGCACTCCCAGGATACGTCAATGGGCATGGAGCCCCCTCGTGGAGCTGGCGTCGTGCACTCATCTGGCTGAGGTGCCCCCCCTTCCCTTCCCCCTGAGGTGCCTGTTTCATTTTGATCTGATGCCCCAGCAGTGTTCTCTCCATATCGAGTCTGGTATCGAGTGTGGGCCTCGCCCATGCAGTTTGGGCCCAGTGGTCCATGGACTATGAATGGTGCACTACCCGGACTTGAATAGTTGGTGTACATAATTGTTTATACTGTATTTAAAGTTTTGACTAATGGATTTTTTTTTATTACAATTGTTACAATAATTTCCTTCTGTCATTGCATTCTTCCGGGGGGGTTGGGGGTGCAAATGTAATGTTGCAGCATGTATTTGTGTGTATGTTGTGGGTGAGGGTGGGGGTGTTGCGTGTGTGTGTCTTTCTCTTTTCCCTCCCCCCGTGCTATAGGTGCAGTACTCACCGTGGTCGTCGCTGCCATCTTTCGTGCTCCTGGTAGAGGAGTAGAAATACTATCCCAGGGAGTATTTGGAGTTCTGGCTCCATGACGTCCTGGTTCCTCGTAGGTTGTGTAGAGGTGAGTGTTTCCCCTCCCAAGTCCTGTTTCCGCCGTGTTTTTGTTCGCGTTGAATCCGCCCGGGAAAAGGTGGCGGATTGGCCTCTCATAATGGTGTGGGCGGTACATTGTCTTCCGCCTGTCTGTTAGCGGTGACCTCCGCTGTGTTTGTTTCTACCGCCGTGGCGGTCAGAGTGTTAAAGATGCTGTCTATGTTGGTGGTTTCCGCCATGGTCATGATTCTGTTTTTTTTACCGCCGGCCTGTTGGCAGTCTTACCGCCGCTTTAACACCGACCGCCAGGGTTTTAATGAGGGCCATAGTCTCCTATGCCAAAGACACCCAGCTTATCCTCTCTCTGTCTGAGGACTCTACACAAGCCAAGAGGAATTTCCACAACAGTATGAGAGAAGTCACCGCCTGGATGGCGGCTAGCTGCCTCAAGCTCAACTGGGACAAGAAAGAGATCCTCATGATTGGATCCGCTCCTTCTGCTTGGAATGTCTCCTGGTGGCCTACCGCTCTGGGTAACGCTCCAACCCCCACTGACCATGTGCACAACCTGGGCATCATCCTGGACTCCTCTCTATCGATGACCCACAAAGTTAACGCCGTCTCCTCATCAAGCTTTCTCACCCTCCGTCTCCTGCGGAAGTTCTTTAAATGGATTCCCCCCGACACATGGAAGACAGTCACCCATGCACTTATCAACAGCAAACTAGACTACGGCAATGCACTCAATGCTGGCACTACCAAGAAACTTCACTCTAGACTACATAGAGTCCAGAATGCAGCAGCCAGACTCATCCTGGACATCCCCCATCACAGCAGTATCTCCTCCCACCTCAGAGACCTACACTGGCTCCCTGCTAACAAGTTCATCACATACAAACTCCTGATCCACACCTTCAAGGCACTGCACAACAAAGGACCAGCATACCTCAACCTACGCCTCACCTTCTAAGTACCAAACTGAAGTCTCCGTTCCTCACAGCTCGCCCTTGCAGCCGTCCCGAAGATCCGGAAAAGTACAGCCGAAGGAAGATTCTTCTCTCACCTAGCAGCTTGAGGTAACACACTTTCCCTCAAGCTCAAGCAGACCGCATCATTGACGAAGTTCAGAAAGGACCTCAAGACCTGGCTCTTCAATTGAGTAGCATGCCTACATCCATCGCCTTGAGACCCTATGCGTGATTAGCCGCTCTTTACAAATCTGTGATTTATTGATTGATTAATACAGAGAACCCCAGCAACTTTGTTATATTTACATTTCTGACTTTGTAACATAAAAACACCTACACCCTGTAACCCTCATTTTCTTATTTAACTTATTCTGTATATACTGGTTGTATCATTTATTAACTCTCTATATGTGTGGGTGTGATGTAAATTGCTCTGATACCCTTTATTGAGATGTGTAGCCATATAAAATATGTTAAATAAAATATACATTGCTACTAGTGCTTTAAAGCATTGTGTGATTACTCAGACAGTCTGATACAACTGATCTTTGCACAGTACATGAATATCTCTTTTAAATAGCTGTTGAAAAAAGTCAAAACCTTCCTCCAAAGTTTCCACTGAGTACTTGTGAAGGGGTGACAGGCTAAGGCCCCAGTTTTAACATTGGTGGTAAAAAACACCTACCTTTTTGGCGACGGCTGCCAAAAGACCATTGCCGCAGCTACCAGCCATCTGCCACATTATGACCACAGCCGGATTTCGGCCACAAGATTGGCGGAAATCCGTCTGTGGCCATGCCGGCAGATGATGGTAAGGTGGCGCTGCTGTCACCAGCAGCACCACGCCAGTAGACCACCGGCAGCCATATTATGACAAATAATACGACCTGGCAGTGTTCTGCTAGCGGGTGCTGCTGGCAGTAGCAGCGGCCCCTCCCGTCTCCTGCCAGAGGACCCCCTGGATCCAGGTAAGTTATGTCTCTGACAGGAGAGGGGGGTGTTGTGTGTGGGGGTGTGTGAATGTTTGTGTGTATGTGGATGCGGGTGTGTGTTGCGTGTTGAATGCATCTGTGCATGTATGGAGGTGTAAGTGCGTGCATGCTGTGTTATGTGAATGTGTGCTTGCATGAATGTTTGCAAGTGTGTACGGATGTGTGTGTGAATGGATGTATGCATATGTGTAAACATGTGGGAATGGGTGTATGTATGCGTGTGTGTGTGTGTGAAGGGGCGCATCATTGTAGGGGGCTGGGTAGTTAGGAGAGGTAGGGGGGCTGGAGGGGGTAACTGGAGGGGAAGGGGGGGAGACCCCTATCAGTGACGGGAAAGGAAATCCCTTTCACTGATATATCCTACCAGCATGATTTTCGTGGCATTATAAATGCCACGAAAACCATGGCAGTAGGTGGGGTCATAATCCTGCACGCGGAACAATGGGGGATGCCAGGCTGGAGATGGATATCTCCAGCCCGGCGGCTCTAACCGCCATTTCGGTCGGAGTGATACATTGGCAGGTTGGCTTCAGCCAATCCGCCAATGTCACAATATGGTGGTAAGTACCACCAGCCTCTTGGCAGTACTTACCGCCACACTAATGCCGACCGCCGGGGGTCGTAATGACCCCCTATGTGTCTTTGTTTCCCACCATTGCATTGGCATGTAGGTGCTCACAAAAGCTCCAAGCCAGGTCAATTCTCAAATAAAAGGAAGGCTTATGGTCCTCTAAACCAGGCATTTGTTTTGCGTTCAGCTGCATATGTATATATATATATATATATATATATATATATATATATATATATATACACACACACACATTGTTTTTTATTTTTAGGGGCGAGCGCAAAGCGCTCCGTCCGTCTTCTAATATCCCTTTAGGGGGATTTTAACCACGCCCATGTTACGTCAGTCACTTACATTGGTTGGTGGGCTTGCCTTTTAAAATCCGCTTGTTTTCATTCGTGAAAGGCATGCATACGTCATGCCTTTTCCAGTGTTTAGCCCTCCTCGAGAGCACCGGTAAACTACAGGAAACCTACGAGGCTCTATGTTTTCCGTATGGTCTCTGGACTGCATTTTCTCTGCACTCTGCAGCGCGATCGCGCTGTGTTTTACACAGCGCTATCACTCTCGTTTTTTTTGTTTTTAATTTAATGTGAAAAGAAAAGTCTGATTAAGCGTTTACAACGCTAATAACTCTAACTCGATGGAACGCGAGACCCAGTGCATTGCAAATGCTTGTCTTTATTGGCATTTAATCAAACAACAGTAACTAAACGGGGTATGCACCGGCATAGAAACACACTTTCTGGAATTTTAAGAATGCTAAATCTCATGTTGCTAGCACCGATATGAACAACAGAGTATAGTGGTATGCAGTCCAAGGGCTTACTTATTGGCCACAAACATTCTCCCAGTAGCATCCCGCACTCAGACATAATAAACTATGAGTCAGTGCTTCCATACTCCTTATCATGGTTCTTGGAAACATGAATCCTGTGGCACCGTACCACACTGTTGCTGGGCCTTTCGGCACTCCCAAGCTTCCTGTGTGTGCGATTGGTTTCTCAGCCATGGAGGTCTCTCATTGTTCCTGGCCTCCAGTTTAGTTATATAGGCATCTCATGTGATCTCCGCCAGGTCTCCACCACCCTGTAGTCTAGCCAATGTAGTCAGATCAATCTCTGCTCTGTCCCATTTCAAGTGGTCACATAGCTAACTCCTCATGTCCGGTTCCATAGCGGCTTTCCACGATATTGCTATTCGCTGTTTAATGAGTACTAGTGCAAGGTCAGTAAATCTTCAAATATATTTGTTACCCATTAGGCACAACTCAGGTGGGTGGCACTATAAAATCAACCAATTCAGATATTACTGATGTCAACTCTTCACGTTGATGTTGGGTTACCTGAGTGTCCTACAACATATGGAGAAAGTTGGTGTCCTATGTACGGCATCAAGGACATGCTCAGGATGCCCCTGCAAACATGCACTAAATTCAGTTTGCCATCAAATAGGTCTGGTGGAAGTAAATAAATTGTGTTTATCTGAACCTAGGTTTGCTAGAGACCTCCTTCACATGTTGTTTGGCCCTCACCCACTGCTTGTCCATCAGCATGGTGTGTAGATTTATCTCCTACCTGGTCTTAATTGTCAAGCCAAATGATTAATACTGGGAATGTAGGGCCAGATGAAGTGTAGTTATGGCTTTCCTCAAGTTTCCATGTAATAGTATGCCTTGCAGGGATGGGGATGTGGGTGGTTCATCCTGGCCCTGACCCCACTGTATGGAAATAGCATGTTGTAAAGTGTTGTATGTGAGAAATCTGCCTGGTGGTACCGCATACATGTCTATGATTTGTTTGAAGGTCTGCAGGACACTCCTATTATATAGGTCCTCAGCTAACTGCACTCCTGCCTTGTTATAAGGTTCTCACTTAAAGGATATGGCTGTGTATTAGTGCTTCAGGACAAGGGGACTGAGCCCATCTAAACCATCAGCAACTGTCAAACCAATTCCTATCTAGCTCAAAGTGCCTCACCTGAACTCTCAACCTTTGCAGGATAACAGATGATTACAGCAACCTCAAACATGACACTCTGACTCCCAAGAATTTAATGGAAACAGATCTTATTCCTTTAATTGTTTCACGCATGCTTGCCCCGGGTAAACGCAAGAAAGATCATAATAAAGGCTTTCAAACATTTATTGAAACAATTTTATTATTCCATAGAAATAATGAGCTGTGAAACATTGCATTTAACCAGGATTACTGACATGGTGAAAAGAAAAGCATAAATACTCCAACAATGGTATCCTTAGACCCATATCTTCCTACCTATTAAGACCTATACTCTGAGAGCATAGGGGGTGTACCCTCTGCCTCTAAGCGATCTAGGAGGATAGCCTGAGACCCCCATACCTGGAAAGCCAGTGAGCCAGCCTAGAGTGGAACTTGAAATCCTTTTCTACAAGATAAAAGATCAGCACCACTAGGACTGCATGCCAAACACATGCTTTGTTCCAGGACAGTAGTGGCCAGAGTGCTCCTCTCACCTCTTCTGGGTAGTTCATCATATGTTTAATCAAAACCACCCTGTGTTAGAAGCACAGCTCTGATGGGATGACATGTCTAGATGTAAGAAACTGCCTCTGAATAGGCAACACAAGCACTAGGATATTTTGTTCTATGTTCCTAGCCTTCAACAGAGTATACAGATCACATGTACTAATCTAGGCCCCCTGATATGCCGCCATAAAAAATTGCTATCCGGAGATTTTAATTTTTGATTTGTGCTTTTTGGATCATTAGAGAAGTAATTCAGCTTGGGTAGACATTAATGATCCGGATGACATTTTTAAAAATGGCAGATGTGTTGCAGTGATGATGTAATATTTCAGTAACCATGAGACCTCTATACTTCATTTTGGTGTCAAAACATAGGTTTGGTGGTCAAGTAGTCCTATAGAGGCAGAGAATAACTCCTCAGAGCAACCCTTCCGCCACTTACAGAAATGGTGGCTATAAGAGAGGAAAAAGAGACATATATGGAAATGAAACAATAATAATGGTTTTAAGTCCATTTATGTATACACTAAACAATGTTTATGATCTGAATATGAAAAAAAAAATGATGTTTGTCACCTCTGTTTTAGACACATTTTCATAGTTCACTTTATTTGTTTCAGCAATGGCTTGTGGTACAATTGCATAATGCTGAACATTTGAGACGAGTATATCGACAGGAACATCTTTTTGTAGCACAGGTTTTGCAAGTACATGTATGTGTAAGGTCTGTGGTTACAGGCTTTAGAAATTTCGTAGATTTTAGCACGTCATCAATATCTTCCCAATCAAGTTCACATGGATCTTTCGCTACATATGCATGATCCAAAACATTTACATATCTTTTGCACAAATAGAACACTCTTTTAATGCGTCCAGGCACAAAATATGACATCGGTGGAAGGTCACTTAGTGGGACTGACCTCTTGAACTCACTGAACCAAATATCTTCAAATGTGTGACAGTCAGAATTCATTTTCCACATACTCACACGGTATTTTTTTACATCTGTAAAGTCACATTCTTCTTCTGTCTCAGCAAATCCTTTTAGAATCTTCAGAGGTTCAGCAGTTAAAGCTCCAAGCTTTGTTCCAATTTTGCTCAAAGTGCCAAAACCAGTAAGTATTGGTGCCTTGATAATAACACTTGACAACTCTGGGTCAAGTTTCTTGTACAGCATATGAAGCTGGATTAAGTGTCTATTTTGCCTGTTCTATTATGTATCCATAACTCTGACAATCTTTGACTTATGAACATTGAAACAAATCTAAGTAGCACAATAATAACATATGTGTCATTTGACAGTATGACTGGGTTGGAACCGTTTTGAACAGCCCACTCAACATGTGGCACAACATGAAGGTTAGCTTCCTCTAATCTGCTGTTAAGTACATGAACAATATGCCCCCTGTCTTTTGACTATATATAATTGTTCCTCATGTAGACATTTGTCAGATCCAGTTACATTCTTTGACAGATATCCCAAGATAGCTGTGAAAGAGAATGTGCAGTTCTTGCAAGGTGCACACTGACTTTTATACCTATAAAGCAGTCTGAACAACTTCTACGAAGTTTTGCATGGATGAAATCTTGACCATTCGCAATTGTGACATAATGTCCGCAATAACAGCAGTTTTCAATGAGGACACCTTTTCAAATTGAAATTCTTCAGGCAAAGTTTTTTTTCGAGCTCTTGTACATGCTTGTGCTTCACTGGTTTGGTTGCAGCATCTCCATCAAATAATGTGCTTGTTCGAAGGAGATCATGCAACAGAATGCCCTTGATAAATTCACCCCTTTCTTTTGCTACATCTATCGCTTTATGTGCTTGTGAAAGTTGGTTTTTGTTACCTGTTTTGTAGTGGCTGGTAGGACAAAGCCCTTACTGTGGCAGGCACTTAAAGCTTGGAAGTTTTGCTTTAGTGATTATGTCAAACAGTTTTTCTCTTTCAATACAAATCTCTCCTGCTTTCATTCTGTGTATAGTTTTGATCCATGTTCCAGGACATCTAGTCGACGTGTCTTTATATTGTTATTTACTAATTGTTTTGGTCAAAATGTGGTGCAGTCACACAGGCTCAGTCATTTCGAAGGGGTTTCCTTGCTGCTGCATGAAATGAAGTAGGCTGTCAACATGGTTACTAAAATGTTTCGGTCTCTTTTCCACAAGTTTGTGGTGATGAACAATTCCTCGATGGTCCATTTGTTTTGAATTTATTAGATCTCTGAAAACATTGCAAATAGAACGGGATTCATGGTAAACTAGCTGCCATTCAGGGACATATTCCCTTTTATGTGTCTGACCAACATTTCCCTTAGAGCTTTTCTGTGATCTCTGGATTGTCTGTTCCAGTTTCATATCTGGAGCCATAGCATTGAACTTCCCCTCTCTGTCTTTCACCACAAAATGTCCTTAGATGAATTTTCTGTAGAGGTATGGTTTTTCCACCTTTGGGCTCTTCACTTTCGTCAAATACCAGGACCCATATCTCAGGTGGTTTATGCACTCAAATTTGTGAAACACAGTAATCAATGACTCCACAGCTCCTATTCACCTTCCCGATCAGCATGTACCGAGCTATTCAGTAGACCTATCACATGTGAAACATTTCCCTAGTACTTGTACAGTTCAGATTTTTCTTTGGCAAACTCTCCGAACTTGGTTTTCTGATTTTGAACTGAGTATATTGAATGTTGCCTGGCTTTGCATTATGTCCTTCGAATGAAGTGCACCCTGTGCCTCGTTCACTTCTGAGATAAGATATGTAAAACCTACTTTGTCATAGTTGTTCCAGAAAACATTCCAAAAAAAGTTTGTATAGCCTAAGATATGATGAGCATACCTTGTAACTGTGAGAGTGTGAATTTTCTAATATGTTTAATAATGATTTTTATACTAAAATGTGTAATGACAACGTGCAAAACGAGTGTGTTTTGAAAACGTTTGCTTTTCAGTTCTTAGCTGAGCAAAATTCTAACTAGAAGCTGTGGTTATTTTCCATGATTCTAAAGCTTATATAAAAGTGTTTTCAAAGTATGTGTAGATGTGTTCACACCTATCCCTATTGGGATGCTGCGTTATGTCTTGCAAGGTCATGTTTTAACCAAGCATTGCATAAGTTGAAATGTCCTATTGTTCGAGAATGTTACTAATATCTGGTCTTTCCTCGAGGATGGAAGTGATTTGAAACAGTAAGAGTTTCTTCCTGAGACAAGAAATTCGAGAGGCGATCAAACAATGGAGCTACAGACGAGATGGAAGAGCAAATGTTATTTTTGAAGAAAATGTTATAGATAGCATAGATTTGTTGTGTTTTAGGTCACCAATTTAGTTGTTGATTGGCTGAAATGAAACCACCCCATAGATTGACCAATCATGAGCTTACCACCCCATAGATTGACCAATCATAAGCTTATTGGAATTTAGTATAACAACTTGGGTAGAATTCTCTGGGGATTAGTTTTATGATTATTATTTTAGAGTTTGGAGAGCAGACTAGATTAAGTTTGACTCTGATGATTCAAGACCTTTTGGCTGAGAGGGTTTAGCTGTTGTTACGCCATAACTGATGGTATCCCCTGGCTGAAGCAAGCTACTTGCTGTTTCTACTTTTATTATTGGTAATGTATATCATTGTGATGTAATATGTGTCTCTTTTGCTTTCTAGGTACCAGCTGCATCTTATGACTTAATTGCTGCATATTAATAATACATTTTTTATCATTAACTAAGATAAAGAGTTTTTTTCTAATTTTGTGTTACTCAATTCTTTTCACATGAAGCCCAACATGTTGATGCTAATTTGTGGTTAGTGAGGGAGCTAATTTGAAATGCTCATGACCTATTTTGAAATCATTTGATTCTGAACTAATGTATTTTTTTGCCATTGTTACCGGTTATCGTATTATTAATAAGTGTGATTCTTTTTGAGATAATTTGTTTAATTGTCTTGATCAAATTGAGATATATAAGAAGCTTTAATCAACCGCTATTGATCTTATATGCTTATCAGTTGTGTTTGAGAGTTATTTTCCTGACACTAGCATTGTTAATATAGGGAAATAAATCTATTAATTCTTCTTAATAAACTGGTGTGATTATTGATTGAATTTTAATATTATTGATTGTTGTTAACCTTTGTTGATACTCACGACGTTCTTTGATCACATCCCATCAAACCTACGTTGCTGCGATCCATCGTCCCCTAGCGCAGAATCCACTATTCACTGTAGATAATAGGTTGGATTTCGTTAGCACGTTAGCAGTTTTTTGGTAGCAGGTTACGGTAAAGTCATTGTTTTGATGATGTCATAATGAAGTCGTGATATTAGGGTGCTAAAATTGTTGCTTCATTCTTTTCTTTTCTTTTTCCAAATTGTTAGACTGACTTAACATGATGAGTTGCTAATTGTTTTAAGTGACTTTCCCTGGTTCTTGGAGACACCCTAGGTTGAAGGGTATGTTCCTGGCGATGTTTGGTCATATTTGAGTGAAGTGTTTTTGTGCTTGCACAGCTTTAGCTAATTTGTAGATGATTGTGTTGGATATGAGTCTAGAGGAGTAGAGATACTCAAATTAGTTGATTAGAAGGAGTGGGCATACTCCTATAGGTATGAGAGTAGGGAAGCAGCGTTCTTCATTTGAATGTGGCGCTTGATGCAGGGAAAATTATCCATGTGGTTGTTGATGAGAGACCTAAGGAGAGAGGTCTGGGATTCCGGAGTGTATTGATAAGTGTAGAGAAACACTTGGTATATGTTGCAATTCATTCATTTAGAAGACTGATCCATCATGATTGGTAAGTCGAGTTTGAGAGAAATTGGTGTGAATGAAATTATATTGAAGACTTGGTGAGTACTAAGTGCACTAGACAGTAATCCAAGGAACAGTGGAGAAGTGAAGTTTGCAGGTCGAATTTTGCTAACAATTGAAGGAACTGTGAAAAAGGAGTAGGCGAAAGCTGAAGGTTACTTTGGAAGGTTCTGAAGCATTTGTGTTACCCTACCTGTAGTAAGTGAGTGAATTTGTTTTCTTTATTTTAAGATAGCTCGCAAATTAATATTGTGTTGATTTTGCGTGTGGGTCGTGAAAGATTGGTACAACAGACTTTGTCAGTGTCTCAGTGAAAGGGAGTGAATGTGTGGATGTGACATAGTTGGTGTTCGGCTGGGATTTGTTGAGTAGTAAAAAGGAATCGCACACGGATTCATCAATCAATCCGACAATAGAGTAGTGCGATTGGAAGGCGAGGGGTTCGAAGAGAATTGTGGGATTGTATTCACTTTCCATGACTGGTTTTTCTTTCTTTATCCTTTGTTTACTGTATTTGCTTTAATTGAGTTGGGGAATATTTTTTTCAGTGGACGTCAGGTTTAAATAAATTCAGTCTGAAAATTAAGTTTTTCAAAGCTTTGAGAAGTGCGTTGAGGGATGATGAATACATTCCGGCACTGGAAGGAGAGATTTGTCTCCAGCATATATCGTGTTTAAGGAGAGAGGTCTTTGGTTGAAAACATTGGGTCAAGATTACAAAGAAAGAAGGATGTCTAGCTTTTCCAGAACATGGTACATTCAATTTAAGAATCCTGGATAATTTAAGGTAAAAATGTACAGTTTAAAACCTTCACTGAGACCAACACAGTAATAAGCATTAGCAATATGGGAGCTAGTAGCAAAACAGCAACAGGCTTTAAAATTTAAAAAGAAAATTATAAGAGTAGAGAAGACCTTATCTGAAGCTGTATGGGATGAGGAACAGAAAAGGAGGAGAGTAGAAACATTTCATGGGGTCAGATTATTTCCTGCAGGAACAAAGGAAGATGAGATTGAGACAAAAGATGGAAAGAAAAAGAAGGGTTCACAAGACAGGAAGGAGCTGAAATTAGTTATGTTTAATAATGATGAAATGGAGAATGATGAGATAGTTACTCATGTTTTAGAAACATCCTCCACCAAATGTGAGACAGCAGAATGATAACAGATCAAATAGGAGTGGAATTACTAATACAATTCCTACTGCACCATTGATTTCAGAATCAGCAAAGAGTATCCTGGCAATGAGAGAGTTCAGATGCAGAGTAGTTTTAATGATTCATTGAGTAACAGACAGCAGTTTGAAATGAACATTCCTGAGATACAGCCAAAGGCTCAGATTGTGAAAACAACTACTAATTTAGTGTTGTCACAAGGTCGCCAAGGGATGAATTTAAGAGAACCTGTACATATACAGATTCCATAGATGCAGAGCATGAGTGCAGAACAGACACAGAGAGCTGGAACACTGATTAATCCACATGCAATTACTGTACCTATTACGATGGGTCCGGTAACTCCATAATATGTTCGTGTGGACAATAATGGAGAGAATGAATTGATAAATTTGCAGAATAGACAAGGACCAAGATTAAATGTGGCAAATGTTTTAATAGATTTGTCACCTGTTGAGGATTTGGGAACAATGGCTTCACAGCAGAGTACGAGTTCATGGCAAGAGCGAGGGGCAGGTGCAAAAGCAAATGGAGTATCATTAAAAGATTTGTCTGCACAAGAAATCACAAAATGGCTGGAAGCAAACAGCAAGAGAGAAGGGATAAAGAGGAAGAGACAATAAACAAGATGAGATTAAACATGGAAGGGAATGAACTTTTAGAAGGGACCATGCAGGTGAACAGACTTGAATCCTATACCGAAGGGTAATTGAGATATCAATGTAAAGTCATTACAAGGGGAGTAAGCAGGGTTTATCAACACTTAGAAGATGTAGCAGACATTATGACATTGATTTGACAAAAATGAAAACACTAAAAAGAAGTTATAGATTAAGGGGGTCATTCCAACTTTGGCGGGCGGCCGAAGCCGCCCGCCAAAGTTCCGCCGCCAGAAGACCGCACCGCGGTCAAAAGACCGCAGCGGTCATTCTGGCTTTCCCGCTGGGCTGGCGGGCGACCGCCAAAAGGCCGCCCGCCCGCCCAGCGGGAAAGCACCAGCAACGAGGATGCCGCCTCCGAATGGAGCCGGCGGAGTTGCTGGTGTGCGACGGGTGCAGTTGCACCCATCGCGATTTTCAGTGTCTGCCAAGCAGACACTGAAAATCAATGTGGGGCCTTGTTAGGGGGCCCCTGCAGTGCCCATGCCAGTGGCATGGGCACTGCAGGGGCCCCCAGGGGCCCCACCACACCCGTTCCCGACATCCTGTTTCTGGTGGCGAAAACCGCCAGAAACAGGATGGCGGGAAGGGGGTCGGAATCCCCATGGCGGCGCTGCTTGCAGCGCCGCCGTGGAGGATTCCCTGGGGCCGCGGGAAACCGGCAGGAAATCGCTGGTTTCCCTTTTCTGACCACGGCTGTACCGCTGCGGTCAGAATGGCCCCAGAAGCACCGCCAGCCTGTTGGCGGTGCTTCCGCGGTCGTTGGCCCTGGCGGTCCATGACCGCCAGGGTCAGAATGACCCCCTAAATTTGGAGGAAGAAGACTTTATTCGCATGAGATCTGCAGGGAGGAGACACATCTTAAAGAATTACTTGAGAATGTACAGGTTTGGATGGCACTGGACCCATGGGAGAGTAAATTGGACAGGTAAAGAGAAAGACCAAAGAAAGATGATAACAGATAAACGATAAGCACAACAGAGGTTCCAGACATACCTGTTTCAGAAAGGACACTGCAGACAGTAGGTGTTGCAAATGACCAATTGGTTAACGCTATTACAGAACCAGTTCTTGTGAGAATTAGGAATTTTAGAGACTATCATATTTTTGTTCTTTGTGACTCCAGTCCAGTATCACTATTGGGAAGAGACTTGATGTGCAAGATAAATTGTTTGATTATGTGTTCAAGAAAGAGGATCACAATGTAGACTATTAGTGATGATGAGAAAAATTTGCCAGTTATGAAAGAAAAGGATGATGACTTGTGAAATAGCTTTATTGAATGTTGAAGATGATCAGATAATTGACGAAGAAGAGACAAACAAAAGAGCACAGTTTGGAAGATTTAATCAATTTCTTTTCAGTTTTCGAGAAGAAAGATTTGCCAAATGATTTGCAGGAAAGGGTTAGACCAAAGGTTTGGGATTTTTCAGGAAAAGACATTGATTTGATTAAAGGAATTGAAGGAGTCAAAGTAGCAGTGAAAGAGAATGTGGTGTTTCCACAAACTGCTCAATACCCGATGACAAATGAAATAATAGAGGGGATAAGACCATTGAAAGAACAATTCTTGGAGCAAGGAGTTTTGAAAGAAGTGATGAGCAGTCCATGTAATTCACCAATAATGGGTTTGAAAAAGCTGAATGGGAAAATACGTCTGGTTCAAGACTTGAGAAAAACAAATTACATAGTGGTGAAGTGTTATCCAGTTGTAGCAAATCCAGCAGTGATACTGTTTCAGATTCCATGTGATGCAGAATGGTTCACAGTCATTGATTTGTGCCAAGCTTTCTTTTCAGTACCTCTACATGAGGATAGGGGATTTCTCTTTTGTTTCAAATTCCTGACCAGAGTCTACTGTTGGTGTAGAATTCTTCAAGGATTTTCAGAATCACCATCAATTTTCAATCAGATCTTGAAAAATAATTGGTAATGCCTAATCAGTCGACTTTAGTGCAATTCATTGATGATTTGTTAATAGCATCAAAAACAAAGGAAGGGTGCAAAGAGGATACAATTGCATTCTTGAATTTTCTGGGAGACAATGGTCATAAAGTTTCTCCTGCTAAGTTGCAGTATTGTCAGTAAGAAGTAAAATATTTGGGACATTTGATTGAGAAAGGGTCGAGGAGAATTTCCAGAGAGAGAGTAGTGGCAATCATGAAAATAAAAATGCCCAGTTCACAAAAGGAGGTAAGAATGTTTTTGAGAATGGTAGGATATTGTAGACAGTGGATCCCAAATTTTTCAGCTGTTTAAAGCCATTTCAAAGGTTGACACATAAGGATGTTTCAGATCCCATAATGATGGATAAGGAATGCGTGAGAGCTTTTAATGAGCTAAGGGAGAGCTTGTGTCAAGCACCAGCTTTAGGTATGCCTGATTAGACTAAACCTTTTCTATTGCTTTGTCATGAGAGAGATGGATGTTCCTTGTCTGTCTTGACACAAAAACATGGTGGTGTCAATCGTCCAATAGCTTGTTATACTGAACTTGACAAATAAACTGTCTAAGAGTGAATGACATATTGAGAGAAAAAAATTAGGAGGGATTTTTGAAGGTTTTTTTTTTAATTTGAATTTTTTGTTTTTCTATTAGTTTTTTAACATAGAAAAAATGAGTAACTCACATAACCAAAACTGTAGGATTAGTTAGTAGCAAAATGTTTAGTATTGGTTTAGTGGTAATGAGTGTTATAATATGTTTATTGTTATTCGTAGGAGTATCTGTTTATGAGATGGATGGAGCCAACCAGACTATGAAAATAAGACCCATATTTATACTTTTTTAGCACTGCATTTGCACCATTTTTTGATGCAAAAGCAGTGCAATCTTTAAAAATACATTTGTATTTTGTAAGTTTGCACCACTTTTGCGTAAAAAAGCTCCACAAAATCAGCGCTAAAAAAGTATAAATATGAGCCTAAGTTCTTTAGATTTCGAATATAAGTCACTAACTAAAGATAAATTTAGGATAGATGTCAAATTCTTACACGAAAAAAAAGAGCTTTCTTCTAATGTTTTCTATCGCTTATTGCATGGGTACGTTGAGGTGATGGACACAAATGATGTTATGTATGTACACAGATCCGACTTCAGTGGAAGGAGAAACTACTTATCTGAGCCTGCCTGTAACTTATGCTATAAGTTGCAGACTTTTGCTAACGCATTTCTATTATCAAGAATATATCCAGTATTTTATTCAAACTATGACATAGGGGGTCATTCTAAGTCTGGCGGGCGGCGGAGGCCGCCCGCCAGACTTCCCCCTCCGAAATACCGCTCCGCGGTCGAAAGACCGCGAAGGGTATTCTAAGTTTTCCCCTGGGCTGGCGGGCGGTCGCCAAAAGACCGCACGCCAGCCCAGGGAAAAACTCCATTCCAACAAGGATGCCGGCTCGTAATCGAGCCGGCGGAGTGGGAAGGTGCGACGGGTGCTGTTGCACCCGTCGCGTATTTCACTGTCTGCCAAGCAGACAGTGAAATACTTGTAGGGGCCCTCTTACGGGGGCCCCTGCAGTGCCCATGCCAGTGGCATGGGCACTGCAGGGGCCCCCAGGGGCCCCGCGACCCCCCCTACCGCCATCCGGTTCCCGGCGGGCGGACCGCCGGGAACTGGATGGCGGTAGGGGGGGTCGGAATCCTCTCGGCGGCGCAGCTAGCTGCGCCGCCTTGGAGGATTCAATAGGGCGGCGGTACACTGGCTGGAGACCGCCAGTGTTGCCGGTCTGACCGCGGCTTTACCGCCGCGGTCAGAATGCCCTGCGGGGCACCGCCGGCCTGTCGGCGGTGCTCCCGCCGACCCTGGCCCCGGCGGTCTAAGACCGCCGGGGTCAGAATCACCCCCATAGTATTGTTCTTTGTACCTGTTACAGGTTATTTGAATACAATAGTCAAAGAAAACAACATAGTGAGTATGAGAGATTTCTTTAAGCCTACTTTAACTTTTGGCACAGCTTTTGCACATCGTAATAATTTAACTTGTTTACTAACACCAGTAGAAAAGAAGTTCTTGGATAACACAGAAGATAGAAGGGGAGAAATAAAGGCCAAGATGGATAAGGGAATCATAAGTAGAAAGGCTGGAATAGATTATGCTTATAGTGACATTGCTAAACAAGGAAAACTAAAAATAGATGCTGAGCATGAAGGAAAACTTTGTATATGACATTAAACAATGATGTAAAAAATGTTATGACAAAATCAGGCATTCTTGTTGACTCACATGATTTGCAGAGCTCTGGGGCATCAAAACAATTGTCAGTAAGTCCAAAATCTAAATCTTTCAGAACATTTCATGCAAGAACTTCAGGAGTCAAATCATCTAACAACACCATCAGTGGCTCATTCTTTTTTTTAGACTGACAAAAACTAATTCTGTCATTTTACATTCTCACCAGAGAAATATTACTTTTATTATTATGGATCTATACAGTCAATTTTGAACATCATTTCTCTGATCTCACTGAGGGTGAACTCTTGCCAAAGCACTCAAGAGTGGCTTTAAAACTTAATTTGCTTTTTTGTGCTTACACTATTGTTGGGAGCTCATTGTACATTCATATTTTCAAATGTATGCGCACATGCAGTATGGGTGAGCATACAAATCTGCTACAAATACATTCACCTTGCTGTTTAGATCAGATATTCAGCTGAAAACTTCATCTTCGTAGAAGCTAGTTGCAGATAAAAACATGTTTGCTCTTTGAGACTCACATGCTTTGTACTTTGTTCTTTCGTCAATCCCTTTGGCCCTTGTTCTGGCTAAACCACAGATAACACATTGAAGATCTTCTGCTTTCTTATCAGTTATTAAAGGTGGATGAGGGGTGGCCATCTTCTAAGTGGATGGGCATTGAGTTTGGTTATCGTTGCTTTCTCAGAAGACTTAGAATCTTGTTGTGAATCACTGGTTTCTACTATTTTTCTCTGCTTTTTTCCATTGTATATGACTTGTTTCCATTGTATAGCACTTATTACAATGATAAAATATTTGATGCTCTTCACCCATCAGTTTTAATCTTTTGTGAGCTTCGTCTTGTCGTATTTCTGCTGCATCTCATATTCTCTTTTGTCCAGCTGCAGTTGATGTTTTTTTTTTCAGATAAGTTTGGCATATGACACATTTTTCTTTGTTGAAGGAGTGCTCAGATTATGTAGTTATCAACACTTTGTCAGGGGGGTAAATATCCTCTGCTACCACCTGCTTCACTCATGTTTATGAATTTGAATCAACCGAAAACCTGAAACAGGAACAATATTAAAATCAATTACTAATATGAAGGCTAAAACACATCATTATAGAGCTGCCATTTTGGAAAATGGCTGAAGGGTTGCTCTGAGGAGTTATTTTCTGTCTCTATGTTTGGAAGCAAAAATGAAATATAAAGGTCCATGGTTCCTTAAATTTGATATCATCACTGCAACACTGCTGCCATTTTTAAAAATGTCGGCCAGAACAAAATCGGCCCAGATTAGCAATGTCTTCCCATGCTAAATGACTTCTCTAATGCTCCAAAAACACAAATCCAAAATGATAATCTTTGGACATTTTTTTTACAGAGGTATATCAAGAGGCCAGGACTATACAGGATGCAGAACGTGTCCTCAGAATAATATTGTTCATGCATCAAGTGTGTGAAATGTCATTGCTAAAAAGCAATGTCAGCCTATAAACATGTAAAATATAAAACAGAGCTAATATGAAGAACCAAATTTGGCACAAGAAGGCCCCATTATAGCCTCTGTCTCAATACAGTCAACATATTGCTTCAGGATTTCCACTTTTGTCAGCAAAGACCATACAGTTAGGTGGGGAGTATGGGGTGGTGGGCCCTAGTAATGCATTTATACTTATTTCAGCATCCGCACGCTGTATTCATCAAGTGAGTTTCATGCGGCTGTGCTAGTGTCCCCGCAGTAACCATGAGGGTGTGTTCCTCCCCTACAAATGGTTGAACATCTGCTCTATCAGCATTCAGAGCTGCTCTCCGCCTTCACATCCGTCGTTGTAATTGTGACACTTCATTTTATATCTCATAATAGCGAGCTCCTATTCCCCCATCTAATAAGTAACATTGTGTACTGGCTAGTGCAATCCTTTTACTGCCCGACTCTCAAATCAAGTCTGACAGCAGACCATGTACTCACTACAGAACCACTTGGGAGGAATACTGGCAGAGCCTCAAACTCAAATAGATACAAAACTGGGGCAGTATTTGCATTTTGCCCATCACCAGGAGGTCCAGTGGTGCTAATGATGGCAAAACCCAAAAGGAGAAGTGTTGGACTTTTTTGCTTATGCAGGATCATCCCTAATCTTTTTGCCTTCTGCCTCATATTTTATCTGACCTGTTGTTGTTGGCTTTTGAAGTCTGAGCACTTTACCACTGCTAACCAGTGCTAAAGTACATATGCTCTCTGTGTAAATTGTAATGTTGCAAGGACTGTCCCTCTCAAAGGTTAACATGGGGGCTACCTTTAAATCTGATTAAAGTGTAGATTCCCTTTGGGAGCGGATGGACATGTGGAGTTTGGAGTCTCTGAGCTCACAATTTAAAAATACATCTTTTAGTAAAGTTGATTTTAAGATTGTGTGTTTGAAAATGCCACTTTTAGAAAGTGAGCATTTTCTTGCTTATACCATTTCTGTGACTCTGCCTGTTTGTGGATTCCCTGTCTGGGTCAGTTGTGCTGGTTGCACCTCACACTAGACAGTGACACAAAAGGAGCTGGGGTGTAGTCTGCTTTTCCTGATGAACCATCTGTGCTAGGAGGGAGGGAAGGAGTGGTCACTTACACCTGAAAGGGCTGTGCCTGTCCTCACACAATGCAGTCTCTGACCCCTGATGAGTGTCTGGGGCCTGGCCTGGGCAAGGCAGGATTTCACAGTCAAAGGAGACTTTACTTAGGCCTACTTCAAAGGGGAAATTGGGTGTAAGAAGGGCACCCAAAACCACAGACTTTAGAACACTTCTGGAAACAAAAGGAACCTCTGCCTGGAGAAGTGCTGCCCTGCCTGTGACTGTGCTTTGTGGAGCTATCCTGCAGTGGCTGCTTCTGCCAGAGTAATAGGGCAAAGACTGGACTTTGTGTGACTTCCATCTTGTGAAGAAATCTCCAAGGGATTGATTTAGAGCTTGCCTCCTGTTGTTTGAAGTCTCAGGGACAGCAAAGACTTCTCTCTCTGCCAGCACCCAGAGTCTCTGGAGAGACTCCTGCTCTGACAAGTGGTGCCCTATCCAGTTCCTGGGCCCTTGAAAGGAAAGCTGGTGGAAATCCAAGGAAATCGACTTTGGACCGACGCAGCTGCTGAATCCGGTGACGCCACCTGCAACCGACTCCGTGGAAGTCGCCGCACCAATCCGCACCACGTCGTGACCGACACCGCTCGAAGTGCGCTGATTCAACGTTTCGCACAGATGCAGCGATCCCCGACTTCTCGCATCGACTTGTTTTCACTCTTCACCAAAGGTACTGTACTTGGGGGTCTATGCGACTCCGTGTCCGGCGCCTCTGGTGTCGGCTTGTTGGGAATGACTCTGTCACGACACCGTGTTAACACCTCATCGAAGCATTTTGTATTTCTAAGCGCTATTTTTGAGTTTAAAAAAATTAATAACTTGACTTGTGTATGTCGGATATTTGTCGTTTTGGTCTTGTTTTGTTTAGATAAATATTTCCTATGTTTCTAAATTGGTGTTGTGTCATTTTGTAATGTTTTAATTAAGTTACTGTGTGTGTTGGTACAAATTCTTTACACCTAGCACTCTGAAGTTAAGCCTACTGCTCTGCCAAGCTACCAAGGGGGTATGCAGGGGTTAGCTGAGGGTGATTCTCTTTTACCCTGACTAGAGTGAGGGTCTTTGCTTGAACAGGGGGTAACCTGACTGTCAACCAAAGATCCCATTTCTAACAAGAGGTATCACCGATTCAAAGCAACTGCCAGAGTGAAATTACTGTTAATTAAATCAGTGGTAGAGTGATAGATGTGCACTCCTGAATATTTTGAACATGTCAAACTGCCACGAAAATCTTGTCAAACACGGTCAGCCACAACAACTCAGCAGTATTTGGGTGCCCACTGCAATGGGAAAAAGCAGGATTTTGAGGCCAGATATCTCTCAAAAGTGGTCTAGTAATTCTATCGGGTGGAAGAACATGTCATCCGCATACAATCAGATTATGTTTTACCCACAAAATGCCTGCACACCCCACTGTTCTGCGTGCACAGCAGGTTTGCCAGTCGCTCCATGGTGCCCCTGTGTATCTCAAATTTATCCAAGATCAGCTTCCCGTATGAACTCTCACTGTTGGCTGACAAATAAGCTTCTTCACTCAGTGTAGGAATTCTGGCACTATTCCTATGAGTTCAAGAGCGGCCAGGAGGCACGTCCAGCTTGGTGTGTTGAATACATTCTCAATGTCCAACAACACTGCTGGGCTGTTCTCTGAGCTCCCAGCCTAGCATCCCATCAAACCAACAGTCCACAAATGTTAGGAAAGTTACGGTTGTCCAGTATAAAACCATTTTACCAGAATGCAGTAGACCACGTATTATTGGCATCAACCTGTTTGCTAAGAGATTCCCCAGTATTTTATAATCTAAGTTTAAAAGCAAAAGAGGTAGATAGCATCACACATCGAATGAGTCGAGAACTAGAATCATGCCTTCTCTAAGAGACTCAGATAATATACCCCTTTCTTTTGCCTCCTTGTACATTGCCAACAGCTTTGGGGTAAGATGTGTATTGTAGGTTTTGTAACACTCTAGGCGGAATTCATCCATACATGGCACTTTATTTCCTGCTATCTGAGCTATAGCCTTACAGATCTGTTCTATCTTTAGTTTTTTGTCTAATTCAGTCCACTGCAATGGATCCAATGGGGAAGGGGGATCCCTCATGTTGTGGCACGGCCATTCACATGAAAACCAGGCTGTCTGCAGGGACGATAACTGTTCTCTCGACCTCCTGAGGCACCTCTTAGTGCTGCTGATTGCACCAGGAGTCCCGACAGGTGCCCCAAAAGGGAAGGGAATTTGGGAAAAAAGAGAGAAAGAAGCACTGCACTCATTTTCACCAGGTCCAGCCTGGTATGGTTCTTTGGGTTATGGAGGACTGTCAGTGGAGCCCTGGAATCTGCCTGTTAGAAATGTTTTTTTTGGTTGGCAGTCAGGTTGCCCTCTGTCCAAGCAAGGACCCTCACTCTTGAGGTCGACCTACCCTTGGGTCAATTGTCACTACACAGTAGCGACCCTTGACCCAAGGGTAGGTCGCTCCCCCTGCCGCTGCAGCTCCTCCAGCTCCTCCAGGTTCCTGAGTTCCTGAGACCCACCTCACAGTAAGTACCCCCCACCTCCCAGCCCCTCGCCCTGCCCCGCGCTACTCACCCTCTCTCCTGCTCCTGCTTCTTTTCTTCTTTTCTTCTTCTCTGTTCTTCCTCCTCGCTCCTCATCTGTAATCTTCTTCTGTACTCTTCTTTTCCCCGTCTTCTCTCTTCTTCTGTGTGCTTCTCAGCCTCTCCTGTCGCCTCTCTTCTTCCTCATCTTCTTCTGTGGTCTTCTGCCCTCTGTTCTTCGTTTTCTGTATCTTCTTCTGTGTTCTTCTGTGTTCTTCTGTGTTCTTCTGTTCTTCTGTTCTTCCTTTCTTCTGTTCTTCCTTTCTTCTGTTCTTCCAGTCTTCTGTTCTTCTGTTCTTCTGTTCTTCCAGTCTTCTGGTCTTCTGCCTTCTATCTTCTGCCTTCGGCTCTTCTGCCTCCTCCGTCTTCTTCTCCCCGCCCCTGCCCTCCTGCTCCTGCCTCATCCCCTCCCTCACTCGCATCCCCCTCTCTATCTCCCCTATCTAACCCGTTCACTATCTACCTCCCTCACTCCTCCTATCTACCTATCTCTCTATCTCTCTATCCCACTATCTAACTCCCTCACTCTCCACCTCCTCCTATCTTCCTATCTCTCTATCTATTTCTCTATCTATCGATTTCTCTATCTATCTATTTTCTCTATCTATTTCTCTATCTCTCCCCCCCTCCCGCCACCCCCTCTATTACCTATCTTCCTATCCTCTCACTCTACCTCTCACCCTCACCCGCCTCTACAACCCCCCCTATCTTCACAACCCTACTCCCATCTTTCTCCCTAATCTCCTAAACCTCCTAACACTCACCCCCCTCCATCCTTAAACCCTCCCCCAGCTCTTCTCACTCTACCTGTCCCCCCCTCCCTCGCGCATTCCCGCTGCGACCTCCTGCACGCCCCCGCCCCCCAGCTCCCATTCGCCCCCAGCTGACCCCTCCCCCCCCTCCTACCTAATATGGCGGCCGCTGCGCGAACGCGCCACTGGCGCGCCAGTGGCAAGCCCGTCTGCGCCTGGCCCGCGCCCAGCGCCACGACCCCTGGTCCCCAGCTCTCCCAAGCCCCGCTGATCCGCTACGACCCCACCACCCTCCACGCCCTCAACCCAGGACGCTCCAACACCTGCTTCCAAGCTCACCCCAAACGCGCCCATGGACCCTTCGCCTGCAACTCCTGCAAACGCATCTTCCACCACGCAACTACCACGACCACAAGCCCACACGCCATCAACCACCTCAAGTGCATCCTAGTCAACGCTCGCTCCGTCCACAAACACGCCGTTGAACTCTGGGACCTCCTGGACTCCACAGCACCGGACATCGCCTTCATCACGGAGACCTGGATGAACGCCTCCTCTGCTCCAGACATCGCCACCGCCATCTCCGAAGGCTACAAGATCTCCAGGAAAGACCGCACCAACCAAGCAGGAGGAGGTATCGCCATCGTCTTCAAAGACTCCATCAGCGTCACCACCTCCACCGAAGACACCCCTCTCGCCGCTGAACACCTGCATTTTCAGATTCGCACCGACCCGAGGACCACCCTCAGAGGATCCCTTGTCTACCGTCCTCCCGGACCACGCGCCCCTTTCAGCGACGCCATCGCCGACTTCATCTCCCCGCACGCCCTCGCCTCACCGGACTACATCCTCCTAGGCGACCTCAACTTCCATCTGGAACAAAACAACGACCCCAACACCACCACCGTGCTCGACAACCTCGCCAACCTCGGCCTCAAACAACTGGTGAACACCGCCACCCACATCGCCAGACACACGCTCAACCCTATCTTCTCCGCCAGCAAACACGTCTTCTTCAGCCACACCTCCGCCCTACACTGGACCAACCACAGCTGCGTCCATTTCATATTCCAACGCGAGACCCGCCACCTCCGCACTCAACCCATCCCTCGTCGACAGTGGAACAAGATCCCTGAAGAACAACTCTTCTCCGCACTCGCCGCCAACCAACCCACCCTCACCACCGACCCCAACGACACAGCCCTCAACCTCACAAACTGGATCTCCAACTGCGCAGACAACCTTGTTTCCCTCAAACGCACGCATCGACAGACCAACACCAAAAACCTCTCTGGTTCTCTGACACCCTCAAAGAATCAAAGAAAACTTGTCGCGCCCTTGAGAAAGCCTGGCGCAAGGACCACACCGCTGACAACATGACCGCCCTCAAGAACGCTACCCGCGAACACCACCACCTGATCCGCGCTGCCAAAAGGAACTTTTTTACCGACAGACTGGACAAAAACAGCCACAACAGCAGAGAACTCTTCAGCATCGTCAAGGAGTTCTCCAACCCCAGCGCCAACGCCGTCACGCCCTCACAGGATTTGTGCGAATCCCTCGCCACTTTCTTCCATCGCAAGATCAGCGACCTCCACGACAGCTTCGGACACCAGACCCAACCAAACATCACCGAACCCGCATCCCCGGCCATCACCCTCAACAACTGGACCCACATCAACACGGAAGAAACCAAATCCATCATGAACTCTATCCACTCCGGCGCCCCTTCGGACCCCTGCCCGTACTTCATCTTTAACAAAGCTGACGACATCATCGCCCCGCACCTCCAGACCGTCATCAACTCTTCTTTTTCTTCTGCTACCTTCCCCGAATGCTGGAAACATGCCGAAGTCAACGCCCTACTAAAGAAACCTACGGCTGACCCGAGCGACCTGAAAAACTTCAGCCCCATCTCTCTTCTGCCTTTCCCAGTCAAAGTAATAGAGAAGACCGTCAACAAACAGCTGACCGCCTTCCTGGAAGACAACAACCTGCTCGACCCCTCACAAACCGGATTCCGAACCAACCACAGCACTGAAACCGCCCTCATCTCAGTCACAGACGACATCAGAACCCTGATGGACAACGGTGAAACAGTCGCCCTCATTCTTCTCGACCTCTCGGCTGCCTTTGACACCGTCTGTCACCGCACCATAATCACCCGCCTCCGCTCCACCGGGATCCAAGGCCAGGCCCTGGACTGGATCGCCTCCTTCCTCGCAAACCGTTCCCAAAGAGTTTACCTCCCTCCGTTTCGCTCAGAACCCACTGAGATCATCTGCGGCGTACCTCAAGGCTCATCACTCAGCCCGACACTCTTCAATGTCTACATGAGCCCCCTCGCCAACATCGTACGCAAGCACAACATCATCATCACCTCCTACGCCGACGACACCCAACTTATACTCTCCCTCACCAAGGACCCCACCAGCGCCAAGACCAACCTACAAGAGGGTATGAAGGACGTCGCAGATTGGATGAGGCTCAGCCGCCTAAAGCTGAACTCTGAAAAAACGGAAGTCCTCATCCTCGGCAACACCCCGTCCGCCTGGGACGACTCCTGGTGGCCCACGGCCCTCGGCACCGCACCGACCCCCACAGACCACGCCCGTAACCTCGGCTTCATCTTGGACCCTCTTCTCACCATGACCAAGCAAGTCAACGCCGTGTCCTCCGCCTGCTTCCTCACCCTCCGCATGCTCCGCAAGATCTTCCGCTGGATCCCCGCCGACACCAGAAAAACCGTGACCCACGCCCTCATCACGAGCCGCCTGGACTACGGCAACACCCTCTACGCCGGGACCACAGCCAAACTCCAAAATTGCCTGCAATGCATTCAAAACACCTCGGCCCGCCTCATCCTCGACGTACCCCGCAGCAGCCACATCTCCGCACACCTGAGACACCTGCATTGGCTCCCAGTCAGCAAAAGGATCACCTTCCGACTTCTCACCCACGCACACAAAGCCCTCCACGACAAGGGACCGGAATACCTCAACAGACGCCTCAGCTTCTACGTCCCCACCCGCCTCCTCCGCTCCTCTGGCCTCGCACTCGCTGCTGTCCCTCGCATCCGCCGCTCCACGGCGGGTGGGAGATCTTTCTCCTTCCTGGCGGCCAAGACCTGGAACTCCCTCCCCACCAGCCTCAGGACCACCCAGGACCACTCCGCTTTCCGGAGACTCCTAAAGACCTGGCTGTTCGAGCAGCGATAACCCCCCCTTTTCCCCTAGCGCCTTGAGACCCGCACGGGTGAGTAGCGCGCTTTATAAATGTTAATGATTTAATTTGATTTGATTTGATTTGACTCTAGTCAGGGTAAGTCACACACAATCCAAAATCAGCCTGTGCCCACCCTCTGGTAGCTTGGCACGAGCAGTCAGGCTTAACTTAGAAGGCAATGTGTAAAGCATTTGTGCAATAAATCATACAACACCATAGTATAACACCACAAAAATACACCACACAGTGTTTAGAAAAATATATAATATTTATCTGGGTTTTTTCAGGTCAAAACGACCAAAGTTGCAATATGAATTTGTAAAGATATCACTGAAAAGTGATATAAAGGTGCTGATTCCTAGTTTGGTGGGCGGCGGTTTGCCGCCCGCCAAGCCGGAACCGCCAGAAGACCGTACCGCGGACAAAAGACCGCGGCGATCATTCTGGCTTTCCCGCTGGGCGGGCGGGCGACCGCCAAAAGGCCGCCCGCCCGCCCAGCGGGAAAGCCACAGCAATGATGAAGCCGGCTCCGAATGGAGCCGGCGGAGTTGCTTTTGTGTGACGGGTGCAGTTGCACCCGTCGCGATTTCCAGTGTCTGCTATGCAGACACTGGAAATCATTGTGGGGCCCTGTTAGGGGGACCCTGCAGTGCCCATGCCATTGGCATGGGCACTGCAGGGGCCCCCAGGGGCCCCACGACACCCGTTCCCGCCAGCCTGGTTCTGGCGGTCAAAACCGCCAGAACCAGTCTGGCGGGAAGGGGGTCAGAATCCCCATGGCGGCGCTGCCTGCAGCGCCGCCATGGAGGGTTCTTCAGCCCAGGGGAAAACCGGCGGGAAACCGCCGGTTTCCCTTTTCTGACCGCGGCTTTACCGCCGCGGTCAGAATGGGCCTGGATGCACCGCCAGCCTGTTGGCGGTGCATCCGCGGTCCCTAAAGTCTCTTTCAAACACAAAGTACCTGGTTTCTGGTGGAAAATCTCCTCAGAGGGCAACAGGAGAAGAGATACGTGGAAAACTGGTGTGTGCGTCGATTTCTCCTCAGCACACACGGACTTGCGTCGTTATTTTCCACGCGGGAAGTCATGCGTCGTTTTCTGGCGCGCGGACAGTCTCTTTCTGTGGATCGCGGGGAGTACCAGATGTCCCGGGTCTGTGCGTGGATTTTCCTGCTTGTTTTCCGGCTGTGTGTCGTTCTGCGGGGCTGCGCGTCGAAGTTTCGATCTCATGGCAGGCGTCGCGTCGATTTCTCTTTGGGAGTCGGGCGGCGTTGTCCTTGCGAGGCCGTGCGTCAAAGTTTTGATCTCACGGCAGGCGTCGCGTCGATTTCTCCTTGGAAGTCGGGCGGCGTTGTCCTTGCGAGGCCGTGCGTCAAAGTTTTGATCTCACGGCAGGCGTCGAGTCGATTTCTCCTGGGAAGTCGGGCGGTGTTGTCTTTGCGAGGCCGTGCGTCAAAGTTTCGGTCGTCCTTAAGGCGTTGCGTCGATCAGCATCGGTGTGCGGCGTTTTTCTTGCCGCGGAACAAGCTGTGCATCGAAAATTTCGGCGCACGGAGCGTCCAAGTGGAAGAGAGAAGTCTTTTTGGTCCTGAGACTTCAGGGAACAGGAGGCAAGCTCTATCCAAGCCCTTGGAGAGCACTTTTACAGCCAGACAAGAGTTCAGCAAGGCAGCAGGCCAACAGCAAGGCAGCAGTCCTTTGTAGAAAAGCAGACAGGTGCGTCCTTTGAGCAGCCAGGCAGTTCTTCTTGGCAGGATGTGGTTTCTGGTTCAGGTTTCTTCTCCAGCAAGTGTCTGATGAGGTAGGGCAGAGGCCCTGTTTTATACTAAGTTGTGCCTTTGAAGTGGGGGTGACTTCAAAGAGTGTCTAAGAAATGCACCAAGCCCCCTTTCAGTTCAATCCTGTCTGCCAGAGTCCCAGTAGGGGGTGTGGCAGTCCTTTGTGTGAGGGCAGGCCCTCCACCCTCCCAGCCCAGGAAGACCCATTCAAAATGCAGATGTATGCAAGTGAGGCTGAGTACCCTGTGTTTGGGGTGTGTCTGAGTGAATGCACAAGGAGCTGTCAACTAAACCTAGACAGACGTGGATTGAAGGGCACAACCAGATTTTAGTGCAAAGAAATGCTCACTTTCTAAAAGTGGCATTTCTAGAATAGTAATATTAAATCCGACTTCACCAGTCAGCAGGACTTTATATTACCATTCTGGCCATACTAAATATGACCTTCCTGCTCCTTTCAGATCAGCAGCTGCCACTTCAACAGTGTATGAGGGCAGCCCCAATGTTAGCCTATGAAGGGAGCAGGCCTCACAGTAGTGTAAAAACTAATTTAGGAGTTTTACACTACCAGGACATATAACTACACAGGTACATGTCCTGCCTTTTACCTACACAGCACCCTGCTTTAGGGGTTACCTAGGGCACACATTAGGGATGACTTATATGTATAAAAAGGGGAGTTCTAGGCTTGGCAAGTACTTTTAAATGCCAAGTCGAAGTGGCAGTGAAACTGCACACACAGGCCTTGCAATGGCAGGCCTGAGACAGGGTTAAGGGGCTACTGAAGTGGGTGGCACAACCAGTGCTGCAGGCCCACTAGCAGCATTTAATCTACAGGCCCTAGGCACATATAGTGCACTCTACTAGGGACTTATAAGTAAATTAAATAGCCAATCATAGATAAACCAATCAATAGTACCATTTACACAGAGAGCATATGCACTTTAGCACTGGTTAGCAGTGGTAAAGTGCCCAGAGGTCAAAAGTCAACAACAACAGGTCAGAAAAAATAGGAGGAAGGAGGCAAAAAGTTTGGGGATGACCCCGTCAAAAAGCCAGGTCCAACATGACCCCCTACCAGCCTAAAGCCAGGGGAGAACAATCACTATCCTGATGAACTTCCCTGTTTGAGGCGACAGAACAAGGACCCAGGCCCACAACAGCAGGGGCATGCTCCAGTTCTTCGCCTTCCTGACTCCAATTGGATCCCTATGTCCATACACTCAGGGCCCACTAAGCCAACCCATGGGGAACCTTTCTCCTTACCTGCGGATCCCATCTGTGCAGCACCTAACCTTACTTTGCTCACAGATGTATCCCAGGAGCAGGATAGTACCACCATGACCAACACAGTGGTGTTGCCCACTCTACCCCCGGGGTGTGACACTTGTCCCCTCCCCAGGGATAACTCTGTCCACCCGGACAGCAAGCCACAGTGGTTACTGACAGCTGCCAGGGATGAGAGCCAGGCCCCCGGCCTCTCAAAGCTCTCCCACCACTGTGGCTGTGGAGAGTGGGGGGCGGTAGCCCCAGGTGCTGGGCACCCTTTAACCACTCTCCCTTCCACCAGATCAGGGATGACAGCCTGAACCTGGTCCTCCCCTCTGGGGTTCTGTACCCTCCCTCCTGGAGCGGTACCCCCAGAGTCCCACATGGTCAGGGTGCTTATAGCAGTCGCCCTGTACCATTCCTCCACCAGTGCAGGGCTGTTAACCTGCAACTGGCCCTCCAACCTGGGGTCTGTACCTTCAGGTTGGACTAGGGCCCGGGGTGAGGCTTCCCTCCCCCTGCCCTCCCTTCTGGGGTCCAGCACCCTCCAACTAGGAGTGGCCTCCTCAGAAGACAACATGGTAGGGGCACTGTTATCAGTAGCCCCTCCCTCCAGGTCCGGGGGGACACCCTGAACCTGGTCTTCCAGCCCAGGGTCTGTACCCTCAGACTGGATCACTGCCTGGCAAACCAGGTTTTTCTGGGAGGCACACCTACCCCCCACCAGGTCCGAGTTTAACCTCTGAACTGGGCCATCCAACTCAGAGTCACCACCCTGAAGTTGAACAATTGCCTGGCACGCCAGGACTTCCTGGAGGGCACACTGACCCTCCACCAGGTCAGAGTTTAACCTCTGAACTGGGCCATCCAACTCAGAGTCACCACCCTGAAGTTGAACAATTGCCTGGCACGCCAGGACTTCCTGGAGGGCACACTGACCCTCCACCAGGTCAGAGTTTAACCTCTAAACTTGGCCATCCAACTCAGAGTCACCACCCTGAAGTTGAACAATTGCCTGGCACGCCAGGACTTCCTGGAGGGCACACTGACCCTCCACCAGGTCAGAGTTTAACCTCTGAACCTGGTTCTCCAACCTAGGGTCACCACCCTGAGGTTGGGCAACTGCCTGGCACACCAGGACTTTCTGGGAGGCACACCTACCTCCCACCAGGTCAGAGGTTAACCTCTGAACCTGGTTCTCCAACCCAGGGTCACCACCCTGAGGTTGAACAATTGCCTGGCACGCCAGGACTTTCTGGGGGGCACACCTACCCCCCACCAGGTCAGAGTTTAACCTCTGAACCCGGTTATCCAACCCAGAGTCAGCACCCTGAGGTTGGACAACTGCCTGGTACACCAGGACTTTCTGGGGGGCACACCTACCCCCCACCAGGTCAGAGTTTAACCTCTGAACCCGGTTATCCAACCCAGAGTCAACACCCTGAGGTTGAACCATTGCCTGGCAGGCCAGGACTTCCAGGGAGGCACACCTACCTCCCACCAGGTCAGAGTTTAACCTCTGAGCCTGGTTCCCCAACCCAGGGTCACCACCCTGAGGTTGGGCAATTGCCTGGCACACCAGGACTTTCTGGGAGGCACACCTACCTCCCACCAGGTCAGAGTTTAACCTCTGAACCTGGCCATCCAACCCAGAGTCAACACCCTGAGGTTGGACAACTGCCTGGCACGCCAGGACTTTCTGGGGGGCACACCTACCCCCCACCAGGTCAGAGTTTAACCTCTGAACCTGGCCATCCAACCCAGAGTCAACACCCTGAGGTTGGACAATTGCCTGGCACAGCAGGACTTCTTGGAAGGCACACCTACCTCCCACCAGGTCAGAGTTTAACCTCTGAACCTGGGTATCCAACCCAGAGTCACCACCCTGAGGTTGAATCTTTGCCTGGCATGCCAGGACTTCCTGGGGGGCACTCTCACCCCCCACAAGGGACACACCGTCCACAAGGGCCACACAAGAGTCTGGTTGGCGCAGGTCTCCCGACCTCTGCCCATCAGGCAGAGTCTGGGTTTCCCCCAAACCAGAAACGGTTTCACCTGGGTCATTCTTGGGGGGCTCTGCTCTCAGAGCTGACCCCTGACTCTCAAGGTCCTCCACTGCGGTCTGCAACCCCCTCTCAACCCTATGTCTTGACTTCTGCACCCCTCCACTAGGAGGGATACTGCCAGACACCAGAACTGTTGGGATGCTGGCTACAGTCACCCCCCCAAGTTCTTCTGACACTGCGGGGCTTCCCTCAAAAGGTGGCCCTACGGTACAGGCTAGGCTTCCCTCCTGGTGTTCCCTCATGGAACCCTCTAGGACCTGGGACCTACCTGGGACACTACAATCCTTTCCCACCTCACTCGGTTGGGAACCACCTAGACCACTCCCTTCAGGAGCACCCCCAAATGCCTCTTCAGACTCTCTGGTACTCACCCAGAAGTCTGCCTCCATTGTAAGTTCCCTGGGGTCAGAGAACTCACACTCCACCTGGTGTTGGCATAGCTCTGGAAAATAAGGACCAGACATATGCTCTCCAGCAATTACATCACTCTGCCCTTCACATGCATTAACCAGAGTACCCTTCACCCAACCACCCAGTAACTCAACCTTGGAAAAGCACTCTACCTCACCCTCCTGAGACTGGTGAGACAGTATCTGTCTGTCCCTGACACTCAACCCATACTCTTCTGGGATGTCTCTACACTCTATATTCAGGACGTCCACCAGGGGGGAACCCTTTTCTCTGTCACTCTCTGCTAGAGTCAGTAAAGTGTCCCTCCCCCCAGTAGGAATATGACTCCCTGTGCCAGTTTCCCAATCCTTCTCAGGGACCCTGTGCATAACGGGAACTACCTCATACCCTTGAACCGCCTGGGGTGTGTCAACTCCCTTCTTCAAGTTGGGCACCACATCTCTGGGCTTGTGCCCTTCTTCAGCAGTACTAGATGCAAGATTTTTGCTGCCACCATCTGAACTGGACTCAGCCCTTCCGGCTTCCAGTTTCAGCTCTTTACAGCTCAGCTCTTGAGCTGCAATCTTTTCTTCTTCCAGGGCTAAGAGACTTGCTGCCTCAGCCCTTTCGAGCTGCTCATCTAGCTCTTCCATACACCGCTCTAGAGCTAGGAGCCATTCATCTCTCACTGGTTCTCTTTCCTCATCTGAGTAGTCATCCTCCTCATTTGAGCAGTCCCCCTCCTCATCTGAGGGGTACTTAGTCATTTGTTTTTTTTCTGCCTCTCTCTCTGCCCATCTTTCTTCCCCCCAGACTATGTAGGCATGTAGCATTTCCATCTTAGTAGATTTCCTTGATACAGGAAGGCCCCATTTTCTGTAAAGCCTCCTTAGGTCAGCCTTAGGGAGGTGGTCAGTAGGCACAAAGAGTGAGTAGGTAAGCAATCTCATTGCTGATAAAGTCTTACTGGCAAAAACCAAAATCCAAAGTCCAAAATATCAATAGTATATCCAGGAGGACATCAGAGAACCAAAAGCAAAAAAACATGAACAATCAAGTTGACCTTCAACTGTGGGTAGGTAGTGAAATACTTAGTTACTGTATGTCACTGCACAAACACAAGTCCTATCCCACCGCTGCCACCAATGTTAGAAATGGGGTTTTTGGCTGGCAGTCAGGTTGCCCTCCGTCTGTCCAAGCAAGGACCCTCACTCTAGTCAGGGTAAGTCACACACAATCCAAAATCAGCCTGTGCCTACCCTCTGGTAGCTTGGCACGAGCAGTCAGGCTTAACTTAGAAGGCAATGTGTAAAGCATTTGTGCAATAAATCATACAACACCATAGTGTAACACCACAAAAATACACCACACAGTGTTTAGAAAAATATATAATATTTATCTGGGTATTTTCAGGTCAAAACGACCAAAGTTGCAATATGAATTTGTAAAGATATCATTGAAAAGTGATATAAAGTGTCTTAAGTCTTTAGAAAGCAAACAAAGTCTCTTTCAAACACAAAGTACCTGGTTTCTGGTGGAAAATCTCCTCAGAGGCCCACAGGAGAAGAGATACGTGGAAAACTGGTGTGTGTGTCGATTTCTCCTCAGCACACACGGACTTGCGTCGTTATTTTCCACGCGGGAAGTCGTGCGTCGTTTTCCGGCGCGCGGACAGTCTCTTTCTGTGGATCGCGGGGAGTATCAGATGTCCCGGATCTGTGCGTGGATTTTCCTGCTTGTTTTCCGGCTGCGTGACGTTCTGCGGGGCTGCGCGTCGAAGTTTCGATCTCACGGCAGGCGTCGCGTCGATTTCTCTTTGGGAGTCGGGCGGCATTGTCCTTGCGAGGCCGTGCATCAAAGTTTTGATCTCACGGCAGGCGTCGCGTCGATTTCTCCTTGGAAGTCAGGCGGCGTTGTCCTTGCGAGGCCGTGCATCAAAGTTTTGATCTCACGGCAGGTGTCGCGTCGATTTCTCCTGGCAAGTCGGGCGGCGTTGTCCTTGCGAGGCCGTGCGTCAAAGTTTCGGTCGTCCCGAAGGCGTCACATCGATCAGCGTCGGTGTGAGGTGTTTTTCTTGCCGCGGAACAAGCTGTGCGTCGAAAATTTCGTCGCACGGAGCGTCCAAGTGGAAGAGAGAAGTCTTTTTGGTCCTGAGACTTCAGGGAACAGGAGGCAAGCTCTATCCAAGCCCTTGGAGAGCACTTTTACAGCCAGACAAGAGTTCAGCAAGGCAGCAGGCCAACAGCAAGGCAGCAGTCCTTTGTAGAAAAGCAGACAGGTGAGTCCTTTGAGCAGCCAGGCAGTTCTTCTTGGCAGGATGTGGTTTCTGGTTCAGGTTTCTTCTCCAGCAAGTGTCTGATGAGGTAGGGCAGAGGCCCTGTTTTATACTAAGTTGTGCCTTTGAAGTGGGGGTGACTTTAAAGAGTGTCTAAGAAATGCACCAAGCCCCCTTTCAGTTCAATCCTGTCTGCCAGAGTCCCAGTAGGGGGTGTGGCAGTCCTTTGTGTGAGGGCAGGCCCTCCACCCTCCCAGCCCAGGAAGACCCATTCAAAATGCAGATGTATGCAAGTGAGGCTGTGTACCCTGTGTTTAGGGTGTGTCTGAGTGAATGCACAAGGAGCTGTCAACTAAACCTAGCCAGACATGGATTGAAGGGCACAACCAGATTTTAGTGCAAAGAAATGCTCACTTTCTAAAAGTGGCATTTCTAGAATAGTAATATTAAATCCGACTTCACCAGTCAGCAGGACTTTATATTACCATTCTGGCCATACTATATATGACCTTCCTGCTCCTTTCAGATCAGCAGCTGCCACTTCAACAGTGTATGAGGGCAGCCCCAATGTTAGCCTATGAAGGGAGCAGGCCTCACAGTAGTGTAAAAACGAATTTAGGAGTTTTACACTACCAGGACATATAACTACACAGGTACATGTCCTGCCTTTTACCTACACAGCACCCTGCTCTAGGGGTTACCTAGAGCACACATTAGGGTTGACTTATATGTAGAAAAAGGGGAGTTCTAGGCTTGGCAAGTACTTTTAAATGCCAAGTCGAAGTGGCAGTGAAACTGCACACACAGGCCTTGCAATGGCAGGCCTGAGACAGGGTTAAGGGGCTACTGAAGTGGGTGGCACAACCAGTGCTGCAGGCCCACTAGCAGCACTTAATCTACTGGCCCTAGGCACATATAGTGACTCTACTAGGGACTTATAAGTAAATTAAATAGCCAATCATGGATAAACCAATCAATAGTACCATTTACACAGAGAGCATATACACTTTAGCACTGGTTAGCAGTGGTAAAGTGCCCAGAGGTCAAAAGCCAACAACAACAGGTCTGAAAAAATAGGAGGAAGGAGGCAAAAAGTTTGGGGATGACCCCGTCAAAAAGCCAGGTCCAACACTGCCTCTCTGTGATGAATTATGGTAGTGGTGAAGCTATGTGCTATTAAGAGACTGTTTCACAACATTCAATAAAGCATGCACTGGTCTCATTAAACAGCATTCGAAAAGACATGCACTGATCTCATTAATTTCATCTAATTTTGGTTATCACAGCACATTCACCTGGTAATTTCAGCAACTTGGCCCTCTCTCTTTCTTCTCACAAATTATTATATACAAAAGGTGATAAAATCTGAATGTCTCTAAATAAATTAGGAGGTTCTGCATGTCTTTTTTATGGATCTGCACTTTCACATTAGGTTTTCTACGGTAATACTACAACTTAAAACAAGTTGCAATACCGAAAGCAAGAAAACTCACATATATGCTCTCATTATGACATTGGCGGTAAATCCTGCTTATCTCCGCAGTGACGACCGCCAACATACCAGTGCGGTGGCGAATACCCGTTCGCCATATTACGACACACACACACCAATCCGACAGAACACAGCCACATACACAAATTCTCCAGCCCAAAGGTCAGTGATAAAGTGGCGGTACCAACACCCATACCGTTATGCCAACAAAACAACGGCCACCACATAATGACCCACAAAGCACCACAGCAGACATTCAATGGTGGTAAACCATTGGTGGTACATAATGCCACGCTCAGCATGGACACCCACATACAGAACAATACTACATTGGCCAATACTAAAAACACACACCTGACACTCATACACACACCACACCCACCCACAGCACTATAAAACACAAACCCACATTACCCACAACCCTTTATGAACAACAATTACTGCCGGAGATTGACACGAACAGTACAGAGAGAACTAGACACACACCACCTACAACCATATAACCCTCACGCACTCTACATCACACACCCCACCACATTACTCAACACACTTTCACCAACACACACCACACAGCACCCATGTCTCCACAAAGGCACCCCCATTTCACTGATGAGGAGTTAAGGGTGGAGGAAATTGTCAGAGTAGAGCCACAGCTTTTTGGAGCACAGGTACAGCAGATATCCATTGCCAGGAAGATGGAGCTATGGCTGAGAATCGTGGACAGGGTGAACGCTGTGGGACAGCATCCAATAACAAGGGACGACATCAGGAAGAGGTGGAACGACCTACGGGCACAGGTACATTTCGTGGCAGCAAGCTACCAGCTCGCCATACAGAGGACTCACAGTGGACCACACCTCCTCCCTACAGCTTTCAACATGGGTGGAGCAAGTCTTGGCAATACTGCATCCTGAGGGACTCGCTGGAGTAGCCGGTAGGACTGGACATTGGTAAGTTAACATTTACCACTTATCACCCCCCATACCTGCACACCATCACACCCCCTCCCCCTCACTCCCATCACTCCTCTCCACCCCACACACTGTACCAACGCAGATGACTAACCCCAATGCCCAGCCCTGCATGCTATACCAATACATGGACAGCCCTCTCAGCCCTGCATGGACACCCATCACAAAAGCATACACAGCATAGGGAAACTAACAATCACACAATACATTACCATACACAAACAAAGGTGGCAGGGCAAAAGCAACCATAGAGGGGAAGCCAGGGATGTACAATATGTCACAGACATGAAGCATAATACATCACTTACATCCCCACAGATGTCCCAGCCAATCTCAGTGGAGAGGAGGTGCCACAACTATCCAGTCTCCAACAGAAAATCCCCCCAGTGATGACAGTGACTCTGGACTTCAGGATCTGGACCAACAACCTGGCCCATCAGGGACCACTGGACAGTCGGTCGCCCAAGCCCACTCACAGCCACCACAGAGCCTCCCCAATGAGTATCCAACACCACACACCTGGGAGCCTACCAACATTCCCAGGACACGATGGGCCAGATCCTTGAGAATGTGCAGGAGAACAGGTGGCTGCAGGAGGAACAGTATCAGGGGATCAGGGAGGACTTGCAGGCCATTAACACCACCTTGATCTCCATAGCAGGGTTGCTGGCAGACATGGCCAACATCATGAGGGAAGCAACAGCACAGCAGCGGACCCCTACCACTAGCCAGTCCATTGACCAGCCCTCCAATTCTGCTGCAGCTAGTGGGCAGAAGTCCCGCCAAAGGACCCACAGGCCACCAGCACCCCTGCCCCTGCAGAAGGTGAACCACCCCGCTGATGTTCCCTGTGACCCAGACAGAAGCCAGAGACACTTGCCAATACCACACCAAAACCCTGGACTTTCCTCCATCATCACCCCATTCCATTGCACTTTTCCCTCAGTTTCATAGCAGTACAATAAACACCCTTGAACACAACTTGGCTAATAGTATTTTATGTGTTGAAAATGTGCATTAATGGAAACAGTTACATCTAGTGCAAATGATCTGAACAATGTGAGAGAATAGAAATAATGAGCTGTAGTTGTCTGTAGTCATCACATCAGTACACAGTTGTGATCTCACCAACATCTGTAAAATGACAAACCATAGCTGACAGTAAGTTGAGATGCAATGGAAGTTAATGCCATCATGCTACAGCCACACAGGAAACAACAATAGTCAGAGAGGAATGGTCAGTTGCACTGTCTCACCTGTGTGTCATTGGAAGTATTGACGTATAACTGATGTTCTGTTGTCCTCATCCTCATCCTCTGCATTCTTATCCTCACTGTTCTCGCGTCGATTTCTCTTTGGGAGTCGGGCGGCATTGTCCTTGCGAGGCCGTGCATCAAAGTTTTGATCTCACGGCAGGCGTCGCGTCGATTTCTCCTTGGAAGTCAGGCGGCGTTGTCCTTGCGAGGCCGTGCATCAAAGTTTTGATCTCACGGCAGGTGTCGCGTCGATTTCTCCTGGCAAGTCGGGCGGCGTTGTCCTTGCGAGGCCGTGCGTCAAAGTTTCGGTCGTCCCGAAGGCGTCACATCGATCAGCGTCGGTGTGAGGTGTTTTTCTTGCCGCGGAACAAGCTGTGCGTCGAAAATTTCGTCGCACGGAGCGTCCAAGTGGAAGAGAGAAGTCTTTTTGGTCCTGAGACTTCAGGGAACAGGAGGCAAGCTCTATCCAAGCCCTTGGAGAGTCCTTTTACAGCCAGACAAGAGTTCAGCAAGGCAGCAGGCCAACAGCAAGGCAGCAGTCCTTTGTAGAAAAGCAGACAGGTGAGTCCTTTGAGCAGCCAGGCAGTTCTTCTTGGCAGGATGTGGTTTCTGGTTCAGGTTTCTTCTCCAGCAAGTGTCTGATGAGGTAGGGCAGAGGCCCTGTTTTATACTAAGTTGTGCCTTTGAAGTGGGGGTGACTTTAAAGAGTGTCTAAGAAATGCACCAAGCCCCCTTTCAGTTCAATCCTGTCTGCCAGAGTCCCAGTAGGGGGTGTGGCAGTCCTTTGTGTGAGGGCAGGCCCTCCACCCTCCCAGCCCAGGAAGACCCATTCAAAATGCAGATGTATGCAAGTGAGGCTGTGTACCCTGTGTTTAGGGTGTGTCTGAGTGAATGCACAAGGAGCTGTCAACTAAACCTAGCCAGACATGGATTGAAGGGCACAACCAGATTTTAGTGCAAAGAAATGCTCACTTTCTAAAAGTGGCATTTCTAGAATAGTAATATTAAATCCGACTTCACCAGTCAGCAGGACTTTATATTACCATTCTGGCCATACTAAATATGACCTTCCTGCTCCTTTCAGATCAGCAGCTGCCACTTCAACAGTGTATGAGGGCAGCCCCAATGTTAGCCTATGAAGGGAGCAGGCCTCACAGTAGTGTAAAAACGAATTTAGGAGTTTTACACTACCAGGACATATAACTACACAGGTACATGTCCTGCCTTTTACCTACACAGCACCCTGCTCTAGGGGTTACCTAGAGCACACATTAGGGTTGACTTATATGTAGAAAAAGGGGAGTTCTAGGCTTGGCAAGTACTTTTAAATGCCAAGTCGAAGTGGCAGTGAAACTGCACACACAGGCCTTGCAATGGCAGGCCTGAGACAGGGTTAAGGGGCTACTGAAGTGGGTGGCACAACCAGTGCTGCAGGCCCACTAGCAGCACTTAATTTACAGGCCCTAGGCACATATAGTGACTCTACTAGGGACTTATAAGTAAATTAAATAGCCAATCATGGATAAACCAATCAATAGTACCATTTACACAGAGAGCATATACACTTTAGCACTGGTTAGCAGTGGTAAAGTGCCCAGAGGTCAAAAGCCAACAACAACAGGTCAGAAAAAATAGGAGGAAGGAGGCAAAAAGTTTGGGGATGACCCCGTCAAAAAGCCAGGTCCAACACTGCCTCTCTGTGATGAATTATGGTAGTGGTGAAGCTATGTGCTATTAAGAGACTGTTTCACAACATTCAATAAAGCATGCACTGGTCTCATTAAACAGCATTCGAAAAGACATGCACTGATCTCATTAATTTCATCTAATTTTGGTTATCACAGCACATTCACCTGGTAATTTCAGCAACTTGGCCCTCTCTCTTTCTTCTCACAAATTATTATATACAAAAGGTGATAAAATCTGAATGTCTCTAAATAAATTAGGAGGTTCTGCATGTCTTTTTTATGGATCTGCACTTTCACATTAGGTTTTCTACGGTAATACTACAACTTAAAACAAGTTGCAATACCGAAAGCAAGAAAACTCACATATATGCTCTCATTATGACATTGGCGGTAAATCCTGCTTATCTCCGCAGTGACGACCGCCAACATACCAGTGCGGTGGCGAATACCCGTTCGCCATATTACGACACACACACACCAATCCGACAGAACACAGCCACATACACAAATTCTCCAGCCCAAAGGTCAGTGATAAAGTGGCGGTACCAACACCCATACCGTTATGCCAACAAAACAACGGCCACCACATAATGACCCACAAAGCACCACAGCAGACATTCAATGGTGGTAAACCATTGGTGGTACATAATGCCACGCTCAGCATGGACACCCACATACAGAACAATACTACATTGGCCAATACTAAAAACACACACCTGACACTCATACACACACCACACCCACCCACAGCACTATAAAACACAAACCCACATTACCCACAACCCTTTATGAACAACAATTACTGCCGGAGATTGACACGAACAGTACAGAGAGAACTAGACACACACCACCTACAACCATATAACCCTCACGCACTCTACATCACACACCCCACCACATTACTCAACACACTTTCACCAACACACACCACACAGCACCCATGTCTCCACAAAGGCACCCCCATTTCACTGATGATGAGTTAAGGGTGGAGGAAATTGTCAGAGTAGAGCCACAGCTTTTTGGAGCACAGGTACAGCAGATATCCATTGCCAGGAAGATGGAGCTATGGCTGAGAATCGTGGACAGGGTGAACGCTGTGGGACAGCATCCAATAACAAGGGACGACATCAGGAAGAGGTGGAACGACCTACGGGCACAGGTACATTTCGTGGCAGCAAGCTACCAGCTCGCCATACAGAGGACTCACAGTGGACCACACCTCCTCCCTACAGCTTTCAACATGGGTGGAGCAAGTCTTGGCAATACTGCATCCTGAGGGACTCGCTGGAGTAGCCGGTAGGACTGGACATTGGTAAGTTAACATTTACCACTTATCACCGCCCATACCTGCACACCATCACACCCCCTCCCCCTCACTCCCATCACTCCTCTCCACCCCACACACTGTACCAACGCAGATGACTAACCCCAATGCCCAGCCCTGCATGCTATACCAATACATGGACAGCCCTCTCAGCCCTGCATGGACACCCATCACAAAAGCATACACAGCATAGGGAAACTAATAATCACACAATACATTACCATACACAAACAAAGGTGGCAGGGCAAAAGCAACCATAGAGGGGAAGCCAGGGATGTAAAATATGTCACAGACATGAAGCATAATACATCACTTACATCCCCACAGATGTCCCAGCCAATCTCAGTGGAGAGGAGGTGCCACAACTATCCAGTCCCCAACAGAAAATCCCCCCAGTGATGACAGTGACTCTGGACTTCAGGATCTGGACCAACAACCTGGCCCATCAGGGACCACTGGACAGTCGGTCGCCCAAGCCCACTCACAGCCACCACAGAGCCTCCCCAATGAGTATCCAACACCACACACCTGGGAGCCTACCAACATTCCCAGGACACGATGGGCCAGATCCTTGAGAATGTGCAGGAGAACAGGTGGCTGCAGGAGGAACAGTATCAGGGGATCAGGGAGGACTTGCAGGCCATTAACACCACCTTGATCTCCATAGCAGGGTTGCTGGCAGACATGGCCAACATCATGAGGGAAGCAACAGCACAGCAGCGGACCCCTACCACTAGCCAGTCCATTGACCAGCCCTCCAATTCTGCTGCAGCTAGTGGGCAGAAGTCCCGCCAAAGGACCCACAGGCCACCAGCACCCCTGCCCCTGCAGAAGGTGAACCACCCCGCTGATGTTCCCTGTGACCCAGACAGAAGCCAGAGACACTTGCCAATACCACACCAAAACCCTGGACTTTCCTCCATCATCACCCCATTCCATTGCACTTTTCCCTCAGTTTCATAGCAGTACAATAAACACCCTTGAACACAACTTGGCTAATAGTATTTTATGTGTTGAAAATGTGCATTAATGGAAACAGTTACATCTAGTGCAAATGATCTGAACAATGTGAGAGAATAGAAATAATGAGCTGTAGTTGTCTGTAGTCATCACATCAGTACACAGTTGTGATCTCACCAACATCTGTAAAATGACAAACCATAGCTGACAGTAAGTTGAGATGCAATGGAAGTTAATGCCATCATGCTACAGCCACACAGGAAACAACAATAGTCAGAGAGGAATGGTCAGTTGCACTGTCTCACTTGTGTGTCATTGGAAGTATTGACGTATAACTGATGTTCTGTTGTCCTCATCCTCATCCTCTGCATTCTTATCCTCACTGTTCTCACAGTCCACTACTGCCACAGGGGCATCTCCAGTCTCCTCCTCCTGCAGAAAGGGTACATGCCGTCTGAAGGGCCAGGGTGTGCAACATGCAGCATGCCACTGCTATCTGGCAGACCTTCCCAGGTAAGTAGCAGAGGGATCCACCTGTCAGATGGAGGCGCCTAAAGCTGGCCTTCACAAGACTGAAGGTCCTCTTGATGATCATTCTGGTTCACCCATGTGCCTCATTATAATGTTCCTCAGCCCCTGTCCTGGCATTCCTCACAGGGGTCAGCAGCCACTGTAGGTTTGGGTAGCCAGAGTCACCTGCAAGTATTGAGGGACAACATTTAGCCTCACACAATGATTTGGGGATGACACTAGAAGGCATACACTAACATACAGTGGGTGGGAACCATGGCTCACATATTAGCCACACCCTGTGCCTCTGTAATTGGACCATCACATTTGGGATGTTGCTATTCCTCAGAACAAGGGCATCATGCACCAACCCAGGATACTTAGCATTGGCGTGGGAGATGTACTGGTCCATCAGGCACACCATTTGCACATTCAGTGAGTGGAAACTCTTACGAGTCCTGAACACCTGTTAATTCTGGTGGGGGGTACTAACGCAATATGTGTCCCATCAATGGCCCCAACAATATTGGATATATGTCCCATTGCATAAAATCCGGCCTTCACAGTGGTCAGATCTTCCACCTGGGGGAAAGCTATGTAGTTGCACATGTGTTTCACCAGGGCAGACAAAACTCTTGCCAGCACTATTGAGAACGTTGGCTGTGACATTCCTGCTGCGAAGCCCACTGTCACTTGGAAAGAACCAGTTGCCAGGAAATGGAGCACTGATAGCACTTGCACAAGAGGGGGGATCTCAGTCGGATGATGGATAGCAGATATCTGGTCAGGCTCCAATTGGGCACACAGCTCTGTGATTGTGGCCCTGTCCATTCTGTAAGTGAGTATAATGTGCCTGTCCTCCAGTGTAGTAAAGTCCACAAGGCGTCTGTACACGGGGGTATGTCTCCTCCTCCTAGTGATCTGCAGCAGAGGTTATCTAAGGGACACAACAGTGAGTAGGCTGTCCCGATTTGAACAATGGAACCCCAAACCCAGTGTACATAGTGCATTTATGTATTGGGACAGCGGGAATGGTGAGGTATGTGCTAATCTAGGCTGTGACACAGTTAAGGTTGATATGACCATTGTCCACCACCATGAAATGGCGACCGCCTGTCCTCTATGTAGAGCCAAGTGGAAGTGAGCTAACTCCACTGACGTTGGGTGTCGTGGTGGAAGGCGGTCTTGCACCACCGTGCAAGTCCTCATTGGATAATATGGGGCTCTATGGAGTACAGTGGCTATTGGGGATCTGCGCCGGCGGTGACGGTATACACCACCGTGTAGTTGACCGCCATTTTCTATCTGATTCCTCACTTGTTTCCTAGCCTTCAACAGGAGAACACCTACACTGTGTATGCTGCTGTGACCTGTGTCTGGTACCTACCATGGCCAGTTGAAACAGGGAAAGGGCCTCTGCCTTCACTTCAGAGGAGTTGGAGCATTTGGTGGATGGGGTCCTTCTCCATTATGGACTGCTGTATGGGCCTTCAGACCAATGGGTGAGCACTCCTTGGGGACAATGCATGTGGGAAGTATGCATGGAGATGTGTGTAAAATCTGCGTGTCATCGGGGGGAATGTCTTGTGGTGGTGTACATGGTGTACTCCTGGCGATGTGTGTGCCAATGGTGATGGAAACAGGATTGGTGGGCCATATGTGTGACAGGCTGAAGTTCATGTGTAATGGTGTCCTCCTGTCTGTATTACCTGTGCACTTCAGTGCCCATCAAAAGAAGGGATTATGGCATGCCATCTCCAAGGATGTGCGGACCGTGGGGTTCTATGGCAGGCAGAGCACCCACTGTCGGAAACGGTGGGAGGACATGAGATGCTGGGCATGGAATACCGTGGAGGCCTAGCTGGGGATGGTCTCCCAACGAGGAAGGCCCGCATACTGACGGTGGTCTACCCAGAGCTGGATGGGCACTTGAGGGCATCACAGATGCCACAACGGGGTGAGTACAGTGGGCATTACTACAATAATTGATAGGTGGCATGGAGGTAGTTGGTGGCCTGTAGCCCTCATCTTGCCATGGCATCTGGCCAAATCACTGGCAGTGCGATATATAGTGCTCAATCCTGATCCCTGTGTGTGACAGTGCTATATATGCCAACGGTGGTGTTGGTGCAGTAATTGACCCAGTGCTTCTTTTCTCTCTCTCCCCTCCCTTTTTAATCCATCATCCTGTCCATGTGTGCATTAGCATCATCTGGTGGAGGAACAGGGGCACCAGCGACAGAGGGGGCTGCATTCTACAGGACCCAGGAGGCAGACACCACCGACAATGAGGGAACCAGTGGGACGGAGGGTGAGGGGAGAACCACGGCAAAGATAGAAGGTGACAATACAGACTCAGATACCTGCTCTGATAGAAGCTCCCTGGTGGTGGCTGACACCTCTGTGACCACCCCAGCTGCAGGTACAGTCGCCATCCTCATACCAGCACCACCCTCCCAGTAGCCCCTCAGTGAGTTGCCCGTGCCCGCTCATCCAGGAGGGTGGGCATCTCCTTCACCCCAGGCACCTTAGGCCCTGCCCCAGTGAGCCCTGCTGCCCTGAGTGAGGAGGCTATTGACCTCCTGATATCCATCTCTGTAGGGCCGTCAACCATAGTGAATGCCATCCAGGGGCTGGCATCCCAGATGCAACAATGCAATGCATTCCTGGAGGGCATTCACTGTGGATTGGCAGCCCAACAGAGATTGATTTAGGCTCTGGCCTCCTCTCTGATGGCAGCTGCTGTCACTGTCCCTACCGTCCCCTCTCCAACTACCACTTCCCAGTCCCAGTCTCCTGAACCCCAACCCATCCCATGCACACACACAGACGAGCATGAACACAAGACAACACACAAGAGTGGCACAGTGAAACAAAGGCCCCACACTTCATCCCACAAGCACTCATGCAAACACCAGACAGTTATAGACACAACCACATCCACTGCCTCCACTGTCTCCCACTCCTCCTCCACCTCCCTCACAATCTCGCCCACACTCACATCTGCATGCACTGCATCAACATCCACCACCTGCATCACCACACTAAGCATCACACACACTTCACTAGCAGACACCTCCACAACATCCAAGTTGTCAAGGCCCCTGTGTCCTCTCCCACCCTGTCTGTCCCCCTCCTAAAGGACACAAATGCAAGGACTCACACACCCAACAGTCATCCACCTCACATCAGCACACTTCCCATGCACCTGCACCCAAGTCCAGCAGACATACACCGCCTACACCCACTCCCTCAACCTCCACTCCCATCCCTCCACCCTCATCCCACCCCACCATCCCTAGGAAGCTTTTCCTTGCCTAACTTGACCTCTTCTCCTCCCTCCCCCGTCTTACCTGTAAGAGCAGGGTCCCAATGACCCAGCCCAGCACCTCAGCCAAACAGTCCACATGGACAGTCGTAGCACCACCTAGTCGTGGTGGGAAGTCAGTGAAGGATCCCACTCCTCCTGCCATGAAGAGGAAGGAGTCCGCACCTCCTGCTATGAAGGGGAAGAAGCCCCCGGCTCCTGCCCGGAAGGCTAAGGAACCCGCAGATCCTGCCATGAAGGGGAAAAAGCCCTCAACCCCTGCCAGGAAGGGGAAGGAGTCAAAGCCTCCTGCCAAGAAAGGGAAGAATCCCTGGACTCCAGCTGAGGCTGTCTGGGTGACACCACCATAGCCACTACCAGCTGAGGAAGTGCATCCCTCACCTCCAGCAGAGGCTGCCCAGGAGGCACCTCCACCTGCCAACAAGGTGCATCGCTCACCTCAAGCAGAGGCTGCCCGAAGGCACCTCCACCTGCAAACACAGTTCAGCCCTCACCTCCAGCGAAGCTTGTCAGGGTGACAGCACCACCACTGCCACCACCAGTGGTCACGACGCCCTCACTTCCAGCTGAGAAAATGCATCCCTCACCTCCAGTAGAGGCTGCCCAAGAGGCACCTCCACCTGCCGAGACAGTGCAGCCCTCACCTCCAGCAGAGACTGCCCAGGAGGCACCTTCACCTGCTGACACTGTGCAGCCCTAACCTCCAGATGACACAGTGCAACGCTCACCACCAGCAGAAACCATGTAGGCCACCCTCCAGAGATTGCTGTACAAGGGGCTCCCTCCAGGAGCAGTGTGCACCTTGCACTCCCCAGCACAGGTCTTCTTCCTGTATTCGGCTGAGGTGCCCCCATGTCCCCATCCCCCTGAGGTGCCTGCCCACTTGCGAACTGACGTTGCTGCAGAGTTCTATCTGGATGAAGTCAGGATTCGAGTTGGGCCTTGGACTGGGCACTGTGACCATGTGGGCCCTTAGTACATTGGACTAGGCATTGGCACTTTGTGTACATTTGTACATATCTTTTTTTTGTACAAGTGGTTCATTTGGTAGCTGTTTATATCAATACATTCTAATTCCTGCATTCTTGTGGTCCTTGAATTATTCTGCAGCGTGTTGTGTGCCATTGTTTTTCATCTGCAGCTGGTTGTGTGTATGGTGTGTGTGTATAGTGTCTGTTGTGCGTGTGTGTGTCACTTTCATTTTCCTCCCTCCCTTGTGTGCTAGGCGGCTGTATTCACCGTCATCATCTTCGTTGGCGTTGGTGTTCCAGGTGGAGCATGGCGTAGATTAGCATCAGGAAGACTTGCAGTTCCGGTTCCATGGCGACGTTGTACTTCCCTGTGTCTCCGATGGTGAGTCTTTGGTCTTCTGTGATGTGTTTCCGCCAGGTTTTGATGGCATTGGTACTGCCCCAGAAATCGTGGTGGATTGAAGGGTCAAAATATGGTGGGCAGTACTTTGGCCCTCATTACAACCCTGGCGGATGGGGGAGAAGTGGGGCTAATACCGCCAACAGGCCAGCGGAATTTTCTTTTAATTATGACCATGGCGGTTACCGCCATGGTCATCCGCCACTTCTCCACTCCGACCCCCAGGGCGGTGACGACTGCTGGGCTGGAGACCTCGGTCTCCAGCCCGGCAGCCGTCACCAGACCGCCGGCGATATCAGGACCCTGCATACCGCTATGGATTTTGGGTGGTTTGGAACCGCCACGAAATCCATGGCGGTAGGCACTATCAGTGCCAGGGAATTCCTTCCCTGGCACTGATAGGGGTCTCCCCCACCCCGAGTCCTCCCCCACACCCCCACCCCCCTGCCACCCCCAAAAGGTGGCAGGACCCTCCTCCCCACCCCCACCCCCAACATGCACATTCACACATCCCTACACGCACACATACACCACAACAATACATACCCGCACACATACAAACAGACATGCACACAGACTGATCAGCATACATTTCCCATACACACAACACACCCCGCATGCATACACGCATTCACACACCTCCTCTACATACTCACACCCCCATGCACGCACACAACACACAACTCCCCCTACCCCCTTCCTGTTGATACTCCGGGAGGGGATGGGATCCATGGGGGCTGCTCCGCCGCCAGCTCCCCATCATCAGAACACCGAATCATTGAACATGATTCGGTGGGCGGTGTTCTGATGATGGGGCGGTGGAGGTGGAGCAACCTCCACTTCCCACCAACCGCCAGTATGGCTGCTGGCGGCTCTCCATCCGAAAAAGAACAGAGGGCTGCCAGCAGTCATAATATGCCTCGCGGAAAACCGCCTGCACTGGCGGTCTTCAGCACTGCGGTACCTCAGCGGTCTTGAAAAAAGACCGCCAAGGTTGAATTGAGGGCCTTTGTCTTCTGACTGGCTATTGTTGGCTACCGCCATGGTGAGAGTTGTTAACGTCCTGGCGGTTGGTGTGGTACATTGGCTGTCTATGGGAGTTTTCTGCGCCATGGTCATAATTACCACCAGCATGTTGGTGGTATTACCGCAACTTTATCACTCACTGCCAGGGTCATAATGAGGGTCATAGAGTATTCCTAGCACTGAATTGCATAATCTCTATTAACATCAAATGAATTGAAATAGCAAAAGCAAATAAACTCACACATAAAGTAATCCTAGCATTGTGTAATCACTATTAGTACAAAAAATAAACAAGTGAAGGATAGTGAAGTCATGTCATAGTTCTCAGTTACAAAACAAAAGTTGTCAAGGCCCCTGCACTAAATCTGTTCTTCAAGCCTCACCAAGGCCCCCACTCATAAATCATGTCTGTGTCCTTAGAAGAGTCTGTTAAAAGTCTCAAGAAGGCTAGAGTGCAATAAGTCTAAGTTTTCAGCTTCGGTCAAAAATATAAAGCAACCAAAGTAAAATTCTATAGAAGCAGATTCCAGACAGCATGCTCCACTTAGCTGACAGAAGTGTGTTCTTTCCAGAAGACCTCTGCTGAGGGTCTTTACTGCCAGCTGAGTCAAAAGGGCAGTGGGTGGAGTCTGGAGGTAATTCCAGAGGGCGTTCCTTTCCAGAGAGGAAGAAAGCCAAGCAGAGTCATGTGCACAGCAAGAATATTTATAGCTAGCATGACTCATGCTATTGAAAACACGAGGCAGATGCTCCCTGGAGACCTGGGGGGCGTGGTGGTTGCCTTACAACCAATAAACAAGTGAACCTGAAACATTTAGAAGCATGAGGACTTGACACAGTCATATGTGGTCAACAAGCATTGGTGAAAACAACAATGTAGTGCAAAAGCAAGCATTGCAAACAACAAGCAAGTACATATCAAACATTGGCAATATCTATCCTGAAATGCAGACAGTTCAATTATCATGACAAGCAACCCAGTGGTGCTACACGTATATGATTAAAACAGCGCCCCTGAGTTATTAGGTCCTGACACCTTCTAGGAAACCCTGAATTTGGTCTTCCATTGCACTGTAATTTGCAGGTTAACATATGATAGTAAGTGACAAACACTGTATTAATATCTATTTGGGCACTGACTATTGTGCCATCTGGGCCACCTATGGCTTCACAAACGGGAGAGCCATTTCCTCCTGCAACAGCCATGCAACCAATTTACCACCATGTGCACACTTTCCATGCTGCCGGGCCACGTATTCCCTGCAATCCAGTTTTGTGAGACTTTGAGTCAATTCGTGACACATCCATCTAAGATCATGGAGTTGCCTCCTGCTGTCAGAATGATGTGGTGTTGAAATTTCCAAACCGTGCAAGTCCCACTCATTGTCAAGCAGTTCCCTGTGTAATGTCTGTGTAAGACCCCATGTTACGCAAATGCAGTGGTCCTATAGAAATACCTTAGGTGCCTTCCATTCTGTGGCTTTTGTTGTTGTCGAGCCTTCATTAGTGATGAAGTATTGGGTGATGCATGTTGCTATAATATCATGCTATGGTACATCCTTCAGTGCTTGTAGCCGGAGTTGTCAGGTCGAATCCTGGCTTGTGCCTTGCCCCATTGCAGAGTCATCTCTAACGGGCAATGATCCGATATGGTGTGGGACAGGTATGTCGCTTGCAAAGAACATGAACACATCTCAGCACTACTAATAATAAATGTGAACATCATGTACAGGGGACTGAAAGGAGTACTCTCTCCCTATCGGATGCAACAGTCACTATATATATTGTGTACACCATATCATTTCATCCAGTGACCAAAGTGTTGTGTCAGCCGGCAGCAAGAGGCTCCAGCCACAGGTAGGTGGTCCTTCCAGGTCAATATCTGGAACACAACGATAGTCATCTCCCCGAGATATGGAATCCGTGAATTCTGGAGGGTAGCCAGGATCAACTGATTCAGGAAGTCCAAATGCTGCATGTTAGGTGCAGTACCTCCAGTACTGCTTATCTAGCATCTGGATTGATTTTGTGAGACTCTACCGCATATGGTACCCTGGGGAGATCCAGATCAACACCCCCTTGCGAAGGTGGAAAAAGCTGTACCATATATTGTCCTTCTCCATCTCTTCTGCACTTTCTGTAATACTGTGGCTACCAAATGTGTTTCCTGCAGACAGGCTATATGAATATAGTAGTGTTTAGGACAGGTGTATACTGAACAGCTTTTCCTAGGTGTCACTAAGCCCAGTTTGTTCCATGTCATGAAGTTATATGTTGGCATCTTTGTAGGTGTGCTATATCCCATCTGTCCTGTCTTCCGGTAAGGAAGAAGCAGATCCATCAAAGTGCAGGTCTTTAGATTATGATGTTGTATAGGTGTTGGATTCGGATGAGGTGGAAGGTAATGTTAAGTGCTGCGTAGAGGACCAGGAGGATGAAGGGTGCCGAACCTCCTCCATCCAGAATCATGCAGATGTCATCAGTGGTGATGATGAAGGCAGTTTGAATGCTGTGGTTGCGGCTGAAACTAGAATGAGTGTTGTAAAGGGGTCAGTGCAGGTGGTAATCAAATTGTTGAATATCTTAATGGCTTGGGGAGGCTAGTGCTGTGTTTGGGTTAGTGTGTGTTGAGAACAATGTTCCTGTTCTTGTTAGCAATGCGCTTCCAGTTCTGACAAACAGATATAATACAAATGTTATAAGTGTGTATTTTTTTTAAATATTACACACATTATAGGTGGAAAAATCACCTAATTACAGTTTTGTCATTGTTTTTGCCGGTTTTCACTTGATGCTTATATGCCTCAAAGGGACAGTTCTTCGAAGCAGCGGTTGCCAAATATTGGTTACAAGTTGCAACCAGTATTTTTGCTGCTAGTGCAGTATTTTCCAAATCGACCTATGTGCTAATAGGTCAGCTCCCAAAAATATGATTCCTAATGGGTTACAAATCATGAAACCTAATTAGATAAGTTGCAATTTGTGACCCACTAGGATTCACGTCCATCACAGAAATGGTGGTCTGCTGAGATCAACAGACCACCATGCCTGTGATTGCTGTAGTTGCTTTTAAATAAAGCATTCGTTTTAAAACATGCAACAAGTTTTGCTTTAAGTAAAGTGGGATGCTTTAAAAAAATAAAAAGTTAAAGTGACATTTTTTAACCCCTTAGCTGCAGGGCCAATCCCAACCAACCCCTGCCATCCCCAGGGTGCTAAGCCCTTTTTTGGCTATTTGGGGTAGTTTGCGCTTAGGCTGTCATAACTTTTTGTCCACATAAGCTATCCACGCCAAATTTGTGTCTTTTTTTTCCAACATCCTAGGGATTCTAACACCTCGGGGAACTCACAGAGTTTGTGAGTTCCCCTGAAGGAGACTAAGCAATTAGCCAAAATATAGCTACAATTTGGGTGTTTTTCAGAAAAATTGGAAAAAGGGCCGCAGAAGAAGGCATGTGTTTTTTTCCCTGAAAATGGCATCAACAAAGGTCTTGAGATGCTAAACTCACCATCTTCCCAGCTTTCAGGAACAGGCAGACTTGAACCAGAAAACCACATTTTTCAACATATTTTGGCATTTTACTGGGACATACCCCATTTTTACTGTTTTTTGTGCTTTTAGCCTCCTTCCAGTTAGTGACAAAAATGGGTGTGAAACCAATTCTGGATCCCGGACAGCTAAACATTTCTGAAAATTAGATCAAATTCTGATTTCAGAAAGCGGCCATTTGTGTAGCTCCTACAAGGCTTTCCTCCACAAAATAACAGCTGAAATAAAAAAATATTGACATTGAGGTGAAAAAAAACAGCCATTTTCCGACACATTTTACTCTGTAACTTTTTCCTGTGATGTCATATTTTCAAAAGTAATATACCGTTAAGTCTGCTGGACTCTTCTGGTTGCGGGGATATATAGGGCCTGTAGGTTCATCAAGAACCCTAGGTACCCAGAGCCAATAAAGGAGCTGCACCTTGCAATGGGTTTTTATTGTATACCGGTGTACAGCAATTCATTTGGTGAAATATAAAGAGTGAAAAATAGGTATCAAGGAAAACTTTGTATTTCCAAAATGGGCACAAGATAAGGTGTTGAGAAGCAGTGGTTATTTGCAAATCTCTGAATTCTGGGTTCCCATACCAGCATGTGAATTACAGGGCATTTCTCAAATAGACGTCTTTTTTACACACTGTCTTAGATTTGGATGGAGAAAATGTACAGCAAGACAAGGGGTAGTAATACTTGTTCTGCTATTCTGTGCTGCCCCAAGTCTTCCAATAAAAATGGCTCCTCTCTTGCATGCATAGGCCTAATGCCCGCGACAAGAAACCCAACATGGACACATCAAATTTTTACACTGAAATCTGACAGGTTTTTTGGAAAGTGCCTAACTGTGGATTTTGAGCTCTAGCTCACCAGCACCTAGGGAAATATACCACACCTGTGCACGTTTGAAAACTAGACACCTGGGGGAATCCAGGATGAGGCTCTCACAAGGTTCTTTTACCTAGAATCCTTTGCAAACCTCAGAATCTGGCCAAAAAACACTTTACCCTCAGATTTCTGTGTTACAAAGTTCTGGAATTTGAGAGGAGCCGCAAACTTCCTTCCGCCCGGCATTCCTCCAAGTCTCCCAATAAAAATGTTACCTCACTTCTGGGGGTAGGCCTAGTGCCCGCGAAAGGAAATGCCCTAAAACACAACATGGACACATCACATTTTCCCTAAGAAAAATAACCTGTTTTTTGCAAAGTGCCTAGCTGTGGTCTTTGGCCTCTAGCTTAGCCAGCACCTAGGGAAACCTAGAAAACCTATACATTTTTTAAAACTATTCATCTAGGGTACTACAGAATAGGGTGACTTGTGGGACCCTCACCAGGTTCTGTTACCCAGAATCCTTTGCAAATCTCAAAATTTGGCAAAAAAAAACCACTTTTTCCTCACATTTCGTTGACAGAAAGTTCTGCAATCTGAGAGGAGCCACAAATTTCCTTCCACCTAGCATTCCTCCAAGTCTCCCTCTAAAAATGGTACCTCACTTGTGTGGGAAGGCCTAGTGCCCGCAACAGGAATAGATCACACAACAGTCAATGTTGGTCCGTACATGAGGGCAACTGTTGACCCTGGGGTGATCCATTCCTGACGCAGGCACTAGGTACAGGCACTCAAATGGGGTAGCGTTTTTATCAGGACAGGTGGGGAAACACTGGGTAGTAGGAATTATGTGGATCATACCATATTCCTGTAGTTTGTGTGACAGAAATGCAAGAAAAAATTGAGTTTTCATTCAACATTTCACGTTTGCAGTGTATTCTGGGCTTGAAAACTTTGGGGAATCCACACGTCACACTTCTGTGGACTCCCCCGGATGTCTAGTTTCCAGAAATATCTGTGTTTGGTAGGTTTCCCCTATATGGCTGCTGAGCCCAGGACCAAAAATGCAGGTGCCTGCCTTACAAAATCAGGTTGTTTTGTGATAGATAATTTTGATGTCTCCACAATACGATTTGGGCGGTGGAATTTGGGGCTGAACTAAATCAGGGAACTCCCAAGAAAGCATGCTCTCTGTGCTTGCCACTGCATGCACCTGCTCCCTGGGTTGGGCTAACCCGCTATTGTCCCGCTATTACCCCGCTATTGTCCCGCTGCAGAAACTGTGCTTGCGAAGGGACAGCAGGACTGTCCTCATCACTTCCCTCATAATCAATGGAAGAGGAGCTATCGAATGGGACTCCTCCGACTGAAAAATCAGTCCCAGAGTCTGTGCCATTGTCCTATGCCTCAGATGTTGTCTCAGTATCTGCTGTCTCAGTCTCTGATCCTACATCAGAGCTGTCCTCTATAACCTGAGTGAGGGCTTGAGCAGCAGTCATCCAATGAGATGCCATCTCTGCTACTGGCTAAACTGTTGCTGTAAAACAGTAGCCTACGTAGACAGTCACAAAATTGCTGGTGGGTGTGTGTGTGTGATACGTGATATGTGCAACAGTAGAGGTCATCCTACCTTCACTTCTTCCCTCAATCAGCACGTTCTTTCAAGACATAAAAGAAAGACACACTTTTACTTCACCTTGTCACACAACAATTGTCACAGTCTTTAGCGCCTCTAGCGCCCAGTCCAACAATCATTATTGGTGCTACGACTTCCAGGACCTCCCCCTTGGATTCCCTCACTACCACCTAGCCAAAGGGACCTTCATCTCTCCATAGCCCCCCGAACATACATTTCATTTGTATTATAACACAGGTAATTTCTGACTTTACTTATCTACTCAGCTATTTACATAAAATACAAATTTGATTTTTGGAGTAGGCATATAAACCTTATGCGCTACTTTATGGCATCAGAACTGCCACCAGACAAAAGGCAGATCCTTTTGTAGCAGAAACATAATCATATCTATATCTATATATCTCATACATTTGTCTCAGTTACATTAGTCTCACATATGCAAGGACAATCAGAGGCAGAATATAGTTCAATAAGGTTTTATTGAAGCAACTCCATCTTAGATGATAAAGCATATATTGCAATGACTAGGACGATGAAGCATGACAGGATTAAAATTGTGACAAGGAGAGTGAAACAAAAAAATAACGCTACCATATTGTCGCTAGAATCTTTAAATATAGCTCCTGCCTAGGCTCTGTTAGAGCACAGCATGTTAAGCTCTAATTCTGCCCTTCAGGTTCCCCTGGGAAGACATCATCCCTCATACCTGAGCAAGAAGCCTGTAGTCTACATGAGCAGCTGCAGCGAAGCACACAGCAATCAGCATACAGTTGTGGTCATCTGGCTGGAATCTCCCTCTGGAAATTTGGAATTTTTTTGCCCTCACAGGGAGTCACCCTGCTCATGGGCGACCTCCTGTCAATTTCTTTTTTTGTTTGTAATTCTTTTTTTTGTTTTTTTTTTAAAACGCCTGGGGGGTGCGATCGGGCATGATCGCTCCCCCCCTGGGTTAAACCTACCTTTTTTAAAAATAAATATGCACCCGGGTGGGGCGATCGAGGACCAGGAAACCGATTTAGGAAGGCCTAATTTGAAAGGGAAGAACCTCCCCTTTCAATCTAGGCCTTCGCAAATGTCAGGAAGGCCGTTTGGGCCTGTTTTCCCCACTGGAGCAGAAAGTGGTAGAGAAAACAAACAGTGACATCAGCGCGCCTTGCGGCACTTTGACATCACAAAGGGGTTGGTGGCGGGCCAGGGGGAGACACAGAAGATCTTCCATGTCTCCCGGGGTTTTTATAAATAAAAAAAATCCTCGGTTGCAACTCACCTAGGGATTTTTTTAACCCCCTCCCTGGTGTCATCCACTGGTCGGGACCCGCACCAGGGAGGTAGTGCGGGCGTCGGCCAGTGGCTGATACCCGCAATGAAGCGGTTAAGTGTACGTAGAGTACCAATAGATCATTGTATACTCTTACATTTGTTTTTCATCATTCTCAAAGGGGAAGAGATCCTTCAGCACACCTTTTAAAATACATACTTTTTCAATATGGTGTTTAGAGGGGATGCCTTAAACACCCCTTTTCTAAATATCAAATCTCTATTGGGTCATAAACCCAAATTGCGATTCAGTCAGATTTTACTGAATTGTAGTTTGTGGCTTGTACATAGCAAAAAGCATTTCTGTGCATCAGGGCATTTGAAACCACAAAAAACCTCTGGCGCTTTGTCTGTTTGTGCCATGTTTCGCGAATTATGTTGATTTGGCTTTTCACGCAATGTGACGGGTTTTAGTGCTGTTCACAGGTTGTAAAAAATAACAGGGGTTTTCCTTGAATGTAAAGGTTATTTGATATTAGAGCAAACATGGGTCAGTTAAACAAGTTTTCACAGGAAAGCCTGAATTTTGGAATAATTGCAACAGTAGCCCAACAGTAAGTCTGAAAGTGATGCTGATTAAAGATGAATCATTTCGTACTTTATGTTTCCTTTCTTGGCACACACATAGGCAACTTTGCTCATGATTTCAGTCTGTTAATGCTCATTTTACCCCCCTATGAGTATTCCTTATGGTAAATCTCACAGTGGGATCCGTGCTCCCCAGGAAACTATCTAAACATGTTCTTTAGAATACACGTGTGCCTTACTATTTGATGCACCTGCAGTTTTTTAGAACTTTAACGTATTCCTTTGGCTGCAACTTTACAATCTCATGTACCGTAACTTCACCCACTGCTTTGTCAACGCCTGTTTCATTTCTGTATTTCTGAGAGCATAAATGAATGGGTTGAGCATTGGAGTCACAACAGTGTAGAAAACAGATGCCAGTGACTCAGTCTTGGGTAAAGTGTCATTCAAAGATTTAAAGTAGGCAAATACAAAGGCACCGTAGAAAAGGTTGACAACGACTAAGTGGGAAATGCAGGTGGAGAAGGCCTTCTCTCGTCCATGCGAAGATGGAATCTTCAAGATGGCGGAGGTTATGAAAGTGTAAGAGCAGAGCATCACCACAAAGGAGGAGAAGCCGATCAGACCTCCTGAGAGGAGCACACCTAGGATATTGTTGGTGGTGTCAGTGCAGGAGAGCCTAAGGACAGCTGGAAGGTCACAGAAGAAATGGTTGATGACTCTGGATCCACAAAAGGACAATGTGCAAGTCGACATCGTGTGAGCCATGGCGTAGAAAAAACTGACAGACCAGGAGATGGTGATCAGCTGAGCACAAACTCTTCTGGTGATGACTACAGTATAGTACATTGGATGGCATATTGCAACATAGCGATCGTACGCCATTGACGATAAAATCAAGGCTTCGGTGCATGCAAAGTGCAAGAAGAAATGCAGTTGAGTAAAACATCCATTGAAGGAAATTGTCTTATCCTCTGTGAGAAGGTTCACAAGCGTTTTGGGGACCGTGACTGAAGAGTAACACATGTCCAAGAAGGAGAGCTGACTGATGAAGAGATACATTGGGGAGTGAAGACGGGGTTCAATCCAAGTGATTGTGATGAGGAGGACATTTCCAGACAAGGTCACCATGTATATCAACAAGAAGGTCACAAAGATGAGGTCTTTGATCTCAGGGATTTCTGAAAATCCCAGCAACATGAAGTCTGTGACATCAGTTTTGTTCTCTGCTCTCATTTTTTGCATGGAATGTCTATTACACCAACTGTCCTAGGGGAGGATACAATATTTTTTACTTACAATTTTATTGGTATATATTTAACATTGTATTCAGATAAGTACTGGTTTGGTTTAAAGTGAGAACTTTCAGTGAGAATATTCACTGTCAATCTCTATTGAGGCATTCTGGGTTTTCCGAAAACTTTGAATACATATGCTCTTCAGCTGGTCTCATTACCATGGACTGGGCACTTTAATAGACGTCATAGCACTTAAGAGTTAGTTGCATGTGCTGCATTTAGCATTGGTTTGATCACGTCTATATTTTAGGGTCTACTGTGTGGTTATGGTTTCATTGATGCCAATTGCTCCCTCTCTTCCACGCACAGACTCATGGGTGCAACACAATAATTCAATCGCAGTAAACCGGGACTCGGTAAAAACAAGATTAACATCAAAGATGGTGCATAATCTGTCACTAGAAAAAAAAGTCTAGAGCTAATTTGAGCTCGAAATAAAATCAGTTACTGCAGCCAATTAATCAAGAATCACAATTTACTGCTGGAATAAAACATACTGAGATTGTAGAAATTACGTTTCTGTTGGGATATTTTGCTCATTTATTTGGATAAAAACTATGGGGTAGATTTACAAGTAGCTTGAGGTGCTAGTGTATTACTTTTATTTGAAGGACCAGCGACGCAGGCTGCAGGCCCATGCCTACAAGGCCATGCAGAGCCACCCTGCGTGGCTTTTCATGGCCTCATAGATATGGAGTAAGGCAAGGCAGCTCAAGTTGTTGTGTTGCCGTACTCTGCATCAAGGAGGCGTTCCACATGAGTTGTGGTGGGTTTTCCCATGCAACACCCATAGGTTTTGACATATTCCCAGATTTCCAAGGACGTGTAATCCTCAGAATTTGTTTCTCCTTGTTTTTTCTCTATGTATTCTGCATTCTGCAGCACACATAAAAAAAGGAAAACGCCTCCATGGTTTGCTTTTGTGCAGGAAGGTGACCCTTCCTGCACAAAAACAATCTTGCTTGCAACACAGGCACCCTTGCACCAGTTCACCCTGGTGCAGGGGCGTCTGCGTTGGTGCTAGGCAGCCAAAAGGAAGCCAGAGAATGGGGAAAGGACAGGAATGCACCATATTTTGTAAATACTGTGCTTTCCTGTCCTTTTCCTGTGGCGCAGGGGAGCGCATCAAGGTCACTTGCTGCCCTGCCCCACTCTTTAAGTAAATATGCCCTTATATCTTCTTAAATTGCAGGCAATTTTGTAGATTGCTTTAATGCACATGCTAGCGATAAAAAATCAAATGATTGCATCAATATGCAGCTCTTGTAGTCTCTTACAGGTATGCACTGCTGTTAGGTTGTTTCTACCCACTGTCCCCCCTGCTCTCTGTGTGCCCTGTTCAGGAAATCACTGGCAACACAGAAGGCAGAGTAGCAGAGGCTGAAGGGAGTCCTCTTGACACAAACACTATCTTAAATCATTTTAGTAGCTGGTATGTTTGGTCCTTAATGAAGAGGCAGACGATCCAAACAGTTTTACTTTAGCATTGGAAACAATGGTACATATTGTCATTCACATTACCCATCCTGCAAATCAGCACAGGTGAAATTTGATTTAAAGAAAATGACTGTCAAATCCATCTTATATTATGTGGCTGATTTAGTGCATGGGAATAGGCATACCATGATCTTCTGACATTTTACGTGATTTTGTGAGCCCTAGCATAGCTTTTAAGAGATTCGGGAGTGCAAGTGAAATGCGGTTGAATCTAGCTTTTGGGGAAGCAGTTCCTGCTTTCTATGCGAGTCTGACGTCATATGACGGCGGGCAGGATCGGCCAAAGCTAGAATAGTGTTTCTGTGACAAAATTCCTGAAATGACACCATTACACAAGGCTGCATAAGTAAGTAGTTGTCAGCAGCACAATTATGGTGCAAGAAAGCAGGTAGAACGTGCTTTCTGAGCTCCATTAACTATTTTATGCACTACCTTTAGCATGAAAAACATTACCAGTGTTGTAAATAATCTTACATGTGAAATTACATATAACATTATTGCAGGAAAAAGGTTCCACTCATCTAGTCTCCTTGGATTTTCAACTTTTGTGTTTTTTTATACTTTTACTGTGAGTGACTTTCACTACCTGCGACTCACTCATGGTGAATTCTGTAGAAATGGACTGAGGGTACTAAACTGACAGTGAACAACTTTTAAGAAAAGGCTGCTGCTGAGTGGCTAGGGTAAGTGGCTCTGAGCTGCTTACATAGGAACGCATGAGAACATGGGAACATTACTTTGGAACGCATGTGCAGCTTTATTGTGAGATTATCATGTTGCGCAGCTTGGTACCTGCGCATAGGTAGCCTGAAACTGCTACTTAACTCTTCATACTCCACCCAGCCTGGGCAAGCCCAAACTCATGTAACCAAAAGTTGAAGGTCAGACCTCTGGAGCCAAACCCAGAAGGGGCTCCTATTTAAAGATTTTTTGAGAATGGATGAGCAGCTGAGTCAGTTGAGGGCAAAGGTGCCACTCTCAGGGAATGCCATTCTATACAGCACTTGAAGTCTCTGTCTTAAATTATGCTAGAATGTTAGGCAGGAACATTGGGGCCGGGTTGGCGTGAGGATGTGGCAGCGTATGATTGGCAAGGAGGACCTAACTCTAGAATTTCTATCTCCACTTAAAAAACCATGCACAATGGAGAGGCTCTTGAGAAGACACCGGAATAATGATTAGCTGGAAGGAAGAAGACACCTGAACCTCTGCAATGATGGACTTTAGCACTCTAACTTTAGCTGGCACCCAGGACTAGAATAGGGCTTTCCTGGGCCAGTGGCTCTGGTCCCTTTTTGCCCCCGAGGAATAGTTTGGGGAATTAAGGGCCGTATTTATACTTTTTGGCGCACAACTGCGCCAACGCAGTTGTGCGTCAAAAAATGTAACGCCGGCTAACGCCATTCCAAAGCGCCATGCGGGCGCCGTATTTATGGAATGGCGTTAGCTGGCGGAGCTGACTGGTGTGTGTCAAAAAAATGACCCACACCAGGATGCGCCGGCGTAAGGGAAAATGGAGCTTGGGCGTCAAAGAATGGGGCAAGTCGGTCTGAGGCAAAAAATCTGCCTCAACCCGATTAGCGCCATTTTTTTTTACTCCCACCCTCCATTGACATGACTCCTGTCTTAGCAAAGACAGGAGTCATGCCCCCTTGCCCAATGGCCATGCCCAGGGGACTTATGTCCCCTGGGCATGGTCATTGGGCATAGTGGCATGTAGGGGGGCACAAATCAGGTCCCCCTATGCCACAAAAAAAAATATAAAAAAATACTTACCTGAACTTACCTTAAGTTCCCTGGGATGGGTCCCTCCATCCTTGGGCGTCCTCCTGGGGTGGGCAAGGGTGGCAGGGGGTGTCCCTGGGGGCATGGGAGGGCACCTCTGGGCTCCTTCCGAGCCCACAGGTCCCTTAACGCCTGCCCTGACCAGGCGTTAAGAAATGACGCAAAAGCGGCTGGACATCATTTTTTTTGACCCGCCCACTCCTGGGCGTCATTTTTGCCCGGGAGTATAAATACGGCGCACATGCCTCGGAGTCATTTTTTAGAAGGGAACGCCTACCTTGCATATCATTAACGCAAGGATGGTGTCCACGCTAAAAAATGACGCAAACTCCAAGATCTTTGGCACTAGACGGGTCTAACGCCAAAGTCTAAATATGGAGTTAGTTTTGCGTCGGATTTGCGTTAAAAAAAAACAACGCAAATCTGGCGCAAACAGAGTATAAATATGCCCCTAAGTTTCTCATGGATCTTCAGTGGACTGGCCCGCAACTGCAGGCACACGGGAGTCCTTCAAGTAGCCATTAGGCCTAGGGGGATGGAGAGTTCAGCAAATAGGGTGTTCAGCTTGCTGGCATTGAGAGGCGGTGGAAGACAGCCAGAAAAATGAGTTTTGAACTTTCCGCCCACTGAGGGAACAGAGTGGGATGGGAAAAAGAGTGAATAGCATTCTGTTTGAAAACCCTGGGCTAACCCATGGGGGCTGTCACATTCTCATTAGATTAAACTTTCTGGCATGGGAATATATTAAGGGATCCTCTTTGGCCCTGGGACCCCATCACCCACAACTTCATGTAGTTCAAAGAGTCCTGGGTATCCTATTGTGCCTGGCATAGAAGAGATCAGGGAGATTGTATGGTGCTCCATTTGCCCCTATGCCCATGTCTGGAAGGGGAGGCACACACTGCTCCAAGAGTCTGACCTATGGTCATTGGGGGTGAGAACAAAGAATGAGCTGGCTATTTGAAAAAGGAAGATTATGGCAAAGCTACAGCTTAAAAGAACAAAAAAGCTTCTGAGTAGCAGCAAAGCTGCTCATCAATCATTCATGCCTTGGGCTATGGATGGTATCATAGGTTAATGGGACACCTGTAAAATATTACTTCATAGTACCCCAGGAAGGACATGGGCACCACCACTCTTGTGAAGTGTTTTGGGGACTGCCAGGTCTACAGCAGTCTCCACCACAGCCCCACACATGTTGTCTAAAAGGTGGTATTAAGTATCCCGTGGGGTTGCATTAATGCTCTATGGTGATGTCATCTGGTTTCAAACCACACCTTGACCCTATACTTTTGGCACATAGGCTCAGGAGTGTGAAACTCCTGCTGGATGATCGTAAAATTGCAGTGGCAGCACAGAAAAAGACCCCAGAGCACATAATATAAAAATTATACCTTACTGACAATGTTAATGATGAACTGTGCAAAGTCTTATATTATCATATTATTAGTACTGAATGTTGGCACTGTTCACATTGATTTTAATGATGGCACTATGGTGGATTACATATCTTCAGCATTTAGTACTGTGGCAACACCCTGAAAAAGCTGATAAGTCTTCTATTATTGTTCATGACGCCCAACTTTTCATTGTATTACTGCATTAAGTATAGGTGGGGGCATTATGGTTATAGGGTTCAAGACTCACTGGGGTGTCAAATGCTATTAAGGCATCACCAAGGAGTTTTCCACTCATCTGGTTATATATGTTTGTAATGTAATGGACAATGCACATGAAAGATGAGCATTGACAGTGTGATCTTTAGAAAATAGTAAGAGTTCATACTCACACTCATTACATATTTTGAAAGTAGAACATGAGTCTGGTATACATGTTTAAGTTTGGATAGTGTCAAAAACAGTTTAAATAATTTAATTAAGCATCTTAATTCAAAACTGCATGTAATGAACACTGATAGCATGGGGGGGGGGGGGGGGTCCATTTAGTCCATTAGTCTTCTTAATCAAAAGCACCAGAGTTAAAAGTAAAATCCAAAATGGATGTAGGAGCAGTATGCGGAAGTGGTAAGAATGGAAAGTTTTCATCGTAGATTTGTGAACAATGAGTCTAGAAGAAGTAAAGGGTTTGAAACTGTATCACTTAGGGTCTCATGTTTGACAACAAGATAGTTGATTAATAACAACGTTCTCTTTTTGGGTAGTTTAGGCTATGCAGACACAGGATAAAAGAAGGCTAGTAGTAGATTAGATGCTAGAGATTTAGATTGAAATATTTTATTAATGATTAATCAAAACATTGTCAAAATGTAATCCATATGTAAAGGCAACAGGAAAAGTGATGGCAAGGTAAATATAGCCTTATCTTTATGGTGCAATTTGATTTTTATTGTGGCCATGCAATTTGCATATCCCATTTTCCTGTTTCCTAACACACCCTTGAAGAATTTTACAAATCCACTTAAGTGAAGGCTATCATTGCAGTTCAAATGGTAAAAAAAAATACATTCTCAATAACTTTGTTCAGTCAAAATGCAGTCAGTGTTGGACTGATGTTGTGGGCACTCTGGCACTGCCATACGGGCCACCCTGATAGGGCTAGTGTGTGGGTGTTTTTTTTGGTCCCATGGGACATGACATGACCAATGAAAGAAGTCCATAAAAATAATTTGAATGTCTAAGGAACAATTAATTTATTCAAAAAGTAAAAATAAAGTAGACATTACAAAAAATGACAGGACATTATAAGTAATGTAAAGCTGTTTTTTAGATCTATATTTCAGCAATTTATGACACAAGGCACATTTTGCTGTAACACATAGTGTGAAAAACACAAGTTTCACCAGCAACAGATGTTTGCCTTCTGGTCATTTGCATTGTTCCTGTGCTCCCGGGCCAAAATGTAAAATTATGCCAGCATAACAGAAATTTCACCTACACCTATCTAGAATGACTGTGCAGCAAGAAGAATTTTAGCAGTTTACTCTGTGGAAAGAGGGTGGGGAGCTTACAGGCTGTATATTAGCACATGTGTGACATCTGCTTAGCTGTAAAGGGTGGTGGAAGACAGAGAGGCATGAGGTTTGATATGAGAACTAGCTGCAAGACTGGGGAGCTGAATTCTTACCCGGACTTACATTGGGGTTTCCTTAACAGGCAAACCATATAGCAGGTGATTAAACTATCCACTTCAAAGGGGATGAGACAGAGACAAAATGTAGGACTGCCTCTAAGAAGAGCATTTGCCACCCCTGTCCTGCAGAACGTCTCCTTCACCTGCCACCTCACGCCCTGCCACTTTTTTGTTTTGGGGTGGTTTCCCATTGAGCATACATCACCTTCTGCCACGTGGCTGACTTCTCTGCTCCGTTGAGCATGGATGGAAGTAAGGTGTGTTGTTACTTGCGATGATCAACTACAATGCTAACTAAAATGTTTGCTCCTGTTGTTTGATTTCCTATTAGTGAGGCCGTCCAAGGAGAAGAAGACCGAGCCTAGGTTGTTGGATGAATATATGGCATTGCATTATTAACATGTGTCTGGTGTAAAATTTGGGTCATGTCTATGGTGTCTCTCTAGTCCCTTCCATTTGGAGTTCTCCGCCCCGGCAGTGGAGAGCTCTGACACAGGTAGAGAGAGCTCCCCCAAGAGAGGTATGTCTCAGAATTTGATAGTTACGTTGGAGTAGAATGCAACATTTTGCCACTGGCACCTTGGTGCAACTGCTGCATGTAGTCTCAGACATCATACTAGTACAGGGTGTGCGGGGTATTGGGATGGCAATGTTGGGAAGTAGAAAGCCTCTGGAAATAAGACTCTATCACTCAATGTTTCTTCTTTCAATAATTACAACCTTACATAAAATTTAATAGGATACAGTCTTACCTGAATCCAGGTTAGCATTGCCATGCAGATAAGAGGATATTCTGTTCCAACACTCACCATAGAGGGCAGGGGAACAGGAAGTGAAACTAGATAAACAGGGATAGAAACAGAGTAACATTTTAACATAAACACAATCCGCCAACTTCTACATCTGTCGCACTCTTCACAATCAAACACTCATCAATTTCCTGCCTATTTAGTAAGAAAATGCCTAGCAAACTTCTTCCAGCTCTTTGGCGTGTAAGAACAATTACCTCTTATGCCGAGAAACCTTCTGCAAATCTTTCAGGGGGACCTCTCCTCCACCTCTCCAGATATGCTACTGTCTTTAAGAAGAAGTTGCATTGATTAGCAGTTGAAACTGGGCAAGGATTCTTTTTTTATAGGAGCCATGCCCTAGATGGCAACAAGATCTTGCGAGAACCTTCAATCCGATCTCACCCATCTCCAATGAAACTAGGCAAACAGGGGGCCTAGGCCCTGGCAGGCCAGGTAGTACAGCATATATCTGACTTTAAAGGCAATTGTAGCACCTTTGTTGTCATAATCCATGTTGTAGGAGGCTCCACTCCCTCATATAATGACATGGAGATTAGAAGGAAACATTCTCCCAAAATTAGTGAACACCATGGTCGAGATCTCTGCCTTGGCATAGGTGGAAACTAATCATAGATAATGACCCTTTATAAAGCCAGCAAATAGTCCATCTAGTGTGGAGTGATAAAGTTACATCCCTCCAGTTTTGAAAGCTCTGCTTATATTTCATCAGTGTTAGACTTGGCATCCTTGGCATGGTTTCCCCTAACTTTTTGCCTCTGTTTCCCATGTTGTTGATTTGAGCTGGACTCTGTTTTTGCTGTTTTTGCTACTCTGGGCACCTTACCACTGCTATCCAGTGCTAAAGTGCAAGTGCTCCTTTATAAAATGTGTATGTAATTGGCTTTCCATGATTGGCATATTTGATTTACTGGTGAGTCCCTAGTTCAGTGCACTAGAGGTGACCAGGGCCTGTAAATCAAATGCTACAAGTGGGCCTGCAGCACTGGTTGTGCCACCCACATTAGTAGCCCTGCAAACATGGCTCAGACCTGCCACTGCTGTGTCTGTGTGTGCAGTTTTAAACTGCCAATTCGACTTGGCAAGTGTACCCACTTGCCAGGCCTAAACCTTCCCTTTTCTTACTTGTAAGACACCCCTATGGTAGGCCCTAGGTAGCCCCATGGGCAGGGTGCAGTGTATGGTTAAGGTAGGACATATACTAATGTGTTTTATATGTCCTGACAATGAAATACTGACAAATTCGATTTTCACTGGTGCACGGCCTATCTCCCTCATAGGTTAACATAAGGGCTGCCTTTAAATATGATTAAAGCGTAGATTCCCTTTGGGAGGAAATAGACTTGTGGAGTTTGGGGTCTCTAAACTCACAATTTACAAATACATCTTTTAGTGAAGTTGGTTTTGAGATTGTGTGTTTGAAAATGCCACTTTGAGAAAGTGGGCATTTTCTTGCTTACACCATTCTGTGACTCTGCCTGTTTATGGATTCCCTGTCTGGTTTAGTTTAACAGCTGGGCTGTTTGCACCTCTCTCTAGACAGTGACACAAAGGGAGCTGGGTTGCAGCCTGCATATCCTGATGAGCCATTTGTGCAAGGACGAAGGGGATGAGTGGTCACTGGAAGGGCTGTGCTTGCCCCAACACAATGCAATCTCCTACCCCCTGGTGTGTGTCTGGGCCTGGGCTGGGCAAGTCAGGATCCCACAAACAAGAGAGACGTTCCTTTGAAGTAAGCCTACTTCAAAGACAGAAATGGGTATAATAGGAGCACCCTAACCTCTGAAAATTAGATTACTTCTGGAAATCAAGAGGAACCTCTGCCAAGGAGAAGAGCTGAAGAGCTGAAGAGCTGTGGAGAAGTGCTGCCCTGCTTGTGACTGATGTTTAGGACTCACTTCTGGATTCAGAGCGACTACAGGCCCCTCAGATGGTTAATAAAGATGAGGGGTGAGAATCCAAAACTGTTGAGGTGGTCCATTTCCCCACAGGGGATCGACTTTACGGTGGAACACCGCCCTGCCACAGAACACGCCAATGCTGATGGTCTGTCCAGATTCTTCCCTCTTAGTGATCAGAACTCCCATGAGGTTGGGAGTTGGTCCCCACGTTCCGCTGGGGGGGCACATGTTAGACTTCCCATCCTTGACGTGGTCTCCCCTAACTTTTTGCCTCTGTTTCCCAGGTTGTTGATGTGTGCTGGACTCTGTTTTTGCTGTTTTTGTTACTCTGGACACCTTACCACTGCTATCCAGTGCAAAAGTGTGAGTGCTCCTATATAAAATGTTTATGTAATTGGCTTTCCATGATTGGCATATTTGATTCACTGGTAAGTCCCTAGTACAGTGCACTAGAGGTGCCCAGGGCCTGTAAATCAAATGCTACTAGTGGGTCTGCAGCGCTGGTTGTGCCACCCACATTAGTAGCACTATAAACATGGCTCAGACCTGCCACTGCAGTGTCTGTGTGTGCAGTTTTAAACTGCCAATTCGACATGGCAAGTGTACCCACTTTTCAGGCCTAAACCTTCCCTTTTCTTACCTGTAAGACACCCCTACGGTAGGCCCTAGGTAGCCCCATGGGCAGGGTGCAGTGTGTGGTTAAGGTAAGACATATACTAATGTGTTTTATATGTCCTGACAATGAAACACTGCCAAATTCGGTTTTCACTGGTGCAAGACCTATCTCCCTCATAGGTTAACATGGGGACTGCCTTTAAATATGATTAAAGCGTAGATTCCCTTTGGGAGCAGATAGACATGTGGAGTTTTGGGTCTCTGAACTCACAATTTAGAAATACATTTTTTAGTGAAGTTCGTTTTGAGATTGTGTGTTTGAAAATGCCACTTTTAGAAAGTGGGCATTTGCTTGCTTAAACCATTCTGTGACTCTGCCTGTTTGCGGATTCCCTGTCTGGGTTAGTTTGACAGATGGACTGTTTGCACCTCTCTCTAGACAGTGACACAAAGGGAGCTGGGGTGTAGCCTCCATATCCTGATGAGCCATCTGTGCTAGGAGGGAGGGGAAGAGTGGTCACTTACACCTGAAAGGGCTGTGCCTTCCCTCAAACAATGCAGTGTCTAACTCCCTGGTGTGTGTCTTGGGCCTGGCCTGGGTAAGGCAGGATCTTAAAAACAAGAGAGACTTTCCTTTGAAGTAGGCTTACCTCAAAGGCAGAAATGGGTATAATAAGAGCACCCAAACCCCTGAAAATTAGATCACTTCTGGAAATCAAGAGGAACCTCTGCCAAGGAGAAGAACTGAAGATCTGAGCAGAAGTGCTGCCCTGCCTGTGACTGTGCTTTTTGAAGCTATTGTGAAGTTGCTGCTTCTGCCTGTGCATTCCTGCTTGTGAAGAAATTTCCAAGGGCTTGACCTGAGCTTGCCTCTTGTTGTTGAAGTCTCAGGGCCATCAAAGATTTCCCCTACCAGCACCTGGACTCTCTGCTGAGACTTCTGCCCTGCCAAGTGGTGCCCTATCCAGTTTCTGGGCCCTTGAACGGTGAAGCTGGCAGCCCAAGAATGAAAATCCACACACAGACCGCTGTGTGGGGAAACTTTCGACGCATCTTCTGAGACACGGCTGAGAAACAATGCGCCGCCGGCTTCACGGCTGAAATCAATGCTCCACCTGCATCGCGGCTGGAAGATTGATGAAACGCGGCTGGAGAAACAAAACGCAACACCTGCTGACTCAGGCTGTTAACGTCGCAACCCCTCGTAGCACGGTTTCCTGATGCCATGCGACTCGATTTTTGACTCAACATCACTGGGCACAGAAAATCTACGCAAAGCCAGCCTGAACCCGAAGTGCCTGTCTGGATCAACGCATCACTTTCTTACGGGAGAGAAGAAACGATGCACGCCGACCCACCAGAGGAGGAACAATGCACGGTCTCTCTTGTGGGTGAGAAATCCACGCATCGCTGGCCTTTTCTGATGCTCACTCACCCATGCGGTGTTATTTTAACGCTACCCAGCTACTTTTGAACACTAACTGCGTTCTCACTGTTTTCAAAAGGATATAAGACTCTTTTGCTTGACTTGTGTATGCTGGATTTTTGTCGTTTTGGTCTTGTTCTGTTTAGATAAATATTACCTATTTTTCTAAACCAGTGTTGTGTGATTTTGTAGTGTTTTTACTGAGTTACTGTGCGTCTAGGTACAAATACTTTACATATCGCTTCTGAAGTTAAGCCTGTCTGCTCGTGCCAAGCTACCAAAGGGGTGAGCGGGGGTTAGCTGAGGGTGATTCTCCTTTACCCTGACTAGAATGAGGGTCCTTGCTTGGACATGGGGTAACTTGACTGCCAACCAAAGACCCCATTTCTAACAATCAGCATATGTGCTACAAATGATTGGCACTCTGAGAATGATGAGACGTGAACTACAAAGTTAAGAATAGGAATAGTTTCAAGTGGCATATTGCTCATATTTTCCTTCCTAAGTCAATATTGTTCAGTCATTAGGCAATGTTGTTTTGCATGCTTCTGTGGAAAAGAATGTCGTGAGGCATCTTACACAGAATTGATGTATGGTTATAGGAAAGGAGGTCTTGCATAAAGGGCTTTTATTACCTGAGCAGAAGTAAATCCGTGGGATTTCTTTTCTTTCTCATTTAGCAAAACACAGAATAAGATCAGACTGGGAAACAAAAAGGAGCCCTGGCAAAAATGTAAAAACCAGCCCCGCTCTCTTTGTCTTCTCAGGCTATTATTTATTTACTTTTTACAGAGTTGTTTTAAGCAAACATGACCCAGAGTTATCAGTGGTTGAAAAAAGCAAAGTCTGAAAATTATGCAAATTGTAAATCATACACCATCAGCACAGTACAGGGAAAATGTTGTTACTCGTAACATCAATGAAGTATATAAGTGTAGGAAACTGGCCCCTTTTTGGCAAATCCTCACTTTTTGCCTGATACCTGATGCTAACTTCACTGAGTATGTGCTGGGATCCTGCTAACCAGGCGCCAGCACCTGTGTTGTTTCCCTAAAACTGTACCATTGTTCCACAATTGGCACACCCCTGACACACAGCTAAGTCCCTTGTAAAAGGTACCACTGGTACCAAGTGCCTTGTGACCAGGGAGGGTACCTAAGGTCTGCAGCATATATTGTGCCACCCTAGGGGGGCTCTCACCAAACACATGCACACTGACAATGCACTTTATGTGTATTGGTGGGGAGCAAAAGACAAAGTCAACATGGCACCGCTCTCAAGGTGCCAGGCCCACAAACTACTGCCTGAGGTATAGGTAAGTCACCCCTCTAGCAGGCCTTACAGCCCTAAGGCAGGATGCACTATACCACAGGTGAGGGCATAGCTGCATGAGCAATATGCCCCTACAGTGTCTAAGTCCATTCTTAGACTTTGCAAGTGCAGTGTGGACATACTGAGTACACAGGCAAGGAGTTTGTCATTACGAACTCCACATCTCCGTGATAGCTTCACTGAAGTCTGGGAAGGTTGGTATCAAATCTCTAAGCACTATGAACCCACACTGATGCCAGTGTTGGATTTATTGAAAAATGCACCCAGAGGGCATCTTAAAGATGTGCCCTGTATTTTACCCAGTCCTTTAGTGCAGGACTGACCAGTCTGTGCCAGTTGGCCACTAAGAGACATGTTTCTGTCCCCGTGGGTTGTGAGCCTTTGTGCTCTTTGAGGCCAGAAACAAAGCCTGCACTGGGTGGAGGAGCTTCACACCTCCCCCCCTGCAGGAGCTGTAGCATTTGATGGTGAGCCTCAAAGGCTCAGACCTCTCATTACAGTGTCTCAGTGGACTCCAGCTAGTGGAGATGCCAGCACCCTCAGGACAAAGCATCACTTTTGACAGCAATTCTGGCTGGAAACTTGGGAAGGGGAGTGACCACTCGAGCTATGACCACCCCTAAGATGTCCAGAGCTTAATGGACCCCTTCCCTGCAGCATCCTCCTTCTTGGTTTGGAGGACAAGAACCAATAGGGTTAGGTCTGTGTCTCCCTTCCCCAAGGGACTGGACACCGGAAGGATGTAGCCACCCTCAGGGACAGTAGCCTCTGACCCCTGATCCCTACAACACCCCTAAATCCAGGATTTAAGTGCCTCTCTAAACCCAGCTCACCAGATTGCTGGGGACCTCAAGAAGATGACAAGAAGAATGACTGCTAAATGGACCCCCATCATAGAAGACTGAAGACACCAACTGACTTGGGCCCAGCCCTACAGGCCTGTCTCTAGCTTCTTAATCCATGCTACAAAAAGGGGACGCATCCTGCAGGACCAGCGACCTCCTATAAGTCTCTTGGGGACTGCCTGCACCCCAGAGAACCACAATCTCCTGTGGATAGCTGCCCTGTCCAGAAAGAAACTTCAGCAATGAACTCCAGAACTGCCCTGGATCTATGAGTCCTCCCCACTCTGCACCCAATGCCCAGGGCCTGTGTCCAAGTGGTCCAACGGACTAGAGCTGGTTCCCAGGTGATTCTGACCTATAGTCCAGCCTGGGTGGACCCCTCCTGTCCAACACAATGAGGCCTGTAGCCTAAATCCGGAGGACCCTCCCTGACCGTGAAAGAACCGGACGAAGACTCCCAATGCCTAAAGGTACCCCATTACCCGCAGCCCCCTGGCCTTGGGAAAGCCAACCACCGGTCCAGCAACATTCAGCAGGCAGCCCTCCTCCTTGTCAAGCCTGTGGTTTTCTGGAACCAAGTCCCTGGACCTAGCCTGCAGCATCTTCGTGACCCCTGGGTCCCTTATTGAAAAGCATTGGGAGCCCAACACTAAGTTTGCACCCTGTACCCGGCTGCCCCTGGGCCGCTGAGGGTGTGTGTTTGGTGCTGACTTGTGCCCCCTGCCAGTGCTCACCTAAACTCCCCCCGCAGGTCTGCTCTCCGAAGACACGGGTACTTACCTGCAAGCAGACCTGATTCTGAGTACCCCCAGTCTCCATAGGACTCTGGTGGGTGTTTGGGGTTAACTTGAACCCCAACCTGTGGACATCCTTACCTCCAGGGACTGGAACTGTAAGTCTGATACCTACCTCAGAAACTGTACTAACTTTTCTTCCCCACAGAACTATCTTTGGAAATAGCGCTGTCAACTTTTAAAACAGATATTTACAATTTTCTTGGAAATCATTTTACTTGCCAAATTGAAACAAAGTGGTGTTGATACATATGCTTGATACTGACTTACAAATGTACTTATCTGCAAACAAAATCTTGTAGCTCTAGAAATAAAATAACGAAACATATTTTTGCTATTTAAAAACAGTTGGCCTGGATTTAAGCAGTGTGAATGCGCTTCATTTATTGCCTGTGTGTTTACAACAAATGCTTTGCACTACCCTCTGATAAGCCTAATTGCTCAACCACATTACCACAAAAGACAGCATTAGTTTTATCTACTTTAGCCTCTGTTAAGCCTCTGGGGAATGCCTGGACTTTGTGCATACTATGGGAGTCATTACAACCCTGGTGGTCTGACTGCCGCCAAAGAGGTGGTCCAACCGCTTTGGCGGCAGTTTGACCGCCACATTATGACTGTGGTGGCTGTGCCATTGCCGGACTGCCAGCACATCCAGTTTTCCTCCTCAGGAGGGACGGGCAGTGCTGGCGGGCCTAATCTGCCAGGGCAGCACTGCATGCAGCACCACCCTGGGGATTATTACCCCCTTCTCTGCCAGCTTTTACATGGCGGTAGCACCGCCATGTAACAGTTGGTGGAGAAGGGTTGCAGGGAGCCCCAGGAGGGCCCCTGCACTGCCATGCACTTGACATAGACAGTGCAGGGGCCCCCATGGCCAGCCTTGTTGCGCTTTTCACTATCTGCATTGCAGACAGATAACAGAGTGACAAGTGCTGCTGCACCATATGCACTGCACGATTGCTGCCGGCTCAAGTATGAGCCGCCATCAATGTTGTAGGCTGTCCCCGCTGGCCCAGCTGACCCAGCGGGTAACTCGTAATGGAGCCTGCGGGAAGGCGGCCCGCACCAGACTCATAATGACCTCCTATACCTCATTTTGATATAGTATATACAGAGCTAGCTAATTAAGTAAATGTCCATCAATAATATAGACGATAAATAGCCACAACTTATAGCTTTGAAACAGAATGATACCTGATGACTGTTGTTGGAAATTGCGTTGCTGTTTCACATGGATGTCAATTCACCGCAGTGCCATGGGTAGCGGAAGTGACATCACCTGTCCTTTGACCTCCACCTTTACTCACACACACATACTTACACAAACACACACATTCGAACTTTCACACAAACACTCTCTTACATAAACACACTCTCACCCGCAAGCATGCACACAGCATACATTTAAAAGCATTTTTAACTCACCTTAGCTGCCACAGAAGGGTATATTCCAGCTAATTGTATTCCATTTTTACTACACTAATAGTGAAAAATGTATTATTATTCACTACTAGTGTGGTAAAGAATGGACAGAAAACAAAGAGAGTGGAGCCCCAACTGAAGGACGAGTTGCCACTGTGTTCCTGGCACTGAATTTGCAACCTCTGAGGCCAGGGGGTCACAAAAGCAGTGCAGGGGTAGCAAAGGGCAAGCTAGGGGTCTCAGCTGCGACCACTGGGAACCCCTGAATGACGTCCATGCTGGTTGAGGGTGTGAAACCCTACTCAAGCAGTAATCACAGTTTTTGTCAGGGTGAAACATGAGAATACCCCAAATTAACCTGTGGTCAACCCTGTGGTAGTTGGCACAGGCTTAGGTTAGAGTCAATGTGTAAAGCATTTATGCAGCACTTCAAACAGTAGTCCGTCAGTCAATAACTCTTATTGAGCTGAGAGCTGTAACAAGATAAAAACATCAACATAAGCACAAGTGCAAAATACATTCAATCAAATAGACAAAGTGAAATCACATATAATAAAACCTGCTTAAAATATGTATAATAAAATAGAAGACTCTGGCCAAGAATACAAAAGTAAGAGACTTGTAAGCTGTAATATTTATCTTCTTTACCGCTTATTGAACATAACTAATAAAGACTTAGCAGGTAAACTGAAATTGCTTAGAGTTGTTATCGCAGGGACAGCAGGGTAAAGTAGAAAACCAAGTAACCTGCTGCAGGAAAGCTATCAGAAAGTGCAGAGTGCCTAATTTGAAAAGAGTTAGATAAAATCAATGTTCGGATTTTACTATCCAATATAAATATCTTTCTATCCATTCTTTAGATTTTGGACCGCATTATGTCATTGGCAGTGAAAACCGCCTACCACCGCGGCGACTGCCACTAAAACTGTGTCGCCGCGGCTACCAGCCGTCCGCAGTATTATGACCACAGCCGGATTTCTGCCAGAAGGATGGCGGCAATCCAGTTGTGGCCATGCCGGTGGATGGCGGTAAGGTTGCGCTGCTGCCAGCAGCACCGCCATGCCAGTAGACCACCACCAGCTGTATCATGACCCATAATACGGCCTGGGAGTGTTCTGCTGGCAGACGCTGCTGCTGGTAGCAGTGCCCTGTCCCGTCTCCTGCTGGAGGACCCCCTAAACACAGGTAAGTAGGTGCTCTGACAGGGGAGGGGTGTGGGGGGTGTTCTGTGGGTGTGTGTGTGTGTGTGTGTGTGTGAATGTTTGTGCGTGCGTGTATGCAGGTGTGTGTTCCTTGTTGAATGTGTGTGCATATATGGAGGTGTGAGTGCGTGTATGTTGTGTTCTGTGAATGCGTGTCTGCGTATATGTTTGAAAGTGTATATGGATGTGTGTGTATGGATGTATGCATGCATGGATGAATTTGGGGATGGGTGTGTGTATGTATGTGTGCGTGTGTGAAGGTAGGGGCGTGAATGTAGGGGGGAGTTTGGAGAGGAAGGTGGGTGGGGGGAATCTGGGAAGGGGGTGCCAGTGGGGAAGACCTCTATCAGTGACAGGGAGGGGATTCCCTGTCACTGATAGTGCCTACCGCCATGGTTTTCATGGTGGTAAGGGAGCTACGGAAACCATGGGAGTATGAGGGGTCATTATCCTGCAGGCGGTACACAAAAGCAGACCCGGAGCTTTCTCATAGCTTACACCAAAAAATTTGAGCAATCTCCCTTTACACTTAAGGGGGTTCTCCTCATTTCTGGTATTCTGCAAAAAGTTGAAGACCTAATTCTTCAGCTAAACCCAAGAATATCTTCTCCAGTTTCGGGATACACCTCTGGTGACAAGTTCTGCTTTACAAATCCTGAGAACGTACCATAACATAAAAAATATTGCCAGATGGTTGGATGGCGCAATATGCAATTCTCCTTGAGTTTTACAGCCTCTGCAGAGGAAATCACATTTGAGGCAGATAAAGGATGAGGGTGCAATTGCTCTAAATTCCTTATCATATCCATGAAAAAAACTGTCTTCTGAGTCACAACAGGCACTTAGCCACAGAACAACAGAAATATGCACAAATCCATACAATCAAAAAAACTGAACAACTGGGATTTTGAATAAGTTTCTGAATGATTGCCTTGCTTGTATATGACTTCAAAGTTCCTTGCATTCAAATCATCTACAAAGATTAATCCAACAGTGTTATATTGTCATGAAGCTCAGCTTCACAAGAATCCTCAGCTATTTGGTTTAAAATACAATGTATTAACATTGTTGGAAAAGAACAAGTGCTGTAGTTAAACGAAGGACACCTACTGTTTCAGTGATCTTCAAAGAGATCTGTGTGGCGTGAAATACAAATTAGATGTCATTAAGCAAAGCTACCACCCTAGAGGGATAACCACCAACCTTGTTTGTTACACTGGACAAATTGATCACAAAAGCATGAAGGAATATGTACTACGTAAACAAACCATCCTGGAAATCAACTAAACTGCATAAAAGACAAGCCTAATGAGTTAGTTGTTATTATTTCTTGATTATTGTCAATTACATTTGTGCATATTCCATGAAACTGTGGACCAAACAATTGAGTAGCTATTACATCCCTTCCTGGTTGCTTGTTATGTACAAATCTGAATAGTAAAGCTAGTAGAGGATGGAGGGTACATCTCCTACCAGTCTGGTCGCCAAATGGATTAACAACTTTAAAAGTTCACACCCCTTACATAAGAAGTTCTATAAGTGGACTCAAATGGCAGTTACTGATTAAATGAAGAGTTTGGGATTTTCTGTACAATTTGAACTCAGAGACCGATTCACATGGAGATATGTGTTAGTTTTAATCCTGTAGCGAAAACTTAGGCCCTCATTATGACATTGGCTGTAACGGTCCCGCCACGCTGGCGATGGCGGTCTGACTGCCGCCAAGTCAGAGGTGCAGACCGCCATATTACGACCACGGCAGTCATCCCACAGAAACAAAGTCAGTTTGCCGAAAGAACCGCCAGTGCGGCCAGACTGCTGACAATGGTGGTTGCCATCCCCAGGCTGACGTTAGTCACTGCACCGCCCACCCTATTACGACACAGCAGACTGCCACGATTTCTAGGGCAGGATGACCAACATCCAAAGCCTGGCGAAACCAACAAGTAGAAAAGGACCCACTCACCTCCAGGGACACAGATGACTCCCCAGAAGAGATGGAACGCTACTTTGAAATCTTTCCAGCACTCTTCCTCGCCTTCCTCCTCAATGACCACCAACACCGACACCATCAATGTGTACACCTGCAAAGCACACAAGGGGGGAAGGGGAGAGTGACACACCCACACACAACATAACACCATGCATGACTCCAACGCGCACACACGCACCCACACACTACACAACACCCGTGCCAAGACACATACACATGCACACAAAACATAGCCACGCCACACACACACATGTCACATACACACACCCCAGATCACAACTACACAACCACACCAATAGCACCAACATACAGAGACACACAAATCAATACAAACACATAACACAACATACAATGACCAAATACAAGAAAGAACAGTGAACCTAGATGTAAAAATGCCTAGAAATCCACATTGTACAGCACATGATAGATGTATGTAAACTCACCAGTAAACAAAAAGACTCAAATGTATTGCATGGAAACCAACAGGAATCCTGTGGTGTGAATATATTTGGAACAGATGAAAAGCAAATGTGCAACAAAAAGCATGATGGCCCGTAGGCCAGTCCAAAGTCCAAAAGTTGGAAGGGAGGCTGGCAAAGGCCCCAGCTTGACTCCTGACAGCCTACTGACCTCCACAAGGTAGGGGCATCAATGGGGCAGGCAGGTACCTCAAGAGTCTGGGGGTGGAGGCTTGGGTTTGGCAGAAGGGTCCTTGGGCCTTTGCTTGGGAGGGGGGTCTTTTGGCTTTGGCCTGGAAGGGGGTAGGGGTTTCACCTTTGCCCTGGACGGCGGAACAGGTTTTTGGGGACAGGGGAAGGTTTTTTTTTGCAGGTGGAGGGGCAGCAGAGGTAGAAGCGGGGTCAGGGGAGGACTTGGAGGTGGAGGGACTTGGCCTCGGGAGGGAACAATGACAGCGATGGGCAACACAGTGAGGGACAGGCATAGGGAACAGGTCAAGGTGGGCAAGGAACAGCTTCTTAGGAACACGACGGATGGGTTTGGAAACAGGTTCGGGAGTGGAGGTGGGGGAGTGATAGTAGGATGTGTAGGTGTACTGGACATGGTTGCAGATGTATGCAGAGTATGTATGTGTGAATCGGAGGAATTTTGAGTGTCTGAGTGCAGGCATTTATGTGTTTTGGGAGGAGGGGGAAGAGAGGCTTGGAGAGGACAGACAGGTTGTGTGGATGTATGTTGGGGTGGTGTCTGCATGTAAGGTGGGTGTGCTGCATTTATCAGTGATGGTGGTTGTGGTGAGTGCGGATATGGTTCATGGGATGCATGTATGAGTGACTGCTGTTGTGGTGACTGAGGGCAAAGTGGTGACAGGAACTGAGAGTGAGGATGCAGTGCTGGTAGGCGTGAATGGTGATGTGACTGTAAGGGAGGAGGTGCTGGGGAAGACAGGGGAGGTAGAGGCTGATGTTGTGTCTGCTTTAGTGTGCTGAGTGTGTGCATGCTAGTGGTGTGATTTGTTGTGACTGTGTTTGTCTTTGTGTACCTTGTCTGTTGATTTGGGTGAGTGCTTGTCTGTATGTGTGGCTTGGCTGGGAGAGGGCTTTGGGATGGGGCACAGATAGTAGGAGGGAGGACGGAAGTACTAGGGACACTGCCTGCCATCAGTGAAGAGGCCAGAGCCTGAAATTATCTCTGTAGGCCAGTCAAGACACCAAGAATGCCCTCCAGGTAGGCATTAGTCTGTGGCATCTGGGATGCCAGGCCCTGGATGGAATTCAGGATGGTTGACTGCCCTACAGAGGTGGAACTCAGGAGGTCAATAGCCTCATCATTTTGGGCAGCAGGGCTGACTGGGGCGGGGGCAGAGGTGCCTGTGGCAAAGGAAACGCTTGGCTTCCTGTGTGAGCAGGCACAGGCAACTGGGTGGACGGTGCTGGTAAGGGGGTTGGCAGACAAGGATGGTGCTGGGATGGTCCCAGAAGGTGCCGCCACCGCCAGGGAGCTTCCATCAGAGGAGGAATCAGTGTCCGTGGTATCTGCTCGAGTCTCCCCGTGGTGCTCCCCTCGCCCTCCAACCTACTGGTTCCCTCGGCTTCGGTGGTCTCTGCCTCCTGGGTCCCATGGGCTGCAGCCTCCCCACTCGCCCGTGCCCCTACTCCTTCACCTGCTGATGCTAATGCACACAAGGATATGATAGTACAAATAGGTGAGAAGGGGGTGAAAAAGATGGGAGCATAGGGTCAATACCAATCCCCAGTGCACATTTGTACATTTCAATAACATGACTCTATGAACATTCCTGAAAGCACTCTCTACAATGTCAATAGACATTTCCCTATACCCACTGTGCATGCACTCTGATGTGCATATACAATCATGACACCTCTGCAATAACACTCAGGCACTACTCTACAGTGTTAGGGTTCATGCATACAGGATACAGAATTCTGTCCATGAGTGACATTTGTAATTGTCATACCTACTCGTGTCATCCATAATGGACATGTATAGATAAGTATTGGAACCAACTGAAGATCCTGTATGTCCATGTCATATCCTAGAATTTGTCACTGTAAAAATGCCATGACTACCTGTTGCACAGATGCCCGCCTATCACAGCTACTTCTGTTCCCAGCACAACTGTGTCCTACCTACATGACCTGTCATACCTACAGTATACATCCTTGGTCCCATGCCTAACACACCCTAACCACTTTAAAGCAAACTGTACAGGAAATGTACTCTGTCACTCACCCCCTTGTGGCCGCTGTGTTGCCCTCAAGTACCCATCCAGCTCCAGGTAGTCCACCGCCAGTATGCGGGCCATTAGGGGGGTCAGGGTCCAACGGGTAACCCTTCGTCTTTAGGAGGCCATCCCCAACTGGGCCTCTGCGGTCTTCCTGGCCCAGCGTCTGGTCCTCCCACTGCTTTCTGCTGTGGGTGCTCCGCCGAATGGCATGGGAGACACAGAAGGAAAGGCACATTATTGAAGACCCAACAACCTACGACATTCATAGGCCTACAGTGCACATATCAGCATCGTACACAACTTCACACTTCCACAACATTCCTAGCAGTCACATCTGTAGGTACACCCTCCACTATAACATCCTGCATACACATACTAACTCACTTACATACATACCAATGTAGCAACAAAAATTACCATTATGTAACCTACCTGCTGTTCTGGAGCTTTGTGTACAGGGCTTGGACCCCATCCATAAGTTTATCTAGCTGTTCCGATGTGAAGGCATGGACACTATCCCCTGTAACATGTGCCATCATGGCTCTAAGGAACACGACACAGCAGCACACTCAGTGGAGGTCTTGATGGCTAGAGAGTCAGGAGTCAAGTGAGATAGACTGTTGAAAATGGTGGTCACGGCCTCAGCTGTCTGCACCGTCACCGCCGGCGGTAAACATCATTGCTCCCTGTAAGCCATAGACATCAATGTGAACCAATGAGGAGTTGCAACGCAGTTCTGACTGCCTACCGCCATGACAGCAAACACAGGTGGAATGAGCTCACTGACATCTGTCCCCTGAATGCAGGACAGGCAGCAGCCATTTTGCAGTGCAAGTGTTACGATTGCATACCTTTATAGTGTCACTTCTCATTTCCATTATGGACATATGATGAGTTCACCCTGAGACTGTGTTCATTACAATCAGGCAGTATTAACTTGGAGTGTGCACAGATTCGGAATATGACATTATGACAGATAGGGAATACACTTACATATTGATGGTGACTGTACACTAGCAGTGACAGACAAGCAGCTAAATGATGTCATCCATTGTAAATCCAAGATGTATGTTCATCTAACATGTGAATTGCAACAGCTCAGCACTTTGAAATCTGCTTTGCATGCAACAAGTGGTAGCATATGTGATGTTGATTCTCCACATGGACCATGTAGGGTGCATTAAGTGTAATCTTTGACACACATGTTGTATGCCATGTGTACATATCGACCACTGTGGCGGGTGAGGCATGCACCTATGTACCGGCCCCTGGTTGACTTGGCAACGATGGAAGAATTCCACATCATCTCCCACTATCGACTGAACCGTGCTACAATCAGGAAGCTGTGTTCCCAGTTGGAGTGTGATCTGCTGCCAGCCATTCAAAAACCTTTAGCAATTCCTCCAACTATGCAGGTGCTATCTGTCCTCCACTTCTAGGTCACTGGCTCATACCAAGGTATAGTGGGAATGGCAACAGGCATGTCCCAACCTATGTTCAGCAATGTATTGAGGATTGGCTTGACTGCCTTAGTCAAACATATGGACAGATACATTCAATTTCCCAATAATATTGATTTGGCCAGTGTGAAGGCTGGTTTCTACGCAATGGGACATATCCGTCATGTGATTGGGGCCATAGATGACACCAACATTGCATTAATACCACCCAGGGCTGATGAGCAAGTGTACAGGAGCCAAAAAGAGCTTGCATTCTATTAATGTGCAAATGGTCTGCTTAGCTGACCAGTACATCTCCCATGTGACTGCAAGGTTTCCGGGGTCTGTCCATGATTTGTACATCATCAGGAATAGCAGTGTCCCACGGTTGATGGGCCTCTACCAAGAGTGAGGGCCTACCTCATTGGTGAGTATGATTAGTGTATATTTTGCTATTGTTACCCCAGCCTTCCGACTCAGTCTGCATGAGACATAGTGGATTGTAAATGTTAATTTACCCTATCTACAGGTGATTAAGGTTATCCCAATCTCTCCTGGCTACTGACACCGGTGAGGAATCCAAGGACCAGGGCTGAAGAACAGTACAATGAGGCTCATGGGAGGACAAGAAGGGTGAGAGAAAGAACATTTAGGGGGTCATTCTGACCCTGGCGGTCATTGACCGCCAGGGTCAACGACCACGAGAGCACCGCCAACAGGCTGGCGGTGCTCTCAAGGGCATTCTGACCGCGGCGGTTTGGCCGCGGTCAGAAAGGGAAAACCGGCGGTCTCCCGCCAGGAACAGGATGGCGGTATGGGGTGTCGTGGGGCCCCTGGGGGCCCCTGCAGTGCCCATGCCAATGGCATGGGCACTGCAGGGGCCCCCGTAAGAGGGCCCCACAAAGAATTTCAGTGTCTGCTTAGCAGACACTGAAATTTGCGACGGGTGCAACTGCACCCGTCGCACCTTCCCACTCCGCCGGCTCCATTCGGAGCCGGCTTCCTCGTGGGAAGGGGTTTCCCGCTGGGCTGGCGGGCAGCCTTCTGCCGGTCGCCCGCCAGCCCAGCGGGAAACACAGAATCACCGCGGCGGTCTTCAGACCGCGGAGCGGTGTTCTGTCGGGGAAACTCTGGCGGGCGGCCTCCGCCGCCCGCCAGAGTTAGAATGACCCCCTTAGTTTGTTGAAGGCAAGGTTCAGATGTCTGCACATGTCAGGGGATTACCTGCAGTACTCATCACAGGTTACTGCTGCATGACCCACAATATGGCACTAAGGAGGAATAGCCTATTGCTGGAGGATGAGGAGGGAGAAAAATATGAGTGGTGACGATGGGGATAAGGAAGATCTAGGCACGAAGACAGAGTTCATCCAGCAGTACTTCAGCTACTGTTCTGGTAGATACTTCTCTACATTTCACATGTCACATGTTAGAGTACAGGTCAGGTGTACTTCCTTATCCATTCCTGATATGAGTAGGTGTTGATCCAATTAGGGTCTCAGATGTGTGTATACAAGAGCGGTCTGACAAGTAGGTCAACAGTCCCACTGTGATGTAATATAGTTCATCTGTCTATGTTGCATATTCTTCAGACATCCTATCTTCTTCTTTACACATTTGTGACTTCTACATTCTGGTATCATATGTCCATTGGCATTGTATGCTGCTTCTTGTGACTTCAATTGTTGTTAATACTTGGTATCCGAGGGTGTGGGCTGTGTAGTACAACTACAATGAGTATCTATTACTCAGGTAATTACTGTTAGATGCAATGATTACCTTATCTAATAGTACTTCAACAGGGTTGTGGTCATGTGTGCAATAGCATTGGATTGTCTATCAATGTGTAAACCTACATTGTAAATCGGTGAACCATCATGATGTGCAAGTACATACAATTGGCAACAGTGCAATTGATATGTGATGTAAATTCTGTGCTATCACTTGCAGTTGTGCTGTGGATGATGTTTCACTACTCTTCCCTCTCTGTTACCTGAGAACCCAGGGATTTGTGGACACTGACTTTGCTGCAATGAAATGCATGACAGGATGATACATACATATCTTCACTGTGTTTTACGACTCAATTGTTGTGACATGTCACACATTTGTTGCACCATTACAATGAGTAAACACATAACATCATAACTTGTGTGTCAGTGTATTGATTGTGCATCACAAAGGGTAAGGATAGGGTGCAAAGAAGTGGGACCATGGTGTGCGGAGAGATCAGTCTGTTAGGCCAAGCAGTGGGTAGCACAGGTCCACTATCCAAGTGGCATTTGCAAATGGGGTTATGGCAGCAGCGACTCAACAAAGTGTCTCAGTGGCACACAAGGGAGACAGTTCTATAGAGGCTAATTTCCTGACAGTGGTGCTGGTCTTGGCTTCAGTCCCTCCAGGATGTCTGGGTCTGTGACCACGTTTGTGTCGGGGTTCCTCAGCAACAGGTGGTGGCTAAGTAGTGGCTTGTGAGTTCTCAGGCATGGCTAACAACCCACTAGCAGCAGCAGATGTAGAGGGCTTGTCAGTAGGTTGGCTAGTAGAAGGGGCCTGGTGGTGGGTGGAGGACTCACGCAGGACTGTGACTTGCTCCTGCATCAAACCTTTCTTGGAGGCCATGGTTGCATTGAGGGCATGCCACTCCTGCATGGCCTCCTGGTGGTTCTCCCTCTGCTGGCTCAGGTTTTCCCCCAACAGGTCTAATATCTGGCCCATCTTGTCATGGGATAGGTAGTATGCTACCAGGACTTGTGCTATGGCCTCATGAGCAGGTGGCTCTCTGGGTTGCCCCGCCCTGTGTCCCCTAGATGCACTCTCACTGGGCCTAGCCCCCTGTACCTGTGTCTCCGGCACAGTGTACCCACTCCCACTTACTCCAGGACCTTCATCGTCTTGTGTGGTGGGTGCTGACTCAGGCCGCTGTACAGATGGGCACACTATGGATTGATGTGGCCTGGATACACTGGTGTTGGGGCGTTGGGCGACAGGTGTTGTGTTGGAAGAGGTTGTGGGGGGGCTCTATGGTACCCTGGTTGAGGCTGGTGGAGGTGGACTGCCCAGAGAGCCCGGATGGGCCAGGTACGTCTTTCAGTTCCAAACATCCTGTGTCGCTGTCATCACTGGGGTCTTCATCAGGTGGAGGACTGGCTGTACGTTGCACTGGTTGTCTACCGACATTTTCAGTGGCACGTGTGGATGACAGGGATTATTATTCACATCTGCCTTATGTATTTTCCAGGGGCTGCAAGGTAAATGCTATGTGTCATTCCTCAGTACTCAGGTGTAGTCATGCGAGGAAAATGTACATTGCTAGGTGCTTTAAGGGTGATGCATTGTGGGAGTCGTAGTGCATCATGCTGTACATGCATTGGGAGCATTTGGGTATGTAGATTATGAGATTGGTGTCCATGCAGGTGATGGGGAATCATGCATTATAGGCATCTTTTTTACAAGGGGATTATAGGTGACCTACCAGTTTCCAGTCCTCCTGGGATTCCTGTGAGACCCTCAGGGTGCAGTATCTCCCAAACCTTCTCCTCCCATGATGTATCTCCAGGGCAGGAATTGGGGGCCCACCGCCAGTCTTCATGAGGGCAATTTGTAGTCTGGAAGCTGTGGACCAGCCCTTTCCCTTCAGGTCGTTCCACCTCTTCCTTATGTCAACCTTTGTGCATGGGTGGCTTGGCACTGAGTTTGCCTTGTCGATGTTCTTCCGCCATACCTCTATCTTCTTTGCCATTGACATTTGCTGGACTTGTGCCCCGAACAGCCGTGGCTGTGCCCTGATGATTTCATCCACCATGGTCCTTAGTTCATTATCAGTGAAACGGGGGTCCATTTGTCGGGATATGGTGAGAGTGATGTGTGTGTGTGTAAAATATTTTGAGTGAAGTGTGATGTGTGAGAGGTGTGCAGGTGTCTGTGATATCTGTGTGCAGTGCGATCTTCAGCGTGGTCGTGCAATGTATGTCAGTTGTTTGTCGTAGCAAGGGGTTGTGGATTGTGTGTGTGTCTGTTTTATAGTGGGGGGGTGGTGTGGCATGTGTATGTGTTTCAGGTGTGGGGTATTTGAATTGGCCAATATGGTGTTGTCTTGTAGTGGAGGTTCCATTTCGACAGCTGCGGTCCTGATCGCCAATGGATTACTGCTGCGCTATGACTGCTGTGCTGATTTGTGGGTCGTATTAGGGGGCGCAGTCTTTTTCTGCCATGGCGGTGTGGGTGGTGGGACCACCTCTCTGCCACCGTTGTTCGGCTTGATGGTGTCAGATTTGTGGCTGTGTTCTGACGATTTCGTTTTTGTGTGTTGTAATTGGGCAGGCATTTTACCGCCGCCACTGTGGTCTTTTGACGGCCGCCAGCACGGCAGTCTTTGGGAAAGTCTACCAAAGTCATAATGAGAGCCTTAGTCTATAATTGCTGGGCTACAAGTGCAACTTAAAACCCGATTCAAGATTGAAATTTAAAACAATTACTTTGTCCCATCCTGATCGTTGTTTGAGCCGGACTGCACATTCAGCTACTCAGATGTGCTGCAGGCTACAGAAGCTGCTTTATAAGAAGGATGGGCTGCAATGGCTGGAGCTTGTCCATTTAGCCTCAATCCAAATGGTAACTCATGATTTGTAGGGCTGGTTTGAACAGTTTTACCAGGAATTAATATGGGTACAGATATTTAATATACATATCAAATGTATTAGGTATATCAAGCTCGTTGCTGCCTTATATATTCTCAGTAACATGTTGCAAATCAGTGATAAAAAATTAAAAAGTATTTTGCCTTTTGTGAAGGAAAGAACCAAACAGGAATGAGTCTTGCACGAAAATGCATACAAATTAATATGTGCTTTTAAATTAACAGAAAGAGAGGCACTGAAGGTGTTACAAACAAACACAGCAGCTTAGGAGAGCTACTAATGAGGTAAAGACAACAGATAAGGTTTGTAAAACAAAAGACATTTCCAAGTTAGTCTTATTTTTCTCATTCTCTTCCCTTCTTACTAATAGTTAAAAACACTACTGGTGAAAATTGTATTCACAATAGTATCTGAAAGTGTGAATTTAACTTTGTCATATGAGATCTGTCAAAAATTGGACAAAGTTGAATTCATAGCAGCCAAGTCCCATTCACTGCAGTAACAGATTGCAGCCTCACCCTGATCCAAGGTTTTGCCTTCAAACTTAGTCACTTTTTTGGTTCTCAAAACATGAACACCGCATGCCAGAAGATGTCACTGGGCAGTGTAGGAGGCTGGCCTTGTTTGTAGTGAGTACCTAAGGTACTTACACCTTACACCAGGTCCAGTTATCCCTTAATGTAGACAGTGTCTAAAAGCCAAGCTCTCTAGGAGTAGCTTTAGCTGAGCAGCCAAGGCTTATGTAGGAGACATGCAAAGCTCATGCAATACCACTGTAGTCACACAATTCTCACTCACATGAAAGAAAATACTTAGGGGCTTATTTATATCTTTTTGCGCCGCATTTGCGTCATTTTTTTACACAAAAGTGGCGCAAACTCACAAAATATAATTGTATTTTGTAAGTTTGCACCAGTTTTGCATCAAAAAATTATGCAAATGCGGTGCAGAAAAAGTATAAATATGGGCCTTAGTGTAACAAAACTAAAGGTACTTTATTTTAGTGACACAAATGTCAAAAATACCATAGACCCGATACTCCCTTAAGAGGTAAGTAATATACAAATTATATACACTATTATGCAAAATCAGGTGTAAAAACTGATGAAAAACAGTGCAAATAGTGAAAACCCAATAGTTAGAAATGGGCCTAGGGGGAAAGCAAACCACATACTTGGAAAGTGGAATGCGGATGTCGGTATCCCACCTAGGCAAGTGTAGTGTGTAGAGGGGCTCTGGGAGTATTAGAAAACACCAAAGGTAAGTATTAGAACCCACCCCAGAGCCTAGAAAAGCAGGAGTAAATCACAGTAACTTTCCTAGAACACACAAGAACACGAGAAAGAAGATAATGCAAGAACCAGAAGAGACTGCAAGACACCAACAGTGTATTCCTGGACCCGAAGACCTGTGGAAGAAGGGAACCAAGTCTGAGAAGCACAGAAGAGTCCAGGGAGAATAGGAGCCCCTGCTAACCCAGATGAAGGTGCAAAAGAAGAACCACCGGTGGATGGATACGGGTTCCTGGTTGGTGCAGATGATGTCCCACGCTGGATGGAAGATTGCAGTCTGGTTTGCATCGCTGGGGTCCACCAACAATTCTTGGCACATACAAAGGTCAAAGTTAGCAGAAAATAGCGCTGTCCGGCCCAGGAAGGACCAGGTGGACTATATCCAAGAGGGGGAGTCAGAAGGGGCTCTCAGCAATTCAGAGAGCCCTCAGAAGACCAGGCAGGGTGCACAGGAGTCCCACAGCATGGGGACAAAGAAGGTGCAAAGGAGGCTCATGCAGCACTACAACAAAGGGTCTCACGCCGCCGGAGAACGACACGGCATCACAGGATAGCCTGCTAGGGGGCGGAGCTGCACGGTGCATGAAGAACTTAGAGGAAGGATGCCAACAAGCCTTACCAACTGCAAAACACGCGGTGCACTGGGGTACTGTCTTGCGTGGGGAGGCAAGTACAGACCTCCACTAAAGTTGGACAGTAGGACTTCAGGACCATTGGAACCACTTCAGTCCACCACCTGTGATGCAGGATCCATGCCACTTGTCAGGAGAGGGGACTCACACCACAGTTCGTCGATGCAGAGAGGTGCCTGTTAAAGCAGAGGAGTGACTCCTTCACTCCAAGGGAGATTCCTTCATTCTTCTGTTGCAAGCTAAAGACAGGCTTTCTTCTGAGGATGCACAACAGAGAAACAGTTGCAGTTGCTGGCAGGGGCTGAAGATACAATGTTGCAGAAGTCGTCTTTGCTTCTTTGTTGCAGTTTGTAGAGTTCCTGATGGGTCCAGATGCAGTTGCTTCGGAGAGAAGGTGAAGTAAGGGATGCAGAGGATTCCTGCTGGAGTCTTGCAATCCGAATCTTAAGAACTACCCAAAGGAGAGACAATACTTAGCCCTGAAAGGGGGATTGTCAGCTAAACAGGTAAGCACCTATCAGGGGAGGGCTCTGATGTCACCTGCAGCACTGGCCACTCAGATGCTCCCTGCCAACTTGGAATCCAAGATGGCAAAACCCAGGGACCCTCTGGAGGAGCTCTGAGCACCACCCCTGAGGTGGTGGTGGCTAGGGGAGTGGTCACTCCCCTTTCCTTTGTCCAGTTTTGTGCCAGAGCAAGGACTGGGGGTCGCTGAACTGGTGTAGACTGGATTATGCAAGGAGGGTACCAAATGTGCCCTTCAAAGCATTTCCAGTGGCTTGGGGAGGCTATCCCTCCCAAGCCTGTAACATATATTTCCAAAGGGAGAGGGTGTAACACCCCTCTCCCAAAGGAAATCCTTTGTTCTGCCTTCTGGGGCTTCAGCTTCTCAAGCTACAGGAGGGCAGAAACCTGTCTGACAAATGGCAGCAGCTGGGGCTGCCTTGAAAACCTCAGAAGGCTGTAATGGTAATACTGGGGGTCCTCTAAAAGCATTGGGATATGATTCCAACATATTCGATACCAAACATGTCTATTTTCGGAGTTACTCTTATGTAGCTGGACAAAGGTAGTGACCTATGTCCAGTACATGCGTAAAATGGTGTCCCAACACTCACGAAGTCTAGGAAAATGGTCCTCGAGGTCCTGGGGGCACCTCTGCTAGTGCAGGGGTGCCATCACACACAGGTACTCTACACCCTGCCCTCAGGGCTGGAGGGACTGCAATATGGGTGACATATAAGTGACCTGGTGCAGTGTAAATGGCAGTGAAAGGCTGCATGCACCTTTTCACACATGCAATGGCAGTCCTGTAGAAGCCTTTGCATGGGTTCCCTTTAGGTGGCAAAAGATGTGCTGCAGCCATAGGGATCCCCTGGAACCCAAATGCCCTGGGTATCTAGGTACCATATATTAGGGACTTATAAGGGGGCACCAGCATGCCAATTTTGGGTGAAATACTGGGTTACCAGTATGTAACAACAAAATTTTGAAGAGCGAAAGCATAATCACTGGGGTCCTGTTTAGCAGGATCCCAGTGAACACAGTCAAACACACTGACATCAGGCAGAAAATGGGGATAACCATGGCAAAAAGAGAGTACTTTCCTACAGGCAGGTACCTGCAACGTAATGCTGAACTAGTTTTCAGTGAAACAAAAAAACAAAGGGGCATTTTTACAAGAACGTGGTGCATCATAGATGATGTGCCACTTTTCTTGCGCCCTCTACCGGCACCTAACAACACCATGGTTGTGCCAAATTTACAATACAGGGTGCCATGGAGGTTGTTAGCACAAGAGTGTCAAGATTGTTGATGCTATTGTGGAAATTTGCTACACTAGCGTAAAAAATTTGATGCTAGTGCAGCAAAGCACAGAGAGACCCATTGAATATAATAGGTAGGTCATTTTAATGCTTGCTCTAAGCAGGTGTTAAGCTTGACAGAAAAAATGGCACAGTGAAAATTTGTCAATTTCACTGCGCCATTTTTGGGCCTCCGTGCGCATGAAGGCCCCCTTTGCATACATTATGCCTGACGCAGACATAATCTGGCACAACGGATTGTTAAGTGGAGCAGTGCAAGCATTATGCCACTTTGTGAATATAGCACGGCAGAAAAGACACCTTAGCTCTGCCTTGGCGTCAAACAAGTAACACTATGGCAGAGCTAATGTGGTGGAAGGGACTTTTAAATATGCCCCTAAAATTAGGACAAACCTAGAATTCTTGCCTGCCTAGCATGGGCCTTCCCTATGCAGGCCTCAGCTCCTTGTCCCAGTCTTTTTAGAAGTGGCCCTACTTTTCTCCAACTTGAGCTGCCCTGCCATGCCATGACTTTAGTCATTTGTTTCTAGGCCAAGTGGGAGTCAGGTGTTCTGCTGCTTCCTCTTCCCTCTAACAGTTAGCAGGAGGCCGACCACTTGATCCTTGGAAGGCCGTCCTTGTCCCTGGATATCAGTAGGAGTTACGAGTCTTTCGGTCTTCTTCTTCCACACAGGAACACTGTTCTTTCTCATCTTAACAATATTTACTTCACAAGTCAATAAATAGTATGAGGAGCTGCTTGGAAGAGATCTTGCGCAATAGCTAGTGATTGAACAATTCCCTACTCCCAATCCTGAATGCTATTTGTGAGAAATTAGGTTGTTGATTGAGTGGGGTGTAAACCCTACTCACGCAACAACCACAATCCCTGTCGAGGTGAGCCACCAAAGTCACTGAATAAATCTGTGCTTAACTCTCTGCTAGATTGGCCCAAAGCAGTAAGGTTTAACTTAGATGCAATGCATAAAATATTTATGCAGCACACAAACAGTAATAAAGTGAAAATACCACAACACCAAAAAAAATAGAGTAAAGTTAAATAAGTGATTTGACGTCAAGCTGACAAAAAAAGTAGAACTGGAGATATGCAATTTAAAAATTTTAAAGTAAGTATAATACTTAAAAGCACTGATAGTCATTACTGTAGCACGTAGATCCTGTTGGACATTGTGGATGGTAGATGCTGGAACTTCATGTTGGAAATCACTGCAGGCTGTTGCTGCTTTAACATAAAGTGGCGATTTCACATTGCTGGCCATCACGGGTGGTCGCTGTGGTGCAAAGAAGCAGGTTCACCACAGCTTTGCATTGCCAGTCATCGCCGGCGGCAAGATCTTGGCACAAAGAGGATCATTCACAGTCACGAAGAGCCTCAAACTTTAGGATTTCTCATTTTTGGTCAGGGGAATGCACTTAGATGCCAACCAAGGGTCTAGGACATGAGGAAGTACCTCTTGACTCATTGTAGCAGAGGTCAGCAGGACGCAAACAAGTACAGTAGTTGCATGTCCAGGCATGCCAGGTGCAGCAGGTCAGCTGGGCACTTGCAGGGAGTCCTCTTGAGCTAGTTCTGTCCCTGTAGCTCTGAACAGGAGGTCACTCAGCTGATACTTAGAGTCACTTTAGGTAGCCTGGGATCAAGGGAGCAGTTGTAGTCTTCCTTCTCAGACAGCAGGCAGGCCTCCAGCTGCAGGTAGTCCTCTGACAGGAAGGCTGTCCTTCTTATGTAGTATTGACAGGTTCAGGAGTGTACTGAACAGTTGGTCTAAGGGTCTAGTATTATAGCTGGCGCCAGCTTTGAAGTAGGAGAAACATCTATCCCCACATCTGGTTCTGGAATTTCCTTCCGACCCCTGCTCTGGTCCCAAGATATCTGGAGTCACACAAGCCTAGAGTGAGGTTTTTTGTGTGTGTGCTGAGGCATCTAGTTTGAAGTACAAGTGTGGCAGGTGACTTTGCTGCCCTTCTCATCTGGTCAGGGTAGCACATTCTGCCCCCCCTTTGTGATACTGTCTGGGAGGAATACACAAAGGCAAACTGCCAACCACACTTAGTCATGCGACCCAGGATACAGGCTGAAGTGCCCAAATGGCTAGGACAAAAAAAGTCAACTTTGTGAAAGTGATAATATCATATAATTGGACGTAAAACCCAACTTTACAATTAAAGAGGGTTGCAAATTACTATTCGTTTGAGTGTAAACATGACATATTTACTTGTGTCTAACCAAAGGTTAGCACTTATTGAATGTAATGAAGTAACCCAATGCTGTCCTATAGAAAAGGTAGGCCTTGCAGTTGTGAAAAACAATGGATTTGTACAACTTAAAAGTGCATGTCTAGCTTTTTAAATATGCTGAATCCTGCCCTGTGGCCAGTTCAGAGCTTATCCTAGAGGTGACTTCTATATACTGAAAAGGACAGTCTAGGCCTAGCAAATTGTTTATTTTGCCAGGTCGACATGGCAATTTTAAAACTGTACAAATGCTGCAAACGACAGGCCAGAGACTAGTTTGAAGGGTTACCCAAGTGGGTGGCACTAAGACTGCTGCAGGTCGACTAGTAGCATTTCCATAACAGGCCCTGGGAATATGCAGTTTCACTTTGCTAGGGACTGAATAATTATAACTTTAATGTGCCAACTGGGCGTAAGCCAATTTTATCATGTTTAGGGAAGTGACACAAGCACTTTAAAAGTGGTTAGCAGTGGTAAAGTGTGCAGAGTTCTAAGGACGACAAAAACTATTTCAGCAAAACAGGAGGAGTGAAGGCAACATGGTTGTGGAAACCAAGGCAAGGATATCAGGTCTAATTGTATGTATCAAAATACCATTCCAGCTCAGAAGTAGAATGAGACACCCCTTTCACATAGAACATTTTAAAGCTGGAAAGTGGGAGATTTGTAAAAATAAAAATCAGGAAATGTATTTTGCCACATATTCAAGAAGAGGCAATTTTAGGGGGGAGACAGTTAAAATAAAGCCATTTTTGGCTTTAAAAATCAGGAGTCCGCTGCATGAATCAGGTATATTGACTTGTATGCTTTCATGCCCCATACTAATTGTGATTCCAACCAGATCTCAAAATTAATTTCTCCAGCCAGAAAGGCTTTTCCACCTCACAAAATGGGTTTTTAAACAAAAAAGTAGTCCTGCTATGACAAACCCTGTTGTTTTATGGCAGTGGTTCCCAACCTTTTGAGTTCTGTGGACCCCCTCTTTACCACTACTGGAACCCGAGGACCCCCACTGAATAATTATTGGAATACAGGGACCCCCCCCCACTGAGTCATTACTGTAAGCTGGGCACATATTCTGTTAATATTATTTAATTCTCTAAGCAGTCGCGGACCCCCTGAGGAAGCTTCACAGACCCCCAGGGGTCCCCGGACCACAGTTTGGGAACCACTGTTTTATGGTGTGTCATAGCAAAATAGCTTAATATTCCTGGTGATTGATTCTTAACCACTTTCACTGCTAACCCCTTTACTGCTGTGGCTTTTCCACCCCACTGCTGAGCTCTTTTTTCAACAAAATGTATCCACACCAAATTGACATCTTTTTTTCAAACATTCTGGGGATTCTGAAGGTACCCCAGGGTTTGCAGATTCGCATAGGGGGAGCCAAGAAAATAGCCAACATATAGATACATTTTGTTTGTTAATTTTTTTGATTTTGGGTGATGGGAAAAGTGTTGTGTGATAACATATGTCATTAGTTTCTGAAATGGCATCAAAATGGTTTTCTGTGCTATGATCACCATCTCCCCAGCTTTCAGGAACAAGCAGAGATGTGTTAAAACAAAAACATTTTTACCACAGATTTGGCATTTCTATAGGTCACTTCTTCCTACTTGTTTTAATCTACTTGCAGTTTCTGATGGATACAGGTGAAAAACCCCTAGGTGGTCCCAGAAACACTATTCATTTCTGAAAAGTAGACAAAATTCTAAATTTAGTAAGGGGTAATTTTTTCTCAAAGAAACTAATAATTGAAGCAGAAAATGAAAATAAGTAAAAAAAAAAAAAAAAAAAGAAATTGTTTTCATTTTATATTTTTTGTCACAATGGTTGATGTACACCAGCAATATACTGTTGCATCCAGCAGCAACTTCTGGACACAAGAACAATAGGTGTGTAGGTTTTTCTAAAAACATATGATACTCAAAGTCAATAACTGAGCTGCAATATATAATGATTTCCATCTTGCAACCTGCATACTGAGTTTAGGAACTGTGGTCATTTGTACATATCAAAATTTGAGAATACCTCTATTATCAAGTGATTCAGTGGGCATTCTGCAAAATGTGTTCTTTCTTGTCCTTATATTTGGACTCTACAAATGCAGAAAAATCCAATTTCTTTATAACAAATGATCTACTATTCTGTATTCCCATGTCTGTCAATGATAATGGTTCCCTTTCTGTGAGGCTAGTCTGCCACACAAGATACATAACATCCTAAAGTGTGACCTGAAGACATTAAATTTCTCCCACCAAAACGCTTTCTTATGATGTAGGTACTTTCTGAAGTTGGACGGTAGTTTTTTCGCAACCCAAAGAAAACCTACAAAACCTAGACATTTCTGAAAAACAGACAATCAGGGTAGTCCAGGTTGGTATGATTGGGGTGCATACCAAGTTGTTTTCTTACTGATAATGTCTTGCAAGCCTCAAACTTTGTCTAAACATGCACCTTTTCCTTTAATTTCTGAGGTAATGCTTAGGAATCTGCAGGGATCCACACATTTCCAACCAACCAGTGTTTCCACGCCTCTCAATAAGAATTTTAAGCCACTTTAATGAACGGACCTACTACTGAGACAGGAAAGACCCTAAAAGTAAGATGGACACATCAAATTTTTACACTCAAAACCAAAACTTTTTTAAAGTGGATAATTGTAGAATTTGGCCTGAGCTCAGTCACCATGGAGGGAAACCTACCAACCTAGACATTTCTAACTTTTGACTTCACTGCAGGGCCAGCGGGCAGAAACAGTGTTTCCGCCCACCAGCCCTGCGGTGAAGAGGGCTTTAACATTTACGCTGACTCAGAATCGTGCTAGTGCCAATGTGGCAGTGCAGCGGGTGCAGCGTAATTTGGGCAGTGAAATGTGCAACGGGGCTGTGCATGGGGGCCTCTGCACTGCCCATGCCAAGTGCATGGACAGTGCAGGGGCCCCCATGGGACCCCTGGCACCCCCATTCCACCAGCTTTTCCACAGCAGTGTAAACCGCCATGGAAAGGCTTGCAGAATGGAACTCGTAATCCGGCGGCCAGCGCTGCTTGGGACCGCCAAGCTGGAGGTTGACTCCAGCCTGGTGGTGTGGGCGGTATTACTGCGGCTTTTCAGCTGCAGTCAGAATGTGGCGGATCGGACCGCCACTACCGCGGCTGTCCGATGGCCACCCCGAGTCTGGCGGTCTCAAGACCACCAGACTCGGAATGATCCCCCCCAAAGTTTAAACACATCTCCTAATAAAAATGCAACCCTCTTTGTGTGGGTGGGCCAGGCCGCTGTACGTAATATGGAGACATCAACATATCTTGTCAAAAAATAACAGGATTTGGCAGTGGGGCTGGCATTGCTGCATTTGAGTTCGGGCTCAGTTGCCACCCAGGAAAACCTACTAAACCCAGACATTTTTTTAAACTAGACACCCAGACAGTCAAAGGTTTTGTGCCGTGCTTGGATCCAATGATGTTTTCATTCCCACAATGCCCTACAAACTTCAAATGTTGCCTACCAGCACTCATTTTCCTCACATTTTTGTGAAAGAAACTAGGAGAAGGATTTTTTTCAATCCCTGTAATCTGCAAGGATCGACAAAATGTCTGCCACCCATTGTTCCCACACTAGCCTAATAAAATCCCTACCCAATTGGTGTGACTAAACCTAGTGCCTGCAACAGGAATAGATCAAACCAGGGACAATAAGAATCCTTTGATGTATTTGCATTGGCCATGGGTTGAATGCATGGCAAGCTTTACTCACCTGTTGTTTCTGGCACCGTCCAGTGCTATCTGTGATGTCAGCGCACCATGTAGTGCACTGATGTCACTGATGGGTGCTGGAGAACATTGGGGTCTAATGTGCAATCGATTCTACATCAGCCCCACAATGTTCACTTGGGGGGGATCTTGCCTTACCCTAAAACTTGGGACTTAGAATTATTTCCCAATTTTTTACCAGGAGAACCACCAAGAGTCCTGACATGACCAGTCAAGTTGATCTGCTGAGGTTTGATCACTGCTGGGATTGAGTTTGCTGCAGCTCCTACTATGTTCTTCTCCGCAGCAGCAAATCCATTTCAGCAGGGTTACCGTCAAGCTGAATCTGATGACTTCAAGCTCTCTTTGGCTACAGCCTGCAGCCTCTCCTGCTGAAGAAATCTGACTTCCAGAAATACTTCTAAGTCCGAATGCAAAAATCTTCACTTGACAGAACTGCTGCATCCAATCAATGTCGAGACCTGTTTGATTGTGAAATTTGACTTTTTCTTCCTCTGAGTTTTTCCTGCTTTAGTAGACGGCTTCATCAAGACTCATACTTCGGCTCCCTGTCTTTCAAAGTCCGAAGGTAGCTCTTTAAGTGGGACAAACCTGGTCCTCAGCATCTGACCTATGCTTATCACGGTCAGCCTTAGCTTTCACTTTAGTGCTGGTAAATCACAACCAAGTGCCCACGTTTGGAGCTTGACAAAATTGTTAGTGCTATCTTTCAATTGAACTGTTAAGGATTCAGAACTCCGGTTCTACCTATTGGATTTTTGTTGTTTTTAAAATATTCACAATTTTTCTAAATTGGGTTAGGATTTTTCAAGTGTTGTGTTTTCATTTTACTATTGTTTGAGTACTGCAGAAATACTTTACACATTGCCTTTAAGTTAAGACTGGCTGCTCAGTGCCATAGCTACCAGGGGGTTAGTTACAGGTTTATTTGGTAACTTTTGTACTTCACTCTGACAAGGATTCTAGTTATTATTTGAGGTAGATACTCACCCTCTTAACTAATACCCCCAATTTCTCACACTGTTGTCATAAATTGGATGATTTATTTGGAAAGGAGAAACCCATAAAACGCAATAACCGCACAGTGATTAATGGGTCATTACAATCACAGTCATGGCCAAAGTGGTGGTGCGACCTCTCTGGCAGTGGTCTGACCACCACATTATGACCGTGGTGGTTGCGCCACAGTCGGACTGCCAGCACTGCCAGTTTACCTACACAGGAGGGACTGGCAGTGCTGGCGGTCATAATCCGCAAGGGCAGCGCTTCAAGCAGCACCATCCGGGGATTACAACACCCCTCTCTGCCAGCTTTTACATGGCAGTAGCACCACCATGTAAAGGCCAGTGGAGATGTGGTGCAGGGGGCTCCAGGAGCAGTACAGGGGCCCCCATTGCCAAGACCGATTGTGCTGTTCACTGTCTGCATTGCAGACAGTGAACAGCACGACAGATGCTGTTGCTCCCTACGCACTGCAGCATTGCCGCCGGCTCAATTATGAGCTGGTGTCAACGTTGTAGGCTGTTCCCCCCTTTGCCAGCGAGCAGAAACACAGTAATAGGACCCTCTGGAAGGCGGCATCACTGTCGCCAACATGCCCACGGGAGTTTGGCGGATGGCCTTTTCCATCCAGCCAAACTCATAATGACCCCCTAAGTCTTTACACAAGCCTCAGAGAAACACTGCTCAACCTCTGGTAGGTATGCCACAAGCAGCAGACAATTTGCTAGAGCAATGCTTGTAAAGAGCAAGAAGTACCACCAATTTTAAAGTAAAGAACACAACTTAATACATTTCACAAACCAATTTAGAAAAATAGAGAAAAGCACCTTAGTCTCTGAAATGGAGTTCAAAATACTACAGTGGTGCAAGGTGCAAGGCTGGGGCCAGCGAGGGTCCTTCAGAATTAGGCTGATCATTGTTGAGTTGACACTGATAATGTTATTGGGCCAAAAGCGCAGAGTGGAAGAAAGCTGTTTTTCATTGCTGCTGAGGTCCCTTTGAAGCTGGGACTGATTCGCCTTCACTACCCACTTCAGGGATTTACCTTTATTGGAGTCACCTTTTTCGATTTTCAAAACCCTCCAAAGGAAAAAGGCAGGAAGCAATAGCCTGGCACGAGGCTGGAGAACTTTCCATTGACCCTGTTTCTGCAAAGCAAAGTGTTACAAGTGGTGCAAACCTAGTTTTCTGGCCCAACTTGGGTTCAATATACCAGGGCAATATTCAGTTCTATCCCCGGTTCTCTATCTGCTGGCAAAGTTTCTTCTGGTCACCCCTGGAGTCTCAAATCTCAGAGGAGGCACTTAGGTACTAGATCTCTATCCAGCCAGGGCGCCAGCAGGGTCCATTCATCTGTGGTCAGCTGGGCATTGCTAGAGTTAGGAGCCCTTCTGCTTATGAATTAGGAGTCCTTCTGCGTATGTCTCCCTGAAGCAGGCAGACAGGAGGTCAGCCACCTGCCCCTTGTAAAACAATTCCCTGAGCATCATGCAGAAGTGCTGCGTTGCATTACTTTTCATCATGTAGGTGTTACATGGGCTCCGCATGGACATTACTATGCATCCACTCATATATTTTGACGAATACCAAAACGTACAAGCTTGTAAATATGGGTTGCACCTAAATGGTGCACCTTGTCCTTGTTATTTCCTCTTTGGATTCTGCAGCACTCATACAAAGAGGAAATAGCCTCAAAGGATAATTTATGTGCAGGCAGGAAGGTACCCCTTCCTGAACACAAATTATTCTGACCACAACACAGGAACCCTTGTGCAGGGATGCAAGGGTAACTACATCGGGGATAGGGAGCCACAAGTGTGCATGTACTAGCGGAGCATGGAACTGTGCATGTCTTAGAAAATAAGGCTCTGTTCTGCTCTCTCTCTTTCACACAGTGCAGCACAGCAACTTCACTTACTGCGATGCATTGCGTGAAATATTAGTAAATAGCCCTGAGTGTCTTATTCACCTCAACACAATACACTTTGCAGTGTTTTAGCATGATGGTAGTAGACTTGTCACATTAACATAAACTAAACTAAGTGATTTAAGATGCTTCTTTACGTGTGAAATCAGAAAACTAGCTCCTCAGAAGCAAACGTATTCATTTCTGAAAGTCACTGTGTGCTTCTAAAATGCCTCTCTTTGAACACATACAACAAGAAAAATGGTAGTAAATGTGTTCCACATTCGTGTGTTAAAGCTGCAAATGTAAAAGATGACCTATTGTCAGAATTATACATTCACAATCATTCTGCCTCCAATCGATTGTTAGGATTGTAATGTTTGAGGGACTATTTTAAATCTAGACAATATACTCAGATATTACACATTGAATTCTTTATGTCATACATGACAAGTATACATAATGCAATCATTTTTATTTCTCCCTGTTCACCAGCCATTAGTTATTGTTAATTTTTATCCAAGTGTCAGGACACTTGTGTGAGTTTGATCTTATCATGGCTGCCTCTTGTTTTGTGAGCTACAGATATTCATTTAAGGCATCTGCACTCCATATCTCATTCTTCATTTACCGTCCATGTGCAGTGCCTATTAATCAATCAATCAAACTGCATTTACATAGTGCTGCTTCTCACCCGAGCGGTATGGGGATACAGGCGCCCATGAGCATGGCCCTCCTAAATGTATTGTGTCATGGATATTTATCAGGTGGTGCTCAGCATCAGGGTAGCATTTGTGGCACACAGTCATGCACCACAGGTATATATTCATGTAACTGCTTTGTTAGCTACTTGGGCTAGTACAACTGTTTCTTTTCTCTTTCTCTTCACCTTCCTGTGTCACAAGTGCACTGATTGGTATTGTATTGTATTGTATTAATATTTATATAGCGCTTACTACCCTTGACGAGGCGTCAAAGCGCTTTTCGGTGAGTAGCAAGCTACTCTGGAACCTAAGAGGAATTAGTGGTGGATTAGTATAGGGAAACATGAGTACAGTTTTAGTATTATTATGAGGTCATTTGAGCAGAGGATATGTGAGTTTGTTAGTTGGATTGACTAGAGTAATGGAGGGATAGAGGAGGGAAGAATCCAGGAGTGTTAATTGGGAGTTTATAGTAACAGGATGAGGCTTGGGGTGAGTAAAGGAGAGATGGAGGAGAAAAGAGTCTGTGGAGTGGGTTAGGGAGATCATAGTAGCAGGAGGAGTTTTGGGTTAGTCAAAGGTGAGATAAATGAGGGAGAGTTTAGTAGGGTTGTTTGTGAGATCATGGTAGTAAACTGAGGTTTGGGGTGAGCTAGATGCGGTAGAGGAGGGAAGAGCTCTGGCAGGGTTATTTTGGAGATTAAAGTAGTGGAGTGGGTTTGGGATGAGTCAGAGCGGGGATGAAGGATAGATTGATAGAGACATGACATATGGTGATGGGTAGACAAAGTAAAGCTTACAAGCGAGTACATTTATATTATTTTTTATTTATTTATTATTTTATTTATATGTATTTTTTTAATCATTAGTTTTATTTTTATTTAATTTATGTATTCATTATTTAATTTACTTATTTATGATTTGAATTTTATTTATAGATTTTATTTGATTTACTGTTATTTACTTTTTTTTCTAGTACAGTAGGACTAGAGCACTAAATAAATAGATATTCAAATACATAGTAAGGGACTATGGGGGTCATTACAACATTGGCGGGCGGCTTCTGCCCCCCGCCAAGCTGTAACCGCCATGTGGCCGCCAATGCGGCCGCACTCCCGCGGTGCCCATTACAACATCCCCGCTGGGCCGGCGGGCGCAAACCTAGTTTACGCCCGCCGGCCCAGCGGGGATGCGGCCGCAACATAGGTGCCGGCTCCTAATGGAGCAGTGAAAAGCTGCACGGGGCCCCCAGGGGCCCCAGGACTCCCCTTACCGCCAGCCTCTTCCTGGCGGTGCAAACCGCCAGAAACAGGCTGGCGGTAGGGAAGTCATAATCCCCAGGGCAGCGCTGCTTGCAGCGCCCCCCTGGCGGATTATCACCGCCGGGGCTAAAACGGCGGGAAACCGCGGTCGAAATACAGGTCTCCGTACAGCCAGTCAGTTGGTGGTACGGACACCACTTTAGCCCTGGCGGTCTCAGACCGCCAGGGTCGTAATGACCCCCTATATGTTCAATGAATATACTAATGAGTATGATATGGGAAGAAAAGTAGTATTGTATAAACACAGACTTTCAAGATCTGTAATATTTGAAGATAATTAATAAGTGTATTTTTCTAACATATATTTATCTTTCCTCAATTTTTGAATAGCGAAATTCTTATGATAATAAAACATTTGATCAGAGTGATATAAAACAAGATCAGAGATTCGTAAGTATCTAATATAACACCGTATCTAGAAGCTCTGCAATGAACATGTTAAGCATAGAATAACATACACATATATATGCATAAATACACACACACACACATATATATGTATGTATATATATATATATATATATATATATATATATATATATATATATCTCTATATATAGAGATATATATATATATATATATACACATATTTAACCGTTAGTAAGTATACCTTTGTTAAACAGGTTTATAGAGTATGTGTGTAATTTATTGTTATGACATAGTAGCGATACATGTTTCCTAAAGAACTATGCATATCTAGAATATACACATAATCATATTAAAAATATTTATCAACACAGGCTTATGCAGTCCATTGCTGTTTGAATAAGGTGGTTATGAAGGAAAGTGCCAACTCTTGAGTAGTCTTCTGAAGACAAGATAGTTATCTGTGGATCTTATATTTGGGGGTAATGATTGCCATAGTTTGGCTGCTTGAACGGAGAAGGATGTGCTGATGTTGCTCCTACAGGACGGATGTGTACCAACTACTCCCTCACTCACTTGTGTCTACTATCTAAAGTATCATGGAGCAAGCGAAGTATGTAAGGAAGGAAAGTGGGGGATTTATAGTGAAAAAGCTCTTCTTCTACATGTTGATAAGCATCTACAAGCTTTTCACATCCTCCATATAGAATGTTATGTACTTAATGTTAGACAACTATAGGGAGAAAGGCAACATGCTAGACAGCAATGTATGCTTCAGTAAGGATCAGTCTTCATTTACAAAGTCATCCTTGGAATTCCCTATCTGGGTATATACCTCATAAGGTGATTTGTCCTTCCCTTTCAGTAAAGTGTGGTATAGCATATGGCTATTAAATTGTCTTGTCAGCACAATGCAAGAAGGTGTAACACAGATATGTTAGTACTACAACTGAATTCATATTTACAAGATAGTTTATAGAAACTGTGATCTATGCTAGTACATGCCCTTGGCGAAAAGTTCTAGAAGTTCTTTTACCTTTATGAATTATGCCATGCATTGAGATGATAACTGAAAAGGCGATGTTCTAAAATATCCTAAGAATTAAAAGAAGCATATATAATCCAACATGGAACCAGTTTGTAATGCTGTAACGCCAGTTAAAAGTCTGCAGATGGCCCAGAGCTTCAGATACTGACTTCAAGTGCAAAGCTATAAAAAAAAGAACGAAAATCCAGGAGAGGAAGCATCCAAGCATCTCTACACTGCAAAGCATTATGAGATTCCAGAACACGTGACTCTCTGGTGTCTGAAGAACCTAAAATGATAGGGCTGTTTCCTGTTCAGAAGTCTCAAAGTCAAGCAGAAAGGTCCTGACTAATGCAGCTTTTACACCAAGCCCTACCTAAGAGATGGAGACATCCAAGAGCTGAGCCAGAGGACAGCAGGCAAGCTGAGTTGCAGAATGGATGTAGCTTTCGAACTGAGCCACACCTGAGATCCAGACAGTGAAGAGCATAACACTGTGGCTATGTGTCCTTCTTTCACCCTCTTCTCCAAATATTCTGGTCTATGCCCAGGCAGCAGACAGCAGGGGCATCCAGTGACTGTTTGAGATCCCAGGCCGCTAAGAAATAAATCAGCTGCAAACCAAGGGCTGGGCCCGGACAAGCCATGTCATTAAGAGGCATATTTATGAGCCCCTAGCGCCACCTTGCACCACATTTGTGGCATTTATTTTTACACAATTGTGGCGTTAAGGTGGCATTTCCCACATGTCATATTTACAAACTGGCGAAATGCTTGCATTCCGCAACTTTGTAACCCGTGCGCCATACTATGCCTTTGCCAGGCATAATGTATTCAAGGGGGGAGTTCCGGCACTGGGGGGCTTTTAAAATGACTATTTTTATCTGCATTTTTTAACGCCTGCTAAGTGAAGGCGTTAAAAAGAGGCTCCCATTGATTACAATGGGTCTCTGGGTGCTTTGCAGGATTAGCATCATAATTTGTGACGCTAGTCCTGCAAAGAGCCGGACTACCATAAAAAACTATGGCACTAGTCACCCAACTACCGACACGGTGCACCGTATAATAAATACTGCACTACCATGGTGGCAGTAAGGGGGAGCTAAGGGGCGCAGGAACTAGGTGCAGCTCCACTGTCCATAAATATGCCCGTAAGTGTCATAAGTGCATATTCAAGTGGCCGCCCACTGTTCAACAAAAACTGACAATTATATTCAAGAATTTCTTTGACTTATTAAACCACTTAAAATTGGTGCACTTTACATTACAAACCTTTACTTTTCACTCTTCACCTTTGCTGTTTCTATGCAGAGGGAATTTAGTGGTTGCTTTTACTCCAGCATTAATCCAGCTTACTTTTGACTCCATTTTCTCTCTCTCTCACTCTACCCCTTTCAAGCAGCATTAGCAATGAATTTGTATTGCCCTTCTATCTATTTTTCCATTGCATATGCTCTTTTTGTGCCTTAAGTACAAATAAATGCAATACCATCCTCTCTCAGCCCTGCTGTGTCCGGTTTATGGTTCGGCAAGGCTTTGTTTTTTGTTTTTTTGTTTTTAGTTTTTTTTATTTAGTGTAAGTCCCTTCAGTAGTTTTTGAGAAAGTAAGATTCAAAATGTGTAGATATCTGGACCTTGGTCCAAAAGTTAAAAAAAAAATACACTATTTGATTGTCTCAGAAGGTTTTCTCAGTGCTGGGCCCTGATTAGCTGGCGGCAACATGAAAAGAAATATTGCTGCGGCCACTGCAGGACTGTGTCAGGTAAAGGGGATTAAATACAGTACTGCCACAAAGCACAGCATTCTGCTGCTTCTGCGCTGTTTCCTCCCCATGAACCCTTGAATATGGTTAAAACGCACACACACACCTAGCGTTGCACAGACCTTGATTTTTACAGACAGGGCAGATTTGCTAAAGGAAAAAGACAGAAAGGTTTATCCGGAAAGACAGTTGCAGAGCGCCGCGCCTAATGCCTTTACAGTTCTGTCATAATGATACATATAGATGTGCAGACACAAGGCGTTATATCCGAGGGCCATGGAGTAGCCCTGCCGCGCTCACTGTAATATGATTTTGGATGCATGCATCTCTGTAAAACAAGCGATGGGGTATTAAACTGGACCCTGCCATGCTAAAGTATATAAGCCATGCAGTACTGACTTCCTTTTGGTTATACTCATGTTTAAATAGAGTGAGAGTAACTGTTCCCTAGACAAAGTCCACAATCTGGTCTTTTTTATCTTTAGGCGATGGAATGCTTTGGCAAGGAAGAATGACGTCACTCCAGGAACGAGGGTGCTTCATTCTGGAATAGCATTGCAACAATGTAATCAATACACCATTCATTTTTGGTTCTGCCCACCACAACGTAAAATATTCGACAGAGGGTTAGCGCACTCCAGCCACCGGACACTCAGATATATATCTCTTCCCTTGTGAGCATCCCCCTAAAAAGAGCGCACTTCAGTGTGAGGGCTGGGGAGGCAGTGTTATAACTTGCCATTTTGTTTCCATTAGTTCTATCATTTGCTTTTATTACTTTTGTTTTGTCATTCTTGTGTATTTAACCTATGCTTTCAGGTTACAGTAGTTCAAGACAATAGTGCATTTTCTGCACCTCAAAAAGAATCGTATTTTCCTGTGCTGCTCATAAAAATAGAAGAGGCTTCTATTCCTTTTCTACCTTCACTTCCATGTGAAAAAGCACATCTACTGTTGTGTAAAATTGTATTTGTTAAATAATTCTCAATAAATGTAATTGGGTCATATTTACGAGGGAAGTTGCATCACACTTGCATGCGTGATACAACTCCAAAATGCTATTTATGAAGCCACGCAAGGCCAACTGGTGTGGCCCTAAGTGGTGCAGTAAATCTGGCGTAAAGCAACGCAATGGAAATCACTGTGTTGTGTTACTCTGCACCAGGGAGGCATTTCATGAGTGTTGTGTGGGTGTCCCCATGCAACAGCCATGGATTTTAGCGCATTCCCACATTTGCCAGAAGTGGTACACCAGGGAGTGTGCCAAAATGCTACTCCTTCTCAAGTGAGACATAACGAGGAGAAATATCTTTATTTCTCCTACTTACTACCTCTTTCTTTGTGTGCTGCATCCTTCATTACACATACAAAAAGGAATATGCCTCAGGGTATTGTTTTTGTGCAGGAAGGTGTCCCTGCCTGCACAAAAACAACTCTACTTACAATGCAGGCACCCTTGCACCATGGTGCAAGGGTGCTTGCGTTGGCGCGAGGCAGGCAAAATGGCGCGTGTGCAGGGATAAAGACAGGAATGCTGCACATTCCTGCCCTTTCCCTGTGATGCAGCACAGCATGGTGACTCTGTTATAAATATGCCCCTTACTGCCCTTTAAAGTGCTTGATGAACAACAGGATCCAATGAGCAGGAATGTCCTCTGACAGGCTTTGTAAAGAGGCCCCCCCTTCATGTTCATCTTCATGAGTTTCTTCGCGTATTGGATAAAGTGCTGCAGACTCTTAGAACAGTTCATCTTTTCCAATAGTTTTAGAATAATTGCCCTTGGCAATAATTGAAAAACTTTAAATCAAATGAGGTGGAAATGGAAGGTGGAGAGAGTGGGTTTAAGCACTGGAAACATGTTGGTGACCAGATAAAAGTGTAGAACTCGCGCCTCCATTGTACAATCTCTAATCATTTTTGTGCTTGCACTATTGGTACTGTAAGACCACCAACACATCTGTGTCCAAGATACACCAGGTGCACTGTTAGGAGCAGCAGTGAAAGCTTCACAATGAAGCAAAAAACAGACTAGGTACAGGATTGGCATCAGCAGTAAACACTACAAGCACACATACCAACCCGCAGGTGAGGCACAGGCTCAGGACTGCAAGATTCCCTCACATGCAATTAGCATGTCCTTGCAAGGAAGCCGAACTGCATGCTTCCTTTAGTGCCAGGGCCGGGTCTAAGGTGGTGTGCCCAGTGCCACTGCACCGAGTGCTGACTTTGGATGGGGGATCTGTGTTTGCAAGTATATTATGGTTTTAAAAGCACTGCTACCTTGTCTCCAGCAGTTTTCAGGCAACAGTAACAATTTCAACATAACTCGGGTGAATTTTAGGTGATTAATGTTTTTCCTGGAGAGATATTGGAGTGAAAGTCTTGACCCTTCATAAGGTAGCGCAGAGGGGTAATATGCCTGCTGCAAAGAAGGACTACATGCGGATCGCAAAATGCATATAATGGGCATAGGTCAGTGGGCTACTACTTTTGTCAGAGAGATCCTTTTGTTGCTCGCAATTTATGAGTTAAAACCAAACATAGAACAGTGAGCAATGAACTGTCATCAAAGAGCTATATGCAAACAGCAAGGTATAGATTAGAGAGTTATGATTTTCCCCGTCTTCATTAATCAAATATTGCAAAAAGGGTTCCTTTGAGTAGAAATCAATCAATCAATTCTTATTATTGAAGAGAGCTCCCGACCATGGTGTTACGTTTTGAGGTCTGAGTTTGTGCGTCTCCAGATAAAGCACTCTTGAGAGATGCTGCCTACTAGTATGGATGACATGTGACTCCTACACATTGTAGCCCTCAGTGTTATGTAGCATTTCTTATTAACTGATTTACTCACTTATCATGATTGTCTCTGTGTAATGTGTGTGTGATGTAAAGTGCTCTGACACTACACTGGTCTGAGTGCCCAGTGCAACAAACATTGTCGCACCGGGCGCCACCAGCGCTAAAGCCGGCCCTGCATGGTGCTAGACAGCAACAGTGCAAGCTTCCTTCTCAAGCACAGAAGAAGCGCTACATGAGTACAAGCTGCCTGACTTCTTGGTACTAGGCAGCAATGGTGCATGCGTGCTACATTCACAGTGCAGGCTCTGTGTGGCAGAAAAGCTGCAAAGGCTTCTCGCTTGCAGCAACATGTTTGCAGCAGAACTACAGGCATTCCTCACGCAGAGAAGAGTTGCTGCGGGACAACAAACACGTGATCCCCATTCTCATGCACACAAGAGGCGCTGCATGGCATTAATGTTGCTAAATTGTTCCGCAAGAGCAGATCAGCTGCGCCAGGGCAGCTGGGTTGCAACCTTCCCGGACTGGTTTGCATGCTGCTACACAACGACACTTCCGGTTTCCGTCACATCCACACAGCAGCCCTACAATTCCCCCCCCCCAATATGCACAGAATGGGCGCGGCCTGCAGCAGCATCAAAGGCTTAAGGACTACAAGTAAGGAACATCCATAGGAGGCACAGAAAGAGGCAGATTGCACAGAGACATGACACAAATGGTGTGCACGCCTGCCTTAGCAAGTACCAGCAAATTAAAGTTACATTTGAGGTGCTCCCAGTGATTGTTCCACATTAACGTTTGCGGGGTGCTGGAAGGCGACGGCGTTGACAAGTGAAAAATAAATCTAATGGTGCTTCATGGAATGTGCCACAGACAATTAATTGCCCGTGTGTGTAAGCTTTGGCTGGGAAGTAAGAGCAGAGTATCTTTAGGGTTAGCATAGCATAGCATAGCATAGCATAAGTTGGAATCAAGCCTTGCAAACGTAATAAAAAGCATCTGATGACCCTGTCTGATGTGGTATCTACTGTGAGGGTTGTCGTACTGTTAGTACCCCGGGATGGTTTGCATTGATCTGATGACCCAGCCTGGAGAGGAGAGTGTACACCACCCGCGCACACAGTGTGGAAAAGGTCTCCATAAGACACTATTGTATTTAAATGAACAGCTATGCCAAACTCGATCCTCAAAACCAGTACTTTGCCTGAACTATATACACTTCTTGCTAAAACTAAATTGCAGCAAAATGTCACTGTTATCCGAAGCTAAAAAAAGGATTTAGCAGAATAAAGATGTATGCGCCCCTTGTTAATGATCCCTTTAATGATCAAAGTATGTGATGTTTTCACAAAACACATTAATTCTACAACTAAATAAATGACTGATGAGTAGCTCCGCGAAGACGTTCAATGCATTTTCACACTTATTAACTACCGCTATATCCTATTGCTCCATTCATCCTTCAAATGGTTAGCGCTCAACTAAGTGAGACTGAGTGAGCAGCTTAGGACAGTACAGCAAGCGGGAGGGATGTTTGGAGCCAAGCAGACTCCTGGATCCAGTGTACATACCCGAATGAGGCAAGGATTTGTAAACACATATAGAGACGCGCACGCGCAACCACTTACATACACGCACGTACAAACGTAAGAAAAGATAGGCGTTTTAATGTTTTATGCATCTGCAGCTAAAGAGCAAAAGACGTGTGGCAGACCCGCGCAACACCATCCACAAACTCACACAAGTAAAAAACAGAGGAGGTTCGAATATACAGAGAAAAATGCACCATGGTGCACCTACAATATTGAGATATGTAGCAGAAGAAGACATTATATTATTTCAGGATACACCTGGGCACTAGATAGGCACTAGGCAGGCTCCGTGATTCACACATTCATGAATAAGTGAAAGAGAAGCAACCATGGCACAAACGTGTGTGCTCACATGAATACCCCCGTTCCACAGACAATTAACCACTTTATTTGTGATTCCTAAACTTACTCTTCACAGTACTTTTGTCCCTTCATTTATGGAGCAGGCTGCAAGCTTACCGGGTCCTCACTCACCTGTGAATAAAACCAAAGGCACGTGTCTGAGCAGTAAACCCTCAGCAGAGCTGAAGACCAAGGAAGATGCATGTGCATCTGAAGAATGTACAGGCTGAGTCTGCTGATTAAATATCCTTTGATCGGGTCTAATCCTCTGAGGACCAGCACTGTCCAAACCCCACCTGGCAAACAAAGACACACACAGCAAATTAAGGGTCATTATCCACAGACAGCGACCATGGAAACCACATGCAAGGCAACCTGCTGTGAAGTAAACAACTCAGCAGGGGCTGGCTTTAACCAATGAGGCCCAAGATGTTATTATAGACTGACAATCAAAGTCTGCACGCCATTATTCTTGACATTTTGGTGTCATCTTGTTTATTAAATCTCACTTTATTTTTTAAATTCTTTTGATGATTTTTATTGTTTTGTATTTCGACTTTATGACTGCTTTAGTACTGCATAAATACTTTAAACATTGCCTCCTACTTTAGCCTGTCTGCTCTGTGCCCTGGATACCAGGGGGTTGAGCTCAGGTTTATTGGGTGACTTTAGTCGTTCACCCTCGAAAAGACTGAGAATAGTATTTGAGGTGGCTATTTAAACCCTTCAACTAATAACCCAATTGCTCACTTAGTGTGTCTCTTGTGTGAAGCCACTTATTTTGTCCTAGGTGATGACACCAGGATCTTAACAAATTTCAACCTATTTGTCCTTTACCATTTCTTGGAAAATACTTAGATCATCTCTTACCTTCCTTTGAAAAAATGCTCAAAAAGCTAGTTTTGCTCATCTTTGCTGGAAAAAGTACCACGTTGGATGTCTCCAGGCTAGTTGTCAACCAGCCATAAATCTAGAAATGATGGTTCTCTCAGTTTCAGCACTGCTGGGGCTCTGGTACTCTGAGAACTCTCAGCAGTATTAAATAGCATACACTACCCCATCTTGGAAGACTCTTTAGGAAAAGCTAGGGGAAGTCATTGAACTGATCATGTTGTTCCTGCTGGATGCAATTAGGTTATATCTCTACCTTTGTTGCGGCTTTCACTAGTAAATGCAAAGGGCCAATGTGCACGATTAGGGCCATGTGAGCCCCAAAGGATAAGGCTCCTTGAACAAAAAAATCTCAGGACAAAATTCAGTGTCAACACTGTAACAGTTTATCAAAAATTAGGAATGATTACAGAAAACAAAAAGTAGTTAGTTTGCCAGATTCACATCAGCATCAATAACGCATACAAATAAAGCCAATTGTGAGAAGTCATCACATAAGGAAATTAGCCAGAACCAGAATATAGTTCTGCAAACAAATCTATTCAGTATTTAAGTCAAGGGAGAGTCAAAATGTAAATTGGAGTACAATCTTACATAAAGGCTGCTCGGCATGAAAGGCAGGCAAGGGTCTGAAAATAAGTCAATAACAAACTGACATAGGGCCTGCTTGTTTCAAAAGCAAGGACAAAGTGTGGCAAATTTCAGAAAGGGTACATTTTATGACTTCAGAGAAGTTAAAACACACACACTCAACATAGTGTGAAATAGGATATTAGGGCTGTACTAGCAAAGATAAATAACATGAACCAATTAGCATTCTCGAAAATGTGCTATTTAAAATAAAATCCTCTAGAAAACACCTACATCATAATTATGTGTTGGACACCCCTTACCCTACAAACAAAGAAAATGACACTACACTACTGAATCAAACCAAACAATAAGCCATTTGGAAATGTAAGAAATACAGCTGTTGCCTGGGCAGCAGCAAGCCTTGAAAATAATGCCACTAGTGAAGCAAATCGTCTGGTATCTGGCTTTGTTCTTGAGGAACACAAATGAATATATTTTTAGTTAATACAAGAAAGCAACACAGTAAAATGAATCCAATTGCATATATTTAATGAAAAGGAAAACACATAAGAAAATTATGCATGTAGAAAGCTTATTCATTCAATATAAAAGCCACAATTTATTCAGCAACTTTAAAATGAATGTCAGTGCAGCAGACTGAGTTCCAGTAGATTAAAACAGGGGCCTAATTGCGCTAACTTAAACACACGTAAATAAACATTATTTCCTAATTAATAAAAACACTCTCTCCATTTGACTCCATGTCAAAAAAACAACTTTGTGGTGTCCCACAAGGGTCCATGTTGTCCCCACTGCTTTTCAATCTGTACATGCATCCCCTGGCCTCAATAATTCAGTGACTAAGATCTTGCTTTTATATGTATGCCGATGACACCCAAATCTTATTTGGCCTGTCTAATTCGGGGCAAAGTCAACCACTCCTCATAACACAAGGCAGCACCACTGAGTAGCAGTTCTGCAGAAATGCGCACCCGGATGTCAGTAGATTTCCTGGCATAAAACAAGCTGACCTTAACATATGCAACCACTGTCTTCTCCAGCAAAAGTGGTACACAATTTATTCCTTTACTTGGTACCATTTTCTCTTGAATAGGTTTTGCATGTTATGTTGCCTTCTCAAGTGCCAAGAAGCCTAATTTGAACATGCTCTTTAAATGAATAAAGATTAACATAAGTAACCCATCTCTCAAAGAGGTCAGTACAACAGATTCTGGGTCTTACCTAATAGGACTACTGCAGTGCACTGCAGCGCCATGTAGATTGATTTTTGCTTGCATTATGGCTACTACACGCCCCTTCTTTCCAGCACGAGATGTTAGCGAGAGAAACAAACACAGAAAGGAGCAAATGAAGGAAGTTCTTGATCAGGACGAAGAGCTGCTCCCTCTTGTCAGGAAATCAATAACCTTTTACCTCCAAGGTTCACAACTAGTGTCAAGAAAGTACAGAAATATCTCCCCACTCATGATACAAAATTGGAAACTATAATGCTGGGCCGGTGAAGGAGGGTGAAGTCACAATGTAAAACAAATGCCACTGCTGGGGCAAAGTGGGAAGAGCCAGAACACAAAGCACAGAAAGTCTAAACACCAGTCATAGCATTACACTTTGCCTGAGAACAGGGGTTGGTAGCTTCTTCACTCCTGTCAACTAGTACACTCCACGTATTTTCCCTGCCTTGTTTTTGTTTTGCTCCCTCTGGTGGTTATAGCAGCTCAAGTTTCCTTTCCTCCTATGGTCCCAGAGTCTTGTTTGCCATAATTCAAGAATTCCAACTCAACTATCGACGGTCCAAGTCACCCTGTCACCTGACATCTCTGCTATTGGAGATGAACCTTTATACTCATTTCCCAGACTGTATTATTGTCATCTGGAGACTAACCATGACCTTCCCATTTCCATACTCTGGTAAATCCATTCCTCTGATATTTGAAAACCAACTTGTGAGATAGTGGATTATTATTTGGGTGGATGGTGCTCTACAACAAGAAAAAATGATACTATTCTTGTTCGGTCCTGTAAAGGTTTCAATAATTTTTATCTGAGCTCAACCCCTGGTAGCTATGGCACAGAGCAGACAGGCTTGAATTAGCTTGTTGTTTTCCTGTAGCATTACTGCAGGTTAGCGAACTGACTCTTAGAGTTCATTTCTTTCTCCTGAAGGGTCCATCCTTCCTTTCAGGTCTCCTCACAGGTATCAACAACAGGTGTAGTACTTCTTTTTTCTACAGGTTCAGTAGTGTTCTTAATAGGATGCCCACCGGTTCCACAGGTATGCCTCACACTAGCCAGTGGGTGGGGGTGGGGGTAACTCATGGTCCCTCCCTAAGCAATTGTGGAAAAGGTCCAGGATTAATCCTACACACTTTTGCATTAGCTCATGTGAGCCCCATGGCAAACAATCCAATAATGCCCCTCTATACTTAAAACCAAGATGGCAGAACCTTTCTGTCCCTGTGCAGAGCTCCTGTGCCACACCAGTGTGGCCAGGGAAATGAGCAACCATTCTTCTGTGGTCACTTCAAACCAGATCTGGGGGCAGCTCTTCTCCCACTGGAATTAGTGCCTGTCTGACTGGGTATGCAAAAGAGAGGTAGGGACAAAGTGACTTTTTAAAGTATCTTTTCCAAAATATTTAATACAAATCTGACTTCATCTGTGAATTGGGCTTGTAATAAGTATTTACAAAAATCCAGGAATAAACTTTGCAGATGTTTCTTAGGTGAAAACACCATTATGAAATTTAAAATTGTTTCCTAGTGTTATCTTATGGAACATTTAAGCCTGGTACAATGAAAATAGCTTTTGGGGCCTTGTCACTATAACGACCTGTTTAACATTAAACATTTACACATCCTACTCTTAAATACTATCCACCCTGCCTTCAGGGCAGTATGGCCTTCATAGGAGTGATTTATTAATATTTTACAGGAGAGTTTAGGCCTACTTAACGGGGTTAGTTTGGCAGGTTGAATTTGCAGTTTTAGAACTGTACAGCCAGACTATGAAGGAAGTCCGACAGTCATATTTGCACCAGCACTGTAGTGAGTGACAGTTAACTTACATGACCTGGATATACTTTGTACCCAATGCTAGAGATTTATAGGTAAGTTCAAAATGCCATTTGGTAGTATACTAATTTAAAATATTTTTAGGAGTGAGAACACACACACTGGGCACTGGACAGCAGTACCCCAGTGTGCAGAGTCCAAAAAACAGCAATAAAATAAAACAAAAAGTGGGGTTCTCCTTGCAAACAGGGACATTTTCCACAACTATGTTATGGTATGCCATGTTCTGTTGTTGCGCTGTGATGTGCTACGCTGTAAAGTATTATGTTGTGTTGTGTTGTGTTGTTATGCTATTAAATTCTATGCTTTGTTATCTGAATGTGCGGACATGGCTTGTTTGGCGTGGAAGGCACAGGCACAGACTCTATTGGACTTCATACCCCTGGAACACAACAAGCCTAAGGAGTTGGGACCTGCTTTATTGTCGGGGAGCACATGAGCTCTTCTGGAAGCCAGCAGTGCGGAACACAGCTTGTTGGTTGTTTGGTGTGGAGGGCATGGACCCGTACTACATCGGACTACATTGCCAAGAACACAATCAGCTTAAGGAGGAGGGGCCTGCTTGATTATGTGGGGGCATAAAAGCTCTCCTAGAAGCTTGCGGTGTGGGATGCAGCGTGTTTGGTATTTGTTGTGGAGAGCAGGGACTCAGACCCCGTCACACTCCATTCCCCAGAAAACAAGTCCCCTAGGGAGGCGGGCCGGCTTAATTGTGTGCGAGCATATAAGCTCATCTCCATTGAGTGGGATATGACTTGTTTGGCATTTGGTGTGAAGGGCACAGACATGGACTCCATTAGACTTAATTGCCTAGAAAACAACTGGCCTAAGGAGGAAGATACTGCTTGATTGTGTGGGGCATAGACTCTCTGCTAGAAGCCTGTGGCCCGGGATGTGGCTGGTTTGGTGTGAAAGGCACAGACTCTACAGACTTATTGCCTCATTACGAATCTGGCAGTCCAAAGACTGCCAGACTCGCATTGACAGTCAAACGCCTCACGCGAGGTGGTACAACTGCCACATTACGACCCTGGTGGTCGAACTACAAGGGGACGGCCATCCCCGCCATGAACGTTGTTCCTGATGGACTGACAGCAGTCTGAATCGTGCTCAACCATGGCAGTGCTGAGTTCAGCACCACTGTGCTGAGCACAAGTCTCCTTTCTGCCAGCCTCTCCATGGTGGTCTCACCACTATGGAAAGGCTGGTGGAAAGGCTGTTGAGGGGCCACTGTACCCACTGTACAGACAGTGTACATTCTGATGGTGCTGGAGGCCCCCTCTATGCAACGGCATTGGCCCAGGCTCCATGAGGAGCCAAGGCCAATGCTGCTGCCGGGTTTCTGCTGGGTTGACTGGCGGAAACCTCTTATTTCAGAGGTTTTCGTCGGTCTGCCCCGTGGAAACCTCGTAATGGGCCCAGGGGCAGACAGCTAGCTCCACGGCGGTCTCCTCTCTGTGAGATTGGCGGTCGGCTTGTCTGACCTCCAAACTCGTAATGAGTACCTAAGTGTGTGGACATGGCTTGTTTGGTGTACAGGCACAGACTCCATTGGACTTCATTCTGCCGAACACAACCTTCCTAAGGAGTTGGGGCCTGTTTGATTGTTTGGAGGCATATGAGCTCTTTTAGAAGCCAACAAAACATAGCTTGTTTGTTGTTTGGTGTGGAGGGCATGGACCCAAATTCCATCGGACTACATTGCCAAGAACACAATCAGCCTAAGAAAGCGGGGCCTGGTTGATTGTATGGGGGCACAGAAGCTCTCATAGAGGCCCGCAGTGAAGGACATGCCCAGCCTTCTTCCTGGGTGAAGACCGGGCCAAGAGCAGTCCCGCCTGCACCTATCTGTGCCTGTGCGGCACTTGGCTGGAACCACCTCTTATGTCCTCCTCATGAAGTCATCTCCAGAAGGCTGATGGCTAAGCATAAATCTACCAACTCTGCATGTGCTCCTGCCAAGAACAGTACAATTGATACTTTTCTTGCATGTGCGGTTGGGGTCATCTTACAAAAAATTGAGTTGGTACATAGAAGGCTTTCCCTTGACAGCAATGCTCTGCCTTAATCCCTTGTCCCTTTATTGCATGTGATAATATCAGAGTCAACCGCGAGGCCAATCCTAGCCTTCAATGTATGGTGAACTGTAAGAGCAAAACTGCCAGTTTGCCTGGAGTTCAAGGCGCGTAGGTTCTCATTACCCTAATGAGACTACTGGATTTGGGTGGCAGAATCACCTGACCTGTGGGGGACTGAGTCTGAGCCCACACCATGTGAGACCTGTCAGCCTAATCCAGGTTTATTTCCGGCTAACTAGCAGTGCCTCATCTCCACCTTAGGGCGGGGGCATGACATAGATGACTCCTCAGGGAATTGTGGTCACTCAGATCTCATCCGTTTCTCTCAGTTACATTAGTCTCCCATGTTCAAGGACAATCAGAGGCAGAATATAGTTCAATAAAGTTTTATTGAAGTAACTGCATCTTAGATAGTAAAACATGTATTGCAATAACTAGGACTATGAAGCATAAAAGAAATACAATTGTGACAAGAAGAGTAACACACAGGAATACCCCCACCATACTGTCATTATGATTTATAGATATAATTCCTACTTAAACGATGTTAGAGCACAGCATGTTAAGCTCTAAGTCTGCCTTTCAGGTGCCCCCGTGGGAGGACATCATCCCTCATACCTGAGCAAGAGGCCTGTAGTCTAGATAGACACTGTTCCCATGTGGGTCTGGAAGCAGGTAATCTATGTAAGCAGCTGTAGCGAAGCAATCAGCAATCAGCATACAGTCTTGGTCATCTGGCTGAAATCTCCCTCTAACGTACATGGGTCAAAGTGGTGTTTTTATAATAAAATAAAACAAGTGATGTTCCAAGAAACAATCCTCACGTAAGAGTGTGTATGTTTCTGTGAACACTGGAGACAAAGCGTACCACTTTTGCCAGCAACCTATCGTACTGCAGCCTTGAGAAAAGCACAGAATGAAACAAATGTCTTGCTTAAGAACGCAGTGTTGACCTAGGTGAAGAACAGCTAGATAGAAAAAAATAAAACAAGACCGCAAATCTGGCTTTTGTTAAAATAATAAAATGTGCTGAATAAAATATATCTAGGTTAAAATGCACAGCGCCAGGCCTAGTATGCTAAAATATTGTGTGTAAAACTACAGCTAAAATGTCTACACAACAAAGGGGGTGAATACTTGTGCTGAATTGCTGAGTCCCCCTTTTTACGAGTCTTGTTTGGTTGAAGATGTATGCTCTAGGATAGTCTCACTGTTGAAAGAGATGTAACTCTCTGAAACCGCTAGGCTTGAGAGGATTGATTCCAAGCTTCTTGAGTTCGGTACAAGTGGAGATATTAGTATGCAGGGATGCTCCATTGCTTTACAGAATACACAGATTTTAGGTGATGCAAAACGTGGGCTACAGATGGGTTTCAGTGCATTTGTTGCTCGCACTTGCCCAACTCCCCCAGAGCAGTACCTGATATTGTGAAATCTATCCCAATGCAAGAGCTCTTGTACTTCGTGCCTTATGGCAAGGGATAGCTCAGACAGCATGTTAGGCAACAATCTACAGCATGTTTTATCTTCATTAAATTGTCTGAAGCACAGCCTTTTTATGTTGCCCACCCTATGACTTTCGTCGGAAGCATGTCGTTATGTGTTCATCCTAGCCAGGGTTCCACACCTGCCTGCTGACTTGATAGAGACTGAGGAACAACTAAAGCATAAAGGTGTTCATTGGCTAAAAAAGAAACAGAACTTCAGTGTAGTGAAAAGTTGGGTTGTTGGTTGAGGGAGTGAAAACCTACTCTAGCTATTAACACAATTCTTGTCAGGGCGAACCACAAAAAGCCACTAAAATAACTAGTGGTTCACCTTCTGGTAGCTTGAAACAAAAGCAGTCAGGCTTAACTTAGAGGCAATGTGCAAAGTATTTATGCAACACAAAAAAGTAATAAAGTCAAAACACAACACAACAAAAATCCCACAACATTATAGAAAATAGAGTAAAATTGGGTACATTGACACCAAAATTACAAAAATCCAATCAGTACAACCAGAAATACTCAATTTACAAAATTAGTATAGTGCCGAAAAACATAAGGTGCCACTCGTGATTATCTGGCCATGCAAGACTGGGCAAAAGTCACAAATTCAGAGTGACCACGATGGAAATTTGGTCGGATACAGAAACAAGGTTAGTCATACTGAGAAATTTACCGCCTACAGTCTAACACAATGAGTTTTGTTTGCAGTGGAGGAGGACGCAAGTTGCAAGGAGAGTACTGCCATGTAGGAAAACAGGCTTTTTGCAGGTTTCCTCCAACTTTTCGCCCCATTTGTGGACTTCTAGCTGCTGTTTTTTTGCTTTGAGAGTGAACTGAGGCCCACTGACTAGTTCTCAGTGGCAGTATTCTTTACTTTTCTAAAGCGTAATTTTGAATTGGATACCCCCGATTGGCATGCGCTGACTTACTTATAAGACCCTAGTATGTGGAACCCAGGTACCAAGGGCATGTAAGGCTGGCTGTCCACACAAGAGCTGCAGCACTGGTTGTGCCACTCTGCGTGTGACAAAGTGAAAACACGGCTTTCAGCTGCCATTGCAGACTGAAGAGGCTGTGCATGCACTGCACACACGACTTTGCCATTAACACTAATATCAAAGTCCACTAGTCCCTTAACTATATATGTAAGTCTCCTCTAAGGGAGGCCTATGAAGACCCATGGCAAGGAACTGCATATTGTTAAGATAGACATGTATTTTCTGATATGCTTATGCAGCAAAGCCATAAAGTGTTGGTTTTTGCTGAAGACAGTTAAATAGCCTTATACGGTAATTGCAGAGTTAACGGTTGGTATTCCAATGCATCTAACTTCTGAAAGAGACTACATAACCCTTTCATATAATGCATCAAATTAAAGAGGACATCAAATGCGACTCAATGGGACACTCAATATTAAGTCCACTTTAATGCTGGCTACGTTTGCGAAAGTTGCCATACTTTGACCCAGCTAGTCCAGTGGCTTCAGAGAGACAGGGGGATTGACACAGGTTTCTGCCCACCTGGGAAGACGTGGTAATGTTTCCCAGTTTGACAACAAAGGGTGTTGCTCCACTGGAGGTGAAACCCCAACCCACAATATGGGCTGCAAAGGGTGTCAGCCCAAAGCCAAGCATCAAACGGTAATGCCGCATTTGAAGGGCCACTGTCACAACACTCCCACGCAGGAATCCCTTTGTTCCCCTAGACAGGGTGGAGCTATTGCCGAAGGAGGGAAAATAAGTTTTAGACCCAGTTTTCCATTGGTGTGCTGCCCAGGGTAGCCACACTAACAGGAGAGGGCTACTGAGGTCCTCACACTCAACGAAGACTTCAGCAATGTTGGTTGTAGCACGCAAGAAGCGCTCTAGGATAACCAGATGCCACACATTACCAGAACTGTGTCACCAGGTAGGAGGGGACCTTCTAGCCCATCGGCTAGTGACCACGTTGTTTATGGGGCTGTAATGGGCACCTGAGACTTTAGTACTCACTGGATTTGGACCAAGGACAAGAAGAAGACTCATCTACTCCCATTGGAAGTGCACAAAGAGAGGTCCCAATGCCAGAGCAACTGCACCTGCTGTACTTTGGGCTAGTGGAGTTTGGACCTTATTCTACATGCCTGACTCAGGGGAAAAATGGTTCCCATCCCCAATCTGAACCAGAAACTCCAAGGGTCAGTTGGCTGACCCCCATGGAATGCTGGGCACAACAAAAGAACATCTGTGAATAGCCAGAAGTTGAACCCAAGTCTGCTGGACCTGCGGGTGTTGGTAGTGACTGAATTTGTCCATTGTAAGGGACACTAACCCCCACCAAATGTTTGCACCAGAACCAAGACAGTGCCTTGAGACCCTCACGGGTGAGTAGCCGCACTTTACAAATACTGATTGATTGACCAATTGTGTTTCAAGAACGAAAAGTCTGCCTCTGCAGCCCTTAGACCCCTGCATAGAGGACTTCATAGGGCCCTGAGATCTGTGGCCAGAGTCACCCCCACTCACCTGTGGACCAAGGACTGGACTTCACCCCGAGGACCGCACAGCATGTGGAGCATCCATTGAGCATTCTTAAGCCTTCATCCCTCAGCTTCAGAACAACTCCATGGAAGTCAATGGCGGTTGTCCAGTAAAGTTTGGAATTCGCTTCAAAGACGCTATTGTGGTCAAGTAACTCCTTAAATATTTCTTTCTAGACTCCTAGACTGCTGTCCTGTTGGATTTGGTCACCCAACTGGGGTCGGAGTAGCCAAACTCACTGTATCAAACGTTTAGAAAGTTTCAAAAGTTTGTAAAGTTTTGACTTGCCAAGGCTTGTTTGCGCTTGATGTTAAAGTTTTTAAATGCTTCAAAATTTCATATCTCCATAACCATCTGGTGGATTTTAGTCATCGAGGACTCTAAAAATTTCCAAAAATATGCTCTAGGTTTATAATTATTGTTGTGTCTCGTGTTTGGGGGCTTTCTTATTTCGTTGTTTGGTGGTGTTAAATGCTCTACAATTGAGTTGAGGGTTGAGCAAATAACTCTGAGTGGACCCAAACAGATAAATGCCGGTGTACTGCACAACAAGGACCCAATCATGCCATTTAGTGCACCCATTTTCTTACACACAGACTGTCGATGCTGTAGCACAAAGTGCAGATCTTGTGCTGCCGCTTGTCACTGGTGGTCATTGGAGCACGATGTTGGGTTCGCTGGAACTTCATGTGGGTGGTTGGCATGGGCAGCAAGGTTTTGGCATGAAACGGGCCCATACTCCATCGCTAAGAGCCCAAAACTTCATGAATTCTCATTTTCTTCAAGTAGACGCTCAACTGATGCCACACAAAGAGTCCTGGACCTGAGGGGCACATCTTGGGGATCAGGAATTCTCTCAATCATAGACCATCAGTACTCAGGTCGGTCCAGTTGCAGGTTCAGGCAGGTCCAGTGCAGCAGTTCAGCTGGCCAGTTGCAGGGCGGCCTCTGGAGTTAGTGGTGTCTCTGTGTCAGAAGGCTCTTACCTACGACTTGCACAGGAGCAGAACAACAACAGTTCCCCATGCCCCAACCCAAAACACCACCTGTTACCTAAATAATTTACAGGACAACAGAGGCACCCAAAGGGAAAAAGGGGATGGGGAGAAAAAGAAGAGACACCATGTCAACAGTGGGTTTCTTCTCCTGAAAGGTGTTTATATCTTCTATCTGCATTAGTATTGATGCTATAGCGAAGCCTTTCTTTTCGAGGTTAAGAAACTGCAAAAGAATACAAACATTTGTTATGATTCTTGTCTACTCTGCACTAACTACTGCTCAACTAATTTTATAACACAACTACTACATACCCAATCTGTCTAAGACTTTACTCCTCTTTTGATGTAGTGGGAATTGTACTCTTTTATGAATACTGATATATTTTTTCAAAACTGGACTTCTTCATTCACAATTGTACTATGACATTTACTGTTCATTTCCTTTTAATTCAGTTCAATTATCAATAAACAGTTCAATTATTTCTTGTCTTTTCCTTCCAGAGGAAGTACTTGCATGCACCATAATGGCGGAGAAGGCAGAGGTAGTCAACCGTTAATTTTCTCTTGTAGTATTTTAATTCTCATGAAATCAGCTTCAAAGTCTTTAATTTGTTATGTCTGAAAGTATTTTTTTTAGAGAGAGAAAATAAAAAATAAAGTAAGAGAGTAATTCTTAAAACTGCTGCTGGTAATTGTTTCCTGTTTTATTAAATTAGACTTGAATGGGGCTATTAAAAATGGAACACTACTCTCCAGCCTAGTGTTTCAGTTGAATGCTGTTCATACTATTGATGCAAAGGGATGACAAAATTCTTTAGATCACAGACTCTCTGATGAGACGCTACTCTGTTTATGAAAAGGCAGACTCAAGGGTCACCTGAGAGACTCCTTACCATGAACACGAGATTACAAAAACCTTCAACCACATGCAGATGCAACGCCACTACCCTCACTGAACTTTCACAACAGGGAACTCCAGAGAGTCTGCTCTCCCAGGAATTCACTTCAGTGAAGTGCACATTATTTAGCCAGCACGCGCTTCACATTTCATTCATGATTAAGGGAAGAACAATTAGTGCACTGTAATAAAAAAAACTGATCTGGCAGCAATCTTGAGATTCCAGCGCTGCTATCTGAGATTCCAATCATTGATTTTTGTTTCCATTCATTTCCTGTTTCTTGTTTTGGATGTCACTATGCTGGTCACTGTTGTGTTTTTAGTAGGGATCCTCCATAGAAACCTGACACTGTAGCTCAGAACACGAGATTTCAGCTGTCCCTTGGAATCACTTCAATCTGGGATGAAGGATAAGGGTTCGGTCTTGCTTCTCAGACACCAGCACAGACCGCAAGCAGGCAGGTAGTCCTCACAGGTCGAGGAATATTCTTAAGAGTGAGTCTAAGGGTTCCCATTTCAGATCTGGTGCCCACTTTGAAGTGGAGGAAACTTCTGGAGCTTCCCCCTAACAGAAGTGTCTGGAATTTACTGTCTCCCTGCCCTGGTCCCAGTCTATCTGGGGCACAATAGGCTAGGATAAAGTATTTTGTGTGTGAGTTGGACCAGTGCTTTTGAATTGCAAGTGTGGTAGGTGACAGCTCCAACCCCTTATCAAACCAGGATGGTCCATCCTGCCAACATCCAGATCCTCTTTTGTGATGTCTGAGAGGAATACACAGAGGCCAACTGTCAACTACACCTAGTCATGTGAAACAGGACCAGGCTGTAGGCATCAAAGGGTTGGATAAGAAAATGCCAAATTTCTAAAAGTGACATTTTCAGAATTGTATTCTAAATTCCAACCTTATCATTAAAGAGGGTTTACCTCACAATTTCTCAGACACAAAGCATGACATTCCTACCTGCTCCCACAGAAAGTTACATACAGTTTCATAGATACCAAACAAGAAAAGCTTACCAGGTCCCAAAAATGTTATCAATTATTAAATGTAATAAGGTTACCCAATGTTATCCTACGGGAGAGGTAGGCCTTGCAGCAGTGAAAAATGAATTTAAGAGTTGTTCATTATCAAGACATAGAAAACTTTGTACATGAAGAACCTTTTAAATACAATGCACCCTGCCCTAACTATTATTTAGGGCTTTCCTTAGGGGTAACATATGTATTAAAAATGAAGATTTAGGCCTGGCAAATGGTTAATTTTGCCAGGTTGATATATTGTTTTTAATTGTACACACATGCTGCAATAGCAGGTATTGGGCATGTTTCAAAAGACTACTTAAGTGGGTAGCACAATCACTGCTGTATATCTACTAGTAGCAATTCATTTACCAGCCCTAAGTACCTGTAGTACCATTTACTACATACTTACAGGTAAATCAAATGTGGCAATCGGGTGTAAGCCAAGTTCACAATGTTTAAAGGAGAGAGCAGAAGCACTTTAGCACTGGTCAGCAGTGGTAAATGTGTACAAAGTCCTAAGGCCAACAAAAATAGTTCAACAAAATATTAGAAGTGCAGGTGCAGGTGCAAAATGTTTGTGGGAAGATCACCCTATGTCTGACAGGTCTAACTCATGTTCCCCCTGCTGAAAGTGGGGAGAACTAGCTAACCTCCTGGGAGTTCTCATCATTAAGGGGGAAGAACCATCAGCATTAGTGTGGTCTGACCCAAGGAGGTGCCCTGCCTTAAAGTCCATTCCCTGTAGCAAAATGGACCTCCACTGCAATTGGAGATTCTCACCACTTGTCTGCAGTAGCCATCTGAAAGGCCTGTGGTCTGTCTGAACCCAGGAGTGAGTCCTAAACAGGTCTCAGATTCTTCAGAGTCCAGACCACAGCAAAAGCTACTCTTTCAATAGCACTTCACCTCTATTCCCTTCAGCTGATGAAGGCTACCTATTGGTCTAGGTCATCCTCACACAATTGTGCTATTATAGCCCTTATGCCATGCTCTGAAGCATCTGTCTGCATAATAAATTCCTGGGCTAAGTCAGGAGCCTTTAACGCTGGTGCTTTGCACATGGCCTCTTTGAGGGTGTCAAGGGCTTTCTGGCAGGGCTCCGTCTACATCTTCTTCTTGGCCTGCTGCTTGGAAGAGATATGAGTTAAGGTGGCAAAAATGGTGCCATAGCCCTTAACAAACCTCCTACAGTATCCGGTGAGGGCCCAGGAGGACCCTCACCTCAGCCTCAGTTTTACGGGTTTCCCAGACCAGGATGGTCTCAATGTTGGCCCAGAGGGTCTGCACCAGCAGGTGTCCCAGATATACCACTGAACCCTGCCATATCTGGCCCTTGCTGGCCTTGATAGTCTGGCCTGCCTGTTGCAGAGCATGACACACCTCTGGAGGTGGTACAAGTGGCCCTCTCAGCTTGAGCTGCAGACAGCTATGCATCCAGGTAGGCATCACTAAATGCCTCCACCCCTGCCAGGGCACTGTTAACCAACATCTGAATGTTGTCAGGGACAATTTTCAATCCAAATGGCATAACCTGAAATTGGAAGTGGCCCTCTGGAGTGGAAAATGCAGACCTCTCTTTGAGCCCCTCAGTAAAGGCAACCTGCTTGTAACCTGATGTCAAGTCAAAGGTACTCAGGAACTTAGCAACCTGCCTGTTGATGAGCTTGTCAGTTCGGGGGATGGGCTGCACATCAAACTTGGTGGCTGAGTTGAGCCTCTTATAATCCATGCAGAACTCGAGTTCTGGGGCAGTATGTGATGGGGCAGCCTTAAGTACCAGCACCACAGGACTAGACCCGGGACTTGTGTGCTCACCCCAATGCAAGCATTTTGTAGACTTTCTCCTTAGTACTGGCCCTCACTATGTCTGATAACCTGTAATTTTAGTTTTTTCACAGGCATATTGTCTCCAAAATGAATGTGACAGGTAAACACATGTGTAAGCCCAGGAGTAAGGGAGAGCAGGGAGCTAAACTGTCTCAGCGACTAGCCACTGCCCCTCTGCTGGTCTGTAGTCGCAGTAGGAGAGAGGTTGACACCATCTACTGAATCATCTTGCTCCTGGGAATATAGGAAATAACGGAGAGGTTCACTCTCCTCTTGCACCCTATCATCTGTCACCATGAGCATGGTGAGCTTGAACCTCTCATAGTGTGGTTTTAAACATGGAGCAGCTGTAAGGGGATCTGGGTGATCTTAAGGTTAACCATGCAGGTGATCACCTCTGTTCACTTCTTTACCTCTTAGGGCCAAGATCAGAGGTCCTGGAAGGCCCTCTGTTCAATGGGCTTCACAACCCACAGTTTTGGGGCAGTTTGAAACTCGACCAAGGTGGCCCTCTTGTGATATCAGTGCAGCTCTCTGGTCAAACCAGTGCTTTATGAATTCCTTGCTGGCATCTGAGATTCCAGAAGCCTTTTACCAGAACTTCTTCATATGGTTCCGGAGGGCCAGCATGTAGCTAACTGTATCCCGTGTGGTCTTCCTGGGAGCTTGCTTCCACTCCTTCTTATCCAGACTGAGAGGTCCCTAACATGAGCTCAGGCAGGTCCATAAGCATGCCCTTATTGAACCTCTCAGTAAGCCTATTTATTTGTAGTTGTTAGGTTGTAGAGAACTTGTAGGTTACCCCAAAACCATCCTAAATGGACTTCATGTATAAGTGAAAATCCCCATCAAGACCCTAGCAACTACAGGTACAGACCACAGAGGGATGGCATCTGGGTATCTAAAAGCATGGCCACCAAGGGGGCGTGGCCAAGTGCCTAAGATGGTGACGTATAACTCCACAGCTCCGGGTCCATAACTTATTCTCACCATCGGCTGCAATCTGCCCCGATACATTGTCACAGTGAAGTTCACACTACTAAGAGTGCAGATTAAACTGAAGACTGTGCGGTAGCTGCGCTGCTGCACCTCAGTGACTGTAGCGGGGCCATGTCAGGGCTGGGCCACGACATGTATTGTCCTGTTGCTGGACCCCCCCCCCAAACTACTCCCACCGTTGTGATCTCCTGATTGCCCTTCTGGACTTGTTTGGCCCCTGGCAACAAAGGAAATGCCTCGGAAGTGGCCCCACTGAACAGGTGAGAAGTGGGCCGGGCTGGAATCCAGAGTTGCGGATGGGAGCTGTGGCCTAGCTGTGGAGGTGCTGGGCTGGGCTTCTTGGGTGCCGGAGTGTGGTATGGACGTGAGCCCTGGCCCTGAGAGGCCCATTGATCTGCAGAAGGCTCCGGGAAGATATGATACCCAGATTGCCTTTCTGGACATGCCTGGCCCCCGGTGATGCAGCAAATGGCTATGGAGCAGCCCGGCTTAACATTGAGGTGAGGAGTGAGCCTGGCTGAGATCCAGAGTTGCAGAAGGGAGTTGAGGCCTAGCTGCACAGGTGCAGGGCTGCGCTTCTTAGAAGCTGGAGTTTGGGGTGGACGTGCGTCTTGCCTCTGAGAGGCCCACTGACCTGTGGAGGGCTCCGGAGGAGATAAGCCGCTGGCATCGGCCCAGGAGAAGGATGCTGGCCTGGCCCAGCAAGAAACAGCAGCCTAGTGAGTTGTGTGGAGCTCATGGCCCCACCAGGCAGCCCCATGAATACCACAACTGGACACCTTAAAGGACCGGCTGGAAACCGGCAAGGGGCCAGTCCTAGAGGTGCGGACAAACTAGATGAACAGTGCAGGCGCTGATCTGAGACACCTACCTTGAGCTAGTTTGCTGTCTGCGACAAGCACTGGCATCTGGATCCCACTTGGAACTGGAACTGTGACCTATGGAGGGCAACCACTTTGGATCGTTATTGCAGGAAGACCCTTCTGTACTAACCTGATTTGCTGTGAGGCTCCTGCCCGGGGGGCAAGAGCTCGGACGCAACGTAAAGCCACCCTAAGACCTACATTAGGACACTACTGGGAGGGCAGCTGAAGTGGGAGGCCCTCCCTGTGGTGATCACCTGATCTATGTTGGTTTCTGCATCGGATCGTCACCTTCACTTTCATTAAGGGGCGCACCAAACCCATCCCCCAAGGCTGGAAGACTGCCTGCGGGCACATTCCCCACCCTCGGAGGACTCAGTGGCCTCAACTCCTGCAGACTGCATTCTCCCCACGATGATGAGACCTCCAATAGACAATAGACAAATTAGACATCATATTTCAGGAAATATGTGACACCAGCGTGGCTATGGAATAGTAACTTGGTGTCCTTACCACGAATATCAGTCTGCTTAAGGACAATCAGCATAAACTTGCACACAGGGTCAAACTGACAGAACAAACATTAGCCACCTTAACTCCGGAACGTGAGAATCAGTAATAGCCCAGTTGCGTAAACAAGTGGAACAACTTCAAGAGCATGCAGAAGACGCAGAGGGCAGAGCACGCAGAAATACCATCCGCATAGTGGGATTGCCAAAGGGTGCTGAAGGCACCGAACCCACTCAATTCATTGAAACATGGTTGCAGTCACAGGTGGCTCCAAAAAGGCTGTCTGCAATCTTCACCTTGGAGCAGGCACATCGAGTACCCACCAGGAAGCCCATTCCAGGTACCCCTCTGAGGTCAATTGTGGCAAAAATGTTGAACTTCAGAGATATGCTACATCGTGCAGCACATGAACGTGTGTCACTCACCGTTGAGGGAGCAAGAGTGTCCATATACCCGTATTACATAGTGGCGGTGCAATGACAGAGGGCCTCCTTTCAGGAAGTGAAGCATCAGCTCAGAACCATTGGTCTTGTGTATGCACTGATATTTCCAGACAAGCTAAAAATCCTACATGAACGGCGCTCTAATTTTTTGGATTCACCAGCAGTGACCAGAGAGTGGCTGGACCAGAATTTCCAGGGATCGCAGGCTGGACAGCTGAATGAGACTCCACCTCTGACCACTCACCGACCGGCCTGGCGTAAACATAGTGGGGCTGGCGCTGGGGCAGATACAAGAGGGGCACCATCCCCACAACAGGCCTGAGAGCCAACTCGAGACTATTTAACTATTCAACTAGCAACAGCCCTGCATAATCCCGAACAAGAGTCCAGCACTGCATCATCCCTGGCTGTTGACTCAGGCACCGACACTGAGGGCAGCACAGCCCTATTCCCAGTCATAACACCACAGACAGCCAATGACTTACGGGGGCTTGTACTATGGAGGTGCCCGGCTGCAGGCTCCCTAAACAAATTTAATGGCTCCGTACTTTGCGGGAAAGTGGGGCTCCACTCATACCAATACCAAAACCAATACTATTAAACTGAGTGCTGTGTAATGTTCTGCATATTATCCAATAGCCTAATAATTGTTACTTAATACTCGCATGTGTAATTCTCATGTTATCCACCTTGGTATCAGGGATCGGTATGTGACCATTTAGTTACAGATAGGGCCCAGGTCTGCACCTACCTCCAATAGAGAGGTAGCAACCCCAACACATTGACACTGTGTGGCCCAGCGCAAGGGCAGCACTACCCTGTTAGCATAAGCTTAAGAATCTCTATGTCAGTTAATTCTGCTATATATGGTTAAATGGTTGAACAAAGTTTATACGCTGGACCTTGTATTGGAAATATCGGTTGTTGTTATGCTTCTGTCGTTGATGGGTTACCGGTGGAACACACAATGTTCACTGAGGGAGGCATTGACTCGCTTATTGTACATTTGTCGCAATGGCTACAATCCCTAAATCTTACAGTATAATCACCTGGAATGTTAGGGGGCTGGGATCAGTCTATAAATGTCATAGGGTCCTGGCACAGTTGCATCGGCATTGAGCACACATGGCCTTCTGACAGGAAACACACCTTATCACACCAGAAGCCCTTAAGTTGCAGTGGAAATGGAGAGGACAGCTATTCCATGCCTCCTACTCTGCTTTTGCTCATGGGGCTGCCATATGGATATGGGCGAGAGTCCCATTATTGGCCCAAGACACTAAAATTGATACTCAAGGTAGATATGTGCTATTACGGGGCCTACTTGTTGGTGAGCAAGTAGTGGTGGGATGTCTATACGTACCGAACCAAGTATTCCTTTCCCGCCTGCCTACATTGTTATCGGAATGAGCCTATCTCCCTTGGGTGTTGGGAAGGGATTCCAATGCAGTTCTTGATGTTAATATGGATCACTCACATCCACCCCAGCTGAACACTGCTCCGATTTGGCAGGCCAGGGTACTGCGACAGTGGGCCGAGGGGTGGGGCCTATAAGACGTATGGCGCAACCACAACGTAAACTCCAAAGAATATTTATTCTACTCTCCCCCACACATGCTCCATTCCCACCTGGACCAGTTTCTGTGCACCTCCCAACTGCAACCCCATACAGCTCATGCTACATACTTAGGTAAAACACTGTTAGACCACAAGCCTCTTGAAATTACACTCTTGTGCGGATGAAACCTACGTGGCGTCTCCAACTCACGTTACTAGAAAACTCAGTATATCGGGAGACACTGGTCACAACTATTGATGCTTATTTCTCAGAGAACACGGGCACAGCCTCCTCCCCAGTGGTTGAGTAGGAGGCCTTCAAGGTGGTGTCCACACTTGCGAGCGTACAGGGGGAAGTACTGAAGACAAATTGGGCGCTATGGAGCAGGTGACAGCATGTGGTGAAACAGATGACACTCAATTACAATCAGCTCGAGTCCGCCATGAGGAACTCCTTGAGCACCTCAGGGTCATTGACTATAGGTCCTACACTTAAATATTCCACACAGAAGCAGACAAACCTGGTGCCCTCCTTGCTAGATTAATTAAGCCACAACAATCACCAACACTTATTATACACTCCCTACACCTGGGCATGGTAGATACACAAAACGGCATTAATGAGGCCTTCCGTCACAGGTATGCCGACCTATATGCAGCACCACCACCTACTGCATTAGCCACCATATACTAATTTCTCTGTCAAAGTACACTCCCCCAAGTGACAGGGGCTGAGAGGGAAATGCTGAGGACCCCAGTTGTGGCAACCGAGATCTGGTAAGCGGTCAGAGAGTTGGCTCACAACAAAACCCTGTGTTCTGATGGACTTCCTGTGGAGTTTTATTCCACATATGCCATGCGTCAGCTCCCCCATCTTGAGCAATTGAATACAGTTCACTAGAGAAGGGAATGCTTCCTGCTTCGACCCGGAAAATGGTAGTGACCTCAAGCCTTAAACTTAATAGGCCCCCTGCTGGGATGTCCTTTTATAGACCCATGTCTTTCGTAAATACTTTATATAAACTCCTTAGTTTAGCGACACAGATATTGGCCCTCATTTTGAGAATGGTAGTAAATGCCGCCTACCGCTGCGACAACGGCCGCAAAATACCGTCGCCGTGGCTAACATCCGTCCACCAAAATATGACCACAGCCGGATTTCCCCAACAAGAAGGGCAGAAATCCGGCTGTGGCCATACTGGCGGATGGTGTTAAGGTGGCACTGCTACGACCAGCAGCGCCACACCAGTAGACCGCCACCAGCCATATTATGACAAATAATACGACCTGGCGGTGTTCTGCTGGTGGGCGCTGCTGGCGGTAGCAACGCCCCGTCCCCAGCCAGAAGACCCCCTGGATGCAAGTTGGGATTCCGACAGGGGAGGGGGGTAGGGGTGTTGTGTGTGTGGGGGTGAGTGTATGCGTGTGTGAATGCGAATGTGTGTGTAATGTTGTTTGCGTGTGTGTGTGCATGTGTGAGAATTTGTCTATGAATGGAAATATGAATGCGTGTCTGCGTGTCAGTGTGAATGTGGTACGGATGTGTGCATGAATGAATGGATGAAAGCATGTATGAATGCCTGTATGCCTGTGCGAGTGAGTCTGTGTATGTGTGCCTGCGAGTATGCAAGTATGGGGGGTGGGGGATTGGAAGGGGGAGCATGGATGGAGGGGCATGGGGGGCATCTGGGGGGAGTTGGGGGGGTGGGTGGGCCTCCTACCAGTGACAGGGAAGGAATTCCCTGTCACTGGTAGGGCCTACCACCATGGTTTTTGTGGCGTTAAGAACCCCACAAAAACCATGGCGGTAGGCAGGGTCCAAATGCCGCCGGTCGTACATTAGCGGCCGTCGGACTGGAGATTGTTATCTCTGGCCCTGCGGCTGCTACCGCCATGGCAGTCGGTGTGGTATATTCAATGTCATAATGTGACGGTATGTACTGCCAGCCTGTTAGCGGTTCTATCGCCACATTATCACCGACCACCGGGGTCATAATGACCCCCATTATCTCAATTCTCAGATCTTTCCAGGCTCCAAATTAATACAGACAAATTCTACGTATATTCCTTTGGTGACACTTTCCGAGAACTGTTGATTCAGCTTGGACCCATGATCATTTTTGCAGCATCCATATCTTTCCAGTATCTTGGCATCCGTATATACCACAATCATACGGACTTGTTGGAAGGCAATCTAAAGCAGGCAATTACAGCACTCTGGTCTCAAGTAGATTTTTGAACCACTTTACCCCTTTCAGTATCTGTTAGGGTTGCATTAGCAAAAATGGTGGTATTACCACACATGTTATACTATTTTGTTAATTTGCCGCTTCTGATACCAACTCGGGTATTCCACTTGTTAAATTCCATGTTGATTGACTTTATCTGAGGGAAAGGCCGCCGCCGAATCAGCCTGTCTAAGTCGCAGTTGCCACCTGACAAGGGAGGTCTGGGGGCCTCAGATCTTAAGGCCTATTGCATAGCGGGACAATTGCAATGGTTATCTTACTGGCTGGCTATTGCATAGCGGGACAATTGCAATGGTCATCTTACTGGCTGGCTAGCCATAATCTGGGAGAAATCAATTACTAGGACGCAATGCTGAGGAGGAGCTTGCTATACTGATTGTTGTGACCAAACCCCAATAAGACACCTACAAGTGCTACTTTGCTGCTACATATTGCCTTAGCATATTGGAAACTGGCGATGAGATATAAAGCCTCATTTGTCCCATATACACAGAATGTACCTCTTTGCAGACTTCCCACTCTCTCAGGTACTACAACAACTACCATGCTCTGGGTCTGAGGACAACAGGGAGTCAGTTCCCCTGGAGACCTGTTTGGAAACGGCATGTTTATGCCACAGTCATAATTTGTGCAGGCTCCTGGCTTGCCAGAGACTCTCTTCTTAACCCATGCTAAAATATTAGCCTATGTTCGGACTCACTGGGCACTGGACGGCTCAGAGCCAGCATCATATGAACTCCTTCAGGCTCTTCAGACAATGGGACACAGTAGGCACCTTACGCGATGGCTGTATAAGGAACTGTGTGCATCTCAACATACAGTTAGATTTGCTTAAAACAAAATGGACCAATGACATTGGGCAGGACAGACATTACACCTACGGAATGAACCTTTCTTCTTCAATACTCAAAAAAAGATATCCCGTAATTCTAGATTTAAGCTGATACAATTCTTCCTCTTTCATCAAGCCTATCTTACACCACATAGACTCAACACGATATACCCCTCAATGCCTTCAATGTCATACTCATCATGCTAACCTCATCCATATGGTTTGGATGTGCCCTTCCCAGTACTGGTCCGGCATAAGGGCATCTTCAACAGACCTCACAGGTGTCAATATGGGATAACACCAGATCACTTTCTATTCTGTCTATACCCTAGACCCCAAGGCTCTATAGTGACTTCACGCTTTGTGGACCTGGCTACACTCTTAGCGAAGCAGCAGTTGACCAGGCATTGGAATTATTTCCAGGAGAGAAGAGGTGCTGCGCTGGGGCCAGGCCAAGAGCCTGGTGCTCCGCCATGAAAAGTATAGTGGGCTACAACAGAAACTGATATCATTAGAGTGGGATGATTTGTTAGAGGAATTTTGGGCGCAGAGCGAGACCGAGGAGTTAAAAAGCTGAGGGTTGACATACCTTTTACGATACGCCCTATGCCTGTGAGATGGTTCTGATTCCCAACCCTTTATCTACCTGGGCCCAGGCCCCTCCCATCCTCACCCTTCACCCCCCCACATCAATAAGCTGTTGCCATGTAGGTAGCCCTACATAGTCCTTGACTTGAATGCAAGCCCTGGACCAAACATTAATTACATGTCCGTGGCACTAACAGGAATTGCAATAGTTAATTAGTTGCCAATTAGATTGACAGAAGTTCGTTTTTGAGGGTGGGTGGGAATGGGATGGTATTACATATCATAACATTGTTGTTTGATAACTTAACCGTACAAGCAATATAGACTGTATTATCTACCAACTATTATGTACACCAACATATCTGTCTATATAATTGAAATGGAAACATTTATGAAAATGCCCCCAAAAAAAGCATGACCCATCAAAAACGGGATAAACCTCTTGCTCAAGGCAGTTTTGGGTTTCTCTGGCCCAATAATGTTGATCTCCGCCCTTTCAAAAGCAGTGGCAATGACTGTAAAGGGCTTCCGCAATGGCCGTCAGGTGGGACATGATCTGTGAAGTGTACCTGAGGCTGTCTTCATCTGGGGACAAAAAACTGGGTGACAAGCCTGGAAAAGGTCTTGTCCTGTCCCAGATGTCCTGCAAGGGGTATATCCTGAACATGTCTGAGTAGGAAGACCCTATAGCACTGGGGGACCACCAGCAGCTGGGTTGCCCCAGGCTCAGCAGCCCTAGGCTCGCTATATAAGAGGTCATACTCACAACAAAGGAGGTGATCTCCAGAGGTGTCACCAACTGCCTGGGCCTCATCTTGGCATTTCAATACCGATAGAGTTGGGCATTCTTTCTGTACCTTAAAGAATTCCTAACTGGTGGGCCCACCCTCAAAGTGCTATCCAGCCAGTTTACACAAGTATCCCAGGGCTGCAATGTCCTGCCTGGTAGGCTCCAATGCAGCCTCTTCAGGTACCCCTTTTACTTAGTCTGCAAGAGTAGCAGAGCTGGTTTCCAATGCCCAATGTCCTTCTCTTCTTGTCGGAGACCTGGGCCATTTTTCAAGGCTTCAGGCCTACTTTAGTCCCGTCCTGGGAAACAACGGACTATGGTCATGCAGACCCACTCGGAGAACACTAACATCTCCAGATGTGACCTGAGGTCCACTTTCTTACAGACAGTGTGCTCCAGGTTGTTGATTTAAAGGCAATTCACAGCCTTCTAGCGACATCACCCAAAACAAAATATACCTAAACAGCCCTACCAGGGCATTTTGGGGCACTCTCTTTTTTAATTTGTTTTTGGGTGTCCCGATCCTGCTAGGGACACCTCTATAAAGGGCAATAGGAGGAGACCCAGGCCCCACCCAGCCCTCATGCCGACCGTGGCCCCACTGGCTCCCTACTCATGCAGGAGCCGGCATTGTCACTTCAAAAAAAATAATAATAGTGATGTGACCCAGTGCCCACCTGGGGCATGCCGCAACTAGTCCCTGTTAGACCTGGCATCCTTGGCATGGTTTCCCCTGTCTTTTTTGCCTATGCTTCCCATGTTTTGACTGTGTGATGGACTCTGTTTTTGCTGGTTTTGGTACTCTGGCCACTTTACCACTGCTGACCAGTGCTAATGTGCAAGTGCTCCCTGTGTAAATTGTATGTGTAGTTGACTTTACAATGATTGGCATATTTGATTTACTAGTAAGTCCCTAGTAAAGTCCACTGGAGGTGTCCAGGGTCAGTAAAATCAAATACTACTAGTGGGCCTGCAGCACTGGTTGTGCCACCCATATGAGTAGCCCTGTACACATGGCTCAGACCTGCCACTGCAGTGTCTGTGTGTGCAGTTTTAAACTATCAATTCAACCTGGAAAATGTAGCCACTTGCCAGGACCAAACCTTCCTTTTTTATACATGTAAGGCACCCCTACGGTAGGCCCTAGGTAGCCCCATGGACAGAGTGCAGTGTATATTAAAGGTAGGATATGTAGTGATGTGTTCCAAATTAGTTTTTTACTGTTGCAAGGCCTATCTCTCTCATAGGTTAACATGGGGCTGCCTTTAAATACATTTTAAGTGCAGTTTCCCTTTGAGAGCAGATGTAAATTTGGAGTTTGGGGTCTCGGAACTCACAATTTAAAAATATAACTTTTAGTAAAGTTGTTTTTTAATTTGTCAGTTTGAAAATGCCAATTTTAGAAAGTGGCCATTTTCTTGCTTAAACCATTCTGTGACTCTGCCTGCTTGTGTATTTCCTGTTTGGGTCAGACTGACAGTTGGGCTGTTTGTGAATCTCCACTAGACAGTGACACAAAGGAAGCTGGGGTGTATCTTGCATATCCTGATGGGCCATCTGTGCTAGAGTGGAAGGGGGAGTGGTCATTTACACCTGAAAGATATGTCCTGCCCTCACACAATGCAGTCTCCAACCCCCCTGTGTGAGTCTGGAGCAAGGCCTGGGCAAGGCAGGATCTTGTGAACCACAGAGACTTTCCTTTGAAGTTTTCCTACTTCAAAGGCAGAAAGGGCTATAACCAGTGGACCCAAAATCCCAGATTTTCAGATTACTTCTGAAACCAAATGGAACCTCTCCCAAGGAGAAGAGCTGAAGAGCTGAAAGGGGAGTACTGCCTCTTTGCTTGTGACTGTGCTTTGCTGGCTTGGCCTGCAGTTGTTGCTTCTGCCTGAAAGAGGACAAAGACTGGACTTTGTGGTATATTCCTGCTTGTGAAGAATCTTCAAGGGCTTGGACTGAGCTTGCCTCCTGTTTTCAACTCTCAGGGCCATCAAAGACTTTCTCTGCCAGCACCTGGACTCTCTGATGAGACTCCTGCCCTGCCAAGTGGTGCCCTATCCAGTCCCTGGTCCCTTGAAAGGTGAAGCTGGTAGAAAAAGGACTGAAATCCACGCACAGGAAGCCGTGCGGGGAAAATTATGACACACCACCTGCACCGCGGCTATAAAAAGGACACGCCACCTGCCTTGTGGCTGAAATCGACGCACCACCTGCATTGTGGCTGGGAAATCGATGCATTGCCTGCATTGCGGCTGAAGAAATGACGCTACACCCGCTTGCGGCTGCTGAAAAAAATGCAAACCACACGATTTTCCGTCACTGTGCGGCCAGATTTCACACGCATCAGCGCTGGGTGTCAAAATCAACATGAACCTGAGCAGATCCAAGGTGCCCCGTTAGGAAATCGACACATTGCTCCTTTGCAGGGGTGAAAAATTACTCATCCCCTATGCGAGTGGAGAAGAAACAATGTGCGGTCTCACTTGCGAGGAAGGGACTGACGCATCGCTGACTTTTTTGATGCACGCTCGCCCATGCAGCTTTATTTTTTACGCAAACCAGGTACTTTTTGCAATAACAATGTTCCCATCATTTTCTAGTATTTTGAAAATTCATAACTTTACTTGTGTATCTTGGATTTTTGTCGTTTCGGTCTTGATTGATTTAGATAAGTATTGGTTATTTTTCAAAAATGCTGTGGTGTCCATTTTGTAGTGTTTTCATTGTGTGACTGTGGGGATCATTCTGACCCCGGCGGGCGGCGGTTGCCGCCCGCCTGGCGGGAACCGCCATTTGGCCCCACCGCGGTCAAAAGACCGCTGGTGCCATTCTGACCTTCCCGCCGGCCCAGCGGGAAGGAGCCCTGCAACACAGAAGCCGGCTCCGAATGGAGCCGGCGGTGTTGCGGGGCTGCGATGGGTGCAGTTGCACCCGTCGCGCTTTTCACTGTCTGCTAAGCAGACAGTGAAAAGCTTAATGGGGCCCTGTTAGGGGGCCCCTGCACTGCCCATGCCAGTGGCATGGGCAGTGCAGGGGCCCCCAGGGGCCCCTAGACACCCGTTACCGTCAGCCTCTTCCTGGCGATGACAACCGCCAGAAACAGGCTGGTGGTAAGGGGGTCAGAATCCCCATGGCGGCGCTGCTTGCAGCGCCGCCATGGCGGATTCGCCCAGCTGGGGGTAAACCGGCGGGAAACCGCCAGCCCCGGTTTTCTGACTGCAGCTTTACCGCCGCGGTCAGAATGGGCAAGGAAGCACCGCCAGCCTGTTGGCGGTGCTTCCGTCATTCGCGGCCCTGGCGGTCTTTGACCGTCAGGGTCGGAATGACCCCCTGTGTGTTTTGTTACAAACACTTTACACATTGCCTTGGCGATAAGCCTGACTGCTTGTGCCAAGCTACCAAGGGGGTGAGCAGGAGTTATCCTAAGTGAGCTCCATTACCCTAACTACAGTGAGGGTCCCTGCTTGGACAGAGTGCAAACTGACTGCCAACCAGAGAAGCCATTTCTTACATTGGTGATCAGCGTTGAGGATAGACAAGTAGTATGTGGTCATGTGGTGAGGATAGAACTTGTATTTGTATTTGACATATAGGTCTTCATTACAACATTGGCAGTAAGTTCTGCTTACCACCATGTAGACTACCGCCAACATACTGCCACTGCGGCGGTATACCGCTATGCATATTATGACACACACAGAAAATTCCGCCACTATACAGACACACACAAAAGTCCTCCAGCCCAAAGGTCAATGATAAAATGGTGGTACCAAAACCCACAACGTTACGTCAACAGAAATACGTCCACAGCATTATGACCCACAAATCACCGAGGCGGACATTCAACCGCGGTAAACCATTGGCGGTACATACCGCTGTGCTCTAAATACACAGGCACAAACAAAACCACACCACATTGGATAATTCAAAATACACACACCTGACACACATACACACACCACACCCACACCACTATAAAACACACACACACACACACTACTCACAACCCTCTACGAAAAAATAAAATTGACAACTGAGAGAGAGACAAGCTAGGAGCACCCACTGAATCAAAGCCACAAATCACCATCACCCATTCACCATCTACGCACCTCACAGCACACACCCCAATGCATCACCCCACACACCCTCACACACACCACTCATACTACACCCATGGCACCATAAAGACACCCCAGGTTCTCAGACAAGGAGCTAAGGATCATGGTGGAGAAAATCATCCGGGTAGAGCCACAGCTATTTGGATCACAGGTGCAGCAGATGTCCATTGCTAGGAAGATGTAGCTATGGCGGAGAATCGTGGACAGGGTCAATGCCGTGGGACAGCACCCCAGAAGAAGGGATGATATCAGGAAGAGGTGGAACGACCTACGGGGGAAGGTACATTTCGCAGCAGCAAGACACCAACTCGCTGTACACATGACTGGCGGTGGACCCCCACCTCCTCCCCCACAACTAACAACATGGGAAGAGCAAGTCTTGGCGATCATGCATCCTGAGGGCCTGGCAGGAGTAGCAGGAGGAGTGGACTCTGGTAAGTCAAATCTTTACTACTTTATCCCCCCTACCTGCATACCATCATACACTCCTACCCCTACCCTCACCCCCATCATTCCACCACCTCACATGTACCCCACCATCACAACCCACCCATCCTAATACCAAGCCCTGCATGCTACACCAATGCATGGACCCCCATCACAGACCTGCATGGACACCCATCACCACAGCATGCACACTAGTGACAATCACTTAGCCAACCAAATCACAACTCACACAAGCCAATTCTGCTTGGTAATAACAACCATAGAAGAAAACATACACATGCACAAGATGTCACACGCAGAAACAATAACACTGCATTTACATCCCCACAGGACCCTCACACAACGTCACCGGAGAGGAAGTGCCAGCAACATCCAGTCCCCCCCACAGACAGCAGCTCTGCACGCCTGGAGCAGGATGACCAACCTGGCCCATCAGGGACCTCTGGACAGTCGGGGACCCAGCCACATTCCCAAACCACCACAGAGCCTCCCCCCCTCAGGAAACACCACCAAAGCACCCATCCAGCGGGCACATCCCTCTGTCCCCAGGACACGTCAATCATGTCAGAGTCACCAGATCCTTGGGGTCTGCGCACGTTCCCGACACGTCCACCACTGAACAGCTCCAAGACTCTGATAGATAAATCACAGAGGCTAAGAGAGTTTAAGAGGGGAAGAGGGGATTAGGAAGGGAACAGCTGGGAAGGAGACCTGTAGTAAGAAAAAGGTTAAAACACACAATATGAAAATTACATCTCATGAAATCAATACTAGACTAGGGTGGTCATTACAACCTCAGAGGTCTTTTAATAAGACTGCAGAGGGACCGCCATGCGGAAGACCGCCAGTAGTGGCGGTTTGCCGCTCGGCGTATTATGACTGTTGGCTGCTCTCAGTCCTTTTTCGGACGGAGAGCCGCCAACAGCCATACTGGCGGGCAGCGGGAATGTGAAGGTTGCTCCACCTCCACCGCCACGCCAACAGAACACCGCCCTCCGAATCACGTCCTGTGATTCGGCGTGGCGGTGTTCTGTTGGTGGTGTGGTGTCGGCGGAGCAGCCCCCATTGCTCCCGTCCCCTCCCGGCGGAACGACGGACCAGGTAAGTCGATCGTCCATTGGGGAGGGGGTAGGGGGGTGTTGTGTGTTGTGTGGGTGCATGGAGGTGTGCGTCTGTGTATGTAGAGGGGGTGTGTGAGTGTGTGTATACTTGCGGGGTTGTTGCGTGTTTTGGGAATGAGTGCGTGTATGCCTGTGGGTATGTCTGTATGGATGTGTGCATGTTTGTTTGAATGTGGGCATGCGTGTTTGACTGTGTGTGTGGATGTTAGCATGCATGTCGGTGTGTGTGAGTGTGTGTGTATGAGTTATGTTATGTTGGGAGTCGGGGTGGGGAGGGGGGCCCTGCCACCTTTGAGGGGTGGCAGGGGTGGTGGGAGGTGTAGGGGAAGGAGTCGGGGTGGGGGTGAGGGGCGTGGTAGACCCCTATCAGTGCCAGTGAAGGAATTCCCTGGCACTGATATAGCTTACCGCCATGAACTTCATGGCGGTTCAAACCACAGGAAATCCACGGCGATAAGCTGGGTCCAAATACCGCCGGCGGTATAGTGACGACCGCCGGGCTGGAGACCCTGGTCTCCAGCCCAGCGGTCATCTCCGCCCTAGCGTGCGGAACGGAGAAGCGGCGGATGACCATGGCGGTAACCGTCATGGTCATAATTCGAAAAAAAAGACCGCCAGCCTGTTGGTCTTACCGCCGCTTCACTGCCTTCCGCCAGGGTCATAATCACCCCCTATGACTCTAAGCCTAGTCATTCTGAAAACTTGAACAATCTAAGAATTAGGCTTAAAATGACTAAGTTTCAAGATGGCCGTATACCTGTAAGGGAATCAAGATGGATTAAATGAAACTTTCAAATTCAAGTACTTTCCTTTACATGAGAATCATGAAAACATTCTGAATAAGTTCTAAACCAGTCATATGAATAATTTTTTTGAGAATGCATACTAGGACCAGGCAATATTGCATCTAGAAACTCAGGCCTTCTGTGTTCTCTTGAAATATTTCAACACGAATTGCGCGCATTGCAGATTTTCATATATATAGTAAACACCATAAAAGGATTGTGCACCATGAATAACACAATATGGATTCAGGAAACAAATCACACAACTTGTCAACTCGAATATTACCTCATACATGTCTTAGAACAGTGGCATACGATGAACAACATGAATTAAGCTCGATGAGAGAATCGTGTGTCTTGCCGATTCAAGTGCCACCATGTAAAATGTCAAGAAATGGTAGCACGCAATGAATATCAAGGTTAAATCACCATTAAACGAATTGCGCGTCTTGCCGATTCATAAGCCACGATGTAAATGCCAAGAAATAACAGTGCGCAATGAATAACAAGATTAAAGCACCATGAAACGAATCACGCGTCTTATGCCGATTCTTAAGCCACCATGCCACATTAGGGAGGCAGTGGCACACCAACGGGCCCCTAACACTAGCCACACCGATGAACAGCCCTCTACCTCCACTGACGCTAGTGGACAGGAGGCCCGCCACTGGAACAACAGGCCACCAGCACCCCACCTCCTTCAGAAGGAGAACCACCCCGCAAACGGTCCCTGCGATCCAGGCAGAAGCATTGCCAAGACCCCCACCAGGAAATAAGACTCCCCTGAATGTCACCCTTGTGTCCCACTCTGTCACCATGGCCACTTTGAACTGCCATTGCTCCACTTCCTATGCCCCCTTGGACAATGCACCTGTCATACCAATAGACTGGACTCTATCCTGGACATTCCTCCACCATCAACCCAGCCCATTGCAATACCCCCTACACTTCTTATCACAGAAATAAACACCCTTGGAACTAATACAAGTATGGACTCTGTCAATTGATTGAAATATATATTAGTTTAACAAGCTCTAAACATTGCAATTCAAATGTACAGTTACATATACATAGGTATGACCTGTAGTGGGCAGCAGTAAACACACCATGAGCCAGATTGGGGCAGAGATATCTGAAAATAGAGATGCCAAAGTGGCCATAGAAATAGGAAAATCAGGCTGACATGTACAATGTCCAACACTAAACTACAATGGAAGGTGACGTTACAGTGTCTTACCGGTGTGTCACTGGAAGTACTGTTGAGTTATAGCAGTCTGTTGTCCACATCCTCTTCCTCTGCCTCCTCTTCTTCACTTTTCACAGGCTCCACTGCTGCCAGACGGCCATCTCCAGCCTCATCCTCCTGCAGAAAAGGCACCTGGCATCTCAAGGCCAGGTTGTACAACATGCAACATGCAACTATGATCTGGAACACCTTCTCGGGTGAGTAGTACAGGGATCCACCTGTCAGATGTAGGCACCGGAATGTGGCCTTCAGGATGCCAAAGGTGCACTCAATTATCCTCCTTGTTTGCCCATGTGCCTCACTGTAACATTCCTCTGCCCTTTTCCTGGCATTCCTCACTGGGGTCAGTAGCCATGAAAGGTTGGGGTAACCAGAGTCACCTGCAAATATCGAGGGATACCTGTTATCCAGACACTCACCCTTAGGGCCAACCCCACACCCATAAACCTACATCAACTGTGTGGGGACCATGGGCTCACCTATTAGCCACACCCTGTGCCTCTGGAGTTGAGACATCACATATGGGATGCTGCTATTCCTCAAGATAAAGGCATCATGCACAGAGCCAGGATACTTTGCATTGACATGGGAGATGTACTGGTCAGCCAAACACACTATCTGCACATTCAGAGAGTGAAAGCTCTTTCGATTTCTGAACACCTGTTCTCCGGGGGGGGGGGGTAAAAAGGCAATAGGTGTACCATCAATGGCACCAATGATGTTGGGGATATGTCCCATTGCATAGAAGTCAGCCTTCACTGTGGCCAAATGCCAAATCCTCCACCTGGGGGAATACGATGTAGCTGTGCATATGTTTCATCAGGGCAGACAACACTCTGGTCAGCACGTTTGAGAACATAGGCTGTGACATCCCTGATACCATGGCCACTGTCGCTTGAAATGAACCACTTGCCAAGAATTGGAGCACTGCCAGGACCTGCACTAAAGGGGGGATACCTGTGGGGTGGCGGACAGCTGAAATCAGGTCTGGCTCCAATTGGGCACACAGCTCCTGGATTGTGGCCCTATCAAGTCTGTAGGTTAGGATAATGTGCCTGTCCTCCATTGTCGCCAGGTCCACTAGGGGTCTGTTCATGGGGGGATGTCTCCATCTCCTATACATCCTCAGCGTTTGAACTCTAGGGTGAAAAACGGTGTGCAGATGGTCATATTCCAACAGATACTCTGATAAATATGCTTCTCTTTTTTCACAGAAACAGTATGTGAACATGTATGTCCATTGATGTGCCTATGTCTGCTGTGACGCAGTTAGGTGCCATGACCTGTGCCCCCCTGAAATAACGGATGCCTGACCTGTGAGGTGGGACAAGTGGAAATGAGGTAATTACGCTGTCGATGTGTGCCGCTCAGGAAGACGGTCGACGACCGCCGTGCAACACATCATTGGTTATCATTGGGGCCCATGGGTCCCAGGAGCCAATGGTGATGTACGCCGGCGGTGACAGTACGCACTGCCGCAGACATGACCACCATTTTCTATCTGTTCACTCATTTGCTACCTGACCTTCAACGGGAGAGGACCTACACTGCAAATGCTACTGTGACCTGTGTCTGGAAGCGACCATGGCTCAAGTGTCTGGGGAAAGGGCCCCTGCCTTCACTTCGGAGGAGTTGGAGAGACTGGTGGATGGGGTCCGACCCCAGTACCGTTTACTTTATGGTCCTCCAGACCAACAGGTGAGTACACTGTGAGCACGATGCGTGGGGCATGAATATATGGAGTGCTGTGTGTAAGCCTTGTGTAGGGCGGGCTGAGGGGTCCTGGGCAGAGTGCAGCATGTATGGTGGTCAATGTATGTGCGTAAGGGGATGGGAGGGATATGTTTGGCCATGAGTATAACAGTCCAGACGGTATGATTAATACCTGTTCTGATGTATCTTTTTCTGCAGGTCAAAAAGAAAAAGGTTATTTGGCGTGCCATCGCCAAGGAGGTGCAGACCATGGGGGTCTTTGACAGGTGGAGCACTCACTGCCGCAAAAGGTGGGAGGACCTGCGCCGCTCGGCAAGGAAGATGGTGGAGACCCAGATGAGGATGGCCTCCCAACGCGGAAGAGGGGCCCGTCGTACCCTGACCCCCCTGATGTTCAGCATCCTGGCGGTGGCCTATCCGGAGTTGGATGGGTGCTTGAGGGCATCACAGCAGCCACAAGGGGGTGAGTACAGATTCAGATTCATGACTTTGCGCTTGTTAATGTGTTAGCTGGGTGGGGGATGTGGTCTGTGGGTGACCCTAGGCCAGGGCCAACATGGCAGGGTAGGTGTCATGATGGGCCTAGCTGAGATGCACTCCAACCCCAATAATGTTAGTGGGCATCTACTACTGGGCAGGGTCCAGTGGGTTTCAGGTGTGCAGCTAATGGCGTTAGGCATTGTACACCATGGCCTGGTGATTAGCATTGTAACTGGTAGTGCATGACCTAGTGCATAGGGCTGTTCCCTGTGAGTTGTGTAGGCCAATGGTAGTGTTGTTGCTGGCATTGACCAAGTGTCTCCTCTGTCTCTTCCACCCCCTTTTTGTTTTGTCACCCTGTCCTTGTGTGCATCAGCATCATCTGGTGGAGGAGCAGAGGCACCAGCAATGGAGGGAGCTGCATCCCACATGTGCCTGGAGGCTGAATCCACCAACGGTGAGGGCACCAGTGGGACAGAGGGCGAAGGGAGCACCACGACGGAGACAGGAGGGGACAGTACCGACAGCGACACCTCCTCCGATGGAAGCTCCCTGGTGGTGGCGGACACCTCTGTGCCCACCCCAACTACAGATACAGCCACCACACCCGTAGCAGCACCGCCCTCCCGGCAGCACCTCAGCGAGTTTCCCGTGCCTGCTCACCCAGGAGGGTGGGCATCTCCTTCGCCCCAGGCACCTCAGGCCCTGCCTCAGTCAGCCCTGCTGCCCTCAGTGAGGAGGCTATTGACCTTCTGAGATCCCTCTCTGTTGGGCAGTCAACCATACTGAATGCCATCCAGGGTCTAGCAGAGCCTTTGCAAGAAACAAATGCATACCTGGAGGGCATTCACCCTGGCGTGGCGGCCTAAAAGAGAGCATTCCAGGCTCTGGCCAACTCACTGATGGCAGCCATTGTTCCTGTCTCCAGCCTCCCCCCTCCAACTTCCTCTACCCAGTCCCAATCCCCTCAGCCCCAGCCTATCCCAAGCACAGCTTCAGACCTGCATGCACCCAAATCAACACACAGAAGTGGCTCAGGCAAACACAAGCACCACACTTCATCCCACAGGCACTCACACAAGCACAATCCAGATGCTGACGCACCAAAATCCATTGCCTCCACTGTGTCCCCCTCCTCCTCCTCGTCCACCTCCCTCCCAGTTGCGTCTCCACTCACACCTTCATGCACTACATCCTCATCCACTACCTCCATCACCAGCATGCCTATCACTACACACCCCTCACTGACAGTCACCACCCCCACATCCATGCACCCATCCCCTGTGTCCTTTCCCACTGTGTTTGTAACCCTTCCTCCCAAAGTAAACAAACGCAAGCACTCAGACACCCAACAGCTATCCACCTCACAACAGCATCCAGCCCATGCACCTGCACCCAAACACAGAAGACTGACACCTCGTACAACCACTCCCTCTTCCTCCACTCCCAAACCTTCGCCCTCTTCTTTCCCCAGTGTCCCTAAGAAGCTTTTCCTCTCCACCCTTGACCTATTCCCTACCTCTCCCCACACGTCCTTCACTTCCGGCCAGGGTGGCCAGGCCCAGCCCAGCACCTCAGCCACCCAATCCACGGCCACTGTGGTTTCTGCAGCCACTGCAGGTGTGAGAGGCTCCAAGGAGGCACCCGTCAGCACAGCCAGTGTGCCAGCACCACCTGTCAAGGCCAAGAGGGCCTGCCACCTAGCAAGGGCAAGAAGGGGACACCAGCTAACAAGGGAAGGAGGCACCACCAGCCAGCAAGGGGAAGGAGGCACCACCAGCCAGCAAGGGCAAGAAAAGGACAACAGCTGCTAGAAGCAAGGAGACACCACCATCTGCCAAGGGCAGAAAGGGGCACACAACACCAGCCATGGCACTTCAGCTGTCCGAAGCTGCAGGGGAAGGGCTGGAGCCTCCCACCACCACTGACAGCACCGCCACCTGCACCACGGCCAGCACCGCCCCCTGCACCTCGGTCAGCACCGCCACCTGCCCCGCTGCCAGCAGCACCACAGCCAGCAGCAGTAACCCCAGTGGGCAGCTGTCCGAGGCTGCAGGGGAAGGACTGGAGCCTCACCCCACCACTGACAGCACTGTCACCTGCACCGTGGCCAGCACCACTACCTGCAGCGCCACCAGCAGCACCACTGCCAGCAGCAGCAGCCCCAGTGGGCAGCGTCCGAGGCTGCAGGAGAAGGGCTGGAGTCTCCCCCCACCACTAACAGCACCATCACCTGCAGCGCAACTGCCATCCACTGAGCAGCTGTCACCGCCGGCGAGCAGTGTGTAGTAGTGACTACATGGGCTCAGTGCATCCTGGCCCCTGCAACACCTGTCGGTGTGACACCTAGGTGAGAGACTGTGACCTAGCACCATCCAGGATGAAACACACTGGGCACAATGCCCCCTCCAGAACCAGTGGAAGAAGGCATCCACTCACCCCCTCCTTGGCAGGATGAAGCAGACTGGGCACAAGGCCCCCTCCAGAACCAGTGGAAGAAGGCATCCACTCACCCCCTCCTTGGCAGGATGAAGCTGACTGGGCACAAGGCCCCCTCCAGAACCAGTGGGTAAACCACCCACTAGAGAGACTGTGGTTTTGAACTCCCCACGAGCAAGCAGTGGGCAAACCACCCACTTGAGAGACTGTGGCGTTGCACTCCCCAGGACATCGCAGAGGGCATGTAGCCCTCTCCAGGAGCAGTTGCGTTGTACGATCTTCTGGCTGAGGTGCCTGTGTGGTTTCGACCTGATGGCCCTGCAGTGTTCTCTCCGTATTGAGGCAGGAGTCAAGTGTGGCCTTGGACCATGTGTTATGGCCCCGTGGGCCACAGACATTTTGGGGTGGGCATTGTCCCTCCATATGTATATATTGTACATACTGTTTATTGCTTTACGGACATGTTTATCTATATATCTAATATTACACTCAATTGAATCAATTCCTTTTGTCCTTGCGTTATTCCTGAGGGTTATGGGGTGCACATGTAATGTACTTGCATCTGTGTGGTGTATGGTGTTGGGGGTGGGGGTGGGGGTGTTGCTTGCTGCATGTGTATGTACCTTTTTTTTTCCTCCCCCCTCCCTTGTGTGCTTGGTGTGGTACTCACAGTGGTCATCTTCGCCGGCGCTCGTGTTCCTGGTGTAGGAAGAGGTATACCAGCATTGGGAAGATCCAGGCTCCATGGTGTTGTGGTTCTTCCTTGAGTGTCAGGAGGTGAGTGGTTTCCCTTCTGTGTCCTGTTTCTGCCGTGCTTTTGATGGCGTTGGTACCGCCCCAGAAAAGCTAGCGGATTGGCCTGTTTAATGCTGTGGGTGGTACATTGTCTTCCGCCTGGCTGTTGGCGGTTACCGTCGCGGTGTTTGTTGCTACCGCTATGGCGGTCGGAGTGTTAAAGTGGCTGTATGTGTTGGCGGTTTCTGTTGTGGTCATATTCAATTTTTGTTACCGCTGGCCTGTTGGCGGTATTACCGACACTATATCACCGACCGCCAGGGTTGTAATGAGGGCCAAGTGTACACTACATTTGTCAGTGCAGACCATTATGTGACCACATATTACTTATTTTTGCTTTTTCCTCTTTTTGTTATTTTTGTACTTCTATTTTTTTTTGTTATTTTGAACTTCTCTTGGGATTTCTCTGAACTTTGCTTTTTTTGAGTACTCACCAACATGTCTCAATCTGGGGATGCACCAGCTGTAGATACAACAGCTGTTTTGAGTTGGAGAAACTGAAGGAATACACAGTGGCTCAACTAAAGCAGTTTTGTAAGGATCTTGCCTGCCCAATCAAGATCTCCGCCAGGAAGGAGGAGCTGCAAAAGGCATTGAGATTCTGGGTGGCAGCCAAGGAGGCTGCGGGGCACACAGAGGAGGAGGATGAGGTCAGGAGGTGCAGAGTGTTCATAATGTAGTGGATGTACCTGTTCTTTCTTTGGGGAAGTTCTCCAAGGCAGGTGGCAGTGTATCATCTAAGGTTCTGACTCCTGAGGAGTTTCAGGACAGACAGGCAGAGAAGGTGCCCCAGTATGAATTAGAGAAGCTTAAGATGGAGACGGAGGAGGAGAGGTTGGCCATAGAGGAGAAGAATTTACTCCTGGCTCATCAGCTCAGTTTGAGAGAGCTGGATCAGAGGAGCCAGTCTAGCAGAGATGGTGGCAGCAGTACCTCAGTGCAGCCTGAGAGGAGGGTGCGCACTCCTAAAGATCTGGTGAAGGATTACAAGAGGGAGAATGACATCTATCTGTGGTTGAAAGGGTCTGAGTCTGCTCTCCACATGAACATGGTCCCTAAGCACATTGGGGGCGAGTCTGTGGAAGCACTTCGAGGTAGAGGGGAGGGGCACTTTGACATCCTCAAGGGATCCTCAGGGACTCACATAATCTATAATGAACGCCTTATGCACAATATATGGTCTCACCCCTGAGCAGTACAAGGACAAGTTTAGGTCCTACAAAAAGAAGGAATACCAAACCTGGTTAGAGTTTGTAGATTATTTTTGCAGGTCACTGGATGGTTGGGTGAAGGGCAGTATTGTAACAACTTATGAGGGGTTGTACAACTTAATTGCTTGGGAGCACTTGTATAGTCTTTGTTTTCCAGAGCTGTGCCAGCACCTAATTGACAGCAAGCTGACTGACCCCAGAAAGCTTGCTCAGGATGCGGACTGGTGGGAAAACATCTGGGTCCAGAAGAGGTATGGGGGGAAACTCCACCAAGGGTGGGCAGGGTCCCCATCAGAAGATATGGGGGGGGGGGGTAAGGGTAAACAGGTGGAGTTCTCTAAAGGGCCAAAACCTAGTTCCCAGGGTAAGGATTTCCAGCCCCCCATTGAGAAAAAGCCATGGGTCTCTACAGAGAAATCTGCAGAGGGGGGTCCACGCAAGTGTTATGCAAGTGACCAGGTGGGTCATGTGAGGGAATCTCAAATGTCCCAAGTGGACACCGGCACCCACTGGTGCTCAGTCATAGGGTTTCACCAGTGTAGGGCTTGGGGAGGAGTTGGTTCCAGGTGGGTGGGAGCCAGCTGAGATGACCCTTTTCTCACTGGGGAACAGTGAGATGGCCTAGAGGACCCTCATGCCTGAGAACACTAAAAAGTACAGGCAGTGGGCAATCATAAATGGACAGAGGGCGGAGGCTCTGTGAGACACAGAAACCAGTGTGCCTACTGTGAGAAGTCACCTGGTGTCTGAGGAGCAGGTAGTTCCCCATGCACTTCACCAAGTAGTTGCAGTAGACAACTCAGCATGCCTTTGCAGAGTGGTGCAGGTTCCCTTTGAATGGGGGGAGTCTCCAGTGCCTTGAGAGCAGCTGTGAGTGCAGCCATGCCAGTAGATTGTCTGCTTGCCAATGACTTGGAGGATTCCCCTTGGAAGGAGGTGGACACTGGTCTCACTTGGAGATGTTGGGTTTGCCTGGGTGGGTGTGTGTATCCACCCGGTCCATGGCAGCCCATCAGGGTGATCAGGAGGCCCTGGAGCCTGAAAGAGTGGCCCAGGTGCCTGCCAGAAAGACAAAGGGCAAGGGGCACGGGAACCCCACCCCAGAGGTTCCCACAGTATGGGAGCAGGTTGAACCTGAGGGGGACACCCTGGAGCCTACAGGGTTCCTGCTGACTCAGTGGCAGCAGGAAAGGGGAAGCACCTGGGAAGCATTCTGTGAGGCACATAGAGTATGCCCTACTCTGGAGGGTTTGCGGCAGACCAGGCATCTGGCAGAGTCTGGATCACACTTGATCTACTGGGAGGACGGACTCCTATATAGTGAGCCTAAGGTTATGGAACCTGGGGCAGCCTGTGTGCTGGTGGTACCCCAGTGTTTCAGAGCCTTCCTACTGGGTCTGGCTCATGATGTACCTTTAGCTGGTCATTTGGGCCAGGACCAGACCTTTGAGAGGCTTGTCACCCACTTTTACTGGCCCCAAATGTGCAGGCCCTCAGATGCGCACTGTAGGTCTTGCCAAACTTGTCAGGCAAGTTGCAAGAGTGGGGAGAAATGTAAAGTTCCCCTCTGACCTTTTCCTGTAGTCAGCACCCCCTTTGAAAGTGTTGACATTGACATTGTGGGGCCTCTGCATCCCAAGACAGTCATGGGCAACAGGTTTATCCTGGTCTTGGTGGACCATGCCACCCGGTACCCAGAAGCTATACCTTTGAGGTCAATCACCTCCCCTGTGGTGGGACGTGCATTGATGGGGGTTTTTACCCGCATGGGGTTCCCAAACGAGGTGGTATCTGACAGGGGGACCAACTTCACATCCACCTATATGAAGTCTCTGTGGAAGGACTTTGGGGTGACCTACAAGTTCACACTCCTTACTACCCCCAAAGAAATGGTCTGGTGAGAGATTCAACTGCACCTTGAAAGGCATGATTATGGGCCTGTCAGAGCCCTTGAGGTGTAAGTGGGACATTCTTTTGTCATGCCTTCTGTTTACTTACAGGAAGGTGCCAGAAAAGGGACCTGGTTTTATCTCATTTGAATTGTTGTATGGGCACCCTGTGAGAGGACCTCGGAGTCTGGTTAGAGAAGGCCTCCAGTAAGCCCCCCCCCCCCAGGATATCTTAGACTACATGCTGGCCTTTAGGAACCAGACCACCTGCTTCAGGAAGCTCACTCAGGAGAACCTAGAAGCAATCCAGGAAGAAATAATTCTGGTATGACCAGAATGCCACTCTGGTTGAGTTTCAGCCTGGCCAGTAGTGTGGGTGATGGCCCCATTAGAGCCTCGGGCTCACCAGGACAAATAGATTGGGCCTTTTGAGGTGGTGGAGTGTAAGAGTGATGTCACCTATCTGGTGAACTTGCGGACTCCCAGGAACCCCTTAAGGGTCCTGCACATGAACCACCTCAAGCCTTCCTTTGAGAGGTCTGAAGTGACAATGGTCCTAGCAACAGATGATGGGGTGGAGGAAGAGGGTGAGCCTCTTCCTGACCTCCTGTCTGCTCAGGAGAAAGATGGGTCTGTGGAGGGTGTGAACCTCTCCCCTTCACTGACCCCAGAGTAACAGAGGGACTGTTGCCAGGTTTTGGGACAGTTTGCCTCATTGTTTTCCTTGAACCCAGGCGTCACTCATCTGTGTACGCATGATGTGGACACTGGGGACAGTCCACCTGTAAAACACAAGATTTACGGGGTGACTGACAAGGTCAGGGCTAACATTAAGGATGAGGTGTCCAAAATTTTAGCACATGGGGTTATCGAGTTCTCCAGTAGCCCTTGGGCCAGTTCAGTGGTCTTGGTCCCAAAGGCTGCTGCCCCCAGTGCCACTCCAGAACTCAGGCTCTGTGTGGACTACTGTAGACTCAACGGCATCACAAAGACTGACGCGCCACCCCATCCCCCGAGCTGCCAAGCTCATTTATTGGTTGCAAGCTGCCAAGTTTCTTAGCACGTTTGATCTATAGTCTGTGTATTGGCAGATTGCTCTATCTGAGGGGGCCAAGGAGAAGTCTGCATTTTTCACTTCAGATGGGCACTACCAGTTCAGGGAGATGCCCTTTTGGATGAAAAATGCCCCTGTCACCTTTCAGAAGATGGTTAACCAGGTTTTGGCTGGGTTGGAGAACTTCAGTGCAGCCTACCTACGTTGCTGTCTTCAGCTCCAGCTGGGAGGAACACTTGCCGCACCTCCGCAAAGTGTTGGAGGCTCTTCAGAAGGCAGGCCTCACTATGAAGGCAAGTAAGTGCCAAATAAGGCAGGGTTCTGTGGTATACTTGGGATACCAGGTGGGGAGTGGCCAGGTGGCACCCCGACAGCCAAAGATTGACACCATTCTGACGTGGGAGCCTTCCAAGACCCAGACTGAGGTGAGAGCCTTTTTAGGTCTCACAGGATACTATAGGAGGTTTGTCAAGGTGTATGGCACTATTGGTGCTCCCTTGACTGAGTTAACGTCCATAAAGCAACTCAAAAAGGCGATCTGGACTGAGGCTTGCCAGACAGCTTTTGATGCCTTGAAGGCAGCCATGTGTACTGCACCCGTGCTGAAGGCACCTGACTTTCCAAAAGAATTTGTCATGCAGACTGATACTTCAAAGCATGGTTTGGGAGCGGCACTAGTACAGCTAAATGAAAAGGGCCTAGACCAGCCTGCAGCCTTCATTAGTAGGAGGTCACTTCCCCGGGAACGTACGTGGAGTGCAATTGAGCAGGAAGCTTTTGCTGTGGTCTGGGTGCTGAAGAAGCTAAGACCCTATTTGTTTGGGACTCACTTCCAGGTTCAGACAGACCACAGGCCCCTCAGATGGTTCATGGAGATGAGGGGTGAAAACTCAGAACTGTTGAGGTGTTCGATCTCCCTACAGGGAATGGACTTTATGGTGGAACACTGCCCTCGAAGAAGAACACGCCAATGCTGATGGTCTGCCCATGAGGGGGGGTAGTTCTCCTCACTTTCAGCTGGGGGGGACACGTATTAGACCTGGCATCCTTGGCGTGGTCCCCCTGTCTGTTTTACCTCTGCTTCCCATGTGTTGACTGTTTTTGGTATTCTGGGCACTTTACCATTGCTGACCAATGCTAAAGTGTGTAAATTGTATGTGTAATTGGCTTTTCCATGATTGGCATATTTGATTTACTAGTAAGTCCCTAGGAAAGTGCACTGGAGGTACTCAGGGCCTGTAAATCAATTGCTACCAGTGGACCTGAAGCAGTGGTTGTACCACCCACATGAGTAGCCCTGTAAACATAGCTCAGAACTGCCACTGCAGTGTGTGTGTGCAGTTTTAAACTGCCTATTTGATCTGGCAAGTGTACCCACTTGCCAGGCCCAAACCTTCCTTTTTAGGGTCGAGCCTGCGTTGCATGCGCTTGCGCATGCGTATCGCAGCAAGACTCTTTTGTATTTAGAAAAGGGCTCGGAGCCCTGTCAACTTCACGTCAGTCTTTTTTATTGGTTCGTGGGCTTCCCTAATAAAATCTGCTTGCTTTCATTAGTCGAAGGCACGCATATGTCATGCCTTTTCCGGTGGCTAGCCCTTCTCGAGCGCAGTGACGAAGTACAGAACACATGCGAGGCTCGCTGTTTTCCATTGGGCTCGTGGACTTCTTTTTCTCTAATTTACGAGCCCGATCTCACTTGGCAGAAGTCGAGTGCTTTACATACTTGATTTCACTTTTTCGGGTTATGTACAAAAATGCACTTTTGCCCGATAGGTGAAAAGTCGGGTTAGGAGTTTACGACACGATCAGCTCTAACATGAGCAAACGCGAGACCCGTTGCATTGTAAATGCTTGTTTATACATGTACGGCATCCCTAAGGTAGGCCCTGGGTAGCCCCAAGGGTAGGGAGCGATGTACGTTAAAGGTAGGATATGTAGTGATGTGTTTTTTATGTCCTAACAGTTAAATATTGCCAAGTGGTTTTTGTTGTTGCAAGGCCTATCTCTCTCATAGGTTAACATGGAGGCTGCCTTTAAATAACTTTTAAGTGCAGTTTCCCTTTGGGAGCAGATAGAGATGTGGAGTTTGGGGTCGCTGCTCTTGTGAGAAAGTAGCCTTTTTCTAGCATGGCCTGTTTGTGAGTGTGTGTCAGTGTGTTTTTACTGTTGTCACTGGGATCCTGCTAGCCAGGGCCCCAGTGCTCATAGTGAAAACCCTATTTGTCAGTTTGTTTTGCCTGTCTCACTGGGATCCTGCTAGCCAGGATCCCAGTGCTCATAGTTTGCGGCCTAATGTGTGTGTTGTCAGTAGTGCTTAACTGTGTCACTGAGGCTCTGCTAATCAGAACCTCAGTGCTTATGCTCTCTCTGCTTCTAAATTTGTCAGTATAGGCTAGTGACATCATTTACCAATTCCAATTGGCACACTGGACTCCCCTTATAAGTCCCTAGTATATGGTACCTAGGTACCCAGGGCATTGGGGTTCCAGGAGATCCTTATGGGCTGCAGCATTTCTTTTGCCACCCATAAGGAGCTCAGACAAACCCTTACACAGGACTGCCACTGCACACACTATTTCACAGGAATTTTCAATGCACTTAAGTAACTTATAAGTCACGTATAAGTCTAACCTTCAATTGTTGAAGGCTTGGTGCACAGTTACTAAGTGTGAGGGCACCCTTGCACTAGCAAAGGTGTCCCCACGTTGTTCAGGGCCAATTCCCCGGACGTCGTGAGTGTGGGGATGCTATTACACGAGTGCACTACATATAGGTCAATACCTGTATGTAGCTTCACAATGTTAAGATCATGGAATTGTCCCCCCATTCCAAATCTGGTATTGGGGCCTCTCCCATGCATCCTGGGGGCTCCACCATGGACACCCATTACTGCCAAACCAGCTCTCTGAGGCTTGCAATGCAGCTACAGCCGCTGCCACCTCACAGATAGGGTTCTGCCCCCCGGGGGTCTGAGAAGCTCAGTCCCAGGAAGGCAGAACAAAGCATTTCCTTTGGGAGGAGGGTGTTACACCCTCTCCCTTTGGAAATAGGTGTAATAGGCTGTGGAGGGGTAGCCTACCCCAGCTTCTGGAAATGCTTTGAAGGGCACAGATGGTACCCTGCTTGCATAAGCCAGTCTACACCGGTACAGGGACCCCCAGTCCCTGCTCTGGCAGAAAACTTGGCAAAGGAAAGGGGAGTGACCACTTCCCTGTCCATCACCGCCCCAGGGGTGGTGCCCAGAGCTCCTCCAGTGTGTCCCAGACTTCAGACATCTTGCTTTCCAAGGTGTGGGGGCACTCTGGAGGCCTCTGAGTGAGCAGTGCCAGCAGGTGATGTCAGAGCCCCCTCCTGATAGGTGCAAACCTGATAAGGTAGCCAATCCCCATCTCAGGGCTATTTAGGGTCTCTCCTGTGGGTTTTTCTTCATATTCTACTTGCAGGTTTTCAGCAGGAATCCTCTGCAATGATGACTTCATCTTCTGACCTCGGATCAACCGCAGCCTGCTCCAGGAACCGCTGTAACAGCAACAAAGTATCCACAAGGGATACTTTTACTTCTGCAACTTCAGCTCCAGCCAGCAACTGCAACAGTTTCCATGGTGTGCATGCTCTGAGGACGCCCTGTCTTCATCATGCACCAGAAGGACCAAAGATATCTCCCATGGGGTGACAGAGTCACTCTGCTTCTCACGCTGGCACCTTCCAAGTCGACGACCGGTACTCCTGGACTCTTCTCACAGCGACGATCATGCTCCTAGAACCACAGAGGGTGGACCCCATCGACACAGACTGTCCTGAGGTCCTGCTGTCCCATTTTGGCGGAGGTAAGACCTTGTCTTCCGTGAAAGCGACAGTACCCCTGTGCACCGCATCTTCTTCACCTCCTGAGGCCTCTGTGCACCCTTTACGAAATTCCTTTGTGCACAGCCTGTCCCAGGTCCCCAGCACTCCATCCTGCGATGCTCAACTCGCTGAGTTGTTCTCCGGCGTCGTGGGACCTTCCTGTGTAGTGCTGCACCAACCGCAATTTGAACCTCCTTTGTCCCCATGTCCTGGGACTCCTGTGGGTGCTGCCTGGCACCCTTAGAGCTTGCTAAAGTGCTGAGAGCCTCCTCTTCCTCCTCACACTGAGTTGAGGCCGTCAGGTCTCCCCTGGGTCCAGCCAGTGCCACTTTGACGCAAACCGCAAATTTGCCAGAACCAAAGCTTGTTGGATGCTTCCAACAAGAAATCACGTCTGCATCCATCTTCACATCGTGGGACATCCATTGCATCATGCAGGAACCTGCTGGCATCTTCCTAGGGTGCATTTCTGCAGTCTTCATCCAACCGGGGAATCTTCTTTTGCTCCCTCTTCTGGGTTGGCAGGCGCTCCTGTCCTTCCTGGAACTTCTTTCGACTTATGGACTTGGTCTCCTTCTTTTGCAGGTCTTCAGGTCCAGGAATCCTCTGTTTGTTGCAGACTTGGTTGGCTCTTGAAATATTCCAATCACGAGTTGTAGTGTGTCCTAAGGAAACTTGCAGTACTTTACTCATGCTTTTCTGGGCTGCTTTTCTGGGCTGTGGGGTGGGGTATTTTACTAACTTTTACTGTATTCTTACTCTCCCAGTGATTCTCTACACACTACACTTGTCTAGGGGGGAACTCGTGATTCGCATTCCACTTTCTTAGTATATGGTTTGTGTTGCCCCTACACCTATTTTCTCCTATTGCATTCTAAAGCATTTTACTATTATTTGCACTATTCTGTGACTAATTACTTACCTTATTTTGGTGTCTAGTGTATATATTGTGTATAATACTTACCTCCAGAAGGGGTATTGCCTCTAAGATATTTTTGGTACTGTGTCACCCTAATAAACTACCTTTATTTGTGGTAACACTGAGTATTGTCTTTACTTGTGTATAAATACTGTGTAACTATAAGTGGTATTGCAGGAGCTTTGCATGTCTCCTAGCTCTGCCTAAGCTGCTCTGCTATAGCTACCTCTATCAGCCTAAGCTGCTAGAACATCCCTACATTTCACTGATAAGGGATAACTGGACATGGTATAAGGTGTAAGTACCTAGGGTACCCATTACAAACCAGGCCAGCCTCCTACAGCTCTCACAATTTAAAAATACAATATTTGGTAAAGTTTGTTTTTAAATTGTCATTTTCAAAATGCCACTTTTAGAAAGTGGGAATTTTCTTTCTTAAACCATTGTGTGACTCTGCCTGCTTGTGTATTCTCTGCCTGGGTCAGACTGACAGTTGGGCTGTTTGTGAATCTCCAGTGACACAAAGGGAGCTGGAGTGGAGCCTCCATATCCTGATGGGCCATCTGGGCTGGAGTGGAGGGATGAGTGGTCACTTACACCTGAAAGGGCTGGCCTGCCCTCACACAATGCAGTACCCAACCCCCTGGTGTGAGTCTGGAGCCAGGCTTGGGCAAGGCAGGATCTTGTAAACCACAGAGACTTTTCTTTGAAGTTTACCTACTTCAAAGGCAGAAAGGGCTATAAGTAGTGGACCCAAACCCCCAGATTTTCAGATTACTTCTGGAACCAAGAGGAACCTCTGCCAAGTAGAAGAGCTGAAGAGCTGAAAGAGGAGTACTGCCCCTTTGCCTGTGACTGTGCTTGCTGGGTTGGCCTGCAGTTGCTGGTTCTGCCTGAAAGAGGACAAAGACTGGACTTTGTGGTATATTCCTGCTTCTGACGTGTCTCCAAGGACTTGAAGTGAGCTTGCCTTCTGTTTTGAAGTCTAAGGGCCATCAAAGAATTCTTCTGCCAGCACCTGGACTCTCTGCTGAGACTCCTGCCCTGCCAAGTGGTGCCCTATCCAGTCCCTCGTCCCGTGAAAGGTGAAGCTGATAGAACAAGGACTGAAATCCTCCCACAGGAAGCCGTGCAGGGAAAATTTCAATGCACCACCTACACCTCAGCTGTAAAAATGATGTGCCACCATCTCGCGGTTGAAATCGATGCACCACTCGCATTGCGGCTGGGAAATCGACGCATCATCTGCATCACGGCTGGAGAAATAATGTAACACCCGCTTGCGGCTGCTGAAAATGACGCAAACCCCACATATCGCAGTTTTCCATCACAGTGTGGCCGGATTTCACTCGCGTCATCGCTGGGTGTCAAAATCAATGTGAACCTGAGCGGATCAGAGATGCCCTATCCGGAAATTGATACATCGCTCTCTTGCAGGGGAGAAAAAAGTTGCATAACCTACCCAACCAGAGAAGAAACGATGCACAGCCTCACTTGCGAGGAAGGAACTGACGCATCACTTATTTTTTTATCGCACGTATCTCCCTGCAGCTTTATTTTTGATGCAAAACAGGTACTTTGTGTAATAACAATGTTCCAATTGTTTTCTATTAATTAAGATTATATTATTTTGAAGATTCATAACTTTAACTGCGTATGTTGGAATTTTGTCGTTTTGGTGTTGTTTAATCTAGATAAATATTGGCTATTCTTCTAAACTGATGTGGTATCCATTTTGTAGTGTTTTCACTGTGTTACTAAGTGCTTTGGTACAAATACTTTACACATTGCTTTTGAGATAAGCCTGAGCTCTTGTGCCACGCTTCCAAGCTGGTGAGCAGGGGCTATCCTAAGTGTGTATGTCCATTACCCTGAGTAGAGTGAGGGTCCCTGCTTGGATAGAGTGTAAGCAGACTGACAATATCTAATAGTTCTAATAGTTCCACGGTTGAGGGCTGCAGTGGAGGCCCTTTTATTTTAGTTGCAAAAATGAGGTGTCCTGGTGCCCACCCGGGGCACCCAAGACCATTATTTGTTTTGAGGGGCTGCGGAGGGAGACACAGAGTCTCCAAGGCCTCTACAGCATTTTCTTTTATTTTAAATAAAGTAGTGTGCCCTGGGGCCAATCCGGGGCATGCCACAACTTTTCCTGTTACTATTTGTTAGTGAATGCCCACCTGGGGCACCCCACTGTCCATCCCTCTTTGGGGGCAGCGAGGGGGGTCAGAGGGCCCCTGCCGCACCGCTGTCTCCCCTGCTTGTACCCATCCTGGGTGCAGCGTGAACTGGTATTCCTCCAACCCCACAGGAGCAGTTTTCTTTTATTTAATTTAAAGCATTTCCCTTCCCGTGTGAGGAGGGAAATGCTTTGTCCTCCCAGTGGGCAGGAACAGCTTTGTTCTCCTGCCTGGAGGGAAACTTTATATTCTCCCTGCGTGCATCAACAGGCAGTAACATAGACAGTGCCCTGCTGGTTGGGGCCCGGGACACTGTCACTAAGCCAGCCTGGGGGATGCAGCCCCTGGGGTCATTGTATGGTTCAGTGAAGGGGCTTGTGTGACCGTCTCTTCTTTAACAAGGCTATTGGCCACGATAGATAAGGTCTCCACAGCATTCTATGGCTGATGCAGGGGGGCCCTCCACTTTAATTAAGTTGTGGTCCCTGGGAGCCGCAGGACCTCTTCTGGTCTGGGAAAGGGGGCCATGATGCCCCATTCCTCTGATGAAATTATTGACCTCAGAGTATGGGGTCCCTGGGGCCTCATGGAGACTTGGGGGGCACACATGCCCCATTACCCCTTAAATAAATGGTGCCCCTTCACCCCCCAGACATGGACCACCCAGTGGGTTTATTTTTAAATGTGTGGGACTCTGCAGTTTTTAAAAAAAATTGCAGGAGATTTACATATCCTCTGCAAATTTAGAGCTAAATTTAAACAAAAAAAACAGCTTTGTCCCCAGCAGGGTCCCCCATGCCTTATGCCTTTTTTCCCATTCTTGTTAGGGCTCAGGACAGAGTGATGAGTCCTAAGATGGCTGTCACCACTTACGGGTTGAGGTGGTGGCAATCAATCAGATCACAGCAGGAGTTTTAAGCCTGGGAGTGCAATTAGTACTAGTGGTTGGTGTTATGACTGCTTGTTATGTGCCCTAAGGGTGCATTAGAAAAATTTAGAGACATGTTACCTTGATTTAAAATGTGTTAGTAACAATCTAGTGTTGATCGTGGGCTTGAATAAGCATTGTAATGCTCTAGAAGTAATAATTATTGCATTTGAACATGGTTATTGATTATGGTGATATAATGATTGCTTTGACATGTGGTTATTGGTATTTTAATGTGATGAACCCCTAGATAAAGCCAATAGGCTTGCCTTATATGTTTTTATGATGACCACTTGACAGAAATCACTAAGCCTGCTTTATTAAAAGTGATATCTCTGTTATATATTGCGATGTTCTTTCTGGTATAGGTGGTGGGGTGGTTGTAACTTTGTAGGTCATGACCCATTAAAAATCACATTGATTTCATAATGTCACAAAAGGTACTTTTACTTGTGTGATATAAATATTTGTAAAATCATGCATAGTTTGTGTGAAGTAAAGACAATAACTGACTGGAAAATCTTTTGTTAAGTGATAATATTGCAATATTGCGTGCCAGCAAATGCTGATTATTAGCTCCACCATTTCCCCTGACTCGGCCTTGGACAGCTCTATTTCGCTACCCTGAGAGAGTCAAGTGCTACAGTGGGGAGCTTGTCACCAGTAAGGGGAAATTATGGACCTAATATTTGTGCAGTCTTCACATCCTGTACAACTAACAACCCAATTTCTTTTAGGTAAAATGAGAAACGGCTATTTATAGGGGAAAAAGGTCTGCAGAAAAGTCCATGAAGTCTATAAAGGCAGAGTTAGATGATGGGCTTCTGCATGATATTGTTGCGTTTTAACAATTCACAGGAAACAAACTTTCCAAAGAAAGAATGTCATTGCCAATGATGTAATCCAACAGCTTCATGTGAATTGGAATTTTATTGGATGAATGGTGCCAGAAAATAGGAGGGAGATAATTAGAAATTAGAACAGAGAAGTAGATAATATGTTGCTCTATGTCTTTAATAAAATGTAGAGGTTCTTTCATTAGTCACAGAACATGGAGACTGAAAGTTTCATATTATGCTTCTTTAAAACATGTTTAGATGTAGGAGGTTTACAATAGAACATACACAAAATATTATGAGTAGACCAATCAACTGATCAGAGAATGTTCTCTATATGAGAAACTTCCCAAAGACTTTGGAAGCCATGGCACCACTAGATTAAAGAAGGTGTCAATACCCACCAGGGACATTATCCATTTATCCTATCTAGCTAGGGTGGAAGAAGAACCTTGTTTATGAGGTTTCCAAATACAAATAAGTAGTAAGTATCAGAGGAATTTCTGAGATGGTTGGTAAAGGAAATTGGGTTACTGATTGGAGGATGAAACTCTACTTAAGTAGCAATCACAAGATTTGTCAGGGTGAAGACACAAGTAAACCTCAAATTAACCTGTGCTTAATCCTCTTGTTGCTTGGCACAAAATCAGTCAGGCTTAACTTAAATGTAATATTTAACATATTTATGGAGTAATTCAAACAGTAATAAAGTGAAACACAAAACAAGAAAAATCTCACAACAATGTATGAAAATGGAATAAATTGTAATAAGTAATTTAAAATCAGAACAACAAAAATCAAATCAGTGGAACTGGAGCAATGCAATTTTAAATATTTGAGTGAAAATAGCTCCAAAAACACTATGGTGACCTGGGCTCACCGACCCCTAGACTAAGGGCCAGATGTAGCAAATTTGGAAATTGCGACTTGCAATTTGCGAGTCGGAGCGACTCGCAAATTGCAAGTCGCAATTTCCAATGCAGAACGGTGTCTCAGACACCGTCTGCGAGTCGGTATGGGGTCGCAAAGACCCACCTCATTAATATTAATGAGGTGGGTCGCAAATTGCGGCCCCATACCGACTTTGGGCACTCGCAAACATGGAGGCCTGCTGTAGTCAGCAGACCTCCATGTTCGTGACTGCTTTTAAATAAAGCAGTTTTTTAGTTTTTTAAGTGTAGCCCGTTTTCCTTAAAGGAAAACGAGCTGCACTTAAAAAAAAAAACGAAACCTTTAGTTTTGGTATTTTTTCAGGGCAGGTAGTGGTCCCTTGGACCACTACCTACCCTGAAAAAATAATTTGTGGTCCATTCAAAAAGGGGAAGGGGTCCCATGGGGACCCCTTCCAATTTGCGAGTGGGTTACATACCATCAACTTGAAGTGGATGGTAACTGCGACACCATTGCATACCACTCCGAATCGCAAATAGGAAGGGAACACCCCTTCCTATTTGCGATTCTGAAATGCATTTTGCGAGTCGGTCCTGACTCGCAAAATGCATTTCTGCTTTGGAAACTGGAATTTGCGACTCGCAAACGGCATTTTTTGCCGTTTGCGACTCGCAAATAGTTTCCTGCATCTGGCCCAAAGTAGCAAGTTCAAGCCAACCACTATGGAATGCGGGCCAGCTACAAGGATCCAGTTAGGCCTGCTGAACAAGAGTACTTTAAATCCTGAATGCAGAGCATTGAGGAATCCTGTGTTGCGTAACAGAGGGGATACAAAGTCCTTATGAGAATACATGTTGTATAACCTTGGTTCTGGGAAAATATGAGGCTGCGATGGAGATGGTATGTCATAATCAAAGATGCTGTAAATAAGGGGCTTGTGATACTAAGGCCTGCAACAAGGAGGCATCACTAAGCATCAGATCCGAGGAAGCTGCTGCTCATGCGATGCAGAGTCCTGAGTAGTCGACAAGGATGCCATTGACGACGGGCTTGCAGTGCAAAAACAAGCAACAGGGATGAGTGGCACATCAATTTTGATTTAGAGTTTGGTGAGACAATGCGCCGCACAGCGGCTCCAATGCAGAGTTTCTGGGAGGAGATGTATTGGTACTGCTGACACCACAGTTGATCTGGCAGGTCACATTCAGGCCCACTTCCAAGTGTTCAGGACTAGGGTAGCACTACTTGAGAGGGCAGGACTCACAGCCGACAAAGTCCATATGCTGGGTTCAATGTGGAGGAAGCCTGTTCTGTCCTTAAAGCTTCTGAACAGGAGGCCAACCAACTTGCCCTTGGAGTCACTCTGGTGGTCCTGGGTTCAAACTGCAAGTCCAATCCTTTTCACTCAGACAGGAGGGCAGCAGGACAGCACAGCAAGGCAGCAGAGTGGCAGTTCTTCTTGTAGCAAACAGCATAGCAGTCCTTCTTCTGAATCTTCCACAGGTAAATATGTATACTGAAGAGTTGGGCTATGAGGCCCACTAGTTATACCTCGTGGCCACTTTGAAGTATGAGAAGCATCTAGAGGATTCCATCCCTCAGAGGTGCTTGGAATATCCTGCCTCCCTGCCCTCATTCCAAATTTGCTTGGTCAAACCTGTTGTGTGTGTGCTCAGGCAGGGTCTTGGTTTGACATGTATTTTTAATTTTTGCATGAAAACTCCCAAATTTATTTTTCACTATTGTGAGGCATATCTGCCTAACTAGATAACATTGGTCTGCCTTATTAAATATAATAAGTGTTAACTCTTGATTGGGACCAGGTAAGCATTTCATAGTTGGTATCTATGAAATTGTAATGAAAAATCCTCATTAATGGTGAAGTCCGATTTTAAATAGCAATTTTGAAAATGCCTCATTTAGAAAGTGGGTATTTTCCTTTCCTTCGCCTTTTAGTACCTGTAGCCTGTCTTAGGTCATATGATTGGGTGTAACTGACAGACTTGTTGAATTCCTCCCAGACAGTCACACAATAGCGGGATTAAGTGTGCCTGAATGGACCTTCTGCTGGCAGGATGGGGGGGGGGAGCTTGGCAGAGCCCCATTTGCAACTGAATAAGCTGCGCTCTGCCTACCATTCCTACCAATGGCTTGGCACCCCCGCATTGACTCTGTAGCCAGCTTGAATCCAGGACAGGGGAGTGAGGAAATTGCAAGAACTTCAAAGAGAAACCTCTGTAAACTTCTAACATTTTCAAAGGAGGCACCATGTATAAAGTAGGGCCCCAAGACCCATCCTTCAGTTCACTTTCTGGACCTGCAGAAGGACTCTCAGAGGGCTGTCTGGTGATGTGGCCTGCTGTGTACTCCACAAGACTGCTTTGCTGTCTGGAGCCTGCCTTGAACCACCAGGGGCCTGTCCTGATGTGTGATCCATGTATCTTCACCTGAACCCAGCACTGTCAGAGTGACTCCGAGGGCTAGTTTGTTGGACTCCTGTTGGAACCACAGGGACATAAAAGGCTCCCACCATCTTAAACCTGTAACAGGACCCACCCTGAATGAGTCCTGAACCCCAAGTGTGTCACCAGTCCTGGACCCTCGGTTGGGGTGCTAAAGGTGCCCAGATCCAAAACTTGGTTACAAACTGCTCTGAGAACTGAATACCAGGACTGACCTGCTCTTCAATCCGCCCAAGATGAATCGCTTGTCAGCCTGACTTTGCAGCTGCTCCTGCTTCATTCTTCTCTGCAGCAGCAAAATCTTCCTTCGGCGAAGGGATATCCGAGCTCCTGGCCCTGGTTTTGGCTACATCCTCCTACTTCGTCTCACTGGAGATTTTCGACATTCAAAAAAGTGACTAAGTCAGACTGTAGAAGACTTCACTGCAACATCATCCAACAGCTCCCCAATAACAATGAGATTTCCTCGGAGATCTCCTGCAGCCTTGCCCCACTGAACGTTACCTACTCAGAAGATTATTCTTGAAAATTCCTCTAAGTTTGAAGGTAAGCGCTGACCTGACCCAATCCACTGTTTGTATCCAACGATGCTCCATCGCGCTTGGCCATATTTTTCGACTTTGACCCGGTTCTGCGAAATTACATGTCTGCAGTTAGTGATCTGATCCTTAAGGAACTAGTTTTTACTACAAAAAAATAAAATTCAAAGCTCCAGTTCTACTGATTGTATTTTTGTCATTTATATGCCAAATCATTTTTTTAAATGTACTCTATTTTTCTAAACTTGTATGGGATTTTCCTTATATTGTGTTTTCATTTTATCACTGTTTGTATGCTGCATAAATACTTTAAACATTGTTTCTAAGTTAAGCCTGACCACATTTTGTGCCAAGCTATCCAAGGTTAAGCACAGCTAAATTTATTGACTTTTTGTGGTTCACCCTGCCAGGGAATCTGGCATGTGCCAGGACTCACCCCATTCAACCAACAGCCCAATTTCTCACACAGGTCTTAAGTGGATGGAACAATAAGTTTTGCAGGCCCCCTAGTAGCATGCCATTTATAGGCCCTCAGTACATCTAGTAGCACTGTACAAGGGACTTACAAGTAAATAGAGTATGCCAATTGAGTGTACATTAATTGTACCATGTTTAAAGTAGAAAGTACAAGCACTTTAGCAGTGGTAAAGTGAACAGCGCCTCAAGGGCAACAAAAACAAGACCACTCTTAGACTGACCGGTCTAAAAGTTGCTATTTTTTTTAAAGGCTTTTAAACAATTGCCCAAACGCAATTTGATTTAAGAAATAAGGATAAAAAAACTGAAAACAAATTTGTATTCGTTTGTCATCTGACATTAAAAAAATACTCCAGTAACAGTCAAATGTTTAGCAGAAATATCTAAGGCTCTTACACAAAAAGCAATTTTATTGAAACTAATCATAGTAATATTGAGAGCTTATCAGAAATAATTCTAAGTAACAAAGGGTTGTTTCATGAACAGTTCATCAACATGTTAAGTACCAAATTAACTATACTTTAGAGGAGGAAGATTTCATAATCATAGTACCTTTAACAGACGACAGTAGGTGATGATCTCCAATCGATTTTCCATTGATAGGAATGTGATTTGCTGAAATTGCGGATCAATCAGTATATATTGTCTGTTACGTTTTACCTTTGCTAGCTTGTTAGGCCAAGAGATTCACAGATAGGGTTACATCTGCTGAAAAGAGATTAATAAATCTTGCCAGATGCCGGCATAACTAAAAAGCCCATGCTGCTTTATATCCTTTATTGGTCCCAGGGGCTCAGGATGTCTTGATATATTCAGCAGCTCCTGGCGGAATGCCTAGAGTTGAAAAGGCTGCTATGCCTCCTTCAAGACACTTAGGCCCATATTTATACTTTTTTTGCACCGCATTTGCATCATTTTTTGATGCAAAAGCGACACAAACTTACAAAATGAAATTATATTTTGTAAGTTTGCGCCGCTTTTGCGTAAAAAATGGTGCAAATGCGGCACAAAAAAGAGTTTCATAGAATAGGTTATCCAAGTGACCTTGAATACTGAGAGAATGTTTGGCAAACTTTGGAATAAGGAGAGGAAAGTCCACGGCAAGTTCTAGCAGTGTTGGGAATGATATCTGACCTTGCAAGAAGGGAGTTATGATTATTACAGATGACTTGTCATCTGACATAGGCTAACACAATTTTGATCATTATCCATGGACAAAAGGTGTAATTGGTGTTCTGAGACCAATCTTGAAGAAAGGCATCTGTCGCTAATGCTAGCGGATTTGGTGTCCAATTTAAGAAAGATTAAAGATGCGTGTTGAGGCAACAGGCACAACGGTCTACAGAAAAATTCCCTATTTCTGAGGAAGCTTTTGGCATATGGATGGAAGAAGTCTCCAATCACTAAAGTCTGAAATATGTCTTAGTACCATTCTGCTATGGAATTAAGATTTCTGGCAAGGTATTTGGCTTTGGCAAAGGGATTGCAACTGAAACAGTAACCCCAAAATGTTTTTACCAATCCTACAAAATGTTGGATTTTGTTCCAACTACATGACTAAAGTCAGATTGTCCATGTAGAGAAAATTAGATCAGCTTATTTTGTTTTTTTGCAAATCTCTGAATTGCAAAGGAGCCTGCAAACATATCTGAACAATGTATTTGCATGCTAAAATTCTTTCATGAGCATGTGCCTCCAGTTTAGAGCTGATCAAACTGGGCGCTCCAACTTGTCAGACTTACATCTGACTCTAATACTTGACCTGGGATATAAGAGAAATTTGTTCTCTATTCTAGTTGGTCTAGCCACCACTGAAGTCCTAATTGGGAGTAATGATCCAGAGGTATAATGTCTAAATAAGCTAGATCTCAGGATAGATGCAAATTTTTTTAATCTCTGAAAGGTTCAATAATGAATGGGGCCTGGATAAATAATTTGAATTGAAGAGACCTTCTATTCTCGCTAGATCACTTAACCCTTTTGCTGCTTGGACTTTTACCCCAGTGCTAAGACCTTTTTTGGTTATTTCGGGTAGTTCATGCTTTGGCCTCCATAACATTTTGTCCGCATAAACTCCATGCCAAATTTGCATCCTTTTCTCCAATAACCTCGGGAATTCTAAGATACCCAGAGTTTGTGAGTTCCTCTGATGGAGACCGAGAAAATAGACAATAATAGCTAAATATTGAGTTTTTTAGGAGAAAAAAGGAAAAAGTATTCTTCATAAAACTGTCTGTTTTTTTATAAAAATGGCATTAACAGACTCACCGTCTTCCCAGCTTTTGGGAGCATGCAGAACTGAATCAGAAAACCTAAATTTTACCACAGTTTTGAAAATTTTCAAAGAGGCAGACCATTTTTTCTATTTTTGTGTGCTTTCAACCTGCTTCCAGTTTGTTGTGCAAACCTGTGTGAAACCCATGGGTGATCTAGGAAAGCTTTCTATTTCTCAAAAGTAGAGCAAATTCCAAATTCAGCATATGTGTAGATCCCTCAAGGGTTTCTCAAACAAACTGTTGAAACAAATATTAATATTAGTAGGAAAAAAAAGCCATTTGTGACAATGTTTTCATCTGTAACTTTTTGTCATGTTGGCCGACTTACAAAAGCAATATACAATTATATTTGCTAGACCCTTTGGTTGAGGGGATATATAGGGTTTATAGTTTCTCCAAGAAACCCGAGGTACCCAGACCCAAAACTGAACTGCACAGTACAAGGGTTTTTCATTGCATACTGAGTATAGACCAATTCATATGGTGAAATATGTAGTGATTAAGAGGCATTGTAGGAACGTGGAGTATTATACAGTAAGGCTGCTAAGGTTTCACTATGTAATACTCTTACAATACCCTAAAGATAGTCCCTTGGATTTACAATAATAAATGTTTAGCTCATTCCAGGTAGTGTGACAAAGAGAGGTCAGGCTTTACTACAGGAACATATGTTAAGCATTTTAGGGTACCAATATGGACCATAAATAATTGGCATAACTTGAAAGAACTATGATGTCAAATTATAAAAATAGAGCAGATTTTATATAATTTTAGACACAAAAATAAAAGAAATCAGATATCTAAATCCAGAATTAGGCATTTAAAAGCAAATGTAAAATCAGAGCATTTACAAGATGTCAAATCTCACCATTGTGGTCAATGGGAAAAGTCACTAGTGACACTCGGTCACTTGTGGGGTGAATTCTGAGGAACCCAATGGTATTTATGGTTATGTAGGTCCCAAAACCAAGCTGCAACAGTCAGACCAATTTTACCTGGCTCATATAGCCCGGGTGCAGAGGTGTCCTTGGTGCTGAACGTAGGAGCCTCGGTGCTGAAAAATGGTACTTGTGACACTCAAGTTTGTTGGAGCCCACTGGGGTTTAAGCTTGTGTGGGCTTCTGGACCAGGATTCACCAGGAAGAACAACTGCACCTAGTCTCGGCATCTCAGGTGCAGAGGTGTGCTTAGCTATCATTGGTGCTCACGGGAGCTGCAGTTGCTGGTTTTATCACTGAGACTGTGAAACGGTGCGGGTGAGGAAACAGATGCAAAAACTCAACAATGGAGCCACAGGTGATGTCGGATGAAGGTGTGCTGTGGCACTCGGTCACTTGCAGCTTGAGTCAGTGGGAGCCCACTGTGGGTTAAGCTTGTATGGGCTTGTCGCAGGTAAAGTACCAATCCAGGGAGATCTTTAGTACCTCTATTCGGTTTTAAAAAAGGGGTTTACACTAGGAAGTGTTTAAATAGATTGATTTTTATTTCACAACAGAGTTTCAGTTATTTCTTAGAGTTTTCTATGAGGTAAGGTTTTGTTTTTCCATTGCTAGATTTTCCATCCCCTGTTAATCCCTTCTTAGTTTGTTTTGACAGGTCATCAATGCTTCACCGTTGGTCCACTCCCACGTAGCCAGCGAGAGAAGGGGAGAAAATAGGACTAGAAGCCTCTATCAGGTAAGTGTTTCTTTTGCTTTAGTATCAACTTCTATTTTTTTTATTTCTTTTCTTTCTCCCGTGTTAGATTTGTTTTATATGAAAGAAAAAATACACACATCAACATTTACTGTGATCCAAAAAATAAAATAAAGGTGCTCTTATCTTCGTGTTTTCTAAAAACGCTTTGCTCTGTTTAAATCTTTATGTGCGGTGCTCCGATGTGCCCAGCCTTCCTCCGCACTCCCTCCCGGCCTTCCCCACCAACATTGCGAATGAACCGCAGAAGCGGTCCTGTCCCTGCAAAAGCCACGTCCCTTTGGGGACGTGGCAGGCTTTTCCACTCTGCCCCTTCTCCACGGCTGGTTCAGGCTCCTGGGTGCTCCTCCACAATCACCGCTCGTCCTCTTCCTCGCTTCCTTGTCCTCCAGTCCTCCTGTCCTCCGTCCGCATCTGTCCTCTTTCTGGCGTTCCTCCGATCTTTTCCTCTCTGTCCCGGTCTCCCTTCTTCCGGCAATTTTCTCCTTGTCGTTCCCGGGACTCCCAATGACATCAACACGTTCCATTGTGCCTGCCAGTAGTAAGTTCTTGTGACTTCCCCTGGGGGACTCAGCGACCAGCTCGACCCCCGTCGACTCCTGTGCTCTGTCACAGGACTCTTGTACCAGGATTCACCAGGCAAAACAACTCCACCTAATCTCAGCATCTTAGGTGCAAAGGAGAGCTGCAGTGTGCCCTTCAGCTGCAGTGTTGAGTAAATATGGTGATGACCCACTGGCCACCAACAAGTCTTTGTAGTGGTAAAGTAGAGGAGAAGCTATCTCCCCTTCTGGAGGTCCAGTGCAAAATGGTACCTGTCTTTAACTTGCAAGGGAGCTGGATTACACTTCCCACAATGTACTGGACCACCTGTCTTTGGGTGATCCCTCAGAGGGCCCGATGACCAGGGCTTCATCGGATTCCCTGAGTACTTTTTACCTGCAGTGGGCAGGGAAATAGTGCCACTGGTCTAAGAGAGTCTGGTCTTGCCTTTGGCTCACAAAGGGTTCCCTCTTGCTAGGTGAAGCAGTCTTTGGTCCAGGATGAGCAGCAGTGAAACATCTCCAGGAGGTCAACACAAGTTCAAGGTATCACTTATTTTGTTAGTGAAGGTCCCTGTTGTCATTGAGGCGGGTCTTGTCTTGTCACACGTTGTTGCAGATCTAAGGTTCTGGGACTACAGGATTCCCTTAAACTCTAGATTTTGGGGTGCTAGGGGTCCAATGGGCTTAATGGCCCCACTGGCTAATCCGCCCCTGAGGTGACCACTTCCGTTGTGTTTTGGCACCTTTTCTGCACAGAACCCTTCCTCTGCTGTACAGATCAGGTTGCCCACCCTAGAGGTGTGGCTAGCTTTGGGGGAGAGTGTATGCCTCCCGAATGACCAATTTTCTCACCTGCTGGGGCGTAATATTTGCCTTTGGGCAGGGGGGCTGCTTTGTCCTTCACTAGGCTACCATATCAGTGGCAGTGCACCGTTTGAATCTCACCAACATGAAGTGCCACTTTACTAGCCTTCCTGCAAGAGAGGAAGGTGTGACCTCAAACCCATCCAGGCCATTGTCCTGACTCCTGGGAGTGTTCGCACCTATGCGTAGGGGGTCAGAATCCTGTCTTGGTGGCAGCAGCTGCGGGTTGGCAGCCAAAGCACAGGAAAATGGGGGTAACTCTGTGGGTAATCTCTAAGATTGCTTTGTGGATCCATGCTGCATCACCCTTGACATGAGATTCTTGTCAGGGGTGAAAAGGCATGTTGTTTTTTACTAAACATGGTTCACTTTGGTGGTAAAATAATGGAGCTGGCGACTTCAGGTTTGCCCGGGTGCCAGTCCATGTTGGACTATGGACCATTGTTCACTTGAAGTACCCTTTAACGGAAAAAGGCCGCTATAGGGACATATAAGCTTGTACTTATCTGTCCATACCGTTGATATAATGTACCCTGCCTTCTGGGCTTATGAGGCCTACGTTAGGGCTGACTGACATATATTAAAGACAGTGCCGGAGCTGTACCACATATGGTGTGGGCACAGTCAAGTTCAAGCAGTTTGCACTGCTTCTGCAGTCTGCAATGGCCGGCCTGCTGTCAGTAGTTTGCTTGGGTCACTAGGGTGGCACAAATAGTGCTTCAGGCCCTGGTGATCCCTTAAACATCCATGCCTTGGTACCACTGGTGTCATATACTAGGGATGCATAAAGGGGTTAAAGCGCTTGCCACTTGGAGATTCACAGTTACCAATTTTATGGAGAGAACACTAGCACTGGGGCCTGGTTAGCAGGCTCCAGTGCACTTTCAGAGTCATAAGCAACATCATCCAGAGCAAAAAGTGTGGGGGTGACCATCCACTTTCCTACAGGTTTCAAGGTAACCTGTGAATTTATGAAACAGGCACAACATATGGAGTTTAGGAGTGTTTTTGTACACCTCTGAATTTGTCAGAACCTGTATGAGCATATGGTTTAGAGGGTATTTTTCAAAATATCTTGTTTCTTCCTCACTGTCTTATATTTGGAAGGCACAAATGCAGGGACATCCAGTTGTTAATAATAAATATTCTTCTATTCTATGCTCCCACGTGTCTCTTAATAAAAATGGTACCTTACTTGTGTGTCTAAGCCTATTGTCCGTGACAGGAAACAACCCAAATTGCAACATGGATACATCACATTTTCCCACTCAAAACTGACCTGTTTTTTGCAAAGTGGGTAGGTCTGGGTTTTGGGTCCTAGCTCAGCTGGCACCTATGGAAACCTAGCAAACCTGTACATTTTTGAAAACTAGATACCTAGCGTAATTCAGGATGTGTGACTTGCATGGCACTCACCAGGTTATTTTACACAGAATCCCTTTCAAACCTCAAACTTTCACTAAAAAAAAAACATTTTCCTCACAGTTCTGTGAAGGAAAGTTGTGAATCTGCAGGGAGGCACACACTTTCTTCCACCTGGCATTCCCCCAAGTCTCCCAATAAAAATGGTACCTCACTTGTGTCGCTAGGCTTAGTGCCTGCAACAGGAAATGACCCAAAACTAACACGGATGCATCACATTTTCCACTGAAAACGTACACTTTGTTCCCAACGTGGACAGCTGTAGGTTTTGGATCATAGCTCAGTCGATGCCTAGAGAAGCCTAGCCAACCTGTGGATTTTTCAAAACTAACTGGGGGTGTCCAGGGTGGGGTGACAAGCATGGCTCTCACCAGATTGTGTTACCGAGAATCCTTTGCAAACCCCAAACATTGACTAAAACACATTTTAGACAAAGTTTGTGGTTTGCAGGGCATTGTCAGAAAGAAACTTTATGGGATCCATATAAGACGAGCCACCCCGGACTCCCCCAGATGTCTAGTTTTTAGAAATGTCTGGGTTTGATAAGTTTCCGGGTGACAGATGACCCAAGCCCGAAAAGTGCAGCCACTCAGCCTAGAAGTAGGACGATATAGGGACTTAACCCATCTCTGCTACCCATATGTAAAAAAAAAATCCAAAATAAAAATGTCCCTTCTTGCCAAAAGAGATGGCAATGCTTTAGTCTCAGGACGGGGCAGAAAGACTGTTGGTGCCACACTGGAAATGGAGGTTAGGCCTGATGTGTGGGTGGATGGGCAGGCCACCCCAACACCTTGTAGCAATAAAAGAATCTCTAATGTCTAGTGGACTTTCTGCCCCTCCCACCGGGGAAATTTGGAGCGAAAGACCTTTTATCTACCCATGGGGGTGCAAAAAAGACTGTTGTGGGTCATTTGAGGGGTGGGGTTAGGACCAATGCATAGACAAGCTGTAACCACCAATCTCTCCACAAAAACATCCCTGGTGTCTAGTGGGCTTTCTGACCCCTGGGGGCAGATTAGAGAAGGTGACAACCTCTTATATGCCATTGAGTGAAGAAATACTTTTGGCCCTGAGGGAGGGGGAGCAGTAGCCTGTTGTCAGTGCGTCTGTGCGCAGATTGGAGGAAAATGCCTCCTATCTGTCCCCAACAGGGGGTACCCGAAGACTGCTGTGGGTTGCATGGATGGTTGACTGTCTCCTACTATTTTGCATTAAAAAAATTGGGCAGAAATACATTTGGGACCAAGGATAAGCAATTCCCATAGCTGCGGGGGTGCTCATCCTTCCACATATAATCCCTGGTGGTCTAGTGGGCTTTCTGCCCAACACTGGGGACAGATTGGAGGTAAATGCTTCCTATCTGCCCCAACAGAAAAAGCACTGGGGTCATTTGGGTAGTTGGGGCTTAAGCCCAATGCCTTGGAGGGCCACCCCCACCATTTCTACTAACAAAAACTATCTTTGTTGTCTAGTGGGCTTTTTGTCCCCTCCCACCCCAGGGCAGTTTGGAGGTAGCCAACCACATGGAGGTAACCCACCACTCCAATTTACTAATAGAAAGCCCATTCTACTAACAAAATGAATATAAACTAAGTCCTGTAATTCATTATTTCGATGTCACTTGAGTTGGCAGACTCATCTCTCCTGAAACAGATGCCAAACCAAATTCCGTCTAGTCCAGCACCTTGGCACAGGAAGCCAAAACAAACAACGCAGTGGAAGGATGGCACAATGTCTTCCAATCCACACTAGGCTGAACCCAATCTCCACTCTATAATTTTGTAAAAGCCTTAGAAAAAGAGCTAAGATAGCAACAACTACAAATTGAGCAATCTGTTAGCCTAATTACCCTTCAACATAGCTAACAAATCAAAAGTCAAAAATTAAACACAATTCTAATATTTATGAAGACTGAGATAATAAAATGATATATAAATTATTTATGTAAAATGCAACTGCCACTAACTAAGAAACTAAACACAAACTCAACCACATAAAACAATTACAACTCATAAACCTCACAATTCCAAATAACAATAGTAGAAGGCTGGCCCACTATGTAGTGTGCAAAGCTAGGCACACTGTGCAGGGGGCACAGGCAACCATATGTTGGTTTACCGAGGTAAAAACTAGATCACCTAGGGCCAGATGTACAAACACATTTTCCCATTGACACAGAATGGGAAAAACCCTTTGATACATCTGGCCCCTAATGCTCTAATTTGTATGGTAGCTTGGTCAAGCAGTTAGGCCAAGCTTGGAGAAGTGCAAATAATTTGTTGTACTCACAGTATCAATCATGCAACTCGCACATTTGAAGGAATAACTTGAGATCAATTTATAAAAATACTTCAGATTTTATTTAAATTTTAAGACCAAAATTATTAAAATTGGTTAAGTACTTTTGGAGATATGGATTTTTGAAGTTTGATAAAAAATAATCTTTTGTACGTAATTATGCACCATGGGAATCAATAGAAAGTCACCTTTAAAAATATATATAAAGTCATACAGTTGAGTTACCAAGTTCTTCTTTGCAGGTTTGTCCAGGTCGTCGGTGGGCACACTGTCAGCTGGAGATGTTCGGGTGGCTCGCGGTTCCGGTGGGAGCTATGAGGAAAAGTCTCTGGAGCTGGTGCAGTGCCACTGCGGGGGACCACTTGGAAAAAACACTGCACATAGGTTTTTTTAGATTGTTCCTTGGGTCCCCTTGAAGTGTCAAGGTCGCAAAGGGAGAGGGACCCTTAGGGCACAGCAGGTTCTTCGTTGCAGATCACAGGGCAGCCAGGTGCAGAGCAAATTTGTGAACCAGGAGCTGTGTGCAAAGGTGCCTTGGGGTCTGGTGGTAAGTCACTTTAAGAGTTGCTTACAGTACAACGGGGTACTCTGGTGGGAGGTCTGGGGTGTTCTTGAAGTCCCTTGACTGGGGCTTCATCCTGGTCCTTTTCAGACCCAGGTGGACTGGTTTTCTTAGTGTCCGATGTCAGCTGACCAGTACCCAGGGTATTAGTACTTGGCCACTGGAGGGTACAGTGCTACCAAACTTGGCACATTTGCTGGGTTTGTCCTCATGGTTGTTGGTGTGTCATTGGGTCCAGCTGTGACTTCTGGTTCGTGAGTTAGCAGCCAGTCAGTGAAGTGACCCTCACAAGGTTGCTGGTTCCTTCTTGGTTGCAGAGTGGTACCTCCATTCTGAAGGGAGTTCTTGGGTGATTGGTGAAACCTGGAAGTCCTCTGGATTTCTTGAGGTCAGTCCAGTTGTCCAGCAGCTCCTCAGTGCTGATTGTCGGGTACTGGGTGCAGCAGGCAGGGGTTGGCACCTTTTCTTTATACAGCAGGTCCACAGTTCTTGTGCCTTGCATCTTCTTTGGGCGTGTCTTCTTTGTGCCCTTCAAATCTGATTATCTGGTCTAGGAATGTCCACCAAATGCTTAATTTAGGAGGCATTTTAGGGGTTACCTGGTAGTGTCTAGTGGGACAATTACCTTTGGGTGGCTATATCCACTATAGTGACCATTCCTTGTGGGAAGGGACACTTCCCTGTTCCTGATTCGCTATTGTCCTTCCATCTAAGATGGAAGAAAATTATATTTAGTGGCCACGTCGCAGGCAACATCTTAGGGGTTGGGAAACCCCTTCTACCCTTTGTGTGGTTTCCGGCCTTTGCTCCAGCCAAAAGTGGGCATCAGTGCAAGCAGCAGGCCTGGGTGTCAAGTGAAAAAGGAAATAAGCCCTTTGAAGCTCACCCCCAGGGCAGTGCACATTCCATGGGGAAGGGGGTGTTAGCTGCTGCACCCAGGAAGGGCATTGTTTTACAAAGCAGAGAGACATGGATCTCCCCCAAGGTTTGTAGATTGGGTGTCCGGAGGTGGCAGGCTGGATAGAACCAGTCAGCAACCATGCCAGTATTGTTAACTTTTGCATGGGGCACCTCTAAGGTGACCCCCTGGGTACATTTATGGATAAATCCAATACTGGTACCAGTTTGGATTTATCATTCAGAGTTGTATGATACCAAACAAACCAGGGTTCAGAGTGGCTATCGTGTAGCTGAGAAACTTGTGTTGACCAGTGCCAGCACATGTGAAAAAATGGCTGCTCTGTTCACTTACTATGTCCCAGATTTGGCAAGGACACAGTGGGGGCATATTGCTCATGCATATATGCCTTCACATATGATATGGTATACCCTGCCTAAGGACTGTAAGACCTGCCAGAGGGGTGTCTTACCCATAGTAAATTCAGTGTATGGTGGGCAGGGTACACAGGCAGTGTGCCATGTCGAGTTTGTGTTTTAGGTTTGCACCAGGACACTTAGGTCCTCATTACAACATTGGCGGCAAAAGCCGTTTACCGCCGTGCAGAAGACCGCCAACACACCGCCGCAGCTGCGGAATTCAGCCACAGCTATTATGACCCACATCTCGGAATCCGCCAAAAGTCAGACACTCACACAAGTCCGCCACACCAAAGGTCAGTGATAAACTGGCAAAAACAAAACCTCCACCGTCACGCCAACAGAAATATGCCCACACTATCACGACACATGAATCCACGCGGCGGTCTTTCAACCGCGGTATTCCATTGGCGGTACACACTGCCGCGCTCAAAATACACCCACATTTACAAAACACAGCCACATTGGACAATTCCAAATATACACACCTGATACACATACACACACCACTCCCACACACCCAATACAATACAAAACACACACCCACATCACCCACAAACTCCTATGACAAAATTACCGAAAGAAGGCCAGTGAGAGACACTACAAACTACTACCAAGCATCGACAGGCACACAATACCATCACCCACATAACTTCCACGCACCTCACACAACACACCACTAAATATCACCCCACTTATCACTACACACACCACCCCACGCATCACCCACATCACCCCATGGTACGGCAAAAACACCCCAGGTTCTCTGAGGAGGAGCTCAGGGTCATGGTGGAGGAAATCGTCTGTGTAGAGACACAGCTATTCGGATCACAGGTGCAGCACACCTCCATTGCCAGGAAGATGGAGCTATGGCGCAGAATAGTGGACAGGGTTAACGCAGTGGGACAGCACCCAAGAAATAGGGATGACATCAGGAAGAGGTGGAATGACCTACGGGGGAAGGTGCGTTCCGTGGTCTCAAGACACCACCTTGCGGTTCAGAGGACTGGCGGCGGACCCCCACCTCCTCCCCCAGAACAAACAACATGGGAGGAGCAAGTCTTGGCGATTCTGCATCCTGAGGGCCTCGCAGGAGTAGATGGAGGAATGGACTCTGGTAAGTCAAATCTTAACTATTACATCCCCCGCCCTACTTGCATGCTATCACATACCCCCACCCTCACCTTCACCCCCATCACTCCAACTCCTCACAAATGTCCCAACATCACAAACTACACATCCCAACACCAAGCCCTGCATGCAACAACAAAGCATGGACACCCATCACCAAAGCATGACCACTGCACATACCCATACACCCCCCTAAACCACCATTACACAGGGTCCCACACAGGAATGCAAGCACTGGGGTACACGGTCACCCACCCATTGCACACCATGGCAAACACAGATTTGATAAACATCCTTTTATACCCCTGCAGGACCCCTACCCAACGTCACCGGACAGGAGGGTCCACACATGCCCACACCACCAACAGAAGAGGCCCACAATGATGACAGCACCCCTGTCCAACTGGATCTAGATGACCAGCCCGGACCATCGGGGACCTCTGGACAGTCGGTTCCCCTCACACAGGCACAGGCCACCACAGACCTTCCCCCCTCTGGAAACACCAGCACCCCACCCCCTGCAGAGGGAGAACCCCCCTGCAAACGGTCCCTGAGATCCAGGACAAAGACAGAGAACAATGCCAAGACCCCCGCCAAGAAATGAGACCACCCTGATTGTCATCCTACTGTCCCACTTTGTCACCCTGTCCATAATTAAACTGCCCCAGCTCCATTTCCTATGCCCATATGGGCAATGCACCTGTGAGACTAATAGACTGGACTCTGCCATGGACATTCCTCCACCATCACCCCTCACCATTTCACTAACCCCTCTAATATTGAGCATTTAAATAAACACACCTAAAGCACAAAATTATCTGGAGTCTGTCTGTGATTTCGAAATAGTGTATTAGCAATTACAGTGACAAAATGTTTTTTAAATAGTACTGTCAACATACCTATGTCACACAGCTCTAGTCCATGAGGAATCTAAGCAGATGTCACACAGTGGGACCCACATCTGTGAAGTCATAAGGGAAAGTGACAACTCAGTGACCATACACTGGGTGAAAACGACAGACAGGAGAGAGGTAGTAGTGTCAAAGTACATGTAGTAGGCAAGTTTGTATTCCTACCTGTGTCTCACTGGAAATATTGCAGGATCACTGAGTCCCTGTTCTGCATGTCTTCTTCCTCTGCTTCCTCCTCATCACTGTCCACAGGCTCCACAGCTGCAACAACACTGCCATCTGGACCATCCTCCTGCAGAAAAGGCACCTGGCGTCGCACAGCCAAGTTGTGAAGCATACAGCAGGCCACGATGATCTGGCACACCTTCTTTGGTGAGTAGAATAGGGATCCACCTGACATATGGAGGCACCTGAACCTGGGAAGGAAATGGAGCACTGACAGCACCTGCACTTGAGGGGGGATTCCTGTGGGATGGCGGATTGCTGACATCAGGTCTGGCTCCAACTGGGTACACAGTTCCTGGATTGTGGCACAGTGAAGCCTGTAGGTGATTATCAAACGTCGCTCCTCCATTGTCGACAGGTCCACCAACGGTCGGTACACCGGAGGATGCCGCCATCTCCTCACATGTCCCAGCGGACAGTGCCTATGAAGGACAACAGCGAGCAGAGAGTCAAACAACTCAGAGGTACGTACCCACAGTTTACCCAGAACACCAATCATACACAAAAGGTGGCCTGTATGTGTGTTGAGTCTAGGCCTAGGTATGTGTGACACAGTTGAAAATGAAGCCATGTGAGCCCCTGAAATGGCAGCTGCCTGACCTGAAAAGTGGGACAATGGGATGTGAGGTAACTGCGCTGGCGTTGTACACCGCCGCAGTAGGCGGTCGAAGACTGCGGCGCAATGCTGCATTGGTTAACATTGGACCCTATGGGTCCCAGAAGCCAATGACGATGTACGCCGGCGGTGACGATACGCACCGCAGTGGATGTGACCGCCATATTCTATCTGTTCAATCACTCAATACCTGATCTTCGACAGGAGAGGACCTACACTGCAAGTGCTGCTGTGACCTCGGTCTGGAAGAGACAATGGGTCGTGCGTCTGGGGAAAGGGCCCCTGCCTTCACATCAGAGGAATTGGAGAAGCTTGTGGATGGGGTCCTCCCCCAGTAAACACTACTCTACGGTCCTCCAGACAAACAGGTATGTACACAGGGAGCATGTTGTATGGGCTATGCCTGTGTGGAGAGGGCCGGATGTAAGAAGGAAGGGGGCAGAGTGCTGCGTGCATGAAAGACGGTGAATGCATGTGCCACATGGCAAGGGTAGGGATGGGGGCCAATCACTTTGACGGTGCAGTTGGTAATGACTTCTCTTCTTCCCCTGTACATTTCATGTAGGTCAGCGCCCACCAGAAGAAAGATATTTGTCGTGCCATCGCCAAGGACATCCGGACCCTGGGGGTCTACCACAGACGGAGCACCCACTGCCGGAAAAGATGGGAGGACATTCGCCGCTGGAGCAAGAAGACGGCGGAGGCTCAGCTGGGGTTGGCCTCCCAACGTGGGAGGGGTGCCCGTCGCACCATGACCCCACTGATGTTCAGGATCCTGGCGGTGGTGTACCCAGAGTTGGATGGGCACTTGAGGGCATCACAGCAGACACAAGGGGGCGAGTACACTCTCATTCTTCTGACTTTGCGCGCAGTGGAGTTGTCTGGGTGGGGGAGGAGGGCTGTGGGTTTCCCTAGGCCAAGGCGAGTTCCGTAAGCAAGGCCCCTCCGTAAGGCAGGCCATGTGGCACCCCAGCCCACCTCTGTAGAGTGCCAAGTACAGCTATTCATGCCCCTGTGTCATCTATGTGTGCAGATGTCGTCCATGGCCTTGTAGGCCATTTCCCAGGAATTGAAAAGTGGAGCCCAAGAGCACGGCGTAGTGCAGGGGGCTTCTGTGTCTGTGGTGTCCGCCAACGGTAGCGGTAATTCATGCACTCAACATGTCTTTCTTCTGTCATCCCCCTCTTTTTGTGGTCTTCCTGTTCTTGTGTGCATTAGCATCATCAGGCGGAGGAGCAGTGGCACCGGAGCACGAGGGAGCTGCATCCCACTTGGCCCTGGAGGGTGAGACTATGGACTCGGAATCACCAGGGGACGGAGGGCGAGGGGAGCTTCACGGTGGGGACAGGAGCTGACACCAGCGACACAGACTCGTCCTCTGATGGGAGCTCCCTTGTGGTGGCGGCAACATCTGTGCCCCCCGCATCTACAGGTACAGCCGCCACCCCCCCTACAGCACCGCCCTCCCAGCAGCCCCTCAGCCTTCGCCCTGTGCCCGCTCATCCAGGAGGGTGGGCATCACCCTCGCCCCAGGCACCTCAGGCCCTGCCCCAGTCACCCCTGCTGCCCTCAGTGAGGAGGCCATTGACCTCCTCAGGTCCCTCACTGTTGGGCAGTCTACCATTTTGAATGCCATCCAGGGTGTAGAAAGGCAGTTGCAACAAACTAATGCATTCCTGGAGGGCATTCATTCTGGTCAGGCGGCCCTTCACCGAGCTTTTCAAACTCTGGCCTCAGCACTGATGGCAGCCATTGTCCCCATCTCTAGCCTCCCCCTCCAACTTCCTCCACCCAGACCCAATCCCCTGTACCTCTGCCTATCCCAAGCACACCATCAGACCAGCCTGCACACACCTCAACACACAAGGGAAGCTCAGGCAAACATAAGCACCACACATCCCACAGGCACTCACGCAAGCAACACACACATGCAGACACACCAACATCCACTGCCTCCACTGTGTCCCCCTCCTCGTCGTCTCCCTCCTCCCTCCCAGTCTTGTCTACTCTCACACCTGAATGTACTACCTCTGCAGCCACTACGTTCCTCACCAGCACACCCACCAGCACACCCCGCTCACGTTCAGTCACCACCCCCACTACCATTCATACGTCCCCTGTGTCCTCTCCCAGTGTGTCTGTGATGCCCCCTCCCAAGATACACAAACGCAGGCACACACCCACCCAACAGCCATCCACCTCACGACAGCCTCCAGCGCATGCACCTTCACCCAAAGTCACCAAACGAACACCTCCTACTACCACCCCCTCTTCCTCCACTCCCAAACCCACTCCAGCTACCCGTCCCAGTGTGTCCAAAAAACTTTTCCTGTCCACCCTTGACCTTTTTCCCACACCTCCCCACCCCGTCCATCTCATAGATCCTGAAGTAGCACCTCAGCCAATACATCTCCGGCACCAGTGGTGCCTGTAGTCTCCGGTATGTGGAGTGCACCGGCCACCAGGACAGCCAGTGTGGCACGGAGCCACAGCAGAGACAGTCCCCCACCTGTGAAGCATCAGAAGTTGGCCAGCGCTCGGCGGGAGAGGGGGAAGACTCCAGCCACCAAAGCCGCTCCCAGGGGTCCCGGTGGGAGTGTGGAGTCAGCTGTGACACCTTCCAAGGTGGGGAAGGGCCACAAGAAACCCGGCAAGTCTGGGAAGAGCTGCACGGCGGAGAAGACCGCCATCATCCCCGCTGGCCAGGAGGCCACCGCCAGCCCAGCTGCCCAGGAGGCCACTGCCAGCCCCAGCCCAGCTGCCCAGGAGGCCCCGGCCAGCACCAGCCCCGCTGGGCCATGAAGGACCAGCAGCAAAAGCCCCGCTGGGCCATGAAGGACTGCCAGCAAAAGCCCCGCTGGGCCATGAAGGACCGCCAGCACCAGCTCCGCTGGGCCATGAAGGACCGCCAGCACCAGCTCTGCTGGGCCATGAAGGATCACCAGCACAAGCCCTGCTGAACAGGGCACTGCCAACTCAAGCCCCGCTGAACAGGGCACCGCCAACTCAAGCCCCACTGAACAGGGCACTGCCAACTCAAGCACCGCTGAACAGGGCACCGCCAACTCAAGCACCGCTGAACAGGGCACCACCAACTCAAGCCCCGCTGAACAGGGCACCGGCAACTCAAGCATCGCTGAACAGGGCACTGCCAACTCAAGCCCCGCTGACAGGGCACTGCCGACTCAAGCACCACTAGCCCATGAGCGGCAGGGGCACTGACGCAACTGGGTCCGTCACGGGGTGAGTGATGCACTCTGGGCACCAGTCCCCCTCCAGAAGCAGTGGAGAGATCCATCCACTACCTCTGTCCTTCACAGGATAAAGCACTCTGGGCACCAGTCCCCCTCCAGAACCAGTGGAGACTGTTATCCACTTGAGAGACTGTGGCTTTCCACTTACCAGGATTGAACAGTGGGCAAACCACCCACTGTAGAAACTTGAGAGACTGTGGCTTTCCATTCCTCAGGATTGAACAGTGGGCAAGCCACCCACTGTAGAGACTTGAGAGACTGTGGCTTTGCACTCCCCATGATTGAACAGTGGGCAAACCACCCACTGTAGAGACTTGAGAGACTGTGGCTTTGCACTCCCCAGGATTGAACAGTGGGCAACCCACCCACTTGTTAGACTTGAGAGACTGTGGCTTTGAACTCCCCAGGATGGAACAGTGGGCATGTGGCCCCCTCGTGGATTTGGTGTTGTGCACTCAAGCGGCTCAGGTGCCCCCCTTTCCCTCCCCCTGAGGTGCCTGTTTTGTTGCTGTCTGATGTCCCTGCAGTGTTCTCTCCATCATGTTCGGGGATCTTGTGTGGGCCTCGCCCATACCGTGTGGTCCCAGTGTTCCGCGGACTTTCTTTGTGCAGTACCTGGACTACTATGCCTGGTATATATTTTGTACATGATGTACATATATATATTTCTGCCCACTTGTTTGTAATATATTCCGATGGCTACACTCATTTTCTTAGGTCTTTGCATTCTTCCGGGGGGGCTTGGGGGGTGTAACTGTGATGTATTGATATGCATTAATGTGTGTGTTGTAGTGGGTGAGGGTGGGGGTGTTGCGTGTGTGTGTCCCTGTTTTTTGCCTCCCTCCTCCCCTGTGTGGTAGGTGCAGTACTCACCGTGGTCTTCGTCGCAGGCGTTCGTGCTCCTGGTAGAGGAGCAGGAAGACTATCGCAGGTAGGATTTGGAGTCCCGGTTCCATGGTGTCCTCGTTCCTCATGGAGTGTGTAGAGGTGAGCGTTTTCCCTTCGAAATTCCTGTTTTCGCCGTGTTTTTATCCACGGTGAATCCGCACCGGGAAAGGGGGCGGATTGGCCTGTCATAATAGTGTGGGCGGTACATTTTCTCCCGCCTGTCTGTTGGCGGTGACCGCTGCGCTGTTTGTTTATACCGCCGTGGCGTTCGGAGTGTTAAAGTGGCTGTCTTTGTTGGTGGTTTCTGCCACGGTCGTAATTGCTATTTTTGTACCGCCGGCCTGTTGGCGGTCTTACCGCCGCTTTAACACCATCCGCCAGGGTTGTAATGTCCACCTTAGTGTGGTCGCCCCTAACGTTTTTCCTGCCTTCCTCCACTTTTTGGACACTGTTTTTGCTGGTTTTAGGACTCTACCACTGCTAACCAGTTCCAAAGTGCATATGCTGTCGCCCTTAAAACATGGTGACATTGGTTCATACCCAATTGGCTTATTTAATCTACTTGTAAATCCCCAGTAAAGTGCACTACATGTGCCCAGACCCTGTAGATGAAATGCTACTAGTGGGCCTGCAGCACTGATTGTGCCTCTCACATAAGTAGCCCCTTAACCATGCCTCAGGCCTGCCATTGCAAGGCCTGTGTGTGCAGTTTCACTGCCACTTCGACCTGGCATTTAAAAGTACTTGCCAAGCCTTAAACTTCCCACTTGCTACATATAAGTCACCCCTAAGGAAGGCCCTAGATAACCCCTAGGGCAGGGTGCTATGTAGGTAAAAGACAGCACATATACCTGTGTAGTTGATATGTCCTGGTAGTGTACAACTCCTAAATTCATTTTACACTGCTGTGAGGAGTGCTCCTTTTCAGAGGCTAACATTAGGGCTAACCTCATATACTGTTTGAGTGGTGGATTCTGATCTGAAAGGAGTAACAAAGTCATATTTAGTATGGCCAGAATGATAAATCAAAATCCTGCTGACTGGTGAAGTTGGATTTAATATTACTACTTTAGAAATGCCACTTTTAGCAAATGAGCATTTCTCTGCACTTAAACCCCTCTCTGCCTTACAATCCACGTCTGGCTAGGTTGCTTGAAAGCTCCCTTGTGCATTCCACTCAGACAACCCCAAACACAGGATGCTCAGTCACAACTGCACACATTTGCATACTGAATGGGTCTTCCTGGGCTGGGACGGTGGAGGGCCTGACACTTACATTTGAAAAGACAGTGGCCTGCCCTCACACAGTGGACTGCAAAACCCTCTATTGGGACCCTTGCAGACAGGATGTAACTGAAAGAGGACCTGGTGCACTTCAAAGCCACTCTTTGAAGCCTCCCCCACTTCAAAGGCACATTTGGGTATTTAAACAGGCCCTCTGACCCTACCAACTCAGACACTTCTGGACAAGATACCACTGGTGAAGAAGCTCTGAACCAGAACCTGCAACCTGCCAAGAGGAACTAGCTGCTTGCCCAAAGGACTCACCTGACTGCTTTTCTGTAAAGGACTGCTGCCCCGCTGTTGCCCTGCTGCCATGCTGCCCTCTGGCTTTGCTGAGAAGTGCTCTCCAAGGGCTTGGATAAAGCTTGCCTCCTGTTCCTTGAAGTCTCAGGACCAAAAAGACTTCCTCCTGCAAAGAACTGCTTGTGCGGGGAAAATTCGATGCACAGCCTGCCAGAAACGACATACAGCCTGTATCGCGGTGAGAAAATAACTGCAAGCCGAACCAGAATGATGCAGCCCAGCTCCCCGAGAGGAGATCAACGCAGCGCCAATGTTACGACCAGAACTTCGACGCACGGCCCACTGGATCGCTTCATAGCCGAGCCGGAACGACGCAGCCCAACTTCCTGCGAGAAGAATCGACACAGCGCCTGCTGTGCGACAGAAATGTTCCCACATTGCCCATCGGATTGACGCAGCTCCTGTGACTTCGTCCTGCACTCCCAGGATTTATCTGCATCGTCCCGACAACCCGAAGAGGATCCAATACAGTGCGCCATAAATTGACACAAAGCCTTCTCTGCGTGGAAAATTGACGCATCGTCTGTGTGCGCCCAGAGAAACCGACGCACACCTCCCCGTTTTCAACGCATCTGCGGTACCTTTCAGAGAATTTGAACGCAAACCAGGAACTTTTTGCTTGCAAGAGACACTTGTTGCTTTTTAAAGACTAAAGACTCCTTTTATCATTCTCTAAAGTAATATTTTAACGTGTACTTATCAAATCTTGATCATTTTCACCTGAATTTAACCAGATAAATATTATATATTTTTCTAAACACTGTGGGCCTGATTCTAATGTCAAAAGACCGCGGCGGCCATTTAGACATTTCCTCTGGGCCGGCGGGCGCTCTCCAAAAGAGCTCCCGCCGGCCCAGAGGAAATGGCCCTGCAACGAGGACACCGGCTCAGAATTGAGCGGGCGGATTTGCAGGGGTGCGACGGGTGCAGTTTGCACCCGTCGTGTATTTCAGTGTCTGCTTAGCACTGAAATACTTTGCGGGGCCCTCTTACGGGGGCCCCTGCCGTGCCGTGCCCATGCCCCGCGGCACCCCCTACCGCCATCCTGTTCCTGGCGGGCGAACCGCCAGGAACAGGATGGCGGTAGGGGGTGTCAGCAAGCTGCGCCGCCATGGGGGATTCAAAGGGCAGCGGTAAACCGGCGGGAGACCGCCGGTTTGCCTCTTCTGACCGCGGCCGAAGCGCCGCGGTCAGAATGCCCTGCGGGGCACCGCCGGCCTGTCGGCGGTGCTCCCACCGACCCTGGCCCCGGCGGTCTTAGACCGCCGGGGTCAGAATGACCCCCTGTGTGTTGTAGTTTTGTGGTGTTATACTGTGTTATTGCATGATTTATTGCACAAATACTTTACACATTGCCTTTTAAGTTAAGCCTGACTCCTCAGTGCAAGCTACCAGAGGGTGGGCACAGGATAATTTGGATTGTGTGTGACTTACCCTGACTACAGTGAGGGTCCTTGCTTGGAGAGGGGGTAACCTGACTGCTAACCAAAGACCCCATTTCTAACATATTTTTGCAGTGACATACAATAGCTAGGTATACACTACCTACCCACAGTTGAAGGTCAACTTGATTTTTTAAATCTTTTTCTGCAATTTCGTTTTCTGCCTGACATTTTAACATGTCTCTGGCTGGGTCTCAAGCAGGAGCTGAAGATTTTTACCTAGCCAAGCTGGAGACATACACTGTTAACCAGCTGAAGGGGTTCTGCAAGGGGATGGGAGTACCTACTCAGGGTGCCTCCTGAAAGGAGGAATACCGAAAGGCACTGATAGCCTGGGCAGAAGCCCATTCAGATGAAAATGTTGAGGAGGAGGTTCCAGAGGAGGGCCACTCAGAGGATTTTATGCCAATTGTGGGGGATGTTACCCCTGGAATTTTGCCCCCTAGTAAACCAGGGAGCAGTGTCTCTAGCCATGGCCTGACCTCAGAGGAAAGGAGGGAGGAGAGAGAATTTCAATTACAAATGGCAAAGTTAAACATGGAAGCAGAGGAAAGGAAAGCAGGGAGAGAAGCCAAACAAGCTGAGGCTGAAAGGGCTTTGGCTGAGAAGAAGATTCTTCTGGCTCATGAACTGAGTCTCAAAGAGCTGGATATCAAGGTAAGGCAGTCTGAGTCCAGCAGTGATGGTGGCAGCATACATGCAGGACCTGTTGGGAAAAGAAAGGTTTGTATACCCAAAAATGTAGTGCCAAGTTATGTGGTGGGAGATGACATTGACAAGTGGTTTGCTGCTTATGAAGTTGCACTAAGGGCTTATGGGGTCTCTGAAGAGCAATGGGGGACGGCATTGTGGTGGTATGTACCAGTAGTGGGAAGGGACACACTACTTGCATTGGATCCTAAGGATCAAAACAGATACGCATCCATTAAAACTGCTTTGCTTGCCAAGTTTGGGCTGACACCTGAGAAGTACCGTCAGAGGTTCAGGGACAGCACCAAACTCTCCACACAAAACTGGGTAGAATTTTTGATTTCTCCAGTAAAGCACTGAATGGATGGGTGCTGGGCAGTAAAGTAGATGACTATTTGGGGTTATATAATTTGATCCTGAAAGAGCATATGTTCCGTGTTTGCTTTACAGAGTTGTGCCAGCACTTAGTTGACAGTAACTTTCTGAGGAGGCGGACCTCTGGGTAAGCATCAGAGTGTCCAAGAAGGTACCTGGGGGGGACACCCACAAAGGTGGTCAGGGTTCCCAACAGAAGAAAGAGGGGGGAGAAAAACTTAAAAACAAGGAGTTCTCAAAAGGCCCCCAAAACAATTCCCTGGGTGGTGGTGGTACCCAGCCTGAGTCTGAGAAGAGGCCAGGATTCTTTGACAAGAAGAAAGGGAAGTTCTTCCCCAAATGATTAGAGTGCTTCAAGTTTGGACACTCTAAGGGCGACTCCCAGTGTCCCAAGAGGGCACAGCCTACCACTGGAGGGTAGACACCTGGGTTGGCTAGTGTAGCGCTCGGGGGGAGATGGTCCCAGTTAGCTTGGGGGAACAGATAGAGGTATCACTAGTGTCCCTGGGAGATAAGGAAATGGTGTCAAAAGTCCACATGCCTGCCAATACTTCCACGTTTAGGCAGTGGGTCACCATTGATGGGCAAAGGGTGGAGGCTCTGCATGACACAGGAGCTAGTATGACTACTGGCAGGGGTCAGCTGGTGTCAGCAGAGCAAGTCATCCCTAATACATTCCACCAGGTCATAGTCCCTGACAATTGTGAGAGACACCTAACTGTCGCTCTGGTTCCCTTTGAGTATGGGGGGGGGGTCCCTGGTACTCTAAAAGTAGCTGTGAGTCCTGCCATGCCTGTAGATTGTCTGTTAGGTAATGATCTTGAGCACACTGCCTGGAAGGATGTAGAGCTCGGATCCCACCTGGAGATGTTAGGTTTGCCTGAATAGGTCTGCATGACCACACGGTCCATGGCTGCCCAGGAAGGGAGTCAAGGGCATTTGGAGCCTAGAACAATGGCCCAGACAGCTGCACAGTGGAAGGTCAAGGGGCGTGGGAAACTCTGCCCCAGATATTCCCGCGGTGGTTGACGGGGTCCCAGAGGAGGAGGCCCCTGAGCCAACTGGGGAGGATATTGCCGACCTTGGTAACCTACCTGAGCTTGCTGGCTGGCAAGTGGAGGGTGGGCCAACCAGGGAGGAATTCTGCAAAGCGCAGAAGGAGTGCCCCACTCTTTAGGGTCTGAGGCAACAGGCCTCAGCCCAAGCAGCAGGTGAAGCCTCTACCGTTCACCACGTATATTGGGAGAATGATCTCCTCTGCAGTGAGCCTAAGGTACAGGCTGCTGGGGCAGCACGTGTGCTGGTGGTCCCCCAGTGTTACCGGGCCTTCCTACTGGGCCTGGCTCACGACATCCCCCTGGCAGGACATTTGGGCCAAGACAAGACCTTTGCCAGGCTTGTCACCCACTTCCTTTGGCCTAGAATGCGGGTAGCCTCAGATCATTTCTGTAGGGCCTGCCCAACCTGCCAGGCCAGTGGTAAGACAGGGAAAAGTCTCAGGACCAAAAAGACTTCCTCCTGCAAAGAACTCCTTGTGCGGCGAAAATTCGACGCACAGCCTGCCAGTAATGACGCACAGCCTACATTGCGGTAAGAAAATCACTGCACGCCGAACCGGAACGACGCAGCCCGGCTCCCCGAGAGGAGATCGATGCAGCACCAGCATTGCGACCGGAACTTTGACGCACAGCCCACTGGATGGACGCATAGCCGAGCCGGTACGACACAGCCCAACATCCTGTGAGAAGAATCGATGCAGCACCTGCCGTGTGACAGAAATTTCCCTGCATCACCCACCGGATCGACGCAGCTCCTGTGACTGCGTCCTGCACGCCCCAGAAATCTCTGCATCGTCCCCGGGGGGGCCGAGAACCCTGCAACCCAAAGAGGATCCAAGACAGCATGCTGGAAATCAACGCAAAGCCTTCCCTGCGTGGAAAATTATCGACGCATCGTCTGTGTGTGCCCCGAGAAACCGACGCACACCTCCCCATTTTACGTGCATCTCCTCCTATGCGGTCCCTTGCGGAGAATTTGAATGCAAATCAGGTACTTTGTGCTTGCAAGAGATACTTGTTGCTTTTTAAAGAATAAAGACTCATTTTATCATTCTCAAAAGTAATATTTTAACATGTACTTATCAAATCTTGATCGTTTTGACCTGCATTTAATCAGATAAATACTATGTATTTTTCTAAACTGTGTGGTGTTATACTGTGTTAATGCATGATTTATTGCACAAATACTTTACACATTGCCTTCTAAGTTAAGCCTGACTGCTCAGTGCCAAGCTACGAGAGGGATGGCACAGGATAATTTGGATTGTGTGTGACTTACCCTGAGTAGAGTGAAGGTCCTTGCTTGAACAGGGGGTAACCTAACTGCCAACCAAAGACCACTTTTCTAACAGTCATTCAAAGGTATAGGAAGGTAGCACAATTGATCAACCTCCATGTGTGGACAAAGAAAACTCCAACTCACACACATGATACCAATGTGCAACATACATCAGTGAGACAAATGTAGCACAAGGGATGTTGACAGTGGCCAAGCCAACATCAAATACTTACGAGAGCAAACACCACACAATGCAATGACACCCCAATTGGATCACCTCTCACACATCCATCCATTGAACACTTCCCCTTGTCCTGGGTGACTTCAGCACTGCTCCCAAAGTCAGATGTTGACAAACACAGCAAATGAATTAGCAATCAGAGTGAAACAAGCACATCTGTAGGCATACATCACTAATTACTACGGAACAGCAAAAATGTAGAAAAAGAATCGCAGGACAAATATGTAACAAACGAAACAACTTTGCTTTATTAAGCATAACTCCAGAGACAAGTAAAGGCCAATGGCCAGTTCAAATGTTCATAAATGGATTGCACACCACTGTGCACCACACCATGACTCGCTGAACACTTCCACAGGAACCTCCACAAAAAGGGGCATCAAGTGGCCATGCCATGCCATGCCAGGGACCTCAATTATCATCCTTGGGTATGGTGGAGTTGGGTTTGGGAGTGGGGGGTTTGGAATGGGGAGGGGTGGCCTTCACTTTAGGAAAGGTGGGCTTCTTAGGTGTGCGAGGGGCATAGCTGGGTACTGGGAGGTAGAGGCTGGTGTGACGGGGAAGACTTTGAGGTGGAAGGGATGGCTTGTGAGTTGGGTGGTGTTGGTGTGTGAATGTCTGATGTATGTTTGGGTTTGAGGGGTGTCTGTTGGGTGTGTGATTGTGTGCTTTTGCATTTTTTGGGAAGCAGTGAGGTGGAGGGGATGGGGATGGTGTGTGTGGTGGACGTGTCTGGGTGTGTGGGTTGTGTGCTTCTTGGGTCTGTGTCGGTGGGGTGGGGTGGTATTTGGGGGAATGATGGATGCCGTGGTGTGTGTGTGGCTGTTGACTGCTTGCATGCTGGTGTGTTCTATGATGTTTGTGTTTGTAGGTACTTGTAGTGGCTGTTGAGGTGTGTGTGAAGATGTGTCTTTGTACTTGGGAGAGGAATGGGAACAGGTCAATTGGATGGGAAAGAGGTAGGTGGTCGGGTAGGAAGGTGGGGTGGATGTCTGCTGTCAGTGTGGAGGCCAGAGAATGAAGAGATCTCTGTAGGCCAGACATGGCACTATGAATGCCTTCAAAGAATTTACCCAATTTGGATGATCTTGATCTTAAAAAGTTTATAAAAATCAGAAGTATTTTTGTAAATTGGTCTAGTTATTCTTTTGAGTGTGTGGCCTCATTTATTGATACTATGAGTACAAAAAATGTTTTTCACTTCTCCATGATTAGTCCAACTGCTCGGACAAGCTACCATAAAAATTAAAGCAATAGGAAGTCTAGTTTTCACCTAAGTAAACCAACATTGGTTGTGTGGACCACCTGCACAGCATGCCTAGTTTTGCACACTACATAGAGGGCCAGCCTCCTACCGATATGGTCAGGTCTCATCCCCTTATAGCTGCTCTACTTCCCTCAAATGCTCATCAACCTCCGGGTAGGCCACCGCCAGGATGCGGGCCATCTGTGGGGTCAGGCTCTGGCATTTACCCCACCCATGTTGGGAGGACAACCCCAGCTGGACCTCTATGATCGTCCAGGCCCAGCATCTCAGGTCCTCCCACCTCTTGTGACAGTGGGCGCTCCACTTGTGAGGGACCCCCAGAGTCTGCACATTCACAGCAATGGCTCTTCAGATCCCTTGCTTCTGAATGATATTGACCTGTTTGGGTGCAAAAGACAAATGAAGAGGTCACAAACCACAACCATTTTGTATTCAACAAGAGACCACAAGTGTAAAGCATAGATAGTCACAGAAACAGGGACATAAATACACCCTTTTGGAGACATCTGCAGACTAACCCACAACCCTGATCATGGCCTACGCTGACTGAGAAAGCCTACTGACATCAGGTAGCCCAGGCACAAGTAACATGTACTGTGATCTGAGTCACAATGAAACACAACACACCATTGTGACATTCTGCAGGCAAAGTCCTTGGCCATGACTGAACAGACATATTTACATCCACCCAATTAGACTCAATGCATAGTCCCTACAGGCAAATACCATAGTACAAACCATCCCCTAACACTTAAGTTACAAGGAAACGGCTGTCATGGGTGTCAAAGAAAGCCTTTTTCCTGTGCATTTGTGGACATGTGGGCTACCCAATGGAATAACAGTACCACTTTAGAGTGGATTTGTGTTGTATATACTGGTATCCCTGAACACACTATTTACCATATGTTTTACTCCCACAGAGATGACATCAAACAAACAGAGGTATGTTTTGTCTGTTATGTTGCATGTAATAAAGCCAATGAGCCACATGTAATGCTCTCCCTCGTAATACCAAAGTATCTCCACTGTTGGTTGGTCAATTGTGAAATACGCCTGAACAGTACCAATATGACTCATGAAAAGGTGACAACAGAGCTGTGTGAGTAAGGGGTCTGTCATAGGACAATGACACACATTGACAATGTGTGTCAATGGACATATGTAGTTGGCCAGGAGGGAACCTCAGTACCCATTCCTAATGTATCTAATGGGCAAAGGGATTCTGGCCAAGTCTTGATTCTGAAGACTTATTTTGGCCACATCCAAGGACCTGCAGGTCTACAGGGACTAGGCCAGGGACCACAATTGCATAATCACAGTAACTGCCCCAGCGTGGTCCATCTCACATACTGGGAGCACATCTGACAGTCCTTGTTCTCCTCAGGCTGAGCATACAGAACCTACAGGACACTGACAGGGTTGTGTGGCACTCTGAAAGGCACAGTGAGTTTCACATGCTTCTCAGACAGCAGTTTGCCAAGGCCAGATGTGTCCTGAGTGTTCTGTGGGATTATACACATTGATGACAAGGTCATCATAAGACTCAAACAGAATACATACTCAGCTTTTGCTGTTACATCATTGTATGCCTGTAAAGTCTGCATGCCTAGAAACATGGATGCAACGGAAGTGGGGTTTATGCCTTAACACACAAAACAATGGTAATACGTCTTATACAGAGTACAGCTCTCCACTACAAACACTATCTATATCCTATAAATGGACCCTAGAATGTGATAACATGCACACCATGTGACTCAATGGAGCTCAGATGCACATTGTAGCCTAGGTGGAAGGAAAGGAAGGTGTTGAACAGAGGCAAATATGCGTATGAGGTCCTTACCTTCTCCTTTGGTGAGCCATAAAGCTGACCATATAGGGAAAGGACCTCATCCACGAGCTTCTCCAGCTCCTCTTGAGTGAAGTTTGGGGCACTTTCCCCTGCCTGGCCTGGCATTATGCTCCCAAAGGCGACACACAGCAGCTGAAGTGGTGAGGTGTTGATGGCAGCAGTGTCAGAAGTCTGGTGAATGATTTTGTCCAACCCGGCGTACATGTGCAGCACATATGCGGTCATCACCACCGACCGACACAGCTATTGGGCGGTGACCGTCACAGTCAACAATGTTAGCCCTTGGCTGTGTCTGCCATGGTTGTAACCGCCCACTGCGCAGTTGACTTCACTGTGGAGAAGTGTGGCACAATAGTTAGAGAGGCAGACCCTGATGCAGAGATCTAGCCCGGGACCAGCGTTCAATTCCAGCTTCGGCAGTTCTTGGGCTCAATTTCCCTTGACAGGAGATTTCTCGCCTCAGTGCCTAATCTAATTCATGGGTCTCACTCTGCAACTCTGGGCAATAGCTTGCTTAATCTTCACAACAGCCCCAACAGTGCTGGGATGCCTGGCTTCACCTTAAGGGTTGTCCAGGAGTGGGCACTTCACAGGGAAAAGCTAGGAGGGGTTCCACCGCAGTATGCGTTCAGTGCCTTGATACCTCAGGGTCGGAGTGCGCTTTACAAGTACGAATTTACATTTACATTACTTCCGCTGGCAACTGCGGGTGGTTCCTAATGTCCAATGCAGGGGGTCAGGCATCTGCCATTTCTGTGGTTATAACCACAGTGTTGGAGACTTTCAATGCATCAAAACATCAGTAGAGGTTTCAGAACCTCTCAACATATGTGTAGCAGGCTTGTTATTTACATTAATGCACACAATCATGAGTGTAGTATGTTGCTGGTCACAGATGGCACGAAACAGCTGTGCCCGGTTCACCACCGGTGATGGTATTTTTGGCAGTCTGAACAGACAGTCAAATTTAGAGGGGCACATGAGGAGAAGATAGCTGGGTGAGATCCAAATCAATTTTGTACACACATGTGAAGATAGCCAGGGGGTCCTAATTGGGCCTTATGTAGAACACAGTTTTGAGGTGTAATGGGCATAACGGTATTCCACTCATTCCTGCATTGTAACATAGACTTTTGTTACATGCATCATATATGTCTGTGTGTACACATTTACTAATGCTTCAACTCATCTGATGTCACAAATCAGTACACCGAAAGAGGGAGTAGATGACAAACTCCAGTTTGCAGTCCACTGCCAGACCTTTAAACCATGGAAGAAGGTAACATAATTAAAATGTTCCGTCTGAATCATCAGACAATAGTGGAAATATGTCATCAGTTGGAACCTGATATAATGCCTGAAAACAGTAATCCAACAGGCATACCACCCATTGTGAGACTCATGGCAGTATTACTGTTCCTGGCCACAGGGTCCTTCCAACATGCAGTGGCCATATCCAGTGGCATGCCCCAGCCTATGGTCAGTGGTGTGTTTTGAGATGTGCTATCAGCACAGGTGAAACACATTGACAGCTATATCGTGTTCCCCAGATGTGAGATTTTGTCTACTCTGAAGGCTGACTTCCGTGGATTTGGACACCTCCTACATGTGGTGGGAGCCATTGATGGGACACATGTTACCTTGATGCCACCGCAAGCCACTGACCAATTCTATTGAAACAGGAAGAACTTCCATTTTATCAATGTGCAAGTTGTCGGTTTACCAGATCTCTACATCTCAAATGTTTCTGCCTTGTTCCCTGGATCAGCCCATGATTCCTTTGTGATGCAGAACAGCACCATACCCCAGCTGATGTCAGAACTGCAACCAGAGAGGGCCTGGCTGGATGTTAAGTCACTTCTGTCCTGATTTTGTTTGTGCAATATTCGGTGCTCCATTCATGAAGTGAGTGACTAATTGTGGAACCCATGTCTCATTCCAAAACAGGAGACTTAGCATAACCAAACCATCCTCAGCTGTTAACACCGCCGAGGAAGCCAACTACGCCAGGGGAAGTCCACTTCTGTGAGGCCCATGGAAGAACACACAGTCAGTGGATCAGTCTTTTGGCTCCTGAAAGCCATATTTCGCTATCTGGACAGGCCTGGAGGAGCCTTCTTCTACTCACCCAGGAAAGTGTGTCAGATCACTGTGGCATGCTACATGCTCCATAACATCACCCTGTAGAAGAATATCCCTCACATCCCAGAGGAAGAGAGCTTGCTGTGCCACTGGGTGAAAATCCTTAAATGCCAAATGGAGAGGACAGTGGTAAAGAGGAAGAAGCTGACGTGACAAGATCTTGTTGACAGTTTTTCATGAGTGCAAGTATGTCATGTGATGCCATGACTTGGACTGTACAGTGATGTGGGTAGTGAATCCATAGAAATAGTCAGGGAGCTGATGCTCAGGCAAAATCAGCCAAAGGCCGTTTGATAGGATTGCTTTTGACACATCCACATCTTGATGATGTTGCTTTGTTTGGATCAGATGTAATGTGATGTACTTTGTTTTCCAGATGCCTGATATGTGACTTGTGTCGTATGTATAGTTTCATACCTATACTCCTTGTTTTGATCTTTGTTCAGGTACCTTCACCATGGCATCTTTATGTTGACATTTCAGAGTTGTGACACTGGCAGGTATGTGATGTTGTTGGAACATACAAAGTGGATATGGATTGTTCCCGGGAATGTAGGTCACAGACTTTTGGTGTAAGAGAACTGTGTTAAGAATGCTTGCCCTGTGATAAAATGGACTTGTTCCTTGTTGTGTGGTGGCCCTGATACATCATGTGTGCACTATGTGGTCAGAAAACATGTAGTTGTAGGCCAAAATCATGTTAGTTTCCCTTCACATACGCTAAACACTCTTTTTTGCATGACCTGTATGTAGCTGTCAATGTGTTTCATAACTGTAGGCCAAAGTGCCTGTGGACCATAACTGACATTTGTTTGTGTCATGCCACCAGAAGCCTAAGCACTGGACTGTAATGACTCTTTGATCAGAAACTGTTGTACTGCGATCTGGCTGAGTCTTGCATTGTATGATGTTGGATTACTTTTGTGTGGCAGATGATATGGCTCCAGCTGATTACATCAATCACTTAAATGTCGTCCTATTGTAAAGGACAATGGCCCTCATTATGACCCTGGTGGTGAGTGATAAAGTGGCAGTAATACCGCCAACAGGCTGGCGGTAATTACCGCCAAACTATGACCATGGCGGTGATAACTCCCATAGACAGCCAATGTACCACACCAACCGCCAGGGCGGAAACAACACTCACCACTGCAGTAGCCGTCAACAGCCAGGCGGAAGACAAAGTACCGCCCACCATATTTTGATCCTTCAATCCGCCACGTTTTCCCGGGCAGTACCAACGCCATCAAAAGCCTGGCGGAAACGCATCACAAAAGAGCAAAGACTCACCATCGGAGACACAGAGAAGAACAACGCCACCATGGAACAGGAAATGCATGTATTCCCGATGCTCATCTATGTCATGCTCCACCTGGAACGCCGACGAAGACGACGATGGTGAGTACAGCCGCCTAGCACACAAGGGAACGAGAGTGACACACACACAACACACACCCGACACACACACACACATCATACACACAACCAGCTGCAGACGAAAAACAATGGCACACGATACACAGCACAATAATGCAAGGACAACAAGAATGCAGTGATGAGAATGTATTGATATGAACAGCTACTAAATAAACCAATTGTACGTGAAACAGATATGTACAACTGTACACAAAGGGCCAAGGCCCAGTCCAATGTACTAAGGGCCCACATGGCCACCGGGCACAGACCAAGGCACCAACTCGAATCCTGACTTCATCCAGATAGAACTCTGCAGGGGCATCAGTTTGCAAGTGGGCAGGCACCTCAGGGGGATGGGGGGATGGGGTCACCTCAGCCGAAGTCGGGAACAAGCCCACTGGTTCTGGAGGGGGCTCCATGCCCATTACTCTGTGCTGGGAGTGCAAGGCCACAGTCTCTGGAGTGGGTGTCTTTCCCACTGGTTCTAGAGGGGGCTCTAGGCCCATTACTCTGTGCTGGGGAGTGCAAGGCCACAGTCTCTGTATTGGGTGTCTTTCCCAGTGGTTTTGGAGGGGGCTCCATGCCCATTACTCTGTGCTGGGGAGTGCAAGGCCACAGTCTCTCAGGTGGGGAACATGCCCACTGCTCCTGGAGGGAGCCCTTTGTACAGCAGTCCCTGGAGGCTGGCCTACATGGCTTCTGCTGGTGGTGATGGCTGCACTGTGTCATCTGGAGGTTGAGGGCTGTACAGTGTCAACAGGTGGAGGTGCCTCCTGGTCAGCCTCTGCTGGTGGTGAGGGCTGAACTGTGGTGGCAGGTGGAGGTTCCTCCTGGGCAGCCTCTACTGATGGTGAGGGCTGAACTGTGGTGGTAGGTGGAGGTGCCTCCTAGGCAGCCTCTGCTGGTGGTGAGGGATGCACTTCCCCAACTGGCTGTGGGGGCCCGTTACCACTAGTGGTGGTGGAAGTGTCACCCTGACAGCCTTCGCTGAAGTCGAGGGCTTCTTCCCCTTCATGGTAGGAGGCGTGGGATCCTTACCTTTCCTGGCAGGGGTTCAGGGCTTCTTCCCCTTCATGGCAGGTTGTGTGTGTTCCTTAGCCCTCCGGGCAGGAGTCGAGGGCTTCTTCCCCTTCATGGCAGTAGGTGCAGGCTCCTTCACCCTCATGGCAGGAGATGTGGGATCCTTAACCTTCCTGGCTGGTGGAGTGGGATCTTTCACTGACTTGCCACCACGACTAGGTGATGCCACCACTGTCCGTGTGGACTGTTTGGCTGAAGTGCTGGGCTGGGTCGTTGGGATCCTGCTCTTATGGGCAGGAAGGGGAGGAGGGGGAGGGAAGAGGCCAAGTTGGGCAAGGAAAAGCTTCTTAGGGATGGTGGGCCAGGAGGAGGGAGGAGGAATGGGAGTGGAGGTTGAGGGAGTGGTTGTAGGAGGTGTATTTCTGCTGCATTTGGGTGCAGGTGCATGGGCAGTGTGCTGATGTGAGGTGGAAGGCTGTTGGGTGTGTGAGTGCTTGTGTTTGTGTCCTTTAGGTGGGGAGACAGACAGGGTGGGAGAGGACACAGGGGACGCGTGCATGGATGTTGTGGAGGTGTCTGCTAGTGAGGTGTGTCTGATGCTTGGTGTGGTGATGCTGGTAGTGGATGTCGATGCAGTGCATGCAGGTGTGAGTGTGGACGGAATTGTGAAAGAGGTGGAGGAGGAGGAGGAGGGGAGACAGTGGAGGCAGTGGATGTGGTTGTGTCTGCAACTGTCTGGTGATTGCGTGAGTGCTTGTGGGATGAAGTGTGGTGCCTGTGTTTGACTGTGCCACTCTTGGGTGTTGTCTTGTGTGCATGCTCATCTGTATGTGTGCATGGGATGGGTTGGGGTTGAGGAGACTGGGACTGGAAAGTGGTAGTTGGAGGGGGGACGGTAGGAACAGGGACAATGGCTGCCATTAGAGAGGAGGTCAGAGCCTGAATCAATCTCTGTTGGGCCGCCAATCAACCATGGATGCCCTCCAGGAATGCATTGCATTGCTGCATCTGGGATGCCAGCCCCTGGATGGCATTCACAATGGTTGACTGCCCTACTGAGATGGATGTCAGGAGGTCTATAGCCTCCTCACTCAGGGCGGAAGGGCTCACTGAGGCAGGAGCTGAGGTGCCTGGGGCGAAGGAGATGCCCACCCTCCTGGATGAGCGGGCAAGGGCAACTCGCTGAGGGGCTAATGGGAGGGCGGTGCTGGTACAGGGGGTGGAGGATGTACCTGCAGCTGGGGTGGTCACAGAGGTGTCCTCCACCATCAGGGAGCTTCCATCAGAGGAGGTATCAGAGTCTGTGTTGTCACCTCCTGTCTCCGCCGTGGTGCTCCCCTCGCCCTCCATCCAATTGATTCCCTCGGCGTCGGTGGACTCTGCCTCCTGGGTCCTGTGGAATGCAGCTCCCTCTGTCGCCGGTGCCCCTGCTTCTCCACCAGATGATGGTAATGCACACATGGACAGGATGACAGAAGAAAAAAGGGGGGGGAGAGAAAAAGGAAACACTGGGTCAATTACTGCACCACCACCACAGTTGGCATACCTAGCACCGTCACAAACAGGGATCAGGCTTGATCACTATGCATTGCACTGCCAGTGATTTGGCTAGATGCCACAGCAAGATGAGGGCCACACACCCCCAACTGCACCCCTCCTGGGACCCACAAAGCCCTGACTGACATGGAATGCTAAAAGCTAGGTTACCTGCATTTGCCATACACACATTACGCTAGAGTTGACTCATGCTGCAATGTCTGGCATGGCCTCAGGGGCGCCTACTAACTCACATCCACCACCCGGATCCCATGCCACCTGCCAATTATTTTAATAATGCACACTGTACTCACCCCCTTGTGGCAACTGTCATTCCCTCAAGAGCCCATCCAGCTCAGGGTAGGCCACCGCCAGTATGATAGCCATCAGGGGGGTCAGGTTCTGACAGGCACCCCTTCCTCTTTGGGAGGCCTTCCCCAGCTGGGTCTACACGGTCTTCTGTGCCCAGCGTCTCAGGTCCTCCCACCATTTCTGACAGTGGGTGCTACGCCAGCCATAGACCCCCAGGGTCAGCACGTCCTTGGCGATGGCACGCCATAATCCCTTCTTTTTATGGGCACTAACCTGCAGAGGTAATACAGACAGGAGAACACCATTAACCATACAATCCAGCCTGTCACACAAATGGCCCACCAATCCTGTTTCCGTCACCATTGGCACACACATCAGCCGGCGCACACAATGTACACCACCACAAGACATTCCCCCCCGATGACACAATGCTTGCACACACATCTCCATGCATCCTTCCAACATGCATCGTACCCAAAGTGTACTCACCTGTTGGCTTGGAGGCCCATACAGCAGTCTGTACTGGGGTAGGACCCCATCCACCAATCACTCCAACTCCTCCGAAGTGAAGGCAGGGGCCCTTTCCCTGGTTACACGGGCCATGGTAGGTTCCAGACACAGGTCACAGCAGCACACGCAGTAGAGGTGTTCTCCTGTTGAAGGTCAGGAAACAAGTGAGGAATCAGATTGAAAATGGCGGTTAGGTCCGCGGTGGTGTACACTGTCACCGCCCGCGCAGATCCTCATTGGCCACTGTACTCCATAGAGACCCATATTATTGAATGAGGAATTGCACGGCGGTGTAAGACCGCCTACCGCCACGATGCACATCATCGGTGGAGTTACCTTACTTCCACCTGTCCCTGCATACAGGACAGGTAGTCGCCATTTCATGGTGGTGGACAACGGTCATATCAATCTTAACTGTGTCACAGCCTAGATTAGCACATACCTTGCAATTCCCACTGTCCCATCACATAAATGCACTATGTACACTGAAGTTATGGTTCCATTGTTCAAATTGTGACAGCCTACTCACTCTTGTGACCCTTAGATACTTACCGCTGCAGATGAATAGGAGGAGGAGACATACCCCCGTGTACAGACCCCTTGTGGACTTGGCTATACTGGAGGACAGGCACATTAAACTCACCTATAGACTGGACATGGCCACAATAACTGAGCTGTGTGCCCAATTGGAGCCAGACCTGATATTTGCTATCCGTCATCCCACTGGGAACCCCCCTCTCATGCAAGTGCTATCAGTGCTCCATTTCCTGGCAACTGGTTCTTTCCAAGTGACAGTGGGCTTGGCAGCAGGAATGTCACAGCCAATGTTCTCAATCATGCTGGTAAGAGTTTTGTCTGCCCTGGTGAAACACATGTGCAGCTACATAGCTTTCCCCCAGGTGGAAGATTTGGCCACAGTGAAGACCGGATTCTATGCAATGGGACATATCCCCAATATTATGCTGCATTTGTTCCCCCGCCAGAATGAACAGGTGTTCAGGAATCGGAAGAGTTTCCACTCACTGAATGTGCAAATGGTGTGTCTGGCGGACCAGTACATCTCTCACGTCAGTGCTAAGTATCCTGGGTCAGTGCATGACGCCTTTGTTCTGAGGAATAGCAGCATCTCAAATGTGATGGGCCAGCTACAGAGGCACAGGGTGTGGCTAATAGGTGAGCAATGGTCCTCACCCACTGTACATTAGTGTATGCCTTCAGGTGCCATCCCTATAGCATTATGTGAGGCTAAATGTTGTCCATCAATACTTGCAGGTGACTCTGGCTACCCAAACCTATCGTGGCTGCTGACCCTTGTGAGGAATGCCAGGACAGGGGCTGAGGAACGTTATATTGAGGCACATGGGTGAACCAGAAGGATCATAGAGAGTACCTTTGGCCTACCGAAGGCCAGGTTCAGGTGCCTCCATCTGATCTGATGCTACTCACCCGGGAAGGTCTGCCAGATAGTAGTGGCATGCTGCATGTTGCACAACCTAGCCCTCAGACGGCATGTACCCTTTCTGCAGGAGGAAGAGACTGGAGATGCCCCTGTGGCAGCAGTAGACCCTGAGGACAGTGAGGATGAAGAGGCTGAGGATGAGGATGAGGACAACAGAACATCAGTTATCTGTCAATACTTCCAATGACACACAGGTGAGACAGGGCAACTGGCCATTCCTCTGACTATTGATGTATTCTGTGTGGCTGTAGCATGATGGCATTAACTTCCTTTGCATCTCAACTTATTGTCATCTATGGCTTGTCATTTTACAGATGTTGGTGATATAACAACTGTGTACTGATGTGCTGACTACAGACAGCTACAGGTCATTATTTCAATGCTCTCACAGTGTTCAGATAATTTTCACTAGATGTGACTGTTTCCATAAATGCACATTTTCAAAACATAAAATACTAGTAGTCAAGTTGTGTTCAAGGGTGTTTATTGTAGTGCTATGAAACTGAGGGAACAGCGCAGGTCCAGGGTATTGTCCCAGTCTATTTGTAGCACAGGTCCAGTGTCCAAGGGGGCATGGGAAGGTGAGCAAAGGCAGTTAAAAGTGGACAAGGTGACAGGGTGGGACATCAGGAGAGTCTCATTTCCTGGCGGTGGTCTTGGCAGGTGTCTCTGGCTTCTGTCGGGGTCGCAGGGAATGTTTGCGGGGTGGTTTACCTTCTGCAGCGGGAGGGGTGCTGGTGGCCTGTGGGTCCTGTGGCAGGGCCTCCCATCCACTAGCTGCAGCGGAAGTGGAGGGCTGGTCAATGGACTGGCTAGTGGTAGGGACCCGCTGCAGCGCTGTTGCCTCCCTCATGATGTTGGCCATGTCTGCCAGCATCCCTGCTATGGAGATCAAGGTGGTGTTAATGGCCTGCAAGTCCTCCCTGATCCCCTGATACTGTCCCTCCTGCAGCTGCCTGTTCTCCTGCACGTTGTCAAGGATCTGGCCCATCGTGTCCTGGGAATGTTGGTATGCTCCCAGGATCTCGGTGAGTGCCTCCTGGAAAGTTGGTTCCCTGGGCCTGCCCTCCCCTGGTGCACAGCGGTCCTCCCAGTGTGCCTGTTGGCCTGTACCTCTGTCCCTTGAACTGTGTGCCCACTGCCACTGACCCCAGGTCCCTGATTGTCTTGGGTATGAGGTGTGGCCTGGGGTCCCTGTACAGGTGGGCACACTGCTAATTGACATGTCCTGGGGACAGAGGTCTGGGTACTCTGGGTGGGTGCTGTGGTGTTGGATACTGATGGGGGACTGTGTTGGCTCTGTGGTGGTCTGTGAGTGGGCTTGGGTGACCGACTGTCTAGTGGTCCCTGATGGGCCAGTTTGTTGGTCCAGATCTAGAAGTCCAGAGTTACTGTCATCACTGGGGGCATATTCTGTTCGGGGACTGGTTTGCCGTGGCACCTCCTCTCTGCTGACATTGGCTGGGGCACCTGTGGGGATGTAAGTGATGTATTTTGCTTCATGCCTGTGACATATTGTATATCCCTGGCTTCCCCTCTATCGTTGGTTTTGCTCTGCCACCTTTTGCTTGTGTATGGTGATGCATTGTGTCCTTATTAGTTTCCCTATGCTGTTCATGCTTCGGTGATGGATGTCCATGCAGGGCTGGGAGGGGTGTCCATGCATTGGTATGGCATGCAGGATTTGGCATTAGAGTTAGTCACCTGCGTTGGTGCAGTGTGTGGTGTGGAGTGGAGTGATGGGAGTGAGGGTGAGGGGGTGTGATGGCATACAGGTATGGGGTTGATAAGTGGTAAATGTTGACTTACCAGTGTCCAGTCCTCCGGCTACTCCAGCGAGTCCCTTAGGATGGAGTATTGCCAAGACGTGCTCCTCCCATGCTGTGAGCTGTGGGGGAGGAGGTGGGGTCCACCGCCAGTCCTCTGTATGGCGAGCTGGTGCCTTGCTGCCATGGAACGTACCTTCCCCCATAGGTCATTCCACCTCTTCCTGATGTTGTCCCTTGTTCTTGGGTTCTGTCCCACGGCGTTCACCCTGTCCACGATTCTCCGCCATAGCTCCATCTTCCTTGCAATGGATATCTTCTGTACCTGTGCTACAAACAACTGTGGCTCTTCCCTGAAAATTTCCTCCACCATGACCCTTAACTCCTCATCAGTGAAACGGTGTTGCCCTTGTGGGGACATGGGTGTTGTGTGGTGTGTGTTTGTGAGAGTGTGTTGAGTAATGTGGAGGTGTGTGTGATGTGGGGTGTGTGAGGGATGTATGGGTGTATGTGGTGTGTGTGTAGTTGTGTCTATGATTTGCGTGGCTATCTCTTGGCTATTTTTCGTGTTCGTAAAGGGTTTGGGGTAAGGTGGGTGTGTGTTTTATAGTGCTGTGGGTGGGTCGGTGTGGTGTGTGTATGAATGTCAGGTGTGTGTTTTTAGCATTGGCCAATGTAGTGTTGTTGTGTATGTGGGTGTCCATTCTGAGAGCGGCGGTATGTACCGCCATTGGTTTACCGCCGTTGGATGTCTGCTGTGGTGATTCGTGGGTCATAATATGGTGGGTGTTGTTTTGTTGGCGTAACGGTATAGGTGTTGGTACCGACACTTTAGCACTGACCTTTGGGTTGGCGGATTTGTGTATATGGCAGTATTCTGTCGGATTGGTGTGTGTCTGTCATAATATGGTGAACGGATATTCGCCACTGCGGTGGTATGTTGGCGGCTGTCACTGGGGCGGTTAGCGGGATTTACCGCCAATGTCATAATGAGGGCCTATGTCTGATAAATTCCTTCCTTCCATGATCTGGAGGTCTGTACCTGTGCATTTGAACATTTACCCAGTATGATTTATACATGTATGATTTGCTATGTTTCAGACATATTTACAGCCTATGCACTGACCAATCTAATTAAATTTCTTCTTTGACAAGACACTTGTATGTATGTGTATGTGTGGAATGTTTGTAATCCTGAGCTGGACACTGTGAACATGCAACATATCCCTGCTTGAACAAGTACCTTGGATTATCATTGTGTGGTTCACATGGTCGGACATATCTACATGGCTAAAGGAGAAATTGATGACAGCAGATGAGCTTGTGACTGGTATATTTATTTCAGTGCACAAACATAAATTGAAATTGGGACATAAACGTAAACCAAAGTGAAGTGAAGGGTTCAGTCATGGTGGATGAAATCACTGGAGTAGCTGCTACACCATTGAAAGTCCAAAGTACAGAGTACTCCACCCAACAGAGTGAATGTGTGGGACACAAAGGTAGACTGTTGTTATGGCTCTCATTGTAAAAATGAGACTGCTGGATTTGAGCAGCAGCACCACCAGAATGTGGGGAACTGAGTCCAATCCCACACTGTGTGACAGGTGTCGGCCTAACCCTTCCGGCCAGCTAGCAGTACCTCATTAGTACCCAAGAGTAGAGGTGATTTGTGACAGCAGTGTGCATGACATTCTGATTTCTCAGGGAAAGCGTGGTAGAACAAATCTCATCCTTTTCTTTCAGTTACATTCATCTTAGACATGCAAAGACAAACAGAAGTAGGACTTGGTTCAATGGCCGAGATTTATAGTTTTTGACGCAAAACTGCGTTTGTGTAGCGCCGGCTTATGCCATTTCAAGACCCCAGCTGGGTGCGAAATTTATGGAATGGCGCAATCCGGCACAAAGAGTGGGCTAACGTCATGGAAAATGACGTTAGCCGGGTGGGGGTGGCAGAATGGGAGAATGGTGTTTTGCACCAAAAAAATGACATAAGGCTGGTTAGAGTTATAAAAGATTACTCTAACCAGCCTAGCGTCATTTCTTCATGCAAAACCATCCATACCACATGACTCCTGTCTTATAAAAGACAGGAGTCATGCCCCCCACCCCAATGGCCAGCTCAGGGGACAAGGGTCCCCTGGGCATGGCCACTGCACCCAGTGCCATGTAGGGGATCCCATTGCAGGGCCCCCAATGGCACTTTATTAAAAATATTTACCTCTACTTACCTATACTTACCTGGGATGGGGTCCCCCATCCTGTGGTGTCCCTCTGGTGTTGGTGGGGGTGTTCCTGGGGCTTGGGGAGGGCACCTATGGGCTCTTTTCATGGTGTTTGACCATGGAAATGGGTCCATAGGTTCCCTAACGCCAGCCCAGACATAGGCGTTAAATAATGGTGCTAAGCAGGCTTAGCGCCATTATTTAGGCCTGCCTCCCTCCTGTGCACCATTTTTGGACGGGAGGATAAATAAAGTGCTAGGGCCTTAGAGTCATTTTTTGGATGGGAACGCCCACCTTGCATCTCATTGAGGCAAGGTGGTTTCATGCATCCAAAAAATGACTTTGACTCCAATATTTTGGCACTCGACTAGTCTAGCGTCAAAATAGAGTTATGTTTGTGCTGAATTAGTGAAAAAAATAACATCACGCTAATTCAGCGCAAACAGAGTATAAATCTGGGCCAATGTATTTTATTGAATCAACTGCATACTAGATAAGAAAGCATGTACTGCAATGATTAGGATAGTGAAACATTCTAATAGCAGAGCAGTGATTAAAAAGGTGAAACATAGGAACATTCCCATCATAACGTCACAATGCTAAATATAGGAATTCCTACATACACCGCTAAGGTAATATATTAGAGCACAGCAGTATTAGCCCTAATCTGCCCTTCAGGACCCCTGTCGAAGACACCATCCCCCATACTTGAATGTGGTAGTAGTGAAGAGGGTTGTTGGTCTACTGAGAGTCCTCTCCCATATAGGCGGAAAAAACGTCAAGTCTCAGCAGACAGCTGCAATGAAGCTACAGCTTGCGATGACAGTTTCTGGCTCTAACGTGTAGGGGGCAGAAATATGTTTTATAATAAAACAGCTGGTGTTATAGGAAAACTGCCCTAATGTAAGAACACGTATATTTCCATGAAGCGGCAGGGAATGTTATGTTCTACTTTGTACTGACAACAAGATCATGTACAGTCTTGAGCAAGCACAGAGTGAAGATGTCATGCTGAGAAATGAAAATAATCCCCAGGCAGAGCGAACAACAGATAAAGAAGTAAAACCATCACTGCAAAATGAAACGTCTGGTAAAATAATAAAATTAATTAAAAATAATTACTACTAGGCTAAAGGACACAATCAACAAGCCTATGGTTAAAATGATGTCCCCATAAAATGTTGCTAAAATATCCTCATGACAGGACATTATGGAAAAGGATTTTTGCTGGCAGTGGTGGGTGTCTTTACATCAGCACCTCCTAGATTCTTTGCTGGATGTCCCCGTTTGTGAGAGGGGGATCAGCTGCTGCAGAGGCATAGGTGTCTGAGGCTGGTTGCTCCTCTGGCAGGGACTCCATTCCTGTGGGTGCCACAGATGTACTTGGCTGTGATGTAGTTGACACACAAGAAGGGGTAGATGGTGGGAGGAAAGCCCTGCTCAGGGTGGTGTTGATTTCCCTCAGCACCCCTGTTAGGATGACCATGTTGCCGTTGTGGGCATCCATTTTCTCTAGCTTGACCCTCTGCAGCTGTTTAATGTTTCGGAGTTCAGTCAACAACTGACCCATCATGCCTTGGGACTCCTGATAGGACCCTAAGACATGGCTGATGGTGTCCTGCCCAGCAGCAGCCCCAGTGGCCTCACTCCACTGTCTCACAGCATCCCTCCCACACATGCTACCCCCACAAGCCTGTGCCCTTGGCACAGGGTGCCTTTCCAACTGGGCCCTGGACCCTCAGTGTCAAGACTGTTCAGTTGCACCTCAGGATCCAGGACTGGAGAGCACAAGATGGTGGTAATTGTTCTAGGTACACGTGTTGGGGGGCACATTGTTGCCTGAGATTGTTAATGCAATAGGTCTGGAAGGTGTCGTTGTGGGCACAGTGAAACTTACTGTTGTCATCTGACCAGATTACCCAGATGGGCCAGGACCATCCTCCACGTTCACCAGTCCAAGAGTGTCATCATCACTGAAGGCTTCATCCAGGAGGGTAGTAGGTATCTGTTCGATGGCCGTTAGTTTGGTGGTCTTGATGTGCCCATTGGCGGCTTGACCTGTTGATGAAGGAAGTACATTGTGGTGTGCCATCTATCTCCAAAGGTTTTGTGTTAGATCAGCAGAGACATTGGACATTCTTAAGTTGTAGGTTGGCCTGTTGTGCCATGTCACCATGGTATTGGAGTATTTGACATGACATGTGTTGCTTGCCTGCACCATTTGACTCAAGTAGCTGATGAGATGTGCAGATCAGTTGCACTTTGGATGATGGAATGTAAATTACATCTTACCAACAGTGAAGCCACCGTAGTAGAGAGAGGACATACGTCTTTGACCATTTGGAGGCCTAGTTAAGTGAGATACAGATGAAAACACAGAACTTTGTTGTATATGTGACTACAATCATCATGTCTGCAGTGCTGTGTCAATCTGTTTGCTGACAATACCAACACAGGGATGCAGCTTGTGGCCTTAAGAACACTTGGTGTACACACTTGGTAAAATGTCATTCCTGTCCTCACGAGTTTAATCTTGAGATTGCAGGTCAGGATGGAGCTAGTTAGATAGAAACGTCTCTGGTTTTGGGCATGAACTGTATATTGCTCACTCCTAGGTGAGTAAACTTCATTTAAGAGTTAACAAACAGATGTATGTGGTCAACTGTACACTGGGCTGGTGGTTGGAGTTACTGAAAGTAGGCCTTTTGGACTTCGCAGTCAGGTAACTCCATCTACTGCCGTCACTTGACAAATGGTATACTCCCATGTGAGTGTAGAGTATTTGAGAGATAAAAAACAGGTGTATTTAGTCAATTGTATACAGGGCTGGTGGTTGGAGTTACAGAAAGTGGGACTTTTGGACTTCGCAGTCAGGTAACTCCCTCTACTTCTCAATACTTGACAAATGGTGCTCTCCCAGGTGAGTGATGTGCATTTGAGAGTTAACAAACAGTGGTATTTGGACAAGTGAACACTGGCCTGGTGTTTGGAGGTATGAAACAGGGCTTCCTGGGAGTTACAGTCAGGTCACTCCCTTTATTACACACACTACACAAAAGGTATACTCCTGGTGAGTACACTTCAATTGACAGTTAACAAATAGGGGTATTTGGACAAGTGAACACTTGCCTGGTGTTTGGAGTTACTAAAACAGGGCCTCCTGGAAGGTGCAGTAAGGTAACTCTCTCTCCTACACACAATATACAAATGGTTTCCTCCCAGGTGAGTACACTTCAATTGAGAGGTAACAAACAGGGGTATTTGGACAAGTGAACACTGGCCTTGTATTTGGAGTTACTGAAACTGGGCCTCCTGGGAGTTGCAGTCAGGTCACTCCATCTCCTACACACACTACACAAATGGTATACTCCCAGGTGAGTACACTTCAATTGAGAGTTAACAAACAGGGGTATTTGGACAAGTGAACACTGGCCTATTGTTTGGAGTTACTGAAACAGGGCCTCCAGATAGTTGCATTCAGGTAATTTCCTCTACTACACACATTATACAACAGGTATCCTCTGAGGTGAGTACACTTCAATTGAGGGTTAACAAATAGGGGTATTTGGACAAGTGAATACTGGCCTGGTGTTTGGAGTTACTGAAACAGGACCTCCTGGGAGTTGCAGTCAGGTCACTCCCTCTTCTACACACAATATACAAATGGTATCCTCCCAGGTGAGTACACTTCAATTGAGAGTTAACTAACAGGGATTTTTGGACAAGTGAACACTGGAGTTACTGAAAGAGGGCCTCCTGGGAGTTGCAGTCAGGTCACTCCCTCTACTACACACAATATACAAATGGTATCCTCCCAGGTGAGTACACTTCAATTGAGAGTTAGGACAATTGAGACCAGGATATTTGTGCAAGAGAACACTGGCCTGGTGTTTGGAGTTACTGAAACGTGGCTTCCTGGGAGTTGCAGTCTGGTCACTCCCTCTACTACACACACAGCAGCCACATTTTGGGTAGTACATATATCTATGCAGATCGCATTTAGGTTTGAGCTTACATTTACATGTTGAGACTTACCATGACTCCTTGGATGTTGTTTTGATATTGTAAGATTTACAGGCACCATTTCAATGTATGGTATGTCATGGGCCTTGGTAACTGTGATGCTGGGTCCAACAATACACATTGACAGTGTTAAAAATCAGATACTCTGGGTATTGAATGTTGGTTTAGAACATGAACAAGACAATGGCAAAAGCTGGGCTGTAAGCATGCAGGACATTGCATTTTTGCAACAGTTTTTGTGTTGTAACATACCAGACTCTCCTCCCCCAGGTATTTCTGTCAAGCCCTCAGGATGCAGAATGGCCAAGACCTTCTCCTCCTAGGGAAAGAATCTTAATGGTGCGCAGGGATGATCACTACCAGTCTTGTTGGCCTCCATCTGGTGCCCGGAGGTCAGGGAATGCACCTTGCCCCTGAAGGTCGTTCCACTGCTTCCTAATGTCCTTCCTTGTGCGCAGGGTGATGCCTACAACATTCACTCTGTCAACTATCCTTTGCCACATTTTAATTTTACCTCTTAGAGGAGTAGGCTGAACGTAACATGGTGGACAACTAATGGGGTGACAGGGACTTACTTTACAGGGGAAGTGCAATAGGGAGTGGGTGGACAAAAGTGTGTGCAGGGTCTTAAATGTCATGGTGTTGGACCTGGCCCTTTTTGTAGGGTTATCCTCAAACTTTTTTGCCTCCTTCCTCCTACTTTTTTTGACCAGTTTTTGTTGGCTTTAGGACTCTGGGCACTTTATCACTGCTAAAGTGCATATGTTCTCTGTGTAAATTGTATTGTTTAATTGACTTTTCCATGACTGTCATATTTAATTCACTAGTAAGTCCCTAGTAAAGTGCACTAGAGGTGCCCAGGGCCTGTAAATCAAATCTACAAGTGGGCCTGCAGTACTGGTTGTGCCTCCCACATTAGTAACCCTGTAAACATGGGCCAGACCTGCCACTGCAGTGTCTGTGTGTGCAGTTTTGCACTTCCAATTCGACTGGGCAAGTGTACCCACTTGCCAGACCCAAACCTTTCCTTTTTATGCATGTAAGGCACCCCTAAGGTTCCCCCCTTTTTTAAAATAAACCCCTTAGGTAGGCCCCCGTTAGCCCCATGGGCAGGGTGCAGTGTATGTTAAAGGTGGGACATGTTCTGATGTGTTTTACGTGTCCTAACAGTGAAATACTGCTAAATTAGTTTTTCACTTATGAAAGGACTATCTCTCCCATAGGTTAACATGCTGGCTGCCTTTAAATAACTTTTAAGCATAGATTCCCTTTGGGAGCAGATAGAAATTTTGAGTTTGGTGTCACTGAACTCACAATTTAAAAATACATCTGTTAGTGAAGTTGGTTTTTAGATTGTTAGTTTGAAAATGCCACTTTTAGAAAGTAGGCATTTTCTTGGTTTAACCATTCTGTGACTCTGCCTGTTTGTAGATTCCCTGTCTGGGTCATACTGACACTTGGGCTGTTTGTGAGTCTCCTCTAGACAGTGACACAAAGGGAGCTGGAGTGTAGCCTGCATATCCTGATGAGCCATCTGAGCTGGAGTGGAGGGAGGAGTGGTCACTTACACCTGAATGGGCTGTGCCTGCCATCACACAATGCAGTCTCCAACACCGTGGCATGTGTCTGGCCTGGGCAAGGCAGGATCCTATAAACAACAAAGACTTTCCTTTGAAGTTTGCCTACTTCAAAGGCAGAAAGGGGCATAAGTATTAAACCCCAAACTCCAGACTTCAGATTTCTTCAAGATCACTTCTGGATTCAAGAGGAACCTCTGCCAAGGAGAAGAGCTGAAGAGCTGAGAAGGAGTGCTGCCCCTGCCTGTGCCTGTGCTTTGTTGGGCTATCCTGCAGTTGCTGCTTCTGCCTGTGAAAGGAGATAAAGACTGGACTTTGTTGTGTATTCCTGCTTGAGAAGAATCTCCAAGGGATTGAACTGAGCTTGCTTCCTTTTTGAAGCCTCAGGGCCATCAAATACTTCCTCTGCCAGCACCTAGACTCTCTGCTGAGACTCCTGCCCTGCCAAGTGGTGTCCCATCCAGTCCCTGGGCCCTTGAAATGTGAAGTTTGCAGAACAAGGACTAAAATCCACGCACAGAACGCTGTGTGGGGAAATATTTGACACACCATATGCAATGCGGCTGATAAACGACGTGACACCCGCTTCTCGGCTGAAATCAACGCTTCACCTGTATTACAGCTGGGAGATTGACGCATCCTGGCTAGAGAAACGACGCAACACCTGCTTGCGGCTGCTGATAATGACACAAACCCCAAACAGCACAGTTTTCTAACACTGTGCAATTGGATTTCTCACGCATCATCGCTGGGCAGAGAAGGAACGATGCACAGCCTCATTGCGAGTAAGGAATCAACGCAACGCTGACTTTTCCGATGCTCGCTCGCCCGTGCAGCTTTATTTTTGACGCAAACCAGGTACTATGTGTAAAATCAACGTTTCCATAGTTTTCTATGGAGTAAGACTCTTATTCTTTTGAAAATTCATATCTTGACTTGTGTATGTTAGACTTTTGTCATTTTGGTCTTGTCTGATTTAGATAAATATTACCTATGTTTCTAAACTGGTGTGGTGTCCATTTTGTAGTGTTTTCACTGTATTACTGTGTGTGTTGTTACAAATATTTTACACATTGCTTCTGAAATAAGCCTGACTGCTTGTGCCAAGCTACCAAGGGGGTGAGCAGGGGTTATGTAAGTGTGTATCTCCATTGCCCTGACTAGAGTGAGGGTCCTTGCTTGGACAGGGGGTAACCTGACTGCCAACCAAAGACCCCATTTCTAACATATGGTGAAAAAAATCAGGATGCCTGATCTATTGTAAAATGAGGAGATAGTGCTTAGTGTTCTTCAGAGTGCAGGGGAAATCCAAAGGATTGGGGTCTGTGAAGGGGCGTGTTATATAGTGTGCTTTGTAGGTGGGTCCACTGGACCAATGTGTGGCAGCTGTGTTGTTTTTTGTATTCAGCTTGTAGGCACTTGTCTGTTATATTGCCTTGCCGCCAGTGGGGGACCTCAGCGGCCACTGAGTGTTCGTAATAGGATCTCCGGCACAGAGACCCACTGGTCCCTAAGGTCCTCGTTATGAGTTTGGCAGTCCAATGACCACCATGGCAGCGGTGGTGGTCCGACTACTGTTGTGATGGCAGTTGGACTGGCGTATTACGAGTCATGCAGGACTATGGAGTAAAGACTGCTGCTGTTCCGCGGGCACTGCCAAGCAGCACAGACTGTCATGATCACGAGGCAGCATAAACAGGCCGGCTGAGACAGTGTTTCTGCTGGACACATTACGAAGTTGCACATCACCAATGTGACCGTGGTAGTCCAACCACCATGCATCAGAAGGCAGAATTGGACATTATGAAGAGAGATACTTACCTCCAGGAAGCCTTACATGTCTGGAGCTGCCATGGAACCCATCATGCACATACTTCTGCTGCTGCTGATCATCGAGAGAGCACAAAATCAACGCCACCAACCGTAAGTACACACACAGACCTGTCTCATTATGCTCAACAATAGATCATTGCGCTGTCATCCACCTCATATGTGGGTCACTCTTTGGGCACCAAGTACTCATCCCATTGTGTCCAGGGTCGGCATTCCACACAAATCAGGACACATTCACACTCACATAACTTCCCCTTTGAGCAGCTCACTAACACTGCACTGCAACACTACACAAAAACACGCAAACACACATCTCAGGCACAGGGACAGTGAAGGCTACACAACATTCACACACACATCTACCAAAACAACTCACACACTCACATTACACACAGACCAGGGACTGTCGTCACAGACAACACACGTATGTATCAATGTGGCACGGAACACAGACAACATCACCATCAAACAACCCTGCAATGGACACACACATCACAGCACAATTGAAGGACAATGGCATGCACAATACGCAAGGAGACAAACAGACATAGAGCACTATCCACACAATACCTGCACAATAGGAATGGGGGCACAGGGAGCACTCAGGGAAAGAGGCTGCACTGGGACACATATCACTTTGCACACACACCTCAAACAACATGTGCACAGGAAAGGGCCTCTTATGTGTCTCAGTGACAGATGGTACTAGACCCAAATGACATGCCCATATGCACAACAAAGCACATAAAACTCCTACTGCATGGGACATACAGCTACACAAAGAAGCTGCAAGGTACACACAGATAAACGGACACATGCACACTCAAATACAAAAAAACTAGTACAACTGAACATACTCAAGCAAAACTCAAGCTGATACACATCAGATGTATACATAAGACATATCGGGGGACAAGTACAACACCATAAATGCTCACACTGAACAAACAACAGTAAATGGAGCAGCAAGCAGGCTCAAACACACACTCAAACTGTAGGCACACAGCACAATTTACTTAGTTACTCAGGAACAACATTAAGCTAGAAAAGGAATTGCAAGACAAACATGTACTCAAAACAAAACAACTCTTTGGGTTTATTAAATTGTGGAGAAGAAAAGTCTAAGGCCATTGTTCGGTCCCAGACAATATACCACAATGCACAGTGTTGTGCCAACACTTGACTCCCAACTTCAATGGAACCTCCGCAGGAAGAGGCATCAAGGGGTCAGGCAGTCACCTCAGGGATAATCTGGGAGTGGTGGAGGGTTGGATTTGGGAGAGGGGTTTTGGCTTGGACTTGGGAGTGGTGGGCTTCTTCTTGGGAGTGTTGGGGTTGTTCTTGGTGGGGGAGAGGTATGAGTGCTTATAGGGGGGCAACGGAGGGCTGGGAGGTGGAAGAGAGGGTCTTGACCTCTTGGGTTTGGGATGGGGGTGGAGGGAGCAGGGGTAAGATCCAGGTCAAACAAAAATGTTTATTAAGGACAAGGGGATGGTGATCAAAATGGGGTTCAGGATTGGGAGGTTGAATGAGTGGTTGTATGCTATGTAGGTGGAAATGTCATGGGTATGTGCTTATGGGAGGTATGGTTGTGTGTGGTGGGTATCTGTTGGATGGGTGAGTGTTGGCGTTTGTGTGTCTTGGGTAGGGGGGTGGAGGTGCTGGAGGATGCAGTGGTGGGTGGGTGTGTGACTGTTGGGGTGGTGACTGTAGACATGGTGGATGTGGTGGATGTCTGTGTGTCGGTAGTTGTGGTGTCTGCTGGTGTGGTGCTTGAGGTGGATGCCAGGGGGTCTGCAGGGGTGGTGTCTGCAGGTATGATGGGTGTGGCGGGTGTGTTACTGACTATTAGTGTGGTGCCTGTGGGTATGCTGGATGTCATGTGAGTGATGCTGGTTGTGGTGGGGTGTCAAGGGAAGTTGTGACTTTTGCTGTGTCTGTAGGAGTCTGTTGTTTGTGTGTGTGCAAGTGTGTTTTGTGGTGCTTGTGTTTGTGTGTGCTCCTCTTGGCTGTTGATGTGGATGCCTGTGGATTGATTTGTGTGCTTTGGTTAGGTAGGGGAAGGGGGGAATTACAGTGGGAAGAGGGAGATGGAGGGGGAACGGAAGGTGGGGAATGACTAGCTGCTGTCAGTGAAGAGGCCAGAGCCTGAAGAGATCTATGTAGGACAGCCATTGCACCATGAATGCCTTCCAGTAATGCGTTTTTTTGTTATAGTTGACTTGCCAATCCCTGGATGGCATTCACAATGGGTGACTGACCCACAGAGATACTTCTCTGGATGTTAATAGCCTCCTCACTGAGGGCAGCAGGGGTGACAGGGGCTGGGGCAGAGGTGCCTGTGTCAAAGGAGATGTCCACCCTTTTCAGTGAGCGGGCACGGCCAACTAGGTGGAAAGCAACAGGGAGGGCAGTGATAGAATGGGGGTGTTGGACAAGGATGGCACTGGGGGCTTCTCTGATAGGTCTGTCACCACTAGAGAGTGTCCACTGGAAGAGAAATCTGATGTTGAGGATAAGGACGTAGATCTGGTCCCCTCTGTGGCACTCCCCTCACCCTCCAGGCCACTGAGTCTCTCTAGGTCAGTTGTGTCTTGACCAGAGGTCCCATAGCCAGATGCTTCCCCACTGGGCTCTGCCCAGTCTCCTTTGCTTGCTGGTGCTGATGATGCAATGACAGAGGGAAACAGGGTCATCACATGCCCATGTACACACTTGAACAACAGCTCTGATTAGCAAACCTCATCATGGTATCAAGCATGCCCCAGCAACAAATGTCACCCAAGTGGCCCATACATGTGTCGTACCCTATGGATGCATGCCATCTGAATTGTGAACAGTTGACCCCTGGGAAATCAGGAACTCACACAACTACAATTGCAAGGCTGAAGTTGTGCAATCACAATAACCAGCCAACATGTAGGAGAACTCATCACCCACAAAGCTATACCCCATGGAGTGGACCTCAGTTACCTGTTGTCACACAACAGTAAGCCAATGCCAAATGTATTCCCACACATCCCACACAAGGGCATACACACATCAATTTGTCACACACATAAGGACACAACAATAAGAAAGGATGCTCCAAAATCCTGCCATGTTGATGACAAAAAGTACAACAGCCTGGATAATGGGACAGAAAATAAATACTCATGTCACACTGGAAGCAGTTCCACAATGCACACTTCACCAAGTGACATCTCTCCCAATAGAGTCAAGGAGGTATCATCGATGTTGCTCAGATAGGCCACAAATGTGGCATGGACATGGACACTTTAGACATCATGTGCAAGATGTCAGGGAGAGATGCTCCCAACATATACAGCGCCATGAATCAGCAAGCCCCAGGGTGATGATCACTAATGTCTGTCTGATACCCCTTACAATGACATAATCCAAGAACTTCAGTAGAAGTCATAAGTCCTTTGCATGTAGGAGAGATACAGAAGTTGCAAGGACTTGAAGAAGGCTGTCAACATGAAGTTCAATGGGAAGCAACATCACTATCCTCATTTTGCTTATACAAATCCTGATGTCTGTCTGTGGATGAAAGTCTGTTCCCAAACACATGTGATTGAAACATAACTGCAAGTCACTCCATGATTCATGCCTACAGTCAGGGCACAAACCGTAAGCATAACACATGTTCAGTGCACTTTCAACATGATGCCACATCAAGGCAATATATTTTCACATTGTGGCTCTTAACTCTTTGCCTACCTGACATGTCCCTACATGCTACTGCACTTGTAGATGCCAAATGATATGCTATGATGCATGAGCAAATGTATCAGCCAGTAGACAATGGTGACACACTCCTGTATGTGGCATAACATGAAACATTTCCCCATTGTGAATGTCCTATTCCACAAACAGTTTTCCATTCACATATATATGTGAGGGAATACAGACATCATCCCATCAACATAAGTAGACCATGCATGAAACGGCAGCTCACATATGTATACTAAAGAGGCAGGGGCACATGCTAACATATAGGCACAAGGAATGCTGGCAACAGTCATGGCACATTCATCATGTCAATGGACAGTCCTAACTTACCAATGGAAAGTTGTGATCAATAACTGTATCCAACGTACAATGTAAGCCCTGTCACATGTATGTTGGACATCTTCACACTACAGACTACAGTGAGGCTCCAGAACCCATCAAACACCAGAGAAAGTGAGCTTCTGGGTGGCAGATGCCAACATACACATTTACACAGACACATGGCTGAGGACAGTAATCCATAACCTACTTACATTTGGCCTTGAACACTGAGGAGAAATGGTCTGTTGCATAGAAATCACACACACTACAACAACAAACAGTACATGATTGATAACTGTGTATAGCCATATGTGGTCCTTTCAGAGCTAGTGGTTTGAGGATTCCACCCAGTGCTGTACTAGGTCCCTGGTACAATAGGCAAGGCACATCAGTATAAAATACATGACATGTCAACACAAGCAATCACTCATCTACTCTGTGACACGTAGCTCACCCCTAATTGTCAGGGGCAGCTGTCAGAATCTCACTGAAGCACTTGGCAATGTGACAAGCAGGAGTATGCCCTGTACTCAACCCCTTGTGGCTGCTGTACCGCCCTCAAACGCCCATCAAGGTCCAGATAGGCCACCACCAGAATGCAGGCCATTAGGGGAGTCATTGTTCAACGGGTACCCAGCCCACATTAGGAGGACTGCCCCAGCTGGGCCTTTGCAATCTTCTGGTCCCAGTGTCTCAGGTCCTCCCACCTTTTTCTGCAGTGGACACTCCACCTGCTGTGGACCCCCAGGGTCCACACCTTCTTGGTGATTTACTCTCCATAGCCCTATCTTTTGATGGGCGTTGATCTTCATGGATGCAAAAAAAAAATCAAGAGATCATGTTCACAAGTTACATCACAAATGGCCAAGTCACAAACATGTCAGTTACATCAAGCTTGGCCTGTCCCATTTTGTCAACACTCCCCAAGTGTGGCATATTCAAGCCAATGAGTACAGGACCATGACTACAGACATACATTCCCCAATCTGCAGGGCAACCCACCACCCTGCTCAGGCCCTACAATGACTAGGCAGGCTTACAGACATCTTGTGGGATATGCTCTAGCAACCTGACTGAGATGTCTGTGCGTGGTACCCGGGTTTAGTCAATGATTCCTTCATTATGCGGAACAGCACGATCCCCCGGCTGATGTCATGACTGTACCCAGAGAGTGCCTGGCTGGTTGGTAAGTCACATCTGTCCTATTTGTGTGTGTGCAATGCCTGGTGGCACAATTCCGATAAGAGGGGGTAATTGCTGCACATAATTCCCATTCCTAAACAGGAGACTCTGCATATCCAAACTGTCCATGGTTGTTGACGCCAATAGGAAATCCAACTACGCCAGGGGAAGTCTGCTTCAGTGAGGCCATTGTAAGAACAAGATGTGTAGTGGAGCAGGCTTTTAGGCTACTGAAGGCCAGATTTTGCTGCCTGGACCAGACTGTTGGAGCCCTCCTCTACTCACCCAAAAAAGTGTGTAGGATCACTGTGGCCTGTTGCATAGTCCACAACCTTGCCCTGAGGAGGAACATCCTGAACATCCCAGAAGAGGGGCAGCCTGCAGTGCCACTGGGTGAGACTCCTCAAATGCAGAGTGAGGATGACAGTGGTGAAGAGGAAGGAATTGACCTGCAAGAAAATCTCATCAACAGCTACTATTCCTGAGTGTAAGTATGTCTTGTTATGTAATGACAGTGACTGTACAATTAACTGTCATTGTGAAAATATATGGAGTTGCACATTTTGGAAACAGTTAGGAAGCTGATACTCTGCAATATTCCTCCACAGGCTGCTTGATGAGATAGCTTTTGACATACCCCCACCTTTATGATGTTGCTTTCAATCAATCAATCAATCAATCAATCTGTAAAGCGCATTACTCGTGTTAGGGTCTCAGGTGCTGAAGGGGGGGAAAGGGGCTGCTACTGCTCGAATAGCCAGGTCTTGAGGAGTTTCCTGAAGGTCAGGAGGTCCTGGGTCTGTCGTAGGTGAACCGGGAGGGAGTTCCACATCTTGGTGTCGAGGTGGGAAAAGGATCTGCCGCCGGCTGTGGTCCGATGGATGCAAGGGACGGTGGCGAGGGCGAGGTTGGCGGATCGTAGCTGATGGGTGGGAGTGTGGAAGGTAAGTCGCTCGTTGAGGTAGGCAGGGCCTGCGTTGTGGAGAGCTTTGTGAGCGTGGACCAGAAGCTTGAACGTGATCCTCTTGTTTCCGGGAAGCCAGTGTAGGTGTCTGAGGTGAGCTGTGATGTGGTCGCGGCGAGGGATGTTGAGGATGAGGCGTTCGGAGGCGTTCTGTATTCGTTGCAGTTTCTTCTGGAGCTTGGCTGTCGATCCTGTGTAGAGTGCGTTGCCGTAGTCCAGTCTGCTGCTGACGAGGGTGTGGGTGACCGTCTTTCTAGTTTCGGTGGGGATCCATCTGAAGATCTTGCGGAGCATGTGGAGGGTGTTGAAACAGGCGGATGAGACGGCGTTGACTTGCTGGATCATGGTGAGAGATGAGTCAAGGATGAAACCTAGGTTGCGTGCGTGGGTGGTGGGTGTTGGTGCGGTTCCTAGGGTGGCTGGCCACCAGGAGTCATCCCATGCGGAGCGGTTGGAGCTGAGGATGAGGATCTCAGTCTTGTCTGAGTTCAGTTTGAGGCGGCTTATCTTCATCCAATTGGCGATGGCATGCAGTCCGTCATGGAGTTTGGTAGTAGCGTTGGGGGGTGCCTTGGTGAGGGAGAGGATCAGCTGGGTATCGTCTGCGTAGGAGATGATGTTGAGGCTATGGGATCTGATGATGTTGGCGAGCAGAGCCATGTGGATGTTGAAGAGAGTAGGGCTGAGAGATGATCCTTGGGGAACGCTGCAGATGGTCGTGGTGGCTTCAGACAGGAACGGAGGGAGGTGGACTCTCTGGGTTCTGCCAGAGAGGAAGGAAGTAATCCAGTCCAGGGCCTTTTGGCGGATCCCAGCATTGTAGAGGCATGTGCGCAGGGTGTGGTGACTGACAGTGTTGAAGGCTGCTGAGAGATCTAAGAGGATGAGGGCAGCAGTTTCGCCTTTGTCGAGCATGGTCCTGATGTCGTCGGTTGCAGCGATGAGTGCGGTCTCGGTGCTGTGGTTCCTGCGGAATCCAGATTGGGAGATGTCTAGCGCGTTGTTGTCCTCCAAGAAGCGGGTCAGTTGGCCGTTGACGATCTTCTCGATGACCTTCGCAGGGAAGGGGAGGAGGGCGATGGGCCGGTAGTTCTTGAGGTCTCTGGGGTCTGCTTTGGGCTTCTTTAACAGGGCGTTGACTTCGGCATGTTTCCACATATCCTGGTAGGTTGAGGTCTCGAAGGAGCTGTTGATGACGGCCCGGAGCTGGGAAGCGATGATTTCGCTGGACTTGTTGAGGATGTGGTGGGGGCAGGGGTCTGTAGGGGAGCCTGAGTGGATGAAGCTCATGGTTTTGCTGGTGTCTTCATTGTTGGTGGGGGTCCAGGAGTTCAGAACGTTGGTGAGGCAGGGTGCTGTGGTGTTGGCTGTGTCGGTGGTGGTGATGGTGCGAGACACCGATGTGAAGCTTTTGTGTATGTCTACGATCTTGCTTTGGAAATAGTTGGAGAGGGAGTTGCAGAGGTCTTGGGAGTGTGGAGGGTTGTGGCACAGGATTTGAGTTTGGTGAGTTCTTTAACCTCTTAGCTGCTGGGCCTTTCCCCCCTCCAGTGCTGAGCCCTTTTTTGGCTATTTGGGGTAGTTTGCGCTTAGGCCTTCATAGCTTTTTGTCCACATAAGCTATCCATGCCAAATTTGCGTCCTTTTTTTACCAACATCCTAGGGATTCTAATGGTACCCAGAGTTTGTGGTTTCACCTGGAGGAGACCAAGAAAATAGCCAAAATACAGTGAAAATTTAGTTTTTTCCCAAAATATTTGAAAAAAGGGCTGCAGTGGAAGGCTTGTGGTTTTTTCCCTGAAAATGCCATCAACAAAGGGTTTCTGGTGCTGAAATCACTATCTTCACACCTTTCAGGAACGGGCAGACTTGAATCAGAAAACCACATTTTTCAACACAAATGTGTCATTTTACTGGGACATACCCCATTTTTACTATTGTTGGTGCTTTCAGCCTCCTTCCAGTTAGTGACAGGAATGGGTGTGAAACCAATGCTGGATCCTGGATAGCTAAACATTTCTGAAAACCAGACTAAATTTTGAATTCAGCAAGGGGTCATTTGTGTAGATCCTACAAGGTTTTCCTACAGAAAATAACAGCTGAAATAAAAAAATATTGAAATTGAGCTGAAAACAACAGCCATTTTTTCTTTATGTTTTACTCTGTAACTTTTTAATGCGATGTCAGATTTCTGAAAGCAATATACCGTTTTGTCTGCTGGACTCTTCTGGTTGCGGGGATATAAAGGGCGTGTAGGTTCATCAAGAACCCTAGGTATCCAGAGCCAATAAATGAGCTGCACCCTGCAGTTGGTTTTCATTCTATACTGGGTATACAGCAATTCATTTGCTGAAATATGATGAGTGAAAAATAGGTATTAAGAAAACCTTTGCATTTCCAAAATGGGCTCAAGATAAGGTTCGAGAAGCAGTGGTTATTTGCACATCTCTGAATTCCGGGGTGCCCATACTAGCATGTGAATTGCAGGGCATTTCTCAAATAGATGTCTTTTTTACACACTATCTTAAATTTGGAAGGACAAAATGTAGAGAAAGATAAGGGGCAATAACACTTGCTTTGCTATTCTATATTCCCCCAAGTCTCCCGATAAAAATGATACCTCACTTGTGTGGGTAGGCCTAGCGCCCGTGACAGGAAATGCCCCAAAACACAACGTGGACACATCTCATTTTTTTGACAGAAAACAGAGCTGTTGTTTGGAAAGTGCCTAGCTGTGGATTTTGGCCTCTAGCTCAGCCGGCACATAAGGAAACCTACCAACCCTGTGCATTTTCTAAAACTAGAGACCTAGGGGAATGCAAGATGGGGTGACTTGTGGGGCTCTGACCAGGTTCTGTTACCCAGAATCCTTTGCAAACCTCAAAATGTGGCTAAAAAAACATGTTTTCCTCTCATTTCTGTGACAGAAAGTTCTGGAATCTGAGAGTAGACACAAATTTCCTTCCACCCAGCGTTCCCCCAAGTCTCCCAATAAAAATGATACCTCACTTGTGTGGGTAGGCCTAGCACCCATGACAGGAAATGCCCCAAAACACAATGTGGACACATCACATTTTTTGACAGAATACAGAGCTGTTTTTTGCAAAGTGCCTACCTGTAGATTTTGGCCTGTAGCTCAGCCGGCACATAGGGAAATCTACCAAACCTGTGCATTTTTTAAAACAAGAGAACTAGGGGAATCCAAGATGGGGTGAGTTATGGGGCTCTGACCAGGTTCTGTTACCCAGAATCCTTTGCAAACCTCAAAACGTGGCTACAAAAAACATGTTTTCCTCACATTTCAGTGACAGAAATTTCTGAAATCTAGGAGGAGCCACAAATTTCCTTCCACCCAGCGTTCCCCCAAGTCTCCCAATAAAAATGATACCTCACTTGTGTGGGTAGGCCTAGCGCCCGCGACAGGAAATGCCCCAAAACACAACGTGGACACATCCCATTTTTTGACCGAAAACAGAGCTGTTTTTTGCAAAGTGCCTACCTGTAGATTTTGGCCTCTAGCTCAGCCGGCACATAGGGAAACCTACCAAACCTGTGCATTTTTGAAAACTAGAGACCTAGGGGAATCCAAGATGGGGTGACTTGTGGGGCTCTGACCAGGTTCTGTTACCCAGAATCCTTTGCAAACCTCAAAACGTGGCTAAAAAAACACATTTTCCTCACATTTCAGTGACAGAAAGTTCTGAAATCTGAGAGAAAACACAAATTTCCTTCCACCCAGCGTTCCCCCAAGTCTCCCGATAAAAATGATACCTCACTTCTGTGGGTAGGCCTAGCGCCCGCGACAGGAAATGCCCCAAAACACAACATGGACACATCCCATTTTTTGACCGAAAACAGAGCTGTTTTTTGCAAAGTGCCTACCTGTAGATTTTGGCCTCTAGCTCAGCCGGCACATAGGGAAACCTACCAAACCTGTGCATTTTTGAAAACTAGAGACCTAGGGAAATCCAAGATGGGGTGACTTGTGGGGCTCTGACCAGGTTCTGTTATCCAGAATCCTTTGCAAACCTCAAAATGTGGCTAAAAAAACACATTTTCCTCACATTTCGGTGACAGAAAGTTCTGGAATCTGAGAGGAGCCACACATTTCCACCCAGCGTTCCCCCAAGTCTCCAGATAAAAATGATACCTCACTTGTGTGGGTAGGCCTAGCGCCCGCGACAGGAAATGCCCCAAAACACAACGTGGACACATCACATTTTTTCATAGAAAACAGTGCCTCCCTGTGGATTTTGGCCTCTAGCTCAGCCGGCACCTGGGGAAACCTAGCAAACCAGCACATTTTTGAAAACTAGAAACCCAGGGGAATCCAAGATGAGGTGCCTTGTGGGGCTCTGACCAGGTTCTGTTACCCAGAATCCTTTGCAAACCTCAAAATGTGGCTAAAATAACACATTTTCCTCACATTTCGGTGACAGAAAGTTCTGGAATCTGAGAGGAGCAACAAATTTCCTTCCACCCAGCTTTCCCCTAAAGTCTCCCGATAAAAATGATACCTCACTTGTGTGGGTAGGCCTGGTGCCCGCGACAGGAATAGATCACACAACGGTCAATGTTGGTCCTTACATGAGGCAGCTGTTGACCCTGGGGTGATCCATTCCTGACGCAGGCACTAGATGTAGGCCCTCAAGTGGGGTAGTGTTTTTATCAGGACAGGTGAGGAGTCACTGGGTGGTAGGAATTTTGTGGATCCCAGCATATATTCCTGTAGTTTGTGTGACAGAAATGCGAGAAAAATAGAGTTTTTATTCAACATTTCAGCTTTGCAGGGTATTCTGGGTAAGAAAACTTTGGAGAATCCACACACCTCTGTGGACTCCCCCGAATGTCTAGTTTCCAGAAATGTTTGGGTTTAGGGTGTTTCTCTATACGGCCGCCGAACCCTGGACCAAAAAACACAGGTGCCTGCCTTACAAAACCAGTTTGTTTTGACATAGATAATTTTGATGTCTCCACAATACGATTTGGGTGGTGGAATTTGGGGCTGAACTAAATTGGGGAGCTCCCAAGAGAGCACTCTCTCTCTCTCTCTCATTGCTTGCCGCCGCATTCACCTGCTCTCTGGGTTGGGCTAACCCACTATTACCCAGTTGCACAAACAGCTTGCGAAGGGACAGCAGGACTGTCCTCATCACCTCCCTCATAATGTACTGGAAGATGAGTTATTGAATGGGACTCCTCCGACTGAAAAATCACTCCCAGAGTCTGTGCCATTGTCCTATCCCTCAGATGCTGTCTCAGTATCTGATGTCTCAGTCTCTGATCCTATGTCAGAGCTGTCCTCTATAACCCGAGTGCCGGCAGCAGTCATCCATCAAGATGCCATCTCTGCTATTGGCTAAACTGTTACTCTAAAACACTAGCCTACTTAGACAGTCACAAAATCGATGGTGTGTGTGAGATACGTGCAACAGTAGAGGCCACCTTACCTGCGCTTCTTCCCTCAATCAGCACGTTCTTTCAAGACACTCAAAAAACACCTTGTCACATACCATTCATCACAGTCTTTAGCACCTCCTGCGCCCAGTCCAACAGTCATTATTGGTGCTCCCACTCCCTCCTCCTCGGATTCCCTCATTACCACCCAGCAAAAGTGTCATTCATCTCTCCATAGCCGCCCTCCACCCGCACATACATTTCATTGGTATTATAGCACAGGTAATGGCTGACTTTACTAATGTACTCAGCTATTTACATAAAATACAGATTTGCTCTTTGCAGTAGGCATATAAACCTTCTGCGCTTCTTTATGGCACTAAAACTGCCACTAGACAAGTCTGACCCTTTTGTAGCAGAAACATAGTCACAATACTTACTTGACTTTTTTATTGCTGCCTAAAAGCTACAGTTGAAAAGCGTCAGTTGAAGTATGTGTATTGCTTTGAAGACGCAAGCTGCAACTGCAAGACAACTGGCGGCAAATCTATATATATATATACATACATATATATATATGTATATATATATATATATATATATATCACTTTTATATGTGGGTCTGGTTTTCCTGGGGGACGATCGCAGCCCCTAGGGAAACCACACACATAATGACAAAAGTGATATATATATGACAGCCAACCACCTGAAACTCAACTCAAGCAAAACCGAAATAATCCTCATTGGCCCACACAAAAACACCTGGGACCCCTCATGGTGGCCCACCATGCTAGGCCCTGCACCCACCCCTGCCAACCACGCACTCAACCTCGGCATCATCCTAGACTCCTCCCTCTCAATGACCCAACAAATCAACGCTCTCACCTCCTCATGCTTCAACACACTCCATATACTGAAAAAAACATTCAAATGGAATCCCACAGAGACCAGAACAACTGTAACTCACACACTCGTCAGCAGCAGACTTGATTACGGAAACGCTCTCTACGCCGGCACCACTCTAAAACTCAAGCGCAAACTACAGCGCATCCAGAACTCAGCAGCACGACTCATCCTCGACCTCCCCCGACACGAACACATCTCTCCACACCTCAAATCCCTCCACTGGTTCCCCATTGACAAAAGGATCACCTTCAAGATCCTCATCCTTGCACACAAATCACTCCACAACACAGGCCCTGCCTACCTCAACGAGAGTCACCTTCCACACCCACACACAAAACCTCTGCTCAGCTGACCTCTCTCTCGCCTCTGTCCCCCGCATCAAACACACCACCACCGTGGGCAGATCCTTCTCCTACCTTGCACCCAAAACCTGGAACGCCCTCCCAACCCACCTTCGCAAGACCCAAAACCTACTTCTTTTCAGGAAGGGCCTCAAAACCTGCCTTTTCGAACAGTGATCCTCCCAGCCCCTTTCCCCCCCCGCACCCCCCTCCAGAGCCTTGAGACCCTCACGGGTGAGTAGCGCGCTTTATAAATCTCTTTGATTGATTGATTGATATATATATATATATATATAGATCTATCTCTATATATATATATCTATCTACATAGATATATCTATAGATAGATCTATAGATATATATATATATATATATATATATATATATATATATATATATATATATATATATATATATATACATATATCTATATATATATATCTATAGATCTATCTATAGATATATCCATGTACATAGATATATCTAAATAGATATATCTATCTATATATATAGATCTATATATATATATATATATATATATTTTTTTTTTAGTTGTTGTATGGCAGCACAGCTGCAACCGGGGCCAGGAAACACTTTCAGGAAGGCCTCGTAAGAAAGGGGAGACTCTCCCCTTTCTTACGAGGCCTTCCCGAACGTGGGGAAGGCCGTTTTCCCCATTGGAGAAGGAAGCGGCCGCAAGGCTGCTTCTTGCTCTGATGGGGAAATCAACTTTGTTACGTCAGCGCGCGTCGCAGCGCGCTGACGTCACAAAGGGGCGGGTGGGGGGCGGGGGGAGACACGGAAGCTTCCGTGTCTCCCTGGGTTATAAAAAAAATAAAAATAAATCCTCGGGTGCGACGCACGCGAGGATTTATTAACCCCCTCCCTGGTGTCGACCACTGGTCGTGACCCGCACCAGGGAGGTAGTGCGGGCGTCGGCCAGTGGCCGACGCCCCCAGTGAAGGGGTTAATGATGGAAAAAGTTCCTTGTTGTTGTGCGCATTGTCGTCTATGCGTTCTTTGTAGAAGGATCGTTTGGAGGTCTGGATGATGTTTGCTCATGGCTGATTTGAGGGTGGAGAAGTTGCTCACTGAAGGTTCTTGGCGCCAGGCTTTCTCAATATTCCGGCATTCTTGTTTGGAAGATTGAAGTTCTGCAGTGAACCAGGGGGCTGTCTTGTTGGTGCGGGTGTTGTTGTTTTTTTTTTAGTGGGGCAAGGGAGTCTGCGCATGATTCTAGCCATCGAGTGAGGTTGAGAGCAGCGGTGTTGGGGTCGTTGGTACTAGGAGGTGGAGGTTGTGCTAGGTTGGAGATCAGTTGTTCTTTGGAAATCTTGTTCATAATCTTTGTTTATGACAGTCTCATTGCAATGTAATTTTATGTCCAGATGCTTGCTATGTGATTTGTGTAATAAGTATGTTTTCAAGTCCGTGCTCCTTGTTTTGTCTTTGTACAGGTACCTTCACCATGGCATCCTCATTTGGGCATTTCAGAGTTGTGGCATTGGCAGGTATCTGATACTGTTCCGACAGTGGAAATGGACATGGATTGTTCCAGGTTTTATGGATCACAGATTTGGGGTTTATGAGACCTGTGCCAGTCAGCTTGGACAGTGTTTGGGTGGAAGGTCTAAAGTGCAGATTGTACTTATTTATTGTGCTGTGGTGGGCTGCATCATGTGTGTGATCGTGTGGCCATGAAATCTGTTGTCATAATGTGAAAACAAGACATTCACATATGCTAATCTCTCTTCTTGTATGACCTGTACATAGCTGTAGTTGTGTTTCATCATTGCAAGCCACAGTGCCTGTACCAGAACACTGACATATGTTTGTGTCATACCAACAGATGCAGATATAGATATGTTTCATCATTGCAGGCTACAGTGTCTGTGCAGAACCCTGACATATGTTTGTGTCATAAGTCTCAAGCTGATGTCACCATCCACTTTTTGGTTTGCCTATTCTACAGTACACTGTGTGACAAGGCCCTTTCTGCTGTGGTCTGGGGGACTGTACCTTGGTCTGTGTACCATGACACAATTTGAGTCACCCAACCTTTGCTATGACAGTGCAGACATTTCATCAGCCTATGTGCTGTACAGTGAAATAAAATGTTTGATGTGACCAGACACTTGTACCAATGTGTTTGTATGTTGGTTGTAGTCCTTAGCAGGACACTGTACCTATAACACATCCCTCCTTGCACTAGTATCTTATGTCTTCAACATTTGCTTCACATGGTCTTACATCTCAACATAGCAAAATTAGGAACAGTAGCAAGTAGACATTAACTTTGCTATAGGTGGTATTTATTCTAAATTTGTGAAGAGAACAAAAATAGGTATATGACGGAACTGAATAGTGAAGGGTTCATTCATGGCGGATGAAATCATTCTAGTAGATGCCACAGCATTGTACTCCTCCTGTTGGAAATGGAAGGTGGTTGAAGAACAGTCAGCAGAGTGAACATGTGGCACACAAAGGAGGTCATTTGGGAAGAGGTCACTTGCTGGCAGTAAGGGGTGTCTTGCCATCCGCACCTCCCAGACACTTTGCTGGATGTCCGTGCTTGTGTGGGGCATGATATGCTGCTACAGAGGCAGGGGTGTCTGAGGTGGGTCCTTCCACTAGCAGTGCCTCCCTTCCAGTGGCTGGCACCGATGTTGAGGTACCAGGTGTAGACATGCCAAGGGAATGGGTGGAGCCTTGCTGTTGAACCCTGCCCAGGTTGGTGTTGATGTCCCACAGCACCCCATTTAGGGAGGCCATGTTGGTATTGTGGGTCTCCCACTGTGCACACACTTCAAGCAGAAATTTCCTTTGCTTCATTTCACAGAGTTAAGTTAGTACCTGGCCTTTCACACCTTGGGACTCCTGATAGACCCCAAGACGTGGCTGATGGTGAGCTGGCCAGAGTATCCCCTGTAGCCTCACCCCGCTGGCCAACAACATCCCTCCCAAGTACCCTACCCCCACAGGCCTGTGCCTTTGCCACAGTGTGCCCTCTGCCACTTGTTCCTGGATCATCATTGTCAGAGATGTTGTGTTTAAACTCAGGATCCTCGACTGGGGGACATGAGATGGTTTCCAGTCTTCTTGGGGCACAGTTTGGGGGGAAGAATGCTTGCCCGTGATGTGGAGGTGTTGATGTGGCCACAATGAGACTCACTGGTGGCGTCTGACCGGGTTGCCCTTATGGGCCAGAGCCGTCCTCACGTCCAGAAGTGTTTTGTCACTGAGGGCTTCATCCTGGGGGGTTCTGGCAGTTTCTTCAGTGGCCTCTGTCTGGCCAGTGCCACCATGACCTGTTGATGTTAAATATACTATGTTACTGGTTGTATTATAACTTGTACCTCCAAACATTGACAGTGACATTTCACATAGACGTTGTACATATTTGTTAGCCTGTGAACATATTGTGGCAGGTACACATGGTGATGGTTGTTTTGATACAACATTTGTGGGGCATGGCAGCTCTCCTTGACTATCACAGCTGCTGAAACATGCAATTCAATGTCCCTTGTGGGGTGGCCTAGGAGTGTCAACTTGCCACCAGTGCAGGCCACACAGTGGCTAGGCAAGTTTTGTTTTTGGGCATTTTGAGACCTAGTTGAATGTGATACTGGCAGACCAAGGAGTTTGTAGCACATGTGACAGGATTCATCATATTGAAAGTGCAGTGCTAATGTGTGTGCTGTCATTATCAAGGTGGTTATGCCTCCTACAGCCTTTGTAATCACTGTTTAGCACACTGGGTGAGCTGTCCGGCCTATCCTTAGTGGTTTCTTTTTGGGTTAGTAGGTCAGGATGAAGATAGGTAGCCAGACACATCTCAGAGCTGGGCATGATCTTTAGGCTGCTCACTCCCAGTGGAGTGACTCTTAAATGTGACTCATCAGGCAAGGGTATTTGATCAAGTGACCACTGGTGTGTTGTTTTTTTAATTTGTAGAAATTGTGCCTCCTGGGAGTCAAGGTCATATCACTATCTCCAATGCACACACTTGACAATTCACATCGTCCAAGGTGTGTAGATCTCATTTGGGTATTTGCTACTAGATTGGTTTGGGCAAGTGAACATTGATTTTGGTTTTGGAGTATGTGGGACAGGGCCTATTGGGGTTAGCTTTCTGGTCAGTCCCACTACTCCCCATTAGTTCACAAATGGCATCCACCCAGGTGTGTACACATGACTTGGGATTTCACAGACATGGCTACTTATGCATATGAACTCTGATCTTGTGTCTAGAGCGTAAGCTACTTAGGCTCCTGGCCTCAGCAGTCCTGTCACTCTCTCTACTACACACCCCATACAAACGGTATCAACACATCTGAGTAACTTGCCATTGAAGCTTAGGAAACTGTGCTCTTTGATAGTATGGACACTGTTACTAATTGTAGTCAGAATAACAGTGCTGCCTGTGAGTTGCAGTCAGGTAAGTCTGGTTACTTGGCACACCTGACCAGTGTCATCCCATCAAGGTGAGTACACTGCATTTGCGGCATGCCGGTCAAGGGTATTTGTAGCACTGAACACTGTGCTGGTGGTTGGTTTCAGAGGCGAAGGGCTTCTTGGCCTTTGCATTCCTGTCAGTCTCTGTAGTACACACTATACAAATGTTGTTCCTCCACATGAGTTGACTTCGTTTGAGAGATTACCAAAAGGGTATTTGGACAACAGTACACTGTGTTGGTGTTTGGAGTTATAGTGACAGTGCCTGCTGGGAGTTGCAGTCCAGTCAGTCCAACACAGTGTCTCGGCAGTCCAGAGTCAGGGAGTAGCTGGCAGCACAGCAGCAAGCAAAAAGGCAATCTAGATGAGTCCTTTGTGCCACCCAGTAGACACCAGGCAGCAGGGCAACAAAAGAAGAGCAGTCCAGATGAGTCCTATGTGTAGTTTAGCAGTCCTTCTGTCAGAGGATCAGACCTAGTTCCAAAAGTGCTCTAAAAACATGGGGCAAGAGCCCTTCTACTTTTACTAAAAAATGCCTTTGTTCAGGGTGTTACTTCAAAGGAGCCCTTTAAGAATAGCACAAAACCCTTTCAACCCAGCCCTGTCTCCAGACATCAGTGGGGGTAATCACTCCATTTTGTGAGGGCAGGACAAAGCCTACTAGCATGCAAGGTGTGAAAGACCCTCCCTCTCCCAGCCCAGGATAACTATCCGTATGCAGATGCCTCTTCTGTCACACCCAGCCCTTCCTGCGTTATGGCTGTCTGGGAAGTAGGCACCCAGTGGAACTGTCACTCTTTCCCAGACGTGGATTGGTGTCAGGCTGCAAAATACTAGAGTTATAAGCACCAGGAAATGCCCACTTTCAAAAAGTGGCATTTCTACAATGTAAATAAAAAATTCACCTACACCAATAAGCAGGATTTCTCACTACCATTCCAAACATACCATTCCAAAGATACCAAACATGCCAACGCAACTTCTCATAGATCAGAAGATACCACTTAGACATATACAAGGGCATTTCCAATGTAATCCTATGAGAGGAGTAGCACTCACCGTAGTGAGAAACTAAATAGTTTATTACTACTAGGACATGTAACACATAAAGACATGTGTCCTACATTTTACATACACAGCACTCTGCCCATAGGGATATCTAGGGCCTACCGTAGGGGTGACTTAGGCATAATAAAAAGGAAGTTTAGGACTTGGCAAGTTGTTTGACTTGCCAAGTCAGTGTGGCAGTAAACTGGGCATGCAGGCCCTGCAGTGGCAGGCCTGAAACATGTTTGAAAGGCTACTTCTGTAGGTGGCTTAATCTGTGCTGCAGGCCCACTAGTAGCTTTTAATTTTCAAGCCCTGGTTATACGTTATAGCAATTTACAAGGGACTTACAGGAAAAGGAAACGGTGTAAGACAATCATACCAAGTTTTAGGGGAGAGAGCACATGCACTTTAGCACTGATTAACAGTGGTAAAGTGCCCAGACTCCTTAAGCCAACAGAAATAGGAGGACAAATGCAAAAAGTTTGGGGATAACCCTGCTGAAAGGGCCATTTCCAACAAATATATCCATATTCAAATAGAAAAATATTTTTAAAATCAGCATTAATAATTAATATAATTATAAAAACAGTTACTGATATTCCTAAACTTTATAACATAAAACAAAAAAATCCTAATCCAGAACTAACAATCATGCATTTAAAAAATAAATTAAAACCACTTTTAAATTTTAAATTAGATTAAAAATATGTGTAATATTAAAATTATTTCTCAGAAAAAAATTAATTTTTTTAAAGTTTATATATAACTAGTTATTTTACTTTATTAAAATCAATTTAAAATATTTTCTATTTTTAGTTTGCAAATTATTTTAATAACTTGTGGCCTCATTATAAGGCTGGCAGTCCAAGGACAGCCAGCTTTGCGGTGACGGCCAGACCGCCGGAACTGTGGTGGTCTGACTGCCACATTATGACCCTGTCAGGCAGACCCACCAGGAGACCGCCGTTCCCGCCGGGAACATTGTTCCTGAGGGGGTGATGGCGGTCTGAGTCATACCTAACTGCCAGCCTTTTCACAGTAGTCACTCCACCATTGAAAGGCCGGTGGTAAGGGTGTGCTGGGGGCCACTGGGGGGACCCCCCCGGCCAGCACCCTCAGAATGGGCCCTGTCTGCTCTGCAGACAGCGTGCATTCCAAGGGTGATATGTGCTACAATATTGGCTTTGGCTCCCTTAAAGGAGTCGAGGCCAATATCATATCACTGTTCCTGCCAGTCAGCCTGGCGGGAACACGTATTACAATATTCCCGCCGGTCAGACTGGCGGGAACATTGTAATACACATGGGGGGACATCACTGCCATGGCGGTGGCATCCTCCCCGCGAGTTTGGCGGTTCCATGGTGGGACAGCCAAATTCATAATGATGCCCTATATTTTAAAGTAAAGAACGTTCTACATTTAAAAAGATCAAATTTTATTCAAAACATCTTTGTGTCAAAATAAATTTTAAAATTGTAAAATAATAATTTACATATAATTAAAATGATTACCATAAAAGTACTTAAAATATACATATTTTAAAAATGTCCCCACCTTAAACCCCTAAAATCCTAATATCCCACTTCTGAAGTATAAAACCATTACTTATATACATTAACCTTACTAAAGATATAAATGTCAACAATATCATAATTAAACAATTATCTTCCTAAAACACAAATAAAAATGATAAACATATACAATCAAATACACTAAAATAAATTACATGCTAATTAACACACATGATATTACTTTCAACAATATTTTCAACATCAATATCTTTTACAACAATATTAAAAACAACAATAATGATATTTTTACCTTCAATATTCCTGTCAACGATCTTTCTGATGTTCTGATATTCATTATACAAAATTTTTGTATCACAATACTTTTTTCTGAGATATTGTCCAAACAACAGATCTTAAGGAAATCAATGAAAGATGAAAAACAGGAGCAATCTTTAGCTTTATCAACCTGACTTTGTATAAGGGAAAATGTAGGAGGGAATTTTTGAGTTTATTAAAAAACCCTAAAAATTAAATTTTTCAGGAAGGAGTCAAGATTAACTTTTCCTGAGTGAGAACGATGCCTAAGGGCCTCATTAGAGGTTTAGCGGTCCCACCACGAGGCCGCCAAAATCATGGGGAGGACACCACCGCCATAGCAGTGATGCTCTCACTGAGCGTATTACAATGTTCCCACCGAGCTGACCAGCGGGAATATTACAATAATGAATCCCCTGAGCTCTGAGAAGTGCCATGCTGAAGATAAACTGAATTTAAGAGTGGATGTACCAGGGTCATCAGATATGCATCTGCATTCCGATCATCTTTAAAAAGTTGGACAGGTACTTATAAGTTTTATAGGTCCTGGCATTGAAAAACTCTTAAGTTAGTTATTCACTATTGTAAGCCAATCTCTGTCATAGGATATCATTGGATTTTCTTTTTACATTTAATAAGTAGTTCAAGGTTTATTTATTTAAATGCATAGTTAATAAAAACCAATGCATCATACATACATTTTAAGATACATTCCCTCCCTTTTGCTTAAAAAAATGGATCAAAACTTTCCATTCCAGTCTAAAATTACTTTTTGGTATTTACGTGCAGTCCAGTATCTCTAATCATGACTTTCCTAGTGTATATTACATAGGAAAGATAATGTTAAATATATGTTGCTGGTAGTGACCTCCTATTTAGAGGTGAGTATGTTATTGTCAAACAAATTTTGTTGCAAAATACATCATTTTCCAGTGCCCTCCTCTTTATGTGATCGAGTATACTATAAAAGTAAATTTTAGGACCAATTAATTTGTCTGAAAAACAGGTGCTAAACAAATATTTTCGTATTTACTATACGAGCTCATGAGCCAGCAGGTGCCTATGTTATATTTATACTAATTATGAACTTGTAGTATTTTTTTTTATATAAAACGTAAAAACTTTGTAAATTTTGCATTCAAGACAAAGTCAGAAGGTTTAAAGCAGGCAACCACCGCTTGTCTACAAGACCGTATTCCCCTTTGGTTGAATGCTGCCTTTAATAGAATTTTACGTTCATTTCATAGGTTGTTACAGATCAGGTGAGTTATATCTTCCAGTCTGCATCCACACACCCTTAACTGAGGAATTGTTACAGTGCGTTCCCATGGGGGTCGATGGGCACCACCAGGAATAATGCCAAAACGATGTCTAATGTATGAATCCTTGTCTGCTTTTGACCACCCAGCTTCCATATATGGCTGATATTTCAGGAGTTTGTACTAATTTATTTCCATCCAAGAGTGCGATCTGGTAGCCAATAGGCTCTTATCCATAATTACCGATCTTTTCTTCACTGTTCGGTTTAAGATGTTTTTTAAAGCAAAGTAGGGGAGATTTGAGCTCCATAATTCCCTTACTTCCAAGTCTTCTAATGCCTGATCTAAGTACTGTCTTGACTTGGCTTTTGGATTTGAACTGATCTCCTTCCAGAGGGCCTGGCAAAGCTGATTTCCTTTTGTTGACTCTAAATGTTTCCAGGTTTTGATATAAGTAGATTGTCTAGCTATGCACTGGTTTAAATATCCAAACTCCAGCCAAATTTGTGCTTGGGAGGTGTACCCTGGTAACTGGAATAGAGACCTAAGTACTTTTCCAGTGATTCAGTTTAGGATGGTGGCATCTTGTCTACACAGTACTTCGATGCCGTATCCTAAAGTTGAATTTAGTTTGGGTGCAATGACTTGCAGCAAGGGCCGGTAGCTAGGGCCGTTAAGCAGCTTCCTCAAGGTGCGAAAGGCAAGCAGTAGAACATTTCCTTTTCTATATAGTTCCTGCTTCTGAGGGATGAAAGACCCCCGTTCGTCAAATAGTACCCCCAGGTATCTGTATTGAGTCACCTGTTCCAATACTCCCCTTTGTGGGTGCCATTTTTTGGCTCCGGAGATTTCTATTACTAATTTCCATCACTTTGTTTTTTTTCTGATTAATTTCCATTCCATTCTGCTCAGCAGATTCCGATAACTTGACGATGAGCTGACGTAGTCCTACTTTAGTTTGACTCAGAAGTACTACATCATCGGCGTATAGCAAATTGGAAATAAGCATGTCACCAACCTTAGGGGAGTGCACATTCACCTTATTTAGCTTCACAGTCAGATCTGACAGTAAAAGATTAAAAAGAAAGGGTGCCAGCACACAACCCTGTTTCAGACCTTGTTTTGTCTCAATTTCCTTTGAAAGGAAGAATCCATCCCCTATATTAACTCTAATCCATGTATATGTGTATAGCTGCTAAATAGCTTTTAGCAGATTCTCCGGTATTCCCCAGGAGGGTAATTTTTCCCATAGAAGACATTGCTGTACCAAATCAAAAGCTAATTTGAAATCTACAAAGCACAGTTACAAAAGGCTAATTCTTTTGTTTGCATTTGTCAATGACAATGGAGAGAGTTATCATATTTGTGCCCATTCCAGGGCCCTTTGCAAAGCCTGTCTGATTTGGGGGAATAATGCTATTCTCGGTTGCCCACCTGCGAAGATGCTCCAGTAATAGCCCAGCACAATATTTGTCCTCAACATCCATTAAGGTAATCAATCGATAATTCTCAGGATGAGATTTACAACCTTCTTTAAATATTGGGTGGATTATTGCCCTCCTCCAGGATTTAGGAATACTTCCTAGTTCTATGCAGTTGTTGTAAGTCGAGACCAGCTTTTCTCCCCAAAAGGCTGGGTTCATTTTGAACAATGCACTTGGGATCCCATTTGGACCTGGGGCACCTTCACTTTTGCTGTTCTTTATTAAGTTTACAAGTTCTGACGTTGTGAATGTAAATTTTTCAGTTTCCTTTTGGACAGTAGGGGGCTTTAATGTAACTCCCTTTGGATTTAAGTCATTTGTTGTCTTGTCTAGGTTTTTGATAGTTCCCTTATTTCCGCCAAAGTGGTAAATTAAATAAGCAGACCATACGGATTCCGAAATATTGGGGCTAGTCAGGGTCATTGGAGCTTTATTCAAGTCATTTACCATTTTCCAAAATCCCTGCCCATTTGATTTTTTGCTTAGAAACAAAGCCTTTGCCCAAAAGTCATGATTGATTTTCCTGTCGTTTATGACCCCATATTTGTTTCCGATAGATATTGTTTAAATGCCTTAAGTCAGCCTTAACATGGCAGTCAGTTGGATTTATCATATAATCTTTGGAGCCTGTTTCATTGTCTTCTTAATTTGATCATGTGTACTGAAATTTTTATATTCTTGTTTGTTTTCGCTTTCCCCTGATTTAGGTAATTCTTTTGTGATCTATCTGTGAGGAGACCAGCTGCAAATCTGTCCAGGAACGTCGACCAGATATTTATTGAGTCTCGGGTTGTATTGTTATAGCAATGGTCAATTATCGCCATTGACCGTTCTCTAATGGATTCCAGTGATTTTTCAGTCCATCAAAGTTTTTTGTACTTTGTTGTAGTGACATCCCTTGGTGCAGTTGGTGCAGGATTAAATTTGGGAAAGCCACATCCAATCTCCAAGCATTGTTGACCGTGGTCACTCTTATCTGATTTTACGATGTGATACTTAGTAATAAAGTAAGTATAGATAAGGAGGCCACAGTGTAATCAAGTGTTACTTGCATTCCAGAGACATAGCAGGTGGTTGCCGGCAGAGTATCTTGTGGAAACCTCCCGTTTAGGAGTCTGAGCCCAAGGGCCTTAAGATCTTTTAGTAAGGAAAGTACTGTTGTGCCGGGTTTATCTCGCTCTATTGACCCCAGGGACTGCTGTGGTACTGCCCACAGTTGATCTTGCAGGATGGTTGGGGCATCCCTTTCAAAGGGATTTAGTAGTTTCAAATTGAAGTCCCCAGCTATTAGAAACTCCAGGGATCCTAAGTCCCGATGGGCAGTTAATATTGTATCTATCAGTTTGGTGGACATATGTTTCTTAGATCGTGCATCTGTATGGATATAAACATTTATTAGCAAGAGTGGGCTTGAGTGTTCTTTATTCCATCCGTCTATCTTTACAAGCAGGAACTCTTCATTTTCCTCATATAGTCATGTGCATGATATATTTAACTCTGCTGAAAAAAAAAGATTGCTAATCCCCCCTTTGGATGGCCGAACCTTTTCTCCCTGATTGCTGGGGAAAACCCCCCCATAAATCCGTCAATTGTGAAAGGATTGGTAGCCCAAGTCTCCTGCAGAAAGATAATTTGACATTTTTTTAAATAGGCTTGTCAGATCTTTTTGTTCGGTATTTGATCTAACCCCATTTATATTCCAGGAGCAAACTTGGAGGGGTTTATCATGTGAAGTTACCCACCCATAGTGATCCCGACTATTCAGAAGTCACTGACGATTTTCTAAACTGATTACTTCCGACATCCAACCCAAATCTAGCTGCGATAAAGGGTGCGTGTTAGGTGCTTTGAACCTTGTGGAGTGATCATCATTTTTTCCAATTGCAGATCTAAGAACTAAAAAAGGTTTGTATAACTCTTTTGAGGTTCGGCATATTAATTTGATCCTCTAGAGAGTCAGGATAACCTATTTGTTTGGGTATATTGAATTTAATTCCCCATTTTAAGAAGGAGATTTTTTCTTTGACATCTCTTCTAACCACTTTTGATGTCTTCCAAGTTACCAGGGTTGATTTGTTTGATCTTCCTTCATTATGTTTGACCACCAGTAGAAATTCTATAGAAACAATATCAGTAGACTTCATATCTTTTAGAGCCTGGATAGCTTGGAACAATTTTAATATATTTCCTCTATTTAAGATGTCATGTGAGCCCCTGTATTGATATTGTGGTTCAAGAATTAATTGTTTGCAGTCTGTAGACGGGACATAGTTGGGACTTCTTATAGAGGCCTTCGTTTCTTCTGTTTTGACTATCCCTGTGTATTCTGTTACCTCTGTCTGTGATGGAGATTCTCTATCTGACCATCCTGAATGTTCAACAGTTTGCCTCGCAGCTGATCTATTTGGGGACTTTCCCTCCGAGAGTGGTCTAGGCACTCTTCCTTTTTTTGGCTGGTGCCAAGCCATCTGTGCCCCTGTTTGAGCTCCTTGACGCTCAGTATATTCAGGATATGCAACTGTAAGTGTTATGCTTTCTTCATCAAATGACCTCCTGTTAGTTACAGGACTGTGACTTCATTCAGCTTTCACCTCCCGTTGATGTAAACTGAAGTTCTGTGATTCCTGCTTATTTTGGCCTATGACATTTGAAATTGGCGAAACACGTTGTTCCTTGCATTGCATTAACTCCACATTGGAGTATGGTTCGTTTTGCCCCTGGTGTTTTTGGACAGTAGGGCCCCTCATTTGAGAGTTGAATATTGGAAATAGTTTATTTGCCGTTGGGATAATGGAAATAGTTTATGTGACGTTGGTTTCATTTTGTGTTTCTAACGGGTCATAGGGCATTGACATACCATTACTTATATCCAGATATAAAGAGGGGCTTGACTTTGTAGCGGGAGAGCCCATAGAGGCACCCCCTATTTTGTTCCTTGCTTTTCACTGTTTTTTCTTTTGTCTTTTTGTAGGTGGCTTTTCTAGGCATAGCAGATGCCCCACAGATTTGGGGGGGAAAGGAGGAAGTGTATTTATTTGAATCTCAGGCTGACATCCTTTTTCCATCTCAGGAGATTTTAATGAGCGCGCATTTTCCTTTGGTATTCCTTTCTGACCGCATCCTAGTTCTTCAGGGGATTCTATTACCTTGTCAGTCATTTACTCAGGGTGGCACTAGGCTCTGTTGCCTGTATTTTTGTTGTTACCGGCCTCCTACCTCTGCCTAGGAGATTCTTCGGCTGAAATTTCACCCCCTCTTTTCATATTTAGATTTTCTTTAAGATTAGTTATCATTGAATTTAGCGCTTCTGGGAGTGTGGCCAGCTTGTTGATTATGGGCTCACAGGTGCAATCAGTTATTGTCATTTCTGTAATGTTCTGAGCTCGCTTTATCAGATTGCTTAAGTTTCCCAGTTTCTGATCAATCCCTGATACTGATTAAACCATAGCGTTCAGTAAATCCACCTGAACGTCCATTTTAGAGGACTGAAAGGACAGGGCATCCAGCGTTAGTTGCGAGGTTTTAAAAAAGATAGCCCAAACAACGTTTTGATCCAATTGATTTTGAGTATTTTGTGAAGGCAATGTGTTCTCATATGTTAACTCCTCAGTTCTGAGTTCAATTATTTTTATTTTTAATATGGCAGAGGCATTTAGGGATCTGTATTCAAGGGCAGAAGTATCCACTTGAGTTCCTGAGATTGCAGCTTGCTCATCATTTGGTTTGCCCCCATATCTTGAAGGAAGGGTTCGTTAGAAGTATGTGCGGTGGAACTCAGATCCACTTGTAGACAAGAAAGATTTAATTCTGGTGATTCTGGATTTTTAGAATCCTCCAAGGTGTGAATAGTTTCCAGAGGGTGATTCCCGTTCCACACTTTACCGGCCTCTTGTGGCCTCAAGGCAGGTAGACTTAGTATGGAGTTCTTGGCTCCTTTAACAATCACATTTACCTCCAAGGGAGGTTGAATACCTATTTGTTGAAAGTCAGTCTGATTTTCCAGAGATGGAAAGTTGGAAGAATCGGGGGACGGCGATGATGACCGGAGGGTCAGTAATTGTAGGTCACTGATTGAACCCCAGACATTTTCTTTATAGTTGTTGTATGTTGATTTTTTGGTGTTACCGATGGTAGTTTTTTCAGACAGCCCCTCCTCCTTGAGCTCGCTTTTATCACCTTGCTCATATAGCAAGCTGCTTTCACTTTTTATAGGGCAAATTGGATGGAGTAAAGTCCTTGCCCCGTTAGGTAAGGAAAAAATTTCATCCACGGGGTCCTTCAGAAAGTCAATTTTGCGGGGGATGTTCACCGATTTTTTTAATCTTTGAAAGAAGGGGGTTATAGGGGAAAACAAGGGTTGATGTTTTGACTTCATTTTTACTTCCCATTTTGACGTTGAAGGTGGAGAGGAGGGTTTATTGAGCTTCTTACTTCTTTTTGCTTGTGGCTGAAAAGCCCTTTCTTTTCCTGATCGCATCTCCGCCGTCTGTAAAGTTTTACTTAAGATTCTCTTGTTTGCTTTTTTCTTGCCTGATATACGTGCCGCCACACCTCAGGGTTTGAGGGGCACGAGCACGCGTGGTTCTCCTCGAGTGCTGCCGAATATTTACTGCTGGCTCTTGTTAGGTTGTTGGAGGTCTGAGCTTACTGAGGCATCCAAAGGGTCCCCCTGAGACCAGCTGGGGCTTCCTCCGGGACTTCCAGAAACCCTTGGATTTGTGGATGCACCACCTCACCTCAGATGTTGAGGGGCATGAGGACGCGCAAAGTTCCGCGATCTGTTCCTGGATCCTGCTGGGCCCAATGGAGAGACTGCAATTTATCTGAGTGGCCCTTGAGCACTTGGTAGATTATGAGGACCCGACCTTGCCTACACTACCCTGCCGCATACACAGTATGATAGTGTGGCGGGATGGCGTGATGGTGGATGGTGTGGCAATATGACAGTATTTCAGGATTTTGGCAGAGATCAAGAGCAAGGAGCCAGAGCAGCACCGATTTTTACAAGGGAGGACTATTGTTGGATCTGGGGCTTGGAATGCCAATAACAGTTCCTAAGTGACTGCATAGAATGCATAGAATGTCAGTTATTGGCAATGCATTGGTTGCTCATGCTGCTCATATCAGGATTGGCCATGAAGTACAAAAAGCCAGTAGAAGGTCTACAATTTATGAACTTTGCTTCATTTGTGATGCCTGTTTGGGAGTATTCTCACATCTCGCGTGTTTTTATATAACTATATGTAACTTATCTTAATAAGTGATAACTTTCAATTTAGAGCAGGTAGAAAGATCGAATTTGGTGTCTAAAGTATTGTAATTAACCCCCCCCCCCTTGTTAGAGCTGTCAGCCTTAGGGTGGCCATCCCCCATGTATTTTGCCAAATTACCTCAATTTTTTCCTGATATTTGTTTTGTAGGCCTTAAAGTTGTGCATTTACCCACTGCTAACTAGTACTAAAGGGTAATCATCCATTACCACACAGTCTTTACCACACATAACACTACAACACATCAGTCATTACCATGCATATCATTACCACAGATATACCTTTACTATGATTGCCTTCATCATGTAAGCCTTTACCGCTCATTTTAGGTGGATGCATGATTGGGTAACTATATAGGTATGTCTAGAAGTAAATATGCTAGGGAAGTGTAGTAATACTCAGGTTTTATTTTTAATACCTAAGTGTTAATGTTTAAACAATAAAACATAAGTTATGTAAATTTTTTTTTTTAAATCTTGTTAAACTGCAATACAAAACTTTAGCAATGGGATGCAGGGCATATAGGTGTATTGGGCAGGGAGGTGTACTGATGCTTGGTTATTAATTTTAATAACTGAGTATTAAAGATTAAACGTGAAAATAAAGGATATTTAATAAGCATATTATTTTTAAAAAATGTTTTAAAGTCTGAAACACAAACCTTTAGGGAAGGGATGCAGACGATATGGAGGTATTGGGTGGGGAAGTGTATTGATACTTGGATAATAATTGTAATTCCTGAATAAATAATGTTTAAACATGTACATATAGGATATTTAATAATTATATTATTTATTTACTTTTTTTAAGGATTACAACTTACCGCTTTAGGGGTGGGATGTGAAGGGCATTGGGGTATTGGGTGGGTAACGGTATTGATACTCAGGTATCAATTTCAATACCAGAGCATTTATCTTTAAACATTTAAATATAGGATATTACATTTTTTTAAGACTACAACTCAAGCCTTTAGGGACAGGATGCAATGGATACAGGGGCATTGGGTGGGGACATGCACCAATACTCAGGTATTACATTTAATAACTAGTGCCTCATTACCAGTTTGCCAGCCTGTAAGTTGGATCACCATTTTACGAGTTTGGCGGTCAGACTGCCAACAGACCTACAGCAGTCTGCCAGTCCCACCATAGCTCAGTATGGTGGGAATAGTGGCAGTTCTGACCGTGGCGCTCAATGTTATAAATCCATGTATCGGACTCGCCATGGGTATTATGACCTGCCGGACCACCAGGTTTTCGGTGGCATCTCCACTTCCATGGAAAGCCTGGTGGTCTGGCAGGTAAGGGGCCCAAAACAGGAAACCCCAGGGGTGTTCATGCGCACTAATGAGCCCCCCAAAAATTTGGGACTCGGGGGCACCCTGTGTCCTGTCCATGGCATAGTGCACGGGACCAGGCTGCCAATTGAGCTGACAAGCAGGAGTGCATGGGCAGCAATGACACAGTCCTCTGCCTCCACCCGCCCACCACTCCAGTCCAGTGGTGTACTCAAGATACGAAGGACCGCCACCATGGCAGTCTGGCAGTCGGACCAACAAACTCATAATGCGGCCCTACAGATTATTGTTGAAATATTAGAAAAAAGATAATTATTAAATATATATTTAAAAAATAAATGTGAAGACTGCACCACAAACCTTATGGGGAAGAATGGAAGGGATATAGGTTATTGGGTGGGGAAGTGTATTACCACTCAGGCATTAATTTTAAATACCTAGAGTATTAATGTTTAAACATTTAAATATAGGATATTTGTTATTAAATTAAACTGTGAAATGATTAGATTTATGTTATGTAAAATATTTTATGAAAAATAAAACAACATTAAAAACTCATTTTTGAAATATTAGAAAAATTTTAATAAGTATGATGTCGAAGACAAAAAACACACCAGGTTTATTAATTAAAATAATGGTTTAAACAATGTGTGAAAATCTAAAAATATGTCAATAAAAAGTAAAAGACATAACTTAGTTCATAAATATATAGCATATTCTTTACACAGAGCATAACATATTTTCCCATTATTTTCCATTGACGTTAATAGGGAAATTGTCCTTTTTAGGTCAAGTGCTGCTTTTCTGATGTGATGGTATCTATGTGGGCTTTTAACCACACCCACCTCATGCCTATCACTTTCACTCGTTCGTGGGCTTGCCTTTCAAAAATCCTTTGAAGACATTGGTAAATGCTTTATGTTTGTCCTGCCTTGGGGCGGTGGTTTTGTTACTGCCTTGGGGACCGACCCTGTTACATGGATAATTGCACATTTGCCAATGTTTGACTGCGAGCCAACTTCCTTTTCCTTTTGAGTCTCTCCTTCGTGCTCCTGGCAGCCGTGGCGCTTTGAATTGACTTGCTTATGTCAACTGTTTTACTTTACATTTTCAATGTATGTGGTAAGGAAAGTACAGTTAGGAATTTACAAAGCTAATAGCTCTAACGCGAGCAAACGTGAGATCCATTGCATTGCAAATGCTTGTTTCTTTTTACTTTCAGACTTGAAATATGCAGTTTTGCATCTGTTTCCACAGTTGGCGGAGAGTTGCAGTCAGGATCGTATCCAAAGAAAAGCTACAGTCATGTGTTAAAACATTTTCATGGACACGTGTATTGTAAGGAGAGATGGGGAAGGTAGATAGATGTACTTTATAGATTTTTTTTTTGTTTTGACCCCGTTTACATGCCTAGGCATGTTGTGTTTGCATGTGCACTGAGGGCCAGATGTTTTTTTAATATAGATTTTAAAAAAGTTTGAAAAGTAATGGTTATACATTTTTTTTACCTATTTGAAATGAAAACACATTTTACATTATTTGCATCATTATTTTTACTGTTTAGATTCTTTGAAGACAAAGGCCCTCATTTCAACACTGGCGGGCGGCGGTTGAAACCGCCGGGCGGCCGCCTATGCAGCGGTGTTTCCTGGTTTCCGTCCACCAGCCCAGCGGAGATCTCGGCCGCAACACGGGAGCCGGCTCCAAATGGAGCCGGCGGTGTTGCGGCTGTGTGACGGGTGTACTGTCGCGCTTTTCACTGTCTGCACAAAGCTGCATGGGGCCGTGACAAGGGCCCCGCGACTCCCCTTTCCGCCAGCTTTTTCATGGCAGTTCAAACCATCATGAAAAGGCTGGCGGGGGGGACTCGTAATCCCCTGGGCAGTGCTGCAAGGAGTGCTGCCCTGGGGGATTTAAACCGCCAGGACAAAAGTGGCGGGAAACCGCTGGTCCCGGCGGTGCGACTCATAATGCCCAAGTTTGTCGGTACAAACTCCAAAACAGCCCTGGCGGTCTTTGACCACCAGGGTTGTAATGAGGGCCAAAGTCTAGTTTGTTGATGAAGAAAATCGTGACTGCTGGATGGATTAATGCTGGATATTTTTGGGAAATTATATCTTGAATTTTATTTTGCGATTTTTTTAATCAACTGCCTTTTATTCTGGAATTTTAATTTTGGAATTTAATTTCTTAACATTTTTGTGGATTGCAAATTCATGGAACAAGGAGATTTGTTCCCTAAAAAAATAGACTTTGCCATGGAGTGTGGTTTCATCATTTGCTCATTGGATTACTTAAGACTCTTGTTGACAGGTGGTATGAAAACTCACCAAGAGTCAAAGAAAGAAGACAACTACAGGTAGAATAGAAACTTTTCTTTAGATTTCAAAAATTCCAAATGATTTTTTTTTAAATGCTGATAAAACAGGTGAGTAATTCTAGATGTTGTTAATATATGTTAGAAGTGTAAGATGCACGTAATATTGTCTAGGTAGCCTGAAGCTCCCATCAATGAAAATTGATAGGTTTTTGCTGGCTCTCAGAGATTTCTTTGCTTTTTTTGGATACACAAGGGTTCAGAGTACCCAACAATGATTGTGCCATTCTCATTTACTGGAAATTTCGGACCTGACTTAAAACTCAGCAGATGGGTTACTCCGTCACCACTGTGACTGATATCCTGTCCGTCGAAATCTAAATTCCATTGAATATAATGGGATGTAGATTTCAACAGACGGGATATCTGTCACTGTTGTGATAGAGTAACCCATCCGCCGAGTTCCAAATCAGGCAATTTGTTCTTTGTTCAAAGTTTCCAGGAAATGGAAAGCCTAGGCTAAGCTCTAGTTGATTTGTTAAATGAATTTTGCCATTCATCTGTGGCATTCTTTGTTTTTGCACCTCCCTCTAAACAGGTCACTGCACTGACCACACATGTGAACACTGTGCTAGTGTTTGTTGTTACAGGAACAGTGCCTCCTGGGAGTAGTAGTCATGTCAGTCCCTGTACTACACACACTATACAAATGTTATCTCCACAGGTGTGCACCCTTAAATTGCTAGGCAATGAACAGTGGTATTTGGATAAGTGACCACTTGTCTGGTGTTTGTTATAGAAACAGTGCCTGCTGGGAGTTGCAGTCATGCCAGACCCTGTATTACACACACTATACAAATGTCATCTCCCCAGGTGAGTACACTTCAATTGGGAGTTGCCAAATAGAGTTCTTTGGACAGGTGCAAACAGGACTGGTGAGTAGAGTAACAGTTAATGTGGCAAAAGGTGAACTACGAGATGCATAACATCATTTTTGTCCCATTTTTGTGTTGTGAGTTACCAGACTCCACTCCACCATGTATTCCTGGCAAGCCCTACTAATGCAGGATGACCATGACCTTCTCCTCCCAGGGAAAGAGATGTAATGAGGCACTTGGAGGGCCACCACCAATTTTCTTGGTCTGCAGCTGGTGCCTGGAGACCAGGGAATGGACCTTGCCCCTAAGGTTGTTACACCTCTTCCTGATGCCCTCCTTTGTGCACAGGGTGGTGCCTACAGCATTCACTCTGTCAATGATCCTGTTCCACATTTCCATTTTCCTACTGAGAGGAGGTGCTGGACTTGTGGTCTAAACAATTGTGGCTCTATTCTTATGATTTCCTCCACCATGACTTTTAACTCATCTTCTGAAAAACAAGGATTTTTGGAACGTGACATGGTAGAACAAAAAAAATGGGTGACAGGTAAAGTGCAAAAGGGTTTGAATGGACAAAAGTGTGTGCAGGGTGCTCAATGGGATGGTGAAAAAACGTATGCCTAATATATGGACTTTGTGGACAAAAAGTGTTCTGGCTCCTGTGTTTTGTGTTGAAAATGCAAAGGATTGTGGTCTGTGAAGGGGTGTGTTTTACAGTATCCTTTGCAGGTGTGTCCCCTGTGGCAATGTGTGTCAGTTGTGTTGTTTTCAAATTCAACCAATGTGCAGTTGTATATTGGTTTGCTGACCCCAAACCGCTGAGGTTCAGACCACCATTGGCTGAACATCATGTGGTACCGCCACGGAGACTGTCTGCTTCTAATAAAGTTGGTGGTTGGTCACGGGGCTGGTGGCGCAGGAGGTCAGACTGCCTATTTTCAGGCCGCTGGGCCACTGGCGGTCTGCCTTTATTGCTTGGAGGTCTGCGATCCTGCCTGTGTAACTCGTAATAGGGTGGTCTGAATGACCTCCAACATGGCGGTCTTTTCAGAACCACCAACATGGTGGTCTGCCGCTCCGACGGACAAACTCGTAATGAGGCTCTTAGTGATTCGTGCAGTGTTGTTTGTTACTTCCTTTCATCCATTCATTTAAAGCATATTACCCCAAAAAAATAATTATATTTACCTATAGTTTCCAATAGATACATATATTATGTGGTAATCATTAGCGGAATAGTGGAATGCATAGCAAAAATATGTGTGGTAATGGTACTTTTAATGTACTGCTATGTATGTTCGTAGTAGTGGCATGCATTGTAAAGACCTGTGTGGTAGTGGTTGATGCATTATAAAGACTGCGCTGAAAAGACATGCGTGGTAAAGACATGCGTTGTTCCATCATACAAGTACGAAAGTGCTTGGGTTCACTCCCCTAAACAAGATTTAATTGGCATATACCTAACTGGCATATTCAATTTACTCAAAAGTCCCTTGTAGAGTGGTATACATTATGCTCAGGACCTGTAAATTAAATGCTACTAGTGAGTTTGGCTTCACTTATTGTGCCACCCACTTACGTAGGACATTAAAATGTGTCAAAGGCCTACCATTGTGACCTGAATGCAGTTTTAAACTGCAATGGTGGCCTGGCATTTAAACCCCTTGCCAAGCCCTTATATAACATACGTCACCCCAAAGGTAGGCCCTAGGTAGCCCACTAAGCATGGTGCTGTGAAAATAAAAGGTTAGACATGTATGTTTCTGTTTTGCAAGTCCTGGTAGTAAAAAACTCCAGAATTTATTTTTCACTACTGTGACGCCTACCCCTGCCATAGGATATCATTAGGGATTCCTTACTACATTTAATACGCTGTAATTCCTAATTCGGAGTGGGTAGTTATATCATGCTTGATACCTATGAAATTAAAATGATAAACCCTCTTTGATGGTAAGGTCAGATTTCCAATTACAATTTTGAAAATGTCACTTTTAGAAAGTTGGCCTTTTCCTGCCCTTTCTGCTTGCAGCCTTTCTTGGGTCACATTACTGGGTATAGATGATAGTTAGACTGTGTGAATTCTTCCCACACGGTAACACAATAGAGTAATTAGGTGTGCCTCAATGGCAATCTATTAGCAGGATGAGAGGGTAAAGCACAGCACAATCGTATTTACACCTAAATAGCCTGTGATCTGTCTTCACACAAAAGACCTAACTTAACAACTGTGCATTACCACTGCAGCCAGCTTGGAGGCAGGGCAGGAGAGTCAGGAAATTCCATGTACTTCAAAAAACGTTTATACAAGCTTCTCCGACTTTCCAGAAGAACGAGGCCAGGGTATAAAAATAGGACCTTCAGACCCACTCTTTAGTTCACTACTAGACCTGTGAAAGGACTCTCAGAGGGCTTCCAGCTGCTATGACCTTCTGTGTACTGCTGTACCTAGAAGGACTGGTTCACTGCCAAGAGCCTGCCTTGCACCCTCAGAGGCCAGCCCTGCTGTTAAGCCCCGCATCTTTACATGCACCCAGGACTACTAGAAGTGACTCCTAGGGCTATTTGGCTGGCTTCCTGTTCCGAGACACAGGGGCATAAAAGGCTCCCACCATATTGAACCCACACCTGGACTCAGCAGAGTAAGTCTTGAATACCCAAGACATGTCCCACAAGTCCTGGACTCTTGGTTGTGGTGCTAATGGTGCCCATGTGGCCAAAAACCAGAACTACATTTTGGCCCAAATGTGCTCTGAGAACCAGGAGGACACCAGGACCAGCCTGTTCACCTATCTGTCCAAGGTGCATTGCCAGTCGGATTGACTTCACGGCTTCTCCCGCTACTTTCTTCTCCGCAGCAGCAAATCAATTTCATCAGTCCTTCACCAAAGTTGTATCTGACCTCATGGAACTGTCTTCGACCCAAGCCCTTTGTCCTGATGGAGGGCTTTCTCCTACTGTAGATTTTTAACTTCTGTTTCAGCGACTAAGTCAGAACTTAGAAATCTTTAATGTGGCTTCGACACAAGGCCATCTAATGGCAAAGGTTCCTCCTCTGACACTTCCTGAAACATTGCCCCACTGATCTTTACCTTCTCAGACATTTCTTCTCTGAATTTCTTCTAAGTGTGAAATAAAGCCCCGACTGGGCCCAATCCACATATTGCCTACATCACTCCACTGCCATATTTTTCAACTTTTCCCCCGTCTAGCTTTAGTAGATGTCTGCAGTTGGAGCTTTGATCTTTTTGGTGCTATTTTTTACTAAAACTTTAAAATTCACAACTCTGGTTCTTCTGATTGGATTTTTGTTGCTTTGGTGTTAAATATTATTTTAAAATGTACTCTATTTTTCTAATAATTGGTCTGTGTAAGGAAATGCCTCCTTGGCATGGTTACCCCCTAACTTTTTGCTGATGCTAAGTTATGACATGAAAGTGTGCTGGGACCCTGTTAACCAGGCCCGAGCACCAGTGTTCTTTCCCTAAACTGTACCTTTGTCTCAACAATTGACAAAACCCGGGCACCCAGGTAAGTCCCTTGTAACTGGTACCCCTGGTACCAAGGGCCCTGATGCCAGGGAAGGTCTCTAAGGGCTGCAGCATGTCCTATGTCACCCTAGAGACCCCTCACTCAGCACATGCACACTGCTTCACAGCTTGTGTGTGCTGGTGGGGAGAAAATGACTAAGTCGACATGGCACTCCCCTCAGAGTGCCATGCCAACCTCACACTGCCTGTGGCATAGGTAAGTCACCCCTCTAGCAGGCCTTACAGCCCTAAAGCAGGGTACACTATACTACAGGTGAGGGCATATGTGCATGAGCACTATGCCCCTACAGTGTCTAAGCAAAACCTTAGACATTGTAAGTGCAGGGTAGCCATAAGAGTATATAGTCTGGGAGTTGTCAAACACGAACTCCACCGCACCATAATGGCTTCACTGAAAACTGGGAAGTTTGGTATCAAACTTCTCAGCACAATAAATGCACACTGATGCCAGTGTGCAATTTATTGTAAAATACACCCAGAGGGCATCTTAGAGATGCCCCCTGAAAAAATACCCGACTTCCAGTGTAGGCTGACTAGTTTCTGCCAGTCTGCCACACACCAGACATGGTGCTGGCCATATGGAGAGAGTGCCTTTGTCACTCTGTGGCCAGGAACAAAGCCTGTACTGGGTGGAGGTGCTTCTCACCTCCCTCTGCAGGAACTGTAACACCTGGCGGTGAGCCTCAAAGGCTCACCCCCTTTGTTACCGTGCCCCAGGGCATCCCAGCTAGTGGAGATGCCTGCCCCTCCTGCCTCTGCCCCCACTTTTGGGGGCAAGGCTGGAGGAGATAATTAGAAAAACAAGGAGGAGCCACCCACCAGTCAGGACAGCCCTTAGGGTGTCCTGAGCTGAGGTGGCCCTCACTTTTAGAAATCCTCCATCTTGTGGATGGAGGATTCCCCCAATAGGATTAGGGATGTGCCCCCCTCCCCACAGGGAGGAGGCACAAGGAGGGTGTAGCCACCCTCAAGGACAGTAGCCGTTGGCTACTGCCCTCCCAGACCTAAACACACCCCTAAATTCAGTATTTAGGGGCTCCCCAGAACCTAGGAAACTAGATTCCTGCAACCTAAAGAAGAAGAAGGACTGCTGACCTGAAGCCCTGCAGTGAAGATGGAGACGACAACTGATTTGGCCCCAGCCCCACCGCCCGGTCTCCCTACTTTGACGAAAGCTGCAACAGCGACGCATCCAACAGGGACCAGCGACCTCTGAAGCCTCAGAGGACTGCCCTGCATCTAAAAGGACCAAAAAGCTCCTGAGAACAGCGGCCCTGTTCAACAAACTGCAACTTTCTGCAACAAAGAAGCAACTTTAAAAACTTCACGTTTCCCGCCGGAAGCGTGAGACTTTCCACTCTGCACCCGACGCCTTCGGCTCGACCTGCGGAAAACCAGCACCTCAGGGAGGACCCCCCGGCGACTGCGAGCCCATGAGTAACCAGAGACCTGAGCCCCCACACCGACGCCTGCAGAGGAAATCCAGAGGCTCCCCCTGACCGCGACTGTCTGTAACAAGGGACCTGACGCCTGGAACCAGCACTGCACCCGCAGCCCCCAGGGCCTGAAGGAACCAAACTCCAGTGCAGGAGCGACCTCCAGGCGACCCTCTGCCTAGCCCAGGTGGTAGCTACCCAGAGGAGTCCCCCCTGTGTCTGCCTGCATCGCTGAAGAGACCCCCGGGTCTCCCCATTGCTTTCAACCTAAAACCCGATGCCTGTTTGTACTCTGCACCCGGCCGCCTCCGTGCAGCTGAGGGTGTACTTCCTGTGCCTGCTTGTGTCCCCCCTGGTGCCCTACAAAATCCCCCTGGTCGGCCCCCGAGGACGCGGGTACTTACCTGCTGGCAGACTGGAACCGGAGCACCCCTGTTTCCATTGAAGTCTATGTGTTTTGGGCACCTCTTTGACCTCTGCACCTGACCGGCCCTGAGCTGCTGGTGTGGTAACTTTGGGGTTACCTTGAACCCCTAATGGTGGACTTCCTTGGACCCAGCTTTGAACTCTGTAAGTGTTTTACTTACCTGTGAACTTAACCTTTACTTACCTCCCCCAGGAACTGTTGATTTTTGCAGTGTCCACTTTGAAAATAGCTTATTGCCATTTTTAAAAAGACTGTACAAGATATTGTTTTCATTCAAAGTTCTTAAAGTATCTAAGTGAAGTACCTTACATTTAAAGTATTAACTGTAGATCTTGAACCTGTGGTTCTTTAAATAAACTAAGAAAATATATTTTTCAATATAAAAACCTATTGGCCTGGAGTAAGTCTTTGAGTGTGTGTTCCTCATTTATTGCCTGTGTGTGTACAACAAATGCTTAACACTACCCTCTGATAAGCCTACTGCTCGACCACATTACCACAAAATAGAGCATTAGAAATATCTCTTTTTGCCACTATCTTACCTCTAAGGGGAACCCTTGGACTCTGTACACACTATTTCTTACTTTGAAATAGTACATACAGAGCCAACTTCCTACATTGGTGGATCAGCGGTGGAGTACAAGACTTTGCATTTGCTGGACTACTCAGCCAATACCTGATCACACGACTAAATTCCAAAAATTGTCATTAGAAACTGAATTTTGAAATTTGAGCTATTTTTCTAAATTTTTTAAAGTCTTGCTAGGGCCTTGTGTTAGTCCCTGTTAGCATTTCTTTCAGAGTTTAAAAGTTTGGATTAAGTTCTAGAGATAGTTTTAGATTCTTAAAAAGTATCCCAACTTTTAGAGAAATAGGCCCTCATTCTGACCCTGGCGGTCTTTGACCGCCAGGGCGGAGGACCGCGGGAGCACCGCCGACAAGCCGGCGGTGCTTCAATGGGGATTCCGACCGCGGCGGTAAAGCCGCGGTCGGACCGGCACCACTGGCGGGGTCCCGCCAGTGTACCGCGGCCCCATTGAATCCTCCGCGGCGGCGCAGCTTGCTGCACCGCCGCGGGGATTCTGACCCCCCCTACCGCCATCCAGATCCCGGCGGTCGGACCGCCGAGATCCGGATGGCGGTAGGGGGGGTCGCGGGGCCCCTGGGGGCCCCTGCAGTGCCCATGCCACTGGCATGGGCATTGCAGGGGCCCCCGTAAGAGGGCCCCTACATGTATTTCACTGTCTGCTGCGCAGACAGTGAAATACGCGACGGGTGCAACTGCACCCGTCGCACAGCTTCCACTCCGCCGGCTCGATTCCGAGCCGGCTTCATCGTGGAAGCGTCTTTCCCGCTGGGCTGGCTGGCGGTCTGAACGAGACCGCCCGCCAGCCCAGCGGGAAAGTCAGAATTACCGCCGCGGTCTTTCGACCGTGGAACGGTAACCTGACGGCGGGACTTTGGCGGGCGGCCTCCGCCGCCCGCCAAGGTCAGAATGAGGGCCTATATGTCCTATCTTAACCATACACTGCATCCTGCCCTTGGGGCTACCTAGGGTCTACTACAGAAGAGATGGTGATGGAGCTCAACCTCACCCCTTACCTGCATCTTAGGATGTCAGAGTTAAGGACTCTCTGTAAAATCAAAAAGATAAAAAACTGGATCAAACCCTACCAAAGTACAGCTCCAGGAGCTCTTGGCAGAGTTTGCTAGAGATAACCCCTCTGAAGATAACCTCACAGAGGAGGAAGTTAGTGAAGTGGAGGACAATTTCCCCCCTCCACTCCTAATTAGGGAGACCAGGGTTCCTCCAACCCTGACTCCACAAGTGATACTCAGAGATGTTGCTTCTCTCACAGGAGAGTCCAACAGCTCTGGAAGCATTGAGGGCAGTCTCAATGAAGATAACCTCCTGTTAGCCAGGATGGCCAAAAGATTGGCTTTGGAGAAACAGATCCTAGCCATAGAAAGGGAAAGACAAGAGATGGGCTCGGCTCCCATCAATGGTGGCAGCCACTTAAATAGGGTCAGAGATACTACTGACATGCTAAAAATCCCCAAAGGGATTGTAACAAAATATGAGGATGGTGATGACATCACCAAATGGTTCACAGCTTTTGAGAGGGCTTGTGCAACCAGAAAAGTAAACAGATCTCACTGGGGAGCTCTCCTTCGGGAAATGTTCACTGGAAAGTGTAGGGATAGACTCCTCACACTCTCTGGAAAAGATGCAGAAACCTATGACCTCACGAAGGCTACCCTGATTGAGGGCTTTGGATTCTCAACTGAGGAGAACAGGATTAGGTTCAGGGGGGCTCAAAAATCCTCGATCCAGACCTGGGTTGATTTTGTTGACTTCTCAGTCAAAACACTGGATGGTTGGATTAATGGCAGTGGTGTAAATGATTATGATGGGCTGTACAATCTGTGTATGAAAGAACACCTGTTAAGTAATTGTTTCAATGATAAACTGCATCAGCATCTGGTAGACCTAGGTCCAATTTCTCCCCAAGAATTGGGAAAGAAGGCAGACCATTGGGTCAAGACTAGGGTGACCAAGACTTCTACAAGGGGTGACCAAAAGAAAGGGGGCACAAAGGCTCCCCAGGAAAAGAGTGTTGAGACATCCAAGGGAAAAAGTAAAGAGTCTTCTACAGGGCCCCAAAAACCTGCTCAGGAGGGAGGGTCCAAAGCCTCTTCACAATCCTCATTTGGGTACAAGGGTAAAAACTTTGATCCCAAAAAGGCCTGGTGTTGTAGCTGTAATCAGCAGGGACACCAAACTGGAGACAAGGCCTGTCCCAAGAAAGGTTCCACTTCTACTACTACTCCAGTTAGCATTGGAATAGCCAGTCTCCAGGTGGGATCAACAGTGTGCCCAGAGTCCACACTGAAGCTACATTAGTCTCTGAGGGTGGGGTGGACTTAGCCACACTAGCCCCCTAATATGCAATAATAGAGGCAGCAACTCTTTATTAATGGGACTAGTGTAGAAGCCCTGAGGGATACAGGTGCCAGTGTCACAATGGTGACAGACAAACTGGTTTCCCCAGGACAATACTGTTGTAATTTAGTAGCGATTAGATTAAGCATTAGCAGAAGACATCTTGTATTTAGCAACTATTGTGAACCTTTCGCGGAATCCATTTGTATTCATGGCAGCCATTTTCTCTGCCACATGCTGCCATGTGCCCGCCATGTGCTCTGTCCTACCTTCCTGTTAACTACTCTTGAAAATCTGTCTAGTGACAAGTTATATTTAGCATCCCCCACTTTCGCACATGTTCAGTAAGGTCTGCAGCTGTTAGTAATTAGTAACAGACAGTAATGTGTCTACTAGTCCTTGAAAACTGTTAGCCCCTCCTACCTGTTGACTGTGCATTTCCATATGACCTTATATGTATATAAGTTTTGCTTCTATAATCGTACCACCTTCTTTTTTGCCCCTGCGTGGGTATAAAAGGACCAGGCTCTCTTAGTTCAGTGTGCTACTTCAAACATTACCGAAGGGTGCTGTTTGAACTGTAGTACCACCTCTTGAGGTTTAATAAACGTTGTCTTTTATTTCAGTTTTTGTGCCAACTTCTTCCTATATGGTCTGAGGACTTTGTGCAGAGAAGGGCGAACCCCTTGCACTTTTAGTCCTTGCTGAGGCTTACTTCGACAGTACCTGACTGGACAAACCTATCCAGTCACCAACGCTGACAATCAGACTAAAGTACATCCCATTGCAATGGTAACTTTAGAATGGGGAGGGGTCACTGGACTGAAACAGGTGGTAGTCTCCTCTGCTATCCCAGTAGACTGTTGCTTGGAAATGACCTGGAGTCAGAACTCAAAACCCATGCAGCCATGCTGGGTATCCCTGAACTGGTGTGTGTCAAGACAAGGGCACAGTGCAAGGCTCAGGGTGAAAAAGAGGTGTTGGAGTCTGGAATAATGGCCCACCCTCCAAGAGAAAAGGAAAAAAGACTGGGGAACCAGCTTCAGCACAGCAAATGAAAAAATAACCTTTCTTCTCAGGAAGAAGTTCTAACCCCTGAGGGAACTGAGCCTATGGAGTTGGAACCTTATCAGGTTGAACTCTTGGGCCCAGGGGGACCCACAAGGGAACAACTGTGCAAGGGGCAAGAAATCCTATTGCCCAATATCCCTGATAAATTCATCAATAAAAATGTAGGGGAGCTAATCCTTGATTGGCTACTGCCCTGGACGTTGGATCATAGCATCCTTATTGAGCTCCAATATTGAATCAGGTCAGGCCAGAGAATGCTTGAGCAGTCCCTTAACTTGCACATGCCATTAAGCATATATAAATATGCCAAACGTGGTTCCTTACACATTGCTTTCATGGACATCTCCTGTTCCTTCAAAGTGTAAAAAGGTCAAAGTTGTAAGTGATTTATTTTAACTGGGTCTTGAGAGAGGCCCGGTGTTTTTTATCCCCATTCTACTTTTGCTAAATATCAACAGCCTAAATATCCCTTATCGAGAAAGGGAGGGATATGCTTGTTGTTAAAAACAAACCTGTACCTATCAGCCTGCATGCAGAAGAAGCTGTTCTTTCACAAAGAATCCCTAATGATTTTAAGATACTTTTAGACTATTTTGTTGATTTTATTGAGCAGTTGAATTTGGAAGCTAACAGTTTGAAAACCTTTATTGTGCTTTGCAGATTGAAAACCTTGAAAACCCAGTGTCTGTGGAACAAAAGGAAACCACTATAAAGTCTGGGAGTAATCTTTGATCCCTCAAACACTTGGACTTCATTTTTATATACCAGGAAAATGTGTTTTACTCAGACTTTGGGGCTATAGTAGTGTTTCCTATCTGCAGGTGGAGGAAAACCAAGTTTTAAGACTCATTTTTGTAATCCCTGTATTTAGCTCACAGTATGTTCTTTATCAAGAGCTGGATCTGTATTATGTTGAGGAACATATCAAATTGGCACCAGTGTTACTTTGGACCTCAATCTGGACAAATGAGCACGCTACCCTCAACAAAGAAGTCACTGAAGACTGTTTGTCATGTAATCTAGGTCACAAGATTCCCTAGCTTTATTAAATCAAGTCTACTTCTACATATATAGGTAGACCTTCCATTTGAGTTGAGGAAAAGGGAGGAAAGGCTGGATTATTAAGAACTTTCTGCCTACAAAAGTCAATGAAAGGGAGACTGTAGAGCACCTGAACACTCTCTACAAGATGTACATCATTCAAACATCTCCAGGGCCTCAGCGCTCTTTGTATTGGGTACCTAACTCATGACAGAGGATGCTTTTGACCACACTTCGGCTGGGCAACATCAGATGGCTACTTTGCTTTCCACTGTGGCAATATGATATAACATGAATCTGAGTTGTTCTTGCGAAGAAACCTCAGTTGCATTTTTTATTCTTTATTCTCTTCCAAAATATTATCAGCACATATCATGAAATTGTTTTGTCTCATTTCTTAAGAAGACCTCATTTAGAAGGTTCAGGATGATAATAATATTTCTGCAGGCACTGAGTTGCCCTGCGATGTGCTCAAGAGTTGGGATATTTAAAAAATCAACTATCAGGATTTGTAACATCAATGTTAAGAAGCCTGAGGGTTTCTTGTTAACTTGCAAATGTAGCTTCAGACTGTATTTACTTATGCCCGATTAGGAGTTCCTCAGTCCGACCGTCAGATCGCCAATACGACGGTAGGGAGGCCACTGCAAAGCTGGCGGCCTTCCCATTGCCGTATTATGAACTTTCATCCGGGCCAGCTGGCGGAAACATTGCAGCAGCATTGGCTTCAGCTCTCTGTAAGAACTGAGCCAAATGCCGCCGCACTGTGTGCGCCAGAAGGACTCTTAGAGTGTGCACCGTCTGCCATGGCAGACATTGCACATTCCAAGTGTGCTGACAGAGGGGCCACTTCCCTGCCTTTCAGCTGGCCTTTCCATGGTGGGGTCCCAACCACAGAAAGGCTGGCAGAAAGCAAGTTGTAATCAGCACAGCGGTGCCGAAATCACCACAGCCTTGCTTGATCACGACTTTTAACGCCGCCAACCTGCCACCACCAACATCATGATGTGGAGGTGGGATCACAAAGGTTGCGACGGTCTGACCGCCACCTCGGATATGGAAGTCAATGGACCGCCATACTCATCACTGGGCACCTAATGTTTTATATTTGCTATTTTTATCTATTATAGATCTTGCTTGTAAAGACATGTTATTGATTGATATCAATTGTCTCACTCTTTCATGATTATTTTTAAATGATCTAATAAAAGATTTGAAATCAGATTAGAGGCCGGCAAAGCAATTCTTGCCTCTTCCCGACCTGGCAAAAATCCACTGCTAATGGCTCTCCTTAAACATTGTTCCGGTTTGTATAATGAAGTGAACATAGCAACACATTTACTTTTATAAATGAGACTCCAAAGAGTATACCGTCTACTCTGACAGCTTCCTCCACTGTGGCTAGGTTAGCTGGCTTAGAGACAATTTTCAGGGGGAGACCTTTTTTTCTTTCATGGGCTAAATTTGCATGGACATTTAACAAGAGTTAAATTTTCTGCTGCATCCACATTGATAATTCTTTTTCATGTATCTCAGTAACTTTTATTCTGGCTGTTTCTGCCAAGTCTTAAATGCATATTAGTAGTCCAATCATGTCTAATATTTTATTTTGACAGTTGGACCCTGCTTTATCTATTCCCTTCCTAGGGTCCTGGGCACATTTAGAAAAGTAAAGCAACATATTTGAACTATGGTAGAAGTTTCTGTTATACTATGTGATAAATTCTGTTTAGGACATTCAGATCTTTTATTTTCATTTTTATTTTTTATTTTTTGAGTTTAATATAGTGCTAGCTAGACCCGAAGGTATAAGAGAACTTTACATATTATGTTAATAAAGGTGTATACAACAATACCACATTGAGGTTGTCAAAAGCAATAATACATCATTCAAGTAGTCAAAACAGTCATATACATCTTATAACAAAACAGTGTTAAGGCAGCAGCATTAGTGATTATACAAGAGATTGATTGAATCAGTGGACCTGTTGATGGGGGGTAGATCTTTGAGAAGCATAGCTCAGTTTGAGAGTGTGTTGATGTAGTTGTTGAGTAGTAGAGATTTGAGGTCTCGTTTGAAGCAAGGGGAGGGATTGCAGCAGAGGTCCTTGGGGAATGAGTTCCAAATCCTACGTGCGTTTCCTGAGAAAACGAGCACCTGCGAAGATTTCTTTTGAGCTTTGAAGGTATGAGTAGAAGTGAGTTGGAGCTTCTCAGTGCCTGGCCGTTAACTGTTCTCGATAGTTTGGTTTCTAGGTATTTGGGGTTCTTTGTATAAAGAGCTTTGTATGTAATACATGCTGTCTTTTAGGTGCATCTTCCTTCAATGGAAAGCCAATTGAGACTCTTGAGCGCTGGTGAGATGTGATCATACCGTTTGGATCCTGTGACAAGACTGGAAGCCGCATTGAGGATTGCTGTTAGGGGTGCATGGTGGCTTTTCAGAGTTCTCATGATGATGGTGTTGCCATAGTGAAGTTTGGATAGGACTAGAAATTGCACTACTGTCTCAGGTTGTAAATATCGAGCGAATGGTGCCACGTGGGTCGCATGGGCATGCCCATTTTGATTTCTCTGTCTCTCTGTGCATGGTGTTGGGCCTAACCTTCAATCCTCCCTAAATCTAAGTAATCCAACCCTTTCTAAATTATCCACCCCTCATTTTCATTTATTTCATCAGTGTGCGTCTTTGTGTTTGTGTGTTTTACGTTTCTGTCATCTTTTTGGTGTTGTTTTTGTGACTTTTGAATACTTTATTTTTTATTGATTTTCCTTTTACTTCTTTATGTTTTTTTCTTTTTTCTTTTCATCTATTTCTATCGCCTTTCTTTTTTTACTACTCAGCGGCATGCCAGAGTCAGGCAGCAGAGGTAGTGTCGGCACCAGTGCAGTTGATAGCCACTTACCTTGTAGACTTCAGCATTGTATTTTCCCAGAGGAGGAGATGGCAGCACTTGTCCTGTGTAGCATCACCTCCCCTCCATGCTGGCAGCAGGCGGCAGGCCTGGGAGCAGGTATGCTTTTCAGCAGCATCGACTGCTGTTGGGGAGGGTGCGCCGGTTGGTGCGTCGGTGCACTGGGGTCCAGGTCACCCAGCAGCAGTTGACGTACTGTTGGGCAGACATGATGGACCGAGAACAGGACCTTCTACCCCTGATGGGCATCAAGCTGTCAGGGCTTGGTGAGTAATAGTTATTTATTTGTTGTGTGTGTTCCACAACGCTATTTGTTTTTCTAATAACAGTGTTGACTCTCAGAGGAAAGTTAAGTTTACATTACAATGAATATTTATTATGTGATCCAGTTTGAGCTAGCCAGGTTCTCAGTCAGCTCTTCCTAATTGTACTAGTCAGAATGTGTTTGGGCTGCTTATTTGGGAAGCCATGCAGACTGAGGCTCCTCCTATCACCAGGAATAAGATAGTGGTAGTAGTAATACGTATCATCAGTGATTTAGCATTCCCTTCTCTGCTTCTGTCTTTATGTAGCTTATGCAACCTCTCCAAATCACAATCTTCCGGTGATGTGTTGTATGAAATCATCATAGTATGCATCTATGCTTTAAAAAAATGGAGGCTGAATAGCTCCATCAAAGGTGGTTGAGAAGCAAAGATCATTTGTTGCAATATGAATGCATTGTTAGTGGTACGTACTTGTAAATGTAGTTTAGGTTTAGGAAATTTGGAGTAGGGCTTAGATGTAGGAATTAGGAAAGTAAAAGTAATAGGTCAACTTGAGTCACAGTAATACTAGGCGATCTGATTTAGAAAAGTACAATGTTACTGTATTTGCCTCTGCTAGTCAAAAGATTTTTTCAGAGATAACTGTACCACTAATCTTTTTTTATCTTCTATATTTCTTACCTTAGCATCTAAGGGGAAGAAGAGGGCAATGTCCCGGGGGAGACAAGGGTGTCAGTGCCACCACCAGTGCAGAAGCTGGCAGATCTGCTAGCTCCAGAAAGTCTTCCTGTTATATTATTATTATTATTTCCCTAACATCCACCTCTCCTCATTTCAAATATTTTTTTCTTTTCTTTATACTGTGCCTGTCTAGCTTTTTTTTGTACTTATTTTCATTCTATCGAAGCTTTGTTAAGATCTTGTTATCCCTGCATTTATCTTTTTTTATGTTACTGTATCTGACGTCCTCCTGTCAGTACCAGTATGTAGCTTTCTTTTGCTTTGTTACTCTAGTTGCTGTGAGTCTAGCTTTCCCTTTTTCCTTTATATATCTTGTCGACTGGTACTTACATACTAAGAGGACAGATTTTTAGAACAGATGAGAAGTTGACTTTTCAATGCATGTTTGTGAAAGTTTTCTTTGCCTTGCTCATGCCCATTGCATTTGCCAACGAAGACCTCTCCACAGGTCCTCATGGATTGACCACAATATTCCATCCTGCACTTCAGAGACTTACCTTTGCCCCTCCAGTACAAAACATTTATGGTTGATTTGACTACCTGGCTTTTCTAACATAATTACCCGACTAAGGGCCAGATGTAGCAAAAAAGCAATTTGCGACTTGCAAATTGCGAGTCCCTGCGACTCGCAATTTGCAAGTCGCAAATTGCTAAGCAGTACGGTGTCTCAGACACCGACTGCAACTCGCAATGGGGTCGCAATGACCCACCTCATGAATATTCATGAGGTGGGTCGCAAATTGCGGCCCCATTGCGAGTATAGGCACTCGCTAACATGGAGGCCTGCTGACGTCAGCAGACCTCCATGTTAGCGACCTGCTTTTAAATAAAGCAGTTTTTTTTTTTTGAAATGTAGCCCGTTTTCCCTAAGGGAAAACGAGCTGCATTTCAAAAAAATCCGAAACCTTTTGTTTCGGTTTTTTCAGGGCAGGGAGTGGTCCCTTGGACCACTCCCTGCCCTGAAAAAATGTTTTGGGGTCCAGTCTCAAACTGGAAGGGGTCCCATGGGGACCCCATCCAATTTGCGAGTGGGTTACCATCCACTTGAAGTGGATGGTAACTGCGACTCCATTTGCGACCGCGTACGCGGTCGCAAATGGAGTTGCATACCACTGCGACTCGCAAATAGGAAGGGAACACCCCTTCCTATTTGCGATTCGGAAATGCATTTTGCGAGTCGGTAACGACTCGCAAAATGCATTTCTGCATGGGAAACACGCATTTGCGAGTCGCAAACGGCAGATTTTGCCGTTTGCGACTCGCAAAGTGTTTCCTACATCTGGCCCTAAATTCCTAAAGTTAATGATAGAAGAAGATAGAACTGTAGTGAGATATTGCAGTTGTATTTGTTTGAAATCTAAAATGTGGAATGTTCTTTTACAGACACACTGACTACCATAGCAGGGGCCAGAGGCAGCACCAGTGTGCGAGACAAGGCAGTGGGCAGAGGGGGAGAACCGACGGCCATAGGGACGAGCATTGGTAAGTCATATTGCTCTTGCTCATTGACAATTACTAGTGTACTCACTGCAAGGGCGTTGCTTGTGAACCCCCTGGTTTAGTAGCTACAACAGGGGTTGAGTTCTTAATGGTCTCTTCTCTCTGCAAATCAGCAGACAACAGCTCATAATAAGCGGACGCTACAAATGGTAGCTCGATGGAAAAGTGAACGAAAGATGAAACGATAAAAAAAGAATGGTTGAAATGGTATGTGAGTGAAAGGATGTGTGGGTGGGTGAAAGGAAAGGATGCATAGGGGAGTGATAGGAGATGCATGGGTGGGTGAAAGGACGGATGAAACGGGTGAAAGGAGGCTTCAGTGGGTGAAGCGTGGATGGGTAAAAGTATGCTGAGGTGGGGATAGGTGGATGGTAAGGAATGATGAGTAGGTAATGGATAGGTGAAAGCAGGGCAGTTGAAAGGGTGGATACTGGATAGGTGGGTGTATGTGTGGATGGGTGGATATATGGATGGCTGGATTAGAATGGTGAAAGACTGGATGACAGAGTGCAAAGCTTAAATGTTGGGTATCAAAGAGTGAATAGAATATATGATAGAAAAGATGAATGTACAATTGCTTGGATCAGTAAATAAGGGAGCTCTTCTAGACGGGGACATGGCTGTCCACCTAGTTCGCTTGGTTTGCATGGTTATCAAAGCTTTGGATCAAAGTGTTTTTTTATATTTTCTGTCTACTCCCTGTAGTTGTTAAGCAAGGCAGATATATACGTCACTCCCCATTAGTAACCCATGCTACAATGATGTAACTGCAGCGTCGTTCTATTCGGCAGTACAATAATGTTGTTTGTGCAATGTGCATTTGCTTCACTTATTGGCGCTTTTACAAAGTTGCCAATGGATTGCAAACTTAAAACTTCCCTCCCAGTGTCCACTCTGTCATCTCTGAGTACTTCAGTCCTGTATTCTTTCCAATGTTCTGTCCAGCCACCCAAAACAAAATTAAAAAAAAGCTTTTGGCATGAGCCACATTTATGTATAGGTGATTAATATTTCAAAGCTTCCATGACGGATTCATGCCAGTTCAAAGTTTACACTTTTGACATTTGTAAACTACAGTAAGGCATGTGTGGGGAAACAATGGCCCTGTGACTCGTAATCAGCCACATCAAATTCCAATGGCCAGGGGACCAGCAATTGACTGCTACTGTGCCACTCTAAATTTAAAAAAATTATTTGCACATAGCACTGTTTATAATTTGTCATTTTCTTTTTTCTTTCCTGCTATAGGTACTCCTGGTCATTGGTGCTGCCATGTGATCAACCTCTTTTGCCTTTGCCTCTGTACTCAATCTATGACCTGCCACTTGAAACCAAGCCAATGCAGAGGTTGGGTTAGATTCTTCAGTTGCATTTGTTGCCGGTGTTCTTGTTGCTGGTGCAAGCTGCTGTGAGACAAGACTGCCCTCTCTGGAAGTTGAAGGAGACACCCAAGAACTGCAGAGTGGGACTCTAAGTTCTAGCCATTCTTCTTCCAGTTCTCTGACTTTCTTAACAATCACCTCTTGTATTTTAAAAGATTCCCTTCAGAAAAAGGAATGAAAGTGGGACAAATTATTTTGTAGCGTGGATCAAGTGGGGTGGCACAGATGTACTCTTTAGATGAGAAAATGTCATTTTGCAGCCTTGCATTACAAGTCAAGCGGTAGCTTAGGCTCTCAACCAAGGCATGTGCTTCTGGGTTTTCGTTTACACCTCTGAGTGCGAACCTTTCAGGCACCTTCTTTAGCTGCTCCTGTAGCATATGAAACAAGGCGATATCTTGGCCCCTTGCACTGTCCTCCTTGCTAACAAAAAACTCAAAAGGGAGCAGCATCTATATTAGGCATTTGACTAGGCCCCATTTGTCTGCATCCATGGTCATGGTCATAGATTTCCCAATTGCATCCCCTTTTAGAATGACATAGTCATTGATTTGTTTGTACTGCTTGTTAGAAATGGGGTCTTTGGTTGGCAGTCAGGTTATCCCCTGTCCAAGCAAGGACCCTCACTCTATTCAGGGTAAGTCACACACAATCCAAATTATACTGTGCCCACCCTCTGGTAGCTTGGCACTGAGCAGTCAGGCTTAACTTAGAAGGCAATGTGTAAAGTATGTGTGCAATAAATCATGCGATAACACAGTATAGCACCACAAAAATACACCACACAGTGTTTAGAAGAATAAATAATATTTATCTGATAAGATGCAGGTCAAAACAATTAAAAGTCAATAAGTATACGTTGAGCTATCACTGTAAAAATGATATAAAGTGTCTTTAGTCTCTTAAAAGCAATAAATGTATCTTGCAGTACAAAGTACCTGGTTTGCGTTCAAAATTCCTCGCAAGGGACCGCAGAGGGGGAGATGCATGGAAAATGGGGAAGTGTGCGTCAGTTTTGCCCCTTCGCACATGGACTAGCTTTGTTATTTTCCACGCGGTGAAGACGTTGCGTTGATTTCTGTCGTGCAGACTTGGATCCTCTTCAAGCTGTGGGGTTTTCGAAAGCCCTGGGGACGATGCGTGGAATCCTGGGCTTGCGGAGCAAAGTCTCAGGCACTGCGTTGATCTGGTGGGTGTTGTGTGGAAATTTCTCCCGTACAGCAGGCCCTGAGTCGATTCCTCTCTGGAAGTCGGGCTGCGTCATTCCGGCTCGGCTGTGCGTTGATCCAGTGGGCGGTGCGTCGAAGTTCCGGTCGCTATGCTGGCGCTGCGTCGATCTTCTCCTTGCGAAGTCACGCTGCGTCCTCCCGGTTCGCCGTGCGGTTAATTTTTCACTGCAATGCAGGCTGTGCATCGTTTTTGGCAGGCTGTGCGTCGAGTTTCCCTGCACAAGGAGTCCAGTTGCAGGAGTGAAGTCTTTTTGGTCCTGAGACTTCAGGGAACAGGAGGCAAGCTCAATCCAAGCCCTTTGAGAGCACTTCTCACCACAGCCAGAGAGCAGCAAGGCAGCAGGGCAACAGCAAGGCATCAGTCCCTCTCAGAAAAGCAGTCCAGGTGAGTCTTTTGGGCAGCCAGGCAGTTCTTCTTGGCAGGTTCTGGTTCAGGGATTCTTACCCAGCAGGTTGCTTGTCCAGAAGTGTCTTGTCAGGCAGAGTGTCTACCTCAGAAGTGTCTAAAGTCTGTGGTTTTGGGTGCTCTTCTTATACCCATTTTGGCCTTTGAAGTAGGCTTACTTCAAAGGAAAGTCTCACTTGTTTGTGAAATCCTGACTTGCCTAGGCAAGGCCTCAGACACACACCAGGGGGTTGGAGACTACATTGTGTGAGGGCAGGCACAGTCCTTTCAGGTGTGAGTGACCACTCCTCCCCTCCCTCCTAGCACAGGTAGCTCATCAGGATATGCAGGCTGCACCCCAGCTCCCTTTGTGTCACTGTCTAGTGAGAGGTGCAAACAGCCCAACTGTCAAACTGACCCAGGCAGGGAATCCACAAACACGCAGAGTCACATAATGGTTAAAGCAAGAAAATTCCCACTTTCTAAAAGTGGCATTTTCAAACAAACAATCTTAAAACCAACTTTACTGAAAGATGTACTTTTAAATTGTGAGTTCAGAGATCCCAAATTCCATATATCTATCTGCTCCCAAAGGGAATCTACGCTTTAATCAGATTTAAAGGCAGCCCCCCATGTTAATCTGTGAGAGAGATAGGCCTTGCAACAGTGAAAAATGAATTTGGCAGTATTTTACTGTCAGGACATACAAACCACATTAGAATATGTCCTACCTTAACCATACACTACACCCTGCCCATGGGGCTACCTAGGGCCTACCTTAGGGGTGTCTTACATGTAGGAAAAGGGGAGGGTTAACCCTGGCAAGTGGGTACACTTGCCAAGTCGAATTTACAGTTTAAAAGGCATGATTACAGGGCTACTTATGTAGGTGGCACAGCCAGTGCTGCAGGCCCACTAGTAGCATTTGATTTACAGGCCCTAGGCACCTCTAGTGCACTTTACTAGGGACTTACTAGTAAATCAAATATGCCAATCATGGATAAACCAATCAACAGTACAATTTACACAGAGAGCATATGCACTTTAGCACTGGTTAGCAGTGGTAAAGTGCCCAGAGTCCTAAAGCCAACAAAAACAGGTCAGGAAAAATAGGAGGAAGGAGGCAAAAAGTTTGGGGATGACCCTGCAAAAAGGGCCAGGTCCAACACTGCTCAAATAGACATTGCAACATATAATAGGCTGAGTTCCAACGTGTTGGTACCTCCTGTATCAGGGCTTTAACTGGTACTCTGTTACCACGCTGAATAATCCTCAACTGCTTTCAGACTTTAAAATAATGGCTGAAATGAGTGCAGATTCATCTGCAAATGGTCAGTATGTTGCTGACTATGTCTTTTGTTTTAGAAAGTCTTTCACAGCCAGGTTGATGCAGTGTGCCAAACATAGGTCCCTGAAATAGCCACTATCTGTCATGGCCTTGACTATGTTACTGCCATTGTCCACAGCAACAAATACAATTCAGAGACCTCTGGGTTGCAGCCATTCAGTCACCTTGCTAATAAGTTCATCCAAGATGTTTGCAATTGTATGTGATATTTCCATGGTGAACATAGCTACTGTTGCATGTCTAAGAATCCGACTCCTTCTACAAAAGAAAAAAGGAGGAGGCCCAGCACTAAGATTTTTGCCAGCTTCCCATTGTAAAAACGTAAACGTGCCTTTGTGTGGTTGCGGTCATAGGGCCTTACCTCCCTAAACATTCCTGTAATGGTAGCCTGGACTTTCTTCTTTTCCGGGGCCACTGACATAGGCGACTTTCGAGAAGTAGGTGGTGTTAGACTCAATGTTCATCATGGGGAGGTTAGTGTATGTTGTGGTGTCTCCATCGGAGTCTGATTCTTCCTGTGCCATTGTGAGGGTGCTGAGGCAGGTGATTCTAGCACACTGCTGGGGACAGGGCTTCTTTGCATGAGGATGTCACCTTCTTCTTCCTCACCTCCCACCGTGATTGGACTAGTTGTGGCTGATGTTTCCTGAGTCTCCTCACTTTCACCACCACAAACACGTCCAGCAATTATTTTAAGATGCTCCTCACACCAGATTGCATGATGTCTTTTTCATATGGGTTGTTTGACCTCCAGTACCACAACGGGTACGAGGCATACCTCGATGAACACTTGTTTGTCAAATTGAGCATATTGGAATGTTTGCTAAACTCTCAAGCTGGGGAGGAGTACTTTCTTACTGGGCCACTACCAATGCCTGAAGAAGAACTGGAGGTTTGTGAGTGGTGTGTCGTTGATTGCTTCTCTGCAGTGGATACTTCTACTGAGGTAGGGGTTGGTGCAGGTCTCAGCTGGGACTTTACAAATATGGGATCTGGTGGTGCTATCTGTGCCATATCCCTCGGAGCAGGTTGAATAGTAAACTCCTCTGTGCCTGCTTCCACAATGACTGGCTTGCTGTTGTCATCCTCCTCATCATCCCCTTCCATGATTCTCAGCCTTTCAGGAACATTTCTTTTTACTTGCCTTTCTCGGCGTCACCTGGACTCTGCCAGGGTTTCACTCCAAGTCCCTATCATCGTCATAAGAAGAGGTGCTTGGAGAAGATGGTGGAGTAGTACCCTTGCTTTTCTTTGCTGGAGATAGAGCCAATGGTTCTACAGGAGGTTCTTGCTTGGCAGGAAGCTCAACCTCCTGTTCTGCTTCAACCTTGGAAGGATCTACTATTGCTGGCTGCAACTGCTGTCTATTTTCCTCTGCTTCCTGAAACAATTGGGTGCTACTTTGCGAAAGGGACAAATCCAATTAAATGTCACTGCTTGTCAAAGTCGCCATGGTTGCAGGGACTGCCTCAGTGACAGACATGGTCTTAGGCTTAGGTTGGTGTGGTGCTGTTGATGCAGGAGTACTGTTCCCAGGTTCCTCCATGGGGGTGGTGTGGCAGGCACACATCTCTTGAAAAAGGTTGCTGTCGACACGTCACTGGTGGAAAGCTGTTTCTTCTTACTGACCACTTTCTTGGGAGTAACTTTCTTTGAAGTCCTCTTAAATCTCTCAGGTGGCAGGAGCTCTAAGCTGCACAAGCAAAAGAGATTGAAAGACTGAAATCACTGTAGAGGCCTTATCTTTGGCAGTACTGCTGGTGATGTCTCTTCTTCTCTTATGCACTTAAAAGCAACCAAGTAATAAAAACATGTAGTTAGTGAAACATTTCATTGTTGAAGGTTTAAATAGTACAGACAAATGCAATATTAGTGTGGTTGGTTACCTATATGATAAATAATCATTTAGCCAAACGTTGTAAAGTCATACAACAGCACAATACCAACAATTTCATTTATAATCTGGCAACACAACATGCAGCTATTGCACTTTGCTTTATCTTCATCTATTTTAAAGGAGACACCTGTGGTAGTCAGAGAGGTGCATGGGTAAATGGAATAATCCTTAAAAAAACCTATGGCAGGAAGGTGGTCCGGGGGAAATGGAATAACCATTAAAAAAAATTATGATGCAGCGGAAATGGAATAATCATAAAAAAAATGAATGATGCGGCTGATGTGTCTTCAGTGCACTGTAGACAGGGAGTCCAGGAGGAGGTGTAATTATCCACCTAAAGAAACTGAGGGGCAGATTTATAATGCCCTAGCGCCACCTTGCACCACATTAACGTCATAATTTTTTACGTTAATGTGGCCAAACGAGGCCGAAATCCCCGTGCCGTATTTACAGGGTGGCACAATGCATGCATTACGCCACTCTGTAACCCTGTGCGCTAAATTATGCCTGCACCAGGCATAATCTATGCTAAGGGGGTGTTCCCCCGCTAGGGAAGCCGGAAAAATGGCGTAAGGAAATCTATGAGATTTCCTTGCACCATTTTTTTACGCCACGTTTAGCGCCTGCTCAGGAGCAGGCGTTAAAAGGGGGCTTCCATTCTTTAGAATGGGGCCCTCTGTATTCTACAGGAATTGCACCAATATTTTGGTGCCACTCCTACAGAGTACATCAATAGCATCATGAGAAATGACGCTATTGCTTACTACCCTGCACCATGGTGCGCCGTATTTTAAATATGGCGCACACATGGTGGTGGTAGGGGGGTGCTATGGGGCGCAGGAAAAGTGGCGCTGCACTCAGTGCAGCGCCACTTTCCATAAATCTGCCCCTGAATGAGGAAGCGTAGCTGTGCGCCTATGGTGGATGGATCGATGGAGGCATGGATCAAGGCAAATTGCTGAATTAAATAAATAATTTATAATTAAAAATCTAACATTAGAAAAATAAAATCAAAAATAAGAAATCAAAATTATAAAAAATTAAAATAAAAAAATTAAAGAAAAATAAAATAAAATTAAAATAAAAACTTACATTAAGAAATGATCAATAGTTGCAAATGTATGGGGGACAAGGAAAAAGAAACCTATTGTGAGTAAAGGAGGTGCAAAATAATTTATGCAAGTTCAATGTATTAATGAAGTCATTCTTTTACAGCTCAGAATCCAAAAAAGCAAGAACCTAGGATTTTTATAAATCGGACGTCCTGACCTCCAACACGCCATGCAGTCCAGGGTCCAGCAGTCTGATTCCGAAGTCCACGAAGTAGAAGCTATTTTCTCTTTTTCTTTTCCTAAACCTCCTTCCCCTTCAGGGCTAGCGAGAGGGCAATGTACTCTTCATCACGGTCACTTTAGTCCTCTCTGGGATTGGGGAATTGTCATCCTCCCATTGGAACACCTGGAATTCAGGTGAGTGGCTCAAACAGAACAGCAAGGATGCATGGAGAACAAAGAACACATGCAAGCCCATGGCAAAGGCACACTGGGTAGGAGCACAAAATGACAGCAAGCCACATGGCCAAACAACAACAGAGAGCAAGGTTGCATGGAGAACAAAGAACACATGCAAGCCTATGGCAAAGGCACACTGGCTGGATGAACAAAAGGGCCACCAGCCACATGGTCAAACAAAAACAGAGAGCGAGGAGGCAAAGAGAACAAAGAAAACATGCAAGCCTATGACAAAAAACACACTGGCTGGATACACAAAATGACCGATAGCCACATGGTCAAGCAACAACATTGAGCTAGGAGGCATGGAGAACAAAGAAGACAGGCAAGAATATGGACATAGACTACACAAAATGGCCCCTGGCCACACAGCATAGGGAGCAAGGACTATTGGTTGACGATGAGACACACAGGCCAGAAAAAAGAATCATGGTGGTAACACTGAAGAAAACACTCACATTAATTCAGGAAAAAAAAACACGAAAATTAATTGAGCTATTTAAATTTTACAAGAATACACATCATCCTATGCCATCAAGTATTATCCCACATCTACATTTTTGTAACAAAAAATGAAATGCAATTGCAAGCAATAGCCAACATTTTTAATTTACACCAATGTCATCCCTGTTCTAAATGAAGTTTTAAAACCATATACCACAGAAATATTTATTTCACGCACTGGTGACTACTAGTACTGGGCCTGCTGTCTAAATGGCCCATTGGAATTCTAGGAAACATAGTAAAATAAATAACATTGCAAATGTAACAAACATTGAGAAAAGGTACTGAGCATTGTAACAGTTCTCCTTTACAAAAGATGAAAAATCTATAAAATGCAAAACAATTAACCCCTAACTAGGCCCATACTTAAAATCCCGGCCACCCACCACAATAACAGCTAAAACTCAAATTAAAATATAAGGAAATACTGGTGCATGCCCAAGCAAACAAATAACACCATTATCCAACAGTTTGTTGACTTACTTGTGCGATATCACAAAAACACTGTCCTTGAATCCAAAGGTAAATATCCAGTAGACAAAGAGAGTGATAGTTCCACCACCAAATCCAAGTGAAAAGTAACCAGGAAATGGACAAAGCACTGGCAGGAGCCTGCTGGACAGGAACAGAAAGTTGGAGTCTGTGGGTCCATTCCTTCCTGTTTGAAAATAAAAGGCTTCTTACACTAAGAAACAACTGAAGGGTCCATTGGAGAAGTAAATCCACTCAAAAACCTATTTTTCGCAAGATTTAGATGCATCTTGAGTAGAAAATCTACTTGAAGTGTGGTTGCAGTCATGTACGGCACTGTTTTTGCCACTGTTGCTTGCAGAAGCTGTGCCAGTGGATGCAAAGTCTCATGTGTGCTTGCTAGCAGGCCGAGAGCATCATGGAAAGTGCCAAAAGCAAATCTCGAGCATGCGAACAAACTCCGCTCCACACCGAATGGTGGAATTGAGGAACTCTGTGCTACTCTGAATAGAGCAAAGTACCCACATTCTGAAAACTCCACCAGCAGAGTAGAGTTTTGAGCCTAGGCCTATTTGTGAGTCAGTTGGGCGGGCAGGCTGTGAAGCCAGCTTTGTTTCATGGATAATAGACCATTCAATTTTTACTACTTCGTCAGTGAAAAAGTTGGCTATTTCTGAACATTTTTCATTGGTGGCTATTATTTTGTGCTAGGAGGTGAGGGCAGTTTGTTGTTTTATTATGTTGAAGAGCTCTCTCTGTCTGTTCTTTGCACGGTCAAGATAATTACGAAAGAAAGTGGCTTTTTCTCAAAAGATGTATTTCTTTTGCAAGAGTCTTTCAGATCTGTGGAGACCAAGGTGTACTGGAGAGGCGCTCCGTCTCCTTAACGTTTCAATCAGTGTTAGTTTTCTTCTCCGTTTGTTAAGGTTTGCGTTGAGCCAGGATCTAAAGTGGGTTTTTCTAGATCTCTTTAGTTTGAGCATGACCACTTGGTCAAGAACTTCTGTCATTGCTGAACTATAGGGGGCAATGAGGTCATCAACGGAGTGAGGGAGAGGTTGTGAATATGGTGTTAATCCTGGATTCCAGCACCGTTAGTGAAATTCGTTTGATGTTCCTTGCCAGGTGAGTGGGTTTATTGGATGGGTATGGGTTGGATCTAAGGTAAGCCTTGAGATTGAACAGTATGAGATGGTCCAACCAGTCAATGGGCATAATTGATCTGAGGGAAACAATCTTACATCTGGTGATAATCACATATAGAGTAGAGCCTTTATTGTGGGCCCATTCATTGCAGAGTTGGATGAGGTCATGCATATCCAGAAGACTTGTTATGTTACAGACTGTGGTGTCTTCTGTGTCATTCCAATTCAGGTTAAAGTCGCCTAAGAACACATTATTGGTGTTAGTTAGGGAAAACCATGTTTTTAGGTCAGTTTGTCCTTCAGTGAAGAGTATGAGGTCACCTGGGACTTAATAGATGATGTGGAATTTGATAGGGTGGTGCCTGTTGTCATGAGTTCAACTCCGAGCTATTCAAAGGTTTAGTAGTTAATGGTCTCCAAGGTGTTAAGCTGGATTTCTTCTGTGTGTATAATTGCTAGACTTCCCCTAGTTCGTCCTGGTCTGTCCCTTCTAATGAAGGAATAGCCAGGTGGTGTGAGCAAGTCCAGAATAGGGGTTGCGTGTTTGTTAAGCCAGGTTTCCATTAGGAATGCAATGTTGATTCCATCAGCTAGTATAATTTCTGATATTTATGTGACGTGTTTGACTGCTGATCTGAAGTTGAGAAGAATGCAGGTTAGGGGGCTAGGATGTTATTTGTAGGGTGTGTCGTCTGGATAGTGGTGAATTGAGCAGGTGGTCTGAGTGATATGTTAGCTCGAGGGATTCAGTTTGTGCCGATAATTACTTGGATTTTGAGTGCAGGCTTGAGATTCACTTAAGGAGTTTTTATGATGTACAATTCATTGAGTGATTTCACTTCAGTTTCGAATATAGAGTTGAGAGCTTTGTAGTGTTTGTGGACCTTGTGGCTCAAGGGATTGGAGGTTCTGCTGGTGTGCCAGGTGTCTCTTGGAGATCATTTCAGGGGGGTCCATGTCTTTTTTCTTGGACAAGGTTTGCGTGCTAGCTTGGCCTGTATTGTGAGGTTGTTTTTTACTTGAGATATGTCATTAGCTAGAGAATCAAGTTTTAGTTTGGTAAATAAGAAACATGGTGAGAAAGCTGAGGAGGATTCCTATCCAGTATGGCGGTGGACATGTGGCAAGTAGGCCCGGGCGTAGAATTCAACTCTGCCGGTAGAGTTTGCGGAATTTGGGTACTTCACACTAAGCAGAGTAGCGCGGAGTTCCTGAATTCTGCAATTCGGCACAGAGCGGAGTTCATTTGCATGCACGAGGTTGGGTTCTGGTGCTCTCTTGCCAGTGCCACAATACTCCTGGGCTTTTAGCTAGCATGTTCAAGACTTTGAGTTTGATCGCACAGTTTCCGGCTGAGTCCGTAAAACTTAGTGTTTACTGGTGCTGCTTCCAGCCGTGACGATGACCAAAACAGTCCCGCTTGCGAGCATGAATGAGTAGATTTTCTACTCCAGGTACATCTAAATCTAGTCAAAACGTGTTTTTTGAGAGGATTTTCTTTCCCGATGGACCCTTCTAAGTTGCTTCAAGTTGTATTTGAAATTGAGAAACCTCTTTTTTTCAAACAGGAAGGAAGTGCCCTAGAGACTTCAACTTTCTGTTCGTGCCCAGCAGGCTCCTTCCAGTGCTTTGTCTATCTCCTGGTCACTTTTCACTTGAATTTCCAGGTAGAAGGAACACTCTTTTTGCCTCCTGGATATACCTTTGGATTTAAGGACTTTTTTTGTGAAATCACACAACTAAGTTTCAAAACTATTCCAAAACTATTGAATAAGGGTGTTGTTTGCTTGCTTGGCTTGCACCAATATTACTTTGTACTTTAATTTGATTTAGAAAATGCATAGTGGTGGATGGCCTGGAGTTTAAGTATGTGCCTAATTATTTTTTTTTTTGCATTTCATTGATTTTTCATCTTTGTAAAGGAAAACTGTTGCACAGTTCAGTATCTGTCCTTTTCTACATATTTGTAATATTTCCAATATTATTTTACTACATGGCCTAGATTTCCAAAGGACCATCTAGCCAGTAGGCCCAGTACTATAATCCAGCAGTGTACCTTTGCCGTAAGACTGCATGTGTTCTTTCTTTGTTCCCCATGCCTCCTTACTCCTTGTTGTTTGACTTTGTGGCTGACGGCCATTTTGTTCATCCAGCCGGTGTCCCTCCCCTTGCCAAAAGCTTGCATGTGTTCTTTGTTTGCCATGCCTCCTTGCTCCTTTTTGTTGTTTTGCCATGTGGCTGTTAGTTATTTCGTGCATCCAGATAGTATGTCTTTGCCGTAGGCTTACATACAAACATTGTTAATTATTGAAAAGTTCTTTATTTTAATTTTCTATTTTAATTTGTTATTTTTATTTTCTATTTTTATTTATTATTTTAATGTAGTATTCTATTATTTTGTAATGTATTTTTATTTAACATTTCATTTTAACTTTTTAGTTTATTTTTTATTTCATTTTTTTTAAAGTTTTTTAGTTTAGTTTGTACTTTATCATTTTAACTTTTAAATAACATATTCTTAATTTCTTGTTTTTTTATTTTAATTTTACTTTTATTTTTGTATTTTTTAAAGATTTTTTTTATGTTTTTAATTTTTTATTTCATTTTATTTAATTCAGCATTTTGCCTTGATCCATCCAACCATCCACATCCATAACCATTCCTACATCCATCCACCAAAGGCACACAGACGCACTACAGCATTCGGTTTCTTTAGGTGCATAATAATTACATATCCTCCTGGACACCCTGGCTAAATGGACATCGTGGTTGCGGCGCACTGCAGACAAATCACTGCAGCATCATTTTTTTAATGATTATTCCATTTCCCCTGGGCAACCTTGATGCCATAAATTTATTAAGGATTATTCCATTTACCCATGCACCTATCTCTGACTAACACAGGGTTCTCCTTTAAAACAGATGGAGATATAGGAAAGAGCCACATCTGCATGTTGTGCTGCCTGATTTGATATGAAATTTTATGGTGTGGTGGTGTGGTTTGACTTTACAATGTTTGAATAAATTGGTATTTATTATATAAGTAACCAACCGCACTAAGATTACATTTTTCTGTACTATTTCAACCTGCAACAATGCCACATTTCACTAAGTACATGTTTTTCTTGCTTGGTTGCTTTTAGGTGCAAAAGAAGAGAAGAGACGTCACATCACCCACAGTACTGACAAAGAAAAGGACTGTACAGTTAAGTCTTTAAATCTCTGTTGGTTGGGCAGCATAGTGCCACTGCCAACTGAGAGCTTTAAGATGGCCCCAAAGAAAGTTGCTCACAAGAAAGTCGTCTTTGAGAAGAAACAGCTTTTCACCAGTAGTGTGCCGACCGCAACCTATTCTGGGAGACGTGTGCATGCCACACTGGTCTCCGGGGAGAAACCTGGGAGCTGCACTCCCACATCTACAGCACCATCCCAACCTAAGCCCAAGACCATGTCTGTCAGTGAAGCAGCCACTGCAACCATGGCGACTACCATCAGCAGTGACGTTGAATTGGATTTGTCCCTTTTGCAAAGTAGTACCCAATCTCTTCAGGAAACTGAGCAAAGTGGATAGCAGCCGCAGCCAGCAATAGCAGGTTTTAGAATCAATAGCTCCCAGATCTCCAGCAAGAAAAATGAAGGCTACTACTCCACCATCTTCTCCAAGCACAACTTCTGATGAAAATGATAGGGACATGGAGTGGACCTCAGCAGAGTCTGGGAGACCCTAGGGGAGTCAAGGGAAAAGAAAAGTTCCAGTACTTCTTTGAATCGTGGAAGGGGATGAAGAGGCAGATGATGATGATGAGCCACTCATTATGGAAGCTGGCACAGAGGAGCTCAACATTACCATCCAACCTACTCCGAGGGATTTGGCACAGGCAGCACCACCAGCTCCCATATTTGTAAGGCCCTAGCACAGACCTGCACCAACTTGTACCTCATAAGAAGTATGCACTGCAGAGAGGCAATCAACACACCTACCTACCTCCAGTTCTTCTGTGGGCATTGGAAGTGGCACAATAAAAAAGTACTTCTCCACAGTTTGAGACTTTTTTTACAATTAGCAAACAGGAGGAAAACATTGCGATATACTCCATTTGCCATGCGAGTGGTCGTCGAGGTACGCCTGGCTCACATTATGGTACTGGAGACCAAGTGATACATATGAAAAAACATAACGCAATTCGATGGGAGGAGCATCTTAAAAAAATTTGCTGAACATGGTCACAGTAGTGAAGGTGAGGAGAGCTGGGAAACCTCAGCTACAGCTGGTCTAATCACAGTGGAAGCTGAGGAAGAAGAGGGGGACATCCTCATGCAAAGCAGTCCTGTCCCAAGAAGTATGCCAGAATCACCTGCCTCAGCAACCTCACAATGGCACAGGAAGACTTAGAGTTAGATGAAGACACCACTGCATACAGTGAGTGCACCACGACGTACATTGAGTCTACTATCACCTACATCTCAAAATTCACCAGCATCGTTGGACCCAGAAAAAAAAGAAAATCCAACAATTACAGGCATGTTTAGGCAGGAGGGGCCTCACAACCGCAACCATCCAATGACACGTTTGTATAATATTCAGGTGGCAACATTGTTAGCGCTGGTCCTCCTCCCTTTTTCTTTTGTTTAAGGAGTAGAATTCTTAAAGTTTGGGCAACCATCTGCCAAAAACGGAAGTTTCTGAGTCAGACCTATTTTGCCTCAGTTGCTGTTCCAGTGCTACATCACAATGTGCTGCAATTGGTTAGACAAGCTTTGCAGCAAAGTGTTGTACACACTATCCACCGAACGACAGACATATGGGCCAGTTGTCAGGCTACTGATTACCTGTGCATCACTGCACATTGGATCTCTTTTGCTTTTGCGGGGGTAAAGCAAAAGCTATCTACAGGGCTCGTCCTTGAAGAAATTTTTAAGAGCATTCAGGGGCATACAACAGTAGCTATGTCCACCACGGGAAAATCACATACAGCTGCAAACATCTTGGATTAATTTAAAAGCAAGGTGTCTGAATTGGTACAACCCAGAGGTCTCTGAACTGGGTTTGTTGCAATGAACAATGGCAGTAACATAGTCAAGGGCATGGCAGGTAGTGGCTATTTCAGGGTCCTGTGTTTGGTGCACTGCATCAACCTGGTTGTGTAAGACTTTCTCAAAACTGAAGACATAGTCAGCAACATACTGACCACCTACAGATGACTGGGTACCTATTTTAGCCATTCGTTTAAAGCCTGGAAGCAGTTGTGGATTATTTAGTGTGGCAACAGAGTACCAGTTAAAGCCCTGATACAGGAGGTGCCAACACATTGGAACTTAACTTATTATAAGTTGCAATGTCTATTTGAGCAGTACAAACATATCAATGACTATGTCATTCTAAAAGGGGATGCAATTAGGAAAGCTATGACCATGGATGTGGACAAATGGGGCCCAGTCAACTTCCTGACACAGATGCTGCTCCCTTTTGAGGTTTTCACACAGGAATTTAGCAAGGAGGACAGTGCAATCAGCCAAGCTATCCCTTTGTTGCATCTGCTACAGGAGCAGCTAAAGAAGGTGTCTGAAAGGTTTGTACTCAGAGGTGTGAATGAATTCCCAGAAGCACATACCTTAGTTGAGAGCTTAATTCTTTGCTTGGCTTGTAATGCGAGGTTGAAAAATTACTCTATCTCATCCAAAGAGTACATCTTTGCACCATACTTGATCCATGCTACAAAAAAATTCTTCACACTTTCATTCTTTACTCTGACTGGAATGTTTCAAAATGCAAGAAGTGGGTTGTTGAAGAGGTATGACTGGAACTTAGAGCCCCACTCCACAGGTCTAGGGTGCCACCTTCAACTTCCAGAGAGGGCAGTCTTGTCTCACAGCAGCGAAAACCAGCAACAACAGCATCAGAAGAATTGGACCCAACCTCTGAATTGGCTTGATTTCAAGTGGCAGGTCTTAAGTCCAGTGCAAAGGAAAAAGCAAAAGAGGTCGAGCAAGTGGGAGCACCAATGACACTTCAGAGGATTTTCCAGGAGTATCTGGATGAACCAAAGAGGTGTCTGTGGATCAAATTCCATTGGTGAATTGGTATGGGAAGATGCTCCAATGGCCAGAGCTCAGCAGCCTGGCTATAATGTACCTGGCTTGTCCTGTAGCCAACATATCTGCTGAACATGTGTTCAGTGCAGCTGGTGCAGTTGTAACGGTGAGAAGGACCAGTCTCTCATCTTGAAACATGGAGAGATTAACTATGATCAAAATGAACCAGCATTTTATACCACCTGATTACACTGTTCCCAAAACACCGCATGAGGATGAAGAGGATGATTGGTCAGAATCAAGTGTGTTTGCAGACCAACATCTGGGTGAACCACCTAAGTTTGAAGACAAACTCTACTTCCTGGACTAAGTAGGCCAGTGCTACCATAGAACCTTTTATTCTTCATTGAACGTCTTTTTTTCTTTCTATGCAAAAAAAAAATGCTAATGGAACATTATTTCTGTGCTGAATTTATGCTGCCCTGCCATTTTTAGCCACATATAATATGGCCAGATTGGAGTTGGACTCATGTGCAGAGAAAAAGCCCCCACATTCCCTTCAGGACATTTGAGCTGGTGCCCGCCTCCCTCACATGCCACTGTCCATCTTTTTTTTTTACATCACCTAGCAGGGCTGTCCCAGAAGATTACTGGGATAAAGACTGCAAGTGCTAATGCCAAATTCCAATGTGTTGCTACTTATTACCAAGGGAGGAGATACTATTTTATTCTACCACTATGCTTGGATTGGAAGAGATAACTACTAACTATTGCACCAATGAGTGGTGATAAGATATTGAGTGATTGCTAGTGATGATTGCTGATGTATGTGGTTGCTGACAGTGAGGGAAGGAGTTCAACACATTTGTAAACTATATTCTGATAATTTGCAATGTTTGGGGGCTGATCATTTTTTCCTAAAAGTTATTGGTCTTTCAAAGTTAGTCAAATTTACCTGAGGGTCCACTCCTTTTTTCTGGTTCCTCAGACCAGTCATTTTAGTTACCAATTACAAAGCTACACAAAATACTCCAGTTCTGTTTCTCCATTTGTTCTTCAATAGCAGTGCACTTGACAACACTGGTCTATATCACTTGGTTTGGGACAGAGGGGGTCATTCTAATCTTGGCGGGCGGCGGGAGCCGCACGCCAAGCGGGAACCGCCAGAAGACTGTACCGCGGTCTTCGGTCAAAAGACCGCGGCGGTCATTCTGAGTTTCCCGCTGGGCTGGCGGGCGACCGCCAGAAGGCCGCCTGCCCGCCCAGCGGGAAACCCCCTTCCACGAGGATGCCGGCTCCGAATGGAGCCGGCGGAGTGAAAAGGGTGTGACGGGTGCAGTTGCACCCATCGCGATTTTCAGTGTCTGCTATGCAGACACTGAAAATCTTTGTGGGGCCCTGTTAGGGGGCCCCTGCAGTGCCCATGCCATTGGCTGCAGGGGCCCCCAGGGGCCCCACGACACCCGTTCCCGCCAGCCAGGTTCTGGCGGTCAAAACCGCCAGAACCAGACTGGCGGGAAGGGGGTCGGAATCCCCATGGCGGCGCTGCCTGCAGCACCGCCATGGAGGATTCTTCAGGCCAGGGGAAAACCGGCGGGAAACCGCCGGTTTCCCTTTTCTGACCGCGGCTTTACCGCCACGGTCAGAATTGGCCTGGATGCACCGCCAGCCTGTTGGCGGTGCATCCGCGGTCCCCGGCCCTGGCGGTCAGAGCGGAATGACCCCCAGAGTGCCTCAGAATAAGGAGGAGGAGGATGGAAGGACTCAGGTTGGGAGTACCTCTTACTGAAGAAGATGTTTGTTTGTATCAAGGTTTTTGTAGGCAAAATAAGCAATGGCAATCATCTTCTAGCGGTCCATATAGTTAAGAGGGCAGTAGTGCAAGGGTATTAGGAAATGACATACACTTTTTTTAGTAGATTTTGAAAAAAGGCTATATTAAAAGACGGCAGTGCAAACTAAAACACCAAAATAAACAGTTGAGGCAGAAATCAACTAAAATAAATGATCCCCTTTTTATTTTTAACAAATACAAATACCTTTCCACCCACAACAGGCCCACCCCTCTCACCAATCAAATAGCCCGTACCCAAAAAGGCCAATGAAAGTCCAAAGTGAAGCCCAGTCCCAACTCCCTCCCCACCCTCTCCACCGACAACAAGTCACTCCCACCAAAACAAAAAATTTAAAAATGGCTCAGAAGAGAGTTTTGTCCATACGGGCCTGGAGCTTGTCCAGGCTCTGCTCTATGTTCCTTAGCCAGCTTTCAATGTGATTGAGATGCTGTAGGATACAAACCTGGTATTGCCTGTCTGAATGGGAGGTGGTGGTAGCCAGGGGCCCTGACAGCTGGCTACGGAGATGTAGTGGCTGCGAGGCTGATGCTGGCATGCTGCTGAGCTGGGTCCTGGATCCAAGGCAGCTATTTCACCCTCTTCCTCATTTAGGACCACCAGCCACTGGTATTCATCCTGGATGTTCTCCAGCCTCTGCCACCACAGATGGGCCGCTACCTCCTGCCTGGTTGGTGGTCGTCCAGCAGGAGTAGCTATATCAAGAAAAGCAAAAATAATGATCTGAACCAACACTTCTTCAAAAGTAAGTAGTGAGTGGCACAGAAGCACTACACCGCTATTGCCCTAGGGACATTGAGTAGGAGAGTCACAGGGTCAATTTTATTTGCTAACCCACACATGCTTCACATAAAAAACACTGACTGCCTGGTAGAAAAGAATTAAGGCAGAATAACACCAGATAAAAAAACAGTGGTTTCATTTTTTTTCTTTTAAAGCCTTTGCTAGTAACTAAACAGACACTTTTAGTGGAAAAATATAAATGAATTACCTCTCATTTATGTGTAAGCCATTATGCACTATGAAGTACAAGTTGTTGTGCCAAATTAATGGAAGCATGCTAGCCAGCGCTTTGAGTACTTTGCTACTGTCTGCAGCTAGGGCAGCTGTAGGTGACAATTATCTAGTCTTTAATTCCAATGGCCCTGCTCTTCCCCACTTAGTTTCTACCCTGACTCCAAAGAGTCAGATGAATAAATAATATTTCACACATGTCATGTATAAAATGTAGATATATTTATCCTATTTGCCATAAGTAGACAGTGAGGAAAACGATGCACTGCACTAAAGGAAAAGGAACAGCTATATAGATTGCATTTGGTACATTCACCAGAGAGTATCCCTTACGCCAAACTGGAAATCAAATCGAGCACTTACTAGTCCCACTTTTCTCACTGGGCTCACCCACCACCACAAATTCTTTCCAAGTAATAAGGAAACTTGACTCACTCTACTGTAGAGTAAGGCAGAGGGATTGAATGGGTAGGTAGAGCTGTTGCTATAAAATAGAGGGGTGTCAATGATCATCGATTCATCATGTGCCTAAGCTTTGGCCTATTCTGTCACTTTGTGGATGAAAGTCCAAAGAGACAAATCTGAACAGGCATAAAATAAACCTGTTATGGGAAACCATTAAATATATTTTGGAAACACTACACATAGCCATAAAAAGGTGGCACATGCCAAGAATGTTTTTTTCAATTTGTTTGGTAGGCTGGGATGGAAGAACACAGGAAAGAAAAAAGGAGTGAAATACTTAAAGGTGACTTAGTGGGCAAAGGGAAAACAACACACTGAGGGGGTCATTCCGAGTTTGGCAGTCAATACCGAAGACCGCCGTGCAAACGGCCACCGAAACACCGCCAGATATGGCGGAGTAAAGACCACTTCATTACGAGTAACCCACACAACACCGCCAAAATTAGACTGAAAAAAAACATACCTTTGGCCCAAACGACAGTGTGAAGGAGGCGGCTGCACCACCACCACCACCACGCTGAGAACATACCGCCCGCCAAATTACGAGTCACAAATCAGCATCGTGGATCCCAACACAGTGGAAATCCATTGGCGGCCCAAACCGCTACGGGGAAAAAAAGAAACCACAGCTTTAACACTGCACCACATTGGAGAACACCAATACCAACACCTGAGACACATACACACACCTGTCCACAGCACTACAAAACACACACCCACACATACCCAGAACGCTTTGCAACTAGAAACTGTGACAGAGCAAGAGAACAACACAATGAAAGGAGGAACTGCTCCTAGATACCACAGGCACCGTCATACTGAGCACGCATCACACAATACACGACTGCACACAAACACCACAGAGCACATGCACATACCACTACACAAATTCACAACTACAAACAGCACACCCAGAATCCCTGCACACGATACACCCCAACCCACAACACAACCACCATGACACCACAAAAAAAAAACATATTCACAGAAGAGGAGATCAGGGTAATGGTGGAGGAAATAGTCAAAGTGGAGCCGTGACTGTTTGGAGCACAGCTCCAGCAGACTTCCATAGCTCTGAAGAATGAGTTATGGCAGAGGATAGTCAATAGGGTGAATACAGTGGGGAACCATCCACGCACAAGGGAGGATATAAGGAAGAGGTGGAACGACCTCAGAGGGAAGGTACAGGCAATGGCTTCCAGGCACCAAGTAGCCATCATGAGGACTGGTGGAGGACCACCACCAACTACCCCAGAAATGGCACCGTGGGAGGAGATGGTCCTGGCCATACTACATCTGGAAAGGCTGACGGGAATAGCTACTGGACTGAACACTGGTAAGTCTGCTGTACTCACCAGCCAACATGTACCCGTGCACAGCATGTAGCCCCACCGCCATCTCACCCCCTACAACAACCCTAACCTGCACAAACCCACCATGGACCCTATACCCACCCTTGCATGCCACAGCTCCCCACTGACGCCATTCCCTCACCGGCCCACCTAGTGCATGTATGTCTCACTCAGCAGTAAGTACCCCAACTATCACAATGCAACACTCCTTACCCTTGCATGACTGCTTCATCCATATCACATCTCTGCAATTGCACGTTAAACCATGTCACTTCCCTTTACCAATAAGTAGTAGGAATGCACATCAGTACATGGCAATGACAGTAGCAAGACAAATTATATATACACCAAAATAGGGCCATTGCAACTTTCCACTGATGGTAACACAAGAAGTGGACTGGTAACTGTCAATGCCATTACTGCCTTGCAAATAGAGTTAATGACGGCATACAACCATGTGTGTCACTGCTACAATACCATCATCTGACATAATACCTCTCATTACACAGGTCTGCTAAGTACTGACACACAGCAGAGGAGCCCAGTGACAGTAAGTCCAGGCCTGGAAGCAGGTCCAATAGGGGTGGACACCCCTGGAAGTCTGGATTCGGACGATGAACCTGGCCCATCAGGCACGAGTGGTCAGTCCACCACCACCAGCCTCATCCTGCCCACAACTCAAACGACCTCCCCTCTGGCAGCCAGTGCAGAGCAGAGCCCACCTTCCCATACCTGTGTCCCAAGGTCACATCACTCATCAGTGTGCCCCACAGGACAGGGGCAGGAGTCAACGGTGCAAACCTAAGACAATGACGGTCCTGGTGTCCGTCAGAGGGGGCCCACTGCACCAGGGGCACAGGCACAGGGGACAAGGGCAGGTGGGAGGCCAATCGTGGGCCAAGGGACGAGGCAGGTGCAAGACACGACTGGCCAGGAGACCGTCTCCAGAGTCCCAGGAGCCTACCAGCAAACACAGGACAAGATGGGCCACATACTCACCACCTTGCAGGACACTCAAAGGCTGCAGGTGGAATACCACCAGGAGGCCATGCAGCAGTGGCAGGCACTCAATGCCACCATGGTCTCCATATTAGGGGAATTCAAGGAATTGAACAATATCCTGCGGACATCCTCAACCCAACAGCAGGCCCCATCCAGTAGTCAGTCAACATTACTGCCCTTAACATCAGCACCTGCTACTGGAATGGAGGCACAGCAGGGGGATCCACAGGCCACCAGCACCTCTACCCCTGCAGCTGAGGTACCCCCGCAAAAGAGATCGCCCATCCAGACATCCTGCAGGACCTCAGGCCAGGACCAATCCCCCCACCAGGAAGTGATCCCCCTTCTGAACTGTCACCCTTGAGTGCCACTGTTAAACCCTGTTGGCTGTCCAATACCAAGGTCACATCATTCCAAGGCAAATGGATAAAGGACCTGTGAACCAAACAGCTGTACCACCCACTCTGATCATCACTTAGAGCATTACCCCACTCCGCTGGACTGTGATAGTCAACACCTAATAAACACCAATAATCACAAGTCATGGTGCATGTCTCTTCATTGTATGTATTGGCAATTGTGTTTCAGAACAACAAAAGAATACACATGTCTACACAACAATAATGTCAGAGTTACAGATGTAGTGGGATACTCCAGCAGGTGTGTAAGTACATCCAGATTGTTGTAACATCCACTGTCAACTATGCCAACAGGCAAATCAGCAAGCAGATTGCAAACAGAGATGTCACCTAAAGAAGGAAAAATACATGGAATGAGTTACAATGTTGTAAGGAATGTAATCCACAGTCATACATCAATACCAGTTGAACACAAACACAGAATGAGTGTCACCGCAGCTATGATACTCCATATGTAAGGGCCTGCATAGGCATTCTCACATGTGTGGGACAGGAAAGATGTAACATAAGTAACATCCTCTATTCTACACCTCCCTGAGTAGTCAGGAACAGGTACTTGCCTCACAGAAGATGACAATGCAGCATGACATGTCTACCCAGCAGGACATGACTGATAAGTCCCCGGAACATTTCCCCACACGGGCAGACTGAGGTCCATAACCTGTTAGTACAACCATAAGGCTGTACTGCGATGGCACCAGCATACCACACATGTACTTAGCAGCTGTGCATTTCCACTAGCTCTCATGGTAAGTTACCTACCCTTCAAGGTCGTTAACCAATATGTAAGGCTCTAGTCCCCACACATACCTTGATGCATGCAAATACTGGCTACAGATTGGCTTCAGCTATACATCTCCCATGTGCAGATGATATACAATGCAGACATACATGTACATCAATGAAAGTAGTGACAAATCATGTCAGTCCTGTTGTCATGTGCCCCGTCCTCATCAGCCTCCCCCTCAGCATTAGAGTCACCGGCCAAAAACACTGCTCCAGTGTTAATGTCCCCCTCCTCCAACAGTGGGATGTGCCTTCTGAGGGCCAGATTATGGAGCATGCAGCATGCAACAATGATCTTGCAGACTCTCCCTGGTTTGTACTGTAGGGCACCACTAGACACATGAAGACAATGAAATCTAGCTTTCAAGAGACTGAAACTCCGCTCAATCACACGCCTCGTCCAGCGATGTGCCTCATTGTACCTGTTTTCCCCTAATGTAGTTGGATGTCTCACAGGTGGCAGGAGCCAGGGCAGTTTAGAGTATCCGGAGTCACCTGTGTGGAAAAGGGAACATGACCATAGGTAACATTGCTAGGCGGAGTGCTGACTGTGTTATGAGGGGTAAAAACGTCTGACATGGAGAGCAGTACACATACCTATGAGCCAGGCCCTTTCTCCCTGTATCTGTTACATCATTGCAGGGACACTGCTGTTCCTCAGGATGTAGGAATCCTGTACAGATCCACGGAATTGAATCGGGCATCCAGCACATCCTGCAACATCTTACTGAACTGGGGCTGTGAAAACCTGGCTACCGAAATCATCTGTGGCGTACCCCAGGGTTCGTCCCTCAGCCTGACCCTCTTCAACGTCTACATGGCCCCGCTCACTAACATCACCCAATCCCACAACCTCAACATCATCTCATACGCCGACCACACCCAGCTGATCCTCCACCTCACCAAGGACTCTGCCAAGACCAACCTCCACGAAGGAATGAAGGCCATTGCCTAATGGATGAACAACAGCTGCCTCAAACTCAACTCCGACAAGACAGAAGTCATCATCTTCGGCTCCACCCCCTCCGCATGGCATGACTCCTGGTGGCCTGCCACTTTCGGAGCCGCTCCGACTCCCACCGACCACGCACGCAACCTTGGATTCATATTGGACTCCCCATTATCCATGACCCAGCAAGTCAACGCCATCTTCTCCTCCTGCTTCAACACCTTCTGCATGCTCCGAAAGATCTACAAATGGATACCCACTGAAACCAGAAGAACAGTCACCCAAGCCCTCATAAACAGCAGACTGGACTACGGCAATGCCCTCTACGGAGGAACCATGGCCAAATTCCAGAAGAGGTTGCAACACATCCATAACGCCTCCGCACTCTTCATCCTGGACATCCCTTGCCACTGCCACATCACAGACCATCTGAGAAACCTGCACTGGCTCCCAGTCAACAAGAGAATCACCTTCAAACTCCTCACCCACGCTCATAAAGCACTACACAACACCGGACCAGAATACCTCAACAGACGGCTCTCCTTCTACACCCCGACCCGGCATCTCCTCTCTGCCGACCTCGCCCTCGCAACCGTTCCACGCGTCCACAGAACTACAACCGGCGGAAGATCATTCTCACACCTCGCCGCTAAAAAGTGGAACACTCTTCCAATCCACCTGCGCCAGATCAAAGACCTCCTTACCTTCAGGAAACTTCTCAAGACCTGGCTGTTCAAGCAGTAGCAGCACCTCCCCCCCTTCTCTGCCCCCCTCCTCAGCGCCTTGATATCCTGAAGGGTGAGCAGTGCGCTTTACAAATTCTTGATTGATTGCAGCCAATCCCCCTGTGACCTGAAAAGAGCCACTTGCCAGGAAATGCAGTACTGACAAAAGCTGGACTGTTGGAGGAATGGTATGAGGATTCCTCAAACCCGACAGGAGGTCTGGCTTCAACTGGGCAACCAGTTTCTTGATGCACAAACGGTTAAGTCAATAGGTCATGATGATGTGGCGCTCTTCCATAGTTTCAAGATCTACGAGTGGCCGGTAAATTGGTGCATTCCTCATCACTCCATTGTGGCGATATCTGTGCAGGGACAAAAACAACAATCTATGAAGCTCTCACTATGTAGGCTACCAAGTATGACACACAACAGTCATTAGGTTTTAGTCATGCAAGTTGCCTGTCATATTGTGGGAATACACATTACTCCACCCTCCATTCCTAACCAGATGATGTCACATAATTCCTGTACAAATGGACGTATACAGGACATGTACACTTACACCTTCCATGTGTTCCACTATACTGATCAGATATGCTGACAAATGTTGGGACAAGTGTGGAAATGTCACCAGACACACACTACATGTGTCAATATACACCATGTCTGAGCTAAAGTATGTATTTGTGATGGCATGCAGCTAGTTACGCTGTGTGAACACTGGACAGTAATGTCACAGACTAATATGGCCTCTGCGTGTCCGGCATGCATTGGACAACAGGAAGTGACCTCGTACCACCGGCGGAAGTTGTCATGGTGGAGGGCGGTCTGAACTGCCGTGCAACTGCGCATTGGTTAACATTGATGTCTATGGGAGATTGGGACCGATGACGATCACCGCTGGCGGTGACGGTCATGACCGCCGCGGTCGTAACCGCCATTTTGTGTGGGCCAGCTCACTTGACTCCTGGCATTTGGGAAAGACAGACCTCCACTTTGTGTGCTGCTGTGTCCTGTCTCTTGGAGCAAAGATGGCACGCACTGCAGGGGAAAGGGCCCCAGCCTTCTCAAAGGAGGAACTAGAGAAACTGGTGGAAGGGGTCCTACCCCTGTATGAGCGGTTGTACAGTGCTTCAGGGCAACAGGTCAGTACAACATCCTTTGTCCCACATGTTGGGTGGTGTTTGATGATGTATGTGTGTGCACATTGACATGTCATGACTGATCAGGCGTGTACCATACACATGATATGTGTGGGATATTGGCAGTGTGCATGGTCTGTGTTTGTTGTGTGTTGCCAAAGCAAACTTCTGTATTGGTATTCTCTACATCATGCCCCCCTTTCCTCACTGTTTCCCATTCAGGTCAGTGCCCACCAGAAGAAAGGGATATGGTGAGCCATCGCCAAGGAAGTGTAGACCCTGGGGGTCCATTGCCCATGGACCACCCACTGCAGGAAGCGGTGGGAGGACCTGCGAAGCTGGGCCTGGAATACCCCAGAGGCCCAGCTGGGGACGGCCTCCCAACGTGGAAGGGGTGCATGCCAGACCCTGACCACCCCCTAATGGCCCGCATACTGGCAGTGGCGTACCCTGAGTTGGATGGGCGCTTGAAGGCAGCAAAGCAGACACAAGGGGGTAAGTGTTGACTGTCAGGTGACTGCTGCATGGTTGTGCACTGTCACCCTCCTTGGACTTGGAATTAACATAGTCAGATGTGATTTAGGGAATGTACAGTCCTGGTTGTCACACCCATCAAGTAGGAGTGTGTGATGGTCGCTCTGTTGAGCCAAGCAGGATGAGGAGTGGTGGTACTGTGACACACGTTCACCTGTAGGTCTCTCAAGTATGCTACCATGTCACTGGCGGCAACCTCCATTTCTGGGTGTACTGTAGTAGTACGAGGTGGTCATAATGGCACTGTATATGGGGTACAACAGGCATGTTACGTGAAGATTGCAATTACTTCACTTCCTACATCAATGGACCTCTGTGGCAATATGTACTCCACACATTCCTGTCAGTTAGTTAGTGTCCTCAGTCCCTCTATGCTTAGATTTGTATCATCCTGTAATGGATGACATGTGGTTGGGTATGTTCCAGGGCTGGATTTTAGGATTATTCATTTTGGCAGTTGATAGGCATGTAGTTGTCTTCATTCAGGTGCTTAGGCTGCAGGGCTGAGATGAGTTTGGACATCGCTTGTATGACTCTATTTGGAAATGATTGCTACATGGTCTCTTGTTTCGCAGGCAGGGACTGTTATCTGCATTATTTGCATGTGAAGTGTATGTGTGGGTTCTCAACTTTTCCTCCCTTTCTGTTTCTCCCATCCTCCTTTTCTCTCTCCTCCTTTGTCTATGTGTGCATTAGCATCATCTGGCGAAGGAGGAAGGGCACCGGTGAGTGGGGATGCAGCAGCCCACGGGATCCGGAGGCAGACACCAGTGAAGCTGGGGGACCAGTGGGATGGAGTGCGAGGGGAGCACCATGGGGGAGACTGGAGCTACCAACACATCTGATTCAAATTCCTCCTCTGATGGTGGCTCCCTGGCAGTGGCGGACCATTCTGGGAACACACCAACACCATCCTTGTCCGCCACCCTCCTTACCAGCACTGCCCCCCCTGCAGCACCCCACCTAGTTGCCCGTGCCCGCTCACCCAGGAAGGTGGGCGTCTCCTTCGCCGCAGGCACCTCTGCCCCTGCCCCAGTCAGCCTTGCTGCCCTCAATGAGGAGGCTATTGACCTCCTGAGGTCCATCTCTGTGAGGCAGACAACAATCGTGAATGCCATCCAGGGACTGGCATCCCAGATGCAGGAGACAAATGCAGTCCTGGAAGGCATTCACAGTGCCTTGTCTGGCCTCCAGAGATCGTTTCAGGCTCTGGCCCCCTCCTTGACGACAGCCAGTGTCTCTTCATCTTCAGTCCCCCCTCCAGCTACCTGTTCCCAATTTACAACCCCTCTCCTTACACCCGTCCATAGCACACCTACAGACCAGCATACACCCACTACAACACTACAAGGTGCGCACAGACAGTCAGAGGCATCACAAACGTTCACACAGGCATGCACACACACAACACACATCTGCATACACAACAACAGACGCTTCTCCCTTCACCTCCTCCCTTTTAGTCACATCTCCACTCACACCTGCCAGTACTGCATCATCACACACTGGTCCTGCTAGCATACCTGTCATCCCCTCAATCACCACAACAGCAGACTCACAGCCACACACCCCACACACCACATCCACACACACCACATCCACACTCACCACTACTACCGTCTCTGCCACCTGCAGCACATCCACCTCACTTGTACACACCCCTGCAACATTCACTCACACATCTCCCATTCCCTCTCCTGCATCTCTGCCCCCTTCCTCCTAAAAAATGCATACGTATCCAGTCACCCACCCAACATTCAGCCACCATACATGTACAGACATTGCACACACCAGCATCCATGTACAGCACACAAACACGTCAGACAACCACTCTCTCTACCTCCACTCCCAACCCTCAATCATGTGACTGCCCCGTGTACCTAAGAGAGTTTTTCTTGCTGCCATTGACCTCTTCCCTACTACTCTCCAACCTTGTCTTCCCCGTGAACTGGATGTCCCCGTGCTCCTCTCAGGCCCTTCCACCTCCCATTCCTTGAGTGCCCCTCTAGTGTTTCCAATGCTCCTCCACCAAGCATGGATTCCAGCCCTCCCAGTGCCAAAGTCACTCCTCCCAAGCCCAAACCATAACATGCCCCTTCCACATCCAAGCCTTCCCCACCACCCCCACCCCCCTGAGGTGCCTGCCTGTCCCATTGATGCCCCTATGAAGTGGAGACCTATTTGCTGTCAGGAGTCAAGTTGGGCCCATGATTCATGGACAATGTGTCCTGCATTTCTGGGCATTGGACTTCCCACTGGTACATTTTGTATATAGTTTATTTAATTCATTTGTTGTTGAATACAACTGCCCACATTGATGTGGTTGTCAAGTTGGGATGCTTGTCCTGGTTTCCTTCTACATGGTGGTGTGGCATCTGTGTGCAAAGGTGTGTGAGGTCTGTGTATGGGTTGTGTCTGTGTTGTTGCATGCACTTGGTAGATGGTATGGGCCAAGGGGATTTTGTGGTGTGTGTGACTGCTTGCTTGTGTGACTGTATGGGGTGTTGTGTGCATCCGTGTGTATGGTGCTGCATGTGTGGATTTCCTTCATTGTTGGTTGTACATGTTGTGTTACTTGTATCATTGCTTGGATGTGTGTTCACAGCTATTGTCATTGCTACATAAAGTTCATGGTGTGTGTGTATGTGTGGTGTAGCACAACTAGCCTGTATATGCCTTTGTTGAGGTGTTTGTGGTGTCGTTCAATCAATCAATCAATCAATCAGGAATTTCTAAAGTGCACTACTCACCTGTGAGGGTCTCAAGGCCCTGAGGAAGGGGGGGGGAGAGAGAAGGAAGGGAGAGGTGCTGCTACTGCTCGAACAGCCACGTCTTGAGAAGTTTCCTGAAGGTAAAGAGGTCTTTGGTCTGGCGCAGGTGGGTGGGAAGTGTGTTCCACGTTTTGGCGGCGAGGTGCGAGAATGATCTACTGCCGGTTGTAGTTCTGCGGATGCGTGGGGCGGTTGCGAGGTCGGCGGAGTGGAGATGCCGGGTTGGGGTGTAGAAGGAGAGCCGTCTGTTGAGGTATTCTGGTCCAGTGTTGTGCAGTGCTTTGTGAGCATGGGTGAGGAGTTTGAAGGTGATTCTCTTGTTGACTGGGAGCCAGTGCAGGTTTCTCAGGTGGTCTGTGATGTGGCAGTGGCAGGGGATGTCCAGGATGAGTAGTGCAGTGGCATTCTGGATGCGTTGCAGCCTCTTCTGGAGTTTGGCTGTGGTTCCTCCGTAGAGGGCATTGCCGTAGTGCAGTTTGCTGTTTACGATGGGCTTCGGTGACTGTTCTTCTGGTTTCGGTGGGTATCCATTTGTAGATCTTTCAGAGCATGCGGAGGGTGTTGAAGCCGGAGAAGGAGATGGCGTTGACTTGCCTTGGTCATGGATAGTGAGGAGTCCAAGATGAATCCTAGGTGGCGTGCGTGGTCGGTGGGAGTCGGAGCGGCTCCGAGAGTGGCAGGCCACCAGGAGTCATCCCATGTGGAGGGGGTGAAGCCAAAGATGAGGACTTCCATCTTGTCGGAATTGATAGTTGTCGTTGTGTGGTTATGCGGTGTGTTGGTGGTGTTGGTGTGCGTTGTACGTATCTGCTTGGCTTTGTGTGTGTATTGGGTAATTGGCACTGACATATTTTGTGTGTGCGTGTGTGTGGCCTTCGCTGTTTGTGTGAGGTATGTGTGTTATGTGTCGGAGTGTATCACTGCCATTTCCTCCCCTATGTGCTAGGTATACTTACAGTTGTCATCTTTGTCATTGTCAGTGGTTCTGAAGGTGTATGGCGAAATACGACTCTGGTAAGACTAGCAGTTCATTTGCCATGGTGGCCGTGGAAGCATCTCTGTGCCTGGAGGTGGGTGTTTCCTTTTGTACTTTCTGTTTCTGCCAGGTTTTTCATGGCGGCAAGGCCGCACCGGATTTCCTGGCGGAGTGGTTACTTGGAATATGTAGGGAGGGGTATTGGCTTCCGCCTGCATGAAGCTTGGCATCTGCCGCCAGATGCTGCTCATCGGCGGTGGCTGTGCTGGCGGTGAGTTGTCTGTGTTGCGTTGGGTTCAATGCCTTACTCATTATATGGCGGTCTGCACCGCCATTCCACCAGCAGTCACAAGACTGCCTCCGGCGTGGTGGTTCAGTTACCGCCAAACTTGGAATGACCCTCTGAGTGTGTTTGGTTTGCAATGCATTGAAAACTTTGTAAATTCTGCATTAACTGAAGAAGATGCACCGTGCACAGCCAACACTGTAGACAGAAATTGAACCTTTCATGGGTGGTGAAATGCCATGGGCAGGAAAGGGGTTGATGAATGATGATGATGAGTGGGATACATATCTGCCTCATTTAACAAATACAGTGGTATAAGGCATTAGGACACAAATTAAAATACACCACACTTTGAACCATAGCTTTGATGACCATAAAACATGAAGTAAGCGAAGTAGGTAAGCAGTATGCCTCATTACAGAAGAGCTCCCTTGTTTATTCATCTTAGCGATTACTCAAATATCCTTTCATTCTTCACACTATGTTATTCACCCATAGCCACCATGATTTAAGCTTTACTTTCTCTCATACAGTCTTTCACCAAAACTCACAATCCATTATCCATCCATTCTGTATCCACTATCAACACTTCCTTTCAATCATCCTTTCACCAATCCATCCATTTACTCAATACTCACCCACACATCCTTTCACCCACTCATGCATCCTTTACTTTTGCTCATTTCACCCATCCTTTTTTAACCTTCCGTTCTTTCCCATTTCCATCAAGCCATCATTTTTAGCATACAATATGTGTGCTTTTGCTGAGTTACAGGTAGAAGAGGTCATAAGTAACCCAATCACCACTGTAGCTTTAATGTGGGCGTTTACGATCACAAGGATGCCCTTATAGCTACTGAGTAATAGTATTTGTCAATGAGCAAGCAATGTGACTTACCACTGCCCATCCCTGCCGCCACTTCTCCCCCTGCTCCGTCTGCTCCTGCAGCGGAACTTGAGCCGGCTCCACTGGTGGTCAGTGTAGCTAGAAAAACACATTATACCGTTTTTTTGATGTGTGGTACACTTCCCCTTAATTTGTTTCATTAAAAAAATGCAACTACAATGCATTGTTACAGTTCGGTTAGCACTGCAGTGTCTTCTATCAAAAATATCACTCTGGGCATTTTGTTGGTTCACAATGTTAGGAAAGCCAGATAGTCAAGCCAACCAAAAACTTTGTGTGATGGAGGGGCACAGCTATAGCCTAAAATCCCTATTCCAAATTTCCTTAACAAAAACTACATTTGGACCTAATGCATTGCAATGAATGTTCTTTGATTGCATTCTCATTTCTCAAGCTCCTTGATGGAGCAACTCTGTCTCCCTTTTTTGCAAGTAGAGATGCATACTAGTACTACACATTGCTGTGAACTTGCTTTGGATTGTATTGGCTAGACAAAGAAAGTTACAGAGAATGTTAACTCACTGATATCACTAATATCACTAATTCACAATGGTGACCAGAGGACAGAGGTGTGTGCATTGCAATGGCTTCTTAAATAATCAGTCAAAGTGAGCACTGACAAGTACTGCTAGGTAGTGCTGAGCACCTGCCTAGCTCAAACTGGATAACATAATAAAAACTAATCATAATTTACCTATGAGTGTGAGCAGCATGCTATTCAGAAAAAAAGTTAGCATTGTAAAACACAAATACAACAAATAATATAATTATACTCACTGAGCCCTGGAATCGCAATGCCTAGCAGTGCTTTAGCTGCTGGATGGTGCGCTGGACCTGGGTAGTGTGTCGGACACACCAGTGCATCCTAGCCAAATGCAGTCGAAGCTCACGCAGGGGTTAACCACTACTTAGCCTGCTGCCTGCTTGGAGGGGAGGTGGTGCTGCATGTAAAAAAATAGTGCTGCTACTTCCTCCTCACTCAAGATGGGCCGAGGTTGCATCCCTAGATGGCCGCGCCACCCATCAATGTAGGCGGCTGCTGCTGGCTGTCCGGGAGGGGCCTGGTGCTACCACTCCCTTGTTCGCCAGCGCTGCCTTGGCCGCCATGGTGTTGGGTGGTGGGGTGAAGAAGAAAAGAAACAGGAGGAGAAGGAAGGAAAAAGGATAAAATAAACAAAAATTCAAAAAGGCACAAAAAACACAAAAAAATTAAAAACAAATGTCGGACACAATAAGACACACTAATACAATAAATAAAAATGAGTGTTAGATTAATTAGAAGGGTGGAGGATTGAAAAGATTAATGAGGGATGACAAAAACAGGCCCATCAGCATAAACAGAGTGAAAAACAAGATGGTCGCGCCCATGTAACTGCCTGGTGCCACTTGTGCACGATTTTGAATGTGATAATGTGCTTCGCTTTGCATTTGACGTAAAAAGCAACGCAAACGAGCAGGACGGGGAACTCTTTTGTTTACTACTTAGCGGAGTTCCACGTACCACAGATCTGCGTACTCCTCCCACCTCTAATGATAACCCTAAGGGAAAAGAAAGATTATCAGGTGCCCAGTGGGAGGCTGCAATTGAATGCCAAGATGTGCAAGACTTGTACCAAACTGTGTTTTTCACTGTTTTGCTCCTGACCTTCCGTTTGACTTTCTGACTCCCCAAGGGTGAATTGGATGAAAGCCCACCAGACTACAAATGGAAAAATGAGAAATGGAATGTGATGGGGCATAGGACCGTCTTGGTATTGGGCCACACCTATGGGCACCAGAAAGTATTTCTGTTGTAAGGTGAAGACAGAATAGGGGTTTACGCCCACTCTGCCAGCCTGTGTGTCACATATATGCTAAAAGGCCAGCTAATTCCTTCTCACTTGCCTAGTAGAATAACCGAGGTACTCATGATCTGAGTCAGCTGGCACCCATGAAACCCCGCCAAACTGGGTTATTCTGAAACCCAGAGACCCAGGGGTATTCAGGGCAGTGCTGCTTGCCATACCCAAATGCATTTTGTTAACCAAACTACCCTGCAAACATCAAAATGATGCCTAATTATTCAGTCTCTCATCTCTTATCCGAGGGTATGCTATGGGTTGGTATATTTCTCTTGGTTGCAGCAGACCTTGGTTTTAAATACTGCATCATCCAACATCTCTAAACATTTTAATATTCAAAAGAAAATATTGACATTTTTTTCTTGCACTTTGGGGCATTTCCTGTTGAGGGGCTCATCCACATATTTGAGGTGCAGCTTTAATTGGAATTCTAGTGGGAACGAACGATGTCAGGACTAACTTGGATCTCAGCAGATTCTGGACATTTCTGACACAAATGTACAGAAATTCAGTGATTTTGTCCAATATGTGATATCAGACAAATTTTGTTCAAATTGATTTCCTGGATGAAAATGTTACTCCCTGCTGGTTAGTAGAAAAGATGATCATTTGTACTACCTTAGATATGTAAATCATATGTAGTGAAGTGTTGATGCTGATATTCAAAACACCAGCTCACAATGGATCAATGATGATGTGATGAACGGTTATAGGATATTGGCATTCTAGAATAGATCAAAGGCCTAACATGGTGTTTGTGCATCATGGCCAATTTTCCCACTCTATGTATTAAAATAATTGCTATTCTCAAATATCATATTCTTGCTCAGGATACTATTTTAAATTAGTTATAAATACCAATGTTGGATGAAAAGTACCCATCACTTCACTTAATAATCATATTTTATCCTGTTTTCTACCTTCCTTTGGAAATAACTTAATGGGGCAATCTTGTACACACTTTGGACACAAAAGCATTCCTCTTGGTCTAAAGCTCAACAATTTCTTTCCCTAAAGGGTTTGTGCTTGTTTCTACAATTCCGCGAAATTCCTGCGATGTGGTAAATAACAAAGTAAGATTATATTATCAATTGAACATTTGAAAAAGAACCCATCCTCATTTGGCAAATGTTCGTAGCTTAAAACCTCATCACGGAGAATGCAGCTACATTTCTATTAACATTATCTGATTTGAGAGATGAGCAATTTAATTGTTTGGGAGAAAGTGTAGAAACCACTGAAAAGTCTTCATTCATTACAAAAATGAATATGCTGCTCCAAATATTCTTTAAAGGAAATATAGCATTTGCTGATTTTCTTCTGCATCTTCTACATTTGACAATGAAGTCAACAGGCTAAAATTGCTCTTCCCATCGATATCATATTCTGTGGAATCAAGGATACAAAAGCCTTCTGATCCGCATGCACATGTTGTTCTTACTAACAATTTCTTAATTGATACTTACAAAGGTGCAAGTTTTTTTGCCGCCTTTCCTGTTCCTTGGTTCATTTGAGAAGATGGATGAATCATTGAGGTATAATTATCATATATTTCCCCTATTAGGTATCCACTTTGTGTTATATGTTGTTTATTTAAAGAGAAGTGTCACTATAAATGGAAATGAGTGTTATTCATTGAAATGGAATAATCAAATTTGCTTGAATATTTTCATGCTTTTCTGTACAGATTCTTTCCAGTGGATATATTTAAATAATGAAGAAGGTTTCATTGAAGCTGATTCTTTTTCTTCTTGTGTATTTATTTTAGACAAAATGCAAGATTTCACAGAATGTAAGTAAGTGAAAGGGTTCCAGGACCTTTTTGCTAATTGTTTACTCAGCAATGTTTGCGTACAAAATATAAGCTAAGAAAAGAGTGCAATTGGGCAGAAAGGAACTTTATACCAAAGACTCAAGACAACAGTGCCATATACAGCTGTAATCATCTTCCTTTGCTGAAGACTGCAGTGAGTCATATCTAGCTTTCACTCCCTTGGCTTATGTGCCTGATTGCCGGCACAGGAAAGAATAGCAGATGCTGTTACTTTGCTGAACGTTGGTTCTGTTGTTTAGCAGAGGTATGCTGGTATGATCAATCTCTGAAATTGAAAGTAGGTCTCTTTTAGTGCTAGCAAAGTATAGCTTAGTTATCTGGAAGGAATTAGGAGAGGAAAATATCAATATAAACAAAGCCTTATGATATAAACTTGTTACAATATTTTCTTTGCTTTTCACCCTCATTATAGGTATTGTTGCTACCATCATGCTTGTTTTATAATAGTAAGGATTCATCCTGTATGCACTAGGAAAATATTTTGTGTTCAAATAAATATTTAAAATATATTCCTGTTTTTCTAGTCTGCTTGAGTGTGCCTTTCCATGATGAAAGATCAAATGAGCTTGGCTAATTAGCCTTGTGAGTTCTCACAGAATTGACCTCACTGAAGTAAAGCCACTGTGGGTTGTGTGGTTTGTTTGCAGTCTAACAGACTTACTGCATCAGATTGGCAGATTGGCCAAGTCCTTTGTGCCGGGGGGTGGGTGGTAGAAAGTCTATTATTGGGCTGTTTTCTGGAAAGAAAATCCAGCAAAGGTATCAATAGCCCCAACTCTACCCTTACATAGAGGAGTGCCAGATTCTTTTTTACTCAATTTTAACGATTCTTCCTGTTTAATTTGGTCCGTTCATTTCTGCAAAATTGAATGTTTAGTAAATGAAAGTCCTCAAACTGTTATGAATCATATTGTGTCATCTCATCATCTTTTGTGTACTTTGCTCTCTAATATCTGAATCAGCTCAAAATACTCGCAGCTAACAGTCAACATATAGGAAGCTTGTCTGGATGGCAGATAAGAGCTGCGCCTACCTATGAATGAACCAGCAAGAACTCTCCCCATCAAACTACCCCTAATCAATTTTAGCATCTATCAATCTCTCAATGTAATAAGTAATTCTGAAGATCTGCTTGCAATTGTTTGTGATCTGGTGATGGGCAGGCTGGGCTATTTGAGGTTAGATGGCCTATAAGGCAGCATGAATTGGACATCTCCATTTGTCTACTCGTATCCAGCAAACTCCTCATAATCAATTTTAATGATTAACAGTGTCTCACTTTATAAAATGTGTAGTCAGGTGGTAGGTGGTGGTTTATCTGGAAGCAGGGAAGGAGCTTCTCTAGATGGAAATCAATATACAGTCCTCTCTACACAGAAACCAATACTAAGACTCCACAGTGAGCTCACGTCCACCAATTTGTGTACTTAATATTATCTCAAAATAAATTAGTCATTTTAGCATTTGCTTGCAGAGCGTCATGGCAAGGAGACAGATGAGCTGGTGAGTCGAGGTTAGATGACTAATCAGGATACATGAAGGCAGTGTCTACCAATGTTAATTCATAGCACTCCTCCTCACACAGGGACTGGAAAATGCATCGCAAAATGCACTGCAAAAAGCTCCCTTCCATGGATCGTATAGTTTTAGCAGTGTGCTAACATAAATACTGTATGTCATCTTGTTCCTCGCCTCACAAAGCTTTATGTTGTGGAGCAGTGGACAGTCTGGGCAGGGCAAAGGTTGATTGACAGTCAGATGGCACTGAATGAACCACATGTGCCAGCAAAAAGGCTCACTAGTAATCTTACCTCAAAATAAATGTATTTTCAATTGCAGAATATAACTGATTCAGCCTTGGTCCTTGGTGTTAAATATTATACGCCTCAGCCTCAACCAGTGCTTTGCTAATGCCTCTTTAATGGCTGTATTTCTAAGAGCATAAATGAATGGATTGAGCATTGGAGTCACAGCTGTGTACAACACAGAGCCCAGAGCCTCATTTCCATGGAAATAGTCATGTGGGGACTGAAAGTAAGCAAACATGAAGGTCCCATAGAACAGGCTCACTACAGTCAAGTGAGAGATGCAGGTGGAGAATGCCTTCCATCTACCTTGGATAGATGGTATCTTCAGAATAGTTGTTGTTATTAATGTGTACGAAAAGAGCATCACTGCCACTGATGAGAAACCAAGCATCCCTCCTGAGAGCAAGAGACCTAGGATATTACTGGTGGGGTCAGTGCAGGAGAGCCTGAGTAGTGCTTTAAGATCACAGAAGAAATGGTTAATGAGTCTTGAGCCACAAAAGTACAGTCTGCGGGTGGATATTGTATGTACCATGCCATAGAGAAAACTGACAGCCCAGGAGATGGTGATCATCTGGGCACACACTCTTCTGTTCATGATTCTGGTGTAATGTAGTGGATGGCATATTGCAACATAACGATCATATGCCATTGAAGACAGGATCAAGTCCTCAGTACATGCAAAGTGCAAGAAGAAATGCAGTTGAGTAAAACATCCAATAAATGAAATTGTCTTTTTCTCTGTAACAAGATTCACAAGAGCTTTAGGGAGTGTGACTGACGAGTAACACATGTCCAAAAAAGAAAGCTGACTAATAAAGAGATACATGGGAGAATTAAGTTGATGTTCAGCACAGGTGATGGTGATAAGAAGGATATTTCCAGACAAGGTCACAATGTATATCAACAAAAATAGCACAAAGAGGAGATACTGAATCTTTTTGATGGGTGACAGTCCCAACAGGATAAATTCTGTGACATTGGTATTGTTGTTCTGTTCCATCTTCTGCATGAATTTTTTGTTACATCATCTGTAGAGTAAGAAGCAGCATTTGAAAGATACATGAAAGGGGAACATGAAGATTACCAACTTAAACATTTATTTTTTTAGGTATATATCGAAGTTCTATTTAGCTTAGTTTTAGAATGTTTTAGGCATTTGTTTGACTGCCAACTTTACTTATACAATTGCCAAGAAGAAACACCTGAGGAATACTGGCCCAGCTAGAAGATTCTATGTTAACAGCTAGAAAACATTGTTGTGCATTGAATGTTTCATCAAAAATGGACTGCATATTTGTTAGGAAGAAAATCAGCTTATTTTGTCCTAACATGAAGATTCTGCATGAGTCCCTTACAAAGTGAGACTGAACGTGAGATCTAGAAAGAAAGATTCCCCAAACACGTTAGCAATTCGTTTATTCTTAACTCAAGACTTTGCATTAATCTATCCTGCCCACTACTCTTTCTACCTTCAGGAAATGCTCCATGATTCAGGAACTGGGAGGGCCATGAAGATGCATCAGTGGGCCATGATGAAGAATGGATTTGCATAACATCTCCTGGGTGTCTGAGACCTGGGTTTGGGAATACGGGTTGGTCTTCTCGGGAGGTGAGCTTCATACCCTGCCTACCTACTGTAGGGGCCGTACTTACTAGTTTTACCTCTATTTGTAAGGAATTATTTTGCACCTAGGTTTGTTATCTGTATTGCTCTCCTTTCTCTCTATCTAACCCTCCTCTCGCTCCATCTCAAACTGCTCTTGTCACCCCCTACATGCTCCTGCCTCACCTGTCTTTCTTCACCTCACCATCCTCATTCTCTGCCTTGCCCTTCTTTCGTCATCTCGACCTTCTGTCTCCTTACAGTGGCCTCCATTTCATCTCTGTCCACCTCACCCTAATCTCTTTCCCAAATCATGCTACTCGCTTTCTGTCTCAATCTCTCTCTCTCTTTACTTCCCTGGCTTCTCACTATGCTTCCACCTCCACCATATTCTTCTGTCCCCATTATTCTCTCTTACTACACCTTTCATCTGCCATACCTTTTTCTCCCTTCCTCACCAGCCTCCTTCTCTTCTCCTCACTCTCTTCCTCTCCATCCTCCTTCTCTGCCTCACCATGCTCTCTCTCACACACACTCCTATCTCCCTTTCCCTCTTTCTGCTTCACCATCCCTTCTTTGAAACACAACCTTCTCTCTCCATCTGAGCTTTGACTCTCCACCTTCCCTCATCTCTCAGTCTCAACTTCACTGCCATTTTTGTGTATGTAAAGTAAGCTTGAACTGCTTCCATACAAGCTGTCATGCTTGTGTGGGTGTGCATAAATGGACCATGCAATCCTACTTCCCTGTACCTGTTCTTCATTCGCAGTTCTCAACATTTAAAACAGCTATGGCACTAAGGCCTGGGTTCTACAGTGTGTATGTGCAGAAGATCTACAAAGACTTGGGGGACATGCATATTTTAGAGGGATTGTAAACAGCTGTGTCACGTTTTGAAGTTGTTGATAGTGCCTATTGCTGTCCATTTACTTTAAATAAGTGTAATATTAATTGAAAGAGCAATACGAGTTCGTAACTGGCGACACATTAAATGTGAGCCTGCTTCTTCCCTCAGCTGCTGCTGACTGTGCCAAGAGCGCAGATTCTGAGCATAATGACTGGAATGGTAATTTGGTGGCTAGTTTTTCAACCAATATTCGTCGGTCAGTCCTTTGACTAATGTATTTTAAGGGGGACAAAGCGGAAATGTATAGCTCATGTGAGTGGCTCAAAACTGAACAGTATTTTCACAATTGTGACTGGCATGTTCACACCTCTTCTTCCTTTCTCCGTCTAGTCTCTCCTATTCCATCACCCTCCCCACCCATCTTTCTTCCATTCTACCACTCTCCTCTTAATATCCCTTCTCTGCAGAACACAATTTAACATTTGCTCATTCTCCACTCTAATTACTTTTGTTTCTCATATCCCCGTTCTCACGACTTGTTCCTTTCTCAGCTCAGTTCCATCAACCACATTGTTCATCCTTGTCCTGCTATAGTCTCTTTCATCCACATCTCACACCGACTTCATCTCATGTTCTCTACTTTATGACACACATCACTTTCCTACTCCCCTGTAATCAGCTTTTCTGTCATATTTATTCGCATCCCCTCTACTCACTATTTTACTCTTATTTCATCCATGTTTTTCCTTGTCACTCATTTTTCTTATCCTTCCTTTTTTCCCTTATCTGCATCTTTCCTCACACTCTCCTCTAATTAACCTCCATGTCTCGTCTCTGCACCATTCCCATCACCATTTCCTGTTACAGAGATTCTAGAATTGTTGATTAAGTTCACTCCCATTTAGAGCCACAGTTGCGGAAGCTGTGGACCTGGCTTTCTCAGGACTTGTGACGAAAGAACACCACCACATCCGCAGCTAAGAGTTAACTGATAATTAATAACATTAGTGGTCTAAATGGATTATGTGATCTGCCTTTCAAGACATGACAAAACATAATTACTTGAATCTCAAACAAGTATGTTGTTTATCCTGATCAAGGACACCTAGAAGCTCTGAAATTTCATATTGATAGCAGCACATATACATTTTTTACAGTGCCTGCTGTCCCAGTCTTGGGTCGAAAAGGAAAGGCTAAGTGGCAATCTTTGAATTGATGAAGTCACATATTTTAGGAACACCTTGGCAGCAAGTGCATTAGCCCACTATGTTATCTCATTGGCTTAGGAGGGAGGGGTTGGAGCAGCCCTATAATCCATTTCAAGGGAGAATTTGTAAGGAGAAAATAAATGCACCACCCCCCTGCGCCCCAAACGGTGCCACAAGCTCCTGCTGATTATGTTAGACTTAGCCAGCACCTCTGGAGATGTGGAGTGGCAGGACACGTCACCAGTGTTGACAGAGAATAGCTGTGTACAATAGGAACTTGCTCTGCCTCCGCCCATGCTGTATCCGTTTTGTGTCAGTAAACCTTTGAATTTTTTTTCAATTCAGAAAAGTCAAAAGGCGTGGCATTTGCAGTGGTTTTTTTTTCAAATAGTTTCCAAACTTGAGAATAATTTCACAACAGGAAGAAAATATAACAAACCACTACTAGAATAATTGATCGAATGCAAATGTTCAATTACTTAAGATCGCAAAGTACTATAACATTGTTTCTGACATATGCAGGACTATTTTAATTATCCAGGAAAGGAGGACCAAATTATGCAGCAGGTCGTACTAAATTATGGGACAAGAAAAGGCAAGTTATGTGGCCTATTTTGATGCAGTATTCACATTGTTCTCATTTTCACATGTTAACACTGTATGGGCAACATTTCACCTCATTGATATCAGCTCAAGGCCTGAATACAGCAATACAGAAGTGAGCTGCCTCTTCCTGACAAAGGACCTGCCACCGGGTGGAAACACATGTGGTAGTGTGTTTGTCTTTAACTTTGAATCCGTTTGAGCTAGCAATATTTTTTTAATTCTGCAAATTAGGCAGAAGATGATAGACTGTGTGGTAAGTACGTCCAGTCCGTAAATATGCAGAAACCATAAGATCGGCTGAATCACGAAATCCCATCTACTCTGTCTGTATGCCATCTCTTAAGTACTCTTCAATGGGATGGGGAGGAAGTGTGTGGGTGCGTGCGTCCGCGCGCGCGCATTGGTGTTGTTGAATTTGGAAGTTAAACATTTGAAAGTTGGGCTCAGACAGTAATACTGCATACCCACGTGGATCATAAATGAAAGAACAAACAATACTTTCTTCTTATAAATTGGCCTTGGGGTGGGCTAGGGGGCTATATTGGGAGTGCGTGGCCCACCTGGTCCCCCTGCTAGAACCTGACAGATGCTCTTCTCAGAAGCCCGCCGCAAGCCTATTTCATGTCAGTGTAAAGGTCCAAGGTCCCATTCCCAGCTCTTCCTTCCAGTGTTTAATTTGTGCTCGTTGTTTCCGGTGTTGAGCACCGGCACTTAGTTTTGAGGGCCGGCGCTTATTTTTCTACCTCCAGCATTTGCTGCGAGCAAAAGAGACATATGAGAAAGACGGAGGAAGAGAAAAACGAAAAAGCGTCACAATGGCAGAAAGCTGCAAAAGTTAGCTGAAAGGGCAGGTGATGAAGCAGAAAATGAAGGTTTTGATTTATTAACGCATAAACGTAGTGCTGACATAATCGTGTGTGACATTAACCGAATTAATGAAGATTGTACGGGGACAAAATGTGCCCTCAGAGTAGTTTGCCATCATTTATATGCGTGCTTTATATAACGTGGTGTATTAGAATTGCACTAATCCGACATAATCATAAACATGTGCTACGATTTGCTTATTTGAAATGCCTTAGCTTAGCATTACTTTAGCGGAGGCTTTGGCCTAGTTGCCTGGTCTCACGGTTTAAATGTTCGTATTTTTCCACTGTGCTATTAAACGTGTATTTCTGCTTGAAGCTGTACTTTTCCACAGAGACTGTTCACATGCTTATCTTAAAGTTGGTGCCAGCATGGCATATTTTCTCTTTAATTCAAGGTCGGCTTGCAGGTGCGGACAATGGAGGCTCTGAGAGTAAGCTAATCGAGAGACAATGTTGCAACTTGCGTACCCATCTCCAAGGATAATGTATGCTTAAGTAAAAGCTTGAGAACTGTCGTTTTTGATTGGTCAATTTAAAGCTAACCTATGAACCCTCCAATGGAGACCCTACTGGACTTGAACTGTTGTCTATAAAACCCAGGTGCACGAGAGGAAAGCTCTCTCTATCTTCGGACATCCCGCCATTTTGACGTCGTAGGTACTATGACCCATTTTGCTGCGACGCCATTTTGAGAGACTTTGATGCTTTCTCTAGTCGAGAGAAAGAGACTTTAATGATTCTTGCCCTAGAGACTTTAACTTTGATTTGTCCCTTTGCATGAAGTAGTAGTTTATCTTGCCGCCGTGAGGCAATTGCCCCGTTCACCCCTGCCCCCTTGTCCCGTCCCATGCTGATCGAGAAACGGTACCTGTGAGACGAAGAATTCATTGATTGCTGATTGGAATTGGTAATTATGAAAGGAAATTGTAAAATTGCATTGTGTTTCTTTTAGGTAACCAACTGCTGATTTTGATAAGGACCCTAGCTAGGAGTTTTCTAAATTGATGTTACCAAATTGTTTTTGCATGAATTCCCACATGCTGATGCTAATTTGAGGTTAGACGAGGATTCCATATGTCGCACGATGCAATTTGAGATCTTGTTATGCTGACTAAATGTACGCAATTAGCCCATTACAGATTATCGTATTAGTGCTTTGCATTGCCACTATTGAATGCCTTGTGATTCAAATGCTACATAGATTACACTTGTTCCGACGATATGGACAGCTATTAATGTTCATTTATGTTTATCATTTGGTGTTGAGACACATCTATATCGTGCTAGCTTTGTTAATCTAGGGAAATAAATTCACTAACTTTGCAATAAACTGGTGTGGTTATTCCTGGCTGAAAGGTCAGGGTTCGCCGAAATGTATTCTGGATTAATCGTTAAGTGTTATGTTGTTCAAGGTGTTGCTTATGTTCGTTATTGATTATCGATAAAAGGTGATCGATCGATTAAGAGTACAGAGAGTTCCCACTTAGTCAAAAGATTCATCGACCTAAAGAGCGTCCGAACGCAGGTAAATCGTTACCACGTTCCGCTCTATCAGTAGATGGTAGCAGAGGACGGTTTCGTCTTTTGGGACCCTGTACCATTAGAGTACATGGTGTCGAACTAATGGTTACGCGTTTTGAGGCCTCATTCGAGAAGTTGAATTAGATTTTTCTTGGATGAAAATAATTGACAAGATGATGATGGGCTAGGTCCACCGCGACTTTCCCGGGATCTCGGAGCTTGCGAATGGAGAAAACGGAGGTGTGGAATCAGCGTTGGCGGTACTAGTCATGGTATGAGTGGAGTTAGGGTTTTGCGCTTGCACAGCTTATTGCCGCAGGGTGTGTGAAAAGGTTGTGAGGGTTTTCTTTTGAAGATAGCGGAGGTGCGACTCCGAGTGTAGAAGTAGTGAAGTCGTCGAACTTCATAGAGTAACGGAGGTGCGGCTCCGAGTGTGAGAGTAGGGAAGTCGTTGAACTTCATGTGCGTGTGGCGCTTTGTGCATAAAAAGGTCCACGTGGTTGTTGTTGTTGAGACGGGCCCTGCGAGGTCAAGAGACTCCGGAGTATGTTGATCCATGTTGTGGTCTGGGCGGTTTAGTAGGTTGATTGGGCGTGGTCAACAAGTCGGGTACGTGTGTTAGGGAGTGAAAGAAACTTCGACTTCGGGCTTTGACAAGATTCTAAGTGCACTAGAACAGATCATTGACAAGTTGAGAGTAGGTCTGCGGGTCAGATTTGCTTGCGAATGTGGGGACTGAGAAAGACCGAATAGCGGCCGAGGCTGGTGAAAGAGATCGAATAGTGGCCGAGGTTAGTGAAAAGTCCCTAAGGTCCTGAAGCGATTATGTTACCCTTCCTGTAGTAAACCGACAGATCTGTTTTGGTTTTTGGTAGCTCGCGATACATGCAAAAGGTTGTTACGGGAGGACCTGAGTGAAGGAGGATTAGCCGCGAGGCTTTGTCAGCCGCAGTGTGTGAGTGTGACGTCACTAAGAGCCGCGCTGGGATAGGTTGGTGGGTGAGACGGGTCGCGCACGGATTGGACGCAGTCCGTGGCACTCGATTGGAAGGGGAAAGGCAGGTGAAGAGTATTCCGGGAATTAAAGTCACCTATTGATTACAAATTTTGTGGAATAACAGTGACCTATTGATTATAAACTTTGTGAATTAAAAGACGAGAAAATGAAATTCCTTAAAGCATTCAGGAGCGCGATGAAGGGAGAGTCATACATTAAAGCGAGCGTAGGAGAGGAAACGCCGCCCGAGGGTACACCAGCTTACATTGTAATGGAGGAAAAAGGGGTAGCTCCGTGCCTTTGGCTAAAGCAATGGCACAAGTGGACAGAGAAACATGGGAGCGTAGCATTCCCGATACATGGGACATTCAATATAAGGGTCCTAGAGAATTTGAGATTCACGATGTATGACATGAAGGTACCTCCAAGGCCAGCACAGTTTGAGGCTCTAGCAATATGGGAACTCATGGCTAGACAGCAACAGAAGAACAAGTTTGAAACAAGGATGAGGAAGGTAGAAAAGACACTAGCGGATGCTAGGTGGGATAATGCGCAGAAGGTGTGGAGGTCAGATGTATTGCAGGGAATAAAATTGTTCCCCGCAATTACTAAAGATGAAGAGGAGACAGGTAAGAAAGCTACCTGTAAGACAGACAGGAAATGTTCCAAGGATAGAGAGAACGAGGAAAAGTTGAGAAGAGAAGAGGAGTTAGAGGACGAGGAGTTGATAATGCAATTGCTGAACGACCGTCCACCGCCTTATGCAGAGAATGGACAAGGTCCAAGTACCAGTTCTGCCCCTCCAGCATCGGTACAGAACAGTGAAACGCAGAATCCAGAAGCACCATCGGGATCTAAGGATCCGAGTTTACTGCTCACCCCGCAGATACCGCAGGTTAGGAGAATGTATCCAGATGTGCCCGTGTTGAAACCAGCAGAACATTATCAGCCGCAGATGTCAGGGTACTACAGCAGTGATAATAGTGGAGGAATGATTCTAGATCCAACCGTAAGGGGCGTACAGAATGGTTACAACCCAACAATGGCACAAGCTGAATCAACTCAGTTTATGATGCCTCAAAAGCAGATACAGGGAGGAAATGTTCATGCTCAAATGACGGGGAGTCAGATGGGCATGCCGGCAATGATGACCCATAATATGGGGATGAACATGCCTCAGAATATGGGAAATGGACAGAATCCCGATGCAATATCACTGCCCATTACTGTAGGTCCAGTGGTACCTTTGTATAGTCAGCCTAACTTAGGTATGAGCAGTCAGGGACAAATGCTGCAGAATGGGACAGAAAGAAGGTGCATAGAAAACACTCCAGGGATAACCCTGATAGTGGCTCAGCCAACTGGGTCTGGGTCCTTGATGGAGTTTAGTCCCGTATGCGCTCAATCAACACTGGTGAGGTCGAGCCTCCCACTGATAATACCATTAACATCGAACACTGAAAAGTTGCCGCAACCATCGATGGCAGTCGATGTGAATGCCACACTGATGGGGGTAAATGCGCAACAGCTGACACAGTGGTTCAACAGTCTAAATTCCACACAAAGTTCAGACAGTGGGAAAGGAGACGATTACTTGAGCAGGATGAGGCTGAACATGGAAGCACAAGAATTGGTGGAAGGGAATATGGGTGTGAACAGGTTAGAATCCTACACGGAAGAGGAATTGAGGTATCTATGTCCAAAGATCACGAAAGAGGTAAACAAGGTACATAAAAGTTTGCAGGAAGTAGCAGACAGGAACGGGATTGACATAGGCAAGACGAAACACTTGAGCAGGAGCTATAGGTTGGATTTTGGGACCACAGATTGTGAACACATGAGATCAGCAGGCATGAAGGCACACCTTAGAGAATTGTTGCAAAGTGACCAAGTGTGGAGGTGCTTAGACAAGTGGGAAAGCAGATGGGTAAAGAGGAAGGATAAGAGGAGGGACAGTGCCACAGAGCACAATGAGAAAGGACCGCAGAGTAGTGATACAGTAACTATGTTACCAATGAGGGAGACAGCAGGGGGAAAATTAGTACATGTACCATGGCACAGGAGTGATATTCAGTCTTTTACGAATGATTTTCCCAAACTGAGGGAGAAGCCGATCGAATGGTATCAACAGAAGGATAGGTTTGTGAAGCTTGCCAAATGTCTCTGGGAAGACCTGAACACTTTATTCGAGATTGTGGTTCCGGCAGATTTGTGGGAGGATTGCAAAAGAGCTGTAGGTTGGCCGACAAGTGAACCAGAGAGAGACAGAGAGACGGGTGCACCATCACCTATGGTGATGTGTCTGTACTATAAGGTGATTGAGCATTTGAAGACAAAGGTTGCCGCGAAAAATGTGGATTGGCAGAAAATTGATCGAACTGCCCAAGAGGCTAAAGAGTCGATTCATAGTTACTATGAGAGGTTGTTGAAGGCGTTCAAGAATTACAGTGGCACGGAAGCAATCGAGGCGAAGGATATGCTTCATTTTGTGTTCAGATTTGTGGAAGGGCTGAGACCAGAGATAAGTCAGATGATAAAATCGCATTTGATCTGCTGGCAGTCGAAACCGATTGATGAAGTCTTGACTTATGCGAAATACTGTAGCGACGAAATTGAGGTGAAACAGAAAAGGCTGAAAGAGAAGGTGATGATGATGCAGCTTAAGGCGGCTCAGACAGGCTTGCAAGGGTTGCCAGGGATGCAAGGGTTCCAACAGCAGGTACCGCAACAGCAGCCGCAGTTGCAGGGAAACATGGTGTTTCAGCAACAGCAGCCGCAGTTGCAAGGAAACATGGCGTTTCAGCCACAGGGCAGAGGCAGAGGTAGAGGAGGTTTTGTGAATAATGGTCCGGATTTGAACACTGTTGTGACGGGTGTGCAGGCAATGAAGAAGGTGATGCCGTGTCACGCGTGCGGAAACGTAGGTCATTGGAAACGCGAGTGCCCGATGGTGGTGCAGGAAGGCGCAGGTGCAGGTGTAGGTGTTGGTCAGCAAAACAATGATGTCAATGCATTTCAGACAATGAGAGGACCGAAAGTGAGAGGTCTAAACCCATATTTTCAGACCATGAACCAATTGCAGGGATTACAACCTATGCAGCCGCAGCAGATGCAGATGCCCCGTGTGCAGATGACGCAAATGCAGCCGATGCAACAGCAGTTACCTATGGTACCTAATCAACAAATGCAAATACCTTTGGCACCAATGAGTCAGCAGCAAATGATGGTTCCTCCACAGGTAACGGGTCAGGTAATGAGCACAAACGGCACAGTACAACAGTTCCCATTACACAGTGAGAGTGGAATAAACAATGTATGGGAGAGTGAAAGCTCAGAAGAGGAAGGAGATTGTGTGCTTGCGGCATCTCTAGAAGTTGATCAAAGGGGTCCGTACGTAGAAGGAAGAGTAATGGGTCATCGCGTCTCATTCCTGGTTGACACGGGAGCCACACGTTCAACTGTTAAGAGCAGTGAAGTACCAAATTTGCCACTCTCAGGGAGGACAGTTCAAGTGGTGGGAGTAGCAAACAGGCATCTGACGAACCCAATAACAGATCCGATACCAGTCAACATTGGTAACTATCAAGGGGTACATCAGTTTGTGGTGTGTGACTCAAGCCCGATAGCACTGTTAGGAAGAGACCTATTGTGTAAATTGGGTTGCTCGATCATGTGTTCAAACGAAGGAATAACAATAGAGACGAGCAATGATGGGGAAGACGAGGACAGTGTAGAGGGGGATGAGATAGAAACAGTTGACGAAGAGTATCCTCTGATTTGTCTTTTACCAATGATAACTGAAGAAGATATCCCAGCAGAATTACGGGAAACAGTCGGAAAGGAAGTGTGGGACATGACAGGGAAAGAGGTGGGATTGATGAAAGGAGTAGAACCAGTAAAAGTGATGATAAAGCCCAATGCGATCTTTCCCCAGACCCCACAATACCACATGCCACAAGATACCCTCATGAAAGTTGCCCAACTTATTGACGAATTCGTGAAGCAGGGCGTACTGAAAGAAGTATTAAGCAGCCCATGTAATTCACCGATAATGGGAGTAATGAAGCCAAGTGGGAAAGTCCGACTTGTACAGGATTTGAGAAAAATAAATGACATCATAATCAAGTGCTGCCCTGTCGTACCGAATCCGGCTGTGATAATGTTTCAGATCCCTTGCGAAGCTGAGTGGTTCTCAGTCATCGATTTGTCACAAGCATTCTTTTCTGTGCCTCTTCATGAGGAGAGCCAATTCCTTTTTTGTTTCAAATTCCTAGACAGAGTATACAGTTGGTGTCGAATTCCTCAAGGGTTCTCTGAGTCACCGTCGATATTCAATCAGGTTCTAAAGAAAGACTTGGAAGAGTTAGAGTTGCCATTCGAGTCAACCTTAGTACAGTACATTGACGACTTACTGGTTGCATCAAAGACAGAAAGTGGCTGCACAGCCGATACCATTGCTCTGTTGAACCATTTGGGAGGGAATGGACACAAGGTGTCTCCTTCCAAACTGCAGTTCTGTCAGAAGAAAGTGAAATACCTGGGTCACCAGAGAGAGAAAGGGTCACGGAAAATAATGAAGGAAAGAATTACCAGTGTACTTCAAATGAGTCCACCAAAGACAAGGAAGGAGGTGAGGAAGTTTTTGGGAATGGTGGGATACTGTCGCCAGTGGATTCCCAACTTCTCGTCTCTAGCGAAGCCTTTGCTGAAATTGACCCAGAAGGATGCCTTGGATCAGATCGAACTGAAAGGGGATGAGATGGATGCTTTTGTTGAATTAAAGGAGTGCATGTGTAGGGCTCCAGCTTTAGGTATGCCTGATTACACGAAGCCTTTCACATTGTTTTGTCATGAACGTGATGCATGTTCTTTGTCTGTCTTGACTCAAGCCCATGGTGGCGTAAACAGACCAGTAGCGTATTTTTCAGCTACTCTGGATCCAGTTGCAGCAGCACTCCCAGGGTGTTTGCGCGCCGTAGCAGAAGTTGGTATCAGCCTCACTCAGAGTGAAGGAATAGTGATGGGACACCCAGTAACAGTCATGGTCCCTCACTCAGTTGAGATACTTTTGACCCGCTCCCGAACGCAGCACATGACTGGAGCAAGACTCACAAGGTATGAAACGACTATTCTGGGCTCACCGAATGTGCAGCTGAAAAGGTGCACTACGTTGAATCCAGCTACCTTGCTTCCTGGAGAACATGCTGAAATTGAGAACGCTGAAGACGTCGAGCATGACTGCCTTCAGGTGACTGAATTTTGCACAAAACCCCGACCGGATATCAAGGATACAAAACTTGATGAAAATGACCAAATTCTTTTTGTTGATGGTTCATGTCTAAGAGATGGGGTGGGAATTTTGAAAGCAGGATATGCTGTATGTACTGTGACAGGGGTCTTGGAAGCGGGATGGCTCCAAGGAGTCTATTCTGCACAAGTAGCAGAACTTGTAGCCCTTACCAGAGCATGTCAACTGTCTGCATTGATGAAAGTCACCATTTACACTGATAGCCAGTACGGGTTTGGGATTGTGCATGACTTTGGACAACTATGGTCACAGAGAGGTTTCCTGACTTCTTCAGGATCCCCAGTGAAGAACGGGGAGAGGATAAGGGAATTGTTACATGCCATTCAAGTGCCAGCCGAAGTTGCAGTGGTAAAGTGCAGTGCTCACACGAAAGGACAGGACTATGTGTCTCTGGGAAATGCCTATGCAGATCAAGTCGCAAGATTTTGCGCTTTGAACTGTATATTGCTAAGGGATGATTGGAATACAATAAGTGAACCAGAACTCGAAACAGCTGAAGCATTTGCCTTGAAGGTTGTAGATACAATAGAAGAACTAAAAGCACTACAAAGTAATGTCAGGGAGGATGAAAGAGATTCCTGGACTAAATCACAATGTATAAAGAGACAAGACGAGCTATGGGTTTCACATGAGGGAAAACTTGTTCTGCCAAATAGTCTCTTATCACAGCTTGCGCGGTTCTATCATGGGCAAGCTCACCTAGGGAGAGATGCCATGATAAGATTGTTCAAAACTGATTGGTTTAACCCCAGATTTCGTCAAGCTGCAGAAGCAGTTTGCCATCGATGTGTCACTTGCCAACAGATGAACCCAGGAAAGGGAACAGTTGTGAACGCGAGCCACATTGGTAGAGCAAGCGGTCCTTTTAGTCGTATGCAGATGGACTTCATTGAGATGCCTGTGCATGGAGGTTTAAGATATGTGTTGGTGATTGTGTGCATTTTTAGTCATTGGATTGAGGCATACCCCACACGTAGAAATGACAGTCTTACAGTTGCCAAGCTATTATTGAGGGAGTTAATACCACGTTTCGGATTCCCGATCTCTTTAGAATCAGATAGGGGAAGTCACTTCAATAACGAGGTGATGAAGTTACTTTGCGAAGCACTGAACATTGAGCAAAAGCTGCACTGTAGCTATCGCCCTGAAGCATCAGGATTGGTGGAGCAGATGAATGGTACGCTGAAGTCGAGAATGGCAAAAATATGTGCATCAACAAATTTGAAATGGCCTGACGCATTGCCCTTAGTGCTAATGTCAATGAGAAACACTCCGGATAGAAAAACTGGATTGTCTCCGCACGAAATTCTCATGGGCAGGGCTATGAGACTTCCTGCAGTTCCCGCAAACATGCTTTTGAATATTACAGATGATATGGTGTTAGACTACTGCAAAGGTCTGGCTGACGTGGTTCGCTCTTTCTCTCACCAGGTGGAGGCGACCACCTTGCCACCAATCCAAGGTCCAGGACACGCACTGAAAGCAGGTGACTGGGTCGTGATAAAGAAGCACGTGAGGAAGTCGTGTCTGGAACCCCGTTGGAAAGGCCCTTTCCAAGTGATCCTGACGACAAGTACCGCTGTGAAGTGTGCGGGGGTTCCCAACTGGATTCACGCCAGTCATACAAAGAAGGTGCTGTGTCCCACAGATGAGGAAGTTGAAGCGCTGAAACTACCAGTGCCTGATAAAACGGTGTCGAGTGCTGGGACAGAACAAAAGCGAACTGAAAGCGAACAAGCAACAGCAGGAGAAAAGGAGATATTATTGGAGAACGAAGAGTCCGACTCACTTGGGGAAGGCCAAGGAGAAAGTTCAGACTGCGACGACGAAGCTGCAGGTGACAAAGAGCCTGAAGCAGCTGAGGGTAGCAAAAAGCCTGAAGCAGCTGAAGGTGACAAGGAACCTGAAGCAGCTGAAAGTGATACAGAGCCTGAAGAAAGTAACGGTGACGAAGGGCTCGAAGAGAGTGAGAAGGCAGGAGAGCCTGAGCAGAAGGGGGCTTTTTCAGAAACAGACGATACAGAAAAAGAAAAGGAAAACGTGACTGATTCCCCTGAAGGTGGGGACAAAGAGGAGCAGAACGAAAGAGTTCAAACCTCTACAGAAAAGGGTGCAGGTCCATCAAACGGACACGGTGCAAAAAGAAGACTAAGTATCTCACCGATAAAAGAAAAGGGTAAAGAAGGTTTGAACGAAGGAGGAAGGCCGAAAGTGAAAGAGAAAAGAAAGGAAGTGGCTGTCGTGGAACAATCGTCAAGTGAAGAAAAAGACTTGGCGAAGGAGGAGAGTGCCAGCGAAGCAGAATCGAAAAGAGAAGCAAAATTGAAAAGGAAAAGGATACCAAACAGGAGGTATTCCGGTCCTGAATGGGCATATGCAGTAAACGATGATTGGACTGATGAGTTTGTATCTCTAAGCATCGAGAACGAAGAAGAAGAAGAGATACCAATAGAAAAGAAAAGTTTCATAGACTCTGTTGATTGAAACGGTAGTAAATGGCATTGCTTGCTGCAATCTAACGTGAGACAAACAACCAGCTGAGACATTGCTAAACCGAATTGAGACAAATGCTGCTAACCGATAAGTGACTGGCCCTTTGAAGAAGACGGTGTGAACATTGTGCTCGTTCAAGCTTTGTAACTGAATTGCTAAGTAGTTTCATTTATAAGTGCTTCTAGCTTTCTGATTCTATACAGATCATGCCTGGGTACGCTATGCAGAATAATAGAAATATTGTAAATACGTGTGTATAGGCTTGGTACTAACATGTGTACTAATAATAATGGCAATTGTGTTTGGAATGCATGGGAAAGGTGAGAAGGAAACTATTGCTGCTTCCACTATTGTTCCTGTTACTGTCACTGAACTAACACCATTGAAAAGACTAGCAATGGATGAGAGGCTCTTGCATGATAAGAAAGAGCTTTCGTATAACGTTTTCTATCGCTTATTAACAGAGTATGTTGAGACTATGGATGCGAAAGATTGTTATGTGTGTACCCAGATACCGACATCAGTAAAGGAAGGGGTGACTTATCACCACATGCCTCTTACATATGGGATTACATGTAGTATAGTAATGTCTAGGTTTTATGGTCAATCTAACATACAGTATTTTTTCTCAAATTATGATGTTACCTTTGCTTATGTTCCTATAATAGTGCAGCTAAGCGAGACTGCAAAATATTGGGATTACAAAATTATGAGGGACTTTTTCGAGCCAATGCAACCTTTTGAAACGGCTCATGCTCATAGGGAGAACCTTACTTGCTCCGTCTCTGCTGTAGAAATAAGCTTTTTAGATCGCACAGATGATAGAAGGGCTCAAATGAAGGCGAAATTAGAAAAAGAACTGCTTAAGAGGACTTCAGTAGATAATTATGACTTTGCTGCTATAAAGACACAAGGGAAAATTGCTTTAGATGCTTGGCATGTAGGGAAGTTTTGTATATATCGAGGTGAATCTTACTATGATAATATTTTTGTAGGAGCGAGTGAATGCAAACATACGTTTATCTTTAAGGCCAAATGGACATTCATGATGGATGGACTTGACCCTGTCATTCCAGGGGTGTATTACATTTGTGGGCATAATGCCTATTATCGTCTTCCAAAGGGATGGTGGGGAAGATGTTATTTGGGTATAGTGTTTCCAAAGGTTTATCAACTAGATGACATATCGATGATTGAAAAGACACCTGGATCCCATCGTATCCAGAAAAGAGAGACCGCAGCTGCTGTGGTAGGTGATATATTTGGAGCCATGATTCCTTCATTGGGAGTTGTGCTGAATTCCATCAAGATACGAAAGTTGTCTACTATAGTGGATAACATGTTGACAAAGTTTTCAGGTGCTATAATCCTGATGGATGCTGAACTTGCAGCGGAAAGAGCTATGACTCTTCAAAATAGGCTTGCTTTAGACATTCTTTTAGCAAAGGATGGAGGCGTTTGCAAAATGATTGGTGCACGTCACTGCTGCACCTATATACCTGATAATAGTGTGAAGATTAAAACTATGCTTGCTAATCTAACAAAAGAAAGTGCAGATTTGAAAGAACTGAAAGAACCAGGAGTGTGGGAAAAGGTTGGAAAGGGACTTGCTTCAGTGGGACATTGGATTGGGGGAATATGGAATGGAATATTATTGAAAATAATAGAAGGAATATTAATAATAATAATTTGTGTATTTGGAATTTGGGGAATAAAAAGGGGAATAATAATGATTATGGAAAGAATTAAAAGGAGGAGAAAATTATGAAAAGAATGGCAGAAGAATACAAAGCGCAAACTAGGGGAACTAAAAGGAAAAGGGAGCTGACAGAATTTTAATGGGATAAAATTTGTGGGCTAAATTTGTGTGATGACAAGTAGTCATCAGAGGAGGGATTGATGAAGCTGAAAATGAAGTTTTTGATTTATTAACGCATAAACGTAGTGCTGACATAATCGTGTGTGACATTAACCGAATTAATGAAGATTGTACGGGGACAAAATGTGCCCTCAGAGTAGTTTGCCATCATTTATATGCGTGCTTTATATAACGTGGTGTATTAGAATTGCACTAATCCGACATAATCATAAACATGTGCTACGATTTGCTTATTTGAAATGCCTTAGCTTAGCATTACTTTAGCGGAGGCTTTGGCCTAGTTGCCAGGTCTCACGGTTTAAATGTTCGTATTTTTCCACTGTGCTATTAAACGTGTATTTCTGCTTGAAGCTGTACTTTTCCACAGAGACTGTTCACATGCTTATCTTAAAGTTGGTGCCAGCATGGCATATTTTCTCTTTAATTCAAGGTCGGCTTGCAGGTGCGGACAATGGAGGCTCTGAGAGTAAGCTAATCGAGAGACAATGTTGCAACTTGCGTACCCATCTCCAAGGATAATGTATGCTTAAGTAAAAGCTTGAGAACTGTCGTTTTTGATTGGTCAATTTGAAGCTAACCTATGAACCCTCCAATGGAGACCCTACTGGACTTGAACTGTTGTCTATAAAACCCAGGTGCACGAGAGGAAAGCTCTCTCTATCTTCGGACATCCCGCCATTTTGACGTCGTAGGTACTATGACCCATTTTGCTGCGACGCCATTTTGAGAGACTTTGATGCTTTCTCTAGTCGAGAGAAAGAGACTTTAATGATTCTTGCCCTAGAGACTTTAACTTTGATTTGTCCCTTTGCATGAAGTAGTAGTTTATCTTGCCGCCGTGAGGCAATTGCCCCGTTCACCCCTGCCCCCTTGTCCCGTCCCATGCTGATCGAGAAACGGTACCTGTGAGACGAAGAATTCATTGATTGCTGATTGGAATTGGTAATTGTGAAAGGAAATTGTAAAATTGCATTGTGTTTCTTTTAGGTAACCAACTGCTGATTTTGATAAGGACCCTAGCTAGGAGTTTTCTAAATTGATGTTACCAAATTGTTTTTGCATGAATTCCCACATGCTGATGCTAATTTGAGGTTAGACGAGGATTCCATATGTCGCACGATGCAATTTGAGATCATGTTATGCTGACTAAATGTACGCAATTAGCCCATTACAGATTATCGTATTAGTGCTTTGCATTGCCACTATTGAATGCCTTGTGATTCAAATGCTACATAGATTACACTTGTTCCGACGATATGGACAGCTATTAATGTTCATTTATGTTTATCATTTGGTGTTGAGACACATCTATATCGTGCTAGCTTTGTTAATCTAGGGAAATAAATTCACTAACTTTGCAATAAACTGGTGTAGTTATTCCTGGCTGAAAGGTCAGGGTTCGCCGAAATGTATTCTGGATTAATCGTTAAGTGTTATGTTGTTCAAGGTGTTGCTTATGTTCGTTATTGATTATCGATAAAAGGTGATCGATCGATTAAGAGTACAGAGAGTTCCCACTTAGTCAAAAGATTCATCGACCTAAAGAGCGTCCGAACGCAGGTAAATCGTTACCACGTTCCGCTCTATCACAGGGATTGGCTGTAAATGGGTTCAAGAGGCCCGAGATGGCTTCTGGATTACGCTGCTTCAGTATTCTGTGTTCCCTCATTTAATTACAGCAGCCACGTGTTTAAGAGGAGGGCTTTGAGCACCAGCATGTTTTTATTTACAAATTAAGCACTGCTTCCTTGTACTGCCAGCCCTCACTGCTGCTTCACCACATTCCGCTCATTTCGCCGTGTCATTTCCATGCTTTTCTGTGCTTCATTCTGTGCTTAATTCTTGTGCCTTCTCTTAATTCCTGTGGCATTTCATTTGCTTTCCTCTGCTTAATTATTGTGTCTTTTCTTAAATCTTACTTCTTGTGCCACTTCCTCTGCTTTCCTCTACTTAATTCTGCTTATTTTTTCGGTATTTTCTTAATTCTTTTACCAACTATCTGGTTATTCTTTTCCCTCCTCCAAGTGAGGTCTGGTGGAACCACCAAGTCAAAATGTATGCCACGAGGTTGAGAAATAACGTGGCATCCACTCAACATTCAGCAGTGATAACAGTACACATGCCACATGTGTGGATGCACTTTCATCAAACATCAAACAAAGATCTCTGGCCGGCACACAGCAATCCTGAAGGGCGGGATGAAATCCATTCCCAGGATCTGAAGGGAAAATGATGACTTACAAATAATGCACATTTATGACTGTCAGCTGTCTTTTTGGATGGGAGGGCGACCCAGTGGCGTAGCGTGGGTTGTCAGCACCCGGGGCAAGGCAAGTAATTTGCGCCCCCTAACCTGGGGCAAGGCAAGTAATTTGCGCACCCTAACCCTTGGATTTTAGCACTAGAGTCTCTTCCAAGATGTTGCGCCCGGTACGGCCGGCCCCCCCTGCACCCCCCACGCTACGCCACTGGGGCGACCCACCATCTCGTCAGTGTGGCGGAGTTCATCACCTCGGCCACTCTGGTGGATGACAGCCTACCTTATTTGAGATTTGCTTGCCTGACGGAGATCTCTGTGGACTCAGAAGAGCCACCAGCATGCCAACTCCTCTGAAGGTACTGCAGCTTTGCTGAGTGGTCACCATGTTAAACATAGTAACTCAGCAGCTTTTTTTTTGTTTTGCCAAAAAACAAACTCCAAAAGCAGTAGTTTCTTTTGAAAAACAAAAATGTGGACAATGCAATGCTGGTGAAAACAAGATGATTTACAGGCTAGGAATTTGGTGGACAGAGTAGTTTTGGGAAAGTGAGCTGTCCATCAAACTCTAAATAAGTCCCTTTTTTTACAAATTAAACCCTGTAAATCTATTTATATGTGATTAGCAAGTGAATGGCACTCATCAGATAGTCACTGTATTTTGACATTGCTCCATATCGTTATCTTGCTACTCTTAGAAAATCCTTAAAAAATTAGACTTCAATATTGTCGCATGATGTTATATACCAAAATGTGTTGGGTGGCTAGTGCTGGTTGACAAATGATTCTGTTCTCGTTTGTAAACATTCAGGCATTAAAGCATCATGAATTTTGCGACATTCTACATACTATTAAATGTGATCACTCAAGAAAAATGGTTCTGGAGATATTTTTGGGATAAAAGGACGGTGCATCTAGCTCCATATTAAGAACATTTAGCATGGTAGCATAAAATGGTGTGGTAAAATTAATATAGTGGTGGTGCAATATGCGTTTCTAAGGGCCAGATGCATGAAAATGTTTTGCACTCTCAAACGGTGCGAATCGCAAAATTCGGCCGTTTGCGAGTGCAAAACAGTGGTCTGCAATGCATGAAAGGCATTCGCAGACCACAAAGCGGAAATCGCTAAAATAGCGATTTCTTGCATTGCGACCTGGGTTTTGCGAATAACAATTTGCGATTCGCAAAATCCACATCGCAAGTCGATGCTGCAAAAAATTGCAAATTGCGATTTTTCGCAGAATGGCATTTTGCACATGCAAAATACCATGGACTGCAACCAGGTGGTAACCTGGTGCAAAATTTAAAAATGCATTTAAAATGCATTTTTAAATTGAACATGTAAAGCACACATGCCCTTTTGGCATGTGTGCACCTTACATGTCCTCCAAAACATTTTTGGGGTGCAGCAGAGGGGTCCATAGGCCCCCAGCACCCTTGGGATTTGCATTTCCAAAATTGCGATTTCTGGTTCAGAAATCGCAATTTTGGAAATGCAAAAAATTCGAAGCTATGGGCCAACAGGCCCATATCTGCAAATGGGGCCGGTATCGCAATTTGCGATTCGGTAATAGCATTTGCGATTTTTAAGAAATCGCTATTACCGAATCGCAAATGTGATACATGGCACTTTGCGAGTTGGTAATAGCGATTTCTTAAAAATCCCTATTACCGAATCGCAAAAGGCCTTGATGATACATCTGGCCCTCAAGGTGTTAAGAGGATAAATAGGTAAAAATATCAAAAAATCATAATGTCTGGGTTCAAATAGAGAGATTAAGAAAATGGGTTACCTACCTGAGGAGGATGTGAATACTTTCCAAGTTATGTCCTAAATCTTGCCAGGTCTCACAGACTACTTCAATAATAAATCCTGGGCTCTAATCCTGGTAACCGCGGCACACAGCAGGCAGGTTAAACTTTAGGAAAAGTGTTTAAAGTGTTCAGCAGCATGAAATCGATTGGAAGGTAAAAACAAAAGTTAATGAAAATCCCACAGCAATGTTTGTGCATGTCAAAGTCCTCAATATTTTTCACATCTTTGTACGGTCCAGACTTCTACCTTTACATTTTTTTATCACTCAAAATCCTCCAGAGCAGAAATCCTGGGTGTTATATTTGACCTCCAGAAATATGCCACTTTTGTTAAAAGGTCAATTTTAAATCACCAAAAACACTGAAATTCACTGGTTATAGTTATCTCAAGTAGTTATCACTTGTGCCCTAAAGTAACTATAACTCACATCCCAACATTCACAGTGTTGTCAGCAATTATGGGGGTCATTACGACCCTGGCGGATGGCGGAGAAGCGGTGGTAAGACTGCCAACAGGCTGGCGGTCTTTTTTTTTAAATTATGACCATGGCGGTTACCGCCATGGTCATCCGCCGCCTCTCCGTTCCACCCGCCAAGGCGGAGACGACCGTTGGGCTGGAGACCTGGGTCTCCAGCCCGGCGGTCGTCACTATACCGCCGGCGGTATTTTGACTCGGCTGACCGCCATGGATTTCATGCGGTTTGGAACCGCCATGAAATCCATGGTGGTAAGCACTATCAGTGCCAGGGAATTCATTCCCTGGCACTGATAGGGGTCTCCCCCACCCCCCCACCACCACCCAACTCCCTCCCCTACACCTCCCACCACCCCTGACACCCCCCAAAGGTGGCAGGACCCCCTCCCTGACCCCCAACATCAAACATCACTCAATCACACACGACACACACGCAGTCACCACCAACACACATACACGCACACACACCGACATACATGCCAACATCCACACACACAGTCAGACACACACACCCACATTCAAACATACACGCACACATACATACAGACATACCCACAGACATACAAGCAGTCATTCCCAAACACACAACACCCTGCAAGCATACACGCATTCACACATCCCCTCTACATACACACACGCACACCCCCGTGCACGCACACAACACACAACACCCTCCCACCCCCTTCCCCTAACGGATGATCGACTTACCTGGTCCGTCGATCCTCCAGGAGGGGACGGGATCCATGGGGGCTGCTCCGCCCACACCACACTGTCAACAGAACACTGCCACGCCGAATCACAGGACGTGATTCTGTGGGCGGTGTTCTGTTGACGTGGCGGGGAACCTCCATTTCCCCGCTGCCCGCCAGTATGGCTGTTGGCGGCTCTCCGTCTGAAAAACGACGGAGAGCTGCCAACAGTCATAATAAGCCGAGCGGAAAACCGCCACCGCTGGCGGTCTACAGCACGACGGTCCCTCGGCGGTCTTTCAAAAAGACCGCTGAGGTCAAAATGACCACCTATGTCTTTTAAGATGTTGCAGTCACATTATCTATGATGTCAAACAACACATCACAAGTGATGTACTATATATAATGTAATTAGCAGTACATGGTGAGGGCACGAGTTATAGGGTGCAAGTTATAGTTACTGGAATTAACTATAACTGGTGAATTTCAGCTGTATTGTTTGTTTAAAATGATGTATTTTAACCAACATTTTCATTTAACTATACTTTCCCTTTAACCTTTGGTTTTTTTGCAGTGAGTTTCTGAAGTAAATATAAACCACCCTTAGTGCCCCAGCCTTCCTCCTTTAACCGAGTCTCTACATCCTAAGATGGTGGCTGTAACATTTTCTCCAGGCAAGCCAAAGGGATCCTATAGTCAACCTATCAGAGTGCAGCAGGATCAGTGGGTCCGAAAAGAGAAATTTACTATTTTTTGAACCTTCATTTCTCAAACACTATTGAACCAACTTTAAAGAATCACAAGAATACTGTTTATGAACCAAGATCTAGCTTTTTGCCAAATTTGGTGTAATTCCTTTCACCCGTTTTTGAGGTATTGCTGTTCAATTCTCCTTAAGGAAATTGCATTGGAAAAATGCATTTTGAGACACCCCCCTTTTTTCTTTGACCTCCCCTTCTTGGATCACCCTGAAAATAGTACAAAATAGAGCTGAGCTGGAAGGACTTTTATTTGGAAAGTTTTCTGAAGATGAATCAAATGATGTCAATGTTATACGTAAAATGCTTTTCCTATAAAAACTTGTTTTTAACTATAACTACACAGTGACAACCGCTACTTGATAGTAATGAAAATATATATATTTGACAATAAATGATTCATCTACAGACAGCAAAGAAAATGGAAGAAAAACAGAACTCCCAAGGACCTCTTGATAGTGAAGTCCCCCCCAATCAACATGCAGAGAGCTCATCATATCAGCCAAAGGAAAGCCCTACACCAACACCATTATTGAAGCCACCAACAGACGCTGTTCAAGCCAATCAAGTACTTCATCCACTCCCTGCAGGACCCACCTATTATTCACTCCACAGAAAAGTGCAGCACAAACCCTGATACAATTCTTAACCAAACCTCTTTGTGTCAAATCCTGAAAGGGTCAGCCAGCTAAGCCTTGTCTTTCCAAGATTTCTCTAAAATACTCAACCAAGCTCAAAGCCACTTCTTATGGAGATGATGTCATACCATTGACTTCCATCAATGGTCTTTCTGGGGATACTTTCTTCTCCTTACTTACCATTGTCAATACCTCCCTCACTCAAGGAGTCTTCCCAGAAGCTCTCAAGACAGTCAGTTCCTTACAAGCCTAAATAAACCTACACTAGACCCTGATGATGTCATGAACTATCAGCCCATCACTCGCCTACCATTCTTTGGCAAAATTATTGAAAAAGCAGTCTATGTTCAACTGCAAGACTCCAGTCTTGCACATCGTAGATGATGCTCTCTCAACCACAGAGGAAAATGACCATTCTAGGACCTCTCAGTTGCCTTCAACACAAGTGACCATCCACCCCTCATATATATCCTGGGGTCTCGAATGGGGTTCAGTTCTATTGTAGTTCACTGGTTCTCCTCCTTCTTTTCCAATTGACATCAATTTTTTACATTGGGGCCTCCATGTCACAAACAAAAGAGACCTATCACCTGTTATGTTGTGTTGTGTTGTGGTGTGTTGTGTTATGTTATGTCATACCAGGTACTTTGCAGGTGGGCAGGCAGCTGAAGCCTTGTGAGGTTTATCAAAGAGCCAGGCTTTTGGTTTCTAGTGGAACACGAGAAGCTATGAGGAGGCTCTGATGTGGTGAGGGCGGTTTTTCCATGCTTTGGGGAAGAAATATAGGAAGGTGCAGTTAACGGCTGTGGGTTTGTGGATGCAGGGTATGTCTGTCAGTGAGAGTCCGTCTGTGTTGAGGTACCTGAGAGGTGTACAGAGGTGTATGCAGCTGTTAAGACATGCAGAGCCAGTGTTTTGTAGTGATTTGTGTGCATGTATGAGGACTTTCAATTAGATACATTTGTAGATTTGGAGCCAGTGTAGTTCTCTGAGGTGTGGCATGAAGTGGGTGTGATGAGGTAGGTTGAGTATGGGTTTTGCTGTGTATTTTGAATGGTCTGGAGAAGATCCAAGAGCTTATTCATGATTTCAGCATAGATAGTGTTGCCGTAATCAAACCTACCAGTGATCAAGGCCTTTGTGTTCTCAGGTAGCCACTGCAGATCTTTCTTAGCATCCTAAGGATGTGCAAGCAGGTGGATGTCACTGTGTTTACTTGGGCTGTCATGTTGAACTTGTCATCTAGAATGATTCCATGATTTCTTGCCTGGGTAATGTGGGTGGGTTACGGTCTGAGGTTTGTTGGCCACCAGATGGAGCCTCAGGAAGAGGCTTCTGAAGATCACTACTTCACTTTTGTTAGTGTTTGGCTTGAGGCAATTAGCATTCATACATGTGGTTACAATGGTCATGCATGTAGTTATAGTGGGTGCCTTGCCTGACAGGGAGAGAATGTGTTGGGTATTGTCTGCGTAGGACAGTATGGTGATATATGATGTGATGATGTTCACTAATGGAGTCATATAAATGCTGAATAACTTTGAACCGGGGGATGATTATTGCCGGACTCCCCATCTGAGGTCCTTGGCCTTCAATGTGTAGTGTGGCTCTTTGTGTTCTTCCTGTGATGTAGGAACAAATCCAGTTGAGGGCGGGTCCTTGTATGCCTATATTGTGTAGTCTTCTGACCAGGGTGGAGTGGGAGACCATGTCAAAGGCTGTGGAGCGGTCTAGAACTATACAGAACTGCTGTGCCTCCTCAGTCTGGTATCGTCTTGATGTTGTCTTTTGCTGGGAAAAGGGCAGTGTTGGTGCTGTGGTTCAGCCAGAAACCTGATTACATGACATCTAGTAGCTGGTGAGCACTGAGGTGGTGAGAGAGTTGTTTGATTATGGCTTTTTCCATGACTTTGGCTGGATAGGGTAGAAGGGGCATTGGGTGGTAGTTTGCTAGATGTGTCGTGTCTTCTGAGGCTTTCCTTAGCAGTGCATTGACCATTGTGTGCTTCTAGGCTTCAGAAACATTTTGGAAATGATAGAGTTGTTTATGATGCAGCTGAGTACTTCACTGACAGGGGTGCCTCCCATGTTGTGAGTAAGGTGGGGGCAGAGGTCTATAGGTTCCTAAGTATTGATGGTTCTCAAGAGGTTGGTTGGTTCTTCCATGGTGAGTGCTTTCCAGGTCATTATGGTATTTCCATGGGTGTTTTAGTGAAGGCTGGAGGTAAGGGTTCGGCGTTCAAATGAGGGTCGAAGTTGTTGTATATGGCTTTGACTACATTGCTGAAGAATTCTGAGAGGTTGCCACATGGCTCTTGTGTGGAAATAATGTAGTTAGTGCTGGCAACTGCTGAGGGAAAGTCTTTTATGATCACAAAGATATCTTTTCCAGTCCTGGAGCTCTGGTCTATGCCCTCTGCTGAGGTCTACATTCTTTATTTGAAATGTTGGTGGAAGTGTCTCAGGGCTATCTTTTATGTCCTTTTGTCATTTACTAGGTGGTTCCTTCTCAATTTTCTTTACTGCTGTTTGCGTTGTTGTTGTTTTGGGAGTGGTTCCTCAGTGTACCAGCTGACCTGCTTCAGTAATCTTCTCTGTGTTTTGTACTAACGAGATGAAAGGAAGTTAGTGCATTTTGTAATCCACTTGTCCAAGTCTTTGATGTCACTGTTTAGGTTGTTGGTGGAGTTAGGTGGTTCAGGGGCAGTGTGTCCACCCAGATGGAGTCCTGGATGCTGCTCCAGGTTCGTTTGGCCATGGTTGTGTTGGCAGGTCTTATTCTTCTTAGGCAGAGATGCTAATGTTGATATGCATAAAAGTAATGTCAATGTACACCATGATATGTGCCAGCATAACAATGAATTTGCTTTCCTATTGTCGATTCCACCTGACATGAGCTCCCCGTCAATCTCGAGCGATAAGTGCATGGTGAAACAGGCCCTGCAACCCAGGCCTCAAGCAACTGATTGACCGATCAGAGGTGGGATGACACGTAGCTCATAGACAAACGCCCTAAACAGGAAAGACGCTGATCAATTCCCCAGATAGGAAGCAACACCACTGTCGTAGTTGGACTCTTGCTCTGGGCAAGACTGCTGGTTTAAGGATGACAGCACTTTTGTTTGTAGGCGACTGAGCCAATCCTTCAACAAGTCACAACTGTCATCCCAACCCTCGTGCCTCACAAGCAGTACCTCACCAAAAACCCAAACAAAAAGGTGATTTGTAGTAGTCTTTATGCATGGACTCAAGACTGCAGGATCTCAGGGGAGTCGTGGTTAAACGAGATTACCCTTTTCTCACATGAGCAACAAGTCTCAGTCACACACAGGCAATGAAAGAGATGCAGTAATGTTTTTCAATAGGTTTTATTAACGAGACTGCAGTCTACTATAAAATGCATGGGCTGCAATGATTAGGATAATGAACAATGCAAGAAACAGATATGTAAAAATAAAAGTCATGAATAGAAAGACCCCCACCATGTTGCAATAACATGAGATGTAAAATAGGTGTGAAGTAGGCCCTAATACCTTAGCATGGAGAACTTAATCCCTAACCTAAAGAGAGCTAGGTGTAATAAACCTAATCTGCCAGTACCATGTCCATAAGAAGAGACCCCTAACCTTTGTTATCTTGGAATGAGGTCTCTAGATCAGACTCCCTAAGGACACGAAGGCTGGGTCTGCATTAAGGTGACATGTAGCATAGATAGCATTGACGGCATCTGGTAGGAATCCCTGTGATGGCCTTGTCTGTGTGAGATGTATTTATACATTTCTTCTAGCACCCCTTGTAGTGTGGTTGGTTTTACATATCCTTTGCGCGTTAGCTTTAGGCCTTTGTGCACTTTGCCCTGGATGTATTTTATTCATTTGCTGGCAGCTCAGAGCCTTTGTGCACTTTGCTCTAAATGCTTTTTATTAGGCTTCGTACTGTTATTTTTCAAATAGCCAGTTCTACGGTGGTAGGAGTTTAGACTTGGCATTCCTGCGTAGGGACATTTTGTGATCACGATGACATGTTAGTTATAAAATCACTTCCTTGTCCCAATACACGCAAGAGGGAGATTCCGACCAGGGAACCACAACTAGACGCTGACTGCCTCGTTGCAGATGCTGAACCAAGATCACAGGCCTTTGCTCAGGTATGAGGGCTGATGTCTCCCCAGTGATACAGACAGGCAAGCTAGAAGCTTAACATGCTGTGCTCGATATAGAACAAGCAGAGGGAGAGTAGAAACTATTATACACGATGATCGCTTTGTTCTTATTTTTTACTCTCCTGGTAACTATTTCAATCCTACTGTGTTGTATGGTTCTGGTTATTGTGGCTCATGCCTTATTATCTAAAATACAGTAGTTTTATTAAATCATTATATATAAAACTTATTCTGTCTTTGTCATTTGTATATGAGACCATATTGTAAATGAGAGAGTTGGTTTGGATCTGAGTGACCATGACTTCCCTGAGAAGTTCCAAAGATGTCATGCGCTCGGCTGCCCAATCATCTCTTCCCCGTGGGAGAAATGAGGCACTGCTAGTTAGCCGGAGCAAAAACCGGATTTAGGGTGACAGAGTTCCTTACACGTGGGTCAGACTCAGTCCCCCACACCGTTATCGATCCTGCTGCCTAGAAATCCAGTAGTCTCATTTAGGATAATGAGAGCCAACGCGACATGGCGCCGCCAACGTTTGATCTGGCTCTAATATTTAGGTCCGACTGACTCTCTCGATCTCATATATATTTTGACTCCTCGGTTCCGTAAGCGGAGACGTCCATGGGGCTGAGGGTTTCCGCCACCCCGGAATAGGTACATCCTATAGTGGTTGGTTGTTCAAGCTTGAACTTTGAAAGGAAGAACCCCGATATTGGTGTGCCTTCTCTGACCAAGAGCTATTTTTTACAAATGGCGAATCCTAATGTGGTGAATATAGCTATCAATATGCGTCACCCGCTCACAGGACATCTGATAGCACATGGACTGACGGTCCAGGGGGGTCCGGTCACTTTTGTGGTGGACGCCCATGCAGCCTATAGGAAAGAACTTTTTTATTCTTAGGTCGTATTTCCAGCAGTTGATGGGGGTACAAATACTTTTCACGAATACACTGTTGCGAATGTTCCTGGACAATACAGGGCTTACGCATACTTGGAGATACCTTTATCTTATCAAGAACACCATAATTGGCTTGATGGCGCCCTCTCACACACAGTAGCACAAGTTAGGTTAGGTCCACTGAGTAATGATGGTCCTACCTGGCCGTTATTGGCTACATATACACCTCATCCTGCGGCTGCTCAATTGAAAGTGGCTGAAGTTCGTCGTTTATATACAGACTTAACGGCTACATATAGACGATTAGTTCAGTTTGTCATGCAGACACTAAATACAAACGCAGCGCGTGCTGCTCCGGCGCACCCACAGAATAATAGCAGAGACATATTGCAGTATTGGTTGCGATAGCCTAGGGGCTAGACCACAAAAACCCCAATTGCAGGGTAAAAATAATAAAGATAATGCTAAACAACAGCAACCTGAGGGTACTAAAAAGAGTTGGGAAAAGAAACAGCAAACACCTAAAAAAGATGGGGGACAGTCTCCGCAACTGGAGACCCCGCAGAATAGGTATAATCTCAGGAATAGGGATAATTTGAAGACGCCTGATAGATATCAATATACTGATACATGCCAATCTCGTTCCTTTCAGGACTCCTCAGAGAAGAGAAGTGAGAGAGGTGGGCAGTCAGAGCGGAGGACGGAGTACGTGAAACCAAGACAGGATTCACAACGCTCGGCGGAGGTTTCTATTAAACAAGAGGAGAAACCGCTGCAACAAAAACAGCAATTTAAAAAGAAGAAAGTGGCAGCAGTCTCAGTTAGACATGCCGCTCAAGAAGAGAGTTCTCTTGACGAACAAGACATGGGCGTTAGCACTGTTAGACAGCGCGGCAGAGGTCACAATAGTTCGCCGGAGTCTTCTAGAGCATCTGGAGGTGAAAGCAACTGATGACTTCATACAAGTCGAAACGGCGGATATGCGAGCCTCTGATCCTGATAGAGTATATCAAGTGACTCTGCGATTAGAAGGGGACATTGACCGCATTGTGGACGCCATCTTTTGGGACCATGTGGTAAAATCATATGACGTTCTGCTGGCCGAACAGGATTGGCCACCTGACTTTGTTCGCGACTGTCCGGTTGGGGAGGAGGTTATTGCACCTTCCTTCTCACCACTTGTTCCGAGAGAACTAGCGGAGTCCTATAGTACAACATGGGCTCTAGCACAGGCTCCCGCCCTATATAGAAATAACGTGGGGTGGGATAGACAATCACCTTATCATGTAATTCCAATAAAGGGCGAACCTCAGCCACAGCCGCAGTATCCTATCAAATTTGAGGCAAGGGCATCGGTTAGGAAAATTCTTACACAATTGGAGTACCTGGGTGTAATTGAGCCCTGTGTCTCGCCGATGAATAATCCCTTATTTCCGGTTGCTAAACCGGACCATTCATATAGGATAGTGGTGGATTACAGACATTTGAATAGTCATACACGCACATATGCAATACAGAATTCACATAGCGCAGCGCATATGAATAATATAGAACGTAAGAAATACAAAACAACGTTAGATATCTCGAATGGATTTTTCTGCCAAAATATAGTGCCCGAAACTCGTGACTATACCAGTTTCAGTGCGTTTGGCTCTCAGAAAAAGTTTTGTCGTTTGCCTCAGGGGTATAAGAATAGCCCAGGATTGTTTTCGGCTCGTGTGACTGAAATGCTGCACGAGTTGGACCCTGAAGCGTTATCATATGTTGATGACATATATCTGACAGACGATGAGATTCTGCAACATCTAAGGCGTGTATTGCGCATTGTTGTGGGGTTTGCTGATATTGGCTATAAGTTTAATTTTAAGAAATCAAAGATTGCCTTCCTCAGCGTCATTTTCCTGAGATATGAGTTGTCGAGTGAGGGCAAGAGCTTAGCGCCACATTTTTTTGAGAAATGTGCTTTATTGCAGCCTCCTAATACGTTTCGGAAGCTCCAGTCATTGTTGGGGTTTCTGAATTTTGGCAGAACTTACATTCCTGATTATGCTACGCGTATAAAACCCTTATACGAGTTGATTCGTCCGAATTGTTCGAGTAGGTTTTGGACGATTGAGCATACACATATCCTACGAGATTTGCAGACTGATCTCTTAGCAGTTAAACACTTACACACACGGGCCAATAAGACACATTTAGTCATCAGGGTGATACCTGGGGCTGTTGGGTTTACATATGTCACCTTTAATGAGGGTGAGACAGTCCTGATTGCATACAAGTCCCACTTGTATTCTGCTGCAGAACAACAATTTGCACAGGCTGAAAAAATACTCACTGCAGTACAGATGGCTGTGATTAAAGAAAGACCGCTTGCCCAGGGACAACGTATCGTTGTTGTTTCCCCGATTCCGGCCTAAGAAGCTGTTACAAAAGCGAGTGTTCCTAATTCGAAAGCTTTACACCCGCGATGGATTCAATGGGCTGCGTCTTTGACGGCCACTGATGTAGATTACATTTTTGACCCTAAACTGCAGACTCAAGAATTTCTTCAATATGAAACAGAGTACCCTGTCCCTGCTGGCACATTGCCTATTGACCAATATCAGGTGGTCAAGTATACTGATGGCTCGGCGCAACCAGCGGTTGGGACTAAACAGCAGTATTCTGCTGCATGTGCTGTGGTGAGCAGCACAATGGAGGGGGAAGGGTTCTGCCCCCGTCATACTTATACTAAAACCTTGGGAGATTGCACGGCACAGCTGGCTGAGCTCAAAGCTCTATTGTTAGCATTGGAGCACACGGATCCGGCGATGTCAACCTTGCTGGTCTGTGACTCCTACTACTGTGTACAGTCTTTCAATGAATATCTACACTATTGGAGGATAAATGGGTTCAGAGATTCTAAAGGCAACACCATTAAACACAAATTGTTGTGGGGTAAGGTTGCGGATCTGAAGGAGACGCTTCCTAAGGTCCATGTTGTACATACACTTGGACATCAGCGCGTTGGAATACACGTTGCTGGGAATAATTTGGCTGATGAAGCCGCGAAATCGGCAGTGGCTGTCGCCACTGTGGCCGCAGTGACTCGTTCGAGTTCCAAACCAGACACAGAGATTTCGGCTGCCATAAAAGCTACGGCTGATGGCACGCCATTTCCTAAAGGATTTCCTTCTAAATATAGTTACTGCTTGAGTAGCGTGCTGAATGCTGTTGTTAATATTCCAGGCATTGGTGTACGTGACATACCCAATAAAATTGAGAGACCTCCATTAATTTCTGCAGCACATGAGGGGGTGGCGTTTGCACATGCTGGTGTGGCTGCCATGATTTCACTTTTACAGGCTTGTTACTGGTGGCCTGGTCTATATAAAGAGATGAAGCAATATGTCCTTTGTTGTGACGTTCGTCAGCAGATTAAAGCTTCGTCGGCTAGGCGCCCGCAGCAGACGCCCCTTCTGATTTCAAATAAACCTTTACAGTGTGTGTACTTGGATCATTGTGGTCCGCTGACACCAGATAGTGCATACAAATATATTTTGGTTGCTGTAGATTCGTGCTCCAGATTTGTGTGGGTCTGGCCACAGCGCTAGGCTGACGCTCGGACTGTTATTAAAGATTTGCGCATCTTTGTCGATACATTTGCAGTTGCGGCTTTTCATTCGGACCAGGGCCCTGCTTTTGCCTCTAAGGCATTCAGGGACACCATGGCTTCGTTGGGGGTCCAACTCCAATTCTCGTCTCCATTTCTTCCCGAGGGAAATTCTGTCGTGGAGCGTTTAAATCGTGATTTAAAGCAATCCTTAACGGCCAGGGTTATCGGTACTGGTCGTAGTTGGCTAGCCCACCTATATGGAGTACAGAGAGCACTTAATAACTTGCCTAGACGGTCACTGGGGGGTTGTACTTCATATGAGTGCCTATTTGGAACACAAATGTATGTTCCTGATCTAGATGGTCCTGGTGTGGAGGCAGCAGATACGCCATTTGACATAAATGATCGTGTCACTGTTTTGCAGGATTTACAACAATTCCGTGAAGATAACTCTTCTGCCAGTGCTGCCTCCTCAGGAATTAAGGATGAGCCAGTGACACCTACTGGTTGGATACCCAGGATTGGGGATCTAGTGCGTGAAAAGGTCTCAGTAAAGAAAGAATTTGGTCTTTCTTATCGAGCACCTGTCCCTGTGTAAGGGGTAAGCGGCACGAGAACTGTGATTTTACCGCCGCTGCGAGAGGCCAAAGGAAATCGCTTTGTTTCCATTGATAATGTCAAGTTACAACATGTGGCCGATTCTGCACAGCAGACCAAGAGGGACACCCAGTAGTTCCGGAATCCCTCTCACTACTGGGGAAGAAGTCCCGCTGCAGGTGATTTACACCAACGCTGTTTCCTCTCCGAGCTTGGGGAGGGTGGATGATAATCTTGCGATTGTTCCACAGACGACGATTAATATGGAATCTTTTGATCGACTTGCTGTATGTTCTACTGATGTTTCTGAACATGTGGTTTATAGCGTGCCTAGGCGAGAGCCTCCATCTGCTTCTTTGTTCACAGTTGCACCTTTTGCAAGAACTGCCTCTGGCTGCTTCAACAACACTGATGATTCAGTGTCCCACTCCTCGTCCTCGATGTCTTCTGTCCGAGGTCCACGTAAGCTGCTGTGTTGGCTTAAACGCACGTATTTTGTTTTTCCTTGGAACTATTTGTGGCTTTTGATGGCTGTAATGACTCTTTTTTTATGGTTGGGATTAGTGGTAATACATGGTCATTTTCTTCCTGATCGATCTGACATTGAGCAGGTGGAGACTGTGTTAAAACCACATTTTTCGTCTCATATGGTTCGAAGAGACTTGTCCAATGTAAACATTTCTGCAATACCGATTCCGGATGGAATTGTGTGGGATAAAGTAATTGTTAGAAATGGGGTTTTTGGTTGGCAGTCAGGTTACCCTCTGTCCAAGCAAAAGCCCTCACTCTAGTCAGGGTAAGTCACACACTATCCAAGATTATCCTGTGCCCACCCTCTGGTAGCTTGGCACGAGCAGTCAGGCTTAACTTAGAAGGCAATGTGTAAAGTATTTGTGCAATAAATCATACAATACCACCATATAGCACCACAAAAATACACCACACAGTGTTTAGAAAAATATATAATATTTATCAGGATAATTGTAGGTCAAAAAAAGAATAAAGTTGCAATGGAAAATTGTAGAAATATCACAGGGAAGTGATATAAAGTGTCTTAAGTCTTTAGAATGCAATAAAGTGTCTTTCAAGCTCAAAGTACCTGGTTTCTGGTGGAAAATCTCCTCAGAGGGCCACGGGAGAAGAGATGCGTGGAAAAAGGGGTGTGTGCGTCGATTTCCTCTCAGCATACACAGACTTGCGTCATTCTTTTCCACGCGGGGAAGTCGGGCGTCGTTTTCCGGCGCGCAGACAGTCTCTTTTTGTGGATCGCGGGGATTACCAGATGTCCCGGGTCTGTGCGTGGATTCTCCTGCTTATTTTCCGGCTGCGCGTCGTTCTGCGGGGCTGCGCGTCGAAGTTTCGATCTCACGGTAGGCGTCGCGTCGATTTCTCCTTGGAAGTCGGGCGGCGGTGTCCTTGCGAGGCCGTGCGTCGAAATTTTGGTCTCACGGCAGGCGTCGCGTCGATTTCTCCTTGGAAGTCGGGCGGCGTTGTCCTTGCGAGGCCGTGCGTCAAAGTTTCGCACTCACGGTAGGCGTCGCGTCGATTTCTCCTGGAAAGTCGGGCGGCTTTGTCCTTGCGAGGTTGTGCGTCGAAGTCTCGATCGTCCCGAGGGCGTCGCGTCGATCAGCGTCGGTGTGCGGCGTTTTTCTCGCCGCGAAACAAGCTGTGCGTCGAAAGTTTTGGCGCACGGAGCGTCCAAGTGAAAGGAAGAAGTCTTTTTGGTCCTGAGACTTCAAGGAACAGGAGGCAAGCTCTATCCAAGCCCTTGGAGAGCACTTTCACAGCCAGACAAGAGTTCAGCAAGGCAGCAGGGCAACAGCAAGACAGCAGTCCTTTGTAGAAAGCAGACAGGTGAGTCCTTTGAGCAGCCAGGCAGTTCTTCTTGGCAGGATGTAGTTTCTGGTTCAGGTTTCTTCTCCAGCAAGTGTCTGATGAGGTAGGGCAGAGGCCCTGTTTTATACCCAAATGTGCCTTTGAAGTGGGGGAGACTTCAAAGAGTGGCTAAGAAGTGCACCAGGTCCCCTTTCAGTTTACTCCTGTCTGCCAGGGTCCCAGTAGGGGGTGTGGCAGTCCTTTGTGTGAGAGCAGACCCTCCACCCTCCCAGCCCAGGAAGACCCATTCAAAATGCAGATGTATGCAAGTGAGGCTGAGTACCCTGTGTTTGGGGTGTGTCTGAGTGAATGCACAAGGAGCTGTCAACCAAGCCCAGCCAGACGTGGATTGTAAGGCACAGAAGGATTTAAGTGCAAAGAAATGCTCACTTTCTAAAAGTGGCATTTCTAGAATAGTAATATTAAATCCGACTTCACCAGTCAGTAGGACTTTGTATTACCATTCTGGCCATACTAAATATGACCTCCCTGCTCCTTTCAGATCAGCAGCTGCCACTTCAACAGTGTATGAGGGCAGCCCTAATGTTAGCCTATGAAGGGAGCAGGCCTCTCAGTAGTGTGAAAACGAATTTAGGAGTTTTACACTACCAGGACATATAACTACACAGGTACATGTCCTGCCTTTTACCTACACAGCACCCTGCCCTAGGGGTTACCTAGGGCACACCTTAAGGGTGACTTATATGTAGAGAAAGGGGAGTTCTAGGCTTGGCAAGTACTTTTAAATGCCAAGTCGAGGTGGCAGTGAAACTGCACACACAGGCCTTGCAATGGCAGGCCTGAGACAAGGAAAAAGGGGCTACTTAAGTGGGTGGCACAACCAGTGCTGCAGGCCCACTAGTAGCATTTAATTTACCAGCCCTATGCACATAAAGTGCACCTTACTAGGGACTTATAAGTAAATTAATAGTCCAATCAGGTATGATTCCAGGTTACCATGTTTTAAGGGAGAGAGCATATGCACTTTAGCACTGGTTAGCAGTGGTAAAGTGCGCAGAGTCTATAAACCAGCAAAAACAGTGTCCAAAAAAATGGAGGGAGGCAGGCAAAAAGTTAGGGGTGACTACCCTAAGGCTGTCAGGTCTAACATGTGTCCCCCCCAGCTGAAAGTGGGGAGAGCTACCCGACCTCCTGGGAGCTCTCATCGCTAAGGCGGAAGTACCTGGAGAGACCATCAGCATTGGCGTGGTCAACCCCTGGGCGATGTTCCACCGTAAAGTCCATCCCCTGTAGGGAAATGGACCACCTCAAGAGTTTTGGATTCTCACCCCTCATCTGCATGAGCCATCTGAGGGGCCTGTGGTCTGTCTGAACCCGGAAGTGAGTCCCAAACAGGTAGGGTCTTAGCTCCTTTAGTGCCCAGACCACAGCAAAAGCTTCTCGTTCAATAGCACTCCACCTCTGTTCCCGTGGTAATAGCCTTCTGCTAATAAAGACTACCGGTTGATCTCTGCCCTCCTCATTCAGCTGTGCTAGGACTGCCCCTATGCCATGCTCTGAAGCGTCTGTCTGCACGATAAATTCCTGGGAGTAGTCAGGGGCCATGAGTACGGGGGCCGTGCACATGGCTTCCTTCAGGGCGTCAAAGGCTTTCTGACAAGCCTCTGTCCAATTCACAAACTTAGGTTGCTTCTTGGAAGTGAGTTCTGTCAAGGGTGTTACAATGGTACCATAGCCCTTGACAAATCGGCGGTAGTATCCTGTGAGGCCTAGAAAGGCTCTCACCTCCGTCTGTGTTCGGGGTGGTTGCCAGGCCTTGATAGTTTCAATCTTGGCCTGGAGTGGCTGCACCTTGCCACCACCCACTAGGTGTCCTAAGTACACCACGGAACCCTGCCCAATCTGGCACTTACTGGCCTTGATGGTCAGGCCTGCCTGTTGCAGGGCCTGAAGCACCTCCTTGAGGTGAAGCAGGTGTTCCTCCCAGCTGGAACTGTAGACAGCTATGTCATCCAGGTAGGCTGCACAGAAGGCATCCTTGCCAGCTAGGACCCCGTTAACCAACCGTTGGAAGGTAGCGGGGGCATTTTTCAACCCAAACGGCATCACCCGGAACTGGTAATGGCCATCCGGGGTTGAAAATGCGGATCTTTCCTTGGCCCCCTCAGTTAGGCCGATCTGCCAGTACCCTGAAGTAAGATCAAACGTACTCAGGAACTTGGCAGCGCCTAGCCTGTCCACGAGCTCATCAGCTCGGGGGATGGGGTGAGGATCAGTCCGGGTGACTGAGTTGAGACCCCGGTAGTCCACACAGAACCGGAGTTCTGGCTTCGCACCTGGGGCAGTAGCCTTAGGGACCAATACCACTGGGCTGGCCCAGGGACTACTGGATTTCTCAATGACCCCTAGAGTCAACATCTTGGAGACCTCCTCCTTGATGCTGGCCTTCACCTTATCCGACAACCTGTAAATTTTGTTTTTCACAGGGAGACTGTCACCGGTGTCAATATCATGAACACAGAGGTGGGTCAGCCCAGGAGTAAGGGAGAACAGGGGGGAGAACTGCTCCAACAGCTCATAACAGTCTCCTTTCTGATTTAGAGTCAGGGAGTCAGACAGGATGACCCCGCTTACTGACCCATCACCTTCTTGGGCAGAGAGGAGGTCGGGGAGAGGTTCACTCTCCTCTTCCGTTCCTTCATCTGTGACCAGAAGCATGTTGATCTCCGACCTCTCAAAATGAGCTTTTAGTCGGTTCACATGGAGCACCCTTAGGGGATTCCTAGGGGTTTTGAGGTCCACTAGGTAAGTGGCCTCCCCTTTCCGCTCCTTTATTTCAAATGGGCCAGACCAGCGGTCCTGGAGAGCTCTGGGCTCTACTGGCTCCATTACCCACACTTTGTCTCCAGGTTGAAACTCTACCAGGGTGGCCTTCTGGTCATACCATTGTTTCATCACCTCTTGACTGGCCTCAAGGTTATCTTGGGCTTCTTTCCAGAAGCGGGTCATCTGGTTGCGGAGGGCCAACATATAGCTGACCACATCCTGAGGGGGTGTCTTTGGAGCTTTCTCCAATCCCTCCTGGACAATGCTTAAGGGTCCCCTGACAGGGTACCCATAGAGAAGTTCAAAGGGACTGAACCCTACCCCTCTCTGGGGGACCTCTCTGTAAGCAAAGAGAAGGCATGGTAAGAGGACGTCCCACTTACGCCTCATGGCCTCAGGGAGGCCACCAATCATGCCTTTCAGGGTCTTGTTGAATCTCTCCACAAGACCATTCGTCTGGGGGTGATAGGGTGTGGTGAACTTGTAAGTTACACCACACGCATCCCACAGAGACTTCATGTATGCAGACATGAAGTTAGTGCCTCTGTCAGACACTATTTCCTTGGGGAATCCCACACGGGTAAATATCCCCATCAGGGTTCGGGCCACCACCGGTGCAGTTACTGTCCTCAGAGGGATTGCCTCTGGGTAACGGGTGGCATGGTCCACCAAAACCAGGATGAACCTGTTGCCTAAGGCAGTTTTGGGGTCCAAGGGACCAACAATGTCGATGCCCACCCTTTCAAAGGGGGTGCCAACGACAGGAAGTGGAATCAGGGGGGTTTTAACCCTTTTTCCTGCTTTACCACTGGCCTGGCAGGTAGGACAGGATCTGCAGAACTTGTCTGAGTGTGTCCTCATTTTGGGCCAATAAAAGTGGGTGACAAGCCTGTTAAAGGTCTTGCCCTGCCCCAAATGTCCTGCCAGGGGAATGTCGTGAGCCAGACCCAGTAGGAAGGTTCGGTAACATTGGGGGACCACCAGCATACGTGCTGCCCCAAAGCCCGGAACCTTAGGCTCACTGTAGAGGAGATCATTCTCCCAATATAGGTGGTGATCGCCAGAGGTGTCGCCGGCTGCCTGGTTTGAGGCTTGTTTCCTCAAACCTTCTAGAGTGGGACATTCTTTCTGCGCCTTGCAGAATTCCTCCCTGGTGGGTCCACCCTCAACTTGCCAGCCAGCAAGCTCAGGTAAGTCACCTAGGGCGGCAATGTCTTCTCCAGTTGGCTCGGAAGCCTCCTCCTCAGGAGCCCCGTCAGCCACTGTGGGAACAGCGGGGGCCGGTTTCCCGCACCCCTGGTCCCTCCTCCTGGCAGCTCTCTGGGCCATCGTTCCAGGCTCCAGATGCCCTTGACTTCCCTCTCGGTCAGCCATGGACCGTGTGGTCATGCAGACCCACTCAGGTAACCCTAACATCTCCAGGTGAGACCTGAGCTCCACTTCTTTCCAAGCAGTGTGCTCAAGGTCATTGCCTAACAGACAATCTACAGGCATGGCAGGACTCACAGCTACTTTCAGAGTACCAGAGACCCCCCCCCACTCAAAGGGAACCAGAGCCACCGGTAGGTGACTCTCGCGATTGTCAGCGACTCTGACCTGGTGGAATGTATTAGGTACTATCTGCTCTGCTGACACCAGCTGACTCTTGATAGTAGTCATACTGGCTCCTGTGTCACGCAGAGCCTCCACCCTCTGCCCATCAATGGTGACCCACTGCCGGTACTTGGAAGTATTTCTGGGCATGTGGGCCTTGGGCACCATTTCTCCTTCTCCCAGGGACACTAGGGAAATCTCGACCTGCTCCCCAAAGCTAGTTGGGTCCATCTCCCCCCGAGTGCTACACTAGTCAACCCAGGTGCCTGTCCGGTAGTGGACGGTGCCCTCTTGGGGCACTGTGGATCGCCTTTGTAGTGACCATATTGGTAACACTCCATGCATTTGGGGCTAGATTTTCCTGACTTGTCAAATGTCCCTGGCTTTTTCCCAAATTTGGAAAAGGAAGGGTTGCCACCCCCTCCCTGGGAATTCTTTTGGGGGCCTTTAGAGAGTTCCTTATCTGTAAGTTTATCTCCCCCCTCTTTCTTCTGTTGGGAACCCTGACCACCTTTGTGGGAGTCCCCCCCAGGTACCTTTTTGGACACTCTGGTGCTAACCCAGAGGTCCGCCTCCTCAGCAAGCTTCCTGGGATCAGTCAGCTTACTATCCACTAGGTGCTGGCGCAAATCTGTATAAGTAACATTAAGCATATGCTCTCTCAGGATCAAGTCATATAAACCTTTATAATCTGCTACTTTGTTGTCCCGCACCCATCCATTCAGTGCCTTACTAGAGAAATCAAAGAAATCTACCCATGTTTGTGTGGTTTGTTTGGTGCTGTCCCTGAACCTCTGACGGTATCCCTCAGGGGTCAGCCCAAACTTGGCAAGTAAAGTGGCTTTCTGGAGTGGGTATGTGTTTTGATCCGGTGGATCCAATGTGAGAAGTGTGTCCCTCCCCAATGGCGGCACATAACCCCACATAGCTACCCCCCATTGCCCTTCAGGAACCTCATGAGCCCTTAGTGCAACTTCATAAGCAGCTAACCATTTATCTATGTCATCTCCCACCACAAAACTGGGCACCACATTTTTGGGTATACGAACCTTCTTTTCTCCAGCAGGTCCTGTCTGTATGCTGCCACCATTATTGCTGGATTCAGACTGTCTTGCCTTGATCTCCAGCTCCTTGAGACTCAGTTCATGAGCCAACAATAGTTTCTTTTCAGCCAAAGCTCTTTCAGCTTCCACTTGTTTGGCTGCCCTTTCAGCTTCTGCTTGAATCTGTTTGGCTGTCCTTTCAGCTTCAATCTGTTTGGCTGCTCTTTCAGCCTCAGCTTGTTTGGCTTCTCTTTCTGCCCTCCTCTCCTCCTGTTGCGCCTCAATTTTCAGTTTTGCCATTTGCAATTGGAACTCCCTTTCCTCTCTCCTTTCCTCTGCGGTCAGGCTTTGCATGGAGACACTGCTCCCTGGTCTGGAAGGGTGCACAATTGCAGTGGTAACACTATCCATAGATAGTGAAAATCCTTCTGAGGGGCCATTTTCTGGCTCCCCTTCCTCATCATCCTCTAAATGGGCTTCTGCCCAGGCCCTCAGCGCCACTTGAAAGTCCTCCTTTCTGGAGGCCCCTTGGGTGGGTACCCTTAATGCCCTGCAGAATCCTCTTAGTTGTTTGACCGTGTATGTATCCAACTGGACTAGGTCAAAGTCCCCTGTCTGAGACCCAGTCAGAGACATGTTGAGTGAGGATTTAGTTTTTGAAAATTGTCAGGAAAAAATGGATTTTCAAAAAGAGATAAAAACCAAGTTGACCTTCAACTGTGGGTAGGTAGTGAGATACTTAGCTACTGTATGTCACTGCACAAATACAAGTCCTATCCTCACCGCTGATCACCAATGTTAAAAATTGGGTTTTTGGTTGGCAGTCAGGTTACCCTCTGTCCAAGCAAAAGCCCTCACTCTAGTCAGGGTAAGTCACACACTATCCAAGATTATCCTGTGCCCACCCTCTGGTAGCTTGGCACGAGCAGTCAGGCTTAACTTAGAAGGCAATGTGTAAAGTATTTGTGCAATAAATCATACAATACCACCATATAGCACCACAAAAATACACCACACAGTGTTTAGAAAAATATATAATATTTATCAGGATAATTGTAGGTCAAAAAAAGAATAAAGTTGCAATGGAAAATTGTAGAAATATCACAGGGAAGTGATATAAAGTGTCTTAAGTCTTTAGAATGCAATAAAGTGTCTTTCAAGCACAAAGTACCTGGTTTCTGGTGGAAAATCTCCTCAGAGGGCCACGGGAGAAGAGATGCGTGGAAAAAGGGGTGTGTGCGTCGATTTCCTCTCAGCACACACAGACTTGCGTCGTTCTTTTCCACGCGGGGAAGTCGGGCGTCGTTTTCCGGCGCGCAGACAGTCTCTTTTTGTGGATCGCAGGGATTACCAGATGTCCCGGGTCTGTGCGTGGATTCTCCTGCTTATTTTCCGGCTGCGCGTCGTTCTGCGGGGCTGCGCGTCGAAGTTTCGATCTCACGGTAGGCGTTGCGTCGATTTCTCCTTGGAAGTCGGGCGGCGTTGTCCTTGCGAGGCCGTGCGTCAAAGTTTCGCACTCACGGTAGGCGTCGCGTCGATTTCTCCTGGAAAGTCGGGCGGCTTTGTCCTTGCGAGGTTGTGCGTCGAAGTCTCGATCGTCCCGAGGGCGTCGCGTCGATCAGCGTCGGTGTGCGGCGTTTTTCTCGCCGCGAAACAAGCTGTGCGTCGAAAGTTTCGGCGCACGGAGCGTCCAAGTGAAAGGAAGAAGTCTTTTTGGTCCTGAGACTTCAAGGAACAGGAGGCAAGCTCTATCCAAGCCCTTGGAGAGCACTTTCACAGCCAGACAAGAGTTCAGCAAGGCAGCAGGGCAACAGCAAGACAGCAGTCCTTTGTAGAAAGCAGACAGGTGAGTCCTTTGAGCAGCCAGGCAGTTCTTCTTGGCAGGATGTAGTTTCTGGTTCAGGTTTCTTCTCCAGCAAGTGTCTGATGAGGTAGGGCAGAGGCCCTGTTTTATACCCAAATGTGCCTTTGAAGTGGGGGAGACTTCAAAGAGTGGCTAAGAAGTGCACCAGGTCCCCTTTCAGTTTACTCCTGTCTGCCAGGGTCCCAGTAGGGGGTGTGGCAGTCCTTTGTGTGAGAGCAGACCCTCCACCCTCCCAGCCCAGGAAGACCCATTCAAAATGCAGATGTATGCAAGTGAGGCTGAGTACCCTGTGTTTGGGGTGTGTCTGAGTGAATGCACAAGGAGCTGTCAACCAAGCCCAGCCAGACGTGGATTGTAAGGCACAGAAGGATTTAAGTGCAAAGAAATGCTCACTTTCTAAAAGTGGCATTTCTAGAATAGTAATATTAAATCCGACTTCACCAGTCAGTAGGACTTTGTATTACCATTCTGGCCATACTAAATATGACCTCCCTGCTCCTTTCAGATCAGCAGCTGCCACTTCAACAGTGTATGAGGGCAGCCCTAATGTTAGCCTATGAAGGGAGCAGGCCTCTCAGTAGTGTGAAAACGAATTTAGGAGTTTTACACTACCAGGACATAACTACACAGGTACATGTCCTGCCTTTTACCTACACAGCACCCTGCCCTAGGAGTTACCTAGGGCACACCTTAAGGGTGACTTATATGTAGAGAAAGGGGAGTTCTAGGCTTGGCAAGTACTTTTAAATGCCAAGTCGAGGTGGCAGTGAAACTGCACACACAGGCCTTGCAATGGCAGGCCTGAGACAAGGAAAAAGGGGCTACTTAAGTGGGTGGCACAACCAGTGCTGCAGGCCCACTAGTAGCATTTAAGTTACCAGCCCTATGCACATAAAGTGCACCTTACTAGGGACTTATAAGTAAATTAATAGTCCAATCAGGTATGATTCCAGGTTACCATGTTTTAAGGGAGAGAGCATATGCACTTTAGCACTGGTTAGCAGTGGTAAAGTGTGCAGAGTCTATAAACCAGCAAAAACAGTGTCCAAAAAAATGGAGGGAGGCAGGCAAAAAGTTAGGGGTGACTACCCTAAGGCTGTCAGGTCTAACAGTAATGTTTGATATATATGGTCCCACTGAATTGATTCAAATACCGTATGTCCTCAAGTTATCCATGAATGATATTGTTATGCCAGGCATTGTTTCTGATGATTGGGATGTGAAGACAGTAGATGCTATGCTGACAGATTTGCAATATTATACTGTCTATGACAATGAAGATGCTTACTAATTTAGAGATAATCATGGTGACATGTTTTGCTACAACTATTATGGACACCACTTTATTCATAAAGCTAGTAGCCCTAAGTCCATATTTAATTATGTGCAATGGGAACATTGCTCGGCTCCCCCACAAGGGAGTTCGAAAACGTATTATGATAAATTTGCATATTTTTCTGGGCTTAATCAACGAAATGCTAGGTCTTACTATTTTAAGGTTACTCTGTATTCTATTAAGCAAATGTTATTGACCGATACTAAATTGCTGTATTCCAATTTGTTTGTATCTAAACTTTCGGTCGAGGGGTATGAATACTGGTTTAAGACTGTTGACTTGAAAAGTGTTTGGGGTACGAAAAATTGGCAGATGCAAGGCAGGGATACATTATTTAGAGCATGTATTATCCCTGTGCAGATGATTTTCCTCAATGACACAGTACAACAGACTAGCTGTTTGGGCTTGGCGACAATTAGAGAGTTGAATTTGCCTAGTATACCTGTCCCTTCCAAATTAAACAACTGGCAGCACTATGTGAATGCTACTTTTAGTGAATTTACACATTGGGTCCAGAATGGTACACTTAACACTTCATCGTTACATCCGGGCGGGTGGTTATTATGGCCTGAAGACACTAATAAGTGTCATCAACGTTTTGTCACCTCTTCATGGGGGTTCAGGACTAGTAGGGCAGACCCTTGTTACATTTCGCCAGAACATGCTGATATTATAACTACATACAGCGTGGGGAAGCTTTGTCAGCAATGGTTGAAGTCATCCACGCTGGATGCAGTTAAGTCACATCTCACGTTACTGTCTAATGATACTGATTTTCAAGATTTTTTGTCAGGTCCCAAGGAACCACGGAAGAAACGGTTCTTATACGAAGTTTATAATGAGATTTGGAAGCTTTCACAACAGGAGGCTGCAGCCCGGTTGAGGCAGATTGATCAGGAAAACCTGATGCAGACTTTGGGGGTCATTCCGACCCTGGCGGTCCAAGACTGCCAGGGCCGGGGACCACGGAAGCACCGCCAACAGGCTGGCGGTGCTTCCCAGCCCATTCTGATCGTGGCGGTAAAGCCGCGGTCAGAAAAGGGAATCCAGCGGTTTTCCCGCCGGATTTCCCCTGCATGGGCTGAATCTCCATGGCGGCGCTGCAAGCAGCGCCGCCATGGAGATTCCGACCCCCTTCCCGCCACCCTGTTTCTGGCGGTTTTTACCTCCAGGAACAGGATGGCGGGAACGGGTGTCGTGGGGCCCCTGGGGCCCCCTGCACTGCCCATGCCACTGGCATGGGCAGTGCAGGGGCCCCCTAACAGGGCCCCATAAAGATTTTCACTGTCTGCATTGCAGACAGTGAAAATTGCGACGGGTGCAACTGCACCCGTCGCACCCCTGCAACTCCGCCGGCTCCATTCAGAGCCGGCTTCATTGTTGCAGGGCCTTTCCCGCTGGGCTGGCGGGCGCTCCTTTGGCGGGCGCCCGCCGGCCCAGCGGGAAAGCCAGAATGGCCGCCGCGGTCTTTCAGCGGCCTGATTTTGGCGGGCGGCGACCGCCCCCGCCAAAGTCAGAATGAGGGCCTTTGTCTGTTGTTGATAATGGCATGCATACCCTTTCTGACCGTGTTTACACGATTGACAGCATTGTTTCCTCTGCTATTGACATTATTAAATCGGACATGTCTTCTTTATATCATGGGCAGAGTCAGACGCGGTCCATCATGCAGCTGGGTTGGACTCTTCAGACCTTGAAGGCAGGTCGCGTTCCATGGCAGCACATTCGTGCCAGAGAGATCTTTGTCTCCTTTAATTTGAGTAGTCAACAACAGCTGATGGCTAAAAAGGAAGCGACATATGTTATGTTGAATATTGAGAAATTGGAGAAACTGCCTTTCACGGTGGCTGAGATTCCGTCAGCTGAGTGGTTGATTCATGGGGTTATTAATATGCCTATCTCCACTCTGCAATTTACTTCTTGTTTGAAGCACATTCCAGTGGGTAGATATGAACTATTGGGAGACAGTTACATACACGAAGTGTGGGAGCTTCCCTTTCAATACAGATGTGTTAATGGTTTGAGGGAGGTTTTTCTTAGCGGTAGCGAATGCGAAGCTTCTGTCATTCATTCCATGGTTTGTAAACAGCTGTCCTTGCACGGAGCGTGCAATGCTTCGATTGCTAACTTAGCTTGTTATCTGAAGGGAGTTCCAGTCCCGGTTATTAAAAACATTTTCCAGGTGCTTTCTAACAGCAGTTACATTGCTCTTAACAGCGAACGCTGCTGTGGCATGTGTGCCGGAATAGTTTACGTTGTCGTTGTCAACAAGGCCGTTACGTGCTGCGGGAATGTGTTGTTTCCCCCCACTCAAATTAGGGAGGTAGCGGACATCTGGCCTCATATTGCTACTTCCAAGGTTAATTTCGACAAGCTGAGTCGGCTGAAAGCTTTATTGTTTCAAAAGCATGTGGCCCTTACATCTGCTAGCGAGACCTACGCACTTCAGGTGGCAAGGTCATCGGCGGAGATACAGTCCCTTTTGAATACTAACGTTCCGAGTCACTTCGGTGAACTTGTGGGACGTATATTTAATGCATCCAGCACTGCTGGTATTGCACATTTTTTCAAAGCCGTTGGTGTTGGTTTTGCTCACACCTTCTCTTCCATATTCGGTTTGATACCTTCGGCTATACACTCTATTTTCGGAAGCATTTTTGGGGGTTTCCCGATTACTTTGGCTTTATTGGCTGGAGTCTTGCTGTTGTTGCTCTTTTTTCGCAATGGCTGTCCCGCCACGACGAGATCCTATATTGATGCTCCCGTCAGCGTAGCTGTGTCGTGAACGCATGATGCAACATTTTGGAGCAACACTCCTGGGCCATTTGAAGTGTGACTGGTCTCTGTCATTCAGACCGGTTTTGGATTGTGTGCAACCCGTGTTTCGGTGCCTTTTGTGCTCGTTTGAACATGCACTGGCTCTCTGTCTCTCACTGCGGCGCCCTCCAGTGGTCAATCCTGATCTGTTGATGTTCCCGATTAGGGCTCATTCCCAGACTTGTGCACTATGGTTGCGTTTGCTTCGTGAGGCAGTTTATGAGATTCCCTTCCTGGAAAAAGATGGTTTTGTCTCATTCATAGGCCCTGCATGGGGTGCCGCCCTGAATGGTTTTGGGGCTTTGGAACACACATGCTCCATGGTACTTTGTGGCGAGGATCTTCCGATATTGACATACATCGAAGTGGAGGAGCTCCTACTTTCTATTGCTTCTGTTTAACAATTGGATTTTCTTCTCCTGCTAAATTGACATTATATTGAATTTGGCTTTATTGTCACATGTTTTCCAAATTTATGACTCTGTTGTCTTCTGACCTTGTCGAAATATGTATATAATTTTAGGTATTGTTTATATCTGGGGCATATTTTTATATTATTGGAACCACTTGCTACCGACAAGGGGAGGGTGTAGTGTGGTTGGTTTTACATATCCTTTTCGCGTTAGCTTTAGGCTTTAGGCCTTTGTGCACTTTGCCCTGGATGTATTTTATTCATTTGCTGGCAGCTTAGAGCCTTTGTGCATTTTGCTCTAAATGCTTTTTATTAGGCTTCGTACTGTTATTTTTCAAATAGCCAGTTCCACGGTTATGTTTTTTATACATATCGCACTGTTTTACCTACTTCAGCACTGGAGTTCTCCATAACATATTCACTCTGTGCTTCAGTCAAGGATACAGTCTGGTACATTGCCGATAGACGTGGTAGGAGTTTAGACTTTGCATTCCTGCGTAGGGACATTTTGTGATCACGATAACATGTTAGTTATAAAATCACTTCCTTGTCCCAATACACGCAAGAGGGAGATTCTGACCAGGGAACCACAACTAGACGCTGACTGCCTCGTTGCAGATGCTGAACCAAGATCACAGGCCTTTGCTCAGGTATGAGGGCTGATGTCTCCCCAGTGATACAGACAGGCAAGCTAGAAGCTTAACATGCTGTGCTCGATATAGATCAAGCAGAGGGAGAGTAGAAACTATTATGCACGATGATCGCTTTGTTCTTATTTTTTACTCTCCTGGTAACTATTTCATTCCTACTGTGTTGTATGGTTCTGTTTATTGCGGCTCATGCCTTATTATCTAAAATACAGTCGTTTTATTAAATCATTATATAAAACTTATACTGTCTTTGTCATTTGTATATGAGATCATATTGTAAATGAGAGAGTTGGTTTGGATCTGAGTGACCACGACTTCCCTGAGAAGTTCCAAAGATGTCATGCGTTCGGCTGCCCAATCATCTCTTCCCCGTGGGAGAAATGAGGCACTGCTAGTTAGCCAGAGCAAAAACCGGATTTAGGGTGACAGAGTTCTTTACACGTGGGTCAGACTTAGTCCCCCACACCGTTATCGATCCTGCTGCCTAGAAATCCAGTAGTCTCATTTAGGATAATGAGAGCCAACGCGACACCCTGACACAGGTATGCTCACAAACAATAGATAGGAAGGCATCTTTGGGGGGACAATTATATGAACAATTCCCTGAAGAGTACATTATGTTACTGTCACACGTAAGTGAGAAAGTACAAACTGTGAATACCTATGTCTATCACTCATTCTTTTGATGCTGATAGTGAGGCCTTCACAGAATGACACTGATAATGTGAAATCAAAACATCTTTCTCACTATTCACACAGCAGCCATTTTGGAAGAAATAATTAAATAAATAGGTTAAGACAGAGCAAGCTAAGTAGCTTCAAAGTCACTAGGTGAGTGGGGCACAGGCCTGCAAGCCAGAAGGCTAAGCTATCTCCTGTTTCCCGTTAAAACTAAATAGGATCCACTACACCTTCCCCATTGCCTGAACAAGTATGACGCCACAATAATGACTCCAAAGAAGGAGCATGAATCCAAGCTAAAAGTGCTCTGGCCTAAAAACAAATGAAAAGCTATCAAAACACTATCAAAATCTAATTAAAGTTAGTTAAAAATAGTCAAAACATACAAAGAGACAAAGGGGGTCATTCTGACCTCGGCGGTAAAAGCCGCTTACCGCCGGTCAGAAGGCCGCCACAATACCGCCGCGGCCGCGGTCAGCCGCCACGGACATTCTGACCCACAACTGCAAAACCTCCGAAAATCCGCCCTCCACTGCATTCTGCCACATCAGCGGCCAGCGGTAAACTGGAGAAGACCAAACCTCCACCGCCACGCCAACAGAAATACGCCCATCCCATTATGACCCGCAAATCCACGCGGCGGTCATTCAACCGCGGTATTCCATTGGCGGTACACACCGCCGCGCTCAAAATACACACACCTTTACAAACCCCTACCACATTGGACAATTTGAAAGGCACACACCTGAAACACATACACACACCACTCCCACACATCCAATACCATATAAAACACACACCCACAAACCCCTACCAACAAAAACCAGAGACGAAGGAGAGAGAGACACACATCAGAGAATAGAGAGCCAGACACACAGAGGCACACCGCAACATCACACACACCACATAGAAGCACAAAGCACCACACACCAACACACGCATCATCACATACACCACCCCACACCTCATACACACCACCCCATGGCACCACAAAGGCACCCACGCTTTTCGGACCAAGAACTCCGGGTCATGGTGGAGGAGATCATAAGAGTGGAACCCCAGCTCTTCGGCTCACAGGTCCAACACACCACCATAGCAAGGAAGGCGGAGCTCTGGCAGCGGATCGTGGACAGGGTCAACGCGGTGGGACAGCATCCCAGAAATCGAGAGGACATCCGCAAACGATGGAACAACCTACGGGGGAAGGTGCGCTCGATGGTCTCGCGACACAACATTGCAGTGCAGAAGACTGGCGGGGGACCCCCACCCACTCCACCCAAATTCACAACATGGGAGCAAGAGGTACTCAACATCCTGCATCCTGATGGCCTCACTGGAGTACACGGAGGAATGGACTCTGGTAAGTACAAGGCCAACCACTTCACCCCCCCCCAGCATGCTAACCCCCACCCTCATCCCCAACCCCCCAGCACACATCCTCCCTGAGAATGTCTCCCCAGCACAACCCACCCAACACCAACCCCTGCATGCCACCCCCAAACTATGGACACCCATCACCTAAGCATGACCACTGCACATACCCATCACCCCCCCCCCCACAAAACACCCTCACAACACCTCCCCCAAGGGAATGCCAGCACTGGGGGACAAGGGCACCCATAAAACACAAGCTAATGCACACACAGAAACAATAACCATACCCTCTTACCCCATGCAGGACCCGAACGACAACACACCGGTCAGGAGGGACCAGAAATGTCCATCCCACCCCCGGAACAGGCCCCTAGTGATGACAGCAGCTCTGTCGACCTGGAACCTGACGACCAGCCCGGACCATCGGGGACCTCTGGGCAGTTGGTTCCCCTCACCCAGACACAGGCCACTGCAGACCCAACCCCCTCTGGGAACAACAGCACAGCTCCCACCCAGCGGGCCCATGCCTCTGTCTCTAGGACAGGTCAAGCAGCGGTGTGTCTACCACTACAGGGCCCCCAGGGTAACCCACCAACCCAACAACAACAGGTACCTGGGGGCAGTGGGAATGGGCACACCGTCCAGGGGACAGAGGCCCAGGGAAACAGGGCAACTCGGAGGGCTGCTGTGCGACAGGGGGGGGGGGAGAGGCCCAGGGAACCCACTCTCCAAGAGGCCCTCACCACCATCATGGCTGCCTACCACCACTCACAAGAGAAGATGGAGACGGTACTGGCCAGGTTCCAGGAGATCCAGGCACTGCAGGAGCAACGCTACATGGGGTTCAGCGACCAACTCAGCAACATCTCAACCGCTATGGGGAGCATAGTCCAGGCCCTGAACCTCATAGAGGACACGTTTCGGGACCATATGGCATCACACAGGGCCCCTGTCACTAGCCAGGAACAGGAACAGCCTACCACCTCCGCCGGCGCTAGTGGACAGGAGGCCCCACCACAACGACAGCCCACCAGAACCCCACCTCCTGCTGAACAACAACCGCCCCGCAAAAGGAGCCTGAGATAAAAAAAAACGACAGAGTAGGATGTCAAGTCCCCCGCCAGCATCACATACCCGCCGAAAGTCCTCCCACTGTTCCACATTGCCACCCTATCAAACCTTGAACTGCCCCTGCTCCATACTGCCACAGGCATATGGACAATGCACCTGTGAGACTGAGAACTGGACTCCGCCATGGACATTACTCCATCCCCACCCATCACTGTTTCACTATCATGTACCAATATTTATGCACTAATAATAAATCACACATTGCACTGAAATCAATCAGGACTCAGCCTGTCTTATTTACAAATGTATGACACATTACATATCAATTACGTATTGTTAACATTGTGAATTACACATACCGAGGTAACTTAGCATTAGTCCATGGGCCAACCAAGCCGAGGTCACGCAGTGGCTCATACAGCACAGAAAAGGGAAGGGAAAATCAAACATCATGTTCATAGGTCTGGGGTGAAACCGACAAAGTTGAGATGCAGGAGGCTTTTAGGAAATGTAAAATGGCATGGGTGATTATTACCTGTGTGCTACTGGAAATACTGTTCTATTACTCTGTCCCTGTTGTCTGTGTCGTCCTCTGAGTCTTCCTCCTCTTCACTCTCCGCAGGCTCCACAGCTGCTTCAACACCACCATCTGCACCATCCTCCTGCAGGAAAGGAACCTGACGTCGCAATGCCAGATTGTGAAGCATACAGCAGGCCACGATGATGTGGCACACCTTCTTTGGTGAGTACATCAGGGATCCCCCAGTCATATGCAGGCACCTAAACCTGGCCTTCAGGAGGCCAAAGGTCCTTTCGATGATCCTCCTAGTTCGCCCATGGGCCTCATTGTACCGTTCCTCTGCCCTGGTCCGGGGATTCCTTACTGGGGTCAGTAGCCAAGGCAGGTTGGGGTAACCAGAGTCACCTATTAGCCACACACGTTGTCTCTGTAGCTGCTCCATCACATAGGGGATGCTGCTATTTCGCATCACATACGCGTCATGCACTGACCCTGGGAACTTGGCATTTACATGGGAGATGTACTGGTCAGCCAAACAGACCACCTGGACATTCATCGAATGATAACTTTTTCTGTTTCGGTACACCTGCTCATCGTCTTTTGGGGGTACCAAAGCCACATGGGTCCCATCAATGGCACCAATGATGTTGGGGATATGTCCAAGGGCATATAAATCACCCTTCACTGTAGGCAAGTCACCCTCCTCTGGGAAAATGATGTAGCTCCGCATGAGTTTCATCAGGGCAGACAACACTCTGCTCAAAATCTTTGAAAACATAGGCTGAGACATTCCAGATGACATGGCCACTGTGGTCTGGAATGACCCACTTGCCAAAAAATGGAGGACTGACAAAACCTGCACCAGAGGGGGAATCCCTGTGGGTTGGCGGATGGGGGACATCAGGGCTGGCTCCAGCTGGGCACACAGTTCATGGATAGTGGCACGGTCAAGTCTGTATCGAAGTATTATATGGCGTTCTTCCATTGTCGACAGGTCCACCAGCGGTCGGTACACGTGAGGATTCCTCCTTCTCATCGCAAGTCCCAGCGGACGGTGCCTAGGAAGGACAACATGGAGCACAGAGTCAGCCAAACCACAGGTACGTACAGACAGCTTGCACAGTTAAAGAATGGCAATGGGTTGAAAGGCGTGTATGTGTGGCAATGCAAGGCCTAGGCCTGTGTGTCGCAGTCAAAATTAAGCCATGTAGGCCCTTGAAATGGCGGCTGCCTGACCTGTGAAGTGGGACAATGGGATGTGAGGTCAATGCGCTGGCGGGGCACACCGTGGCGGTAGGCGGTCGAAGACCGCGGCGCAAAGCCGCATTGGTTAACATTGAAGCCTATGGGTTTCAGGAGCCAATGACGATGTGCGCCGGCGGTCGCGGTACGCACCGCCGCGGTACGCACCGCCGCGGTACGCACCGGCGCGGGCGTGACCGCCATTTTCTATCTGCTTAATCACTCGAGACCTGATCATCCACAGGAGAGGACCTATACTGCAAGTGCTGCTGTGACCTCGGTCTGGAAGATACAATGGCTGCTGCGACTGGGGAAAGGGCCCCTGCCTTCACGTCTGAAGAGTTGGAGAAGCTCGTGGATGGGGTCCTCCCCCAGTATGCGCTACTCTACGGTCCTCCAGACCAACAAGTGAGTACACCGGGTGCACATGGAATGGGCTATGCCTGTGTGGATTGGGGTGGATGTAAGTTGGTGGGGTGGGGGGCGAATGAGGAGTGCAACGCCCGACAGATGAGAGCATGTGCCCTATGGCAAAGTTGGTGGGGGGGGCAATCACATCTAACATGCAGGTTATTGATGATTTCCTCCTTTCCACCCTGTACATGTCAAATAGGTCAGCGCCCATCAGAAGATCGAGATTTGGCGTGCCATCGCCAAGGAAGTCCGGAACTTGGGGGTCCACAACAGACGGGGCACCCACTGCCGCAAGAGGTGGGAGGACATCCGCCGCGGAACAAGGAAGACCGCAGAAACACTGCTGGGGATGGCCTCCCAACCTAGGAGGGGTGCCAGTCGCACCATGACCCCCCTGATGTCCCGGATCCTGGCGGTGGCCTACCCAGAATTGGATGGGCGCTTTAAGACATCACAGCAGACACAAGGGGGTGAGTATCAGCACATTCTCCTATCTTTCTGCGCAGTGGAGGCGTCTGGGTGGGGGAGGAGGGCTGTGGGTGACATTAGGCCAGGGCGCTTTCTGTAGTGTAGTCCTCTCCCTTAGGCATGGCCCTGTGCCCCCGGCCCCCACCTCTGTAGGGTGACAAGTACAGCCATTGAAGGTCCAGCATCTCCCATGTGCGCGTTTGACGTCTCTTGGCCTGTTGTCCTAGTCAGTAGTACTGAGTAGTGTACCCCGAATGCGCGGCTTAGTGCATTAGGCTCCTGTGTCTGTCCTCTCCGCCAACGGTGTTGACATTGCATGCACTCAACCTGGTCTTCTTTTTTCTCCCCCCACCCTTTCTCTTCATCTTCTTGTGCATATGTGCATTAGCATCATCAGGCGGAGGAGATTTGGCATCGGAGCACGAGGGAGCTGCAGGACACAAGGCCCCGGTGGGCCCAGGAACAGACACCGAGGGCACCAGTGATCCGGAGGGCGAGGGGAGCACCACGACGGGGACCGCTGGTGAGAGCAGCGACAGCGACACGTCCTCGGATGGGAGCTCCCTAGCGGTGGCGACAACATCCGTGCCCCCTGCCTCTACAGGTACAGCCGCTACCCAGCGCACCAGCCCCGCCCTCCCAGCAGCCCCTCAGTCTTCGCTCCGTGCCCGTTCGCCCAGGAAGGCGCGCGTCTCCTTCGCCCCAGGCACCTCAGCCCCTGCCCCTGTTGCCCCTGCTGCCCTCAGTGCGGAGCTCATTGACCTGGTAAGGACGCTCATTGTTGGGCAGACGACCCTTTTGAATTGCTTCCAGGGTGTGCAAAGGGAGGTGCAACAGAGCAATGCGTACCTGGAGGGCATTCATTCGGGTCAGGCTGCCCATCAACGAGCGTTCACTGCTCTGGCCTCAGCACTGACGGCAGCCATTGTCCCTGTTTCCAGCCTCCCTCTTCTTACTGCCTCCAGCCTTTCTCTGTCTCCTGTTCCTCAGCCTATCCCATCCACACCATCAGACCAGCCTGCACACACCTCAACACCCAAGAGCAGCTCATCCAAACACAAGCACCACAGATCCCACAAACACTCACCCAAGCAACACCCAGATGCAGACATGCCAACAGCCACTGCCACCCCTGTGTCCCCCTCCTCCTCGTCTCCCTCCTCCCTCCCTGTGACGTCTACACTCACACCTGCATGCACCCCAACATCAGCCAGTGCTTCCATCACCACCTCACCCTCCAGTACAGTCCACACTCGTGCAGTCACCACCCCCACTGCCATTTACACGTCCCCTGTGTCCTCTCCCACTGTGTCTGTCACCCCCTCTTCCAAGACACACAAACGCAGGCAGACACCCACCCAACAGCCATCCACCTCACGACAGCCTACAGCACCAGCACCTTCACCCAATGACAGCACACCTGACTCTCCTACAACCACCTCCTCTACCTCCACTTCCATCTCCACTTCTCCTACCCTTTACCTGGGCCCTAAAAAACTTTTCATGGCTAACCTTGACCTCTTTCCCCCCGATGAGCTCCCCCCTCCATCTTCAAAGAGTCCCAAGAGCACCGCAGCCACCACCAGCCCAGCTTCGGGTGTCACTGTTGTGCATGGGTTCTGGAGCCCACCCTTTGCCAGCAGTGACACATCGATCAGCAGCAAGGACACGTCCAGCCCCCCCCCCCGGCAAGAGGACCCGCAAAAACAAGGGCCGCCGTGCGAGGACCGACAGGGCTGCCCCCAAGGAGCAATGTGCGGCCACTTCACCACCCACACCATCTAGGGGAGGCAAGGGCCCGAGAGCCCCATCAAAGGAGCGGAAGGGCAGCAGGAGCGCGGAGAAGGTGGACCCCACATGTCACATCCCAGCTGGGAAGGAGGACACTAAGGAGGCCAGGAGTCCGTCCCCGAAGGGTCCAGAAACGTCACGGTCCGAGGGCGACTGAGCAGGGAGTCCAGGCCAGGTCTGGCTCCCTTGACCTGCTGGATGAGCACCGCTGAACAGGGCCCGCGGGGCAGAAGAGCACCGCTGAACAGGGCCCGCGGTGCAGAAGAGCACCGCTGAACAGGGCCCGCCGTGAAGATAGGCACCGCTGAACAGGGCCCGCCGTGGAGAAGAGCACTGCTGAACAGGGCCCGCCGTGGAGAAGAGCACCGCTGAACAGGGCCCGCCGTGAAGATAGGCACCGCTGAACAGGGCCCGCCGTGCAGAAGAGCACCGCTGAACAGGGCCCGCCGTGGAGAAGAGCACCGCTGAACAGGGCCCGCCGTGGAGAAGAGCACCGCTGAACAGGGCCCGCGGTGCAGAAGAGCACCGTTGAACAGGGCCCGCCGTGGAGAAGAGCACCGCTGAACAGGGCCCCGCCGTGAAGATAGGCACCGCTGAACAGGGCCCGCCGTGGAGAAGAGCACCGCTGAACAGGGCCCGCGGTGCAGAAGAGCACCGCTGAACAGGGCCCCGCCGTGAAGATAGGCACCGCTGAACAGGGCCCGCCGTGGAGAAGAGCACCGCTGAACAGGGCCCGCGGTGCAGAAGAGCACCGCTGAACAGGGCCCCGCCGTGAAGATAGGCACCGCTGAACAGGGCCCGCGGTGTAGAAGAGCACCGCTGAACAGGGCCCCGCCGTGAAGATAGGCACCGCTGAACAGGGCCCGCCGTGGAGAAGAGCACTGCTGAACAGGGCCCGCGGTGCAGAAGAGCACCGCTGAACAGGGCCCCGACGTGAAGATAGGCACCGCTGAACAGGGCCCGTGGTGCAGAAGAGCACCGCTGAACAGGGCCCCGCCGTGAGGATAGGCACCGCTGAAGAGGGCCCCGCCGTCTCAAGCACCGCTCCGCTGGGCCCTTCATCTCAAGCACCGCTCCGCTGGGCCCCGCCGTCTCAAGCACCGCTCCGCTGGGCCCTTCCTCTCAAGCACCGCTCCGCTGGGCCCTTCTTCTCAAGCACCGCTCCGCTGGGCCCTTCTTCTCAAGCACCGCTCCGCTGGGCCCCGCCGTCTCAAGGACTGCTCCGCTGGGCCCTTCCTCTCAAGCACCGCTCCGCTGGGCCCTTCTTCTCAAGCACCGCTCCGCTGGGCCCTTCTTCTCAAGCACCGCTCCGCTGGGCCCCGGCGTCTCAAGCACCGCTCCGCTGGGCCCTTCTTCTCAAGCACCGCTCCGCTGGGCCCTCATCTCAAGCACCGCTCCGCTGGGCCCCGCCGTCTCAAGCACCGCTCCGCTGGGCCCTTCCTCTCAAGCACCGCTCCGCTGGGCCCTTCATCTCAAGCACCGCTCCGCTGGGCCCCGCCGTCTCAAGCACCGCTCCGCTGGGCCCTTCTTCTCAAGCACCGCTCCGCTGGGCCCCGCCGTCTCAAGCACCGCTCCGCTGGGCCCTTCCTCTCAAGCACCGCTCTGCTGGGCCCCGCCGTCTCAAGCACCGCTCCACTGGGCACTTCCTCTCAAGCACCGCTCCGCTGGGCCCCGCTGTCTCTCCACCTCTCCGCTGGGCCCTTCCTCTCAAGCACCGCTCCGCTGGGCCCTTCCTGTCAAGCACCGCTCCGCTGGGCCCCGCCGTCTCAAGCACCGCTCCGCTGGGCCCTTCTTCTCAAGCACCGCTCCGCTGGGCCCTTCCTCTCAAGCACTGCTCCGCTGGGCTCCGCTGTCTCTCCACCTCTCCGCGGGGCCCTTCCTCTCAAGCACCACTCCGCTGGGCCCTTCCTGTCAAGCACCGCTCCGCTGGGCCCTTCTTCTCAAGCACCGCTCCGCTGGGCCCTTCCTCTCAAGCACCGCTCCGCTGGGCCCCGCCGTCTCAAGCACCGCTCCGCTGGGCCCTTCTTCTCAAGCACCGCTCCGCTGGGCCCTTCCTCTCAAGCACTGCTCCGCTGGGCCCTTCTTCTCAAGCACCGCTCCGCTGGGCCCTTCTTCTCAAGCACCGCTCCGCTGGGCCCTTCTTCTCAAGCACCGCTCCGCTGGGCCCTTCTTCTCAAGCACCGCTCCGCTGGGCCCTTCTTCTCAAGCACCGCTCCGCTGGGCCCCGCCGTCTCAAGCACCGCTCCGCTGGGCCCTTCTTCTCAAGCACCGCTCCGCTGGGCACCGCCGTCTCAATCACTGTTTATGGTTCACTGTGCCCACCATGCCTCCTCCTTGACCAGTGGAGACTGTCATCCACCTGATGGACTGTGGCTTTGCACTCCCCAGGATGGTACAGTGGGCAGCCCACCCACTGTAGAGACATTGAGAGACTGTGGCTTTGCACTCCCCAGGATGGTACAGTGGGCAGCCCACCCACTGTAGAGACATTGAGAGACTGTGGCTTTGCACTCCCCAGGATGGTACAGTGGGCAGCCCACCCACTGTAGTGACATTGAGAGACTGTGGCTTTGCACTCCCCAGGATGGTACAGTGGGCAGCCCACCCACTGTAGAGACATTGAGAGACTGTGGCTTTGCACTCCCCAGGATGGTACAGTGGGCAGCCCACCCACTGTAGTGACATTGAGAGACTGTGGCTTTGCACTCCCCAGGATGGTACAGTGGGCAGCCCACCCACTGTAGAGACATTGAGAGACTGTGGCTTTGCACTCCCCAGGATGGTACAGTGGGCATGGTGGCTCCTCGTGGATCTGGCGTCGTGGACTCATGTGGCTGTGGTGCCCCCCCCTTCCCTTCCCCCTGAGGTGCCTGTAGTTTTTACATCTGATGCCCCTGCAGTGTTCTCTCCAAAGGACTCAGGTCTCCTGTGTGGGCTTTGCCCTTGTTTCTCAAAACTTTGGCCCACGGACATGATGAATTCGTAGGATGTGCAGGACTTGTTACTTCAGTTATACACTGATGTGTATGTCATTTGTTTTCTTGTGAATATCTTTCATGGTTGTACGATAATTTTCAGGAGCTTTTTGGTACATAAATATTTATTCCAAATTTGATTATGTCCTAGCATTTTTCTGGGGTGTTTGGGTGGTGTCACTGTGACTTGTTGCTCTGCATTGGTGTGTACATAGTTGGGGGTGGGGGTCGCATATGTGTGTGCCCGTAACCTTTCGTCCTCCCCCCTCCCGTGTGTCGTAGGTGCAGTACTCACCGTTGTCGTCTGCGCCGGACTTCGTACTCGTGGTAGATGAGAAGGTAGACGAGAGCAGGTAGGATGTTTAATTCGGGTTCCATGCTGTCCTCCTTCCTCCTGGAGTGCGTAGTGGTGAGCGTTTTCCCGTTCGTAGTCTGTTTCCGCCGTGTTTTTATCGGCGGTGCTCCCGCCCCGGAAAAGGTGGCGGATTGGTGAGTTGTGATAGTGTGGGCGGTACATTGTCTGCCGCCTGGCTGTTGGCGGTGACCGCCGCGCTGTTTGTTTGTACCGCCGTGGCGGTCGGAGTGTTAAAGTGGCTGTCTGTGTTAGCGGTTCCCGCCAGGGTCAGAATTCCATATTTTTTACCGCCAGCCTGTTGGCGGGTTGGCCGCTGCTTTAACACCGACCGCCAGGGTTAGAATCACCCCCAAAATGTTGACCAAGACAAGCACAGCAGGCCAAAGATAAAGACAAGTTAAGCACAACTTTTAAACTTCTTAAAATAAGGCCAATGGTCAAATCCACCTAACAATAGTCATGATCTTGAAGAAAGTTTCTGATGTCATCGAAAGGAAGGGCATCCAGGAATGAAGCCACATTGTCAGATGTCAGATCAATGACAGCATTGGCCAACAGATTCATGGAGCAGTAGTATGCAGCAGCCTCAGAGGCAGAATCATGGACAGCACCACCCAAAGTGCTGAAAGGAGCCAGATAGTCCACCAAGGGCGGCTCATAAGTGCCCTTGAGAATCAGCCTCAGTCTTCTGGCGCACGACCGTGAATGAACCCTCATCGGGGACACCAGCAGTTCTTGGTCCACAAGAGGCACTAGTGGAACAGCAAGGCACGCCGAAGGTAGGTGTTGGAAGAGGCGCCAGGTGCAACGAAAGACTAGTTGCGCACACCACAAGACTGGTCTGAATGACAATGGCCAATCATGCTCAAATTCTTCCAGCAACAGAGCAGAGAGCTAAAGAACTGCACCATACGATCGCAGCACAGCTGGGCCAGTGGTAGTAGCTCCATCGCTCCACTTAGCTGGGAAGGCACAACCACTGCCTATCAAGAACAAAAGCAGCAGTAGCCCATGAATTAATGCCAAAGTCACAGGAAAGCTGCCAAACACATTTGAATAGAGTGAATGGCTGGCTGAAGGAATGACTCAGAAGACAGTCTGTAAGACAGACACGAATCCAGACCAGACAGTTTTAAAGAAATGCACAATCCCTGTAGTGCTTAAAGCATTGAATATTCCGGATATCAGCTCTCCAAAGTGCTTTGGGAAGTTGGTATTTAATAGGGATTGTATCTCAGCTGATGATTTTGCAATCTGGAGAGAATGCGTCTTCCTATCCGATGTTAACGCAACTTGTTTCTGGAACATTAGCGCCTTTAGTCTGCTCAGGTTGTCATAATTTACATTAGTGGTATCAATGTGAGGCCACATTTCTGTTACTCTTATCTCTTGTGTGAGGTGGGAATAAAACATGTCCCCAACAAGTTACAATCTTAGAGACTGAAATTGCGTAGGCAATTCCTGGTCTCATACCGCAACAGCGGTTACTCCAGGACCACATAACTTCCATTGGAAAGTACATGAAATGCTGGACGAATCAAAGGGACAGGAGTACCCTTCAGAAAACAGGCCAAGTTTGTGACACCCGCATTGCAAAGGCCTATGAAGGGACATCTGTTTGCAGATCATTGAATGACTAACAGTAGTCTCACATTCGCTTCCGCTAAGCAAGACCTCTGTTATGCCGTTCAGACACTTGTATTCAAAAGGCAATTTCCACTCCTCTCTAATATATTTATCCCTAGCCACTCGTATCTGGCCATTGGCAAGATGTTTCAAGCATTTCGAAAAATTAAAAGTGGAAATATGCAGATTTATAATGCCATGTACAAGCCCTACTGTTGATGGACTTTCTGCAACAGTGAAAGGCAACTTCTCTAATTTTTTTATATGAAGCACGGTGAAACTCGCTTCCCTTTTAGCCATTGTCTTTTGTTCCCTGGATAAATTAAAAGCAGCAAACAAGTCACTACTGTTAATGTACTTAAATGGAACGTGGCCATTTTTCAGAGTCTGCAATGTCCAACTTAACTGCGTGATGGAATGCAGTTGACTTTGTCCATGATGTAAAAGGGACATGTCATTCTGAATGATGTCAATCGCAGATGACATTAGGTTATTAAGGGAATAGATCCTGTTGGATAGAGTATTCATGCTGTTGTCGAAAACAGCTAAATTCCCTTTATCTGTCCGCTTCAAATGTGCAGGTGCTTCTATTTGATAAAGCTTACAGATTTCATTGTAAAAGGCATAGATGAATCTTTCAGACCATGACTTTCTGGGATCTAACCAGAAGTCTTGTGAATCTCTATCTTCAAATAGTGTGCTAAGGTGTCCTTTAACTGCTGCTAAGGTATCATTCTGTAACCATTGTTGGCACAGTTTGCCCACACTGTATGTGGTAACTATAACCGAGTGTTGGCCCGAGACAAAGCGAGGGTCCAGCCGGCTAATCTTGAAACCCCCTGAGGAATTAACAAAATATACCTGACACTCATTTGTGTCTATCCGCCACAATAACCACCCGCCGAGACTGGATAGTAAAGAATTATATTCATCAGCCTGAACCTTTGTATATAGTTCTTCCTTGGTGATGTTAAGGAAGGATTGACAATTGTGGAACTTTGATGGTGTGGGATACTGGGCACATTCGTTTCCTTTATTTTTGCCAACCATAGACCTAATGTCCTTTGTTTTATGTCATTTAAAAAGATCATTTGGACAGGAATAAGGCATGCTCTAAACAAAGCTTCCTTACGCTGAAATTGCAAATCTTATGTTCCACATACACTTTTTACATCAATAGTGTTCTTCCAGTATTCGTATCCTTCAACTACAAGTCGGGAAACAAAGGAATCTGAATAAATCAATTCAGTGTCTGTTAGCAAAAGTTTCCTAATTTTGGAATGTGATAACTTGAAGTAGTATGACTCTGCCTTCCTAGTGTCATCCCCCCAAAAATATGTGAATTTATCTGAATAATGTTTTGGGCTCCCCACAGGTAGAGTTGAGCAGTGCTCCCACTGTGTAGAGTTAAATACCTATCTGTGTCTAGTTGCTGGGGACACGTAATAATGTCCCCAATTATTGTAACAGAACATTTTCCCATAATTCTTTGTGCTGGTCAACACATCATCACTTTCAAGTACAGTATAATCCTTTAACTCAGTAAGCATGGAATCAACAGTTTGAATATCCCAGTCATCAGAAACAACACCAGATGTAATTACATTTGTCATTGAGATTTTAAAGACATATGGGGGGCCATTACAACCCCGCGGATGGCGGAGAACCGGCGGTAAGACCGCCAATAGGCTGGCGGTCTTACCTTGGTGTATTATGACCATGGCGGTTACCGCCATGGTCATCCGCCGGTTCTCAGTCCCGCCCGCAAGGGCGGAGACGACCGCCGGGCTGGAGACCTGGGTCTCCTGCCCGGCGGCCGTCAGTATACCGCCGGCGGTATTTGGACCTGGCTTACCGCCGTGGATTTCCAGCGGTTTGAACTGCCATGAAATCCATGGCGGTAAGCACTATCAGTGCCAGGCAATTCCTTCCCTGACACTGATAGGGGTCTCTACCACCCCCCAACCCCACCCCAACCCCCTCCCCTACCCCTCCACCACCTCTGCCACCCCCCAAAGGTGTCAGGGCCCCCCTCCCCACCCCGACCCCCAACATAACATTACTCACACACACCCGACACGCATGCTGGCACCACCAACACACACACGCACACACCCTGACATACATGCCCACATCCACACACACAGTCAGACACGCACACCCACATTCAAACATACACGCACACATCCATACAGACATACCCACAGACATACACGCACTCATTCCCGTACACACAACACCCCGCGAGCATACACGCACTCACACACCGCCTCTACATATACACACACGCACACCCCCATGCACGCACACAACACCCAACACTCCCCCACCCCCCTCCCCTAACGGATGATCTATTTACCTGGTCTGTCAATCCTCCGGGAGGGGACGGGATCCATGGGGGCTGCTCCGCCGACACCACACCGTCAACAGAACACCGCCACGCCGAATCACAGGATGTGATTCGGTGGGTGGTGTTCTGTTGGCGTGGCGGTGGAGGTGAAGCAACCTCCACTTCCCCGCCGCCCGCAAGTATGGCTGTTGGCGGCTCTCCGTCGAAATAACGACCGGGAGCCGCCAACAGTCATAATACGCCGAGCGGCAAACCGCCTGCACAGGCGGTCTTCCGCAAGGCGGTCCCTCTGTGGTCTTGCAAAAAGACCGCCGAGGTCATAATGACCCCCATGGAATTTGAATGACCTCAGTAGGCCCGTATATATCAAATTAAACTTTATCATCAACAATCCCATCTGGAATTGGTACTCCTGAAATGTTCAAAAGGGACAAGTCTCTTCGGACCTTATGTGAGGAAAGATATGGCGTTTCAACTTCATCTACCTGCTAGAAAGAGGAGCCTTCAGGAAGATAATGACCATTTATAAAGAGAAAGAAAACAGTCACAAAACCATTCCAAAAGGTAAGCAATGTCAGAGATATCCACAGATAATTCCATGGATAAATTAAATTGTAATTTTTAACCCATATGTACAACCTATGTGTCTTTGAAACAGTTTCAATTGTAGGTGCAGATGAAGTTGAAGAAAAGTCATCAAGGTTGATGAAGTAACCAGAAGCAGTCTCTGCAAACACAGGAGCCGGTGCATTACTAGTGGATGGATCAACTTCGCATGGAGGTTCATAGTAGACAATGTCCTAAGTGGGTGTTGTGTTGGAGTAGAATGAAGCCACATCTTCGACAGGGCTTGTCAGTGAGGTGGTGAAAGGAATTAGCAGGAGAAAAATTTCAACCCTCCTCATACTCGAGGAGGCATCCGTAGCATTGTTGTACATGCTGGTGTAGTCAGAAGAGTTGTTGTTTCTTCTTTAAAGAGGTATATCCTTTTGAGTAGTGAGAGGAGACCAGGAACTACCCAAAGGACCTCTGGGTCTACTGTGCAGGATCAGCTACACGGTGAAGCTTAATGTTGTTGATGGAGACAAATCTGTTTCCTTGAGAGCCTGACAGCGGTGGTAAGATGATTGTTCTGGTCCTAGGAAATTGGCCCCCAATAAAGCACATTCGCCCGGAGGGGTACACCTTCCCAAAATACCATAAAGTTAGATGCCACGAGGTTAGGAACACACAGTCCATCAGAACACAGCACACACACCACACTCAGTGCTCATGCGCTCCCCATGCCGAACAACTGGACATGTTATCTACTTGCCCACTGTATGTCCATACAAGGTCAAGACCCACCTGCACACTTTATCAGATGGTCAGATTTATGGCCTGGTGACTAGGTCCGGAATCCTGGTTTCAAAGAATGTAATCTATCATTTTATTGCACCTGAAGACAATATATAAAAAGATGCTCAAAACTCTGTAACATTGAGAGGCAGTCATCAGACCCCGACTTTATTCTGTGCTCTCCTAGCCATTGCATTTAATTAAATAGACCGTTCCTGCTTTGGCAAACACCTCTTGTCTTCCATTAATTTAAGATAAATTCACATTTTGGCAGGCCAGCCAGGAGAGATTGGTCCTCTGAGCCAATACTGCAGTCAAAGGAAGGAGACCGCAGTCATACAGATTCACATCTGTGCATCAAAGAGAAATGAGCAGACACTGCAATTGATTGAAAGTTCCGCTGAATCCGCGGGGTGGAGGTCCATCCTGAGGCTGCCATCAGTGGGCAATAGCCTACAACTGATCCTTAGTCCCAGCATTTGGTGCATGGCAAATTAGGGCTCCGCTTGGACTGCTGAGCGAGACACAGAGGGAACGCTTGATGCTGGGAGTGATATAGGGTTCTGCTTGGACCACTGGGTGAGACGGAGATGGTACACCTGACTCGGGGTATGATATAGGGCTCCGCTAGGACCTTTGGGTGAGACACAGATGGTAGGCATGAACTTGGGTGTGATATAGGGACCTGCTTGGGCCGCTGGGCGAGACACAGATGGTATGCATGACCCTGGGTGTAATATAGGGTTACACTTCAACTGCTGGGTGAGACACAGGTGTTCTCTTGATCCTTGAGTGTGACATAGGGATGAAGCCTGAAAGGTCGGACCGCTGAGTGTGACGCAGATGGTATGTATAGACTCTGGCTGTGATATAGAGCCAATACCTCAATCGTATTTTTTAGTCTAAAGGGGTTTCTCAGCACTACCGGTCTCTTAAACACTAGTGGTGTCTGACAGAAGTGAGAGCTGTTATTCGCTTGGACCGCTGGGCATGACACAATTCGCATGCTAAGCCAATGGGTGTGAAACAGTGTGCAATTCGAACATTAGGGAAAATTTGGACCTTGGAAATTTGGTGCAGCTTGTAATTGGCCAAGGAGGGCCTGTAGTTGTCGTGTTGTTCCTTCTTCACCACGTATATTGTTGCTGTCTTTGTCCCAAGCTGATATTGACAGACTTTTGACTCACTTGCTCCCATGTATTGTGCAGAGCCTCCCCACGGTTTCAGGTAGCATGGGCTAGGAGCAGGCTTTGGCCAAAGTCATCATATTTCATCTGTCATTTTTTTCTTCCCTTATCTCTTCATTTCACTAATAGTTTTCAATTGATGCATTTTTGGTTGCTGATAACCTGTATTTCATGTTGAATACTATGGTGGTCATTACAACCCTGGCGGACGGTGTTAAAGTGGCGGTAAGACCGCCAACAGGCCGACGGTAAACAAATTGGAATTACGACCGTGGCGGAAACCGCCAACAAAGACAGCCACTTTAACACTCCGACCGCCATGGTGGTACAGACAAACAGCTTGGCGGTCACTGCCAACAGACAGGAAGAAGTCAATGTACCGCCCACAGTATCACAACCTACCAATCCGCCACCTTTTCCGGGGCGGATTCACCGCGGCCAAAAACACGGCGGAAACAGGACTTCGAAGGGAAAACACTCACCTCTACACACCCCAAAAGGAATCCGGACGCCATGGAACCAGAGCTGCACATTTTTCCAGCCCTCACCTTCTTGCTCCTCTACCAGGAGCACGAACGCCGGCGGCGAAGACAAAGGTGAGTACTGCACCTACGACACAGGGGAGGCGGGAGGGAAAAAACAGGGACACACACACGCAACACCCCCACCCTCACCCACTACAACACACACACAAATAGATATTTCTACATTATAGTTACACCCCACAACCCCCCGGAAGAATGCAAAGACAAAAGGAAATGAGTGTAACCATTGTAATATATTAAAATCAAGTATACAAAAATATATATGTACACCATAAACAAAATATACACCAACCTTAGTAGTCCAGGTAGTGCTCCAATGAAGTTTGTGGAACACTGGGCCCACACGGTATGGGCAAGGCCCACACAACATCCCGACCATAATGGAGAGAACACTGCAGGGGCATCAGAGAGCAAGAAAACAGGCACCTCAGGGGGAGGGAAACGGGGGGCACCTCAGCCAGTTGAGTGCACAATGCCAAATCCACAGTCTCTCAAGTCTCTACAGTGGGTGGCTTGCCCACTGCTGCATCCTGGGGAGTGCAAAGCCACAGTCTCTCAAGTCTCTACAGTGGGTGGGTTGTCCACTGTTCCATCCTGGGGAGTGCAAAGCCACAGTCTCTCAAGTCTCTACAGTGGGTGGGATGCCCACTGTTCCATCCTGGGGAGTGCAAAGCCACAGTCTATCAAGTCTATGGGTTGCTCACTGTTCCATCTTGGGGAGTGCAAAGCCACAGTCTCTCAAGTCTCTACAGTGGGTGGGTTGCCCACTGCTGCATCCTGGGGAGTGCAAAGCCACAGTCTCTCAAGTGGATAACAGTCTCCACTGGTTCTGGAGGGGGCTTAGTGCCCAGAGTGCCTCATCCTGCTAAGGACAGAGGTAGTGGATGTGATACTCCACTGGTTCTGGAGGGGGCCTGGTGCCCAGAGTGCTTCATTCTGCTAAGGACAGAGGTAGTGGCTGTGATACTCCACTGGTTCTGGAGGGGGCCTGGTGCCCAGAGTGCTTCATCCTGCTCGTAACTGACTCAGTAGTGTCAGTGCCCTTGGCGCTCATGGGCCAACGGTGCTTGTGGCGGCGGTGCCCTGTTCAGCGGTGCTTGGAGCGGCGGTGCCCAGTTCAGCTGTGCTTGGAGCGGCGGTGCCCTATTCAGCGGTGCTTGAGGCGGCGGTGCCTTGTTCAGCGGTGCTTGGAGCGCCGCCGCCCTGTTCAGCGGTGCTTGAGGCGGCGGTGCCCTGTTCAGCGGTGCTTGAGGCAGCAGCCTCCTTTGCAGCGACTCAGCTGCTGGCGGTCCTCTCTGTCCCAGCGGGGCGTGTGCTGGCGGTCCTCTCTAGCCCAGCGGGGCTTGTGCTGGTGGTCCTCTCTGGCCCAGCGGGGATGATGGCTGTGGCCTCCTGGGCAGCGGGGATGATGGCGGTGGCCTCCTGGGCAGCGGGGATGATGGCGGTGGCCTCCTGGTCAGCGGGGATGATGGCTGTCTCCTCTGCCATGCTGCTCTTCCCAGACTTGCCGGGTTTCTTGTGGCCCTTCCCCACCTTTGAAGTTGTCGCAGCTGACTCCACACTCCCACCGGGACCCCTGGGAGCGGCTTTGGTGGCTGGAGTCTTCCCCCTCTCCCGCCGGGCACTAGCCAACTTCTGATGCTTGACAGGTGGGGGACTGTGCGTGCTGTGGCTCCGTGCCACACTGGCTGCCCTGGTGGCCGGTGCACTCCAGATTCCGGTGACTACAGGCACCACTGGTCCCGGAGATGTTGTGGCTGAGGTGCTAGGTTGGGACCTGGAGAGTCGGGAACTAGGAGAAGGACGGGGTAGGGGAGGTGTGGGAAAGAGGTCAAGGTTGGACAGGAAAAGTTTTTTGGAGACACTGGGACGGGTAGCTGGAGGGGGTTTGGGAGTGGAGGAAGAGGTTGTGGTTGTAGGAGGTGTTCGTTTGGTGACTTTGGGTGAAGGTGCATGCTCTGGAGGCTGTTGTGAGGTGGATGGGTGTTGGGTGGGTGTGTGCCTGCGTTTGTGTATCTTGGGAGGTGGTGTCACAGACACACTGGGAGAGGACACAGGGGACGTGTGGATGGTAGTGGGGTGGTGACTGCATGTAAGCGGGGTGTGGTGGTGTGTGTGCTGGTGATGGCAGTAGTGGCTGTAGATGTAGTGCATGCAGGTGTAAGTGTAGACAAGACTGGGAGGGAGGAGGGAGACAAGGAGGAGGGGGACACAGTGGAGGCAGTGGATGTTGGTGTGTCTGCATGTGTGTGATGCTTGAGTGAGTGCCTGTGGGATGTGTGGTGCTTATGTCTGCCTGAGCTTCCCTTGTGTGTTGAGGTGTGTGCATGCTGGCCTGAAGTTGTGCTTGGGATAGGCTGGGGTAAAGGGGATTGGGTCTGGGTGGAGGAAGTTGGAGGGGGGAGGCTAGAGATGGGGACAATGGCTGCCCTCAGTGCTGAGGCCAGAGTCTGAAAAGCTCGCTGAAGGGCCGCCTGACCAGAATGAATGCCCTCCAGGAATGCATTTGTTTGTTGCAACTGCCTTTCTACACCCTGTATGGCATTAAAAATGGTAGACTGCCAAACAGTGAGGGACCTGAGGAGGTCAATGGCCTCCTCACTGAGGGCAGCAGGGGTGACTGGGGCAGGGCCTGAGGTGCCTGGGCCGAAAGTGATGCCCACCCTCCTGGATGAGGGGGAACGGGGCAAAGGCTGAGGGGCTGCTGGGAGGGCGGTGCTGCTAGGGGGGTGGCGGCTGTACCTGTACATGCGGGTGCACAGATGTTGCCGCCACCACAAGGGAGCTCCCATCAGAGGACGAGTCTGTGTCTCTGGTGTCAGCTCCTGTCCCTGTGATGGAACTCCCCTTGCCCTCCGTCCCACTGGTGAACTCCGAGTCCGTAGTTTTGCCTTCCATGGACATGTGGGATGGAGCTTCCTCGTGCTCCGGTGCCACTGTTCCTCCGCCTGATGCTAATGCACACAAGAATAGGGAGACCACAAAAAGGGGGGGGACAACAGAAGAAAGACATGTTGAGTTCATGCATTACCGCTACCGTTGGCGGACACGACAGACACAGAAGCCCCATGCACTACGCCGAGCTCTTGGGCTCCACTGTGCACTGGGACATGGCCTACTAGGCTATGGACGACATCTGCCCATATGGATGACACAGGGGCATGACTAGCTGTACTTGGCATTCTACAGAGGTGGGGTGGGGTGCCACATGGCCTGCCTTACGGAGTGACCTTGCCTACTAAACTCGCCCTGGCCTAGGAAACCCACAGCCCAACCCCTCCAACCAGACACCTCCACTGCACGCTATATCAGCAGGATGAGAGTGTCCTCACCCCCTAGTGGCTGCTGTGATGCCCTCCAGCACCCATACAACTCTGGGTACGCCTCCGCCAGGATCCTGAACATCAGGGGGGTCATGGTGCGACGGGCACCACTCCCACGTTGGGAGGCCATCCCCAGCTGAGCCTCCGCCGTCTTCTTGCTTCAGCGGCGAATGTACTCCCATCTTTTCCGGCAGTGGGTGCTCTGTCTGTGGTAGACCCCCAGGGTCCGGACGTCCTTGGTGATGGCACGCCAAATATCTTTTTTCTGGTGGGCGCTGACCTACATGATTTGTACAGGGGGAAGAGAAACTTATTACTAACTGCACCGTCACAGTCATTGGCCCCCATCCCTGCCCTTGTCATGTGGCACATGCATTCATCGTCGTTTAATGCACGCCTCATTCTCCCCCCCCCATCTTTCATCCACCCCTCTCCACACATGCATAGCCCATACAGCATGCTCCCAGTGTACTTACCTGTTTGTCTGAAGGACCGTAGAGTAGCGTGTACTGGGGGAGGACCCCATCCACGAGTTTCTCCAACTCCTCCGATGTGAAGGCAGTGGCCCTTTCCCCAGACACTTGAGCCATTGTCTCTTCCAGACCGAGGTCACAGCAGCACTTGCAGTGTAGGTCCTCTCCTGTCGAAGATCAGGTATCGAGTGATTGAACAGATAGAAAATGGCGGTAACGTCCGCGGTGGTGCGTACCATCACCACCGGCACACATTGTCATTGGCTCCTGGGACCCATAGGGTCCAATGTTAATCGATGCAGCATTGCGCCGCGGTCTTTGAACGCCTGCCACAACGGTGTACAATGCCAGCGCAGTTACCTCACATCCCATTGTCCCACTTTAGAGGTCAGGCAGCCGCCATTTCAGGGGCCCACATGGCTTTATTCGTAACTGTGTCACACATACCTAGGCCTATACTCTACACACATACAGGCCACTTTTCGGATTATGATTCGAGTTCTGTGTAAACTGTGGGTACGTACCTCTGAGTTGGTTGACTCTGTGCTCGCTATTGTCCTTCATAGGCACTGTCCACTGGGACATGTGAGGAGATGGCGGCATCCTCCGGTGTACAGTCCGCTGGTGGACCTATCGACAATGGAGGAAAGACATGTGATCATCACATACAGGCTTGACCGTGCCACAATCCATGAACTGTGTACCCACCTGGAGCCAGACCTGATGTCAGCTATCCGCCATCCCACAGGAATCCCCCCTTAAGTGCAGGTGCTGTCAGTGCTCCATTTCCTGGCAAGTGGGTCATTTCAAACAACAGTGGCCATAGCATCAGGGATGTCCCAGCCTATGTTTTCCAACGTGTTGTCCAGAGTGTTGTCTGCCCTGCTGAAACACATGCGGAGCTACATCGTTTTCCCTCAGGTGGAGGATTTGCCTACAGTGAAAGGTGACTTCTATGCCCTGGGACATATCCCCAACATCATAGGTGCCATTGATGGGACACATCTGGCTTTGGTCCCCCCGCAGGAGTGAACAGGTGTACAGAAACCGGAAGAGTTATCATTCCATGAATGTGCAGATGGTATGTTTGACCGACCAGTACATCTCCCATGTGAATGACAAGTTCCCTGGCTCAGTGCATGATGCCTACATCCTGCGGAATAGCAGCATCCCTTATGTGATGGTTCAACTCCAGAGACACCGTGTGTGGCTATTAGGTGAGCACCAGGAAGCAAGTCAGTGGGAATGGTTGTCTGGGTCTGGGGATATCCCTATAGGTTAGTGTGTGTCTAACAGTTGTCCCTCGCCATTTGCAGGTGACTCTGGTTACCTCAACCTGTTAAGGCTATTGACCCCAGAGGAATCCCAGGACAAGGGCAGAGGAACGCTACAATGAGGCCCATGGGCGAACACGGCGGATAATCGATCAGACCTTCGGCCTCCTGAAGGCCAGGTTTCGGTGCATCCATATGACAGGTGGGTCCCTATACTACTCACCAAAGAAGGTGTGCCAGATCATCATGGCCTGCTGTATGCTTCACAACTTAGCTTTGCGATGACAGGTGCTTTTCTGCAGGTTGATGGTCCAGATGGCGGTGTTGTTGCAGCTATGGATCTTGTGGACAGTGAAGACGAGGAAGCAGAAGAAGAGGACAATGGACAACAGGGACTCGGTGATCCTACAATATTTCCAGTGAGACACAGGTAAGAATACATACCTGCCTACTACATGTACTTTAACATTACTACCTCTCTACTGTCTGTCGTTTTCACCCAGTGCAAGGTCACTGAGTTGTCACTTTCCTTACGATTTCACAGATGTGGGTCCCACTGTGTGACATCTGCTTCGATTCCTCATGGACTAGAGCTGTGTGACATAGGTATGTTGACATTACAATTGTAAGAGCTTTTTGCCACAGTAATTGATAATACACTAATTCGAAATCACAGATTGATTCCAGATTGTTTTGTCCTTCAAGGGTGTTCATTTAAGTGCTCAATATTGGAGGGGGTTGCAAAATGGGGAGGGGTGATGGCGGAGGTATGTCCATGGCAGAGTCCAGTCCTTTGGTCTCACAGGTGCATTGCCCAAATGGGCATAGGAAGTGGAGCTAGGGCAGTTTGAGGATGGACAGGGTGACAAAGTGGGACAAAAAGATGACATTCAGGGTGGTCTAATTTCTTGGCGGGGTCTTGGAATCGTTCTCTGTCTTTGTCCTTGATCTCAGGGACTGTTTGTGGGGTGGTTCTCCCTCTGCAGAAGGTGGGGTGCTGATGTGGTGGTCCTGTTGCGGTGCCTCCTGTCCACTAGCGCCGGCGGAGGTGGTGGGCAGTTCATCGTCCAGGCTAGTGTCAGGGCCCCCTTGTTGTTCCACAGTGTCGCTCCTGGTGTTGAGTACTTCCTTCAGCTACCCTACGATGGTGCACAGGGTGGAATTGATGTCTCTGAGTTCCTCCCTGAAGCCCAGATACTGTTCCTCTTGCAGCCGCTGGGTCTCCTGAAACTTGGCCAGTACTGTTGCCATCGTCTCCTGGGAGTGGTGGTAGGCTTCCATGATGTTGGAGAGGGCCTCGTGGAGAGTGGGTTCCCTTGGCCTGTCTTCCCCCTGTCGCACAGCAGCCCTCCCAGTTCTCCTGTGTTTCTGGGCCTCTGTCCCCTGAACGGTATGTGCCCACTGCCACTGCCCCCAGGTACCTGTTGTTGTTGGGGTGGTGGGTTAGCCTTGGTTCCCTGTAGTGGTGGACACTGGGGACAGAGGTATGGGCCCGCTGGGTGGGTGCTGTGCTGGTGTTTCCAGAGGGGGGAAGCTCTGTAGTGGCCTGTGACTGTGTGATGGGAACCGACTGTCCCGAGTTTTCCGATGGGCCGGGCTGGTCATCTAGATCCAGTTGGACAGAGCTGCTGTCATCAATGTGGGCCTCTTCTGTTGGTGGTGTGGACATGTCTGGACCCTCCTGTGCGGTGATGTTGGGTAGGGGTCCTGCAGGGGTGTAAAAGCATGATTATTGCATCTGTGTGTGCCATGGTGTGCAATGGGTGGTTGACCATGTACCCCAGTGCTTGCATTCCTGTGTGAATCCTTGTGTGAGGATGGTTTAGGGGGGTGTATGGGTTTGTGCAGTGGGCATACTTTGGTGTTGGTTGTCCATGCTTTGTTGTTGCATGCAGGGCTTGGTGTTGGGATGTGTGGTTTGTGATATTGGGACATTTGTGAGGAGTTGGAGTGATGGGGGTGAGAGTGAGGGTGGGGGTATGTGATGTCATGCAGGTTGGGTGGGGGATGAAATAGTTAGAAATTTGACTTACCAGACTCCATCCCTCCTGCTACTCCTGCGAGGCCCTCAGGATGCAGAATCGCCAAGACCTGCTCCTCCCATGTTGTTAGTTGTGGGGGAGGAGGTGGGGGTCCGCCGCCAGTCTGCTGAACTGCAAGGTGGTGTCTTGAGACCACGGAACGCACCTTCACCCGTAGGTTATTCCACCTCTTCATGATGTCATCCCTATTTCTTGGGTGGTGTCCCACTGCGTTGACCTTGTCCACTATTCTTCGCCATAGCTCTATCTTCCTAGCAATGGAGGTGTGCTGCACCTGTGATCCAAATAGCTGTGGCTCTACCCGGACGATTTCCTCCACCATGACCCAGAGCTCGTCCTCCGAGAACCTGGGGTGTCTTTGCCATGCCATGGGGTGGTGTAGGTGATGTTTGGGGTTGGGTGTGGGGTGATAAGTGTGCTGATATGTAGTGGTGTGTAGTGTGAGGTGCGTGGAAGTTCTGTGGGTGATGGTGTTGTGTGCCTGTGGATGCTAGTTTGTTGATGGTGGTGTCTCTCTCTGGCCTTCTCTCAGTGATTCTGGTCGTAGGGGTTTGTGGGTGATGTGGGTGTGTGTTTTATATAGTATTGGGTATGTGAGAGTGGTGTGTGTATGTGTATCAGGTGTGTGTATTTCGATTTGTCCAATGTTGATGTGTTTTGTAAATGTGTGTGTATTTTGAGCGCACCGGTGTGTACCGCCAATGGAATACCGCGGTTGAAAGACCGTTGCGTGGATTCGTGGGTCGTGATAGTGTGGGCATATTTCTGTTGGCGTGACGGTGGAGGTTTTGTTTTCGCCAGTTTATCACTGACCTTTGGTGCGGCGGACTTGTGTGGGTGTCTGAATTTTGGCGGATTCCGTGCTGTGGGTCATAATAGCTGTGGTGGATTTCTGCGGGCGCAGCGGTGTGTTGGCGGTGTTCTACCGCCAATGTTGTAATGACTGCCTATGTCTTGTTAAGTGTTTTTATGTGCATATAAGGAAGTCACTATCTTTCTCTCACAAAGAGAGCGTGGCTGCTAATTCGCTGCTAAAACATTTTACAATGTTTAAGGTAACCTTTGCACTTTGTTATAGGTTGTGATTCTTCATATGCATTGTTTTATGTATTGTGAAAGTCTATTTGATGCATATCTGTCTAAAGTGGAGCTCACAGATATTAGTTATTTCTAGCATAATCCCGTGTATATTTTTACCACGATTGAAATAGGATATAGGACCATATAAAACTCAAAGAAGTTACAACTGTACCAGTTTCCTAAAAAGGTTCCCAACTAATCATGGAGTCACCATTAAGCCACATGCAGACTAGATTCCCCACGCAGGCTAAAAAGCTAGATAAATTCTGCAGTGAATGGCACACACATATAAAGGCACATACATTACCCTAGGCAGAGGGGGCAACCTTCAACAACAACATATCACACAAGTTTGAGAAAAGTGCCTCTTTTGACATGGTTATCCCCACAGTTATTGCCTGGAACATGATGTGGTTTTGAACTGTAACTGCCAAACAGATTCTCATGGCTAGATTGAATTCCCCAAAACTGTACCATGATTGGCAACTTCAGCCACCCTTGTAAGTCCCAAGTAAATGGTACAGCTGCTACCTAGGACCCCCTTAGAGCAGCAGTATCAATTGTGCCACTCTGAGAGCCCTCATCCTAGGTGCTTTGTTCCCTAACACAGCATGCAATATAGATAAGTCACCCTTCAAGCAGGCCTTACAACCCTAAGGCAGGGTGCATTACATTACATATGAGGGCATATGTGCATGAGCAAATATGTCCCTACTGTATCTTCGTCAATTCATTGACATAGCAAGTATATAGAGAAGCCATAGTAAGTGCATGTGCTGGACACTGGTCACTATGAGCACCGACAGCCTGTCGACCAACCACCTAACGTAGTACAAGTCAAAAGTCACAGTGGGGGTCAGTTATGGCAGTCTTCCAATGACAGGCCAAACCACGTCAGTTCGTGGTCACTGCAGCAATACAGGACACTACATTGGATGGACTTTAAAACAACACAGCTGACACACATTGCCACATTCAAAACACCTGGAAAATACACTATAAAACTCACCCCTTGACACGCCACATTCCTTTGCATCTACAATGCAACACACTGCAGCCAGAGGGCATAATAGAAAAAAACATATAATTAAAAATAGGCACCCATTCAATTTTTCTCACATCACATACCAAACCCTTCACACTTCCTTTTCCAGTCACATCCATTAGCACTTCCCAACTTCACAAACTCTCAGTCATCTGCTAATTTAAATCCTTTCCATCGGCACCACCATGTCATCTGGAAAAATCACTGTTTCACTGAAGATGAGTTAAGAGTTATGATGGATGACATCATAAGAGTAGAGCCACAATTATTTGGAGCATAAGTCCAGCACACTACAATGGCCAGTAAAATGGAAATGTGGCAAAGGATAGTCAACAGAGTGAATTCTCAAGGCACTACCCTGCACACAAGGGAAGAGATCAGGAAGAGGTGGAACAATCTCAGGGGGAATGTCCATCCATGGCATTGATGCACCAGCTACAGGTCTAGAAGACTGGCCTCCTCCCTTACAACTCACATCCTGGGAGGACAAGGTCTTAACCATCCTGAGAGCTTGACAGGAATGCCTGGGAGAGTGGAGTCTATCATGTCACAATACTAAATTATCTCTCAAAATGTATTGCCATGCATGCTCTCCGCTCACCTTTGGCCACCTACTCCATCACCCCACTTACCAGCCCAGTGACCATCTGACCATAGACTACTGTCTGCCATCTCACATGTGAACTAGACTTACCTGGGGGAACAATAGCTGTGTACATTGTGTGTAGTACAGGGATTGACAACACTACAATTCCCAGCAGGCACTGTTCTACTATTCCAAAAAACAGAACAGTGTATCATATTCAAAATGACCTTGTTTTGGCAAATCCCTAGTGAGGTGTACCCACCGTAGAAGATGACATTTGTATGGTGTGTGGGTAGTACGGGCACTGAGAGGACTGCTAATGCCAGGAGGCACTGCTATTATCACTCCATTCAGCCACCATAGTGTCCTCTGCTCAAATTACCCTTGTCTCCGAACTCATCATTAAAGTGTATTCACCTGAAAGGTTGATATTTGTATAGTTTGTGGGTAGTACAAGCACTGTCAGGACTGCTAAGGCTGGAAGGCACTGCTACTGTCACTACAAACACCGGAACTGTGGCCCCTTCCCTGAAGACAACAGTATTTAAAAGCTCATAAGTTGTGTACAAATTGAGGTAGTTGGCAGCTGTCAGGTATTGCGAAGCAGTGAGAGTGACAGGACTGCAACTCACAGCAGGCACTGCTCCGCCAAATCAAGACTCCAAAACTGTGCCCTCTCCCAAAATACCCCTGTGTGCCAAATCATCACTGAAGTTTACTTACCTGGGAGGAAAAAATCAGTATAGTGTGTGTAATAAAGGGAGTTACATGGCTGCAACTCACAGGAGGCTCCCTTACTGTCCAAACATCAGCCCAGTGTACACTTGCCAAAATACCTTTCTTAGGGAATCCACACATGTGGACTCATCTGAGGGGATGACATATAACAACTGCATGAAGTACAGGGAGTCACATGACTGCTAAGACCAGGAGGCTCTGTCTCACAAAATTCAAACAGAAGCATGTCCAATATCTAGACTGAACATAGGCTGGGACATCCCAACAGATAGGGCCACTGTATTTTGGAAGGACCCTGTAGCCAGGAAGTGCAAAATTATCACAATTTGTGCAATGGGTGGTATGCTATTTGAATGACTAGTCGCAGGCATCAGATCCGGCTCCAACTGATGACATGGATCCACAATTGATAGCTGATTCAGATTTTAGATCTGGATGATATTGCGTTCTTCTATGGTCTAAAAGACTGGCAGTGGATGATAGGCATGAGGTTGTCTGATCCTTACCCCCCCAGGGTACCTATGTATGACAAGAAATGAGCCTTGCCATTATTCAATGTGTGTCAAAATCAGGGCAGTGGGGCTCTACGGGTGACTAAATGCAAAAACCCAGCACTTTCAAGATAACGTAATTTATGCATTGTGATGATATGCTGTTGCTTAACCTTTTGCATTGCAGAGTTTAATCCTGAAGACTTAGTTCAAGGTGCTTATAAATACTGTTCATTTCCAATGTACTGCTGCAGGCTTTCAGAGTGTGTCAGGGTGTGGTCCCTTTTCAGGGCCTTCTAGAAGCTTTCCCTGCAGCATGCCTGGGTGTGGTTGTGGGCTGGGCCAAGACTCTATATAAGGGAGCCAGACAAGCTCCACGTGCTCACTATTCAGAAGTCCCGGTGCAGAGCAGCAGCAACTTCCTGAGCTCCTGTTCCGAAGGCCTACTTTGATCTTCCAGGCCTTGCCCTTTCACTTTGTCGGTGATTCTAGATCAGGGAGGTAAGACGGAGGTCGGGCTGGCACACCCAATGCCGTTCTCAAAGGTTTTCGAGTTCTTGGGCCTAATTTGCATTATAAAACAATTTTGCTCTTGTGCATGTGAATGTGCGCTTGATGTTTTATGGCATTTACATGCTGACACTCGAATCGTCAAGAAGCGCGATTCTTTACTCGTATACAAATCTTGATATTCATTGTATGCTACCATTTTATGGCATTCACAGGGTGGCATTCGAATCAGCAAGGCGCGCGATTCATTTCTTGTGCTCAATTCATGTTATTCATTGTACGCTACCATTTCATGGCATTCACATGGTGGCATCCGAATCGGCAAGACATGCAATTCATTTCTTGTGCTCAATTCATGTTATTCATTGTACGCTACCATTTCATGGCCTTCACATGGTGGCATCTGAATCGGCAAGATGTGCGATTCATTTCTGGTGCTTAATTCATGTTATTCATTGTACTCTATCATTTCTTGACATTCACATAGTGGCATCCGAATCGGCAAGACGCGCGATTCACTTCTTGTGCTTAATTCATGTTATTCATTGTGCGCTACCATTTCTTGGCATTAACAAGGTAGCATTCGAATCGCAAAACGCGTGATTCATTTCTTGTGCTTAATTCATGATATTCATTGTGTGTTACCATTTCATGGCATTTACGTGGTGACATTTGAATCGGCAGGACGCGCCATTCATTTCTTGTGCTAAACTCATGTTACTCATTGTGTGTTACCATTTCATGGCATTTACGTGGTGACATTTGAATCGGCAGGACGTGCAATTCATTTCTTGTGCTAAACTCCTGTTACTCATTGTGTGCCACCATTTTGTGGCATTCACATGGTGGTATTCGAATCGGCAAGACGCGCGATTCATTTCTTGTGCTTAAATCAGGATGTTCATTGTGCGCTACCACTTCATGGCATTTGCTTGGTGGCCTTCGAATCGGCATTACGCGATATTCATTTCTTGTGTCTAACTCATGTTATTCATTGTGCACAATCATTTCATGGCATTTATAAACCCTTGTGGAAATCCGCAATGTGCGCAATTCATGCTCCTGCATTTTAAGAAAACTAAAGTGTTAGATTTCTAGATGTTATATTGTATGTGCATAATAAGTCCCTTAAGTACAATTCATATGGTGTTATAGAAATCATTCAGATTATTTCCTAGTCCTCATGCAAAAGACTATGCTTGAATTTGAAAGCGTAATTCTAGAAGGTTCTGATGTTTCTAATCCATGTGTAACATTTCATTGAGAGGTTCATTGGAAAATTGTATTAATCTTTCTTGACTCCATCACAAGTATCCAGACATCTTGAGGCCTAGTTATTTTAGTCCATGCTTAAGTTATCCATGTTCCCAGTATGACAATGCTTAGAATCATAGTCTAGTAATGATTAATATGATATAATCTTGATATTGTGTGTTTTAACCTTTTTGCTTCCTACAGGTCTCCTTCCCAGCTGTTCCCTTCCTATTCCCCTTTTCCCCACTTGTACTCTCTTAGACTCTGTGACATTCTAATCAGAGTGTTGGAGCTGTCTTGTGGTGGACGTGTTGGGAACGTGCACAGACCCAGAGGATCTGGTGACTCTGACAATGTGTCCTTTGCAACATAGAGGATGCATGTCAATGTTCAAATTTGACAAAGAATGTATTGAGGGGGGACACGATTCACAGTACACATCACAACTGATAATCACACACCAGTCACATTTAACCCCCTTGCTTTGCCGTACATGTGTACACATCATGTAACTAGTCATCACAAATTGTGAAACAAAACATGGCTCTCGGACTGTGACTTAGGCGGTCATTACAACATTGGCGGTAAAAGCCGCTTACCACCGTGCAGAAGACCGCCAACACACCGCCGCGGCCGCGGAAAACCGCCACAGCTATTATGACCCACAGCACGGAATCCGCCAAAATTCAGACACCCACACAAGTCCGCCACACCAAAGGTCAGTGATAAACTGGCGAAAACAAAACCTCCACCGTCACGCCAACAGAAATATGCCCACACTATCACGACACACGAATCCACGTGGCGGTCTTTCAACAGCGGTATTCCATTGGCGGGACACACCGCCGCGCAAAAAATACACACTCATCTACAAAACATAGCCACATTGGACAATTCCAAATACACACACCTGATACACATACACACACACCACTCCCATACATCCAATACAATATAAAACACACACCCACATCAGCCACAAACCCCTACGACCAACGTTCACGAATGAAGGCCAGAGAGAGATACCACCATCAACAATACTAGCATCCACAGGCACACAACACCATCACCCACAGAACTTCCACGCACCTCACACTACACACCACTACATATCAGCACACTTATCACCCCACACCCAACCCCAAACATCACCTACACCACCCCATGGCATGGCAAAGACACCCCAGGTTCCCGGAGGAGGAGCTCAGGGTCGTGGTGGAGGAAATCATCTGGGTAGAACCACAGCTATTCGGATCACAGGTGCAGCACACCTCAATTGCAAGGAAGATGGAGCTATGGTGAAGAATAGTGGACAGGGTCAACGCCGTGGGACAGCACACAATAAATCGGGAGGAAGAGGTGGAACGACCTACGGGGAAAGGTGCGTTCCGTGGTCTCAAAACACCACCTTGTGGTTCAGCGGACTGGCGGCGGACCCCCACCTCCTCCCCCACAACCAACAACATGGGAGGAGCAGGTCTTGGCGATTCTGCATCCTGTGGGCCTTAACTATTACATCCCCCACCCTACCTGCATGCCAGCACATACCCCCACCCTTACCCTCACCCCATCACTCTAACTCCTCACAAATGTCCCAATATCACAACCCACCCACCCCAACACCAAGCCCTGCATACAACAACAACACATGGACACACATCACTAAAGCATGACCACTGCACATACCTATACACCCCCCTAAACCATCATCACACAAGGTCCCACACAGGAATGCAAGCACTGGGGTACACGGTCACCCACCTCTTGCACACCATGGCACACACAGATGTAATAAACATCCTTTTATACCCCTACAGGACCCCTACCCAACGTCACCATACAGGAGGGTCCAGATATGTCCACTCCACCAACAGAAGAGGCCAACAGTGATGACAGCACCTCTGTCCAACTGGATCTAGATGACCAGCCCAGCCCATCGGGGACCTCGGGACAGTCGGTTCCCCACACCCAGTCACAGGCCACCACAGAGCTACCCCCCACTGGAAACACCAGCACAGCACCCACCCAGTGGGACCATACCTCCGTCCCCAGGACACGTCAATCAGCAGTGTGTCCACCACTACAGGGAACCCAGGCTAACCCACCACCCCAACAACAACAGGGATGTGGGGGCAGTGGTAGTGGTAGTGGTAGTGGGCACACGGTCCAGGGGATGGAGGCCCAGGAACAAAGGGGAACTGGGAGGGCTGCTGTGCGACAGGGGGCGAACAGGCCCAGGGAACCCACTCCCCACGAGGCCCTCTCCTCCATCATGGGAGCCTACCACCACTCCCAGGAGACGATGGCAACGGTACTGGCCAAGTTTCAGGAGACCCAGGGCCTGCAGGAGGAACAGTATATGGGCTTCAGGGAGGAACTCAGAACCATCAATTCCACCCTGGGCACCATCGTAGGGGTGCTGAAGGAAGTACTCAACATCAGGAGGGACACTGTTGCAAAACAAGGGGCCCCTGACACTAGCATGGACGATGAACTGCCCACCACCTCCGCCGGCGCTAGTGGACAGTAGGCACCGCCACAGGACCACCACACCAGCACCCCACCCCCTGCAGAGGGAGAACCACCTCACAAATGGTCCCCGAGATCCAGGAACAAGACAGAGAACGATGCCAAGACCCCCGCCAAGAAATTAGACCACCCTGATTGTCATCCTACTGTCCCACTTTGTCACCCTGTCCATACTTAAACTGGCCCAGCTCCACTTCCTATTCCCATTTGGGAAATGCACCTGTGAGACAAATAGACTGGACTATGCCATGGACATTTCTCCGCCATCACCCCTCACCATTTTACAACCCCCTCCAATATTGAGCACTTAAATAAACACCCTTAAAGCACAAAACAATCTGGAGTCAGTCTGTGATTTCTGAATACTGTATTAGCAATAACTGTTGCAAAAAGCTCTTTCATTTGTAATGTCAACATACCTATGTCACACAGCTCATGAGGAATCAAAGCAGATGACACACTGTGGGACCTAGATCCATGAAATCGTAAGGGAAAGTGACAACTCAGTGACCATACACTGGGTGAAAACGACAGAGAGTAGAGAGGCAGTAGTGTTTAAGTATGTGTAGTAGGCAGCTCTGTATTCTTACCTGTGTTTCACTGGAAGTATTCCTGGATCACTGAGTCCCTGTTGTCCATGTCTTCTTCCTCTGCTTCCTCGTCTTCACTGTCCACAGGCTCCACAGCTGCAACAACACAGCCATCTGGACCATCCTCCTGCAGAAAAGACACCTGTCGTCTCAAAGCCAAGTTGTGAAGCACACAGCAGGCCACGATGATCTGGCACACCTTCTTTGGTGAGTAGAATAGGGATCCACCTGTCATATGGAGGCACGTGAACCTGGCCCTCAGGAGGCCGAAGGTCCGCTCAATCACCCTCCTAGTTCGCCCATGGGCCTCATTGTAGCGTTCCTCTGCCCTTGTCCTGGGATTCCTCACTGGGGTCAGTAGCCATGACAGGTTGGGATAACCAGAGTAACCTGCAAATGTCGAGGGACAACTGTTAGACACACAATAACCTGTAGGGATATCCCCAGACCCAGACAACCATTCCCACTGTCTTGCTTCCAGGTGCTCACCTAATACCCACACACGGTGCCTCTGGAGTTGACCCATCACATAAGGGATGCTGCTATTCCGCAGGATGTAAGCTTCAGGCACTGAGCCAGGGGACATGGCATTCACATGGGAGATGTACTGGTCTGCCAAACATACCATCTGTACATTCATGGAATGATAACTCTTCCGGTTTCTGTAAACCTGTCAACTCCTGTGGGGGGGTACCAGAGCCACATGTGTCCCCTCATTGGCACCTATGATGTTGGGGATAGGTCCCAGGGCATAGAAGTCACCTTTCACTGTAGGCAAATCCTCCACCTGAGGGAAAAAGATGTAGCTCCACATGTGTTTCAGCAGGGCAGACAACACTCTGGACAACACGTTGGAAGACATAGGCTGGGACATCCCTGATGCTATGGCCACTGTTGTTTGAAATGACCCACTTACAAGGAAATGGAGCACTGACAGCACCTGCACTTGAGGGGGGAATTCCTATGGGATGGCGGATAACTGACATCAGGTCTGGCTCCAACTGGGTACACAGTTCCTGGATTTTGGCACGGTCAAGCCTGCATGTGATTATCACATGTCTTTCCTCCATTGTCGACAGGTCCACCAATGGTCGGTACACCGGAGGATGACGCCATCTCCTCACATGTCCCAGCGGACGGTGCCTATGAAGGACAACAGCGAGCACAGAGTCAAACAAGTCAGAGGTACATACCCACAGCGTACACAGAACACCATTCATAATTTAAAAAGTGGCCTGTATGTGTGTTGAGTCTAAGCCTAGGTATGTGTGACGCAGTTGAAAATGTAGCCATGTGGCCCCTGAAATGGCGGCTGCCTGACCTGTAAAGTGGGACAATGGGATGTGAGGTAACTGCGCTGGCGTTGTACACCGTCGCGGTCGAAGACCGTGGCGCAATGCTGCATTGGTTAACATTGGACCCTATGGGTCCCAGGAGCCAATGACGATGTACGCCGGTGGTGACGGTACGCACCACCGCGAACGTGACCGCCATTTTCTATCTGTTCAATCACTCGATACCTGATCTTCGACAGGAGAGGACCTACACTGCAAGTGCTGCTGTGACCTCGGTCTGGAAGAGACAATGGCTCGAGTCTCTGAAGAAAGGGCCCCTGCCTTCACATCAGAGGAGTTGGAGAAACTCGAGGATGGGGTCCTCGCCCAGTACACGCTACTCTATGGTCCTCCAGACAAACAGGTAAGTACACTGGGAGCATGCTGTATGGGCTATGCCTGTGTGGAGAGGGGTGGATGAAAGATGGGGGGGGGAGAATGAGGCGTGCATGAAACGACATGTGCCACATGACAAGGGCAGGGATGGGGGCCAATGACTGTGACGGTGCAGTTAGTAATAAGTTTCTCTTCCCCCTGTACAAATCATGTAGGTCAGTGCCCACCAGAAAAAATATATTTGGCGTGTCATCACCAAGGACGTCCGGACCCTGGGGGTCTACCACAGACGGAGCACCCACTGCCGGAAAAGATGGGAGTACATTCGCCGCTGAAGCAAGAAGACTGCGGAGGCTCAGCTGGGGATGACCTCCCAACGTGGGAGTGGTACCCGTCGCACCATGAACCCCCTGATGTTCAGGATCCTGGCGGAGGCGTACCCAGCGTTGTATGGGTGCTGGAGGGCATCACAGCAGCCACTAGGGGGTGAGGACACTCTCATCCTGCTGATATAGCGTGCAGTGGAGGTGTCTGGGTGGAGGAGGTGGGCTGTGGGTTTCCTAGGCCAGGGCGAGTTTAGTAGACAAGGTCACTCCGTAAGCCAGGCCATGTGGCACCCCACCCCACCCCACCTCTGTAGAGTGTCAAGTACAGCTAGTCGTGCCCCTGTGTAATCCATATGGGCAGATGTCGTCCATAGCCTAGTAGGCCATGTCCCAGGGATTGCACAGTGGAGCCCAAGAGCTTGGCGTAGTGCATGGGGCTTCTGTGTCTGTCGTGTCCGCCAACGGTAGAGGTAATGCATGCACTCAACATGACTTTCTTCTGTCCCCCCCCCCCTTTTTGTGGTCTCCCTATTCTTGTGTGCATTAGCATCATCAGGCAGAGGAACAGTGGCACCAGAGCACGAGGAAGCTCCATCCCACATGTCCATGGAAGGCAAAACTACGGACTTGGAGTTCACCAGTGGGACGGAGGGCAAGGGGAGTTCCACTGGTGGGGATAGGAGCTGACACCAGAGACACGGACTCGGACTCTGATGGGAGCTCCCTTGTGGTGGCGGCAACATCTGTGCACCCGCATCTACAGGTACAGCCGCCACCCCCCCTAGCAGCACCGCCCTCCCAACAGCCCCTCAGCCTTTGCCCCGTTCCCGCTCACCCAGGAGGGTGGGCATCACCTTCGCCCCAGGCACCTCAGGCCCTGCCCCAGTCACCCCTGCTGCCCTCAGTGAGGAGGCTATTGACCTCCTCAGGTCCCTCACTGTTTGGCAGTCTACCATTTTTAATGCCATCCAGGGTGTAGAAAGGCAGTTGCAACAAACAAATGCATTCCTGGAGGGCATTCATTCTGGTCAGGCGGCCCTTCAGCAAGCTTTTCAGACTCTAGCCTCAGCACTGATGGCAGCCATTGTCCCTGTGTCTAGCCTCCCCCCTCCACCTTCATCCACCCAGACCCAATCCCCTGTACCCCAGCCTATCCAAAGCACACCTACAGGCCAGCATGCAGACACGTCAACACACAAGGGAAGCTCAGGCAAACATAAGCACCACACATCCCACTGGCACTCACGCAAGCATCACACACATGCAGACACACCAACATCCACTGCCTCCACTGTGTTCCCCTCCTCCTCGTCTCCCTCCTCCCTCCCAATCTTGTCTACACTCACACCTGCATGCACTACCTCTGCAGCCACTAATACCATCACCAGCACACCCAACACCCCACCCCGCTCACGTGCAGTCACCACCCTCACTACCATTCACACGTCCCCTGTGTCCTCTCCCAGTGTGTCTGTGACGCCCTCTCCGAAGATACACAAACACAGGCACATACCCACCCAAAAGCCATCCACCTCACGACAGCCTCCAGCGCATGCACCTTCACCCCAAGTCAGCAAACGGACACCTCCTACAACCACAACCACAACCTCTTCCTCCACTCCCAAACCCCCTCCAGCTACCTGTCCCATTGTATCCCAAAAACTTTTCCTACCAGGGCAGCCAGTGTGGCACAGAGCCACAGCACAGACAGTCCCTCACCTGTGAAGCATCAGAAGTTGGTCAGTGCCCGGCAGGAGAGGGGGAAGACTCCAGCCACCAAAGCCACTACCAGGGGTACAGGTGGGAGTGTGGAGTCAGCTGCGACACCTTCCAAGGTGGGGAAGGGGCACAAGAAAGTCAGCAAGTCTGGGAAGAGCAACACGGCGGAGAAGACCGCCATCATCCCCACTGCCCAGTAGGCCACCACCATCATCCCCGCTGCCCAGGAGGCCACCGCCAGCACCAGCCCAGCTGCCCCAGAGGCCACCGCCAGCACCAGCCCCGCTGCCCAGGATGCCACCGCCAGCACCAGCCCAGCAGCCCAGGAGGCCACTGCCAGCACCAGCCCAGCTGGGACAGAGAGGACCGCTAGCACAAGCCCAGTTGCCCCAGAGGCCACCGCCAGCACCAGCCCAGCTGCCCAGGATGCCACCGCCAGCACCAGCCCAGCTGCCCAGGAGGCCACTGCCAGCACCAGCCCAGCTGGGACAGAGAGGACCGCTAGCACAAGCCCAGTTGCCCAGGAGGCCACCGCCAGCACCAGCCCAGCTGGGACAGAGAGGACCGCCAGGACAAGCCCCGCTGGGACAGAGAAGACTACCAGAACAAGCCCCGCTGGGCCATGAAGGACCGCCAGAAAAAGCCCTGCTGGGCCATGAAGGACTGCCAGCACAAGCCCTGCTGGGACAGAGAGGACCGCCAGCACAAGCCCCGCTGGGCCGTGAAGGACCATCAGCAAAAGCCCCGCTGGGCCATGAAGAACCGCCAGCAATAGCTCCGCTTGGACAGAGAGGACTGCCAGCACAAGCCCCGCTGGGCTATAAAGGACCGCCAGCACAAGCCCCGCTGGGCCATGAAGGACCACCAGCAGCTGAGTCACTGCAAAGGAGACGGTCACCTCAAGCACCGCTAAACAGGGCACCGCCGCCTCAAGCACCGCTGAACAGGGCACCGCCGTCTCAAGCACTGCTGAACAGGGCAGCGCACGTCTCAAGCACCGCTGAACAGGGCACCGCCGTCTCAAGCACCGATGGTCCATGAGTGCCAAGGGCACTGACGCTACTGAGTCCGTCACAGGCAGAATGAAGCACTCTGGGCACCATGCCCCCTCCAGAACCAGTGGAGAGATACATCCACTACCTCTGTCCTTAGCAGGATGTAGCACTCTGGGCACCATTCCCCCTCCAGAACCAGTGGAGAGATCCATCCACTACCTCTGTCCTTGGCAGGATGAAGCACTCTGAGCACGATACCCCCTCCAGAACCAGTGGAGAAAGGCATCCACTACCTCTGTCCTTGGCAGGATGAAGCATTCTGGGCACCATGCCCCCTCCAGAACCAGTGGAGAGATCCATCCACTACCTCTGTCCTTAGCAGGATGAAACACTCTGGGCACCATGCCCCCTCCAGAACCAGTGGAGAGATCCATCCACTACCTCTGTCCATAGCAGGATGATGCACTCTGGGCACCATGCCCCCTCCAGAACCAGTGGAGAAAGGCATCCACTACCTCTGTCCTTGGCAGGATGAAGCACTCTGGGCACCATGCCCCCTCCAGAACCAGTGGAGAAAGGCATCCACTACCTCTGTCCTTGGCAGAATGAAGCACTCTGGGCACAAGGCCCCCTCCAGAACCAGTGGAGAAAGGCATCCACTACCTCTGTCCTTGGCAGGATGAAGCACTCTGGGCACAAAGCCCCCTCCAGAACCAGTGGAGACTGTTATCCACTTGAGAGACTGTGGCTTTGCACTCCCCAGGATTGAACAGTGGGCAACCCACCCACTGTAGAGACTGGAGAGACTGTGGCTTTGCACTCCCCAGTCGGCAACCCACCCACTGTAGAGACATGAGAGACTGTGGCTTTGCACTCCCCAGGATTGAACAGTGGGCAAACCACCCACTGTAGAGACATGAGAAACTGTCGCTTTGCACTCCCCAGGATTGAACAGTGGGCAAACCACCCACTGTAGAGACTTGAGAGACGGTGGCTTTGCACTCCCGAAGATTGAACAGTGGGCAACCCACCCACTGTAGAGACTTGAGAGACTGTGGCTTTGCACTCCCCAGGATTAAACAGTGGGCAACCCACCCACTGTAGAGACTTGAGAGACTTTGGTTTTGCACTCCTCAGGATGGAACAGTGGGCAAACCACCCACTGTAGAGACTTGAGAGACTGTGGCTTTGCACTCCCCAGGATTGAACGGTGGGCATGTGTCCCTCTCGTGGATTTGGTGTTGTGCACTCAACCGGCTGAGGTGCCCCCCCTTTCTCTCCCCCTGAGGTGCCTGTTTTCTTGCTCTCTGATGCCCCTTCTGTCTTCACTCTGTCATAGTCGGGGATCTTGTGTGGGCCTCGCCCATACTGTGTGGGCCCAGTGTTCTACAGACTTAATTGGAGCACTACCTGGACTACTATGCTTGGTATATATTTTGTACATGGTGTATATATATATTTTTGCCTACTTGATTTTAATATGTTACAATGGTTACACTAATTTTCTATTGTCTTTGCATTCTTCCGGGGGGGGGTGTTGGGGGTATAACTGTGATGTATCATGCTGTATTAGTGTGTGTGTTGTAGTGGGTGGGAGTGGGGGTGGGGGTGTTGCGTGTGTGTGTGTGTGTGCCTGTTTTTTCCCTCCCTCCTCCCCTGTGTCGTAGATGCAGTACTCACCGTGGTCTTTGCCGCCGGCGTTCGTGCTCCTGGTAGAGGAGCAGGAAGACAATCGCAGGGAGAATTTAGAGTTCCGGGTCCATGGTGTCCTCGTTCCTCGTTGGGTGTGCAGAGGTGAGCATTTTCCCTTCGAAATCCTGTTTCCGCCGTGTTTTTATCCGCGGTGAATCTGCCCCGGAAAAGGTGGCAGATTGGTAGGTTGTGATACTGTGGGCGTTACTTTGTCCTCCGCCTGTCTGTGGCGGTGACCGCCGCGCTGTTTGTTTGTACCGCCATGGTGGTTGGAGTTTTAAAGTGACTGTCTTTGTTGGCGGTATCCGCCACGGTCGTAAGTGCAAAAAAGTTGCCGCCGGCCTGTTGGCGGTCTTACCGCCGCTTTAACACCGACCGCCAGGGTTGTAATGACTACCTTAATGTCCCAAGCATTAAAATTACATTTATTGGGAAGGGGGGCTGTGCAATGGTGTTTGAGTAGTATGAGCTACATGACAGGAAAGGACAAGCAGTTGATGCAAAACCCATCTATTTGACTCTTGACACTGCTGCCAGCAAGACCTCCACTACCTGAGCTACTGTGTACCGCCTCTGGGAGCAACCATGCCACGTCCAGCAGCTGATAGGGCCTCAGCCTTCTCACCAGAGTAGTTGGAAAAGCCGGTGTCTGAGGTCCTACCCCTGTATGACCAGCACTACAGTTCCATACATGTTCTACCTATGTTGATGGGATGATGTCTGCATTGCTTTACATATATGTGCACGGGAAACTGTTAGTGAAATAGCAAATCTACAGTGGGTATCCATTTTATGGAGTGCCACAGACAAGAGTGTGTCACCATAGTTCATAGTTTGACATATACCTTCATGGGTCATAGGCCCTCATTTTAACTTTGGTGGTAAAAACTGCCTACCGCCGCGGAGACGGACGCCAAAAGACTGTTGCCGCGGTTACCAGCTTACCAGCCGTCCGCCATATTATGACCACAGCCGGATTTTCACCACAAGAATGGCGGAAATCTGGCTGTGGCCATGCCGGCGGATGGCAGTAAGGTGGCGCTGCTAACACCAGCAGCACCATGCCAGTAGACCGCCGCCAGCTGTATTATGTTCTTCTGGTGGGCGCTGCTGGTGGTAGCAGTGCTTGTCCAGTCTCCTGCTGGAGGACCCGACAGTGGAGGGGAGTGGGGGTATTGTGTGTGTGTGTCGGGGGTGTGAATGTATGTGTGTGCGTGAATGCTGGTGTGTGTTGAGTGGTGAATGCGTGTGTTGATGTACGGACGTGTGAGTGCGTGTATGTTGAGAAATGTGAATGCGTGTCTGCGTGCATGTTTGGAAGTGTATGCGGATGTGTGTGTGAATGGATGTATGCATGCGTTTAAGCGTGTGGGAATGGGTGTGTGTGCGCATATGTGTGTGAGTGAAGGGAGGCGTGAATGTGGGGGGGTGAGGGGTGTTTGGAGAGGTAGGGGGTTGGGGGGTAACTGGAGAGGAAGGGGGGAGACCCTATCAGTGACAGGGAAGGAATTCCCTGTCACTGATATGGCCTACCGCCATGGATTTTGCGGCGTTAGGAACAACACGAAAACCAAGGCGGTAGGCGGGGTCATAATCCCGCAGGCAGAACAATGGCCACCGCCGAGCTGGATATCTCCAGCACGGTGGCAGTTACCACCGTGGCTGTTAGAGTGGTACATTTGTAGGTTGGCTTCAGCCAACCCACCAAAGTCATAATATGCCGGTAAGTACCGCCAGCCTGTTGGCGGTACTTACCACTACATTATCGCCGACCGCCGGGGTCGTAATGACCCCCATAGTATATAATTTAGCATGTCAAAATGCAGAAGCTATGAGGAAGATGACAGGTAGGCCCAGAGTGTGGAATCACTTTGTGTTTACCTATGCCCTTGATCTGTAATCATGTGGCAAAGTATACAGCACATGTGTAATGTTCAATGATTGTGCCCTGACTGTTGGCATGCATCATGGATGTTGACATAACCTGAGTTTGGGTACAGGCATTCACCAACACACACCGGGATTAGCATGTTCAAGATGTGGTTAGTGATGTTGGTGCTCAGTGGGCCACAGGTTGAAGGCCTTCTATTATGCTTTTAAAGTTCTCTGTCTCTCCAAGATGCAAAGGACAGATGTTTACTACAGAAACACTCAGAGAATGTCATTGTTATGGGTGTCAGATATTAGTGATAACTATCCTGTTTATTGCAAATTAGTTGTTTATTTACTATGGGGACATCTCTATCTGACATATTGAACCTGACGTCAACAGTGTTCCTTTCAATGTCCCATCTGAGGCCTATCTGAGTAACACTGATACTACCTCATTGAATCTATTGTAACAGATGTCATTTGGTGAAGTGTACATTGTTGAAATGTTTCCTGTGTGACATGGTTATTTCCATATCACCTACCCCAGGACATTGAACTTTTGTAAGCCACATAGCAGAATTTCAGGACATCATTTCTAATTGTTGGATCATTATGTACGTGCCAAATAGATGTGTGCATGACCTTGTGTAGGATATGTGGGAATGGAATTCACCATGGTATACTGTGGTTTGCTGTTAGTTAACTGAAGTCTGCTGCATGTGGGATAGCTTTGAGGATGAAAAGAACTCCTAGTTTCTGCATGATTGGTGTGGTTCCAAGACTTCACCTATATAATTTTAGTTGTCTGAGGTCCTGATTTTACTGTGGGCCACTATAGTAAAACCAGATGGCATGCATTCATATGTCATGGCACATGTATGCACCACTTAGATGAGTAGTTGTGCTGGGGCTTACTTGACATAATGGTACTGTTAGTCAATATGAGTTATAGTTCAGATGTTATCATGGACATGTGATGACCATTTTCCTCTTTGACCTTGCAGAATAAGCACAGGCAAGCAAAGGAGATGGTCCGAGCCGAGTGGGGTTACATCTGGAAACAGGACCTCAGGTCAAGAGACAACTGAAATGGAGGGACCCAGTGGCCCAGAGGGTGAGGGGAGTGCCACTAGGGAGACCGGATCTGCATCATCCTCTGATTCCTCCTCTAGTGGCCACTCCCTAGTGGTGGTGGGCCCATCAGGGCATCCATCAGCACCATCTTTGCCCACCACCCCTGTTCTATCACCGCCCTCCCTGTTGCTCCCCACCCAGTTGGCCATGCCCACTCACCCTAAATAGTGGGCATCTCCACAGGCACCTCCACCCCAGCCCCTGTTACTCCTTCTGCCCTCAGTGAGGAGGCTATTGCCCTTCTGAGAACAATCTCTGTGGGCCAGTCTGCCATTGTGAATGCCATTTAGGGTATGGTGACCCAACTTCAACAAACAAAAGCGTTCCTAGAAGGCATTCATGATGTGATAGCTGGCTTCCCGAGTTCTTTTCAGGTACTGGCCTCCACACTGATGGCAGCCAGTCACTCCCCCACCTTCCGCCCCCTTTCCACCTCCACCTCCCTCTTCCCAGTCCAAATCCCCCTAACACTTCCTACCCAAAGACAACAAACAGATCTGCAGACATCCACCTTAACAAACAGAGTGCACACAAACACAAGCACCACAAGACACACTGGCACGTACACAAACAACTTCCACCTACAGACACAACAGCTGTCACAATTTCTATTGACACGCCCACTACCCCCAGCAACACACATGATATTAAGCATACTTACAGATGCTACCACAACAGTCACTGACACAGCCACCACACCCATCCTACCAGCAGACACCACCTCAGAAGACCCGCAGACATCCACCACAAGCACTACACCTGCAGACACCACTACAGATACACATACATTCATCACATCCAGCCAATCCACTGTCACCACCCCAACAGACACACACACACCCACCACTGCATCCCCTAGCACCTCGACCTCCCGTCCCTCCAAGGCACACAAAATCCCACACTCATCCACCCAAAAGACACCCACCACACACAAGCATACCTCGCATAAGCACACACGCACAGCATCCACACCTACACTGCCTACAACCACTCCCTCAACCTCCAAATCCTGACCCCCTTCTGATGACCGTCACTGTGTGTCCAAAAAACTGTTTTTATGTGACCTTGACCTTACGCCAGTTCTCCACCCCAGTACACACCCAAAATGACTCCACCCAGCTCCAAGGCAATCCCTTACACCTCCAAGGCCTCCCTAGCCCCCCTGCAAGCACCCATACCCTTCCCCCTGCCAAGAAGCCAATCCCTCCCAAAAAGAAGGCTTCCCCTCCCAAGAAGACCCCCTCTCCCAAATCCAATCCCCCACGCCCACCCCTGAATAGTCTCTGAGGTGCCTGCCTGCCCCCTTGATGCCCCTTCTTGTGGATGTTCCACAGCAGTTGGGAGCCAATTTTCGGTACAACATTGTGCTATTTTAGGACCATTTTGGACTGGCCAATGGCCTTGGGACTTTAAAAAGTTTCAAAGTTAATAAGCCCAATCAGTTATTTTTTGGGGGGTACACATTTGTCCTACAATTCCTTTAACACCATTATGTTGTTCCTGATTAATTTGTGTTGTGTGCCTGCAGTTGTATGTGTCTGAGCCGGCTTGCCACCCTAAGGTAGGTAGCCCATTAGCTACTACCAGGTGCCTCCCTAATGCCCCCTAAATACACTATTTAGGTGGCATCCCCTGACCAGAATTTTAGATTCCTAATGACCTAAGAAAAGCTGGACCCCTCAGAAGTCAGCAGAAAAGACTAAAGATACCAACTGGCTTGGCCTTAGCCCTAACAGCCTGTCTGCGGACCTCAATGAACCTGCACCAAAAGATGACCTGTCCTGCAGCCCATTGACTTCTAAAGCCCTGGGAGAGTGGCCTTCCTTTGATAAAGACCAAGCTCGCCTGTGCACAGAGGATCGGTCCAAAAGAAACCAACTTTAAACAAGAAGAAGTCTGCCTTAGGAACTGCAAAATTTCCTCTGGGACCACCTCTGCATTCAAAGCTCACGTCCTGAGTCCAAGTGTCCCATTGGTCCTGTGAAGGTTCTTCAGTGCTTTTGAGCAAGAGTCCATTGTAGGGTGACCCCTGCCAGACGCCACAGCGTTCCTGAAGCCTCAATCCAATGCCTCCCCGACCATGACCTTCCCAGTAAACTGTTACTGATGCCAAAAGACACCCCTGCACCCGGAGCTCCAGGGCCTTGGGGAGCTGGACTGTCAATGTCCATATGACCCCTGTCATCTCTACTTACCTGGGCAGCTGTGGGTTGGCTTCACCCGGTCTTCTGGCCAGAGCCTGCAACAAAAAACAAATTTCTTCCTTTGGATAACATTTAGCACCTGAAGCTGTGTTTGCACTCTGCACCCGGCCGCCACTTTGCTGCTGGGGGTGTAAGTTTGGTGCTGCCTTGTAGCCCCTCTTGTACTTCCCTCAACTTCAGGAAATCGACCCCTTACCCCGCTCTACTCACCTGGGAGCAGCGCATCTTTAGTTACCCCATCTTCATTGCTTAATGTTGGGCACCAACGCTGTATTGTCACTCTGCACCCGGCCGCCTCTATGGGTATAAGTTTTGTGCTGTCTTGGGGCCCCCCAATGTTTGCCTTGATACCCAGAGACCAACCTCTGACACCGCTTGAACCCACTTGTGAGCAGTACATTTTCTGCATTGGTTAACATTTGGCAACCTACTCTGAATTTGACCTCTGCACCCGGCCACCCCTGTGCCGCTGTGGGAACGCTCTTGGTGCTGATTGGTACCTTTCCTGATGCTGACCTCAAAATCCCAAGACTAGATCTGTAAGTCATTTACTTACCTGCAAAACTGCATTCTTGTTTTCCTCCCACATGATAACATTGAAGATTCTGAAAAGTACACCATATACTTTTTTAAACTAAAAAGTAGTTTTAATTTAAAAAATGCCTACCTTTTAACGAAGTTCTTGGTCTTAAAAATCATATAAAGATCCATGTTATTTTTGTAAATTGGACTCAAGTTATTCTTTTGAGTATGTCTTCATTTATTGATACTGTGAGTACAACAAATGCTTACCACTACTCCTAGATAAGCCTAACTGCTTGCCCACAGTACCAAAAAATTGAGGATTGGGTTGTCTCATTTTTGCCTTTGGATACCATGGTGGGGTTGCCTGGACTCTCTGCATAGTGTACACCATTTTCATCCAATATATAGAGAGCCAGACTCCTACAATGAGGACACACATTCAGACAAAATGTGCAGGGTGAAAAAAGGCTAAAAGAGAAGCACAGTTAGAGCTATCGATCATCTTTGAGGTGGCCCTGACCTGCAACCACCCAGAATCCGCAAGCAAGGTTTCTGCTCCTCCCCACTATATGCATGTACGGAGGTACTGTGTCTGATGCCTGCCACCCTAGCTTTTCCTGCCCTAGGTTACACCAATCCACTGGTTAGAAGAAAGGTGTGGGTTGAAGAGAGAGAGAGAGTGAGCTCTTGCCTGGGAAGTGCAAAGGAGGAACAGAGCAGCGTATTCTCCCCTTAAGGAGAGCAGAGCTAGGCCAGGGCTCCATGCAAAGAGGAGACTGAAGTAGAACCAGAAGCGAGGCCCCTATCAGAAGCTCAAACCTGACCAAACCATCAGCATAGGAGAAGGGCTGACCAAGAAAGAAGAGATCAAAGCAGCTTAGTCCAAACCCAACTAAGGTATGTGAGAAGCAAAATGGTACCTTTACACATGCACGAGGAGAGCAGCGAAGAAAATGTCCACCACCCCCATGAACGCTTCCAAACGTTCAAGAGTCTGCTCATTGGATCATGTCCCTCCAAGACAGTGAAAGTTGTGTGTCCCTGATCACAGCCCGGTGGCTCGCAGGCCTAAAATATCTTGGATCCAAGGAGAAGGGGGTGCCGGAAGGGGTAGGGACTCTGTAAGTGACCATCACAGCCCCATGCAAGACACACGGCTATGCTCACTTTCACATCTGGCCCTTCGGTCAGATCACATGAGGCCTTCCGCACACCATCCGTGGAAGTAATAGGCCTGATCCTAAGGACACCTCTCCGACCCCTCCAGCACAGGTGTATACCAAACCACAAAAAGAAGCCCAAAACAAAGTTTCTAGAAAAGGGGAGTAGACAAAAACACCAAACTCCATTAGGGAGAATATCATTGCGTTCCACATGCAGGGACTAGAGGCATGTACTTGTGTCCTCGGAGCTCGTTGAAGACATCTGCAACCTTAAATTGCAACATCCCTCTTCCTTCCACATTGTCCCACGCACGTGTAGGTTGACAGGTTGGACCTGCATCAGTGAAACACACATGCACACACACGTTAGAAAAAATAGCAAAGGAATAACCCCACAAAGACTTCCCCATAGAAGCACTCCCCCCTGTCATGCTGAAAGAAGAGGATCAGATGACACTCATTACTCCCTAAAAAAGTGGCCCCAACTGGAGCATCTCTGAAATAAATGCACAGGGTATAAGCAAAGAAGAAAGATGCAGCAATCTTTCTAGATTAAAAGACAATGGGCCTGATTCTAACTTTGGAGGACGGTGTTAAACCGTCCCAAAAGTGGCGGATATACCACCTACCGTATTACGAGTCCATTATATCCTATGGAACTCGTAATACGGTAGGTGGTATATCCGCCACTTTTGGGACGGTTTAACACCGTCCTCCAAAGTTAGAATCAGGCCCAATGTATGTTTTGCTAAGCTAACCTGCAACCCACAGCTTTCACCCAACAGGTCGCAAACAAACCACAAGTGCACCACCTTTTCAGTGGCCCACCACATCCTTAGCAACAACTTCCAGAACTCTGACAGGACCCAAGCGCACAAAACAGAGACTAGGGACTGCATTTTTTTTGACAGTTTTTTATGGATATTTTACTAAACTCTCATACTCAAGCAAGACACCACTGGTACTGCAGCACTTGACAAAAGCAAAGACATCGCGACCACCAGAAGACGGCAGATGTTTCCCCAGATGCCATTCCAAGATCTACAAATTTTCAAAAGTTATGTATTATTATTCCCTTGCATGCCCTTTGTTTGTTGTGGGCATGGACGCATCCATCCATAGCCAGAAATATGCCTAGTCACACGGAGCCTACCTCGACACTATAGTGCTTGTGTAGGGGCCTTTCCCACATCACTTACAATTACATAGAAGCTAATGTTTTTATTCCACATGCACTACACAGTGCACTCTTACACAACACATGGTATCAGTACATAACTGCTGTGGGCGCCCAGACTTCAGCCAGACCGTGATACATTTGTTTGCTGATACCACATGTCGTAGGTGCAGATAGGCTTTATCTATCCCAGGAGGTAGCCCCTGAGAAAGCAAAATGTCTCATCTACTTGTACCTTTGTAGAATCAGGGTCAAGATACAACCCAGTAGGGTAGAACCCCACAGAGTAGTAGTAAACATCACTTGATATGAGAACAATCCCACTGCACTGTATCTTTACACCGAGTCTAGTGACATTCAAACCGAGCTAGACAGGATGCGCAGGCAGGGCTCTGTTGGTTAGGACACCGTTTGGCCCTGAGAATTTCCATAAAAGAGGTTTTTGGAAGTAACAAAATCACCATACCAGTGCACAAACATTTCTGCACCTGCCTCCATCTGTGGTCCCAGGGTGGCCCTTATCGTGTCTGGGGGAGCCCTCTTTACAAACAATTGGACACCAGGCATGCAGTTCCAGTGTAGACCCATTTACCTCATAAATACAAGGAGAAATGAGGGTTACATGCCAGCATAGATACCCCATGCCAAGAAATCTGGGATACTGAAATAGATAGGTACATGTGGTTGAAATGTAAGGGGCAATCCCTAATTGTATGGAAAATTACACTGTCTTCATTATATAACGGAGGCAAAGTGACAACCCCTCTCTGCACAATTGAAAATTGTGGAGCAATACTGCACGTACCAGACATCCACTGGGGCACTTGCATGCTGATGGATTACTACTGGCAGTGTGGAGATTTCACTTGCGATCAGCGCGCCCCCAGACGGCGGGTCCTCTGCTCACTCATGACAGTGCACACCCCAGCCCTAATCATTCCTGGAGAAGACCTGTCTGAGGTGTTCCAACATCCACTACAGAAGAAAACAACTCTGTTATATCAGGCTCCAAACAAAAGAACTGCTGGTTATTTTGGTTGGGCTCAGTACAAGGACATTCCAGAACAATCCAGACTGTTCACTGACACTCAAGTAAGCGTGGGAAGGTTCATACCCTTCTTCTCACCAAAGACAAAGCGAATGCCCGCTGGTTGCAGATAACCATGTGGGAAATGCTAAAGATGATCAAGAGTATTAAGTTCTGCCTAAACGCTATCAAGGAAGAATTAAGAGCCATCTGCCTGATGGTGATCTAACATTGGTATTTGTTGGACTTGATGACCACAATGGAGGGTGGGGTATTCACCAAGATTGGTGCATCCTGTTGCACATTTTACCTAGCAACGACCTAGACAATGGGACACTGGCTTTCACCATCCAAGCACTGCATCATCTACAAGCCGCCAGGAAGAAGGAGGGAGATGCCCCTGAGCAAGAAGACTGGTTGTTTGACTGGTTTTCCTGGCTTCTGCGTGGGTGGTCAGACTGTGCATGTCATTTCTGTCAATTCTCATTTCTGTGCTGTTTTTGTGTTGTTTCTTGAAAATGGGGGTTTCCTGCTGTAAAAATACAGTCCTCAAATTAAGATGACTTCAAGTAGGAAGAGAAATGGTAGCAGAGACAACAGAAATACATCATATCTTGAATAATGTGACTGTCATGAAAATCGAGATGGAAAAAGCAGTTGAAAATTCAACTAGAGGGGAGAATGTTGATATGCATAAAAACAATGTAAATCTATGCTATGATATGTGCCAGCATAACAGCAACCTCGCTTTGCAATCCACTCGACATGACCTCCCCGTCAACCCTGAGTCAGATGTAGGTGGTCAAGCAGGCCCTGCAACACAGGCCTGAAGCAACTGATTGACAGATCAAGGGTGAGGTTACATTTAGGCCACAGACAAATGTGCCAAACAGGAAAGGCCCAGATCGATTCCCCAGATAGGCAGCAACACCACCAAGTTCCTAATAGATTGGCCCTAATAAAGCACATTTGGCCAAAACACCATAAACTTTGATGTTACAAGAGGTTAGGAACACACAGCCAATTAGAACACAGCACATACACCACACTCAATGATCACGCGCTCTCCATGCCGGACATCTGGACATGTTTCCTACTGGCCCACACTATATCCATGCAAGTTCGAAACCCACCTCCACGCTTTATCAGATGGTCAGATTTATGGCTTCGTGACTAGGCTCAGATTCCTTGTTTCAAAGAATGTATTCAATCATTTTATTGCACCTTAAGACAATGTAGAAAAAGATTCTCAGAACTCTGTAACTTTAAAAGACAGTCATTAGACCTCGACCCTGTACTGCGCTCTCCAAGTCGTTACATTTAATTAAACAGACTGTTTCTACTTTTCCAGACACCTCTTGCCTTTCAGCCATTTAAGTAAATTCTCATTCGAGCAAAACTAACACAAAATTGGATGGTCAGTACAAGTGAACAGCATGACTGCACTGATTTTGATGTTGTTGAATGTGGCCAAGACAGGGTCGAGGGTATGTCCTGCAGAGTGTGTGGGTCCAGTGTTGTGTTGTTTCAATCTCTCATTCTCTAGGATCTAGAGGAGTCTGGTAATGTTGGAGTTGCTTTTGTCTTCTAGATGGAAGTTGAAGACTCTTAGCAGGATGCAGTTGTTTTTGTTGATGGGAAAGAGGTGATAAAGTCAGTGAAGTTGTCTGCGAAAGTGGCTCTTGGTCCTCATGCTCTGTGTATGAGAGTAACGCTTAGAGTGTATGTTGCAGATGTCTCTAGCTTGAAGTGCAGGTGCTCCATGTATGAGGTTGTGGCTACTGTAATTGTAGTGCAGTTGAAGGAGTCCTTGAATATAATTGAGATTCCTCCCCTTCTGGTCTGTGTTGGTGGTCTTGATGTGAGACTCTGTAGCCTGCTAAAAATCACAGTGAAAATGCTGGGCGGTCAGACATGTTTCCGTAAGGAAGAGGAGATCTAGCGCATTATGAAGGATGTCCCAGATTTACATGGTATGTTTGCTGAGATGGAGGGTGTTGACGCGCATGCATGATAGCTTGTCTTGCGGTGTGTGCCTGTAGTTAGACGCAGAACATGCAATGTAAGTGGATGGTTGGTGTTGTGTTGCAGGTGAAGTGGGTGCAGCAAATGCTCCTTCTATGTGGCGTGGAGCAGCATGGCCGCAGTGCATGAATGGGTGTCATGGGTTCTGAGATGGGAGGAGCTCTGCTGAGTAATATACTTGCGTGGAAGGACCAAGGTTTGTGGCACAGGATGCAGCCAGGCACAGATGGGTGCAGGCAGGCTTGCTTTTGGTGCACTAGTGGCATGCTTGCTACACGTATCTGCTGCTCATCCGCACTAAGGATCCAATTAAGTAGGCCCTGTGAGGGAGGGAGTGGGCTTGGGAGGTGGGAGACGGAAACATGGAGCACTGTGGGGGACGGAAAACGGAGGTGAGAAAGACTAAAAATGCCCAAAAGGGTGAAAGATGGCACACAAAGCTAAAGGAAGGGTGAACAATTGTGAGAAGAGAGAAAAGAGGCAGAAAAGGCAGCAGAGGGTGAGAAAGTGTGGGAAACAATTAAAAGCCAACAGCAGAGTGGAACGAGCATGAGCATGTAGAAATGCAAACAGAAGTAGAAGTGTGAGAAAATAACAAAAGGCAACAAAACGGTGAGAAAGGGTGTGAGAAAAGAGCAGAAGGCAACAGAAGGGTGAGAAAGAATGGCAAAAGACAGAAGTCCAAAAAATGACAAAACTGCAAACACAGAGAGAGCAAAAGGCGGCACAGGCACAAGAGTGAGCATGTGTGGGAGAGGAAGCGGGAATCTCAAGGCACTGAAAATGGGTCTCTGAGTGCCCTGAACGGTTGGAGTACTGGTCCAGGTAAACCAGGGAAAGGGCCTGATTACCTGCTTAATGGCTGGTCCACGATGCAGCCATCATTAAGTAGGCCCTGGAAGGGGGAGGAGCACAAGGCAGTAGGCAGAACTAGTCTGGAACACGGGAAGGAGCAGAGGTGCAGGAGGAACAGGTAAGGAGTGGAAGAGTAGGGTGTGGGTTCAGGACATGGGAGGAAGAAAACCGAAGCAGGAGAGGGAGCAGAAAAAAACAACAGAGGGTGAAAAAGAGTAAAAAGCCCTAACCAAGGGAAAAATGGCACAGAAAGGCAACAGAAAGGTAAAAAATTTGGAGGAAAATAGCAAAGAAGCACAAAAGGTAGCAGAGGGCAAGAGAGTGTGAGAAAAGGGTGAAAGGCAAAAGAACGGTGAGATAGAGAATGAGAATGAACACAACAGATGGGTGAAAAAAAGTGCAAGAAAACAGAAATGCAAACAGGAGAAAGTGTGAGAAAAAGGAAACAAAATGGTAGGAAAGAGTGTGAGAAAAGAGCAAAAGGCTACAGAAGGATGAGCAAGAAAGGCAAATGGTAGAAGTCAAAGAATGGCACAAGTGCAAAGACAGAGAGAGCAAGAGGCGGCACACACATGAGAGGGACTGTGTACAAAAGAGGAGGTGGGAGTTTCAAGGCACCTAAGCCAGGGCCCTGAGAGCCTTGAACATTTGGATAATTGGTCCAAGTAAGTCAGGGGGCAGGGACCCTTGCACCATACTGGATTCCATACTGTCTCCTGTCATCGTCAACCTTTGCACTGAGCTGCTTAGTGCTATACTTGCAGATAACAGCATCAAGATTCAGCAATATGTTGATGTTGTACAGTTGTACTTGAAAGTCCCTTCTGATTCAAACACTGCTTGCACATTTCAGACCTGGATAACAATTGGCTACCTGAAGTGCAACCTAATTAAGTCAGAATCTGTGTTATTTGCTAACATCAACAAGATACAGTAGAAACCTGGCTCAATGACATGAACCTTGACAGCTTTGAACATTAACTTTCACCGAATGCCAAACCACCTGGATTCACACTTGACACAAACTCACCCTCAAGGAGTTCATTGCCAAAAGTAATCAAAGCCAGCCTGGTTCCTGTTATCTCTTCTAAACTAAGAGAACTTCAGAACTGCGGTTCAAGTCCTTGTAATTTTGTGTTGGTATGGTGATCATGCCCTATTACTCAACCAGTGCTGAAGAAATATGAACACCTTTCCCCCATGCTTCACAGAACTCCATTGACCCAACTTGGGCCAACACCTTCTTCGAAATAAGATGCATAATTTACAAAGCATGAGCATTACATCCCCCCTCCTCTTTTCTTGTCCAACTACTCACCATTTATGGTGAATTTCATCAAACCTGCAGCCAGGGCACCATCAGACTGCAGTCTAAAACTGTAAAAAAAAAACAAGACAGCAGGCCTTTTTCATCAATGCACACAGGATTTGCAAATACATGCAGTAAACATCAAGAACGCTCCCAGTGCTGCTCCAATGTAGGAAAGAATTGAAGAATTATCTTTTGAAAGAAGAATACATCACAGTGCATTAAACATCCACAAACCATCTGCCTCTCCTCTTCCTCACTGAATGTATGCTTGTCTTTGACCATGTCAAGCACTCCACTGTCCTTCGACTTGGTTTGCACTATAGACATGCCATATACATACATGCATATGTACAGAGAGAGACAGAGAGAAAGAGAAAGAGTGTGTATGTATGCATGTGTGTATGTTGTATATGTGTGCCTGTGTGTCTTGATTCATGGTTGTGTTGAGCGAGTCAACAAGTGAACCAATAATTAATTACACACTGATGAGGCAGGTCACAGTGATCTTCTCACAGCTGTTGCTGTTCCATAAAGACGTTTCTGAAGGCGCATAAAATGTTGTTGGCTTTTTGTGGCAAATGGAATGATGTGGATGCCATGGTGACTACCCCTTCATATTCATTATGCTTTTACATGTTTTGTTAAACAAGTAAATAACTTAGGGCGTGATGTAGATCTTGGCAGTAATGGTGCATCTGCTGGTTTTCTGTCAGTCTGAACACCCACCCACCCAATTTAGATGTTGGTGAGACCATAGGCGAAACATCACCTGAGTCCCACCGACTCCACCAAGAATCTCCAGCCACTGCAGCATTGGGAATAGAGGCTGATGGTGGGACTCCGGCCACATTTACCAATGAGCAGATTAGGATGTGCCTTACCACCAAGCCAACTGTGGCAGTCCGATCTCCACACATGAGTTGGTAGATTGGAGTTGAAAGGGTACACAACCTACCCTTTTCCACATTTCTGCTTCCGTTTTGGACTGGATCCAACTAAACATCACCTACTGTGGCTGCTGCCACTGGTCCATGGAGGCCACCGACCATGCTGTTGCCGGACTCGAAGGTAAGAATAGTGCATGCACTGTGTACATTTTGAGGGCATTACACATAAGCCCCGAACCTGTGCAGAAATACACATGCCACAGGTATTTTTTTGAAATACCTCTGACATGCATATGCCTGGAACACATTTGTATCAGTGATAAATGGGGACACATTGTTACAAGCCACATTTCACACACATACTCAAGTGTTATTGTGGTGTCAGTATTAATTGCCAAATTAATACTGGCATCACATTTGTCACCATGTCTATGTGTTCACATTGCAAATGACTGTGTACCTGTGATATTGAGAGTACAGTTGTGTATGTGAGTCAGTACGTGTATGTTTTTGTGGGAATGGATTGGCTGGTCGAAGTGGAAGAAGCTGGAGTAGGTTATGTGGTTGTGATGTCTGATGTCTGTGTGCAACATTCAGGTCTGTGCTGTTGTCGTGTGGTGGTCCTTGTTGTGATGTGTGCAATTGTGCTTTTGTGTGTGCGTGTTAGACGAAACGGTGTGTCATTGGGTTGGTTGTTGTGGTTGTGTAGTATGTGTGTGTGTGTGTGTAATGGTGTGTTTATGTTTTGTCATGGATGTATGTCAATGTGTGTCTTCTGCATGTAGATGTCATATTGTGGTGGAACGGCACACAATAATAGTGTATATGTTGTGTGTTTTGCAGGTGGACACATATGGATAAGGTAGAGTGTGTGTGTGCCCCTTACCTCAATGCGATGGCCACTGCCATTATTTAATGCCCAATGCTCCCACAGAGGTCTCCCTCCATCAGCAATCTGCCACCAATACACCACCTGCAGGATTGAAACATCTAACTAGAGTCGCAGGTAACCCACCAGCCTGACATCTAGGTAGAGCACTCTATTGTGGCGTTCTGCTGCTCAGCTGCAATACATCTAAATACAGCAGGCCTAACACCTTCGACTTGATGATGTTTTCAAGTGTGCCACTGCTGTTTTGGCAGTAATACTGCCAAGATCTAAATCAAGTCCTTTATAAATAATGATGAGCCTTCGCAAAACTTACAATACTTTAACAAGACACAAAAAGAAACAGAACCTATATGAACTTCACAGGGAATAAAATCACACATTAACAATGACAGCACAACCAACACCAAATGGAGAGGGCCTCACCCACATCACAAAATTTATGGAGACAGGGCATTAGGAACAGTAAACACAGGAGCACACACATTTCACAACAAAGTTACTCAGTCACCTCCACACATCTAAAATACTTAAAGGACGAGCAAAAGAAACATATTAGCAGTTCGACCTCAAAGACCTTGTATACCACATTATGCATAGATAAAAAGCTGAGAAGCTTTTATGGGAGGGGAGGGTCACCCAATATCCCATCCCTCCCAGAGGCTGGCCTCTTACTCAGAAGATATCTTGATCTGTCCCCATGCCAATACTTTTGACCCTCTGCAGACAGGATTGTGGAATCTAATGATTGTAATCTGGAAGAATAGACTTAAAATGCAGATTTTAGAAAATTATACATGTTAACTATTCATTCCTCTTTCTTGCGAAGCGATTATTAGATTGAAGAATACTCAAACACTCAAAGCATGCTCCTGGGAATCAGAACAACCCACACCAACATGGTCAAACAATGCACCACTCATAAACTAAAACAAGCATTGGCAAATCCTATAAATCTGGCTTTGTCCGCCAGCATTTTGGGAATTCTTGCTTTGTTTTGTTGTAAAAAAAATTATAAAACCTTATTGATTAGGGAGCTTCTGGGCCCTCATCAATACAAGTAAATAATAATTTCCTATTGGCAAAAATGTTTTGGTCTCAAAAAAGCATGCATCACCACAGGACTCCCTGGAACTGCTATGTGTGTCCATGTGCTCCTTGTGAAAGAGCAGCATGCCGTAACTCAAAGTGAAGTCAACCAATGGCTGAAGTTGGCTGACATCTTGCCTCTTGATACATGCTGGAGTGGGTGGAAGAAAAGTGTGATTGACACAACCACAAACGAAAGGATAAAGTCTGGTTAAAAGCTGAATAAGTAACTATCTTGTGCACACATTTTAGTAAAATCAAAAGGTGTTGGCTAACACAGACCTAAAAAGCCAATCAGTGAGAAATCTTGAAGGAGAGAAAGGAGGCTCAAAGGAAGCAAGAAGAAAAAAGAGAAGAAAAGAAAGGAGGAAAAAATGAAAGATAGAGTTACGGCTGCAAAAATAGATAGAACTCACTCATGGACATACATTCAGACTTCATGTGAGCTGCTGTTTGTATCACTGTTGTCCTTCAAAATGTCAAAAGGCTGTGCTGCCCAAAACTCTTTTAGACTAGTCGGTGTACCATAGTTTTTACATCATGTGGATTTCTATACAAACTGTTTATTTCGTAGATACATTATGTCACAGAGAATGCCATCATGACTGTTACTCTTTTTTTAGATACTGAAGCACCTGTAAGTTTCTTGTTTTATCTATGGTTCACAGTATGGAATATTGGGTATTAAAACCCAAATTAAACTCCTGTATGTTTAAATGAAAGTATTACAACTGTGCTGCAAATGTATTAGGATAAAAGTCAGTTTTATTCCTGCATTTATTAAAGAACCATTGGTGGAACCAAGTCCAGGATAAACAATTCTGCATAATTGTCCACCTGTGCATTTACATCCAATAATATTCAGGTTTTTGGTTTGGGAATGTATTAGAATAGATGCAACTACACTTCATTGCATGCTTACTAAAAGAGGGTAACTTATTACAGGACAGTTGAAAATGGACTTGGTGTTGTATACTGTGAAACAGCAGCAGTCAGATAAAGAAAAGCCCACTACAAAAGAAATTCACATCAGCTTTTGAAGGATACAGGAACTGATAAACCGGAATTGTACCATGGTCTCACATCAAAAGTATCCTGCTATCACTTCAGGCTCTAAACACAAAGGCAACACTAATGTAATTGTAAAGTAAAAATAAAAACACTAGACTGAGGGAACTACCTTGTGTGTGTACTCTTCGTGAAAGAGTAAAATGCAGTCACTCAGAGTGATTTTACCAGTGGCTTAAGTAGACTGAACAGTTGCCCCAAGCTGTATGCTGTAGTAGGTAAAAGGAAAACATGAAAGACACAACAAAAGACCTAAGGATGTAGAAAGCTGGCTGAAGCCCCCTTCAGTAATTATATTCTGCAGATTATTTTAGTAAACTTAGAAGATCTTGGCTAACACCAGACCTAAAATACAAAACTTGGCACAAGCCTAACCAAGGAAGATACTTGTGACAAACATCTCCTACCTCCTGCACTTCAGAAAGCGGTCTTTCTGGACAACAATAGAACGAATAACCTTTGACACGACCCTGAAAATATCTTTAGAAAAGAACCTAAAGGTGGCACCCAGGATAACCATCTACCCTGGTAGTAGTTTGTCATAGCCAGTGGAAAAGAGAAATCCATTTGATCTGACAGCTGTGTCCTGCCATCCTTTCAATCAAGGGTGAATGGTGTGTTTGGAAGGTTTGAAGCAGAAGCAAAAGATAACATGCATTTGCAGTGCAACGGGTCTCGCATTTCTCCGAGATAGAGCTATTAGCAGTTGTAAACTCCCAACCGGACTTTTCTTGCCTCATTAAATGGGGAAAAAAAAGATTGCGCTGTGAAAAAAGAGAAAAAGTAGTCCACAAACCAGACGGAAAACAGCAAGCCTCATATGTTTTCAGTACTTGGTCGCTGTGCTTGAGGAGGGCTAACCACCAGAAAAGGCATGACGTATGCATGCCTTCCACTAATGAAAACAAGAAGATTTTAAAAGGCAGGCCTACGAACCAATGAAGGACACTGATTTGACATTACTACAGTGTCTCGCAAGCGATACGCATGCGCAAGCGCATGCTACGCAGGCTCGACCCTAAAAATAGTCTGTTAGAGCAGCTGAGGGTTTCTAGCCTGGACCTAATCATCAAATAAATGAATACGAATCTCTCCTAAAGACTCCTCCATGCAGTACTCTGGAAGTAACATGTGCTGATCAACAAGAACATGTCACGAAGGACTGATCTGTGGTCAACAACAAACTGTTGTGGGTTAATTGAATGAAGAGGGGCCACTGCGACTGGGAAATCCACAACCCCAACCTACTGGCAGAATCAATACTGATCGGGATACATGCGTTCATTGTAAAAAAAATCAACTCAGCACTTGACAGAGAATGAAAAGGGGAATCCTACAAGGACCACGACTGTAACGGAAGATGCCAGTTGGTACAACAGATCTTTGCTCATTGACACTACAGTGTAGGTTTAACAAGACATGCATAAAAGGAAAGCAGTGAAATGTAGCATAGTGTAACCTTTTGCCGACTTGTCTCACCTTTTTACAATGTTTTACAATGGTTATTTTCACACATTGGTGAGATTTTCTAGGTAGCTGTAGATGCTTACATTATAGATGGGGTTCTTTGGTAGGAAATACGAGCCTTGAAACCAGTGGAAAACACCCAGTAAGAAGGTGCAGCCATTATATATATATATATATATATATATATATATATATATATATATATATGTATACATATGGTATATCAAGGGTACACACTAAGAAAGCACAAGTGATTGGTGAATAGCATCCCGAGAAGGAATGAAAAACATGTATTTGATTTACTTTTAAGATATTATCTTTTGAATGTCCAACAAATGAGCATCTTAATTATGTGAATGCTGTAGCCGTTCATTGATCTCATAAGTTACAAGAACTTGATTTTGAAGCACGTCTCTGAAAAACGAACACACTGGATCAGTGTCTTCTCAAGCGAAATCAGGAAGGAACGAGGTACGGAGGTTAAGTGCAGTCATGATCTGCAGAAGGCCCGCACAGATCTACAGTACAAGTAGCTGAGAGGTAAACACTCACAGACACACACAAAAAGACACACACTGGCCACGAATAGACAGGCGTGTTAGACTACGTGCTCGTACAGCTAAAATGCATAAGAAAGCAAATAACCGAGTAGATATTTAAATTTAGACATTTGTGGGGTTAAAAAAGAGAGTATCACCCCTGGCACAAACTGATGAAAGTGATCCTGTACACACACATCTACTCGAATTCACACATCTTTGCACCCTTCCACTGTGAGGTCCAATCTCACCTCCTGCTTCAGCTGGCTGAGGCCTCACAGCCTCGTGCTCGCCTGCAGACTATTTAACTTAGATGGGATCAGAGAAATGTCGAGTGACACATCTAGGCGTCCCAGGACATGAGCTTCTCATGCAAGAGACTGTGTGGTACACGCTGTAGCTACTTATCAATGTCTTTCTGTGCCGTGTGACTCTCTGAGGAGCACCACTTCACAAGTCCCTCTTGCCTTCCCTGCTCATGCAGGTTGGAAAATTGTCAATGCATTTCCCACTGAGAACTAGAGCAAGCCTTGCTGTTTGCTAAGGGGCAGAGATTGGGGAATTATTCTGGAACAGTGCGTCCCACGCCGAGAAACCAGTGAGTGAGTGTACACAGTACTAGGGCTGTAGCCAGGAAGGTTTTTTTTGGCAGAAGTATGTTTGTGTACCACATCGATCCATTAACATGACCAACCACATGGTTGTTTGGACCCCACCATTATTCTACCCACGTTTACCTACACACACTGTTAGCTAAGCTTAACCCCTCCACTCACACTGTCCAAGCCAGGCCGTAGATCGGTACTTTCACAGCAATGGTCCTGTTAAAGTATGGTCAGAGAGAGGCGGTGGTGCGGAGAAGCAATGTCAGGCTGAAGTAATGAAATTGAGCATTGTAGGGGGTCACATCTTGCCGAATGAGCCATCTCAAAGAGTTCCAGTAGTCATTTGACAAGCTACGTGTGCTTTGTGCTCCCAGTCATTTCTCATTTGTGTTGACTACTGCTCCCAACCTCCTAATTACTTTTGGTGTCGATACACACCAGGCAGCCAGGTAGAAACTCTACCAAGTAGAATTTGTGGAAACAATGGGCCTGTTACATAGCAGGAATCCTGTGGGTAGCTGCTTCCCTTTTGGTAGCAGTTTCTGCCTGTGGCAGTGGTGAGTGTGTACTTGGTCACATTGTTTATGGTGCATAATGATCACCTCTGTGTAGAGTCCGTATGTCACAAAGGTGTCTCTACTTAAACGCAGTGTCTATATGAAAGCAGTTTCTACATGTGCATGTTGTATCCAAATGCACCATTTTTGTGAAGGTGTAAATAATGTGCCTGTGGGTGGAAAGAGTCCACCTGAACGCATATAATTTGTGAGGAACAAAGCACAGTCTATGTGCAGAAGCATCGTTTTGTATGGAGCGTGGAGGTAGTGCTTATGTGTGTGTTATGTTTATAATCGGGGCTGTATGTGTCTTTACGAAGGGTCCTGGGATTCGCCAGTATTCACCTGCTGTGCAATAAAAAGTCCTGGAATATGCAAAATAGGAGACTCGTGCTGGTCTGTACTCACTATGGGCATATTTAAGAGCCGCTAGCGCCTCCTTGTGCCATATTAGCGTAATTTCTTTTGATGTAATGTGGCCCAACAAAGCCAAAATCATGTGCCATATTTACAAAGTGGGGCAATGCATGCACTGTTCCACTTTGTAACCCCTTGTGCCACATTATGCCTGCGCCAGGCATAATGTATGCAAGGGGAGCGTTCCCCCTGTTAGGAGGGCTGAAAAATGGCATCATTATTTTGAAATTTTTAACACTTGCTCAGAGCAGGCGTTAAAAGGGGTCATTGTTTTCAGTGGGCCCCTATGTCAGAAATTCTGATGGTATTGGCCCCTACCCTGATTCATGGTGCAATGTATTTTAAATACGGTGCACACATGGTACGGTAGGGGGGGCGCAAGGGGCTGCAAGAAAAGTGGCGCTACGTGTATTGTAGCGCCACGTTTCTTAAATCTGGCCCTATGTGTGTATGTGGGGACAGTGGCACTCCTGCTGCTCTGCACCAACACTGGTCAGTGTTCACCAGTCCCAAAACGTAACAACTAGTAACAACTGGCTTGGATTCCATATTGCAATATGAAGCAGAAGCAGTGAATGGTTGGTTCCTGTGTATTCACCCAACAAAAACTTGCCTTTCAACACTCTGTCATAGTTAGTGTAGGAAATTTGGATTGGATTTTGAATTGAGTGGATTATTACACTATTATGCTACAAATCCATGGCTTACCATTGGTACTTGCCACAACAAGCAGATTCGTCCATAGTTAAATTGTGTGTGCCATAGTTACATAAGAATATAATGAACCTCTATTCTCAGGCACAAATTCCAGCATTACTGTGAACTCCTTGGCAGTCTATAGCTTCTTGGGCCCCATGGTGACCCAAAGGCAACAGAGAGGTCAATCAGTTTAAGTGCTTCCTCAAGAAAGCTATGTGCAGGGCAACCAATAGGATACAGGCCTCACTCTTGCAGTCTTATTTGGGGAATATGGGCCAACTGCTCATTCCTCAACAAGGTGTCTGTCAGGAACAATCCTTGGGATACACCCAGTTGTGAAAACCACACCTGCTCAACATCCCTGTCACTAAAAGAAGAAGGGCAACGAATGCGTGAGCCATCCAGGGCCGACTTTAGCCCTCCATTACCTCCTTCTCCACAGATTCCCTCACTACTACTCTCTAAGTGTGCCCTTTTTCTCTCCATAATCCCTCTCTCACTCACATTTTTTTAAGCGATAATCATAGTTTAGTCACACTCAGGCCCATATTAATACCCTGCATGCGCCGGATTTGCATCCTTTTTTTTACGCAAATTCGGTGCAAAACTAACACCATATTTATGCTTTGACTCTAGACCTGTCTAACGTCAAAATATCTCAGTGTGCGTCATTTTCTGGATGCGTGAAACCACCTTGTGTTAATGAGATGCAAGGTAGGCATTCCAATCCAAAAAATAACTTAAACACCGTGCCCCATATTTATCCAACCGCACAAAAATCCAGCACGGCTGGGAGGCAGAGACCGGAAAATGGCGCACATCCTGATTTGCGCCAAAAATGAATGCCTGGGTCAGGGCAGGTGTTAAAATGGGGCAAACACACCAGTACTTAAGGAAAACCCACAGAAGCAACATCAGAGCTCCAAAAGGAAGACATGGAGGTGCTACTCATCCAGTGTGCACGAAGACGCAGAGCACAGGCACAACAGCAGCAGCTTCCACCACACCAACAGAGACCCCAAAGGCAACACCGAAGGTAGGAGAGAATATTCCGGACCAGGACAACCCTTCAGGGCCTCAGGGAACATGACATCATCCAGAGGTACAGACTAAACTGGCAAGCCATACAGCAGCTGCTACGCCACATTGAGCCACAGTTGGCACCCAGCTTGCAGACACCCCACATCATTCCACCAGAGACCAAGCTGCTAGCTGTCCTGCACATGTTGGCAAGTGGCTCTTTTCAAACCACTGGTGCCCTGGATGCCGGGATCTCACAGTCCTCATTCTCTGCCTTCCTTCCCAAGGTACTGGATGCCATCATCTCCCTCACACCCCGTCACATCAGCTTCCCCAACACAAAGCAGAAGAAGCAGGAGACGAAGCAGGGGTTTTATCAAATTCATGGCTTCCAACACGTGCTTGGTGCCATTGACTGCACACATATACGGGTTGTGCCACCTGCTGCAACAGAGCATCTATACCGCAACAGGAAGCACAGACACTCCATCAATGTTCAGGCCCTTGTGGATCACCGGGGATTGATCACCAACATCGTGGCTAAGTATCCTGGGAGTGTACATGATTCATTCATCTTCCGCCACTGCACCATCAATCAACACTTCAAGGATGGACGATATGGCAATTGCCTAGTTGTTGGTAAGTACAGAAACCTAGTTATATACACACAGCACAGCAACCCTGTAGGACACACAACACATACACAACTACATTGACACGTGGCCAGGAAGACACTGAGGTTGTGACACTGCTAGTCATGTTTGATATCCTGACCCAATGGGATGCACACCTATGGACAAACGACAGATGCAAATAACAACAGATGCCACTCCAGAGCCACAAGGGACCAATTTAAAACCACACGCTGACAATGACATGGCCTTAACTGGCAGTACAACTTGGAAGATGAATCTTGCAATATCACATAAATAACACTCAATCACGCACCCTTCCAAGCAATACGTACTGTGTAAGGGGTGTGTAATGTGTTTTGCTGCAGGTCAAACACCATGAGACACATAGCATGATGATGCTGACTCTAATGAAGATGACATGTAATCATTGAGGCAGTACCAACATCTCACATCACTCCTGGGATGACATTGCCCGCTAGCAATAAGGAAGTGGACTGTGCTATGAACACATATTGATGTGACACTAATGCAAAGTGCACACTGCTACACATACAGATTGAGACAATTACACATATACATATCAGATGTACAGGCACATGGACCTTCTGACACTTAAACCTTCACCCCCACAACCAAGTTAGCCAGCTTACCTGGAGCAGATTCACTAGTGTAGGTACCCGTTTGCACATGAGCCAACTCGGTGAGGAAACAAAAATCGGTTTGCCTAGAACTTGTCACACATGGGAGATGTGTGCATTGTCAATTGTGAACACTTCAGTGCTGCCAACTTAGGGGGATGTGTTGTACATTGTCACCTAGCCAAATCATAGGGCCTCACTGTTGTATTTCACATGCTATTACATATGTTGAATTGGATGAGATGTTCAGGCCATATAGTGCAACCATGTTACCACCACAGTGGAATCAATTCTGTGTGTGGAAGTATCATGTCACCTCCAGTAAAGGCACATGGACACTTCTTTCACATGTCATAATGTATGGGAGATACACAAAGAACTGCAAGTTTACAAATATACCACTGATATCAGGTCAATCAGCCAAACACCAGTTATGATATTTAAACAACCCAATGCAGAAAGAATATCCTAGAAGCCTAGGATCCCACACAATAACACAAACACAGATGAGTCACAGACGACACAAGATAACAACTGCCATGCAAAGTGATAATCAAGGTGCAACCAACATCCACATATTTACACTCATTTTCTCTTTCACCTGATCAGGGTTACGGGATCCAGCCATGGATCAAGACCCCATTTGCCAACCCAAGCACAGCATCAGAGCGTGCCGATAATGAGGCACATCAGAGGACACGCACCATAGTTGAGAGGACTTTTGGCCTCCTGAAGTCCAGATTCAGGTGCCTCGACATCACCAGAGGCAGCCTCCTATATTCACCTGAAATATTCTGCAAGATCATTTTGACCTGTGCCATCCTGCACAACATTTGTGTAAGGAGGAACATTCCCTTCTATGAACCAGACCCACAAATGCCTGAAGAGGAGGAAGAGGAGGATGCTGTCTGTGAAAATGAGAAGGACCATCTAAGCACTGCAGCAGGATTGCGTCAGAGACAACACATTGTACAAAACTTCTTCTAACTATGGTCATCATCACCACTTTGCTATCATATGTCATTAAACACCTACCTTCATCACTCAATCATGCTCTGGGTAATTTTCATGCATCACATGATCCCTAGGAATCATAATTAAAGTTTAGCCTCATGGAGCATTGCAGAAATACAGATTAAGATACTGAAAAAGCCAAATCACATTTGATGGGTATGAATGTACACCCAACATCACACACAGTGTAAATGACATATATCCTGTCTATTTCACATGTGAAGGGCAATATCAGAGGACCATAGCTATGACACACATCCATGTTGCCAACATGGTCCATTGCAGCACATGACACACAACTAAGACACCATCAATCACAAGGTAAAAAAGTGTTTCATACATGAGGCAGTGGATGTGCTATTGCATTGGTAACAGAAATGTATGACCAGACCCTTGACAGCAGTAAGTGTGACATCAGCTATCATTGCAAGGAGCATGTGTGACAAGAAGTCCATCTAAGCAGAAAATGGATAGCACAAGTGCCCCAGGTATTACTAGCATTGGTCACAAGACATGCCCTGCGCAGACCATCCCAGGTAATAAGTCCTGCCACTGCCATGTTTTCAGTCTCTGCCCACCCTTCTCTAGGGGGCCCTGTAAATGGACTATCTGTACCCTGAGATTCTTCATCTACACACACCCGGTCTCCCATTCTTACTCCTGTGTGCTTCCCTCTTCACCATGGCATGCAATAGTCATAGTTCATCAGTCTGCATGGACTTTAGGTCCCATAATGCACTGTATGGTAGTCGGTAGGACCTGTAATCATCTGTCCATTGCTTCCCATGTGAAAGGTCCAGTTGGCCCTTTGAACTTGATTATCAACTCCAGGACTTGTGAGAGACCGAAGCTGCACACACCTGTGAGCACTTCCATGCAGACCAGCCATTTGAACCTGCCCTACCATTGCTGCTGCCTGGAACTGCTTAGAAGCTGCCATTTTCTAAATCTCCTTGTTGTGCATTGGTGTACAAATCACTTGTGTAACAGAGCCCTTGGGGGATTGTGTAACATTGCAGACCACAGCACAAACACAGTTTTTAGTTCCCACAGTGTTGTTCCAGCTTTTCCCCGTTAGAGTCTACTCACTGTGTATTTGCCTTGTTCATGTTTGTTCCTGACAGAACCTACATCCTGTTAGCCTGACTGGTTCCTGTCTTTGTGTTAACCATAGAGTTTCCCTGTGGCTACATTTGTCTCGTAGTTGCTTTCCATGTCCTCTCTTTCCTCCTGGGGTAATGTGTCTGGTAGGTCTACGATGAATCCTCAAATATATCAGTTTACTCATCATATTCTGTTCTGGGACATGTATTCAAATTGACTAATCCAGCCCACATCCCTTGTCTGATTTTGCATGTATTCATTAGTGCCAAACAGTGACAGTGTGCTATGGCTGTATGCATGGATTTGGTACAGTGCCTCCAGCACAACAAACAAGGGTTGCCAATGTATATGTAAGGACAAAACATGTTTGTGCCCTGACGGTCCACACACAGATTCACTTCTGCAGCAACCTTTTGATGGTGCTTGCGTGGTGACTAGCTGTAAGATTAATCAGCACAGAGGCACTGATGTTCCCTGTTGCAGTGGGAATTTTAGAGCCCACCCTGTGCACAAATGTTGTGATGAAAGCTGCCTGTTTCCTATTACTGATCCATAAAGTTTTTAAGCACACCAAGGTTGCCCTGTGGTCAGCCTTATTAAAGTTCTGCAGTGCCATAGCTGGACTATCCCCATGTGTGTCGTTAGTTGATCTTTGGCTTTAGGTCAAATCTGCTTTGAAGGATACTCTGTTAATTCAGGGAATGGCTCCACAGACTCATGACTAGACCTGCATGTAACTGTGACAACATGGAGGCCAATACTGAGACAGGGTACACATGGCCACACTTGAACTGGACACCTTTGTGCAATGAACCACTGGTAATATATGAACACATGCAGCATGGTCTGCTGGTCCTCCACAGCCACAGGAGAAACATAGGTCATTTACATGACTCAAACTGTGGTGTACCAAAACGTTTTTAGATTGGAATTGGGACTCTGTGTCACACACTGTACCTACCTAGCATGTTCAAATGCCTGACTCATGGGTAGTATACACACAAGTGACCATGAAGTGGTATCCAACATTCCATTACATGTGATGGCTTAAATTGTTAACATTGCCATTATCAACCGTCCTCTATCTATCCTGTGTATAGTTTGTCATCGGAGATGTTTTGTCCCCAAAGTCAGGAAAGTTCACACAGCATAAGATGCAACAGATATGACAAACACATATCATGACTGATGTACCAAAATGCAAATAGAATAATGGTCAAGGCAAGGGGGAAGTACACCTAGACTTCCACGGTGCTATGGTAACTCAATGATTATGAATAAATGATTTATGTAGCATCAATGGAAATTTATTGCATTATTCTGCTTCTTCTTTATACGTTTATCACAGGAGAAAGTTAAACTTAATCTGTTAGGTGCTCCTAGTTAAAAAAACAGTGAAAGTGAATATTGTGCAGAGAAATGAAGGTGATATATACAATATATACAGAGAAGATGGTTTAAGAACAATATAGACTTCTATCGGCTCCGTCAATCTGGGAGGCCCTGAAGTCACATACAACTATTTTACAATTTTCATTCCACATTCAAAAACATGTCGACGTTTCGACCCAAACTGTAAGGATAAATCAGTGGTGGGTCATCATCAGGACTGGGAATCAAGTCAAGTAGGTAGCACCTAGGGATAGTTTAAATATCCAAATTAATAAAGGCATTATTACTCGGTGTCAATGATTTATTTAAGGGTGGGGCGTAAACACTCACCTAGGGATTCCAGAATAGGATTTAGAATCCCATGGTCTGTGGCATCTTCCTATGGGGAAAATGAAATATAATCTAGTACTCTATTTATGCATTATGTGGTAGGAATTATAGTCATGATAAAGCAAATGACTACTTACATAGTTTGATACGTGCCAAAGATGTAGTATATTAGTTCTGGGGTATAAATCGGTGTGGTGTACTGAAAAATGATCAGGGCAGTCCCTTCCCTGGTCGACCCATCAAACATGTGGGCTGAGGTTCACAATATCTTAAATAGATAAGAATTGTAAGAGCAGGCCTGAATAAAGAGTGTCACTTACTTATGAGTATTATTCAAGAAATTACTTTGTGTGGCCAGAACCGTTCTTTTGGCTTCGCTTGTTGACTCGGGTCTTCATATCAGATAAGCCACATGTCTGACTGACGTATCGGCTTATGTAGAAGGCAACCATTTTTGGAGCGACCAATCTCCCCTCTGAATGGTCCGAGGGGGGACCAATCAGGGAATCGAATTCACGTTGGTGCAACGCAGAGAGGGAGCATTCCTTCTCTGGTCCACTGAACAACGCGTGTGAGATCGCGTGTGTTTGAAACTGATGTATAACAGCTCGGCTTAGCTGTGACCAGGGTTTCCTAATGGTCCACAGCGAAAACACTCAGAAATTGGTGGGATAGCAACCAAATGATGTAGTGTATTGCAGGGAGGCCTAATCTTTAACCGTGAAAAACACGCGTCCGAGGATCGCTCTGTATGAGAGGGAAAAACTTAAAATGAATGGAGTGGTATTGAAAACCAGGGGGGGTCATTGGTGGGAACATGTATGTGAGGATAAATTGGAGGCAGTGTGAGCAAGAGAGGCCCATATGAAGGAACTATTGAATAGTGTTCTGCGCATAGTCCTGGATGGATCAAAGAGATGCAGAATATGAACCAAAAAAAGTGTATTACTGGGAAGCCTAATCTTGATTCATAAGGAACGTGCGTCCGAGAACCGCACTATTTCATATAGATCAAGCTTGAATAGATTCCAGAGGGGATTACTATTCTATATTCTATGCATAGTCATGGATGTATCAATTATGTGCAGAATATGAAGAGGAAGTGTTATTGGGGAGCATTAGAGTGGGGGATCTGTGGAAGACATCGGACAAAAGCAGCAGGGGAGATATAAGTAATGTTTGCATCAGAGGGAGGCATGGCGCCAATCTTCTATGGTGTTTAATCCCTCTTTTATGGTGCCGCATTTCTCTATTCAAAATAGCTCCCGCTTGGTTAAGATCTATTCTTTGTCCCCTCCCCTTGGTCCCAAGGAGATTTGTTCCACTATTTGCCATTTCATGTTATCGCATTTGTGTTGTAGTGTTTCGTAATGTTCCACTAATGGCGCACCCATTGTTTTACATTTTATCCTGCTTTTGTGTTGCAGGATTCTGCATTTGGCCTTTTGCGTGGTTTGTCCGATGTATAACAATCCACAGGGGCACCAGATTGCATAAAATAAATCCTGTGTGTTACAGTTGGTGAATTTGGGTAGGGTGAGTGTGTAATCTTTATGGCAGAACTCTGTAGTGTTGACCATTAAGCTATTTGCATTTACTACCCTGGTCAAAGGGGTTAGAGGGTACTTGTCTCATTGTTTTTACACCAAAATGAATGGCATCTGATGGTTATCCACATACAAGCACATCATGCAAAGCACGTGATGTTCACACAGAGGCCCAATAACAATTGAAATAGCCAATTCATAGACATAAATACACAGGCCATGAGTGATTTTTTAAAGTTGCGTAGCCGTGCTATCCTCTATTGATGCACCACCTGCTCAAACTAGTAAATACCAATTTTAATTCCAAATGTTTTGGTTGCTGTTGCATCAGTTAAGAGTGCTAATCCGGCACAACTAAATGAATATTATGGTCCGCAGTAGTATGGTATGCCACATGTGCCCAAACACTTGAACACACACAGCAGGCCCTAACAGCCTATCTTAGTATAGTTATAGCCTTCTTGTATGTTAAAAATGAGATAAATGACACAAACACAGTTAAAGACAGATATTTTGCCGCAAAAGAGTAAAAAAAGACGCATATGCGTCAAAATATGACGCATATGCGTTAAAAAATGACGCTCACCGCCGAGACAACATACGACTCTTCGGAATCCCAGAACGCAAAGAAGGATCTGACACCAAGGCTTTTCTACAATCACTCCTGCCTGACCTCTTCGGTATTGAATTTTCACCGCCACTGGAATTCCAAAGGGCGCATAGATTAGGACCTCCTCACAAGGCTACCTCCGACAAGCCACGGCCCATCATAGCATGTTTTCTAAGACATGATCAGGCTCGAAAGGTCCTATCAGCAGCTAAAACACAAGGACCAGCCTTTTTGGACAGCCATGAGATCAGAGTAGCGGCCGACTTCTCCAGGCTGATGAATGAAAAGAGAAAATCTTTCCTAGCCTTCAGACTGCAGCTCAGGAAACTAGACATCAAATATGGCCTTTTTGAACCCGCAAGGATGTGGATCACCTATCGTGATAAATCCAAAGACTTTACGGAACCGGAGGATCTTAGCTTATTTCTCAATGATCTTATCTCACACCCCATGGACGTTTCATCAGGACAAGAAGACCCTGATGCCTCCCAGACCGGGAATAACCCCCCTGCTGCACTGTTACAAGCCCAGTCGCAAAGGTCTGCCTCACACAAGAGAGGCAGAATGTATGACCGCCTTCCCAAGCCACAGGACAATCAGGACTAAGTGCTACAGGCAGTAATAGACCACACCCAGGACATGGGTAGGGACAAATCCCGCTCCCCACTGAAGCTGTCACTGGACGATCACACAGACCATTGAACTCCGAGAATACTTAGAACACTGAAAGAACGGACACTCATCTAGTAACCGACCTCCTTTTCGTCAGACAGATAAGTGACATGCCCAACTGTTCTGAACTAAAGTCGCACCATTGATGGGGAGGGAGTGGGGGGTGTCCGAGAGTTTAACATCACTTCTGTCCATTATGAGATGTCAGCTTTTAAAGAGTAATGTCTGTCTATCGGCTAGGTCTTCCCTAATCAACCTCAGAGGTATAGCTGAGGCACGAACACAGATCTTTAGAGACAACTCTGAAGGATGTCAAAAACGGTTTTAAATGCATCATTTCAAACCCTATACTCAGCTCTAAGCACGCATGACCGGGTCTTCCTCAACACCCCCCCCCACGCCCATCTGCTTCTGAATCCGGACTCCTTTGTATTCAAACCCCAGTGATATTATTATCATTATCTGTCTATACCCTCACCACGCAACACATAACACACTGAGGCTGACTACTAACCCCCCTCCAAAATCATTGAAGAAACACTGAAATAACCCCCATCATATCTATATCTCATAATAATACTCCCTCGGCGTGCGGACTCCACAGGTATGAACGCGCAGATTAACAGACTAACTGATAGCAGGTTTCCTTTTTCCCTTCCTCTTGTTCTTTTTCTAGGTCTTTCTCTCACTTTTTATTCATTAGTTCATACATTTTTCTTCTCTCTGAGTTAGGAGCCTTTCAACCTCACTTCTACTCTCATAACTCCTACTCATTACCCCTGGTGACCGAGGGACCTAGACACATCCTGTCTCTGTCCCCTATTTTATATTATATTATATTATATTTTATTATATCACGCCATCCTCCCACTACGCGTCCCTAAATAGCTAGTATCTATATAATATTTCCCCCGTTCACCCCCACTGACCACACATTACAGATACATTATACGGAATACACCTTATCCACATAGCATTCATGGGAATGACAACACCGCTCACAATCGCCTCCTGGAATGTCCATGGTATGACCAACTATGTCAAACCACCGAAAGTACTATCATATTTACACTCTAAACATGCGGATATTGCCCTGTTGCAGGAAACACACATTGACTCAGCAGAATCTGAAAAACTTTGTAGAGACTGGGTCGGTAAAGTACTCTATAGCGGTAAACTGCCCGTATCTGACGGAACACAGGGTACTGGGAGGAAATGCGGAGTGGCAATCCTCATACGTCGCTCACTGCAGTTCCGACTGCTTAAAACATGGCATGACCCAGAAGGCCATTATGTCCTAGCCAAAATCAGGATAGGTCTTTCCACGATCTGCATAGGCTCAATATAGACCCCCATAGGCTCCAAGCACACTTTCTTCCTCTCTCTTAATCGACTGCTCACACAGATTGGCGCCTCTCAATATGTACTGGGTGGAGACTGGAACATTGTACAAGATGCTATCCTTGATCGCACAAGCGGCCTTGACGCAGGCAATAATTCAGACAGGGCCCTACTCCACGACGTCCTTTCCGACCACAGCTTGCTAGATTGCTGGCGCTTATTACACCCCTCAGACCACCAATACACCTTTCTCTCTCCAGTACATGGAACCCAATTGCGATAAAACTGACGGATATCCTTACGGCCACACTATCGGACCACTCCCCGGTCCTACTAACTCTGGAACTAGAAGTGATCAATCCCGGCCGTAAACCATGGCGCCTTCCCAATTCCAGATATAGAACCCCAAAAGGAAAGTAGCAACTTAACACCCACTTAGCTACCTACCTAAAAGATAACAAAGGCTCGGTATCCTCACCCCAACTCCATTGGGCGGCAGCAAAGGCAACTATTAGAGGTCAACTAATGCGGGACGCTGCCATTTCCAACGCCTGGAAAAGAGAACAACAGGCCAACCTAGAGGACAGGATAACCCATGCGACCAGAGAATATACGCGAACCCCCACTCCATCCAATCGCCGCCATCTTGAACAAGCTAAAATGGAACTCAACTCCCTATATACCTAGCGGGCAGAATATGCATTGCAAAGGCTAAAGGGCCAACATTATGAACACAGCGAGAAAGCAGGCCATCTACTAGCCGCCCAACTATGCCAAAGAGAAATTACAATAGCCATACCAGCACTCACTGGCCGAAACAATGACCTCCTCACGCACCCACAGGCAATTGAGAATGAATTCGGCAACTATTACAAAGCCCGATACACCCCAGAAACGGTAGAAGCCAATGACCGCCTGAACACCTTTCTAAAAAGAGCAGATATACCCTGTCTTTTGACAGAAGGTAGGGCGCTTCTAGAAGGTGATATTAGCAAGATAGAAATTCAACAGGTGATAGCCAATCTATTGTACCACAAAGCCCCCGGGGAAGACGGCTTTTCGTCTGAATTCTATAAATGGTCTGGGACAGAGACAGTGGAGACCCTATTCCAGGGAATGGACCGCACGGGATCCCTATATCCTATCTCCAACAATGCCATTTTCACAGTTATACCCAAACCAGGAAGAGACCCCCTTCTTTGTGGGAGCTACCGCCCCATAACACTACTTAATGGAGACACTAAAATCTTAGCAGCGATATTAGCAACCCGATTGAAAAAAGTCATCCCCTCTCTGATCCATCACACCCAGGTGGGCTTTGTGCCTGACCGCTCATCAAGGAATCACCTCCGTACACTATTCCACACCATATGGACAGCACAAGACTCACAGGAAGAAGCCCTTGCCCTGTCATTGGATGCAGAGAAGGCATTTGACCGCATAGAATGGTGGTATCTTTTTGAAATATTAAAACGCTTCGGACTAGGGACTAACTTCATTAATAAAATACGACTACTTTATGATTCCCCGACAGCTCAGGTGAATTGTGGAGGGTTCCTATCTGACATCTTCCCGATCTCCAGAGGAACACGACAGGGCTGTCCACTATCCCCACTATTATTCTTGCTAGCTGTCGATCCCCTTGCGGTGGTAATTAGGAACTCCAATGTAATATCAGGAATCCCAATCCCGGGCGGATGTTCCACCATCTATCTATACGCAGAGGATATCCTACTCACACTCACCGACCTATCCAATTCCCTACCAGCTCTCAAACAGATATTGACAGAATTTGATCAGTTTTCGGGCTATAGGATAAACTGGGATAAAAGTGAGGCCCTACCCCTATCCCCTATAACAACCTGCTCCTCCCTACAAGATCTGCCAGTTAAATGGAAACACGCACTGCTTCATTTCTTAGGTATTGATATAAATAGAGGCCTAGAAAACATAGTGACAGATGACTGAAACCCCCTAATCAATAATATGAAACAAGACTTTGAGAAATGGAAACAATTATGATTCTCCATGTGGAGTAGAGTACAGGTGGTAAGAATGATAATATTTTTATACGTGCTGGGTATGCTCCCATTATACATACCACTAACCCTCCTCCGAGAGATAGACTGTTGCATTCGCGCCTTTGTCTGGGGATCCATACGCCCACGACTACCCAGAGCCACGTTATTAGCACAATGCTAATCTGGAGGTTTTAATCTCCCTTCCATAGAACACTATTCTTCAGCATTACACCTATCACAGATGACCCTCCTACTCCCAAACGTACGGGACCCACCACTCTGGGTAACAGTGGAAAGGGCAGTTACAGGAGTTCCTCACGAACTACAGATACTATACAGCACGGACATGCTCGACCAACGAACTGCAAATCCCATGATAGGGGCCATGAGGAAAGCCTGGCGACAGGCGCACCGCTTACTGAAAATAGACCCATATCTCCGTGACAGAGCCCCCCTATGGGGCAATTAAGGACTCCAGATAGGAGGTAAGACCATCCACTGGTGGGACTGGTGTCAAAAAGGCATCATAAGAATAGACCATCTTGTCTCTGGAGACAATTGGAAGACGTTCAGGGAACTACAGGGAGAATTTGACCACCCCGATCATTACTCATGGTGCTATCTACAGTTGCAACACTGTCTGATACAGCGACTAGGACGATCCCCCCGGCGATTAACACATTCACCAATACTTCAATACTTAGAAACATGGGGCCAAATGAAAGGGGCTGTATCGGGGCTACAGTCGGTGCTGAATCGACACCTTTTTTCGCTACCATTACTTAACTCCCTTAGAGAAAAATGGCAAACCTGCCTACAGAAAGATTATGACCTAGAAGACTGGGCCAAATTAATTGAGGCTAGAGACCGAGGAGCCCGTGAGGCCCGCCTGAAATTCTGCCTTTTCAAGACCCTACATGACTGGTACTGGACCACACAGAAACTATGCACAGCACGACTCCTGCCCCACGCATCCTGTTGGAGATGCCCCAACAAACATTGCGATCTTACCCACATCTTACATGATTGTACTGCTATACAACCTTTCTGGCGGGCGATAGAACACACTGTCAGAGAGGTATTGCCCTTACCGCCAACGCTCACACCATCCCTCATACTCCTACATGATACAGAGTAACTACAATATCTCTCACGACCCCAAAGCCGACTATTGCATACTGCATTAGCCACAGCCAAATTATGTATCCTCAGACATTGGCGGGCGGCGGCCACTCCCTCCCAGGAAGAATGGATTGGCGCAATGTACCAGGCAGCCTCCCACAAACGCCTCATATATGACCTAAAGGATAAAACTGATATATTCCTACAAACATGGTCACCCTTCCTGCCCAATCTGATGACCTAGGTATATCCTGTGTCAGACCGCCACAACCATTTAACTTATGCAAACACAAATCAATGCCCACACATGAATATACATACCATAACCTTCAACTATACTGTACCCTCTTTTTATTTTATGTTGCCCTACCACCCCTTGTAAATTACCATCATTATAATCCCTGACTACAGCTAGACCACCTTACCCCCTTCAACCCCCTCCCTTCGTCCCCTTCCCCTCCCCTCGGTCACCACTACTACGAACACCACTGCTGCCATAGCGGCACCATTATTGTTCTTTCTATTAGTGTCATTATCATCAAAATGGATATTATTACACCCTAACTACTTACCTACGTATCAGTTCTCATGGAGTCTTCCCTGACCGCTCTGTAAAACTATCCTCCCTATGTGTCCCTAAGTTCCTTGAGGAAGGGATACTACTAGACACAGACACAAATACTCTCATAACGATCCATCTCTGTTCAAAAGGTACATTATGTCACAGAGAAGCTATTATACTAAATACCCATCAATAGCACCTATTGATATAACATAATAATATAATAGTAATATACCGCAGTTAACCTATGATATGGATATACCCAACATTCATGGCGGTATATCCTTTGCAGACGAAGTTCAAACAGTTGCAAGATTGATACATTTTATCTGTTTGGAGATACGAGACCACTATGCTAATAATACTGGATCTTAAATGTGATTATTAATGCTGGGACAAAGCACGTTTTTCTGTGTTTGACATACTTGTATACAACGACTGAAGACTGTAAAGGCAGAGTACCCCCAAAGATGGGAGGAATTTTGTTAATTTTGCTAATTTTGTTAACTTATCATTTGCACATGACTTGTGTTACGAAATATGAACAATGTCTATAATAACAATAAAAAATTATAACACAAAAAAAAAATTACGCTCACACCCATTATACATGGATTGGTCCCGAGCGTTATTTCCAACACTGCACCCTATGAAATCGGTTATCCATTAAAAAATATATTGATCCTTGAATGCGGGGGAATTTTTAAGCATATGCAGCAAAATTGTTGACGCAAAGCCCATAAGCGTCATTACATTCCACACATCATAATAAAAACACACCTCATTTGAGACAGGAAGTGATGTAATAGGATATCCTGCTTACAGAAATGGTACAGTGGGTGTACTTTCACTTTAACTTTGCAGTAAGTCTGTGATTCTTCTAGACTTTGTGGCTGTGTAGAGAGTTGTGTCTGTCGATGTTGTGCTTTTGTCTCCTGTGTACCATTTTAATTGCCATCTGTTGTTTTTGTAATTGTCGCTGTAAATCAGTGTAAGTGTATTTTTGTCATTTATTGTGTCTAATTTTGTCTTTGTACTGTTTGGAGTGTGTAGTCGGTATTGTTAGTTGGGGTATTGTTGGGCTGTTTGTGGGTTCTTTAAGTTTCATTTTCATACCTCCTTTCCCTGTATTTCCCTCTTTTCCCTTTCCTATCCCTATTATTTGTGTGATGTTGGGAAGGCCACGTCTGGTGAGAATGGGTGAGGAGGAGCTGGGGGCTTTTATTTGGCTGGTGTGCCACTTCCTCCCCCTGATGTTAGAGGCTTGTGGCAGGGTGATACAGGGGTATCACACCGAGGAGAGGAGGCTCAGGTGGTCCAAGGTGCTGTTCCACCTAAAGAGAGTTTAACAGCCAGCACAACGACCACCAACTTAAACATCGCTGGGCTGACCTTGTGGCTACAGAGCAAGACCTGCTGGACCACCTGGGTGTGGTGATTGGTGGCCCTGTTGGTGAGTACAAATTAGACTAATGTGTACAGTAAAATGCTCTGTAGGGACAGTGGCAGATTTTGTGACATGCTGCATGCAATGTTTGTGGACATGTGGAATGCAAGTTGAACATACAGTGGCCTGGATTTATACAATATTTGCTACGCATTACTATCATTTGTTGACGCAAAAGCTGCACAAACCTACAAAAGACAACTTGATCTTGCAGTGCTGCTTTGACATCAATAGATGATGGTAATGTGGCACAAACACAAGTATTATTCAGGGCCTGTGAGTGTACCAGGAATGAGATGTATATCACATGCTAATGCAAGGAACGAATGGAGGGCCAGATGTAGCAAAGGTTTAGCGAGTCGTTTGCGAGTCGCAAAAGCCACTTTGCTATGTAGAAATGCATTTTGCGAGTCGGAACCGACTCGCAAAGTGCATTTCCGACTCGCAAATAGGAAGGGGTGTTCCCTTCCTATTTGTTACTCGCAATGCGATGCAATTCCATTTGCGACCGCGAAAGCGGTTGCAAATGGACTCGCAGTTACCATCCACTTGAAGTGGATGGTAACCCAGTCGCAATGTCCTATGGGACCCCTTCCCCTTTGTATCTGGCATAACAAATAATTTTTCAGAGCAGGCAGTGGTCCAATGGACCACTACCTGCCCTGAAAAATACCGAAACTAAAGGTTTCGTTTTTTTTTTCAAAGTGCAGCTCGTTTTCCTTTAAGGAAAACGGGTTGCACTTTGAAAAAAAAAAACTGCTTTATTTAAAAGCAGTCACGGACATGGTGGTCTGCTGTTCCCAGCAGGCCACCATCCCCGTGAGTGCCCTGAATCGCTATGGGGTCGCAAATTGCGACCCACCTCATTAATATTAATGAGGTGGGTCTTTGCGACCCCATAGCGACTCGCAGAAGGTGTCTGAGACACCTTTCTGCATTCCAAATTGCGAGTTGCAATTTGCGAGTCACTGGGACTCGCAAATTGCAACTCGCAATTTGGAAACTTGCTACATCTGGCCCGTAGTCCCCAATTTTTTGAATAGACGTCTGAACTGTATTCATGGCCATACATACAAAGATCTTCCTAACCTCTGGTAATATCTTAGGCTGATATTTTGACTTAGTTTGTGCAGCATTTAAATTAATTATGGATGCCAAAGTAATGCACACTTGATAATATCTAAATAGTTTGTCCTACTTTCCATAGCTGTAGCGTAAACAAATTAAGCGAATGCTACACATAAAAAAAAGAACATCTGGCCCTAAGTTCATTGTTCCTGTGTGTTTTATTTTGCCTTGGGCACAATTGCTGGTACAGAGCTGAGGCATTTGCAATCTGTGTCACTTTATAGCCAAACAATTTTGTAAAGTTAATGGGTCATCATGGGATCCCTGAACTTTGTGAATGCATGGTCACAAATTATTTATTTGCATGATGTTGTGCAATGGACCCCTGACTGCTTCCATCATACATTTAAAGTGACAAAATTGTTTGGTAGTTTACATTTGGTACACCCCGACTGATCTAGTGCAGCATATGTACAATTGTTAAGTTCTCAGTATGAAGGCTATCACAGACATGGGTGTATGCTAAGATCAGCAGGCCAGCATTCCTGTGAGTGCTGCTATTTCCAAGGTGCATACAAATTGAGACCTACCTCATCAAGATTGCCAAGGTAGGACATTTGCTAAACCATGTTTCAATTAGGAGACAGTGTCAGTTCATTGCATAAACACTGATCACCCAACTTGGCAAATGTAAGATAATGAATGTGGCTAACTGTGATCTACAATACCTGATATAGGTACACAGGGCCAATAGTAACGCATTTCAGGTGCAATGACTACACCTGTACCCATGCATTCTGTCACGGATGATCAAATTAGACAGTGTCAGCATATATTTCTTTGTTGTTTTGATTTAGATAAATGGCCAATCCATGTTTATTGTAACATTGTCATCAAGTAACACACAGGATCCCTGCCATCATGGTGTTATAGGGGGCATAGACGGCTCTAGGTACACTGGCAATGTGGCATATGTAACCTACATACAACACAGGCACACATAGAATGGACCATAGAAAGCACAATAATTCCTGAACTAAACTCAACCCACATGAGCATCACACAGTAACTCTTTGTCCCTTGATGCACAAGCCACAGTTGCAGTGCACCAGGAATGTGGCTTTGCATGTCTCTCAACAAATGAAGACATGGAGTACCCTCTAGAAATAATTCTGCACAAAATTGAGTAATCATGTTCAGCACCACATGATTGTTAGGGCCAGTGCATGTGTGCATATGTGTGTCTATCACTCACTGGATTGACAGGGTCAGTGCATGTTTGCAGTTGTATGTCTGTTGGGGTGTCTATATGCCTGAGGTGCTGCTCTATCATATAAAATGTCACACACAGTGATTTGTTGTTCCAAGTTTTGTACATTGAGCAGACATTGAGCATACTTCACCCTTCCATGTTTTACAGGTGGAGCAGCCCCCTACACAATCAGTGAAGTGGCTCGATTTGCAGACCCAGACATATCCAGTAAGTGTTGATATGTTAGTTCTGTGTTGTGTTTGCAGCTGTTGTGTGATTGACTCCTGTGTGTTGGACATATTGCAAGGTATGATGTGCTGGCACATGATCTGATACTGGAGGTTGACATTTTGTTCCATGTTTGAGTTGGACAATCAGTGGCGGAGAGTCATATATTGGAATTCTAGGGCTACGCTATAGGCATGGGCAGGTGCACAGGGTGATATTTGTTGCTACATGTATGCCAATGATTAATTAGGAGGTGGCCATTTTCATGATTTAGTCAGCAAGTCATACCCTTATTCACACAGACTAGTGATACCGAAATATGACCCACAGACTTGAGCACCCCTGTTAACTAATGACCATGTAGGACTGTATGTTTGACTTCCTAGCAGCATCTAGCTCCACATGTTGTGCTCCGTTTATGTGGCACTTGAGTTGAAAGTCATAGTAGTGCCTGCAGCTAAAGCCCAGATGGGTGCTTGCATCTATGTGCTTGTTTTTGGAAAGGTATCAGTGAGATCATATGATGTTGACAATTGGCCGCAATTAGGAACACAAATGTGGATGTGATTGTCCAATGTTTGAGTCAATCCTATTTTGCAGCCCTCCTTACCTGTGGTGGACTGACTAAACCCATGGACAGCTGTCCAATGCTTCCTGGCTGTCCTTGATGTTTGAAAGAATGCGTTGCATGTCCATCACCCCCTGAGTTACAGGGTTAGGGATATGAAATATGTGTACCTAGGTGTGAGGATCCCAGTGTCGAAGACAGACATGTAATTCCAACATTCTATTGTTCCAACCTAGGATACCCCCTCATGATTACCAACTGCATACCGTCCAGACAATTCCAGGTCTTGTGGGCCTTGATTGTCATCCAGAAGATAGTCATTAGTTGGCCTGTCACATGTGGAGTACTTGCAGCATTTGTTATGTGACTGATAGCAGTACAATGATGCACAGATCATTTAAGTAGGTACACACCTTTTTGAGCATTGCTGTGCTGTTAGATAGTAGATGTGTAGGCTGTGTTGGCCTGTCAATCCTCAGGGACATTCTATGATCCGTACTGTGATTTGAACTGTTTCAGCTAATTTTGAGGAAGTGTTACAATATCATCTGTAGATGTATCATACAATGATGTCACTAATGTTTGGCTTTCTCTATTTTCACCGCTGCCAACATGAATGCCCATGAGATCAGGGAATTCCAGAGGCGGGCAATGCGTTACCGCCACATACTAGATGTGGAGTCTGGGTTCCGCAATATGGCACGCCGTTATCACCATGAGAGAGCCACAGGGGTCTGGAGGGCATTTGCCCAAGGGAGGCCATCTTTGCCCACAACAGCCACCAGCACAATAGCTCAGACCACAGTCGCCCAAAGGATGACAGCCACTGTTGCAGGTCCGTCAACCCCATCTGCTCCAGGCCCACAGACGGCAGCTCCTGCACCTCCCCCTGCTAGCACAGCACCGGCACCAGCACTGGCCTCAACTAGTGGAACCCAGACAACCCCAGCTGCTGTAATAGACAATGCAGAATTTCAGTCGATGAGACGTGACATGCAACGGATGTTGCGCAGGATGGACAGGCTGCAGCAGGAGGTGTCCCGCAATAGCAGAAGACTGCAGGGCATAAAGAAGATCCTGCAGAGGGTAAATTTGTGACTTTCGGACCCTCAGCCATGATTCCCTCCCCTCCCTCTTTCCTGGTTCTTATCTTTAGTGGGTTTAGGGGGCTTAGTGTTAGGTTAGAGTAGGCTGTTAGTTTAGTTGGTATAAGTGGGTTGGGAGGTGGAGGGGGTTATATTATTACTTGTGTTTTTTGTGGGTGGGAGGGTGGGTGATGATGATGGGTTTTATGTGTATAAAAAATATATATATATATTTGTTTAAGATTAGATAGTATGTGTTTAGGTTAGTATATGTTGTCCTACATGTGTCCCGTCATAAGGGGGGTGGGGCGTTGATGTTTAGAGTGTTTAGTTAACTGTGATAGGTAAGTTTAGAATAGGGTAGTTAGGGCCAGTTGTGGGTAATGTGTAGTTAGGGTAGGTTAGGTTAGTTAAGGTGTTTCCCCTAGTTTTAGTATCCTTTATTACTGTAAAATAAAGTTTTAGGTACTCCTTTACAGTATGTGTCATATGCTTGGGGATCAGGGCCTTGGCATGGGTGAACAGTGTCAATTTAGTATTTGCATTTGTGTTCCATCCTGCATCTGAATCACATTATTGACATGGTTATTCACAATTCCGAATGTGCAGTCACATTGCCAGCTACACCAAAGCTACTTCTCTATGCAACTGCCATCCATTGCACCCACCACTCAAGCTTACTATGGTTCCCAATGTGTTGTGAAGTTTGGATGTGTTTTTAAATCTGTTATTGTTTGAGACCTGAATTGGAATCTTGGGCACTGTGGTATGTCTGCCTGCAGCCAGATATTCATGTAAACCCTGATAAGCTGAGTGATGTTATAATCTTATGTAGTATTGTATACAGAACTCACACCTATCATTTCTTACATTGTACTCCCAGGTTACATATTGGTCCATACACTTCTACACATCCATTCCTGCTGTATGGTGTGTGTGTGTGATGAAAGTTTATAGTCAGATGTCACATACATAAAGATTGTCTTGAAGGGAATGGTGGCCACATTGATTTTCAGCTTATACATACCTTGAAGCGGACTTTTTCAGTCCAACACAGCATTATACTGTTAGTTTTCAATTTACTCCAGAAATAAGCCTCAGGAAGCGCAGATGATGATACTGTCCAGACCCCAGTGCATAGTTATCAGCCCACATTCTTTCATCACAGTTGTATTGACATTCTATGGCCATTGACATGTGACATACATCACTAATCTCCTACACAGTTGATGTGTCACATTACACAGAGACAAAGCGGTTGTGTAAGTGCTATTTATTTTAAAGTGCTGTAGTGCAATAATTACATACTCCAGGATTGTGAGTCCATTAGTGTGACGCCTTCTATTGTGATGCAACACAAGTGCAATGGGACATGTCATTGGACATGCTGGGGTGAAGTGGCATATAGTGCAGAGGAACATGAATTGCCAATGAGGTAGTGAGAGACAGTCAGAGAGCATAGTGTCAAGATAAACAGTGTGCTGGAGAACAGTGCATGTGACCAACTGTTGCAAGACTGGCATGTTAACAAGCACAGGACCTAGGATATCAGTGCCCATGTGGCATGGGCTGGTGCTACCGGGTAATCCTATGGGTGAAGGTGATCTGTTCCACGTCTCCATCTTCTGATGTGTGTGTCGTCTCCTCTGCCCTTGGTGGTGATGGGTTTGAAGGGGCAATACACACTTCAGTGTTTGAAGACGTGGAGTCAGAATTCCCAGTAGCTGCCAACTGTGGGGCTATTAAGGGCATTACTGCAGCAAGGAGGAGCTGCTGGTTCTTGAGTATAGCAGCTACATCACTGTGGTAGGCAGCCAGCTCGGCTCTGAGGGGGTCATGATTGCATTCGTGCACGCAGTGAAAGGTTTGGGATGCCAGGTGTTGTGGCAACTCCCTTACTGCAGTGGTGAATTCTCTTACACTTTGTTGTAGTCCTAGCAGGATGGATGTTAGCACTTGCATGGCTGCTGCCTGTTCTGCAGATGACATCATGCACAAACGCATCCCCTCAAGGCTGGCTGCCATATTTTGCATCTCCAACCGCACCTCTGTGGCCAGCTCCTGCTGTACTCCAACTGCAGCCCTCTCAAAGGTGGTACCAGTGTCCATAGAGCCCTCATCCTCAGCTGGGTTGGAGCTGGCAGATCGTACTATTGGGGTGGTGGGTGTCTCCTCTTTGATGGCTGCTACTTCTGTGCTCCTCTTTGCGACTGAATATGGGGTCTGGAGGGTTCCAAGGACATCTTGGAGGGTCTGCTGGCTAATGTTTGTCAGCTCATCATCCATGTCATCAGGGAAGTCCAGGACAGGCATATCCCCAGGAGAGCCTTCGTCCTCTGCAATGAGATATTGTACAATTAGTGTGTCTGTGTTGTGGCATTTGTAATTTGACATTCCTGACTTCCTATTAGTTGAACATTGTAATCTTGGTTCCTGGTCATTGTTCCTGTCATTAATATTAGCATTCTCACAGGCCTATGCCCCACCTGCATGTCACATGTAGTGTGGGCAGTTTGGGGAATTGTCTGTGTCACATCCTCTAGGTGTAGGTTTTGTCCAAATTGTATGTTGCCATCTTCTTGTGCAACTCAACTCTCCTTCCACTTCCATTATCATGGTGAGGCCTTGCACTGGCTGTGGATGTTCTGATGGCACTTGCACCACATTTAACTATCTCGAACTGACCCAGTCTCTGATATTTCACATTATGTTGCTGACACCTAGCATATACTATGTATAGCATTGGCATGGCACGATACAGGTGTCAGCATTGGTAGTGTGTACTGCTGATGTTGGGGAATGTGTGCTTCATTGGATTGCACTGATGGTCCTAGCAGTGTTCCATTTCCTCTTATGATTGTGCAAGTGTGTTTCACTAGCTAGACACATATGCTCACCCTCAATGCTGTTGTCTGAGCAGTATGACAGTTGGGATGTTGAAAGGTGGCATTGCAGCTATTGTAACACTGGCATGGGGTTGACCCTGTATGACATTACTGCTGTGTACCTCATAATGTTAATAACAATACCTGATGCTTATTGTGCCTCTAGACATGAACATTTGACAGGATTTGCACATTGTTAGTAATTACAGGGGATTAATAACGTCGTCACCCTGAACCCTCTATTTTGGGTGTGTTTGATCCATGGGCACATAACTGCCATTGGCTACTTGACCTGCACACACAGCACAGGTGGTAGTGGCAACTGTTGTCAATGGTAAATACCACTTGCGGATATGGCCTGACACTGGAAATTGATCCCTAGTTCATGTAGCGACAATACCAGCTGCTGTGTGACAGCAGGCCTGTTTTACGTTGTACCCTACCCTCCAGGACTGGCTTTGCCTTTCCTACAGCCTTGGCATGGCAGAATACCCCATGCAAATGTTGTTGGTGTAGTGTTGTGCTGTGCGCCAGGTTTCCCCTGCACAGCCCATGCACCTGTGCTGTGCCCCTTTGCCCTTTACACTACCTGATTATCATGGCTGATATGCATTGTGTAGTAGGTATGTCCCCCCGCTTGCAGTTAACATTTAGGCATTTTGGTCCCACATGAAACTTACCCTGCATCTGTGTTGTTTCCTGGTAGTCTGCGCTGTCCTGTCCTTGAATCCCTGTGACGATCTCCTCAAGGATGATGGCTGCCACCATCTTTTCCATGTGGCCAGGGCCTCCTGCGGTGCTGGTCTCCCACCTCCAGTCTGCAGTGCTGCCTTCCTGTTCCTTGCCATCTTTTCCTTGGTCCTGCGCTTGCAGTCATGCCAGCGTTTCTTGCACTCAGTGACTGCTCTCCGTACTTCTGCCACACTGTTGATCTTATTGACAATTTGTTGCCAAATTGCCTCTCTCCTCCCAATTGGCAATTTGGAGGTGACAAAAAGTTGATGCTGGTGCTCCGTCACCTCTTTCACCAGTATTTCGTGCTCCTCTGCACTGAACCGGCACTTCCTTTTCTTCTTCTTCTCCCTCTCCTGGGTCTTGTCTAGTTCCTCCTGGCTGGTTCTTGGTCGGTTGTAGTCTTCCTGGGATCTCTCATGGCTTCTGGCATCCATTTTGGGTCTCCTTTCCACATTGTGCTGTGTTTGCGTCACTTTTTGACGCTATTGAGGCGAAAAAAGGCGCATATCCAGTTTGCGACGTCGTAAACCAGATATAAAGTCATTTTCGCTGCATTAACCTCTTTTCTTTACAACGTGGAGCAATGGTTAGATAAAAAATAAATTACTCTAACCTGTGGTTTGTGCCACTGAGCGTCAAAGTATAAATTTGATGCCCGGGTCGTGCAAAGAAATGGCGTTAAATGTTTTGACGCAAAACTGCATGGACGCAGTTTTGCATCAAAAAGTATAAATATGGCCCTCAGTTTTGTAATCTGCATGGTACATGTTCTTTGCAGCAGGCACATTATCCCTCTGCGCTACTTTATGATGAGTCAAAAATGCCACTAGACAAAATTCTCATCGCTCACCAGCAGTAACATTAATCCCCAGAGTTATCTTGACATTTTTATTGTTGCTTGAAACTGCTGGACCAAGGGAATTCAGGGGCATATTTAAGAGCCCAAAGTACAACCGGAGCATCTCTTTTCGTGACACTCTGGTGGCGCTAAGCACTGCTCCATATTTACAAGGAGGTGTAATGCCACTTTTTTGTGACGTTACCCCTCCTTGTAAATATGGGCCCCTCTGACGCATTTTTATGCATCAGAGGGGCGTGCAATGTGTGTTGCTGTGGGCGTTCCACCGCAACACCCATTGCTTTTGACTCAGCTTCAGATCTATGAGTTGTTGTAAACCTGAAGCAGCGCCAAAAACCTACACCACCTTAGGGATGGCATTAGCATGGCAAAATGAGGAGGAATGCATTTTTTCCTCCTCGTTTTTTGCTTTTTCTATGTGTGCTGCATCCTGCAGAACACAAAAAAGAAGCAAAATGCCATGGATGATTGACTGCATGCAGAAAGGGACACCTTCCTGCACATAAACAATCACTTCCTTCAACGCAGACACCCTTGCACTCTGGTGCAAGAACGCCTGCATTAGTGCTAGGCAGCTTAATTCAGCGCCAGTGCAGTAAGAAATGCAGGGGTACACTATATTCCACTAAATACGTCGCACCTCTGCGTTTCCAAAGTGGCGCAGCACAGTGCTGCTATTTTTGGCACAGCACTGCGCTCACCACTCTAACATAAATCTGGGCCTCAGTGCTTTTAAAGCCTTAAGTTATTTTCTAAACACAGAATTCCCACACCAAAGTCAGTAAGCGGTAGGTGCCACTCAGCCCTAATGTTGGCCCTGGAGCCTTCAAAGGGGTGCAAAGACTCTGGAGATTGCAGAAGGAAATTGAATGTTGCTTAGAAATGCCATATTGGCAGAAACTTCTAAAGGTCTCAGAAACATTAGGTATTGCCTTTGAAATTTTAAATGGATTATATCTGCTATATGAGTTCACATCAATAGTACTAGTAACGGGTGAGCCTTTGCTGTGGCTTCATATTATTTTTAAATATTATTTCTGAACCGACCACAATGCATGAACAAGTAACTATATGAAATGTATTGAAGGCTAATGACATTCTAACACAAATATATATGTTGGACTGAGCTTACTCTGAAATGTTCCTGCTTTACCTATTTCTATGCCTAGACTTCCTGCCTGTACATATAGTGAAAGACATGTGTGCTAGGATGCAAGATTCAAAAATGTATTCTTAGAAATCTTTTCCAGGGCCCACATTTACTTGTTATCAAGTGTCTGTAAAAACACTTAGGGCCTCATTAGGACCCTGGTGGCTGGCTGTAAGCTGGCGGTAACACCGCCAACAGGCTGGCGGTGTTCCACCAGCTATTATGACTGTCGCGCAATAGCCACGGCCATACTGCTGGCCCCTCCACTATACCGCCAGGAGAAAAATCCCCAGGGCAGCGGTGCTGGCTGTATTCTGGCGCCCACTGTCTAGGTGGTCTTCTGAGAAGACCGCTGAGATTGTAATGAGGGCCTTAATTAGGCACAGTAATGAGGGGCTATACTCCAAGCTGTTACACTTTTTCCAAAGAATAACTTTGCCCACACCATGAAATGTGCCTTTGTGTCCAACAAATCAGGTAAAAAGTGGGGTCTTCATGATTTGGATGTAACAAGGGCCAGAACAGAAATAGCCCAGTGGCACATTTATCAAAAAGTGATGCAACAGTGCAGCAAAACACCTTGCTGCACTGCTTGACAGGGAAATGGCAGGAATGTGCTGTATCTAACATTACACTGCACATTCCTGTCTTTTATAAGCGCTGGTGCACAATGTGCTACCTAGCACCAACCCAGACACTCTTGCACCATTGTGCAAGGTGCCTGCATTTTAAAAAGGATTGGTTTTGTGCAGAGAGGAGCAGCTTCCTACACAAAAATAAATCCTCTGAGGCAACTCCTCTTTCCATGTGTGCTGCATAATGTATTCCATTCCATTTGCATAATGTAGTTCAAATGGTTAATGTGGCGCAGTGCATACATTGCTCCACTTTGTAAATTTGGCGCAGCAATTTTGGCCTCGTTGGGCCACATTACTGTAAACAAATTATGCTAATGTGGTGCAAGGAGGCACTAGGGGCTCCTAAATCTGTCCCCTAATGTATCTCCACTAGGGCCCATAATTAACCCCAGCACCGGGATGATCATGCAAGGAGTTTCCATGGCATATCGAGGGAATGCTCCACGGGTGGGAAGAGGTTGAGTTAGGAACCCCGGGATTAGAATAAGCACTTTAGTGACTCTTTGCCACATTTGTAACAAAGTTGAGGATTGGAAGCAAGAGTATGACTAAAACTTCTGTTCTTCAGGGAGAGCTTTCTCTGATACCCAGACCATCTACATCAGCCCTTAAGATCCCAAAATCAAGCATGACACAGAGTTCCCCAGACTGTATGAAAATGCAGGGCGGATATCCTCACTTACAATTGAGTGATAGAGTTACCCAAGCCCATTTGTGTATCAGAGTTGTCTAGCATGCATGATGGTTGGAATTTAATGCACTTTGCTCAGGCCCAAGGATGGTGCCTGAGAGTGGAAGAGCAGTGCATACTTGGCATACTCCTTGACGTGGTCCAGAATGGATTGTATGTAGAAAGAGATGTTAATGGACATTCCATATTCTTTTTTATTGACACAAGAACAACTCACTTGACTGTTAGAAGGTCCCAGATCTGCCACTCTCAGTAAAATAAGTCCAAGTCGTAGGCATTACAAATTAGCAGTATAGCAATCATATTATTCCCCCCTCACCAGGAAAGAAAGGTCAACATGAAAGAGCCAATACCAGTATGTGGTGTCGGATTCGAGTCTTGTCATCTTGTTTGAAGAGATCTCCTTTGCAAATTCAACTGCATCATTTATTGTAAGCTGGTTGGAGCCAGATTTGAGACCCAAGCAGCTGATGCAGAATTCAAGCTACAAACACCGGAGCCTGTCGTTAGGCTGTATCTTCTTATCACTAAAGAGGATTTACCGTTTGATTTGTGAGTGACAGTTGGAGATGATTTTGGAGTTTGACAGGGTAAAAGATTGAAATGAGTAAAGATGCAAAGCCATTAAAAATAACCCTATGGTTCAATGCAGTTTTTCCTCAACCATGCCATTGCAAGATGACCCCAGTAGCCATTGCAGTAATGACTTTCATGATTGAGAATATGATAGAACAGGCTATTCTGAAGCTAGTCTTTGAGAGCCATATAACTCTCTGATTATAGCTTTACAAATGACAAACAAGAAATAGAGTATAGTTCAGGATCTCTGAAAAATGAAACATATTGTTGTTCCATGCTATCCTGTGGGACAAAGCCCTGCTGTGATACTATTCAACATCCCCCCAGAAGCAGAATGGTCCACGGTGATTGACATCACTCAAGCATTCTTCTTGGTTCCCATTCATGAAGAGAGCCAGTTTCTCTTTGTGGTGTTGCCCTCCTCAAGAGTACACTGAAAGTCCATACTGTTTCAATTGGATACTTAACAAAAATCTAGAGTCTCTTCAGTTATCATGTAGTTCGACCCTAGTTCAGTACATTGATGATCTTTTGATTACATCGATGACCAAGGAACCTTGTAGGCAAGACACTTTTGCTTGATCAACCACTTGGCTCAGAGTGGGCATACATTTCCCCTGAGAAAAACAGCTTTGCCAGAAAAAGGTAACGTATCTAGGACATCAAATTAAAAAAGGGAGTCAGAAGAGTGTCTCATTAACATACTGAGACAGTCCTCAAGATGAAGTGCCCAACCACACAGAGGGAGGTGCAAATGTTATTAGTGTGGTTGGCTATTGCTGACACTGGATCCTGAACTTTTTCTTTATGAAAAAAGCCTTTACTTAAGCTGACACACATTGATGTCAGTGACCAAATACAAAAGAATAGCAAAGCATAGAAGCATTCTGGGAGCTCAAAAACGTACTTTGCAGTGCACCTGCTCTTGGAATGCTGTACTACACTTATGAATTTGTGCGCTTTTGTCATGTGAGAGATGGATGTGCTTTATCAGTGCTTATGCAAACCCATGGGGAGACCAAGCACCCATTGGGTACTTTTCAGTGACTTTTGATCCTGTAGCAGCATTACGTGGTTGCCTCAAAGTGGTTTTAGCTTTAAGCCTTAGTATTCAGCAAACAGAAGGAATAGTGATAGACTACTCACAAATTGTAATGGTTCTCATTCAGTTGAATTCCTCCTGACTCACACACACACACACTCAGCATTATCATTATGAGAGATCCATTCTGGCCACTGAAAATGGTTCTATCAGGAGATTGCAGTACCTTAAACCTTGCTACTCAATTACCAACTCCAGACGGAGATGATGTGGGTAACTTTGACCATAACTGCATCAAATGTATCAAGTTATGCACAAGACGAGGCGTGACATACTGGGTTTACCCCTTCCAGAAACTGATCATGCCAGTTTTATTGATGGGCCTTGTTTGAGAGACCGACATGGCATTCCAAGAGAAGCTTATGCTGTGTGCATATTAAGTGTGATTGTGGAAGCATCCTACCTATGCCATCTAGCATCTGCACAAGTAGTTGAATTGATCACTCTTCCCAGAGCCTGCTGTACATCAGAAGACTCAAGAGTTACCATTTATTCTGACAGGCAGTTTGGGCTCGGGGTTGTCCATGATTTTGGGCAGTTATGGTCACAGCAAGCTTTCATGTCCTCTGATGGCCCCCCCATCCGGAATTGGTTAAATGTCTCAAAACTATTGGAAGCTTTACAATTGCCAGGAGAAATCACAGCTGTGAATTGTACTGCACACAACAGCAGCGATGACTATGTCACCTGAGCCAGCAGGATAAAATTGCTTGACATTGTGCTCTTGAGTCTAACGCCTTTCACGTGGATGAACCATCTAATGTAGAAAGGGAAACTGTGACAAATAAGGTGTTTTACACTGTACACACTTTCAGTAAGCTGAGATAATTACAACTTACTGCATCAGAAATTTTAGATTTAGTCGGGTCTCTCCCTTTATGTTCTCTGACGCATAATTGTCCCAGCTCCACTAACAAATCTAAGTTTTGTCCGATGGGTTGTAAAAGTGAAGAGTCTGTTTCACATGTTTTTTTTTCTGTCATGCATACCTCAAACAAAGAGCATTTTGGATTATCCCGCTTTGTAAATCTATTGGTGTCAGGTCTCACCTTCATGCTGAGAGAATTCTAAAATCTGATCCATCCGTCCAAGTAGCTTTTCCAGTGGCAACATTTCTCGAAGCAATCTGGCGCCTTAGATTAGCTATTGTAAAGAATAATTCAGGGTAGTTAATTTTTATATTTATTTATGCATATTTATTCACTCATGATGATCGATTTTATATCTTCCCTTTTAGCATAAAGTTATTTTTTTTTATTATATTATTGAGTATTTATGGATCCTGGGAAGTGGCCCCTTGTTAAGGGGACACCCTTATTGCTAAATTAGTCATTTCTGATACCTAAATTGGATTTTAACTTTCTTGTACTTTTGAATTCTTTACTGTGCATGTACTTTAGTGTCTTTTACTATTCAATTGTTATTGTCTGCACTGTACTTTTATGGTGTTTTTTTACCTACCGAAATAAAGTTAAAGATTAAGATTAAGCATCAGAAATAGAAACAGGAAAAAATGGAAAATATAGCAACCACATAACTGAGTAGATATTTTTTATGCAGATTTAGTTTCCCTAGAATCAATCAAACTAACAAACTAAGGGCCTGATTTAGATCTAGGTAGTCGCACTGCCAAGCAACGCCGACCGCGGTCCTGAGAAGACCGTCAAGTCGACGGTCTTCCGCCAAACATATTTAGATGTTGCAGCTCTGCAGGCAGATTGACTCGTGACAGATTGTTGAAGGGAGAAAGGTTGGCAGGACCCCAGTTCACTTTGCACAATGGCAGAGGTTTTGGAAGAGAGGTAAGTGGCACACACACTGTAACTTAGCCATATGTGTCCCCCTGCACTGCACAGCATACAACACACTACATACACACAATAACCATTGTCATTTTGAAAAAAACACATCCCATACATGCCAAAAACACACCTTGAAATACACCCATTACACAACACACACACACACCATTGAAACTGCAACCACAAATGACACACCCACAACAAACAACTATACACTCAGCTACACAAACAAACACACTTACAAAGATGCACTACTACACAAATAACGACAACATCTGTCACACAACAACCACACTCACCTGAATGTGTCCCACTGCAACACAGCATACACAACAACATCGATCTCACATGCAAGTGACACACATACAGACACAACCACATCACCCACTCTAGCTCTCCCCACCTCAACCAGCCAATCGCGTTACATACACACATACACATACTGACTCACACACAAAACTTGCAGCACAACATGACAGGTACAGGTCCCCTGGCAATGTGCACTTATGGACACAGTTGACAAGTGTGAATGTACTGCCGTTGTGGTGCCAGCATTCATTTGCTCATGAATACATCACCATAATGACAGTTGTGCATGTGTATGATATATGTTGTATACTAGTGTCCCAATCCGTGTCTGACCCACTTGTGTACCCGACATATACATGTCACAGTGATTTAAAAAAAATACTGTGACATGTATTTGCCTGCAGTGGTCCCAACCTACCATGCAAAGCCCACCCAATGTAACTTGCCAATGTGGAATCCCAACCTTCAAGTCCAATGACAGGTGTTAGCGCGTCTGACCTTAAAAAGTAAACTTACAAGGTGACGCAAATAGGTTGATGAACCTTTTGACTCACAATTAAGATGTTCCCACCATATCTCCAGCACATGCAGATCCATAATCAATAATTAATCATCAACACCAATAATCAATGACATTAGTAATCAATAGGAGTCAGTAATTTTCACACACCATGACCTTTCAGTCATGAATATCCATACCTTTTAGTAAAATTAGACTATTTATTACCCTATATTAACAATGCTAAGGTCACGTAAATTAATCTCAGTTCAAATGATACACATACAGAAACATCACTGGCTGTCCAAAGGAGCGAAAGAAACGCAATCTAATCAAAGCTTGAACTACTGCACATTCTAAAGTTACAGTGCAAATTAATAACAAGCACAATTTTGCAGACAAAAGTACATACATTTAGATTCAGCAAAGAAAAGACATCAAACATTACTCCATATAGTAAACTTAATTAGTGAGGATCCTTGTCTAACATCAGATTAGCATTGGCATGTTGGGCTTCATGCAAAACAATTTAGTCAACACAAATTTTGAAACCATCTAACTATGGCTGTATCAAAACAGTGCTGTTGGTACCTAGAAAGAAAACAAATAGTTATAAGAAACACATCAGTAATAATATAACTCTCCTCAAACGGATCGGCAAGCTAAGATAGTATTCGTCATCAGGACATCAGTTCAGTCAGCAAGGCATCAGGATTCAGCATCACAGTTCAGAAATTGTAAAGTCTTTAAGCATTAAAGTTAAGCATGTCTCTTGTCAAGACGCTCAAGAAAGTAATGGCCTTTCAGCAAAAAAGAAAATGGGCAAATGCGCTGTCTTCCATCAGTGCAGTCTGGCTAAGTTAGATTTCATAAAACTACTTCCCAAGTCCCTATTGGTCAAAGCATCGCATGTTCACACTTTGTCCAGTGAAACTAAAACATCAAATCTGTAATTTCTACTAGTACACAGTTCACATGTCGCTGATTGGCTTTTCTTGTAATGTCCTCATCATCCGGCTCATCTGGTAACAATATTGTTGCAGCTTATACTCCAGTCAGTGTCTCTATTGTTCTTCTTCTGAGAAAGTCAGTTTTACACACATTCCACTTACAATGTTACATAAACAAGAACAGCATCTTCTAGCAAGCAGTTCTCATGAGAAAAAACTTTTAGCTACGAGCACATTTAGACAGTACAGTGGAAAATCACAATTTAATTCTCTAAGCAGACATTTTTTTAATTGGTTTAGAAATACAGCTTGACATGAGGCCGTGCAACTAGCGCAGGACCTCCGCTAAGTTAAGACCTTCAATTAATAAACTAATACATAATGCATAACCCTCAATATGATGTACTACTACAATAATCAAACATAAACTCCATATTTCATATGAATAAGACTAATAAGTATATTTTGTGAACATTGGCAGCCACTCATCGTGACCACATTTTCAAATGTGTGCATTATTTTTCTGCAAATCCATTACTCAGAAAACATGAATATTCATTATTATTTTTATTAAAACACCTGCTGTAGCACGGGGGTCGAGTTTTCTCCTTGGTTTGGTGGCAGCAGTGATGGCAGGTACTGTTCAGTCATGTCCAGTCCAAGACAGGGATGGAATGGGGAATAAAGGTGAGTTTTTGTCCCTCCCACCCCCAAATCTGCCAACTCAGAAGTGGTCAGACCACCACTTTTTTCTTGGCAATAAGCCACATCCAAACCTGCACTGTGGGAAAGGTGTCTGGATTCCCACCGGCATCCCCTTTTCCCTCCCCTGCCATTGATGTGAGTGCTATTTCTTGGTAGAGGTAGCAGTTTGAAAACAGACTTTAGTTTATTGGACCAACAACATCTAAATCAGGCAGGCAGACCGCCATGGCGGTGGATGGGTTTCCAGTTGAAAAATCGATGGCAGGACCAATACCGAAAAGATGTAAATCTTGATCGTTATAAAGCAAAGTAAGCAATGCTTTAAACAGATCCTAATCTACATCTCTGGTGCACTTATACTCTCTGTGGAAGAAACCCTAAATAATATTAAGATTAGAAAACTCTCGAACCTATTAGATCCACTTGTTACTAATTCAGCTGGAGCACTAACTATTAAACATAAAGAACTGCTTGCTATGAGAGATATGATCATGAAACATCTTAGATTAGCTGCATGTAAGGAAAATCAAAGTCTGCAAGGTTGTTTGGGGAATGTTGTGCATACATTTGAAAAATAGATAGCCAGGTTGATAGTTACATCAGTAATGTTACAAACATTTCACATAAACTAACTGAACTGGAAGATATGGGTGCCTGGGAAGAAATTGGTTTAGTTTTTGGGTCCATTAGAAGAGGACTTGCTATGATAGGTGAATGGTTAGGTGGTATAGGTGAAGGAATATTTAACTTGTTTCTAACCCCTCTCCTCATTATATTAATTGGCAGTGAATGCGTGCCTCTTTTCCTAAGATATTGTAAAGAGATTTAATCAAATAATGGGTTTGGTTGTGGGTATAAGTGTGTATAGGAAGCTGTCAGTAATGAGAGGAAGAAAGTGAAAGGGAATAGATGTAAAGGTTGAAGAAATGCAAGTGAACTATATGACATCATGAGAGATTTGGCAGAATCGAAGAAGAAAAAACTTAAGCTGATGACGTTTATGTGATAATAAATATTTAGATGTCATGGTTTAGAAATCATAGGAGGGTTGTGAATGTTGTGTCATCTTTATGCTTGTTGTCATTTCTCAGCTCTAAATAAAGAATTGCAATCATTGTATTAGAAGACTGTGAGTGCTCTCAGGAGCTTCTCGCCATGCTGTATCCATCCAAGGACACTCCAACTGTCCCAGCATACTGTTCATACAATGTGCTGACTATTGCACTTAAATAAACTTTTAGAGCAACTGTATTTAATATAATGGCATTATGAGAGAATCCTCAAATGTATTCAGTGGTAAAATGTTTATTCTTACTTGTTTGAAGTTCTACATAGGAACATACTTGTTCTCTTTAATAAGGACAACTGATTCTACACTTCTAAGGCAAATTTATGCCAAATTTACTTTGAACTTTATTGAGTTCTCTGTACTATGATCTGTATTCTTTATTCCCAACCGTGCCTATGGGATTATTCATGTAATTTGCTTAAATACTGTATATAAAACTCCTTGAAACTTTGACCCTTGCCTGTCATTTTTCCTGAGAATGCCACAGTTCTGATTCTTGATTTTGGTTCATACTGGAGGAGACAGGTTCAGTCGGGAAGTGGCAAAGTCTGTACAGGGACTATACCACCCCCGATCTGACTAATTGGTGTGCCTTTGGTGAAGTAATGAAAGGTATGCTGAAAGGTGTTTAAGTTGTATGTAGAGAGGGAGCATGTCAAATACATAGTTAGAGTGGGGAGCTACTGTAATTTTAACTATCTGCACTTTACCTCACAATGAATGGTGTAGTGCCCCCATTTCTGAATGTTTCTCTGCATCTTCTGAAACAGTGTGTCCATATTATCTCGAGTCTTGCGTCTGATATCCCCACTTACTAAAATCCCCAGATACTTAAGTTTACTCAGCAGCCATTTGAAGGGGAAGCTGTACATAGACTCAGCAGTTGTTGTACTAGTCATTGGTATTGCTTCACTCTTTGACAAAATGTACCCCAAAAAGGATGAAAAATTACATATTGTGACCAAATGGATCCACGCCTTCATCACAGGACACACTCAGCTAGTCTGCCTCCCTCCTTTTACTTCAGAACCCAGGAATACCATATGCAGAGTCCTCCAGGGTTCCTCCTTCAACCCCACCCTGTTCAGCACCTACGTGACACCACTGGCTGAGGTTGTGCGCTCCTATGGACTTAACATCATCTCATACGCAATGGCACACAACTTGTCTTCTCCTTCTCCGAATACTATGCCTCCTCCAGAGACCACGCCTCCCCAAGAGGAAGCTTCTGCAAAGTCATGAGCCATGTCACTGACTGGATGAAAACCAACTGCTTAAAACTAAACACAGAAAAAACAGAAGTGATCATCTTTGGGAACAACCTCTCCTCCTGAGAATTACTGGTGGTGGCTCTCTGCTCTCAGACAACCCTCAACCCTATCAGAACACACCTGAAATCTTGGCTTCATCATGGACAACAAACTCACCTTCAGACAACAAGTAAATGCGGTGGCATCACCTTGTTTCCACCAACTTTACATGCTTCAAAGGATTTTCAAATGGATACCCACCGAAACCAGATAGTAACCCAGGCCACCATCAACAGCAGACTGGACTACTGAAATGCCCTCTGACTAGGACTTCCAGCCAAACTCCTCCGCCGACTCCAGACCATCGAGAACGCAGCAGCAAGACTAATCCTGGATCTACCCGGAAGAACCCACATCAGTCCCCACCTCAAGGACCTACACTGGCTGCTGGAAGCAAGTTCAAGGTCCTACACATCACCTTCAAAACCCTCCACAACATTGGACCCAGCCTCATTAACCTCAGACTATTTTTCCACCAGCCATCAAGAGAGCTCAGATCAACCAACCTCACCTGTGCCCAAATCCCAAGAATTTGTTGCACCGAAAGCGGAGGCTGCCCTTTCTCCTACCTAGCCACCAAGAACTGGAACAACCTATCCACTCACCTGCGAAACAAGCACACCCTCATCGAATTCAGGAGAAAACTCAAGACATGGCTCTTTGAGGAACAGTCAACCAGCTCACAGCCTCTACTCAAAGCGCCAGCATAACCCCAAGGGTGATAAATTGTGGTCCATAAATCATAGTGGATTTGGATTTGGAATTGCTATAGTACCAGAAAAAGGATGAGCATTTCCAGACTGTATTGCTCAGCACCGGTATAGAGGTGGTTAGGGATGATAATGTCAGTACGATGTGATCAGCATAAATCATGAGTTTTGATTGACTTGTCGGAAATTGTAGGCCTGTTATTGTTGGCTCATGTCGAATAGCTAGGATTAACTGTTCCTGCTCCAAGTTGGAATCCTTGTCTGGTCCCTCCTCTGATTAATACTGGAACTGAAAGAAAGGAATTTCAACTGATTTGAGCTGTGGGAATGCACATAAAGAATGCACCACTTTGATGAACATACTGCCGAATCCTGTCGTAGCCATAACATGGAACAGGTAATCACATTCTACTCAACCGAAAGCCTTTTCTGCTTCATCATATCACATTTGGTCTGCCAAAAGAGATGGAAAATTGTTCTGAAGTTATTCTTTGCAGAATAACAGAGAACTAATCCCACTTAATGCTCTCTCAAACTGTTAGCTAGCTGTTGGGCCATTATTTTGATGACATTGTTCACAAGAAAGATAGGTCTGTAGTTTGTGGTAAGTAATGGCTCTCGTCTTACTTTATTTATTAGTATTATCTGTGCCTTGGTGAATTTTGAATAAAATGCCCAGATTCTGTGGATTCTAAAAATACATTTGTGAGGATTGTGGCATTTAGACTGGATGTTGTTTTCTAATAGTCTATGAGGGAAACCATCTGCTTCTGGAGCTGTCCCCCTTGGTATGGCTTTGATCACTTTTTCAATTTCTTCTTGGTCAGTTGTCTTATGTAACATATCTGGTAGATCTTCGCTCAGTTTTGACAGGGGTAGTTTATTCAGGAATGTGTCTTCTGCATTTTCATTTTTACATCTAATACCCTCTGATATGAAGAGGTGGGTATAAGAATAAGAAGAACTGCAATATCTGAGTGAGATAATTGAAGAACTAATAATCTGCCCACTCTTTCCCCTTGGTCATAATGATGATACCATCCTCTGTATAGGTCCTTGTTTGCCACAGTAGCATACAGCAGAGTAGACTCGATTTAGGCTGTGCTTTATGTGTCGTAAGAGCCATAAGGGCTCACCTGAAGGTGTTTGCCTTTCTGTGTTCCTGTTGAAGTGTTTGGATATGGGCTTCAAGTATTGCCCTTTCTTGGCGAGTTTTGGCTCTGTTGGGTGCCACATCACAGATCATTAGCCCTCTTATGTATGCCTTTTCCACCACCCACTTTAACCTCTAAGCACATAGTTTTCTTCTCATGAGGCTGTCTATAAAAGAGCATGCTCATTCTCCATGTTTTCATCTTGGGAGTGATGATCCCTAGATCTGCTGACAATAGGACTGGGTCATTATCTGGGATATTTGGGGCTTTAATGTTACAGTATAGTACTTTAGGTAATATTTTTTTATCAACCAGGACAAAGTCCTTTCTGATTCTGTGCCATCGGGGCACAATAAGAAAGTATCTTCCCTTCCAGCTAAATGTTCCACGCATCGAGGTCAGCAAGACTATGATCCTTCATCAAGTCTTCGAGTATGTTCCAGTCATAGGTGAAACTTAGGTCTGATCGGCCTGTCTCTCAAGGACGGGGTCAAACGTGACATTCAAATCTCCTCCAATTATAACCTGCTGCTGTCTAAAGTCTGAGCATAGCTAGGAAGTCTTAGATAAGCCAGTGTTTCTGTGGGAGTTAGGGGCATATGTATGCAGCCTAGGATGATGATGTGCTTTTGAATAGACCATTTTCTTAGACATATCTTTCTTAAGTATTTGTAGTATTGCAGTGTACATTATTTTGGTGTAAATATTCATGATTTGATGGAGGAGGATGATTTATCCCATATGGATTTAACTCAGTATCGATCCTGGGTGTACTGAGCCACTCAGCTGCTACATTACATTGTAGCATACACACATCCTGCGGGCTGGGCACGACCCAAGGGCATAAATAATTGTGCTTGCACCATTCGAGGGCAGTTGCATGTAACCCACTAAATTGTGTGCAGTTCCTTCTCTGGTGAGGTACCTGAGAGACCTAGGAACCCCGCTACAGCCCATCCAAAATTGGCAACAAGGCAGGTGATCCCATTGCATTCCACTGCGTATGCCAGTGGTGGGTAACCGTTATTGTGGGACTGGGCAGTGCGGGTTATGAAAGAGGTGCGAGCTGATCAGGAGATTCAGAGCAAATGTGTAAGGCATGTTGAAACTGAAGCATGCGCCCGCTCTTCCTCCCCAGCACCTCTACACACAGACGGCCACATTGAGGCCACAGAACGACGTGCAGCACACTGGCAGAGGAGCACATGGCTGTTCCGAGGAAGAAGACTGTGTCAGGATAGGAGGCCGAGTCATGAGTTTGAAGAAAAGAGCAGCTGCACAGGAGGTGCAAGGAGCAGCAAGAGAGTATGTGGTGAGTGCCAAATAGGCAAAATAGAGGTAAAATGTGTGTGTGTGTTTTTTTGTTTTTTTTTTTTAAATGGGAAAAAGTACTTCAGAAGAAAGCATATGGCTTTTTTCCCTGCAAATGTCCTCAACAATGGGTTTGAAGTGCTAAAATCACCATCTTCCCAGCTTTCAGGAACAGGCTGACTTGAATCAGAAAACCAAATTTTTCAACACAGTTTTGGCATTTTACTGGGACATACCACATTTTTACTATTTTTTCTGCTTTCATCCTCCTTCCAGTTAGTGACGGAAATGGGACCAATGGTAGATCCTAGACAGCTAAACATTTCTGAAAAGTAGAAAAAATTATGAATTCAGAAAGGGGTCATTTGTGTAGATCCTTCAAGGTTTTCCTACAGAAAATAACAGCTGAGATAAAAATATAGAAATTGAGTTGAAAAAAACAGCCATTTCTGTCCACGTTTTCTTCTGTAACTTTTTCCAGTTATGGCTGATTTTCTAAAGCAATATACCGTTACATCTGTTGGACAATTCTGGTTGCAGGGATATATAAGGCTTGTAGGTTCATCAAGAACCCAAATTACCCCGAGCCAATAAATGAGCTGCACCTTGCAATGGGTTTTCATTGTATACCAGGTATGAATCAATTCATTTGGTAAAATATAAAGAGTGAAAAATAGGTATCAAGGAAACCTTTGTATTTCTAAAATGGGCACAAGATAAGGAGCTTACAAACAGCTCATCTTTGCACATCTCTGAATTTGGGGGTCCCCATAACTAGCATGTGAATTATAGGGCATTTCTCAAAATGACTTCTTTCACACACACTTTGTTCCATTTGGAAAGCAAGAATGTATAGAAAAACAATTGGCAATAACACTTGTTCTTCTATTCAGCATTCCTCCCAGTCTCCTGATAAAAATGGTACTTCACTTGTGTGGATAGGCATAGTGCCCGTAATAGGAAACACCCCAAAATGAAACATGGACACATCCCATTTTTCCATTGTAAAAATGATGTTTTTTGCAAAGTGTTTTTTAGCTGTGGATTTTGGGCTGTAGCTCAGCCAGCACCTAGGGAAACCTACCAAACCTATACATTTATGAAAAGTAGACACCTAGGGGAATCTAGGATGGGGTGACTTGTGGGGCTCTTACTTTGTTCTGTCACCCAGAATATTTTGCAAACCTCAAAACCTGGCAAAAAATACTCTTTCCTCACATTTTGTGCTGCAAAGTTCTGGAATCTGAGGGGAGCCACAGACTTCCTTCAACACAGCATTCCCCCAAGTCTTCTGATAAAAATGGTACCTCACTTGTGTGGGTAGGTCTAGTGCCCACAACAGGAAACTCCCCAAAACACAACCTGGACACATCACCTTTTTCCATTGAAAAAGGATGTGTCTTTTGCAAAGTGCCTAGCTGTGGATTTTGGGCTGTAGCTCAGCTGGCACCTAGAGAAACCTACCAAACCTATACATCTATGGAATTTAGACACCTAGGGGAACCCAGGATGGGGTGACTTGTGGGTCTCTCACTGGGTTCTGTCACCCAGAATCCATTGCAAACCTCAAAATTGGGTTATAAAAAAACATTTTCCTCACATTTCGGTGCTACAAACTTCCTTCCACCCAGCATTCCTCCAAGTCACCCGATACAAATGGTACCTCACTTGTGTGGGTACGACTAGTGCCCGCAACAGGAAATGCCCAAAAACACAACATGGACACAAGACCTTTTTCTAATGGAAACAGACTTGTTTCTTACAAAGTGCCTAGCTGTGGATTTTTGGTCTCTAGCTCAGCGGGCACCTAGGGAAACCTACCAAACCTACATATTTATGGAAAGTAGACACTTAGGCACATATTTATACTTTTTAAGCGCCACGTTTGCGCCTCTTTTTGATGCAAAAACGGCGCAAACTTACAAAATACAATTGTATTTTCCAAGTTTGCGCCGTTTTTGCGTCAAAAAATGACACAAATGCAGCGCTAAAAAAGTATCAATATGGGCCTTAGTGGAATCCAGAATGGGTGACTTGTGGGGCTCTCACCAGGTTCTGTCTCACAGAATCCTTTGCAAACCTCAAACTTTGGTTAAAAAAACACGTTTGCTGCATGTTTTGGTGATGGAAAGTTCTGGAATCTGAGAGAAGCCACAAACTTTTTTCCACCCAGCATTCCCCGAAGTCTCCCAATAAAAATGGTAGCTAGTGCTCGTGTCAGGAATGGATCTCACAACGGTCAATGTTAGTCCTTACATGAAATTGTTGACCATGGGGTGATCAATTCCTGACGCAGGCACTAGGTACAGGCACTCAAGTGGGGTAGAATTCTTATCAGGACAGGTAGGGAAACACTGGGTGGTAGGAATTTTGTGGGTCCCAGCATATTCCTGTAGTTTGTGTGAAAGAAATGTAAGTACAAAATTGAGTTTTCATTCAATATTTCACCTTTGCAGGGTATTGTGGGTAAGAAAACTTTGGAGAATCCACACAAGCCCCACCTCCATGAACTCTTCTGGGTGTCAAGTTTCCAGAAATGTCTGGTTTTGGTATGTTTCCCTATATGGCTGCCGAGTCCAGGACCGAAAAACGCAGGTGCCTGCCTTACAAAATCAGGTTGTTTTGTGATACGATAATTTTGATGTCTCGTCTCCACAATACGATTTCGGTGGTGGAATTTGGGGATGAACTAAATTGGAGTACTCCAAAGAGAGCACTCTCTCTGTGCTTGCTGCTGTTGCATGCACCTGCTCTCTGGGTTTGACTACCCCGCTATTGTCCCGCTGCACAGACTGTGCTTGCGAATGGACAGCATGACTGTCCTCATCATATCCTTCTGAAACACTGGAAGAGGAGTTGTCAGATGGGACTCCTCCAATTGAAAAATCACTTCCAGAGTCTGCGTCATTGTGCTTTCCATCAGATGCTGTCTCAGTATCTGCTGTCTCAGTCTCTGATCCTACATCAGAGCTGTCCTCTATAACCCGAGTTAGTGCTTAGCAGCAGTCATCCAAGAAGACTCCATCTCTGCTACTGGCTTAACTGTCCCTCTAAAACACTAGCCTATGTAGACAGTCACAAAATTGTTGGTCGGCGTGCAACAGTAAAGGTCACCTTACCTTCGCTTCTTCCCTCAATCATCACGTTCTCTCAAGACACTAAAAAAAAACAAAAAAGACACAATATTACTTCACCTTGTCACATACCCATCGTCACAGTCTTTAGCGCCTCTGGCACCCAGTCCGACAATCATTATTGGTGCTCCCACTCCCATGACCTCCTCCTCGGATTCCCTCACTACCATCCAGCAAAAGCGCCCTTCATTTCCCCATAGTCCTGCTCGCACATACATTTCATTTGTATTATAGTGCAGGTAATGGCTGGCTTTACTAATCCACTCAGCTATTTAAATAAAATGCAGATTTGATCTTTGCAGTAGTCATATAAACCTTCTGCGCTACTTTATGGCATCAAAACTTCCACTTGACAAAAGTCAGATTCTTTTCTAGCAGAAACATAATCACAAGAGTTAGCTTGACTTTTTTAATGCGGCCTAAAAGCTACGGTTGAAACGCGTTGGTTGGAGAATGTGCATTGCTTTGAAGACGCGCGCTGTGAGACAACTGGTGGCAAAAATATATATAAATATAAATATATATATATATATATATATGTATATATATATGTATATATATATATACATATATATATATATACACACTTTTCCTCCAGCAAATTCAAGAAGAGGCAGCACTCCAGAGCGGGTATTCAGCAATTTAATTTGCAAACTCAACAGGAACGCGTTTCGGCAAAACTGCCTTTGTCGGCCTGTTGGCCGCCATCTTGCTTTGCTATTTATACATGATATATCGTCTTTCTTCACTTATAATCAGAGTCATAAAAAACTTTCTTTTAAAAGTCAGAATATTTTCATCTATGACTATTAAATTCATTATTACACGTTAGTATCAACACATAATTTAGACAAACAAAATTATGCTACAATAGCACTCCTTACATCTAACGCCGTGTATCCATCCAAAATAAACGACATAAAGATGCCGATGACTCTACAATAATCTTCAATTTTTAACATAACTGAATTACTTACTAAATTTCCTATTATAATTTACCTCACTTTATTAGTACATAATTTTCACTAATATATAATACATATCATTAAATACTTTCACACTCCATACACTCTGGAAATTGAAACCATCCTCACTAGTAAATATTCATTGATGCATAATATCCGGGTTATAAGGCATTTTTACAAATTAACAAGAAATATAAACATTATAAAATTCTCTGTTCAAACTCAAAGTATTCCACATATTATTAATCTTAACAATGACCTACCACTTCATCTAATTTCCTAAGAGCAGAAAAGTTTTATATATACAACCTTGCCACATCAACCATACTATTTTTACACAATCCACTTAATTTACGTTTATAAATGCATGTGTAGCTCTTCACTTTTATTCAATTCATTTGGTTCTTTACAGTCAAATAACAGAATATATCTAGACTCCAGTGTCCTAAGCTTTTTATCTCTTTCACCCCCTCTGGGATCCTTAGGTAACCCATCTATCACACTGTATTTTAAATTGGTAATGTCTCCTCCATGAAGTTCCCAAATCCGTCTAGCTACTGGGTATGAATCATCTTGATATTGCACCGCCCTAAGGTGTTGTAAAATACTTTTATATACCTGTAATTTTGTACTGCCTATATACATCTTAAAACAGCTACATTTCAGTGTGTAGATGACATATTCACTTTTGCATGTATACAGTCCCTTGATTTTGTGTATAGTTTTATCATTAATTACTACTGATTTAATGCTCTCTCCATTTTTACAGGCTTTGCATTTCGTACATCTAACAAAGCCATCAATTAGTGTTAGCCACATTGGTTTGGTTCCACCTTGTCTAATGTCACTTCTCACTAATGCATCTCACATACACTTCCCTCGCCTGAATGTCATCTATGGGTTTTTCTCTAATATCCTTCCCTATAACAGGATCACTTCTTAATATATGCCAATGTTTTTGTAAAATCATTCAAATTTTTGAATGAGCGTCATTATATGTGGTTATAAATCTCACCATGGCTTGCTTCTCTCAATACTTGCTGATTTTATTGTTCATATTTTTGTATATTTCAAATAAAATACTGTCTCTGGTGCGCATATCCACCTTCTTTTTGGCCTTAGAAATAGTGTCAGTAGAGTACCCCCTTTCCTTAAACCGTGATACCATTTCCTTCTCAACTTCAACAAATTTATTCTCAGTACTGCAGATCCGTTTTGCTCTTAGTAATTCTCCATAGGGAATAGTCTCTTTTAAATGTACAGGATGATAACTTCTTGCATGCAGCAAACTATTGCCTGCCGTTGGTTTCTTATATAACGTAGTTAGCAACCTAGCATTTTCTATAAAAATCTTCACATCCAAAAATTCTATTTCTCTAATATCTATATTAGCTGTGAATCTAAGGTTCAAATCATTGTCATTTATTTCTTTTGCAAACTCTTACGCACTTGGGACATCGCCTTTCCATATTACAAATATATCATTCATAAAACGTAACCATAAAATAATATGGTCATTCCATCTATCCAATGGTGAATTATTGAGAACCTGTTCTTCTCACCAGCCCATATATAAGTTAGCATAGCTAGGAGCAAAGCATGTGCCCATCGCTGTACCGCGTATCTGTTAAAAAATTTCTAAAATTTCATTATTAAAGAAAAAAATATTATGTTTGAGACACCATCTCATCATGTTGACCAGCATTACAATGTGCTTATAAAACCTAATTGGTCTAGCACGAAGAAAATGTTCTATTGCTCTAATGCCATCCTCATGTGGAATGCACGTATATAATGATATAACATCCAATGTCATAAGAAGCATATCTAAATCCCAACTAATATCAAACACTTGTTTTAAAAAATCTGTAGTGTTTTTAAGATAAGATGTTAAATTACACACTAATGGTTTTAAAAAATAGTCTAAATATTGTGATACAAATTCAAACAAACCACCTTGTGCTGCTATAATCGGTCTACCCGGTGGTTTGGTAGCATCTTTATAAATTTTAGGAATAATATAAAAACAGGTAGCTTAGGATGACCAACTTGCATATATTTAAATTCCTGATCACTTATAAATTTTTCTTCTTTCCATAACAGCAATTCTTCTGCAAACTCCCTTTCAATGTTATGTACATATTTCATGTCAATTCTTTTGTAACAGCTTTCGTCATTTAATTGTTTGCATGCTTCCCCCATATATTCATCAATCGGCCAAATTACTATATTGCCTCCTTTATCTGAGCTTCTAATCAACAGTTCTGCATCAGTTGAACGTTTTTTAATCGTCTGGCGATTTCATTTGCCTGTAATTTCTACCACGGTTTTTATCTGTTGCATCCATCTCTCTTAAGTTTTTCAAATCTTGAATGACTGTCTCAGCAAATTGATCTATTAAATCTCCACAGTATGATGGTGAGACCGGGGATTTTGGTTTAAATTTAGAACCTCCTTCTTCACTTACCAATATTCCTTCCGCCTCTAATCTACCAACCACCTCTACTTCATCTAAGGGTTGCAACGCATCCTCTTGCAACTCCCAAAGTTCTTTCATCAGAAAAATGTCATCAATTAAAAGATTGCCGTATTCCTTAGTTTCCTCCACACTTGGCTTTTTAGTCACATAGTTATTTTTGATCTTATGTATCTTCATCAATTTTAACTTCCTAATAAAGAGGAACAGGTCAATCCTTGCTTGTGTATAATCAAAATTACTAACTTCACAGTACGAGAGACCTGTCAAAGTCGGATTCCTCGGGATTTGTGTCTTTGTTCTGTTATGATTTATTGTTGGCAATTATCACTTCAAATATCATACTCAAAAGGGAAAAAGAAGATCAGCATGAAAGGCAATCTAAAGAGAAAAGTTTCTTAGACATGCATAGAAGACAATTACAAGGATATTTAAACATGTATCCAATATTTATTATAAGGCAAGTAATACGCACATATTTAATATTATATTCACAAAAGTACTATTTGAGAAGAAATATTAATATCCTTCAAATATGTTTTCTAATAATTAAAATATAATATGAAATCTACAATGTCTTTTAGTTAACATCTTTTTGTCCAAAATTGCACAATGAATTCTAAAACTGTAACTTTTCAACTTTGTAAAAATACCTATGAATCTTTCCTCTCAAGAAACACAGTGAATTCTAATGTTTAACCTTTCACAATAGAATGCGCACTTATATTGATTCTTTCTTCAAATAAACAAAACATTTAAATAAGAAGTCTTTTTAAAACATGAGCGCACACGTACTCCAGGATGCTGGGAATTGTAGTTCCATCAACATAGACATTGTGGATTTGAGCAGTTTAACCACCACCGAGTACTCTTATTACACAAATGCATTTTTCCACATGAATAAAGAGGAGAATGTTTTTTAATAGAAGAAAGTGTGTGGAAAGAACGTTTGGTAGGAGAGATACTATGTTTAGAGGTATGATTACGCCAAAGTCTGACAAGGCCTAATTGCAAATTTTTCATATCCTCCTCACTCAACTCAACTTTAGATAAATTACAGATTGTCTTACAATCATTTACTATCACTTGTTGCTGCGTGTCATTTTCTCCTGTGTTTCTCTGCGATCTTCTTGCTCTCTTGCCCCCTCGTCTCTTCTTCCTCTGCCTCTTGCTCTTGGCCTGTTCCCCCCTCGCCATGGCCTGTGATTCGTTTGTCGGTCCACCATGAGAGGCTGGTGCTGACTAACAGTTGTGGCACTCATTTCAAATAAAAATATTATTTCTGCCACATCATTAAATAGCAGAAAAGATAGTCACACCCAGCGTGTCAGCTTCTCAAGCCAAAGGCTTTATTTGATGTAACAATTAAAAGAGTACTTCTAAGATGGCAACGCGTTTCAACACAGAAGTGTCTTCATCATGGCCGAACTGAAAAAATCTGTGCACATTCCCCTCTAACATTAAATACCCCCAGTTCATGAACATTGAAAAAATACTACCATGAACAGGGAACACTAAAATGGTTTCGCTATGTATTCCATAATTTCACATAATGATGTGGCAGAAATAATATATTTATATATATATATATATATATATATATATATATATATATATATATGCAAAGACATCCCTTTTATATGTGGGTGTGGTTTTTCCTGGCAGCAGATTGCAGCCGCTAGGGAAACCACACTCACATTGACAAAAGTGATTTTGCTATATCTATCTATCTATCTATCTATCTATCTATCTATCTATCTATCTATCTATCTATCTATCTATCTATCTATCTATCTATATAAATATATATATATATATATATATATTTAGATCTAAATACTTAGATCTATGTATATTTTTAATAGCTTTATGGTTTCCCGGGGGGGGGGCGATCATGGCCCCCAGGGAAACCATACATCTATTAAAAAAAATACAAAATTGCCCCCACAGGGGGTCAGCCCGGCTCACAGGTGACCCCCACTCAGTTTCATTTTTTTTTTTTTATTTTATTAATTTTTAACCTTTGGGGAGAGCAATCATGCTCCCCCAGTGATATACTGACATTTTCAGAGGGGGGCAACTTCCCCAAGTGTAATCCCTGGTGTCTAGTGGGGTTTCCTGGCCGTGGATCACAGCACAGCTGCGATCCACGGCCAAGAAACTATTTCACAAAGGCCTCATTTGAAAGGGGAGAATCTCCCATTTCAAACGAGGCCTTCCTGAACGGTGGGGAGTCCCATTCAGGCCCGTTTTCCCTACCGTAGCAGAAAGCATCCTTACCTGCTGCTTCCTGCTCCGATGGGGAAATGAATTGGGACATCAGCGCACATGGTGGCACGCTGATGTCACAGAGGGGTGATTGGGGGGTTAGGAGTAAACGCAGAAGGTCTTCCTAGTCTCCTGAGGGTTTTTGAAAGAAGAAAAAATCCTCCGGTGCGATGCACCGTAGGTGTGTAAAACCCCTCACTGGCGTTGGCCACTGGTCGTGACTTGCACCAGGGAGGGTGTGGCCAATGGCCGAAGCACGTACTGATGGGGTTAAAAATGCTGAGTGATATTATTTTATATTGCCCCCTTCAAAAGCAAAGAAAATATTTCTAACTTATAAAATTATATACTTGGATTCCTTTGTTTCCCAGTTGGCCATAGAAGGCTATCAGCATTGGTCAAAATCAATTCATTTGAAGGATGTGTGGGGAAGGAAAGATTGGAAAATACAAGGCTTGGAAGCTTTATTTAGAGCTTGCCTTATTCCATTGCAAATAGTATTTTTGAATGACATTGTACAACAAACAACTTGCTTCGGGTTCGCAAAAACAAAAAAAGTAAATGCTCCCAGTATTCCATCACCAGCTAAATTTGAAAATTGGCAGAATATTCTGAATGTTACAGAAGAACAGCTCAATGGTTGGGTTCAGAATTGTAAGGTTTTTTTTCATTTTTTTTTTTCATAACCAATTTTATTGATTTTACATCTGAATAAAAAAGGACACAGGGTGCATGCAATATAAAAGCACAAATTAGTTACAGTGTACAGGTAATCAAGAAACATATTTCGTAACATCTACTTGTGTTATAACCTTCCCAAACTCCCCAATTTGATTTTCCATAAGTGTCCCCAATCACTTCCCCCATACTTGATCATGTTTCTTAGGACAGCCTCTAGCCTCATACACCACTATTTCCAGTCAACTCCTCTGCACCACTGTGCCAGTCCTGAGGCCACAGGGTTATTCCACTTTGTTGCTCTGTCACATTTGGGGATTAGCAGAGGCTTTTCCCTAAATGATTTTTTGGCTCTTGTGCCCTCCAAATCCTCCTGGACCCCCAACAGAACCACCAGGGGAGGCAAGGGGATCTCCCATCCCAATATCTCGGTAAGCTCCATACTAATACTTTCCCAGTACTTTTCGATTTGAGGGCAGATCCAGGTCACATGATAAAAGTCAGCTGGGGAGAAACTGCAGTAGTGGCAGCTCGGTTCCGGAAGAAGTCCCACCTGATGCAGTCTCTGCGGTGTCAAGTATATACCATGTAAATAGACGGTCGGAGTCAACCTCAGTTGGGAAGAGATAGTGAGAGTTTTGAGTGCCATCAGGACATCTCTCCAATCTTCCTCCTCTAATGGGCCCACCCAATCCTCCCATCTGGCTAGGAGGCAGTCCAGGGTGTCTGGGGTGTGCGCAAGGACTGCACAGTAAATTTGGGAGCCCATCAGGAGTTTAGCCTCTAGGAGTTTGAAGTCTGGAGTGGATCAGTATGTGGGACCCATGCCAACAGGCAACTGTAAGTACCTCTTAAATTGTGTGGGTGCGAGTGCATACTCCTTCTGTATTTCTTGGAATGATTTAATGTGTGTTCCTGTCCATACATGGCCCAGTAGTGATAATCCGATCAGGTCTCATTTATTAAGCCCCTGAAGCTGTGCAGCGACCACTATGCAGGTACCGTGCCAGAGGGGAGTTAGTCTAGTAAGCACTTTTGCCGAGCGAGTCTGTCTAAGTGTGGCTCTCCAGGAGGAGTTTGCTATATTAGTGATGGTGGTGGTGTCCCGAGAGATAGGAGATCCATAATGCATGTTCAGTATTTGGGGAAAGCCCATCAGCGATAACTCAAGATGATAGGCTGGATCTGACTATCCCCTGTTAAACCAGTTGTGCACCGCCACAAGGTGTGAGGCTTAATAGTACAAGAAAAGATTTCTTCCCCATGCCATCCCCATGCCCCCTTCATAAGGGCCACGCTGGCAGGTCCGAAAGACCAGGTGGGCTTGGGTATCACACCACGGAAAAGAAGTAGCAATACACTCTTGAGAATTGAACCACGCCTGGGGTACATTGAGCAGGGTGTTTTGAAAGATGTGCAAAAACCTTGGAAAGATCATCATTTTAAATAGAGCAATATAGACCAGCACATTCAGCGGATGGGCCTGCCTCTTGTCAAGGTCTTGTTTTGTCATTTTCACTAATGGTTCCATGTTAAGGTTCCAGGTCAGTTCTGGCAGCCATGCCACCCAGATGCCTATGTATTTAATGCTGAGTCTGCGGAGGGGTATGGTGTCCTGCCAGTCAAAGCAGTCTCTCGCAGGTGCAAGTGACATCAGCACCAATTTGGATGGTCCAAAACTTTGGAGTAGACTTAGGCATCGAGGACCCAATTTCACTGGGTTGGCCAAGTAGACCAGGATGTCATCTGCATATAAGGCAATCTGATCCCTTCCCCCTTGCCCCAGTTGCATCCCAGAATCTGTTCGTCTATGCGGATTATGTGCACCAGGGGTTCGATTGTAAGAACAAATATTAGGGGCGACAAGGGGCATCCCTGTGTTGTTCCCCTTCTGATAGGGGAAGGCTTCCGAAAGGGTCCCGTCAATCTGCACTCTGGCTATAGGATTGAAATATAAGGTCTGTACCATCCCTCTGAACCGCGGTCACAAACCTGCAAGTTCCCGCACTACCCCAAGGTTTTCCCATTCCACTGAATCAAAGGCTTTCATGAAATCGAGAAAGAGGAGTGGCAGGTCAGTCCTGAGTTGGTGTCGATGGGCCAGGGCCACATGTAGACATCACAGACAATTACCCGTGCCATGGGTTGGCATAAAGCTGCATTTATCCAGGTGTATTAGGGTGGGGAGAACCCGCTGAAGCTGCACTGCTGGAATGGTGGCCATTATCTTAATTTCTCAATTGAGAAGAAAAATTGGGTGATAGGTTGAGCAAGAGGTGGGGACCAAGAGGTGGGGGGCGCCATTTTGGAATCACTACAATGGTGGCAGTATCTATGTAAGGTGGGGTTTGGCTTTGTAATATTCTGGTGGGAAACCATCTGGGCCTGGGGTTTTCCCTAATGACATTGTGGTTAAAGCTGTTAATATTTCTTCAGCTGTAAGGGGTTTATCGGTTATTTCTGTTTCTGATTGGGGAAGCCTGGGGAGAGATAAACCCTTCAAGAACTGCCTGAGGAATTGTGTGTCTTTGGTATCTGGGGCTGTATAGAAGGTGCTATAGTATTTGGCCTAAGACTGAACTATTGACGGGGTCGTGTGCAGTATATTTCCTTCTCAGTCTATAATTTCAGGTATGAAACTGGAGATTTGGTTATGGAAAACTAACCACTATAAGAGTTTACCGTTTTTGTCTCCCCAACCATATATCCTGGCCGTCGTGGCCGTCCAGATGTGTTTAGCTGCCTCTAAAGAGAGGTGGTGTATTTCTTGTCTTATTATTTCAAGCTCTCAAATTGTGGCCTTCCTATGTGTCCCCTCGTTCCCCATCTCCAGGTGAGGGGCATGAGCCTCCAGATGGGAACGCTGGGCAGAATGCACCAGCTCATGTGCTTGAAAATAACTCTTGGCAAAGCCTTGCATTGACACCTTACGGGCCACACACAATATTCCTGGAGACGATGCCAAACCTTGATTACCCTTAAAATAGTGTTGTGTTTTTTTGTCCGAAGTGCTTTTGCATAGGCTTGGTCCTGTAGAGACCAGACTTTGAGGAACCACATTGGTCGTAGCCCATCTCTTGGGGCCCCCAGATTTAGCAATGGGGGGCAAGGTCGGAGATTCCTCTCAGCAAAATTTGGATTTGGTTGAGGCCATGACAGTCCAGCGTAAGAATAAAGATCGGATCAATGCTGGGCTAAGTGCGATGAGCTTCGGATGTGTGTGTGTATTGTCTGTGTCGCAGTTGCCAAATTCGCCAGACATCGCACAGACCCAGTAAGGTATTCCAGTCCGAAAGGTGTTGAGCGTTTGTGCACAATGGCACCTTTAATTCATCACTTTCAGGTCCCAATGGGTGGTTATTGCGGCCATTGGACACAAATGGTTGTCACGCTCGTTTTATTTACTATTCATGGAGTTTTAGAGCGAGCAGACCTGATTCTTGTCACGTCATTACACAACAATCTGGTATCATCAACACATACAGCATGGGTAAACTTTGTCAACAATGGTTACAATCCTCCACACTAACAGCTGTAAAAGAACACCTTAGTCTTTTTTCTGAAGATGTAGACTTACTAGACCTCTTGTTAGGTCTCAGAATACTGCACTCAAAACATTTCCTGTATGCAATTTATAATGAAATATGGAAGCTTTCACAAATGAAAGCTGCTGCACGCTTAAAGCAGATAGATAAGGAACATTTTGAGAATGCTCTAGCTGTTGATAGTGGTATTAGTACATTGTCCAACCACATTTACACATTAAACAAGATTGTGTCATCTGCTATTGACATTATTACAAGTTCTGAAAAATGTCTGCCTGCCCTGGAAGTACGTTAAGTCAAATGAGGTACATGCTGCATTTAACTTGACATGAAGACGACAGATAATGGCTAAGGAAGACGCTAGTTACCTCATGCTTAACATTGAAAAGTTAGAAAAGTCACCTTGTACTGTGGCTGAATTACCATCGACAGGGTGGTGAAGACATGGAGTGACCTATCTGCCTATATCAACATTCCAATTCACTTTGTGTTTGAATTTTTTTCCTATAGGCATATTTGAACAGTTAGGAGGCAGTTACGTTCATGAGGTGTGGGAGCTGCCCCTGCCTGAATGCGATAAAGAGGTCTTTCTTAGTGGTAGAAAATGTGAAACTTCTGTAATCCATTCTAGGATTTGTAAACAGATTACTTTGCATAGCGCATGTAATGTGTCTGTCACAAATTTAGCTTGCTATCTGAAGGGTATTCCCGTCATTATGGTTCGCCTAGTGTTTCAGTTACTTTCAAATGGGAGTTACTTGATGCTGAGTGATCAAGGTTGCTGTGAGATGAAATCAGATGTCACATTATTTCGGTCTTTCAAATTGTGACTTGTTAAAGTAATGTACTTTACCCCTACGCATGATATAAAAGTAATGGATTTGTGGTCTCACAATGCTACTTATAATGTCAATTTTGACAAGCTGAGAAGACTGGAAGTTCTTTTTGTTTAAAAAATCTGTGGCTTTCACATCAGCCGGAGAAACCTATGACCCGCAAGTGACAAGGCTAGGCTCAGAGATACAGTCCCTTTTAAATACCAACTTCCCAAAACATTTAATTGAATTAGTCAGTTGCATCTTTAATGTGTCTAACACCGCTGGAATTGTATACTTTTTGAAGGCTGTAGGTTCTAGTTCTGTCAGAATTTTCCAGACTGTGGCCCTCATTATAAACACGGCGGTCCGTTCCGTGCCGCCAGCGGTGGCTGTCAAAACCGCCAACAGAGGAGCGGGCCAGACCGCTAAATAATGAACCAAACGAAAGACAGGCATCCCGAAAACCACCCACCGCCAGCAGAGGAGTGCCAATGACGGCAGCAGAGTCTGCCCACAGGCCGACAGAAAGGCCCAACCCGCCCATCAAATAATGAACCCCCAGTCCGCCGCCATTTCCGGGGCGGGAAACACCTACACGCAAAGCCAGGCGGAAATGAACCAAATATAAGGAAACACTCGCCGGAGGCCCACACAACGCGCCGAAGCAGACATGGATAGAGAGCTGCAGATCATGCCAGCCCTGCTCCTTGCCATATACCTCCACGACCGAGACCGCCAACGAAGACAACGACGGTAAGTACCGCAACCTACGAAACAAGGGAGGAAAGGGCACATTCACATACCCACCCACTCTGCAACACCCCCCAACTCTTCACATCAGCACAAGTCATACACCCCACAGCAAGAGGTACTTACCCAACACAAGGCAAATCCAACTTGACCATAGTACATACAAATGCCCCACACCCATAAACAATGAAACGAAAGACCAGGGTTCAACAGTGTGTCGCCAAAACACAGGCCACACAGATATCTTTAATGAAATCTCAGAGAGCCAAAGAGTCCAAACAGGGCCAATGGCCAGTCCGTACGGCTACAATTACCATGGGCCACAATAGACCCAAACTGACTCCCAAAAGTGCACGCTACTCCACCTAATGGGGCAACAAAGGGGTATCCAGGCACCTCACGGAACAGGGGCAGGGGGCGGTGGGCGTTGGGATTTGCGACGGGGTGGGCCTTGGACTTTCATTTGGAAGGTGGAGGGGGGTGGGCTTGTCCTTTGAAGGGGGGGTGTTTTGAGCAGGTGGAGCCAGATGGACTAGGCTCAGCCCGGGCCTTTTATTTCTCTGCGGAAGGGGCACAGGAATTTGAAGGGCGGACAGGGGTGGGCAGTGAAGTGGAAGGAGTGGAAAGGGCAAGAAGGTGAGCACGCTTGAGGACAAGACAGGGTGGGCCAGTGGGTTGGAAAAGGTCAGCATGGGAGAGGAAAAGTTTTGTCGGACCAATTGGGGTGGTCTGGATGAGGGTGTGAGAGTGGAGGCAGAGGAAGTGGATGTATGTGGTGTAGGGGTGCGTGTAGTGGGTGCAGGTGACTGGACAGTATGCTGTGGTGTGGTGGATGTGTGATGAGTGGGTGTCTTGGTGCGTTTGTGTGTTTTTGGAGGATGGGGTGGACACAGTGGGAGAAGGCAGGCAGCTAGTGTGGATGCATGTTGTGTGGGTGTCTGCAAGTCTGGTGAGTGTGCTGCATGTGTCAACTACAGTCGTTGTGAGTGCAGGTGTGGTGCATGGGGTGCATGTATGGATGTCTGCTATTGTGGTGAGTGCAGTAAGAGGAGCAGCAACAGTGACTGAAGGTGCAGTGCATGAGGGTGTCGATATAGAGGGGACAGACAGGGAGGCGGAAGTAGTGGGCACACTGGGGGAAGTGGATGTTGTAGTGTATGCATGTGTCTGTTGGCTGTGTGAACGCTTGTGGTGGGAAGTGTGGTGCTTGTGTTTAGAAGTGTGGTCCTTGTGTGTTGATGTGCTTGACTGTGTGTCTGAATGTGTGCCTTGGACGGGTGAAGGGAGTGGGGTGCTAGAAGGGGTCGAGGAGGTTGGAGGGGGACGGAATGGCCAGGGAAACTGGCTGCCGTCCAAGAGGAGGTAAGAGCCTGAAAAGATCTCTGTAGGCCAGACACAGCACCGTGAATGCCATTCAGATAGGCATTTGTGTGCTGCACCTCTGATGCTAGCCCCTGGATGGCATTGACAATGATTGTCTGCCCTACAGAGATGGTTCTCAGGAGGACAATTGCCTCCTCTGAGAGGGCAGCAGGGCTGACTAGGGCAGGGAGGAGGTGCCTGGGGCGAAAGAGACACCCACCTTTCTGGGTGAGTGGGCATGGGCAACTCGGTGGGGAGCAGAAGGGAGGGCGGTGATGGAATCGGGGGTGGTGGAAGATGTCACTGTAGTGTTGTGGGCACTACGGTCCGCCACCGCCGGGGAGCCCCCATCGGAGGAGGTCTCGGAGTCACTACCTCCTGTGGTAGTTGCCTCCTAGTGGAACTCCCCTCACCCTCCCACCCACTAGTCCCCTGGGCGTCTGATGTCTCTGCCTCCGAGGATCCGTGGGCTGCTGCTTCCCCATTTGCCGGTGCTTCAGCTCCCTCGCCAGATGTTGCTGCTGTACCAAACCAACACAAGAGAACAGGGATGGGAGCAAAACAAGAGAGACAATTGTAAATAGCTGAATGGAGTACATAATGGCTAGACGTACACCCACCCAGAAGACACATCCAACAGGCAGCACCATTCACTATGCCCATGGCCATGCCCCTGACTACTGACCATAATACTGCTCTACACCCATCCCATGGACTACCTAAGGAGGCGACGTGTGGGAGACCTGACAAAGACACCCCTACACCCTTTGGGGACCATAAAGTAGATGGACACCAGTTATAGTCCCTGCCTCTAAGCAGCATGAACCCTAATGCACACACAGACATCCTTCCAGACTGAAGTTTGTGAAATGAGTACTCACCCCTTGTGACTGCTGTGCAGCCTTCAAGCGCCCATCCAGGTCTGGGTACACCACCGCCAGGATACGTCGCATGAGGGGGTCACTTCCATGTTGGGAGGACTTCCTCAGCTGGGCTTCACAGATCTACGCGCCCAGCGCCGCAGGTCCTCCAACCCCTTTCTGCACTGGGTGCTCCGCCGGTTGTAGACCCCCAGTGTCTGCACCTCCTTGGCAATGGCATGCCAAAGTGCCCTCTTCTGGTGGGCGCTGACCTAAAAGGATGACACAGATATGGAACACAGAGGTCAGGCACTTGCAAGATAGGTACAGCTGGCTAATTGTCCACTATGGGACGAACAGTACTCTCAGACTTATAGGCCATACGCATGCAGCATGCCATGCACAACGGCCCATGCAGGCTCAGAGGTGCACACATATGTCCATTCAACACCATCCATTACACCCAAACAGTGTTCCCCAAACCCAGACTCACCTGTACCTCCGGCCGTCTGTACTGTTTTGCGTACAGGGGCAGGACCCCGTCCACTAGCCTCTCCAGTTCCTCCTGGGTGAAGGTCGGGGTCCTTTCCCCTACAACACAAGCCACATCCATTGCCAGAGGCAGGCCACAGCAGTACACACAGTGGAGTACCTGTCCACAAGAGATCAGGGAGTCAAGTGAATAATCTATGACAAAATCACGTACGTTCCACGGCGGTGTGCACCGTCACCACCGCAGCGATCATGATACGCCGGAATCCCCATTGGCATCCATGTTAACCAATGACGGTGCGAACGGTGGTAAACACCACCTTACGCTGTGACGTCAACCGCTAGCGTTATGAGGTCACTTCCACAAGGAAAGGCCTGGATTACAGTGGGCAGACATTTTGGCAGTAACTACGCATCTATAAATAAAACTTTGCACAATGCTGGCCCTACTAGCCACATGAAGCACCTAAGCATGTGTCCATTCCGTAATATACCACACATAATACACTCTGTTCCCTCATTGTGATGTAGATGTAGATCTGTCAGGAAGCAGTTCATGTTGAGTCACTAGAATGAACTATGCAGTGCACAAATGATGAAATGTGTGACTATGTATGTGTCTTCATTACACCTTTTTGAAACCCCTCGTAGGTACCGACCCTTGTGGCGAGGAAGGGCACCAATCGGTGTACAGACAACTTGTGGATATGAGGACAATGGTGGAGCGTCAGATCATAATCAATTACAGACTCACACATGCAACAATTCAGGAACTTTGTGCTTTACTGGATCCTGCACTAACTCCGGGAAATCGTAATCAGCATGCCATCCCTACTGAAGTGCAGGTGCTCTCCACACTCCATTTCCTGTCCACGGGCTCATTTCAAGTGACAGTAGGCATGGTTGCTGGATTTTCACAGCCAGTGTTCAGCATGGTACTGAAAAGATTTCTGTATACATTTGTACAACACCTGCAGTCCTATGTGAGGTTTCCCCAAAGTACTGACCTCCCTGCCATCAAGTTGGAATTCTATGCCTTTGCCAACATACCCCATGTTATAGGTGCCATCAATGGCACTCACATACCGATCATCCCCCCAAGAGTGAGTGAACAGGTGTACAGAAACTTAGCCACTTAGCAATGTGTGGTGGCTGATTGAGTGGGATGGTTGCTGTGCAGATTGTTGCTGAGTTACTTCTGGAAGGGGGCCATGTTCTTTGTTGGGGTTCCAGTGCCATATCTTGGCCTGAGGGTCCGTTTGGTCGCCTGCTGTTGATCTTCGGGGATGACATGGTAGGCCCTTGGGTTTCCTATGAGGGTAGTTCCTGGGATGTTTCTGCTGATGGTATATTCTCATGGTGGGTGTCTGGTGCTGTAGTGGGGGCCTCTTGTCCTGTGTGGGTGTCAGACTGGTTTTGGACCAGCTGCAGCAGTGCTCCTGCTATGGTGGCCATTGTGGCATTGTGTTGTTTCCACTGCTCCATGGCCTGTTGGTGGTGTTCCTGCTGCATCCTCTGACTGTGCTCCAGGATGGACACAATCTGTGCCAACATGTCATGAGTATGCTGGTAGGCCCCCAATTTCACAGATATTACGTCCTGGGCTGCTGCATCCATCCTGTGGCCTCCCCCCTGGCCCACTGCCACCCTTGCACTGGCCCTAGCCCCTGGTGCCTGTGTCCCCTGCACAGGTCTGGCACTACCCCTTGTACTGGGGCCCTCGCCTTCCTGCATGTTGGGACTGGGAGACTGTGGCCTCTGTACCTGTGTTCCAACAGTCTGTGGCCTGGATACACTGGTGTGGGGATGCTTGCCCTGGGCTGCTAGTCTTGACTGGGTGGTAGGGGTGACAGTGGTTTCCTGGGTAGGGCTGCTGCATGGTGACAGTCCAGGACTGTGTGAGGGGCCTGCCTGCTCATAGGTGTCCAGGGATCCTTCACCAGTGTCCTGTGAGGTGCCTCCGTCTCCCTGGGGGGCACTGGCACTCCTTGTCCCATCCATTAGGGTTGCATGGGTGGTGGTGCCTGTTGGGGGACATAGACATGTCTGTTACCGCTGCATGAACGTTTGAGGTGAACAGGACTGGGATATTTTGTGCTGGGGTTGCTTTCAGTGGCCTTACAGGGTGCCTTTGTGAGGTTGACACTGCATTTAGCGTCGACTGTGGGGTTGCATTGTGGTGGGGTTGTCGTTCCATTGTAGGTACTTGCAGGGGTAGGTGACTTTCACAGGGGGAGGGATGTGGGCCTGTTAGTGGGTTTGTGGTCATGCGGGGGGTAGATTTAGTGACTGATGCCTGGGTGGGTGTTGGTCCTGGTGGGGGTGGGTGGGGTGGGATGGTGCATGCATTACAGGTATGGTGTATATGGGGTATATGTTGATGTACCCCATATGTCGAGTCCATTCCTCCAGTGAGTCCCTCAGGGTGCAGGATAGCCAGTACCTTTTCCTCCCGGTCTGTGTATTCTAGTGGTGTTGGTGGCGGTCCTCCCCCAGTCTTCTGGACTGCGATGTGGTGCCTTGATGCCATGCCCCTGACCTACCCCCGCAGGTCGTTCCATTGCTTCCGGATGTCGGCCCTGGTGCGTGGATGGTGTCCCACTGCATTGACCCTGTTCACAATGGTCTGCCATAGCTCCAAATTCCTGGGAGTGTGCTACACCTCGGCCCGAATATTTGTGGCTCCACCTTCAGGATCTCATCCACCATGGTCCATAACTCCCATTCCGTGAAGCGTGGATGTTTGGGGGGTGACATGATCAGTGTGGTAAATGGTGTCGGGCTGGGAAGGCAGTGAGGGTGCTCTTCTGTGGGTCGGTGTGCGTCTCCTGTATGCTGGCGTTCGATGTCTGCCTCTGGTGCTCTCCGTCTTCTTGTCCTGGTTTTGTTGCAAAGGATTGTGGGGTATGTCTGGGGGTGTTTTATGGGGTTATGGATGTGTGTCAGGTGTGTGGGTTAAACGCTTATGCACTGTGTGCACTTCTTGCTGTTAAGTCCACTTGCCGCCCGAGGCGGTCGGAGCCACCAATGGTCATTCGGCCTCCAATGTCCGCCAAGGTGATTTGTGCATCATTATTTGGAGGGTGGGATGTGGGTGTGCTTGGCGGTGGCGGGGTGGGGAGGTCTGGTATTCCCACCGACAAGGTCATGGCAGGAGTGGTGGTCTGGTGATTTTTGGCGGGGTTGGGATTTTCGTTCATTATATGGCAGGTTTCCATTCACTGCCAATGGCGGAATTCTGTTCACTGCCGCCACGGCGGTCGGCGGTGTTTCCCGTCGTGTTCTTAACGACCACCTGTGTTTGGAGCTATACCTTCAGTCATCCACTCATTTTTTTCAGGCGTTTTTGAAGGATTCCCAGTACCATTGGCAGTAATTGGCAGTATCTTGCTGTTGAGATTTTTGATTTGCAGTAGCTGCCCCATCAGAGAAATGATGGAGCTCCCACCAGCCCAATTGTGTCATGAATGCATGATGCTGTATTTTGGAGCCTCACTGTTGGAAGAACTTGACAGGAATTGGTCACCAATCCTCAATTGTGTATAGCCCATCTTTCGCTGCTTATGGTGCCTGTTTGAATGCACACTGGAAGTGTGTCTTACTTTGCAACAGGTACTTCTTATTAACAAGGACCTGATGATGTTCTCGGTGAGGATTCATTGCCGGACCTGTCCAATGGGTTTGCGGTTGATGCCGGATGCCTTCTACGAGCTGCCCTTTGTGGATTTAGTGGCTCCTGGTGCTTCAATATCTGGCATGGTGAGGATCGCTGCCCCCTGGGCTGGAACTGTGGCTGAGACAACGGATCACTTGGGCTTCTTCTGACTTTTGACTGACAAGCTGGTGGATTTATGGCCTGCCAAGGTGGAATCCTTCCTAGATTCCATCTCAATTGATGTGCTTGGAGATTTCCTGTGGGATCATAATTGTTAATTTGGCATTTTGGATTTTTTTACATTCTAAAATCGACCTGTTTTTAAATTTGGCCATATACTTTAGTCTGGTCTGTTTGTCAACATGGGGAGTTTTTAAATCTTTTTTTATGTATATTTTAGCCTGCAAGAATTCTACTCTGTGCCCTGCTCAAGGCTGTCATGTTTTGTTCATGATAGTGTACCTAGTATTGCCGCTCCAAGAATTATGGTGTCAACCCTCAACCATAGACATATTATCACGTCGGGCCTCTTCTTAGAACTCAACATGTTTGTTACATAAACACCACATAGGCATAACGAGGGAAGAGGGCATTCCAGCCATGGCCATTTGAGTGTGTACAACATATTTTAATTGACAGCTTCGCTGATTCTGACCTTGTCTTTCCAGCCAAACAAGAGTTTTGCTAGCAGATAACAGGCAGATGCTTGCCTGCTTTCCAGGTACGGGGTCGGGGCTCCTTCCATAGATAAGGATAGACAGAAGGGCAAACACCACTATGTTCTCAGGTTTATACATTAGGGTGTAGGTAGGGCTCACTAAATTTCATGATTAAATCAGGATGGTGGGAGTGTTTATATTTTTTACTCTGATGGTCACAATCCTCAGTGTATTATGTTTTATCTACCTATTATTCATAGCTCATGCTTTTTATCATTGGATGCAATTGAATCAATAAATATATTGACAGTTATCCTGTATCTTTTTGTCTGTCTTAGCACATATGAGACTTTGTGTAACTGAGAGAAAGGGGTATGATTTGTTCTATCACAATTTCTCTGAGTCAGAGTGCCATGTTTTGAGGCTGCCAGAAATCACCTTACTTTCTAGGTTTGGGTGAGGGGGTGCTGGCTTGGTGATGAAGTCAGGCCAACAGCTTCCAGTCGGTGTGGGACTGACTCAGTCACCCACACTCAGTAGTGCTGCCACTCTAACCTAAGCAGTCTTACTCCCAAGGTAAGAGTCCTGCAAACCCTCTTTCCCTGAGAACTGGAACACGCTGAAGTAAGGCCCCTTCTGAAGTCCTGAAGATACCATTTGCGGACCTAGCAGACCCCAAGAACTATCAACCCATCTCACTCCTCCCCTTTCCAGCAAAGGTCCTGAAGAAGGCAATCAATCAGCAACTCAGCAAACACTTGGAAAACAACAACCTCCTGGAGCCCTCTCATTTTGATTTCTAAGCACATTATGTCACCTAGACAGCCTTAATCACAGCCACTGATGACATCAGGGCCCTCCTGGACAGCAGCAAAACAGCAGCCCTCATCCTACTGGACTTATCAGCTGGCTTCAACACCATCTACGACCACATCTTGATAAACAGATTCCACCACATCAGAATCCAGGGACATGCCCTGAAATGAATCGCCTCACAACAAAAACCCAGTGTTAGACCTGGCATGCTTAGAGTGGTCTCCCCTTTTTTTGCATCTGCTTCCATTGTTTCAACTGTGTGCTGGACTCTGGTTTTGCTGTTTTTGGTACTTTGGGCACTTTACCACTGCTGACTAGTGCTAAAGTGCAAGTGCTCCTGCGTAAACTGTATGTGTAATTGGCTTATTCCTGATAGGCATATTTAATGTACTAGTAAGTCCCTAGTAAAGTGCTTTAGAGGTGCCTAGGGCCTGTAAATCAAATGCTACTAGTGGGCCTGCAGCACTGGTTCTGCCACCCAAAAGAGTAGCCCTGTAAACATGGCTCAGACCTCCCATTGCATTGTCTGTGGGTGCAGTTTTAAACTGCCAATTCAACCTAGCAAGTGTACTCACTTGCCAGTCCAAAACCTTCCCTTTTTCTACATGTAAGGCACCCCTAAGGTAGGCCTCAGGTAGCCCCATGTGCAGCCTGCAGTGTATTGTAAAGGTGGGACATGTACTGGTGTGTTTCTACATGTCCTAACAGTGAAATACTGCTAAACTCAACTTTCACTGTTGCAAGGCCTATTTCTCTCGTAGGTTAACATGGGGGCTGCCTTTAAATATCATTAATGCAGATTCCCTTTAAGAGCAGACAGAAAATTGGAATTTGGAGTCTCTGAACTCACAATTTAAAAATACATCTTTTAGTGAAGTTGTTTTTTAGACTGTTAGTTTGAAAATGCCACTTTTAGAAACTGGGCATTTTCTTGCTTAAACTATTCTGTGACTTTGCATGTTTGTGGATTGCATGTCTGGGTCAGACTGACAGTTCGGCTGTTTGTGAATCTCCTCTAGACAGTGACACAAATGGAGCTGGGGAGTAACCTGCATATCCTGATAGGACATCTGAGCTAGAGCGGAGGGAGGAGTGGTGACTTTCACCTGAATGAGCTTTGCCTGCCCTCACAAAATGCAGTCTCCAACCCCCTGGTGTTTGTCTGGAGCTTGGTCTGGGCAAGGGAGGATCTTGTGAACAACAGAGACTTCCCTTTGAATTTTGGCAGATAGGGTTATAAGTAATAGATCCAAAACCATAGACTTTAGATTTCTTCAAGAACAGATTGCTCATGGAATCAAGAGGAACCTCTGCCAAGAAGAAGAGCTGAAGACCTGGAGAAGGAGTACTTCCCCTTTGTCTGTGACAGTCCTTTGCTGGGATGTCATGCAGTTGCTGCTTCTGCCTGAAAGAGAAGGGGACAAAGACTGAACTTTGTGGTCTATTCCTGCTTGTGAGGAATCTCCCAGGGCTTGGACTGAGCTTGCCTCCTGTTTTGAAGTCTCAGGGCCATCAAAGACTTCCTCTGCCAGCACCAGGACTCCCTGCTGAGACTTCTGCCCTGCCAAGTGGTGCCCCATCCAGTCCCTGGGCCCTTGAAAGGTGAAGCTGTTGGAAAAGGACAGAAATCCACGCACAGACTGCCTTGCGGGGAATTTTTTGACTCACCATCTGCAACACGGCTGTTAATTGATGTGCCACCCGCTTCGTGGTTAAAATCGATGTGCCACCTGCATCGCGGCTGGGAGATCGGCACATCGCAGCTGGAGAAACTACACCCTCTTGCTGCTGCTGACAATGACGCAAGCACCGTGCAACCTGATTTCACCGCAACATCGCTGGGTGTGAAAAATCGACGCAAGCGTGCGAGGATCTAAGGTGCCTGTCCAGAAATCAATGCATCGCCGACCCGACCAGAAAAGAAATGACGCACAGCCTCACTTGCGAGTAAGGAATCAGCGCATCACTGACTTTTCTGACACACGGTCACCTGTGCGACTCTATTTTTTTACACAAACAAGTACTTTATGTAACAAGAATGTTTCCATTGTTTTCTATGGAGTACAACTCTTATTATTTTGAAAATTCATATCTTGACTTGTGTATGTTGGATTTTTGTAGTTTTGGTCTTGTTTGAGTTAGATAAATATTACCTATTTTCTAAACTGGTGTGGTGTCCATTTTGTAATGTTTTCACTGTATTACTGTGTGTGTTTGTAGAAATACTTTACACATTGCTTCTGGGGTTAAGACTTTCTGCTCGTGCCAAGCTACCAAGGGGGTGAGTGGGGGTTAACCAAGCATGTTTCTCCAGATGGTGGAGTAGAATATAACCTCCGATTAACTGTTTTACAGTGCCACCCTGGACTACTGAATTGGCTGTCCAGTATGGTGTCAGCCTTATTTCTCCACCCAAGATTGACACTGATACAGTTCCTTCCACTTGTCTGTTAGTGTCACACCATATCAAGGTGGAACAGTTATATTACAGCCACTTTCCTATTTGTTTTTATTGATGAGAAATAAGCTTTTCACATATTTGAGTTCAGCGTCTCTTGTTCTTAGATTCAGATATTATAGCAGCATTGCCTTGTGCAAATTAATTCTTATCTAAATCACTTAGGGCCAGATGTAGCAAAAATAAAAATTGCGACTCGCATTTTGCGAGTTGATGCGACTCGCAAAATGCGAGTCGCAATTTGGTATGCCAGGAAATAAACCGGTCCGATTTAGCGACTCGCAGCCGGACTCGCAACGCTGTGTGCGAGTCCGCAGATTGCGAGGTCGCTGTTTGTGAGTGTGCAAAAAACGAACTCGCAATTAGCGAGTGGGTGTCGCAAATTGCGAGTACCTTCAAAATTGCTTGCAGGTGCAGCAGAACACTCCAGAAAGCACACCAGAACACTCTGGAAACACTTCCTGGCACATGATGATGACATCACAGCCAGGAAGTTAACAAATACACCTGGGAGGAGGCTGGACCACACCCTTTTATAACTGCCAGTCTTCACACTGAACAAGCAGCAGCAGCCATGGAGGGAACCCCACGAAAAAGGAAAATCACATTTTCTGAGAGGGAGCTTGAGGTGCTGACCGAGGAATGTTGTCAGCACCATGATGAGCTCTTTGGGAGAGCAGCCCTCACTGTTCCTGAGGCCACCAAAAAGAAAATCTGGCAGGAAATGCAAGAAAAAATTAATTCCCTGGGTGTGAGCCACAGGACAATTGAGGACATAAGGAAGAGGTGGTATGACCTCCGCTCCCGGACCAAGGAGAGGGTGGCAGAAAGGCTCCGGGAGATGAGAGGCACTGGAGGGGGACCATCATCTGTGCCACCACCCACACCCCTTGAAGAAAGGATTGAGGAAACATTTGAGCCGGAGGCAGTGTGTGGATTTGGGGACCTGGACACCTCAGAGCCCAGCACATCAACCGGTGAGTACCATGTGATAAGCCTGTACCCCTATCAATGTCATACCCCACCCACCATGTACACAGGTGCATGCACAACCAAATTAGCTCCATTTCAGGGTAGAAAAAGCCAGAATGATGCATTATGGGAAATGTAGTCAAATAGGCAGTTCATAGGCAAATGTTTATTATGAATTGTGCAATAGATACTAGACACTGACAGTGTGTTCCCCATGTCCCACAGGTCTCCAGCAAGACACCCCCAACACCCCAAGCACCCAGGCCCAGGAGGACACCCCAGGACCCTCCAGCACCCCCACCTGCACAGTCAGCAGCATTCCTGCAGTGGTAACGCCTGCTGCAACAACAACGCCAGGAGCTGCCCCAGCAACTGCCAGGGAGGATACAGGTGGGAGCACAGGGCAGCCACCACTGCGCAGGCGTCGCAGGGCAAGAGCATCTGGATCCCGGATACTTCCTCCAACCAGCAGTGAGGCACATCTGCTGCGGGGTCAGCGCCTGCAGAACAGAATATTGGGCAGGATTAGTGGGGTGCTGCACCGCTTTGTAAGAAACAACCATGCAAGCATGCAGCACCTCAACAGACGCATGGACCTGATGTGCCAGAACACTGGGGACATTGCCTTTGCCATCAGGGAACTGGCGGGCGGACTGCTGGGCCAGGCAGAGGCTGGGCAGCGCAGAGATCGCCAGATAATGCTAAGACTGGACAGGATGGCCACATCGATCGGCAGGCTAGCCATCAACACAACAGGCCTGTCGAGGAGGACAGTTGGCCTGCAAATAGAGATGGGCCATTTTGCTGGGGATGTTGCCAGGGGCCTGGGACGTCTCACACACATAATAGAACTAATGGAGACACTGGAGATGTCGAGGGCCACCAGGGAAACACCCCAAGACAGTGAGGAGGGCTCCACAGTGAGCAGTGTATCTGCCACTGACAGTAGGGTGCTAAGGAGTGGTAGGCAGAGCACCATGGACGCAGCAGGGACCAGCCAGGCTGGCAGGAGGGGCAGGAGATCTTAGAGAACAGCCAGGAGAAATAAATGTGGCACATGGCGTTAATGTGCCACATGACTGGTTGGCATTTCCCTGCCCATGGACAATTTCATCTTGTATATAGTTCATTCCTTACATTATTAAAACAGTTATTTTTCTTCCACTTAACAAAAGGAGTGTTTGGTTAATGGGTGAGTATGGTGGGAGTTTACACGTACCGTCCAAAATATTGCGTTGCAATGTGGTCCCGTCTCAGTCTGCCTTGATTAGCTAGACTCCTATCCCCATGATGGCGATGTGGTTGTTCTTGCTCTTCATCATCAGGATCTGGGTCTGCAGGGGTGAGAGGTAGCCCACGTCGGGTGGCTATGTTGTGGAGGATGGCGCATGCGACCACAATTTTGAATGCGGTAATGGGGGTGTATTGGAGGGCGCCTCCACTGCGGTGGAGGCATCTGAATCTTGCCTTCAGGAGTCCGAAGGTGCGCTCGATCAGGTTCCTGGTCCTCTTATGCGCACTGTTGTATTGCCTCTCAGATTCATTTCTTGGTGTTAAAAACGGAGTCATGATCCAAGGCCTTAGAGCATATGCACTGTCACCTGTTGGGCACAAAAGTACACTGTTAGGAAGTACAGATAGTCGTGCACAGTGACCTGTGTGTATGTCTGCAAGTGTCTGTGGCTCTACCTAGGAGGTATCCGTCTCCAAATTCCCCACGTTCCAGGCGTTGATGTATCCCACTATGCCTAAAAATGTATGAGTCATGGGTACTGCCTGGAAACTTAGCTACGATGTCCGTGATGACGTAATGGGCATCACAAACAACCTGTATGTTGAGTGAGTGGGTACACTTTCTGTTGCGGAAAATGTGTTCCAGATTAGCAGGGGGGCATATTTGAATGTGTGTCCCATCTACACATCCAATGACATGGGGAAAGTGGGCAATGCGGTAAAAGTTCAGCTTGGTGCTGTTAATTTCTGCCTCATTCCTTGGTAAGTATATGAAGTGAGACCTGTGCGTGACTAAGGCATCTAAGAATGCCCTGAGGAACCTTGACACTGCACTTTGGGATACCCCACCTGCCACGGCAATGACCCCTTGATAGCTCCCTGAGGCCAAGAGGTGCAGTGCGCATAGTACTTGCACATGCGTAGGGATGGCGCAGCCACGCAGAGTCTTGTGTTCTAGCTGTGGTTTTAGTAAATCTATTAATTCTAGAATGGCTGCGCTGCTAAGGCGGTATTTATCATAGATCTCCTCTTCAGTTTGCTGGAAAAGGGTCTGCCTTGTTCTATATATCTTCTCCTGTCTGTGGCCCCTCCTCCTCCTCTGCTGGGCTGCGTAGACTCTCCTCCTCACTGCTATCAGGTATATCTCCGCCATCTTGAGTAACCCAGATGGCTTCTGGGTCTCCTTTTATACTTTGGTAATGGTTACCACCTGCTCTGAGTTAGTGGTAAATGGGACATGCAAACTGGGCTTTTTGCGACTAGTCGCAATTTGCGAGTTGCAATTGCATATGGGTTGCGACTCGCAAATTGCGACTCGCAATTTGCGGGTCGCACAATGGGGTCGCAACAGATGCGACTCGCAAACGGGTCCCATCGCTTTTTGCGAGTCGGAAATGGGCTTTTTGCATCCCATTTCCGATTTTGCACTGTCGCAAATTGCGATTCTGCCCGTTTGCGAGTCGCAAACGTTTGCTACATCTGGCCCTTAGTTTACTAATTATGTATGCTGCCCTATCCTCATGGTGAGAAAGTGGATCAATGTCATAATATTGATGAACAAAACATTGATTCACAAAAATATTAGAAAATAAATATTGTTAAAAAAATGCCTCCCTATACCTAACTAATAAAACACAAATATGGAGAACCACATATTGCTATAAAAATATCAGTTTTCACTAATATCAATAACAAAAAAATTGTAAACAAAAATATTTAGCCTTTAAACTAACAGTCATAAATATCACAATATCACATAACACAATATCGACTACATTAATAGCACCAAAGTAAATAAATTATAGTTTGCAAAACATAAAAATAACATTTTACATGAAAGAAAATATGAAAATGATGGCATGATGACAAATAGCAAAATAGATCACATCACAGAAATGAAAGCAATTATTATCTGACATTGGCTACACTTACAACCAAGAAAGTACAAGCACAGAAACTATCCATTAGAAATGTACTATATATTACTCTAATTCTTAATTTTGGAGGGCCACTGCAAAACCTTTTTTTAAAAATAATGTTTATTGCAATTTTAGAAATATAAAACAAACAAAAAAAAATCCATCCCCAACACAGGAGAAAAACAATAAATATATACATACCCTCTCACAGCCATAAGATAATGAAGTCATATAATTAATTCACATAATTAAAAAATGTGTGCCTTTAAGTACCCCAAAAATAGTGATAAACAGGAAAGAAAAGGAAAAGAGTGCCTAATGCATTGAATTCATTCATTCACACCGGCCCGCAGACCCTCAGAGACAGAAGCCAATAATCCCAATTATATAACATCATTTTGACTCGATACTTCGGAGCTATGAGCTCCCATACACTTCCTTTTGATCCTCAATCCACTCTGGAGAGCCCAAATCATCAGCCCCCTTTTCCTTATTCTGTGGCCCATCCACAGGTATGGAGCCCTTTCAAGGTTGTATATGGCCAACAACTGAGCCAACCAATCAATAAAAGCAGGAGGCATGAGGTCAAGCCAGGCTGAGGCAGTTCACAGCCGAAATACCGCCATATCAATAAACCAGAATGATCGGGCATTTTTGGAAACTCCTTATTCCTGTATGCCAAGCAGAATCATCTGGGGGGACAAGGAGATTTTCAACTTAAGGTTTAGATTACAAAATTCAGAGATTTAATCTATAGTTGCAGCTAGAGCAGGACACACAGCAAACATATCAATTATGCCTGCCCTTTAAAATTGACATCTTGGACATCAAGTCCCCTTATCCCTACTCCTCTTAGCAATCTGCCCCGGAATATAATATAAATCAAAACACACTTTATAATGTGTGACTTGCAAATTAGCAGAAAAAAAAAACAGTTTGGGCAAGGTGGAGAGATTCCAGGAGAGCCATAAGGTCTCCGCCTACTGTGGAAGCATCAAAGAGAGATATCATGTGATGAATATGGTCCTTTGTCCCTCTCCCATGAATAAACCTGTGCAGTTTGGAGGGCACAATTTTACTAATCACCCTGGAGCGGCACATGGCCGACACTTTAGAATAAATTTTAGTGTCCAAATGAACCAAGGTGATTGTACTATATGAACCAAGTTTATGCAAAGGCTTGTTTTTCTTAGGAAAAACCACTATATTGGCCGTGGACCAATGTTTTGTGGGGGTGGCTCCACTGTAAATTTGTGTAAAAAGATCCATCAAATAGTCTTTTGAAGAGGTGATAAAAACCCAATAAAATTCAGAGGGGATATAATGAGTTCCAACAGCTTTAGCCCAAGGCAGACTAGAGATAGCAAAGAGGACTTCATCCCAAGATACGGGCCCCACCAGTGATCCCCAATCCTCCACACTTTTAATGATATCTGTTCCCAGAATTGTTGCACTTCAAAATTGTCCCTGATTATACTTTGAGTGTAGAGGTTCGAGTAGAACCTGTGAAAGGCAGCACGGATACCCATGGGATCCAAGACTAACCTCAATATGGGATCCCTGACTTCACTGATTCCCACTTGAACCTGTTTTTGTCAGGTATGAATGGGGAGGAGGGGACCCACGCTTGCAGAACTCATAAGATTTTTCTTTCAAGGCCAAGAATTTGGCAAATATTTCCATAATTGTGTCTTTAGCAATTGCCACCCCTTGTTGAGCTTCTTGAATATTATTCCCCTTTGATGGTGCCAGTATAAGCTTAGTTTCAGCCGCAGACAGAGCCTCATATAGTTCAAGATACTTAAGCTTCCCCTTTGTTTGACGGTTCAAGCTAACTAGTAGGATCTCCCCCAGATGCCAGTCTTAACTGAGTCCCAGAATACTCCCACCCGAGCACTGCTGTTGTTTCCTTTCATAAAAATTGGTATCCACTTATTAATATAGTTAATTTAATCCTCAAACAACAATAAAGCACACTCAAAGCTCCAATTCGAGGCCTGCGTAACCCACTCAATAACTACCATTCCTAACAAAAATGGGCTATGATCCGACATAAGCCATGAAACTTCTCAATTTTACACTCTAGTAGGAGAGAGTGAGAAACAAAGAAATAATTGAGACGTGTGCGTTTGGTGTGGTGCCAAAAAATAACTAAACCCAAAATCTGCAGATCTTTTATCCTGCCTAATGTCCTCTAATCCGTGGTGTCAGATCAAGTTATGCAATGCCTGGAATACCCTAGGCTTTCACCCAGAATAATTTTTTTAATGCTCCAGAACCAAATCCACTACAGTTAAAATCACCACAGACATAAATTGATGGGGGCTACAGAGCTAGTTAACTATTAAGCCAGTCAAGCAGCCCTGGGTCATCACTGACAGGTCCATACACAGAACAAAGTGTAAATACCACATTTGAAAAATGACAATCTGTTATAACCCATCTTTCCTGATTATCCACAGTGTTTGATTAAAGTTAAAAAGATGGCACCAGGCATGGATCACCTTTCCTCTTGTCTTCACCCTTTGTAAAAATGCCCCCACTAATTGAAATCCAACAAAATCAATAATATTCAGACTAACACCTTGAATAAGTGTCTCTTTATGACATAAAATATCAGCTTTTAACATCTGGAGCTCAATAGTGATTCTTTGTCTTTTTCCCAATCATTGAGCGTGCAGATGTTGACCATAGCTTCCTGAACATTACACATGGTCAAGATCTAAGTAAGCACTGAACAATAAACCATATACAAGATGATGGTTGTATGACGGAACACCGACTTTGAAAACAACTAGTGCCTTCAGAACGAGGTCGGAACACCGACCTCGTTCTTACTACTAATGATTTTACCACGAATGCCTTAACAACGATATTTCGTTGTAAAGGCAGTCCTGATAAAATCATTACTAATAGGCACCATTCACCCTACATCCCTCACCCCACCCCCCCAACCCCACCCGAAAACCTAAAACCCCCTAACCCCCACCCCCTCCCCAAAACCAAAAACACCCCACCCCCCAACCCCACCCAAAACCTAAAACCCCCTAACCCCCACCCCCTCCCCAAAACCAAAAATGTCCCACCCCCCAACCCCACCCCAAAACCTAAAACCCCCTGACCCCCCACCCCCTCCCCAAAACCTAAACCCACCACTTACCTTAGTCGACCCCTTGTCACCTGCATCGTCCTCCTTCGCCAACTCCCTTCTTTGTACCTTAACCACGCATGTTCGTTGTTCAGAACATACGTAGTTAAGGCACAAAATAACAGAGTTGTGGTTAAAAAAAGCGTTGTTACGCTTTCGTTAACCACGACTCTTGTAAAAAAAAAGTCGTAATAAAGGATGTTTCCCCAAGATAATCACCCATGACTAAGCTAGCAATTACATCCAATAGAAAGTGAACATGTATCCCAGCTAAACAAACCATAACCAACCTTCTGTGTTGTTCCTTCACACAACACCCTCCCCACACCCTCCGCCCATCCTACCCCTGCTAAAACCCACACACCACTCCACCACATTCGCTACATAGAGCAATGAGGTCAGAACCTGGGTGACATCACCCATTTGTAAGCCCACTGCCACCCCCGCTTCTCACAGCCATTAAGACCATTTCTAGACTGCAGCATATCATTTCATCTTTGACTTCCCCTAAGACAACTTTCTTAAGTCCCAGTCATGGCTACGGCAGACAGCTCCTTTAGGTATTCTTGAGCCTTTATTTCTGAAACAAAAGTACAAGTCTTTCCCCTGAAAAGAACCTTTAGATGAGCTGGGTATAAAAGGAAAATTTCACTTCTCAGTTTTTCAAATGGATTAAAAAGATGTCCACTGTGGCATGGCAAAAATCTACTATAACAAAGAACAAATGTGCATCAAACTCTCTTTTGGCTTTAAGTTGTGCTTCTTGCAGATAGCTTGCCGCAAGAGGAAGTTTCCAAAATATGCCAAAATAGCCCTGGGTTTTTCAGGTTCTGTATCTCGGTGTTTTTTTTTTACATGAGAGGATCCTCCGAGTCCCAATCCCACTGAGAGATCTCAGGGAATGCTCCTCTTAGTAGAGTTAACATAAATGAGCATACATTACTTCCTTCAGCCCCTTTAGCGATCCCAAGATATCGTAGATTTTTCCTACGTGGATGATTTTCAAAATCTTTGAGTTTCCACATGACATCCATCATCTGCACATCTTGATAATCTTGCTGGTCTTTCAGAGACCCAACTTCAGTCACAAGAACATCGGCTCACTCTTCAACAGTAGAAGTCCGATCACCAATTTCAGAAGTTTTATTGACTTTTTTAATAGCACCTTGCAATTTTTAGAAGCAAGACACACATGATGACTATCAATGCGTACTTCTTCTTGTAAATGTTTTATAACTTGGAGGATGAGTGAAAATGAGGATTCAGTAGCAATGGGTGAGGAAGTTAAAGTAAAATCCTGGGACCCACTATTTCCCTAAGGATACATCTGCTGGGTGACAGAATAGTCCCATCTTAGCTTACGGGCAATATTCTCATAAGAATTCCCTATGGGGCCACTATTTGAACTGAGCGTGCTCCAGAGCAAGATGGCGCCCATGTAGTATGCCCTGTCCACAGCTCCTCTCCGCTCCAGCCATTTGAGCGGGCATAGCAGGAAAGGATGGTGGCAGACTGTCAAAATTTGGGCAGCAACGCAATGGGCTGGTGCTGGGCATGGAACTAAGGTTTGCATGGTGTTACTCCTGTGGCACTCCTTGTCCTCCTGTTGGCGTGCTGCATTCTCCACACCATATGCCAATGATGCACATGAAAAACGCCCATGACGTTGCTGGACGGTCTTTAATGAAAGTGTGAGAAAACTGGGCTTTTTGCAGATGCCCCCTCACTTTTTGCCCCCATGTTTGATGGATACTTGTGGTTTCTGACTCAGATTGTGCCCTAGGCTCTGTAACCAGGCCCAGGGCCAGTACTCTGATTGCTCTGATTAAAAATTTATATAGTAATTAGGTATAACTCCAATTGGTACTGACAACCTGACTGTAAGTCCCTAGTATATCGTAGGGCATGTGGATTTAGAGACCCGGTTGATTTAATGCTCTGAAGTGTGCACTGCTGTGTGGCCTTCTGCCAGTTTAAAAGTCAGCCCTGCTTTTCAGACTGCTTTTAAAGTAAAATTCGATGCAAATTCAACTTTGGAACTAAAGATACATTCAAAGTCTTGAACTACCTTCTCTTTACAAATAGGTCAACCCAAAGATATTCCCAAGACGCCCCGTGGTAGGGTGCCTTGTAACTATAAGCAGGGACATCAAAAGAGATGTTTTATAATCCCTAGTAAAGAAAAAACTGTCAATTTTGTTTTTCCCCATTGTAGCGCATTAGCTCCATGGGCTAACATAGGAAGGCTTTATTTACAATTAATAAAGTCTTACTTTTGCTAGGAGCGAGCTAAAAATATAATTTAAGGTGTCAAATTAATAGTTAGAATAAATCCAACAACTTAACAAAGTAAGATGTATTATAACATTTTCTAAAGTTACCTAAAATCAGCCTGTTGTTTTCCTTTCCTGATTTGTCAGCCTTTAAAAGCCTTTGATAGGCTGAGCCCAGCTGCATTAATAAGATGTGAAGTTACCTGGGCTGAGACAAAGGAACCATCTGGTTGAAGGAGAGCTGCAACAGCAGTTGCCAGAGCAGTAAGGGGGCTGGGTGGCCAAAAAGGTCTTCAAATGAGGGAAATACACATGGGACAGAAACCAGTCCTCCCCCATTTCTTGCACTCCGAACCAGATGGGAGCCCCTCTAATTGAGTTAGGAGAGGGGCTGTAAAAGGAGGTTGTGGAAATTTTGCCAAACCTCTGGGTGGGCTTAGCCAGACCTGAACCTCCAGGAGAAATGTTATTCAATTTGGATTGTTGTGCAACAGGGCTTACTGGGAAAAATGTACCACACTTCTTAAGAAGTGGTCTCAGGGAGGGCTGCACTCTATAACCCTTTATTCTGGGTTGCCTTCCTGCTTGCTAGCCCAGAAACCTGGATAAAAGTGGGAGAACTGCCTAGCCACCCATTCCCCTGCTTTGAAACTACAAGAAGAAGAAGGGCTGCTCTTCTGGGCCTTGGACAGCACAAGAGAGGACTGCACTCTTACGGACTCCATGTGCTGCACAATTTGGTCTTTATCTCAAAAAGGGCTATGCCTTGCTTTGAAAGTGGAAGTAGTAGACTCCCTGCAAACAACAGGTTAAAAGAGCGCCACCTGCATCATCTACACAAAAAGAACCCAGCTGACCACCTTCAACTTGACGTTTAAGGATTTGGCCATGTGCATTGTAGGAATGGAAGTTTCAACGTCCCAAGGAGCAACTCATAGATTCTGGAACCTTGGATTGGTGTTGTAGACATGCTGGAACCCTAAAAGGACCTTATGGAAGAAGATCCAGAGGTTTGACGACATTTTTTGAACTTTTGTGAAAAAAGGTCTATAAGTGGACTGACCTGTTGATGAGAGTCAAGCCAGAAAGGTTGAATCGCAACACAGCCTGGAAATCATGATTACCCCGTTGAAGTTCCAGAGCTTTTCATCATCAAACAATACTTCCAGGAGTTGTCCAAGGCGTCGTGTTGAGCCACACCTACGTCATCGGACAGCAAGCCAGCCTGTTGAGGAGACCTGCTCAACGAGAGTTTGGCGGAGGGGCTTACTCTGCCACAAACTAAATGGATATCCCATCCGCCTTATTACAATCACATTGTAGCCTATGGAGATCGTAATTCAATGGATGGGATATCCATCAAGTTTGTGACAGAGTAACCTGTCTACTAAACTCTAAATTTGTCCCGAAGGTAAAATTTTGGCTGAGGCCTACCACTCACTGTGTCTGACTTGGGCTCCATCGTGGTTGGCCTTAAGCTTTGATTTTTGTCTTGGTTAGGAGTAATCAGATAGCCGCAGTTGGTGCCTTTTCTTTTTAAGCACTAGAAAGCACATTTAGGCCCTCATTACAACCCTGGCGGTCGGTGATAAAGCGGCGGTAATACCGCCAACAGGCCGGCGGTAAAAAAAATTGAATCACGACCATGGAGGAAACCGCCAGCACATACAGCCAATTTAACACTCCGACCGCCACAGCAGTAGAAACAAACACCGCGAGGTAAACCACCAACAGACAGGCGGAAGACAATGTACCGCCCGCACTATTACAAGGCACCACTCTGCCAGCTTTTCCGGGGCGGTACCGCCATCAAAAGCACAGCGGAAACAGTACACAGAAGGGAAACCACTCACCTCTCGACACCCAATGAGGAACCAGGACGCCATGGAGCCCTATTTACAGCTGTTACCAATGTTGGTTTACCTCCTCATCTAACAGGAACATCAAAGACGGTGACGACAACGACGGTGAGTACTGCACCTAGGAGACAGTGGAGGGGGGAGGAAAAAGAGAGTGACACACACATGCAACAAGCAACACCCCCACCCCCCACCCAAAACAACATACACACACACACATCCAATTACATCACAGAGACACCCCGTAACTCCGTGGAAGAACGCAAGGACCAAATGAAATGAGTTTAACAAGTGTAATAATCGAACAATCAGGTAGCCTAAGATAACTTTAAATAATCAGTACATAAAAATATCTACAGCAAGTACACAAGTCTGTACACTGTCCCATTAAATGTCCGTGGACCAGGGGTCCTAAAAAGCATCGGCAAAGCCCACACATGACACCTGCCTCAAAACGGAGAGAACACTGCAGGGCCATCAGGTAAAAAAAAACACAGCCACCTCAGGGGGTAATGGGGGCACCTCAGCCGGATGATGGGACAACGCCACTGCTCCTCCAGGGGGCTCCATGCCCACTGCTTGGTCCTGGGGAGTGCAAATCCACAGTCTCGTTTGCGGATGCTGTTCTCCACTGGTTCTGGAGGGGGCATGGTCCCCAGAGTGCTTCATCCTGCTGAGGACTGGGGTAGTGGATGCTGTTCTCCACTGGTTCTGGAGGGGGCCTGGTGCCCAGAGTACTTCATCCTGCCAAGGACTGGGGTAGTGGATGCTGTTCTCCACTGGTTCTGGACGGGGCCTGGTGTCCAGTGATGCTGCACCAGCAGTGTGGCAGTTCCCATTCCCTCACATGGGTGTCTGAGCCACGAGATTTCCCGGTAACAGGTAACATGATACTCCATGGAGGCAGAGCCACACTCCTCCTTGCGACGACTAATGCTGCAAACTGCTGGAAGTGGCAGTGCTGGTGGTGGTGCCTCATGTAGTGTATGCAGGGTCCAAGACGTCTCCTGCAGCCTCGGATGCCTGCCCACTGGGGATGCTGCTGATGTCCACTGTTGTGGCACTGGCTGGGCACGTCGCGGAGCAGGTGGCGGTGGCAGCAGCAGTGTCTGCGGCGGAGATGCTGCCGGGGGTGCAGGTGTCTGCACTTGTGGAGGGAGACACCAGGCCGTCTCCTGCAGCCTCGGAAGGCTGCTCACTGGGGATGATGCTGGTGACTGTAGTTGAGGCAGCTGCCGTGCAGGTAGCGGTGCAGATGGTGGTGCAGGTGGCAATGAAGGTGGCGGTCGTTGCGGCAGTGCCCACCGCGGTACAGGTTGCTGGGCTGTCTTGTGAAAGGGGTGACACCAGTCCCTTACCTGGAGGCTCTGTGCCCTGAGCTGACTTTCCTTTGCTCTTGTGTCCCTTCCCCACCTTGGAAGTAGCTGCTGGGACCTTGGCACTGTCCTCTTTGGTTCTGGAAGAGGCCTTGCTGGGTGGTTGGTGAGGCTTTTCTCTTCTGCATGCTGGCCCCTTCTTTACCTTGGCAGGTGGTGGAATAGGGTGATCCTTGGCTTTACTAGGTGGCACACTAGCAGCCCTGATGGGTGCCCCCTTTGATGTTCCTGGACTTGCAGGGACCACACTGGATGAGGATTTGGTGGCTGAGGTGCTGGTCAGGGCTCTAGACAACCTGGCCCTTGGGAAAAGACGGGGGGTGTAGGGAAGAGGTCAATGCTAGCCAGGAAAAGTTTCTTAGACACACTGGGATGGGAAGATGGAGGGGGTTTGGGAGTGGAGGAAGAGGTAGTTGTTGTAGGAGGTGTACGTCTGCTGAGTTTGTGTGAAGGTACATGGGTTGGAGGCTGTTGTGAGGTGGATGGCTGTTGAGTGGGTGTGTGCCAGCGTTTGTGTACTTTAGGAGGAGGGCTCACAGATGCACTGGGAGAGGACACAGGGGACGTGTGAATGGTAGTGGGGGTGGTGATTGCACGTGAGCGGTGTGTGGTGATGGGCGTGCTGGTGATGGAGGTAGTGGCTGAGGATGTAGTGCATGCAGGTGTGAGTGGAGATGAGACTGGGAGGGAGGTGGAGGACGTGGAAAAGGGGGACACGGTGGAGGCAGTGGATGTTGGTGTGTCTGCATGGATATGGTGCTTGTGTGAGTGCCTGTGGGATGTGTGGTGCTTATGTTTGCCTGAGCCACTTTTGTGTGTTGATGTGTGTACATGCTGATCTGATGGTGTGCTTGGAATAGGCTGAGGTAAAGGGGATGGGGTCTGGGTAATGGAGGTTGGAGGGGGGAGACTGGACACAGGGGCAATGGCTGCCATCAGTGCTGAGGCCAGAGCCTGAAATTCTCTCTGTTGGGCCACCACGCCAGAATGAATGCCCTACAGGTATGCATTTGTTTGCTGCAAATGCCTCTCAACACCCTCAATGGCATTCAAAATGGATGACTGCCCAACAGTGAGGGATCTCAGGAGGTCAATAGCCTCCTCACTGAGGGCAGCAGGGCTGACTGGGGCAGGGCCTGAGGTGCCTGGTGCGAAGGAGGTGCCCACCTTCCTGGGTGAGCGGGCATGGGATACACACTGAGGGGCTGCTGGGAGGGCGGTGCTGGTAGGGGGGGTGGCGGCTGTACCTGTTGTTGCAGTGGGCACAGATGTGCCCGCCACCGCAAGGGAGCTCCCATCAGAGGAGGAGTCGCTGTCGCTGTTGTCACCTCCTGTCCCCGTCGTGAAGCTCCCCTCGCCCTCCGTCCTACTGGTGCCTTCAGACTCCGTCCATTCACCCTCCTGGGCCATGTGGGTTGCAGCTCCCTCCTGCTCGGGTGCCACTGCTCCTCCGCCAGATGATGTTAATGTACACAAGGACGTGGTGACAAAACAAAAAGGGAGGGAAAGACAGAGGAGACACATGGTCAATGCCAGCAACACCACTACCGTTGGCGGACACAAGACACAGGGAGCAGCCTTGTGCACTAGCTCATGCACTAACAGTTTTTAGGAAAATCACCTGCCCATGGGGGATGATGCCTAACCCCATTTGCTGCACACCTGGAACACACAGGAGCCTGACTAAGTGTAGATTGCCACTACAACTATTGGGGTTGTAGTGGCACAGAGCCTGCCTAACAAGGGACCTACTCTAGCAAGTTCGCCCTGCCCTAGGGGAATCCACAGCCCACACCCCCCACCCAGACACCTCGTAAATCACGCAGAGTCAGCTGAATGAGACTGTACTCACCCCCTTGTGGCTTCTGTGATGCCCTCAAGCACCTATCCAACTCCGGATATGCCACCGCCAGGATCCAGAACATAAGGGGGGGTCATGGTGCGATGGGCACCCCTTCCACGTTGGGAGGGCATCCCCAGCTGGGCCTCCGCCATCTTCTTGCTCCAGCGGTGCAGGTCCTCCCATCTCTTGCAGCAGTGGGTGCTCCGTCTATGATCGACCCCCAGGGTCCGCACTTCCTTGGCGATGGCACGCCAAATACCCTTCTTCTGGTGGGCGCTAACCTAGAGGAAAGGTAAAGTAAGAATGGAACTTACTCCCATCTCTGGTTCTTCTTACTCATTGCCCACCAGTTCCCACCAATGCCCTGAAACCCATACACTGACCATCCTCACATGCAGGCCACAGCTCCCCCCCAACATGTATCTTCCATCCAGACCACTCCATACATTCATGTCCCATCCATCATGCTCACAGTGTACACACCTGTTTGTCTGGAAGACCGTAGAGTAGTGTGTACTGGGGGAGGACCCCATCCACCGGTTTGTCCAACTCCTCTGCGGTGAAGGTAGGGGCCCTTTCCCCAGACACTGTAGCCATTGTCACTTCCAGACTCAGGTCACAGCAGCACTTGCAGTGTAGGTCATCTCCTGTTTAAGGTCAGGTATCAAGTGAGTGAACAGATAGAAAATGGCTGTCACGTCCGCGGCTGTGCGTTCCGTCACCACCGGCGTACATCGTCATTACCGCGACGCTGCACAACGCCAGCGCTGTTACCTAATTTCCCCTTGTCCCTCCATACAGGTCAGGCAGCCGCCATTTCAGGGGGGCACATGGCAGGGCACCTAACTGCGTCACAGCACAGTTGGGCAGGAACATGGACAGCCAGCGCCACACACCGATTAAATCACATTAGTGCAAAATACCCTTGTGCAACCTATGTGGTACATGCCCCTCTGCTCACCATTCTCCTCCATAGGGCACATCTGCTGGGGCAGATGATGAGATGGCATCATCCTCCAATGTACAGACCCCTGGTGGACCTGTCGACATTGGAAGACAGACACATCATTATCACCTACAGACTTGATCATGCCACAATCCAAGAACTGTGTGCCTGTGACGGGCTGGTACCAACAACAGAGCCATCCATGGATGTGGCGCAGACTAACTCTGCCGCTTCCAACCTGGAAGGGAAAGGTCCGTCGACCAATCCCCTATGATTTCTGGGTCCCGAGGGGAAGCGGCAAGAGCTGTGCGCCATTTCGGTGGTAAAAGGAGAGACAGCCCAGGAGAGAGAAAGGGAAGCAGCCGAAGAAGCCGTGTACCGACGTGAGGACGACCGGAAACACAAGCCGAATCGACGTGATACCGGACAACGCCCAGGAGGGATCCAGAACTCCACCAGCGGCGCCGGAGGTGCCCTGCGTGACATCCAGCCACGCTTCAGGAGAAGCTTGGCCACTCCAGGTTTGTGTCACTTGCGGGGAGGGGAAAAGCAGGGGTGGTTGGGAGGGAGTACCACGTCATACACATAGAGGCAAGGGAAAGGTGGGCAGAAAGGGGAACCTCCATTTTGCAACACACAGAAGAAGGGGTGTGGTGGTGGGGAGTACACAACAAGGGAGGGGAAAGAAGGAATAGGGGAAAAGAACGAGAAATACAAAGAAGGAAGGAAGAAAGAAATCGAATAACACAGAGACGAAGACAGACAGAGAGAGATCTACCAAAGGCAGCTAGAAGGGATAAGCAAAGTGAAGGGACTAATGTCTAAACAGGACAACAGGGAGACATAGAGAGAGCAAAAGGTCTCAGAGGAGCAAACGAGAAACAGGCAACAGAAAAAAAAAGGAAACAAGAGAGAAAGGGAAGGAGGAAAAACAGCCCACCACAGAACATAGACCCAAAGGATAGGAAAAAAGGACAAAGAAAAGAAAGACAGAACAACAGGGAAAAGGAAAGGCAAGAAAAGAAGGAAGGGAAAAGATAAAACCTATATAGAGGATATCCTACTTACCGGTGCTTTATCTTGTGTTTCCTCACATGTGCCTCCTGGGAGCCCTGGAAGACGAGAGACAAGAAAAGGGAGAACCTGAACCGCAACAGTCACAAGAAAAGGACACAGAATCATACGGAATACTTATCCTGCACATCAAAAATAAAACTCACCTGAACTGTTAACTCGCTGACTTCGTGTCCTCCTTGAGTCACCCGGTCACAGGTGGTGTCAGAAGTGGGATTTGTGAAACACAGCAACATGGAGGAGAAACCCACACTTGCGGACATGATAGTGCAGTTGGCCGAGGGTCAGCAACATCTACAGTTGGTTTGGGAACAACAGCTGAAGGAAGATAAGGAAGAGCGGGAGGCCCTACAGACAGCCCTGAAAAGCCAGGCCACCATCATGGCTAATAACCAACTGGTCCAAGAGAATGCCTTGGGAAAATTAACAGACACTATTGCACACACCAAAGTGCATCCCAACGTTCCAAGTAGCGTACTTCAGAAGTATCAGGAACAATAGGACCCCGACTCATTGTTTACAAATTTTGAGCGTGTGGCAAGCACCGCCAGCTGGCCCATGGACAAGTGGGGACAGTAAATAGCTCCCCTCTTAACTAGTAATCTACAAGCAGCCTATCAGGCGGTAAACCCCAGAGGGGTCACACCCTACAATGAAATAAAGAAGGCCATCTTAGAACGTACTGGGTAGGATCAAGAAAGCTACAGGGTCAAGTTCCATCAGATAAAAAGGATATCCCAGGAGAATCCACGTACCTTACGGGGTACACCATGCTGGGGAAAATGGTTAGACCCCACCGAGACCACGAAAGAGGACATGTTCAATGTCATCATACTTGAGCAATACCTGGAAGCCCTCCCTCCAAATACACGTAATTGGGTCAGACAACATCCTGACCTGACCAACCGTACAGCCATAGACCTCGCTTGTGCATTCCATCCAGCCCCGGACTTCCGAGGAACCCATTCTAGACCGACAACGTCCACTGCTTCTCGATTGGGTACAGTAAAGTCAGTTCATCAACGGTCCATGGTTCCTCATGGTACAGAACGTGCCACCCCTATCCAACCCTCTTCCCCTCAAGACCCCATAACGGGACCCCAATGTTTCCACTGTTCAGAATGGGGCCATATCGCCCATAATTGCCTGTTAAGGAAGGAGACCGAAGAGCCCATGAAGATAGGAACGATGAAGGGCCGAGTGCTATGGTCTGGCACCAAGAAAATGAAGAATACCATAACCGTGGGTCTTAACCTCAAAGAAAGAAAAGCCTTGGTAGATGCAGGTTGCAGCCAAAGTGTGATAAAACAGGACCTGGTGAAGCCAGAACAATGGGATCTGCATACCTAAGTCCTGATCACCTGTGTCCATGGAGATCAACGGTCATAACCAGTAGCAACGGTCTCTCTCAATTGGAGAGGAGCGGCTCACAGTAGGAATGATTCCCACCCTTGGGGAAGATCTAATCATTGGCACTGATTATGAGGACTTTCTTCCATTGTTAGCAAAAGCCAGCCAGGAATATCTAACCAACGCATGGTGGGAAGATGCGCCATATGTGAAGGCAGAGGTAGAAGAGAGGCCCCAGAGACTAAAGCTGAGTAGAAAACGAAAGCGGGAACAAAGGCGTTACTATCACACCAACTCGGCTCCGGGTTCTCTCTGGCCAGCCCCACAACCGACCACGGTATTAACCGCAGTGGGGAGTTTCAAACAAGCACAACAAGAGGACCCTACCCTGAGAAACGCATGGCATCAGGTCTTAGCCATAGATGACACATCGGTAGGTCCCACATTTTCCATAGAAAATAACTTGCTATATAGATCCTGTTGGACTTTTTTGCTTATGCAGGGTCATCCCCAATCTTTTTGCCTCCTGCCTCCTATTTTTCCTGACCTGTTGCTGTTGGCTTTTGAACTCTGAGCACTTTACCAGTGCTAAAGTGCATATGCCCTCTGTGTAAAATTGTATGTAATTGGTTTATCCATGATTGGCATATTTGATTTACTAGTAAGTCCCTAGTAAAGTGCACTAGAAGTGTCAGGGCCTGTAAATCAAATGCTACTAGTGGGCTTGCAGCACTGGTTGTGCCACCCACATAAGTAGCTCTGTAATCGTGTCTCAGACCTGCCACTGCAGTGTCTGTGTGTGCAGTTTTAACTGTACATTCAACTTGGCAAGTGTACCCACTTGCCAGGCCTAAACCTTCCCTTTTCTTACATGTCAGACACCCCTAAGGTAGGCCCTAGGTAGCCCCAAGGGCAGGATGCAGTGTATGGTTAAGATAGGACATATAGGCCCTCATCCTGACCTTGGTGGGCGGCGGAGGCCGCCCGCCAAAGTCCCGCCGTCAGGTTACCGTTCCGCGGTTGAAAGACCGCGGCGGTAATTCTGACATTCCCGCTGGGCTGGCGGGCGGCCGCCTTCAGGCCGCCCGCCAGCCCAGTGGGAAAGAGGCTTCCACGATGAAGCCGGCTCGGAATCGAGCCGGCGGAGTGGAAGCTGTGCGACGGGTGCAGTTGCACCCGTCGCGTATTTCACTGTCTGCGCAGCAGACAGTGAAATACATTTAGGGGCCCTCTTACGGGGGCCCCTGCAGTGCCCATGCCAGTGGCATGGGCACTGCAGGGGCCCCCAGGGGCCCCCGACCCCCCCTACCGCCATCCGGTTCCCGGCGGGCAGACCGCCGGGAACTGGATGGCGGTAGGGGGGGTCGGAATCCCCTCGGCGGCGCAGCAAGCTGCGCCGCCTTGGAGGATTCCAACGGGCAGCGGAAAACCGGCGGGAGACCGCCGGTTTTCCTGCACTGACCGCGGCCAAAGCGCCGCGGTCAGAATGCCCTGCGGGGCACCGCCGGTCTGTCGGCGGTACTCCCGCCGACCCTGGCCCCGGAGGTCTAAGACCGCCGGGGTTAGAATCACCCCCATAGTAATGTGGTTTATATGTCCTGACAGTGAAATATTGTTAAATTTGTTTTTCACTGTTGCAAGGCCTGTCCATCTCATAGGTTAACATGGGGGCTACCTTTAAATCTGATTAAAGTGTAGATTCCCTTTGGGAGCGGATGGACATGTGGAGTTTGGGATCTCTGAGATCACAATTTAAAAATACATCTTTTAGTAAAGTTGATTTTGAGATTGTGTGTTTGAAAATGCCACTTTTAGAAAGTGAGCATTTTCTTGCTTTTACCATTTCTGTGACTCTGCCTGTTTGTGAATTCCCTGTCTGGGTCAGTTTGGCAGTTGGGCTGGTTGCACCTCACACTAGACAGTGACACAAAAGGAGCTGGGGTGTAGTCTACATTTCCTGATGAGCCATATGTGCTAGGAGGGAGGGGAGGAGTGGTCACTCAAACCTGAAAGGGCTGTGCCTGCCCTCACACAATGCAGTCTCCCACCCCCTGGTGAGTGTCTGGGGCCTGGCCTTGGCAAGGCATCATTTCACATTCAAAAGAGACTTTACTTTGAAGTAGGCCTACTTCAAAGGAGACATTGGGTATAAGAATGGCACCCAAAAGCACACTTTAGAAAAACGTCTGGAACCAAGAGGAATCTCTGCCTGGAGAAGAGCTGAATAGCTGAGGAAGAAGAGCTGCCCTGCCTGTGACTATGCTTTATGGAGCTATCTTGCAGTTGCTTCTTCTGCCAGAGTAAGAGGGCAAAGACTGGACTTTGTGTGCCTTCCATCTTGAGAGGAAATCTCCAAGGGCTTGATCTAGAGCTTGCCTCCTGTTGTTTGAAGTCTCAGGGACAGCAAAGACTTCTCTCTGCCAGCACCTGGAGTCTCTGGAGAGACTCCTTCTCTGCCCTGTGGAGCCCATCCAGTTCCTGGGACCCTGAAAGGAGAAGCTGGCAGCCTAAAGACAAGAAAATCCACGCAGAGAAAAAATGACGCGCTGCCGGGTCCGCAGCTGAGAAACGACGCTCGCAGGAAATGCGATCGAAGAATCGACGCACGGAGCAGGAGAAACGACGCACAGCATCGCTGACGGAGGCTGGGAGATCACAACCTGCGCTGCGGGATTTTCAGATCATCGTGCGGCTGGATTTTTGACTCACGTACCGCCGTGCGGAGTTATTTTTGACACACACCCGCCTGTGCAGTGTTCTTTTTGACGTGCACCAGGTACATTTTCACTCTAGCAGGGCTAGTGTGTGTTTAAAACTACTTAAAGACTCTTTTTGCATTTTTATTGATAACTTGACTTGTGTATGGTGGATTTTTGTCGTTTTGGTCTTGTTTTGTTTAGATAAATATTTCCTATTTTTCTAAACTGGTGTTGTGTCATTTTGTAGTGTTTTAATTAAGTTACTGTGTGTGTTGGTACAAATACTTTACACCTAGCGCTCTGAAGTTCAGCCTACTGCTCTGCCAAGCTACCAAAGGGGTAAGCAGGGGTTAGCTGAGGGTGATTCTCTTTTACCCTGACTAGAGTGAGAGTCCTTGCTTGAACAGGGGGTAACCTGACTGTCAACCAAAGACCCCATTTCTAACAGATCCAGTCTTGACACTCCGGGAAGAACCCCTCAACTAGTGGTACCCCAAACTCATAGACAGCAGGTCCTCCATTTGGCACATGGGGATATTGGGGAGGAACATATGGGAAGAGAAAAAACTGAGGCAGCTATATTATGGCGGTTTTATTGGCCAGGCGTCTACGGGGACATTAGGAAACACTGTCAAGAATGCCCGAAATGTCAACTAGTTAATCCATCACCCCATGGGGTGGCTCCTTTACAACCCTTACCCATTATAGACACCCCCTTCTCCCGAGTAGGCTTAGATATTGTGGGACCCTTAACTCAGTCAGTGAAAGGACATCAGTATATCCTGGTACCAGTTGACTACGCAACCCGATATCCTGAGGCCATCCCCATTTCCAGTATGCATACCAAGACGATATCCCAGACCATGACTGAGTTATTTTCCCGAGTCGGTTTCCCAAAAGAAATACTTACAGATCAAGGAACTCCTTTCATGTCCGGCTTATGGCTGAAATATGTTATTCCTTGGGGGTCAAACAAATACGGACCTCGTTATACCATCCACAAACGGATGGTTTAGTTGAGCGGTACAATGAAACCATTAAAACACTGCTACAAAAAGTTAGCACCGAGGCGGGCAGAGATTGGGAAAAGAAGCTACCATTGGTTCTCTATGCCATCCGCACACATGTCCAATCCTCCACGGGACATAGTCCCTTCAAATTACTTCTTGGACGACAACCCCGCACGCTTTTAGAAATGTTGGTGGAACACTGGGAGGAATCAGAGGCGGAGGCCAAAGACATCCTCACATACACGAAAGATCTAAGAGATAACCTACACACATTGTGGGAAGAGGCCCACACCGCGTTAAGAGACGCTCAACTCAAACAGAAAACCTCGTATGATTCTAAAAGCATGCCCCAAAGTTTGAGGGTGGGAGACAAGGTGCTTGTGTTATTACCTACCTGTGAAAACAAATTGCTAGCCCGGTGGCAAGGACCATATAAGGTAATAGAACAAATTAATCCTACCATGTATAAACTTGAGATACCACCGGGTACAGTCAGAGAACAAATATACCATATCAACCTCCTTAAGAGATGGTATAAGTCAACTGACGATCACCCTGCCCTGTACATAACTGAAGAGCCCGAACAGGACATACCCATATACCCAGCTCCTGACATTCCAGCAACAGAGACCCCCCCTACCCCAATTAAACTCTTCCCTCACTGAAACCCAACTTAACCAGCTCAAAACCTCAGTCGTTATGAGTCTCGATGTGTTTTCCAAAACACCGGGACGATCTCCATTGATTCAACACCCTATTCGCACCATTACAGATACAGTAGCCCGTCAACGCCCGTATAGAATCCCTGAGGCTAAAAGGCAGATAGTAGAACAAGAGGTGGAAGCTATGTTAAAAGCAGGTATAATTGAACCTTCTGCCAGTCCATGGTGTTCCCCGGTAGTGTTAGTACCAAAACCAGATGGAAGTACCAGATTCTGTATTGACTTCAGACAAGTCAATGCGTTATCACATTTTGATTCCTACCCGATGCCACGAATAGATGAGCTCTTAGACCGCTTAGGCCAAGCACATTATATGTCCACCCTGAACCTGACAAAAGGCTACTGGCAGATTCCTCTGCGATCTGAAGACAAGGAAAAGACCGCTTTTGCTACTCCTTTATCAATTCACGGTTCTCCCGTTTGGCCTACATGGGGCACCTGCCACCTTCCAATGACTTATTGACAAGATACTCCAACCTTTTCACAGGTATGCTGCAGCATATCTGGATGATATAGTGGTCTATAGTGCCAGTTGGGAAGAGCATCTCGAACACCTAGGTCACATAATACAGGCCCTGAGGGAAGCCAACCTAACTGCCAACCCGGAGAAATGTAAGTTAGGCCACACCATCATCAAATGGGCTACATACTAGGGGAAGGTCAGGTGAGACCCCAAATAGAGAAAATTCAGGCTATCACACAAATACCCTTTCCCCGTACAAAAAAAGATGTCCGCGCATTCTTAGGAATGGTGGGCTATTACCGACGGTTCATACCCTGTTTTTCCACCATAGCAGGACCACTTACGGACTTATTAAGAAGAACAAGTCCCAACTGTATAGCCACCCTTTCTGAATTGAAACTGAAAAGTTTTGAGACTCTGAAACGTCTCCTGACTTCGGAACCAGTCCTATGTTGCCCGGACTTTACTAAGCCTTTTGTCGTTCAGACTGATGCCTCAGATGTGGGACTGGGGGCGGTACTATCACAGGCGGATAGTGAGGGTGCTTTACACCCCATTGTCTACATCAGTCGCAAATTGTTACCCCGAGAGCAACACTACCCTACTCTTGAAAAGGAGTGTTTGGCAACAAAATGGGCTGTGGAATCGCTACGGTATTATTTGGCAGGGAGAACATTCACGCTACTGACAGACCATGCTCCTTTAACATGGCTGGCTCGAAATAAAGATACCAATGCTCGGGTTCTCAGGTGGTTCCTTTCACTCCAGCTTTTTTCCTTCCAGGTTCATCATTCCCCTGGGTCCTGCATGGCTAATGCTGATTTCCTGTCCCACTACCCAGCTACGGAGCGGCTCTATCTGCCACTCGCTAGGGGGAGTGTCTGTGACAGGCTGGTACCAACAACCGACCCGTCCGTGGATGCGGAGCAGACTAACTCTGCCGCTTCCAACCCGGAAGGGAAATGTCCATCGAACAATCCCCTACGATTTCCAGGTCCGGAGGGGCAGCGGCAAGAGCTGCACACCATTTCGGCGGTAAAAGGAGAGACGGCTCAGGAGAGAGGGAGGGAAGCAGCCGAAGGAGCCGTGTACCGACGCAAGGACGACTGGAAACACAAGCCGAATAGAGGAGCTACTGGACAACGCCCAGTAGGGATCCATAACTCCACCAGCGGCACAGGAGGCGCCCTGCGTCACATCCAGCCACGCTTCAGGAGAAGCGTGGCCACTCCAGGTGCGTGTCACTCGCGGAGAGGGGAAACGCAGGGGTGGTTGGGAGGGAGTACCACGTCGTACACATAGAGGCAAGGGAAAGGTGGGCACAAAGGGGAACCTCCATTTTGCAACACACAGAAGAAGGGGTGTGGTGGTGGGGAGTACACAACAAGGGAGGGGAAAGAAGGAATAGGGGAAAAGAATGAGAAATACAAAGAAGGAAGGAAGAAAGAAAACAGATAACACAGAGACGAAGACAGACAGAGAGAGGCCTACCAAAGGCAGCTAGAAGGGGTAAGCAAAGTGAAGGGACTAATGTCTAAACAGGACAACAGGGAGACATAGAGAGAGCAAAAGGTCTCAGAGGAGCAAAACAGAAACAGGCAACAGAAAAAAAAGGAAAAAAGAGAGAGAGGGAAGAAGGAAAAACAGCCCACCACAGAATATAGTCCCAAAGGATAGGGAAAAAAGGACAAAGAAAAGAAAGACAGAACAACAGGGAAAAGGAAAGGCAAGAGAAGAATGAAGGGAAAAGATAAAACCTGTATATAGGATATCCTACTTACCGGTGCTTTATCTTGTGTTTTCTCACTTGTGCCTCCCGGGAGCCCTGGAGTACGAGAGACAAGAAAAGGGAGAACATGAACTGCAGCAGTCACCAGAATAGGACACAGAATCATACGGAATACTTAACTTGCACATCAAAAATAAAACTCACCTGAACTGTTAACTCGCTGACTTCGTGTCCTCCTTGAGTCAACCGGTCACAGTGCCCAATTGGAGCCTGGCCTGATGTCAGTGTCCGCCAGCCCACAGGTATCCCCCCTCTAGTGCAGGTCCTGTCAATGCTTCATTTCCTGGCCAGTGATTCCTTTCAAACAACAGTGGCCATGGCATCAGGGATGTCACAGCTAATGTTCTCTAACGTGTTGACCAGAGTGTTGTCTGCCCTGCTGGAACACATGCGCAGCTACATCGTTTTCCCCCAGGTGGAGGATTTGCCCACAGTGAAAGGTGACTTCTATGCCCTGGGACATATCCCCAACATCATTGGTGCCATTGATGGTACACATGTGGCATTTGTCCCCCCACGCAGGGATGAACAGGTGTACAGAAATCGTAAAAGCTACCATTCCATGGATGTGCAGATGGTGTGTTTGACAGACCGGTACATCTCTCAAGTGAATGCCAAGTATCCTGGCTCTGTGAATGACGCTTACATTTTGAGGAATAGCAGCATCCCTTATGTAATGGGGCAACTCCAGAGGCACCGTGTGTGGCTAATAGGTGAACCCAAGGTCCCCACACAGGGTGAATTGGTGTCTGGGTATGGGTTAGTCCCTAAGGGTTGGTGTATGTCTAACATATATCCCTCTACATTTGCAGGTGACTCTGGTTACCCCAACCTGTCATGGCTACTGACCCCAGTGAGGAATCCCAGGACAAGGGCAGAGGAACGCTACAATGAGGCACATGGGCGAACTCGGAAGATTATAGTGTGGACTTTTGGCCTCCTGAATGCCAGATTCTGGTGCCTCCATTTAACAAGTGGCTCCCTATACTACTCACCGAAGAAGATGTGCCAGATAATCGTGGCATGCTGTATGTTGCACAACCTGGCTTTGTGATGCCAGGTGCCTTTTCTGCAGGAGGATGGGCCTGATGTTGGTCTTTAGGCAGCTGTGGAGCCTGTGGACAGCGAAGAAGAGGAGGCAGAAGAAGAAGATATTGACAACTGAAACAACATAATCATGTAGTACTTCCAGTGAGACACAGGTAAGAGACTGGCGCTGCTCCTCTCATATCAGACTACTGTAGGACATTGTATAAGTCTGCCTTTTACCTCTGTGTATGGGCCCTGACAGTTCACTTTGGCTTTCCTTTTCACAGATCTGGGTACTACATTCTGCCCTCTGCTATTTTCACTGCTGCCCAACAACCGTCATACTTTGGTATGTGCAAATGAACATTAACATGGATATTTGTCAAAGAGGTTGTAATAATACATTTGTGAAAGTACAGACTGACTTCAGATTGTTTTGTGATTCAACGGTGTTTATATAAGTGCTAATAAGTGGAGGGTGATGTGCAATGGGCTGGGGTGATGGTAGAGGAATATCCATGGTAGAGTCCAGTCTATTTGTATCACAGATGCATTGTCCAAGGGGGCATAGGATTTGGAGTAATGGCAGTTCACGGATGTCAGGGTGACATAGTGGGACAGAAGGGTGACAATCAGGAGAGTCTTATTTCCTGGGGGTAGTCTTGGCAATGTTCTCTGTCTTGTCCCTGGATCGCAGGAACCGTTTGCGGGGTAGTTCTCCTTCTGCAGGGGGTGGGGTGCTGGTGGCCTGTTGGTCCTGTGGCGGGACCTCCTGTCCACTAGCGCCGGCAGACGTTGAGGGCTGTTCATCATTCGGGCTGGTGTTAGTGGTCCGGTGGTATGTCACTGTCTCCCTCAGGGTGTTGGCTATGTCTGCCAGCACCCCTGCTATGGTGACTAGGGTGGTGTTAATGGACTTCAAGTCCTCCCTGATCCCCATGTACTGTTCCTTCTGCAGCCGGTGGGTCTCCTGAAGCTTGGCCAGTACCGTGCCCATGGTCTCCTGGGAATGGTGGTATGCTCCCATGATGTTTGAGAGGGCCCGGGGACAGTGGGTTCCCTGGGCCTGTCCTCCCCTGTCACACAGCAGTCCTCCCAGCTTCCCTGTTGTCCTGTGCCTCTGTCCCCTGAACCGTGTGCCCACTGCCACTGACCCCAGGTCCCTGATCGTCCTGGGTTAGTGGGTTTGCCTCAGGTCCCTGTAGTGGTGGACACACTGCTGATTGACGTGTACTTGGGACAGTGGCATGGGCCCGCTGGGTGGGTGCTGTGGTGTTGTTTCCTGAGGGGGAGGTTCAGTGGTTGTTTGGGACTGTGGCAGGGGAACAGACTGTCCAGAGGTGCCTGAGGTGCCAGGCTGGTCATCTTGATCAAGGCGTGCAGAGCTGCTGTCATCACTATGGGCCTCGTCCGTGAGGGGACTGGATATGGCTGGCACTTCCTGTCCGGTGACGTTGGGTAGGGGTCTTGTTGGGGTGTAAATGCATAGTTATTGTATCTGTGTGTGCCATCTTGTGCAATGGGTGAGTTTACCCCTACTCCTGTGCTTGCATTATAGCCTTGGCCCTTGTATGAGTGGTGATTGTGTGCCCTGGCTGAGTCTCCCTACTGGACATGCTTTGGTGAAGGGTGTCCATGCAGGTCTGTGATGGGTGTCCATGCATTGTTGTGACGTGCAGGGCTTGGTATTGGAATGTGTGGGTTGTGATAGTGGGGTATCTGTGAGGTGTTGGGGTGATGGGTGTGAGGGTAGGGGTAGGAGTTTGTGATGGCATGCAGGTAGGGTGGGGGATATAGTAGTAAAGATTTGACTTACCAGAGTCCAGTCCTCCTGCTACTCCTGCGAGGCCCTCAGGATGCATGATCGCCAAGACTTGCTCCTCCCATGTTGTTAGTTGTGGGAGAGGAGGTGGGGGTCCACCGCCAGTCCTCTGTACTGCTACCTGGTGTCTGGATACCACGGAACGCACCTTCCCCCGTAGGTCATTCCACCTCTTCCTAATGTCATCCCGTGTTCTTGGATGCTGTCCCACTGCGTTGACCCTGTCGAAAATTCTCTGCCATAGCTCCATCTTCCTTGCAATGGATGTCTGCTGCACCTGTGATTCGAATAGCTGTGGCTCTACCCTGATGATTTCCTCCACCATGACCCTGAGCTCCTCCTCTGAAAACCTGGGGTGTCTTTGAGGTGCCATGATGTGGTGTGGGTGATATGTGAGGTGATGGTTGATGTGATGTGTGGGGTGATGTGTTGGGGTGTGTTGTTTGAGGTGTGTGGATGGTGTATGAATGATGGTGTTGTGTGCCTCTGGCTGCTGGTGTTGTCTTTGCTATTCTCTCTCTCTGCTTCTTCAAAAAATGTCATTGTGAGGGGTTGTGGGTAATATGTGTGTGTGTTTTATAGTGGTCTGAGTGTGTGGGTGTGGTGTGTGTATGTGTGTCATGTGTGTGTATTTTGAATTGTCCATTGTGGTTGTGTTTTGTAAGTGTGTCTGTATTTTGAGCGCGGCATTGTGTACCGCCAATGGTTTACCGCGGTTGAAAGACCGCCGGGTTGATTCGTGGGTTGTGATAGTGTGAGCGTATTCCTGTTGGTGTAATGGTGCGGGTTTTGCTATCACCAGTTTATCACTGACTGACTGACTGGTGTGGCGGAATTGTGTGGGTGTCTGTATTGTGGCGGATTTCTAGATGTGGGTCATAATACCTGTAGCGGGTTTCTGCCACGGTATGTTGGCGGCAGTCAGCTAGGCAGTCAGCGGACTTTAAGGTCAGGGTTGTAATGAGGGCTGTATTTATTTAATCTTTAACAATTCATCTCTCTGGTTCCCTACCTTTGTTTTTTGTCATTTTTATGTCATTTTAAAGTTAAAAATATTTGCTTTACTTATCAATTGGTGATTTTTATTGTGCATAGTGTCTTATTTACTGTTTTGATGATATTAAATGCTTTACACACCTGTCTTCCAAGTTAAGCCTGACTGCTCGTGAGCCAAGCTACCAAGGGTTGAGCAAGGATTAATTTGTTGAGACCTTGACTGGCCCTTATGTGTGATTGTGGCCTTATTACTAGCTGTAGGTACCTAGCCCTTCCTGCACCTACTAATAATCTACCTGCACCTAATAATAATCCACTTTTTTGACAGAAAGCATGCACTGTGGCTGCCAGTTCTGAACTGATTCTGAATGTAGGATGAAACATTGCTGTCATTCCCGTGCATGTTCTACTTGTGAATGAAATTCGAACCACTACTTACTCTTCTGTAATCCTGAAGGCAGGCAGAAACAGCATCGAACCTGAAGAGACATGTAATAATAGATGTTTAATTGTAGATCTAAATTGGCCTGTTTCTTGTTAGTAAATAATAACCAGAATGGATATGTGGCAAGTGAATTTCTAATGAATTATTTTGGACTTCACTTGTGAGAGTCAGATAAGACTTTGTTCCTCACTTGGTAGTGTTGTCATATCAATATACCACTCATAACTGTGTTTCTTACGAAAAACAGTCTAACAACCAATATAGTAAATGATGAGACACTTTTTTGAATATTTGAAAATATTTGAACACTTAGCACGTTGACTGTAGTTGTCGACGTTATGATAATGCAAACCACATCCCTGTTTGTTTGTTTTTCAATCGTACTTTTTTTGGTAAACCTTTTTTTTTCCATTTTCATCTATAATTGCAATCATGAATACTCTGTCCTTAAACTTAGCCTAGTGAGATATGATGCCAACCCTCCGACCAAATACCCTTCCGAGTTCATTCAAGAAGGCAAATATATAGACGTGTGTTTGAGAATATTGTTTAAAGCAGCATTGTATCCCACCAAACCCTATCTGACCCAAGGGTTTTTATTGTGTGTATTGACAGCTCAATAATTGGTGTAAACAATCCAAGAGCACCAGCCCAGGGCAGCATTTCTACACATTTATGTGAGAACAATGTACAGTCTGCAAGACCTCTGCTTCCTCAGTGCTTCTTTTATCTCTGTATTTCTGAGAGCATAGATGAATGGGTTGAGCATTGGAGTGACAGCTGTGTAGAAAACAGCAGCTAGGGTTTCCTGGTGCATGGAAAAGCCAGGCAGAGTCTGAACATAGGCAAACATGAATGCCCCATAGAAGATACTGACTACGGCTAGGTGGGAGACACAGGTGGAGAAGGCTTTCTGTCGCCCGCGTGCTGACGTAATATTCGTTATCGCTGTAGTTATCAAAGTGTAGGAACAGAGCATCACAACCAATGTAAAAAGACTAAGCACGCCTCCTGACAGGAGAGCACCCAGGACATTGCTTGAAGGGTAGGTGCATGAGAGCTTGAACAGAGCTGGCAGGTCACAGAAGAAGTGGTTGATGCCAGAGCCACAAAACGTCAGTGTGCTGGTGGACACTGTGTGGGCGGTAGCATACAGGAAACTAACACTCCATGAGGTGAATATCAAATGACCTATGACCCTTGTGTTCATCATTCTAGTGTAATGCAGAGGCTGACAGATGGCTACATAGCGATCATAAGCCATGGAAGAAAGTACCAGGCTCTCGGCACATGCAAAGTGTACAAAGAACTGCAGTTGAATGAGACAGCCATTGAACGAGATTGTCTTCTTTTCAGAAAGAAGATTCACAAGCATGTTGGGGACAGTGACCGACGAGTAGCACATGTCCAAAAGAGAGAGTTGGCTGAGGAAGTAGTACATGGGGGAATAAAGTTGGGGATCCACCTGAGTGATGACGATGAGGAGGAGGTTTCCAGCCAAGGTTGTGATGTATATGAGGAAGAAAGTCATGAAAAGGAGACCACCTGTCTCTGGAAGGTCAGAGAGTCCCAGCAGGATAAATTCTGTTGCAAATGTTGTGTTTTCCTCCCGTATCTTCATAGTGCTGCTTTTGAGTCAACTGCAAAATGGAACCAAATTCAAGTCACAAACAGAGAATAAATACATCTTTTAATGAGCAATTTAAAAACTGTTTCGACTATATTTTAATGTATGTCCATACATGTGCATTAAAAACAACTGGTAAGTCCCAGAAATGGACCTGTGATTTATAACAGAATATCTGTCACTTCCTTGAATGCACTCTCAAGATAAACCCCTGAATACTGTACTTATCAGCTCATCAAAAAGAGGTAAAAAAACACATAGAGTCTAATTCACAAAGGAAACAATAAAAGAACATTTGGAAGGAATTGCCTGGTGACATAGGCTTACACTTATTTTGCTATTCACATATTTTCCAAGGATAAGCCTGAAAACTGCTTTAATCACAGGATTCCTGGGTATCTCAGGGGCATGGATGTTGATTCACCAAAATATCAGGGGTAGAGGAATTGACATGAAACACCCTTTAACAGTAATGACATCATAAGAAGTGACATCATATGACATTGACACTGAATACTCCCAAAAAGCTGTTACATGACCTTAACCCTGAAGGCATCACAATAATTGACACTGTTGAATTTCCATAATAATTTCAGATTAATAGAATGTAAAACTGCCCACAATCAATTTCATACCACCTATATTAGGGTGCTGACATGACCTTTGAATGTGGTGGGGGTTGTCCTGAAATGTAGCAGGTGAGTGAGCCAGATCTCTTCTAGGGTGGCTTAAGGGGGGGCAGAAGGGTTCTTCCCTGAGAAAAGGTTGAAAAAATAGGGTTGAATAGTACATTTGAAAACAAAATGTTCACATTATTTTGCTAAAAAGCCAAATAATCAAAATATGTTTGGAAACTATAAACTCTAGTGTGTCAGAACTAGCATTTTCTCATTGTTGCCCCCTCCCATATGCCTAAATGTTCAGCTTGTATGCCAAGAATTACTTCCAGTGAACTAGCATGAGCATTTTGACATGTGCTTCCCCATGCCAAGAATTTACCCATGTATACCAGAGTCAGCATTTTTCAACAGCTGTCCATATGCAAAGACTACATGCACTAAACATATACCAGTAGTTTAACACTGATGGCCATTACGGCAAGAAGTACCTCTAGTATGCTAGGGCCAGTATTTTGTCACAGGTGTATGACATAGTTATCATTTCCTTCAGTTCACCAGATCCAGTGTTTTCCCATGGTGCCTCTATAAACCACAAACTTCCTTTATTAAACCAGGGTCGACATCAAAATAATTAGCATAACATCACATTCTCACTCATGCGTACTTACATTCACTGATTCCCATTCGATCTCACTCATAATCATTCATTCATTCACACTCATTCATTCTCACTCACTCTGTCACACTGACTTTTTCTCTCATTCGCACTCACTGGCACTCTTACTCTGAATCACTAATATTTGTCACACTCACTGGTATTCAATCTTAGGGGCATATGTACAAGAAAGTGGCGTATCAGCTCTGATTCACCACTTTCCTTGCATTGCCCTGCGCCGCCTAACATCACAAGGGTACCACTCTATTTTTTATACAGAACACCATGGTGCACGTTAGCACCATATCATAATAATTGATGATGCTTTTGAGGTGTTTGTTGGATTAGTGCCATAAATTAAAGCACAGGGAGTCCCATAGGTTAATATGGGAGCATCAGTTTAACGGGTCTGGGTCAGCATGTCTTTTTATGGACTGGTTAAATCTTTCAACCAACCCATTTGTCTGCTGATGTTATGGGGTAGTGAATTTATAAGTCACACCACATTCCTTCCACATGTGTTTTAAAAATGCAGACATGAAGTTTGAACCTTTGTCTGATACTACCCCCTTAGGGAACCCTACTCTGGTAAAAAATACCCAGGAGGTCTTTTGCAACCGCAGGAGCAGTAATGATCCTAATGGGCAAAGCCTCAGGATACCTAGTGGCATGATCCACTACCATTAGTATATATCTGTGTCCTGATGATGTTTGGGGTAAAAGGGGGCCAACAATGTCCACCCCACCCTCATAAAGGGGACCCCCAACCACAGGTGGTAGCATTAAGGGGTCCTTCAAGTGTCCTCCTACCTTGCCACTGGTTTGGAAGCTAGTGCATGACTGACAGTCCTGTATCTTTTCTGACATTCCTGGCCAGTGGAAGTGGTTAACCAACCTTCTTCAAGTTTTTTTAGCCCGAGTGCCCAGCTAGGGGAATATCATGGGTTAGATTGAGAAGAAATTATCTGAACTGCTGGGGCACTACCACCCTTTTTGTTGCACAAGGCTTGAGGTCTCTGGCTTAATGTACAGGAGCCCCTCCTCCCAATAAACCCTGTAAGTACCACAGACATTTCCTAGCACTTCCTGTGTAGCTTTCTGCCTCAAGCCTTCAGGAGTGGGACAGGTTCTCTGCCCTTGGTACAGATTTTCCATGGAGGGTTCTCCTGGGCCCAAGAGCTCTTGGTGGTAATGCACCACCTCTGCAGGCTCAGTTCCCTCCAGGAACTGTGAGCCCTCTTCCTGAGAAAAGGGTTCTGATATTGGATCTGCTGTGAAGCTGGTTCCCCAGCCTTCTTGCCCTTTCTCTTGGGAGGCTGGTCCACTATTTCAGGATACCGCAATCTTTTTTCTCTCTAAAGTTTGCTTTGTACCCTAGTCTTGACACATGGCTATTCTGGGATCCTAAGGAGTACTGCAGGGGTCTTCAGCTCTACTTCAGCCCAGGGGGAATGCTCCAGGTAATTTCCAAGCAGGAAATCTACTGGGAAGGATGAGGACACAACCACGTCTTTCTGCACTAATACTCCCCCCACCAGACAAAGGTTACCATAGACATGGGATGGAACTTTGTCTCATTTCCAGCATTGATGACAGGATATGACTTCCTTACCAGGTACTGATTTGAGTGGACCAGGTGCTGGGTTGCCATGGTAACACTAGCCCCTGTGTCCCTCAGTGCTTCCACATTCCCCCATTAATCAAAAGGTGCTGAGTCCGTTTTTGCATGTTACTTGGCCAGGCAGCATAAGATAAGCGTACCCCACCCTCAGTGACTAATGTTGCCTCTGTGGGGTCAGGCCTCACCTCTGATCCCATCTGGAGATTAGCAACTGCATTTACTGCAGGTTGACCAGAGGCATTCTTTTTGTTTTAACAGCTAGGATCTCCAGTTGGGTGCCCTCTGTTTTTACAGTCATAGCACCAATCCTTGTTGGGATCAAAGTGTTTTCATTTGTACCCACCCCTAGACTATGAGGAGTCTCTCAACCCACCCTCCAGTGCAGGTAATTGGGATTCTTGAGCGGAATGTTTGTTATTTTTATTTTGACTCCCAACATTCCCTTGGGGAGCCTTTTTGGCCTTTTTCTTTTGGTCTCCCCACCAGTGGTAGTTTTGGTCACACTTGTCTTGACCCACTGGTCTGCCTTACTCCCCAAATCTTGAGAGGAAAGTGTACCTTGGTCTACCAGGAATTGATGTAGCCTCTCATTATAACAATTACTTAGCAGATGCTCTTTCATGAATAGGTTGTACAGCCCATCAAAATCTTGTACCTTGTTACCAGCTAACCAGCCACCCAGCAGTTTTACTGAATAGTCCACAAACTCTACCTAAGTTTGGCTCTGGGTTGTTTCAAGCCTCCCTGAACATTATGTGGTACTCTTCAGTTGTAAATCCAAAGCCCTCAATCAGGGTACCCTTCATGAGGTTGTACGGTTTAGAATTTGCCCCATTCAGTGTCAGGAACCTGTCCCTGCACTTTCCTGGGATTAACGTGCACAACAGTGTGCCCCACTGTTTTTTCTCAATGTCACACCCAATGTAGGCTCTTTCAAAGGCAGAAAACCATTTTACTATATCATCCCCTTTTGTGATAATATTTGAATGCTGCCACCAAAGATGGGCCCTAGACCCAACTCCTCTCTTTGTTTTTCAATCTCCAAAAGCTGATTCTCTAAGGACAGTCTTTTGGTCATCCTAGCTAAGGCCGGGTGTTGGAAAATGGGTTATTGGTAAGGGCAGGTAGGTACCTAAACTTAGCAATAGGCCACTAACCTCCACTAAGGTCCAGTTAGGTCTCATTAAATTAACCCCAGCTCAACCCTTGGTAGCTTGGTAACGAGCGTCAAGGCTTAACTTAGGAGACAGAGTGTAAAGCATTCAAATATCACAAAACAGTAATTAAATAAAACATAGGAAACAGTTTAAAAATCCAAAACCAATTTATAATAATAGATTATATTTTTATCTTTAAAATGACACCAAAACGAATAAAATCGGATAAGGGGAACCGGAGATATGGATTTTTAAAGATTTTTTTTTTTTTTAGCGCCTAGAAACAAAAAGCGCCAATCGGGTCATCTGGTTGCACCTCGACCGGGGCAAAGTCAAAGTTTAAGGCCGACCGCGATGGAGTCCTGCTCGGCTACAGGCCACGGGAGGCCTCGGTTAAAAGTTTACCTTCACACTTAGAGGGTCATTACAACCTTGGCGGATGGCGGAGAACCGGCGGTAAGACCGCCAACAGGCTGGCGGTCTTACCTTGGTGTATTATGACCATGGTGGTTACCGCCATGGTCATCTGCCGGTTCTCCGTCCCGCCCGCCAGGGCGGAGACAACCGCCGGGCTGGAGACCTGGGTCTCCAGCCTGGCGGCCGTCAGTATACCGCCGGCAGTATTTGGACCCGGCTTACCGCTGGGGATTTCCAGCGGTTTTAATCCATGGCGGTAAGCACTATCAGTGCCAGGGAATTCCTTCCCTGGCACTGATAGGGGTCTTCCCCACCCCCCACCCCGACTCCCTCCCCTACACCTCCCACCACACCTGCCACCCCCCAAAGGTGTCAGGGCCCACCACCCCACCCCGACCCCCAACATAACATTACTCACACACACCCGACACGCATGCAGGCACCACCAACACACACACGCACACACCACAACATACATGCCTACATCCACACACACAATCAGACACGCACACCCACATTCAAACATACACGCACACATCCATACAGACATACCCACAGCCATACACGCACTCATTCCCATACACACAACACCCCCGCAAGCATACACGCACTCACACCCCCCTCTACATACACACACACACACCCCCATGCACCCACACAACACCCATCACCCCCACCCCCTTCCCTAACGGACGATCGACTTACCTGGTCTGTCGATCATCCGGGAGAGGACGGGAGCCATGGGGGCAGCTCCGCCGACACCACACCACCAACAGAACACCGCTGCGCCGAATCACAGGACGTGATTCGCTGGGCGGTGTTCTGTTGGCGTGGCGGTGGAGGTGGAGCAACCTCCACTTCCCCGCCGCCTGTCACTATGGCTGTTGGCAGCTCTCCGTCGGAATAACGACGGAGAGCAGCCAACAGTCATAATACGCCGAGCGGCAAATCGCCTGCACAGGCGGTTTTCCGCACGGCGGTCCCTCGGCGGTCTTGCAAAAAGACTGCTGAGGTCGTAATGACCCCCTTAGTCTCTTTTTAGAAGATATTCTTCAGCGGGGCGAACCTGCCAGTCCAATCCGACCTCCTGGAGCCCTTCTCCGGATACGCGATGCGGGAATCCTCGGTGGAGATTTTTACCTTCGACCAGGGTAAACCTGGATCTTGATCCGACGTCCCTGGAGCCCTCCTCGGATACGCTGGCTGGGAGGTCCCGGTCAACTTTTTACCTTCGGGTTTAGTCTCTTTTTCTGAGATTTTCTTTACCGGGACGAACCAGCAAATCAGGCAGGGTCGCGGTTGAGGCAAGCCGGCTAGAGTTGCTGCGGCGGGTCGGTCCCTCTATGGAGCTTTTTTTCAAAAGTTCTCCAAACTTCTCTAAGCTCCTTTTAAGGTTCTTTTGGGGTCCACAGCTCACCCCAAGGGTCCAGAAGTTCTGAGATGGTACTTGGGGGGTGCGGACTACAACTCCCAGAATGCACCTGGCGCAAACTCCTTTTTGGCCACTGGACAGTGGTCAGCTGGTCGCTTTCCTCAGGAGTTGGTTGCAGGGGACTCTGGTTAGCAATTTTTCACCTGTAGCAAACAGGGAGTCCCTCCTTGAACCAGTTGAAGCCAGGCAAAGTCCTTCTTGTGGTGAAGCCCAAGTGTGCAGCTGGTGCAGTCCTTCTGAGTGCAGGTTCCAGGTGCAGGCCAGGGGTCCAGCAGGGCAGTCCTTCTTCTTCTGTAGTTCTTCCTTGTTGGATGTGGTAGGGAACTGAGGTGTGGGTGCAGGTCTGCCAGTTTTATCCTTGCTCCTGGGTGAAAAGCAGGGGGGTCCTGGTTCTCCAATCGGGTGCAGGGTCCTTCCACTGTGATGACCACTTCCTGGGAAGTGTGGCAAAAATCAATCCCAGGAGGCAACATTCTCTAAAAGTCCATCATGGCTGAATCTGATTTTTGGAGGTTACATCTGGCTGAGCCCACCCACTGGTGTGGCTAAAAATCATAAACACACCCCTCTCCTAATCTAATCAAGGGGGCACCTAGTTGTCTGGGGTTGCAGGCTGTGGAGGTGTTGCTGGTTGCTCCAAATGTCCTTCTCTGCCTTTGAAGACCAGTTTGGCAGCCCTCCCCCTTCCTGCCTCACCATCTGCTGAGGGAAGATTCCCTCCCACAGGCACATTCCTTTGTGTGAAGCCAGCCCACTTCACACCTCATCAAGTAGCCTGGCCAGACTGCTAGAGGCCGGCCAATCAGAGCACAGCAGCAAATCAATGCAGGCCTGAAATTGGCAACTTTTCAGGTAAAGTTTAAAACTCTTTACCCGAACAAGTTATATTAAATCCCACAACTAGAAGTTGTGGGATTTAGTACAACAATTAATTTGATACCACATTCTTGGTATGCATCATTTAAGGAGACTTTAACAATTAAAATAAAGTCTCCCCATTCTAGCCTATGAAGGCCATTTACTACAATGAGGGAAAAACAAATGTGGCTGTTTTTACCTCACCAGGGCTTATAAAGCTATTTTTTATAAAGTCCCTGCTTATAGTTACATGGCAACCAGCCCTAGGGACACATATGGCACACCTTAGGGGTGACTTATATGTAAAAATAAGGTAGTTTGACACTTTGGAACTACTTTTAATTCCAAAGTCGAATTTGCATATAAATTTAATTTAAAAGCAGCCAGCAAGGCAGGCCTGCCTTTAAAATGACACTGGGCACCTCAGCAGTGCACCTATGGGTGCACTACCTATGATGTGGTCCCTAAACCTACATGCGCTACCATATACTAGGGACTTATAGGTAGGTTAACTTAGCCAATTATAATTAGCCTAATTTGCATATCCATTTTACATAGAGCACAGGCCCTGGGACTGGTTAGCAGTACCCAGGGCACCATCAGAATCAGGAAAACACCAGCAAAAAGTGGAAAAAGGGGGCAAAAAGTTAGGGGGCTCTGCAATCAGCCCTATTTTCTCACACCAGGTCTTTGGGAGGAGGAGCTACCCTCACCCCCATTTTCCACAGGGTCTTCTTCCCACCCAGAAGTTTCCTCACTTACTCAATCTATGGGGTGCTCTTTCTCATGCTGGGCCACCAGAAGCATAAGCTTATCTGTGTTAGCATGCTTTCCAGTATGAATGTTGTACAGCTTGCAGAGTTTCCTTATATGGTCATAACTAAATGCCTGGTAAGGGGGGAAGTCGAGCTCCTGGCCCTTGGTCTCTGCATTTGACATGTTTACTTTACTAAAGCTGGAACCTTTTTTATAAATTTGGAACCCCTTTTTAGATAAGGCCAACCAAAGTAAGGACTTTACATTTTTTGCTACTATTGTAGGGACCTAACCAGGGTCCTAACAGTTATTGTGGGGCCTACAAACCTGGATGTGCTCCAATAAAGAACTCTTAAGCCAATCATCTGTCTTTGCAGGCACCAATTCTGTTGTAATGCGGTAAGAATGTTTGACAGAAACCAATGCTTGTTTACAGAGACTAATGCTTGTTGGGACCATTGCTTGTTTGAGACAAATGCTTGTTTAAAACACATGTTGCTCAAGCCTCTAGCATCCCTATGACTCAGACTACGTGTGGCCAGATGTAGCAGGTATTTAAACCATACCTGGCCTGAGTGAATTGCTTGCAGTAAAGGTCACCAGCTACAGAAAAGTATTCTCTAATTCTCCACATTTGATCTTCATGTTCAGTCCCGTATCATGGATGCCGCTTCTGGGGAGAGGAGGAGATTGAGAGAATTAACTTCTTAAAAGGCGGTAACACACTGCATGTGCTCGAAAGGCATTTATTTGTGAAAACCTGACATTTACTGATTTGATATTCAACAGTCTGATGTTTCAGAGCGTGATGCGCTTAAAAAGTCACATCATTGGTTTTATAAGGTCACTGGGTTGCTCGCCGATTGTCGCGTAATAACGCTTATTTGTTGTTGCTTGCTATATATTACAGAAAGGAAATTCTTTTGCGCAGTTATTATAAAAAACTATGCATTGTGAATACATTTGTTATTGCTAAGTTTAATATGACATTTGCATAGTTCTAAATTGATACTGGTGATTCAGAGCATTCTGTGTAAGGCCCTCAACCTACGCTGTGATTTAACAATAATCAAACTTGCTTGTGTTTTTTACATTAACCCCATGTTGCCAGACTGATGCAGACAATACACTGTGATCTTTTGATACTAACCAGTGCTTAATTAATAGTTTCTAGTGCGGGGCACCAGTACTTATTTTTGAGGGCCTGCACTTATTTTTCTGCCTCAAGCATTTACTGCTAGCAAAAGACACATGAGAAAGACAGATTAAGAGAAAACCCAAAAAGCGTTAAAAAGGGAGAAAGTAGAAAACTGCAAGAGTGAGCCGAAGGAGCGGGGAGTGGCTGTAAGTGGCTTAAAGAGGTCAGATATGACTTCAGGATTACACTGCCACAATATTCAGTGCTCGCACATTTATGCAGCTTTGAGCACCGGCACATTTTTATTTACAAATTAAGGACTGATATTAACCTTATGTTCCCAGAGTAATACAAACCTTGTATTGTGATCTTTTGATATTAACCCTCTTTTCAGTGTGATCAAAAACACTGAATTGTGTTCCTTGGAATTCTAGATATGGTGCTGTAATTAACCCATGAATGTCAGCAAACCCTAATTACCTGAGAATTTGTTGTCATTATTTGTTATCTATTTATTTGTCTATGAAGTGGAGAGAGTCAACATCTTGGGAAACCTCAGCAACGTGAATCAAGCAAGGTATCTATGCAACTTCAAGAACATTTAGGTAGGCGTTGATTGAGGTAACTTGATACCAATCTAGGGTCACAGTGGGAATAGTTATAAATACCCAAGGAGGTTCAAGGTTATTATTTTATTACAAGTAATCCACATTGTTTCTTGACAAACAATTCCTAAAAAGAGAGAGAGAGACATCTAAAGCGGGAAATGGGACCTAACAGGTACACATTAGCTTGCACATAGTAGTAAGAGATTAGTATATACATGGGTTAAGAGTAATGCGATGTTTGATCGATATGTAATTTAGCATAGGAAATTCTAGCTCTTCAAGAACCATCACTATTTGTTTGAATCCGGACAAGCAGCTCCAATGTCTCTTTCTCTCTCTCTTCATCCATCCTTTTCCCCCAGGGCCATTCTGGTGTCGATCATGTGCATTTAAGTGGGAGTCAGCAAACGTCTAGGAGGAACTGGGAAAAAGCAACTTGGTCGACATTGTGTCTCCATGGGACAAACAGGTTAGTGCTTCACAACATTGACAAAGTGGAATCAGCAAATGCAAAGTCTTTATCCAACCGCTGTTAAACCAAGGTGCATATTTATGGATTTTGACACAAAATGGCACTAACGCAGTTTTGTGTCAAAATTCTTAGCGTCTGCTAGCACCATTCTATAGCAGCAGCTGGGTGCCATATCTATGGAATGGCACATGCAGGTGCTAAGGAATGGTTAGCGTCTAAGAAAAAGATGCTAGCCGGGGGGTTGGCGGTAAGGAAAAGGCGCTAGTGGGACAGAAATGACATTAGGTTGATTAGTGGCAAAAAATATGCTGCTAACCAGCCTAGAGTCATCTTCTAAACCACTAGCACACAAAAATGACTCCTGTGGCGCAAAGGGTTACAGAGTGGTGCAATGCATGCTTTGCGCGACTCTGCAAATACGGCTCAGGAATTTTGGCCTCATTAACGTAAAAAATAATGATGTTAATGTGCCGCTTACTATGTCCCAGATTTGGCAAGGACACAGTAGGGGCATATTTCTCATGCATCTATGCCCCCACATATCATATAGTCCATCATGCCTTAGGGCTGGGAGACCTGCCAGAGGGGTGACTTACCTATAGGGCATGCAGTGTATGGTGGTCAGGGCACACAGGGTTTGTGCCAAGTCGAGATTGCCATTTGGGTTTGCATCATGACACTCAGCATGCAATGGCATTGCTAGGTACACCTGAATGCATGCCCCGAGAGGGTGGCACAACCAGTGCTGCAGCCCTCAGGGGCCTACCCTTAGTACCCCATGCCCCGGGTACCTAAGTACCATTTAGTAGGGACTTATAGTTGCAGCTAAAGGTGTCTCCAATTGCGCCAATTCATCACAACAAAGAGATCTGGCCCAGGTAACCTTGGTAGCATGGGTCCTGGGCACTAACAACTTTGAGGCTATATCATATACCAGGCAAAAAAGTGGGGGCTAACCATGTCAAAAGATTCCTTTTCTCACACTTATTCTCAGTCACTTTGATTCACTCATTCTCACTTACTCTTACACTCATTCACACACAGTATAATATTCACTATCACTCAAAGAATGTCTCTCCCTTGCAGTCCCTCTTACTCTCATTCACTCTGCCTCACTCATACTCCTATCTGTACTGCCTTTGCAATGTCTAAACATGTATTTTTATCTTTTTATGTCAATATAAATTACTGCCTCCAACATGCCTTTCTATCCTGCAGAGCATCTATGGATACAAGGGTAATTGGTACTCATACCTAAACTTTCATCAGCCTTATATTGGAATCCGTCAAGTATAACCAACAAGTGGTTAAGAGTGGGGAAATACCACTTGCACATAATTGGCATTTACCACTGAGTTAAAACTGAACAAGTGTGCAGCACATTTGCATGAATCCGTCTAACTGTTGTTGTCCATTTCTATGAGGAAGTCAAAGGGCAAAGTAAATTAAAAAAATATTAGTAGGAATTCTGTGCATCAGTGAGTAGAGTAAGCAATTGAATACTCTATGTTACTTTCAAGTTCTTGAATCCAGCATGAATCACTCCTACAAGTTATGAGTTTACCAATATGTAATGTATAAATAGAAAGTAACAGCACATAGACAACATCAAGCTTTCTTCTCTCGTTATGCTAACACCTTCTTGTCCCTGCTGGCCATGGCCAAGAATCAGCTGAAGCTGATCTGGTTAAAACCCCTCCATGCCCACATCCAGCAAATTTGAAGACCCACCATCAAAAGCAGAGGAGTTTTTCAAGTTCAGTGACTCCAAAGTTCAACTGCTTTTTTTAGGAGAGCAGTGATTTCCTCGTGCTTCCAGGGGTCAGGGTAGGTGGCGGAGTCGAAGGAGGAGTTGATTATGTTGTAGAGTATGGGGGCGATGGTAGGGCTAGCTTTGTTGTAGATGCGGTGTGGACAGGGGTCGGAGGGGACCCGAAGTAGATACAGTTCATGTTTTTTTCGGTTTCTTCGTGTGTGGTAGGGGTCCATGTGGAGAGTGTGGTGGGGGGTTCCTGAGTGGGTGTTGGGTTGGGTGAGTGAGGGGTATGTGTGGTGGGTGTGTGTGGTATGAAGCTGTTGTGGATGTTCAGGATTTTGTGGAGGAAGTGGTTGGAAAGGGCATCACATAGGGGCTGTGTGTGGGTGGGGTCTATGTTGCAGGCTTTGGGTTTGGCAAGTTCATTGATGATGGTGAAGAGTTCTTTGCTGTTTTGAGAGTTGTTGTCAAGGCATGTCTTGTAGTGATCTCTTTTGGCGGTGCGTATGAGTTGGTGATGGGTGCAAATGGTTTTGAGGGTGGAGAAGTTGGTTGTGGAAGGTTCTAGTCTCCATATTTTCTCAGCTTGGCGGCATTTGCGCTTCGAGTCTTGGAGTTCAGGGGTGAACCATGGGGCGTTCTTGATGTTGCGGGTGGCGATGTGTTTTCTGAGGGGGGCTAGTGTGTCTGCGCAGGTAGTGATCCATTTGGAGAGGTTGTGTGCTCCTGTGTTGGGGTAGTTGCTGTGTGGGGGGTTATGGGCCAGTTGGGAGTTTAGTCGTTCTTTGGGGATCTTGTCCCACATGTTGTAGGTTGTGGTATGTTGATGGTAGTGTGTGGGGGGTTTGGTGAAGGAGAAGTGGACGCAGCGGTGGTCAGTCCAGAGGAGTTTGGTGGTGTGGGTGTAGGCTATGTGTTGGCTTGAGGTGAAAATTGCGTCGAGCGTGTGTCCTGCTGAGTGGGTGGGCGCAGTGACCAGTTGTTTGAGTCCGAGGTTGGTGAGGTTGTCTATGAGGGAGTTAGTGTTGTAGTCTTGAGGGTTTTCTGAGTGAAAGTTGAAATCACCGAGGATGATGTAGTCTGTGGAGGTGAAGGGTTGCGAGCTGATGCTGTCAGCGATGGTGTCGCAGAAGGCGGGGCGTGGTCCGGGTGGTCTGTAGATTAGTGTAACTCTGAGGGTGGAGTTGTTGTTAATGTGGATGAGGAAGAGGATGTGTTCAGTATTGTCGATAGTGTCTTGGGAGCTGGTGGTGACTTTGATGGTGTCTCTGTGTAGGATGGCGATGCCACCGCCTGGCCTGTTGAGGCGGTCTTTGTGTTGGAGTTTGTATCCCTTGGGGGTGGCTATGGCTATGTCGGGTTCTGAGGAGGGGTTGGTCCAGGTTTCCGTGAGGAAGGCGATGTCAGGTGAGTGTGATGTGATGAGGTCCCAGAGTTCTATGGCATGTTTGTGAAGGGAGCGGATGTTGAGGAGTAGGCAGTTAAGGTGGTTGTGGTGGGTGGCATTGGTGTGGTGCGTGAGGGTGTTGTTGTGGGCTGTGTTCTGGTTGTGGGCTGGTGTGCTGCGGAGTTGGTAGGTGGGGGCAGGGTAGGTCAGTCTTGTGTTGGGTGTGTTGTGTTTGTTGAAGGTGGCGTCGCTATGGTTGGTGTGTGGTGTGAGGGATGATGAACAGGAGAAGTGGCAGGTGTAGCAGATGAAGGGGCCATGAGTGTGTGTGGGGCTAGATGTGGTGCATGTGGGGTGGGGGCCTGGGTTGAGAGAGTGTAGGGAGAGGGGGGAGTAGGTGTGTCTGAGAGGGCCAGGGGTTCTGGCGCTGGGCACGGTCCAGGCGCAGACGGGCGCAGACGTGTGGCTGCCATAAGAGGAGGGGAGGGTGGGAGTGGCAGCTGGGAGGCGGGAGGGCCTGTCCAATGAGAGGGCTGGGGGGGAGGGGCCACAGGGGACGCAGTGGCAGGGGAAATCGACTAAAGGAGAAGTGAGAAGGAGGGGGAGGCGGGAGGGGCCGCAGGGGACCCAGCGGCAGGGGAAATCGACTAAAGGAGAGGTGAGAAGGAGGGGGGAGGAGGGAGGGGCCGCAGGGGACGCAGGGGACGCAGTGGCAGGGGAAATCGACTAAAGGAGAGGTGAGAAGGAGGGGGGTGGCAGGGGACGCAGCAGCAGGGGAAATCGACTAAAGGAATGGTGAGAAGGAGGGGGGAGGGGCCGCAGGGGCCGCAGCGGCAGGGGAAAAACTGCAAAATAAAACGGGGAAGGAGGTGGTGCAAAAGGCGGAGCGGGGAGCGACCTGCCTCCAGGAGCAGGGTCAAAGGTTGCTCCCTGCTAGCGCGCTGCGGCTGCCATAAGAGGAGGGGAGGGTGGGAGTGGCAGCTGGGAGGCAGGAGGGCCTGTCCAATAAGAGGGCTGGGGGGTGGGGCCGCAGTGGACGCAGCGGCAGGGGAAATCGACTAAAGGAGAGGTGAGAAGGAGGGGGAGGTGGGAGGGGCCGCAGGGGATGCAGCGGCAGGGGAAATCGACTAAAGGAGAGGTGAGAAGGAGGGGGGAGGCGGGAGGGGCCGCAGGGGACGCAGCGGCAGGGGAAATCGACTAAAGGAGAGATGAGAAGGAGGGGGGAGGCAGGAGGGGCCACAGGGGACGCAGCGGCAGGGGAAAAATGGCAAAATAAAACGGGGAAGGAGGTGGCGCGGAAGGCGGAGCAGGGAGCAACCTGCCTGCGCGAGCAGGGTCAAAGGTTGCTCCCTGCTAGCGTGCCGCGGCTGCCATAAGAGGAGGGGAGGGTGGGAGTGGCAGCTGGGAGGTGGGAGGGCCTGTTCACTGAGAGGGCTGGAGGGTGGGGCCGTAGGGGACGCAGCGGCAGGGGAAATTGACTAAAAGAGAGGTGAGAAGGAGGGGAGAGGCGGGAGGGGCCGCAGGGGACGCAGCGGCAGGGGAAATCGACTAAAGGAGAGGTGAGAAGGAGGGGGGAGGCGGGAGGGGACGCAGGGGACGCAGCGGCAGGGGAAATCGACTAAAGGAGAGGTGAGAAGGTGTGGGGAGGTGGGAGGGGCTGCAGGAGACGCAGCGGCAGGGGAAATCAACTAAAGGAGAGGTGAAGGGGAAAAACAGCAAAATAAAACGGGGAAGGAGGTGGCGCTGAAGGCGGAGCGGTGAGTAACCTGCCTGCAGGAGCAGGGTCAAAGGTTGCTCCCTGCTAGCGTGCCGCGGCTGCCATAAGAGGAGGGGAGGGTGGGAGTGGCAGCTGGGAGGTGGGAGGGCCTGTCCAATGAGAGGGCTGGGGGGTGGAGCCGCAGGGGACGCAGCGGCAGGGGAAATCGACTAGAGGAAAGGTGAGAAGGAGGAGGGAGGCGGGAGGGGCCGCAGGGGACGCAGCAGCAGGGGAAATCGACTAAAGGAGAGGTGAGAAGGAGGGGGGAGGCAGGAGGGGCCGCAGGGGACGCAGCAGCAGGGGAAATCAACTAAAGGAGAGGTGAGAAGGAGGGGGGAGGCGGGAGGGGCCGCAGGGGATGCAGCAGCAGGGGAAAAATTGCAAAATAAAAGGGGGAAGGAGGTGGCGTGGAAGGCGGAGTGGGGAGCGACCTGCCTGCAGGAGCAGGGTCAAAGGTTGCTATGTTTTCTGTGGGGAATCCGTCATTACATCCCTTAAACAATCTTAAATCAGTTGCTCATACCCTAGTGCCCTTTATGATAGACTATTGTAACTCTTTCCTGAAAGGTCTCCCCAAAACTGATCTCACCTCCCTGAAATCGATTCTACACTAGGCAGCATGGTTCCTCTACGAGGCTAACAGAAATGACTACATTACCTCTATGGTGATTACTCTCCGATGGTTGCCAGTTGAAACAAAGGTATTTACAAGACTTCCTGCATTACCCTTAAAGCCCTTCACACATCCACCTTCTGCTACCTGGAGGACAAACTCAAGCTATCAAGCAGCTCAAGACCATCAGGAAATGTTGAAGCAAGGCTCCTTGAACCCCCATCCTTTAAAAGGGAATAACTGATTGCTCAATCCTTTCCCAGGAAGCGCAACCAGAATTTGTAATTCACTACCTCAGAATCTGTGCACAACTACCTTGTTGACAACTTTCAAAACAGACCTGAAAGCCTTCCTCTTCTAATGATACTTTCACTAAAACAGTGTAATCAACTCTTGGCAAAAACCTTTATACTATCTTAGCCAGCAGAAATCGGCACGTTGCACTGATATTCGGCACCAGGAGCTTGTTCCTCACTGAGAAATTAGAGCAAGTGACACAAACAGCATACCAGAGAACACTGCTGCTCAAGTTGGCCTTGCTGCCACTCGAGTAGATTTTCTACTTGAGCGGTAACATTCCCAACGGTATGGAGGAAACCACCTGCGACTGCCCACATTGGAAAAATCACACCAAGTGCACTATGTGCACCCAAAAATGTGATAGGGGACTCAAATTCTTTGTCACGATTGGCAACTTACTATTGGTGAGCTACAGACAAGAAAAATCTCCATCATGCGGTGGTTGGCAGAATGTGGCCAAAACTCTACCAACTCCACTGGTGGAGCCAAGTTCATCGCTCAGGCCGAATCCTTTTACCACTATACACTCCCTCAACCTTTCTATGGTCATATTTATATCTCATATCACTCTGTATACTACCTCAACCTTTGTATGGCCTTGTACATTCTGCTTTATGTAATGGTCTAATTTATGTTTTCAACCTTTCCAATTTCTTTTTGCTAATATGGCTATCTTAAATCATCTGTAACTTCCATGTAACGAGATATTTCTACTGTGAAGTGCTCTAGGACCTTTGGGTAATGTCTGTGCTATATAAATATGTATGAATAAATGAGCAAATAGGTAAATAGGAACATTGGCCCTCATTTTGACCCTGGCGGTCTTTTGACCGCCAGGGTTAATGTGGCAGTGTCACCGCCAACATGCTGGTGGTAGATACCGCCACATTATGAGTGTGGCGGGTTGGCCACTGCCAACCTGCCACATCTCCACTCATAATGCCATGGTGGTATGATCTGCCGGGACAGAGATGTTAATTTCCGACCCGGGGGCCCACAGAGTAACGCCGGTGGTATTATATGCCAGCCTACCGCCATGGTTTCCGTGGCAGTAGTAATGTCATGAAAACCATGGCGGTACGGCCTACCGGTGACAGGGAATTCCTTCCCTGTCACGGGTAGATGACTCCCCCCCAGCAAGCACCTAACTCCCCCGATCCAAACTCAGCCCCTATCCCCTCAGATCCATTCACACTTCCCCCCACCCCTCCATACATGCACGCACACGTAGACACGCACACAGTCACACTCACTGCATCCATTCATGCACATGCAGACACGCACCCATCACACAACTGCCCCCACCCCTTACAGCCATACACGCACGCAGCCACACACAATCACATCACACCCACCCCTGCATATATGCACACAGACACCCACACGCACAATGCATACACCCATTCACCTACACTTTCATACACGCATCCACTCACACTCATTCATACACACATTCACTCATACATACCCACATGCATTCATGCACGCACACACACTGACATCCAAACACGCATTTAGGCAAGCATACACACAAACATACAAACGCCCGTTCAGGCACGAATACATATACACATCCAAACACCCATTCAGGCATGCATTCACACAGACATGCAAACATGCACTCACTTCAACATTCATACACGCATTCACTCACACTCATACAACCACGCATACACCACAACACTCACAGACGCATTGACACACACACACACATTCATACACACACACAGGCACCAAACATGCACACAAAACAACCCCCACCCTCTCACCCCCCTCCCCTGTTGAACACCTGACTTACCTTGTCCGGCAAGGAGGTTGTGTGGCAGGGAACGGGAAGCAGCACTGCTACCGCTGGCAGCACCCCACCAGCAGGACATCACCAGGCCATAATAAAGGTCTTAATACGGCTGGCAGCATCCTACTAGTGGGGCGGTGCAGATGGTAGCACCGCCAGGACACCAGCGTCCACCAGCATGTCTACTGCCGGATTTCCACCCGAAGTGTGGCAGGAATCCGTCAGTATCACCAATATGGCGGGCTGAAGATCGCCAGCACTGGCGGTCTTCTGGCAGCCATGGCATCGGCGGTACCGCCTATGTAAAAATGAGGGCCATAATGCCTTAACCTCCTGCTTCATCAAAACTCTCTCTTGAGAAGCTCCCTGACACGTACTTACCAATGTCTTACCCCTATTTACCACTGTCAGCACACCACTTATTCAAGGCAGCTTCCCATGAAGTTCAACAACTTCAAACCCAACTTATCGATCACTTGAATTCACCTCAAAAAACAATGTCACCCTCAGTTAACATATTGATAAAAAAAAAAGGATAGCCTGGTACAAACTCTCTCTTCTAACGAAAGTGAAACTGGTTCTTCCCTAAAGTGCCTTCAGAAAGGTTGTTCAAGACCTTGTGCTCCTGCATCTGGAATGTGGAAATGCCCTGATCCATGGCCTCTCAGACTCCACTCTGGCATCCAGTAAGGGCATCCTATGCAATGCAGCACCTCCCATGCATGGTCATAAGAAATATGATACCATCCAGTCATCCTGATGGAACTCCAATAATTCCTCCCCCTTGCCATCCTACACCATCATAAAAATTAGCTTAATTAGTTACAAATCCATTATGATCTGTACTCCCACGTATCTTGCAGACAATTTTACCATCTTTGGTGTGTCTTGGCACACCCAAAACCAGGCCGCCACCAGACTGGAGACTATGAAGTGTAAATATGAAAGAAGCATTGACAAAGCCAATTGGTGTCACCTTTGTGAGGCATTGACTTTGTCAATGTTTTTTAGCCATAGTTTACAGTAGCACAGCTGCTGTAGAGCATGGCTGAAAGGTAAAAAGCCAGCTGTGCATACATGGTTCTGCTTGTATTTATTAGGGATGGAAAGACAAAGTAGAGAGATGGTAAAGAGGATGGGTAGGAAAAGGCAGCACAAACAGCAGGAGGGAGTCTTGGGGCACAGAAACACAGACAGCTGGATGGAAGGGACAAAGCCAATACGGACATAGTAAGGATAGGGCAAAGCCAACAGCGAGAGGGAGGGTGGTGGCAAAGCTAACATAACAGTGAAAAGGAGGAATGGGGCAAAGATAATACAGTGAGGAGAGAAGTACACAAGGGAACCAGCCTAAAAAGATGGTCCAGGGGAAAAACATACACACAAAGAGGACAAAAGCCTATAGTAGCTGACCAATAAGAAAAAAAGAAATGAGTGATAATACAGCCAACCAATGGTAAGTAAAGAACAAGCTCTAAGCCCACTTTAACCTGTTTGGTGTGTGCCCGCAACCCCTCCACAGTGCAACCAGTGGCAGACACTGGCAATGGTTTTAATGAAACCTTCTGTGCTAGCAATGAAGATTTCTTAAAATATTAATCAAGGGTGGGGTCAAAGCACAATCCTTTCTGCTAAGACCGCCACCCATTACCACACATTTATGAAGTCAGCAAGCTGTGGGACATGCTGGCATCACAAATCCCCTTCGACGTGGAGGAACAGCAGATAAGAAAACTGCTCCTGCATCTAGCAGTTTTTTTCTACACTTGATGCCTCTCCAGGTATGTGGGAGGCATTGTTGGAAAGAGGTGTGTCTCCCACAGTGCTTTTAAACAAACCAATTCATAATTGTGGCTCATGGATGAGCCGCAATCCACAAGCAAGAATACAACAAGACACCCTGCATTTGTTTTTGGGGGTTGGATCCCCAGGTACACTGGCCAAGCCCCTTGCAGCATATTTATTTCTATTAGAGGTTTGGCTTCCCCTCGGGGTGTCATTGTGCCCCCCCCATGGGGGAAAACTTTTAGAATAATTATGAATGGTGGTTGACCTTCTTTTCCGCAAATTGGCCAACTCACGGGGGGGCCTATTTGTTTCATCTATGGATACATTTGCTATCGCCTGGGGGGACGATTGCACCCCCAGAGAAAAGCAAACTTCTCCATGGCAAAAAAATGAAAATTACTTTGTGTAATGTAATTGGTGGTCATGTGAAGCACACCAATACCGGTTGAGTTTGCACTTTATGAAAAAGTAGCTATGGGAGCTTTTTTCTAATGGGCAACCCCCAAGGACATATTTTAAGTGTCATTTATGAAATTTTGGTGCAGGGCAGTGTTGCAAGCCTGTTTCCTATGCTGCGCTGCCCTGAGTCAAAACAAAAGGACAGGAATGCACTGTATCTACAATATACAGCACATTCCTGTTCTTGTCTCCTGCGCAGGTGCACAAATTGCTATCATGCGCCAATGCAGGAACACTTGCACCATGGTGCACAGATGCCTGCGCTGCAGAATGATTACTTCTGAGCAGGAAGAGGCACTTTCCCCCCGAAAAACAATCACAAGAGGTGTTTTCTTCCTTCTATGTGTCCTGCAGAATGCAGGACACATAGAAAGATGAAAAAAGGGGACAAATAATGTTGTTTTTCCCCATTGCGCCACACTGACACCACCCCTGGAGTAGCGTAGGAAACTGAACCATTCCCAGGTTTTGGAAACATTGTAACTCTGGGAATGTGCCCCATTCCATTGGTGTTGTGTGGGAACACCCACAGCAACACCCATAGAATGCCCCTTTCATGCAGAGTAATGTGTGAAAGAGGGCTATATCTACAGGACCATGTAAAGCCACACAAGGTAGCTTTGCATGGCCTTGTAAATATGGTCATGCAGCCTGCGCTCCTGATGAGTTAAATAAAGTGATGCACCAGCAGGCGCAGGCTGCTTGTAAATGAAGCCCACAATTTGGATATAGAGATGTCTGCTTTCCACTGGAGAGACAAAAACAAAAAGAACAGATTGGACGGAATGCTGAATAATGCACACCTTCAACCCAGTCACAGATCTGGGTTTAAACCACTGTTTGCTTCCACCTTACCACGCAAGTTTGTATGTAGCCATATGCAAATCAGCCTTGAACCTGCTCCTAATGGGAACAGTCCAGCCCGAACTGCTAGGTCCTCCCTGGATGGGAAACAAGCATCCCGGGACCGGTTTTGAGGTATCACCAATCATCAGGCAGGCTAGCTTGAATCCAGTGACACAGTGAGCACAGGACCCATTTTTGGTCATATCCTTGCCACTTAGGGTAACAAAAGCAAAAAGAACAAATGATGAACGGAATGTTGAACAATGCAAACATTCATCCCCAGTCACAGATCTGAGTTTAATCTATCACTCTTTTGCAAACCATGCTGTTCCAGTCTGGTCTCAGCCATATGCAAATCAGTCTTGACTGCTCCCCATTGGGACAGCTCAGCCCGAACTGCCAGGCAAGCTCCTCCCTGGACCAGAAAAAAGCATCCTGGGACCGATTTTGGGGTATCACCCTCATCAGCCAGGCTAGCTTGACTCCAATAGCATGGCAAGAATGGGACCCAGGTCTGGGCATACTCCATGGCAAAAAAATGAAAATTACTTTGTGTAATGTAATTGGTGGTCATGTGAAGCACACCAATATCGGTTGAGTTTGCACTTTATGAAAAAGTAACTATGGGAGCTTTTTTCTAATGGGCAACCCCCAAGGACATATTTTGAGTGTCATTTATGAAATTTTGGTGCAGGGCAGTGTTGCAAGCCTGTTTCCTATGCTGCGCTGCCCTGATTCAAAACAAAAGGACAGGAATGCACTGTATCTACAATATCAGCACATTCCTGTTCTTGTCTCCTGCGCAGGTGCACAAATTGCTATCATGCGCCAATGCAGGAACACTTGCACCATGGTGCACAGATGCCTGCGCTGCAGAATGATTACTTCTGAGCAGGAAGAGGCACTTTCCCCCCAAGAAACAATCACAAGAGGTGTTTTCTTCCTTCTATGTGTCCTGCAGAATGCAGGACACATAGAAAGATGAAAAAAGGGGACAAATAATGTTGTTTCTCCCCATTGCGCCACACTGACACCACCCCTGGGGTAGCGTAGGAAACTGAACCATTCCCAGGTTTTGGAAACATTGTAACTCTGGGAATGTGCCCCATTCCATTGGTGTTGTGTGGGAACACCCACAGCAACACCCATAGAATGCCCCTTTCATGCAGAGTAATGTGTGAAAGAGGGCTATAACTACAGGACCATGTAAAGCCACACAAGGTAGTTTTGCGTGGCCTTGTAAATATGGTCATGCAGCCTGCGCTCCCGATGAGTTAAATAAAGTGATGCACCAGCAGGTGCAGGCTGCTTGTAAATGAAGCCCACAATTTGGCCATAGAGATGTCTGCTTTCCACTGGAGAGACAAAAACAAAAAGAACAGATGCTGGACGGAATGCTGAATAACGCACACCTTCAACCCAGTCACAGATCTGGGTTTAAACCACTGTTTGCTTCCATCTTACCATCCAAGTTTGGATGTAGCCATATGCAAATCACCCTTGAACCTGCTCCTAATGGGAACAGTCCAGCCCGAACTGCCAGGTCCTCCCTGGATGGAAAACAAGCATCCCGGGACCGGTTTTGAGGTATCACCAATCATCAGGCAGGCTAGCTTGAATCCAGTGACACAGTGAGCACAGGACCCATTTTTGGTCATATCCTTGCCACTTAGGGTAACAAAAGCAAAAAGAACAAATGATGAACGGAATGTTGAACAATGCAAACATTCATCCCCAGTCACAGATCTGAGTTTAATCTATCACTTTTTTGCACACCATGCTGTTCCAGTCTGGTCTCAGCCATATGCAAATCAGTCTTGACTGCTCCCCATTGGAACAGTTCAGCCCGAACTGCCAGGCAAGCTCCTCCCTGGACCAGGAAAAAGCATCCTGGGACCGATTTTGGGGTATCACCCTCATCAGCCAGGCTAGCTTGACTCCAATAGCATGGCAAGAATGGGACCCAGGTCTGGGCATACTCCATGGCCAAAAAAATGAAAATGACCTTGTGTAATTTAACTGGTGGTCAGGTAAAGTACTCCAACACCTTTGGGCTGAGTTTGTGCTATATAATGGTTTGAAGGAAAAAGAAAACAGTATAGTGTATGAGGGTGACCATTTTGGCATAGGGACCAATCCCCTGGTGGTATATCATTTTTTTTTTTTAATGTGCGTTTTCCCTGAAAAAATATATATTAAAAAAAAAAATGTTAGGTGGTCGGCTCTCTGGATACACTGATCAACCACATTTGGGCCCATGGGCTCCCCCATCAATGGCATTTTGTATAGGCCATGATGAATCAAGTACTGACAAATAGGTCTAGTGATCTTTGCTAGCCTTTTGGCTTTGAAAATGGTTGCTCATGTATCTAATTTGCTACTAAGGTACGCTAATTGTTGCACCAAAACATAGTTTTTGGTCCTGACTGACTGAGGCATGTTTGTGTTCAGATGTCTCCACCTAAAATGTTCTCTGTTGTATGTTAGTGCTATAACAAATGATTGGAATTGATTCACCCCTTTTACTTTGACATATGCTGTAGTATTGTGTACATGGTAGGATGAAGTAATATTTTGTGTTTTTTCTGTTTTTAGAGTCTGTGGGGAAGCTATGCCAATTAGATAAATGTTTTTTGCTTTTTTACTGTTGCACACATTTCGCAGTTTCATAAACCCATACATCGATGGGTGCTTTTACACTTCGTCACAAACCCACAGGTTGATTTAGAACCTTGCTTCTGCTTTCTATATAGGGCAGACTTTTTTCAAGTATGGTTTTAGACAGAGATGACATTTCAGTGAATGACTGCTACCCAGGCTCTAACTAGAGTTATGGAGGACTACTCTGAGGCAGGTTCAAATACTGAGACAGGACCTATCGGAGAGGAAAATGGAGCAGAATCTGGAAGTGATGTCCCTTTGCAAGCATAGTCTGTGCAGTGAAGTGACCGTAGTTTGGTAGATCAGGCCAAAGAGCAGACATGTGCTTTCTTGGCATCCCCTCACTTTAGTGCAGCCTCAAATTCCCTTGTTTACTGATGATGCTGGTTATAAAGTTGATACAGTAACTTTGTAATCTAAATCTTAGCATCTAAACAGTGATGTTTGTAATTATGTCCATCGCTGTTTAGATGCTAACTTCCTTGACAAAATTGTGCAGCAAGCAAATCTGAGTAGAGAACAATCTCTGAGGGAGCATGAAGGCGCTCCAGGGCTTTATTCTAGTGCACACCAGTGAATTCCCACTTCATTAGAGGAGCTGAAGGCATTTTTGGACCATATGCTCAAAATGGGGTTAGTTCACAAACCGAGCTTGCCATCCTACTGGTCTACTCGCACGGTTTGGGTAACACCTATCTTTACACCGAATATGAGCAGAAATCGTTTTTTGCTATTGCAGCATGTACTGCTTTTCAATGATAATGCAGCTGCATTGCCCTGGAACCCTCCAGGCCATGACAGGTTGTTCAAAAGTCAGCCTGTTGTGGAACATTTGGATGTCACGTTTTCAGAGATTTCTACTCCTGGAAAGAATGTAGCCCTTGATGAGTCTTTGATCCTGTACAAAGGGTGGCTGCTATTCAAGCAGTACATACTGAGAAAAGGAGCTCACTATGGCATATTATTTTGTATGGTATGTGAAAGCTTTACTGCCTATATATACAACTTGATTGTGTACATAGAGAAACTTTCACTCTAAGCCCTGTAGGGATACCCTCCCACCCTAAGAATCACAGATATGATCATATGGGAGCTTATCTAGCCATTCTTTCACAAAGATTGTAACCTTTATGTTGATAACTTCTGTAGAAGAGCTGTCTGATACAACTATAACTCCCAATATATTATCTTCCTTATACATGTATATCCTTTCTATGTACCTATGTATTTATATATTTATTACTTCACTTCTCCTGTAGAAGAGAAAAATGCCTTTTGGCTTTCCAATGCACTACTCTATGTCTCACCCTATACCTCTCTCAATATATCCTTTTCCTCCATTCTTTAGTCTCCCTTATCTCTAAAATAACCCTTTCTAGACTTTTCCCTCCTCTATCCTGCTCTGGGTCACTCCAAAGCTCATTTAAGTACTATGATCACCCAAACAACCCCTTCTAAATTCTTTCTTCACCTATCTCTCCTTTGACTCATCCCAAACCTCATTTTACTTCCATGATCTCCCTAAACCATTTCTGGAGACCTTTCCCGCCTCCATCTCTCCTTTTACTCATCCCAAACCTCATCTTATTACTGTGATTTCCCAAATAACACTTTCTAGACTCTTCCCTCTTTTATCCTCCCATTATCCTATTCAATCCGACTAACAGACTTGCATGGCCAGAGCTCAAATTAATACCTCGGATTAACTCATATTTCCCTCTAATCCACCACAAATCCTTTTTGGATTCTAGAGTAGCTTGCTACTTACCAAAAAGCTATTTGATGCCTTGTCATGTGTAGTTAGTGATATATACATACAATTATAATTAAAGTCACCACACTTCACATAATAGTAGACAGAATATAAGTCGTAGTTATGGAGTACCCATTGTGATAAAAATGTAAAGGCTTGACTATTTTTTGATGCTCTGTTTAGCTGTTTAGAGAAGGTAAAACAAATAGAGATGGTGAGCATCTTATATCGCAAAACAACCCTAAGTTGTTTGCATATCATGCAATATCCAAGGCATAGCTCAAATCAAGATCGCCACAAATCTTAGTTGATCATTTGTATGTATTTTCTTGGTAATATATTACATTCAAGATTACATTGTATCGCATTTACAGTATGCATACAACATAGAACAAAGAACAAGACACTACCACATTCACTGTGTGCAGAAATAAAAAAATATACACGGATCTCCACATCTAAAAATTTTGCATCAACAAATGTGCATAGTTTATGGCCATTCCTTGCATATCCTAACCAATTTATTATATAGACCCCATGGTGTGTATATCTATTTTTCAGTCCAATATCCACTGTGAGGTTGCCAAGGCAAGTTTATATCTGAAAACAAGTATTTAATCCTTCAGACCTTTTCCTCTAATATTTTAGACAAGTCCATCTTTAATTGGCTCCGGTCATGATATACAAGTCACCACTTGTCGGCCTAGTCTCCTTTAAATGCCTTTTCAGGATAAGTGGAAGACAAGTGACAGCATACTAAAAAAAATCACATCAAACCATATGTAATTTTATTCTTGTTCTTGTGTATACTAAACACCACAGAGCCTCCGTATCAATTATTAGTGTCTCGCAAAAGGATGCCAGTTCCACTTCCATGCAGGCAACTGTCACTTGAATGTTATGCTGCCCCCAAAGTTTGAAGGACCATGCACCATTCAGGGCCAGCTTTAAAGCTGGTGGTGACAAGTGCAGCAATCTTTTTTGGCGCCTCCTGACCCCATGACAGCCTCCTTGGATTCCCTCACTACCACCTAGCAAAAGTGTCCCTCATCTCTCCATAGCCCCTCTCACATACATTTAATTTCTTTTAAAGCACTTGTAAAGGCTGGCTTTACTATCTACTCAGCTATCCACATAAAAACATAATTCTGTTCTTTACAGCAGGCATGCTAGCCCTCTGCGATACTTTATATTGAGTCAAATCTGCCACTAGACAAAACTCCAATCTTTCTCTAAAGCAAGATCATTAATAACAAGAGATATCTTGACATTTTAATTGCTTCATGAAGGCTGGACACAGCCATCGGAGGCTCCTCCCCTATGGCGAAGGAATGTCACCCCCGCCAGCATCAGAAGCAACAGCAAATCCTTTAAAAATAAAACAATAATAAACAGTTTTTAAGCATCATTTTATTTTTAAAGGGGTGGGCCATGGGAGTGACGAGCACTGAGAGGAGTGCACAAAGCACTTCCCTCAGTGCACATGTATGTTTGGCTGGTCTTCTTGGGCCGGCCAAACACACATTTGACCAAGGTTCTCTCCAACTCGGCACTGTGTTGCTGGGTTGGAGACAGCAGGCCAAGGCTCCCAGTATGAATTGGAGCACACGGCCAGAGCGCTCTAGACAATCATAACGCTGTTCTGAGCAGCATCATGATTGCCCGCAGGGCAGGCTGGGATCCTGTGCCTGGAGTGCAGAGGAGAGTGGTGGTGCAGCAGTGCGATTGAGGAAAGTTATTCAATTTTTTTTTTTTTTTTTTTCCCCCGCCGCCTCCTCCTCCTCAGCTACAACTGTTTTCAGAAGGTGCTTTTGAATCACAAGTTTAATAAGTTATTGCTAAACACAGCGCCCCCTGAGGCCAGTACCCCCATCCAGGTCAGCACCCTAAAGCAAGCCCTGGCACCATTAACCTTCTGTACAGTGTGACTTTATGTTCAAGTGTGTACCACACCCCTGTGCAATATTTGTCACAAAACCAAGACTTACAATAGAATTACCAATTGTAGTTCCCTTTTTAAGAAATCCACCCACAATGACCCCAAACAGCCTTACAGCCCAGAGATACACCAATAGGGTAAGTCATGAATCAAATCAGGTCAAACACAGGTGAGCAATGTAAGGCACATATGACTTATCAAAATGACTGGTGCTGGGAAGTAACAAAGGGTCTTATTTTGTGAATAGCACCTCACTCTTACCAACTATCATCCTTTTTACGGGAGCGCAGATGTCTTATTCTAAAAGAGCCACTCTAAAACAAAGAAATAGCACAAGTGATATTACAGGGGCACAGCCGTTGCCCCGTTAAAAGACTGTAAGAGACCTTGACATAAAATCCCACCCATCTAATTAAACAAGCTCTATTTCATATACTCATGCCTCATGTATAGACGAAAAGTCAGCAACTCGCCTATTGGCTCTAAGAACAGCTCTGTACTGTATCCCGCATGTAACGGGGATAAAGAAACTAGCACAGCTGACTCCACCCATGAAACCATTGCATCGTAGGAGCCTAGTCATTGCCTCCTTTCAACATGGACATGTTGGAATCAGCCCTAATGAAAAAGGATGTTTTTTTTATAAGAAAAGAGATCATATTCTTCCGTGTGAATACACCCCAAATTATAGACATAATTTCAGAGGTTAATTGCAAGCTTGTTAATTGCAGAGGAACCAGATCTTTGTTTAATACTTATAGGGAAAATGTTTTAATTGATGCTGCTATGTGAAACTAGGCTATCATGCTGATGTGGCCATATATATACTGGGCCACATCCTACTTCTCATGTCAAGTAGACATCACTGGCTTTTCATTCATAAGAATTGACAACGCTCTCTGGAGAGAAATAACCGGGATAAGGAGCTAGACAAAGAATCCTATGTAACCAATGTCCGCATTTCATCAGCATCATTTAACCCTGTTGTATCTATGTGGCATTTTTCAATCATTCTATCCTCCTACCTATTTAGAATTGTAGAGATTCATTCACCCTATCTACCTTGCTGTGCCACAAAATTACTAACCATTCAAGGTCATTATCTGTATGATTCATACTAATCTAATGGTGTACAAGAGATGCCATGTGAGTCCGACACCTAATTCTTCAGTATGATTCATACTAATCTAATGGTGTATAAGGGATGCCATGTGAGTCCGGCACCTAATTCTTCAGCAATGCTGCAAAATGTGCAATTTCACTATTGCTGTTTTGCTTGAAGTGCTAAAGCAGATTTGAAATGAATATAGGGCTGCCACTGCCCTGGAATTGTGAATGAACTTAATTGACAATGTTGCCACATTTTAAATAATATGAAAGGGAAGGCAGCAGTGTTGGGAGTACGCCAATGCCTCAGGAAGGTTCTTGTTGTGGACTAAGAGCACGAATTCTCATAAATTGTTGCTGAAACCGATACATCTATAGTTTGAGATTGTTGGGAGCCAGGCCTAATAAGCCACAGCCTAAAGGCAAATCTGAAGCAGATAATACCAAGCAGGCAACAGCGTCTTCTAAGAAGCACTGGGTCACAAATAATAAAAAAAGAGAAAAAGAAAACACGGGGTGCTCCGCAACCTGAGTCCTCTGCAAAATATTATAATTTGAATATCAATGATACACTTAAACATCCTGATAAGTATCAGTATACTCAGTCTTATCCTTCTGGTTCCTTTCAGGACTCACCACACAAATGCTCAGAGAGAGGGGTACTAAGTGAATTCAGGCATGGCGCATATGTGAAAGCAAAACCAGACTGACAACACTCATCTGACATCATCATAAAAAAGAAAAGAAATCTCCACAACAAAACCCCGGTTTAAAAAGAAGAGGGCAGCAGGTATTTTGAATAAATATGTAACACATTCTGAGAGCACTCCTTCAGAACGTGGGCAATCACACTGCTAGATAGGGCAGCAGAGATCACAACAGTTTACCAGAATCTAGGTGAGTTTCTGGTTTTGAGAGCACCTAATGAATTTACTCAAGTTGAAACACCAGATCAAAAGGTTACCCCTCCTGACAGACTTTATAATTTGGACATTCAAATTCTGGGTGACATACCGCGTACTGTTAAAGAGATATTGTGGGAAAATTTAACAAGCTTATCCGCAGAATGTGCTCTTCCACAAGTACCAGAATTATATCACAATCATGCAAGTTGGGATAATGATTCTCCATATCATGCCATACCTATACGCTCCAGCCCCACAGGTGCATCCACAATATCCAATTAAGCATGAAGCTAAGGGTCCGGTGAGATTGATTCTCTCACAATAAGAGTACCAAGATCTGATTGAGCCCTGTGTATCTCCCATAAATAATACATTTGTTCCTGTAATAACACCAGATCTTTCCTATCGCTTTATCTTAGACCATAGACAATTGAACTGCAATACACACACTTTTGCCGCTCAAAATTCCCACAGTTCGGCCTTAATGAACAATATTGTCTGTAAAAAATATAAAGCAACTTTAGGCATTTCCAATATTTTTTCTCCCAAAAATAGCACCAGAAAGCAGAGACTTCACAGTGTTTAGTGCATTAGGGTTTTAGGGACAATTCTGCCATCTACCTCAGGGGTCTAAGAACAGGGCAGGTCTGTTTGCTGCCTGAGTAACCTCAATTCTACCAAAAATTGACTCAGAAGCATTGTCTTTCATTGATGACATACACCTCATGGACTTGAACACACACTTAGCCACAGTAGCTTTCATTCTTTGGGACTGGCTGAACATGGCTAAAAATTTTAAAATCAGAAATGTGTTCTCTCAGTGTCCTATTGTTAGAATACAAGTTAAAAAGCCTTGCACCTCATTTATTGGAGAAAGGTGCTCTTTGCAACCGTTGAATACCATTAAAAAAGCTACAATCACTTTTGGGCTTTCTGAACTTCAGTGGAACATATATACCAGACTATGCACAATGGGTTAAACCGTTGTATGAGTTCCTTCTCCCTGACACTGCAAACTGACATGCTTGCACCCAGACACTTATACACTTGTGGCAACACAACTAAATTTGTGACCTGTATAATTGCAGGATCCGCTGGTTATACATAAGTTACCTTTAATGAATGTAGTACAGTGCCAATTGCTTATGAATCACATCTATACTCTCATCCTGAGAGGTGCTTTGCATCAACATTAAAAATACTGACTGCATTGCAGACAGCTGTTATAAAGGAAAGACCGCTGGATCAGGAGAAATGCATTATTGTGGTTACTCCAAATCCAGCCTTAAAGGATATCACCAAGGCAAGTGTTCTTAATGTGAAAGCCTTACATCCACGATATATACAATGGGCCACCTCCTTAACAGCTAATGATGTTGACTATGTCTTTGAAGAGACTTTGCAAACACAAGAATTGCTCTAGTATGAACAACAATACCCTGTGCCCAGGGACATTTTGCCTCTTCATCAGTATGATTACATAATATAAACTGATGGCTCAGCTCAGCCTGCGATTGTCACTAAAAAACAATGCTCAGCCGCATGTACTGCAGTATGTGGTGTTATGAAAAATGGAAAATTCCAGCCAATAGAAACATTTACACAATCCTTTTGGGATTCTCCCGCTCAGCTGGGTGAATTGAAAGCTTTGATTCTAGAGAACACGGATACTGAATTCCCCATGCTTATAGTGTGTGATTCATATTACTGTGTCCAGTCTTTCTAATGAAAGACTACACTATTGGTGCCTGAATGGCTTCAGAGAGTCCAACAGAAATACTATTACGCATAAATTGCTTTTGGGAAAGGTGACATCTTAAAGATTGCTTGAAACAGGCTTATGTAATTGATATATTGAGTCATCAGTGTGTCGGAGTACATATTGCAGGGAATTCACTGGCTGATGAACCTGCCAATGTGGCAGTTGAGACAGCTGTTGTACGTGTGATTACTTGTTCATATATGAGAATGGATGATGACATCATGGCTCTGTCACTGCTTCACTTCAGTTGTGACATTTATCGGCAAATTAAAAGTTCCACTGCAGACACCCCTCTTAGTTTCAAACAAACCATTTCAACATGTCTATTTGAATCATTGCAGACCCCTGCATACAGATGGTGCATTTATCTTTATTCTATTAGCAGTTGATTCATGCTCTTGAATTCTATGGGTATGGCCACAGCAATTGGCTGACAATCAAACCGTTGTTAAAGATTTGCAGGTCTTCACTGGGAGATATGAGGTACCAGCATTCCACCCACACCAGGGACACGTGTTTGCCTCTAAAGCTTACCAGGATACCATGGGAACCCTAGGTGTGACTGTGCATTATTCCTCCCCCATCATCCTGAGGGAAATTTGATAGTGGAAAAGAATGTTATACAGGATTTGAAATTGAAGATTTATATATAGATTCTGCTAATTATGGTGAAATGTTTTGTTACCATCACTCTGAGCATCACTATTTACACAGAGCTGGTACTCCACATACAGTTTTTAATTACACACAATGGTAACATTTCCCAACACCGCCAGTAGTTAGTTCAAAAACACACTTGAAAACGTTTGCATACTTTTCTGGTGAAAACCCTTGAGTCCCAGTTTGTTATTATTCTAAGCTTACCCCTAATCCAGCGTAGAAAAATATGCTGACCCAGATTACATTTTTTATTCTGATTTATGTATTTCCCAGTTGACCCTACAGTGCTATAAAAACGGGAAAGAAAACATTGATTTGAAGTCAATTTGGGGAACAAGAAATTGGCAAATCCAGGTCATTAATGATTTACTTAGAGCTTGTCTGATTCTTAGACAAATGATCTTTTTGAACAACACAGTGTGACAAACTACTTGTCTGGATCCGGCAAAAATTAAAGAAATGACCACAATGAGGTTTCCCTTGAATGCACATTTTGACAATGGCAAAGCTTAGCAAATTTTACAGAACAGCTCTACGTTATTGTTCAGAATGGTACATACAACTCTTCAATTTCAGGTTCAGATGGGTCGTTAGTGTGGCTGGCCAATGCTAATGGTTGTAATACACATGTTTAAATGCTTCAATGACTTTTAAATGTAGAAGACCAGACCCCAAGTATACACAATCACAATATTCAGGGGTAGTTACAACCTATAACATAAAAAAGTTATGTCAGCAATAGATACAGCATTCCTCCTTATCTGCAGTTAAGGAACATTTGTCTCTCCTTTCTGATGACATGGATTTCAAGATTTCTTGTTGGGTTCTAGAGCACCACGTTATAAGCATTACATATATGCCACTTACAATAAACTTTGGAAAATATCTCAGCAAGAAGCTGCTGAACACGTAAGTCAAATTGACAGGGCTAATTGGAACAACACATTGGCTACTTTGTCATCCTGCATCTATTCTTTGAATAATGTTGTATCACCTTCATTTGATATCAAACAGAATGACATGCCTCTTCTGGGTAAATTCAGTTGAGATCAATTATGCAACTGAGTTGGGCATTGCAGTTTTTAAAATCAAACTGTGTGCCATGGAAATAACTGAACGCTACAGAGTTGTTTCCTCATAATTTAACACCCACACAAAGACTGATGAACACAGAGCTTTAAGAAAAATTGCCCTTCTTGGTACCTGAAAATACCATCTGCTGTGTGGTTAATTCACATGTTCATTTCATTGCCAATATATATGTTTCAATTTACATCTTGTTTGAAACACTTTCAAGTCGTCAGATATGAAGCAATGGTAGAGAGTTTTGTTTATGAAACTCATTTTTTAGCCCTTCAATTACAGATGCTTGAGTGGGGAAAAAGTCTTCATTAGTGAAAACGAATGTGAAACTTTGTTCGGCCATTCATTGGTTTGTAAAGAGTTGACACTTCATTGGGCGTGCATTGCTTCTGTGGCTAATTTAGGGGCATATTTATACTTGTTTTGCTCCGGATTTGCCTTTATTGTTTTTTACGCAAATTCAGTGCAAAACTAACTCCATATTTATACTTTGGCACTAGACCTGTCTAGCACCAAAGTTATGGAGCTTAAGTCATTTTTTGGGTGTGGAAACCTACCTTGCCTCAATGAGATGCAAGGTAGTCGTTCCAGAGCAAAAAATTACTCTATGGCCTTAGTGCCCATATTTATCCCCCTTGCTAAAATCACACACAGGGGGAGGAGGGGTCAATTAATAGTACAAAGCTTGCTTTGCACCATTACTTAACGCCTGGGTCAGGGTAGGCGTTAGGGGACCTGTGGGCCTATTTCCATGTTGGAACACCATGGAATAAGCCCACAGGTGCTCTCCCCAGGCCCCAGGGACATCCACACCAGAGGGATAGCGGAGGATGGGGGACCCCATCTCAGGTAAGCTTAAGTAAGTACAGGCAAGTACTTTTGTTTTAAGTGCCATGGGGGCCTAACTTGGGCCCCCCTGCATGGCACTGTGCCCAATGGCCATGCCCAGGGGTCCCCTGGGCATGGCCATTGGGCTGGGGGGCATGACTCCTGTCTTTACTTAGACAGGAGTCATGTCCATGGGATTTGTGCATTTAACAATGACGCTAGTCAGGTTAGAGTCAATATTTTGACTCTAGATTCGTGCTGCCACCCAGAGGAACCTACCAACCATATACATTTTTAGAAACTAGATAAATAGGAAAATCGACGGTTGTATGACTTGCCGAGCTCTCACTTGGTAATGTCACCGAGAAGCCCCTGCAAACATCAAACTTTGTTTAAAAAAACACACTTTTTCTCACATTTCAGAGGTCGAAAGTTAAGAAATCTGCAGTTCCCGCATCTCCCCCGATAAGAAAAGTTCCCAACTTGTGTGCTGGGGCCAAGAGAACACAACACGAAAGGCCCTAAAGAGCTGCATTAAGAGATAATCAAGAGCAGTAGCTGTGGTATTTGGGGCAATGCTGTGAAGGTACTACCAATGGCCTTGGGTCCATTGATCTGACCCTGTTTGGTCGTCTTGTCTTTTTTGTCCAGACACTCTGCCATTACCACTTACATAACGTACACACTTATACATAATAAGTAAAATGCTCATAGTTACAATTTTGCATTAACATTTTTGCTAAAGTGTGAATGCATGCCCTAAACATTGTTATCTACAGATGAATTTGAACAGTAATCTATTCAGAAGGAATTTAGGAAGATGATCACGCAGGGGTATTTAAAATTACAATGAAAGAAAGCCTCAGGGTAAAACGGAATTGTTTCAATGTTAATTTCAGAACACTGTAGTTATCAATTAATGTAATGTGACACGGCTGAAAAATACTTCATTAGCGAACCGATTTGTACTAATTTTGCTGCTTATGCAATAGAGAAGGGAGTACGTTGTATTTGTTCCCCAATAACACGATTTTGCCAGGGCAAAACATGAGTTTCGTAGTGGGAAAGAGAGAAAATATATTTTCCTACTTCTGATGTGAAGGATGGGACATAGTTTAAGAAATAAATAAGCATTTTATCATATAAATGTCAAAAACGGCATAACGTCCATCTGTTTATTTCTTTCAAACTCGGTTGTTGGAGAATGATGCAAGCAATGAGTGGGTTTTACGCGATGACAACTCTCTGAATCCGGTCTTTAGATTTTGAAAGAAGAGGCTTCAAACATTAATTGAAAAAATGCTATCATGGAGTCCTTGGTTTCTGCCATCGACTCCGACAGGTCCGGAGTTACAACGTGCAACGTGACCTGCCATGCTTCTGTTCACATCAGGCCTAGTGAAATTAGTCTGTGAAAATACTGATAAGTACACACAAAGGTTCATTATCAAACCACTTCATGCCACTTCAGCAGTAACTGTGTTGTTAGTCAGGTATACCAGTGCATGCCAAGGGCACATCCTTTGTGACATCTTCTCCAGCAGTTTTGTTTAATAATTATTAATATTGGCTAAAAACAGCAAAGGGTTGCTGGATATAAAGCTAGGGCTGGCTAAATGTGTCACACATAACATGGTGTGACTAGGCAGATGTACACCAGAGATGTTGATTCAGCAAAATCCCAGGGTAGAAAAAGTAAATTAATACACCCTTTGACCTTACTGACATCATAGGAAGTGACATCATATAACCTTTGATTCTGAACCTTCCCAGAAAGTGAAGTTATATGACCTTAACCCTGGTGGCATCACAATTGACATTGCTTTAGTTCATAATAACCATATGTTACATATGAAGCAAAACAATACATAAAATGTCTATTTTAGATATCATCTCTATTAAGGTGGTGACAAGCTATGTCAAGGGAACTTTTACGTGAATTGCATTAAGTGAGCAAAGAAAGAGAGTCTGACATCTTCCACAGGGGTTTCAATGTTTTAAAAAAATTGTGAAAGAAATGAGCTCTAATAGTGCATTTTAAAGTATTATGGCCCATATTTATACTTTTTGACGCAAAACTGCGCTAACGCAGTTTTGCGCCAAAAAAATTAGCGCCGGCTAACGCCATTCTGAAGCGCCATGCGGGCGCTGCCAGGTGTGCGTGAAAAAAAACGACGTACACCAGGCAGCGCCGGCGTAGGGAAAAATGGCGTTTGGGCGTCCCAAAATGGGGCAAGTCAGGCTGAGGCAAAAAAATCGTCTTAACCCGATTTGCGCCATTTTTTTGGGGCGCCCAGACGCCATTAACATGACTCCTGTCTTAGCAAAGACAGGAGTCATGCCCCCTTGCCCAATGGCCATGCCCAGGTGACTTATGTCCCCTGGGCATGGTCATTGGGCATAGTGGCATGTAGGGGGGCACAAATCAGGCCCCCCTATGCCACAAAAAAAAATTAAAAAAATACTTACCACAACTTACCTTTTCTTCCCTGGGATGGGTCCCTCCATCCTTGGGTGTCCTCCTGGGGTGGGCAAGGGTGGCAGGGGGTGTCCCTGGGGGCAGGGGAGGGCACCTCTGGGCTCATTCTGAGCCCACAGGTCCCTTAACACCTGCCCTGACCCAGGCGTTAAAAAGAGGTGCAAATGCGGGGTTTTTTGCCCCGCCCACTCCCGGGCGTCATTTTTGCCCGGGAGTATAAATACCACGCACATGCCTGGGAGTCATTTTTTAAGACGGGAAAGCCTACCTTGCATCTCATTAACGCAAGGAAGGTGTTCACGCCAAAAAATGACGCTAACTCCATGAACTTTGGCGCTAGACGTGTCTAACGCCAAAATATAAATATGGAGTTAGTTTTGCGTCGAATTTGCGTCGAAAAAAACGACGCAAATTCGGCGCAAACGGAGTATAAATATGCCCCTATATTCACATAAATTTGCTAAAAGCCATAGTCTCTGAAGGGGCACTCCAGAAATATTTAAGTCCTTTCATGGTGTGTTAGGCTAAGGAAACTTGACAGCCCCTATGAATTGACCGCATTTTGGCCCATATTTATGGAAATTTAGTGTCACCTTAGCGTCATTAATTTTGATGCTAAGCCGGCACTAACTTAACTCCATATTTATATTTTGATCCTAGACCCATCTAGCGTCAAAATATTGGAATTAGCACCATTTCTAGGAATCATGAGATGCAAGGCCTTCCTAAAATTTACACTAGCCCCCCAGTGCCATATTTAACATCTGACGCAGACACGATACAGAACTAGGAGGTGGGCCTAAATAATGGCGCTTAGCCAGATTAGCGTCATTATTTAACGCCTGGTCAGACCAGGCATTAAAGTGCAGGTAGGCCCATTTCCATGGGAAAACACCATGGAATGGGTACATAGATGCACATCCCAAGCCCCAGCATCACCACCACCAACACCACAGGGACACTACAGGAGGAAGGAGCCCATCCCAAGTAAGTTGCAAGTACATGTATGTGTGTGGTGTGCCACTGGGGACCCCTTACATGGGGTCCCCTGCTTGGCACTGAGTATGTTGTACTTGCCCGGGGGACACTAGGTCCCTGTGGTGGGCATTGGGGTAGTAGTAATGACTCCTGTCTATACGTGGATAGGGGTGATTTTTTGGCTGCGTGTGTGTCAATAAATGGCACTAGGCTGACTAGCAGCCGATATTTTGCAGCTAATCAGCCTACCGTAATTTTTGACCCACTAGCGCCATTTCCCCTAACGCCACCCCTCACCGGCTAGCATCTTTTTTTGAGATGCTAGCCAATCCTTAGCGCCACTGTGTGTCATTTCTTAAATAAGGTGCACGGATGGTGTTAGGGAATGGCTTTAGCTTGTGTAACTGCTACTGCAGTTGTGCACCATTTTTCATAAATATGGGCCTTTATTTATGAAAAATGTCCTATAGACACCCAGCATGTTGTCATGGGTGACACCTTTGCCCAAATATTATATACAATGTGCCAGACTTTTGCCAGTACTACCACCCATGTACTACGTCAACAATTACATTTAGTACATCAAGGACAGCATTTTCTCATTGATATAGCCTGACATATACCATAGTCTTCCTCCCTTATGCCAAGAATTTCCTCCAATATTACAGCCACAGCATTTTCCTACAAGCGCCACCTATGTGAAGAATTGTCTTCAGTTTGTCAGCCCCAGCTTGTTTCCAGGCATGCCACATGTAAAGATTTGCATCCAGTGTGCCAGTGCTATTTTTTCTGTGGGTATCCCATATGCAAGTATTGCCTCCAGTGCCAGCATTTTTCATGGGTGCCTCTATAAACCAAGAAACATGCCAGGTCCAGCAGAAGACTTATGAGCATAAATACATATTATCCCTCATTCTCATTTACATTCACTTTTGTGCTCACTCTCGCCACTCTAATCCACATTTCCTCACTCATTTTAAGTCTCTTGCACTCACTCTTACCCTGACTCACTGATTCTTACTCTCTCACTCACTATTATTCTGACTTACTTATTCTTCCTCACTTAGTCACATTCACCGACACAAACATAATCCCACATACAAACATACATGCTTACACAAACTCACTGGGAACATGCACAACATACAATTAAAAACATTTTATTTGGCTGTTTATGTTACCTAAGATGCCAGCGAAGGTCTCATTCTAGGTCCTGCTGCTTCAAATTAAATCAAATCAAACCAATCTTTATAAAGTGCAGCTACTCACCCCTAAGGGACTCAAGGCACTGAGGGTGTTTGTTTTTGAGCCTCAGTTGAAGAGCTAGGTTGTAAGGTCCTTCCTGAACTGATGCAGATGACTGCCTGAGGTAGAGGGGCAGGGCGTTCCAGCTCTTTGCTACGAGGAAGGCAAAGGATCTTCTACCATCTGAGGTCTTCTGTATGTGGGGCACAGTAACTAGTGCTTGTTGAGCGGAGTGGAGTGGAGAGGTCTGATGGGAGGGTAGAAGGTGATGCGGTGATTGAGGTTGGCAGGTCCTAGGTCGTGGAGGTCTCTTAGTTGATTAGAGATGTGTTTGCATCAGGGAATGTCCAGGATGAGTTTTGCGGAGGCATTCTGGATGTGCTCTAGTTTCTTAAAGTTCTTCTGGGTGCTGCTGGCATAGAGGGCGTTGCCATGGTCGAGTCTGCTGATACCAGAGCATGGGTCACGACTCTGCAGCAGTTCTTTGGGATCCATTTGGATCAGTTGGCGAGTGTGAAAACAGGAGGATGTGACTGAGTTGACTATGCAGGATGAAGCCGGGGTTGCATGCGCGGTCTGTAGGAGTTGGGGGGTGCCAAGGGTAGATGGTTACCAGGAGTCTTTCCAGGCTGATGTGGAGGGTCCCAGGATGAGGATCTCCGTCTTGTCAGAGTTTAGCTTGAGGCAGCTATCCTTCATCCAGGCAGCGACAGCTTCCACCCCTTTGTGGAAATTCTTCGTTGCAGTTGTGGGGCTTTTGGTCAGAGAGGTGATCAGCTGGGTGTTGTCGGCATAGGAGATGATGTTCACCCCATGGATCCTGACAATGGATGTGAGCACCTCCACTTTTTATTACAGTTATAGTGAACAATGGATGGTTATTCACTATGTAATAAAATATAAGCAGAAAACAAGGATGTTGGAGCCTCATGCTGATGAGATCGTGAGACATGTGTGTGACTGTCTAGTGGGAATGCACAAAGCTCAGCTGTCATCCACCCCAGATGTATATTGGAGGCATAGGGCAGAGAGGAAGAAAATGACAACTTTCTAAAAGTGGCAGTTTTAAAATTGGATCAATAATTCTGACTTTACCATTAAAGAGGATTTATCATTACAAATCCATATGTACCAAGCATGATATATCTATTCCTTCCCAATTAGGCATTATAACCTATTAAATGTAATAAGGAATCCCTAATGTTATTCTGTGAGAGGGGTAGGTCTCACAGTAGTGAAAAACACATTTCAGATTTTTTGACTTCCAGGACATGCAAAACTGAAAAGTATATGTCCTGCCTTTTATTAATATAGTACCCTTCCCTATGGGCTACAGAGAGCCCACCTTAGAGGTGATTTATTTATAATAAAAGGGGAGTTTAAGACTTGGCGGGGTTTCAAATGCCAATTAGACATGACATTGTTACACTGCATTTAGGATCCAATGGGGCATGTACTAAAGTGCTACTTAAGTGGATGGTAAAAGCAGTGCTTCAGGCCCACTAGTAGCATTTAATTTACCGTCCCTGGGCACGTGTGTGCTTTACTAGGGACTTATAAGAAAAATTAAATTTGCCAATTTGGTATATACCAATCAGACCATGTTTTAGGGAGAGAGCACTTTAGCACTGATTAGTAGTGACAAAGTGTGCTGTTTCCTAAGACCAATGAAAATGAATTGAGCAAAATTGGAGGCAAGCAGGCAAAACATTTGGGGAAAGACCACTCTAAGGCTGACAGGTCAAACAGTTCCATGTAGTCATAGGGGAAAGCAATGTCAGGTAATATTATGGGGGCATAAAGTCATCTTTAGTACAGTGTTGAAAGGTTTCCACAAGGGTGTTCCATGCTTGTGCAGTAGGAAATCTCCTGAGGCCTGGTTGATCTTCCCTTTCAGATCAGAACCAAGAGAGCAAGACTTTAGTCAAATGTGTAATTGTTGGATGGAGGGCATCTTTCCAGTGCAGCATTATATTGTGTTTCGCTAGGAGTAGAGCTAAATCAAGGAACCTGGTGGAGGACATCTCAGGCTTAGAGTGGGGAAATACACCCAAAATGAGTACATCTGGAGCATTTGTTGGCATTTAGCCCTTAGCTGTCAACAGTATCTTGAGAAAACCTCCACCAGTAGTAAGATAAGGGTCAAGCAAGATCAAAGCATATGGAGAAAGTCAATGTCTATTTGCAAGCATTGTGGGCAAGTAGAGGCACCACTCTGTAATATGTTATTGACTCAGGCAGGTGTGAGGTTGGCGTGACTCAGGATATTGCATCAAATACACTTTGTGAGGCTATTCCACAATTCCTGCACAGCCTGCATTGTGTCCACATACCAGTCTCCCAATTAGAAAAGGTCTAGCCTGGTTGAATTCTTGCAAGGAGGCTCTATGAAGTCATTTCTGGAAATTATGTTACCGGTTTGGGGGTGAAACTCTACTCAAGCAGTAATCACATTTCTTGTCACAGTGAAACACAAGCAACTCCAAATTAATCTTGTCAAGATCCTGCGATCCTACATTGAATGGAACTCGCCTGCTACCATCCTGAATACTAGTTTGAAACAATACAGAAATCTAGTATTCAAAACCTCTCAGAAATCAGATCCACTCTTAATTCCATTCGCAGGTTTACTTATCAACCACTAATGCATTATGGAACGTGTATGCCTTAACCAATCATGAGCGCTGGAGAGGAGAACTTGGGTGAATCTTATTATACTTGAAACTCCAGCTTATCACTTCCAACAGGTCCCTTCTGAAAAGGCGTCACTACAGTTCAATACATACAATAATGTACATCATTTCATTCAATAATACCCCAGTACAGGCTGAAGAGCTGGAAGAGAAGACATACCAACTCCAAATATACTGTGCATCTGCAACCAATGGAATCCAAAGTCTATAGGATATCCGTGCAGTAATGTTGGTGCGTCACAAATAGATCAACTTACCACCAGTTCTTATGATAGAAACACATCATGCGCCATCAAACAAATCTGTGTGCAACCTCCACCAAACCCATGAAACAACAATACATAAAAATCCCATTATGCATAAATAAAAACATAAAACATACATCTTTCTTGGAAGAAGATTATTCAAAACCCTAGTTATCACCGATCAGGGTAAAATCAGTCAGCGAACTGCAGATTTGGTGCAAAATACTTTCTAAAATCTACCAACATAAAACTACAATAGCAATCCATAAATAATCAGTGCAGTAAAGCCTAAACTCTAGCAGTGCTAAACTAAGGGAGTGCTGTAGAGCACCTACATTCCGATTACTGAAGAAGGGAGAAGAAAGAAGTATATACCTGCTGAGATAAGTTTTCAAATCTCCATATGAGCATGTTATAGAAGGTACATTGTACAGGAGCAATTCTAACTGTCTAAGAAAACAAAAACAAAAAACAGTCCTGTCTCAACATCAAGAGAATGTGCATAACACATTATTCACCCATATAGGTGCAATGTTACTTACCTGTCTCAAACTAGTCTGAGTCCAAAATAATGTATCCTAGTGTGACAAAAGCTCATGTTACCATCTGCTGTTCTTAGTAGTCCTGCAGTCAGCACACAGCATTTTAAAGTCCGAACAATCACGTTCTAGACCAATAGGACACAGCACATCTTCTGGTCATTCACAATGAATGGAGCGCATGATGTGTGGTGCAGTGCTTAATTTGTAAGGCCCAAAGCCCTCCTCTTAAACATACGGCTGCTGAAAATTAAATGTGCGAGCATGGAATACCGAGGCAGCATAATCCTGAAGCTATCTCGGGCCTCTTCAATACATTTAAAGCCACTCCCTGCCCCTTCAGCTCACTCTTGCAGTTTTCTGCTTTCTCCCTTTGTGACGCTTTTTTGTTTTTCTCTTCCTTCACTTTCCCAAATGTGTCTTTTGCTCGCAATAAATGCTTGACTCAGAAAAATAAGTGCCGGCCCTCAAAAATAAGTGGGGGTGCTCCGCACCAGAAACAACACTCACAAATTAAGCAGTAGTGTGGTGCCAATCTACATGCTGGCAGCCACATTAAAAGAGGAAAAATAGCTAGACCAATCTCTACTCTGCTGGCATAAAATGCATCCCTAATAAAGACACTGTAAAAGTATACAACTAAAATATAATAAAATACAGGAAGTGACACTACAATGAAGTGGAGACAAATGGGTGGCTGGATGAAACTCTGTACTCCTAATGATCTTCAGTATATCGGTGGCCATATTGGGAACAAAAAAGGAAACCAAGTTGTCCTCAACTGAGCTCTGAGAGAGAGCTGGGATCCCTAATAAACCCCACAAAGTAAGAGAAATAATATAGAAGGGCCCAACCTCCCACCAAAATACTACTCTAAAACATACAGGGTAATATAATATTCTCATAGGTAACTAAAAAAGAAAGATTCCTAATTTTGCTGAGATCTAATAAAGAAATTGGCGACCATTTTTGATGTGCAAAAAACTCCTAAAGCATATAGAAGGTTCTCTAGTAACAATGGCAAAACAATGTATTTGTCACTAACCCCAGAGAAGCCCAGGCCCTACTGTGATCAAATATAAAAATAAATATAACAACCCTCTACAGAGAATAATAACTAAGCTGTACATTAAATTTACATTTAATCCCAAACTCCATAAAGCCCTTTCAACCAATCACAAAACGATAACCCATGTAAAGCGTAGTAATAACAGGACCTTCTAAACCCTCATAACCCTTTTGTAGAGAGCAAAAGCACAACTAACTGAGAAAAGGCTAGCATGAGGCAAAAGAGAAAAAGACCAGAAAAACTCATAAATACTTGCAAAACACAATTAAAGTGCATTTTGTACAGTTTTCTGTCATTTAAACCCTTTGTAACAGAGATCAAATACATGATACAAATGCCTCTCTCTTTTTTCATTATATATTTCAGTCTTTAGTGTGGGTATTGGCCTCATGCTCCAAAATTGTCCATCTGAGGTTGATTTCCATATGCTCAAGCTCCAGACAGTGTTCGACAAACGGAGTCTGAGTTTTTTTCATTCCGAATGGCTGATTTATGTTAACAAACCTGGTTCTGAACTGCCCCCCGTCTCACCAACATAGCCCAAATTACACAGGAAAATGATGAAAAATATGATATAGCTATCTCTACACTTGGTCACAATCTGAAGTTCAAATTTGTTATTACCATATATTATAATCTCGGGAACAATGGCACTATCACAGGCATGGCACTGGCCACAGCAATGGTTTCTTTTATGGTATTATTCGCCATGATGGACTTCTTGATAAATTGAGACTGGTTTGCAAATCCAGCATTTACTAACCTGTTTCATCTGAATGCAAATATTTGATTGGGCAAAATAAGGCCATCTTCACTGGTGTTTCATATATGCCACTGGGCATTAATCACTTGTCTTACCTTGTTAATAATATTGGAATGCCTCACCACACACACTAGATTATCCTGATTTAATTTCTGTTGATTGGCAAACAAGCTCTCTCATTCGTAATACCTAGCCATCTATACACATTATGTATAAACCTCCTGGGGTTTTCCCTTTTTTAGAAATTTGCCTCTCAGAATGAATGCATTTCTGTCATATGCCTGTAAGATGTTGCAATTCCTTCAAATTCGAAGGAATTGTCCAAACGGGATCCCCTGGTGTTGGCATCCCAGATGGAAGCTCCCAGAGTAACAATGTGTTCCGTGCAGTAGGTTTGGCATATAGGAATACCTGGAGTTGTCCACCTTCCTCGTAGATCCAGATATCCAAAAACTCCACTGTCTTACTGCTTATGTTGGGACTAGATCTGAGGTTGTCATCATACACATTCATCCATTTGATAAAATGTGTTCATGGTATCCATATCTCCTTCCAAGATGAAAAAAATATAATTTATGTTCCTGGCCCAACTTTTGATGTTCTCAAAGAATGAGGCAATTTCATTGTAGATGCATATACGTTAAAATAAGCCCATGTTTATATTTCCCCACGCTGAGGGAGCATGCTGCGCCCATGCTTACACCTTAGATCTGCTTATAGATGTTGCCTTCACATTTAAAATAGTTCTTGTTCAGGACAATATCAAATATTGCAGAATTAATGTATTCAGTAACTTTGGGCCCCCCTGAAAGAGTATAGATTTAACTGCCTCTAAAGTTTCAGCTTGGGGTACATTGTTGTAGAGGGCCTCAATGTCTGTGATTACGAGAACCTCTGTATCAGGGTTGAAACTGAGGTCCTCTACTCTGGAGATCATGTGCCCTTTGTCCTTGACAAAAGAGGTTAATTTGGAAATTGGTGGTTTTAGAAAAGTGTTGATGTACTTAGACAACAGTACTGTTGCAGGTCCAATATGATGGGCCTTACGGGAGGATCCCTCTTATTTTTGTGGATTTTGGGACCCCATACATCACAGGAATTCTAGGACATTGTGCTTGTAGGTACAGAAATTCAGGTTTGGATGTCATATTGCTGTGTAATTCTCTCTTATAGATCTCTATATTGGAACATTCTGTTTTAATGGGGTCCGTTTTGAATTTCATATAGTTATGGATCTCATCTTAATTTCATATACCTCTGTATTGAATTGCACGATCCCTTCACCCTTGTCACAAGGTGTAACTATGACAGAATTGTTGTGTTGTAAATCTGGGAGTGCCCTAGATTGCTCTTTAAAGAGATTGTCACAGGGTTCTGGAGCAAACGTCAGAATTTTCATCACTTTAGGCATAAACCTTTTTTCAAAAATCACTACCTCAGGACCCACCTTATCTAGACTGGGTATGAAGTAAGATGGAGGTTTTATACCAGAAAGGTTATTGTCTACAGTCTGTCCTTTGTTGAAGAAAAACTGTTTTTAATATTATTATCCAAAAAATGAATGTAAATCTCTAACTAATCCAAACGTGTTAATTCTTTGGCTGGAACTAAAGAAAGCCCTTTAGCAAGTACCTTTTTAGTAGCTGGTCCAAATCTGAAGTTGATCAGATTGAAAAAGTGGAGACAGTAAGATGTATCTATGGTCTCCAGTATTGTTGCTGGCTGGTATTTAAGTACTGATGGTGATGGTCCAGATGATAATGGAATCTGCCTCTTCATCGTTTCTGATTTCGTCCTCAGAATTCTCCTCTGTTCTGTTCTAAAAAATATTGCTGTTAGAGGAGGGTGACTGTTGTCTTTATTAGTGTGCCCCTTAATTTGTTCATACTTTGTCCTTGTTTAGCTCATGTCCTCTGTTGTTTATTAGCCTTGGTTATACTTTAAGTAGCCTGGTGTTACCTTGCATTGCCTCCTTGCTGTTACCTCTGTAATCACTCAGCCCTACCTCTGTTCCATGACACACCTTTCTTTAACCCTTTGGTAATTTTGCACAAAAGCAGGCAGGCTTAACTTAGGGGCAATGTGTAAAGTGCTTATGCTGCACTTCAAACAGTTATTAACCGAAAAAACAACACAAAAAAATCTCACACCTGTTTAGAAAAATAGAGTAAAATTCAATAAAATATTTAGGACCAAACTAACAAAAATTTGATCAGCAGAACCAAAGATATGCCATTGTAAATATTTCAGGTAAGTACAGCACCTAGAAGCACATAGAGCCTCATTTTGAGTTTGGCATGCAGCTGAGGCCACCCACGAAACTCTTTAGGACGGAAAAGCACCACTCTGGTTTTCCGCACTCTTGCCCTATTATGAATTTTCCACTGGGCCAGCAGGCAGAAACAGCATTTCCACCCATTGGCCCAGAGGAAAACTCACTACAAAATTGACTCCAGCTCTTAACACAGCACCCATCGCACTTTTCACTGCCCGTAATTCGGGCAGTAAAAAACGCGAAGGGCTATCCATGGGGGCCCCGCCACTGCCCATGCCAAGTGCATAGGCAGTGCAGGGGCCCCCATGGGGACCCCATCACGCAGTCTCTGACAGACTTTGCATGGCTGTAGGACTGCCATGCTAAAGCTGGTGAAGAGGGGACTCGTAATCCCCAGGGCATTGCTGCTTGCAGTGCTGCCCTAGTGGATTAAGACCGCCGGCATCGGCAGGCTGTCAACTGGCGGCAACCTGGTAGTACCGGCAGTCGGACTGTGGTAGCTCCGACAGTCATATTATGGAGACTGGGCTGCTGCTTTGGCGACGGTCCAACAACCATTGTGAGTCTGGTGGTCACAGGACCGCCAGACTCATAATGAGGCACAAAGTGCCACTCCCGGTAATCTGGTCGTACATGATCAAATGTAAATCACAAGTTCAGGTGGACCATGATGGAGCATAGATGGGATAAAGGGACTAGGTTGGTCCCACTGAAAAAGTTACTATCTAGAGTCCAGCACAAAATGTCAAGTTCACAGTAGAGGGGGCCGCATGGTGCAGGGAGAACTTTGCAGATGGTTGTTGATGTAGCACAAAGAGCAGGCCAGGCATCACAGACGGTCATCGCTGTTGGGCATCCCTGGATGGTTGTTGCTGGGGATTTGCCTAGGTTTCCACTATGGCAGCAGTGCAAAGAAAAGATCTCACATTTCTGGGCATCGCTGACAGTCGGTGTGGTGCAAACAGTCAGGTTCACTGGAGTTTCATTTATGTGGGTGGCATGATCTTGTAACAAACAGGTATCATGGCCACAAAAAGCCCAAAACTTCAGGATTTCTCCTTCCTTTAACGGAGGAGCTCAACCGATGCAACACAAATGGTCCAGGTCCTAAGGGGCACCTCTTGAATATCAGGCACTCACTCTAGCAGAGGCCAGTAGAACTCAAGCAGGTCCAGTTGCAAGTCCAGGCAGCAGGTCAGCTGGGCAGTTGAGAGGAGGACTCATGAGCTTCTTATGCTTCTGTTGCTCATAACAGGAGGTCAGTCAACTGACCCTTGAAGTCACTTTAGCCCGGAATTAGGGGAGCAGGTCTTTCGTGACTATTACAAAATGTGAAGAGAGCAGAGTGGGGACAATGTCTGTCATCAGCCAATTCTCCCGGAACGTTTTGGAGTCAGTTCTCTCGGTGTCTTTGGTTAGCCCTATTATACAGATATTATTGAAGCATGACCACCGTCAGTGTTTTAGAGTCTATTTTTGGTAATACATAATTACTCCAGGACATGCTGCATCTGCTTAGAGAGGGGCTGTGTGCAGGGTGTAGGAAGCTGGGTTCTGGTTGTAGAAGCCTCCAACTTTTTGCCTTAATTTTGATGCAATTGTGACTGAAGTGCACTGGGATGCTGCTTACCAGGTACCCAGCACTAGTGCTCCTTCCTCAAAAACAAGACCCCTGGTCACTTGGAGGGCCTTTAGCACCTTTTATAAGTCTCTAGTAAACAGTACCTCTGGTACCTAGGGCCTGGGTACTTAAGAGGGTCCCTAAGAGCTGCATCATAACTTGTGCCACTCTAAGGGATCCAACACAAACCTCATTCAGACTACCATTGTATACTGTGTGACAAGATGATCCAAAAAGTAAAAACATGACATGGTACACAGCCTGTGTGTCATGTCCCATGAACACTGCATGTAACATTTGTACATAACCCTACAGCAGGCATTGCAGCCATAAGGCAGGTTGCATTACATTACATGTGTGGACATATCCGCAAGAGCAGATAAGCCCCTGCTATGTCTTTGCCGATTCTTAGACATAGGGCCTGATTACGACTTTGGCAGATGGGCTACTCCATCACAAAAGTAATGGATATCCCGTGCGCTGTTTTATAAGTTCCATAGGATATAATGGAAATTGTAATACGGTGGACGGGATATTCGTCACTTTTGTGATGGAGTAGCCCATACGTCAAAGTCATAATCAGACCCACAGTAAGTGAGCAGGGAAGCTTTTTTAAGTACGTGTGCTGGACACTGGTCAATAGGATTTACCCAGCTACATGATGGTTTCACTAAAACTAGGGATGTTTGATATCAAACATCTTGTATTAATAAACCATCACTGATTCCAGTGATGGATGTAATAATACATGCAACAAGAGGGCACCTTAGAGGTGCCCCCTGAAAACCTATCCAATGCTGATGGGCTAACTGACTAGTTGTAGCCAGCCTGCCACTGACAGATGAGTTTCAGACAACCCGGGAAGAGGGCCTTTGCTTTCAGGAGCCCAGGAACAAAGTCTGCTCTGACAGGGTGTTAGACACCCCTCTCAACAGGATCACCAGCAAATCTGCATTCCAAAGCAGAAGGCTTCAGAGGGAGACCACCACCTTTGATATGCAGATGTGGCATCCAGCAGAAGGTCGATGCCAACCTGCATCCCAGGTCCCATTTCACACCTGAACAGGTAAGAAAATGATTTGTGCTGAAGGGGTACTGCATTTGCAGGCTGGACACACTTCAAGGGTGACCAGCCTGAAATAAACACAGTCTTAGACATTCTGCCATCTTCTGTGTGGTAGAATTAGGAATTCTGGGACAGGGTGATCCCCCTCACAAAGGGAAGTGGTAATTTAGGGGGTGCAGTGACCCCAAGGGAAAGTAGCCCATTGGCTACTACCCTTCACTCCCCGTAGCACCCCTAAATTGAGTATTTGGGGGACCCCCCCTAATACCAGGACCTCAGATCTTCGCTGACACAAAGGAAAAAGTGGAAAAGAAGCTTACTGACCTGAGAACTGAGGATCATGATGGACTTGGCCCCAACCCTACCAGCCTGCCTGCTGCACCTGAACCTTGAGGAGCAACTGACCTGTCCTGCCTCCGCAGCCTCCAAAAACCCTAGAGAGATGCCAGTGCTTCACTTCTCTGCATCAGCAGGCAAACAAAAAATAACTGTGAGGACCTGGGACTGCCAAAACCTGACTTCGGACATCACCTCTGCACCTGAACCATATAGCCCGAGCTGAAGTGGGTCAATGGTGCCAATGTGGTTCCCAGGCCCTCCAGAGATGTCACTGTGGACTTACCAATGGCATCTGCAGCCTCTTTCTGCAGACCCCCATTCACTGTGACCGCCTCACTTGACGGACACCTGACAGCCCACTGCACCACTGCACCCAGATGCCCTAGACCGAGGAGAAAAGGGGCACTGATGTTCTTACGTCTCCCAAGCTTGTGAGACCTAAGCCCACTTGTTGGTTCATAGGGACTGGATCTCCAGTCCATGCTTGCAGTCTGTTTCTGTGGCTCCCCTTCACCTCTGCACCCGTCCGCAAGGAGAACAGGACCACTGCTGTCCCTATATTCCTGAGCATCGTAAGAACTGAACCCAGCAACTTTGTGACCGGGCTGATCCACATTTACGCCCGAGGTGACTTATTGTGTGGCAGAGGACCCTGCCTTGTTATCACAATAAGTCCAGAAGGTCGGTACTGTACATTGCTGTGAAATACCTATTTGCTGTGAATGTTTATCTCCCATAGAGTAACATTGTAGCTATAGAAAAATGCACTGAGTTGACTTTTAAAAACTCAAAAAATTCCTATTTCGGAAAGTACTTTGTGGATTCCAGTGATCTTGGTATCTAAATTTAGATAAAAGTGTATTTAAAAAATAAATAAAAATTGTGTTGGACTTCTTTATTGAGTGTGAGTCTCACTTACTGTATATGTGTGTGCCTTACATGCTTAGCTCTGCCCTTTGATATGCTTAACTGCTCACCCAGACTACCACAAATGAGAGCATATAGGGTGTGATTTATGCCTCAGTCATTCCTGTGGGGTTTGCTTGGACTCTTTCCACAGTGTACCTCTTTTTGATCCACTATAAAAAGAGCCAGCTTACTACACAGGGTCAGAGATCGGTAATTGTCATAGCATTTGTGTGGATTTTTTTCGCCAGCCGATGTTGGCTTTCTGTACATTAGTGAAAACATCAGAGGGATACTCAAAAGTAGGCTCAAACACTGTGCAAGAGTCAGTTATAGCTTCCAAAATATCATCCAATTTATCAAAGCATGGTCCTGTTCTTGGCTTGGGGGTCGGCCCCATAGGAGAGCCAGGGTTCAATTACATTCATACATCCTGAGTTGTGCCATGTCACACAGGTGGATGTGGATTTTCTGAGGAACAGTTTGTCAGGGGCCAGAGCTCATCTTCTGATCTACCCATCTATCAAAGGCAGAGCTGTCACAAATACAATTCTCTTGTACAAGATTCAGGGGAGAAGACAAGTGAATGAATCAAGACCCGTCCCACCCAGAATTTGCACCCTGTTGGAAGGTCAATATGGGAGCATAAGCAGCCTTACAGCCGACATGCACCGCAGTACCCACAGAACTGTAGGGTAACGGCTAGTCCTAAGAGTGATGATGATGGAGAGTAGAATAGAGTAGTTGGGGCTAGTGGGCTGGGAAACCCCTGTATCGGGCCGGTCGCAGGCCCTCAGGTGAATGTAATAATGAGGTTCTGGTTTGAAGCGGGTATGTGAGAAAGTACAGTCTACTCTGTGGTCCCACTCATCCGGCTGGACCAGTGAAAAGGCCCCGGTGAGGGTGTGCAAGGAAGGAAGACTTGGTAGGTTCCCCTGTCTCATCTGTCCAGAGGCAGACAGTCACTGTTTCCATATGGGGTGTGGGACCCCAAGGCAAAGGACGTTAGCATCACTCCAATTTCTACAGAGGCCCAAGACATGTACAAGGCCCTGGCATCACCTCCTGACACTGAGAGGGGCCACAGAGAACAGTAGAGTCCAGCAATGTCCTGATCGAGGACCAATGAGTTCTCACACAGTGGGCATAGCTGGGACTGCAGGCTCTGCAATGCCCCCCCCCAGTAGCCCGCGCTGTGGGTGCCAGCCCAGGAGTCTAATATCCACAGGGGTAGAGATGGCCCCTAGCGGTATTGAGCCACTCATGGGTCCCTATGGGAGGGGCAGCTAGGCTCGTTTGACCTGCCCAGCTACACCCTACTGCTGTAAAGCACAGAAAAGTGTTATGTTATGTTACAATGTATTTATTAAGCATACATACACCAAAATAGGTGTCATGGCACTGAGGCAGAAGAGGCAAGGGACTCAGAGCTTATCCATAAGCCTGTCTAAAGAGCCATGTTTTTAGCGAGGTCCTAAAGCTTGCATAGGAAGCTCTCGCTCTGATATGTGGGGGAAAGGAATTCCATGTATTTGAGGCAATCACAGCAAACCTTGTGAGGTTTTACAAATAGATCTTCATCCATGGTGATTCCAAGGCTCTTGACCGCTTTTTTGGGGAAAGAGGAGCCCCCATCTCCATTGGCCAAATGGAAGTGCTCCAGATATGCAGTTTGTTTTTGGTGGTCACATTTTCACTCTTATCCAAATTCAACTTTAACTGATGACAATTCATCCAGTCACAGATGTATACCATGGTTTTTCAAAAGAATTCTATGGACTCTGCTGTGTCATTGACAAAGAAGACCCCTGTGGTACTTTGCAGTTAAGTTCTACCTTTGGTGAGAAAAAAGGGGTGAGACGTACTGATTGTGAAAACCACAGATGCAACCACCAGTCTTTATCAGGGGCTCATGCCTTCTGGCTGTGATTCAGAACGTGGGGGCAGTAGGACACCCTGGTATGTCCTTGTAGAGATGGCCAGAAAGGCTTACGGGCCTGGAACTCCTCTAGCGTGCGGCTGCTATGATCAGTGATCAGACCATGCCCCTGGTTGATTAGTTATTATTTTAGTGAAAAGATTCACATCTGGGTTGAGCTTTGAAATCAGTCAGTAAGAACCACAATAATCTCGCTCCTGACTTCTGTCACTGAAGAGGACACTGTGCCTGCCCTTGCACAATTGTTCAATAGCTTCATTAAGAGCCCATGGAAGATTAGGCTCATTGTTTTTTAAAACAATTAAAAGGGGCAGCCACCAGGCACCAGAGCTTTCTGAGACTTAAGATATGTGATTATATTAATTACTTCTTCCTGGGATATTAGGAGCTTGAAATATGCTCAATTGTGTCTGAGCACAACCCTACTCCTTGGAATGCAGATTGCTGCAATAGTCTCTAAAAGCATCAAATGTAAACTCTTTTTCAATTTCAAGCGTCACACCTACAGACCCACTGAAGGTTGAGTCTCTCTCCATACCGGGAAACAGTGACCTCTGGTCACTCAGTGCTTTTCCAAGGGGGGAAAAGTGAGGTCCAGGAAAGATTGCCCCGACTCTCCCAAAACTAGTCCATGAGAGTTTGTCTATCTCGTCCAATCTCTTTGATGTCCAGCTCAATTCACTAGCTTTTCTGTTCCAGCGTCTATTCTTTATGGGGAGGCCCTTCTGAGACTCATTATGCTCCTTGTGCTTGCTCTGGAATATCAAAAATGGTGGTTGCCTCTGCAGAAAATCACACCTGAATGGTTGGTATGTTCCTCAAAAAAATAGGCAAATTCAATTCATCATCAGTATCTGTAGTTAGTAATTGCTCTGAAAAACCTTTGTGTATGTAATGCAGTGGCTAAGAAGCCTTGAAAGGAGACTGAGTGGCTTGAAAAAAAAGTCTGGAATATGTAGGACAGCAGACAAAGTTTTGAATTTGACAGAATTTGGTCAGGTTGTTCAGGAATTTGTTATTTTTTTCCCAAGGATCCTACTACTCTATGTGCTCTCTAGTGCTCTATCAGTGCAGAGTCCTCCTTCGGCTGAGGAATTTGAACATCCTTTGGACTAAGGGCTACATTTATCAAGGTTTTGCATCACCCTTGAACCACACAAGGGGGTGCAACTGGCGCAAAACCTAAGTGAGATTTATGTTGCTACACAATGCGCCTTTGAGAGTTCCTGCATGGCTTAATAAGTCTAGAGTAACACAAGGAAGAGTAAATCTCTGCCTTGCATTACTCTGCTGCAGGGAGGTATTACATGGGTTGAGCATGGATGTTCCCACACATTCACCCATGGATTTTGGCACATTCCCATATTTACCATTAGTGGTAGACCTGGAAATGTGTCAAAATGGTACGACTTCCCAGGTGAAGGCTAATTATTTCTCTTTGTTTTTTCCTCTTTCTATGTGTGCTGCATTTATCCAGGATACCAAAAACTAAACAAGCTTGAAGAGAGATGTTAGTAGACAGACTAACGTGGAGTCTCCACAGTTCAAATTGCAAGATAGCTCTATATAGACAGATTGGGGAGGAGTCATGAAAGTAACTCTTCACATGGTGAGCTCTTGCATCATAGTGCTGTACTTGTCACGACTCACGTGCTGCTTACGCCTGGAATCCACAGATCGAGTGGCGTGGGTCTTGAATGTTTGGCTTTGGCCCAGAAAGGGGCGACTCTTTCTGGTAGCCACGGTGCTGTAGGCAATGGAAACGCCAAGAACAGGCCGTGCCCTTCAGAAATAGCGCCAGAGGGAAAAAAACCCTGAAAAGGGGGAAAAAAAACTCCAAACAGATAGATTCCTGAAACAGGAACAAAAGAACAGGAATCAACAGAGGCAAAATATAGGTAATACACTGAATTGACGAGAACCAGCACAGAAAGGCAAAGAAACAGGAGCGAAGACACCATCCAAACAGAAAGTGTTGCAGCGCAAGGAAAGAAAGAAACACAACCCTTAAATACCACTAAACAGGAAACAACCAACAGGAAGTAAAAGGGCACCATCTTAGATAGGGAAAAGTACATAGAACAGAATAGACTAGGAACCATAGAGAATAGGGAACAAGGAATGCTGGGAAGAAAAAGGTAACATGGGAAGAGGGAAAAAACATAAAGGAAGGTACAACCAGATGTCCCAGAAAAAGAAGAAAAGAAAAGAACAGGTAAGAGGGGTCAGGATGCCCGAAAAACACGGTACACAGAAACAGAGCGAGGCCCCATGCCCAATTTGGGGCCTCGCAAAGCACACAGCAGACTGGGGGTGCGCCGCGTCCTGCTAACACGTGGTGCGGCCCGAGCCAAATGTTCGGCTCGCGCCGCAGCACGCGGCGCGACAGTACTAATAAATTCACTTTTACATAAACCAATAGTAAAAGAAGAAAACATGATATCTCAAATAAGAATTGTTTATGAATACCTACTTTCACATATAAGCCAATAAGGTGCATATAGGCAGTGAGGAAAATACCACAACATTTGTACAACAAATGAACACAATAGACAGTATAACTGATTAGAGCAGACCTGGGCAAAGAGCCTTGAATAGGTTGTAAATAAAGGAACATTTTGCTCATGGATTCCTTTTGCAGAAACACAATTCGTTCCATTTTAGCATTATAAATAAACACCACCAAGTACTAAATTCTATTTCACATACTTTCTGCAAAGGAATAATACAGAAGGGAAACATGCTCAAAGGAAACTCATTCTTATAATTTTTTTAAATGCATTTTTTCATGTAACTGTAAAACGAATGTCAGTGTAGGCTGACGTTGACCTAATCATGTCAATTAAAGCCTGGTTATGCTAATTAAAATACATGTAACTCATTTAAAAATATTAAATATTTAAGCACTTCAAGTTATTAGTATTAAGTGAATATTTGTGTTTGATTTGTTTTGGTGTAGTGTGTAAGTTTTTATATTAGATGTATTTTTTAATTTGATTAGAAACTGTTGATTTAGTAGTGGATCATTGGATTTGTATGGTATTAGATTAAGTAGCTTTTTAAAACCAAATTGGGTTTAGTTAACAGTGAATTATTTATATAATTAATTATTTAATTTAGAATGAATTATGTGAATAATAGACCCATTCTTATTTTAATTATTTGATATTAATAACTGTTAATTGGTTGATCAATTAAATTATTAATTAGCATTAGCTCACTTTATATTTATTAATTGCTCTAAACTGACTTATTTGTTATTACTATGTCTATTTTTTGTTACATACAATATTTATTAAATTCAATTTGATTTGTTTTTAATTAATACATCTGTTCTTTTAAATAAATATGTTTTTTTTGGTCTATATCTAAATCTTTTGCTTTAAAAATTTGGGGGTGTAAACAGTAAATCTGACCTCTCTAAAGTCCTACACTTTCCCTACTGTTGACTAGATTGGACTGGGGAAATTAAATCTAACCTCTCTAAAGTCCAGAAAATGAACTACTTTTGCTAATGTTGGAGTGGGATAAGTAAACTTGGCCCTTCAGATGACCAAAACTTTCCATACTTTTTCTTAGAATGGGGTGGTAATAGTAAAGTCTGATCCCTCCAAAGTTCAATACTTTTCTGAGTTTTGAATAAATTCCAGTGAGAATAGTAAACCAGACCCCTCAAATCCAACACATTCCCTCCTGTGTGTTTTTAAGAAATTGTTTTAATTTCATTAGTTGTTTTAATGTGTTTTTATTGTTTATTTTATTAACCCCTTGGTCCCTTGGATTTAACGGTAACGTCCTGGGCAGCACCGCTTGGGTGCCAAGGACATAACCATTAAGTCCTGCACCCAGACCTCAGGGGAAGAGCTTGCTCCCCCCCAAGGGCCTCCCACCCCACTCCCATGGGCAGGGATGGAGGGGGAATCTCCTCCCCTTCGACTGTGGACCTCCCCGCACCCTCCAGTGACATCTGATGACATCAGCGCATGATCGCATGCTGACCTCATCCGAGGCCACCCCCATCGCGCTGGAAGCTGAGCTTCCAGCGTGATTGGAAGAGAAATGCCCCAGAGGGCAGAAAAATAGTGAGGTGGTGGCTACTAGCCAGTAAGGGCCTGGTTATGCCCCACCCCAACTGAAGAGGGTAACAGTCTTTCAGCTCTCACCCCACACACTATAGGATCTTATCCTATGGCAAGCAAGAGGACATCTGATTATTTTGGGTTTTGGTTTTACATTTGGGCCATGAGAGCTTGTCTAACTCTCAAAATCGTCTCATTTGGGGTGGTGATGAGATTTTTTAAGCTAAATTTGAGGTTTGCTGAGGATTCTGGGTAAGAAAATACTGGGGACTCCGCTCAAGTCACACCTCACTGGACTCCCTTGGGTGACTAGTTTTCAGAAATGTCTCTGTTTGGTAGGTTTCACTAGATGGCTGTTGAGCCCAGGACCAAAAACGCAGGTGCCCCCGCCCCTTCAAAAACATGTAGTTTTGTATTTGATAATTTGATGTGTCCATGTTGTGTTTTGGGGCGTTTCCTGTCGTGGGCACTAGGCCTACCCACACAAGTGAGATACCATTTATATCAGGAGACTTGGGGAAATGCTGGGTGGAAGGACATGTGTGGCTCCTCTCAGATTCCAGAATTTTCTGTCACCAAAATTTGAGGAAAAAGTGTTTTTTTCCAAATTTTTAGGTTTGCAAAGCATTCAAAGGATTCTGGGTAACAGAACCTGGTGGGAGCCCCAAACGTCACCCCATCTTGGATTCCCCTGTGTGTCTAGTTCTAAAAAATGCACAGGTTTGGGAGGCTTCCCTAGGTGCCGGCTGAGCTCGAGGCCAAAATCCACAGCTAGGCACTTTGGAAAAAACAGGTCAGTTTTCTTTGGGAAAATGTGATGTGTCCATGTTGTGTTTTGGGACATTTCCTGTCGTGGGCACTAGGCCTACCCACATAAGTGAGGTACTATTTTTATTGGAAGACTTGGGGGAATGCTGGGTGGAAGGAAATTTGTGGCTCCTCTCAGATTCCAGAACTTTCTGTCACCAAAATGTGTGGAAAAAGAGCCCCACAAGTCACCCTATTCTGGATTCCCCTAGTTGTCTAGTTTTCAGAAATGTATAGGTTTGCTAGTGTTCTCTAGGTGTCGGCTGAGCTAGAGGCCAAAATCCACACCTAGGCACTTTCTTCAAAACACGTCAGATTTCAATGTAAAAATATGATGTGTCCATGTTGCGTTTCCTGTTGCGGGCATTAAGCCTACCCACGCGAGTGAGGTACCATTTTTATGGGGAGACTTGGGGAAACACAGAATAGAAGAATAAGTATTATTTCCCCTTGTCTTTCTCTAAATGTTTTCCTTCCAAATGTAAGACAGTGTGCCCTGTAATTCAAATGCTAGTATAGGGACCCCAAAATTCAGAGATGTGCAAATAACCACTGCTTCTCAACACCGTATCTTGTGCCCATTTTGGAAATACAAAGATTTCCTTGATACCTAGTTTTCACTCTTTGTATTTCACCAAATTAATTGCTGTATACCCGGTATACAATGAAAACCACTTGCAAGGTGCAGCTCTTTTAATGGCTCTGGGTACCTAGGGTTCTTGATAAATCTACAAGCCCTATAGATACCCACAACCAGAAGAGCCCAGCAGACTTAACTGTATGTTGCTTTCAAAAATCTGCCATAGCTGGAAAAGGTTATAGAAGAACACATGGACAGAAAAAGCTCGTTTTTCACCTCGATTTCAATACTTTTTTTATTTTAGCTGTTACTTTCTGTAGGAAAACCTTGAAGGATCTACACAAATACCCCTTGCTGCATTCCAAATTCTGTCTACTTTTCTGAAATGTTTAGCTGTCTGGGATCCAGCACTGGTTTCACACCCTTTTCTGGCACTAACTGGAAGGAGGCTGAAAGCAAACAAAATAGTAAAAACGGGGTATGTCCCAGTAAAATGCCAACATTGTGTTGAAAAATGTGGTTTTCTGATCCAAGTAAGCCTCTTCCTGAAAGCTGGGAAGATGGTAATTTTAGCACCGCAAGCCATTTGTTGATGCCATTTTCAGGGTAAAAAAACACACGCTTTTCCTGCAGCCCTTTTTCCCATTTCTTTTTTTAAACAACATTTTCACTGTATCTTGGCTAATTTCTTGGTCTCCTCCAGGGGAACCCACAAACTCTGGATGCCTCTACAATCCCTTGGATGTTGGAAAAAAAGGACGCAAATTTGCTGTGGGCCTAAGCGCGACCAGCCCCAAAGAGCCAAAAAAAGGCTTGGCACCTGAGTGGAAAAGGTCTGGCAGCAAAGGGGTTAGTACTGTTTTTTTTTATTATTTTAATGTATGGATTGTTTTTACACAGTACTTTATAACATATTTATTTTATATTGGTATGAGTATTGTTTACATTTAAGTGATATCTTCTATATAGTATGTTCATTATTTTTTGCAGTTATTTAAATGTAAAATGTTGTTTTAAAGATATACTTTGCAAACAATGTTTTTTTGCTCGAAGGGCCTGATTTAGTTATTGGCAGATGGGCTACTCCAGCACAACGATGAGGAATGTATCCTGTCTGCCGATGTCTAAATCCCATTATTTCCTACAGAATTTAGAATTTGGCGGACAGGATATCAGTCACCATTGTGACAGAGTAACCCATCCGTCAATATCTGAATCAGGCCCTATGTATATATATATATATATATATATATATATATAAATATATATATATATATATACACAAATATATGTATATTGTTAAAAAAAAGCATTTCTAGGGGTATATCTCGGGCATTATCATGCTTTAAATCCATTTTTTGATGGTGTCTCCTGTTTCTCTCTTATCTTATGTGTTCACTTTGTATCCTCTCTCTCCCTCCCAGCTGTGTTCTGGCCCAATAAATTTCACCTGCTGGTCATCACATAAGAAACACCTGGGCTGTTCCACTTCTATGTAACCTCACTTACTTGATGGTGCAGCTGGGTGTCTTTGCTCTGCTCCAGCCTTAGGTGGCACTATTGCCGGAATTCTTCATTGATTGCAGCACTGCCTTGCTTTTAAAGGTATGAGCAGCTTGTTTCATTGACAGCTGTGGGCCACCACTGTTGCAATGAATGATGGGTACCTTTTCTTTTCATCGGTGCATCCTACATCTTGAAGCTGGTGGGCTCACTTTAATATTATACATATAAGTGTATTATTAAGTTTGATATTTATGCCAATTTGGCAAAACAAATGTTTCCAATTAAATTGAACACATAATTTTAAGCACATCTCCATCCATAAACACATATTTTAAAAAGTGAACAATAAACATAAAAAACACATTTAAAATTGTAAGACAATTGACATTACATTAAAGGCTAATTGCAGTTTTCCATAATGCTGCAAAATTAAACTACAAAGAAAAGAAGCACATATCATGTTAATTTAGTGCATTTATCCTCCTAATGATGTTATTCAGTAAAAATATATTATTAACACCCACACACCTCCCTTCCTTATTATAACACTAAAATATTAGTTAATTAAACTTCTAATTTAAACTTTAGTAAATAATCACCTAACATATTTGTTAATTCTAGCTACTAATGCAAAATCAGCAGTATGAGTGCAAAAAGACTGTTTGCCTGACACAATGTTACCCAGTTCTAAAATGCGTTAATATCCCTACTACCCCTTAAATGCATATTGTGCATTCTGGCATCCATTCCTGCTCCTCCTTGATTTCAAAAGTCATCAATCCAAAGTGTCAAGTACAAGGGCATTTTATCAACCTCTAGGTAACCAACCACAATAGAAAGTACAAAGATAAAGTGCGAAAATGATCTATAATCTGGAACAGTATCACACAGTTCTAAGATGCATTAATTAACTGACTACATTAAAATAGTTGTCTACGTTCTAACATCAATTCATACTTAGCTTGCTAACACAGTGTTATATTATTATGTATGCAGAATGTCCCCACATTCCATTTGTAATGGGGTTTCGGGGAAAGCGAGGAGAACGTTGTGATGAGAGGCAGTTACAGGCTGGCTGGGAGCTATAAGATAAATAAATCAATACAGAAGTTACCTGGTGCCACAACTTTCTTTCACTGACAATGAGGGTGGTGCCCAAGGAATAGGAGAGCACCCTGCTTCTCAGCACAGGAATCAGCAGCATACAGCTACATAGAGGTGGCCTGCACAGACTGTGCCGTGTTGTGACATCGATGCAGCCTCCTAAAAATTGGAAAAAGTAGGTAAGCACTGTAACATTTGTGTGCCTTGTCCTGTGTCAAGATGACAATTTTTGGGAAGAGTGTTGCTACTGATCCTATACATCTTTATTGTACATTAAAATGGATGGAGTGGAGGTGCGTGTTATGCTGATTCGGGTTTCCATTGCACTCTGATTGGTGAAGAATAGTTGAGTAGTTTCCGATAAGATGTTCAAACAGGATGACAAACCTGTAGCATATGGAAATAAACCCTTAGAACTATTGGGTTACATAGAAGGCACATTGGAGTTGTAGGACAAAGTGACACATTCTAAAGTGTATATTACGAAGGATGGGTTGTGGCTTAACAAAGGGACTTATTGATAAGAAAGCTAATGGGGAGTTGAGCATGTGTGTAGATTTGGATGACCTAAATAAAGCTATTTGGGTAGATCTGTCAGGGAGACCAGATCCTCGGTGTCTGCACACGTTCGCAACATGTCTACCACTAGACAGCTCCAAAACTCCAATAGATATACCACAGAGCCTGAGAGAGTCTAAGTGAGGGAAAAGGGGATTAGTTAGGGAACAGCTGGGAAGGAGACATGTAGGAAGCAAGAAGTTAAACAGCACAATGTCAAGATATAATCACTTTGACTTTCAATAGACTATGGTTCTAAGAATACTTATACTGTAATCATGGCTAACCTAGGACATGACTATAACTAGGCCTCAAGAAATCTAGGTACCTGGAAAAAAATCAAGAGTGGGTTAATACAATGTTTCACATGAGCTTTTCAGGAAATATCATATGCTGTCTAGAATACAAGAACCGTCCACCATAATGTTTCAGAATAAACATTGTATTATTACATGAGGAAAAAAAGCTATCTGAAAATTCCCTGAAAACAACAGGGACTGTACTAGGAACTTAATAGGCACAAGGAATGTCGCACTATGAAATAAGCGTTTCAAAAGAAATCCCAAAACTCAGGATAAATGTGTGCACCTCAACAAAACATGGCACACCAAAGTTTTCAATGCTATGAAAAGATTGCGTGCACAGCCGATCTGAAATTCAAGAGTTTACTGCCTGGAATGAATCGCGCACCTTGCTGCCGATTTGTAATGCAAAATGCAAATGTCATGAAATGATCGCGCACACTGCCGATCTAAATGTCAAGAGTTTTATACCAGAAATGAATCGCACACACTGTTGCCGATTCGAACAAGAATATGCAAATGCCCTGAAATGATTGCACACACTGTCGCCGATCTGAATGCCACGGGTTAAATGCCAGAAATGAATCACGCACACTGCCAAGTCGAACAAGAATATGCAAATGCCATGAAATTATCGCGCACACTGTTGCCGATCTGAATGCCTAGGGTTAAATGCCAGAAATGAATCGCGCACTCTGCCGATTCGAACAAGAATATGCAAATGCCATGAAATGATTGCGCACACTGTTGCCGATCTGAATGCCTAGGGTTAAATGCCAGAAATTAATTGCGCACTCTGCCGATTCAAACAAGAATATGCAAATGCCATGAAATGATCGCTCACACTGTTGCCGATCTGAATGCCTAGGGTTAAATGCCAGAAATGAATCGCGCACTCTGCTGATTCGAACAAGAATATGCAAATGCCATGAAATGATCGCACACACTGTTGCCGATCTGAATGCCTAGGGTTAAATGCCAGAAATGAATTGCGCACTCTGCCGATTTGAACAAGAATCTGCAAATGCCATGAAATGATCGCGCACACTGTTGCTGATCTGACTGTCTAGGGTTAAATGCCAGAAATGAATCGCGCACTCTGTCGATTCGAACAAGAATATTTAAATGCCATACAGACACACTCATGCACACAAAGAGTTTCACAACTAGGCCCAAAACTCGAAAGTCTTTGAAAACGTGGGTCGGGGGCCCAGCCCGACCTCCGCCTTACCACCCTGCTCAAGGATCACCAATATAATGAGGGCAGGTCTGGAATATCAAAGTAGGCCTCCGGGACAGGAGCTCAGGAAGTTGCTGTTGCTCTGCACCGGGACCTCTGAATAGTGAGCATGTGGAGCTGGGCTGGCTCCCTTATATAGAGTCAAGCCCAGCCCACAAACCACACCCAGTCATGCTGCAGGGAAAGCTTCTAGAAGGTCCTAGAAAGGGACCACACCCTGACACACTCAGTAAGCCTGCAACAATACCTTGCAAATGAACAGTTATTGCAAACATCATTAATAGTGGTTTTCAAGATTAAACTCTGCAATGCAAAAGGTTAACAGACTGCATATAAACACAATGCATGAATTATGCTCTTGCATAAAGACTGGGGTTTTGCATTTTTGTCGCCCGTAGAGCGCGCACTGTCCTGATGTTGACAAGATCAACATGTATTACCTAATATTGGTGAGACTCTAACGACAATCAAGGGAGCAAAAATATTCTTTGCTTTGGATTTGTTGTTCGCTTACCATCAAATAGCATTACATCCTGACTCAAGGCATCGACCTTTGGTCTGGCATCAGCCTCAGTTATGTTCGAGGGAGCTATGCATCAGCTATTTAAGAGGCTGAGTAATGTAACATACTTTCAAGATGACATACTGATTTTTGCGTAGAATAAGCAGAAGCATGATGATGTTTTGTGAAAAAGTGTTGAAAACCTTACGACAGAGTAGATTTTGAAGACAAGACTGTGTGTATGTTGTAATTGATGGCAAAGAATGCCAAGTTTGAGTGGTGTACTAAATGTGAACAAGAATTTAAACTTACTTTAAAAAATTGCATTGGTTCCTGCACTTAAGTCTTTGCGACACATGGGAAAAAAACATAATGTGTACTGATGCTTGTGCCATAGGTTTTGGTGCTGTACTGTTACAACAAAGTCAAGGGAAAGAAGTTACTATTGCTTATGCTTGAGACCACTTGAGAATGCTGAGTGGATGTATTTCACCATTGAAAAGAAAGCCGTGGTGTGTTGGTGGGCAGTGTGTCACTTCAAAAAATCTGTGTGCGGAACAGAATTTTTAAACCACACTGATCACCGCCCTTTAGTATTTACTAATTGATGAACGGGTCAAGCATCATTCAGAATATTGCAATAAGTTTTGAGAATGATAGAGTTTTCGTAGCTGACTGCTTGTTGAGACTACCGATATGTAATGCAGGTGATTATGATGAAGGTGATGATGTGGGATTGGTTGCCAATGTGTACACTGTTAGAGAAGGACAGACTGGGCACGAATTATAGTTGCAGGCTGTTAGAAATGATGCAACATTCAGTGGAAGGTGGAATTGTATTGAGGGGTGAGTAGTGGGTGGTGCCAGAAGTATTGAGAGCATGTATTTTAGTGCTTGCTCATGAAGGCCACGGAGGCCTTAGTTCAACCAACTATAGAGTAAGAGCAGAATACTGGTGGCTAGGGTTGGACAGAAATGCAAAAAGGACAGTGTGAGAATGTTTAGCATGTGCATGGAGTGATAAATCTCAACGAACATTAAAATATCCTCCTGTTGAAGTGGATAAAATGGGACGCTCCTTGGAGAGAAATTGGTCTTGACATATCTGGACCAAATAATATCTTGGATTCAAATTCCAAGTATGCCATTGTCAATGTTGATTATTTTTTTTCGGGTGGCCTGAAGTTAAGTCTGTAGATCAAGTGACAACACAGGATTTAATCAAATTTTTGGAGGTGCTCTGAGAAAGATGGTGTCCCTGAAGTCATAACAACAGATAACAGAATGCAACTTGTGTCTCAAGCCATGAATGATTTTTTGAGGAAGTGAGTTGTAGAGCATATCAGGTTATCTGTTTAATACCCCCAGAGTAATGGTCTTGCGAGAAGGTGGAACAGAATGCTTGAGAAGAGTATACAGTTGGCCTTGTGTCAGGGAGGACAATGGAGAGATGCGTGAGGGAATTGATGTGGGCTTATCGCAAAAAATCCAAATAGTGTCACTGGGAAAATACCATCTGTTGTCATGAGATGGAGGAAGGCTTGCACCAGGCTTGGTGAAGGGTGTGGTGATGGAATAATTTATTAGAAAGAAATATGAGGGAGTTATTTATGAACGATTTGAAGTAGGCAATTGGGTATGAGTGACAAAAGGCTGGCTAGAGTGTAAGGCTTTATCTAGATTTTTCAAACTCTTACAGGTCAAGAAAGTAAATTGCTACAGTTTGTCATTGGATGATTGAGATGTGTGGAACAATAAAAGAATGTGGAAGTTGACTGACTGCTTGTTGGGAAAAAGTGTCCAAAAATGACAAGGTGACCCAAGGCGGCCAATAGCCGATGAGTGTAAAGCAGGAAAGAATTTGTCGTCCTCCTTGGTGGTACGATGATTTCATCATGGAACATTAATGGGCAACTAGGAAGATTCATCTTTACTTTATGTTTACATTTTGCTTCCATGACATGCACATAGGTTATTTTATTTTGCTTATTGTTTATGTAATGCTTGTCTTCAATTCTTAGTTTATACATTTGGTTATTTCTATTTTAAGCACTATATATCATTATATTATTATTAGTTGTATTTTTGTGTTCTTTGGGGAAAGAAATGTGTTATACTGTTATGTATGTAGAATGTCCCCAAATTCCATTTGGAACGGGGGTAGGGGAAAGCGAGGAGAACGTTGTGATGAGAGGCAGCCAAATACTGGCTGGCCGGAAGCTACCCCTTCATCATTATGCTAAATCAAAACAGAAGTAACTTGATGGCCACAAATTTGTTACACTCAGTGTCCTTAAATCTTGAACATATTTTCTCAAACTATTTGCCTAGTTTATAACATAGCATAATATCTTCACATTTAATAACTGTGCTAAACAATGCAGCAAAAGACCTAATACCCATGTCCTTAGGAGCTGGGAGTTGCGGCCTCCTTTTATCTGTAAATGCTGGACAAACAACTTGCAGATGACTGAAAGACCATAAGCCACATTTACAACATGGGCAATTACTAGAATTTCCTGTGGGACAAAGAAAGGCACTTGTTGGAGACGCCAGTATATAGACTGTTACATCTTAACCAGCCCCAACTTCATCATCTAATGTCTTGTCCCCCTTTCCTTCATATTCTTCATGTTTTGCTGCATTTTTCCTGACCCCCACAGTTCAGACAAGTGCATAAATTAGGGGCATTGCCTGAAAGACCTGTAGTCACATAGAGTAGCTGCGACATTGATAAGGCATTTAGCTGTTACTAACAACATTCTGCCATACAACAGTAGCCAAAGTGCCCTTTGGATCCACACTGTTTACAATTTTCCTCAGGTTCAGACTCCACGGCAATGAGTTCTCAGCTTGAAAGTAAAATTTCAATATGTACTTGATTGTGCCCTCAGCAGCTATTACCATTCTCCCCCAGTAGTTTAAAAATCTTTGGAAGTATTTACACGTGATGCTTATAAGCCTCATGTTGAATTGCTGCATTAACTGACACCGTAGGGAGACCTATCCATGACTTCCAAATATTATTAGAACATTGGAATGTTGGGAGTTCTGTTGAAAACAATGGAGTGCTCCAGGCTTCTAATAGCCGGTAGAAACCCAGAGCTTCAAAATTTGAACGTTGTCAGGTTCTCAGCTGTTGCTATGAACAAAGGCCTCACAGAGCCTGACAGGATTTAGTCAAAATTGGATTTTCATTTGCAGTATTAATTTTGATTACTAGAAGTCATCAAAATTATTACACTGGAATGCTGGAAGCTCCATTGAAGGCAATGGAGCACTCTGGGGTATTTGGGGAAGGAGATGTGTTATACTATTATGTATGCAGAATGTTCCCACATTCCATTTGGAACAGGGTCAGGGAAAGTGAGGAGAATGTTGTGATGAGAGGCGGTTACAGGGTGGCTGGGGGGGAGCTCCCTCTTTATTATGCTACAAGATAAATAAATCACTACTGAAGTTACTTGGTGGCCTCAAATTTGTTTCACTGTGTCCTTAAATCTTGAACATATTTTCTCAAACTAAATGCCTAGTTTATAACATAGCATAATATCTCCACATTTCATAACTGTGCTAGGCAATGCAGCAAAATACCTAATACCCATGTCTCTAGAAGTTGGGAGCTGTGGCCTCTTTTTTTCATCTGTAAATGCTGGACAAACAACTTGCAGATGACTGAATGACCATAAGCCACTTTTACAAAATGGGCAATTTCCTGTGGGACAAAGAATGGCACTTGTTGGAGACGCCAGTATATAAACTGTTGCATCTTAACGGACCTCAACTTCATCATCCAATGTCCTATCCCTCTTTCCTTCATATTCTTCTTGTATTGCTGCATTTTCCCTGACCCCCCCACAGTTCAGACAAATGCATAAACTAGGGGCATTGCTTGAAATCCCTGTAGTCATGTAGAATAACTGCGACATTGATAAGACATTTAGCTGTTTCCTTACTAACAGCATTTTGGCCCTTTGGATCCACACTGCATAAAGTTTTCCTCAGGTTCAGACTCATTGGAATGTTGGGAGTTCTATTGAAAACAATAAAGTTCTCCGGGCTTCTAATGGCCGATACAAGCCCAGAGCTCCAACATTCAAATGTTGTCAGATTCACAACTGTTGCTGTGAACAAAGGCCTCACGGAGCACGACGGGATTTAGTCAAAATTGGATTGAACCATTTGCTTTCTTTTTCAGTAATCATTTTGATCACTAGAAGTAATCAAAATTAGAACATTGGAATGTTGGAAGCTCCATTGAAGATAAAGGAGTGCTCTAGGCTTCTGATGGCTGGTAAAAGCCCAGAGTTCCAACATACCTTTGTTTGTCTCACACAGGCCTCATAGAGCCCAAGGGGATTTCAACCCCTTCTGGCTATGTGAGGCCTTTTTTAATTTTTAGAACATTATGCCCTCTAATTGCAGAATGTTCTAATAGCCTTATAGCCCTCTGTATCTGGGCTATACTGGCCATTAAAGGCATGCACCCTAGTTAAAGGCCCTTGTCTTTGGGTTGGGCCTTTAAAGCTGGAGTGGGTACAGCCCTTTACGGTGGACTATAGGCTATATTCTGCTAGCCTTTAGAGGGCAGAATGTTCTAATATAGCCTTAGAACCCGCCGTAGCGAGCTCTACTGGCCATTAAAGGCCCACTCCCGCGCTAAAGGCCTGAGCCGAAGGCGTGTTCTAAGGCTATTAGAACATTCTACCACTAGAAGGCAGAATGTTCTCATAAATAAAACAAAGGATTCACGGAGCCGGAGGGGATTAAAATCCCCTCAGGCTCCGTGAGCTTTGTTCACAGCTGTTGCTGTGAACAAAGAAGATTGGAGTGTTGGCGCTTGGGCTTTTAGTGCCCAGTAAAAGCCCTGAGCGCTCCATTGTCTCATTGGAGCACCCAACATTCCTATGTTCTAATAAATAATAAAATCCCCTCAGTCTCTGTGAGGCCTTTGTGAGACAAACAGTGGAATGTTGGAGTGCCAGGCTTTTACCAGCCATTAGAAGCTCGGAGCACTCCATTATCTTCATTGGAGCTTGTAACATTCCAATGTTCTGATATTGATTACTTCCAGCCATTTTATTTATTTCTCTACCAGGATTTTGGAGTCATACAGAAGCACAATTGTAATATACCCAGACCCATCTCCAATCTCACCAGTTCTGCAACTACAAGTTTACTCTTAAACCCCGTGCTCTAAAATGCAAAAATGTATTTGTACTCTGAGACAAACGCTAGTGGTTGGCCATTTATCCATCAACTGTGGGTACTTGATTTGCATCTTTTTGAAGTAAAAGACATAGCTTTGTCCCTTGGCCCCTTCTTATAAATTGGAACTCTAATACTGTCATGGAAGGGCTCTAAAGTTATATTTTCTTTTATAACTGTCCCAAGCAAAGATGTATGGACTTGGCCCCATAATATAGGATTTCACTGCAGTATGTGCAAACAACCCATCTGGCCCTTGTGCTACTAATTTATTTTATAGTCAGAATTGGAATTAAAAACTCCTCAACAGAAAGGATCTGGGTTGACTGCAAGACTGTTGACTGATAACCCCCAACAGCCCTCCCCCCAGTAATACATTTACCACATTACAAGTATATTTAAATCTATACAGTGTGTTAATATATTCAACCCAGGTTTCTTCTCCTATGGGCTAAGCTGTAATCTGTTTAGCTGTACCCAATGTATTTCCAACGCAGTTCCAAAAGCTATGGGGTCTGTTCTCCGTCAAGGTGGCGATGAGTTCCCTCCATTTCCTTTATCTTTCAAGCCAGATGATGCTCTTTACAGAGTGGCTTTGTAGATGACTTTATTGCTGCAACTCTCCCAGTTGGATTGAGTTTGGGTGTCCCTTTCATTCTTGTTTACCTTTACTTTTGTCCTCATCTGATTTGTGACTGAAGGAACCTTCCCCCCCATACCGGGAACAAATCTTTGTATTCTTTAGCAAAATACTAAACCTATGTAGATCCATTCACTTTGATAGTGTTCCTGTGGACTGCCACAGCGAAAGAAGACCCTCTGTACTCGCTCCTCCTGAGCCCTGACCCATGCCTCAGTCGGAATGTGAGGGTCAGGGATCCTGCAGAAGCTGCAATGATGGATGCCCGGAATGGACCAGACGCGGCATGTGAGGAATGTGTCCTACTGGGCTGACACGCTACTGAAGCACCTACGTTAAAGCATGGTGAAACTGTCACAGAATCCCTAATTTTGACAGGCTCGGAACAATTTATATAGGAAATTCAAATAAATAGTGTTTCCGGTATAGTTCATTCCAAACATTTGCAGCAGCACAGATATGAAATACTTTCATGTACATAATCACCCTTCTGCATAGGAAAGCACATGATTTAACACCTAGCATTCCCTGCAGTATGTTTCCAAGTGCAGGCACACTGGGCCAGAATTACAAGGCCTTAGCAACTCCTTGCGCCACATTAGCGTCAGTTTTTTTTAATGGTAATGTGAATAAATGACAAAAAAATTGCTGTGCCATATTTACAAAGTGGTGCAATGCATGCACTTTGCGGCCTCTTGCACCACATTATGCCTGCACCAGGCATAACGTATGCAAGAGGGTCATTCTGACATTAGGATCCTCGCAAACATGGCGCAATGAAATCTACAAGATTTAATTGCACCATTTTTGGCATCACTTTTAACCCCTGGTCAAAGCGTTCATTTAAAGGATGCACCGATTGGAATCAATGGGCCTCCTTGCACTTTGCTCCACTAGTGTAAAAAGTTTGGACAATAGTGGAGCAAAGCACCACGATAACGTCAACAATTTTGACTCTATTGGCCTAACGTGCGCCAAGGCGCACCATAATGTAGATACGGCGCACCCATGGGGTTGTTAGGTGGCGCAAAGTTCTTATAAATCTGGGCCATTGCTTGCAGTAGATTAACGTTTTATTTGTTTATTAAAAGTATGTGGGCTTCACAGGCAGCTGTTATAGGAAGAAGGAGTTGTGATATGTGAACTGAAACCGCAGTGGGGTTAGTCATAAATCCCCGGCTTAGATATCGATAGGAGTCGATGAAAATGAAGCATTTTTCGTTGTGTACAGCAGCCTGGGTTACAATATGGACTAGCTAGCATAGTTAAGCACTAAGAAATTCATTATCATTCTCCTCATTGTTTAACTGGTTGTGTGTCCTCAGAAGCCACAATTTGCCAACCAGGTGGTCAGACGCTCCCCTGGTTAGAGAGAGCTAATGATGCTAAGTCGCAGTGCATTGCACAAAACAGATGCACTGTCTGTTGATGCGACCTATGTCCAGGGCACATACAGATTCTTCCTCTATTCTCAGTTGCTGTACTAGAATGATTTCAACAGTATTGTTGACATGATTTTAAGTTGTCTTTTTCATTCTGCTGTACCTGCATCTCATTGGGCCATCACTTTGCTGCTTCTTGGTCTCTCTGGCTGCTGCACCAACATCTCCTTGTAGTCACCTGACACCGCTTAAAGGTCCAGCCACCGAGTTACCATCAACATCACTACCACCCATTCTGCAGTAAACGCAGGTCTTTAAGGTTTGCCAGTGCTTGTTTTTTTTCTTTTTGTCGTAGAGGAACAGCATAGTCAGTAACATTGCTTTTAAATGGAGAGATAGGCTGGATTTGCCAGTGGTTGTTTCAGAGCCCAGTATTATGAGGGTAGGCAAACATGTCTCATGTTCCAAGAGTGATGCTTTGATCGATGTTTATTTGGGTGAAAAGGGGTTTGTGCACGAAGTTGTCAGTCGGGTAAGTGGCCTCACATAATCCTTCTCACTCCTCAGAGAAAATGAAAAAATGATGTTCTTCTTAATCTGTTTGGTAGTTGGGTAGTTTGGGGCCAGGACAGTGCCGAATGTTGTTGTGTTTGGGAGATAGTTTGTACACTGTTTTAACAACTGCATTGCATGTCACTATTTTCGGCACATTTCGTCAAGGACCGGCTGATTTCACAATTTGAATGTTGGGCACGTTTTTGACAGACAGGGACATTAAGTAATTTGACATTATCTGCACATTTTTCAGGGACAGGGAGGTCAACGGATTTGCCCAGGATAACACCATTCTTCAAAGTATAAAGATGATTTATTATTCCGGATGGATGGCATTTTATGCACAACCACAAACTTTCAGACAGATGATCACTCCGTGGAGTAATCCGTCTGCTGCTGAGATGTGGATGCCTCATACAACGCACAGATGCAGATCATATCAGGGGCACTCATCAGTTTATTTTCCTTCCGGTATCTGCAAGCTTATTTCACAAGCGACAGTGACACCTGTTGTTCAATGTGAAATTCACTCAATTGGATCCACCTTTGGTTCAGGGTTGCTGGTGGAATTACTCGGACTGAATAACACGGGTAATTCCATCACACGGCGCTTAGTCTGAGCAGGTGGTTAAGGTGATGCACACGAACACTCATTTTTGGAGACCAGGCTGCGTTCTTCCTCATCAAACTTTTTGTGCCAATTGTGAAAATCTTAATTGGAGAATACATGCATGGATCCTATTTCCTCTCGCATGCTGAACAAGATCATGACGATTATTCTACATCCCCATGAACTATTATAAACAGACTATATTTGTGAACAATGTATGAATCTTGAGCTAAATTTGAAAATGACATTTGCCATTACACATTAAACATGCGGGGCCATAGTTATCATTTGTTCATGCAGCTCAATGCTGCAAGCCACATTGCTGCGCTGCATGAAAGGGAAAGGGCAGGAATGTGTCATATTTAATATTATACAGCACATTCCTGTCCTTTCTTAGTACTGGAGCACTTTGGGCTGCCTAGCACCATGGTGCAAGGGCGCCTGCATTGTAAGCAAAATAGTTTTTCTGCAAGAAGTGACACCTTCCTGCAAAAACAAAATCCGCAGAGGCATTATCCTCTTTCTATGCGTTCTCCAGAATGGAGCAAACATAGAAAGAATAAAAAATAAGGAGAAATAAAAATATTTTCCTCGTTACATTTCAGGTGGAGTGGCATGGAATTTGGACGCATTTCCAGGTCTACCACTAATGGGAAATCTGCGAATGCGCAAAAATCAATTGGTTGGGTACTTGGGAAACATGCATGCTCCAACCATGGACCTCCTCCGTGGGGCAAAGTAAGGTGGCCTTGTATGGCTTGATAAATCTTAATTCAGTTTTGCATCACCCTCGCGCCCCTTTGCATGGCACAAGTGGGATGCAAACACTTGATAAATCTGTCCTCAAATTTGTGCAAATTTCAAATGGAGAAAGGGGGCATCAATCCTTCTACCCGTTGAATGCTAAACTAGAGACCTACCATCTACGCTAATTTCTATAGTCAATGCAACCAGTAGAACATGTTTAATGAGACACCACTGTTTGCAGCACTATACTTGGTCAGCAATTTTTCCTTGGGATGAGGGCTCAGTTCACGTTCTGTTTAGTAATGGATGGGAGTGATTTCACTTCATGTTGAATTTGATCTTTATTTGCAAGAACTTTCATAATTAAATATCCTTAATTGGACAACATGGCTAGTGAAGTTGAAAAATGAAAATTAAAATTGTGAAACTTTGAGCTGGCGGTTCAGGTGCCACCCACTGGCACTCGTATTTGGAGACCGAGATTCCTTCTTCATCATCAGACTCTGATCTCAAACAAGAGAGAGAGACAGAAAACAGAGAAATAAAGAGGTAGAAATAAAGGGAAATACAACAAAGGAGAAAGTAGATATGAAAAATAGCCTGTGTGTGTGTGATAAAGGGGCAGGAAGTGTACTGTGGTAAATAAAAGAGGCATGATGTGGAATAAAGGTAAGACTCCAGAGTTATTCTGTAACCCCTGGATTCGAGAGCGGGTCTTGGCACTTCTTTTAATAACAAATTAAGCCATTCAGCTAGCGAATTTACCAGCATCAAAAATATTGCAAAAGAGGAATTACAGCTTTTATCCGAAACAGGCATAGATTACCGCCTCAAGTCTAAATCAACTGTTTAATATTCCTGAGCCTTAAACTAAAGATATTAGACACGGAAGCGAAGGTGAAATGTGTAGAAACATACCATTAACTCTTCAAAACTAAAACTAGAAAAAACACAGGTGTACAAAGTGTGCTTCCAGGTCAAAAGTTAATTTGAAAGCACCATGTTTTCATACCTTTTATAGGCATTGATTTTCATCTGATGGTATAAACAGACTAACATGCAGGTACGTATTTAGGTATGTATAAGGTATTTCTACAACACAAAGCTACTCGAGAGGCAGTGGAGCACTGTACATGGTCAAAGGGGAGCTTCAAGTCAACGAGTAAGAGCCGAGGAAGCTGGGTTGTGGATGGTTAGCACATTGTGGTGCATTTAAATGAATGGAATTGAATGATAAAGTGGAAAAAATGTATCAGTTTCTACAGCAGTACAAAACAACAGGGACATACTAACACTTGTGCCCAGCAGGTATTTGTTCTTCATTCCAGAAAAGGGACAAGCATTTCTCAAGCACATATTTAGGAGTATCTTTGTTGCTTCAAGGAGGTAACAATGTACAAATACCGTAAGGAGCATCGGAGAGCACAAGCAGAGAGAACAAATTATTGCTCAGGTCTACTGTAGAAGTGAATTGTGCTGAAAACATATGAGAATTCAAAGGTAAGAATATAGAAAGGAAAAAAAAAATCACACCACAAACTTCGTCAGCCATCACTGAAACAAAGAAACACACACAGGCACTTGCACACGCACATGCATGTCCAAACACAACACACACACACACATATCGTGATGATCTTGAGCCAATAGAGCGCAGTCAGAGCAAAGTAAGGCTTCCCCAGCTTACTAACCTGCCAGACAAAAAACACAGAGGCGCCGAGTGGATAGCAACAATCATTGGAACCTAATGCAGCTTTTCAAGAAGGTGGTCGCTGATCTTGTCTGAGAAGAATGGTCATGCTGGCACTGGTGAATAAATACCCTTCTGTAAGGGTGCAGCTGGGTGAACATGGCAATTCCCCAGGGTCACTGGTCCCTCCACACAGACATCATTACCATCAAAGGGACTTTCTATTACACTATCTCATAAACAAAACTTAAATAAAATCAGCTGCAGTTTCTGGGACTTATTTTAAGAAATAAAAGAAATATTCAATGTAATTATCTAAACAAGCAATCGATAATGTGGAATACATATAGAACTAAGGCTTTGATGGCAAGACTTACAATATCTGGAATTCATCTTCACGAGTTGTAACTGTAGTTTACAAGGATATTTTTAAGGAACTTGTTGGAATTATATACATTTTATAATGATTTTATATTTTTGTAAAATGTAGTAAAAGCTGAAACTGTGTTGTCTCCATCCATATCCCAGGAGTCCTAAGTACAGAATATTCTTAACAGTGGCATGAATGTCATTTCAAATATATAGGTAGATGTACTAGGAAGCACATTTGAATACCAGTGTACAGCACAAACCAAGGAGTCATGTCATGCAAAATGTGGCCCTTGCCATGTATAATGTCCGATGTTAGCAAGGAATATGCCAAACATTGAAATAACAACTTAACAAAGGGCATATCCAAGGCCTTGTCTGCCAAATGCAGCATGTATGTTATATTTCACTAAGCTACACAACAGTGGAAACTTGATTATGAGTGTACAGCTGTTGAGACTGTGCATTACAGGACATACCTGGATGTACTTTCAGGTGCCAAAATATCCGTTCAGACTGTGTACTATACAGACTTGTAAAATTACATTGGAAGGTAATTATGTGTTAATATCAGGGAACTCACATTGTGCTAATGCTCACAGTGATGGAAGAGTATATTGATCAAAATTGATGTTAATGTGTAAGTAGTTTATGGACATTACAGTGACAGTACACCTACTTTTGAATCCAAGCAGCATATTATTAGTTACTGTGATCAAAGATGTGCAAAGGCAGCACTTGCTTTGCATTGTCTGATCCTTTATCATAAATTGTACACCAACTACATAATTGTTTATCTTAATTTTCAGTAGACCAGGCTGGCCAAGGAAAATGATTATTTTGTAAATAATAATAAATATGTTGTTTCATTTGACTTTGTTGCTTGTGCTGGTGTGCCTGCACAAGCTGCAATTTGTGGAATTGTTTTCATTTGTCTATGGCCCACGCTCACTCGCTTTGTGGATTCCAAATGCCACTGTCCGGCAGTTGCGGCTGGACACCCCAGGATGTGGAAGCAACCATGAGCTCCTGCTCATATTACAAATAGCTTAAGGAAAGAACTTCATCATGTTCATGAAATTCTTCTTCTTTATATTTGGCGATGACAAGGAGCTCAGACACACATTTTCTTCAACCCACTGCTGATGTCTCAACAAACTGAAAGTGAGTCCACCTTGACTCAACTGGAGGACTTAGGCTGGATTTTATCTCTGGAAGATTCTAGCAGAGAGGACGCCTTGATTTCTCCAGCTCGTCTTTACACTGAAGTTGCTGCATACTCGCGAACCTTGCCTCATCAACGATGAGCACTGTAAGACCTGGTGCTCAACAGCTGCCATATTTGATCAAGAGAGTGCAAGTTGTGATCTGAATCTACTGCATAGAACATGAGACCTGTGGGTGTTCTGGGGTCTTTTCCTATGCCACTATGCAGCAATGCTGCTTATAGCATCTTTAAAAAAAATAGAAGGCCCTTTGTCATTGGGCCAATTCTGTGCTGGCACCATCTCACTGAAAAGAGCGCAATACGTGCGACATCACAACAGCAACGTGTGGTGCCAACAGGATTAGGCCTTATTTCTGTAGCAATCCATTGGAAAATACTGTTATGCACGTTCACAGAAAAACTATAGTCAAGTACAGGATTTGCATTATCAGAACTACAATTCTTCTTTGACTATTGCAATACTTCAATTCTTCCAACAAATTACCTCAACCCGTGGTAGGTTCAAATTGCTATTATTGACTAATTATAATTCTTGTTCTAAAAAATTAAGATTTTTTTTAATGCAACTGGCAAAGCCTCTACGAGATTGGTCAGACTACTTTCACTTTTGCAAGAATTACATTTTGTTCTTCAATACATCTCTGGTGGACATAATGTCATTGTAGATTTTCTTTCTAGAATGCCATTGCAAATTGCTCCACTGGAGGAGGTGCAGGATGATGTAGAGTGTATGGTAGCCGAAATAAAAGACAATTTGTTGTCAGATGGTGTGGCTCAATACAATGATTGGTTAGATGCCACAAAAAACATAAAGTACACCTATGGATCAGGTAAGTAAATGTTGGCCCAAAAAGAGGTCACTGCCACAGCCGCTTAAACCATATTCACATGTGGCTGATCAACTATCCATTGTGATTGGAATACTAATGCGTGCAGATGTTTCTGTTCCACCTCTGTTTCTGCCTGATAAACTTATTGAAGCTGCTTGTGAAGGTCACTTAGGAGTAATTGGGACATGCGGAAATTTAAAGGAACATCTTTCGTGGCCTGCAACAGACACCGAGGTCACATTGGTTAGATAAATGCACCACTTGTCTACTTTCAGACAAACACTGGAAAACTATCTCTACAGTATTACATGTTGTGCTCATGCTGAATGATGCTTGTGTAAAGTTGCTTTAGATTTTGCAGGCCCCTTTGATCTACTGCCTATGACAAGAAATATCTTCTTGTTTTTATTGGCTATTATCCCAAGTGGGGGTTTATTGAGCTCACATCCACTCTAACAGTTTTACAATTCCTGAGAAAAATGTTTTCAATTGAAGCCACTCCAAAATAACTGGTGACAGGTAATGGTACATCTGCACAAAATGAATAATTTCATCACATCACATCATTTCAGAGTGGCCCTATATTATCTGCCCTTCAATGGTGTTGTGGAACAGATTAATATGTTTTTGAAAGAAAATATACAAACTGCTTTATCCATAAATGCTCCTGTGGAAGATTTTCTAAGGAGAAAACAATGGTCTTATTTGAAAACTCCACGTTCAACAACAGAGACCTCTCCTTTTCGATTACTAACAAAAAGTGATCCCAGATCAAACATATGCCCAGATTGGATCAAAATATTAAATTCAAATTTTAGTCATTGTACATGTACAGACAAGAAAAAGATAATACATACCACATCTCAACAACAGGCACTACAAAATTGTATTTTGGCAGTAGAAATAAAGGATCAGGACTTTAAAATTGGAGACTGGGTAATGTTGAAAAGTCCAGTTAAAGTATAAAAAACAAATGTCTCTGTTTTAATTATCTGCCCAAGTCTTGAAAATTGCAAAATGCTTTTTGCTATTAGAAAAAGAGGGTGGTGGGGGAGAAAGTGTTTAGTCAAACTATCACTTGAACGAGCAAGAAGATTCATGCAAGGTAAAAATGTATAACGTGAGGATCTGTTTGACACTTTACAATGGTCCCTCACAACTCAGAATATACTTCACAGAATGGTACTGGTTCTTCTGCCATAAATATTACACAGTCTTATCAGAGTGAGGGTCATTACCTGGTTATGAGCTCTGACACACACATGACTGGGCAATATTTCACCAATGCAAAGTTTCAAGAGGTTGTGGTGGATCAATGTCCTGCAATGGAGGAACCAATGCAGACAGAATTAAATGCTGAAACTAGAATGGCACGCAATGTTTCAAAGCCTGCAAAGTACAAAGATTTCTTCCTTCAATAAGCATGCATACAGAGGGGCAGATTTAAGAGCCCCTAGCACCTCCTTGCACCACATTAGTGACATTATTTTACACTAATATGGCCAAACGAGGCCAAAATCGCTGTGCCAAATTTTCAAAGTGGCTCAATGCATGCATTGCACCACTTTGTAACCCTTGGTGCAAATAAATCTAAGAGATTGCTTTGCAAACATTAAAAGGAAGCACACAATTGTTTACAATGAGTCTCAAAGGGCTTTGCAGGATAAGCGTCAACATTTTGGATGCAAATTCTGCAAACCTCCGAACTAGTGTAAAAACTTCTGATGCTAGTTCCCCAATCTCCATATCTTACATATGGCGCACACATGGTGGCATTAGAGGAGTGCTAAGGGGCGCAAGAAAAGTGGTGCTGCATTGGGTGCAGCGCCACTTTTCTTAAATCTAGCCCAGAGTTTCTTGTATTTCTTGTAAAGGAGAAGATGATGTAATGATTATTATGTACATAATAACAACTTTGTTGTTTTAAGTTGACTTTATTGCTTGTGCTGATGAGCCTGCATGAGCTGCACTTTGTGGAATTGTTTTAATTTGTTTGTAGCCCGTGACTGCTCCCTCGCTTTGTGGATTCCAAATGCCACTGCCAGACAGTTGGGGATGGAAACCACAGGATGAGGAAGTAAATGTAGGCTCCTGCTCTTTTAGTAAATATGTTATGGAAAGAACTTCATAGTGTGTGTGTAATTACTCTGTAAACCAAGGTACTTCTATACAGGACCAGGGGCAGAGCAGAAGATCCTTGGCTGATTGGCAGGCAAATCCTCTAGACTCCACCAGCGAGGACGAAGACCAAGTAGCAAGCTGGGGTAGTGTGCCCACCCGAACTGAGCCAACACCAGGTATATCAACAGCCTCTCTGGAAGCTGAGGAGACTGAATGGAAGGATGTAGAGAAGGATACCACCAGGCAGGGGGAAGGTGATGTGTAACTCCCCCTGCCCCAAAAGAGCTTGAAATTGAAATGGTGCCCCCTGAGCAGGCCCCTTGGTGTCTTCAGCCGCACACCCTGCCACTAAGTGCTTTTCCAGTAGAGTTGAGGGAGACATCTGCCCCCGACGCCCCACAACCCTCATGGTCAACCCGAACCCCTCCATGGGTTACATGTCCTCTGGCTGCATCAAAGGAGGTGATGGTGCCAAGTCAAGATGTCAGGACTGTGATCTCTTGGGTGTTCCATTAGCTGAAGGATGAGATCTGGTTGTTCTGAGAGTCACAGTCCAAACATTTTGACAGCCTCTTTTCTTCCATCACTGCCTTGGGTGCAGCCATATTGGCTGTGTTGTCCCAATCACCCACCCAGATCACTGTTGTTGTGTCCCCCACGTGCTTCTTCCCTCTCTGTTTCTCCCGCTACCTCTCTTAACCCTTATTTTTGCTGCTACCATGGGGTTCCTCGGCCTGCTTCGGCCAGTCAGAGTGAGTCCACAGGTGCGGAGGACTTGAACATTGTGGTCAAGGATGAAAGTGAGGATGGCCAGTGACTGAACAATGTTTTGACCATGGACTTTTCCTTTACCCCTTGTACACAGACTGATTCCTCTGACACTTTCTGGCATGCTTTATTTACTTTGCCCAACCCCTGCTAAGTTACCTTGCTCATTCTGCCCCAAGATTTTAATTAAGTTCCTTTCTCGCTTTCCAATGGACAGTATTTTGTTAAAATGTATTTTCCTATATCTTCTACAACACATACATGTTCCTTTAAATCCATCTCTACGTCTTATGTTTTTCATTATATATGCTGCATTTAAAGTATAGAAGTCTACATTGTTCGGTGTTTAACTATCCTTTGAACATCTACAAATCTACATGTCTTACTCACACATATTTATCATCACATATATGGCCTACAACCAGAGTGACCATTTGACCTTCATCAACTATTAGCCAACTCAGAAAAAACTTTCTATTTGGAAATATTTTGATAATTTACATTTTACAGTGATCATGGGGGATCTCTCTAGCGACTTAGCAATTGTGGTGGTGAGATTCTCTGTAAATAAGTGTGTTTTCTATTTTTGGCCAATGTGTGGGTGGGTGTGGTGCAGCTGCCTTTACAGGTGTGTTTGTTTGCCTAGCTTAGGAGAGTTTTGCCTATAAAGTTGCTGCTGGTGCCTGAACAGGGTTTGAGAGCGCTGGTACATTTGGTGCTTGTGCCTGTACCAGGACAGAGAGTGCCTGTACTGTTGTTGCTTATGCCTGTACAGGGGCAGAGGGTGACTGTCTTGGGTGGGGGACCTGCCTGCATGGGAGGACTTGCCTGTGCAGGTGAGAATGTGCAGGGGGCAGGCATGTGCACAAGGGGTTGTTTCTGTGTGTAGTAGGGTTGCCAGTGCAGGTTGTGGTACAGGTGGCTGGGTGGGGAGTGGTGCAGGTAGTTGTGTTGGGTCCCCTCCATGTGTTGACAATGAAGGGAGACTTTGAAACAGTTTCAACATGCCTTCCATCATCTTCATGGCCAAGGAATGGTATGTTGCACTGTCTTCCCTATAGAGTGATTTTAGATCAGTGTGCCTCCCTGACATGTCTTAGCAAGATATCTCAAGCCTGCAGAAGACATGGACCTGCCTGACAATACTCTGAGGGATTTCCTGTAGTTAGTCTGAAATGTTAAACAGAGTAATCTCTATGGCATGAATATCAGCCTGTTGTTGGAAATTCCAATAAAACCATTCGCCAGCTCCCTCGTCATGGGATGCCCTCTGATACCACCGTCAGCCCACCTGCATGGGGAGGCCAGGTATTCAGTGTCATTGGACAAGTGTGTAGCAGACACAACATATCTACCTTGGATTTGAAGGCTGTGAGGAGGTGATGGTTGTGTTGGGACAAGTGAACGCTGTGGCTGGTTGGCTGACTGTTGGGACTGGGCAATCCTCAGCGGGGAAGTGGGAAATACAATGCTTGCTGGATCTGATGTAGGCTTCTGTCTTTTGGCCAGTGGCCAACCATACATTCATCATCCAGGTCCTCCTCCACAATCAGCACGTGACCATCTCCTTCTTCCTTTCTTGTTGAGCAGTGTAGCAGCTAACATTGCTACTTGGTTGAGGATTGGGTTCTCTCCTCAGATTGCCAATCGCCCTCTATTGGTGGATGGTTCTGTTTTGTCAAGGGATTCATTGTCATCAGCACCTGAAAGACAGAGGTTGCAAAATGATAAGTACTTTTTATGGTATATCATATGCTACAACACAAGGTTTAGGACAAATAGTCTATGCATCTATTGGATGTTTCACATGTGACCTGGTTTGTGTAAACCTACATGTGGCAGCTCACACTGTACCATTGAGGTGTTCAATACCGCTCTGTGTGGTAATGAGATCCCCCCATGATATCAGCTGCTGAACCTGACTCCTTGATTGTGTGGCAGAGGTCATTGTCTTCAATTCAGCAGCTTCAGAAGGACGTGACACCATAATTATTGTTAAGGATGAATTATTAGTGAACATGCACAATTTACATAGACATCACTGATTATGGTAGGAACATATCACACAATAACATCAGATGCTTCCAAAAAGTGGACATATCTGCTAATTTTCTTTCACAGTGATTTGGTTACTGTGAACAATTTGGAAATTAATAATCTACAACTGTGATGGTTACTAATTAATGTACATTTTCATGTGTCATATACCAGAGTAAATTGTAATCACTAGCAGAGATGGGCCACTGTTAGTGAATACGAAATTGAAAGTTAATATTTCCAGTGCATAGTTTTGTGGGACTTGTAGTACAATAGAAAAAATGAGACACATGGGAGTCTAAATCACCATGATTATTTGCACAAACCTATAGCGACTTCCACACTCACATTTGTAGTTTATAGTACACATTTATCAAATTAAGAAATTGTTTAAACCATCACATATTACCTGGCAGCACATTGTGATTGTTATTCACAGAGAGTCCATGCAGCAGGTGGGGGTGCATGGTAGAGAGGACGTCCTTCTCAAGTGATGTAAGATGGAGATGGGATCCAGTATGTCCACCAGGGAGTGATCTGGTCACCTCTATCCTGGTGAACATCTTCACCTGCCTACTCTAATCCTGCCACTTCATGATGATGTCAGTGACAATCTGGATAACCTCCCCAATGCACTGACTGCATTAGCGAACTGCTGCTATAAGACTGCCTTCTGTGTTGCACTGCTGAGGAACGGAGGAAGGCCATTTAGTTTTTATGGTTCCCCACAAAAAATAGGACATTAATCTCAGTTTCCTCCTCGATGAAAATCTTCTTGCCCCTGACTGTTAGCATGCTGATGTCGTTTGCAGTACTTGGGCTGCAGGTGGCATGAAGTGCCTGCAGGTGTGTATAATTATAATTTCCTAGATTCCGTCCGAGTGTGGAGATTCTGCACTCGAGGTGGCAGAACCTTTGCTTCAAGTGCGGAAACTCCTCAGTTGTAAAGATGCTACTCATAACCCTTTGTGAATACCAAAAAGTAGTAAAGTTTGACTTTTGGTCTAACTTTACCTTTGTAAATCAGGTCAGGTGTCTGAGGTCGTTCATCTCTACATAGTTGTTGCTTTTGAAGTGGGGAGAAGCTTCTGCAGGTATGCCATTGAAGTGCACAGATGCCCTGCCTTCCTGGCTCCAAACTAACTACAGGAGGAATGCTGCCCATTGTGTAGAGACAGGACACAGCATGTTCAGGTTTATGTGAGGCTGAGCCTAGCTTCTCCCCCCATCCCGCCAGGGATGACATGTCCAGTCCCACCTAAGCACCCATTGTGTGTGGCTGTTTAGGAGGAATACAGAAAGCCCAACTGCCAACTACACCCCTTCATGTGACCAGAGACAGCCAGCAGACACCATATGTCTAAGGCAAAAAAATTCCAACTTTAGAAAAGTAGCATTTTCAAGATTGTAATTTAAAATCCAACTTCATCATATGTTAGGATTTTAAATGTGGATTCCAGAGAGACCAAACGTGAACTGCTTATCTCTTATATCCATAAATTAAACTAAAGTTTTTCACCTTAGTAGGTGCAGCAAGTGCTGTACATCTCTGGACACGTGTTTCTGCTGTGGAGTGACGGAGTCACTTCCCTGCTTCAGCAGCCACCTCTCTGCAGCGGCGACCAGTAGCGTGGGTCCCCTCTCCAGATGACGAACGTGGATCCAGCAACATGGGTGATGGACTAAAGTGACCCCAATAGTCCTAAGGTCCAGCTGTCCAACTTTGGTCGAGGTAAGAGCCTGCCTCCCCAAGCAAGACAGTACCCCCATGCACAGCATGACTTGCAGTTGCCAGGGCTTGTGTGCAACCTTCCAAAAAGTTCTTCATTCACAGATCAGCTTAGGCCTCCAGCACTTCATCCTGTAACGCACAGCTTCCTGAGTGGTTTTCCAGCGATGTGGGATCCCTTTGTGTCGTGCTGCATGGGCCTCCATTTGCACCTTCTTTGTCCCCATGCTGTGGGACTCCTGTGCCTGCTGCCTGGTCTTCTGAGGACTCTCTGAGTTGCTGAGAGCGCCCTCTGTCTCCCCCTCCTGGGTAGAGGCCACCAGGTCCCTCCTGGGCCCGGGCAGCTCATTTTTTTGCTAATCATGAGTTTTGCGTGTGCCACGGCTTGTTGGGGGAATCCAGTGACGCAAAGCAGACTGCAATCATCCATCCGGCGTGGGACATCTTTTGCACCAACCAGGAACCTGCATTTGTCTTCTTGGGTGCATAACTGACTTTATCTTCTCACCAGTGTCCCTTCTTTTGCACCTTCATCCGGGTTAGGAGGGGCTCCTGTTCTCCCTGGATTCTTCAGTGCTTCTTGGACTTGGTCCCCTTCTTCTACAGGTCTTCAGGACCAGGAATCCACCGTCTTGCACTCTCTTCTGGTTCTTGCATAAGCTTCTATCACACTTTTTGTGTGTTTCAGGAAACTGACTGTGATTTACTGCTGTTTTCCTGGGCTCTTCGGTGGGTTATATTACTTACCTTTGGTGTTTTATCTTACATTCCCAATGCCCCTGTACACACTACACTTGCCTATGTCGGAGACCGACTTTTGCATTCCACTCTTTCAGTATATGGCTTGTGTTCCCCCAGGCCCATTGCAACCTATTGTTAATTTCACTATTTGCACTGTTTTCCAACTGTTTTTACAGCTATTTCTGCATTCTAGTGGATATACTGTGTATATTACTTACCTACTAAAGGACTATAGTTTCTAAGGTATTTTGGGCATTGTGCCACTAAAAATAAAGTACCTTCATTTTTGTAACACTGAGTATTTTCTTTCATGTGTGTGAGTACTGTGTGTCTATAGTGGTATTACAAGAGCTTTGCATGTCTCCTAGAACAGCCTTGGATGCTCAGCTACAGCTAACCCTAGACAGTCTGGCTTCTAGACACTGACTACATTTCATTAATAAGGGATAACTGGACCTGGTATAAGGTGTAAGTACCGTTGGTACCCACTACAAACCAGGCCAGCCTCCTACTGTTAGAAACTCTGGTGAACACTTTGCATCAAGAAAAATCTAGGGGTGATTGGGACAATTTGACTAAGAATTAAAATTAATACATGTGAAAAGCTGTTTTGTGTCTATATTGTGGTTAGGGCAATTCTGCAATATGAAACCCCAGCATGGAACAAGTGCAGTGAGTGAATCAAATGATGCAAGGAGTGATTGGAAGGTTTCTTCGCCTGAGAATTGTTTTAAAATAGAAGGCACATGATGCATTTTGTAACGCATTTTTCTTATAAAATGTTTTTCCAAATAATCATGCCTGCTTCAGCATCCTTTTATTCTTTTCATCCTGTCTGCAACAGACATCTCGATTTCAATATTACTAATAATTTAATAAAATAAGCAATGTTATTTTTTTAATATATATGTATGTGTGTATAAATATTGATGTATGTATATAAATATATATACACATATATATATTTATATATATATACATATACTACTCCATAGCGTTTTTTGGTTTGCTTATAGCTTTGGCCCCACGCGATGTATCTTCCCGAATATGACCTAAAAAAACTCATCTACCTCAGCTCCATCCTGGAAGGTTTTGTGGTGATCTGACAAGCAGGGACCAAGAAAAAAGAAGGGTCTTAAAACATAAAATCTCCATGTGTTTTCCAAATACTTCTTTAAGACAGGTTTAGCCAAAATTGCTGTATTGAATTACACCAAATTTGCAGCAAGGTGGATTGTGCTCTTTGTGATTTGATGTAAATCTGTTCAGTAATTTTTAAGGAATTAAGGGTAAAAAATAATTGTATATGTTGGCACTTGGGTTCGTGAGAGTCCTGCGAGCCTCCAACAAGAGCACAAAATCAAAACTGGAGCCCTGTGGTTGAGTAAGAGGTTTGTATTTCCTGTGAGCCTTTACGCTTTTGAAGGAGTGAAAGTGTCCCGCGAGTCCCATGACAATGAGTGCTCTAATTGGCTTGCTGTTTGAATGTAAGGAACGAAATAGCGACCATTACTGTTTACTATGAAAAATTAACTGTGTTGTGGAAATGAAGTGAAAGAGATGTATAAAGGTGCAGCAGAAGGGCATGCTGTCCCCCTAGATCTAGAGAGGAGGTGTTTAAGGGATACCACTGTGATGATTATAAATGTATAAGCCCATATTTATGAAATGTTTACGCTGCCTTAGCGTCATTTTTTTACGCTAAAGTGGCGCTAACTTACCTCCATATTTATATTTTGATGCTAGATCTATCTAGAGTCAAAATAACTGAGTTAGTGTCATTTTTTGAAAGCACCAACCCACTGTGCGTCGAATTGCAACAATAATATGCAAGGGAGGCGCTCTCTTCCCAAAAATGATGGTAGCCTTCTAGCGCCATATTTACCTCCCGTAGCAAAAATGATGCACACTCAGGTAGCGGACCCAAAAAATGATGCTTAGGCCGATTAGCATCAAACCAGACATTAAAATGCTGTTAGCCACATTTCCCTAGGAAAAAACATAGTGTCACTGTTTTGGGCACATAGATGCCCATCCCAACCCCCAAAATCACCACCACCTACACCACAGGGACACTACAGAAGGAGGGAGCCCATCGTAGGTAAGTACACATGATTTTCTGTTGTGTGCCACTTGGGGCTGTTCTGTTGGGGTTATCCTGGGGACACTTGTCCCCTCTGTTGGACATTGGGGATTTGGTCATGTTTCCTGTCTACACTTAGACAGGCATCATTTTTAGGCTGCTTGTGCGACCAAAAATGATGCTAGGCTGGCTAGCAGCAGAATGTTTGCCGCTAATCAGCCTAGCATAATTTTTGGCCCACTAGCGCCATTTTCCCTAATGCGGGCATCCCCGGCTAGCATCTTTTTTTTTAAACGCTAACCATTCCTTAGCACCATTGTGCATCTTTTTTTAAATATGGTGCACTGATGGCGCTAGGGAATGGCATTAGCCCGCTGTAAACATTTTGACGTACAACTACGCTAGCGCAGTTGTGTATCATTTTTCATAAATATGGGTCATAATGTTTTAACTATTTTTTTAATCTTCTTGCAGGACTCTCGTAGGATTGTAAATAATACCAAGCATCTGCAATGCAATGGCTCTTGAATGTATGAGAGTTAGAGCCATTGGCATTGTAAATGCATAATTGGACTTTTTTGCCACATATATTGGTGAACCCTGCCTCATAATTTTGTCCTTTCCTGACACATAATTGCACTGAGCAAGCAGCTCTGCAAGGCCATGCTTGATAAAAGGGAACTTTTAATGTGAAACAGTGAAACAGGAATTGTGAAAGATAGGGTATCCCAGCGCTATAAAATGATGAAGAAAATGAAAGTGCTTAACTATAATTAAAATTTGTCCTGCTATTTTGTAAGCTGTGCTCCAAATGGGATGCACTGTCCTCTACATAACTGTGATGTGAGGGAATTAAGAACCCATGAGAAGTGACTGGTAGTCATGCAAAGTGTTCCAAAACTGCCTATTGCACTGAGTAAAACATGACAGTGTCATGGCCGCCATGAGCATGAATGAAAAACAAAATAAACAATGTGAAGTAAATGTTAATCATGCAAAGTGCTCCAACACTGCCCATTGCAATGTGTAAAACATGAAAGAGCCATGGCCGCTATGAGCGTGAATGAAAAAGTAAACAATGAAAAGTAACTGGTAGTCATGCGCTCTATTATTTCCGATTGAGTTTGCGCTTGTTAAACGTGAAAGCACCATGGAGCACGAAGGGGAGAGAGCAAATAAAAAAGTAGTTCACCCACAGTAAAAGATATCAGCAATCATCCCTTTAACAGGGTCGGTGTCCAAGGCGGTAAAAAATACGTAAGCATGTAGCAATGCCATAAAGGGATTTTTGAAAGGCAAGACCACAAACAAATGAACATGATGGGCGTGAGATGGGTGTGGTTAAAGCCCACAGAATAGAATACAACAGGTCTCAAGCGCTTGTGTGCTCGACCTAAAAGGAGTATGGCCCTCATTCTGACCTTGGCGGTCGGCGGAGAGGCGGCGGTCGGACCGCGAACAGACCGGCGGTCAGAAAAATGGCATTCTGACCGCGGCGGTCACCGCCGCGATCGACCGCCACTTCCCCACTCCGACCGCCACGGCGGTCATGACCGCCGGGCTGGAGTTTGCGCACTCCGGCCCGGCGGTCGTCCCGAGACCGCCAACGGTATCATGACCCTGCCTACCGCCGCGGTTTCTGGTGGTCGGGAACCGCCATGCGAACCATGGCGGTAAGCAATATCGGGGCCAGGGAATTCCTTCCCTGGCACTGATAGGGGTCTCCCCCACCCCCCACTACCCACCCGAGTCCTCCCCCCACACCCTCCACCCCCCTGCCACCCCCCAGAGGTGGTACGAACCCCCTCCCCACCCACACCCCGACATGCACATACATGCACCCCGACATGCACACACCCCCAACATGCACATATACACACCCCCTACACACACATACACAACGGGGACACATACCCGCACACATACATGCAGACATGCGCACCTGCCGAACAGCACACATTACCCATAGACACAGCAGCACCCCCCGCCCGCATACACGCACTCACACACCCCCTCTACACACTCACACGCACACCCCCATACACGCCCACATCACACAACACCCCCCCTCCCCCTCCCCTCACGGACGGTCAACTTACCTTGTGCGTTGGTCCTCCGGGAGGCGACGGGAGCCATGGGGAGGTGACCGCCAACAGAACACCGCCAACAGAAGACCGCCACACAGATATGTGGGTCGTAATTCTGTGGGCGGTGTTCTGCTGGCGTGGCGGTGGAGGTTGACCAGTCTCCACTTTTCCGCCGACCGCCAGTGTGGCTGCTGGCGGTTTCCCGGCGGAACGCTCCCAGCGGTCGGAATGCGCACAGCGGCATACCGCTGCGGTCGGCGGTCTTCACCGCGGCGGTAACTCGGCGGTCTCGCGAAAAGACCGCCAAGGTCAGAATGAGGGCCTATGTGAGTTCTTAATACACTGTACTAGTAGAAATGCACATTGTGGTCCTTGTTATTGAGATGAAGTGTGTCAGATATCAGTACTATGATGAGTAGAAGGTTAATGTTTTTATTTTTAAAATGTTACTCGCTAGAATTTCAGGATCATGAAAAGTAGAAAGGTGTAGGTAATCTTTGAATATACTGTTGTATGCACTCTTGCTACTGTAGGAAGGAATATTACTGGAGATGGTGTTTTTGCAGATGTCCCTCTTTTCCCCCATGTTTGACTGATACTTGCGCTATCTGACTTTGATTTTACTCTTAGCCCTGCTAACCAGGCCCAGGACCAGTACTCTGATTGAAAAGATATATGGTAATTAGGCATCATTATAATTGCCTCTAACAACCTACCTGTAAGTCCCTAATATATGGTAGGGCATGTCGGCTTATGGACCCTAGTAGAGTTAAGGCACTTATGGGTGCACTGCTGTGGTGTCTGATGTCATTTTAAAGATAGCCCTGCCTTGCTGGCTGCTTTTAAAATAAAATTAACCCTAAATTCGACTTTGGAATTAAAAGTACTCTCAAAGTCCTAAACTACCTTATGTTTGCATATGTCACTCCTACAGCATACCCTAGGTACCCCAAGGGCATCGTGCAGTGTAATTTTAAGCAGAGACATTGTAGACATTGTTTTATAAGCCCTGGGGAAGGAAATCTGTCAATTACATTTTTCACCATTGTAGTACACTAGTGCCATAGGCTAACATTGCAAGGCTTTATTTTAAATTACTTTTGATAGGAGTGAGCTACAAATGTCACTCAAGGTGTCAAATTAATGGAATAAATCCAGTCTATGTTAGATTTATTGTAACTATTAAAGGGAAAGAGTTTTAGAACTCTTTCTTAAAGTAAACTAAAATCATCCTTGTAGTAGCTTTTCCTAATAGGTCCGCCTTTGACAGGCTGAGCCAAGCTGCCTTAATGAGGTGTTAAGTGACCTGGGCTGAGGTAAATGAAGCATCTGCTGGGAGGAGAACTGCTGTAGCAGATGCCAGAGCAGGAAGGGGGCTGGGCGGCCAAACTGGTCTTCAAAGGAGGGAACGACAGTTAGGAGAGAAACGAGACATCCCCCACTTCCTGCAGCCCCAGCCAGATGGGAGCCCCTATAATTGAATTAGTGGAAGGGCTGGAATGGGAGTGTTAGCCACACCTGTAGGTGGGCTTAGCCAGATCAGACCCTTCAGGAGAGATTTTCTCCATCTTGAATTTTTGAGAACCAGTGCTTTCTGGGACTGAAATGTGCCACACTTCGCAGAAAATGATTATCACAGAAGGTGGTACCCTGAACTTCATTGGTCAGGGGGTGCTCCTTGCTTGTCACCCCAGAAGCATGGGTACATATGGGAGAGCTGGCAAACAACTCAGATCCCTGCCAGCAACAAGAAGGACTGCACTCACATGGACTGTACCTGCTGCACACTCTGGGATTCACAAAAGAGGACTTTGCCTGGCTTTTAAATGATTCAGGGTTGGACTCCTTGTAAGCCACAGGTTTAAAGGAGCTCCCAAGAGTCACCTGCATCAGCTCCTGCCAGAAGAACCCAGCTGAACAGCATACAGTATTCTTTTCAGGATTTGGCTAGGTGAATTGTTGGAATTGTAGTCGCAATTTTCCAAGGATCAACTCAGAGATTCTGGAACCTTGGATTGGTATTGAGGACTGACAAAGACCCAAAAGAAATAGATAAGGGGTTGGGGTCCTTCTCTTGGACTAAAGTAGACAGAAGCGTTACCAGCACCATGCTCTCAGGTTTCAGACATAAGGTGGTAGGCAGGAATCTTTAGGGTTTTAGGATCATACAAAGATGGTGAGGTTGTTTATCTTCTTTACCCTAATTGTAATGATGATCACTGTTTTTTGTTTCATCTCCCCTATTATCACAGCCCACGCTTTTTATAATAAGATGCTATTGCTTCAATAAATGCATTGAAATTTAACATGCATCTCTTATTCTGTCGTGGCATGTGTGAGTCTTTTTGTAAATGAGTGAAAGGGGTATAATCTGTTCACCACAACTTCCTTGAGGAGTCAGAGTGTCATGTTTAGGTTGCAACAAATCACCTTTCCTTCCTAGGGTCAGGTGAGGCACTGCAGGCTAACAAGGAGTCAGGCTGACAGCTTTTATATGGTGTGGGACTGACTCAGTCAGTCTTCTGCCCTTGAACACACAGGCCCGTGGAGGTCTTCTGATCGCCTGGAATAATGTGGCAGGATGACTGCCAACAGGCTGGCGGTACATACAACCACATTATGAGATTGGCGGGTTGGCTGCAGTATATCTCCAGCCCGGCGGCCAGCATTGTACTGCCCATGGCCTAGAAATGCCACAAAAAGCATGGGGGTAGGCCCTACTGGTGATAGGTAATTCCTTCCCTGTCATCAGTAGGCGGCTCCCCCACTCCTCCCAACACTCACCTGACGACCCCCACTCCACTCCATCCAAACTCACTCCACCCACCTGATACACATACTAACCCCAAACTCCCTCTGATCCACTCACTCACCCCCATACACGCAGACACCATACAACTGACCCCACAGCAACACATGCACACATCACTCCCTCTCTCCCCACCCCAATACAGTCACAGCGCCCCTCACTCCACACACCCCCTCCCTGCATACAAGAACACAGACACCCCCATGCACCTGGCATTCACCCATTCACTTACACTGACATACATGCATTCATTTACACACTGACATACACGCATTCATTCACACATACTTCCAGACATGCTCCCACACATTCTTACACACAATCACACTGACATGCTGACACACACTCACTTCATCATTCTTACACGCATTCACTCACATGCATACACCCACTCAAACAACACACAGTGACGCATTCACACACACACTCAGGCATTCATGCACACACACACAACATCAAACACCCTCCCACCCCCTCCCCTGTCGGAAGCCCGACTTACCTTGGGGGAGGAGGTCTTCAGGCAGGGAATGGGAAGGGGCGCTGCTACCGCCAGCAGCACCCTGCCAGAAGAACACCGCCAGGCCGTATTACTGGTCATAATACGCCTGGCGCTGTTCTACTGGCGTGGCGGTACTGGTGGTAGCAGCGGCAGCTTACCATCGTCCAGCACCATGAGCACTGCTGGATTTCCACCCTTATTGTGGAGGAAGTCAGGCAGTGCTCATAATATGGCAGACGGATGGTAGTCGTGGTGGGGGTATGTTGGTGGCTGTCACCTCAGGGGTAGGCGGTATGTAAGACCGATGTTCAAATGAGGGCCATAGTCTTATTACTAAAATAGGAACCACACGACATGGCCCTACGAAAATTGGTTAGGCACAAACTTTAATAGATCTCCTGAGTAACACTCTCTCTCTCATGCCAACGGTACCCAAATTACCTTTATACAGAGACGTCAGTGGTATTTCGGGAAAAATCCTCCTCAGCTAAATAGGTAGTACCTATCTTAGCCTGTAGGTTGTTCAAGCTTGAATCCTAAAAAGATTCCGCATTTGGGCCCATATTTATACTTTTTGACGCAAAACTGCGCCGGCGCAGTTTTGCATCAAAAATATTACTGCCGGCTAACGCCATTTTGGTGCGCCATGCAGGCGTCATATTTATACTTTGACGCACGGCGGCGCAAACAACAGGTGGGAGTCATTATTTTTGACGCACACCGCGGCGTCAATTCGTGAAGGAAAATGACTGTGGGTCGATTTACGACACTGCAAACCGGATATGCGCCTTTTGTTTGACGCAATAGCGTAAAAAAAAACAGCGAACACTGCCAGTTCACCAGAGGAGAGCCAAAATGGATCCCAGATGCCACTACAGACCCCAGGAAGATGACAGCAGACCAGGAACCAGCCAGGATGTCCGACACAAGAACCAGGACACTTTTAAGAAGAAAAGAAAGTGTCGCTTTAGTGCAGAGGAGCAGGAAATTCTGGTGAAAGAGGTGACGGAACACCAGCACCAACTGTTTGTCACCTCAAAGTTGCCAATCAGTAGGAGAGAGGCTATATGGCAACAAATTGTCGACAAGATTAACAGTGTGGCTGAAGTACACAGAACAGTCATCGAGTGCAAGAAACGCAGGCATGACTGCAAGTGCAGGACCAAGGAAAAGATGGCCAGGAACAAGAAGGCAGCACTGCAGACTGGAGGGGGGAGTCCAGCACACCAGGAGGCCCTGGACCACATGGAGGAGATAGTCGCAGCCGTCATCCCTGAGGAGATCGTCTCAGGGATTCAAGGACAGGACAGCACAGACTACAAGGAGACAACGCACATGCAGGGTAAGTCGCATGAGGAATTAAAATGCAATAATGTCAACTGTGAGCGGCGGGGATACGACCACTAAATGCATGGAAGTCATCTAATACATGGAGTGGCATGGATAAAGGGGCACGGCAGGGGGGCATGGCCCGTTCTGAGAAGACCTGGGGCACACCATTACACAACACCAACAACAGTCCTATGGGGGCATGCTGTCATGCCAACGATGGAGCAAAGGGAAAGCCACGGAAGGAGGGAAGGCCACTATGTCAAACTGACATCCCGGCACATGGCAGCCGACATACCCCCTACATTAACTAGGGCCCTATTAACAACCTCTAGCCATACCGACAACTGAAATGTAACTGCGACAACAGTTGCCACAACCACCTCTGCTCTGTGTGCAGCTCAAGTAGCCAATGGCAGTAACCTCCCCATGGATCATACACACCTAAATTAGGGGGTGAGTATGACAACTGCAACAATCCCCAGAAACAAGAAAAAGGCCCCCGTACTCTCAAATGTCAATGCCCATAGTTGTCGCAAACATCAGCCAATGTAAACAACAATAGGAGCTACACAGTACTAAGGACACACTCATGCTGCATGTGTCAGGGTCCATCCTGTGCCTGGGTAACAATGCAACATCCCAAATGTCATACTGCTCAGACAATAGCATTGAGGAGGGGACACATGTAACTGGTCACTGAAATACACCTGCAGAGTCAGAGGAGGAAATAGGACACTGATACGATTATCAGGGTAATCCAATGTAACACACATTCCCCAACAACAGCAGGACACAATACCAATGTCAACATCCATATCGGATCATAACATTGCCCTGCATAGGATATGCCACATGTCAATTACATTTAAGTGGATGTGAAAGATCAGAGATTGGGGCAGGTCCATATTGTTAAGTGTGCTGCCAGGGCCATCAGAACACCCACAGCCAGTGAAAGGTCTCACCATGAGAATGGATGTACATGGAGGGTTGAGTAGGAAAAGAAGGTGGCAATTCTCTATTTGGCATAAACCAACACCTAGAGGCAATGAGGCTGACAAGTCTGATAACTCAATAACATACATGTGACACACAGGTGGGCCATAGGCCTGGAAGAATGCCCATCTGAAGGACTGGAGAAATTAACACAAAACAAGATCACAAAGTGAATTCATCAAAAGGCAGGCACGTCACATCAAAATTGCCACAACACAGACACACTAATTGGACCCTGTTTCATTGCAGAGGAAGATGGATCTCCTGCTGATATGCCTGTCCCAGATTTCCCTGATGACATGGATAACGAGCCGATAAACATTCCCCAGGAGGCTATCCAAAAGGTCCTTGACACCCTCCAGACCCCACCTTCAGTCACAAGGAGGACCACAGAACAAGCAGCCGTCGCAGAGGATCCACCCACCACCCCAATTGTAGGACCTGCCAGCTCCAATACAGCTGAGGGCTCAGACGACCCTGGCACCAGCTTTGAGAGAACTGTAGTTGGAGTACAGTGGGAGCTGGCCAAGGAGGTGCGGGTGGGGATGCAAACTATGGCAGCCAGCCTTGAGGGGTTGCGTTCGTGCATGATGTCATCTGCAGATCAGGCAGCAGCTATGCAAGCCCTAACATCCATACTGCAAGGACTACAAGAAACTGTCAAGGAATTCACCACTGCAGTAAGGGAGTTGCCACAACACCTCGCACCCCAAACCTTCCACTGCATGCACGAATGCAATCATGACTCCCTCAGGGCCGAACTGGCTGCCTACCATCGTGATGTGGCTGCTATTCTCAAGAACCAGCAGGCCCTCCTTGCTGCAGTACTGCCCTTAAGACCTTCACAGGGAGCAGCGACAGGGATGTCTGACTCCACGTCTTCTATCACTGAGGTGTGTGTTGCCCCTTCACAACCAACAACAACAAGAACAAAGCAGGCAACACACACATCAGAAGAAGAAGGCATGGATCAGATCACATTCACAAGGAAAATGACACGGAACCACTAGTCCCTGCCACATGGCCCACATTTACCAAGGTCCTGCGTATTGTAACTTGCCAGTCTTGCAACAACTTTACACAAGAACTGTTCTGCAAATCACTGTATATCTTGTCACTCAGCCCAGTGATTGTCTCTCTCCTACTCAATGCCAAATCCTGTCCCGGTAGCACTACAGCACGTTTCAATAAATAGCACTTACACAACAAATCTGTCTCTGCGTAGTGTGACATATCAACTGTGAAGTAGATAACTGAAATGTGCCTACTGTCAAATTACGTAGCTTGTCAATACAATCGTCCTGATAATATGTAGTCAGAGAATTCTGCACAGTGCCCATGATTGCATCATACTCTGTCCATCCTGAGGGACATATCTGATGAAGTGAGAAACCATACACCACCATGCTGTGTTGGACAGACGAATGCTTCCTCAGGGGATAACTAAGTCATCAAATAGTGACCTCAAAATGTTGTCAACATGCAAAAAGTAACACAATAAACATGCCACACTAATCTAAGTAAACACTAAAAGAACGGCATAAATGAAGGTGTCTGAGTTAACATACAAATAGGTAATCATGCCGAACTGTGTCACAAATTATGTATGAGGGTCATGAAGACAAGAATACAAGATTGCCAATGACAACTCATCTTATAAGAGTGTGCATGATCATCACACTGCAGTCAGACCTAAAACTGTTTCCCCAATACCAAGTCTGGAAGCACTGTTTGTGACGTAGAAAACACATTTATCAACAGAAACACATTGGGATCCATATTAACTGTGATTGGTGGTTGCAACGAAGGGTCGACACTTTGCAAGGTAGCTCTGGGCTAGCTGCCAATCGTACAGCTCAGTTGGGATTTGTTTGTAGCATAGGACACAGATGTTATAGTACCAAATTGATGTACACTGAATCCAAACCCACGATCAAGTACCATTCAACACATACAATTAACGGTTAACCAAATATTTATTAAATGCTAATCACAGATGAGGAAACTGAGGGAAAAATCTTACCTATCCTAATCTACCCTGACTACTCATTACCCACAACTGTCCCTAACTAACCTAAGCTACACTTACTTATCACATGTAACGAAACGTTCTAAACATCTACCCCCCACCCCCCTTATGAGACGGGACACATGGAGGACAACACATACTAACCTAAACACATACTATGCTATCCTATACAAATATATATTTTTTTGTATTTTTTTAAAAATATTTTTTAGTTTTTTTGGATTTTTTTTAACACACAAGAACCCCAACATAGCCCAACACCCACCCACACATGTAATAAGTAAAAATAGAAACAAGCAGGCCCCCCACCCCACACCCACTAACACTAACTAAACTAACAGCCTATACTAACCTAACACTAAGCCCCCTAAGCCCACTAACTATAAGAACAAGAAAGGGGAGGGAGGGGAGGGAATCATGTCCATCAAAAAATGTCTAGAGGTTAGCCCCTCTGGAGGATCATCTTAATGGACTTAACCCGCTGGTTAATGTGCCGCACATCCCGGCTCAGGTGGCTCAACTTGCGCAGCACTTTGTCCATCTTGTGATCCATTCGGTTGAAGGCTGCAGGGTCAACAGATGGAGCAGTGGCAGTCTGGGTACCGGTGGAGGAGGTCTGTGTGGGTGTGGTGCCAGGCCCAGTGGGCTGTCCTGCACCGGTGGCAATGCTGGGGCCTGGAAGTCCAGCAGATGTCAGACCAACAGTGGCAGCTGTGGGTGGGGCCACCTGGCTCGTATTGGTGGTTGTGCTGGTGGTGGCTGTAGTGGGAAAAGTAGGCCCACCCTGTGGGAAGGCTCTCCATGCCCCGGAGGCCCATTCATGGCGATATCGCCTGGCCATCCTCCGGAACCCCGACTCAACCAGCAGGATGTGCTGATATCGCATGGCCCGGCGGTGAAATTCACGGGCCTGGTCTGGAGTCATGTTAGCAGCTGTGAAGACAAATGCAGATATTCTACATTAGTAACTGCATTGTGTGAAATGGCACAGCAAGTTTATCACACATTACTACCACTGTACTTGTAACAGCTCATATCACAATACAGATCATTGAATGTCCCTGAGGAAGTACATGGCAGGCCAGACTACAAAGATCACATCACACAAAGCACATCCATAACCTACAAGATGGGTAACAACTGGCTTTGACTTGCAATCTGAGTTCTGACAGTTATCAGCTAAGAATCATGCTGCATATCCTCCGCCAATACCTGGGCTACCAATGTCAGTGTACGGAAAGCAAAACTAAAGCCACATGGTCTGCAAGTTGTAACTGGACTTGCCAGTATAGTACCAAGTACCAAACCTGAGTGTGTTTACTAGTTTGCAACCAAACCGTCACTTATTCACATGTATGTGTAACATACTGGTAGCATCAGTACTAGGTACCCCATTCACAAACCCATGGCCGTGTTTGAGGGGGGGGGATGGATACACAACTATAATTTGCCAACAACATGTATACCGAGGACTGTATAGGAAACTCCACACATGTTTGTCTCTACAGACACACCACAGGTAAGGTCTATCTACCATTAGGAGTCAGCAAACCCTAGAGCACTCATAGGGTCAGACATGACAGGAAATGCAGAACTTGGTTCACAACATATACTTCCAGTGAGGCCTGACTTACATCAGACACAGAGTTGCTAGAACACCCATGATCATGAATTGCATGCACATCTAGGCCATTGCACTCAGGTTCCACAGACTTGTAGCACTACATGTGGAAGTACATGCTGCTAGGAGGTTCTACCTACTGTTTCAAAATAACGTAGGTAAATAGTGAAGCAGATGTCTATTGGAAAGCTATTTTCTGTACCAATCTTAGAGAATGTGGGTCTGACAGGCTGACTAAATTGGGGCTGACTTCCATTGCGACTCTTGGTGATACAAGTGTCATACACATGACTAACCCCTGTACTCACAGTGGGGCCTACAGGGATGTCCTACAATCCCTACATGATACCATTGGATACGCATTGGCCAACTCAAAACATGTGAGAACTGCATTCCCACTCATGGAACAAGAGAAAAGCTTGCCCAACGCATCACACCTTGCTATGCGTCCAACTCACACGAGTCCATAACCAGCAAACACAACACATAACAGACATATCAACACTTACTGGAGTGGTCGGGGTCCTCAAACGTCGCCACCTCTCCCACAGTGTAGGGTGCCGGTCCACCTGTAAGGTATGGAAGGAAGAAATGTGCTCAAAATCTGTGCACAGTGCAACAATTTCATATACATATACAATGTGTAGGCTGAATAAGGAAATGGCAGCCATTCAGACATGATGGTACTGCATCTGATATATCACGGCCAACTTGTACATAGCATGGGTCTCCTGTGACAGTTGCACACATATCTGCACACATACATTGGCCCTAACTATCATGTGGTTACAAATATGCCCTGTAATTGGTGAGCAGTAAAAAATATGGAGTATAATCGTCTCATCTTGTGCATCCAAGAGAGACATCCAAAGCCTGGTTACTTGAGGACTGCATTACCAGTCAAACATGCCTTGTGGCCATGACACATTTATTGCACGTAGGTCCAATGTACAGAGGGAGGTGCAGGGAGTTTTGTTAGCCATCCTGTTGTTACAGTTTATTTAATTGATGTGGCCTAGCTATGGTGATTTGCACCAACCATGGAGATGTGAGGCCATGTGCATACACTTTGACTGCCATCCATATTTGGATTGTGGCTCAACTAATTCCAACAAACACCTTAAGATGTTAGCTGAGGGCACCTTACACCTTTTCACGATGTTTTCAAAACAAGAACTGACATGTATTCAAAAAGATCAAGGAACACAATAATCCCACACATTCATAGTACTTCTGTGAACGCTTTCCTTCCACACTCACCAGACTCACACAAGACATATGTCAGAGCCACTTTCCTATTATCAGTTGACGTGAAGGCAGCACTCATTTTCTGCATCATGTAGTGATTCTAAATTCAGTCTAGCAATTGCGTCAACAAAGTTGGCCTAAATGTTGGTACATCTGTACTTCTCTGTCAATAGTACCCTATATAGACATGATTGGCTCATATTTTGTTTGCTTTTCTGACAAAAAGGCCGCACCAATTTCCTTCATGGAAAAGTAACCTGTAAGTTTGCTGAGCACGTGCTACCTGACAGCTAGCAATTGTGATCCTTGCCATAGTGCATCAATGATCCCTTTATATTTCCCCAGCATTACACACAGTCAGCAAGTTAGCTGGCAGACATTGTACTAATCCCCTGATGTCACTACAGAGCATTTAATAGTGCACATTAACATAATTCGTACTCACCAACAGTGCCACCAATCATGATTCCCAGGTGGTCCAAGAGATCCTTCTCTCTGGTGATGAGGTCAGCCCACCGGTGCTTCAGCTGGTGGTCACTCCTCTGGCTGGCATACACACGCTGCAGGTGATGCAGCACCATTCCCCACCGGATTCTGCGCGCTTCTGTTGGATACCCCTGTATCACCCTGCCCCCTGCCTGGATCATGAGCGGCAAGAAATGCGTCACAAGCCAGATGAACCCCCCCAACTCCTCTTCCCCCATCCTGCCAAGACCTGGCCTACCAGACATAATTAGAAGTGAAATGGAATAGGGGTAAAAGAAATAGAAAGGAGAAAAGGGGGAAAGTAGGAGTACAAAGACAGAAAAAAAGTAAACCTAAACACTAAAAGAGCCCAACTATCCCCAAACTAACACTACCCATAACAGACTCCCACAAACAACAAAAACACAAGATAAATGGACAAATGTAGACAAAACACAGGAGTACAGTATACACCAACACTATTTATTTCACAAATTGACAATACAGATAGCACACAGCACAAAAACAGCACAAAATCTCAGGACAACACTCTCTACACAGCCACACAGTCTAGAAGGATCATAAACTGCAAAGTGAAAGTGAAAGTACACCCACTGTACATGATCTGTAAACAGGATATCCTATTACATCACTTCCTGTGTGAGAAGTCCCGCCTTTTCGCGTTATGCATCATTTTTTGTTTACCAAAACTGTATTTGCGTAATTTTTTTTTGACACACAGATGTGAAAATTAACCCGCATCCACATAATAGTACATGGACTGTACAAATATCTGCATGCGGGCTAAATTTCACTCCTGTGTGTAAAAAAAAAGACACAAATGCAGTTTTGGTAGTCAAAAAATGACACATAACGCTAAGGACGTCAAAATTACAGTGCATTAACTGGTTTGGGGCATTTTTACTTGTTTTTTGGCTATGTTACATTTGGGACACATCAGAGATTGGCTAATTGAAGACAGTATGGTGTTGATGATGTATGTTCACATGTGTGACATCATACTGCAGCGGAATATGATCCACTACTCCCTTCACAGTATTTTTACAGTTGGCTGACGCAATAGATGGTCATAAGTGTGGCCTACATATATGTGTTTCACATTGTGCATGTTTGCATAAGGATAGGATAGCAATGTGACACACATATGTACAGTACCTAAATGCCTTTGGCTCAAATTGTGTGCTTTGGCAACTAATGTGTTTGTTGACCAAGTATGTGTGTATCACATGAAGCATAATTGTACATATGCTTGTATGAATGTGACGTCCATGTGTCCAATCCTTAGATGCAAGTCATATTGGAGCATGTGTTAGTCATACATGTAACAAAACCCGTAAAGTGTACTTCCAAGTTTTAGGGTCACGTAGACACCACATGTGACATAGCATGCACCAGATGGATGGCAGACGCTTGTTCATGTGAATGGTCCATATTTTCTACATCCTATGTCCTACAGTATTGGAAAGAGCCTCCTAGGCACTACTTGGAGAATCCCACAGTGAGTCATACACATGCATTGAGGAAGTGGGTACCATGTTGTTTGCACAGACAGACAAGGGTGAATCTCAAATGTATGATGACACCACAGTTGAGGCCATAGAAGTGAGCCCCAACTATCAAGTGGCTGTGGTGGACCAGCATACAAGACAGCACGTGTCCACTTATTTCCAGTGATCAATTGCACATAGGTGTCTTGTTCATGTGTGTGGTGCAATGATGATCCTGTATATTTTTTGGGGTGTAATTTGTCACAGTTCGGTCCAGGACTCATCATGAGTCAGTGGCAGCTATTCCTGTATCTACTGAGTATCCTTGGTTGATCAATGTGAGTAAAGTGGATGTGGACATGTGAACCTACATGTGGATGGTCCCACCCTGTCACTAAAGACATGTAATGAGACAGTCAACAGGACAACCTTGGTGTGCTGAGTGAGATAATGTCTCAGGTGTCATGTTCCGGCAGTTGTCATTACAACATTTGTACACAGGTTGGCCTCTGCACTTCCCACTGCATCTGGGAACATCATAGCCTCTGTGCTGATTATTCTCACAGCTATTCACCACACACGGCCCATCACTATGTTGTGCGCACTGTGATGCTGTGTGTGAACTGTCATGGTCCTGACATTTGTGTATTATTCATGGACATTATCAGAGGTTGCTGGTTGTGCTGAAAGCCCCGTACCCAATCCCTGCCTACGGCCCTGGGACACTGTCACACTTTGTCATTCATGCATAAATGCAACCCAGACAAGGGATGGGCCATGAATGTTGCTTTTCCAAGAGGATGTAACTCAAATGGTACAGTTAAAAGGCAGATGATGCTATGCAATGTATTTGTGTATGCATGGAAGAAGCCCATGCCCAATACCCCCTGATGAATGAGAGGTTTGCTAACGCAAGTGTAGTATATATGTAGACACAGGGATACTTTAGTGTGACGCACAGACAGTTGCCAGTCAGGCTGACAGAATGCAAGGTGATTCAGGATCCAGCTACTTGACAAGTAATGTAATCAGTGGTCTGACTGAGACTGTTTGGAGGACGAACTAGACAGTTGACATGTCAAACTGTGTATGTCCTGTGTTTTTGAAGGTGACAAATGAACCCAAGGGCTGTGTTACACGTTTTAATTAGTATCAATGCTTAACGGTGTAATTGACTAAATGGCAACTCCTATGCTGTTCCAGGCATCATCAGGGGCAGTGCTTTTTGAAATGGGTGGTGTGCATGGAGGTGATCACAGGTGTGCGCTGCATCTGTTTCTCACCAGTCCTGTAGGTGAGACTTGCATTCTAAGGGCCAACAGACATTTTCACAGGGGAAACAATCTACAGGTGCTAACAGGGCTTTGAAACTAGAAGACAGTATATTAATTGACCTGACGTCCTTGCAGTCAGATGTTCTATGACAATGGCATACCATAGGAAAGGGTGTAGCACACTGGTTTGCTAATGTTGGTCTGTGTGTGTAGAGGAGGGAATATCAGGGTACGCATCTTAGTATTTCAGGGACCTCTTCCGACAGGTGGATTGTGACCAGGTGCATGGGTGTGTCGGGAGTTAGGAAATGGGCTGACATGTACATGGAATGTCATGTGTGCAATGCTGCTCATATGTGTGGCACTTGTGCTGTCTCTGTTCTGCTTCTATGGGACTCTGGTCACAGATATTCCTCGCAAATATTGGATGCAGTTGGACTTACTGCTGTCAAGGGTCTGGTCAGGCATTCCTGTTACTGATGCCAAAGCACATTGACTGCCTAATGAATGAGGCTTGTTTTCCCCTTATTGAGTGATGGTGTCTTAGTTGTGTGCCATATGCTGCGTTGGACCTTGATTTCAACATGTATGTGTGAAATATTTGTGGTCCTCTGCTATTGGCCTTCAAAGGAGAAATGTACATGATATATGTCATTAAGAGTGTGTGTGTATGTGACCATTGTATGTTAGGCATCACATTAGCTCTGGGATGTTCTGTGTCCTACTCAGTATCTCAGCAATGCTCCATGAGGCAACACTCTTATTCTGATAAGTAGAGATGAAGGTGTGCAAAAAGGAATAGCCAGACCATGATATGGTGATTAGAATCGGTGTTTATTTAAATTAGTTAACTAAAGTGGTGAAGGTGATCATATTCAAAAGAAATTGGTGACGATCTGTTGCCGCCTGCGTATACCAGCGGCCATGTTCTGTAGTTCCCCCTCCTGTTGCAGGCCAGCATCCTCTTCTTTCTCCTCTTGAGGAATGTGTGGCTCTGGTTCCAGGAGGGGAATGTTTCTTTTAATACAAATGTTGTGCAATATTGCACATGTGAGGATGATCCTACAGACCATCTCCGGGGAATATAGGAGGTTACCACCAGTGATGTCGAGGCACCGGAACCTTGACTTGAGGATGCCGAAGGTCCTCTCGACAATGCTGCGTGTCCTCCTATGGGCGTCGTTGTAGGCACGCTCTGCAGCAGTACTTGGGTTGCCAAATGGTGTCATGATCCATGGCTGGATGCCATACCCCTGATCAGCTGCAAGAGAAAATGATTGGGATCATGTTGATGTAGCTGGCATCATTGAAATCACCTTTCATGGCAGTAGTTGTCTTGTGTTGTCTGTGACTCTTTTGTGTAATAATGTGGCATCCTATGCTTGTAGGATGTACCATCTGCATTGTGTTGTTTCCTTGGCAGAACGAGTGTTTGTCTGCTAACCGTTTGTCAGCAGTATACTTTGGTATTTGCAGTACAGTGTGCCCTCCCTAGCATTGTGACTTGTGATACAGGTGTCCGTGTGTCTTCACTGGGGGTGAGATGATAGTTCCATGCACAGTTAAAATTGACAGTGTTGTTAACACATTCATATCAATGTACCCTGGACATCCCATACCTTTAGACTTAGGCAATGGATTAATGTAAAGGTAATTGGGACACTTACAATTTGCAATGTGACATTTAGGCAACCACACTCATTGACGTCTTAACATTAGGCTGTACAGTAATTTCCGATGTGTGACAGGTTCAATGGTGAGCTAAGAAACATGGGTAGCGATGTCACAACCTCAGTGTGTTCCTGTTCACATGTTTCCGTTGTGGTGTATGTGTTGTATGTTCTAGAGGGTTGCTGTGCAGTGTGTATATAAGTAGGTTTTTGTACTTACCAACAAGTAGCCCATTGCCATACCGTCCATCCTGGAAGCGTTCATTGATGGTGCAGTGACGGAAGATGTATGAGTCATGTACACTCCCTGGATATTTAGCCACGAGATTGGTGATCAATCCCTGGTGATCGACTATGGCCTGCACGTTGATGGAATGTGTGTGCTTCCTGTACCGGTAGAGATGTTTGGTTGCAGCAGGTGGCACAAGGTGTACATGTGTGCAGTCGATTGCACCAAGGACGTGTGGGAAGCTACTGATGAGGTAGAACCCCTGTTTTGTTTCCTACTGCTTCTGCAGTGTATTAGGGAAGCAGATGTGGCGGGGTGTCAGTCGAATTATGGCATCCAGTACTTTGGGCAAAAAGGTAGAGAATGATGGTTGTGATATTCCGCCAACCAGGGCACCAGTTGTTTGGAAAGAGCCACTTGCCAGCATATGAAGTACGGCAAGCAGCTTTGTTTCTGTTGGGATGGTGCAGGGTGTCACCAAAGTGGGGGCCAACTGCTGTTCAATGTTGCGCAGCAGCTGCTGAATGGCCTGCCAGTTCAACCGGTACCTCTGGATGATGTCGTGTTTCCTGAGGCCCTGAAGGGTGGTTCTTGGGCGGAATATCCTCTCCTGCCTTCTGCGCTGCCTTTAGGGTCCCTGCTGGTGTTGTTGTAGCTGCTGTTGTTGCTGCTGGGCTCTGCGTCTGCGTGCACGCTGGATTAGTATCACCTCCATGGCTCCCTGTTGCTGCTCTGCTGCTCTGCTGTTTGTTCTGATTAAATACAGGTGTGTTTGCCCCATTTTAACGCCTGCCCTGACCCAGGCGTTAATTTTTGATGCAAATCGGGTTGTGCGCCATTTTATGGCTCTGCCTCCCGGCCGTGCGTCATTTTTGCCCAAAAGCATAAATACGGCGCATGGCCATTTAAGCCATTTTTTGGACGGGAACGCCTACCTTGCATATAATTAACGCAAGGCGGGTTGCCGCATCCAAAAAATGACACACACAGCGGAATTTTGTCATCAGCGGGCTCGGGCGTCAAAGTTTAAATATGGGGCAACGTTTGCGCTGATTGTGCGTCAAACTTTTTACGCACAATCAGCGCAGACGGGGTATAAATATGCCCCTTGGTGTTTCTATCTCTGAATTTACCTTTTAAAATATGGCATAACCAGTAGGAATTCTAGTAAATATGAGACCACCTGTCACACAACATTTATTATCTCATGGCTTCCTAATAAAAGTAGAGATGTTATGTTTGTGGTAGAAGCACACGATGCCTACAGAACAGAAATGTTCTATTCATGGATCACCTTCCCTGCAGCAGATGCAAATTCATACAGTTTTCATACATATACTATAGCAAACCCACCTGCACAATACAGCGCTCATGCATATTTAGAAATACCACTGTCATACCCAGAACACCATAATTAGTTTCAAGGCACCCTTCTACACATTATTTAAAATGTTAGATTAGGTCCTTTAAGTAATGATGGACTAACATGGCCAGAATTGGCCACATATATACATCTAAACATTCAAAATTTACTGGTGGCAGATTTTCTCCCACTATAAAATAATGTATTATCATTATTATTATTAATATTACTATACATAATTAGTAGAGCGCATTGCTAACAAAACAGAGTTCCTAGCACTGGTGAGAATTTAGGACTACAGCACTTCAAGCAGCATACCGAATAAGTAAATAAGGGCTTCATAATTGGAATAACAGTTTTCAGAATGTCAAGGTTTTAACAGTTTTCAGAATGTCAAGAGAGACTCACATCCTCTCAAAGCAACAGGCAGGCCATTCCAAAGTTTAGACCCTAAGTAAGAGAAGGCCCGGCCACCCTTGCAAATCTTCCTGATTCTAGGAATTCAGCCAGCTTCTGTTAGCTTGACATAAGCGGGCGGCTAAGGGAATTGCAGGAAACCAATGAACTCAAATAGGTAGGTCCAGTGTTGTGTAGGCATTTGTGCATATAGAATAGTACTTTGGATTGCACCCTCCGCTCGCTGGGAAGCCAATGTAGAGATTTTAGCAAACTGGTTCAGCTTGTAAACTTGGAAGGACGAAGCAAAAGGTGTACAGCAGTGTTTTGTACAGTTTGGAGACGTTTCAGTGATGAGTTAGCCACCCTTAAATATAAGACATCCCCATAATCCTGCCTGGACATCACCAGTGCTTGAACCACTGTCCTCTGAGCCATAAATGGGAGGCAATAAAGTATCTTCTTGAGCCACTTAAGTATTCCAAAACAAGTAGCAGCTACCTTAGTAATCTGTTGATTCATAGTGCGCTCCTGGTCCAGCCACACTCACAAATTTCTTACCACCGACACAGGAATAGGAGGATCGTCCATGCAGTCATGTCACAAACAGCACCTCGGTCTTGTCTCCATTTAACTTTAGGGAATTCACTCCCATCCAGGCTGACACTTGATCAAGATAAGAGGGTGGAGCTGTAACATTGTGACTGACCTTAGATGACAGAGATAACACAATTTGTGTATCATATGCATATGAGAAAAGGGTAAGGCCCCAGTTCTCTAAGATATCTGCCAAGGGTATCACATATACATTCAAATGCAACAGACTCAAGGTAAAGCCCTGTGGCACACCAGATGTTAAAATGTGTGGTTTTGACCTGTGCTGGTTCTCTACAATATCTGCCAAATGTCTCACATACATATTGAAAAGCTACAGAGTCAAGGTGGAGCCCTGTGGCACACCAGATGTTAAAATGTGTGGTTTTGATCTGTGCTAGCTGTTATGCACCTGAAAGGAAGGATTCTCTAGGAAGGATTTAATCCAACTAAAGTAATGTCCTATATTTCTATTCCTTCTAGTCTTTATAGAAGAGTATTATGGTTAACAGTGTCAAATGTTGCACTGAGATCTAACAGAAGCAGTGCAGTAGCTCAACCTTCATCCACCTTCACCTTTACCTTGATGTCTCAGATACTCCATAATGCTAAGAAGTGCACATTCTTTACTATAACCTGCTTGAAATCCAGATTGCGATGGTTAGAGAAGTTCATTCTGCTCAATGTGTTTTGTCAATAGTGCATTCGCATGTTTTTCCAGCACTTTAGAAAGGATAGGTAGCATAGATATTGGTCTATAATTGGACCATTTGAGGGATCCAGCATAAGACTTTTTCACTAGTGGCGTAACCAAGGCTGTCTTCCACATTTTTGGGACTATCCCTTCTGCCAATGATTGATTCAGTAGCAGGTTTATCTGCTCCATGCCTTGCTCAGAAAGCTCACCCATGATATCTTGAGGAAATTAATCCAAGGGGGAGCCTGATTTGAGAAAGGAAAGAATGGTCTTAAGCAACAGTGTATCCAGAGGTTGCAAATTACTCAGAATAGCTTTAAGTTTGGGAATGCTTGTCTGGAAATTAGCCATAGTTGTGTTGAAAAAAGTAGCCTTGGTATCCTGTACTTTTTTGATGAAGAATTAAGAAAATTTCCTCACACTGTATGTAGGAGAGTGGAGTGCTTGAAACCAACTTGGGCCCAGATTTATACTTTTTGACGCAAACCTGCATTAGCTCAGGTTTGCGTCAAAAAGTATAGCGCCGGCTAGTGCCATTCCATGACGCCAGCCAGGCACCATATTTAAGGAATGACGCAAGCCGGCTCTAAGGCCCGGTTAGCGTAAAAATAAATGATGCTAACAGGGTAGGGGAGGCGTAGGGAGAACTGGAGGCTCTAACCTGACTAGCGTCATGTTGTTTGACGCACAACCCCCATGGACATGACTCCTGTCTTAGTAAAGACAGGAGTCATGCCCGCCAGCCCAATGGCCATGCCCAGGGGACTTATGTCCCCTGGGTATGGCCGTTGGGCACAGTGCCATGTCGGGGAGGCAAGGTAGGGCCCGCTATGGCACTTTAAAAAATAAATCAAAAAACTTACCTGGACTTACCTGGGAAGGGTTCCCCATCCCTAGGTGTCCTCTAAATGTGGGAGGGGGGGTGGGGTTGGTTAGGGATGTCCCCAGGCACAGGGAAGGGCACCTGTGGGCTATTTCCATGGTCTCTGACCATGGACAATGGCCCACAGGTCCCCTAACGCCTGCCCATACCCAGACGTTAAATAATGTCGCTAAGCAGGTTTTTTGCACGGGAGGATAGATAAGGCGCAAGGGCCTTAGAGTAATTTTTTGCCCGGGAACATCTACCTTGCATCTCATTGAAAAAAAAAATTACGTTAACTCCAATATTTTGACGCTAGATAGGGCTAGCGTCAAAATATAAATATGGAATTAAGTTTGCGCTGGGTTTGCATTGAAAAAAATTACGCAAATCCACCGCAAACAGAGTGTAAATATAGGCCTTAGTTTGATCTGACAGAGATGGAACAACGTTGAATAACATTTTAGGACAATTTTGTGTCACAGTGATTTTATTTGAAAACTAAGGAGCTGTAACTTCCCTACAGGCTTATGACAGGATTTTAAGGCATTGATAGAAGTTGCTTTATCCTTCCTGTTATAGGTTTTATGCCATGTTCTTTCTAACTTTTTACAAAAAAAATTCTCCTTGTAGAGAAAATCATTACACCAGGGTGCCAGAGATAAGGCCTATGATACCTCTTGGTCGTCATGGGTACCAAAATGTCTAAGGAGGTCCTTAACCAATTATCAATCACAGTTGCATCTAGTTCTACCAAGTTGCTCATTGGAGGAGGGTTCTCCTTCAAAATTTCATTCCATTTCGGGATATCAAGTTTTGTCCAGCATCAACTACAGGTGATAGATTGCTTATCTTGACAATGTGGTATTGAGTCAATTGAAAGGGAAAAAGGAACTGCAAAATGGTCAGACCATGTCAGAGGCAAAGGCATTTCAGCCCATGCCATAACCAGACTTGCGAATATTGGATCTTGCAGATGACCTGCCTTATGAGTGAGGAATTTAGCTAATAGCTTCATGTCAAATGCCAGGAGATCACCAATTAGGAATATACCTGCAATGCTAGAATTATATTCTAAATGTATATTCAGATCTCCCAGGATAGTAAAATTAGCATGCTTGAAAATAGCAGGGGCTAGCCCTTCAACGTGATCTGAACACCATTTCCCGCCAGACCCACAGGCTGAAAGATTATTGCTCTTGACACTGTAAATTTCTTTGTGATAGTGATAGAAAACCTCACAGCCTTGCACCCAGGGATATTAAGCTTCTCAATCTTACAGGTGTCCTCGTCTCTACATATAACTGCAATCCCACCCCCTTTACTGCCTGTGCAATCTACATGGGTCATGCAATAATCAGCCGGCAAGGCTGTGACCATGTTCGGACCAGAGGTTCCATTATGTTAAGAAACATGGGGTATGGGCTTTGATTGATTAAGAAATTTAAAAATTTCTGTTGTTGTTTCCCCAAAGAGCGATAGTTCAAACTAAGGAATTTACAGCCACCAGATTTGGAATCTTTTTTTGTTTTCAATTGGTTATAAATGGTACCATCAGCATCCTTATTTGAACTCAAAGATGTATTGGTAAGAGTTTGAGGTGTTGGACATGAGGTAGTAAACTGGAAAGGACAATATATGCATTTATTCAACCGTCCTGAAGCATTAAGTGAGTGTCTACACGCTTCTAACATGGTGGGACATAGGAAATGCAGTGCTAAGGCAGAGTAGGCATGCTTATCTACTGGCTGAGAGGCAGCATCCCTGGCCCCTGTTCCCATTCGGGTGCGGATGGGCACAGATGGGCTTGCTTAAGGCACGCCTTTGACGTGCTAGAAGCGTGCCCACGCCACAGCCGCACTTCAGTAGCCAAGCCCAACCTGATTAGTAGGAGGCAAAAACATCTAGAGCGCTAAGAGCTCTTTGTCAAAAATGGCACCACAACAATTGAGTTCTTTAATTTGATGCTTCATTAATTTTGCCTAATGTTCACGCTGCAGTAAAACAAATGAACAATTCAAAAATGCCCAGACCATGTATTGAGTTACAAATTTAAAAGGATTAAAATGCCAGTCAACAAAAGCACAGTTAAGCTGAGAGCACTTAAATTCAGCAGGTTCGCCTAGCCACAGCTGCGCTACAGTAGGCAGGCCCAACCTGGTTAATAGGAGGCAAAAAAACCTAGACCGCGAATCATCGGTCAAAAAATTGCTCCTAAAACAATTGAGTTCTTTAATTTAATTTGAATTTAGTTAGTATATATAGACAATTAGTAAAATTAATGCTCCAGACTCTAAATACCGCCCAAGCGAGGGATGCTCCACAATTGCTCCACCCAGCAACTGTTCATTAATCATGGGTAAGGTTCCCACCAAATGTGATGAAATTCTGTTTTGGATAGCACAAAAAAACAATCAGCTGTAATCAGTGTTTATCCATACGGGACCCCAAGATAAACATAGAAACCTCACAATGTGCTTGCCATTTGGAATGGTTCCTGCAATAGACGACTGTGTGACTTGGGGCACAGTATTTGCTGCTATTTATACTACCACACATGGCACACTGACTCTTACAAATCTTCTAGAAGTTTTAAAACAAATACAAAATTAACTCAGGGCAGCCCTTGCTGTGGAATTTGGGATATAACCAATGGGCAACTTTGCCACAGTCTCCTCAGTCATACTAAGCAATATTAAAAGAGAAGCAGCAGCATTGGCAGTAAACCAGTGACTCTAGGACATTTCTCAAATGGATCAGGAAGGCAAGCTGCCAAAGATTATCACCGAGACCCATACTAGCATATGACAGGATAATCTGGGGGCAAGGCCTAATAAGCAACAGTTTCAAGGGAATTCTGGTAAGGATAATACCAAGCATCTACAAGAGGGTTCTAAAAATGCTGGGATAAGCAGGAAAATAATAAAGGAGAATTTCCACATTCACAGACCTCAGAGAAAAGATACAATCCTAAAACTTGTGACAATTCAAAGCTTCCTGAGAGATATCAGTATACTGATGCACGCCCTTCTCATACTTTTCAGGACTCATCCGACAAACGGAGTGAGAGCGGTAGGCAGTGAGAGCACCAAGACGAGTATGTGAAACCAAAATAAGATTCACAACGCTCCTCGAATGTCACAATAAAAAAGAAAGAAAATCTTCCACAACAGAAACTCCAATTCAAAAAGAAGAAGGTTGCAGCACTTTCTGCTAAGTATGCCACACATATTGGGAACATTACTGAGACAATGACTCTGCTAAACAGTGCGGCAAACGTCACCAAAGTTTGCAGATTCTTAAAGAGCTTCTGGAGGTGACAGCAACTAATGACTGCCTTGGAAGTTGAAAGAGCAGACTGGCACATCTCCCCACCTGCCAGGGTTTACAATTTAAAAATTCTAATTGAGGGGGAAATTTAATGCACCATTATGCAATCTTCCGGGGAAAATTAACACTAAGCTATGACACTCTTCTGGCAGAAAAAGATTGGCCACCAGAGTTTGCCCGAATGCTCCCACAAGGGGAAGATGTCATTTTGCCTGCTTTCTCAATCTTTGTTCCAGATCCAGTCAAATAAGCTGTGCCTCAGATTGTGCTCTAGAGCAGGATCCAGCACAGTACCAAAGCCACATGGGTTGGGGTAGGGTCTCTCCTTACCATTTCATAACAATACAGTCCAATTGACAAATACAACCTCAATATCCAATAAAACATTAGGCTAAAGCCCCAGTGAGGGAGATTCTCTCACAACTTGTGTACAAGGGAGTAATTGAATCCTGTGTATCACCTATGAATAACCCTTTGTGCCTTGGTGGTGAGCTGGACCATTCTCATAGAATAGTCTAGATTGCAGACATTTAAACAGGCACACATGTACATTTGCTATTCAAAACTCATACAGCACAGCATTTACAAACAATATAGAGCACAAAAAACACAAAACAGCCTTGGCTATTTCCAATGTTTTTTCTTCCAAAAACTAGCACCTGAAAGCTGGGATCTAACCGCCCTCTTCGGGTTAGGCTCCCAGTGCCGATTTTGTTGACTTCCTCAAGGGTGTAAGAACAGTCCAGGATGATGACCTCAACACACACCTAGGCAGGTTAGACTTCATTGTTTTGGGATATCCTGAACATGGCTATAAATAAAATTTCAAAAAAGCTAAAATTGCTTTTCTCAGTGTCCCGTTCCAAGGATACCAGCTATCAAATGGGGAAAAATTTGGCTCCACAGTTCCTGGTGAAGTGTACCCAATTATAACCACCAAACAACATCAAGAAACTGCAATCTTTGCTAGGTTTCTTTAATTTTGGAAGAACTTACATTCCAGACTATGCACAACGTATCAAACCACTTTATTACTTAATTTGTCATGATTTCTCAAGCAAAGACTAAACACAACAAAATAAACACATTTTCAGATCCTTACTGACTGACATGCTTGAAGCAAAACATCTGCACACATGTGTAAGCAAAACAAATTACGTAGTCCGGGTCATTCCAGGTGCTATCGGATTAACAAATGTCATGTTAAATTAAGGTAACACAGTACCCATAGCAATGAAATCACACCTTTACTCCAATCAAGAAATGCTGTTTTCACATAAAAAAAATTGCAGATGACGGTGCTCAAGCAGAGACCACTAGCCCAGGGAAAACGCATTATTGTTCTTACCCCGATCCCAGGCCCTGAGGCTATTATCAAAGTCAGTGTTCCAAACGCAAAAGCATTACATCCACAATGTATACAGTGGGCTACCTCCTTGACTGCCACTGATGTTGACTATGTTTTTGACGCAAAACTACAGACCCAAGAATTTCGCCAGTATGAATGTGAGTGCTCCATGCCCATGCCTTATGACCAGTACAGAGTCATCATTTACACTGATGGTTCAGCTCAACTATCTATAGGTATCAAACAACAGTACTCTGCCGCATGAACAGCCATTTGTGGAGTGATGGTAAATTACACCCTCAACAGACCTACACGCTGTCCCTGGGGGTTTGCACAGCACAACTTTCAGAGCTTAAAGCTTTGATGTTGGCACTGGAACATACAGATCCTGAATTGTCAACACTTATTGAATGCGATTCATACTATTGTGTCCAGTCCTGTAACACGCACTCACACTATTGGTGCCTTACTGGGTTCATGGATTCAAAAGAAAACACCATAAAACACAAATTCTTGTGGGGGAAGGTGACAGGTCTCAAAGACAAACTGCCACAGCTCCTGTTATACATATATTGGGCCATCAATGTATTGGAATACACGTTAATGGAAGTTCATTGGCTTATGAAGCAGCCAAATCCACAGTTGATCCGGCTTCTGTTGCTGCAACAACTCACTCTCATCCTGTTGTAGTTTGCTCTGAGCAAGACTGCTGGTTCAAGGATAACAGTGCTTATGTTTGCAGGTGACTATTCCTATCCTACAACAAGTTGCAACTGTAGTCCCAACCCTTCTGGCTCACTAGCAGTACCTCACCAACAACCCAAACAGTTAAAGGTGATTTGTGGCAGCCTTTACACATGGACTCAGAAGTATGACATCTCAGGGTGTGTCGTGGTTCAACTGAGATTACCCCTTTCTCACAGATATATTATGTCTCAACCAAACACAGGCAATAACGAAGTTGCGGTAATGTTTCAATAGTTTTTATTTAATACAATGCAGTAAATCGTATTGGCTGCAATGATTAGGTTAATGAACAGAACAAGAGATATAATTGTAAAGTCGAGGGTCATGATTATGAAGACCCCCACCATCTTGTATTAGCATAGAAAGACATGAGGTGTATCATATGTCCGTGTACCCTATCCTAATAGCCCTAACCTTCTACCTAGAGGAGAGCTGGATATGTTAAACCTAATCTGCTAATGCCATGTCCCTGGAAGGTGCCCCCAACCCTGTTTACCTTGAATGAGGTCTCGAGCTCAGACTTCGGAAGAACATGAAGTCCGGGTCAGCGTCAAGGTGACGTGCAGCATCGATAGCAGCGATGGTATCTGGTCAGAATCTCTCTGATTATCTGTCTAAAAGGTGATGTATTTGTACAGATTTGACGTAGGTTGTTCCAAAACAATAGGCAACGCTGCATGCTTGGGAGGATGATTTCTAATGTGAGCACCTACAGTTTGTTTGTCTTTGTTACATGAGTTGATGCCTTAGCGCGGTGACTCTGATAACATAACTCTAAACAAAAACGCCTAACTATAAATACGGCAGCCATTTTAGAAGATTTAATTAAATAAATGGTCTAAGACAGAGCAAGCTAAGTAGGTTAAAAGTCACTAGGTGATGGGTGCATGAGTCTGCAAGCCAAAGGCTAAGCTAACTCCCGTTATCCCATTAAAACAAACTAGGATTCACTACACCCTTCCCATTGCCGTAACAAGTATGACACCAGTACTGGCCTCCACCGAAGGTGAGGTAATCCAAAAGCTAAAAAAGCTGCTCTGAACTAAAAGTGAAGCATAAAAACCAAAGTTAAAAACAGTTAAAATTGAACGTTTAAAACATACTAAAGAGACTTAAAGTCAACCATGACAAGCACAGCAGGAAAAGTAAATTATTGTGGCGTGGAACTATAATCATGATCTTGAAGACTTGCTCCGAAGTCACCTTGCAAAAAGTCATCAAAAAATGATGCCAAATCGTCTGATGTGAGATCGATCACGTGGGCGGATGGATTCACGGAGCAAAAGTGTGCAATAGTCTCATGTGCAGGCCCACCTGCATCAGTACCATTGTCCGTAGATGGAAGAACCAACTCTGAGTGTTCATAGGTGGCTCGTGGATCAGCCTTAGTCTCATGGTGCATGACCGTGTATGAACCCTCATCGGGGACATCAGCAGTTCTCGGTCCACAGGAGATACTGGCAGGACGGCAAGACACAGAGTTGGTAAATGTTCAAAGACGCACCATACACAGCGAAAGACCTGCTGCACGCACCAGAGCAGTGGTCGAAATGACAATGACTAATTCCACTCTAGTTCCTCCAGCAAGGTAGCATTGAAGACCTTAACCTTGCGTTCACGGAACAGTTGTGCTGGTAGCAGTGGCTCCATTGCTCCATGTAGCTGTAAAGAAACATCCACTGCAAATCAGAAAAAATAGCAGTAGTGTTCAGCCAAATAATGCCAAAATTACAAGAAAGCCACCAAACACACTTGAAAAGAGTGAATGGATGGCTGACGGGATGACTCCGAAGATAGTCTGGAAAAGGGACACAAATCCAGACCCGACAGCCTTGGGTAAAGCGCCCCCGCCAAAGTGGGGGGGCGCGGCCCGTTAGGAGCCGGGGGCTACGAGGCCCGGCACTCCTCACAGGTGCGCACCTGTGGTGCGCAGGTGGCCGGTCGGACTTCCGCCCCCAGGCCTCGCGAGGCCTGGGGGCGGAAGTCTTCCCGGGAGCAAGCTTTGGGTCCACGTTGGGCCCTGACTGGTTCTGGCCGCCGCGGACTGGTGGGGGGCTATTTAATGGCCCCCCCAAGAAGGCAAGCCCTTCTTTACCATTCCGCGGCAGCTGGACGGGAGCGGGGTCCCGCGTTTGATTTACCTTACCTGCGTGCGACGGTCCTGTAGGAGTCCTCCTTTGTTCCTTCGAAGTCCGAGCTGGCGAGGTTTCCGGGAGCGTTCCGAAGTCAGAGCCGGAGAGGATTCTTGGAGCGGTCGTCGGTCGGAGCCAGTGTGGAGTTGCCGGCGGAGATGAAAAAGCTCCAGGAGATCGCGCGCGTTGGTCAGCACAGCATCAAGAAAGAAGCTGTAAGTATAAGCAGTGGGGCTCCTGTTATGGTGAAGGGCAGCATTCGGCCGGTTCACTACGTCGTAGATTCTTGTGGTAGTTCGTGAGGCTTGTGTGGCAATCTTCTGTTTTGGGGATTTAACTTTGGGCTTAATCCTGTGCGCGCATCCCGTGCCGAGGGGAGGCTGTTTTTAATATTTAACCTCCGCTGTTTCAAAGGCGCGGGGGGGTTTCCTTGCTTGAGGTCGGGTCGCTCCTGGGTATAACCACAACATTACACGTGTATAGCGCGTTTTTAATTTGCAGCGTGACAGGCGCGTCGCGCGTTCAATTAATTCTAAAATTGGGTCTGTTATGTAAGCATTTTTCTGGGGGCTTGCTTTTAGTCAGATAAAAGTGCACTGATGGCCGGGTTGGTTATTGTTTAAAGCTTACAGTGGCTCATTCCTTGTGTACACTTCTTGCATGTTTGAATCACTGCTTTTACGGCACTAACAGCTACCAGTGCACATTGTTTACTGTCCAATTTTGAACACTGATAGTCGTTTTTTTGGTCCGGCATCTCGGTGCTGCCTTGAAGAATTGTATTTGCAATCCTCCTATTAAATGGTAACTCCTACCTATGTGGGTCTATCTTGAACCAACATAGGGTTTTTCTGCAATTAGTGGGGGTGGCCGCTGCATTCCCACTTCATTGCCTGGCTGATCTTAGCTGGGTCAGGTTGTGATAATTTTGGTCCTTGATTAATTAGTTAACGGTGTTGTATTCATTTTGTTGCAGGTTCACCAATAACGCAATCTAAAAAAAAAAAAAAAAAAAAAAAAAAGAATATATGTGTGTGTATATATAAGTGTAGATATATATAGAGAAAGGTATTTTCTTGTCATTGTCAGATTAGGAGGGATCCTTGCATACAGTTGATCATGGCCCCTAAGAAGGCCAGTGCCTCTAAAAGTAAGGGAAAGGATCCGGAATTATCACAGTTGATGAGATCGGTCCTAGAGAAATTAGGGGGAGAGATGAGGCAGGCGAGGTCATGGGTTCTCCCGTTCGTGATACAGGTGGGAAGACGTGCAGCCGCCCTAAGTGGTCACACGTAGCGCCAAGCGCGGCTTTTCCCCCAGTCAAGAGCGCAAGGAAGGGTAGAGCGCAGGCACCGGCCCCACCCCCCTCACAGCCACTCACTATGGCTGCCACTACTGCTGTGGCCAATATTCCTGTTGTTATTGACCTACTAGAACCTCCACCCCCGGTTGATGCCCCTTCCCCCGTGATTCAGGGCATAGCACCAGTACCAGGGTTAGAAGGGGTCTTGGCGGATATTCGGAAATCCTTGGCCTCTTTGGCACCCGCAGCACAGTCAGGGGCCCCTCCCGCCCCCTTAGCAGGGGTAACTTTGCCTGCAGCAGTATCTACAGCACTGCCTGTACCCCCCCGCTCCTAAGGCCCCTGAGCATCTGGCACCGGTACAGGACCCATCCAGGCAAACATTGCTTGAAGTATCAAGGTTGCTAGTCAGTATTAGTACACCACCTGTTAGCTCGCCCCCTCCTATAACGCCGTGGGTGGCGGATGATTCTTTGCAGAGCACACTAAATGAACTAAGGCGTCAAGTGGATGCGCTATCGACTGCACATACAACGAACCTGCAGGCATCTGTTCTCAGCCCGAGTGTCACCCTGACACCGGGCGCTGTTGTCGCCTCACCTCCCATAGTTCAAAATGTCCAGCCTGGGCCCAGCAAGGTCCCGGTTCAGGATAACTCTACAAACGAGGGGACTACAGATGCGTTGCTATCCAGACCAGGTAAGCTGACATCACACGTTGCTGCAGAGGTTAAGGAGAAGATCTGGAAAGGGGAATTTGTGGATATCTTTTCCTTGATAAGGGCAAAAAGGAGGGAGGCCGAGTCTAAAGATAAAGAACCCAAGTCTTCATTCTTTGGGGATAGGAAACCCAAGGTGGAAGAGAGTATTACAAATTGGTTATTGGGTTTTAATGTATTCATGTCAGTATTGTTGGAGAAAAAAACGGAGTTGGGCGCCTCTTTGATATACTACGCAAATAAAATATTGAAGGCCCAGCACACTTATGGGGGGTACGCTTGGTTAGAATACGACAGGGATTTCCGCTGGGCTAGGGTGGAGGATCCTTCCATTGGATGGGATCAAACTAAGGTTAATGTATGGCTGGAATGCGTTAACAACAAGGCTTCTGGGAGGCAGCCCTTTCGGACTCAGGCCCATAGTGAGAGGAAGGGCTCTTGCTGGGCTTTCAACCGAAACGCGTGTTCACGTCCCGCAGGTTCTTGCAAGTTCAGGCATAACTGTTCCTTCTGCGGACACCCCTCCCACCCTGAATCTAAGTGTATCAAGAAGTCTAAAGGGAGGGGCAGGGATTCAAGTAAGCCAGCAAATTGACCACCCTCTGCCTTCTCCGATTAGACGAAGCACATTACTCCCATGGTTACAGGCATACTCTGCCTTAGATTCCGCAAAGTTACTTTTTCACGGGTTTTCCTACGGGTTCAGGATCCCCGCCTCAAATGTTACACCAGTAAATCACTGTAAAAACGTAGTCTCAGCGTCACAGAACTCTGGTGTGGTGGCCAGGAAGCTGGCAAAAGAGCGGGCCCTGGGGAGGCTGGCGGGCCCCTTTAAAAGACCACCTTTATCTGGCTTTGTGTGCTCCCCGCTGGGAGTAGTGCCCAAGAGGGAACCAGGGCAGTTCAGGCTGATTCACAATTTGTCTGCCCCCCCGGGGGTCATCGGTCAACGATGCCATTGACCCCCGGCTTTGCTCTGTCCTCTATGGATCCGTTGACAACGCATTGGAAAAGGTAAGGGCTCTGGGCCAAGGGGCCCTGTTAGCGAAGACCGACATTGAGTCAGCTTTCCGTCTTCTCCCAGTCCAACCAGACGTTTATCATCTCTTGGGTTTTCAGTTCCATGGGGAATATTTCTATGATAAATGCATGCCCATGGGTTGTAGTATATCATGTAGTTATTTTGAACAATTCAGCACCTTTCTCCAGTGGGCTTTTTCACTTCGCACTGGTCACCGCGATGTCATTCATTATTTGGATGATTTCCTAATCTTGGGTCCCCCGGGGTCTTATAAATGTGGGTGGGCTCTCCAGGCCTTGATTGCAATGTTTGAGGAATTCGGGGCTCCTTTGGCCCCCGAGAAGACGGCCGGTCCCACCACGTGCATCACTTTCCTGGGAATTGAAATTGATTCGGTGGCCGGGGAGTGTCGCTTGCCTCAGGAGAAGTTGCGGGCTTTCAAGGAATCCATTCATGTAATGTTGTCTCAGAAGAGAGTTACCCTACACCAGCTTCAGGTGCTGGTAGGCCAACTAAATTTCGCACTGAGAATCATCCCCATGGCCCGCCCCTTTTCTAGATCTATTGCTCGTTCAATGTCTGGGCTGGTTGAAAAACATCACCACACTCGGCTATCTGGGGAGGTTATGGGTGACTTAAGGTTGTGGGAGTTTTTTCTGCAAAAGTTCAATGGTGCAGTCATTTGGCCCAAAAAGGCAATCTCCAGCCCAACACTGGGTTTGTATACTGATTCAGCTGGTAGCGTAGGTTTTGGAGCAATATTGGGCCCCCGGTGGTGCAGAGCTGACTGGCCCGTGGATTGGGTAAGCAGGGGTTGGTCCAAGAACATAGCCTTCTTGGAGTTATTCCCTATTGTGGTAGCGGTAAATATCTGGGCGGAGATATTGGAGAATAGGGTGGTAATCTTTTGGTCTGACAACATGGCAGTGGTAGAAGTCATTAACCACCAAGGGGCTTCATGCCCGCTGGTCCTACGCCTGTTGAAGCACCTGATCTTGACATGCTTACAACACAACATTACTTTCAGGGCTAAACATGTGCCGGGGGTTCATAACAACGTAGCTGACGCTCTGTCTCGCTCATTAATGCAGGAATTTCTGCGGTATCACCCCCAGGCGATGGAGAAGATGACGGAGTTCCCAGAGTCTCTGTGGAGAATTGGTGCCCCGCTCTCCCCGATTTAGTAGCAACATCTCTAGTACCACGTACTAAGAAAGCTTACGAGAATGATTTTTACAATTACAGGCGGTTCTTACAGTCACAGCAGATCTCTGAACCATTCACCGAGTTGGGGGTTTGTGCTTTCCTGAAGCATCTAAAAACCCAAGGGCGCCCAGTGTCGTGCGCAAAGGCTTATTTGGCGGCGATACGCAAAGATCAGAAAACTCGAGGCACCCTTGAATACATTTATTATAAATAGGGCCTTAGCAGGTTGAGCCAGGGTGGCTCGTGTTCAGGCAGATAATAGGCGCCCCATTACCGCAACCCTGCTTGGGAACATACTGGGCGCACTCCCAAGCATCTGCTTGTCCCCCGCTGAGGCCGCTTTATTCTCCGCAGCTTTTGCGTTGGCCTTTTACGGGGGCCTTCCGAATCAGTGAATTGGTGGGCGCATCCAAGGGCGATCATGCGGGGGGCTACAGTGGGGCGACATTACGTCCGGCGCTGGGTTCCTTTCAATAGTCTTGCGCAAATCAAAGTCGGACCAGCTTCAGAGGGGTGCGCATATCTCACTCAGGGCCGCACCCGGTTCACCATTATGCCCAGTACTGCTTACGAATAATTACCTCCAGGTCCGCCCCCGGGCTGGCTCGTCCGCTTTGTTCTTACACCTTAACGGGGATTGCTTATCGCGTTACCAATTCTTGATGATCTTCAAGTTGGCCTTGAGGGCATTAGGCTTGGAGCAATCAGGTTACTCCTCACATTCTTTTAGAATAGGGGCAGCCACACTAGCGGCAGGTGCTGGCTTGACGGCCACCGCAGTGAAAGGCATCGGCCGGTGGTCATCGGAGTGTTACAAACGATACATTAGGCCTGAATTGGTGTAAAGGTAACACTGTGCTAGTATATGAACGCCTCACGCTCTTTTCTTTTCATTTCAGTACAATGTCTCAACGTGTAGTTTGGGTTCTGGGGCATTCATTTGTTCGTCGGGCGGCGTACCGGGTGCAACAGCTCCGTGGGTCGAATCCGGCGATGGTTCAAGGTGTGGCGTTCCGCTGGTGTGGAATTGGCGGTATGGGCGTCACCCAGCTACAGCATTTGGTCAATATGGCGAAGGGATGTGAGGGGCTTCAGTCCCCGGATCTTGTCATTATTCACTTAGGAGGCAACGACTTGGTGTGATTGGGCCGCAAGACTCTAAGAGAAACACTATTTTTAGAGATTACTAAATTGTCAAAGCAATTTCCAAAGGCTGCGATTGCATGGTCCCACATGGTGCCACGTCGAAAATGGGGTGATGGGATGAGGTCAAGGACTATCAATGTTTCGGTACGGCGGCTGAATGCTGAGATGGCAAAACTTTGCCCGGGCCCAGGGCGGCTATGGAACATCCCCCACTAACTATTAAAGGGCTCACACATGTTCCACAAGGACCAGGTGCACCTATCTGATACAGGGACCAATCAATTCATTCATGACATGTGGGCCTTTGCGCGTAGCTTGTTTTCTGGTCGGGAGGGCGAAGGACCATTTGGGCCCTGGTCGCCCTCGTTGCGGGAATTGAGATATAAATGTGACTAGAAGCAACAGGGGTGGTCCCCGAGGTGGGGCCCCCGGGAGGACACGTGGGATAGGATCCTGAAGTTCTGAGGCAACCAACGGATGTACACACCAGATCAAGGGGTAAGGGAGCTCAGATCGCTGGGGGGAACATGGGGCTCCAGCCCTTGGCTGCCCCGTTACACCCCGAGTCTGATTGGTGTTTGGAGGAGGGGGCAGAACCCGAAGCATGAGGACAAGGTACAGTGTAGTCAGGGTAACCGCCCCTCCTAGGGATACAGGTGATAGATGGGTCACCTGTGTGGTCCAATGGTGGTTCAGGACAGGAAGGGATCCTGTCAGAATTGATTTATGGTCACAGAAATGCTTATGACATGTAGATAAGGAGATGTAAATATCTAATATGCTTGAAAAGTTATAAGATGTTTGATGCTTGAATAAACCACTTCCAACGTTTAAAAGTTGTCGGTTTGTGTATTTCTGGTGGGGAGTGGGGGTCGTATGGAGGCCTCCTGCTCCTAGGGTAAAGCGCCCCTGCCAAAGTGGGGGGGCGCGGCCCGTTAGGAGCCGGGGGCTACGAGGCCCGGCACTCCTCACGGGTGCGCACCTGTGGTGCGCAGGTGGCCGGTCGGACTTCCGCCCCCAGGCCTCGCAAGGCCTGGGGGCGGAAGTCTTCCCGGGAGCAAACGTTGGGTCCACTTTGGGCCCTGACTGGTTCCGGCCACCGCGGACTGGTGGTGGGCTATTTAATGGCCCCCCCAAGAAGGCAAGCCCTTCTTTACCATTCCGCGGCGGCTGGACGGGAGCGGGGTCCCGCGTTTGACCCACCCACCCTCTCCTTTTGTTAGGCAGTAGGCATGCGTATTGCGGAATTGAGATATAAATGTGACTAGAAGCAACAGGGGGGGTCCCCGAGGTGGGGCCCCCGGGAGGACACCTGGGATAGGATCCTGAAGTTCTGAGCCAACCAACGGATGTACACACCAGATCAAGGGGTAAGGGAGCTCAGATCGCTGGGGGGAACATGGGGCTCCAGCCCTTGGCCGCCCCGTTACACCCCGAGTCTGATTGGTGTTTGGAGGAGGGGGCAGAACCTGAAGCATGAGGACAAGGTACGGTGTAGTCAGGGTAACCGCCCCTCCTAGGGATACAGGTGATAGATGGGTCACCTGTGTGGTCCAATGGTGGTTCAGGACAGGAAGGGATCCTGTCAGAATTGATTTATGGTCACAGAAATGCTCATGACATGTAGATAAGGAGATGTAAATATATAATATGCTTGAAAAGTTATAAGATGTTTGATGTTTGAATAAACCACTTCCAACGTTTAAAAGTTGTCGGTTTGTGTATTTCTGGTGGGGAGTGGGGGTCGTATGGAGGCCTCCGGGTCCTAAAAGAAATGGACAATCCCAGTAGTGCTCAAGGCGTTGAATATTCTAGATACCAGCTCACCAAAGTGCTTGGGGAAGTTGGTATTTAATAGGGATTGTATCTCGGCTGATGATCTCACAATCTGGAGAACGTACGTCTCTCTAGCGGATGTCAACGCGACCTGTTTTTGAAACAGTAGCGCCTTTAGTCTACTCAGCTTGTCATAATTTACATTAATAGTATCAATGTGAGGCCACATTTGTGATACCTTTATCTCTTGTGTGGGGGGGAATAAAACATGTCCACAACACGTAACAACCTTAGAGACCGAAATTGTGTAGGGAATGCCCGGTCGCATACCGCAGCAGCTTTGATCACTCAGCACCACGTAACTGCCATTGGTAAGTACATGAAATGCTGGTTGAATCAAAGAGACAGGAGTACCCTTCAGAAAACAGGCCAAGTTCGCGACCCCCGCATTGCAGTGGCCGTGAAGGGACACCTGCTTGCAGATCATTGAATGAGTAACAGTAGTCTCATATTTGCTTCCGCTAACAATGATGTCTATTTCGCCGTTCAGACATTTGTAATCAAAGGGCAGCTCCCACCGTTCCTTAATATAGCTATCGCCCACTCGCTCGTACCTGCCCACGGCAAGATATTTAAAGCATTTCGAAAAACGAAAAGTGGAAATGGGCAGACTAATGATGCTATGTATGAGCCATACTGTTGAAGGACTTTCCGCGACCGTGAAAGGCAACTTATCTAACTTTTCTATATGAAGCATGGTAAAACTTGCTTCCCTTTTAGCCATTGGCTGTTGTTTCTCAGAGAGATTAAAAGCAGTGAACAGTTCACTACCGTTAATGTGCCTCCAGGGAATATGGCCATTTTTCAGTGTTTGTAACATCCAACTAAGCTGCATGATGGAACGCAGCTGACTTTGTCCATGGTTTAAACGGGACATGTCGGTCTGAACGAAATCTATTGTAGACAACACTATTAGTATAAAGTCCACTCCAATCTTCTTTATAACAATTAAGACTTTATTGTTTCTTCTTCACTCTGTGCCTTCCTCCTTCTCCTTTATCACCTTCTCTCACAGCTTCTCAACATTCTATCACACACTCCAGATCTCAACCACCTCCAGAACCTACCATCTTTAGTTCCCACAAGGGGTGGACAGATCATACCATTATGAACTAGGCCTAACAGTGTATAATACATATTGATGCCAATGACATTAATAATTAATAACTATATTTATCTAATAACTATATTTGTCTAACGATATTACCTCAACAGAACTACATACATATAATTTAGTAATTAAAACTCCAGACTAGAATATAACACATCTTCCCCACACAATAATATAACCAAAAATACAAAGGGAAGGTTTTACATTAAAAGTGATTAATTAAATCTACATCATAACAGTTCCAGACCTTTGAAATTGAGTCAGTTCCAAAAACATGAAGTTTTGCATAATAGTTGGATTCAAATATAATCCTTACTCCATGCGGGAGGTTTGGTCGCTCGGCAACTAGGAGCTCTCAGTCCGCTACTCCGAATTATTGACTGCTTTGGTTCCTTCCCCGTTGGAATTTCATCTGCAATCTTGGTAGTGATTGGTACATATCTCGCAACCCTGTCCATGCTCCAGCATTGTCCATTTTCTAAAATAACAACATTCTTCTTTACTGCTTTAATGCAAAATGGTCCCATGAACTTGGTCTCTCCCATTCCCCTTCTTGAGTAACCAGCTGGTTTCCTGATCATAACTTTATCCCCCACCATCCAGTATTGTTTTTTAACCCCTAATTTGGTATTATACCTTTCTTTATACTTTTCCTGGTTCACTTCTATATTTGTCTTAGCACCTGGAGATGTATTTTTGCACCGTACTCCCCCACCCAACCATGAGGGATAGAATTTGGTACATGGTACTCTGCCTCGTAATGCTGAAAAGGGTGATATTTTCGTTATAGAGTTGGGAGTGGTGTGATAGGCCCATAACATTTCTCTAATGGTGTTTTCAATGTTCAATCTGTTAATACTTGCTAACTGGATACATTCTTTAATCATTCTATTAGCTCGTTCTACTAAGCCATTGGCTCTGGGACAATATAAAGCTGTTGTGTAATGTTTTACCCCAATAGAATCCAGGAACTGTTTCATTGGGCTTGAAGTTAATTGGACCCCATTATCTGTTATAAGAACTTCTGGGATTCCTTCTAAGCTAAAAACATTTTTCAGGAAGTTGATGACTGATTCAGTAGTAATTATGTTAACTAATTTGGTTGTGATCCAGTGTGAATGATAGTCTATAAGTACAATTACAAATTTTGTAGACAGACCAGTGTAATTAAGAGGCCCAATAATGTCTAATGCTAATTTAGACCATGGCTTGACAGGAACCTGTACCGGGGAAATGGGTGTCTTGCGAATGAACTTCGACTTGTCGCTTAGAGCACAAAAGGAGCATTCTTTAACTTCGTTCTCAATTGTGGAATCCATACTAGGAAACCAGAATCTTTCTCTTACTCGGGCTTTGGTAAGACTTCTTACTAGATGACCTTCGTGAGCTAGTTTTACTATGTTTTGTCTAATATTCCGAGGAGGTATAATTTTGTCATTCCTAAGCATATAGTTATCTTTCTCATTAATTTCCCATCTTACCTCCCAATAGTCTTTGATGATGTCCTCTAAGTCTTTTCTCATCTCAGGCCATCCCTCTCTCGCTTTCACCCTTAACAGAGCCAAAGAATCATCCTGTTGATATGCAGACTTCCACTCCTCATCAATAATGGATGGTAAGTCAACTGCTAGAATAGGGTACTCTATAGTATCAAACTTTTCTACACAGTCCATTGGGCTTCTTGAGAGGAAATCAGCTGCACAGTTCTTGTACCCTGGTAGATATTCTACCGTGAAGCAGAAATTCTCCAAGGCTAGAATCCATCTGGCTATCCGGGGTGTGCTATTATTAAACCCCTTGGTAGAAAATACGTATACTAATGGCTTATGGTCAGTGCGTAACGTGAATTGAGTGCCCCACAGTAAAAATTTAAAGTGTTTCACTGCCCAGAAACATGCGAGTGTCTCCCTTTCGATAACCGAATAATTGGCCTCAGCTTTGCTCAACGTCCTCGACGCAAACGCTACTATCCTTTCCTCTCCGTCAATAATCTGCGATAAGGTGGCCCCCAAACCTAATTTGCTGGCATCAGTTGTAAGGAACGTTTTCCCACGGTGGTCAAAATTGCATAAGTATGGAGCATTCACAATGGCTGATTTGATATTCTTAAAAGCCTCGTCCTGGACTTCGTTCCAAACATAAGGAGCTTTGTTTTTCAGTAGCTCTCTAAGACTCGCAGATACTGTTGAGAATTTTTTTACATATTTTGCCATAAACTCGGCAAGGCCCAGGAAGGACCTTAGTTCGTCTTTGTTTTTTGGTGCACTGGCATTCACAATTGCATCAACAAGGGAAATTTTGGGTTTAAAGCCATCTTTTGATATAACATGCCCTAAGTATTCTACTGAATTTACTTTCAGCCTACACTTTTCTTTCTTTAGTGTGAGCCCTGCTGCTTTTAATTTTCCTAGGACAACCCTAAGTATTTTGTCATGTTCCATTTCCGTTGCTCCGTATATAAGTACATCATCTTGGAAGAAAAGGGTATTGGACACGTTGCCCAAAATGTTCTGCATAATCTTTTGGAAAACAGCTGCAGCTAACGCTAGCCCGAAAGGCATCCTATTGAACATGTAGGATCCAAATGGGGTGGTGAATGCTGTGAGCCATTTAGATTCCGGGTGCAATTCCACTTGATGGTATGCACTCGAGAGATCCAACACAGAGAAGTATGAAGCTTCCCCCATAGTGCTCATTATTTCGTGTATTCTTGGAAGAGGATGCCTCTCAACCCAGATATTTTTGTTTAGGTCTCTTAAATCCACACAAATTCTAATTTCATTTTTGTTATTTTTCTTGGCCACCACGATGGGGGCCAACCATTCGGAGCATTCGATGGGTTGAATAATTCCCTGTGACTCTAACCTTCCTAATTCCTCTTTGACTAACTGTTTAAGCAGATGTGGAATCGGTCTGGTTTTATGCACAGTGGGCTTATTTTTGGGCTTTAGTTTAATTCTATGTTGAAAGTTTTTTAGTAATCCTAACCACTCACAAAAAATATCTGGGAATTCTCGAATGAAAGCTTCTCCCAAATTAGAATTATCAATGCACAGGACTTGTTCAGAGTTATTGGGATCTAATGTTATTCCCAGTTCTTTTTGATGTTGCCAACCTAAAAGATTGGAACCTTCCTCTACTACATATAATTTCCCAACCGTGGACCTATCCTTGAAGGAAATGATACTTTTAAACATACCTTTCAGGATTATAGGGTCTCTGTTGTATCCCTTTGGGCTTATATCCGGATTCTGTAACTCTATTACGCCATTCCTTTGAATTTTGTGAAAGTTGTTTGTATCTATTATGGTGAATGGAGAACATGAGTCAGCATACATTCTTATGTTTCTATTATCAATTGCAACTGTACATACAGGATATTGGGTGTTGATTATATTCTCGCTATTTACCTGTAAAATAATTTTCTTAATTAGTTGCAGTATTTCTTCTGATTTTTTGTTGTCCCCATACTTGGAACTATCTTTACACACCCTCGCGAAATGACCTCTCCTATTGCATTTCCTGCAAATTGCCGATCTAGCCTGGCAGGATGTGGAATTGGCAAGGTGATTGTTACTGCCACACCTATAACAAGTGAAATTTGTTTTATTCCCATTATACCTTTGGGATTGTTTCTCATTACCTTTAATTTTTAGAATTTTCTCCTCTTTTACTTCTTCCACCACTTCATTTACATGTGTTTCAAGGGGAGCAGAATTAATTTCATGTAGACAAACTGCTGTGTGTTCAATAGACTTGGCTAACTCAATTGCTTCTACTAACCCAGGTTGCTTCTGTAAAAGCTTCTCTTGTATTTTAATGTTGTTAGTACAACGAACTAATTGATCCCTAATTAGTGAATCATTTAACTCTCCAAACTCACATAACGTACTTAAACCTCTTAAGTCCGCAATATAGCTTGTTACACTCTCCTGCTTGCCTTGGCAACGGGAAAAGAATTTATGTCTTTCTAAGACTACATTGATTCTGTCTCCAAATTGCTTTTCTAGCTTCGAGTATGTAGTGACATACTCGTCCTGGGCTTGTCCCTCAGGAAAGATTGGATCAGGGAGGGACTCATATATTTTCCTCCCATGAGTTCCTAGATTATGAAGTAAAATATGTTGTTTTCTAATGGGATTGAACTTATCCCCACCAATTGCAATTAAGTAAGACTCAAAAATTTTGAACCAATCTTTCCAAGGTACATTTGGTTCACCCATCTCATTCAAAAATGGAACTGGTTGTGACATTCCCGCTGCTGCCATTGTTCAGGTTATAACACACTCTTACTGCTGACAATGTTCTATTATTGTTCTATAAATTTACCACAGAGCATACAAGATTACCTTTAATTCATGTTAATATGTATAACTTGTATAAGAAAACTCTTTAAATAAATGTCCAAATCATTAGATATGCTGTACTAGTCAGCGTAATTACTTAACCGGCTTCTCTTCAAATGCTGTGCCTGTCAGCGATGTAAAACTAGAGTCTTAAAGTATGATTTTGAAGAAAAGCTGTGCCTGTCAGCGTGACTGTTAACAGGCAATTGCACCACTTCACCTGCTGTGCCTGTCAGCGATGTTGAATTGATTTAATGCACACGCTCGTCAGGAAATTACATACAAAGGATTTAATTTCAGGAATCCTTATCAGAATGTTCACTTCTTTTGAATCCCTGTGTCGTTAAACTATGTTTGACCTTTCTTCGCCGTGGCGCTCGAGTTCAATTGAAATTCTAGTCAGCTTCATGTAAATAGAAGCTTCGTCGCTTGTGGTGAATTCTGTATACACGCGGAGTCAATCTGCATGCCGCTCACTTCGGCCCCCGAATGCCTGGAATTCCTTACACGGCGCTGCTTCACCTTCCTTTGCCGTGGCGCTCGAGTTCGAATGGAATTCTAGTCAGAAATTCCTCACACGGCGCCGCTTCGCCTTCACCCCGCTTGTCTGGACCCGCTAAGACAATTTATATGCCGCTCGCTACGGCCCTGAACAATTGAATTTCCTTTAACGGCGCTGCTTCACTCACAAGCTTTTAATGCCGCTGGCTCTTTAACAATTTCGATCACCGGTAAGGCTTTGATTTGCGCTCAGTTTTACCACAATTCTTCTTCTGTATGAAATACCCCAAAATGCATATCACGAACTAGATGACAGGACGCGTTAGATGTTTACACGTTCCTATTAATGTCTTACTCGTTAATGATGAAGGCAGATAAGTAATTCAGGGATAGATTAATCTTCACGTTGCTTGTAATATAAATATAGACTACTTATAGTCTATTTATTTCAGAGTAATCTATTTTACTGATTTGGTTAAATAGAAGGACACAGGACAGGTGGAGTGTCACCAACCTGAAAAGGGGTGAAGAAGGATGTGCCCCCTTACGCACTCCTCGTCGCCAGTATTATAAAGTCCACTCCAATCTTCTTTATAACAATTAAGACTTTATTGTTTCTTCTTCACTCTGTGCCTTCCTCCTTCTCCTTCATCACCTTCTCTCACAGCTTCTCAACATTCTATCACACACTCCAGATCTCAACCACCTCCAGAACCTACCATCTTTAGTTCCCACAAGGGGTGGACAGATCATACCATTATGAACTAGGCCTAACAGTGTATAATACATATTGATGCCAATGACATTAATAATTAATAACTATATTTATCTAATAACTATATTTGTCTAACGATATTACCTCAACAGAACTACATACATATAATTTAGTAATTAAAATTCCAGACTAGAATATAACAACTATATTTGTCAATGAATAAATTCTGTTGGACATAGTGTTCATGCCGTTATCGACAACTGCTAAAGCCTTTTCTAAGTATTCCTTATCTAATTGCCTTAATTGCGCGGCAGCTTCTATCTGAGAAAGTTTCCATATCTCATTATACATAGCATAGATTAATCTTTTAGAGCGCTGTTTCCTAGGACCTAACGGGAAGTCCTGTAAGTCTATATTTTCAGAAAGTGTGTTCAGGTGTTCGTTAACTGTGGCTAACGTGTTAGAATGTACCCATTGTTGACACAGTTTACCCACACTGTATGTAGTGACTATCCCCGTGTGTTGACCTGAGATGAAGCGAGGATCTGGCCGGCTAATCTTAAAACCCCCTGAGGAATTTAAAAAACGAGCCTGACATCCATTGGTGTCTATTGGCCAAACTAACCACCCGCCCGGACTGGAAAGAGAAGAATTATAGGTACCAGCCTGAATTTTTGTATCTAGCTCTTCTTCGGTGTTATTCAAAAAGAATTGCCAACCATTGAATTTAGCCAGTGTGGGGATACTGGGCGTGTTCATTTCTTTTATTTTTGCTAACCCGAGGCAGGACGTCTGTTGGACAGTGTCATTCAAAAAAATAATTTGTTCAGGAATTAGGCATGCCCTAAACAAGGCCTCCTTACCTTGTATTTGCCAATCCTGTGTCCCCCCTACACTCTTTAAATCAATAATGTTCTTCCAGTGATCGTAACCTTCGATGGTAATACGGGAAACAAAAGCATCTGAATATATCAGTTTTGAATCTGTTAACAAACTTTTCCTAAATTTTGAGCGAGGCAATTTAAAAAAATATGACTCGGAGTTTCTTGTATCATGCCCAGGAAAGTAAGTGAATTTTTCTAAATAATTTTTAGGGCTCCCCACTGGTGGCGGTGAACAATGTTCCCACTGTGAGTAATTAAGTACAGGTCTATGTCTAGTTGCACGGTGCAGGTAGTAATGTCCCCAATGGTTGCAGCAGAACATTTCCCCATAATTCATTGTAATTACATATACATCATCACTTTCAAATATTGAATAGTCCTTCATTTCAGTTAACATAGTGTCAACTGTCTGGACATCCCAATCATCAGAAACAACACCGGGTGTGATAACATCTGTCATGGATATTTTGAATACATATGGAATTTGAATAACCTCAGCAGGACCGTATATTTCAAAAGGAACTTTGTCCCACACAATCCCATCAAAAAAGGGGACAGCTGAAATTTTCACCGGGGACAAGTCTCTGCGGACCTTGTGTGAGGAATGATGTGGAGTTAAAACTTAATTTATTGGTGCTACAATTGCGCGTTCAGGGATGTAATGACCATTTACAAGCAAGGTAAAAACAGTCACGAAGCCATTTAAAAATAATAAGGTAATGAATGTTAGGCAGAACCAAAAAAAGTTCCATGGATATCTCAAGTAGTTCTTTTTAAGCCATTGATATAGCTTGCGTGCCTTTGAATCATTTCCAATCGTATGAGTGGATGAGTCTGAAGAAAAATCATCAATGTTGACAAAGTAGCCAGAGCCAGTCTCTGCACAAACAGGAGCAAGTTCAGTACTTGTAGATGCTGTTCCTTCTTGTGGGGGCTGATAGTAAGTTGTGCCATCAGTCTGTGTTGTATTGGTGTATAAAACGGCCAATTCTTGACCAGATGCTGTCTTGGAAGTGTTGCCTGGAACCAGCAGGAGCTCATTCTCTGCCCTCCCCATTGTCGAGGAGGAACTTATAGCTTTGTTGGACATTGTAACATAGTCCATAGTAGTATTGGTCACTCTATTCTGAAGAGGATTGTCCTGTTGGGTAGTGAGAGGGAATCGGGAACCACCCAAGGGACCTCTGGGTCTACTGTGCAGGATCGGCCACATGGTGTAGTTTGATATTTGTTGTAATATAGTTTCTTGTAATGTAGATAAGGTAGATATAATTTAGGGGTAATCTATAAAGTAGTGGAAATATAATAATTTGTTAGAAATTCCATGTTATTAGAAATGGTATGTTCTGCTCCCCTTTGTTGGAGATGGAACATTCAGACAGTTGAAGGCTGGAGGGTGAATAGAATGTGGGGTTAGAATACTGGAGAAGCTGTGAGGCAAAGGTGAACAAAAGAAGCTGTGAGGGGAAGGTGAACAAAAAGGCTGTGTGGAGGGCATGAAGAATTGAAGCAGTGGAGATGATAATAAAGTCTGAAGCCTGAAGAAAAGAACGCTGCAGACACTGTTTGTTGAGACGCTCAACAGATCATCATTAATTTCACTCACTCGCGTGCAACAGCGTGCATTTAAATTTCCTGACGGAACGGCTTGTCAACGCTGGCAGACACTGTTTGTTGAGACGCCGCGTCAACAAGTCAGCATTGATTATTCCAATTGTGTGCAGCGCAGTAAGGCGCATTTCGATTTCCTGAGGGCCACAGCTTCAGCAGAATCAGGAACATTTACCTCAGGCAATTTAAACGAACCTAGCATTCAGCTTGCCTGTCAATGATCGCGCTGACAGGCACAGCTTGGAACATTCTATGAGAACTTCCCTCGGCAAAGGAAACACTTAAGCGCAGACAGGCACAGCTTCTCTTCAAACTTTAAATAATCTTATTTAAGCATAATGGATGGCCTGTCAACGCTTACGCTGACAGGCACAGCTTTCTTTCAAGCACTAATTAAACATTTTTCAGCATAACGGGTTGTCTGTCAACGATTACGCTGACAGGCACAGCTTGAGCTAAACACCGAAACTCATACGTTTATAAACGGCAACGCGTACTGAAGAGTTAAGTTCCAGTTTAAATAAAAACACTTATTACCTGTCTGAACATCACACTTGTCTGTATGCCTAGAAATGCATGGTGGGAAACTTTTTCTGCTACGGTGTTTCCTCTAATTCAATGTACTGCATGGTGGGATATTACTGATACTAATAGCTTTCCTCTAATCCCTCATAAAACACTAGTATGGTTGCAAAAGTGTGTTTTTCATGATGTAATAGTATTCGAAGCAGTGTAGATTGTAATCTAATGTTTTAATTGAATGTAATTTTGGAATTGAGGTTACTTCAGAGAATTTGACTGTGATTAATATAGTTGCAATGGCGGCTGCGGGTATGTCCCAACCAATCCCTTTCTTAAATTAAATGGGTGAACCAAATGTTCAGTGGAAGGATTGGATAAAGATTTTTGAATCATACCTAATTGCTATAGGGGGGGATAAGTTCAATCCTATCAGAAAGCAACATATTTTACTACACAATCTGGGGACACATGGCAGGAACATCTATGAATCTCTACCAGAACCACATATTCCTGAGGGTCAAGCTCAGGATGAATATATTAATACATATTTAAAGTTGGAAAAACAATTTGGAGACAGAATTAATGTAGTACTAGAACCACATACATTCTTTTCCCGCAGTCAAAGAAAGCAGGAAAGTGTAACTAATTATATTGCTACGCTAAGAGGGTTAAGTTCCTTATGTGATTTTGGGGACCTTAATGATTCTCTCATACGGGATCAATTAGTTTGATGCACTAATAATATCAAGATACAAGAGAAGCTATTACAAAGGCAGCCTGATTTACCAGAAGCTATAGAAATAGCGAAATCCATTGAGCACACCGCAATATGCCTACAAGAGATCAGATCTCCACCTTCAGATGACCATGTAAATGAAATCACAGACAACGCAACGGAGGATAAGATTCTCAAGGTCAAAAGTGGTGAAAAGCAGCTTCAAAAGTACGGTAATCCAAGAGCTAATTTAATATGCTTCCGCTGTGGGAGCAGCAACCACCTGGCCAATTCCTCATCTTGCCAAACCAAGTCAGCAATTTGCAGAAAGTGCAATGAGAGAGGCCATTTTGCTAGGGTGTGCAAAGACACAACCAGATTGGACAGGTCTTATGACAACAAAGAAATCAGATGATAGTTCTCAAATGATTAAAAAAATAGTGCTTCAGGTTAAAACAGAGGGTCTTAACCTTTCACAATACCCTGAATGTGTAATATCAATTAATTATAAATTGACAAAAGTGTATGCTGATTTGTGCTCACCGTTCACGATCATAAATGCTTCAGACTTCAATAAGATAGAGAATGGTAACGGTATTGAATTATTAAAACCAGACATTAATCCTAAAGGATACAATAAGGATCCCATTCATCTGAAAGGCATGTTTAAAGGTATCATGTCATTCAAAGGTCGTTCCGCGGTAAGAAAGGTTTACGTAGTGGAGGAAGGTTCCAGTTTGTTGGGTTGGCAGCATCAAAAGGAGCTGGGAATAAAATTGGATCCAAACAATCCAGAGCAGGTATTAAGTATTGACACATCTAATTCAAATGAACATATTGTCCAAGAATTTCCGGAGATTTTTTGTGAGAAACTAGGTCTACTAAAAAATGTTCAACATAAAATCAAACTTAAACCCAAATCCAAACCTATAGTACACAAAACCAGGCCCATACCGCACTTACTTAAAAATGCAGTTAAGGAAGAACTGGAGAGATTGGAAACCCTGGGGATTATACAGCCTATTAAATGTTCGGAGTGGTTGGCTCCCATAGTTATCGCTAAAAAAAATTGCAACAACATTAGGATTTGTGTGGATTTAAGGGACTTAAATAAGAATATTTGGGTTGAAAGACCGCCCCTTCCCAGGATCCACAAAATATTAAGCACCATGGGTGAAGCAGCATGCTTTTCAGTGCTTGATCTTTCAAGTGCCTATCACCAGGTAGAATTGCATCCAGAATCCAAATGGCTTACGGCATTTACCACCCCTTTGGGCCCCTTTATGTTTAATAGAATGCCTTTTGGGCATGCATCAGCGGCTGTTGTATTTCAGAAAATCATGCAGCGTATTTTAGGAAATGCCCCTAAAACCCTTTGTTTTCAGGATGACATTCTAATGTATGGAGCCATGGAGGAGGAACACAACAATAATCTAAGAAATGTCCTTAACAAATTGAAAACAGCAGGGCTCACTTTAAAGAAGGAAAAATGCCAAATTGGAGTAAATTCAGTGGAGTATCTAGGGTACATCATTTCTAAAGACGGATTCAAACCCAAAAATTCCCTAGTGGATGCTGTGAAGAAAGCTGAGGCCCCCAAAAATAAAGATGAACTGAGGTAATTTCTTGGTCTTGCTGAGTTCATGGCAAAGTATGTGGAGAATTTTTCTGCAATCTCATTTGATCTCAGGGAGTTACTAAAAAATCACGTACCCTACAAATGGACAGAAAACCATGATCGTGCATTTAAGGAAATTAAACTAGCCATAGTGAAGGCACCTTATCTTTGTAATTTTGACCATAAAAGAAAAACTATTCTCCCCACTGATGCCAGTAAATTAGGTTTAGGTGCGACTTTATCCCAAATCATAGATGGCAAAGAAAGAATAGTAGCTTTTGCGTCCAAAGCCTTAAGCAAAGCAGAAGCTAATTATTCAGTCATTGAATGAGAGGCTTTGGCGTGTTACTGGGCCATTAAACACTTTAAATTTTTCTTGTGGGGTACACAGTTTACATTTCACACTGATCATAAACCTCTGGTATATGTGTTCTCCACTAAAGGGTCCTACAATAGCACTCCAAGAATTGCTAGGTGGATCTTAGGTCTAGAAATTTTTTGTTTCAAAATTGATTACCTACCTGGCAATAGAAATACTGCAGCTGATTTTCTATCTAGGGTCCCATTAGATATCATGGAAGACTTTGAAATTGCTGAACATCCCATATTGTTAATTAACATACCTTCGATCAGTAATGAAGATTGGAGGTCAGCATGTCAACAAGATGAAACCTTATCCCTTCTGAGAACAAAAGCCAAGGAAGGGTGGCCCTAAGCTAAGAAGGATGTTGAGGAAATCATCAATACCTATTGGGAAGTAAGATTCGAAATTAATGAGAATGAAGATTTTGTGCTCAGAAATGTAAAATTATAACTCCTCAGAGTTTAAGACACAAAGGGGGTCTTTCTGACTTTGGCGGGCGGCAGACGCCGCCCGCCAAAGTAACCCCGTCGAAAGACCGCGGGGGTCATTTCGACTTTCCCACTGGGCCGGCGGGCGACCGCCAAAAGGGCGCCCGCCGGCCCAGCGGAAAAGACCCTGCAACAATGAAGCCGGCTCCGAATGGAGCCGGCGGAGTTGCAGGGGTGCGACGGGTGCAGTTGCAACCGTCGTGATTTTCACTGTCTGCAAAGCATACAGTGAAAATCTTTATGGGGCCCTGTTAGGGGGCCCCTGCACTGCCCATGCCAGTGGCATGGGCAGTGCAGGGGCCCTCAGGGGCCCCACGACACCCGTTCCCGCCATCCTGTTTCTGGTGGTGTAAACCGCCAGAAACAGGCTGGCGGGAAGGGGGTCGGAATCCCCATGGCGGCGCTGCAAGCAGCACTGCCATGAAGGATTCTCCAGGCCAGGGGAAATCCGGCGGGAAACCGCCGGATCCCCTTTTCTGACCGCGGCTTTACAGCTGCAGTCAGAATGGCCCTGGAAGCACCGCCAGCCTGTTGGCGGTGCTTCCGTGTCCCTCCACCCTGGCGGTCCATGACCGCCAGGGTTGGAATGAGGGCCAAAATCATTACACTTGCCCATGAAGGTCACTTAGGTAGGAGCCTCACCAAATCCAGAGTCAGAGAAAGATTTTGGTTCCCTAACATGGATTCCATGATTGAAAATGAAGTCAAAGGATGCTCCATCTGTGCGCTAAGCGACAAAACTAAAATACTTCATAGAGCCCCCATCTCACCGGTTAAGATTCCTGATAAACCTTGGATAAAGTTAGCATTAGACATTATCGGTCCTCTCAATTATACTGGACTATCCAAATGGTTTGTATTAGTACTTGTTGATTATCAATCCCATTGGATCACTACTAAATTAGTTAATCAAATAACTACTGATTCAGTTATTAACTTTCTGAAGGACATCTTTGCTGTGGAAGGTATCCCAGAAACTCTTATCACTGACAATGGAGTCCAATTAACTTCTTCTATGATGAAACACTTCCTTTACTCCATTGGCGTAAAACATCTTACCACTGCTCTATATTGTCCTGGAGCTAATGGATTGGCAGAAAGAGACAATCGAATGCTCAAAGATTGTATTCAATTAGCTAGTATCAACCATTTGAATGTTGGAAATGCGATCAGGGATATGCTATGTGCCTACCACACCAGTCCAAATTTGGTCACAAAAATATCCCCTTTTTTAGCATTAAAGGGCAGGAAACCGTGCACAACATTCTTTCCCTCATGGCTAGGTGGGGGAGAAAGAAGTGAACACTCGATTCTACATACTAGACTCATTGTATCCATACACCAAGAAAAGTATAAAAATAGATATGATGTTAAACATGGTGTGAAACAGCAACATTGGAAAGTAGGTGATCAAGTATATGTAAGGAAACCTATGGGAAGTACGAGGTCAGGCATGCAAGAAACCAAATTCATGGGTCCCTTCTGTATTATTAAGGTGAAAAACAATGTAGTTGTTTTGGAAAATGGCCAGTGTTGGATCATGGATAAAATAGTGAAGCAACAATCATCTAATGGAAAGATTGAGGAGAACCTTTTTGGGAGATCCAGATGGAGAGCGGTATCACAAAATGCAACACTAAGTAATCTCGAAAGGAAATCAAGTAACCATCAAAGCAGGCCTCCAACATGGCACAAGGACTATAAGATTACTAATTGATAATAGTCACACCTCGAGGAAGTAAAGCTTACCTCTTAGAAACTCTTTGGAAATTGTATTTGTAATAACCTTGTTTATAATGTCTGTCTATCTACAAAAGTTTGCATAACTAAACATTATGGTAAGGGGAAGATGTGTTGTAATATGGTTTATTGTAATGTAGATAAGGTAGTTATAATTTAGGGGTAATCTATAAAGTATTGGAAATATAATAGTTTGTTAGAAGTTCCATGTTATTAGAAATGGTATGTTCTGCTCCCCTTTGTTGGAGATGGAACATTCAGACAGTTGAAGGCTAGAGGGTAAATAGAATGTGGGGTTAGAATACTGGAGAAGCTGTGAGGCGAAGGTGAACAAAAGAAGCTGTGAGGGGAAGGTGAACAAAAAGGCTGTGTGGAGGGCATGAAGAATTGAAGCAGTGGAGAGGATAATAAAGTCTGAAGCCTGAAGAAAAGAACGTTGTATTCGACTTTATATCAATATTGTCAATTGAAACAAATCTGTTTCCTCAGGAACCAAGCAACGGTGGTAAGATTACAGTACTGGTACCTTGAATTCCCCAGACTGAGACTGGTGCTCTGTAGGATGGGCCGAATTCCTTATTTACCGCAATCTTTTCACGAACCACATCCCCATCTTTAGGAATCCAGCCACTGGAAGTTGTTGGAATATCCCTCATTCCTAAGGTGGCAGCACTGGTGGATGATTTTTCATCTTAAAATTGTTGAAGCTCCTGTAAAACAGTGAAATGTTCATTTATGTCAAAAGGTATTTCTGCTGCCACCATACCAGAACCATCAAGATCTGGGACATTCATAGGTATCCCAAAGAGAACCTCATAGGAAGTTTTTGTCCCCCCAAGGACCGTCTTGGCAGATTATTCATTGCTCTGTAGACCCCATATAGGTGATGAAGCCAGCTGCGGCCAGAACCTAATACTCTAGCTGTTAAGGACTGCTTTAGGTCACAGTTGCGCCTCTCCATGACCGAATTTCCCTTGGGATGGTATGGTGAGGAGTAATGGAGTTCAACACCCATCATCCCCATGGTGTCTCTGAATGCCTTAGAGGCAAATGCAGGGCCCTGGTGGAATGTTGCAACCGCATATGTACCGATAAAGATCAGCAAATCTTTGATAACAGTTTGAGCGTCAGCTGACCGCTGTGGCCATTCCCACAGGAATCTAGAACAAGAATCTACAGTGACTAGAATGTATTTGTATGCACCATCCGGTTGGAGTGGACCATAGTGGTCCAAGGAACACACATTGTAATGGCCTACTGGACACTACAAGGGACGTCTGTGGTGGGCGTTTGATATTAGAGCCCTTCCTGTCTGTATAGACCCGACCACCAGAATCTTTTCTGTAAGAGTGTTACCATGGCCGATATACCAGCATGAGCAGAAGCTACACCCTCATGCGCTGCTTTCACCAGATCTAATCTCTGTTATTTGTTGGGGATTGCTCAATCTCCAACTCCAGGAAGTGTTGCATAAGAAACATTCTGGGCACTGATGTGGTACAAATATTTTGTAGGGTATCCTTTCGAGAGAGATTCGCCTTCAGCCGAAGCTTTCGCAGCAGTCATTATTTCATTATCAAATCTCGTATGGGAACGAGTCACTGCAGCCACAGAACCCGTAGTTACTGCGGATTTGGCTGCTTTGTCAGCCAAAGTATTACTGATACCGTATACTCTTACACTTTGGTGGCCCAATGTATGTACTACATGGACAAACTGTAGCTTATACTTAAGATCAGCCACCCTCCCCCACAATGTCTTGTGTTTTGTGGTGTTCCCTTTAGAATCTCTGTACCCGTTCAGTTTCCAATGATTAAGATAATCATTGTAAGACTGAACGCAGTAATGTGGATCTAGCGCTAAAATAAGGGCTTTAAGTACAGCCAACTGAGCTGTGCAGTCCCCTAGGGTCTGCGTGTAGGTATTGTGAGGGTGGAAAATTCCATCCTTCATCACTTCACTCACGGCTGCGCAAGCGGCTGAGTGTTGATGTTTGGTACCTATAGCTGGTTGGGCTGAACCATCAGTATAAATGACAGTATCATAGTTGTCTAAAGGTAAAAGATGTAGCAGAGTGGGGCACTCTTTTTCATATTGGACAAATTCTTGTGTCTGAAGTTTCTGATCAAAAATATAATCTATATAGCTGTCAGAGAAGTTGCCCACTGAATCCAGCGTGGGTGTAGTGCTTTAGCGTTAGGAACGCTCGCTTTGGTGACAGCCTCTGGTGCCAGCAACGGGGTAACGACAATGATGCGTTTCACCTGGGCAAGTGGTCTCTCTTTTATGACAGCCATCTGAACTGCAGTTCGAATTTTTTCTATTGGCGCATAGCGTTGTTCTGTATTCAAGTATAAATGAGATTTATATGCTATGGCACCTTGTCATCCTCATTGAAGGTGACATACGTGAACCCAAGGGCACCAGCAATTATTCTGATGACCAAATTTTTCTTGTTGTCACAGGTGTGTAAGTGTTTGGCTTCTAGCATGTCCTGTTGCAAATCCCTAAGGATGTGTGTATGTTCTACAGTCCAGTATCTGTTAGAAAAGTCTGGACGTATTAAGTCATATAGGCAGTCATTCTGACCGCGGCGGGCGCCATGCGGTTACCGCCAAAAGACCGCGGCGGCCATTCCAACTTTCACGCTGGGCCGGCGGGCGACTGCCAAAAGGCCGCCCGCCGGCCCAGCGGGAAAGCCCCTGCAACGAGGAAGCCGGCTCCGAAGGGAGCCGTCGGAGTTGCATGGGTGCAACGGGTGCAGTGGCACCCGTCGCGATTTTCACTGTCTGCAAAGCAGACAGTGAAAATCTGTATGGGGCCCTGTTAGGGGGCCCCTGCACTGCCCATGCCTATGGCATGGGCAGTGCAGGGGCCCCCAGGGGCCCCACGACACCCATTCCCGCCATCCTGGTTCTGGCAGTGAAAACCACCAGAAACAGGCTGGCGGGAAGGGGGTCGGAATCCCCATGGCGGCGCTGCAAGCAGCGCCGCCATGGAGGTTTCCCTGGGCCAGGGGAAAACCGGCGGGAAACCGCTGGTTCCCCTTTTCTGACCGCGGCTTTACCGCCGCGGTCAGAATAGCCCAGGAAGCACCGCCAGCCTGTTGGCGGTGCTTCCGCTGCTCTCCGCGCCGCCAGGGTCGGAATGAGACCCATAGTTTCTTAATGCGTTGTGCATAGTCAGGAATGTATGTTCTGCCAAAATTAAAGAAACCGAGCAAAGACTGTAGTTTCCTTAAAGTATTTGGTGGGTGCAGTTGTGCACATTTTTCTAGGAAGTGTGGGGCCAGGCTCTTTTCTTCATTTGATAGCTCATATCCCAGGAACAGTACACTGAGAAAGGCGATCTTACTTTTCTTAAAGTTGAATTTATAACCTATTTCTGCAAACCCCCAAATTATGGGATCAACTCTCACAAGATGAATGTTTAGGTCGTCGTCTGTGAGGTAAATGTCATCCATATAGGATAACACCTCAGGATCAATATCATGTAATATTGATGTTACTCAGGCTCAGAACAGCCCTGGGCTGTTCTTATAGCCCTGGGGTAAACGGCAAAAGCGTTTTTGTGAGCCAAATGAGAATGCACTCTGCTCCCTACTTTCTTCCGCTAAATTCTGGCAGAAAAACCCGTTGGATATATCCAACGTTGTTTTGTATTTTTTGCGCACTATGTTATTCATTAGTGTCATGCTATGTGAATTTTTTATAGCATATGTACGGGTATGGCTGTTTAACTGTCTGTAATCTAAGACTATTCCATAGGAATGGTCTGGCTTTGCAACCGGGATTAACAGGTTATTCATTGCAGAGGCACAGGGCTCAACTCCCCCTTGATATTCCAGCTGAGTGAGAATCTCCCTCACTGGAGCTTTCGTCTCGTGGTTAACCGGATATTGTGGCTGAGTCTGGGGTGTAGACCTGATAGGTATTATATGACACAGAGATTCCCTGTCCCAACCTACATGATTGCGATATAATGCAGGTTCCTGTGCTAGATCCCAACTGACGTGTTCGGGCGGCCAATCTCTTTCGGCCAATCGGATGTCACAATTAAGTTCGTCCCAAAAGATCACACCAATCGTGCGTTCCACATCTCCCTCAATTTGGATCTTTAGTTCATAAAGTCTATCTGGTGGGAGTACACGCCCGTCCGCAGTTTCAGTTGCAAACAAATTGCTAGTTGCTGTCACATCAAGATGTTCTCTCAGACGCTGGCGACATATTGTGACCTCTGCTGCACTGTCCAGAAGTGTCACTGCCCATGTCTTGTTCTTCAGCAAAGTTCTCAAGTGTATTGGCATTTTTAAGCAATATTGCTGCCACCTTTTTCTTTTTAAGCTGTGGCTTTTGTTGCAAAGTCTTTTCTTCTTTTTTTACTGTAGACTGTGGTGAGTCTTTCTTTTTCACGTAGTCCGGACATCAGTCAGGACGGCCCCCTCTTCCGCCACGCCTATACGGAGCATACTGATAGGAACGAGAGGGACGTGAATCAGTATATCTATCAGGAGTTCTAATATTGTGGAGAATCTGCTCTCTTATTCTGTCTTTACTTAAATTGTTTTGGCTTCTCCCAGCGCTTTTTCAAACTCTCTTGTGTCTGTTCAGTACCTTCCTTTGGGGTGGTACTGTATAGTTCCAATTTCTTAGGCTTGGCTCCCAAACCATCCTGTCCTATACTAGTATAGGTATTGGAAATAATTTTTGGTAGCTGTCTCTCTTGTTCCAAATGTGACGCTGGCGTATAGCCGGTGCTACCGCTTCCCCTATAATGTTACTGAATATAAGCGAGGATACCGCATCAAAATGATGCATCAATTTCATCCACAAATCTAGGGCAGGGGCTGCTCCATGCTCACTCTGAATTTGTTTTAACACTTCCGGCAAATTGGCAAGTGTCGGGGTACCATGTGTGGTAGTATATATTGCAGCGAAGACTGTACCCCATGTGGCACAATCATCTAACCGAGGGCACCATCCCAAAGGGTAAGCACATTGTTAGAATTCTATGTTTCTACTGTTGTCCCGTATGGAGAAACACAGCTTCCAGCTGATTTGTTTTCTTGGCTATCCAATAAGGTATTTTCTCCCGATCTGTGGGTACTTTATCCATTATAGTATGTACTGTTTGTGGATTAATCCCAGTAGTCAATTGATATCCAGCAGGTGCGCTGGTGTTGTGTTCAAAGTCCGCATTACGAACTGAACAAGCCTTCTATATAATGTTACAATTTCATTATATAAGTTCCGCAGATCTGCTACTGGCATATTCTGTATATCTGGGTGAGGTGTGTTTGTGGCAAACACAGGCCATGTTGGTCCATCATTACTTAAAGGACCTAATCTCACTTGTCGTGTAACATGTGGTAGGGCGCCTTCAAACCAGTTCTGATGCTCTTGATAGGTAAGCGGTATTTTGTGATACTGGTATGCTTGGTACTGTTAAGGTACATTAGCAATTCCATATGGGTGAAAGGTGGCTGACCTGGCGTCTTCCTCAGGAAAGTAAACCCAGGCATAGAGCGTTTCTGTTTGGTAAGCTTTATTAGCTTCTACTATGAAAGTGACTTCTCCGCCCTCTTCTCTTAAGCCATGCACTACTAGATGTAATGTTAATGCTTGTCTACCATTTTCAGGAATGTCTATGGCGTTAGCCATATTGAAAAACGGGTGAAGAGATGGAACACCAAGTGGGGAATAAAGTCCTTTTTAAGAGTTCGAGCTCGAACAACCTACAGCCTAATCAGGTGTTCCCTGTTCAGCTGAGGAGGATTTCCCAAAGACCACAGACGTCTCTGTATAATGGTACTTAGGGTACCTGTCGTTTTGTGAGACAGTGATAATCGGGGTACCCATAAATTAGTGCCTAAACACCATCCATAGTGGTGCCATGTCATAGTTTGGACTCTTGCTCTGGGCAAGACTGCTGGTTCAAGGATAACAGTATTTATATTTGTAGGGGACTATGCCTATCCTGCAACAAGTTGCAACTGTAGTCTGAACCATTCTGGCACACTAGCAGTACCTCACCAACAACCCAAACAGTTAAAGGTGATTTGTGGCAACCTTTACGTATGGACTCAGAAGTATGACATCTCAGGGAGTGTTGTGGTTCAATGGAGATTACCCCTTTCTCACAGATATATTATGTCACAACCAAACAAAGGCAATAACGAAGATGCAGTAATGTTTCAATAGATTGTATTTAATACAATGCGTTAAATCGTATTGGCTGCAATGATTAGGATAATGAACAGTACAAGAGATAGAATTGTAAAGACGAGGGTCATGATTATGAAGACCGCCACCATCTTGTATTAGCATAGAAAGACATGAAGTGTATCATATGTCCGTGCACCTTATCCTAATAGGCCTAACCTTCTACCTAGAGGAGAGCTGGGTATGTTAAACCTAATTTGCCAATGCCATGTCCCTGGAAGGAGCCCCCAACCCTGGTTACCTTGAATGAGGTCTCGAGCTCAGACTTCGGAAGAACACAAAGTCCAGGTCAGCATAAAGGTGACGTGCAGCATCGATAGCAGCAATGGTATCCGGTTGGAATCTCTCTGATTATCTGTCTAAAGTGTGATGTATTTATACAGATCTGCTTGGACCCCTGACATAGGTTGTTCCAAAACAATAGATAACGCTGCATGAATGGGACGGTAATTTCTAATGTGAGCACCTACAGTTTGTTTGTCTTTGTTACATGAGGTGACCCCTTAGAGCGGTGACACTGATAACATAACTCTAAACAAAAAGGCCTAACTATAAACACGTCAGCCATTTTACAAGATTTAATTAAATAAATGGTCTAAGACAGAGCAAGCTAAGTAGGTTAAAAGTCAGTAGGTGACGGGGGCACAAGTCTGCAAGCCAAAGGCTAAGCTAACTCCTGTTATCCCATTAAAACAACCTAGGATTGGCTAGCAGTGAATGCCTCTGCTGATGGCAAGCCTTTATTAAAAGCTTACCCTACCAAATATTCCTACCACTTAAATGCCCAAAATATTGCCTTTGTTACAATACCAGGGGTATGATCCCCAACGTAGACCTTAGAGCAGAAATGATTACAACAGATGACGGGGTGTTGCTTCCATCCATGCCGGTGTGGCGGCTACCATCTCTTTACTACAAAAATATGATTGGAGGCGTGGTCAAAACAAGGAGACCAAACAGTATGTCCTTAGCTGTGACATTTGCCATCAAATTAAAGGTTCCACCATCAAACGCTCACCACAGACACCCATTTTAATATCAAACAAGCCTTTGCAGTGTGTATGTGGACCATTGCGATCCTTTAAATTCAGATGGTGTATACAAATTTATTCTACTTGCTGTAGATTCTTTCTTCAGATTGCTATGGGTGCGGCAACAGCGACCGGCTTATGCTCAAACTTTTATTAAAGATTTGCAAGCCTTTATCAGGACATATGCAGTTGCAGCACTGCATTCGGATGAGGTCCTTGCTTTTTGCCCCTAAGTCATACAGTGACACCATGGCAATGATAGGTGTTGGGGTGCATTATTCTTCTCTGTACCATCACAAGGGAAATTCGATCGTAGAGTGAAAAAACTGGGACTTAAAGCAATCCTTAAAACCTAGAGTAATAGGTTCAGGTTGTAGTTGACTCATCGCTTGTATGGGGTCCAGAGAGCATTAAATATTCTGCCTAGAAGGTCTTTGGGATGCTGAACCCCTTATGAAGTCCCTCTGATCTTAATGGTCCTGGAGGGGTGGCACCGTAAACACCTTTTGATATAAATGAACGTGTCACTGTCTTGCAGGAATTACAGCATTTCCGTGATGAGCATTCTTTAACACATCCTGCCCCCTTTGGATTGTGGGATTTAACAAATCCACATGCTGGATTCCAAAAGTTGGGGATCTACTTCGAGAAAAGATACCTGTGAAAAAGAAGTTGGACCCATCCTACCAGGCACCAGTACCAGTTCTTGGCATACATGGTTCCAGAACTGTCATTTTACCACCACTACAAGGTTCCAAAGACAACCATTTTGTCTCCATTGACCATATCAAATTGCATCATGTGGTCGATCCTGCACAGTAGACCACAAGAATTTCTGGGTAGTTCCCTTGCCCTTATCACTCTCATACAGAATATACCTCTTCAAGCTTTAATCAATGCTAAAATTAATTTCCCGAGGTTGGGGAGGGCAGAGAATTAACTTTTGATGATTCCTGTCACGGCTGCATCAACAAGAAATGTCCAAAGTATTAATCAGCAATTTTCAAATGCAACTCAAATGGATGGAATTGTTAATGATGAACCACCTTTAGATACAACTACCATTTCCTTTTCACCAGCAACAGTTCCAGTTTTTGTACAAACTGCTTCTGGTTACTCTGCTGATATTGATGATTTTTCTTCAGATTCTTCAGTACCAGCTATTACAGCAGTGCATATTATACATAAGCTGTTTAATCGGCTTAAGCAAAATTATTTGATTCACCCATGGTATTATCCATGGATAATACTGAAACTGCTTGCCTGTCTTTTATTTTTTTATTGTCTTCTTTTTGATGACACATGGTCACTATCTTCCTGAATGCTCTTCTGTTGAACTGGTAGTTGAGGTTTTAAAGCCTTACTTTTCTTCATGCAAAGTGCAAAGAAACTTGTCGCTAGTGAACTTTTCTGTTGTTGTTGATGAGATTGTTTGGCATAAAGTACCTGTTGATTTATATGGTTCTAATGAAATTATTCAAATTACATATGTTTTTAAAATCTCTATGAATGAAATTATTACACCTGGGTTTGTTCTGATTATTGGGATGAAAAAACTGTTGATTCTATGCTTGCTGAGCTAGAATATTATACTGTACTTGAAAGTAAAGATGTATAAATGAATACCACAAATTATGGGGACATTTTCTGCTACCATCATTATGGACACACATTATGTGCATTGAGCTAGTACTCCAAGAGTATTTTGTAATTACATACAATGGAAAAATTGCACAACTATGCCAGAGGGACATTCCAAAACATATGTAGAGAAATGTACTTTTTTTTCTGGGCCTGAAGTCAAAAACGTAGACTCTAACTATTTCCAAATGCAAACTCCGAAAACAAGGAAAATACTGCTAAGATTCCTTTTTTTTCCGGTAAGCCATACAAGGTTATGAATATTGGTCAAAGTCGATTGACTTAAAAAGTGTTCGGGGAAAATAGATTGGCAGATCCAAGGCACAGAGATAATATTTAGAGCTTGTTTAATTCCATTGCAAATTAGTTTACTTTCTAAATGACACTGTCCAGCAAGCAACTTGCCTTAGGTTAGCAAAAGTAAAAGAAATTAATGTGGCTTGTACTCCATCTATAGCTAAATTTGAAAATTGGCAACATATTGTGAGCGTTAGAGAAGAGCAGCTCAATAGGTGTGTTCAGAACGGTACCTTTAATTCATCACATTCAGGTCCCATGGGGTAGTTATTGTGGCCAGTGTACCCAAATGGTTGTCATGCACATTTTACTAACTCTACATAGGGTTTTTTGATTGAGCAGAATGGACCTTGTTGCATCATCACACAGCACTCAGGTATCAAGAATACATCCAGCATGGGTAAATTATGTCAACAACAGTTACAGTCCTCCACACTAACAGCTGTAAAAGATCAGTTTTCTCTCCATTCTGGAGACATTGGCTTGCATGATTTCTTGTTAGGTCCCTGAAAGCCACGCTCTAAAAGATTCTTATATTCAATATATAATGAAATATGTAAGCTTTTGCTAATAAAAGCTGCTTCACGTTTAAGGCAAATAGATAAGGAACATTTAGAGAACGTTTTAGCCGTTGTCAATAATGGTATGAACATATTGTCCACTCCCATTTACAAATTAAACAACGTTGTGTCCTCTCTGCTGTTTACATTATTCAAAACAATTTAATATTGACACTATGGACAGAGCCAGCTTTGGTCTATTTTGTAGTTGAGAAGGACTTTACAAGTTCTGAAAAGTGGCCACATGCCCTGGAACCATGTTAACTCTGATGAATTATTTGCTGCATTTAACCTCACACGCAAAACAACAGATAATGGCTAAGAAGGAAACTAGTTACATCATGCTTAATATAGAGAATTTAGAAAAGTTGCCTTTTACTGTAGACAAGACACCATCATTATTGTGGTTAATACACAGAGTGATCTACCTGCCCATATCGACATTTCAATTCACTTTGTGTTTGTAATATTTTCCTGTTGGCAGGTTTTAAGAGTTAGGAGATAGCTACATTTATGAGGTGAGGGAATTGCCCTTTGATTTCAAATGCTTGAATGGTGACAAGGAGGTTTTTCTCAGTGGAAGGATTCTGAAACATCTGTAAGCCATTGTATGATTTGTAAGCAGGTCACACTGCGCGGCCAATGCAACATGTCTTCTGCAAACTTAGCTTGCTACTTAAAGGGTATTCCTGTGTTTCAGGTACTTAGAAAGGGAGTTACTTGATGCTGAGTGATCAAGGCTGCTGTGAGATAAAAGCAGGTGCTGCTTATGTGATTTCTGTTTCTCAAATAGTGACCTGTTGTGAAAATGCACTTTTCTCTCTGCCCATAAAATAAAAGTTGTGAATTCGTGGCCTCCCATTCTCACTTATAATGTCAATATAATGTCAATTTCAAAAAGCTGAGCAGACTAAAAGCACTTTTGTTTCAAACGCATGTGGCACTCACATCTGTTCATGAAACATATGACCTGCATGTGACAATGCCATCAGTGGAGATTCAGTCCCTTTTAAAAGCAAACTTCTCAAAAACACTTCTGTGACTTGGTCAGACACATTTTTAATGCATCGGACATTGCAGGGATTGCACACTTTTTTTAAGGCTGTAGGTTATGGATTTGTCAGTACCTTCCAGACTGTGGTTGGAGTTATACCTTCAGCATTTCACTCACTTTTCATGAACTGTTTTCAGAGGTCATCAGTGATGTCATAAATGGTGTCATAGAACACGTTATGAGTGATGTCTTATATATCAGGTCATAAGCAAGCGAGCCGCAGGTTATTGTTAGTGCTACTAACTAGCCTTATTTCTGTGTTTGTTTAATTGAAAACGTCAAGATTGTCACTGAGAAATTCACCTTACTATAACATTATTCAAACCTTTGGTGTTTTTCAGTATACATATATATATATATATATATATGTATCCATAGGAAAAGCGTTTTTTGACTTGCCTATATCTTTGACGTTGTTTGATCGATATTAATGAAATTTTCCCCAAAAAAGTGTGCCAGTAATTCTTGTTGCACATGGAAAGTTTCGGTGTCATCCATCAAGCGGGGTTTGAGAACAACTGGGCAACACAAAGTGTGTTTTCCATGTTAATTCCAGTAGGAGTTTTGAACATGACTACGGCCCAAACTGCTGGATGAAATTACACCAAATTTGGCAGCAAGCTAGATTTTATGTCACAGATTGTGCTTTTTGTTACTTGGTGTAAATCTGTTCAGTAGTTGTTGAGAAATTTAAGGAAATCCAAATTTGCATATCTAGGGCTGTTGTTCCTCCAGGACAACGTCACCAAGAATACCAAGCTCTTGCAGGGGAATGTAGAGCTCTGACTGGCTGCCAACACTTTGGCTTCAGCTGACTCCAACAAAAAAACAGAAAAACAGGTAGGGCTGGAATGCCCTGACCTCCAAGCCTTGGTCTTGGTGTCTCATAGGGACTCTGGCAGGGCAAAAATCATTTTTTTGATAAAATAATTTACGGCAAAAAAAAAAAGAATAAGCATGGGCTCCCTCGCTTGTTTCAAATGTAGCCCCCTGGTTGGCCAGGTCACGGGGGCATGCGAAGTTTAATAAAAAAATGGAGGGGTGGACAATTCCCCCATCCAAGGGCTTAAAAATGACATGGTGACCACCACCACCCAGGGGGCTAATTTTAATAGAAGCGGGGAACACCACCTCCCCAGGGCCTGTGTGGACCCCCAAAGCCTCAGGGACCACCACCTACCTAGGGCTACAAATAAAATAGTTAGGGGGGAGCAGCGGACCTCCCCAAGACCCCGGTACTGCCACCTCCTCAGTGCTATAAATAAATTGACGAAAGAATGGCACATGGTTCCCCTCCCTGAATCTCGGAGGCCACCACCTCCTGGAGCTAAGTTAAATATGGAGCAGAGCGTCTGCACGTGCCACCCTCCATCCCCTGGGGACAACCACCTCCCTGCGTCTTTCTTCTTTTTTAAAAAAAAGAAAGTGGCCGGCATGTCCCCAGCCCCGCCAGGCCAGTCACAGCCCCAGGACCCACCACCTACCTGGGGCCGAGAATGCAAATAGAAGGAGAGGGGCCCTGTAAACCATCATCCCCCCAGGGCCAGCTCCAACTATGTCCCAGGGTGCCCACATAGCTGTTTGCTTTTGCTTGGCAACAGCTCCCACCAAGCAAATGCAAACACCCCAGTTCCAGTGGATAGGAGCTCTCAAAGTGCTTTAATATTCTCAATGATGCTATAAAATATGTCATGTGTGCTGTAAAATCTGGGGTAATTAGCAATGCATGGTGAGGGCACAAGTGATAGTTACCTTAGGGCACAAGTTATAGTTAATAGAAATTACTTTAACTATGACAGGCAAATTTCTATGGTTTTTCAAATTCTGTACCCCTGATGGGGCGTCAAAACACTTTTCAGAGAGTAGCACGCTACTCTGGAACCCAAGAGGAATAAGTGGTAGATTAGTATAGGGAAATATGAGTACAGTATTAGTATTAGTATTAGTATGAGTTAATTTCAGCAGAAGATACATGAGTTTGTTAGTTGGATGGACTGCAGTAATGGAGGAAAGAATCCAAAAATGTTAATTTTGAGTTTATAGTAGTATGATGAGGCTTGGGATGAGTAAAGGATAGATGGAAGAAGGAAGAGTCTGTGGAAAGAGGTTAGGGAGATCATAGTAGCAGTACGGGTTTTTGATGAGTCAAAGGTGAGATAAATGATGGAGAATTTAGTAGTTTGTTTGGGAGATCATAGTAGTAAACTGAGTTTTGGGGTAAGCTAGATGATGTAGAGGAGGGAAGAGCTTAGTCAGGCTTATTTTGGAGATCAAAGTAGAAGAATGAGTTTGGGATGAGTCAGAGTGGGGATGGAGGATAGATTGATAGAGACATAGGGTGATGGAGGGTAAAGAATTACATTTATATTATTTTTTATTTATTTATTTATTTACTTTTTTTAATTCAATTTTTTTTTTTAAATTGTATTTATAGATTTAATTTTATGTTATTTATTTATAAATATTTATTTATTTTCTCTATTACAGTAGGACTAGAGTGATAAATAAATAGATATGTAAATACATAGTAAGGGAATATGGGCCTCATTCTGAGGCTGGCGGGAACCGCAAAATGGCCGCTCCACGGTCGAAAGACCGCGGAGGCCATTCTGGTTTTCCCGCTGGGCTGGCGGGCGACCGCCAGAAGGCCGCCCGCCAGCCCAGCAGGAAACCCCTTCCCACGAGGAAGCCGGCTCCGAATGGAGCCGGCTGAGTGGGAAGGTGCGACGGGTGCAGTTGCACCCGTCGCGGATTTCAGTGTCTGCACAGCAGACACTGAAATCCTTTGTGGGGCCCTCTTACGGGGGCCCCTGCAGTGCCCATGCCATTGGCATGGGCACTGCAGGGGCCCCCAGGGGCCCCACGACACCCCATACCGCCATCCTGTTCCTGGCGGGCGAACCACCAGGAACATGATGGCGGTATGGGGTGTCGGAATCCCCATGGCGGCGCAGCAAGCTGCGCCGCCATGGAGGATTCCGTCGGGCAGCGGAAAACCGGCGGGAGACCGCCGGTTTTCCTCTTCTGACCGCGGCCAAACCGCCGCGGTCAGAAAGCCCTGCGGGGCACCGCCAGCCTGTTGGCGGTGCTCCCGCATCCCCGGCCCCGGCGGTCCTTGACCGCCGGGGTCGGAATGAGCCCCTATATGTGCCACAAATATAATAATGGGTATAATATGAGAAGTAAACACAGACTTTCAAGATCTGTAATATTTGATGTTAGTAAGTGTACTTTACTAACATTCATTTATCTTTCCTCAATTTTTCAGTAGCGAAATGCTTGCTGTTAAATAGTTAAGGTAACTGTTGGACTTTTGCTTATGCAGGGTCATCCCCAGTCTTTTTCGCCTCCTGACTCCTATTTTTTTCTGACATGTTGCTGTTGGCTTTTCAACTCTGAGCACTTTACCACTGCTAACCAGTGCTAAAGTGCATATGCTCTCCTGTTTAAATTGTATGTAAGTGGTTTATCCATGATTGGCATATTTGATTTACTAGTAAGTCCCTAGTAAGGTGCACTAGAGGTGCCAGGGCCTGTAAATCAAATGCTACTAGTGGGCCTGCAGCACTGGTTGTGCCACCCACATAAGTAGCTCTGTAATCATGTCTCAGACCTGCCACTGCAGTGTCTGTGTGTGTATTCTTACACTGTAAATTCGACTTGGCAAGTGTACCCACTTGCCAGGCCTAAACCTTCCCTTTCCTTACATGTAAGGCACCCCTAAGGTAGGCCCTAGGTAGCCCCAAGGGCAGGGTGCAGTGTATGGATAAGGTAGGACATATAGTAATGTGGTTTATATGTCCTGACAGTGAAATACTGCCAATTTCGTTTTCACTGTTGCAAGGTCTGTCTCTCTCTCATAGGATAATATGGGGGCTACCTTTAAATATGATTAAAGTGTAGATTCCCCTAGAGAGTAGATGGACATGTGGAGTTTGGGATCCCTGAACTCACAATTTAAAAATACATCTTTTAGTAAAGTTGATTTTAAGATTGTGCGTTTGGAAATGCCACTTTTAGAAAGTGAGCATTTTCTTGCTTAAACCATTCTGTGACTCTGCCTGGTTTGTGGATTCCCTGTCTGGGTTAGTTTGACAGTTGGGTTGTTTTTCACCTCACACCAGACAGTGACACAAAGGGAGCTGGGGTGTGATCTGCATTTCCTGATTAGCCATCTCTGCTAGGAGGGAGGGGTGGAGTGGTCACTCTCATCTGAAAGGACTGTGCCTGCCTCTGACAATGCTGTCTCCAGCCCCCTGGTGTGTGTCTGAGGCCTTGCCTGGGCAAGGCAGGATTTCACAAGAAGGTGTGAGTCCCCTTTGAAGAAAGGTGACTTCAAAGACTAAAATGGGTATAAGAAGGGCACCCAAACTTACAAACTTTAGAAACACTTCTGGAACCAAGAGGAACCTCTGCCTGGAGAAGAGCTGATAGCTGAGGAACAAGTGCTGCCCTGCCTGTGACTGTGCTTTGTGGAGCTTTCCTGCAGTGCTGCTTCTGCCAGAGTAAGAGGGCAAAGACTGGACTTTGTGTGCCTTCCATCTTGAAGAAGAAATCTCCAAGGGCTTGATGTAGAGCTTGCCTCCTGTTGTTGAAGTCTCAGGGATAGCAAAGACTTCTTCCTGCCAGCACCTGGAGTCTCTGGAGAGACCCCTACTCTGCTCTGTGGTGCCCTTCCAGTTCCTGGGGCCCTGAAAGGAGAGGCTGGCAGCCTAAGGACAAAAATACACGCACCGAGCACCGTGCGGAGAAAAGATCGACGCGAATCCGATCGCGGCTGAGAAAACGACGCGACGCCGGTTCCGCAGCTGAGAAACGACGCCGCAGGAAACGCGACCGAAAAACCGACGCCCGGAGCAGGAGAAACGACGCGCAGCATCGCTGACGGAGGCTGAGAGATCGCACCCTGCGCCGCGGGACTTTCGGATCGTCGTGTGGCTGGCTTTTTCAACGCGCACCGCCGTGCCGAGTTGTTTTCGACGCACACAGCTGTGCAGGGTTACTTTCGACGCACACCGCCCGTGCGGGGTTATTTTTGACGCAAACCAGGTACATTTTCACGCTAGCAGCGCTAGTGTGGTGTTACAACTACCTAAAGACTCTTTTTATTTTAAACCTTTAAAAAATCATAACTTGACTTGTGTATGTTGGATTTTTGTCGTTTTGGTCTTGTTTTGTCTAGATAAATATTTCCTATTTTTCTAAACTGGTGTTGTGTCATTTTGTAGTGTTTTCATTGAGTTACTGTGTGTGTTGGTACAAATACTTTACACCTAGCACTCTGAGGTTAAGCCTACTGCTCTGCCAAGCTACCAAGGGGGTAAGCAGGGGTTAGCCGAGGGTGATTCTCTTTTATCCTAACTAGAGTGAGGGTCCTTGCTTGAACAGGGGGTAACCGGACTGTCAACCAAAGACCCCATTTCTAACATTGGTGACCAGCGGTCGGGATTTGGACTTGTATTTGTACTTGACATACAGTAATTAAGTGTACACTACTGTTTTGATCTCAGACCACTACGTGACCACATACTACTTGTTTGGTGATCTTTTGATTTTTCTCTTAAGGACTCTTTTTATTCTACTTCCATGATTTTGCTGATCCCTTGACTGATTCTTTTTTCTTCATTGGGAAATTATTTTCTGCCTTTGGAACTTTGCACTTGTGACCATCATGTCTCAATCTGGAGATGCAACAGCTGGAGCTGTGTTTGAAATGGAGAAACTGAAGGAGTACTCAGTTGCTCAATTGAAACAGTTCCTTAAAGATCTTGACTGTCCCACTGAGAGCTCCACCAGGGAGGGGGAGCTGCAACAGGCACAGAGGGCTTGGGTGACAATCAAGAAGGCTGGAGGGCACACAGAGGAGGAGAATATGGGTGGGGAAGTGCAGAGGATACACAGTAGTGTAGTGGAGGAACCTGTTACGCCTGGGGGGAGGGTCCCCAGGAGGGGTGGCAGGGTGTCACCCAAGGGTCTGACTCCTGAAGAGTTACAGGACAGACAGGCAGAGAGGGAGTACCAATGGGAGCTGAAAAAGCTCGATTGGGAGTTGGAAGAAAGGAGGAGGAACTTAGAGATTAAAAAAATGATTTATGCTTACGAGCTTAAATTGAAAGAGCTGGAAGTCATGAGGGCTGAGTCCAGCTGGAATGGTGGCAGCAACAATTGTATATCCAGTGATGCTGCAGAAGTGCACATGCCCAGAGAGGTGGTGCCCTACTTGAAGGAGGGAGTTAACACACGCCAGGAGGTTCAGGGGTATGAGGTAGCTCCAATGATGCACAGGGTCCCTGAGGTGGATTGGGGAACTGGCATGGGGAGTCATATTCCTACTGGTGGGAGGGACACTCTACTGACTCTAGGTGAGAGTGACAGGGAGAGGGGTTCCCCCCAGGTAGAAGTCCTGGTTATGGAGTGTGAAAACATCCCAGAAGAGTGTGGGTTGAGTGTCAGGGGCAGTCAGGTACTGTCTCACCAGTCTCAGGAGGGTGATGTGGGGTGCTTTTTCAAGGCAGAGTCACTGGATGGTTGGGTGAAGGGTACTTTGGTTAATTCATGTGAGGGGCTGAGTGATGTAATTGCTGGAGAGCATATGTCTAGTCCTTATTTTCCAGAGCTATGCCAACACCAGGTGGAGTGTGAGTTCTCTGACCCCAGGGAGCTTACAATGGAGGCAGACTTCTGGGTGAGTACCAGAGAGTCTGAAGAGGCATTTGGGGGTGCTCCTGAGAGGAGTGGTCTAGGTAGTTCCCAACCAGGTGAGGTAGGGAAGGATTGTAGTGTCCCAGGTAGGTCCCAGTGTAGTGGGATGGGTGAGGGACCCCATGTCCAGTCTCAGAGGAGAGGGAATGGGGATGGGTTGAGGCCCAAGGTGCCCGAGATCCGGTCCCAGGTCCTGGAGGGTTCCCTGCGGGAACACCAGGAGGGGAGCCTAGCCTGTACCATAGGGCCATCTGTTGAGGGAGACCCCACAGTGTCAGGAGAACTTGGGGGGGCGGCTGTAGCCAGCGTCCCACCAGTTCTGGTGTCTGGCAGTACCACTCCTAGTGAGGGGGTGCAGAAGTCCAGACAGAGGGTTGAGAGGGGGTTGCGGACCCCAGTGGAGAACCTGGAGGGTCAGGGGCCAGCTCTGAGAGCAGAGCCCCCCATGAATGACCTTGGTAAGACCATTTCTGGGTTGGGGGGAATCCAGACTCTGTCAGATGGGCAGAGGTCAGGAGACCTGCGCCAGCCAGACTCTTGTGTGGCCCTTCGGGACAGTGTGTCCCTTGAGGGGGGTAAGTGTGCCCCCCTGGAAGTCCTGGTGTGCCAGGCAATGGTTCAACCGCAGGGTGGTGACTCTGGGTTGAATGATCAGGTTCAGGGGGTAAACTCTGACCTGATGGGGGGTAAGTGTGCTCCCAAGGAAGTCCTGGTGTGCCAGGCAGTGGTTCAACCGCAGGGTGGTGACCCTGGGTTGGATGACCAGGTTCAGAGGGTAAACTCTGACCTGGTAGGGGGTAGGTATGCCCCCCAGGAAGTCCTGGTTTGCCAGGCAGTGATCCAGTCTGTGGGTACAGACCCTGGATTGGGAGGCCAGGTTAAGGGTGTCCCCCCTGACCTGGAGGAAGGGGCTACTGCTAACAGTGCCCCTACCATGTTGTCTTCTGGGGGGGCCACTCCTAGTTGGGTGGTTCAGGACCCCAGAGGAGAGGGCAGGGGGAGGGAAGCCTCACCCCTGGCCCTGGTCCAACCTGAAGGTACCGACCCCAGGTTGGAGGATCAGTTGCAGGTTAACATCCCTGCACTGGTGGAAGAATTGTGCAGGACTGCTTCTACAAGCACCCTGACAGTTTTTGACTCTGGGGGTGCCGCGTCTGCCGGGAGGTTACAGAGCCCCAGAGGGGAGGACCAGGGTCAGGTTGTCATCCCTGACCTGGTGGAAGAGAGAGTGGTCAAAGGGTGCCAGGCACCTGGGGCTACCACCCCCCACTCTCCACAGTCACAGTGGTTAGAGAGGCCTGAGGTCGGGCTCTCATCCCTGACAGTTGTCTGGGGCCACTGTGGCTTGCTGTCCTGGTGGACAGAGTTGCCCCTGGGGGGGGAGAGGACGAGAGTCACACCCCGGGGGTGGAGTGGGCAACACCACTGTGTTGGCCCTGGTGGTACTATCTGCCCATTGCAATACATCTGTGAGCAAAGTAAAGTTAGGTGTTGCACAGATGGTGTCTGTAGATGTGGAGAAGGGTTCCCCATGGGTTAGCTTAGTGGGCCCTGAGAGTATGGACAGAGGGATCCAACTGGAGTCAGGAAGGCGTAGAACTGGAACATGCCCCTGCTGTTGTGGGCCTGGGTCCCTGTTCTATCGCCCCAATCAGGGAAGTACATCAAGGTATTGATTGTTCTCCCCTGGCTTTAGGCTGGTAGGGGGTCGTGTTGGACTTTTGCTTATGCAGGGTCATCCCCAGTCTTTTTCGCCTCCTGACTCCTATTTTTTTCTGACATGTTGCTGTTGGCTTTTCAACTCTGAGCACTTTACCACTGCTAACCAGTGCTAAAGTGCATATGCTCTCCTGTTTAAATTGTATGTAAGTGGTTTATCCATGATTGGCATATTTGATTTACTAGTAAGTCCCTAGTAAGGTGCACTAGAGGTGCCAGGGCCTGTAAATCAAATGCTACTAGTGGGCCTGCAGCACTGGTTGTGCCACCCACATAAGTAGCTCTGTAATCATGTCTCAGACCTGCCACTGCAGTGTCTGTGTGTGTATTCTTACACTGTAAATTCGACTTGGCAAGTGTACCCACTTGCCAGGCCTAAACCTTCCCTTTCCTTACATGTAAGGCACCCCTAAGGTAGGCCCTAGGTAGCCCCAAGGGCAGGGTGCAGTGTATGGATAAGGTAGGACATATAGTAATGTGGTTTATATGTCCTGACAGTGAAATACTGCCAATTTCGTTTTCACTGTTGCAAGGTCTGTCTCTCTCTCATAGGATAATATGGGGGCTACCTTTAAATATGATTAAAGTGTAGATTCCCCTAGAGAGTAGATGGACATGTGGAGTTTGGGATCCCTGAACTCACAATTTAAAAATACATCTTTTAGTAAAGTTGATTTTAAGATTGTGCGTTTGGAAATGCCACTTTTAGAAAGTGAGCATTTTCTTGCTTAAACCATTCTGTGACTCTGCCTGGTTTGTGGATTCCCTGTCTGGGTCAGTTTGACAGTTGGGTTGTTTTTCACCTCACACCAGACAGTGACACAAAGGGAGCTGGGGTGTGATCTGCATTTCCTGATTAGCCATCTCTGCTAGGAGGGAGGGGTGGAGTGGTCACTCTCATCTGAAAGGACTGTGCCTGCCTCTGACAATGCTGTCTCCAGCCCCCTGGTGTGTGTCTGAGGCCTTGCCTGGGCAAGGCAGGATTTCACAAGAAGGTGTGAGTCCCCTTTGAAGAAAGGTGACTTCAAAGACTAAAATGGGTATAAGAAGGGCACCCAAACTTACAAACTTTAGAAACACTTCTGGAACCAAGAGGAACCTCTGCCTGGAGAAGAGCTGATAGCTGAGGAACAAGTGCTGCCCTGCCTGTGACTGTGCTTTGTGGAGCTTTCCTGCAGTGCTGCTTCTGCCAGAGTAAGAGGGCAAAGACTGGACTTTGTGTGCCTTCCATCTTGAAGAAGAAATCTCCAAGGGCTTGATGTAGAGCTTGCCTCCTGTTGTTGAAGTCTCAGGGATAGCAAAGACTTCTTCCTGCCAGCACCTGGAGTCTCTGGAGAGACCCCTACTCTGCTCTGTGGTGCCCTTCCAGTTCCTGGGACCCTGAAAGGAGAGGCTGGCAGCCTAAGGACAAAAATACACGCACCGAGCACCGTGCGGAGAAAAGATCGACGCGAATCCGATCGCGGCTGAGAAAACGACGCGACGCCGGTTCCGCAGCTGAGAAACGACGCCGCAGGAAACGCGACCGAAAAACCGACGCCCGGAGCAGGAGAAACGACGCGCAGCATCGCTGACGGAGGCTGAGAGATCGCACCCTGCGCCGCGGGACTTTCGGATCGTCGTGTGGCTGGCTTTTTCAACGCGCACCGCCGTGCCGAGTTGTTTTCGACGCACACAGCCGTGCAGGGTTACTTTCGATGCACACCGCCCGTGCGGGGTTATTTTTGACGCAAACCAGGTACATTTTCACGCTAGCAGCGCTAGTGTGGTGTTACAACTACCTAAAGACTCTTTTTATTTTAAACCTTTAAAAAATCATAACTTGACTTGTGTATGTTGGATTTTTGTCGTTTTGGTCTTGTTTTGTCTAGATAAATATTTCCTATTTTTCTAAACTGGTGTTGTGTCATTTTGTAGTGTTTTCATTTAGTTACTGTGTGTGTTGGTACAAATACTTTACACCTAGCACTCTGAGGTTAAGCCTACTGCTCTGCCAAGCTACCAAGGGGGTAAGCAGGGGTTAGCCGAGGGTGATTCTCTTTTATCCTAACTAGAGTGAGGGTCCTTGCTTGAACAGGGGGTAACCGGACTGTCAACCAAAGACCCCATTTCTAACAGTAACGTTTGCTTATTGTGATATAAGAAAGCAGGGATTCATAAGTATCTAATATAACAACTTACCTAGGAGCTATGCAATGACCTATGAACATGTTAAGCATTGAATAATATACACATATATATATGAATATACACACGCACACATATATATATATATGTATATACATATATATATATAGGCATGCACATGTACACACATGCACACACACGTGTATATATATATTTAAACGTGAATAAATATACATTTGTTAAGCAAGGTTAAAGAGTATGTGCATAATTTATTATTATGAAATAGTAACTATACATATTTCTTAAAGAACTACACATATCTAGAATATGCACATAATCAGATTATGAATATTTATCATCACAGGCATATGCAGTCCATTACTGTTTAAACATGGTGGTTATGAAGGAAAGGGCCAGCTCTTGAGTAGTCTTCTGAAGACAAGATAGTTATCAGTGGATCTTATATTTGGGGGTAATGAATGCCATAGTTTGCCTGCTTGAACAGAAACTTAATGAGGACTGCAGGAGGAGCCTCAGGGCCCCAGCGGCCCCACTGGCACCTGGCACCTGTGGGAGCTGGCATTGCCCTCACACTTAGGGAGCTGCTCCAACTAGCAGCTCCCTGCATACAGGAGCAAAGTTTTCATCTTTTCCCTGCGCGCATGTTAGCATTTTTTAAAGCTCCTGTCAAGCAAAAGCAAGCAGCTACATACTGAAGGTGGGCACTTTGGGAGGAATCAGGAACCAGCCTTGGGAAGTGGCTGTCTCCCGAGTCATTTGTGGCTCCATGAGGGGGCCCCCCTCCTTCTTTTGATTTGGTGCTGGGAAGGTGGTGGTCCACGGGGCCGGGGGCTGTGCCAATCCCCTCCTTTAATCTTATTTTAGCCCCGGGGATGTAGTGGTCCCTGGGGCCTGGGTGGGGTCCACGTGGGCACCCCCCATCCTAAGTTTTTGAAATTTTGAAATTGTAGCCCTATGGGGGTGGTAGTCCTGGGGTGGCACAGGGTGCCACACTACCCCCTGACCCCCCAATTATGTTTATTCCTTCCCAGGTGAGGTCATGCTCCCTGGGGCCCAGTTTTATTGCATGGTGACCTGGGGAGTTGGTGGTGGTGGCCGCAGTTACCAAAGTGGAGTCAGTCAGTCACAAGTTCTTTCTTTTCTCCAAGCGAAGGCAGGGGAGGGAAAAATACTAGTTTAGAATGAGTACCACCTACAGCACACAACAGAATCAAATGAAGGCAATCATGAGAAACATTGGCATCTGGTGAAGGTTGATTCGGTAGTCACAACCTTACCCAATTCCCTACAGATCACCTCCCATAGAGCATACTCGATGAGTGACTGTCTTGTGCAGAGTAGTCCTGAAGAGATGATAAATACAAATTGATTACGGCAGGAGAAGGGCTTCCGCAGATGTCATAGGTGTAAAGCCTGCAATTTCGGGCTGGATGTAGAGGAGGTCACAACACCATTCTCTAGGAAGCTCATTACAACCATTGGATCTTATCATTGTAGAACAGAATTTGCAGTGTATGTGCTGCAGTGTGAATGTGCCCAACAATACCCAGGCAGTATGAAACTTCAGGTTCACAAGAGAATGTTGCAGCACATGTGGCAGTAAAAAACAGAGATTGGTCCTATCCAGCGGCAAGAAATATATTTGAGTCGAACAAAAATGAAGCAAGCTGTTTCAAGTATTTTGCAATTGATGCAGTTCCATCACAGACAAGAGGAGGTAATCAGGAGCTGAACCTGAGACAAATGGAGAGTAGGCATATTGTGATCTTAGACAGCACTCACAAAAGGGTCTCAATATGGAAGAGGAACTCTACATATTTTATGATAAGCATGATTGGATGTTGGTCATACATGGGATAGGAAATAATGATCAGTAGCAATGAGTTTTTAGAACAGAAGGACTTGACCAATTCATTAGGTACTTGAATATGGGGGTGATGGGAAATCAGTTGGTTTGATATGTATGTATGTAGACATGAACTATGAGACCTGGATTAATAATGGGAGGAGCTTTCAGTAGGATGTCAGTAGGAGCCCACAGGTTATAGCATACTAGCATTTGATTTAATTTGAGGGGAAAAGAATTGCTTAAAGTTCCTGTGGATAAATAGGGTCCTGGTGACATTTGTTGGGTCTGATATAAAGTAATGTCTGGATGTTCAACATTATACAAGGTGCTTGTTTGCAACAGATTAAGGGCCTGATTCTAACTTTGGAGGACGGTGTTAAACCGTCCCAAAAGTGGCGGATATACCACCTACCGTATTACGAGTCCATTATATCCTATGGAACTCATAATACGGTAGGTGGTATATCCGCCAGTTTTGGGACGGTTTAACACCGTCCTCCAAAGTTAGAATCAGGCCCTAAGTGGCTTACTTTGTCTTTATGTGGGAAAGTTTGAAAATGAAATAAATGCACAATATCCCCCAAAATGCAGGATAACTGGAATTAAGTCTGAGTATGGCCCTGAGAGTCAGTGTTTGAGAAATGGGCAACAGCATATTCAAGCATTATCCCACTGGAACGAGACTACACACATTTTTAATGGATACAGTACTGTGGGACAGACGTAAAATTGTAAACATTGTAGAAATAACTGAAATGGTTTTTGCATATTTGTAATGTATTATATCACATCTTTGCTAATCCACTATTTTTATTGCATATTTATTGTAAGTATTTCAATACCCAGTGTGGACTTGAACCACCAATCTCACAAAAATAATTATAACAGGATTACTTACAGTTTGTGGGGAAGCAGCTAATAATGAATTGTGAAGGCCCTTCCAATCATCTCCTCGATGTTTCTTTCATTCTCGCTTTTTTATTTTAATTTCTGTACAGTTGACTTTCAAGGTCAAAAAGATTCTTTAAATGCCATATCTCATAATTTTGGACACTCCATGAATGAATGATTTACGTTTATGTTGCACAAAACAAGAAGTGAACCAAGAGCTCTTTTTTTATGTTGCTTATGTTGTCAATCACGTGGGTGGTTTAAAAGGATGTAGTAATGGCGCCACGCGTTGTGTGATCAAAGCCAGAGCTGTGGCTGAAACCAGTTATGGCGGAGTATTAGCAGAATTAAACAGTGGTGATTTGAAGAGGTCTGCATCTGGCTCTTTTGACAGACTTGGCCACAGGACAGGCCCTGCGGCCAATGCCAGCTGTGCATGGCTGAAAGCCATGTGTGGCGTGGGCTTGGATGGTTATAGAAGTTGTCCTAAGGTACCTATAACTAGTGCCCTCGTCATGCACTGCTAATTTCCCCAGATAATAGAGCACTCATGACATCTTCTATGACATCATTGATAATCTCAATGTAATATTTGCAGTAAAATTATTATTGAGATAACTGTGCATGTCAGGGGTGTGAGTTACAGTCACCTTAGGGCACGAGTTACAGTTACTTCAGATAACCATAACTATAACTGCTGAATTTCTATGGTTTTGTGAGTATAAATTCAGAACTTAACAATAACATTATACATATATAAATATATACACTCACACATACTGTTGTATTGATGTCTAACACCCACGAAAGAAAGAGAAATGTGGTGTGAAGAAGATTTAAGTAACTGCATATAGAAACATTCAATCCATTACATCTGCCAGCAGTACCTGCCTTCACGAACTAGGACCCGCCTACCTCAAACACCGCCTCACCTTCTACTCCCCCACCAGACACCAGACCTCTCCACTCAACAAGCACTAGCCACAGTACCCCGCATATGGAAGACCTCGACTGGTGGAAGACCCTTCGACTACCTTGCAGCAAAGAGCTGGAACAAACTGTCCCTGTACTTCATGCAGTCACCATCGCTACCTCAACTCAGGAAGGAACTTAAAATCTGCTGCTTCAATTGAAGCACAGGTGACAAACCCCTCTAGCACCTTACGGGTGAGTAGTTGTGCTTTATAAACCCTGATTTGATTTGATTTGATTTGACTCCTCATGAACATTCCACGGGACATTACACTAACACTATTCTAAATACTACATCACACAAACATAACATTCTACAATTACGTCATGCAATAGATTCTGCTCAACAACCTTTTTCTAAAATGTCACCATTACCTACTGGTGGTTGCCAGTAGGTAGTTATAGTTAGGGCCTGGTTTTCATAGGAAAAGCATTTTTTTGCCTATAACTTTGGTCCAGTTTGACAAATCTTTGAACATTTTTCGAAACTAGTATACAAGTCACTTTAGCTGCTGTGTGGAAAGTTTCAGTGTGATATGTCATGCTGTAATGATATGTGAGTTTTGACCAATGGCTCCACATTGCACTTAGCATTACACCGTCACATTAGTGATCACCAGCTACATTTTGCCTATTGACTTTATTTTAGCATTAGCCTCTGCCACGTTGAAAGCTGCAAGTAGTTTTCCACGTTGTACTGTGTTCATGTTTTTATTTTTTGTGCTCTTTCCCACCAAGGGCTCAGGCTGATAAGAAAGTACTGAGACGGCAGGGAATGGTCTTGTTTTGAATTGGCACCTTGGGATTGTGGCCAAGTCCCGACGTGCTATTTTCAAAGCTAGCCTAAAGCAATCAGCATTTTTTAAATAAATTAACTTCTGCAGGGAGAGGGAGGTTCTAGACTTTTCCTCTCTTGTTTGATCAAAGTATAGGAGGCCGAGACCAGATGGAACAGGGACAGAGAGTGGTTGCAGATCTCAGGCATATCCAGGACACTAGAGTGTTTCATCCTTCCCGTGAGGATAATTGATCTCTCTCTCCTCGATCGATTCTGGCGATCTGATGTTTTATAAGAGGGAGATGAAGCAGTTTTGCCCTTGCCTCATGGTGATGTATATTTTGAATTCATTATTTGCGTTGCATTATAATATAGGTACATATATTTGCTGTGTATATTGCAGTGGAGGATCATTTGTGCATGTTTTCATTTCATTGCTGTGACCATTTTTAAAGGTGTGCTTTCAGTTTGCTAATCTCCTTTTATGAACCTTGCGTAGTAAAATAATAAATGTCTTCTTTGGACTAAGAAGCGCACTCCAGAGATTTTTTGTCAGTGCATGAATGTTTCAGCTCGGTCATTAGAAAAGCAAAACACAAGCGTGGACTGAAAAGAAGGGGTTGTCCAAAAATGTGTTTTCTCCATGCAATCTCCCATAGGGATTTTACACGACTACAGCTCTAACCACTGGACGGAATTACAATAAGAGGCAGGTTTATGAAAAGTGGTGCTGCACCTTTTTCTTGCATCCCTTAGCGCCCCCTAACGGCACCAAATGTGTGGGTAGTATTTTGCGCCAATTTGTAAATATGGCTCAGCGTTTCTGGCCTTTTAATGCCACATTAGCGTAATAAAAAGGACGCAAATGTGGTGTTAGAATGGTGCAAGGCCCTCTTAAATCTGGGCCTAAATTTGGCAGAAAGACCCCATTTTGTTATTCCGTATAAATCTGTTCAGTAGCCTTGGAGTTATTAAAGGAAAAAGAAATACAGATATCTAGAAACGCGGCCCCTTCGCAGATACACACGTGGAGGATTGCAGAGGAGAGAAACATGAAAAACTGACATAAGGAGTCAGGATGCAGGTATCCTGACCCCATAGGAGAGATGAGGGGTCTTTGAGGGACCTTTCATAGTAAAATAATGACCCTATTTTTTTGGGGGGTGCGCTCCAAGGATCCGCAGATTCTGTGCAGCACTCAGTCTGAGCATCCAGTGTAAACTTGTGAAGGATTCATAGATCCAAAAAAATGGAAAACCACTGTGCCCGGCTGAAGACCAGGCTCAATATGGAGTTGGGTGCATGTGGGGAGTTTGGCTGCAGGCCCTGCGGTCAACCCCCATCGTGCACGGGCAAAGGCCATACACGTAAAAAAAAATGCAAATTCACTCAAAAACCCAAAGGTTACAGGGACGTTATTCTAAGGTTAACGTTTTACCCATACAAAACCACAGAAATTCAGCAGTTATGCTTACAGTTATACTTATCGGAAGAAACTATCACTTGTGTTGTTAAGTAACTTTAGGGCAAGAGTTTTAATTTCTATAAATATCTATATATATACATATTTGTATTAATAACTGAAACCAAGATATCAAGAAGAACATTCTTGAAAAGAAACTGTGTTGTATTGTTTAGATATATGATTGAGAGTTGATGAAACATGATGGCTGTTCCTGCCAATGCTAGAAATGCCGGCCTGACAGATAAACATTTCTAAATTTGTCTGTCAGCACATCCGTCAGAACAATGGATTGTTTTACTCCTCCAGAAGATGGGCAGACAGCCAAATATAAATGAGGCCCTTTCGTCCAAGGTAAAACCTCTGACAGAGTCAAATTCAGTTTCTATATCTGACCCACACTCCATCACTGTTGGCTGCAAATCATGCCTAGCTCCTATTCTGCTACAATCAGATGATCATGGTTAGAGCTTAACATTTTTTGGTGCTATTTGTCATTACATTTTTACAAATATTTCTGTCTCCTCTTTTTTCTGGTGTGTTTTGACTTTATTGGTGTTTTGGTACTGTATAATACTTTACAAATCGACTCTAGGTTAATGCTGCCTGCTCTGAGCCATATCTACCAAGATGTTGAGCTTAGGTTAATATAGCAACTTTAGTGGTTCACCCAACAAGGATTGTGATTAATACTTGATGTGGGTCAGCACCCCCTTAATGAATAAACCAATTTATTTAATTCTTCTTAAAGGAATACTTCAGACCATTATTTCTGACAAAGGAATCTTTCCTATTTTTGAAAAGGTCTTTGCAAAGCATTAGAAACTGAGTATGCTCTTTCCTCTGATTATTATCATCAGTCTAAGGGCTGGACAGACTAGTCTAATGATAGCTTTTGACAGCATATGCAGTACTGGTGTACTGCTACTGAAGATATTTGTAGTAACCAGTTGTGGAACTTTCTCATACCAAATCTTCTCATAGTGCCACAAAGATTTCATTGTTTTTTTGCCTGTATAGATTACCCCCAAGAGATCCTCAGTTGTCTCTTTATACACATCATTTTGTTCCAGTAGCTACTACATATTGGAGTCAGTTACAGAAACAGACAATTTGTTTCTGAAGATGATGCCATTCAAATGCCAAGAAAGTGCACAATTCAAGATAAAATTATTCTCCTTCTGTTTGGGAGTCAAAGCATAACTGCTTTTTCAATGTCATTCTGTCAGTCACATATCAGATGAATCCTCTGGCTTTTCAGTTGAAATTGCCTCATGCTTGGAAGACTCAGTCAACATTTCATTCTTCCCATTTTAAACAGTATGTTCCTCATCTTTATCATCAGCTATCTGCTGAACTGAAAGCAGTAAAGGTGCCAGGGCAAACAGAATGAAAGCTCAAGAAATCTTTAATTCCCATATATTACAAAGCTGTCTACACTTTGTGATTCACTGGGTCCCATCTTGTGGGAATCTGATCTACCGGATTGGGTTGAATTGCTTCTAGTGCAGTTAGAGTGGCACAGTTAGAGCAAAACAATGGACTGGAATGAAGTCCAAGTGATCACTAGTGGCTGAGATGAATTCCTTATATCACTTTGTTGTTTGTTGCAGTTGATGCCTTAAGTGTGATGGGTCTGTCTGGATAGCTATCCTATGCTCACTAAGCAATACAACTGAAGTTATATTGCATTCATGAGGCCTAAGTAGGTAGATACCAGTCTGCGGTTGGTTGTGTTCCTATCTGGAGGTGACTGTTCTGGCAGTTCAGATTTTGAAGCCGGAACAATGATGATAGGAATATGGCAGGTCTCTATCCTAAGTAGCATAGTAGGTAAAAAACAATACACTTGAATTCATTCTGAGCGCTCGCCAGTGGCTGACGTTAATTTAATCTACATTCCATCCCCTTGCTGCTTGTTGGATTAGGGACCCAACATATGTACAAAATAAACTGGGGATAATCGGGGGCCTCTATCATTATGAATCTCCCCAATGGCTTTTGCTGTGTACCCCAACTTGGAGGAAGATGTAGGAAAACAATAGCCAGGCATTCCAAAAAAGTGGATCACAAAAGATACAATGAGTAACAAAGAAAGCATTTTAACCTTGAAGATGTCCCCTGTGTAACCGGTCTTAAAGCAAAAAATAGTGGCATCCAAAGAAAACCTCTCAATGCAGTGTTTAAAATCATTGCATTCAAATGGACTGAAAGTCACTGAAAATGCTACCCGATTACTGGATATCTCAAGAGATCTCCAGACTGCATTGATTCTAGATATCAAATAAAACCTACACTCAGGATGCTTTTTGAAAATCCAGCAGTATTAGCTAAGCAGACACTGAGAAGACTACTTCGGGAAGGCTGAAGTAAATACATTGCAGTGATGTATATTTTTGTTCTATGGTGAATCCATCTGTTTAAGTCACAAAACATGTATTCATTTACCTAGAACCTTCCACCATGCAGACAGATTATGACGACAATTAGTAAATCACCAGATTAATCAGTTCATGCCGTCCATTTCAAGTTCCATGCAAGTATATTTAGGCGGCAAAAGATAGAGGGGTGAAGGGTTATAAAGGAAGTCATTCTCCATCATAGCCTCCATACGAAATGTTACCGACACCTACAGCCTAAACCGCTGACTGAATCTACACCAAAAAAGCTTTTATTGACTTGGAGTAAATCAATCAAGCTTTAAAGGATTAGCACTTTTGTACATTCTTCGATTTTAACTGAACAGCTATAACTCACATTTCACTTCAATCACATTTTGAATATTTCAGACATGGAATATGTTTTTTTGTGCATCTTGATACTCTTGAGTCAGCCGGTACTTGAAAGTTTTGCGCTGTGGAAAATAAATTGCACAGTCATTGGGGAACTATCCTCAGGTGTGCCCAAACCTACTTGAGTGCTAAGGGGTAACCAGAGGTGTAGAAAACTCAAATCTCCCATAAAGGAAAACCAAAACACCAAAATCAGTGCAAAAGATCTGAGAGCATCACAAGCAGTTGATATTTTAGGTGCAGCAATCAACTACTGTGAAGTTTGGCTAATGATAGTGGGTTGTGTGCATTTTCTGTGTTATGAGTTTTGGGGGGATGGCCACTCATGACAGGTTGAATGCAGGCTCTCTTCCAACCCCCCCCAGGTATTAACAAAGGCTGTACACTATAAGGGTAGGCAATAAGCATGGGGAGTGTTCAGGGCTTAGCTGCAGGCAATGCCCTGCACCCAACACCCACAGACAATGGCTAAGCAGGGACTGGCTGACAGCAGAGGATCTGTCTCCTACCTAAGCCATCCACACAGCCCTTGCTGTGTATGACCAAAGGGTGTGAGTATTAGGGTAGGTGAGTAGTCTGACAGCAATGTGTTGGGCTCAGGGCAAGGATGCGGATGGCTCCGGGATGGGCCCTGCATCCAACCCCACTGCGCAATCAATCAATCAACATTTATATAGCGCAGCTTCTCACCCATGAGGTAGAAGAGGCAGGTCTTGAAGTCCTTCCTGAACTGAGCCAACGATGGGGACTGCCTGAGGTACAGCAGCATCGTGTTCCAGATCTGTGCAGCAAGGTTGAAGAAGGATTTTTCTCTAGCTGTACTCTTCCGGAACCTGGGGATGGTACTGAGGGCCTGTTGCGCTGAGTCGATTTGCCTAGAGGGGGTGTAGAAGGAGAGGCGGCGGTTAAAGTAGGCAGGTCTGATGTTGTGGAGGGCCTTGTATGCGTCGATAAGGAGTTTGAAGGTGATGCGTGTGTTGATGGAGAGCGAGTGTAAATCTCTCAGGAGGGCGGAGATGTGGCGGGGGATGCCCAGGGTCAGTCTGGCCAAGGCATCCTGCATTCTCTGGAGTCTTCATTGGAGTTTTTTTGTTGATGGCAACTTAGAATGCGTTGTCGACTATAGTGCTGACGAGTGCCTGGGTGACAGTTTTTCTTGCGTCGATGAGGATACAGAACAGGTGAAGAGTGTGGAAGCTGACGAGGAGGCAGCGCTGACTTGGCATGCTATGGACAGTGGTGAGTCTAGAATGATGCAGAGGTTGCGGGTGTGGTCAGTCGGAGGTGGGGCAGTTCCAAGGTTACTGGGCTACCAGGAGTCATCCCAGTTGGAAGTAGCGGGACCCTGGATAAGGATCTCTGTCTTGTCCGAGTTGAGCTTGAGGCAGATGTCCCTCATGCAGTCAGCAACTGCCCTCATTCCATTGTGAAAGTTATTTTTGGCTATTGATGGTTCATAGGTGAGGGAGAGAATGAGCTGTGTGTCGTCAGCATATGAGATGAGATTGAGCCCGTCATGTCTGACAATCTCGGTGAGCAGGGGCATGTAGATGTTGAAAGGGGTGGGGCTAAGGGAGAAGCACTGGGGAACTCCACATCTGGTTTCTGTTGGCTTCGAGGTGAGAGATGGGAACCTGACTCTCTGGGGGCCCCACGGTGGGTGGTATTCATAAGCTTGAGGGTGTCTTCCAGGATGAAGTGGGTCCAGTGCTACACAAATAGTTGGTGATAAGGGTCCCTGGTGGTGCTGGTGGGCGAGTGGGCAGGCCTTTGTTTGCAAATCTGTTGTAGACGCCCTGAATTTTCTGGTGGAAGAAGGTGGCAAGGCTATCTCAGAGGTATTCCTAAGGTGAGAGAACCAGCTGGGTTTCCTTAGGGGGGATAGGCTGTTGGATCAGTCGGTGGTCCATTGGTGGAGGTTGTGGGCTGAGGTCCCTGGCACCTGTGGGGTCTGGTGGTAGGGCGTAGGAGAGCGTGGTGGTGAGTTGGGCTCCAGTGACCTTGGTCCAGTTCATTTGCGGAGGTGGTGGGCATAGTGCTGTTCGACCGCCTTGGAGAAGGATAAGTGGACACAGTGGTAGTCGGTCCAGTAGAGTTCACAAGTGTGTGAGAAGGAGAAGTGGTTTCCATTGGAGAAGACAGGGATGTGGGTGTCCTACCGATTGCAAAGGGAGGTTTACTAGTTGCTTGAGTTCAAGTGTGGCGAGGTGCTCCATGAGGGTAGAGGTGTTCAGGTTACTGTGGCTGTCTAGGTGAAAGTCGAGGTCACCAATGAGTATGGAAACCGTTGTGGTGAGGGCATGGGGAGCGATGAAGTCTGCCAGTGCTTTGCTGAAGGGTGGGCAGGGTCTGGGTTGCCTGTAGATGAGCATTCCATGGAGGGTGGTGTTAGGAGTAGTCTAGATCTGAAAGTGAAGGTATTCAGCGACGGGGGTCTGGACATCGACATTGGTTGTGAGGTGGAGTGATTTTTTGTGGACGGCGGCAGCACCTCCTCTTGGTCGGTTGCCGCAGTCTTGATGTATGATCTTATAGCTGTAGAGGATGACAGAAGTGATATCCAGAGCTGAGGATGTGGTGATCCAGGTCTCTGTGAAGAAGGTACCATCAGGGCGATGGAGTCGACCCAAGGGTAGGTCGCTCCCCCTGCCGCTGCAGCTCCTCCAGGTTCCTGAGTTCCTGAGACCCACCCCACAGTAAGTACCCCCCACCTCCCAGCCCCTCATTCTGCCCCGCGCTACTCACCCTCTCTCCTGCTCCTGCTTCTTTTCCTCTTTCCTTCTTCTCTGTTCTTCCTCCTCGCTCCTCGTCTGTATTCTTCTTCTGTACTCCTCTTCTCCCCGTCTTCTCTCCTCTTCTCTTCTTCCTCATCTTCTGCTGTGGTATTGTGCACCCTGTTTCTTCGTTTTTTGTATCTCCCTCCCTGTTCTTCTGTGTTCTTCTGTGTTCCTCTGTCTTCTTCTGTCTTCCTCTGTCTTCTTCTGTCTTCCTCTGTGTTTTTCTGTCTTCCTCAGTGTTCTTCTGTCTCCCTCTGTGTTCTTCTGTATTCTTCTCTGTTCTTCTGTCTTCCTCTGTCTTCTTCTGTCTTCCTCTGTGTTCTTCTGTATTCTTCTCTGTTCTTCTGTACTCCTCTCTGTTCTTCTGTGTTCTTCTGTGTTCTTCTGTGTGTCTTCTGCTCTTCCGGTCTTCTGCTCTTCCGGTCTTCAGTCCTTCCGGTCTTATGCTCTTCTGTTCTTCTTTTCTTCTGTTCTTCTTTTCTTCTTGTCTTCTTGTCTTCTGCCTTCGGCTCTTCTGCCTCCTCCGTCCTCTTCTCCCCGCGCCTGCCCTCCTGCTCCTGCCTCATCCCCCTCCCCCACTCGCATCCCCCCCTCTATCTCCCCTATCTAACCCGTTCACTTTCTACCTCCCTCACTCCTCCTATCTACCTATCTCTCCATCTCTCTATCCCACTATCCAACTCCCTCACTCTCCACCTCCTCCTATCTTCCTATCTTCCTATCTCTCTATCTTTTTCCCTATCTATCGATTTCTCCATCTACCTTTTCTCTCTACCTATTTCTCTATCTCTCCCCCCTCCCGCCACCCCCTCTATTACCTATCTTCCTATCCCCTCACTCTACCTCTCACCCTCACCCACCTCTACAACCCCCCCTCCCCTATCTTCACAACCCTACACCTATCTTTCTCCCTAATCTCCTAAACCTCCTAACACTCTCCCCCCTCCACCCTTAAACCCCCCTCCCCCAGCTCTTCTCACTCTACCTGTCCCCCCCCCTCCCTCGCGCTTTCCCGCCGCGACCTCCTGCACGCCCCCGCCCCCCAGCTCCCATTCGCCCCCAGCTGACCCCTCCCCCCCCTCCTACCTCATATGGCGGCCGCTGCGCCGGAGGCGCGCCAGAGGCAAGCCCGTCTGCGCCCGTCCGCGCCTGGCCCGCGCCCAGCGCCATGACCCCTGGTCCCCAGCGCTCCCAAGCCCTGATGATCCGCTATGACCCCACCACCCTCCATGCCCTCAACCCAGGACGCTCCAACACCTGCTTCCAAGGTCACCCCAAACGCACCCATGGACCCTTCGCCTGCAACTCCTGCAAACGCATCTTCCACCACGCAACAACTACAACCACAAGCCCACGCGCCATCAACCACCTCAAGTGCATCCTAGTCAACGCTCGCTCCATTCACAAACACGCCGTTGAACTCTGGGACCTCCTAGACTCCACAGCACCGGACGTCGCCTTCATCACGGAGACCTGGATGAACGCCTCCTCTGCTCCAGACATCGCCACCGCCATCCCCGAAGGCTACAAGATCTCCAGGAAAGACCGCACCAACCAAGTAGGAGGAGGCATCGCCATCGTCTTCAAAGACTCCATCAGCGTCACCACCTCCACTGAAGACTCCCCTCTTGCCGCTGAACACCTGCATTTTCAGATTCGCACCGACCCGAGGACCACCCTCAGAGGATCCCTCGTCTACCGTCCTCCCGGACCTCGCGCCCCTTTCAGCGACACCATCGCCGACTTCATCTCCCCGCACGCCCTCGCCTCACCGGACTACATCCTCCTAGGCGACCTCAACTTCCATCTGGAACAAAACAACGACCCCAACACCACCACCCTGCTCGACAACCTCGCCAACCTCGGCCTCAAACAACTGGTGAACACTGCCACCCACATCGCCGGACACACACTCGACCCTATCTTCTCCGCCAGCAAACACGTCTTCTTCAGCCACGCCTCCGCCCTTCATTGGACCGACCACAGCTGCGTCCACTTCACATTCCGACGCGAGACCCGCCACCTCCGCACTCAACCCATCCCTCGCCGACAGTGGAACAAGATCCCTGAAGAGCAACTCTTCGCCGCACTCGCCGCCAACCAACCCACCCTCACCACCGACCCCAACGTCGCAGCCCTCAACCTCACAAACTGGATCTCCAACTGCGCAGACAACCTTGCTCCCCTCAAACGCTCGCAGCGACAGAACAACACCAAGAAACCCCTCTGGTTCTCTGACACCCTCAAAGAATCAAAGAAAACTTGTCGCGCACTTGAGAAAGCCTGGCGCAAGGACCGCACCGCTGACAACATGGCCGCCCTCAAGAACGCTACCTGCAAACACCACCACCTGATCCGCACTGCCAAAAGGAATTTTTTCACCGACAGACTGGACAAAAACAGCCACAACAGCAGAGAACTCTTCAGCATCGTCAAGGAGTTCTCCAACCCCAGTGCCAACGCCAATGCCGTCACGCCCTCACAGGATCTATGCGAATCCCTCGCCACTTTCTTCCATCGCACGATCAGCGACCTCCACGACAGCTTCGGACACCAGACCCAACCTAACACCACCAAACCCACATCCCCGACCATCACCCTCAACAACTGGACCCACATCAGCACGGAAGAAACCAAATCCATCATGAACTCTATCCACTCCGGCGCCCCTTCGGACCCCTGCCCGCACTTCATCTTTAACAAAGCCGACAACATCATCGCCCCGCACCTCCAGACTGTCTTCTTTTTCTTCTGCTACCTTCCCCGAATGCTGGAAACACGCCGAAGTCAACGCCCTACTAAAGAAACCTACGGCTGACCCGAGCGACCTGAAAAACTTCTGCCCCATCTCCCTTCTGCCTTTCCCAGCCAAAGTAATAGAGAAGACCGTCAACAAACAGCTGACCACCTTCCTGGAAGACAACAACCTGCTCGACCCCTCACAGACCGGATTCCGAACCAACCACAGCACTGAAACTGCCCTCATCTCAGTCACAGACGACATCAGAACCCTGATGGACAACGGTGAAACAGTCGCCCTCATTCTTCTCGACCTCTCGGCTGCCTTTGACACCGTCTGTCACCGCACCCTAATCACCCGCCTCCGCTCCACCGGGATCCAAGACCAGGCCCTGGACTGGATCGCCTTCTTCCTCGTAAACCGCTCCCAAAGAGTCTACCTCCCTCTGTTTCGCTCAGAACCCACTGAGATCATCTGCGGCGTACCTCAAGGCTCATCACTCAGCCCGACACTCTTCAATGTCTACATGAGCCCCCTCGCTAACATCGTATGCAAGCACGACATCATCATCACCTCCTTCGCCGACGACACCCAACTTATACTCTCCCTCACCAAGGACCCCGCCAGCGCCAAGACCAACCTACAAGAGGGTATGAAGGACGTCGCAGATTGGATGAGGCTCAGCCGCCTAAAGCTGAACTCTGAAAAAACTGAAGTCCTCATCCTCGGCAACACCCCGTCCGCCTGGGATGACTCCTGGTGGCCCACGGCCCTCGGCACCGCACCGCACCGACCCCCGCAGACCACGCCCGCAACCTCGGCTTTATCTTGGACCCCCTTCTCACCATGACCAAGCAAGTCAACGCCGTGTTCTCCGCCTGCTTCCTCACCCTCCGCATGCTCCGCAAGATCTTCCGCTGGATCCCCGCCGACACCAGAAAAACCGTTACCCACGCCCTCGTCACGAGCCGCCTGGACTACCTCAAAACCCTCTACGCTGGGACCACCGCCAAACTCCAAAATCGCCTGCAACGCATTCAAAACGCCTCAGCCCGCCTCATCCTCGACGTACCCCGCAACAGCCACATCTCCGCACACCTGAGACACCTGCATTGGCTCCCAGTCAGCAAAAGGATCACCTTCCGACTTCTCACCCACGCACACAAAGCCCTCCACGACAAGGGACCGGAATACCTCAACAGACGGCTCAACTTCTACGTCCCCACCCGCCCCCTCCGCTCCTCTGGCCTCGCACTCGCCGCCGTCCCTCGCATCCGACGCTCCACGGCGGGTGGGAGATCTTTCTCCTTCCTGGCGGCCAAGACCTGGAACTCCCTCCCAACCAGCCTCAGGACCACCCAGGACCACTCCGCTTTCCGGAGACTCCTAAAGATCTGGCTGTTCGAGCAGCGTTAACCACCCCCTTTGTCCCTAGCGCCTTGAGACCCGCACGGGTGAGTAGCGCGCTTTATAAATGCTAATGATTTGATTTGATTTGATTTAGTCGAGGAGGTTCCAAACTTCTATTGTGTGCTTGATGAGGGAGTAAATGTTGAGTAGTATACATCTGAGGTGTCCAAAGGTCCAGCAGAGGGGAGGGGTTCAGGTGCAAGGACAGATGAAGGTGCAGTTGCGGTAGGACAACGGGCCTTAGGTGTCCTTGGTAGAGGTGCGGTGGTGCTGGGATCATATCAGTGGATGGAGTGGGAACCAGGGTCTATGCTGCTAGGTGCAGTCCAGGCGCAGACACATGCAGACGGGCTTGTCTTTGGAGTGCCTTCAGCACACCACTGGTGCACCCGCTGCGAGTGGCCGCACAGTAGCTACCATTAAGAAGGAGAGGGAGAAGGAAGGGGTCGCTCAGCTGAGAGTCTGGAGGGCAGGAAACACAGTGCTGGAAGGTGGGCAGGGACAGCAGGGGAGGGGCAGAGAATGGAGAAAAAACTGCAAGAAAGTGTTAAAAACAGAAAGAATGGCAAAATAGCAGAAAGGCAGAAAAAGGGCACAGAAAAAGGCAAAAGACACTAGAGAGAGAGAGAGAGAGAGAGAGAGAGAGAGAGAGAGAGAGAGAGAGACAGAAGGCAACCACTAGACCACCATGGATGAGACGCAGGCAGGAGCCTTTGGGTGGAGGAAGGACAAAGAGACAGACAGGCTCAGAGGGTGAAGGGCAGCAGCAGCAACAGATGGAGCTGCTCAGGGGCAGCAATACTAGTGCTGACCAGAGGTCAGTGAAGTTGCTCCTTTCACCGCACAGCGTCCACCATTAAGAAGGCCAGGGAGAAGGGAGGGGCCACTCTGCTGGGAGGTGGGGGTCGAGAAACAGGGCGTGGGAAGGGGAAGAGGCTGCAGGGGCAGCAGCGGCAGGGGAGGCTCGGAGAGCAGAGAACATAGGAAAAAACGGCAATAAATGCAAAAAAGACTTAAAAAGGAAAGGCAAAAAAGGAAAAATGCAGAAGAAGGTAGAAGGCAGCAGAGAGAGAGAGAGAGAGAGACAGAAGGCAACCACTAGGCCACCCGATATGAGAAACAGACAGGAGCCTGCATGTGGAAGAGGGCCTTGAACACAATGAGCCAGGCATGCTCAGAGGGTGGAGGGCAGCAACAGGTGAAGCTGCATGGGGGGAGTAATACTAACGCTGACCAGAGGTCAGTGAAGTTCCTCATTTCATCGTGCAGCACCACCATTAAGAAGGGAAGGGAGAAGGGAGGTGTTGCTCACCTGGGAGGTGGGAAGGTGGGAAACACAGCGCTGGGAGGGGGCCGCAGGGGCAGCAGTTAAAGGGGAGGTACGAAGAGCAGAAAATGGAGGAAAAAAGAGTTACAAACAGAAAGAAAGGCAAAAGAGCAGAAAGGCAGAAAAAGAGCACAAAAAAGTCAGATGGCATCAGAGAGAGAGACGGAAGGCAATCACTTCGCCATCAGGGATAAGATGCAGGCGGGAGCCTGCAGGTGGAGTAGGGCCTCAAATACATTTATCCAGGTAGGCTCAGAGGGTGAAGGGCGCCAACAGTAGGAGCTGCATGGGGGGAGCGATACTAACGCTAACCATAGGTCAGTGAAGTTGCACCACCTGAAGGCCTCTGAAGTAGGTGTTAGCCAATGGAACTGGGTAGGGTTCAGAAACTACCTCTATGCAGGACTGCAGACTATTAGCCACAGAGTTGGCTGACCGTGTGTGGCACCATTTGCTTGCAGTTATTACATTTTGGTACCTTTACCAGTGTGTTTTTATCATGGTAACTGTTACAGCAGTTGTTCCATCGCTTTACTACAAAATACAATACTAAAAGATTTTTATGACTCATGGATGGTCTAGGTACAGGGGTAGTAAGGAGTTTGTAGGGTTTAGGGATGGGATGGTTCAGGGATAGTAGAGGGTTTTTAGGGATCATGGATGGGCTGGGTGCAAGTGTAATACAGGCGTTTAGCAGTTTTGGGATGGGCTGGGTGCAAGGGTAGTAAGAGTCAGTTGTGGGCTGGGTACATGGAATTACTGTATGTTTAGGGATTATAGATCAGCTAGGTACATGAGTGGGAATGGGTATTTTGGGGCTCAGGGATGGGGAGTGCGCAGTGGTTGTAAGGGGATTTCATGCTCAGAGACTCCATGTTTAATCAACTTTATTTTCAGTAAACATGCAAGTAAATAGAGTATCTTTAGGAAAATATGTAACGCATAGGCAATGTTTTCCAGATGGTTTACTCTACAAAACATGCTGTAATATTGCACTCTAGACAAAGGTTTTCAGTTAATTTTATTAGCTGTTTTTGCTCAAAATGATGGAAACATACATGGGATTCTAACAACTGATTATGCATATGAGGTGTATCATTCTTCAATGCATTTGTTTGTTTTTGTACCGCTTTCTATGTAGGTTAAATAACAGTTCCACTATTTTATGTTAAGGCATAGTACTCTCCTGCAACCTGAACTACATAGGCAGCAAATTGATTTGTCTTTGAAAACATTTTAGAAGGGCTGGATATTTTTCTTTATGTATAGAAAACTACTGAATAATGGTAGTGAAATGTTCATTTACTGCTTCGAAATGTGCAAAAGCTAAGACATACAACTCGACTTGCAGTTTACTGACTGTCATAATTTACAGCTAAGGCATGTTATTTTTGTTAATTTTACAGTGTTGTCTGAAAGGATGAGGCCAGCTCTTAAAAGTCCCATCTTTCATCCAGATATCACTATATCTATTGTTAAAAGGTTAAGTTGAATTAAGAAATGAATCATTAATCATTAGTAAAAGTTGTGACTGTGAATATTAATGTCACTAATTTTTTGGTTGGGTTTAGAGGTCTCTACTTCTGTTTTCTGTTTATTTCTATAATTGGGTATGGCAGCCATTTCTCCGGCAACATATTGGGGAATATTTGGAGCAGTGTTTTTAAGTAGTTCACTGGATATGATAGCAACAAGATGTGCTAGCAACAGTCTTTATTTTTTTAACTTTTTCTCTGGATGCAAATCAATAGGCGAGGAAGAGTGGTTATGCTCTGAAGTCCTCTCCACAAACTCACTCAGAGTAACTGCTCTCCCATACAGTGACCAGAAAAATAGCTTTCACATTTCTACAGCACTCTCTGTTCTGTATTCCTTTCCCTACAATAAATATACACTTTATGTGACAAATGTTTCTCTCCTATTTCAGACTGAATGTGCACAGCTGGTTCCATATTCTTCACTTTATGGTTCTCTAAAGATGTTCCAATTGGAGGACAGGATAATATAATGGACGTATAACTTTGGAACATTTTAAGTGCTGTAATTTACTTTTCTCAATGAAGTCAAGATGTTTCAAGAGTTGGATAATTTTTTATAGTGACAGTCCCCTTAACTCTATTTTTCTTGTATTGTGGTTTTGTAGTGTTGGGTCAGGGATAGAGACCTTTATTATTAATAGACTACATCACTATTTTATTTTTTACTTGAAATGATTTCTTTTTGATGTCCTGTTGGAAAGAAAAGATTTAAGGGCCAGATGTAGCAAAGGGTTTGCGAGTCGCAAACGGCGAAAAACGCTGTTTGCGAGGCACAAAAGCCCCTCTGCTATGCAGAAATGCATTTTGCGAGTCAGATCCGACTCGCAAAATGTATTTCCGACTCGCAAATAGGAAGGGGTGTTCCCTTCCTATTTGCGACTCGCAATGCTATGCAATTTCATTTGCGACCGCAAAAGCGGTCGCAAATGAAATCGCAGTTACCATCCACTTGAAGTGGATGGTAACCCAGTCGCAAACGGGAAGGGGTCCCCATGGGACCCCTTCCCCTTTGTGAATGGAAACAAAAATAATTTTTCAGAGCAGATAGTAGTCCTATGGACCACTGCCTGCTCTGAAAAAAACCGAAACAAAAGGTTTTGTTTTTTTCTCTAAGTGCAGCTCGTTTTCCTTTAAGGAAAACGGGCTGCAAATAGAAGAAAAAAAACTGCTTTATTAAAAAGCAGTCACGGACATGGTGGTCTGCTGTCTCCAGCAGGCCACCATCCCCGTGAGTGCCTAGACTCGCTATGGGGTCGCAAACTGCGACCCACCTCATAAATATTTATGAGGTGGGTCTTTGCGACCCCATAGCGAGTCGCAGAAGGTGTCTGAGACACCTTTCTGCATTTCCTTTTGCGAGGTGCAAATTGCGAGTCGCTGGGACTGGTAATTTGCACCTCGCAAAAGGAAACCTACCTACATCTGGCCCTAAGCTTTCTATTTATCCTCATTATTTTGTAATAATATATGTATATGTAAAATATGTATAAGATAAAATGTTGAGTTCATTCCTGTATTTTAATAAAAACAAATGACATTGTATACATTTTCATACCATAAAAAATGTAATTGGTTGTTTGGGTTGTCTTTTTTTTTTAAAGCATACCTATGTAATACATTAGTACTAACCAGAAATTTATAGTAAGAAAATGGGTTATTAGCTGGGATGAATGTGAGTCCTACCCTTGTAAAAAGCTCAGAAATCCTTTAAGGTTAAAGACAGAGTTTCAATATTATACACTTTAGCTAAACTCCTGATAGCTATAGTATAGAGCAGAAGGGCTTAACCTAGGAAAATGTACAAACTATTTAGCAACATTAAAGGAGGCAAAACATCAAAACACAACAAAACTCTCATAATCTAAAAGTGAAGAAATTACCACGAAAAATAACACCAAAAACGCAAAAATTCAATAGCGGGGTCGGTGATACGGATTTTTAACATTTTAGAGAGTAAAGCAAAAAAAAAAAAATTAAAGCACCAACAAGAAATCACTGTTTGTGGTTGACTAGGACCTAGGCACAATTTCTGGCTGACCGTGATGGAGAACATTTTGGATACACAAAGCGGGTCCTCTTGGTCAAAGTTTATACTAGGGGTAGGTGAATTTTGTACAATTTGCTTTTGGGTAATTATAGGAAACTTCAGTAGAATTATGCAAAGTTATGCATAATTATGCAAGTTGCAAAATAGCACTATTTGTTTGTGCCAAATGTGTCTTTGTGCCAGTTTTTGACACAAGAACGCATCTCAAACAAAAAAAAAGTGCAAAAAGACCAAAGTACAGTAAACATCAATCGCAAATGATCTGTACTTATGTGTTTGTGGTAAATTTTCACAGCCAGTTGAGTATTTTCTGTAAAGTAGAATAATGGTGTAAGTCTGCAAACTTTGCTTAACTAGGCAGATTACACCTGTGTAATTGAAATTTCTCACCTCATGCCAGAACCCCTTTATGAGGGCAATGGGGCATGCAGGGACTACTTGGCACAAGTGTGGTGGCTGAGGCCTTCTACTCCTGATGTCCAGGGGCCCATCCTACTATGGGTCCTGAGAAACTGGGCCAGGTACCCCTTCTGCACTTGACAGTGGCAGCTGTGGATAAACAGTTAAAGGTTCCCTCGAGGGGTGGGGTAGATACATGCAAGTGAACATGACTCATAAATCAAAGTGCAAGTAGTAGGATAAATAAATCAATGTCCAGTCAAATACTTTTATAAGAAAAAAAAGGTATTTTATTTCTAACTCTACACATGCAAAGAAATAATGATATTCATGAGCAATAACACAATCTCCTTGGGGTTAGAGCACTAGTCGCTGTCAGTCAAATTCCTGTCGCATCCTATAACGTGGTCAGGGCTATTCCCCATTCACTGGCGGCATCATCCAGGGAATGCTTACTAGTGGGACATATGAGGAGTTCCCTTTTGACTCTTCAGGATTTAGTCAAAAGTGTCCATGGTGCCTTTGCGCCGCCGAGGGGATTCCGACCCCCCCTACCGCCATCCAGTTCCCGGCGGTCCGCCCGCCGGGAACCGGATGGCGGTAGGGGGGGTCGCGGGGCCCCTGGGGGCCCCTGCAGTGCCCATGCCACTGGCATGGGCACTGCAGGGGCCCCCGTAAGAGGGCCCCTAAATGTATTTCACTGTCTGCTGCGCAGACAGTGAAATACGCGACGGGTGCAACTGCACCCGTCGCACAGCTTCCACTCCGCCGGCTCGATTCCGAGCCGGCTTCATCGTTGAAGCCTCTTTCCCGCTGGGCTGGCGGGCGGCCTGAAGGCGGCCGCCCGCCAGCCCAGCGGGAATGTCAGAATTACCGCCGCTTTCTTTCGACCGCGGAACGGTAACCTGACGGCGGGACTTTGGGTCAGGATGAGGGCCAAAGAGTCTTAATAGGGGCACTAGAATTGGGAGAATGCCCAGCACATAGGTATAGCGTGGAAGCGTGACCATTCTCACTGCTGGCACCCCTTCTCATAGGGTGAGATTCAATTGTGACCATTTGTCAAAGTCAAGATCTAGATTATCTGCCACCACTCGGTCAAGTCCTCTATTAACAAAGACCCATAACTATTTCAGGTGCGATGGCGTGCATCGAAAATGGTTCCTGGGACCTCCCTGCAGATAGTGAATATGAAAAGGGGCAGTGCTTCACTTTTATCCCAGATTCACTCTGTAGCTTGATAAGAGCGCAAAGCCATGTATGATCTTGTACAACGCATTGAATTTGTTGATAATTTCCTGCAGTTTTGTGGGGATCTCACTGCATGAAGAAGAAACCACAGGAATGGCTTGCGCCCCCTCCATTTGTCACAGCTGTGCCACCAGAAGGTGACCAGCCTTTTCACCCTGCTCATAATGACGGGGCTTAAGCTGTTGGAGTGCGTGGTCCGCCTTAGACATATAGAGCTCATTGAGAGCTACTCACGTTTGTTCTAGACACCGGTGCACAGGTAGTGATGGGCGAGCTGTGTAAAGATGGGTGAGAGATGAGATCTGATCCTCGGGTTCACATTGATGGGTTGACGCTTGTTTGTTTGCCAGAGCCGAGTCATGAATCATTCACCCCTGTATTTTGGCTTTTGCTGCCACCCATAATACTCTCTGGGGGGAGACAGAGCCCCTATTATCTTGTAGATAGGTGGAGACGTGCGATCGGAGTTGTACCTTACCCTGAGGGGTATGGTAACGATGTACAGCTAGGAGCCAGGGTTTACGTCCCAGAAAGGTGAGACCCAAGTTAAATGTTAACAGCACTGGGGTGTGATCGGAAAGTGCTGTTTCCAGTATCTTAGAGTTTGGTGCAGAGGCTACCATATACTGCAAGAATAGTCTAGGTGCGACTGGGTGTCATGGGCGGGGAGAGAAAGGTAATCTGTTGAATGGGCAAGCCTCCAGTAATCAATCAGACCGTGATCCAAGGAGAGGTGCCTTAAGAGGGCCCTATCTGAATTATTGGAAGTATCGATGGGCCCCCCTGTCAAGTACTGTGCCCCAGGTGAGATTTCAATCACCTCCTATAATGTATCAGGAAGCGGCAATCTCTAGAAGAAGGCGTTTGTGGCAGAGAAGGAATGGGCACTTAGAGCCCATAGCGTCATAAGCGGACCCCAGGCATAGGGAGTTTTCTCCCAATTTCAGATTCGCTAAAGTGTATCGACCCTCAGGATCGGACCAGATCCTGACTGCTGTAATAGGCAAGGACTTAGGAAACAGAAGCACCACTCCTGACTTCCTATAGATCTCACTCCTCGATGTCGAGGAGGTCAGGTAGCTACTATGGAGGAAGTTCCCCACACAGTCACAATGTAGTTTACTGGATTCGAGGTCATCGAGGTGGGTGTCCTGCAAGAAGGCCACATCAGCACGTTCAACTGAAGGTAGAAAATAACTTTCTTCCATTTCACATTAATGGGTTAGGCCATGGATGTTCCACCTGAGAACTCGGAGCAGGTGAGGAGCCAAGAGGTGGGGCTAATGGTCACCTTGTGGCACGTGGAGGAAGGAATAGGAGAGTGGGATGCCATACGATCCAGGATGAGGAAGACACCAGGCAGGAAGAGGAGGAGTGGTGGAAGAGTAGGAGGAAAGAGGGCAGGCATGTGCAGTAAGGGAAAAAGGATAAAAGGATAAAAGGATAGATCATCTACCTTTGCTGGTAGGATGATGAGAGGGCCGCCAACAGTAAGGACTCAGATAGAGAGAGTGAATAGTAGGGAAAAGAGTAAGGATAAAGGGGTATGAAGAGTGGTATGGGAAAGGAAGAGGAGAAAGTAAGGGATGGGAACAGGTGGGAGGGAAGAAAAGAGGCAAAGATTCCGCACTAGTCGAAGTCGAGCCACAGGGGCTCTGTAAACCGTAGATCTAAACTTGGGGAGTCAGCGCAATCGGGCCCGCCTCAGCGAAAGGGCAGCCAGAGGACATGTGCAAGGTGGTGTTAGCGCAACAGGGGAGGGTGTCAGGTGAGAGTGGAAAAGCCCATCTCAGGATGTCAAATACACTGACGGGGGCAGATGGGAAGGTGGATATGTCATGTCGGCTGAGTGTGTAACTCCTGGCCGATTGTGAGGTGGTAGGAGGGCGGAGTGGGGTCTGAACAGTAATGAACAGTCTGACCTGAGGGCCCTCTGTGGAATGGCTGGGGGAGGCAGGAAGGGGGGGAGAGGGAAAATGAAAGGAAAGGAAAGGAAAGGAAAGGAAAGGAAAGGAAAGGAAAGGAAAGGAAAGGAAAGGAAAGGAAAGGAAAGGAAAGGAAAGGAAAGGAAAGGAAAGGAAAAGGAAAAGGAATAGGAAAATGAAAAGGAGAAGGAGAAGGAGAAGGAGAAGGAGAACGAAGGAGAAGGAGAAAGAAGGAGAAGGAGAAGGAGAAGGAGAAGGAGAAAGAGAAGTAAAAGGGAAAGTAGAAAGGAAAAAGGGAAAAGGAAAGACCCATGGGGAGGACCGAGCGCGTAGGGAGCATGAAAGAGCATAGAAGAACATAAAAGAAATGGGGGGGTGAGGGCAGTTGTAACAGACAGGGAAAAGCAGCATTAACGACAGTAGTAGGTAGATAGATATGGGCCACAGGAATGAATTGACACAGAGAGCTGCATGTCTGCCTGAGCATATGAACATTGGAAAACAACGTAACAGTAACCACATCAGAAAATATCATGTAAGCATGCAATAAACACAAGGGTGGCTAGCAGCTGGTCTCACTCAGACCATGTCAATAATGCATCAGGTTTTGCTAGATCATGATGTACTGCATATGCTTAGGGTTTCCTCAAGCGGCTAGCTATGGCTGATGGGGAGGGGAGCTGCAGTGACAGATGGAGTCTCTATCTGAGCTGATCAACAATGGACAGTACAGGATAAGATGACATGAACAACAACATTTCAGCCTAATGCTGTGAACATTTGCAAGTAATGTAACAGGAACCACATCAAAAAATATCATGTGAGCATACAATAAACATACAATAAACACAAGGGTGACTGGCTGCCAATCCCACTTTTAGCTGGGTACAACAGTATCGCATCAGACATTGCTTGCCCATATTAACGATTGGATTCTTAGAGTTCCCTCAGGCAGCTAGCTAGGGCTGACGGGAAAGGGAACTGCATGAGCAGATGGGGTCTCTAACTAAGCTAGACCCATAGGTCACAGAAATATGCAGTAGACTACTTATCCATTCGATGGGGTGGTTGCCGAAAGCACAGGACAGAGCCCTGGGTTAAAGATGAGGTCAGAGAGGCAGAGCTTGCAATGATCTCAATCAGGGGTCAGTGAAGGCTTCAGTGGTGAGCAGGATTTGTCCCTGTCCTGAGACTGGGTGATGTGTCCCACTGCTAGCAGAGCCTGATCGCTGTTGCCCTGATGTCACATAATTCTCCCAGGCTCTCTACCTCTGTGATAGGAACCATCTGCAGTATGCCAATGGCTATCCTGGGAAGCAGGATGGGCCTGTTATGGAAGGAGGGTGTCAGCATTAGGCAATAGGGAGGCCACTAGCCCTGTTTCCATTGTCTGGGTCAAGAGACTATCCAAAAATAGACGTAGGTCCTCAGGGTCAAGAAGGTCTCTTGATTTGTCTTTTCTTGTGATCCACATTTGAGGGGGTTCAAATAGGTAATATTTTATGTCCAGCTGGTGAAGTTGCGGACGTTGGGACAAGAACACGTTGCGACAATCGTTGGTCTCCTTGGAAAAATCCATTGTGATGCGTATCTCCTGACCTTCGTGCTGATAGGGGCCATGGGAGCGGGCCGCGGCAAGGAGCTGAAAGACCTGCTCATGTCATAGGAAGCAAACAATGATGGGGTAGGTCGTGTTGCACTGTTGGGGTGCTTCGGGCCCATGCAGAGTGCTCACTGAAATTCCAACAGGTGGTTAAATGTGGGACCTGTGATTGTGGGTAGGGTCTTGCGAAGAAGGGCTGCAGCAGTCATCCCTTCTAAGTGCTCTGGGAAACCAAAAAAGAGGGTGCTGTTCCTGCAGCTCCTATCCTCTAGGTTAATCACTTTGCTGTGCAGGAATAGGAATTCCTGGTTCCCATCCGGTATCCCATCAAGGTGTATCTCCACTGTTGTGATGTGGTGCTTCAAGTCTGAAACTCGGTTCAGGAATCCCGCAATGTCCAAACTTATGGACTTGGTCTCAGCCGCTAGGGCAGAGATGTTGGAGTCCAGTCCCTCTATCCTGCAACCCACCATCATGATTTCCTACAGAATATACTCCACAGTGAAGTCCTGCTTAGAGTCAGAGTGAGGGGAAACGTGGTCTGGTGATGGCTTTCCTCCAGCTGTAGCCATGTAGCGGGGTATATGAAGAGCTTTTGAGAAGATGAGTTGCAGTGATGGTTTACTGGCAGGTTTACCGTGGGATTTTCTGGAGGGCATCTCCCGTCAGGTCTCTGGGATTGCAACCACGGAGGAGCCTACCGCACCCTCTTGTGGTGGAAGTTGGCCGGGGGGACCACTGGTATGATCAGGTAGTGGATAGAGGAGGGAAAGTCAAAGTCCAGTGATCCTCACAAATGGACACCTGCCCTCCACACTCCTGTGCTGAGTGTCCAGCTCCATTCCCATGGACATAAAGAAAACCTGAGGTGGTCAAAGCCCTGGTGGCGAAGGTCCAAGGGGAGGAACTGTCCAGATGAAAATGGTGGTAGGTCCCAGGGAAAGACCCTGCTACCTCTGATCCCGTAAGAAGTATAAAGTCCAGCTGCAGTTTTGCTGACCGACCAGCCTCAGGAGTCACAAGTGGCCACAACACACTTCGGCTAAGGCTACCGATATCAAATGCAGGGCTCGGTATCCCTCATGGAGTCTACGCTGCGGTGTCAAATACAGCTTAACTGGGAGGGATAGGATTAAGCTGGGCTGGAGGGGGAGAAAGAAAGAAGGGCCCCTGCAGATGTCCACTCGGCCACAAGGATGACAGGGGAAGATCCGTCAACCCCTTAAAGCACTGGGTCTTTTCTCGGGACACAGTCCCCTTTCGCGGCCAAGTCGGGGTATGGGAGGGAAAGAAGGGAGCCAGGGTCGATGTCAGTCGGTGCTCTCCCTATCTTCCAGGGGGTCATCCGGAGGCCGAAGCAGAAGTGGAACAGCGGTGCCATGGGAAGGGGGCTCCAGCGCTTTAGTGCCCCCACAGTGCTGGCAGGGCAGACCGGTGTTCATCCGGGCTCGCTGGGCAGTCCGGGGACAGGCATCGCGGTCTGGGAGACATTGCCACTGAGCCTGAATCCCTAGTCCTCTCCGCTCCAGGGGTACCGGGTCGGGTCAATCAGCGATAGGAGAGCTCCCCTTGGGCCGTCATCCCTCCAGCCCTTGGGTAGAGGAAGGCTCTGGTATTATGTGGACAGCCCCCATCGCACTCAAAATGCTGTTTTCCACTGTCGGGGCCTTCTGGATCGCGGAGCTCTGTTCTCAAGTGCCCATTGTGTCCTGCGGCCAGACCATGCTCCCTGATACTCATTTTTTTAAATTAAAACCTAAATATTAATCCACCTACCCACCCAAACCTGCTCCTATAGTTAGGTGACTTTCAATCAAACTTGTTTAAATATCTGCACTTTCTTAAATAAAATTAACTTAAAAAGCTCATTAATACCCGAATACTGAAATGAATACCTGAGTATTAATACACTTATACTACCAAAACCTCTATTTTTAATAGTCAACCCACTTCTAAAAATAGGTGTCTTTCAATCAAACTGATTTAAACACCTGTGTTTAATGAAATAAAATGAAACAATAAATACTAATTTAGTATTGGAATTAATACATGAGTATTAATAAACTTACCCAACCAAATCCCTTTTGTTTTCAGGCAGCCCGCTCCTATAGGTAAGGGATTATCATTCAAACTCGCTTTAATACCTGCACTTTTTATAATAAAATTAACTCAAAATTCTCATTAATACCCAAGCATTAAAATTAATACCTGATTATGAATGCACTTAGCCACCTGAAACCCCTATTTTTATACACAACCCGCTCTTAAATGTCTGGGACTTTCAATAAAACTAGTTTACATATCTTTTTTCAAATAAAATGTAACAGTATATACTCATCAATACTCGAGTATTTGAATTAATACCTGGATATTTTCACAACCAAAACTCCCAATCCACTCCTATAGGTAAAGGATTTTCATTAAAACTCGTTTAAATACCTGCTCATTGTAAAATAAAATTAACAAAAAATTCTCAGTAATAACATTAAAATTAATATGTTAGTATTAATGAACCTACCCACCCAAAATCCCTGTTTCTTATAGGCAAGCCGGTCCTAAAACTAGGTGACTTTCAATCAAACTCCTTTAATTGCTTTTTCTTTAAAAAAATCCAATAATTTGTTGGCAACCTTCACCTAAAATGAAATGACTGTCTTTCAATCAGAATTGTTAGAACGCCTGACCTTAATATAAAAAAATGTACACTTAGTGCACATTAACAATCAGGAAATGTATGATGGAACAACGTATGCGCCAACCATACATGCTTGAACAATGCAATTGGAACAACAACGCGTTGTTTCCCCAAATGCCTTTACCATGATTTTTGTTGTAAAGGCATGCCCAGTAAAGGCATGTGTGGAACGGCTTGCATGGATTTGCATGCCATCCCCCCACCCACCCTAAAAATACAACTACCCTGATATCCCACCCACCCTGAGCCCTAAAGCCTACCCCAACCCCCACCCTCCCTAAAAACAACCAACCCCACCTCCAAAAATAAAACTACCCGGCACCTTAAAGCAAAATTACCCTGAAAAACCAATGACTTTTCCACCCAGCACCCCCAAAAACCAAACTACTCCTATCCCCCCACCCCCACCCCAAAAACCAAACTACCCGACCCCCACCCCCAAAAAACAAACTACCCTGATCCCCCACCCCCAAAAACCAAACTACCCGACCCCCACCCCCAAAAAACAAACTACCCTGATCCCCCACCCCCAAAAAACAAACTACCCCGACCTCCCACCCCCAAAAACACTAACTATCCCACCCCCACCCCCAAAAATGAAACAACCCCAATCCCTCCACCCCCACCCCCAAAAACCTAACTACCTCGACCCCCCCACCCCAACCCCCAAAAACCAAAGAACCCTGACCCCCACCCCCAAAAACAAAACTACCCTGACCCCCTCCACCCCAAAACACTAACTACCCCAACTCTCCACCCCCAAAAACAAAACTACAGTGATACCCTCACCCCCAGATACCTAACTACCCTGATCCTCCCTCCCTCCCTGCCCCCAAAAAACAAACTATCCCACGCCCAAAAACCAATGAAACCCCCACCACACCCCCAAAAACCAAACTATCCCGAACCCCACCCCCAATAACCAATGAACCCCCACCTCCAAAAACCAAACTACCCCGATCCCCCACCCCCAAAAACGAATGACCCCCAAAACCAAACTACACCGACCCCATACCTCTGCCCCATAAAACAGAACTACCCCGATCCCCCTGCACCTAAAAAACAAAATTACCCTGATTCCCTACCCCACCCCTAAAAATACTAAGTACCCCAACCTCCCTCCACCCCTAGCCCTTAATCCACCCCATCCCTAAAATCTACCCCCTGACCCAGCCCTACTTACCTGACCGCAAACTTTCCCAATGCCCTCTCCCTTTTTCTCTGCCTTAAACATGCATGTGTGTTGTTCAACACATGCATGTTTAAGGTGGGGAAAAAGGGAGTTGTTGTTAAAGCACACGGGGTTCCCCTTACGTTGTGGTTCCAGAATCGTTGTTACAGATGTTCCCCACAATCATGTATTAATATTAAAATACCATACATCAGAATGCAACTAAGTTTTATTTGTAAAGTTACAAAAGGAATTAATTTTTTACTTAAAATTAAAAATGTAATTTGTAAATATAGCAAGCAATTAACAATTAACAAAGTTTCAACAATATTTTTCATTATAATAGCTTCCATACGCATCTACAATCCATATTTTTGCACTAATGCCATGCGTGCAGAAGACTTTTATTTTGAAGACTGATTTGGTGAAAAGACAGGTGTACTAATAACGCATTGTTCTCCCTGTTTCATACAAAAGGCTTTGTGTTCCAAAGCCTTCGTTCCAAAGGCCGTTTCCCAGTTACACACAGCCAAACAACAATTTAGAGGTATTGCTGCTAAGATATATTGCAAAACACATGCCTTACTTAACAAATTACAGCTCCCTGCTGTAGGACTCTATAGGCCATCCGTAGAGAGACATATATAATGTTAAGGGATAGGGTGGCGTTGCCATAGGCCTCAATGGAAAAGTCAAACTGGCAAAGAAAACACTGTCCTTCCAGTCTGTAGTAGCGGGCTGAGGCCCATTTTGTATCTTGTCACAAGAAGGGTGGCACAAACAGTGCTGTATCCCTAAGTGGACAGTCTGTCTTTATGCCCTGGGTACCTTGGGTACCATATACTAGGGAATTATGAGAAAGTCAGCCCTTGCTAATTGGAGGTATCTAATTTGACATGCAATTTATATGGTTCTGGTTAGCAGGCTTCAGTGCACTCTCAGCAGCTAGTAGTCCACATGGGGGCAAGAAAGTGGAGGGAAACTGCAAAAAGCCTGTTTCCTTACAGTAGGGCTCCCCACTTGACCTTATTCCCTCCAATGTTCTCCTCTTCCTCACATGGCACACTTATCTTGGCAAGCAGGTAAGCCCTGGGGCTGCAAGCTATAGGGCAGGTTGTTTTGGATTTCCCAGGAAACTACCAGGACTTAGCCCTCTGTCATGGTCACCAGCTGCAGTCTTGCAGTCTTGCAGAATGTTGACTCCTCACACAGTCCATCTGACTTGACTGCTTGACAGATGACAAAGTTTGGGGTCCCAACCTCCACTTCTTACAGTACATTTTCAGACACTAAAATATGATTTTAGGTCTGAGTCTTTGAAGTTTTTTGTTGGGTTTCCGCTTCTTTTGAAGTGTTCAATTCTCTTTTTCTTCTTTTTCCTTGAAAGGTTGTCTATCACGGCAGGCAAGATTCTGAAGCTGATTGAACCATAACACAATTAAGAGGAGTGACAGGAGTTCACACCTGGGTGTCAGCCACAGTGATATGTGCTTCAAGACGTTACTCCCAGGCTCCTAGCGCTACTTTATATGATTCGCTTGTCAGCCCCTTCTCCTTCCTGGGATGTCTCTAGGACCCTTCTTCATGATCTATCACTGAATCAATGAGCAACCTTTTGAATTTTAAAGTGACAGTCTCTTCCTTCCTACAGTGTGTCCCACCCAGCTCACAGGAATGGAGCAATACACATATCTGTCTGGGTAGAATCCTTTCCTCCTCATGTTTTCACCAGGCAGGCCTTGGCTTCCCAAAATGGATCATAGGGTCCTACATGTAATTTACCAATGCAGGCACACTTAATCAGTGTATATTCGCAGCACACCACCTAACCAGTATGGTTCCCTCCACTACAGTTACTCATGCATTCAGCACACATATTCCCTCTGCAATACTCATCACCATAGCCTTTCTGTATTGTACCAGGGTGTGCTATTTCAACCGCACATACTGCCAGCACACATACTCACTATGTGCACTGCTAAACAATTCAACCTTCATGTACTGCACTTCATGTATGAACACATACACCCAGAACATGCTTTGATTGCTCATGCACTGCTACATCTCTTGTTTAATGTATTCCCAGCAGGCATACATATAGTCAGTGCTTGCATTCACCACACATACACTGCTCAGTACTGTACCCTCCCAGGCACTCTTATATCCAGCACAGAGTTATTTCTTTGCAGGCAGTGTGAGTTAAGCACACAGCAGAAGAACATTTAAAAAGGCAAGTGAGCCTACTGGCCTCACTCTAGTGACACAGGGTTAAAAGGACCTGTTCACTACCACTAATCAGTACGTGGTATGCTGTCACCACTGCGCTTGTGTTGCTTAACTCTTGGTGAAGGAGCTGGCCTTTCACCATTCTGAGGGGAGCACTTTGGGGCATGTTTACACTCTGTTTGCGCCGAATGTGCATCAAACATTTTGACGCACATTCGGCGCAAACCTTGCCCCATATTTATACTTTGACGCCCGAGCCCGCGGACGTTAAAATTCCTCTGTGTGAGTCAATGTTTGGATGCGGGAAATTGCCTTCTGTTAATGACATGCAAGGTCATTTGGGTTCCCGCCCAAAAAATTACTTTAAGGCCTGTGCACCTTATTTATACTCCTGCGTCATTTTGACGCACAGGAGAGGGCTGGCCTTAAAAAACGTCGCACAGCATGATGTGCGCCGTTTTTTAACGCCTGGGTCAGGGCAGGCGTTAAGGGGCCTGTGGGCTCACTTTCATGGTCTCTGACTATGGAAGGAGTCCAGAGGTGCCCTTCCCTGCCCCCAGGGACACCCCCTGCCACTCTCACCCACCCCTGGAGGACACCCATGGATTGGGGGACCCATCCCAGGTAAGTACAGGTAGGTTGAGGTAAGTATTTATTTTTTAAAGTGGTATAGGGGGGCCTAATTTGGACCCCCCTACATGCCACTGTGCCCAATGACCATGCCCAGGGGACTGAAGTCCCCTGGGCATGGCCATTGGGCAAGGGGACATGGGGGTTGTGTGTCAAAAAATGGTGCAAGTCCGGTTTGAGGCATGATTTTTGCCTCAAACCTGACTTGCACTATTTTTTGACGCACAACCCCCTATTTTTCCCTACGCCGGCGCTGGCTGGTTTGAGTCTTTTTTTTTTACTCAGACCAGTCCGTAGCGCCCGCTAATGTCATTCCTTAAATAAGGCGCCCGCAAGGCGCGTAGGAATGGCGTTAGCCGGCGGTAAACGTTTTGACGCAAACCAGCGCCAGCACTGGTTTGCGTCAAAAAGTATAAATATGGGCCTTTGTGTGCCCCTCCTGGTCTAACAAGATGGCAATCCATGAGACATGGTGGACAAGGCATTTGTCATGGCGCACATGCATGATCCATGTACGCCTCCGACAACAAAATCAGCACTATGGATCCAGACAACAGTACAGTTGGGCACTCAGGGCAGGGGTAACCATGCAGAGTAATTTTCCATTCCAACACCTAGTTTTTACCTTCTGATTTGGTCTTTTGTATGGAAGTTGAAATCTTCCAGCAGGGCAAGGTTGAAGGCTGATTCTGTCAAAGACCTCTAAATTTAGATAGTCACTGGACGAGGTCCTACTGAAAGTGTTGGTGTTTGAAAAGCTCTGCTTATACAGATGTAACTTTCGTGGCCTCTGAGTTCCTATCATCAGGGGGCTAGGTTTTGCAACTTTCCTTCATCAAGATTCCTACCTTCAGACATAGGGCTTGATTTAGAGTTTGGTGGATGGGTAACTTCTCCACAAATATGACAGATATCCCGTCCACCGTATTACGATTTCCATAGGATATAGTGGCATCGTAATACTGCTGACGGGAATTCCATCACATTCGTAACGGAGTAACCCCATCTGCCAAGAACTAAATCAGGCTCATAGTCTTTTTTAGAGCTCAAAGCCTTTCAGTGGGACAAGCCTGAAGCTGTATCTGACAACGTCCTTCCAAAATCGGGTACCTTTGTCATGAGGTCCCACTGAAACTCCAAAGGTCTTGTAAGTTTAAAATATTTTGAAGTTGCTACATGTCAGACTTTCTGGGGCAGTTCCTGTTAGCAACTTCTAAGGCTCCCAGGGCCTCAGTGACAGCACTTAAAGGCCAGGACACACCCCAGCAGAGAACCCCAACAATGCTTGGTTCCAGTTGTAACTGATGAGTATAACGTAGTTTACTCTCCATTAACATAGCAAAAATAGGAATGGAAATCTTAAATTCAAATATACAACATACAATATATTTCAATTTAGATATTTATTATAGCTAATTAAACATTCAGTTCGCACATAATATAATCAACATAGAATCAACCAAAAAAATATAATACAACCCCCTACCCTAAATGAAACATACATATATGAAAACATAAATAACATACCAGTAAATACGCAAAAATAAACAAATAACACAGAACCAACAAAATCACAAAATAGTATACATACAAATTTACAACCGCCTCATACATGAGAGGATATTTAAACCGCACAATAAAGTTACTGCTTTGATGCTACAATTATGCGTTGTAGTTTGGATTGTATAAAATTCAACATAATAACAGCCAATTCTAGGTTATAATTTCCTGATTCAAATTCTCGTGTTACAGGCCTGATGGTAGCCAATCCTGGTCAGGGCTTCAAATTTGCCAATTTCAAACACTTCATGCCAATGTTCAAGACATGCCAAAGCGGCTTGTAAATTGGCATGTCTTGAACATTGGCATGAAGGCTTGTAAATTGGCATGTCTTGAATTTTTTGTGATTTTGTTGGCTATGTTAATGGAGAGTAAACTACGTTATACTCATAGTATTGCTTCCCTGTGTGTTACTCTCTGTATCTAGCTCAGGGACCCTGTTTAGATACGAGGATCCAGTTGTAACTGATCCACTGGTCACTCTCGCAAAAATGCCTCTTGAAGCGTGTTATGTCCTTATAGGCACACAGAAGGTCAGTGAAATGTCACTTCAAGTGCACAAGTGGAAACAGGTCCATCTATTCAGGTCTCTACAAAGGTTATAGACAGGAGGTTCAACCCTCTTCTGTTCTGCCCCAGATCCTGAATGTGTCATTGGGTGAGGTGTTATTTTTTTCAATCCCTAATCAGTGGAAGGAGGTGTGACTTCTGGAAACTCCCTTACCACAGGCAAAAAGTTCCTAAGGGCAAACCTTCCCACTTTTGAAGCACATCCTGTTTGTCTCATTGCAAACTATTCCACAGTGACCCATCTCAGTAAAATCCAACATCCAAAAATCTTTCTGTCCCTGGATGGTGCTTGTGGCACACATAAGGGTGTGTTTAAGGTAATGAGCTATCTCTTTTGGCTAAACTTGCTATGCGGCCAGCTCCCTCTTCCACTGAAAGTGTGTTTTGGGATACAAAGAATCCTTTTCTGCAGGCTTCCCTTATCACTAAACTATAAAGGCACATGTCTCCCTCAGCCCCATTTTAAGTTAACAAAGTTCCTTGCGACTCCTAAACTGCCCTGCTTGAGATAATCTGTGCCATATCCTCCCCGAGCAATCCTGCCAGGAGGAAGGCATTGTCTCTGCTCTGAAAGCAAGATTGCACACCTCATCAAATCAGCACCAACAAGCTGGGCTGTAGGCAGTCCAATACAAATTAGCTTGCAGAGGCTTCAGACAGGGAAACAATATTTTCTTACATGTTTCACTTTTATATGCCAGACTTCATTCTTACAAGGCCTACTTAGGGATACCTTACCTGGGGCCACATTTTATAGAAAATGTTGGTGTGCTGCGCTGCTACAAATTTGGCAGTGTCGTGCACCGTCAGTTTGGAAATGCAGGGGTGTGCCGTATTTATTAGAATTCGGTGCACCCCTGTGTTTCCCCCTGCACCAGTGCTAAATTTGCTTGCTGCGTTGAGAGGGAGATTGTTTTCGTGCAGTAAGGAACACCTTCCTACACAAAAAAAATCTTAAATGGGGATTTGCTGTTTCAATGTGTGCTGCAAAATGCAGCAAACATAAAAAGAGCAAAAAACGCGCTCCGATCGGTTTCATGAAAACTCATAAATCTGAGACAGCGTCAAAATGTAATGGGTGTTGCTGTGGCAAACTCACAACAACACCCACTGCACGTCCCTTCCATGCAAAGTGTTGCGTGTGGAGGGGCTGTATTTACAAGGTGGCGTTAAGCCGCAAAAAATGGCTTAATGCCACCTTGTAAACAAGGCACTGGGCAATGCACCACCAGAGCGTCATGAAAGGTGACGTTCTAGTGGCGCCAGGGTCTCTTAAATATGACGTTAATATTTAAAAGAAGGGTCTCCCTCATATCAAAGGCTTATTTTAACAGACCTGTCTGCAGTTTTAAAAGCTGCAGGAGTCAGGCTTCTCATATAGGGCTGACAATATGTTTTTCTTCTCAACTTAGTTAATACATGCTTTAGTCTGCAGGTGACATTTAACTTCCTAAGTCATCAGAGATAAGGTAATTTCACCACATTTTAGTGACTAGAGCACATGCATGGGGACAGCTGCACCCCAGTATTCAGAGTTCAAAAAGCAGCAGCATCAGTCAATCAAAAATCGAGGGACCTTGCAAAAAAGTGCACTTTTTTCTCACCTATTCCAGTAAAGAAAGTTCTGCTTAAAACATTTGTTTTGGTAAGGAATAGTTGTATGTAACATCAGACTAAGAGGAGAGCTAAACTAAAAAAGACAATATTCATCTATTTCTTTCCTTAGGTATAGTAACTCTGGGCCTGAGTTAGCTCTTGACGATATTACTGCCAAGCCACGGCAGTCCCGAGTACTCCGTCAAACCAACGATGGTCCACCTGCCATATTTAGATGTAATGCAGAAGTGTTCTTACCAGTCATCAGGCTAGCGGGTTCCGGCCAACCATATTTAGATGTTACAGTTCTACAGGCAGTGTACTGGTGGCAGATTGCTGATGGAGGAAGGAGGTTGCAGGACACAATACACATCAGTCACACACAGTCACACACAATGCACCTTAGCCATAGCCCTAGCCATATATGCCCCCCTGCACAGCACACTATACAACACACCACAAATACACTGTTATCCATTGCCAGTCCACTGCAACACAACACGTACATGACAAAAACGCACATTAACATACATCCATGATACAAAATACACACACTATATACACTACACCCACACATGACACAACCACAACAACCAAAACAACTACATATTCATCTACACACACACATACACACACACACACACACAACATCGCAATTACATACATCATGAAAAGGCCACCACACAACAACCGCACTTACCTGATTGTCACAAACAACAACACAACACACAATCAAATATACACCACAACAGCAGACACATATGCAAGTGGCACACAATCGGACAAAATCACATCTCCCACTATACCTCCTTCCACCTCACCCAGCCAAGACAATTGCACACACACAAATACGCACTGCTGCACATACACAACGTACTGCTGCACATAGCACAAAATTACAGTACAGGTCCCCTTGCAATGTGCACACATGTACATAGTTCACAAGTGCTATTGTAAAGTCATTGTGGTGCCAGCATTCATTTTGCAATGAATACTGACACCATAATGACAGTTGTGCATGTGTGCAATATGTGTCATGTAACAGTGTGCCCCATCCATTTTGTAAGAATTGTTTGTCTGATATATGTATGTCACAGTAAGCTTTCAAAAATTACTGTGACATTCACATGACTGCAGTGGTCCCAAGCTCATGTGCTGTGGCCATACAACATACACAGTCAATGTGGGTTCCCTACCTTCAGGTCCAGCTACTGGGGTGGTTGTGCTTTCTCCGTGGTCTAGTGGCACCAGCAACGGAAGATGTTGTCCAGTCCAGTCCAGTCAAAAATGGAAGCCGAATCAGTGAAAAGGTAAATTTTTACCTTGCTTCACCCCCTCTAATCTGCCAACTCAGCTGTGGAGGTCGGACCGTCACAGTTGGTCTAGTGGTAAGGCACATCTAAATTTGCACAGTGGTAAGGGTAGCTGTAGTCTGCCACTATTTCCAGTGGCGCAGTCGATGTGGATGGGAAACATTGGCAGAGTCAGCTGTACCTGTACAGTCTATTGCCTAAGGGACCGCAAACATCTCAATCAGACGGGTGGAATGCCAAGTCGAGGGATGGATTTTTTGCTGAAAAATCAGCTGCAGGACCACTATAGCCAACATCTAAATCAGGCCCTCTGTTTTTATGGCAGTTATTTTAAAGTGAACTTTTCATTTCTGGTGGGTAGGTGGCCTTAAGTATAGTACTAAATCAGTGTGAAAAGTCACTCTTGCTCTGGTCAAAAGCCTTCTCAGGAGTGAGCATATAGTGATAGATGGTGATTTATATACATATATGTTTTTTAGTTTTATATTGTAATGCTGACTAAATACTCTCTCACTCATATTGACATCTACATCTTTAAAAATCTGATGTAGGTGTAGTTAAAAGTGGTAGATTGTGGAAATCATATTGGCTGGTAATAGAAATACTATTGCAAACTTGTTTAATACTTGTATTCTTTCTTTAAAAGTCTACTTTGAATACATAGTGTGCTTAAATATTTCAAAATTATACTTTAATTTTAAAACATGCTTTCCAACTGAAATAGGATACTGCTCTAGGATGGGGTAGAGGGTTTGGCCTATGGCAGAAGGCTGGGAGCTTTGGGATTTGGCTACTCACAGGAGGCACCCAAGCTCTCCTGCAAACCCATGCCGTGCATGCCCCTAGCACGAGGGATATTTGTTTTTAGTTATATTCGAATTGGAGACCTTTCATTATTTTTTTGTGTGATTTATGAATCAGAATTAATTGAATTGTTCTCATGCAAAATTCAGGTATGAGTGAAGAAAATAGACTGGTACATGTGCCATAGCTAGCTTTGTGAGCATTCACAAACATTTTGTGGGTAGTTTCCCATCCTACTTTTCCAGGGCAGGAATTGGAATGGAATGGCAACAGAGAACTGCAGGCAAAACAAGATTGGGTTAGCATTTTGGGATCACTCTAAGAGATACTAAGCAGCTTGGAAACAGATTCTAGAAGAAAGGGTAGCAGGTCCGGATGCTACTTTATGGGGGCTCACCACGTAGCTCTACACTTCACATTGTTGGATGGAAACAAGTACACCAAGGACAAAGTGGGCAACATATCCTGCCTGATCCTTCCAAACTATGGATAGGATTGAACAATATAACTGTGTCTAAGTCAGACAAAAAAATAAAAACTTCAAATCACTATGTATAATATTCTGGCAGGCGCATCACAAAGACACATGTTAGCACTACGACCATCAAGATAAAAAATGCATATAACCTGTTCTCCTTAAACTTTGAAGTAGATAAGACATTTACTAATTACTAACATTATCAAACAAGCATTGGCAAAGCCAAAGGGCTAGCCCATGTGAGATTTATTGGTTTTGCTATTTTTTTTAGCTATTTTGAAAATGGCTGAAAGTATGTAAAACAGCTGAATGGCACAGCCGGCATTGTCCGTGTAATGCCGCTTTTTATTTTCAGTTATGCTGCACTGAAGCTAACGCTTCTGTATAATTTGGCTAAAAACATTGACAAAGCCAATAGATCTTGCATAGGTGCTTTGCCCATGCTTGATATGGAATGCCATTTGGTAAGTTATAAGTATTTACATAGTATTTACAAGGGATAACGTCTAATATTATAGAATGTAGAATGCCCTCGCCAAGGTGTTACTGTGTCCAGATTGTGAACCATTTTAGGACCATACAAAAACGGTGAAAATGTGCTATAGAAATGTGCTGAATGTGACATAAATTGAAGGTATGCAGAAAGTCCAATAGAGTGATGCTTGGACGCGGTGGTTCCAAAGAATCAGAAAAGCAATCCTGACTGCTTGCTTAGTGGTAAAATATAGTAATAATCGGTGTTCAATAGGTTTCCAAGAGATTTTGGCTTCTGTGCCGTTGAACCTGCTCTACCATTCAAGTCATGGCCCACTAGTGCCTGCAAGGTGTCTGTGCTTGTGACTGCTCATTTAGTGGTAACATATAGCATTAATCGGTGCTTGGTGTGTTTTCTAAAGCTTTTTGCCCCTGCTTATGTCTGACTGCATCTGCTGCACCACTCAGATCACGGCCCCAAGTGCCTGCAAGGTTACAGTACTTGTGACTGCTTGCTTAGGAGTAAAAGACAGCAATACTTGGTACTCAGTGGGTTTCCTGGAGCGTTTGGCCCCTGTGCCACTGCACCTGCGGCACCATTCAAATTGTGGCCCCTAGTGCCTGCTAGATAACTGCGCTTTGGACTGCTTGTTCAGTGGCAACATATAGCAATAATCGCTGCTCAGTGACAGTTAAGTTTATTGCACAGTTACTTAAAACCTTAGCACAATAAAACAATGAAAACACATATAAAAAAAAAAGCAGGTCTACATAACACCTCTCATCACCATCACTACTCGTGAATAGTTCAGAGTCGCTTAACATTCACTGCAAATGCAGAGGGTCTATTCTATTCTATTCTATTCTATTTGCCAACAAAATGTAAACTGCAAATTATTAAACCCCCGGGTGCCTGGGGCAAGCTGGTCTCGTCCTTGCACATGGTTCCCGTGTGCCGGGGATTAGACCAGCTCGTCCTGCACCCAGCCCACACACCCCAGTCGGGGATGGAAAGGAATCACTTCCACTTCCACCCCCGATGCCCGTGACCCCTCCAGTGACGTCTGATGATGTCAGCATGTGATCGTGTGTTGACCTCATCAGAGGTCCCCCGTGCTGGAAGCATGCCACCTTGGGCAAGCGCCGCTCCCCAGGTGGGCAGAAACCCCCTAGATACCATGGATATATATATATTTTTTTTTTATATATGGGGAGCGACCCCTTAGGCCTGGTGGCATATCAGCCTATTTTTCTTAGGTCAATCTGCCCCCAAGGGGGGCAGAAACCACTAGACACCAGGGATTTTTTTTATTTTTTATACTTGCGCAGTAGGGGAGCTGCCCCCTGGGCAAGGGCCGTTCCCCAGTGGGGCAAAATATCTTTAGGCCTTTTCTGCCCCCCCTGGGGCAGATCGGTCTATTATAATTAGGCCAATCTGCCCCGGGGGGGGGGGCAGAAACCCTTAGACACCAGGGATATATTTTTGTTTATGTTTACTTTTGTTTTTTATATGTGGGGAGCGACCCCTTGGGCAAGGGTCGCTCTTCTGGGGAGCAAATCGTATTTAGGCCATTCTGCTCCCCTTGGGGGCAGATCATCCTATTTCTATTAGGCTGATCTGCCCCCAGGGGGCAAAAACCACTTACGCACCAGGGATTGGTGTGTGTATGTGTGTGTTTTGTTTGGGAGGGCAGCCCCTTGGGCAAGGGTGGCTCCCCATGGGGGCACATTACTGTTGGCCATATCTGCCCCCTTGGGGGCAGATCGGCCTATTATTGGAAGGCCCATCTGCCCCCAAGGGGGGGCAGAAGGCCCACTAGAGACCAGGGAAGATGTTTTTGTTTTAAATAAGAGGCCGTACCCTCACCCCAAAAAAATGGGGACAAAGTTGTTCTACCCACCAGTGCGCAGATGGGGCAATTACCCCTGATCCACACCCAGGGGTGGGCGGGGGGGCAAAAGTCTACTAGATGCCAGGGAATTTAAAAAAAAATAGTGGTGTGGTGTGGTTGCCAGTATAGGCCTGGTTATGCCCTCACCCCAATTGAAGGGGGTAACAGTCTTTCAGCGCTCCCCCTGCCCACTAAAACATCTTATTCCACGGCAAGCAAGAGGATATCTGATCATTTTGGGTTTTGGTTTTACATTTGGGCCATGAGAGCTTGGTTAACTCTCAAGATCGTCCAACTTGGAATGGTGAGGGCTGCACTTTTTGGACTTTGGGACGCTGCCATGTAGTAAAACCCACAAGACCTAGACACCCCTGAAAACTAAACATCTGGGTGATTCCAGGGTGGTGTGCTTCACATGCACCCCACACCATTTTCTTACCCTCAATGCCCTGCAAACCTCCAACTTCGCTGGAAATCACACATTTTTCCCACATTTTTGTGATGGAACCTTCCGGAATCTGCAGGAATCCACAAAATTCCTAGCATTGTCTCATCTATATCAATAAAAATTCTGCTGCACTTGTCAGGCTAAATTTTTTTTTTCAAACTGCCCTTTTGGACCCGCTTTGGTTCCCCCTCAATTTCAACATGTTTTTGGGTATTCCCTATCACAGGCACTTGGCCCACCTACACAAGTGAGGTATCATTTTTACCGGGAGAATGAGAGGAACGTTGAGTGGTAGGAAATTTCTCCTGGTGCAGTGATCCCACACAGAAATGTGGGAAAAATTAGATTTTTTAGCTAAAATTTGAGGTTTGCTGAGGATTCTTGGTAAGAAAACATTGGGGGATCCACGCAAGTCACATCTACCTGGACTCCCTCTGTTGTCTAGTTTACAGAATTGTCTGAGTTTGGTAGGTTTCCCTAGATGGCTGCTGAGTCCAGGACCAAAAACGCATGTGCCCCTCCCGTGTCCAGATAGTGTTTTGGGGTATTTCCTGTCACGGGCACTAGGCCTAACCACACAAGTGAGGTACCATTTTCATCGGGAGACTTGGGGAAACGCTGGGTGGAAGGAAATTTGTGGCTCCTCTCAGATTCCAGAACTTTCTGTCACCGAAATGTGAGGAAAAAGTGTTTTTGTGGCCAAATTCTGAGGTTTGCAAAGGATTCTGGGTAACAGAACCTGGTGAGAGCCCCGCAAGTCACCCTATCTTAGATTCCCCTACGTGTCTAGTTTAAAAAAATGCACAGGTTTGGTATGTTTCCCTAGGTGCCAGCTGAGCCCAAATCTACAGCTAGGGACTTTGCAAAAAACACGTCAGATTTCAATGTAAACATTTTGATGTGTCCATGCTGCGTTTCCTGCCGCGAGCATTAGGCCTTCCCATGCAAGTGAGGTACCATTTTTTATCAGGAGACTTGGGTGAACACAGAATAGCAAAACAAGTGTTATTGCCCCTTGTCTTTCTCTACATGTTTTTCCTTCCAAATGTAAGACAGTGTGTAAAAAAGACGACTATTTGAGAAATGCTCTGTAATTCATATGCTAGTATGGGCACCCTGGAATTCAGACATGTGCAAATAACCATTGCTTCTCAACACCTTATCTTGTGCCCATTTTGGAAATACAAAGGTTTTCTTGATACCTATTTTTCACTCTTTATATTTCAGCAAATTAATTGCTGTTTAGCTGGTATAGAATAAAAACCCATTGCAAGGTGCAGCTCATTTATTGGCTCTGTGGACCTAGGGTTCTTGATGAACCTACAAGCCCTATATATCCCCACAACCAGAATAGTTCAGCAGACGTAACGTATATTGCTTTAAAAAATCTGACATCGCAGGAAAAACTTACAGAGTAAAACGTGGAGAAAAATGGCTGTTTTTGTCACCTCATTTTCAATATTTTTTTATTTCAGCTGTTATTTTCTGTAGGAAACCCTTGTAGGATCTACACAAATTACCCCTTGCTGAATTCAGAATTTTGTCTACTTTTTAGAAATGTTTAGCTGTCTGGGATCTAGAATTGGTTTCATGCCAATTTCTGTCACTAACTGGAAGGAGGCTAAAAGCACAAAAAATAGTAAAAATTGGGTATGTCACAGTAAAATGTCAAAATTGTGTTGAAAAATGGGGTTTTATGATTCAAGTCTGCCTGTTCCTGAAATCTGGGAAGATGGTGATTTTAGCATCACAAACCCTTTTGTGATGCCATTTTCAGGAAAAAAACACAAGCCTTTTTCTGCAGCCCTTTTTCCCATTTTTATTTTTTTATTTTTGCTGTAATTTGGCTACTTTCTTGGTCTCCTTCAGGGTAACCCACAAAAAAGTCTTGGCACTTGAGGGGGAAAAGACCTGTCAGCGAAGAGTTTTTTGTGTGCTAAAGCAAGACATCCAACTATAATATATTGAACTGTTTAAACTGGGACGGTGAACAGTTTTTTCTCCACAAGCCTTAAAAATTTTATATATTGGCAGTTCAAGTTTATAATTACTGCTGACCGACGTGAACGTATCCCACGCTGATTAAAGAAGTGTTTCAAGAGAAGTCTAATTTCCTGTAAAAGAGCTGGACAAAACATGTAAAATGCATAATACTTTCTTCACCAAATGAGCAAAGTCTACAAGGACCTTTCATTGCTGGACCTTTCCAAGAGCTTCCTTTGTACTCTAGGGGTGAAGTCCAAAGCGGTATCGCATAAATTCTATTTTCAGGTGACTGGACCACCCAATTTCCATATAGGGTTGAAACTTTAGGAGCTGGTAGCCTTTTAGAACTGTCCATGCATGGGAGCGGTAAGATAAAATTGCTTTGTCAGTTGCAAAGCAAAGTCGTTTCACAGAGGCATTAACCTGTTTTTTAAAAATTGTTTGGGATAATTTTCTATCCAATATTCCAGAAAGCTTCAAGTTCTTAATAGCCGAATCGAGGTAGAGACAAGCTGGTGCTGTATAGCTGTTTTGCATCTTCCACCAGAGGGCTTGGCAGATTTGACTTTCCGTTGAGCTTCTGATTCTATTCCATGTTTTAAATAGTTCCATCGTCTTGCGACTTTTTGATTAATAAAGCCAAATTCAAGCCTGGTTTGGGCTGGGGATGCATTTGGGGGGAGTTTAAAAAGTATTCTAAAGGTCCTTGCTAAAATTCGATTTAAAACCACACCTTCTCTTCATCACAAAGTTTCACTTCCATATGTAAAGCTGGAATAATCTTTGCTCGGAATACCTTCAATAATGGCAGAAAACGAAAACCTCCCAAAGCAGATTGTAAAGTGCGAAAGGCAAAAGTCAACATGTGTCCTTTTTGAAGCTCTTTCTGATGAAATTGAAAAGTCCCTTTTTCATCAAATAGGACACAAATGTATCTATAGGTACTAACCCACTCCAGCTTCTGGCCATAGAGGAATCATTTGTAGCTAATTTTAATACTCCTTGTGTGCATCATTTTGTTGTTGTTTTTTTTTAATAGATTTAGTAGGATCCCATTATCGGTGGAGTATGAGGACAGCTTGTCAGTCAATTGTTGGAGGCCTATTTTGGTTTAACTTAGCAATATTATATCATATCATCAGCCTATACAAATTTGAGATGTGCATGGCTCCAAGCTTTGGTGCATGAAAGTAAGGCCCCTCCTGGGTGGAAGATAGATCAGACAAAAATAAATTACTAGAGACAGGGAGACAAAATGCAGCCCTGCTTGAGGCCCTTTGTTGTTAGTATTTTTATAGACAGAGTTGAACCGTTGCCGATCCTTGCCTGTGCCCACGTTTCAGTGTACAGAGATTGTATTGCTCCTTATAAATGATCCAGGATTGCCTTTATTGCCATTTTTTACCAGAGTGGTTCTTGATCTACACAATCAAATGCGCTTTGAAATCCACGAAGCACAGATATAAGGGTAGTTTATTAAGCTTGTGTTTGTCCATGGTCAGTGATAAAGCCATAATATTAGTCAAGTGTCCTGGTGTTTATGAACCCAGTTTGGCTCGGTGGAACTATACAGTTGTCATCAGCCCACTGTAACAAGTCTACCAGTATTTAACTGGCAAAATACTTTGCCTCTGTGTCCAACAGTTATAACAGTACTATTTCTGCTTTGCAACAACTTGTTTCTGAGTCTCAAATTGTAAAATGACACATGTCCATTATTTGGGTTTGTGGTATATGTTCCTGTTTTCAGTTTCCAACATTATGGTTACTGTTTTTCATTAAACATATCGAGTAACATAATTGCCTTTGATGCATGCTCGCCACTTTGCGGGGGGCACGCTATATTTCTTCTCACTTATTCACTACTTGTAACTCTTTCAGGATGTGTCTCCCACTTTTTCATGTTCACGTGCACTATTTCTTTCTTTTTACTTTTACATTTATCTGGGTCTCCTTTTCTTCTTCTAAAGATGGCGGCCTCTAGTTTCCGGCTCCTTTAGTCCGGTTTCTATTTCCACTCTCAGTCCTCGTTTCACTATAAACACCCGTGTGATGTTGGCAAACGTCTCTGGGGCGACGCCATACACACACGGCTCAGAATAGCACAGACGCTCTGCAGGTAAGAGGACTCTGATACCCATTCTCCATTTAACCCACGGACGGTGACAAACATACTTGCTTGTTTTCCCCAGCGCTCGCCGCCACCGTGTAATTATGTCTTCTTCGCTCTTAAGGGCGGCCGGACACTTTGTTATTCCGCTGCTTGGTCACACTCGGTGAAAATTCACAGAGCGTTCTCGAGGAGGTTTCTTTTTTCTGTTTATACCCCGAATGGCCCAATAATAAGTGGAGTGATCTCTGGGACCTAGGGCTTTCAGCTTTTTCATACTTAGGCATATGTCCTTTCTTTTAGTGGACCAGTCTCCACAACTGAAAGAGTTTTTTATATACAATAAACATATACCTTTGTTGTTTGGATTTTTTTCTAAACCTTTTTTACATTTATAACTGTGGAGTAACATTTCTAGATAATGCTTTAACTAACATTTAATACTACTCCTTTTTTGGTCTAGATTTTTTATATTAGTTGCCATTACTCGCATACCGAGGCCCCTTTTTCCCTTTTTCCCTCCTCTTTTCCTTTTCTCCTTTTTTACATTGCATTTCACTTGATACTTTTCTAGGTTTACTTTTTTCACCCTTTTTCTTCCTTACAGACTTACCATGGTCTCTGGACTCTGAATACATCTATGCTACTATTTGTACCCATTTTTGTACAGTTCTTGACTTTTGGAGTCCTTCCAAACATAACCCTATAGTCCATATCTAATAAGGTATGTTCGTAATTTTTCGTTTAACCTCACCGGTTTCTAGATGTACATTTTTTGTTTTTTACTTTATAGCGCTGGTGATGATTACTAGTCGTCTTGTACACCATAAATAATATTATTTTCTTTGTATTAATGGGCTTCTGCATGGTCTCTTGTGCTTTGCTATCTTCTCCTATTCACACGAGCGCCTGTATGCTTCCTCTTGTCCTGCCACCTACTGCCTTTTCTAGTCTGGAGTAGGCGTCAATATACACAGGGGTAGATGTTGGCATCCTCTTCACTCTTCATGCTAGTTTTTCGGTACACCATCCTATGACACTGGGCTTCTTTTTCCGACTCACTTACTTCAACTGTTTTCACATTTTAACACTAAAATCCAATCTGATTTCAATGCATTGTCAAGTCTTGTGATTGATACATCCTATTTGTATATGTTTACAGCCTTGAAAAAGTCAATGATGACGAAACACGTGTCGGCTGTTTTTTCACAAACATGAAAATTGTACAGTGCTTCCATACTACGTATCTAGTGCGTTTCATGATATCAGAGGATTTTCGCCCTGATTTAACACCAGGGAATAAAGTGTCTTCACCTTGATCCTGTGATGTGCCGTGGTTTTCTTCTTCTCATACATGGACTGTGACCTTTTAGGTAACAGTTATAAATTGATAATTCCCTGGTTCATTGCAGACCCCATTATTATGGATTTTTGTTTTGTAATTGTACCCCTTCAGTAGTGAGGAATACATTGATGTTGTAGGGCAAGATTGTACACTTTTCATAAGTGCACCACCCATGCTGATGGATTTGTTTTAATTAAGGCTGATGGCAAGCCATTTTGTCCGGGGGCACCGTCTCCCCTACTGCTTTCAATGCTGTCCCCTATTTGGATTACAGAGAGACTGAACAATGGGAGATTAAAGTTGTGTGGTGAAAGTGGTATAACCACTTCTGTGTCAGTATGCTCAATAGAAGATTTAGAAGTAGGGGGATTAGAGTTGTTTAGTGAAAGTGTTGTAACTACCTCTGTGTCATTAGACTCAAATAAAGATTTATGAGCCACATTTAGGGAATGATTAAGATGTGCCTTTAAGAAGTTGACCCATTTGTCCTCGGTCAAATTTGATCTAAGCACTGCACAGGAAATATGATTCAGGTTATTGATAATTTTCCAAAAATCTCTCAAATTAGTTTTTTCAGCTAGATATAGGGCTTTTACCCGGAGATTTTGCTTTGCAGATGATCGCTCATCCCAGAGCTTTTTCCGGTAAATCCTATTTAGATATTTCAGAGACTGTTGTATTTTGAGATTGGCTGGATTTTTCTTGCATTTCCTCCTGAATCTGTTAGGCTACCTGTGAAGTGATTGAGAGTAAGCATATTGCTCTCAACATGGTTTGGCTTCTGATGTTTACTTTTAGTTGTTGAGATGATGGTTCACTTGGCTTATCTTCCTGTTGTTCAAACAAGTGAGTTATAAACCAGCACCAATCTCTAACCCTGTTTTGTTGGTTACTATTGAGACAAAGATTGGCTTACTTAATGCCAGAACACTAATACTTTCTAAGGAATTCTCAGACCATCATACCCTTCGAAAGTTTGTTGTCTCCAACTCACCCCGGAAATAGTTTACTTTATCATAAAGATTGTTCTGTATCTCAATTATAATTCGCTGCAGTCTGTGATAACTATAATTTGTTTTAATTATTTCAAAAGAAATAATTAAACAAAGGATGGATACCGTATCGCCTATATAGTCTAGTATCAAACTTGCAGAACTGGAGTAATAGTTATATTGTGGTGGGATGTCATTCTGCAGGTTCCCATTGAGTATCCTTAAGCCCAGTGCTTCAATTTCTTGAACTAGAGCACCCTACTTATTGTCCTTATTTCTCCTATTTGTGGCTTTTGTTTGTTGTCCAGGGACAGCCAATAGCAAGTTAACTGTGTCATGAGTTTATCTCATGGAAATGGCACCACTAGGTTTGCATGAAAGTCTCCTGTTACGAAGATTATCTGGTTGCGGATAACCTTGCAAAGCCATGAGCAACGTATTTATAGGTTCTGTTATTGCTGTTGATCTTTTTCCTGAATCCGGATACAAGTAAACATTTATCAAAAGTAGTAGGTTCTTATTACCTGGTCGCCAATTAATGAGGTTTGATAATAAGATATTATCATCATCCTCAAATTTCACTAATTCACTAACAATCTGTAGCTCCACTGCAACAAAAGTTGCCAAACACCTTGTGGAACGACCCAAAGACCCATTTTTTTTGCTGCGTTCAAATAGCCTGCATAACCCTCTATGTGGAAGGATTTACAAGCCCAAGTCTTTTGCATGCAGATCAAGTAGGGGATTTTAAAGAGATCTAAAACACATTTCTCTAATAATTTAGATTGCACTCCATTTATAGTCCATGAGCAGATTTTTAAGACCCCAGTTTTTTCAGCACTTTTGAGTTACTGGATATGCAATTTTTTCCATTCAGAGCAGGTGGTCATAGGTTGCTGTTAGTTGTAATGCTTCAGTTAGCCAACTAATATTTTGTTTAGTATTTCAATAGTCTCAAAATGTTGCCCCAATTAAGGATATCATGCCTTCCTCTAGATAAATAAGTTGGTGTTAAAACTGTTTTACAGCAAATTTCCTGAGAGAGTTGTACATAGCCATACCTTTCCCAGAGGGCATTATCAGTTTTGTGCTTTGATCATATTTTCGTCCACTGACTAAGTGGATTAATTAGGATTTTAATCGGATCCAATTGTAAGTTACCTTGAGGGTCTGCTTCGATATGTTTAGTCATTGCCCTAGGATTAGTGGCACTAGGCACTATATTGTCACCTTTTCCGCCTGGTGAAGCTCAACCAGTGTCCTTTTCGATGATAGTGCAGGGTACTTGACTGTTTATCTTCAAAGTATTATTTGTAAATTGAGTCATTGTCTCTGTATTAGAAGAAGGTACGGCAACTAGATGATTCATATTTGATGAGGCTACTGTCCTTAACTCAAATATCGGAAATTATTTAATGATCTCTGAACTTGAATTGGTTCCAGTTCTTGTCGGTTTTTCGATTCGAGCAATTGTAGATCAATAGACTTTTTATAGCGTCCCTAGTAGGAACTGCCTAGTTTATCCTTTTTCATACCAAAGTTTCCAAAGTTGTTTTTTCTGTTTTTTTTGTTATTACTGTTTCAAAGAGCACCTAGTTGGCTAGAATTTGAGGGGTGTCTCCATCATGGCCGAGTGTGACGGGAGAACATAGATCTTGTGTTTGGGGTTCTCCTTCATCCATTGACAAACCAGGTTTTGAAGTTAAACAATTCTTCTGGCATGTATCTAATTTCCCAGTGAATTAATTTTTGGACGTTGCTCATTGATTATTAATTTGTAAATCTTGTCTTTCATTTCTTTTTGTGCATTATTAGTTATTTTTAGATCCTCAATGAGAGTGGTTCAAACTTTCGGGATACCTTAGAGTTTATTTATCACCGGGCACAGGTGCAGACCATTCTAATTTTAGCTGCATCTACCTGGGCCTGAGTTATTATTTTTTTTAACTCTTCCAGCTTGTGATTGATCCCTGAAATTGAAATCGCCATCATATTCAATAGGCCTTCCTGCATGTCCATTGTGCTTGACTGGTAGGACAAGGCATCCACTGTCAACGGGGAAGATCTAAGTAAAATGTCCCAAATTGAATCAGCAACTATTGTGTATCTGGCTTTACTCATTAAAAAGGAATCCTCATGTGGTTCGTCATGTATTTTTCCCAGCTACTGCGCCAAGCTTCTTAGATCTTTTCCTGGTGTCAAGCTGCCCTTTTGATTATCCTGAGATATAAATTTGTCTGGAGGAGAAGGATTCAGAATCATACTCTTTTGATTTCCATTAATCTTTACTACTGGTTCCAGAGAGTAAGGGGCACCACTGACTAATTGCACACTTGGTTGCTAATTAGGGGCTGTCCAGAATGAATTAAACTTTGATGAAGCACAGGTTCAGGTGATAAGGGCCCCAATGAAAGTAATCCTTGATCCGTAACTAGCCCCCAGGCTGTTTTACGATGTGTCACTGTGACTCTTGAGATCAGTGCCTTTATTCACCTCCGCATCAATATTGAGCTTTTGATCAATGCTCGTGTTTACTATTGTTGGAGAAATTGGTTTAGGGAGATCACCAGTATTGGTTGGGGTTGCAAAGATGGAGCCAGCAGAGTCTTTTAGAAATTAACATTTTTCAGGTATTTTTGTCAATTTATCGAAGAAACGAGCAAGTGGTGATATTAAAGTTTAGTTATCCCTTGTCAATTTAGATTTCACTGCAGTAACTACCTGGGCTCTCTTCTTCCTTTTGGCCAGAGTGTATGGAGCTCTTTCCTATATGACTGCATGTTCATTGTCGTTATCTATTGGACTATATACCCCTGCCGTTGCTGTTGCTTCATACCCTTCTACAGTCCCCTATGACTGCTCCGTTGTCTGTTGTCTATTGCCTGCTGCCTGTTGCAGCCTTAGAGATGAGTGCTAATGGGTGCTGACAAGTGGAACTGGGGCAAAGCAAGTAGGCTCACCTGACAGCTGCACCCAGTTCTAACCGGGCCACTTCTGCAGGAGGCCAGGTGACCACTCTGGCAGCAGCTGGCTATCAGTCCACTGCCAGAACCAGAGCTTAGTTCCAGAGCGTGCCTATGTGGTGAAAACCGTTGAAGCCGGTGAAAGCTGATGATTGTTGATGGAGATAAGCGGGTACAGGGCCAGGGGCACAAAGAGAGGCTCTCGAGGAGGTTGCTGAGTGAGCCAACACACAGTGTGAAAAGTGTGGTTTCCTAGAGCGTTTGGCCCCTGTGCCACCCCACCTGCCACTGCACCTGCTACGCCATTTAAATCATTTCTCTAGTGCCTGCAAGGTAACTGCGCTTGTGACTGCTTGCTCATTAGCAACATACTGGCAAATGCAAAGGGGTCTACCCAATTGACTCTACTATACCTGGGTAGAATATGAACAACATACAAACGAAAATGGTCAAATAGTAGGAAAGGATCTGGTACTGATTCACATACAATGAATCTGTAAATCAATCATTGGAAATGCAATTTATTTACACAATTAGTTAATTAATTCTTCTTCTCCAACACCAAGGTCAATCAAAAACATGTGTATAAAATCACCTTTTAAATAAATATATAAACCAAACTTTGCAAAAATATTATTCTACAGATAAACATGTACACAAGGTCCTTCACAGCTCTCCATATTTAGAACCAATGTGGTTATCTACATTAATAATAGCATAAGTCCACATATAGGAGATGGTTGCCCTATCTATCACATCTCTGATCTTCCTTTCTTTCCAACCTTATTTAAAAGAGATGTTTTCAAAGATCCTTAAAGGTCAAATACATGTTTTCTTGCAACCTCTCTTATTATTAAAAGGTCGACGCGTTTTGGCCCTGTGATGGTGCGCCGAGATCGGTGCCAGAGTGGAAGTACCCAGGGGGCACTTCTCCAAGCAGGGACGCTGTATCGGAAGAGGCGGAAAGGCAGTGAAACTCAGAAATGGTGGTGGATTTAAAGCCCGTCGGTGATGGCACCCAGTGCGCAGTAGGAGAGGAAAGAAACCGAGGGATGGCGGCGTGTGGAGGACTACAAGCACCAGACAGGGACGAAACTCTGGAGAGAAGGAGGGAAGGAGAGAAGGAGGGAGAAGACGCTCAGAGGCCGGCCACGATCTGGAAAGAACGTGGCCCATTCAGGTACGGAGCTCGTCACCAATGGGATACAGGGAGGAGGGTTATGGAGAGATAAGAAGTGGGGGTGAGAAGAAATGAAGCACAAATGTCTATAAAACAATTTTTTTAGCACCGGACACGTTAATATGAAAAGGTAAAGCAAAGATCATGGAATGTAAGAAAGGCACGGGCAGGAGGAACACAGGACAATTTCTTCATTAAAAAGAAAGAGAGGCAACCAATATTGCAGAAAGAGAAAGGGCTATATCACATCATAACCCAGGGCAAGAAGGAAGACTAAGGAAAAGAATTCTGAAAACAGACCAGAAAAAGAGAGCAGGGAGACAGGAGGAAAGATAAGAGACAGCAGAGAGTGATACAGAAAAAGAAAAGAGGACAGGAAAGGAGAAGAAAAGAGAAAGAGAGCATAAACGTACCTTCGGTATGGCTTCTTCTTTTCTTCCTCCTCCATGTAACATCTACGGTTGAACTCTGAGATGTCCACCTGAAAAGGAAGAAAGAAGAAATAAAGTCAAGAACCAGAAAAGACCCGGGAAGAGTTCCAGACAATAGATCATAAACTGAAAATATTAAAAAAAAGGAAAACAAAGTGTGGAAAGAAAGCAATAAAAAGAAACCGTGATAAACCCATACCATACGCCCGAAAGCCTCCATTATTACTGGAACCTATCACAGGCCCCTTCACACATGGGCCTCTTCAGGACTAATGGAGAGACAAGTACCTAATGAATACAAACAATACACATTACTAAACTCGGACCTTGACTGAACCAAAAGGCCCTCCATTGTGAAAAATGATTTTTTACATTTATAACCATTCCAAGGTGTCTCCAGCACCCAACCGCATTGGTGTCTTTATGGTTAGCATGCTGTATTTCATGTGATTAAAATACAACTAAAGAAGCCCACTTTTGTGTATAGTATCTTGTATCATATAGTGTACTATTAAAGTATATTCTAAATATTTAAAGTATCTAAATTGCCCTCCTCGTGTAAGAAAAGTCTTTACACATTGGCTTGAAAGGCGCCCGATATCAAAACTTCTCCTGTCTGAAATTTAAATCAGATAGATAAAACAATTGCTCCTCGGAAAAAAAATGCATCCAAAATAGTCATTAGTAATCATTTACATACCTTTTGAACTTATGAGTACTTATTTATCTATCACTTGTATCTGAGTTGCAAATGCTTTTACATCTGGCATACAGGTGCTTGTCAAGCTACCTCTTGTGAAGTCCGGGTGCGTTCTGCCTATTCGGCGTGATACCACAGCCATTTTCGAAAAGGAATCATAACTTTAACAACGGGAGCGTGGCGGCCCTCTTAACAATGAAATGACTATATCCTGAATCAGTGGCTATCTTGAAAAGGATACGTCTATAGCTCAAACCTACAACGCTTTACTGGAGAATGTCTATTCCTAAAGGCGTAAAAAACTTGCACCTCTTGCCATAGGGTATGAATCTTTCTACATGCCGTGCAAGTGTTTTTTTTTTTATAATCTTTGGTTTTACCATACTCAATCTTATTATCGCCCACTGTACTTATAGTGGCAGCCATCTTTGAAGGAGACTATTCTTTAACCCCTTAGCTGCCAGGCCTTCTCCCCCTCAGGTGCCACACCTTTTTTTGGCTATTTGGGGCAGGGCGCACTTAGGCCCTCATACTTTTTTGTCCACATAAGCTACCCATGCCAAATTTGCGTCCTTTATTCCAACATCCTAGGGATTCTAGAGGTACCAAGACTTTGTGGGTTCCCCTGAAGGAGGCCAAGAAATTAGCCAAAATATAGTGAAAAGTTTTTTTTTTTTTTTTAAATGGGCAAAAGAGCTGCAGAAGAAGGCTTGTGTTTTTTTCTGTGAAAATGACATCAACAAAGGGTTTGTGGTGCTAAAATCACCATCTTCCCAGCTTTCAGGAACAGGCAGACTGGAATCAGAAAACCCAATTTTTCAACACACTTTTGGCATTTTACTGGGACAAACCTGATTTTTAAGATTTTTTGTTCTTTCAGCCTCCATCCAGTCAGTGACATAAATGGGTGTGAAACCAATGCTGAATCCCAGAAACCTAAACATTTCTGTAAAGTACACAAAATTCTGAATTCAGCAATGGGTAATTTGTGTAGATCCTACAAGGGTTTCCTACAGAAAATAGCAACTGAAATAAAACAAATATTGAAATTGAGGTGAAAAAAACCAGCAATTTTTCTCCACATTTTACTCTGTAACTTTTTCCTGCGCTGTGAGATTTTTGAAAGCAATATACTGTTACGTCTGCTGGACTCTTCTGGTTGGGGCATATATAGGGCTTGTAGGTTCATCAAGAACCCTAGGTACCCAGAGCCAATAAATGAGCTGCACCTTGCAGTGGGTTTTCATTCTATACCGGGAATACAGCAATTCATTTGCTGAAATATAAAGAGTGAAAAATAGGTATCAAGAAAAGCTTTGTATTTCCAAAATGGGCACAAGATAAGGTGTTGAAGAATATTGGTTATTTGCACATCTCTGAATTCCGGGGTGCCCATACTAGCATGTGAATTACAGGACATTTCTCAAATAGACGTCTTTTTTACACACTCTCTTATATTTGGAAGGAAAAAATGTAGAGAAAGACAAGGGGACACTTGTTTTGCTATTCTGTCTTCCCCCATGTCTCCCAATAAAAATGGTACCTCACTTGTGTGGGTAGGCCTAGCGCCTGCAACAGGAAATACCCCAAAACACAACGCAGACACACCACATTTTCCCACAGAAAACAGAGGTGTGCCTACCTGTGGATTTTAGCCTCTAGCTCAGCCGGCACCTAGGGAAACCTTCCAAACCTGAGAATTTCTGAAAACCAGAGACCGAGGGGAATCCAAGATGAGGTGACTTGTGGGGCTCTCACCAGGTTCAGTTACCCAGAATCCTTTGCAAACCTTAAAACTTGGTTAAAAAACTATTTTTCCTCATATTTCGGTGACAGAAAGTTCTGGAACCTGGGAGGAGCCACAAATTTCCTTTTACCCAGTGTTCCCAAAGTCTCCCGATAAAAATGATACCTCACTTGTGTGGGTAGGCTTTTTGCCTGTGACAGGAAATGCCCCAAAATACAACGTGGACACATCACATTTTTCCAAAGAAAACAGAGGTGTTTTTTGCAAAGTGCCTACCTGTGGATTTTGGCCTCTAGCTCAGCAGGCACCTAGGGAAACCTACCAAACCTGTGCATTTTTTAAAACTAGAGACCTAGGGGAATCTAAGGTGGGGTGACTTGTGGGGCTCCCATCAGGTTCTGTTACCCAGAATCCTTTGCAAGCCTCAAAAATTGGCTAACAAAAAACACTTTTTCCGCACATTTCGGTGACCGAAAATTCCGGAATCTGAGAGGTGACACAAATTACTTTCCACCCAGCGTTCCCCCAAGTCTCCCAATAAAAATGATCCCTCACTCGTGTGGGTAGGCCTACTGCCCGCAACAGGAAATGACCCACAACACAATGTGGACACATCACATTTTTCCACAGAAAACAGAGGTGTTTTTTGCAAAGTTTCTACCTGTGGATTTGGGCCTCTAGCTCACCCGGCACCTAGGGAAACCTACAAAACCAGCATATTTTTTTAAAACTAGAGACCTAGGGGAATCCAAGATGGGTAAATTGTGGGGCTCTCACCAGGTTCTGTTACCCAGAATCCTTTGCATACCTCAAAATCTTGGAATTTGAGAGGAGACACATATTTCCTTCCAACCAACATTTCCCCAAGTCTCCTGATAAAAATGATACCTCACTTGTGTGGGTAGGCCTAGTGCCCGCAACAGGAAATGACCCAAAACACAACGTGGACACATCACATATTTCCAAAGAAAACAGAGGTGTTTTTTGCAAAGTGCCTACCTGTGGATTTTGGCCTGTATCTCAGCCGGCACTGAGGGAAACCCACCAAACCTGTGCATTTCTAAAAACTAGAGTCCTAGGGGAATCCAAGATGGGGTGACTTGTGGGGCTCTCCCCAGGTTCTGTTACCCAGAATCCTTTGCAAACCTCAAAATCTGGCAAAAAAAACACTTTTTCCTCACATTTCGGTGACAGAAAGTTCTGGATTCTGAGAGGAGCCACCAATTTCCTTCCACCCAGCGTTCCCCCAAGTCTCCCGTTACAAATGATACCACACTTGTGTGGGTAGGCCTAGTGCCCGCAACAGGAAATACCCCAAAACACAACCTGAACACATCACATTTTTCCACAGAAAACAGAGGTGTTTTTTGAAAAGTGCCTACCTGTGGATTTTGGCCTCTAGCTCAGTCAGCACCTAGGGAAACCTACCAAACCTGTGCATTTTTGAAAACTAGAGACCTAGGGGAATCCAAGATGGGATGACTTGTGGGCCTCTCACCAGGTTCTGTTACCCAGAATCCTTTGCAAACCTCAAAATGTGGCTAAAAAAACACTTTTTCCTCACATTTTGGTGACAGAAAGTTCTGGAATCTGAGAGGAGCCACAAAGGCCAAAAACCTGTACAGATTGAGCGGATAGCACAGCGAGTTGATAAGCACATATTTTTCTTTTATACATCTTTAGGCTAACTCTGCTTTGGGGACCCACACAAGTGAGGTGTCATTTTACTTGGGAGACTGAGGGGAACACTGGAGAGTAGGAATTTTGTGCTGGAGCAGTGATCCTACAAAGAAAAGTAAGGAAAATATGCTTTTTTAAGCAACTTTTGAGGTTTGCAGAGGAGTCTGGTTAAGAAAATGTTGGGGATCCATGCAAGCCACACCTCCCTGGACTCCTTGGGGTGTCTATTTTTAGAAAATGTCTTGGTTTGGTAGGTTTCCCTAGATGAAGGCCACACCCAAGACCGAACACATAGGTGCCCCTCAAAACACAGGTAGTTTTGTAATATATCATTTTGATGTATCCACGTACGTCTGTGATGTGCCAAACACTAAAATTGTGAAAAGAAACACACTTAGGTTATGTGAAAAAGACCCCTCACCCACCAACCAAGTTGGTGGCATGCTTCATCATCGGGGTCCCACCTGAGACACCTAGCGTGTCACAAGTGTGCTGCGACGCCTGATTACAGCGGAGCAGGTTTTGCAAATTTTACCACACATACTGGTTGGATTTGGCACAAGGGTGAGTGATGGTTCAGTAGATCAAATTTTATTAACAAGGTATTTCACAAAAGTGAAATGCACTGTTAATAACCGAAAGGCCCAAAAACTGAACCAATGACTCTCAGCTCATGAGCTGTAAAGCAGCGTCAAGGCACCAACTGTTTTACAGTCCATTCACACACCTTTCATACATGACATGCACAAGACCATTCATGCCACCAGCCATGGGCCCAGCACATTACAACACTCGTATCGAGAGACAGCACCACTCAAGGGCCCATCACTTACATACGCCCACAAGCCTGATGCAGCAATCACATTAGCTGATGGGATTGTGTGGACTGAGGTTTGGCTGGCACCGCCAGCCAAGTGCCACCCCACGCACACCGCCAGCCAAGCGCCACCCCAAGCACACCGCCAGCCAAGCGCCACCCCACGCACACCACCATCACTTTTTTTGTCTATAAACAACAAAGAAACCACTAACTAATTATAAAATAAGTACAAAACTCCAAACACAAAAGCTCTAACTAAATACATGACAGTAATGCCAACTGTGAAACTGAACATATGAAAATATAAAATAGGCAGTTTACGCTCACAGTATTTCCCAAAAATCTTTCTTGGTGTGGTAACTCCTGAAACAGCCGGCCACACACAGCCCAGGCTTTGAAAGGCAATCGGGGCAGTACATCCGGCTCTCCCTCCGGATACCTCTTCGAGCACATACTCTACATGTCTTAGTGGGCAAGTCTTTTTTGGGAGTGGGAGGAATGTGATCTAGAAAGTGGCCATCTTGCAATCTAGACACATCCTCCACAACTGCTACTCTTGGTACTCTTGCATGTTCCACCAAAATAAGGATCTCTATCACTGACTCCTGAAATTTAACAAATTTCATCCTTGTCTCAGGTGAACAATCCTTGAACACAATAAAAGCATTAAAAGTTGCCAAATGAAATAAATGTAGGGCCAACTTTTTATACCACAAGTAAGACTTACGAAGAGCAGTGTAAGGTTCCAACCTCTGATCTATTCTATCAACACCACCCATGTGCCTATTGAAGTCCAAAATGCACGCAGGTTTGTGCACTTTGGCAACCTGACCCCAAACAGTCACAGGGGAAGTACCCTCAACATGGATGGTAGATAGCATGTACACATCCCTCCTGTCTGAAAATTTCAGAGCTAGCAGCTCATTATTCCGCAAGGCACTGCACTGTCCCCACTCAAGTTTTTTACAGACGAGCTCCCTTGGATAGCCTTTCCGGTTAGAACAGATTGTGCCACAAGCAACATTTTCCACTCTAAACAACTCCTTGAACAACTGCACTCCAGTGTAGAAATTATCTATGTACAAATGGTGACCTTTGTTAAACAGTCGTCTACCAAGTTCCCACACAATTTTCTCGCTAACTCCTAAAGTGGACGGACAACCAGAAGTGTCAATACTGGAATCCCTAACAGTGTAGCCCCAGAAATTATGCCCGTATCCTGTACTACTTTCTGACAGCATATACAATTTAATTCAATACTGTGCCCTCTTACTAGGAATGTACTGCTTAAAAACAAACGCCCCTTGAAAAGGACCAAAGACTCATCCAAACTTATTTCTTTGCCTGGAACATAGACCTCTAAAAACCGATCTACAAAATGATCAAGGACAGGCCTAATCTTAAAAACACGGTCACAATCAAGGTGATCTCGTGGCAAGGCTAAAGCATTGTCTGCAAAATGCAGCATACGAAGAAGAAGCAAATAGCGATTATGAGTCATAGTTGCAGGAATTGTAGCCGTTGCCATCCAGGGACTAGTAGACCAATAAGAAGCCAGCGACGGCTTCCTTATCAACCCCATCAAAAAAGTCAAACCTAAAAACTTTTTAATCTCTTGCAGATATGTGGGAACTCACTAAGTAGCTGTAGACTGAGGCCTAAGTCTGACAGTGTTGTCCCTCAAATATTGCTCCGCATACAAATTAGTCTGTTCCACAATCTTTTCCAAAAATACATTGTCCATAAACAAGTGAAAGAAATTGACAGGCAAAAGGTTTTCTGTATTGACGCTACACCCTGGGAGACCAGTAAATGCAGGTAACTGTGGCTGCTCCATGTTTGAGGCAATCCAGGAGTTAGGTCTTCTAATAGGAAACCCTTCAACCCCAGGCTGCTGCACTCTTGGCACAGCAATGTCCTCCTCTAAAACAGGACCTTTAGCTGCACTGAGAGTGGCTTCCTTATCAGAAGAATTCTCTCGGACAGAAAACTCATCCCAGAATCTCTCACTTCCTCCTCTGCCTCTAGATGCAGAGTCAATCTCATAATCATGGTCGGAAGACCACTTAAAAAGCATGCCAACAACCTGCTGAGTGCTCACTCTGCGGCTAGCCATGATCCTTTCTAACAACAAATGGATTGACAACAACAACCAGCACTAAAATAAGTAATAAACAAAGTGTAGCTTTATCACAAAGAGTTATGTACTAAAAAACTACACCACTCACTTGCCTGAAAAAGCTACTCACCAGCAACTACTCTGCACAGACACAGCAATCACCAATGATATCCCACTAAAAAGAAAAAAGCAAATTAGACATATGACAACACAAATATCATTGTGCTCAAATCCAAGGACAATTTCACACACAATCCTGCATTTAGTACACTACCTACAAACATTTAATTCATGCATGTCAACAATACTCCTTTGGAGTAAATTGCTTTTACTTACCTAAAACATGCAGCTATGCAAACCGCAGGACAACTACTGCTAACACCGCAAGGATCCACAGCAAAGGAAGCAAAAGCTTTGAACTAGAGCAAAAAGAAGAAATAAACTGTTATAATCACAAATACAAATACTTCGCCAGATGACAAACACCCCACCACCAAGAACTTAGAAATTGTCCCTGGTGCCTAAGTGGCTTCTGCCCCCCTTGGGGGCAGGTGGTCCTAAAACAAATAGGCTGAACTGCCCTCAAGGGGAGCAGAAATGGCCAACAGCTCTGTACCCTGTTTGGGTGGTGACCCTTGCCAAAGGGGGTGAAAGGGGGTGCCTCAGCACAAAAAAACTAAGGGGAACAACAAAAAAATCCCTCACGTCTTGGTGGCTTCTGCCCCCTTTGGGGCAGATAAGCCTAAAAAAAATAGCCCAATCTTCCCCCAAGGGGAGCAGAAATGGCCATCAGTAATGTGCCCCCTTTTGGGGAATGACGCTTGCCAAAGGGGCCGCCCCCACACAAAACACACACACGCACAAGATCCCTGGTGCCTAAGTAGATTCTGCCCCGCTTGGGGGCAGATGAGCCTGAAAAAAATAGGCCAATCTGCCCCCAAGGGGGGCAGAAATGGCCAACAGCTCTGTGCCCCCTTTGGGGGGCGACCCTTGTCAAAGGGGGCGCCCCTAGCACACAAAAAAACAAAGGGAACCAAAAAAATAATCTCTGACATCTTGGTGGGCAGATGGGCCTAAAAACAAATAGGCCGATCTGCCCCCAAGAAGGGCAGAAATGGCCATCAGTAACGTGCCCCCTTTGGGGGGCGACTCTTGCCAAATGTGCCGCCCCCCCACACAAAACACACACACACAGGATCCCTGGTGCCTAAGTGGATTCTGACCCCGTTGGGGGCAGATGGGCGTAAAAAAAAATAGGCCGATCTGCCCCCAAGGGGGGCAGAAATGGCCAACAGCTCTGTGCCCCCTTTAGGGGGCGACCCTTGCCAAAGGGGGCAAAAGGGGGCACCTCCAGAACAAAACAAAAAAAGGGGAACAAAAAAAATCTCTGGCATATTGGTGGTTTCTGCCCCTCTTGGGGGCAGATGGGCCTAAAAGAAATAGGCCCATCTACCCCCAAGGGGGGCAGAAAATGGCAATACTAATTTCAGGACCCCTTGGGCAAGGGGCGACTCTTGCCCAAGGGGTGCCCCCAAACACACAAAACACACACTACCCCTTTGGGCCGGGTGCAGGATGAGCTGGTCTCCTCCAGGGCACCAGGGAACCGTGTGCCTGGACGAGACCAGCTCTCCCCAGGCACCCGTGGGGTTAAACAACAACACTGCAGCCATCTAGAGGCAAGCTTACATTTTTCTTCTGGGTAAACCATCCAAAAGTGGATTTTATATCTCTAACCCCTAAAGCAACATTTAAATATATCACTCAAGAATGAATTTTAACCCCATCAGAATAACTTACTCTCTGGAATGGATTAATTAATGAACTCATTTATTAACATCTGGGACCTTCGGTCTTCATAAGAAAAAACATTTATACAATGCTCTTATAATTGTTTACACATAATGTATAGCAAAAACTTACCAAAAACAAGAAACAAAAAATATATAACATAACCTTTAATTATTTCACATGAGCCAACTTGGCCAAATCACTATTATCAAAATTGTTCTAACAAGGTAACTTTTTTTTGACAATGGAAAGTCTGTAGTCCAGAGGTTTGAAATCCTCTAAATCAAAGCCCACATTTCATCCAGATCATTCAGGCCGTGTCTTGCTGTTCAGTATTTCTCAATTAATCTTGCCTCCATTCTGATCAGATTTGTGGATATTGGTCATCTGTCATTTTTAGAATGTGCCACCTGCAGTACTGTCCACCAGATATCTAGTTTATGGTTTAGTTCAAAATAAGGATCCACCAATGGTGCACCTCTCATGGCACATTTAATTCTTGATCTATGTTGCAGGATTCTGTTTTTTACTAGCTGTGATGTTTGTCCAATATATACCAGATCACACGGACACTTAATACAATAGATCACATTCTTAGTGTTACAATTAGAAAAAATGTTTGATAGTGCACCAACCCATTCAACCTTATTTCCTTAGTGTCACTAGTAAATTGACATGCTGTACAATTTTTACATTTCTAATGTCCCTGTAAAAGAGGAAGTTGAAACATTGTTCTTAAATCTTTCTTCTTTTCTGCAGGGTAAGGTGATTTTACCCAATGTTCACGCAGACCCCATGCTTTTTTAAAAGAAAACAAAGGTTTCTCAATTCCTACTCCACTCAATATTCTCCCATTTCTTTCAATAATTGATCTTATTTTATTGGCTTTATGACAATAGATATTAATACATGTCAAATTGGTATCTTTTTTTCTTTGCTTAGGAGTCAATAAAGATTCTCTGGGGGTGAACCATGCTCTTTTGGATGTTGCTTTTACTATTTTTTTGGGTATAGTCTATTAACCAATTTGTTAATCAACTTGATCGCATTCTCACAATAATCATCTCTATTATTGCAATTCCTTCTGATTTGCAAAAATTGACCGTAGGGCACATTTTCTTTCAATGACCTAGGATGACCACTTGAAAAATGTAACAAAGTGTTGTGATCGGTCGTTTTTTTATGTAAACTCACTTCTAAATGACCTTCTTTTGAAATGATCCATAAATCTAAAAAATGATTTTTTGGACATCACAATTCATTGTGAACTTGAAATCTAATGTGCGTTGATTAAGCCATTCGTGAAAGGCTGACAGGACTTCCTTCTCTTCTTCCCAAATCATTAGTATATCATCTATCTATCTAAACCATTTATGAAGGGATTAGAATTTTCATGCACCCACTTCTTTTCAAAACAGTCCAGTGCCAAAGCTACACCCCATAGCTACTCCCTTTATTTGTAATTACATGATCTCTTTGTACCTGAAAAAGTATTTTTTAAACAAAGGGTGGCTAAAGCCATAAGAAATTCAGTAGGGGTATTAATTGGAGGTAATCGTGTTTCTAATACCTGTCTGATCACCTCCATGGCCTCACCTTGGGGAATATTTGTGTAGAGAGCTTCAACATCAAAAGTCACAAAATAATTGGTTGTCTTCATTAAATGATAGATTTTATTAATGATGTCCATCGAATTATGGACATATGCCTGAGTTTGAACTACAAAAGGTTTTTTAAAAAGTGTCCACATATTGGGCCAATGGCTCTAGAACGGAGCCACATGCTGAGACAATGGGTCTCCCTGGGGGATTCTCTGGATTTTTATGAATTGTCTGTAGAATGTAAAAACAGGGTATCCTTCCATCACTTTGGTTCAGAAAATGAAATTCTTTTTTGGATAAACGTTTATTGTCAAGAGCTTCCCTCCTCCTTTATCCGCTGGCTAAATGATAATATCCTAATTATTAGCCAAAGTGTGAATCACCTCCTTTTCTGCCTTTTACAGTTTTGTCTAAGGAAAGGTTATCTATTTCTTTCAATACTACATCTTCAAAGATTAATATTTCCTTAGGCATATCATTCTTTTCAGAAGGATGATTTTGACATCAGACCACAAAAATTATCTTCCGTCTCTGTATGAGAGTCAGAGAAAAAACTTTTAATCTCAGTTTACGTAGAAATCTTATAACTTCTGTCTTACTCTCCACCGGGTCCTGATTTCTAAGAGGTACAAAAGACAGTCCCTTATTCATTACTTGGATTTCCGAGGTAGTGGGGGAATATGTGGACAGATTGTATATCGGAGTAAGGTCTTTATTGGCGTTTAACGCCTGTATGTCCTGATCAGTGTGCGGAAAATCCCTTGTTCCTGATATTGACCTCTCGGGGTCCCTCCTCCCCTTCCCCAGTGGCTGCCTCTGCTGAAAAAAAGTTGAGCCCCAGTGAATTGTAGATTAGGGACAGATTGTCCTTGATTTTCTTGCACAGAATCTGAGGATGTATCCGAAAATGTTATGAATCTCCTCCGAGATCTTGTCTGGTATTGGAGATTCAACGTACTTGGGTTATTATTTTTTAGAAATCTTCCTTCAAGTATGGGTAGGTATTTGTTACATTAAAGTTTCTAATATCTCTCGTCACTTTAGTTATTTTTTGATTAACTGTATGATTTTTTAAATCTATAATAGTTTTTTTCACACTTCCTAAGAGTTGTCTTGCATCCTGAATAGTATTGCCATTAAACATTTCCTGTTCTAGCTCTTCAATTTCCTTTAACTCAGCATCACTGATCCTTAATGCTGTTTCCAAGGATAAAGCTAACCAGTCTCTAGAACATTTGGTCCCAAGTCCACTGATTTGAGATAAATAAGCTTTGTCAAAAATAAATATGAACAGTATATTTTTGACTTGCAATCCTAGTGGTAGTGTGTAATTTATTAGATGTTTCAGTAACACGTGTGCGTGTAGTTGAGTTCTTACATTTTTCTTTTTTAATTGTTTTAGTTGGCAATATACAGCAGTAATCGCTGCTTGGTGGGTTTCCCAGAGCTTTTGGCCCCTGCACCACTGCAGCTGCTGCACCATCCAATTCATGGCCCTAGAGCCTGCAAGGTAACTGCTTTTGTGATTGCTTGCTTTGTGGTAACATATAGTAGTAATCAGTGCTCAGTGGGTTTCTTAGAGCTTTTAACCCGTGTGCCACTGCACCTGCTGCACCATCCAAATACTGGCCTTAGTGCCTGCAAGGTAACATGAGGAAATTATGTGTATCCAGTAAGGTATGTGTTCTGAAAAAGGCACAGTTGCAGACAAAATGTATAAATATTTTGTAGGTAAACCAATACAAAAAATACATAAATATTGCTTTTAAACATATCCAACTCTCTAAAAACAGCTGCCACATATGTCATTAATAAATGCATGCTGAACACATCAAAATAAAAAACAAGCATTGCTAACTTGTGTTACAATGTGGCTGGCTCTTTTCTGTGTAAAAAGATCATATCCTGCGCTTTACAGTGAATGGGCCATAAACAGTGTAAATTGCTCAAGATGACCATGTGTTAGGCTGATACGGAGACTTAAATCTAGTTGTGCACTTTATTCCTAGAAAGGCAGTTTCACAAATTAAATGGAGTGAAAGAAGAAGAATTATGCACAAAAATTTGCAAATGTGTTTGTGTATATAAAGAACAATATGCCTTTTGTGATGGCTATGTCTAAAATAAAATTTACAAAAAAGGCACAAACAGGCTCCATGGAGAAAGGCTAAATAGTTTTTTTGTTTAAAGGCTGTCACTTGGAAGTCAGCAGAAAGCTAAACAAAATAACCACTCTCCCACGAAAACAGAGCTTGACAATTGACCTTGGTCTTTAAATGCCCAGCAAATGTGACAGATAAGAACAAGATTTAAAGGCCTTGTAGCTGGCCCCCACCCCATGTTGGCCATTTGTCCCTTGTCAACGGTAAATAAGATGCTCTCTCTTTTTCTGTTGATACAATTGTTTTATTTTAATTTTGAGTCAGGACAGAGTAAGGGTGTCTCAGCTTCTTGTGTGTTCTTCTTTTATTCCTTCTTTTATTTCTCCTCCTTAGGGTAACTGGTTTTCACCTTCTTTTTCTCCCCAGGTGGTGGTTGCCCCGGAGGACGTCACCTCGGGAACAGGAGAGGATACAAATCATCAGGTAAGTGATTTTCGATATGGTATAGAAAAGGGGTGGGACTAGTGAGGGACAACCAGGAAGGAATCTTTATAGTGCTTTGAAGATTTGGTAGGTGCTCCCAGGTGCATAGAACAATATCCAGTGTTACTGGGGTGGGTGGTTTCACGTGCACTCCTCAGTGATCCTTGCCCTCTTTCCCGCCCTTTCCCCCACCCTTTCTCTCCCCCTTTCCTCCCCATAGGATGAATTGTACCTTGTTCAGCCACATGCCTCCTGGAACGTGGCTGGGAGTGGGCTCCGGCTGTCCCCTTGATGCTCTGTCTTCGCCTCCTGTCACTCAGTTCTCTCTGTTCCTGCTCTCCTCGCTCCTCCCATCCGCATGGGGTCCGCTGTCCTCGCTCTACTCGTCCGTGTTGTCTCCACTCACCACGCTACTTACCTTCATGTTGTCTCCCCTGTCCATGCTCTTTCGTTCCGTGAGGGCTCTGCGGTCCTCTCTCCTCTCCTCTCCTCCTCCCACTCCTCCTCTTCTCCTCCTCATCTCTGGCATCCTCCTCTTGGTCTAGGGATGTCCACTAAATACTGTATTTGGTGGGCATTTTAGGGGGGTACTAGGTAGTGACCAATGGGTCACTAACCTTAGGGTGGCTACACCCACTAGATGACCACTTCCTGTGGGCAGAGGTCACTTCCCTATACCTGATTGGCTATTTTCCTTCCATCCAAGAGTGGTGCAAGCTGGGGTAACCACTCTTTCTACATTGTGCCTATTTTCCGTCCGTTGCTCCTGCCAAAAGTGGGAGTTTGCAACAGGGGCAACCATCTGCTGCTAGCAGCATGCCTGGGGATCAAGTTTCAAGGGCGGTAGGTCCTTTGATTTTAGCCAGCACAGCAGTTCACATTTCCGAGGGAGGGGGTGCTAGCACCTCCACTCAGGAAGGGCTTTGTTCTGAATCCCAGAGAGCAGGATCTCTCACCACCGGGTTTCAAACTCTTCTCTGGTGGTGGCAAGCTGGTTGTGACCAGTCAGCAACCATGCCAGGGTAGTTAGCTTTTTCAGGGGGCACCTCTAAGGTGACCCCTTGGTAGATTTTGTGATAAATCCAATAATGGTACCAGTTTGGGTTTATCATTCTGAGTTGTTTGATATCAAACAACTCAGGGTTCAGAGTAGACATCATCTAGCTGAGAAACACATGCTGACCAGTGTCCAGCACATGTACTAACATGGCTGTTCTTTTCACTTACTATTTCCCACGTTTGGCAAGGACACAGTAGGGGTATATTGCTCATGCAGCTATGCCCTCATATCTATATAGTGCACACTGCCTTAGGGCTGGAAGACCTGCAAGAGGGCTGACTTATCTGTAGGACAAGCAATGTGTAGTGGGCAGGGCAAACAGGCATGTGCCATGTCGAGTTTGCATCTTGGGATTGAACCAGAACACTCAGCCTGCAATAGCAGTGCTGGGGGCTTCTGAATGCATGGCCCTAGAGAGTGGCACAATCTGTGCTGCTGCACTCAGGGGTGTACACTTAGTACCACATGCCCCATGCCTTGGGTACCTAAGTACCATTTTCTTGGGACTTATAGTGGCAGCTAAAGCAATTGCCAATTGTGGCAATACATTTGCAATTTTTAGGGATAGAACACTACCACTGGAGACCTGGTTAGCAGAATCTTAGTGTGCTCCATTCTAAATTGCATCCAGAAACCAGACAAAAAGTGGGGGGCGCACTGCAACAAGGTACCAGTTTCCCACAGTATGGACAAAAGCAAGATTAGTAGATTGTTAAACAGGCAGGTAACAGCGTGATGCCTGTGGAGGGGGGAAATGGCCTCAATATGTGAGGGGACTGTTGGATAGTGAAGTTTTACTTTTTTTTTGGAGATGGATGTTAAAGGGATGGATCTGGTCCCTGGAGGATGAGAGTTCTAGATTTTAGAGGCAATTCCGGAAATTCCAGAAAAGGCTACTTGTAGGTTTTCTTTATGTTAAATTTTTATGGCTTATGTAGTAGGGAGCTTGTGCTTCAGGAGGACCTGTTTCCAGCAGATAGGAGGTCTTGAGACCGCCAGCGTTGCGTTGGTGGTCGGACCGCCACAAATGTGGCGGTCCGACAGCCACATTATGACCGTGGTGGTCACGCCACTGTCTGACAGCCAGCACATCCAGATTATGATTTTACGTCGGTCTACTGTGCTGGTGGTCCTAATCTGCTAAGGCAGCACTGCAAGCAGCACTGCAAGCAGCACTGCCCTGGGGATTACGAGTCCTTTCTCCACTTTCAGTTACAAGACGGTAGCACTTGGCATGGGCAGTTCAGGGCCCCCCCCGGGCCAGACCTGTTGCGATATTCAGACGAAAATCACGACCGGTGCTGGTGCACCCCACGCACTACAGCATTGTCGCCAGCTCTATTATGAGCCGCCCTCAATGTTGTAGGCTGTTTCCTGCTGGGCCAGCGGGCAGAAAAACAATTTCCACCCGTTGACCCAGTGGGAAACTCTTAGGGCCATATTTATAGGCCCCTAGCGTCACTTTTTGTGACGCTCCTGTGGCGCTAAGCACTGCGCATGGATGGAGCATGCAATGGGTGTTGCTGTGGGCATGCCACAGCAACACCCATTGCATTTTGACGCTGCCTCAGATTTATTAAATTTCGTAAACCTGAGGCAGCGCCAAAATCTAACGCCACCCCCAGGGGTGGCGTTAGCAGGGCACAACGAGGAGGAATAACTTTATTCCTCCTCGTTATTTGCTTTTTATATGCGTGCTGCATATATCTATTTTCCTAAAAATGCCCCTTTGTATCATCTTCTAAGGAAAGATTGTGACCACCACTTTTAACATTACCAATCACAAAGAAACATGTGTGCAAATCTTACACCACAACCTTTCTTACCTGGTCCAGCAGAGTCAATCATGAAATGCCCACAATGGAAAGTGTATTTTATTAGTTATATCGCTGCAATAGAAGATGACATAGGAGAGGATTTATCTTCTAGTGGGGAGAAGAGAATCTTATTGCACACATTGGGGCCAGAAGGGTTACGCATATATGAACAGTTGGCAAAAAATGTGTGGACCTTCTGAGGCTGACATTTACAAAAATGCCATTGAGGATTTGGATAATCATTTCTCACCGTCAGTTTGCATCTCTACTGATAGATTTAATTTTTTTCCGGAGGAAGCAAGGTACACAAGAGACTATTGAGGACTATGTGGCAGAGTTGAAAAGGCTAGCTGATTGGTGTAAGTTTAGGCTGTACATGCTAGTTTATAAGAGACCAAATAGTGATGCCTCAAATGATACTAATGTCCATGAACGTTTGTGGGCATATTGTGAATTAAGTCTCAAGGAAGCCATTGTCATAATGAAAAAAAAAGCAGAATTTTCAAAGAGATGTGCGGAAGCTGCTGTTTTTTTACAAAAAAATAAAGAAAATGTGTGCAAGATAGACTTATCAAAGACAAAAAAGAAAGAAGAGAAGAATAGTACAAAAAATACAGTGTGTTCGATTAAAACAAAAAGTAAGAAAACCGTGGAGCATGCTGAAGGTGTGGCATCAAGGAAGATCTTGCTAAAGACAAACGATGCCCAGCATGGAAGCAAATATGGTCATTTTGTAGAATAACTGGGCATTATGCAAAGGTGTGCTGGAAGAGAGGGCAAAAAACTGACTCTTCAGTGAAAATTCTTACTGAACAAAATTAATCTTCTGATAGTGACACTGGTGATGAAAAAAAAATTGTGTCCTATATATTGAGTCAAATATACTCACATTAGAGGGGAGTACGCGGTCCACATCTTTATGTGAAATCACATTGAGTGGTGTCACTGTGGATATAGTTTCAGTTTCCTAATCCCCATACATTATAGTGAGCCAGATGTTACAGGATACTAAATAGGTGTTGAGAGATAAACTGCTTTCCTCAGATATTAGACCAGAGAAAGTCAAAGGAGAGCCTATTTCCATGGAAGGCTATACAGTAGTAAAGTTTGAATTTAAAGGTAGAGAGACTATGGGGAACTTATATGTAGCAGAAAAGGGACCTTCGGTACTAGGATGGAAGGATCAGAAGAAATTGGGTATTATTTTTGACCCCAATAGCCAAGAACAAGTACTAATACTTGGTGATAATGATTTGTTTACGTTGTAGATGAAAGCTGAATTTGCAAAAGTGTTTTCAGGGCAAGTTGGTGAATTCCAACACAAAATTAGTTTGAAGGAACATAATAAATCTGTAACACACACAGTTAGGAATATACCATTCTGCTTTAAAGGTGAAGTAAAACAGGAACTGGAAAAATTAGAAGTTAAAAGATTTATACAAAGGATTAAAGCAAGCAAATGGAAAGCACCCCTAGCGCTTGCTTGTAAGGCGAGTGGAAATGTGAGTCTATGCATGATTTAAGAAGCCTGAACCAAAGCATAATTGTTATTAAGTTTCCCCTTTTGAAAACTGGTAAATGCTAAATATAACAAACGGTGCAAGATGGTTTACATCTGCTTAATGTCTGCTTATGATCAGATCCCACTCCATCCAGAGAGCAAGGACTTGACACCATTTATTACACATTTTGGATGTCACCTGTACAAAGGGTTGCCATTTGGACTTGCATTCCTGGCTGCAGTTTTCCAACGTTTAATGTTTCAACTATTCAAAGATCATCCTTGGGTCATGTTCTTTCAGGATGACATATTGATTATGGGAAAACACAGAGCAGAACATGACCAAAGGGTGAGAAGTGTGTTGAATATTCTAAATAACAATGGGTTAAGAGCAGAAATAATAATATGTCACTCTGCAACTAAATCTATTGAATAGTTGGCCTATGAGATTTCAAAGTTTGGTATACTTCCTAAAAAAGAATGTTGAGGCTATACAGAATGCACGCTCACCCACCACAAAAGATGAGGTAAGATCCTTTAGAGGGTTGTCTGAGTTTTATCCAAACTTTGTGAAGAATTTGCAGAAAAGACATACAGTATTCAACAGTTAATTAAAAAAACAAGAACATTTGAGTGGGAAGCTAATTTGCAAGCATGTTTTGAAAGTATCCAAAAAGATATCTATACACCTTAGGATTGCAAGGATTTGACCCTAAAGCCACAACTATTGTAACAACGGATGCTAGTCGACGGGATTTAGGATGTGGTTCTGACTCAAATTAGCGAGGATAACCAGAAGTATAATGTTTGTTGTGCTTCACAGTACCTCACTTCAATAGAAGAAAGGTTCTCAATGATTGAAAGAGAAATGTTGGTGTGTGTGGGGGGAATTGAAATGTATAGGCAGTATGTGTGGGGATTGAGTATCCTGGTCTGAACGATCTCAAGCCTCTACTTAAAATACTAACCACGGAGGGGATGGAAAAGACTACACTAAAATTAGCCGGATTTTCTTTGAGATTTTATGTAGAAAGTGCAGCACCTCCCTTGACCAAAAACAGAGTGGCTGATTACTTAAATAAAGCTCCATTGGAAGTATGTAGAATTGTAGATGATTTGTGGGAAGATGTGAGTGTTGCATATGTGGAGGATAATAAAACTGACATAATCATGAAGGAAGAATAGATGGAGGGTCATGCAGCTGATGTATCCTTGACTCATATTAAGGATTTCATGCTCAATGGTTGGCCAGAAAAGACATTTTTGGAGGAGGACATAAGACCTTTTTAGAAGATCCGTGATGAGTTATCCTAGGAAGATGATGGATTTCTTTTACAAGAGATAAAAGTCAGTCCTTCTTGCAGCCTGAGGAGTAGAATATTGGAAATCCCCAAAGGCATTTGGGATGGGCCATGGGAACCTTTAAGTATAGATATCTAGGGACCAGTATTGGATTTGTTTTGGGGTGGCGAAACACATTATTGTGTTAGTTGATTTATTCTCAAAGTGGTCTGAAATAAATGTGAGGGAGAATGTGGATTCTTCTGCCATTGTCAAATTTTTAGATAAATTGTTCTAAAGAGAAGGAATCCCCAAGAGAGTTATCAGTGACAATGGTCCTCAAATTATTTTAAAGGAGTTCTAGAATATTTTATGTGGGAATAATATAGGTTGCAAAGATATGTCATTATATCATCCAGCTTGGAATGGTGCCACGAGCGTGAGCTCTTTAAAAGAGTGCTAGTTAAAATATTCAAAAGGCTGTTAAAAATCAAAAGGATTGGAGGTTGGAAATGATGTGGGCCTACCACATCAGTGCCACAGTTACAGGATATTTTCCATTTAAGATATTGCGAGGGAGAGATCCTTTGACTAAAGACAATCATGCTTGGATGAGAGAGAATTGGCAAGAGATTGAATCGTGGAAAAAAGTGAGAGAGAACATTAATAGAGCAAGGAATGTGTACAAAGCTCAGTATAACAACAGAAATATATGTAAGAAGTTAAATTTGGATGTAGGTGACTATATTAAGGTAAAAGATCAAAAGAAATGATGAAGGGTGGGAGTAAAGTAATTGGACTGTGCAGAGTTGTGGACATTTTCGATAATTCTGCCAAATTAGATGATGGGAGAGTTTGGCCTTTTAGCATATTAGCTAACTGTGAGAAAAATGCTAAATGGGATGGAAGAGTCAGAATGAGAGGAAGGGATGGAAGTAAAAGTAATCAGTTTTGGTTAATGGATGATGAAATGGATAAGAATAACGTTTGTGAAAATGAGAGGAATGTCCCAGAAAATGAGGAAAGAGTATCTAGATCTGGAAGATTGTTACTGGATCCCAAAATATGAGAACAGTTTGTTGTGAAGTACAACAGTTCTTAAAGGAAACTTACACTGGTATTATAGTTAATTTGACACTATAACTGGTTGGAAGTAGAATAATCTATGTGTAGAAAATAATGTGTTATAATTTTTGAGGTTATATTTATGGTTCAGAGTTTGAAAAAAAAATTTTTTAAGGGGGAGATGTGTTGTCACCGCGTTCTCGAGTGAGAATGCGATGGGAAGGTGAAGGAACAAAAGAGTTGAGGAAGATGGGGCCAATGGTGGGGTTTATCACAGCCGTTACCACCTGAAACTAAGGGGCAAATTTAGGTAAAATGGCACTGCACCTAGTGCAGTGCCACTTTCCTTGCGCTCCTTAGCATCCCCCTACCGCCACCATGTGTGCTCTACTTTGTAAATATGGCACGTGGAAAAGGTCACCCTAGTGCCCCCTTAGCTTCAATAAAATGACACTAAGGTGGTGCTAAATTGGCGCTAAGCCCTCTGAAATCAGGGCTAAATTAGCTAAAACTTAGCTTCCAAACAACTGCACATGATTCTGGCTCAATAAGAAAACTACATTTGACAGCAACTCAAACACTGCTGACTTCCTTAAATTAATGGGTTTTATCCTTGACAACCACCTAAATTCACAAAAGAAATGCACTCTCCATCCAAGCACAATTTCATCACAGAATGCTCAGACTTATTATCAAACAGTTCATCACAGTTTATGACTTCAAATAAGTCATCCTGGCATCTAGTCACATCACATCTCAACTATAGTAACTCCTGTTGGGGTGAGAGTTTTGGTAATGCTTTTAATGACCCAGAGGTCAGCATTAGGTGACATTTTATATTCACATTTCAAAGCCTAATGTAGAGAAAGCTGCATTAACACACATTTTAAAAGTGCTCACATTTTATTGTGACAGACACCATTGTGCCTACCAGAACTGAAAATGTACTAACAAAATTAAATCAATTTTGAAGTATATTTTACATCTTACAGGTAACTATTAATAGTAAAATGAATATGATTTATGATGATTAAGGTGATTTATTAATATAAAGATATATGTGCGCAAGAGATAAAATGCACTTCTCTGTCATACTTAACACGATGTTTAACAGTTTGCAATATTAAATTAAACATTTATTCCTTTGATGGACACATTATTTGACTTTGAATTTATAAGTGTGAATATTATACATGTTTAATTAATTGCAATTTTAATGCAATCATGTTTCTTGTGTTAGCATAACTAGGCCTGAAGACTTCGCATTTGCAGTCTTGTAAAATGTGATGAATCATTCTTCCCCTCTAACGTTAATTTTTCCCTTAGGATGTTTCTTATGAATAGTGAAGGGTCCCATTGTTTCATGCATAAGATTTGTTTCTCAATTACCTTGATTTTAGAACATTCAGACTCAGGCTAAATGTTAAAACAATAGATACCATGGAAACATTTTGGAGTCTATCGAGTGTTGTACAAAATTGCCAGTGACTGCTGGTGTTACACAGAAATGTAGGTGACCCTATGTTGCAAGTTAGCTTGGAACTTCATTTTAATTTTAATTTGCCGCTGACCCTTTTTGCATATTTGGACCGATCGAACTGACCAATCAAGATGTTTCAAGTAAGTTGATCTTAGGGGTGGACTTCACAAGTTTCTAGAGAGTCCCCTTCAGGCTTTTGCCCTGATTACCTGTCTTTGCTGTTCTCTCTGTGCAGCCCATGTTCTGCATTTATCCTGATGTCGAGCCTAATGGTCTTTGCTGACGATCTACATGCTTTGCTGATTAATCTGAATTGAATGCTTTTTGCTGGATACGTATATTATATATAAATATGATTCTGCACACAATTTATGTGACTTTAATTTTGTGGTTAGAAAATAAAGCTTTGAAACTTTACCCTGATTGGAGAATTGTTTCTATGGCCAAATTGGTCATGGTGTCTAAAGTTGTTGTTGTTGTTTAGGTTGAAATGGTTGTGTACAGCTAACCACACTCCTAACTGGGTTCAAAGGTCCCTTGACCTCAGTGAAGCGTTTTGAGTCCTGTGAAGGAGGAGAATAGGCATTAACAGATCTGGTAGCAGAGTGATGGTTATGTCCCTTGTGTTGGATAACCATGTTTCTGTGCAGCATTAGGCTTGAAAAAAATTATAATTACGTGGTGGTTATGTTCCAAAATTTTGCCTGAACTGTGAGTTGTTCTATGGCTAGTTCGAGAGGTTGATGAAATTCCAGCATTGTGTTATAAGCATTACAGTGTAAGCAGGGCTTGTGCTTGCACTGCTTTTGCTACAAATTGTAGTGAAGTGTGATGTGTTTGTGGAGTTGACGTACTCGAAGTGATTGTGGTGCTTTGTGCCCAAAAGGTCTGTGGTTGTTGTTGTTGTCTGTGGGTCTGTCGAGGCCTAAGACCCCAGGTTACGTACACGTGTAGAAGACACCTGGTTAATTTATTGTCTACAGTGAGGTATCGGTCATGAGGTGCCACTGACTTTACTAGTAGTGTTTTCCCTGAGTGAGTGTGAGTTCCGGTTGGTATCAAGTGAATTCTGAGTGTATGTGGAGGACCTTTAGCAACCAGGGAGAGATTTGCCGGTCAAGTTTCACTCATTGTGTAAGTGTGAAAGCCACAGTCAGAAGAAATAACTGTACAGCTTTCAAGGGTGTTTGAGTCCTTCCCGTAGTGTGCAGACAGGTTTTTGGTTTTTCATAGTGCTTGCAGTATTTTGCATTTAGTGTACGTGTGAGAAATTGTGTAAAGGAAGGTTTTGAAGTGTTTGAAGCTGTTGAGTGGAGTTAGTCATAATTTTTTCTGCACTGGGATAGGTCAGTGAGGTGGTCATTATGACAGTGGTGGTGTACTGACAGCCACTGTTAAAGTGGCGGTGATACCTCCAACAGCCTGCCGGTAATTATCACCAAATTATGAACATGACGGTGACGCCTCCCATAGACAGTGAATGTACCACACCAACCGCCAGGGCGCTAACACCACCGACCACGGCAGTAGCCACCTACAGCCAGACGGAAGTCAAGGTACCGCCCACCATATTATGACATAGCAAAACCGCCAGGATTTCCAGGGCGGTAGCAATGCTATCAAAAGCCTGGTGGAAACACATCACAGAAAACGAAAGACTCAGGGACACAGAGGACTCTGTGGCTGCCATGGAACCGGAACTCCAAGTCTTCCCGATGCTCTACCACACCATTGTCGATGAAGCCGATGACGGTGAGTACAGCTGCCTAGCACACAAGGGAGAGAGGGAGGAAAAGGAGAGTGACACACATACACGCACAACACACACCATACACACACAGTTCAGTCTGTTTTTAGCACAGGTCCAGTGTCCAAGGGGCCCTAGGAAGGGAAGCAATAGCAGTTCAAAGTGTACAAGGCGAAAGAGTAGAACACAAGGGGGACATTCAGGAAGGTCTCATTTCCTGGCGGTGGTCTTGGTCTTGGGAAGTGTCTCTGGTATCTGTCTGGATCGCAGGGACCATTTGTGGGGTGGTTCACCTTCTGCAGGGGAGGGGTACTGGTGGCCTGTGGGGCCTGTGGCAGGGACTCCTGTCCACTAGCTGCAGCAGATGTGGAGGGCTGTTCAGTTGACAGGCTAGTGGAAGGGGCCCGCTGGTGTGCTGTGTAGTCCCTCATGATGTTGGCCATGTCACCCAGCACCCCTACTGTGGAGACCATGGTGCTGTTGAGGGCCTGCAATTCTTTCCTGATCTCCTGGTGGCGTTCCTCCTGCATCCGCTGGTTCTCCTGCATGATGTCTAGCACCTGACCCATCTTGTCCCAGGATTGTTGGTAAGCCCCAGGACATTAATGAGTGCCTCATGGACAGTCAGTTCCCTGGGCCTGTCCATCCCCTGGCACACAGCTGTCCTCTGTGTGTCCCTGGGCCCCTCTGCCTGTAACACCCTGAGATTGGCTAGGTCACCTGTGGGGATGTAAGTGATGTATTATGCTGCATGTGTATGACATATTCTGCATCCCTAGCCTCCCCTATATTGTTGCTGTTGCCCTGCCACCTTTGTTTGTTTATGGTGATTTATTGTTGGATTGTTAGTTCTCCATACTGTGCATGCATTGGTGGTGGGTGCACATACAGGGCTGGGAGGGATGAGCATGCAGTGGGTATGGCATGCAGGGCTTGGCATTCAGGTTAGTTTATTGTGGTGGTGCACTGTGTGGGATGGATTGGAGTGATGGGTATCAGGGTGAGGGGTGGTGGTGGCATGCAGGTATGGGGGTGATGGATAGGGAATGTAGACTCACTAGTGTCCAGTGCTCCGGCCACTTCTGTGAGTCCCTCAGGATGCAGTACTGCCAAGACTTGTTCCTCCCATACTATCAGCTGTGGGGGAGGAAGTTGTCCTCTGGATAGCGAGCTGGTGCCTTGCTGCTATAGATCATACCTTTCCCCGTAGGTCGTTCTACCTCTTCCTGATGTCCTCCGTTGTTTGGGGATGCTGTCCCACGGTGTTCACCCGTTCCACGATTCACGCCATAGCACCATCTTCCTGGCAATGGAGATTTGCTGTACATGTGAACAGCTGTGGCTCTACTATTTCCTCCACCATGACCTCCAACTCCTCATCAGCGAAACTGAGGTGCCTTTGTGGGGACATGGGTGTTGTGTGGTGTGTGTTGTGCAGAGGGTGTTGAGTCATGTGGTGGGGTGTGGGATGCGTGACGGGTGAATAGGTGTTTGTGGTGTGTGTGTATTTGTGTCTATGATTTGCATGGCTATATTTTGTTTGTTTTTCCGTGTTAGCAAAGGGATGTGGGTAATGTGGGTGTCTGTTTTATAGTGCTGTTGTGGGTGGGTGTGGTGTGTGTATCAGTATCAGGTGTGTGTTTTTGGTATTGGCCAATGTTGTGTTGTTTTGTATTTGGTGGCCATTCTGACCGCGCCGGTGTATACCGCCAATGGTTTACCACCACTGAATGACCGTTGTGGTGATTTGTGGGTCATAATGTGGAGGATGTTGTTTTTGTGGCATAACGGTATGGGTGTTTATACCGACAGTTTAACACTAACCTTTGGTCTGGCGAATATGTGCTTGTGGTAGTATTCTGTCCGTTTGGTATGTGTGTGTCATAATATGGCGAACAGATGTTCGCCTCCGCAATGGTATGTTGGCGCCGTCACTGCGGGGGTAAGCAGGATTTACCGCTAATGTCATAATGAAGGCCTTAGTGAGAAAATACACGCACGTATTGGTGAACAGTACTGAGTTCTAATTGGTTGAAAACAGCTTGCGAAAACAATAGCGGGATTAAAATTACTTTCTGGTTTGTTGAAATTTGTATTTTTCATTGAATTGGTGTTAAAATGAAACTTTTCAAAGCTTTACGAAGGGCACTGAGAGGTGATGTCTTTGTTCCATTTAGGGAGGGTGAACAAACCCCGTCCGAGGGAACACCAGCATATGACTGATAGAATCAAGAGAAGTTCCGGCATGCATTTGGGTTAAACAGTGTGTAAGATCACTTAGAAAGAAGGTTCATTGTCTTTTCCATGTTACAGACCCTTTAATTTGAGGATTCTAGAACATTTGAGAAGAATATTTTGCAAATTAAAGCCTCCACCAAGACCTGCACAATTTGGAGCACTTGGTATTTGGGAACTCTTTGCTGGACATAAAGAAACAGCACGATTTGAGAATAGAATGAGGAGGGCAGAAAAGGCATTGGCAGAAGCTAGATGAGATGAGGAACAGAAAATATGGAGATCAGATATGTGAGAAGGGGTGAAAATGCTTCCAGCTATCACAGAAGAAAGTGATGGGATTACAAGACGTAAAGCAAAAAGGGAGCAGACAGAAAACACAAAGCAGAAAGATGAAGGTAAAAGGACAGCTACGCATGAAAGTGATTCAGAAGACTTTATAAGTCATCTCCTAATGTATCATCCCCCACTATATTATGCAGTCGGAGGAACATCACAGAATGTAGCTCCAGTTTCACAAAGTCTGGTTCAGGTAGCTCCAAGTATACCTACCAGTTTAGTGACACAAGTGCCTGTGATTCATCAATCAGTTCCAGTTGTCAGTACAGAGCAGCACATTACAATGCCTGTTGTAAGCCAGATAGTGCAAAGTACAAAGATGATTCAGCTGGAATCTACACCTAAAGAGACAGCACCTGTGCAAAATTTCAATCAGAGACAGACAATGCCCATGTCTTCTGCAGTACGGACAACCCCAAATATTGCCCTGAATCAACCAGGAAAGAATTTCAGTACAGTACTAACAGGGCGGAGTGCTGGAATGACGGTTCCACAAAATCAGACAAATTTGATGGGACCTGAGGGACTGACAGTCCCTGTAACCATAGGTCCAGTTGTTCCATTGTATGCTTCAGTTAATACTGGGAGTAGGCTCCAGGCTTCGAATCATGTATCTGCAGGGGTGTCACCATGTGATATGCGAAGATCAGTGTATTCAACTAATTTGGAAATGGAGAGTTTAGCTACGTCTGTTCCAGCTATGACCCTCATGCAAATTGCAGATCTCAACTAGATGTTAGAGCAAACAGGTCCGATAATAGATGTGAGATGTCCGCCAGAAACTCCAAACACACACCTGTCCACACCAGAACAGATTATAAGGGTACCTTGCAATACCCCGCAAAAGACGGAATGGGTAAAGATTAGTTTCCAAGGTTTATTCAGCAGGGGACAACATCACCATCTCTCACACCTCCAAACACCACTTGACAGACCACAAGTGCGTCCATTTTACCTACACGACGAACACTGCATGCCACAACACCCCCTGTCCCCCCGGCAGATGATGGGGCAAAGTCACAGAAGCCCAGCTCACCAACGCTCTCAATCATTCCCTCCCACCGATTGCAGCTAATGCTAATGAAGCCGCAACCGCTGGCTCTCAGATTTCGCCAACAATGTAGCCCCCCTGAGGAAATCACCAGGGAATCGACAGAGCGAAACACCTAAGTTGTTTATGCCAGACCTACAGGAATCCAAGCGTTCTTGCAGATGACTGAAACGGGAATGGAGACTCAGCAAATCCACCGAAGACTTCACTATCATCAAAGAGTTAACGAACCCCGAGGCACCTTATCCATACCTCCCTCCCAAGGCCTCTGTAACAACCTGACCACCTTCTTTCACTGTAAGATCCAGGGCATCCATGAAGGCTTCAGGATCCAAAGCCTGCTTGCGCCACTCACCACCATGGACCTTGAACCCACCAGATACTGAACTCCTGGACCGCCATCACCACAGAGGACACTCAAAGACTGATGAACTCCATCCACTCTGGAGCACCCTCAGATCCATGCCCTCATCACATCCTCAACCTGGCCAGCATCACCACAGCACCGGATCTCTGTTGAACCATTAACCTATCCTTCAAGACTGCCATGTTCCCCTCAGACTGGAAACATGCCGAAATCAGACTGGTACTCAAGAAACCCACTGCTGACCCTAAAGAGCTGAAGAACTACAGACCCATCTCTCTGCTCCCTTTCCCTGCCAAGATAACAGAACCGAGTTCTTCAAGCCACACGGTATACTAGACCCTTCCCAGTCCAGATTCAGAAGCAGCCACAGCACTGAAACCGCACTCTTAGTATCCACCAACGAGATCCGCTTCATACTGGACCGAGGAGGCATGGCCGCACTCATACTCCTCGACCTCTCCCCTGCATTTGACACTGTCTCCCACTACACTCTCTACCACAGATTACACTACGCCAGCCATCGAGACAAAGTCCTGAACTGGATCAGGTCCTTCCTCACCGGAAAAACACAAAGGGTCAGACAACCACCGTTCACATCAGAACCTAAAAACACTTGCTGTAAAGTGTCCCAAGGACCTTCACTCAGCCCGATGCTTTTCAACATCTACGTGGCCCCGCTCGCTAAGATCACCAAACAACACAAGATAAGCATACTCTCCTACGCTGACAACATCCATCTTATCCTCTCCCTGTTCGAGGACTCTACCCAAGCCAAGAGGAATTTCCGCAAGGGGATGAGAGCAGTCACTGCCTGGATGGAGGCCAGCTGCCTCAAGCTCAACTCGGGCAAGACAGATATCCTCGTGATCGGCTCCATCCCTTCTGCTTGGAATGAGTCCTAGCGGCCCACCACTCTGGGTAACGCCCCAACCAGCACAACCATGTGCGCAACCTGGGCATCATCATGGACCCGCCAAGTACACGCCATCTTCTCATCAAGCTTGCACACCCTCCGTCTCCTGAGGAAGATCTTCACATGGATTCCCTTCAACACAAGGAAGAAAGTCACCCATGCACTCATCATCAGCAAACTAGACTATGGCAATGCACTCTACGCCAGCACCACCAAGAAACTTCAATCTAGACTACAAAGAGTCCAGAATTCAGCAGCCAGACTCATCCTGGAAATTCCTCGTCACAGCTCTATCTCCTCCCACCTCAGAGACCTAAACTGGTTCCCGGTCAACAAGTGCATCACATACAAACTCCTGATCCACACCTTCATGGCACTACACAACATAGGACCAGCATACCTCAACCACTGCCTCACCTTCTACATACCCAACAGAAGTCTAAATTCCTCGCTGCTCGCCCTTGCAGCCATCCCCAAGATCTGGAAAAGTACAGCAGGAGGAAGATCCTTCTCTTACCTAGCAGCCCGGACATGGAACACACTTCTCCTCAAGCTCAGCCAGACCGCATCACTGAAGCAGTTCAGGAAGGACCTCAAGACCTGGCTCTTCGACTCAGAAGCACGCCTACATTCAGCACCTTGAGACTCTATGCATGATTATCTGTGCATTACAAATCTGTGATTGATTGGTTGAAGGTTTTTCAGCACAGCAGTTGACTGAGTGGTTAGACAGTCTGAATGGAGCAACAGGTACAACAAACAGCAGTGTCAGAACCGAAGAGACCCCAGAGATACAGGAAAGTGAATGTGCCCAGATTAAAGTTAGAATTAAATGAACTGATTGAGGTAACACTTGAGCTGGAAAGATTGGATACTTATACTGAAGACAAATTGCACTTCATGTGCTAAGATGTTACACACCACACATACTGAAGACAAATTGCACTTCATGTGCAAAGGTGTTGCACACAACGCAGGACAGACTTATGAGAAATTAGCAGAATTAGCAGAACAATTGAGATTGATTTAGATAATTCCAAACCCTTAAGGAAAAGTTACAGATTAGAATTCCATTTCAAAGACATTGCAAACTTGAGATCACACGGCATGAGAATACACATTAAAGAATTAATGACAAATATTCACACTTGAGGAGCATTAGATAAATGGGAAGGAAGATGGGCAAAGAAAAGAGATCAGAAGAAAGTAAAACAGAGTTTGCCTCTGGCTAAAGTAAATCAAGCAGAGGAGATTGTAAAAATGCTGCCAAAGAGGGAGACTCCAGGTGAAGATTATGTACATGTCCCTTGGAGCAGAAGTGACATATTGTAATTTACAAATGACTACCTAAGACTAAGAGAGAACCCCGAAGTGTGGTACAAGCAAACAGGCAGGTTTGTCAAACTTTTAAAATGTCTGTGGGAAGATTTGAATATGTTATTTGACATTGTAGTTTGAGTTGATTTATGGGTTGAGTGCAAGCGAAGAGTTCATTTGCCAACTCTTGATCCACTGAGAGATCCAGTGACAGGTGCACTATCTGAAGAGTTTGAAAAAGGGTAACATAAAGTGATTGATTTTCTGAAAAACAAAGTTTCACCAAAGAATGTTGATTGGCAAAGGATTGACAGTACAGCACAGTTAAAAAGTTAGTCAATTTATGCATATTATGAGAGAGTATTGCAGGCTTTTAAACAGAATAGTGGTTATGAGACTATTGAGCCAAAAGACATGAGTCATTTTGAGTTCAGATTTGTGCAAGGATTGGAACCGAGATTAGAACAAACCAATTGATGATGTACTGCAGTATGCTAGGTACTGTACTGATGAAATTGAATTGAAACAGAAAAAGCTAAAGGCTAAAGAAGAAGTTGATGGTAATGAAAATTAAATAAGCACAGACAGATACACAGAATCCACAAATGTGAGGTGTGCAACAGCGGGTTAGCAATGGGCTTCAGTTTAGAAGTAGAGGACATGGTGTTCGGATAGATCAGAGTGGTAATGTGGTTGACGTTCAGTCAATGAAGAAAATACATCTGTGTCATGCATGCGGCAATCTCGGACATTAGAAGTAGGAGTGTCCGTACAGTAATGTGAATAATTTGGTTCACGCTAGTGGTGTTTGACAGACTGTGGACAGTGGTCAAGTTCAAATTCAGAGAATTAAGAAGACTGGGAATCCAAAATGTAATTGTTCATTCTGGGTTAAAACAGATGAAGTTCGCACAGTAGATGCAGGTATCCCAACATGTTCAAGTCCATCAGCAAATGCAGGTTCCGCAAGCCCCAATGAAACAGCATCAAGTATGGTTCCTCAGCAAAACATGAATCCGAGAGCAAACCCAAATGTGAATCAGTTGATGACACAATACCCTTTACTTGATTTCAGTGATTATGAAGTCCCAGAAACATATAACTGTGGCATTTCTGATGAGGGTGAATGTAAATGCCAACAGTATGGGAGCAACGTGTTCCACTGTCAAAACCACAGAAGTGCTAAATGTGCCTTGTCTGGAAGAAAAGTACAGGTGGTAAGAGTGGCAAATCAGTTTTTAACAAACCTAAATACAGAGCATATTTCCATGAAAATAGGGTGATTTGAGGATTTGCACAATTTGTGCTTTGCAATTCAAGTCCTGCGAGTTTGTTAGGACATGACCTGTTGTGTAAATTAAACTGTACTATTAGCTGCAGCCACAATGGAATAGCCATTCAGACAAACAGTGATGATGAAGCATCCAGCAAAATTGATGAAATGTACCCTCTCATTTCATTAGTCCCAACGATGACAGTTAGTGATTGCAGGGATTAATCCTGTAATTGAAACTTTTGCAGTGCAAGGTGTCCTGAAGGAAATAATGGAAGTTCTGTATCTCTCCTATTAGGGGACTGCAGAAGCCTAATGGAAAGTACTGCAGAGTCCAAGATTTGAGAAATGTATCAAAATTGGTGTGCCTTGTTGTCCCATGGTACTTAATCCTGCTGCTATTTTGTTTCAGATTCCTTGTGAAATGAAATGGTTCTCATCATAGACCTGCGTGAGGCATTTTTTTCCATTCCACTCTACAAGGATAGCCTGTTTCTTTTCACCTTCAAATTCAGAAGTCATGTATATTCCTGGTGTCAGATCAGATCTTAAAAAAAAAAAACGTCAAGTCCCTTCAAATGCCATTTAATGCAGTTTTAGTTCCAGTGAAGCCTGCAGGAGAGATACCATTGTCCTGTTAAACCATTTTTGCAAATATGGGCATAAAGTTTCCCCCACAACCTTACAGTACTGTTAAAGAGAGGTGAAACACTTGCATCATCACATAGAGAAGGGTGCAAGTATGGTGTTTCAAGAGAAATCATGCAATGAATCCACCTGTTACACAGAGAGATGTCAGAATGTTCCTAGGAATGATCGGCTACTGCAGCCAGTGGATCCCAAATTCTTCATTGTTGTCGAAGCCATTGTTAAAATTGACACACAAGGAAGTACCATTTGATGACGCATGCATGAAAGCCTTCTACAAGCTGAGAGAAAGCCTATGCCGAGCCCCAGGTCTGGGAATGACTGATTACAATAAATGTTTTTCCTTGTTTTGTTATGAACAAGATTTACGCAGTTGCACGGAGGGGTCAACAGACAAGTAGCTTATTTTTCTGCGACACTGGACCCTGTAGCTGCTTTAGACTGGCAATGGTGTGTGCATCTACAATGTTGAAATGGCCAGATGCAGTGCCACTTGTACTGATGAGCACTCCTGACAGAAAGACAGAACTGTCCCCCCACAAAATTCTTACGGGGTGAGCTAAGAGGTTGCTGGCTGTACATGCAAATGCACTTGAGGACATTACAGATTCATTTTGTGCTGGATTATTACAAAGGACTAGCTGATGTGGTTCGCTCTTTGTCTCATCAGGTTGAAGAAACAACAGTTCAACCATCTCAGGAACAGTATCACAAGTTTAATCCAGGTAATTGGATTCTACTGAAGAGGTATGTTAGAAAGTTGTGCTTAGAGCTGCACTGGAAAGGGCCATATCATGTCATATTAGTGACCACAATGCCTGTGAAATGTCCTGATCTGCTGAACTAAAGTTCCATGTGCTCTTGGAGATACAGTGCCTGTTCCTCTAGAGTTGGAATAGGTGAGTGAAGGCTTCCAGGTTAGTTAAACTGTTTGGTCTGGACAAGTGGTTGTCGCAGAATCTGCGCAAGCTGTCGAGAATCTGAGTGCATCAAAGACTGTTGAAGATGCAGGAGGGTCCAGTCAGGGTGAGTCGACTCTTGCTAGCTCAGCAAACACAGCAACCCCAGTTGTGCCTTAAACGAAAACTGTAAAAAGAGACCTCAGTGACCCTCAGAAACTCCAGACCCAATAGCAGATGTGATTCCAACTATTGCTGAAGTAACAGAGGAGTCTGATCAAAGTGACGGTGAAAACAGTGTAGCAAGGAGACCAGGAGTGCCAAGTTGCAGGTACCCTGTACCTGAATGGACTTAGTTTGCTGCTCCTGAATAGGAGAAGGAATTTATTGCTTCATGTTTTGACCGTTTGGATTCAGCTGATTAGTCTGGAACTTGAGATTGCCTTGGAACTGAACTTTGACATCATCTTTCCAGTTGATGAACAGAGACACTATTTGCTGGAACACCTAATCAGTGATTACCAAACTGTATATTATTAGAGACTCTTAGATAACTTGTTAGTAGAAAACTTGCTGCACCTTTTTTTGAAGAAAGAAAAGAAAACCTGTATTTTTGAATTCTAATTTGCTCATGTGAAGAAGTGAAAAGATACTATTATTAACCAGAGCCGCTTTGCATTTTTTAACTTAAACTTTTTTATTTAAATTTGTATTTTCGAATTTGATATCTTGGTCTGACTCTAGGTATGTCATGAGTCTGGACCAGGGTAAATGGAATAAATGTAAGTATGTGTGTATTGGCTTAGCAATAGCATTTGTTGTTGTAAGTATATTGTTGATTGCTGATTTGAATGTGTCAGTAAAGGACACATTTGACAGCACATTTACACCAGTGCTGGAGGAGTCACATACAAAACGAGATCCATAGTATGAGAATGAGAGATTGCTTCACTTAGACAACTCAAAGGTAGACTTGTCTACAAATGTATACTACAGTTTACTGTATAAATACATTGAGACTATGGATGTGTGTGATCGTTATGTTTTTGTACAGATCCTTTCAGCCCTCCAGGAAGCATTAACATATTATAGTCTACCACCAACTTACGGCATATCCTGTAGTATGTTACTAACTCGATTGTATAACTGAGAGTATATACATTATTTCTATTCAAATTATGACGTAGTTTTTTCCTTTGTGCCTATTAACCAGCATCTAAGTACTATTGCTAAAGCGAACAACATTGACTTAGTAGGAGGTTTCTTTGAACCAACACTAACCTTTGGAACTACATTTGCACACAAGAACAATTTAACCTGTTTTCTTACACCAGTTGAGAAGGGATCCATTAACCAAGTGGATGACAGGAGAAAGAAAATGAAAACAAAGATAGAAAAAGGAGTAGTTCTACAAATTTGGCAGAAGGACGCTGCCTAAGTTACAGGCAATGCTACACAAGAATGCTTTGCTTTAGATTAGCAACATGAAGGGAAGCTATGTATATACAGACCTCAGTCAAAGACTGACAGTGTGTGGGGACTAGTAAATGTGGACCTATGTTTTTGCTCAAAAGTGTTTGGAATTTCATGTTATACAGTATTTACAGGACCCTGCCAAACCAGGTGTTTATTTAATTTGTGGGACGAATCCCTTTTACAATCTGCCTAACAATTGGTATGGCACATGTTATTTAGGGGTAGGTTTTCTGAAAATTTGACAACCCAGTCTGGAAAGAGAGTCCAAATTCCAGAGTGAAAAGATTACAGGTGATATATATTTGGTGCCATCATTCTATCAATTGGCGTGATCCTGACAGAAGATTAGGAAGTTGTCAACAATTTTAAATAAGATACTTACGCATTATGCTGGAACAATGTTGCTGATGGATATGGAGACGGTTGCTGAGAGATCAATGGTTTTGCAAAATCGTCTTGTGTTAGATTGGTGAAGGAAGGCGGAGTCTATAAAGTTTTGCAGTCACAACATTTTTGTTAATAAATACTGGATAATAGTAAGGAGATAAGGAGATTTATATTAAACATGGCAAACTTGAAGACTGTCAAGAAAGACTTAAAAGAGACAAATGCCTGCGAAGCAATAGGTAAAGGATTTTCAAACATAGGATCATGGTTTGGAGATTTGGGAAAGGGAATTTTGAGAGCTTTGATGATTGTGGCAGTGTGTGTCTTAATTGCAGTCAGATTATTCAAATTGCATAATTCCTGGAAGGTGAAAAGTGCTAAGAGTAGACAGAGGAGGGAAGAGATTGAATGGAGAAAATGAGGACCAGTTATTACAAGAACCTGAAAAGAATTGAGAGTTTCAGTAAACCAAGGCCAATACATTACCAAACAAACGGCTTTGAGTTGTTTCATTGTAAATGAGTGTATCCTTTTTGTGACAGCATAAATTGTCATCAGAGAAGGGATTGTTGGAGCAAGAAAATTCATAACACTTTTAGTGACCCAGATGTCAGCACTGGGTAAAAATTTGTATTCAAATTTAAAAGCCTAACGTACAGAAAGCTGCATGAACACAAATTTTAGGGGGGCTCACGTTTTATTTTGTGGCGGGCACCATGGTGCCTGCCAGAACTGACAATGTGCTAACAAGATTAAATCAATGTTGAAATATATTTTATATCTTAGAGTAACTATTAGTAGTTAAACAAATTTGATTTCTGATGATTATGGTGATTTATTAGTATAGCATTATATGTGTACACTAGATAAATGCACTTCTCTGTCATACTTAACGTGATGTTTTAACAGTTTGCTATATTGTAGAAGGCTGGCCCTCTATGTAGTGTGCAAAGCTAGGCACACTGTGCAGGGGGTACAGGCAACAATACCTTGGTTTACAGAGGTAAGAACCAGTGGCGGCTGGTGAATTTTGAAAGTGGTGGGGCGCAAGACTAAGGGGGTCATTCCGACCCTGGCGGTCCATGACCGCCAGGGCCGGGGACCACGGAAGCACCGCCAACAGGCTGGCGGTGCTTCCAGGGCCATTCTGACCGTGGTGGTAAAGCCGCGGTCAGAAAAGGGGAACCAGCGGTTTCCCGCCGGTTTTCCCCTGGCCCAGGGAATCCTCCATGGTGGCGCTGCTTGCAGCGCCGCCATGGGGATTCCGACCCCCTTCCCGCCACCCTGTTTCTGGCGGTTTTCACCGCCAGGAACAGGATGGCGGGAACGGGTGTCGTGGGGCCCCTGGGGGCACCTGCACTGCCCATGCCACTGGCATGGGCAGTGCAGGGGCCCCCTGACAGGGCCCCATAAAGATTTTCACTGTCTGCTTTGCAGACAGTGAAAATTGCGACGGGTGCCACTGCACCCGTCGCACCCCTGCAACTCCGCCGGCTCCATTCGGAGCCGGCTTCCTTGTTGCAGGGTCTTTCCCGCTGGGCCGGCGGGCGTCCTTTTGGCGGTCGCCCGCCGGCCCAGCGGGAGAGTCGGAATGACCCTCGCGGTCTTTTGACCACGGAGAGGTCTTCCGATGGGGTAAGTTGGAATGACCCCCTAAATCCTGAATGAGACTATAAAAGAAAGTGTAGTGAATGAGAGCAACTGTCATTATGGGACTTCAGGGTGGGTGTCTCAAAGTGTACAGATTTCGAATTAAGGATGGTAAATCTATATGCAGCTATAAATATTTACTGGAGGTATATTTTCGCAGTTGATATCCTACCTATATTGTTCTTGTAGCACAATAGTTTTGTGGATGGGATTCAGAAACAAAAATCCCCACTTTTGTACCCTCTATGACATTATGTACCCTTCCATCCATCCATTACTGTGTTCCTTACACCAAGTTAGCTAATACCATTCCAGTACAATTTCTGAAATGCTTGTATTATTCAGAGCATTTCTCTAGCTATTCTCGTTTTGTGTGTCTCCCTTCCCTGTGTGTATCAATTTCAAATTTTTCCACATTTAAGTTTAGCCCTCCTTCATTCTCCTTGTTCTGCTTTATCTACATCACTCTTCCTCTCTTGCTGTTGCCAACCTTACTTCATTTCCCTTCACACACTGATTGTAATGTTTTGCAATATTTGTATAGTGCTTACTACCTATTTGGAGCATTAAAGCGCTTGCCTACATGGGTAGCTTGCTATATCTTGTAAGGTAGGTGGTTAGAAGTGTGTTTCTTTTGTTTTGATCCTTCATCTTTTAGTTATATTTCTGCAGTATAAGACCATATTGCACATCTTACACAATCTGTATATTGTATCCAATCATCAAAATAGGCAATATTTGCTTTGAACTATTTACTGCATGAAAACATGCAGATGAAAGCAACAAGGTCTCTAAATAAAATACCTCAGAGGCAAAACTAAGACTATTTGCAATAAAAGTTTGTGGGGACTGAAAAACGTGTGAAATGATTTAACTGCATATTCATTACAAACCCAGGCCTAAAGGTGTTTGCAAGGCAACTGCTACAGCATGTTTGAAAGGAATAAAGGTCCTTCAGGAATGCCTGGTATTTACAGTTCTCAGTTTTCGGGATGAAGACTTACACAAAGAAAGCATGTTGGATTTGAAAGTGAATGGTTGGGAACATGCGGTAAAAGAGAACACAAATACTGTCTTTAAAAAAATGCAAGCTCTGCTCATCAGCTCACTACTCTCACGCATGAGTAGCAAAGGGAAAATCAATGCACTTTTCAAGGCACACACATGCTAAGTTGGATGGTGCACTTGAAAAACGTTATAGGCCAGCACACTGAAGCAATTCATTAATCCATGTTGAGCTGCTGGTGCTTTGAAAACATGACTATCAAAGCAGAAATGCAGAAACAGGTCACCCTCGCTACCAATTATCCGGCCACGCTGGACCCAATCCTATCCCGAGGATGACCGCAAACCTTTTTCTCCAATAGTGCTCATGTGGAACAAACAAGCAGAGACAAATGCGTTGGAGGGAAAAGGGCAGAACATTAACAATAAAACTCCTGGGCTACCTGTGTGTCTGAAATTCACACAAACATCTTTCTCTTCCCACCAAAGTGCTCCTCGATGTTGGCCGCATGTTGCAGTCCTTCTGCCTTCAATCCTGGCCTGCTGTTCCCAGCTCATAACAGAGTGGGGTGGGATGAGGAAGGCTGGCTGACCCACCCCACTCTGAAGCGCCCAAGCCTAGTCAGTCAGCGAGGGTGGTGCACATTACAGGAGAGGAGTGGCCCTACGCTCAGGCAGGCCACAGAGGCAAGGGCTGAAATCACACAAGCCCTGAAAACTCTGCGACATGGCACATGCACAGTAAGGGCCTGTCAGTGCTGTGACTGCCTGACCCTCATGCAGTGCAAGGGTCAGAAGCCTTCTGAAGGATCAACAATTACGGCAGCAGGTAAACTGCATTTAATTAGAAAAAAAATAATTAACAAGGGAACAGCTACAGGGGCGGAGCCCCCACGTCCATACAAAGAAACCGCCTCTGGTAAGAACCAGACCATCTAATGCTCTAATCTTTATGGTAGCTTGGTCAAGCAGTTAGGCTAATCTTGGAGAAATGCAAAGTATTTGTTGTACTCACAGTATCAATAAATCAAGGCACACACTCTAAAGAATAACTCGAGGCCAATTTACAAACATACCTGAGATTTTTATCAAATTTTGAAGAGCAAGATCATCCAAATACTTTTTAAGTTATGAACTTTTAAACTTTTAATAAAATTAGTCTTTTTGTGTGTAATTACTGACCATAGGAACCAATGGAGGAATACTTTGAAAATTCACAAAGTTTTGTCCCCACAGTGAATGTTGGTCCACCTGTGGCATCCAATTCTTTGGTCAGCAGCCAGTCAGTGAAGTGGCCTTCACTGGGTCTTTGGTTCCTTGGGGATGAAGGTTGAAGCCTTCACTCTAGAGGGAGACCTTGGGTGATTTTCAAAGAGTGGAAGTCCTCTGGGGGTTTGTTAAGTCCGACATCCAAGCAACCCCTCAGCAGCAATCGTTGAGTCATGGGTACAGCAGGCAGAGTTTGGCACTTTTTCTTGGTGCAGCAGTACTTCAGTTCTCAAGCCTTGGGTTTTCTGTGTTGCTGGTATTCTTTTGTCTATGGAATATGATTTCTTGGTCTAGGGATGCCCACTAAATACTGTATTTAGTGGGCTTTTTAGGGGGGGAACCTAATAGTGATCAATAGGTCATCTACCTTAGCGTGGCAACACCCACTAAGTGACCACTTCCTGTGGGCAGAGGTCACTTCCTTACACCCGATTAGGTATTGTCCTTCCATGCAAGATGGAGGAAAATAAAATGGAGAGGTGACCTCGGATGCAACACCTTAGGGGTAGTGCGAGCCAGGACTGACCACTCCTCCTGTCCTTTGTCTGGTTTCCCACCGTTGCTCCCGCCAAAAGTGGGGGTTTGCAACGAAGGCAGTCATCTGCTGCTAGCAGTATGCCTAGCATCAAGTTTCAAGGGCAGTAGGCCCTTTGAAGCTCTCTGGCAGGGCAATGCACATTCCTGAGGGAGAGGATGTTAGCACCTCCACCCAGGAAGCACTTTGTTCTGAATCCTAGAGAGCAGGATCTCTCACCCCAGGGATTCAGACTTTTCTTTGTGGTGGCAGGCTGATTGTGACCAGCTAGCAACCATGCCAGGGTAGTTAGCTTTTGCAGGGGGCACTTCTAAGGTGACCCCTGTGTATATTTTGAAATAATTCCAATACTGGCACCAGGTTGGAATTACCATTCTGAGTTGTTTGATACCAAACAGCCCAGGGTTCAGCGTGGCCATCATGGAGCTGTGACACTCATATTGACCAGTGTCCAGCACATGCACTTAAAATGGCTGTTCTGTTCACTCACTATGTCCCAGGTTTGGCAAGGACACAGTGGGGGATTATTGCTCATGCACTTTTGCCCACAAATACAATATAGTGCACCCTGCCTTAGGGCTGGAAGGCCTGCCAGGGGGATGACTTACCTATAAGGCATGCAGTGTAGGGTAGACAGGGCACACAGGATGTGTGCCATATCGAGGTTGTCTTTTGGGGTTCCAACAGGACACTCAATGCAATGGCAGTGCTGGGTGCACCTGAATGCATAGCCCTAGAGGGTGGCATTATCAGTGCTGCTGACCTCAGGGGCCAACCCTTAGGACCCCATGACCTGAGTACCTAAGTACCATTTACTAGGGACGTATAGTGGCAGCTAAAGTTGTCTTCACTTGTACCAATGCATCACAACAGTATTGGGGAAAGAGATCTGGCCCAGGGAGCCTTGTTGAAAGGGCCCCTGAACACTAACAACTTTGAGGCTACACCATTTACCAGGCAAAAAGTGGGGGCTAACCATGTCAAAAGAGGCCTTTTCCCACAAACCTGAAATGAAATGTTTATTCCTTTGATCGACATATTAATTAACTTTGAATTTATAAGTTTAAATATGTGTGTTTAATTAACAGCAATTTTAATGCATTTATGTTTCTTGTGATAGCATAACTAGGCCTGAAGGCTTCGTATATGCAGTCATGTATAATGTGATGAATCATTCTTCCTCTTTAACATGAATTTTTTTGAATGATGTTTCTTATGAACAGTGAAGTGTCCCATTGTTTCATGTATAAGCTTTGTTTCTCAATTACCTCGGTTTTAGAGCATTCAGACTCATAGACTACATGTTAAAACAATTGATACTACCGTAGAGAGTTGCTTCTCATGTGAACTTTTGGAGTGTTGTACAAATTTGCCAGTGACTGCCTGGTGTCACGCAGAAATGGATGTGACTTCACCCTAAACCTGAGAACTTTACCCTTTTTTGCAAGTTGGCTTGGAACTTCATTTGAATTGGCCACTGACACTTTTGCATATTCTGGACCCATCAAACTGACCAATCAAGAGGTTTTAGGTATTTTGAGCTTAGGGATGGACTTCGCAAGTTTATAGAGTCCCCTTCTAACTTTTGCCCTGAGTAGTGTCTTTGCACCTCATGGTCTGAATTTTTCCCCTGATGTGTCTAATGGACATTGCTGATGATCTAGGTGCTTTGCTGATGACCTTGAATAAAATGCTGATCCCAGGAGAGGTATATTGATTTGCAAATGCTATTTTTCCCACCATCTGAGTTCCCTAATAGAGTTAGTATGCTTACACTTGTCTATTTTATTTTTCTAGCTAGTTTAACCTAGCCGAGATAGATGATTTTTCCACATTATTTGTGTCTTTTGTTTTGGCTTTTTTGCCGCATGAGTTAGTCTGTTCCCACACATGCTTGTCCTAATTTGTGTTACCAGTAGTGACAACCTTTGTACAATTCTGATATTCTAATCTGTGTAATTTGATTTGATTAATGTCTTCACAGTCTGATTTGAAAAATGTATCTGCATCACCGATTGTGTCTTTACAAGTATGTATAATTATTATTGAATTACTAATGGTGATGATATTGAGGAGATTAAATCGATTTTGTAGATTTGGTCAATCTGTGTTTTTTCTTTGTCTTTTCAATCTGATTCTGCGCACAATTTACACGACTTTGGATTTGTGGTTATAAAATAAAGCTTTGAAACTTTTCCCTGATTGCAGTATTGTTTCCATAGCCAAATTGGTCATTGTGTCTAAATGTGTTGCTGTTGTTGGGATTGTAATGATTGTGTACAGTTAACCACACTCCTCAGTGGGTCCAAAGGTTCCTTGACCTCAGTGAAACATTTTGAATCCTGTGAAGGAGAACAAAACGCGTCAACACTCCTACTGGTTGGGAATCAAAAAATCAAATACCAATCAAGGCGGCCTCAAATGCACCTGCCAGTTGGATCATAAGATCTAAAGAAATTGACCAGGTTTTCGTCATTCTATTCTCTGAGAAAGACACTTTTCCATTAGCATTGGCAACCATTGTTGAGTTGTCTTAGCTATACTTGTGAGAGACCTCTCTAGTCGCTGTAACAAAGCATATCCCACCAATTGCGACGATTTCATGCTGAACCTTGGAAGACCACTTATCCTAAGTCATAGTTTGAACCTCTGGCTATTTTATCCTCAGTACTACATACCAAATTAATGTAATAGTATCCCAGTGCTCCTACCTTGTATGTTTGTTACTTTGTTTGGTAAACACTTTTAACATAGCAACATCTACACAACCCTTTGCTCTTACATTCTACCTTAAAAAAACGAAAACCCCACTGAACTTTCCTTTCTTCTCTGCTCTGTCACTCTCAGGTCTTGTGCATGTTATACAGACTTCCAGATAAATAAACAATATTTTATGTGTGTGTGTAAGCAAACTTAGTTTTTCCCGGAGAGAACATTTTCCCTTGTGAATTATTCTGGCATGCCAAACATTCCACCATTGGACATTCTGCATGTTTAATTAATGTGGAAGTAAGTACTTCTGGAAATTGATAGCTGTTTCAGATTTACAGAAGTCTTCTTGGTATCCATTGTGAATCCCATAAATGTAATGAAGCCCCCCTTACATTAGTGTAAGCCAAATGTAGTACATACACACTTTTAAAAAGTCTCCTTTGTGAACAAGACCCTTAGAGTAGTGCAGCGTATTTTAGTGACTCCAGATCTACAGTCAACAGTTCATGCTGATGTGTGAATGTAACATTAATGCCGTAGTGAAGTAGTGGTATGTGAGAGGTTGGAATATTTCCCTTGCAGCACTGACTACTACATCAGAGGGTTTAAGCAAAAGATTTGGGGGGGGGGGCATCAGAGTGTGCATGCGCACCTAGAGACCAGGGTTACACACCTCTCACCAACTCTTATGCAGAGACTTATTACAGTTTTCTTAGGAGGCCTTTGAAAATTTTAGTTTTTTTAAACATTTCCTAATTTTTTCATTGTTCTTCCTCTTGTAGTTTTAAACGTTTCCAGGGTTTCCTTAGCTTATGCAAAATGTGTTTTTCCCATAGAGGGAAATATGCATTGTCCGCATTCACAAATTCGCAAACCTCAATTTGTTTATATGCGCCTGGCGTGCTGATCTCTGACTCTATAGAAAAAAATTCGGAATTCCCTTCTTCACAGAGAGAAGCAGTTAAATGTGTGTAGCACAATCCGGTTTTTCAGTAACGGGCATCACTCTTTTACCCATACTCGGACCTCGTGTTAAAAAATAAATCTTAAGAGATTTTGGCAGGACTCTCTTGGTGTTATATTTTCTGTGCGAACCAGCCTCCTGCTGTTATATCACAAGACATTTTTTTTTACACAAGGTAAATTTAGTAGTGCTGTCATTTTTTTTAAAAAGACGCAAAACTGGGGAATCGTCCTCGTTTACATGAATAATTAACATTTAACCACAGGCCTAGAATATCTCCTGCTCCACCACATGTGGAATTCAAAAACGGTGGTCTTGGTATTAATATTCCGAGCCTTAGCTTAGAAGGTAAGTCATAAATGTAAGCCCTTGCATGTTTGGACACTATAAGGCCCGTACATACATGCTTTTGCACTTCCCTGAATGACATGTGATGACGCAGAAATGAAGGTTTTACATTTATTAGCGCATAAACGTAGTGCTGCAATAATCAAGTGTGACTTTAACCGAACTAGTAAAGATTGTACGGGGACAAATGTGCCCTCAGAGTAGTTCGCCAACATTTATAAGCGTGCTTTATATAACGTGATGTATTAGAATTGCACTAATCCGACATAATCGTAAACGTGTGCTATGATTTGCTTGTTTGAAATGTTTTAGCTTAGCATAACTTTAGTGGAGGCTTTGGCCTAGTTGCCTTGTCTCATTGTTAATTGGTAAAATACTGTATGTTGCAACTTACGTTCCCGACTCCAAGGATAATGTATGCTTAGGTAGAAGCTTGTGAACTGTTGTTTTTGATTGGACAATTTGAAGCCAACCTATGAACCCTCCAATGGAAGACCCTACTGGATTTGAACTGTTGTCTATTTAAACCTGGTGCACAAGAAGAAAGCAGCCATTGCGGACATTATTGCCATTTTTCCATTAGCCATTTGCCATTACTCGGACACTATAGCCATTTTGACATTGGCCATTACCCGGACATTGGCCGTTGCCCGCCATTTTGCAGGACATTGCAGCCAGTATGGCCCATCTTGCAGACATCGTCATTTTGCTATCTTCTAGAGACTTTAAGTAATTCTCGCCCTAGAGACTTTAACTTTGATTTGCCCCTTTGCACGAAGTAGTAGTTTTATTTTGCCGCCGTGAGGCAATTGCTCCGTCCACCCTGCCCCTTTGCCCCGTCCCATGCCGATCGAAACTGGTACCTGTGAGATGAAGACTTCCTTGAATGCTGATCGAACTTGGTAAATATGAAAGGAAAATGTACAATTGCATTGTGTTTTCTTTTTAGGTAACCAACTGCTGATTTTTGATAAGAGCCCTAGTTAGGAGTTTTTCCAAATTAATGTTGCTAAATTGTTTTGCATGAAGACCCACATGCCGATGCTAATCTGAGGTTAGATGAGGATTCATTTGATGCACGATGCAATTTGAGACCTTGTTATGCTGACCAATGTATGCAATTAGCTCATTACAGATTATAGTTTTAGTGGTTTGCGTTGCTATTATCGAATGCATTGTTATTCAAATGCTGCAGAGATTGCATCTGTTTCGCCGTTATGGACAGCTATTAATGTTCAGTTATATATATCATTTGGTGTTGAGACACATTTATATCGTGCTAGCTTTGTTAATATAGGGAAATAAATTCATTAACTTTGAATAAACTGGTGTGGTTATTCATGGCCGAAAGGTCATGGTTCGCCGAAATGTTTTCTGGATTAATTGTGTTATGTTGATCAGGGTATTGCTTATGTTCGTTATTGATTATTGATTTGATTAAATTGATTACTCTCGGGTGAAGAGAGCCCCACTTGGTCAAAAGATTCATCGACCCAAGAGCGTCCAGATACAGGTAATTTATTAGGTTGGAACGCTCTATCAGTAGATGGTAGCAGAGGACGGTTTCGACTTTTGGGACCCCACTCGAGACATACATGGTGTTGAATTGACGGTTTTGACTTTTGGGACCCCACTCGAGACATAAATGGTGTTGAATTGACGGTTTTGACTTTTGGGACCCCACTCGAGACATACATGGTGTTGAATTGACGGTTTCGACTTTTGGGACCCCACTCGAGACATACATGGTGTTGAATTAAAGGTTCCGACTTTTGGGACCCCGCTCGAGAGGTATATGGTGTTGAATTAGATTTTTCTTGTGTAAAACAGATTGAGAGAATGATGATGGGCTAAGTCCCCCGCGACTTTCCCGGGATCTCGGAGCTTGCGAATGGAGAGAATGGAGGTGTGAAATCGGCGTTGGCGGTACTAGTGACGGTATGAGTGAAGTTAGGATTTTGCGCTTGCACAGCTTATTGCCGCAGGTTGTTTGAAAAGGTTGCGAGGATTTTAGAGAATAGCGGAGGTGCGACTCCGAGTGTAGGAGTAGGGAAGTCGTCGAACTTCATAGAAAATAGCGGAGGTGCGACTCCGAGTGTGAGAGTAGGGAAGTCGTCGAACTTCATGTGTATGTGGCGCTTTGTGCAGAAAAAGGTCCACGTGGTTGTTGTTGTTGAGACGGGCCCTGCGAGGTCAAGAGACTCCGGAGTATGTTGAAAAGTGTATGAGACACTTGTTTTATGTTGTGGTCTGGTCGGTTTAATAGGTTGAACGGGCGTGGTAAACAAGTCGGTACATGTGTTAAGGGAGTGAAAAAAAACTTCGACTTCGGGCTTTGACAAATTCTAAGGGCACTAGAATAGATCATTGACAAGTTGAGAACAGAGTCTGCGGGTCAGATTTGCTTGCGAAAGTGGGGACCGAGAAAGATGGAATAACTGCCGAGGCTAGTGAAAAATCCCTAAGGTACTGAAACGATTGTGTTACCCTTCCTGTAGTAAACCGACAGATCTGTTTTATTATTATTTGGTTGCTCGCGATACATGCTAGAAGTTGTTACGAGAGGAGCTGAGTGAAGGAGGACAAGCCGCGAGGCTTTGTCAGCCGCAGTGTGTGTGAGTGTGACGTCACTAGGAGCCGCGCTGGGATAGGTTGGTTGCAGAGAAGGGTCGCGCACGGATTGGACGCAGTCCGTGGGGCTCGATTGGAAGGGGAAAGGCAAGTGAAGAGTATTCCGGGAATTAAAGTCACCTATTGATTACAAATTTTGTGAAATAAAAGACGAGAAAATGAAATTTTTTAAAGCATTAAAGAGTGCGATGAAGGGAGAGTCTTACATTAAAGCGAGCGTAGGAGAAGAGACGCCACCCGAAGGTACACCAGCTTACATTGTAATGGAGGAAAAAGGGGTAGCTCCGTGCCTTTGGCTAAAGCAATGGCACAAGCTGACAGAGAAACATGGGAGCGTAGCGTTCCCGATCCATGGGACATTCAATATAAGGATCCTAGAGAATTTGAGATTCGCGATGTACGACATGAAGGTACCTCCAAGGCCAGCACAGTTTGAGGCTCTAGCGATTTGGGAACTAATGGCTAGACAGCAACAGCAAAAGAAGTTCGAGACCAGGATAAGAAAGGTAGAAAAGACACTAGCGGACGCTAGGTGGGATAATGCACAGAAGGTGTGGAGGTCAGATATATTGCAGGGGATAAAATTGTTTCCCGCAATTGCTAAGGAAGAAGAGGAGACAGGCAAGAAAGCTACCTGTAAGACAAACAGGAGGTGTTCCAAAGATAGAGAAGAAGAGTCAGAGGATGAGGAGTTCATCATCCAATTGCTGAACGACCGTCCACCACCTTATGCAGCGAGTGAACAAGGTCCAGGTACCAGTTCTGCCCCTCCGGCACAGAATAATGAAACTCCGAACTCAGAAACGCCATTGGGATCTAAGGACCCGAGTTTACTGTTCACCCCGCAGATACCGCAGGTTAGGAGAATATATCCAGATGTGCCTATATTGAAACCAGCAGAAAATTATCAGCCGCAGATCCCAAGGTACTACAGCAGTGACAACAGTACGGGAATGATTCTAGATCCAACCGTAATGGGAGTACAGAATGGTCGCAACCCAACATTGGCACAAGCTGAATCAACCCAGCTTTTGATGCCTCAAAAGCAGATGCAGGGGGGAACAGCACATGCTCAGATGACGGGGAGTCAGACGGGCATGCCGGCAATGATGACCCATAGTGTGGGAATGAACATGCCTCAGAACATGGGGAATGGACAGAACCCAGATGCGATAACCCTACCCATTACTGTAGGTCCACCGGTACCTTTGTACACTCAGCCTAACTTAGGTATGAGCGGTCAAGGATCAATGGTGCAGATTGGGACGGAAAGGAGGTGCATAGAAAACACTCCAGAGACAACTCCGATAGCGGCTCTGCCAATTGGATCTGGGTCCTTGATGGAGTTTAGCCCCATATGTGCTCAGTCAACAGTGGTGAGGTCGAGTCCCCCACTGATGATACCGCTATCATCGAACACTGAAAAGTTGCCGCAACCATCAATGGCAGTCGATGCGAATGCTACACTGATGGGGTTGAATGCGCAACAACTGACACAGTGGTTCAACAGTCTGAATTCCACACAAAGCTCAGACAGCGGGAAGGGAGAGGACTATCTGAATAGGGTCAGGTTGAACATGGAAGCAGAAGAATTGGTGGAAGGGACTATGGGTTTGAATAGGTTAGAGTCCTACTCGGAAGAAGAGCTGAGGTATCTATGTCCCAGGATTACGAGAGAGGTGAACAAGGTACATAGAAGGTTGCAAGAAATAGCTGACAAAAACGGGGTTGAGATAGACAAGACAAAACACTTGAGCAGGAGCTATAGATTGGATTTCGGGACCACAGACTTTGAACACATGAGGTCAGCAGGCATGAAAACACACCTTAGAGAATTGCTGCAGAGTGCACAAGTGTGGAGGTGCTTAGACAAATAGGAGAGCAGATGGGCAAAGAAAAAGGAAAAGAAGAAAGACAGTGTCCCAGAGCATAAGGAGAAAAGACCACAGAATAGTGATGCAATAACCATGTTACCAATGAGGGAGACAGCAGGGGGAAAATTAGTACATGTACCGTGGCACAGAAGCGATATTCAGTCTTTTACGGATGATTTTCCCAAACTGAGAGTGAAACCGATTGAATGGTATCAACAGACTGATAGGTTTGTGAAGCTTGCAAAATGTCTTTGGGAAGACCTGAACACCCTCTTTGAGATTGTGGTTCCGGCAGATTTGTGGGAAGACTGCAAAAGGGCTGTAGGTTGGCCGACAAGTGAACCAGAGAGAGACAGGGATACGGGTGCACCATCGCCGATGGTAATGAGCTTGTACTATAAGGTGATTGAGCATTTGAAGACGAAGGTTGCCGCGAAAAATGTGGATTGGCAGAAGATTGATCGAACTGCCCAAGAGGCTAAAGAGTCGATTCATGGTTACTATGAGAGGTTGTTGAAGGCGTTCAAGAACTACAGTGGCACGGAAACAATAGAGGCGAAGGACATGCTTCATTTTGTGTTTAGATTTGTGGAAGGGCTGAGACCAGAGATAAGTCAGATGATAAAGACGCATTTGATTTGTTGGCAGTCGAAACCGATTGATGAGGTGTTGAATTATGCGAAATACTGTAGCGACGAAATTGAAGTGAAACAGAAAAAGTTGAAAGAGAAAGTGATGATGATGCAGCTTAAAGCAGCTCAGACAGGTTTGCAAGGGTTGCAAGGGTTCCAACCGCAGCCGCAGGGAAATATGGTGTTTCAGCCACAGGCGAGAGGCAGAGGCAGAGGAGGCTTTGGGAGTAATGGTCCGGATTTGAACACTGTTGCGATTCCGAATGGTGTGCAGGCAATGAAAAGGGTGATGCCGTGTCACGTGTGCGGAATCGTCGGACATTGGAAACGCGAGTGCCCGATGGTGGTGCAGGAAGGTGCAGGTGTTGGTCAGCAAAACAATGATGTCAATGCATTCCAGACAATGAGGGGACCGAAAATGAGAGGTCCAAACCCAAATTTTCAGACCATAAATCAGCTGCAAGGATTACAGCCCATGCAGCCGCAGCAGATGCAGATGCCCCGTATGCAGATGACGCAAATGCAGCCAATGCAACAGCAGTTTCCCATGGTACCTAATCAGCAAATGCAAATACCTTTGGCACCAGTGAGTCAGCAGCAAGTGATGGTTCCTCCACAGGTCTCGGGTCAGGTGATGAATACAAATGGCACAGTACAACAGTTCCCATTACACAGTGAGAATGGAATAAACGATGCATGGGAGAGTGAAAGTTCAGGAGAGGAGGGAGATTGTGTGCTTGCAGCATCCTTGAAAGTTGATCAAAAGGGTCCGTATTTGGAGGGAAGAGTCATGGGTCATCGTGTTTCATTCTTAGTTGACACAGGAGCCACACGTTCAACTGTTAGGAGCATTGAAGTACCAAATTTGCCACTCTCAGGGAGGACAGTTCAAGTAGTGGGAGTAGCAAACAGGCACCTGACGAACCCAATCACAGATCCAGTACCAGTCAGTATTGGTAACTATCAAGGGTTACATAATTTTGTGGTATGTGACTCAAGCCCGATAGCACTGTTAGGGAGAGACCTATTGTGCAAATTGGGATGTTCGATTATGTGTTCGGACGATGGAATTAGAATTCAGACGAACAGTGATGGGGAAGAAGAGGAAAGTGTAGAAGGGGATGAGATGGAAACTGTCGACGAAGAATATCCTCTGATTAACCTTTTCCCGATGATAACTGAAGAAGAGATTCCAGCTGAATTACGGGAAACAGTCGGAAAAGAAGTGTGGGATATGACAGGAAAAGAGGTGGGATTGGTGAAAGGAGTGGAACCAGTGAAAGTGACTGTAAAACCCAATGTAACCTTTCCCCATACCCCACAATACCACATGGCACAAGACACCCTCATGAAAGTCGCCCAACTCATTGACGAGTTTGTAAAACAGGGAGTGCTGAAAGAAGTGTTAAGCAGTCCATGTAATTCACCAATCATGGGACTAATAAAGCCGAGTGGAAAGGTCCGACTAGTGCAGGACTTGAGGAAAATAAATGACATCATAGTTAAATGCTGCCCTGTAGTACCGAATCCAGCTGTGATAATGTTTCAAATCCCTTGCGATGCCGAGTGGTTCTCAGTCATCGACTTGTCACAAGCATTCTTTTCGGTGCCTCTTCATGAGGACAGCCAATTTCTCTTTTGTTTCAAATTCTTAGACAGAGTTTACAGTTGGTGTCGAATTCCTCAAGGGTTCTCGGAGTCACCGTCAATTTTCAATCAGATTCTAAAGAAAGACTTGGCAGCGTTAGAATTGCCATTCGAGTCAACCCTAGTGCAGTACATTGATGACTTACTGATTGCATCTAAGACAGAAAGTGGCTGCACAGCCGACACCATTGCTCTACTGAACCATTTGGGAAGGAATGGACACAAGGTGTCTCCTTCAAAGTTGCAGTTCTGTCAGAAGAAAGTGAAATACTTGGGTCATCAAATAGAGAAAGGGTCACGGAGAATAATGAAGGAAAGAATAACAAGTGTACTTCAAATGAGTCCACCAAAGACGAGGAGGGAGGTGAGGAAGTTTTTGGGGATGGTGAGCTACTGTCGCCAGTGGATTCCCAACTTCTCAACTCTAGCAAAGCCTTTACTGAAACTGACCCAGAAGGATGCCTTGGATGAAATCGAGCTGAAAGGAGATGAGATGGATGCTTTTATTGAATTGAAAGAATGCATGTGCAGGGCTCCAGCTTTAGGTATGCCTGATTACACAAAGCCTTTCACATTGTTTTGTCATGAACGTGATGCATGTTCTTTGTCTGTCTTGACCCAAGCCCATGGTGGCATAAACAGACCAGTAGCGTATTTTTCAGCTACTTTGGATCCGGTCGCAGCAGCACTTCCAGGGTGTTTGCGCGCCGTAGCAGCAGTTGGTATCAGCCTCACTCAGAGTGAAGGAATAGTGATGGGACACCCATTAACAGTCATGGTCCCTCACTCAGTTGAGATACTTTTGACCCGCTCCCGAACTCAACACATGACTGGAGCAAGACTCACAAGGTATGAAACAATAATTCTGGGCTCACCGAATGTGCAGCTGAAAAGGTGCACTACGTTGAATCCAGCAACCTTGCTTCCCGGAGAAAATGCTGAAATTGAGAACGCTGAAGACGTCGAGCATGACTGCCTTCAGGTGACTGAATTTTGCACAAAACCCCGACCTGACATTAAGGATACTAAGCTTGATGAAAATGACCAAATTGTTTTTGTTGATGGTTCATGTCTAAGAGATGCATTGGGAATATTGAAAGCAGGATATGCTGTATGTACTGTAACAGGTGTCTTGGAAGCGTCCTGGCTTCAAGGAGTCTATTCTGCACAAGTAGCAGAGCTTGTAGCCCTTACAAGAGCATGCCAATTGTCTACATTGATGAAGGTTACCATTTACACTGATAGTCAGTACGGGTTTGGAATTTTGCACGACTTTGGGCAACTATGGTCACAGAGAGGTTTCCTGACCTCTTCAGGGTCCCCAGTGAAAAACGGGGAGAGAATAAGGGAATTGTTACACGCCATTCAAATGCCAGCCGAAATTGCAGTGGTAAAGTGTAGTGCTCATACAAAAGGACAGGACTATGTTTCCTTGGGAAATGCATATGCGGATCAGGTCGCAAGATTTTGTGCCTTGAACTGTATATTGCTCAGGGATGAATGGAATTCGATAAGTGAGCCAGAGCTTGAACCAGCTGAAGCATTTGCCTTAAAGGTCGTGGATACAATGGATGAACTAAAAGCATTACAGAATAGCGTCAGGGAGGATGAAAGAGTTTCCTGGATTAAGTCACAATGCACCAAGAGACCAGATGAGTTATGGGTTTCAATTGAGGGAAAATATGTTTTACCAAATTGTCTCTTATCGCAGCTAGCGCGGTTCTATCATGGGCAGGCTCACCTAGGGAGAGATGCCATGATAAGGTTGTTCAAAACTGATTGGTTTAACCCCAGATTCCGTCAAGCTGCAGAAGCAGTTTGCCATTGTTGTGTCATTTGCCAGCAGATGAACCCAGGAAAGGGAACAGTTGTGAACGCGAGCCACATTGGCAGGGCGAGTGGCCCGTTCAGCAGAATGCAGATGGACTTTATTGAGATGCCTGTGCATGGAGGTCTGAAGTATGTGTTGGTGATTGTGTGCATTTTTAGTCACTGGATTGAAGCATACCCTACACGTAGAAATGACAGCCTTACAGTTGCAAAACTATTGTTGAGGGAGTTGATACCACGTTTCGGATTCCCGATCTCTTTAGAATCAGATAGGGGAAGTCACTTCAATAACGAGGTGATAAAGTTACTTTGCGCAGCGCTGAACATTGAGCAAAAACTACATTGTAGCTATTGCCCTGAAGCCTCAGGACTGGTGGAGCAGATGAATGGTACACTGAAATCAGGAATGGGGAAAATATGTGCATCGACAAATTTGAAATGGCCTGACGCATTGCCTTTGGTGTTAATGTCAATGAGAAACACCCCTGACAGAAAGACTGGATTGTCTCTGCACAAAATTCTCATGGGCAGGGCCATGAGACTTCCTGCAGTTCCCGCAAACGCGCTTTTGAATATTACAGATGATATGGTATTAGACTACTGGAAGGGTCTGGCTGACGTGGTTCGCTCTTTCTCTCACCAGATGGAAGCAACCACCTTGCCACCGATCCAAGGTCCAGGACACACACTGAAAGCAGGTGACTGGGTCGTGATAAAGAAGCACGTGAGGAAGTCGTGTCTGGAACCCCGTTGGAAAGGCCCTTTCCAAGTGATCCTGACTACAACCACCGCTGTGAAGTGTGCGGGAGTTCCCAACTGGATTCACGCCAGTCATACAAAGAAAGTGATGTGTCCCACAGATGAGGAAGTTGAAGCACTGATACTGCCAGTAACTGATAACAAAGTGCCGAGCACTGAGACAGAGCAAAACAGGACTAGAAGCGAACAGGCAGACATAGAGGAGAGAGAAATATTCTCTGCGGACGAAGCAACCGATTCACTTGGGGAAGACCAAGGAGAAACCTCAGACAGCGACGAAGCAGCTGAAGGTAACAAAGAGCCTGAAGCAGCTGAAAGTGACAAAGAGCCTGAAGAAAGTAACGGTGACAAAGGGCTCGAAAGAGGTGAAAAAGCAGGAGAGCCTGATCAGAGGAGGGCTTTCCCAGAAGCAGACGGTACAGAAAAAGAAAAGGAAAACGTGATTGACTCCCCAGAACAAGGGGACAAGGCAGAACAGAACGAAACTGTTCAAACTTCTTCAGAAGAGATCCCAGGTCCATCAAATGGACACAGTGCAAAGAAGAGACAAAGTATATCGCCAGTAAAACTAAGAACTAGAGAAAAGTTGAATGACAGTGAAGGGCCAAGAGTGAAAGAGAAAAGAAAGGAAGTGTCTGTCTTGGTACCAACCTCAAGTGAAGAAAAAGACTTGGCCAAAGAGGAAAGTACCAGTGAGACAGAATCAAAGAGAGATGCAAAATTGAAAAGGAAAAGGATACCAAACAGGAGATATTCTGGTCCAGAATGGGCATATGCAGTCAATGACGATTGGACTGACGAATTTGTATCTCTCAGCCTCGAGAACGAAGAAGAAGAGATACCAATAGAAAAGAAAAGTTTTATGGACGCTATTGATTGAAAAAAAAAAAAAAAAAACTGATAAATGACATTGCTTGCTATAATCTAACGTGATACAACCAGCTGAGACATTGCTAAACCGGATAAGACATTTGCTAACTTGATAAGACTTTGATAACCTGATTGACTCTTAAACTCGATTTGAGACAACATTGCTAACTGAGAAAAAAAAAAAAAAAAAAAAAAGAGAGACTGAGTTATTGCCGAATCGAGTTATTGCCGAATTGAGACGAATGCTGCTAACCGATAAGTGACTGGGCTCCTGAAGAAAACTGTGTGAACATTGCGCTCGTTAAGCTTTGTAACTAATTGCTAAATCGTTTCTTTTATAAGTGCTTCTAGCTCTCTGATTCTATACAGATCATGACACAAAACAGTAGAATGAAATATTGTAAATATGCGTGTATAGGCTTGATAACTGCATGTGTACTAATAATAATGGCAATAGTGCTTGCAATGCGTGGTAAGGGTGAGAATGAGAAAATTGATGCTTCTACCTATGCTCCTGTTACTGTCACTGAACTAACTGCATTGAAGAGACTAGAATTAGATGAGAGACACTTGCATGATAAGAAGGAACTTTCGTATAATGTTTTTTATCGCTTACTAACAGAATATGTTGAGACTATGGATGCGAAAGATTGTTATGTATGTACACAGATACCGACATCGGTAACGGAAGGGGTGACTTATCATCACATGCCTCTTACATATGGGATTACATGTAGTATAGTAACTTCTAGATTTTATGGTCAAACTAACATACAGTATTTTTATTCAAATTATGATGTTACCTTTGCATATGTTCCTATAATAACACAGCTAAGCCAGATTGCTAAAGATTGGGATTCTAAAATAATGAGGGAATTTTTCGAGCCAATGCAACCTTTTGAAACAGCTCACGCTCATAGGGAAAATCTTACCTGCTCGCTATCTGCAGTAGAAATAAGCTTTTTAGATCGCACAGATGATAGAAGGGCACAAATGAATGCGAAATTAGAAAAAGAGCTAAGTAAGAGGACTTCAGTAGATAATTATGCTTTTGCCGCAATAAAAACACAAGGGAGAATAGCTTTAGATGCTTGGCATGTAGGGAAATTTTGTATATATCGTGGTGAATCCTATTATGATAACATTTTTGTAGGAGCGAGTGAATGTAAACATACGTTTATCTTTAAGGCCAAATGGACATTCATGCTGAACGGACTTGATCCTGTCATACCTGGTGTATATTACATTTATGGGCATAATGCCTATTATCGTCTTCCAAAAGGATGGTGGGGGAGATGTTATTTGGGTATAGTGTTCCCAAAGGTTTATCAACTGGATGACCTATCGATGATTCCAAAGACATCTGGATCCCATCGTATCCAGAAAAGAGAGACCGCAGCTGCTGTGGTAGGAGATATATTTGGAGCCATGATTCCTTCATTGGGAGTTGTGTTGAATTCCATCAAAATAAGAAAGTTGTCTACTATAGTGGATAACATGTTGACAAAGTTTTCAGGTGCTATAATCCTGATGGATGCTGAGCTTGCAGCAGAAAGAGCTATGACTCTTCAAAACAGGCTTGCCCTAGACATTCTTTTAGCAAAGGATGGCGGCGTTTGCAAAATGCTTGGTGCGCGTCACTGTTGTACGTATATTCCAGACAATAGTGTGAAGATTAAAACAATGCTTGCAAATTTAACGAAAGAAAGTGCAGACTTGAAGGAATTGAAAGAACCAGGAGTTTGGGAGAAGGTTGGAAAGGGACTTGCTTCATTGGGAAATTGGCTTGGTGGCATTTGGAATGGAATATTGCTAAAAATAATACAGGGAATACTAATAGTACTAATTTGCATCTTTGGGATTTGGGGAATAAAAAGGGGAATACTAATGATCATGGCAAGAGTTAAGAGAAGGAAGGAAGAGAAAATGATGAAAAGAATGGCAGAAGAATACAAAGCAAGAACAAGGGGAACTAAAAGGCAAAGAGAACTGACAGAATTTTAATGGAATAAAATTTGTGGGATTGGTTTTGTGTGATGACAAGTAGTCATCAGAGGAGGGACTGATGACGCAGAAATGAAGGTTTTACATTTATTAGAGCATAAACGTAGTGCTGCAATAATCAAGTGTGACTTTAACCGAACTAGTAAAGATTGTACGGGGACAAATGTGCCCTCAGAGTAGTTCGCCAACATTTATAAGCGTGCTTTATATAACGTGATGTATTAGAATTGCACTAATCCGACATAATCGTAAACGTGTGCTATGATTTGCTTGTTTGAAATGTTTTAGCTTAGCATAACTTTAGTGGAGGCTTTGGCCTAGTTGCCTTGTCTCACGATTTAGATGCTCGTATTTTTCCAATGTGCTAATAAACGTGTATTCTTGCTTGAAGCTGTACTTTTCCAGTGAAGATCGGTTCACATGCTTATCTTTAAGGTTTCGTGCCAGCCTGGCATCTTCTTCTTTGCTCCAAGGTCAATCTGCAGGTGCGGACAATGGAAGCTCTGAAAGTGAGTTAATTGGTAAAATATGTTGCAACTTACGTTCCCGACTCCAAGGATAATGTATGCTTAGGTAGAAGCTTGTGAACTGTTGTTTTTGATTGGACAATTTGAAGCCAACCTATGAACCCTCCAATGGAAGACCCTACTGGATTTGAACTGTTGTCTATTTAAACCTGGTGCACAAGAAGAAAGCAGCCATTGCGGACATTATTGCCATTTTTCCATTAGCCATTTGCCATTACTCGGACACTATAGCCATTTTGACATTGGCCATTACCCGGACATTGGCCGTTGCCCGCCATTTTGCAGGACATTGCAGCCAGTATGGCCCATCTTGCAGACATCGTCATTTTGCTATCTTCTAGAGACTTTAAGTAATTCTCGCCCTAGAGACTTTAACTTTGATTTGCCCCTTTGCACGAAGTAGTAGTTTTATTTTGCCGCCGTGAGGCAATTGCTCCGTCCACCCTGCCCCTTTGCCCCGTCCCATGCCGATCGAAACTGGTACCTGTGAGACGAAGACTTCCTTGAATGCTGATCGAACTTGGTAAATATGAAAGGAAAATGTACAATTGCATTGTGTTTTCTTTTTAGGTAACCAACTGCTGATTTTTGATAAGAGCCCTAGTTAGGAGTTTTTCCAAATTAATGTTGCTAAATTGTTTTGCATGAAGACCCACATGCCGATGCTAATCTGAGGTTAGATGAGGATTCATTTGATGCACGATGCAATTTGAGACCTTGTTATGCTGACCAATGTATGCAATTAGCTCATTACAGATTATAGTTTTAGTGGTTTGCGTTGCTATTATCGAATGCATTGTTATTCAAATGCTGCATAGATTGCATCTGTTTCGCCGTTATGGACAGCTATTAATGTTCATTTATATATATCATTTGGTGTTGAGACACATTTATATCGTGCTAGCTTTGTTAATATAGGGAAATAAATTCATTAACTTTGAATAAACTTGTGTGGTTATTCATGGCCGAAAGGTCATGGTTCGCCGAAATGTTTTCTGGATTAATTGTGAAGTGTTATGTTGATCAGGGTATTGCTTATGTTCGTTATTGATTATTGATTTGATTAAATTGATTACTCTCGGGTGAAGAGAGCCCCACTTGGTCAAAAGATTCATCGACCCAAGAGCGTCCAGATACAGGTAATTTATTAGGTTGGAACGCTCTATCACATGTATGATGGGTATGGATGCCTGGAAGCTTGCTGATGTCAGTGACCCCTGTCACCATACCTACATGACACCTGGGGCCATTAGCATATGCAGTCAGCGGGTTTGCACCCGATGCTTTGTAGTACCTGTGCTAAGTGTCCAGTGTACTGTCCCCACCTCCTTGCACCAGCAAGTTCTACTGAAAGGTGGAGACCAAAAATGTTGCTGAACATTTGTGATAGCCTTTTGCACATCAAAACTGTGAGGCTTAATTTTGTGAATTTGTGGCAGAAATGTTTTCATCAAAGTATACCTTCTGCAGAACCTTTTTTTCACCTTAAAAAGGATATATGTAACATAAATTGTTGTAAATTTAGCTATGTTTGTGCAGATATCTCAAAGTGAAACACTTATCACATATATCTTTTTATTGTGGACTTTTCTTTATATTTATAATAACTACCAAGACGTTGGTGGTGGGGTTGGGGGCACATATAAATTATATTACATGTTTGCAATCAATAATTCATCAGTTCTTTGAGACATTATGATATAAAGAGTGGTACCATGCCACACGCTGGTGAAATGTTTTTCTGCTTGGCGGCATGAAACCAACCCATTATTAGCGTCCAGAATTTTTGCGTGGCTTTGGATTTATCGATGCGATGGCCCTCCTGAACTCCGAAGGGTGGGGTGGTGGAAATAATCCGTAGTTAAGGGGCGTATCCTGAAGGCACATACAAAATTAGGAATTACCGGGGGGGAACGACAACTCTGCACCTGACTCTCCCTGTAATTCCTCATTTCCCTAAAGAATTTCAACTGAATTTTTCAGCAGCTGAATTACCCTAAAGCTGATTTTCCCTCCCAGCTCTTGTAATCCAGATGAACCAGTACTCCTGGTACCAGCCTCATCAGGGTTACCTAGGCAGTCTAGCTATGCAAAAGCTAGTGAAACTGGACAGAGTGTGTTATTAGTGGAAAATCCACCAATGAAGCAGTTAGGCAATCTGTTCACCAACCAGACTCACTGAAATGGGCTCTCCCCAGCTTCACTCTCACTCTATGCGGCTTCTTGACTTCTGCCATAAGGTGAAACAGGTGCAGGCTGAGCCTGTGAAGAATGCATATCTACTGATTTTAATTTGTTATTGTGCTTCATATGAAGCACTGAATGTAAAAAAGCACCAGTAAAAACGTGTTTAAAAGCAGGCGAAGGCAGTAAACACTCATAAACAGTAGATGATGTCAAGAGATGGTCTTTAAAAAATAGGTAAAATGACAAACTTCTGATTTGGAAGGATACTTCATCCCACCTTTTGAGACCAAGGCTCATAAGAATGGTAACCGAATGCAGCACGAGGTAGTCAGAAGACAATTAAAAAACATGATGTACCAGAGCAAAGAGATTTGGAGATGGTATACAAAGAGACCAATGATTTTCGATAAGGAGTGAAAGTGAACATTGAAAACACAACTACAATTGAGATCGAACACCAAGGGCCCGAATTACAAGGCCCTAGCACCACCTTCCGCTACATTAGAGTCATTTTTTTAATGCTAATGTGGCTCGAGGCAAAAATTACTGTGCCATATTTACAAAGTGGCGCAATGCATGCATTGCGCCACTGTGCGGCCCCTTGCGCCACATTATGCTTGTGCCAGGCATAATGTATGCAAGGGGGGCATTTCGGGTGTTAGGAGGCCCACAAAAATGGTGAAACTAAATCTGCAAGATTTCATTGCATCATTTTTGGCATCATTTTTAACGCCTGCTCATAGCAGGCGTTAAAAGGACGTACCCATTGAATTCAATGGGCCTCCTTGCACTATCGGGCACTAGCGTCAACATTTTTGCAAAACAATTTTGACACTATTGGCCTAACATGCGCCATGGTGCTCCGTGTTGTAAATACGGCGCACCCATGTTCTCGTTAGGTGGCAGTAGAGGGTGCAAGAAATTTGGCACATGAGAACTGATGTCACAGATTCTTGTAAATCTGGGCCTAAGAGTCCAATGCTCAGTTTCTAAAAGAATGAGTGATGGGTTCAAATCTCAGCTCAGAATCCTGCTTCTGGTACTATTAAATGTCTGCATGATGAATGGTAGTCTAGAATCCACCTCATGCCTCTCTAATCAATTACAGACATACCTTGCTCCTCTCTTGACGGTTCTTGATTTCTCCCTCTGTGACATTTGCTTCATGCATCTCTTCATTCTTCTTTCTCCTTTGTTTTTCCCTCTAGTACATGCTTTACGAGGGAAAATAAGGCCGGTCCCACAAAATGGATGCTGTTGGGCCTCACTGGCAACCACTGGCTCAAATTAACTAGTGTAAAGGCCTGATTTACAGTTTGGTGGATAGTTTACACAGTGGCAAATGTGGCAAATGTACTGTCTACTTTGATAGAAGTGCATTTTATTCTATACCACTTGTAATTAGGTAGGCGTGCTAACTGTCAAGTTTGTGAAGTAGCATCCCTCTACCAGACTCTAAATCAGGCCACAATATAGCAGTTAGGTTATTTATTGAGAGGGGTGGAAGCCCTAGTCAAAGAAAAACTACAATTCTTGTCAGGGGAACCACAAAAGTCACTTAATTAACCCTTGCTTAACCCTCTGCTAACCTGGCACTAAACAGTCTTAACTTAGAGGCAATCTGTAAAGTATTTGTGCAGCACCAAACAGCAATGAAGTGAAAACTCAACACAAGAAAAATCCCAAACCAATTCAGACAAATAGAGTAAACTTTACTAAATAAAATGAATACCATGCATCCTGCCCTATGAGTCTTTAACACCTACCTTTCAGAGGACATATAAGTATTGCTAAGAAGATTTAGGCCTGGCAAAGGGTTTATTTTGCCAGGTCGAAATTATATTTTAACACTGTACTACGGGGTGCAGTGGCAGGCCAGAGACATGTCTTAAAAGGCTACTCAAGTGAGTGGCTCAATGTAGATTTTCCTAATATTTATGACGGGAAGTCTTAATTCTTTTAAAGACACGGCGGCAAGTATTATACCTTTCTTTCCTCGCTTAATTTTAATAGCAGCAGTCAAGATTAACAAACTACAGCTCCCAGATGGCAAAAGAAATAAGCCAGTGGGAAGAAAAAAACATAGTACACACACAATAAACAATCAGAATGACATACACAGCATTATGATGTCACTTGACTGTGAACTGCCCTCTTTTCTTGGTCTGAAAGTCAATCAGAATGAAACAGAGGGAAAATAGAAAATAAAATGAGTATAGCCATAATGAATGAAAAAAGTTCAGAACAAAAGTTCAATATGGCACGATATGGAAAACGTGCTGGACCAACAGGATCGTCAGGGTTACCAACGACTTCTGACGAGGGAGCATCCGAGAAGAAAGACTTCAAAGGTTGTGATGAATTACGAGGAAGGTTGAGTAGAAATCATGATCGCTGTGAGGGTGGGAGACAATAGTTAAACAGTGCTGTGGGATAATACTCGCCTCTGTGTCTTCAATAAAATTAAGACTTTCCGTCATAAATACTAGGAAAATCTACATTTTATGTCAAGACCGGAGGCTCCTATTATGCTTGTTCAAAGCGTATTATTCACATTCATAGAAACATTATCAACAGGTTTGCAATAAAAAACGTTGAATACATTATCATTAGACCAATCTACAAATCTAAGAATGTCCTATAAACGAGAACCTGCCCAAAAGGCTTTGGATGCCATAGCTCCTCTAGAAGAATGGGCCCCAAAAGCGGAAATACCCGCCAGGTACATGATCTATTGTACCCAACAAGCAAGAGAAGGGGAAGATAGAGTACTATATGGTTTCCTGAAGGAGATAAGAAGTCGAGAGACAGGATATTCTTCGATCTGCAGTCCTTTGTTCGTAAATCTTTAAACATTGTCCAACACATAGCTTGGGATGATCAGGAAAATAAGGATAAAACACTGATGTTAGGTTTCTTTTGGTTTGTAGAACCACTATGAACAGAACACCTGAAGGGGTAAACTGGCGAGAAGAAATGTCAGGAGCTTCAACATCAGACAGTTGTTTAATAGAAATGAGGCATGACAACATAATCAACTTGGCAGATCACATTTTGAGAGAAAGCATAGTATTATCTAGCCATGACAAAAACAGGTTCAAAACCACATTCACGTCCCATAACTTTCTATATTTAGGAAGCGGAGGATTAGAGAATTTTACTCCCTTCAAAAGTCGACGAACAATTGGGTGTTCTCCAACTGGTTTTCCATTAACATAAGCATGGTTGGATGATGTGGCTGATCTGTAAAGATTGATGGTGCGATGTGATTTAGCTTTGCTAGCTTCTGCTGCTAGGAAATTAATAATAAATGTTACATCTGCTGAAAGGGAATCAATGTCCTTTCCCAAGCACCAGCCGTGCCATAAATACCAAGCTGATTTGTAAGTCTTTCTGGTTCCTGGAGCCCAGGATTGTTTGATGAATTCTGAAGCCTCCAGTGAAATGAAAGGGAGAGGTTGGGGATTCCCGAAATCTTCCAAGCGGAAAGACTCAGAAGGTTGTCTAGGATGAGATTGTGAGGCTGATTCAGGGAGTCTAACAAGAGGTTCGGAAACAAAGGAAGAAGAATGGGAAAGTCTGTTGATAATTCCAAAAGAGTAGGGAACCAAACCTGGGATTGCCAGAGTGGAGCTACAAGCCCTAGAGTGGCCTGTTGACGTCTTGCTTGTGCAAGAACCCTGTTGATCATGAGGAAAGAGGGAAAAGTGTAATTCAGAGATGTTGAGAAATCCTGTAAAAATGCATCTGAGGCCATTGTGAACGGATCTGGATGCCAGCCATAGAATTGAGGAAGCTGGGAATTGAGGCGGGAGGCACACAAATCGATTATTAAAGGACCCCACATGTCCTGAATTGACTGAAAGACCAAGGCATGAAGTTTCCAGTCACTTGAGTCGCAAAGATGGCATGAGTACCAGTCTGCTATGGAGTTGAGAGCTCATGGAAGATATAATGCATGAACCGAAATTTGGTTTGAAAGGCAAAATTCCCCAAAACCCTTTGCCAGTTGCGCTAAGGGGTTGGATTTTGTCCCTCCTAGATGATTTATGAAGCGTACTGCTGAAATGTTGTCCATTCTGAGAAGGATAGCACAACGAGCCCTGTTTTTTGTGATGGTTCTGATTGCAAAGGAGCTGGCAAGCATCTCTAAACAATTTTTATGCAGTCTGGACTCCTCTAAAGATTATGTACCTCCAGTCGATATTGGGCCACATTGGGCCCTCCAACCTGTGCAGCTTGCATCTGATTCTAATACAAGATCTGGGGCTGCTGCAAAGATAGTTCTGCCGTTCCAGGCATCTAAATGGTCTATCCACCACTGGAGTTCCATACGGGAATCTAGGTCTAGAGGGATAATGTCTGAATATGAGAGGCTCTTTCTTAAATGTGAATTTTTAGTCTCTGTAATGCTCGATAGTGAAGAGGACCTGGGAAAATTGCTTGGATAGAGGAAGTGAGAAGACCTACTACTCAAGCTAGAAATCTGAGAGAAATTAAAGAATTGCATAGGATCTGAAGAATTTCAGAATTTATGGATTTTACTTTTGTCGAAGGAAGAAGAAATGTGGCAGAAGTGGAGTTTATTTCGAAACCTAAGAATTCTATTAGTTGAGAGGGAGAGAGAGAGGATTTTTGATTTGTTGAGAATAAAGCCTAGATCATATAAGAGAGAGCATGTCTGTATTAAGTCAGAAAGAAGAGTTTGAGGAGACTGGCTCATTATAAGAATGTTGTCTAGATAAATGATGAGTCTCACCCCTTGAGCTCTGAGGAAAGCTACCACAGGGCTGACGAGAGACCAAAGGGCAGAGAGACAAAGTGATAGTGAAGGTCTAACTATTGAAACTGTAGAAATTTCCTGAAATCTGGGTGAATCAGAACTACGAGGTATGCATCTTGCAAGTCCAAATGAACCATCCAATCGTGCTGAAGGAGAGTATCCCTGAGATGAAGAATTGTTTCCATTTTGAAATGTCAATAAACTACAAAATGGTTGAAACATTTGAGGTTGATTACTGAACGCATCTTTTTATTCTTTTTTAGGACTAAGAAAATGGAGCTGGTGAAATCTGAAGGATTGGGCTGAATCAGAGCAATTGTTTGTTTCTCTAGAAGAGACTGAACTTCCAAAGAAATGAGATCGGACATTTCTGTTGAAAATCGTGGAAGCAGAGGTAACATGTCTGAACAGGGTTTGAATAAAGTTTGATAACATAACCCTGAACTGTATTTAATACCCAAGGATCTGAGGTGATTGATAACCATTCTGGGAGAAAAAAACGATGACGGCCCCCTACCAGAGGAAGGCCAGAAGTTAGGCTTACCTGTTTGATTAGAGAGCCTGGAGTTCCTGTAAGCTCTGCTACGGAAACCTCTGCCTCTTTGGGGGTAAAACTGTGGCTTGTATTCTTGATAGGATGTGTTGTAATATCCTCAGAAACCTTGGTTGGAATAACCACTGCCAGCAAAGCGGTTCCTGTCTCTGCCAGCCCTGGAAAAACCCGTTGGGAGAACATTTTCTTCAAGGACTGTTAGGCCTTGTCCAAAGACGCCAAAGTAGAAACATATTTGCTTAGTTCTTTGATGAACGAATCACCATAAAACAAACCCTCGGTTTTGACATCAGGAAGCACTGTCGCCAAATTCAACAAGTTGGGGTCCAGTTTGAGTAAAAGACCCTTTCTCCTTTCGTAGGTCAAAGCGGAGTTAGCATTGCCCAGAAGGCAAGCTGTCCGCTGGACCCATAGCAAAAGTTCTCCCGGGTCAATAATACTGCCCTCCAATCTGGCAGATTCTGTGAGGTCAGAAATGCATGTAAGGGGGCCAACAATGTCCAAAACTTTATCTTGACAAGAGGACCATGCTTTATCCAACCCTTTACGAGGATCTTTTCCGAATTTAGTAAATAAGGTTGGGAGAGGCTGATCAATAGAAGGAGTAATTGTGACTTTTTGGGGAGTGGAAGGACGAGGGCATTCAGATCCTAAGTCTGTTTGTCAAGGGGACAACTCAGTATGGAAGTTACATACTCCCCTTCATGATCTGCAGATACCCAGTCTGTGGTGTTTGGGTGGAAAATATGGCTGGGGTCAAACACTGGTATTCCTACGGAATCTACAACAGGCTTCGGTTTATTAGCTTCTGTTGGAGCTAATTTGGGTTTCTTAATAGAGGGAGGAGATAATGTATTGCTGTCATCCTTATCAGATAAATCATTATCTGAATCCATGTTAGCCCCATCATCATTCGTATCAGGAATGGAAGAAATAATAATGGGAGACAAAATATGTTTTGATTTAGACTTGTAATTTAAAGATGATTTTTGATTTTCTTGATCTTTATTCTCCTTTGAAGGAGCCATGTGAGGAGCCATGTCTGCCTTATGTGAGGAAACCTCACTAACCATTAGCACCTCTTTATGCAGTTTTTTGGGCTGATTAATAGTTAAAGGGTGCTTTCTGCCTTCCCCTGCAGACTGGGCCCAAATCATCTTGGTCATCAGATTAACCACAGAGGCTTCTAAATTTTTTGACAGTTTTTGCATGGATGTAGAAACTGCCTGCTTTACAGAGGCCTGAATAAAAGCATTCAACTCTTCATTTATTGAATTTACCTCATCAGAGTCCTCCTGTGGTAAAGGAGAGCTGTCAATATCCATAAATATGGTTTGAAAATGAATTGAAATGAAAAAACAGAAGGGAAAGGGTTAAAAATGTACTGGGATGGAAGAAGCACAAAACCCCTGCTCTGGGCGGTTACAACAGAGTCCTAGTGTGTGGAAGGGGCCGGACTAGGAGTGGCTGAAAGCCAAGAACAGGCAACGAGGCTTGAGGAGACGGAGATGATGCCTCTCTGTGCAGAAATAGCTTCGAAGAACGAATGGCAGCTGACATAAAAGCAAAACGGTACCGACACTCCTCAGATGCAGTTAAAATGGTGACCGCAAACTGAGGAGATGGTTGAAACCGTTTTAAGTGCGCGCGAGGAAAAGTGCTCGCAAGCATGCGGAAACATGCCGACTGAGGAGAAAAACACCAGCCACGCGTTGCGGCAGCAAACATGTAAGAAAATAAATATTCACAGTAAATAGATATAATAAACTTGATATATTAAAGAGAAATTATGATAAACTACTTCACTTGACCGCGAGCAGCAAGAAAAGAGGGCTGTTCTCAGTCAAGTGACATCATAATGCTGTGTATGTCATTCTCATTGTTTGAATTTCTTTCCGTTGGCTTATTTCTTTTGCCATTTGTGAGTTGTAGTTTGCTAATCTTGACTGTTGATAAGCAAGGAAAGAAACGCTTAATAGGAGCCTCCGGTCTTGACATAAAATTGGTGCTACTGCCCAGCAGTAACATTTAATTCACAGATCCTTGATAGATTTATTACCATATGCCAGGGACTTATATGGACATTAATTGTACCAATCCAATCAGGTATATGCCAATTGTGGTATGTCATAGGGAGAGAACACATGCAGTTTACCACTGGTTAACAGGGAAAATGTGCACAAAGTTCTAATGCCAACAAAACGGGTTTAATGACAGAAGGCAAAAATCTAGGGGCGAGCCTGCAAAAATGTCCAGGTCCAACAACAAGAAATAGGGTGAAGAGCATAGAAGACATACTCAGGAGTATTGAATATTCTGGAAAGGAGCAATACGGTACTTGAGAGATCAACTTAGAAAGTGGAACAGTGATTGCGATGAGACATGATATGAGTTGAACCAAACGTTTTTCTGCACAACATGAAAGGCATTGGTACCTTCCAAATGCTTCCGAGTTGAAACGTTTGAGATGTAAAAAGGGTTATATGGAGCATGATGTCACAACAGGTCTCAAATCTCAACAGACCTCATCTGACAAACACGCATTCTGAAATGCCTTATTGCAGATTGTTGGGGGGACAGGACTGGGCAAAGAAAACTCTCTGTTTTTCTGTTCCCTGGTTGACCCCTTTTGTCACTGATAAAAATCTGCTGAAAGAAAGACAGATAAAAACGAAAAATAAATTGTGTAGGTGTTATCACAAACAGCGTGTGTCTCCTATGCTCAGAGAACACAATGCACTCATTTAGAGTATGATGCACGAGGTGATGAGAGGGGCATCGCTCTCCCAGCACAAAGGAACTTGAGGGACTAATGAGAGATAGAAACACTGTTTACCGTGGGGGGGGGGGGGAGGGGCTGTGGTACTTTCATGTGTGTGCCCATCAGGAGTCTGTGTCCCTGAGGTTTTTCTGGTGCATTGCATAAATATGCTGCATTCAGACTCAAACTATAGTCATGGACGCATGCATCATTCCTGTACATATTTTAGGACTTGTTTGCTTTCAATTCTGTCCAGAGAACACATATAGTGATTGAATAAGGACTATTTCCTGTCTTCATCAATAGTCTTCCGCTGGTGTTGACAACCAGGTACAAGCACTTCCTCTCCCTGGAGGTGTCACCTTATAGGAGACACTCTTCCTGGCTCCCCCTTTACTCTATTGCACACTGTTTCTGTTTTTTTTTTACTTGCAACTCATTTTATTTTAGCCATTTTTCCAACGGTTCACAGAGGTGTGAAAAGAAGAACATTTTAGATGTGGAACATTCCAGTAATTAGAAAGCGACGAGGAGCGGAGCCAACCAATGACGGTAAGGCACCTCCCCCGCGCGCTCGTCTCTTGGCAGTCCTGAGTAGGGTTCCACATGGGCTCTCTAGCGTCCGGCACCGGAGAGGGAGAACCTTCGCATATACCCAAGTGCAATGCCCTGCTAGCAACCTCTGTGGAACTGCCTTTCACAGCTCTAAACCTCTGCCGGTTTTTCATCTTTCCTGACAGTCTATAATTGCATTAGTAACGTATAGGCATTCATCCCCCCTTACAGTGAACGGTACGACGCAATGGGTCACTCCACTCCGGCCAGGTCCAATAAACATGCTTTAGGGGTACAGGGGTGCACGGAGCAAGCTTAACATTGTTTGTTCTTTCGATCCTATGACATACATCTTTCAATATTTCTTACGACTGCAGTCTCACATCATACGAGAGAATGGGGCCCTTACTCAGCACACATACAGAGCACCCGTTATGTGTAGCGATGTCCATCTTACATAGAAGAGTCGGCAATTTTTATATTCTGTGTAACCTTTTCCATGCTGGATGTTGGCATAACTTCACATGCGGTGATCTGTTCGCCCTCTGCAATTTCCAGCCCAAAGTTTGCTTCCTGCTTTTTTATTTAGCTTTCAGTTTCACTTTTAGAACCTTACTTCACATGGCTCCTAGCAGTTGTGTTCTTATTTTTCTACTCGCGTTAAGATCTGCTATTATTTTAAGGTATTTCAGACTTCCGGTTCAGTTGTGGACAACTGACACATCACTCACTGTTTATTTTAATCTACAATTTATTTATTTTATTTATAAAGTTTTATATAGCACGAACATGACCCTTGTGTGCATCAGAGCGCTTTACAGATCTTCAAGGAGACAGTTAACATAAACGACATCATCAAGCACGGAACAAGACATGACAGAGTCCCCAAATGACACCAACTCAGGGTCCAAAATGGACAAAACCCATAAATAAGAACATAACATAAGAGAAATAAGCATGAGTGAGAAATAAGCATGAGTACAGACTATGGGACGAATCTTGTGCGAAAGTAGAGTTTGTGAGTTTTAAGGCAGAAATGTTTTCATCAGTATCACTTTAACTTCTTACATGAATTAATTTGAGCATCAGTAAGCCTAATACGTGGTATTTGCCTCATTAAACATTATCCCCAATCCCCACAAGGACATATCTCCAAACACCGAGGCAGTGTAGACCATATCTGGTATTGCTTGCTTACATATGTGCGGTAACCACAGGAGTGCCTCCGGCGCGTATGGACCCCTTATGCTTCTTAATCTGTTCTTGTCTCTTGAGCTATTCTGACTAAAACGCTTATTTCCAGCCCTTTACTTTTCCCTAAACGATTAAACACCTCAAGGTTAACCAATTAGCTCAGGGAATTTTCTCAATCACTCACGTATTTTCAGGGGCTTTAGAATAAGATCTTTTTTGCATGGAAAAATAGATTCCATGTAGAGAAAACGAGGACAAAGAAATAGGCAACTGCACCCATTTCCTCTTTACTTTAAAGCAGTCAATTGTCCCAAATGGGCAGGAGACGATCATTGAATATAGGAGACTGAGGGGAAACAGAGTTCCAACCAGACTCATTCAGGAAGAGTACTGTACCTTCTCCCAAGTCACGCGACTACGAGGTGTATTGAGATCTACTAACTAAATGTGATTATCCAGACTTTCTGACCTGGCACTAATTTGTTTTTAATATTCTGGTCCGGATGTTCTGTCCTATCCATATTTTTGATTCAATATTCGGGGGACACGCCACTAAGAGAGGTTTGGGTGAATGCACATTGCACGTGAAATATAATTATTTAAGGACGAAAAAGTGTGTTCACATATATTCAGAGACCCTTTTCAGAGGTGACGTGACTGACCACTCCAGTACCATTGCAGGTTTCAACAGGACCTGCTCCATTACAAAGTGCAAACTGTTAACCCAAGTCTAATCATGTATCCTATGCTTAATTACACGGCTATAAGCAAAGGGGGCAGCACAATGTGCACATTTCTTCCTGGTTACTTGTATTTTAAACCACTAGAACATACAAAAGCTCTAATTATCTCGGAAGCTTATGCATCAGTTTCTGTACGAATTTAATAATTTACTGTACAGATAATAAAATCCAATACAAAAAAGAAGAAGCAAAAAGAAAAAAAACAGTTTAGAATAAATACCCTCAGAGCCTATATTCATGCTAAAAACACACCATGATTAGACACACATAACATATTAAAAAAGACAATCCAGTTAAAAAATGTAAAGCATCCTGCAATATAAAAATAGAACACTGGGAGTCACATAACTAAAACCACCAAACCCAGAACCCCACATAGTACACAAAGACAAAGTGCATGGGCCCAGCCCTAAAGTGCACGGTGCATTAAGAAGTAATTGCACTAAACATCAACATATGCCATTAGAGCTCCTCTACCTAACCAGTAACAGGCAATAGAGCAAGAACTGAAAGGATTCCAATTATACTTGTTCATTGCTTGCAGTGCCATTGAATTTAGATTGTGCAATTTTAATAAATTTAGTCAATAACACATTTGACGTTGGGTTGCCTGGGTCCAAAGACTGAATAATAGTCTGTTGATAGGAGCGGATTCCCAGTTCATTCCATTTGTTCCAAAGCAGGAATCTACGGTTCTTTAATAAAGCTGGACACAGGCAAACCACATGATCAGTGGTTTCATCCACGTTGCTACAGCGTCTACATATCATTCCATCCCCAGCAGATAGCTGCCATTGGATCTCTGTATGTATTTTCCTTCTCTAAGGGATGAGGGATTTTCTATCCGCTCACTGAGATTATTATTTTGTTTTCTCAGTGCAATACGTTTGTAGAGATCCCAGCCATCATCCTTTGCCCCTTGCCTAATTAGTATGATTCCTAAAATTGTTTCCTATTTTTCAAAATTATCATTCAAAGCTGCCCAAGAACAGGCAGAGCTATTCACACTCCACTCTTACTAATAGCGCTCGGTAAACATGCATAATAAATACATGTTCATATTTCCCACTCATCCAGTCTCTTTAACTCCTACTAAGCTGTTGCTGTTTCATATGGTTCATGCGTATGAACAGCACGTACAATTCTGTAGGCACTAAGCATAAGTGAAGTAAATTTTCATGGACGTCAATTCACCAAAATGGCAGGGGTAGCAGAAGTGACATCACACACCCTTGGCCTCCAATTTCACTCACACACACATACATACACATACAAACTAATTCACACTTACACACACACTCTCACATAAACATACAATCACCCACAAGGACGCAAGCAACATACAATCAAAAACATTTTTACTTACCTCAGCTGCCTTGAAAGGGCATATTCCAGCTAACTATACCCCATTTTTTATTACACCAATAGGGAATGATACGTTATTATTCACTATTAGTGTATTAAAAGTTAAAAAAGAAAACCAAGAGAGTGGAGCCCCAACTGACCTCCTTAAGGACGAGCTGCCAAGGTGTTACTGGCACTAAAATTGCCACCTCTGAGGTCAGGGGTCGCAAAGGCAGTGCTAGGGGTTGCAAAGGGCTATCCAGGGGTCGCAGCTGCCAACCCTAAATGATGTTCATGTAAATGTCCACATCCTGATTAAAAAGATTTGCAAGACATTTTCTTGAGGTCTTTGTTGGAGGTTACTGTTTCTTTTACCAGTGGTGTCTTGCAGCTCTTACACTGTTGTATTGAAACTGAACCTTAGGTACTCACTTTCAGAACTTGACTCTCCAGAAAGCAGGTTCATGAAGTCACTCCATGAAGTGGTATAGTGTTGGACCTGGTCCTTTTTGCAGGGTCATCCCCAATCCTTTTGCCTCCTTCCTCCTATCTTTTCTGATCAGTTTTTGTTGGCTTTAGGACTCTGGGCACTTTACCACTGTTAACCAGTGCTAAAGTGCATATGCTCTCTGCGTAAATTATATTGGTGATTGGATTTTCCATGATTGGCATATGTGATTTACTAGTAAGTCTCTAGTAGAGTACACTAGAGGTGCTCAGGGCCTGTAAATCAAATGCTATTAGTGGGCCTGCAAGCACTGGTTGTGCTATCCACACGAGTAGCCCTGTAAACATGGCTCAGACCTGCCACTGCAGTGTCTGTGCGTGCAGATTTAAACTGCCAAGTCGACCTGGCAAGTGTACCCACTTACCAGGTCTAAACCTTCCCTTTGTCTACATGTAAGGCACCCCTAAGGTAGGCCCTAGGTAGTCCCATGGGTAGGGGGCAGTGTATGTTAAAGGTGGGACATATACTGGTGTGTTTTACATGTCCTAACAGTGAAATACTGCTAAACTCAGCTTTCACTGTTGCAAGGCCTATCTCTTCCATAGGTTAACATGGGGGCTGCCTTTAAATAATATTGAAGTGTAGATTCCCATTGGGAGCAGATAGAAATGTGGAGTTTGGTGTCCCTGAACTCACAATTTAAAAAATACATCTTTTAGTGAAGTTGATTTTTTGATTGTTCGTTTGAAAATGGCACTTTTAGAAAGTGGACATTTCCTTGCTTAAACCATGCTGTCACTCAGGATTGTTTGGAGCCAACCAGTGCAGGTGACAGAATGCTAGAGGCTACACTGAACTGACCAAGTGTAGGAACAAAGGGGGTTGGTAATTACAGGCTTATTGCTTCTGAGAGTAACAAGAAGAACACTTGTTTGTAGATGTCAGCATAATACACTTAGTGCATATGTTTGTGTGTGATGGTATGCAAGTGTGAGAGTATAATTAGGGCTGACAGCTGTTTGCATCTCTGCATCAGTTCAGTATCACTCAGCAGCACCTGAGCACGACCTCTACACAAGCACACTATCACCTCAGCAACAGTGCAGCACTATCTCAGCACCACTTCAGCATCAACACAGTACCACCTGAGAACCACCACAGCACCATCTAAGCATCAGCACTGCACCATCTCTGCATCAGCATAGCACCACCTCCTCCTCAGTGCACTACCATCAGTGCAGCTTAAACTTAACACCAGTGCAGCGCCACCTCAGCAACAGCACAGCACCATGTCAACATGAGCACACCATCTTAGCATCACCACAGCACCACCTCCACATCAGAGCACCACCACCAGCACCAGCGCAGCCCCATTTTCTTAATGCTACCCAACTCTAGAATAATGGTAGCCCTGATAAAAGTGTTTCTTTCTAATTAAGCGTGCTGTGGGCACCACAAGTGCACCACCACCAATGCAGCACAAACTCAGTACCAGCACAGTCCCACCTCCACACCACTGTAGCACCACCTTAGCAGCAACTCAGCACCTAAGCAGCACCACCACAGCACCAGTGCAGCATTACCTCAGCATCAGTGCAGCACCAACTGAGTATCACTCAACACCACCTCAGCATCACTCGGCACAACCACAGTATCACTCAATACCATCTCCGCACAGGCACACCACAAACTCAGCACCGCCTCAGTATCACTGAGCCCCACCTCAGCACCAGTGCAGCCCTACCTCAGCACCAGTGCATCCCCACTGCAGCAGAAATTCAGCACCAATGCAGTACCACTTCAGTATCAGCGCATTGCCACCTCAACCTCAGTGCCACATTACCTTAACAGATCACCAACTCAGCATCCCTCAGCACCACCTGAGAACCAGCTCAGCACCACCTGAGCACCAGCACAGCAGCACCACCTCAGCATGACTCAGCACCACTTCAGCATCACTCAGAATCACCTGAGACCAACCACAGCACCACCTCAGCATCTGCAAAGCATCATCTCAGCATCAGCACAGCACCATCTCAGCACCAGCACCACCACAGCACCAGAAAAGCCCCACCACAGCAGCAACTCAGCATTAATGCAGCACCACTTCAGAATCAGCGCAGCACCACTTCAGTAGCAGTGCAGTATTTCCTCAGCATCAGCGCTGCACCAACTCAGCATCTCTCAGCACCAACTGAGCACCACCTCTACATAAGCACACCACCACCTCAGCACCAGTGCAGCACCACCTCAGCACCAGTACAGCATCACCGGACTACCACTTCAACATCAGCACAGTACCACCTAAGCATCAGTGCAGCACCACCCAAGCACCACTTCAGCACCACTTCAGCATCAGCACAGCACTATCTCAACATCAGCACAGCTCCACCTCCTCAACAGTGCACCACCACAAAGTGAAGCACAAACTCAGCATCAGCGCAGCACCACCTCAGCACCAGCACAACACCACCTCTATATCAGTGCACCAGTATCAGCGCAGCCCTACCTCTACACCAGCACAGGTCCACCTCAGCACCAATTCAGCACCATCGCAGCACCATTTCAGCATCAGTCCAGGACCACCTTAGATTCGCTCAGCCAACCTGAGCACCAGCTCAGTACCACCTAAGCACCCGCACAGCAGCACCATCTCAGCATGACTCAGAACCACAGAAGCATCACTCAGAACCACCCAAGTTTGTATTCAGAATTAACAGTGCACCACCACAGCACCACCTGAGTATCAGCACAGCATGATAGCAGAATCATATCAGCATCACTCCGGACCATACTAGCATCACTCAGCATTACCAGAGCACCAGCACAGCACAACCACAGCACCACTTCAGCATGAGCACAGTACCACCTCAGCATCAGCTCAGCACCTCCTTCTCATCAGTGGACCACCAGCAGTTCAGCACCACCTGAGCACCAGCACTGCACAACCTCAGCACATGCGCACCACCATCTCAACATTAGCACAGCATCATCTCATCATTAGCACAGCACCAACTCTGTATCAGTGCTCCACCACCAGTGCAGCCCCACCTGAGCACCAGCGAAGCACCACCTCAACACCAACCCAGTATTAATGCAGCACCATTTCAATATTAGCGCAGCATCACCTCAGCACCAGTGCAGCATCACCTCAGCATCAGTGCAGCACCAACTCAGCATCACTCAGCACCACTTCAGTATCACCCAGCACCACCTGAGCACCACCCCCACACAAGCACACCAACACCTCAGCACCAATGCAGCACTACCTCACCACCAGCATGGCATCAGTGCAGTACCACCTCAGCGCAGCACTAATTCAGCATCAGCACAGCACCATTTAAGCACCAGCACTGCACCATCTCAGCATCAGCATCAGCACAGCACCATCTCCACATCAGTACACCACCACCAGTGCAGCCCAATTTTCTTACTACTACCCAACCCCAGCATAATGCTAGCAATTATAAAAGTGTTCCTTTCCAATTAACCATGCTGTTGGAACCACAAGTGCAACACCACCAACGCAGCATAAACTCAGCACCAGTGCAGCCCCACCTCAGCACCAGTGTAGCACCACCTTAGCAGCAACTCAGCACCAATGCAGCACCACCACAGCACCAGGGCAGCATTACCTCAGCATCAGTGCAGCACCAACTCAACATCACTCAGCACCACCTCAGCATCACTCAGCACCACCTCAGCATCACTTGACACCACCACAGTAGCACTCGGAACCACCTCCGCACAAGCACAGCGCCAACTCAGCACCACCTCAGCATCACTCAGCCCCACCTCAGTACGAGTGCAGCCCTACCTCAGCACCAGTGTAGTCCCACCTCAGCAGCAATTCAGTACCAATGCAGTACCATTTCAGTATCAGTGAGTGCCCCCTCAGCATCAGTGCCGCATTACCTTAGCAGAGCACTCAGCACCACCTGAGCACCAGCTCAGCGCCACCTGAGCACGAGCACAGCAGCACCACTTCAGCATGACTCAGCACCACCTCAGCATCACTCAGAATCACCTGCGACCAACCAAATCTCCACCTCGGCATCAGCAAAGCACCATCTCAGCATCAGCACAGCACCACCTCATCAGTGCACCACCACCAGTGCAGCACCAGCTCGGCATCAGTGCAGCATGACCTCAGCACAGCGCAGCACCACCTCAGCACATGCTCAGCACCATATCAGCATAGCACCACCTCCTTATCAGTGCGCCACCACCAGCGCAGACCCCACCTAGCACCAGAGAAGCCCCACCTCAGCAGCAAATCAGCATTAATGCAGCACCACTTCAGAATTAGCGCAGCACCACCTCAGTACCAGTGCAGTATTGCCGCAGCATCAGCATAGCACCAACTCAGCATCACTCAACACCTGAGCAGCACCTCTACCCAAGCACACCACCACCTCAGCACCAGTGCAGCACCACCTCAGCACCAGCACAGCATCAACGCAGTACCACCCCAGCATCAGCACAGCACCACCTCAGCATCAGTGCAGCACCACCTCAGCATCAGTGCAGCACCACTTCTGCATCAGCGCAGCACTATCTCAACATCAGCAAAGCACCACCTCCTCAACAGTGCACCACCACAAAGTGCCGCACAAACTCAACATCAGCACAGCACCAGCATACCACCACCTCTACAACAGCGCACCAGTATCAGCGAAGCCCCACCTCTGCACCAGAGCAGCTCAACCTCAACAGCAATTTAGCACCAATGCAGCACCACTTCAACATCAGCCCAGAACCACCTTAGCATTGACGCAGCATCACCTCAACACAGCACTGATTCAGCATCACTCAGCCCACCTGAGCACCAGCTCAGGATTAGAACAGCACCACCTCAACATCAGCTTAGCACCACCTCCTCATCAGTGCACCACCATGAGCGCACCACCACCTCAGTGCCAGGACAGCACCACCTCAGCACACACGCACCACCATCTCAACACCAGAACAGCACCATCTCAGCATAAGCACAGCACCACCCCTGCATCATTGCACCACCACCAGTGCAGCCCCACCTCAGTACCAGCAAAGGAATGTATGATTGAACAAAGAATGCTGGAACCACACATACCTGAACAACGCAGCGCAACACAGTTGGGACAACAATTGCGTTGTTACCACGAATGCCTTTACCACGCATGCCTTTGCAATGATTTTTCGATGTAAAAGCATACCTAGTAAAGTCATGTGTGCGAACAGCATGCATGGTTCTAGCATGCGACCCCCCCACCTGCCCTAAGGCCCAGAAGTACCCCACCACTAATACTGAAACTACCTTGGCCCCCCGCCCCTAAAACAAAACTACCCCAGATACCTCCCACCCATCCTGAGCTCTAAACCCTTCCCCAACCTCCCCCACCTGCCCTAAAAACAAACAACCCCCCCACCCTGCCCCTAAAAACAAAACCACCCTGATCCCCCACCCCCATAAACCAAACTACCCTGATCCCCAACCCCTAAAATCAAAAGTACCCTGATCCCCCACTCGCCCCTAAAAACCTAACTCCCCTGACCACTCCACCCCAAAAAACCAAACTACCCTGATCCCCACCTCCAAAAACAAACTACCCCGATCATCCCACCCCACCCACAAAAACCAAACTACCCCTATCTCCCTCCCCAAAAACCGTACTATGACCACCTACCCCTAAAAATACCTAACTACTCCATTCCCCCACCCCCAAAAACAAAACTACCCCAACCCCCACCCCAAAAACCAAATTACCCCGATCCCCCCACCCCCACCCCAAAAACAAAACTATCCCGCCACAACCCCAAAATCAAAACTACCCACACCCCCACCCCAAAAACAAAAGTACCCCAAAAACAAAACTACCCTGACTCCCACCCCCAAAAACAAAAGTAGCCCAACCCCCACCCCCAAAAACCTAACTACCCTGATCTTCCACCCCCAAAAACCAAATGACCCCAATGCCCCCACCCCCAATAACCAAACTTAAACCGACCCCCCCACCCCAAATAACCAAACTACCCTGATCCCACCACCCCGCCCCAAAAAACAAACTACCCAGATCCCCCTATTCTCAAAAACCAAACTACCCCGATCAGCCCTACCTCTGCACCAGCACAGATCCAACTCAGCAGCAATTCAGCACCAACGCAGCACCACTGCAGCAGCAGCTCAGCACCACCTTAGCATCAGCTCAGCATGACCTCAACACAGCACTGACTCAGCATCACTCAGCCCCCGAGCACCAGCTCAGCAACAGCTAAGCACCAACGCAGAAGCACCACTTCAGCATGACTGAGCACTACTGAAGCATCACTCAGCACCACCTCATTGTTGCTCGGAATCACCAGTGCACCACTGCAGCACCACCTGAACATCAGCACAGCACCATATCAGCCTCACTCTGCACCACATTAGCATCAATCAGCACCACCTGAGCACCAGCACAGCACCACCAAGGCACCACCTCAGCATGAGCACAGCACCACCTCAGCACACCCGCACCACCATCTCAACATCAGCACGGCACCATCTCAGCATCAGCACAGCACCACCTCTGCATCAGTGCACCGCCAACAGTGCAGCACCACCTCAGCACCAGCACAACAACACCTCAGCACACGCGCACCACCATCTCAACATCAGCACAGCGCCATCTCAGCATCAGCACAGCACCACCTCTGCATCGGTGCACCACCACCAGTGCAGTTCCACCTCAGCACCAGTGAAGCCCCACCTCAGCAGCAACTCAGCAGTAATGCAGCACCGCTTCAGAATTACCGCAACACCACCTCAGCACCAGTGCATCATTTCCTCAGCATCAGCACAGCATCAACTCAGCATCACTCAGCACCACTTCAGTATCACCCAGCACCACCTGAGCACCACTTCCACACAAGCACACCAACACCTCAGCACCAGTGCAGCACCCCCTCAGCACCAGCACAGCATCAGTGCAGTACCACCTCAGCATCAGGACAGCACCACCTCAGCATCAGTGCAACACCACCTGACCACCACCACAGCACCACTTTAGTATCAGCACAACACTATCTCAGCATCAGCACAGCACCACCTCAACAATGCACCACCACCAGAGCAGCACAAACTCAGCATCAGCGCAGCATCACCCCAGCACCACAACAGCATCATCTCTACATCAGCACCAATGCAGCACCGCATCAGCACAGCACTACCTCAGCATTGGTACAGTATCAGCTCAACACAGCACCTGAGCACTGGCTCTGCACCACCTGAGTACCAGCGCAGCAGCACCACCTCAGCTTCATTCAGTACTGTCTCAATTTTACTCAGCATCACCAAAGCAGCACCTCAGCAGCACCTCAGCATCAGCACAGCACCATATCAGCATCATTCTGCACCACATTAGCATCACTCAGGACCACCTGAGCACCAGCACATCACCATCACAGCACCCTCCCTGCATCAGTACAGCACCTCCTCAGCATCAGCTCGACGCCACCGCCTCATCAGTGCACCACCACCAGCGCAGCCCCACCTCAGCACCAGAACAGCCCCACCTTAGCAGCAACTCAGCAACAATGCAGTACCACTTCAGCATCAGTTCATCACCACCTCAGCATCACCTTAGCAGAACAATAACTCAGCATTACTAAGCACCACTTGAGCACCAGCTCAGTGCCACCACCTCAGCATGACTCAGCACCAGCACAGCATCGCTCAATACCAACTAAGCACCAGCTCTACTCCTCAGCCTCACTCAACACCACCACAGCACCACCTCAGCATCAGCACCAGATCCACATCAATGCACCACCATCAGCTCAGCAACAACTCAGCACCAGCACAGCCCAATCACCGCATCAGCCCAGCACCAGGTGAGCACCAACTCAGCACCAACACAGCACGACTTCAGTATTAGTGCAGCATCACCTCAGCACCAGTGCAGCACCAACTCAAAATCACTCAGCACCACTTGATCACCAGCACAGCATCACCCAAGCACCACCAAAGCATCACTCAACACCACCTGATCACCAGCATAGCACCACCTGAGCACCACCTCAGCATCACTCAGCATCACCTGGGCACCACCTCCGCACAAGCAACCCACCACCTCAACATCACCTCAGTATCATTCAGCACCACCTCAGAACCGATGCAATATCACCCGAGCACCACCTCAGTAGCAATGCAGCACCACCTCAGCACCAGCGTAGCTCCACCTCAGCCTCAGTACAACACCACCTAAGCATCAGCACAGCACCGCCTCCTCAGTGCACCACCAGCAGTGCAGCACCAACTCAGCATCAGCACAGCACAACCTCAGCACCACCAATGTATTACTCACCACTACCTGGGCACCAGCTCAGCACCACCTGAGCACCAGTGCAGCACCACCACTTCAGCACAACTCAGCACTACAGCATTACTCAGCACCATTTCACCATCACTCAGACCCATCTCAGTATCACTAAGCATCACCTGAGGATCACCTGCGCACCAGCACACCACCAACTTAGCATCACACTGCATAACCTGAGCATCATCTCTGCACCAGCACACTGCCACCTCAGAAATTCTCAGCACCTCCTAAGTCTGCCCTCGGAATCTAGCATGTATTGATTCTCCCCTAGTATCCATCCGCTGCTCATGTTGTAATTCAGGTACTATTTACCAACTTCTACCCTTCCATTGTTTATATCCCTCCAACCGAAAAAGCTATAACAACCAAGCATTAGAACAGGCAAAAAGAAGTTGCCAGTATTGCAAGGACAAAAAAACTGGAAAACTTTTTTATGTTAATTGTTTTTTAATAGGGTCGTTCAGTTGTACATATTGTCTTCTTGGTTATTTATAGGGTAACCAAAATGTTTATTTCACTTTTTTTATTATAACTTTCAGCATGCTGCACGGCACCTGCAATACTCTACAACATACCTTAAAGACATTGGCAAAGACAATAGCTCTGCTTAAGCACTTATAAGGTCCCAAACGCGAGACCTATTGGCTATGCCACTGCTTATTAAGAGGGGGAGGGGAAGATTGGGAAGGGATGGGTAAGAGCATTTTGGATGAGTAAGAGCATGTAAAAATGTAAGAATTCACAGTCTTAGTAGAAAGCAGTCAGGGGCATGAGTGAGTGGAACAGATCGGCTCATCACTTTTCAAAAAATGAATGCACCATAGACATTGCATGCCCTTTACACACTTTATGCATTTTAGGTACTGTATGCACTTTTAGGTACCTGATGCATCTTGCAGATTTTAAGAAGAGTATTTACATCCCATTTGTTTTTAATGCACTTTAGATACTTTATGCACTTTAGATATATGTAAGCACTTATGATTAATGTTTACAGTTTTTTTATAGGAAATGTGCATGCATTTCAGGTACACTTAACAATGGAAAGACAGATGGATCTACTGCATTCTTTTTACAGTTTGGACCACTCTTGATTAGAGGCTAAACATGATGATAAAAGAAAGAAATTGATAAATTGAAAACTATATTGTTCAATGTTAATGGTCTGAATAATAAGCGTAATGCTAAAGCCATTGAGGCATGGATAAGGAGCCAGTCCCCTGACATAATCTTAATACAAGAGACCCACATAAAGCAAGATAAGATATGGACCTTTTCAATGATCCAATGATGGGCTTGTTTTGAATGAATTATTTGCTCAGCATGGGTGTGACTTTATCTATTACTAAGGAATTGAGATGGGAAATCTCTGCTTCTCAGACAGATAAGGGGGTGGGGGTGGAATAATGGGCAAATATATGGGGCACATATTACAATAGCAATGGTATATGGGCCTATTGAAGGTCAGCCAGGACCAATAATTGAATTGTTACAGTCCATCATAAGTATTCCTGGCAAAGATGATCCTAGCAGGGCATTTACATTTTCTTCAATGCCTGGGTTTAGATTTGTTAGTAACCACCCACAGACAGAACAAACCTAGAACAGACCAAAGTGTAGCAGGAATACCAGAAGAGTTTAAATGTAGTTGATCCCTGGAGGGATACATTTCCAAGCTATAAGACGTATACTTGTTTATCAGTTATATATAAATAAGCAGCAAGGGGATAATTTGGAATATCCCCTGATTGCAGACTCAGATAATATAACCGCCATCGGTTTCAGAGATGCATATTGCAGGTATTAGGAAGACTCGATCTCCACATAGATGTTTTTTCACAACATAAAATTGAAAGAACAATCCTGGGCCTCTCAGTTTTAAAAAGAGATATCTCAGTTTAAAAAAAAAAATGAATGCTATGCATGCACGGAGATGATATGCAATGCTTTTAAGGCCACACAGAGCAAGTATAACCATAGAGAGATTGCAGAAAAGAAGAATTGCAGGCATATAAAGAGTGATCTGAACATTTTGTTGAAAAAAGGCTCATGATGTCTCTGTGCAGCATAGGACATTTAATGACTACCAGGATTTAAGGCAAGCGAAGCACCATATGCTAGGTTCTTACCACAAACAGAAAATTATAGGTCAAGTAAAGCTTACATGTAGAAATTGTATGAAGGAAGTGAATATTCTGGAAGCTTTTTAGCAGTGGCGACTGTCACTGAACAGGGGTGGTGGGGTGGGATGGGATGGAACAGGGGAGTTAAAAAAAAGCAAAAAAAATTAAAAAACACTTACCTTCTTGGGGAGACGCGTTTGTCTTGCCTTCATCCTCATCCTCTTGCCAGCTACACACAGGCTCCCAGCTAATCAAGACACCGCTGTCACCAGCATGACAGCAGCATCATGATTGGTCTGAGCGGCGTGCTTCACTGCTCAGACTGGGCGTGGGAGCCTGTGCATGTTCTCCACTTGGCCGTGCAAAACAGCCAGGTTGGGAACATGCAAAGTGAGCATGTCTGTTTGGCCAGCCCAACATGGCCGGCCAAAATGACATGCACACTTTGTGGTGCACATACCCCTCCTCTAGCCCTGCTTTGGCCCGCTCAAGCCCAGCCCCACCCCACCCCACCCCTTACTCACAAGAACAATAAAATGATAAGAACATAGCATTATTATAATTGTATTTTTTCTACAGGCCAGTGTGGCGATGCTCCTCTGCCTTAGCGGAGGAGCCGCCCCTGGTTTTTAGCCTGGCAGACAGGAGAAAGGTGCTAAAACTGCAATTAAGTCACTTTATGAGTCAAAAACAAATGCCAGTGTCACAGATGGCAAATTGTTAATGATATGATACTACAGCATTACGAAAAGCTTTCTTCATTATGAAAAGAGGTTGGGTAGTGCCATGATGCAGGATTTGTTAGACAGCCTCCCGATCTTGAGGTTAGGACGAAGGTCTGTTGAAGTCCTGAAAAAGCCATTTATTCTGGAGGAAATTGATGAGGTGGTGAAACAAGTGAGAAAACATGAGGGGAAGATAGCCTTCGGGCAGAGTTTATTTTTAAATTTGCCAAAACTTTAAAAGAATATATTTTTAAGTCTGCAAATGATGTACTGTAGACAGGAGGGTATGTGTGGCATACTTCACCCTCATATTACACTGCTGTGGTGCTAAGCTCATTAAAAAGGAAAAATAACCTAAATTCATATAGGCCAATTAGGCTTTTCAACACCGGCTATAAAATAATAATGGAAATATTATCCAACAGGATGAATCAAGTGGTTTGGCAGTTCATAATCAAAGTGGTTTTTGTAGCTGGCAGGCAACTATCTACAAATATGGGTTTTTTTCATTGAAGCTCTGGATTTCTTTAAGAACAAGCACATTCCATGTCAGATTGTTTTTATTGAATGCAGAGAAGGTTTTTAACCGTGCAAATTGGAAGAGCCTCTTCTGTATTTTAGATAGATTTGGATTTCCATTTGATAGTAACTCAAAGTGTGCGATGTTCTGATTTGAATTACTTTGCATGAAGAGGTGTTCCATGGGTGGTGCACAGGAGGTCCCATCTTGATGAAAATTACTATCAAAGAATGGTAGCCAGGGATTTATTGCCAAAGTCCACCCTCCTGGAGGCAGATGAAATCAGGTGGAATGTTCTTATTTCTCCTCATTTTTCTCACTTTGCATGTGTGCTGCATTGTACAGCATACAAACAAAGTAGAGAAAGCCTTAAAGCATGGGTTGTGGACTGGAAGGTTCCCCTTCCAGGACAAGACCTATACTTCAGACAGTGAAGCCACCCTTGCACTATGGAGAAAGGGTGCCTGGCTAATGGCTGCCAGTGCAGGGAGAAAGCAGGACAGTGCCACATCTTAGTAGATATGTTGCTGTTCTGCTCTCTACCTTTTTACGCAACACAGCGCAGTAACTCATCTTGCCGCATCCTCATTGACAACTCCACACTAAGTTGAACATCAGACAGGAAATAAGTCACCTTCAATCAATCAATCAATCAATAATTTATAAAGCGCGCTATGTACCCGTGTAAGGGTTTCGAGGCGCTTGGGGGGAGGGGGATTGCTGCTATCGCTCGAAGAGCCATGTCTTGAGGAGTCTCCTGAAGGTGAGGAGGTCCTGGGTCTGGCGCAGTGAGGTCCCTTCACAAAAAGGGATGCAATTGGGGGTCCCCTCAGCCTGCAAACCCAGCTCTGAACTGGGAAATTCATTAAAACAGGAGACCATCCAGTGGCCTTTCATGATTTTCATAACTCACGGGATGTAAAATGCACAGCACGACTCAGAAAAACAAACAGGGGCATCACAGCAAGGTTTCAACAAGCCATGGCCTAGTGGTAGGGCCTTTTTTTGCTTTGTCCTCTATGTAGGACTCTCACTTAACAATCAATGTTGTGTGGCAATTTTACGTTTGATATCTTTGAAACTTCAGCGGAGAGTGAGTTGCAATTTGGTAACAGATTAAAAAAAATCACAAAGGAGTAAAAGATACTGGGCACAAAAATGCATATGTATGTGTCATTCATGCATAAATGTCACTAGGTTAAAAAGGGTACAGATTAAAGACCATGGGGGTCATTCTGACCCTGGCGGCCGGTGACCGCCAGGGTCACCGACCACGGGAGCACCGCCAACAGGCTGGCGGTGCTCCCTCGAGCATTCTGACCGCGGCGGTTCAGCCGCGGTCAGAAGCGGAAAGTCGGCGGTCTCCCGCCGACTTTCCGCTGCTCGGGGGAATCCTCCATGGCGGCGGAGCGCGCTCCGCCGCCATGGGGATTCTGACACCCCCTACCGCCATCCTGTTCCTGGCGGGTCTCCCGCCAGGAACAGGATGGCGGTAGGGGGTGCCGCGGGGCCCCTGGGGGCCCCTGCAGTGCCCATGCCAATGGCATGGGCACTGCAGGGGCCCCCGTAAGAGGGCCCCGCATAGTATTTCAGTGTCTGCAAAGCAGGCACTGAAATACGCGATGGGTGCAGCTGCACCCGTCGCACCCCTGCAACTCCGCCGGCTCCATTCGGAGCCGGCATCCTCGTTGCAGGGGCATTTCCGCTGGGCCGGCAGGCGCTCTTTTGGAGAGCGCCCGCCGGCCCAGCGGAAATGTGAGAATGGCCGCCGCAGTCTTTTGACCGCGGTGCGGTCATTTGTCGGCGGGACTGTGGCGGGCGGCCTCCGCCGCCCGCCACAGTCAGAATCAGCCCCCATATGTAAGAATACCCTGAATCTAGAGCATTTCCTACCAGCTACAGTAGCTGTTCATGATCAAAGAACTTTATAACTGAGGGATTATATGTGAATGAAATTAATGCATCCTGCTGCACAGAACTATACAGAGAAAGTGGAAAAAAGTAATTCTATAATTCTATATTCTATATAGAAATGTAATTAAAGATAGAAAAAATAAAGTCATTGTAAATTGGAAAAAAGAGAAATATTCTCTTGGTGATTGGGGAACCAAAAGTTTGTTCCTGTTTAACTGTTTAGTTTTTCGCCAAACATCGTAAATCATCCAAAACGACCACAGTTTCAGAAGTAGGGATTGAAATGAGTTTAAGGATGCACTCTGTAGACCTGCACATTTGTAATGAAAACCCGTTGCCTCTCCTGACATCTCCTAGAACGCTCTATTTGCATGTTTGTGAATGATATGAAACAAATCTAGTCTAGTGCAAGTGAAGCGACAGAGGACGGAGAAGAGTTGGACTATGCTATCAAGGGTGGAGGGTTACACAGGCAAGGCAAAGGCTAACTCTGGATTAAGGTGACCTCATTATTTTTTTTTGCTGTTGTTACGTTCTAACAACTATTCATAAATTCCACTACTTGTATTATTGCTCCTGTTTAAACCAGTGTATGTGGTCCAAAGGAACTGATTGCAGCACATCCAGGAAGGAAGAAAAAGTCAGAGGTTGAGGCCACAAAGATTTAGTCATTTTTCTTCCACATTTCAGTCCTTTACACTAGCAATTTTCTAGAGTTGGTGGAACTGGAGAAAGTGATCAGAATCTATCAGAAAATTATAATGAAATGTAAGCTTATGAGACAATCTGAATGAAAGACACAGATGATCAGGTGAGGTGACTGGAGATAAAAAGCCTCATCTGTGATGTCACCCTGTGGAAAGGGTGACACCATACAAGAAACACTGGTCAATGATCAGCTGCTTTTATCTGCTCCACCACCTCTGATTAAATTTGTGGGAGCGGGAGGTGGTCTGCATGCTTTCTTCCTATTATACCCACCAAATAATGGAAAATGCAAATCTTCTTGAAAATGCTTCATGGTTAAACACCCATCAAGATAATCTCAGGCTGATGAGATTTTCCATTACCTGACATCAGCTACTGGTAGAGAGCAGTGTGCCACTTTGTACCCCAAATCAGAAATATCTACTCTATGCCTTATCAAAGGAGTACACCTCCCTCTTCAAGCATCCAGTGAAGAAACCCATTGAACATTAGTCTATTGGCCTATACTTTAAATGATTCAGAAATCCAAAATTCTATCATAGCATTATAGACTAAAGTCAGTTGGGCTGAATTATTTTTTTAACCACTTCGCTGCCAGGCCTTTTCCCCCTCCTGTGCCAGGCCTTTTTTTGCCTATTTGGGGCAGTTCGCGCTTAGGCCCTCATAACATTTTGTCCACATAAGCTAACCAAGCCAAATTTGCGTCCTTTTTTTCCAACATCCTAGCGATTCTAAAGGTACCCAGACTTTGTGGGTTCCCCTGAAGGAGGCCAAGAAATTGGCCAAAATACAGTGAAAATTTCGTTTTTTTCAAAAAAATTGGAAAAAGGGGCTGCAGAAGAAGGCTTGTGGTTTTTCCCCTGAAAATGGCATCAACAAAGGGTTTGCGGTGCTAAACTCAGCAGCTTCCCAGCTTTCAGGAACAGGCAGACTTGAATCCGAAAACCCAATTTTTCAACACAATTTTGGCATTTTACTGGGGCATACCCCATTTGTGCAATTTTTTGTGCTTTCAGCCTCCTTCCAGTCAGTGACCGGAATGGTCATGAAACCAATGCTGGATCCCAGAAACCTAAACATTTCTGAAAAGTAGACAAAATTCTGAATTCAGCAAGGGGTCATTTGTGTAGATCCTACAAGGGTTTCCTACAGAAAATAACAGCTGAAAAAGAAAAATATTGAAATTGAGGTGAAAAAAACATCAATTTTTCTCTACTTTTTACTCTGTAACTTTTCCCTGCAATGTCAGATTATCGAAAGCAATATACCGTTACGTCTGCTGGACTCCTCTGGTTGCGGGGATATATAGGGTTTGTAGGTTCATCAAGAACCCGAGGAACCCAGAGCCAATAAATGAGCTGCACCCTGCAGTGCGTTTTCATTCTATACCGGGTATACAGTAATTCATTTGCTGAAATATAAGGAGTAAAAAATAGCTATCAAGAAAACCTTTGCATTTCCAAAAAGGGCACAAGATAAGGTGTTGAGGAGCAGTGGTTATTTGCACATCTCTGAATTCCGGGGTGACCATAGTAGCACGTGAATTACATGGAATTTCTCAAATAGATGTCTTTTTTACACACACCCCTATATTTGGAAGGAATAAATGTAGAGAAAGACAAGGGGCAATAACACTTGTTTTGCTATTCTATGTTCCCCCAAGTCTCCCGATAAAAATGATACCTCACTTGTTTGGGTAGGCCTAGCGCCCGCGACAGGATATGCCCCAAAACACAACGTGGACACATCACAGAAAACAGAGCTGTTTTTAGCAAAGTGACTACCTGTAGATTTTGGCCTCTAGCTCAGCCGGCACCTAGGGAAACCTACCAAACCTGTGCATTTCTGAAAACTAGAGACCTAGGGGAATCCAAGGAGGGGTGACTTGTGTGGCTCGGACCAGGTTCTGTTACCCAGAATCCTTTGCAAACCTCAAAATTTGGCTAAAAAAACACATGTTCCTCACATTTCTGTGGCAGAAAGTTCTGGAATCTGAGAGGAGCGACAAATTTCCTTCCACCCAGCATTCCCTCACGTCTCCCGATAAAAATGATACCTCACTTGTGTGGGTAGGCCTAGCGCCCGCGACAGGATATGCCCCAAAACACAACCTGGACTCATCACAGAAAACAGAGCTGTTTTTAGCATAGTGACTACCTGTAGATTTTGGCCTCTAGCTCAGCCGCCACCTAGGGAAACCTACCAAACCTGTGCATTTCTGAAAACTAGAGACCTAGGGGAATCCAAGGAGGGGTGACTTGTGTGGCTCGGACCAGGTTCGGTTACCCAGAATCCTTTGCAAACCTCAAAATTTGGCTAAAAAAACACATGTTCTTCACATTTCTGTGGCAGAAAGTTCTGGAATCTGAGAGGAGCCACAAATTTCCTTCCACCTAGCGTTCCCCCACGTATCCCGATAAAAATGATACCTCACTTGTGTGGGTAGGCCTAGCGCCCGCGACAGGATATGCCCCAAAACACAACGTGGACATATCACAGAAAACAGAGCTGTTTTTAGCAAAGTGACTACCTGTAGATTTTGGCCTCTAGCTCAGCCGCCACCTAGGGAAACCTACCAAACATGTGCATTTCTGAAAACTAGAGACCTAGGGGGATCCAAGGAGGGGTGACTTGCGGGGCTCGGACCAGGTTCTGTTACCCAGAATCCTTTGCAAACCTCAAAATTTGGCTAAAAAAACACATGTTCCTCACATTTCTGTGGCAGAAAGTTCTGGAATCTGAGAGGAGCCACAAATTTCCTTCCACACAGCGTTCCCCCACGTCTCCCGATAAAAATGATACCTCACTTGTGTGGGTAGGCCTAGCGCCCGCGACAGGATATGCCCCAAAACACAACGTGGACATATCACAGAAAACAGAGCTGTTTTTAGCAAAGTGACTACCTGTAGATTTTGGCCTCTAGCTCAGCCGCCACCTAGGGAAACCTACCAAACCTATGCATTTCTGAAAACTAGAGACCTAGGGGAATCCAAGGAGGGGTGACTTGTGTGGCTCGGACGAGGTTCTGTTACCCAGAATCCTTTGCAAACCTCAAAATTTGGCTAAAAAAACACATGTTCCTCACATTTCTGTGGCAGAAAGTTCTGGAATGTGAGAGGAGCTACAAATTTCCTTCCACCCAGTGTTCCCCCAAGTCTCCCGATAAAAATGATACCTCACTTGCGTGGGTAGGCCTAGCGCCGGCGACAGGAAACACCCCAAAGCGCAACGTGGACACATCCTAAATTTTGGAAAAAAACAGAGGTGTTTTTTGCGAAGTGTCTACCTGTAGATTTTGGCCTCTAGCTCAGCCGGCACCTAGGGAAACCTACCAAACCTGTGCATTTCTGAAAACTAGAGACCTAGGGGAATCCAAGGAGGGGTGACTTGCGGGGCTCGGACCAGGTTCTGTTACCCAGAATCCTTTGCAAACCTCAAAATTTGGCTAAAAAAACACATGTTCCTCACGTTTCTGTGGCAGAAAGTTCTGGAATCTGAGAGGAGCTACAAATTTCCTTCCACCCAGCGTTCCCCCACGTCTCCCCATAAAAATGATACCTCACTTGTGTGGGTAGGCCTAGCGCCCGCGACAGGATATGCCCCAAAACACAACGTGGACATATCACAGAAAACAGAGCTGTTTTTAGCAAAGTGACTACCTGTAGATTTTGGCCTCTAGCTCAGCCGCCACCTAGGGAAACCTACCAAACCTGTGCATTTCTGAAAACTAGAGACCTAGGGGGATCCAAGGAGGGGTGACTTGCGGGGCTCGGACCAGGTTCTGTTACCCAGAATCCTTTGCAAACCTCAAAATTTGGCTAACAAAACACATGTTCCTCACATTTCTGTGGCAGAAAGTTCTGGAATCTGAGAGGAGCTACAAATTTCCTTCCACCCAGCGTTCCCCCACGTCTCCCGATAAAAATGATACCTCACTTGTGTGGGTAGGCCTAGCGCCCGCGACAGGATATGCCCCAAAACACAACGTGGACATATCACAGAAAACAGAGCTGTTTTTAGCAAAGTGACTACTTGTAGATTTTGGCCTCTAGCTCAGCCGCCACCTAGGGAAACCTACCAAACCTGTGCATTTCTGAAAACTAGAGACCTAGGGGAATCCAAGGAGGGGTGACTTGTGTGGCTCGGACCAGGTTCTGTTACCCAGAATCCTTTGCAAACCTCAAAATTTGGCTAAAAAAACACATGTTCCTCACATTTCTGTGGCAGAAAGTTCTGGAATCTGAGAGGAGCTACAAATTTCCTTCCACCCAGTGTTCCCCCAAGTCTCCCGATAAAAATGATACCTCACTTGCGTGGGTAGGCCTAGCGCCGGCGACAGGAAACACCCCAAAGCGCAACGTGGACACATCCTAAATTTTGGAAAAAAACAGAGGTGTTTTTTGCGAAGTGCCTACCTGTAGATTTTGGCCTCTAGCTCAGCCGGCACCTAGGGAAACCTACCAAACCTGTGCATTTCTGAAAACTAGAGACCTAGGGGAATCCAAGGAGGGGTGACTTGCGGGGCTCGGACCAGGTTCTGTTACCCAGAATCCTTTGCAAACCTCAAAATTTGGCTAAAAAAACACATGTTCCTCACATTTCTGTGGCAGAAAGTTCTGGAATCTGAGAGGAGCTACAAATTTCCTTCCACCCAGCGTTCCCCCACGTCTCCCGATAAAAATGATACCTCACTTGTGTGGGTAGGCCTAGCGCCCGCGACAGGATATGCCCCAAAACACAACGTGGACATATCACAGAAAACAGAGCTGTTCTTAGCAAAGTGACTACCTGTAGATTTTGGCCTCTAGCTCAGCCGCCACCTAGGGAAACCTACCAAACCTGTGCATTTCTGAAAACTAGAGACCTAGGGGGATCCAAGGAGGGGTGACTTGCGGGGCTCGGACCAGGTTCTGTTTCCCAGAATCCTTTGCAAACCTCAAAATTTGGCTAAAAAAACACATGTTCCTCACGTTTCTGTGGCAGAAAGTTCTGGAATCTGAGAGGAGCTACAAATTTCCTTCCACCCAGCGTTCCCCCACGTCTCCCGATAAAAATGATACCTCACTTGTGTGGGTAGGCCTAGCGCCCGCGACAGGATATGCCCCAAAACACAACGTGGACATATCACAGAAAACAGAGCTGTTTTTAGCAAAGTGACTACCTGTAGATTTTGGCCTCTAGCTCAGCCGCCACCTAGGGAAACCTACCAAACCTGTGCATTTCTGAAAACTAGAGACCTAGGGGGATCCAAGGAGGGGTGACTTGCGGGGCTCGGACCAGGTTCTGTTACCCAGAATCCTTTGCAAACCTCAAAATTTGGCTAAAAAAACACATGTTCCTCACATTTCTGTGGCAGAAAGTTCTGGAATCTGAGAGGAGCCACAAATTTCCTTCCACCCAGCGTTCCCCCACGTCTCCCGATAAAAATGATACCTCACTTGTGTGGGTAGGCCTAGCGCCCGCAACAGGATATGCCCCAAAACACAACGTGGACATATCACAGAAAACAGAGCTGTTTTTAGCAAAGTGACTACCTGTAGATTTTGGCCTCTAGCTCAGCCGCCACCTAGGGAAACCTACCAAACCTGTGCATTTCTGAAAACTAGAGACCTAGGGGGATCCAAGGAGGGGTGACTTGCGGGGCTCGGACCAGGTTCTGTTACCCAGAATCCTTTGCAAACCTCAAAATTTGGCTAAAAAAACACATGTTCCTCACATTTCTGTGGCAGAAAGTTCTGGAATCTGAGAGGAGCCACAAATTTCCTTCCACCCAGCGTTCCCCCACGTCTCCCGATAAAAATGATACCTCACTTGTGTGGGTAGGCCTAGCGCCCGCGACAGGATATGCCCCAAAACACAACGTGGACATATCAAAGAAAACAGAGCTGTTTTTAGCAAAGTGACTACCTGTAGATTTTGGCCTCTAGCTCAGCCGCCACCTAGGGAAACCTACCAAACCTGTGCATTTCTGAAAACTAGAGACCTAGGGGGATCCAAGGAGGGGTGACTTGCGGGGCTCGGACCAGGTTCTGTTACCCAGAATCCTTTGCAAACCTCAAAATTTGGCTAAAAAAATACATGTTCCTCACATTTCTGTGGCAGAAAGTTCTGGAATCTGAGAGGAGCTACAAATTTCCTTCCACCCAGCGTTCCCCCAAGTCTCCCGATAAAAATGATACCTCACTTGCGTGGGTAGGCCTAGCGCCTGCGACAGGAGACACCCCAAAGCGCAACGTGGACACATCCACAATTTTGGGAGAAAACAGTGCCTACCTGCGGATTTTGGCCTGTAGCTCACCCGGCGCCTAGGGAAACCTACCAAACCAGTGCATTTCTGAAAACTAGAGACCTAGGGGAATCCAAGGAGGGGTGACTTGCGGGGCTCGGACCAGGTTCTGTTACCCAGAATCCTTTGCAAACCTCAAAATTTGGCTAAAAAAACACATGTTCCTCACATTTCTGTGGCAGAAAGTTCTGGAATCTGATAGGAGCCACAAATTTCCTTCCACCCAGCGTTCACCCAAGTCTCCCGATAAAAATGATACCTCACTTGTGTGGGTGGCCCAGGTGCCTGCAACATAATAAGGCCCAAAACCTGAAGGGATAGAAGGGATAGCACAGCAAGTTAATAAGGGCATATTCTTTTATACATCTTTAGACGGACTCTGCTTTGGGGACCCACATAAGTGAGGTGTCATTTTACTTGGGAGACTGAGGGGAAAACTGGGGAGTAGGAATTTTGTGCTGGAGCGGTGATCCTACTAAGAAAAATCAGGAAAATATGCTTTTTTATGCAAATTGTGAGGTTTACAGAGGAGTCTGGGTAAGAAAATGTTGGGGGAGCCACACAAGCCACACCTCCCTAGACTCCTTGGGGTGCCTAGTTTTAAAAAGTTTCTGGGTTTTGTAGGTTTCCATACATGACGGCCGCACCCAGGACCAAAAACATAGGTGGGCCCTCCCCCCCAAACACAGGTATTTTTGGAATATATCACTTTGATGTGTGCACATACGTCCGTGATGTGCCAAACACTAAAATTGTGAAAAGAAACACACTTAGGTTATGTGAAGAAGACCCCTCACCCACCAACCAAGTTGGTGGCATGCTTCATCATCGGGGTCCCACCTGAGGCACCTAGCGTGTCTCAAGTGTGCTGCGACGCCTGATTACAGCGGAGCAGGTTTTGTCATTTGTACCACACATACTGGTTGGATTTGGCACGAGGGTGAGTGATGGTTCAGTAGATCAAATTTTATTAACAAGAGATTTCACAAAAGTGAAATGCACTGGTAATAACTGAAAGGCCAAAAAACTGAACCAATGACTCACAGCTCGTGAGCTGTAAAGCCACGACAAGGCACCAACCGCTTTACAGTCCATTCACACACCTTTCATACATGACATGCACTAGACCATTCACGCCGCCAGCCACGGGCCCAGCACATTACAAGACTCGCATCCACAGACAGCGCCAGTCAAGGGCCCATCACTTTCATACGCCCACATGCCTGATACAGCAATCACACCAGCTGATGAGTGTGTGGACTGGCGTTTGGCCGGCACTGCCAGCCAAGCGCCACCCCACCCACACCACCAGCCAAGCGCCACCCCACACACACCGCCAGCCCAGCGCCACCCCACACACACCGCCAGCCCAGCGCCACCCCACACACACCGCCAGCCAAGCGCCACCCCACACACACCGCCAGCCAAGCGCCACCCCACACACACCGCCAGCCAAGCGCCACCACACCCACGCCGCCAGCCAAGCGCCACTCTACACATGCCATCCCCTTTTTTTTGTTTTTAAACAACAAAGAAACCACTAATCATAAATTAGTACAAAACTACAAACACAAAAGCTCTAACTGAATACATGACTAATGCCAACCGTGAAACCGAACATATAAAAATATAAAACACCAGTTTACGCTCACGGAATTTCCCAATAATTCTTCTGTGTGTGGTAGCTCCTGAAACAGCCACCCACACACAGCCCAGGCTTTGAAGGACAATCAGGGCAGTACATCCTAGTCTCCTTCCTGATACCTCTTCGAGCACAGACTCTACATCTCTTAGCAGGAAAGTTTTTTTTGGCCGTGGGAGGAATGTGCTCAGCAAAGTGACGATCTTTCAATCTAGCCACATCCTCCACCACTGCTTCTCTAGGAACTCTTGCCTGTTCCAGCACAACAAGGCTAGCTATGATAGACTCCTGAAATTTCACAAATGTCATCCTTGACTCTGGAGAACTATCCTTAAACACAACAAAAGCATTAAAAGTTGCCAAGTGGAACAAGTGAAGCGCTAATTTCTTATACCACACATAAGACTTACGAGCAGCAGTGTAAGGTTCTAACCTCTGATCTACTCTATCAACACCACCCATGTGCTTATTATAGTCTAAGATGCACACAGGTTTGCGCACTTCGGCAACCTGACCCCAAACAGCCACAGGTGAAGTACTCTCATCATGGATGGTGCTTAGCATGTATACATCCCTCTTGTCTACAAATTTCAGAGCTAGCAGCTCATCATTCCGCAAGGCACTGCACTGTCCCTTCTCAAGTTTTTTACAGACAAGCTCTTTTGGATAGCCTTTCCGATTAGAGCGGATTGTGCCACAAGCAACAGTGTCCACTCTGAACAACTCCTTGAACAACCGAACTCCAGTGTAGAAGTTATCTACATATAAATGGTGACCTTTGTTAAACAGTCGTCTACCAAGTTCCCACACAATTTTCTCACTAACTCCAAAAGTGGGAGGACAACCAGGGGGGTCAATATTGGAATCCCTACCAGTGTAGACCCGGAAATTATAAACATATCCTGTACTACTTTCTGACAGCATATACAATTTAATTCCATACCGTGCCCTCTTGCTAGGAATGTACTGCCTAAAAACCAAACGACCCTTGAACAGGACCAAAGACTCATCTACAGATATTTCTTTCCCTGGAACATAGATCTCTGAAAACCGATCTACCAAATGATCAAGGACAGGTCTAATCTTAAAAAGACGGTCAGAATCAGGATGATCTCGTGGCAAGGCTAAAGCATTATCTACAAAATGCAACATCCGAAGAAGAAGCTCATACCGGTTACGACTCATGATGGCAGGAAATATAGCAGTTGCCATCAAGGGACTAGTAGACCAATATGAAGACAGCGACGGCTTCCTCATCAGCCCCATCAAAAAAGTTAAACCCAAGAACTTTTTCAACTCTTCCAGATTTGTGGGAATCCACCGGCTAGCTCTAGAGTGTGGCCTAAGTCTGGCAGCGTTGTCCCTCAAAAACTGCTCTGCATACAAATTAGTCTGCTCAACAATCTCTTCCAAAAATATATCGTCCATAAACAACTCAAAAAAGTTGACGGGCAAAAAGTTTTCCGTATTAACTCGACACCCTGGAAAACCAGTAAACGCAGGCAACTGTGGCTGCTCCATGTTTGGTGCAACCCATGCGTCAGGTCTTCCAATGGGAAGCCTTTCAGCCGCTGGCTCCTGCACCATTGGCACATCACTGTCCTCTAAAACAGGCCCTTCATCAGCACTGAGAGTGGCTTCATCATCAGATGATTCATCTCTGACAGAAAATTCACTTCCAGAATCCTGCACTTCCTCCTCTGCCTCAGATGCAGAGTCAGTCTCATATTCATGGTCAGAAGATGACTCAAAAAGCACACTAACAACCTGCTGAGCGGTCATCCTACGGCTGGCCATGATCCTTCCTACTAAAATTAACTGGACAAATACACCACCAACAACCAGCACTGTGTAAGATAAGTAACAAAGTATAGGTTTATCACTAAGAATTATAAACTCAAAAACTATACTGCTCACTTGCCTGAAAAAGCTTGACTCACCAGCAACTACTCTGCACAGCCACAGCAATCACCAACGATATCCCACTAAAAAGAGAAAAAAAAAAGCAAATTAGACATAAGACAACACAATAATCATTGTGCATAACTCTAAGGACAATTTCACACACAATCCTGCATTCAGTACACCACCTACAAACATGTCATTCATGCATTGCAACAATACTCACTTGGAGTAAATTTATTTACTTACCTAAAACATGCAACTACGCAAACCGCAGGACAACTACTGCCAAAACTGCAACAAGCCACAGCAAAGTCAGCAAAAGCTTTGAACTAAAACAAAAAGGAGAAAAACTGTTATTATCATAAAAGTAAATACTTCGCCAGTTGACAAACACTCCGCCACTAACCATTTTTTCATTTTCCCGTGTCTAGTCTTCTCTGCTTGGGGGAAGATGGGCCTAAAAAAAAAATAGGCCAATCTACCCCCAAGGGGAGGGGGCAGAAATCTCCCAGATTACATTGCACCCTTTGGGGGGGGGCGACCCTTGCCCAAGGTGCCACACCCCCACACAAAGCACACACACACATACATAGTATCCCTGGCGCTATGGGGATTCTGCCCCCCTTGGGGACAGAAAGGCCTAAAAAATAGGCATATCTGCCCCCTAGGGGGGCAGAACTGCCCAAAAATACATGTGGGCCCCTGGGGGCGACCCTTGCCCAAGGGGCCACCCCCCAACACAAAAAATAAAAATCAACAATAAAATCCCTGGTGTCTAGTGGCTTTCTGCCCCCCTTGGGGGCAGATCGGCCTAAAAATAGGGCCAATCTGCCCCCAAGGGGGGCAGAAACGACAATAAATACATTGCGCCCCTGGGGGGAGCGACCCTTGCCCAAGGGGCCACCCCCCAACACAAAGCACACATACATACATACTATTTCTGGCGCTATTGGGATTCTGCCCCCCTTGGGGGCAGAAAGGCCTAAAAAAAATAGGCCTCTCTGCCCCCAAGGGGGGCAGAACTGCCCAAAAATACATGAGGGCCCCTGGGGGCGACCCTTGCCCAAGGGGCCGCCCCCCAACAGAAAAAATACACATCAACAATAAAATCCCTGGTGTCTAGTGGCTTTCTGCCCCCCTTGGGGGCAGATCGGCCTAAAAATAGGGCCAATCTGCCCCCAAGGGGGGCAGAAACGACAATAAATACATTGCGCCCCTGGGGGGAGCGACTATTGCCCAAGGGGCCACCCCCCAACACAAAGCACACATACATACATACTATTTCTGGCGCTATTGGGATTCTGCCCCCCTTGGGGGCAGAAAGGCCTAAAAAAAATAGGCCTCTCTGCCCCCAAGGGGGGCAGAACTGCCCAAAAATACATGAGGGCCCCTGGGGGCGACCCTTGCCCAAGGGGCCGCCCCCCAACACAAAAAATACACATCAACAATAAAATCCCTGGTGTCTAGTGGCTTTCTGCCCCCCTTGGGGGCAGATCGGCCTAAAAATAGGGCCAATCTGCCCCCAGGGGGGGCAGAAACGACGTAAAATACATTTGCCCCCAAAGGGGAGCGACCCTTGCCCAAGGGGCCGCCCCCCAACACAAAAAATACAAATCAACAATAAAATCCCTGGTGTCTAGTGGCTTTCTGCCCCCCTTGGGGGCAGATCGGCCTAAAAATAGGGCCAATCTGCCCCCAGGGGGGGCAGAAACGACGTAAAATACATGTGCCCCCAAAGGGGAGCGACCCTTGCCCAAGGGGCCGCCCCCCAACACAAAAAATACACAGCAACAATAAAATCCCTGGTGTCTAGTGGCTTTCTGCCTCCCTTGGGGGCAGATCGGCCTAAAAATAGGGCCAATCTGCCCCCAGGGGGGGCAGAAACGACGTAAAAAGCATGTGCCCCCAAAGGGGAGCGACCCTTGCCCAAGGGGTCGCTCCCCTACACTAATATTCACTCACACACACACACATACAGAAATCCCTGGTGTCTAGTGGGCATTCCTGCTGCCCGATCGCATCGCGATCGGGCAGCAGGAATGCTCAAAGAGACATCGAGGGAAAGGAAAACCCTTTCCTTTCCCTCGATGCCTCTCTGAGAGCACCCCCACCCCGCACGAAGGTGAAATACTCACCTTCTCCCTTGACGCGCTGGAAGCAAATGGCTTCCAGCGCGTCATTCCCCGTTTCCATGAAATCAGCGCGCGATCGCGCGCTGACGTCATGGGGGGGGGTGGGGGGCGGTGGGCGTGAAAGGGGAAGGGATTCCCCTTTCAGCCCTGGCCTGGGGGTGTTGGGGGGCGGCCCTCGGGGGAAGCGCTAGCGCTTCCCCCGACTGCCAGTCCCTGGACGTAATGGTTACGTCCATGGCGCCACACGGGCGCTGCCATGGACGTAACCATTACGTCCGTGGCGGGGAAGGGGTTAAACTAAGATTTATTGAATGGCTCATATAGAATAGCTTTGCAATTTTCTTTTCTTCTTTTACATTATGTTTTAATATGTCATAAACAGACATTATTTTTCCGGAAAGTATAAAAGAACTGTGGAGAAATGGTGTTTTTTGCATGATCACCCTCATTGTTTGACTGCTGCTGCTGGATATTGGACTGTGGCCCATGTACATGTGCTCTAACCTCTAATACATCTTGAAATTGGCTATACTCCTAATTGGCAAATCTAATCTACTGATAAGTCCCTAGTATAAAGTAAAATGCACCCAGTGCCTGTAAGGGAAATGCTACTAGCTGACTGCTGCACCCATTGTGCAGCCTACTCCAGTTATAGTGCAAATATAATGCAGGACTACTATTGTAGCCTATCTGTGCAGTCAAAATAACCCCTTCTGAAAGGCCTAAATCTTCCTTTTAAATATGAAAATGTCACCCCTAAGGGGACCTTATTGTACAAAAGGCAGATTGCATAGCATTTAAAAGTAGGACATGTAAAGGTTTGAAGTTAAATGTATTACAGTGACTAGGCCCCAAAAACTATTTTCACCAAACCAGGGTTGGCTGTTCCATAGGAAAAATTTGGGATGCATTATTAAATATAATAATGTTATCCGCCGCTTGGACATAAGCTACAAATGTATTTCTTGGACTTTTGGAAATATTTATTACAAACCTGATTTACTGGTGAAGTCAGATTTGTCATAACTATTTTGGAAAAGGTGCTTTTAGAAAGTTTCCTCTTTCCCTGCCTAAAGCCTCTGGAGCCCTAATTGCAATGAGCTCCAACTGTCACCGCACAGCTGAATGACCCCCTTGATGAACCGGGAAAACAGCTTCCAGAGCAGAACATGGGACCTGGGTGTGGGGAGATGTTCTGTTCCTCTGTTAGAATGACCATCTGTGCTGTGCCCAGGAACGTTATTACCTTCATAGAGGACTATTGTCTTACAGGCAAATGTTAGCTGACATCTGTGAGGGCCCTTCTGTGTCCCCCCAGTCAGACAGGCACCAATACCAGCAGGAAAGGACCTGCCCCAGAAATTGATGTGAAGTGACAGATAAATGGCTGCTAATTTCTCTGACAACATTTCTGGGGTGGGCACACAAGCTCTGCACAAGGGCTGGATGGTTCACCATCTTGGATTTGGGCAGAGAGGGGCGCTGTGGGACTGTTTGCAGTAGGATACACATAAACAGTTTTAAAGGTGGTTAGGGTAGCCCCAGGGAGCCTTTTCCTTTTGGTCTTATTAGTTATGGAGGGGTCACAAGTCACACCCACCCAAAGGCTAGTGCCAGACATAACTGTGACACCCCTGGCCACCCTCTTCAGAAGACCACTGAACCTGTGGAAGACACTAGAAGGACTGCACTGGCTGTTGGGACCTGTGAGGGGACATGGGAGGCTGGACCTGCTCCCATTTGTAACGAGAACAAGGACGTGGACTCCAAGGATCAGTTTGCTGACCTCCTGTTAAGCTACAGGGACACCACAAGCCACAAGAAGCCATTTTCCTGAAGAGCTCAGCTGACCAGTTCCAATTCGACCTGTCGGAAACCCCCTCTGGTGGCTTCTGCTGGAGTGAGACGCTGAGTTAACAGTTCTGTTTGTCCTTGCTGTCCTCAGGCAGCAGACTGTTCAATGAACGGTGAACATTGTAGGTTGCTTCTCAACATCAATTTGGATTATACGTTGTAGAGGGTTGCATTCCATTTTCCCAGCTAAGCTCTAGTTGGGGTGTGACAGGTAGAACCGACATCACTATGTTTTTTCCCCCTGGAAAATTAGACACGTGGATAAGGAGCTGAGGGTGGGTGGCAGCATTCTGGTAGAGTAAGACTCAGTCACACTGCTTTAGGTTCATGATGCTTTGTTGGTGTTAAGGATGTCTAACTGGCCCCAACACCTTATCAATCAATGTGTGCTCTTTGTGTTGTGACAACATTTTACACATAATTTGAACACATTACCCTTTTCGGAAAGGTACTGGGTATTTAGCCAGCCATTGGCTAAATAATGAACTTTCTCTGCTATTTACCTGGCCATTGGCTAAAGAGTAGAAATGATTTACAATCTGGCCAGTGGCTTAGAAAATAGCCGAGAAACATATGTGTCTGTCTGCTGCAAAAATAGTAGAGATTCTGCACTGTTTGGCTAGTGCGATTCAAATAGCAAAAAAGTCATTCTTTACTGAGCCGGTGGCTAAATGGCAGAGATTCTGCACTGTTTGGCTAGGAGCCAGGCAAATGAGAACAAAACTTAACTATTCACCTGGCTGCAGGCTAAATAGCAGAGGTTATGATTATTTGGTCATCAGCCATGCAAATAAACTTTACTATGTGCCTTGTCTGTGGCTAATTAACAGACAGCATATACTACTTGGCCAGTGGTCAAACAAACAGAAAAGAAATTTCACTCATCACCTTGCTGCTGGCTAAACAACAGACATTGTGTATATTTTGGCCTTCAGCAACACAAAGAGCAAATAAACAGCATTCTTTACCTGAATACTTTTTAAATAACAGAAATAATGTACTATTTGGCCTATGGCCTTGGAAATAAAAAAAGGCCTTTATTATTCATCTGGCAGCTGGATAAATAGCAGACAGAATGCACAACGTTGTGCGTTGCAGTGCACCATTTACCCACAGCTGTCAAAACAGGTTACTTTTTGTACTATTATAACTTGTGCAGATTTCAAAAGGCACTTATCACCAGGTAATACTGCAAACAAGCAGTGAATACAATTGCAATGTATCTCCTCATGCAAGTTACGGTCCTGATGTATTATTATGTCACTTGCAAAAAGGTTGCAAATTGTGCACATACCTTTGGCAAATGGAATAGTATTTTGCAAACCGACCTTTGTATTATTAAATTGGTTCAGAAAATAGTGAATCACAGGGAGCTGCAGAAAGACCTGTCTAATCAATATTTATTAGTCCGGTGGCAATTTGTGCCAATCTGAGATTGGATAATCACAGGGATGGTGGCCTGCAACAGACAGCACAGCACAATCCCAATGACTGCAGTTCAAAATGCAAAACTCTTTTCTATTTTTAAAAGTAGCCTATGTTCCTTAAACACACCAGTGCTGTTAAAAAAAAAAAGCATCGGTTTTGGAAAACTTCAGGCGGAAAAGGCAGTGCTTCTCAGCCTGCCAACATTATTCCCAAAGCTAATGGTATTCTATGGGGGAAAATAGTTGCCTCCTAAACTCGGGGGTCAGAAGTTTGTCAATGGCTTGCAACCACAATTACAGACAAGCAATTGATAAATTCCTTTCTGACTAAGAAATGGGATGTAGGAACCCCTTTCATGACTCCTCCAATTTGCAAGTTGGGACAATAGTAAACACCCTTTTATGAGTCAAAAGACATTTATTTTTCAAATTGTAATTGGGCCTTTGTATATAATTATATGCACTTTTGTGCTCAGAAAACCTGTGATTATGATACTTGAGGACCATAGTGCTCAAAGTGGCTTAGATGTCTGCACTAACTCATAGGTCTAAATGTCCCAACTGTTTCAATGTTTCAAATAATTTTTATGGACATGGCACAAAGTGCCATTCCATTACACCATGGGCCTACACAAAGCGACTTGAAAGATCCTTTATGCGGGTGAATAACTTCAGGGGTGTGTTTGAGGTGTTACATCCACCCCAAAATGTATCTTGTAAATATATGGGGAGAAGTGCTTTCATTGGGGTGTGGTGAAGTGTCTGTTGAATTATACGTGGGAATTTTACCTGCCCTCACTGACAAAAACTCACACACGCACAATTTTGTCTCTGTTTTGAAGGCCTTACAAAAATACTTTGGCCCGTATTTATACTTTTTTTGCGCCGCATTTGCGTCGTTTTTTGACGCAAAAACGGCGCAAACTTGCAAAATGCCATTGTATTTTGTAGGTTTGCGCCGTTTTGCGTCAAAAAGCGGCGCAAATGCGGCGCTAAAAAAAGTATAAATACGGGCCTTTGTGTTTTAAGTGCGCTTACTCTCTGTTGTCTCTTTCCACTGCCCCTTAAGCCCTGTCATGTCCTGCTTCTCATATACTGTGTTTTAACAAGATATCCCAGGGTGATTGGTAGGAAATTTGAAGCTCTGACCCAATCAGTTTTATTGACCAAGCTGTGCCCCTGCCTTTATGAAGATGTCCTGTGCTCTACAATTGCTCCTACTCATTTAAGTTTACCTGCAGTGGGGCTAAAGATAAAGACGAGCAGGACCTTGGCAAGACTAGGTGAAGCTATATATTCTTCTACAATAATGTATTCACTCTTACTCACAAACACATAGCAACATACCAGGGGCAGATGTAGAATTACCAAAGGCTTCATGTTATCAGAACACCTCATTTTCTACTGCAAATCAGTGCATTCTGGAATTATTTATTCTGGGTTGATTTCCGTTAAACAAATCAGACTAAAACACCAAAAACGTTTGGTAAAACTTAGGCTTGAGCAGGAAATGTTGCATCCCAGTGATATGATACCATATAATATGTAGGGCGATCTCATTAAAGTAGAAATAACTGCAAATGCCCCCTTGTGATGTTATCATTGCAGTATAAATGAAGGAAAAAAAACTGGGGCCCTGATTTGGCGGTTTGGGGGATGGAGTTACCTCTGTCATCCCAAGTGACCTATGTCCACAAAATTTAAACATGTCCACTGGCCCTAAGGACAACTCTCTATAGTGACAGAAACTGCTGCCATGGCAGTTATTGTGTAGGCAGGAAACGTTTGATAGAAGATACCATCAGACATGACGGGCAGCCGGCAAATTTTCCAAAGGTTTTTGGTTTTCCAAAAACAAACTCCAGTTTTTGGAAGTTGTCTTTTGAAAACCAAGAAAAACGAATGTCTTCCCTACACTGCCAGTTCTCTCCAAGGTTGTGGGGGTCATTATTTTTTCCTTTCCCTTACAGCCAGGTTTTACCCTAAATAGGGTGCATGACATAAAGGCCCATGTTTATTCATTTTTGTGCTGTATTTGCGTCACTTTTTGATGCAAAAGCAGCACAAACTTAGAAAATATAATTGTATTTTGTAAGTTTACACCGCTTTTACATCAAAAAGTGATGCAAACGCAGCGCAAAAAAGTATAAATATGGGCCTAAGTTCTTTCTCCGACAGTCCCTACTCATCAGGTCTTTAGGGTAAGTATTATAGTGATGGAACCAAGGAGTGAAAAAATTAAACTAATAATTGAACTGAATGTCATTAAAATATGAATACATATGCCAGTGAACCTGAGAAAGATATTTAAGCTTCAAAGATGCAGAACAAAAGAATCTGACAGCTATTTTATTTATTGACCTTTTACAAATATTGTAGGAAATAAGACACTGAATAATCAGAAACATGTTGTTTCCTCCTTTCTTGTGACATATGGATCAGTCATTTCATAGTTCCACGTTTTGATCTCATTTTTCAGACAGGGGAAGAGGATACACTGTTAAGGTTTCGAACTGATTTGAGGTGATGCTCTTTCAAATGTCTTTTTCCGACTAAAGCTCAGACACAGCCTTTGTGCTAGGTGATGGCTCTTGCAAAAATAGATGTAGTGTTTGTTCCAAGTGAACATATCCAAAACAAGAGAAAATGAAGCATGAGATCTCATCATCTACTGTCATCATCCTAAATGAGCAGTTATCAGGCACAAGCAAAAGGTCCTCTGGATCCTTCTGTACTTGGTCCTCTTAAAACTTTCCTTCTGGATCAGGTTGGCTATGTCCCTGTCTCACCTTGCTGGTCCTTCTGGCCATGGTTGTCCTCTTCTTGTTTTTTGTAGTCCTTGTCCTTCTTGAGATCTGTGTCCATTGATCCTGATTCTCTTTGTTCTGCTCCTTAAAGCTTTGGTTCTCTTGGACCGAGTTCCCCTGGCCCACCAGCTATCCTTGGCCATCACTGTCCTTCTTGTCCTATTGTTCTAGTAATCACAAACCTTGTCTTTTGGCAATCCTGGTCCTTCTTAGTTCCCCCAGTCCTGATCCATCTGGCTTTGTTCCTTTATGGTCCTCTTGATCCTGATCACCTTGTCCTGGTTCTCCCCAGCATGACACCCTTAGCCCTGGTACCTAAGGGCCTGGTCCTGCTGATTTCCTTGGTCCATCTGGTGTGTAGTGTGGTGATCCTCCTGGTTTGGGTTGTCCTGGTCCTTCTCAAACCATTCCATATCCTCTTAGCCCTACTGGTACTGCTGCCACTTGTCCTGGCCCCCATGATCCAGGTAGTAATTTTGGTCATCACCCTCATGCCAACTATTGTCCAGCTTGGTCTTACAGTCTCTGGCTAGCCTTCTTACATCTGATCCTCCTCTCCTTTGTCCTGCTACTCAGTATGACTGTTCTTCTCAACTGATAATTCTAGCCCTGATTCCCTGGTCCTGATCTTCATGGAACTTTTAGCTGGGTTTCTGGTCATCCTGGTCATAATCCTTTTAGTTCACTTAGCCGTCCTCGCTCTTGTCTTTTCGGTGCTCATGGTAAAGGTTAACCTGGTCTTTCTAGTCACTTTCCTGCATTTCCTGGTCCCCTTCTCCTACTGGTCATTACTCTCCTGGTTCTGATCTTCATAGTCCTTTTCGATTTTGTTCTGTCCACCTGGCCCTAATCCTCCTGCTCCATGTCCTCATGGTTCTGCTATAAGCTGTCCTGGCAAACCACAGACCACTCAAGCCTTTCCTGGTTCTAATGTTCCTTGACCTCCAGTTCATGCTGGTCTTAAAACTCCATGGCCCTATAGTTCCTAGTCCTGCCTTTGAAGTAGGTGGGGAATTCGAAGAGAGGCCTTTAAAGTGCACAAGGTCCTTGCCTTTCCTTCCCTGGATTCAGCCACTCTGCAGGGGGGTTTGCAGCTCTTTTTGTGGGAACAGGCCAGTACCCATTCAGGTGCAATTGTCAGCTCCTCCCTCCGATCTAGCCAGGAAGATCCATCAGCCTAGAGATGGGCCATCAGGATGTAAGTGGTACACCTCACCTCCCTTTCTGTGTGACTGTCTAGAAAGAATGCACACAGCCCTGCTGTCACCCACCAGAAATGTGTATTCAGAGACAGGCAGAGGCACACAATGGTTAAAGGAAAAATATGCCAACTTTCTCAAAGTGGTGTTTTCAGACTTACAATTCAACTGACTTCACCATAATTTGTGGTTTTACAATGGTGAGTCCAGAGCACCATATCTCAAGTTACCATCTTTTCCCATTTGGAAATTACACCTACAAAACGTTATCAAGGTAATCCCAATTTTGACCTATGGGAGAGATAGGCCATGCAGTAGTGAGGACAAATGTGATCGTTTTTCACTACTAGGACATGTAAAACGTAAACGTATTTGCCCAACTTTTTTAAATACTCTGCACCTTGCCCTTGGGGCTATGTAGGGCCTATCTTAGGGGTGTCTTACATGTACTAAAAAGGAAGGTTTGGGCCTGGAAAGTGGGTGCATCTGCCAGCTCAAGATAACAGTTTAACACTGCACACACAGGCTCTGCAACAACAGGTCTGAGCCATGTTTGAAGGACTACTGAAGTGGGTGGCACAATCACTGCTGCAGGTTCACCAGTAGCATTTAATATACAGGCCCTGTGGACAGGTAGTACACTTTACAAGGGACTTATAAGTAAATTAAATATGCCAGTATTAGAGAAACCAATGTTACTGTTAGATGTGGCATCATTGACATGGTTTCACCTAACTTTTTGCCTCTACTTCCCAGGTAGATTCTGTGTGATGGACTCTGTTTTTGCTGTTTTTGTTTGCTCAGGACACTTTACCAAAGCTGACAAGTGCTGTTTCCTGTATCACTTATATGTGTACATTGGCTACTCCATGATTTGATTTACTAGTAAGTCCTTAGTACAGTGCACTGAGGTGCCCAGGGCCTGTAAACCAAATGCTACTAGTGGGCCTGCAGCACTGGCTGTGCCACCCACATTAGTAGCCCTGCAAACCTGGCTCAGACCTGCCACTGCAGTGTCTGTGTGTGCAGTTTTAAACTGCTAATTCGACTTGGCAAGTGTACCCACTTGCCAGGCCTAAACCTTCCATTTTTATACATGGAAGGCACCCCTGAGGTAGGCCATGGGTAGCCCCCTGGGCAAGGTGCAGTGTGCGTTAAAGGAGGGACATGTACTTATGTGCTTTACAATTCCTGACATTCATTTTTCGCTGTTGCAAGGCCTATCTCGCTCAAAGGTTAACATGGAGGTTGCCTTTAAATATTATTAAAGCTCAGATCCCCTTTGGGAGCAGAAAGACACGGAGTTTGGGGTCTCTGAACTCACAATTTAAAAACACATCTTTTAGTGAAGTTTTTTTTTTTTTGATTGTGTGTTTGAAAATGCCACTTCAAGAAAGTAGGCATTTTCTTGCTTAAACCATTATGTGACTCTGCTTGTTTGTGGATTCCCTGTCTATGTCAGTTTGACAGTTGGGCTGTTTGCACCTCTCCTCTAGGCAGTGACACAAAGGGAGCTGGGGTGCAGCCTGCATATCCAAATGGGCTGTCTGGACTGAGGGAAGGGGAGGAGTTGTCACTAAACACCTGAAAGGGATGTGCCTTTCCTGACTCAATGCTGTCTCCAATCCCCTGGTGTGTGTCTGGGGCCTGGCCTGGGCAAGGTAGGATCTTGAAAACAACAGAGACTTCTATTTGAAGTAGGCCTACTTCAAAGGCAGAAAGGGGTATAAGAAGAGCCCCAAAAACCCCTGAAAAGTAGAATACTTCTGTAACCAAGAGGAACCTCTGCCAAGGGGAAGAGCTGGAGAAGCTGGAGGAGGAGTACTGTCCCTTTGCCTGTGACTGTGCTTTGCTGGGTTGACTTGCAGTAGCTCCTTCTACCTGAGAGAGGACAAAGACTGACTTTTGTGTGACTTCCCGCTGGTAAAGAATCTCCAAGGGCTTGACCTGAGCTTGCGTCCTGTTGTTGAAGTCTCAGGGACATCAAAGACTTCTCTCTGCCAGCACCTGGGATTTCTGCTGAGAGTCCTGCCTTCCAAGTTGTCACTGGGCCCTTGAAAGGTGAAGCTGGTGGAAAAGGACAGAAATCTACACAAAGACCGATGTGCGGGGAAATGTTCGACGCACCACCCCCCTCACGGCTGATAAACGACGCTCCGCGGGCCTCGCGGCTAAAATCGATGCTCTACCTCCATCGTGGCTGGAAGATCGACGCAGCGCGGCTTTGGGAAACGATGCACAACACCCGCAGCGGCTGCTGTTAATGACGCAAGCCCTCACGCAGCGTGGTAAAGCCTGCCCAGACCCAAGGTGCCCATCCGGATCTTTTGCGGGTGAGAAGAAACGATGCATGCCAACCCGACCGGAGGAGGAACGAAACAAGTTCCCTCTTGAGGGGACGCATTGTTGGCATTTTCCGACGTACGCTCACCCATGTGGCTTTTTTATTTTTACACTTTTGTGGAATAACAGCATGTTCACTGTTTTCTTAGGATTAAGACTGTTATTCGTTTTAAAATTCATAACTTGACTTGTGTTTGTTGGATTTTTGTCTTTTTGGTCTTGCTTTGTTTAGATAAATATTATCTATATTGCTAAACCTGTGTTGCGTCATTTTGTAGTGTTTTCAGTGAGTTACTGTGCATGTTGGTACAAATGCTTTACACATCCTTCTGACCATCTGCACCTTCTCACTTTGGTCCCATGAACCCTAGTTTTGTTTTCCCTTGTGCTGTACCTCCTTGTTTATTTGTTCCTTGTCCCCTCTAACATTTGTAACCCTGGTCCCCGTGGATTAGATATCACTGAGTCTGGTACTTCATGACCTGATACTCATGGCTCTGGTCATCATAGCTCACTTGATGGTCTACCTCCTGGCCATAATACTCCTACTGTTCATCATACTTCTCCTTCCGGCCGTACTCCTTCCTAGCCCAGACTCCCTCAGATAGGATCTCCAAGCCTGTCACTCAAATATTTATTCTCCTGAGACATCTTTTTCAAGGACAGATATGATGGCTCAATAGAGCAGGAACCATGCACACTTAAAATACTGCCATTGACAAAATACTTTGGGCAGGTGACTAAAATGTGTGTGCGGCAATAGGGGCCAATGATGACACAGGACCAACACGCACCTAAGTCTGAATTCTACTCTGCTGGGTGACTAGTGTGAACAAGTGTGTTTATTCAGCAGGCAGATGAGTGAATAGACACTCCTCCCATGAATTAACCAGATACATTGCTTACCTGTCTCCTGCTTTGCTTCCCTATTCTACAGAAGCCTCATTGAAGTGGCTCACTCAATTTACCTCCTGCAAGTGACCCAAAGCACTATGCCACTAAACACCAATTGCCTACTGTAAGTGTCCCTTCATTTGTGGCCCAGATACCACCTATGACCCTGACTTCCTTGGTGCGGTATTGCTCCAAACCTTTTGCCTTTATCCCTCCTGTTTGCCGAACACATTTTTGCTTCCTTTAGGACTTTGTGCACTCAATCACTGTTAGCCAGTGCTAAACAACTTTTTCTCTCTACTCAAACATGGTAAAATATGCATACACTGAATCATCACTTCTCTTTCACTTGTAAGTCCCTTGTAAATGGTACCACCTGCCCCCAGGGCCTCTAATTTAAATGCTACTCGTGGGCCTGCAGCACTCATTGTGCCACCCACTAAAGTAGCACATTAAACGGGTCTCAGGCCTGCCACTGCAGCCTGCAGAGCAGTTTTAAACAGTCACTTCGATCTGGCAAAATAAAGCTTTTGCCAGGCCTAAATCTTCTTTTTTAATAATTATAATACCCCCGTAGGATAAGCACTAAAGGCTCATAGATTAGGATGCATTGTATTCATAAAATAGGATATGTGTACAAAGGTTTTATATGTCCTAGCAGTAGAAAACTCCTAAAGTAATTTTTCACTGTCGTAAGGTCTTTATCTCCCATTTCCGAACACTGGGTTACCTTATTACAGTGTGCTAAGTGCTAATCTTAGATTGGGAACAGGTAGAGATATGATATTTACACTCAAATGAATTGTAAGTTAAAAGTCTCTCTAATGATAAAGTTGGATTTTTTAGGCGCTATTCTCACCAAAAGTTTCAACTTTGAATTTCTCCAGTTTTACGGATTGATTTTCTGTCATTCTGGTACCATTTTATTTATTGTGTATACTCTCTTTTTCTAGTTTGGGATTTTTCTCATGTGTTTTCACTTTATTACTGTTTATGTGCTGCATAAATATGTTACACATTTCCTCTAAGTTAAGCTTGACTGCTTTATGCCAAGCTACCAGAGTGTTAAGCAGAGGTTAATTTAGTAAATTATTGTGGTTCACTCTGACAGGGATTGTGGCTTTTGCTTGAGTACCGCTTCCACCCCCCAACTAATAACCCAATTTCTTATACCACCTATGTCTCTGCATTCCCTGTTTGCCTCTTACTGTTTTAACAGCTGCTGTTTTGTCAAGCCTGAAATATTAAGCAAGCACAATCCTCCTTACAAAGAAGCCTAAGACTAGCACAAGGCAAAAATAAACACAGCCTTCGAAAATCATCAAAAGGAAGATCATGAACATTAAAAAATGATGTGTTCCTGTAAGTGAAGGAAATATTTATTTAGCAAGCTTTAACAACATGCTCATTTTTCTTTGCAGACAGCCAAATACTCCTATAATGCAGAATAAAATATATGTGTACCAAATCCTGAATCTCCTGAAACAGAAGTTTGATTCCTACATTTATTTTAATATTAAAATACAATAAATGTTTTATTCAAAACTGATTTTACAGTTTTACTAGCTTAGTGCATGGATTTACCTTTGTACATACTATAAAAACTTTGTGTATGCACATACTTCTCACATGCTGTATTCAAATTACAAGATTGCCACTACCAGTCAGTCTGGGTCCAGGTCCATAGTAAAATTTAAGGGGCATATTTAAGGTAAGTGGCGCTGCACCCAGTGCAGCACCACTTTCCTTGCGTGCCTGAGCACCCCCTACCGCCCCCATGTGTACGCCGCAGTTAAAATACAGCGCACCATGGCGCAGGGTAGGAGGCAATTACATCATCTTTTTAGGCTATGGATGTACTCTGCAGAAAATAGCGCTAACATTTCGGAGCTACTCTCGCGGAGTACCGAAGGGGCCCATTATAAAGAATGGTATGCCACATTTTAACGCCTGCACTGAGCAGGCTCTAAAAGTGCTGATAAAATGACACAAGGAAATCTCTTAGATTTTCTTGCGCCATTTTTTCACACACACCCTAAGGGGGAATGCCCCCTTTGCATACAATATGCCTGGATCAGGCATAATGTGACGCAAGGGTTTGCAAAGTGGCGCTATGCATGCATTGCGCCACTTTGTAAATATGGTGCAAGAAAAATGCCACTATGGCAGCGCTGCGGTGGCGCTAAGGTGGCGTTAGTGGCCCTTTAATCTGCCCCTTAGTTTTATAAGCAAGCAAGTGCTGTGTCTAAATGGATCTTGTTTCTGTCCAGAATAAAGAAAAATTGTGTTGATGTGTGGTTTGGAATAATACGACTGAATGTCAAAATATGTGAAAAACTTTCTGGACACGTTTGTTTTATTTTTAATGGCAATCTCAGTACTGAAATAATTCACTTTTCCCGTCTGTATATGCTCCAGTGCCACAAATAAAACAAGCCTCTGGCAATGTTTCTTCTTCTTCTTTGCTTCAGACAGGAAGACATAAAAGCTTTTGCAAGGCCAAATTTGCCTGCCACCAGCAAGACCTTGAAATGAATAGAGGTAAGCACACGTCAGAGTAAGAAACAACCAAGCCGGGTCTTTCTCTTTTCAGCCACATCTATTCCTGGTGCTTTCTCTCTTTTTTTTATGTTTTTTGTTTTTTCTCTCTTTCCTTGTTTCTTTTTTTTAACACATTTTAGTAAGTTTTGCTTAGTTGAATAAGAAAACACATATATTGAATAAGAAGGATGAGAAACAAACAGAAACATAAAAGGACACCTGCAGATTCAGATAATGTAAAAAATAGGAAAAACGGTCTGGAGGGCAAAACACAAGATTGACTCCCTCCCGCCCCATCAGGTCCCATGAAATATTAATTTCTTCACTCACCGTTTGTCGCATGGAACAGTCAGGATCTAACTCACTTCCTCAGTAATCAACCCAAATCTTGAGGTGTTTATTGAGGACAGCATCGAGCCCTGTACACCACCACCTCTTTCCAGAATCACTCTCCTTCTTTTTTGGGCAGTCACTCAGGTCCTTCTTGCTAAACCTCAATTACTCCGGTTGTCTCTTGCGAAGCTCCACTGTGAGTATTCTTTTGATGTATTTTTTTTCACTCTGAAATGTTTTCCTCTCTAGCCACTCTTTACCTTTTTCTCTATTGGCTAATTCTCTTTTTCTTTAGTCAATCAATCACGTAATTTATAAAGCGCGCTACTCACCGACAGGGTCTCAAGGCGCTGGGGGGGGCACTGGTCGAATAGCCATGTTTTGAGGTGTTTCTTGAAAGTCAGGAGGTCCTGGGTCTGGCGTAGGTGGAGCGGTTGTGAGTTCCAGGTCTTGGCCGCGAGGTGAGAGAAGGAATTTTACTCCGGCGGTGGTGTGGAGAATGCAGGGGATGGAGGAGAGGGCGAGGCTGGCGGAGCGGAGCGGGTGGACGGGAGCATGGAAGGTGAGTCTGTCGTTGAGGTAGACCGGGCCTGTGTTGTGGAGGGATTTGTGTGCATGGATGAGTAGTTTAAAGTTAATCCTCTTCGATACGGATAGCCAGTGTAGGTCTCTGAGGTGGGCTGGGACGTCGAGGATGAGTCAGGCAGAGGCGTTTTGGATACGTTGCATTTTCGTTTGTAGTTTAGCTGTGGTTCCTGCATAGAGTGCATTGCCGTGGTCCAGTCGGCTGCTGACCAGGGCGTGGGTGACAGTCTTTCTGGTTTCACTTGAAAATCTTGCGGAGCATGCAAAGGATGTTGTAGCAGGAAGAGGATACTGCGTTGACCTGCTTGGTCATGCTGAGTGCTGAGTCCAAGATGGTACCCAGGTTTCGTACTTGAGTGGTGGGTGTGGGTGCGGCTCCTAGGGAGGTAGGCCACCAGGAATCGTTCCAAGTGGAGGGGTTGCTGCCGAAGATGAGGATCTCTGTTTTGTTGGTGTTTAACGTGAGGCGGCTTGATTCCATCCAGTTGGCGATGGCGATGGCGTGAAGTCCATTGAGGAGGTTGTTTCTTGCTGTTGTAGGGTCTTTCATGAGGGAGACGATCAGCTGGGTGTCGTCTGCATAGGATACTATGTTGATGTGGTGGGATCTTGCGATGTTGGCGAGAGGAGCCATGTAAACATTGAAAAGTGTTGGGCTGAGGGAGGATCCCTGGGGGACGCCACAGATGGTTTTGGAGGATTCAGACAGGTAAGGCAGAAGGCGAACTCGCTGGGTTCTGCCGGAGAGGAATAAAGAGATCCATTCAGTGGGCCTTGCCCCGGATCACGGCGTTGTGGAGGCGTGTTCGAAGGGTGTGGTGACAAACGGTGTCAAAGGCTGTGGAGAGGTCCAGGAGGATGAGTGCTGTGGTTTCACCTTTGTCGAGCATGGTCCTGATGTCATCTGTAGCAGCAATGAGTGCGGTCTCAGAGCTGTGGTTCTTGCGAAATCCGGATTGGGAGGTATCGAGCGCTTTGCTGTCTTCCAGGAAGTGGGACAGTTGGCTGTTCACGATTTTCTCAATGACCTTTGCTGGGAAGGGGAGGAGGGAGATGGGCTGGTAGTTTCTGGGGTCATCTGGGTCCGCCTTGGGTTTCTTCAACAGGGCGTTGACGTGTTTCCAGCTCTCCAGGAAGGTGGCTGTCTCGAAGGAGCTGTTCATGATGGCGCGGAGATGGGGGCGATGATGTCGCTGGCCTTGTTGAAGATCTGGTGTGGGCAGAGGTCCGAGGGGTAGCCGGAGTGGATGGAGGCCATTGTGTTGATGGTGTCTTCATTGTTGACGTGGGTCCAGGCGTATAGAGGGTTAACGTCGTTAGGTGCTTCGGGTTCGTGGCTGTCTGTGGTTGGCTGGTGGGTCTGAGGTTTGAAGCTGTTGTGGATGTCTTCGATCTTCCGACGGAAGTAAGTGGCGAGGGAGTTGCAGAGCTCCTGTGACGGTGGGGGTTTATAGGAGCAGGGCCTGGGGTTGGAGAGTTCTTTGATGATGCCGCAGAGCTCTCTGTTGTTGTGAGAGTTGGTGTCTATGCGGCTTTTGCAGTAGGTTCTTTTGGTGGTGCCGATCAGCTGGTGATGTGTGCGGATGGCAGTCTTGAGGGCGAAGTGGTTGGATTCGGTAGGTACAAGGCGCCAGGTCTTCTCCATTCTTTGGCATTTCTGTTTGGAGGCCTGTAGGTCGGGGTGAACCAGCTGGCCTTGGATCTGTGGTGGATGTCTGAGGGTTGTTTGAGTGGCGCGAGGGTGTTGGTGCAGTCGTCTATCCATTGATGCAGGTTGGTGGCAGCTGAGTTGGGGTCCCGGGTCCTAGGAGGAGGTGCCTGGGCGAGGGTGGAGATCAGCTGTTCTGTCGAGATTCTGTTCCAATAGCGGCGGGGGTGTTGAGTGGTGAGATGGTGAGTGACCGGCTTCCGAAAGGAGAAATGAATGCAGCGATGGTCGGTCCAGTGGAGTTCGGTGGTGTGGCTGAAGGAGAAGCGGTTGCTGGCTGAGAAGATGGGGTCAAGTGTGTGTCCTGCGGTGTAGGTGGGCAACGTGACGAGTTGCTTGAGGCCAAGGTTGTCGAGTAGGTTGGTGGTGTTGATATCGTTGTTGTTTTCTAGGTGGAAGTTCAGGTCGCCGAGGAGGTTGTAGTCAGTTGAGGCGAGGGCTTGGGAGCTGATGATGTCGGCGATGTCGGCGCAGAAGTGAGGTCGGGGGCCTGGCGGTCTGTAGACCAGTGTTCCTCTGAGGGTGGTGTTGGCATTGACGTGGATTTTAAAATGGAGGTGCTCGGCGGAGTTGATGGTGTTGTGGGAGCTGGTGGAGACTCTGATGGTGCTTTTGTGCACTATGGCGATTCCTCCTCCTGGTTTGTTGGTGTGGTCTCTTCTAGTGATCTTGTAGCCTTCAGGTATGGCTATGGCTATGTCTGGTTCCGAGGACAAATTCGTCCAGGTTTCGGTGAGAAATGCGACGTCAGGTGATGATGAGGTCAGTAGGTCCCATAGTTCGATTGCATGCTTGTGGACGGAGCGGATGTTGAGCAGAATGCAGCTGAGGTGGTTGTCTGCGGCTCTGTGTCGGAGCTTGGTGGTTAGGGTGCAGGTGAAGTTGCAGGCTCTGCAGGAGAAGGGTACTTTGGTGTGCTTCGTAGTGGACTTGAAGCAGATGGAGGAGCGTCCTGGATTGAGGGCGTGGAGGTCATTGGCTGTGTAGCAGTGATTGGTGGTACGGGGGCACGTGGGCAGGAGGACTCGCGCTGGGCGCGGTCTGGGTGCTGACGGGCGCAGACGGGCTTGTTTTAGGCGCGTCCGCGCCGCGGTTGCCATATGAGGGGAGGTGGGAGGGAGTGGCAGGAGGGAGGAGGAACGGCGAATGGGAGAGCAGGGGGGCGGGGCCGCAGGGACGCAGCAGCGGGAAAAAAGAAAACAAGTGGAGGGAGGGGGTTGGGGCCGCGGGGACATAGCGGCAGGGGCCGGGGGAGCGAGAAAATTAAAAAAAAAGAAGAAATCCAAGCCGGGCACCTGGGGCAGAGGCAGCGGTGAAGGGGAGTGACCTGCCTGAAGCAGGGTCAAGGGTCGCTCTCCTCACCGCGCCGCGGCTGCCATATGAGGGGAGGTGGGAGGGAGTGGTAGCAGGGAGGAGGGAGGGGAAACGGCAAATGGGAGAGCAGGGGTGCAGGCCGCAGGGACGCAGCAGCGGGAAAAAAGAAAACTGAAGTGGAGGGAGGGGTGCAGGCCGTGGGGACGCAGCGGCAGGAGCCGTGGGAGCGTGAAAATTAAAAAACAGAAGAAATCTAAGCTGGGCACCTGGGGCAGAGGCAGCGATGAAGGGGCGCGACCTGCCTGAAGCAGGGTCAAGGGTTGCTCTCCTCACCACACCGCGGCTGCCATATGAGGGGAGGTGGGACGGAGTGGCAGCAGGGAGGAGGGAGGGGAAACGGTGAATGGGAGAGCAGGGGGGCGGGGCCGCAGGGACACAGCAGCGGGAAAAAAGAAAACTGAAGTGGAGGGAGGGGGGCGGGGCCGCGGGGACGCAGTGGCAGGGACCAGGGGAGCGGGAAAATAAAAAAAAAAGAAGAAATCCAAGCTGGGCACCTGGAGCAGAGGCAGCGGTGAAGGGGAGCGACCTGCCTGAAGCAGGGTCAAGGGTCGCTCTCCTCACCACTCCGCCGCTGCCATATGAGGGGAGGTGAGAGGGAGTGGCAGCAGGGAGGAGGGAGGGGAAAAGGAGAATGGGAGAGCAGGGGCGGGGCCGCAGGGACACAGCAGCGGGAAAAAAGAAAACTGAAGTGGCGAGAGGGGATGGGACCGCGGGGATGCAGTGGCAGGGGCCGGGGGAACGGGAAAATAAAAAAAAAGAAGAAATCCAAGCTGGGCACCTGGGGCAGAGGCAGCTGCCTGAAGCAGGGTCAAGGGTCGCTCTCCTCACTGCGCCGCGGCTGCCATATGAGGGGAGATGGGAGGGAGTGGCTGCAGGGAGGAGGGAGGGGAAAAGGAGAATGGGAGAGCAGGGGCGGGGCCGCAGGGACACAGCGGCGGGAAAAAAGAAAACTGAAGTGGAGAGAGGGGGCGGGACCGCGGGGATGCAGTGGCAGGGGCTGGGGGAGCGGGGAAAAAAAAAAAAGAAGAAATCCAAGCTGGGCACCTGGAGCAGAGGCAGCGGTGAAGGGGAGCGACCTGCCTGAAGCAGGGTCAAGGGTCGCTCTCCTCGGGCCGCAGGGACACAGCAGCGGGAAAAAAGAAAATTGAAGTGGCGAGAGGGGATGGGACCGCGGGGATGCAGTGGCAGGGGCCGGGGGAACGGGAAAATAAAAAAAAAGAAGAAATCCAAGCTGGGCACCTGGGGCAGAGGCAGCTGCCTGAAGCAGGGTCAAGGGTCGCTCTCCTCACTGCGCCGCGGCTGCCATATGAGGGGAGGTGGGAGGGAGTGGTAGCAGGGAGGAGGGAGGGGAAACGGCGAATGGGAGAGCAGGGGGGCGGGGCTGCAGGGACGCCGCGGCGGGAAAAAAGAAAACTGAAGTGGAGGAAGGGGTGTGGGGCCGTGGGGATGCAGTGGCAGGGGCACGGGGAGCGGGAAAATTTAAAAAAAGAAGAAATCCAAGCCAGGCACCTGGGTCAGAGGCAGCGGGGAAGGGGAGCGACCTGCCTGAAGCAGGGTCAAGGGTTAGTGCCATAGGAGAGCCTTTTTCGAAAACAAAAAAAAAATAATAATAAAATGGAAATACAATATCCACAGTGTTTTCTTACTGTTGGTGAAAACTACTGCCCTTCCCCAGCCTGTTTATCCTCCTGCTTCAATTCGTGGAGGACAAGCTGCAGTACTAAGAGTGAGGTGGTGCCTTCTTTCCTTACTGAACTGACCTCTGCCACTGTTGCTCCCCGTATCCTTTCCCCATCTTTGTTGGAGGTCTTTTATCTGCTTTTCCCCTGAGGAGAACGATGTCAATTTGAGGTCCCCATTCATTCTCACTTCTGTTGTCTGTCTCCTGTCTCTAATCACCTCAAACTCTTTAGTTCTTCTTCCCTTCCTGTCTTTCTCTCAAAGTGTATGTTTCATTTCAATTACACGTCTTTTTTCTAGGAAAAGTCATGGAATCCAAGCTGTGTTGGCCTAAGACATACATAGAAGCAAGGACACCATGTTACATAAGGCTTTTTGGTCATTGTCCCTATGGTTTAATCCATTGATAGCCAATTCAAATGTAATACTGAATGATATTCTACGGTTAGATTACTCATATAATTTCCCCTGCAATCAATAATTGGGAGAATAAATGGGCTGGCGTTGGTTGCTCAATGGGGTTTACAACAATGCACTAATTGGTAGCTAATTTTATCTGTTGACCTAGAACTATCTTTTAGCTCACAGGGAAATGTATTGTGAAACAGGCGTGATGAGGAAGGTATAGCAGCTTTGTTTTTTTTTTGTTAATAAATGTTTTGCACGTCCTATGGACTTCTTTGATGAATCAGGAACACATGACAAGGGGGTGTAGACATTGTTCAGGCTTAACTCGATGTGCCACATTCTCATTTTCATATTGTAAAAGAAAACAGCCACTCTGGAAAGCTGATGGAAGTCCAACGGACGTAATGAAAAACTAGCCAGCAAGCAGTGCAAATATTACCACATCAACAAGCCAGACTTCATCACTGGTCAGCTGGAGAATTCAATCCAAAATTCCACATATTTTGCAGCCCATTTATACATTTTTTTCTCAATGCAATTGAGTTTTGAGGATACAACTGAAACTACAATTAGAACATTCGAACGTTGGCAGCTCCATTGAAAACAATGGAGTGCTGCGGGCTTTTACTGGCCAGTAAAAGCCTGCAGCGCCAACATTCCAATGTTCGCTTTGTTCACAGCAACAGCTGTGAACAAAGCCTCATGGAGCCCGAGGGGATTTTAATCCCCTCGGGCTCCGTGAGCAATTTTTTTTTTTTTAAGAACATTCTGCCCTGAGTGGCAGAATGTTCTAATAGCCTTAGAACACGCCGTAGCGCCTTCGGCTCGGGCATTCAACGCAGGAGCGGGCCTTTAATAGCCGATAGAGCCCCCTACGGCGGGTTCTAAGGCTATATTAGAACAGTGGAATGTTGGGAGCTCCATTGGAGACAATGGAGTCCTCTGGGATTTTACTGGCCGTACAAGCCCAGACTGTCAACATTCCAATGCTCTTTGTTCACAGCAGCAGCTGTGAACAAAGGTCTCATGGAGCCCGAGGGGATTTTAATCCTTTTGGGCTTAGTGAGGACTTTGATTAATTTATTAGAACATCCTGCCCTCTAGTGGCGGAATCTTCTAATAGCCTTATATCCCTTCTTAGCTGGGGTGTACCAGCAATTAAAGTCCCACTCCCTTGTTAAAGCTGGAGCAGGCCTTTAATGGCCAGTATAGCCTGCTACAGCAGGCTCTAATGCTATAGTAAACATTACAAATCAGGTGCGGGCTATTCTTGTGGAAAAAATGTGAGAAGACCTTGAAGGAGTTACAGTAAAATATATTAAAAATGCTGCATTTACTAAATCTGCAGTTCTAACTTCATTGTGCCAATGTTAGAAGAGCCTACACTTATTTGCACGGTTAGGCTAAATGTGCATTGTAGAACACAGAATAACAAATGGACATGCCTTAAAAATGTGTGTAAATCTGCTACAATGTCTCAGTGTGCTTTAATCCGGTGTAAAATGGATTTACAGTTGTTAATACAAAAAGAAAGATAAGTGAAATTTTAAGTCCTCAGTGCTAAGATGGGCATCTACTGGGCATTTAACTTCCTACTGTGGTTTCTTATTTTATCTCAAGTTTTATACTTATGATCTGTAGGTTTGGGGTTATGCAAATCATACTTTCTCTAGTTGAACATACCATTAGTCTGCTTTATTTAAGGAAATATTTGATTGCACCATAAAGGTCATGAAATGAGAAGAGTGGCTCTTAATAAAAGAGCTCATTGTGAAATGGCAATGTTAAATGTTTTAAGTTGAAATGCATTTTTTTTCAGATTTTCTCATAAATTGAATTTTACGCAATTTTGATTGTTTTTTTATGTGATTTTTTTTTCTTGCTTTTGGAAATGAATACCACGTTTAGACCATTCACCAATCAATCTCTAATAGTTTAGCAATTCTTTTTATTTGTCTCATGTTGAATGTTTTTCTCTTCAATTTTAGCTAAATATCGTCAAGTAAAGCAACTCAAAGGCATCTGCGTTCTTGTGAATAATAAATTATTAACTTTCTGCATGATTCTCTTAATGTTTCATCAGCTGTTTTTGCCATATGGACATCCTTTCTATAAGTATTGAATATTTATTGGAGCCCTGCTACAAAATGCAATGACGAAATAACACACACTCAGAAGCACATACAATAACTTGAATCATTTACAATCTATTGTAATTAGGTCTTTGGGTAATCAAATGTTGACGGACATTGTAGAGCAATGATTAATAGTACTCCAGTGACTGAATTCATCCTTCTTGGGATTTCAGACAGCCCAGAGCTCCACACTCCTCTATTTGTGTTGTTTTTGATGATCTACTTGTTGACTATCCTTGGGAATCTACTCATAATATTTCTTTGCAAGGTCGACGTCTATCTGCAGACACCCATGTATTTCTTCCTAGGTCACCTGTCCTTACTTGACCTCTGCAATTCATCTGCCATTGTTCCTAAGATGCTTGTAGACATGCTGGCTGTGAGGAAAGCTATTTCATTTGGTGGTTGTATTGCACAGTTCTCCTTCTTCATTTTCTTTGCCTGCTCAGAGTGTCTTCTCCTTAGTGTGATGGCCTATGACCGCCACGTTGCCATCTGCCACCCGCTGCGCTATCCAGTCATCATGTATGGGAGTCTGTGTGTTCAACTTGCTGCTTGTTCCTGGGCTGGAGGGTTCCTGTATTCCACACTGCATACAATCGCGACATTTCGTTTATCGTTTTGTGGCCCCACATTGATTCAACACTTTTTCTGCGATGTGCCCCCACTCCTTGCTCTCTCATGCACCAGCCCTTTCATAAATGTTGTACTGGTTTTTATTTCTGGCGGGATAGTGGGCCTTGGCTCCTTTCTTCTCACTCTCATCTCTTACATACGCATCATCTCCGCTGTCCTAAACATACAGTCCAGGTCGGGCAAACAAAAGGCTTTTTCCACATGCGCGTCCCACCTCACTGTTGTCACTTTCTTCTTTGGGGCTATTATTTTTACCTATTTCAGACCAGTGGAAAGCTATGCTTTGATCGAGGGCCGGCTTGTTTCTATGATCTACACCATCATAACCCCTTTAATAAATCCCCTGGTTTATACATTAAGAAATCAAGAAATGAAAGGGGCTTTCAAAAGAGCTCTCAAAGCTCTAGGTGGGTGAGACCACAAATGGCAGTTGTTACATCATGCGTAATTACATTGTTGTTGATTACATTGTGTAGGAATAATGACAAGAATGTCCTGAGGAAATCCTAGGGGTACTCCCCCGGATGAAACACGTGTTGACGACGTACAAGCAGATTTGGAATTATTTGTTATACCAATTGGACTAATTATATTATTGTGAATTTGTCGATGCACAAACAAACTTGGAGATGATGGTTATGAAAATGGGACATTTGGACTAATTGTAACATTGTGAATTTGAACAATTGAGCAGGATATTGAGTTTAGATTGACTTAAGTTTAAGGAATTTACCCTGTATTAATTTAATTATTTGCAGTATTAAATACTTGATTGGTAGATAGATTCTGATTTATAGACTTTTGTTTTATTTTTGATTTTGATCAATTCATGTGTGCCATTACTCTTTAATACATTGTTAGATATCACATTTAGGTTTATCGTTTTAGGTGAATTTGGAGGGTGGACACCTGAGTTTTGTGCACCGTGATCAATTGTTTAATTGAATGATGTAATAGGTAGAGTAATATTGAAATTGGAGCACCAGTCACTCACTACCGCACCCTCTTTCTGTCTGTATTACATTGTAGTAGTCATATTGTGATTACCCTTACATCTTAATGTTTCAGCTCGTGTTATCAGTATATCACAGCAGTGGCAGCTGGTGACATTTGAAAGTGTGGGGCGTAAAAGTCTGGGTATGACTTTTATCTTGCGAGTGAAGCGAGCAAGCTTAATGGAGAAGCATGGGTCCAGGGTGACTCTTCCTCCCAAGAAAATATTGAAAACATATTGACAAATGGTGCCTTTGGAAGGGAATACATTTAGTGAGAAAGCAAGGTTTATAAAGCAGTGGGAATATATAGCCTTGAAATATCAAACACATTCAAAATTTCACCATACCTTACTGCATTAGTATGTTTACCCTTTACTTTAATGTTCGAATTGTGCACTGCAACAACTTCAGGTCCTGTAAAGTGTGTGCTTACCCAGTGTCTTGCACTGCATGGGGCATCAACTTTGGAAGAAAATGCTCTAACCTGGCATCAGGAAGCACCCACAGCCACTGGCTGTAATCAGTCAGAAAGAAATATGTGCAGACAGGTGTTCAAGTGGGATCAAAAAAGTGGGGGGCACTCAGGCTCTTTTCCGGAAGTCAGATTTCCTTAGCAGTGCATGGCTGCAGGCTGTAGCCGAGCAGGGTTCGACATCATCTAGTGGTGATTGGCAGCAGTCCCATGGAAACAGGTTTGCTGCTGCAGAGAATAACGGAGCGAGAGCTGTAGCGAAGCCAGTCCCACTGTTGATGCACCTGTGGCAGATCAGCTGGAAAGTTGGTCCTGGTCTCTGGACATTTCTCCAACCAAAAACTTAGCAAAATATTTCTAAGTTCAGGTTTTTAGATTAGGCAGGAGGAGTACATTCTGACACTATTCAATGGTTTCATGACTATAGGAAAAGCACACAGGGTAAGGACTCACTATGACAGTAGCCACCAGCAGAATCCAGGGCAGGTCCAGTTGAAAAAGGTTATTTGAGATCTTCCAGGAAATGGACTTCTTGCAGATTTGTGTTTCTGTAGCTCAAAATGCATTTAACCAACTGACCCTTGGAGTTAATTTCTTAGACCTGGTACAAGGGGAAACAGGTCCAGTCTTTCAGGCCTCCTCACAGGCACCAGCACAGTCGGAATGCACAGAGTTGTCATTGTAACTGTGTTGACAAGGGGGCCTCTGCTCTGCCCACAACATGGGAGGTGCAGGGGTCCTCCCGTGACCCCGTCTCTGCCTTTCCGCCAAACAGCAGGTACACTTCTTCTTCTGTCTTCCACATGTCCAGTAGTGTTCTGAGGAGCGTGCCCAGTGGTGTCACCTAACTGATAGGGAAAAGGTTTCCAGAGGTAACCCTACCCACTTTTACAATTGCTTCTATGTGCCCTAGTGCAAACAATCCAACAGCACCATTACTGAAATAAATTCAACATGGCAGAACCATCCTTCCCTATGTAAAGCTCCTATGCCTACCCTCGATGTGTGGCCAGGAAATGAGCAAACCACCCTTTGTGGTCACTCAAAGCTGATTCTGAGGGCAGTTTAGTGATGTCCGTCTTTGACCGAGTTGGTTCCCCCCGTTTCTTAGCTTTTTCATTGCACATTTCACATGTACATTATAGCTCCATGGCTTTTAGCAGTATTATTTTTCACATACAAGCTTACACAATATCACTCTGATAAGGCAGGGTACATGACGCTTGTATCTAGTTACTGTTCTTGACACACAATCAGGAACACTTCATCCAATGCTACTTATGGAACGAGATACTCTGGGTGCCATGTTGCCAGTTTTGACGACAGCTTCTAATACCAATACAAAGTGTCACGTCAGAGCTGCATCTTCGAACACAATGCAGCTTTATCATGGAAGCAATGTGCTGACCGGAAGGGTCAGAGGGATATTCCAGCCTCAACCATCTTGGGACTGCTGAGCTCCACAATGCAGCTTTGATGGCTCTGATCCACCCGCCTCCTGACGAGAACTGCCATTCATCACAGAGGCAGACTCCTGACACCAGTTTCAGGTATGAGGCTACGGCTAAATGCTTGGATTGGGCAGGCAGAAGAGTACACCCAAATATACTCTCTTGAGGGTATTCAGGCCAAGTAGGAATCTCTAGAATTTCAAGAACTAGCTAATAATGTCAGGAATGTTAATTGTTTTCACCCTTGTTCATAATGCTGTTTATTTTGCTCTGTTTCATCTGCCTAATCATCGCGGGTCATTTTCTTCTATGTAAGACTGCATTGCTTTCAATAAATGCATTAAAAATGCATCACATATCTTGTTTGTGTTTTTGCCTTGGTATAGATGAGTAATATGAAGAAAAGGTGAGTGAGATCTGTTTCCACTGTTTCCCCGGGGAGTCAGAGTGTCATGTTTCAAGATGCCACAAATCACCTTCTCCCTGTAAGGTTATGGGTTCCAGTGAGGTGTTGCTGGCTAGCCGGGAACCAGGCCGACACTTTCTGATGGTCTGGAAGGACTCTGCCCCCCACATTCTGAAGTTCTTCCATTCCACATGCACAGTCTTGTTTCATTAAATGTACCACACCACAGCAGCCCTCACCCAGCGGGACTGATGACTGGCTGACTACAGGGACAAAGGACGAGCAAGCCCAGGTGTCAGCTACATCTGTCTGTGATAGGGCAGTGACCTTTGAAGATAAATATGTTTCTGAGCATTGCCCAGATGGTGATCCTGTCAGAAGAACAGAACACCTTCCACACCCAGGGTCTTTGTCTAAGCTTGGTGAGCATGTTCACATCTCATGAAAGCTCCTGCTGAAGAGTGAAAGCTCAAGCAAATGGGCTTCAAGAGGTGTAAGGCAGGTAAAAGGTGACTTATAAAAAGTAATTCTCTTAAAATACTTAGTACAAATCTGACTTTACCAGTGAATAGGGTTTCTAATAAATCAACAGCACTTCCATGTCTTAAATTAGGGGTGTCCAAAATTTGAATAATTTGGTTTCACACAATTACACAAAATTTAAGGATATTGCACAAAATTATGAATAGTTACGTGAAATGCAGATCTGGCAGTTAGCATAATATTTTAGCACAAAATGCTAATTTTTACATGAGGAGACATTGTGCTTGTTCATATTTTCCACATGTTACATTTTTTACAGGAATGGTAAAATGATTAGATAATGTGGCATAATGGTCTAATTTTGGGAATTACGTGTAACACGGCCAATGGGAAATTTCTTTAAATACTGCAAAATATGCTTGCATAAATTAAATTGCCACAATGATTTATACAAAGTGTTTATTCAGGCATTCAAAAGCTTGTTATCCTGCAGAAACAACACAAGAACAAATGCCTTTAATGTAGAACAAAGAATTGTTGTGAATGTGCAGCTTGCTCCAGACTACTATCTAGCTAATTGAGATCTTAAGTAAGCAAACATAAATAGTGAAAATAGGCTCACGCACACAAGGCAATTAAAGGGAATCCAACTTTTCTGCATGGTCTTCAAGGATTTATTGACTTTATAGACCCTACTTCAGTTGCTGGCTTCAGAAACCTATGCACTTCACTTCTGCTAAGCAGGGGTAATGTGCCTGTGCTCCCCCTTTCAACATGATGAGCTTGGCATACACCTATATCACTAGTAGTTAAATGCCACTACTTGGCTGCACCATCTATTGTGACATCTACTACAGTGGCAATGCAACCAAGGCTTCAGGCCTACTATTGTAGCCTGACTGTAGCAGTGTAAAACTTCATTTCCACCTGTGAAAATAATCCCTTTTGACTGCTCAAAACCTTCCTCCCTAAGTAGACCTTGTAGACCACAAGGTTGGGTGCAGGGTATTTAAAAGTAGGACATGTATAAATGTAATGCTAAACGCGTTCTTATAATGTCTAATGCCCAGAAAGCTATTTTAATGTAGGAAGGCTGGCTAGCCCATAAAGAAACATCACAAAGCATTTTTAAATATTAATTCTGCTTTCTCAGGGAAAGGGCCAGCTAGAAATATCACTCAAAAACTATTTTGGCATGTATTCAAAATGCACATTCATGTTGAAGTGAGATTTTGAATAAATATTAAAGAAAAGTACATTTATTTTCCTTGCCTTATGGTTCCAGGGCTAACTTGCATTAACTTTCAGCTGCGGTCCTCTGAATGAATGGTCCTGAATAAAGTGTAAAAATTGTGCCAAGCTCCGAAAAACTGACTAAGTGCAAACAAAGAAATCTTGACTGGGCGACGGTGCTAAAAGTATTCAGCTGGCAAGAGGACTCCCAGGGTGTGAAATTTGAATTCCTCCAGCTTGGAGATTTTCTCACCAAAACCAAATTCAACCAAAGATTTGTCTGTTAAAGATGATGTACTTTCTTTTTTTAGACTAATGCCCGATTATGAACTTGGGGGACCAACTGTTGGACCACCAAGACGACAGTCAGGAGGATGCCGTCAGGCCAGCAGCCTCCTGACTGCCATATTACAATGTTCCTGCAGGGCTGAATGATGGAGATAGTATGGTGGCATTATCTTTGGCTCTAAGGAAGAGCCAAAACCATGTTCACCATGTGTCTGCAGCACCAGCACAGTCGGAATGCACACAGTTGTCATTGTAACTGTGTTGACAAGGGGGCCTCTGCTCTGCCCACAACATGGGTGGTGCAGGGGTCCTCCCGTGACCCCGTCTCTGCCTTTCCGCCAAACAGCGGTGTCACCACCATGGAAACGGTGGTGGAAAGGCAATTCAGAATCTGCACAGCGGTACCAATATCGGCACCATCATGCTTGACCACAGCTTTCCCCACTGCCAATGGGTCATAATCCAAGATCCTGGCAGTGGTGGGGGTCTTGTGGTGGTCAGAGTGCCAGCATCATAATCTGGCGGTTGGACCACCAATGATGCAGTGGTCAGACTACCACTGCGGGTGCGGCAGTCATAGGACAGCCATACTTGTAATCTGGCCCTAAGTCCCCAAGTGTAACCTCCAACCGGGTTGAACCTAGCTCCTCTGTCGAGCCCGCACTCCATTAAGGTTGACCTGAAATTGCACCTAGGTGTCGATCTACTGTAAACCGTTGCCTGTCACAGTTCACACTTAATGGTTTTTGGCCCTATGTTTATTTAACACTTTCAAAGTTCAAATCTCCATTTCCCTTTATTGGATTTTTGTTGTTAGGGCATAATTTTATTTATAAATAAATATTCTATTTTTCTAACTTTTTGGGGGGATTATTCTTGTGATATGGTTTTACTTTATTGCACTTATTTCTGTCATGGCACTGTATATATACTTTACACATTGTCCTATACTGGGCCTGTCTGCCCTGTACCATAGCTACCAGGGGGCTGAGCAATTCACTAACTATGAAATTTCATCCTGACAAAGACTGTCCCTATTACTCAAGGTGGGGAGTCACCGCCCATGACTAATAATCCAATTTCTTACAGTAACCAGTTGTCTAGAAGAGAAAAGAGAAAAATAAATTGCATGGATCAAAATCATGAAAGCATACAACAATATCAATATAAATATGAGAATCCACACCCAGATAACTTTCAACAATAAAGTTTAGTGGGTAAAACAGAATAGATTAGGACAAATGGCTTGCCTGCAAACACAATTTGAAACACAGATCCAATGGCCATTCAGACCCTCAAGGAAAGTAATGGATTGCCCAACAAAACATTAGTCAGCCACAGACATAGAACTATTATAGCTGTGACAGTTTGCAGCTCTCCAGTAAATTTTACTAACCTGATAGATCCTTTTAAGGAATTGTTGGCAACACAACCCTTAATTGACGTCCGTAGTCTCACATTTCATTAACACACAGACACTTCCATTTATGTATATACATTCTTCATAATTATGATTAAAGTGTCAGGATACCATCAATTATACAATGAATATGTTACATCTTAGGTGTTGCGTTAGGAAAGCAGACAGAAAATGAAAATCAGTAGATCACTTCTGAGTGCACTTGACTAAGAGACATTCTAGATCTTTTTACATAACTCATAGTATGGCTATACCCAGACCCTCCCGCTGACTGGGAAAGTGTTTAATGTTTTTGGAGAGGAATGTTTCAAGAAGAGAGAGACAAACACCCCTATGAGACAAAAGCCACCAGAGGCTGTCAGCTTTCGACCCAGGTAGTTTGGGAATATAAAGTTGAACTAAGTGTAGAATGCAGCCTAGTTTGGGGACAATATGAGCTTCAATGGGGAGCATATAGGGTGTGCTGAGACGTGTTGTGTTTGCAATGCCATGTCCCAGACACCAGCCTAGCTTCAGACTGCAAGACCATGTTTAAAAGTGGGGATCATGATAATGGAAGTTTAGAGTTCCTGTCAAGGCTCATGGTTCAAATAGACTAATATTTAATCTAGGCACTTTTGGTTTGCAAGTTAATATCTGCTTTAAAATAAGATTGTTGTCTCAAGTGAAAGCCACGGATTTGTTGCTGTCCTGCTGGCTTGTAGAATTTTGAGAATTGAACGAGAGTAAACAGATGAAGAAAGACTCTTCGCTAGAACTTATTGTAAGAGAATTTAATGTGATGTATTACGGCAATCCAGAAATGTATATTCTTGAGGACCTGGGTCTTTTGGAAGTATGTTTTTTACTCAAGTAAACGTCCAATTCAGGGAATTGAAGTTTCAGATTTCTCACGTCAGAATGGGGGTGTATGATGGCTTTGATGTAATATTTTTCTTTTGTTTTTGGGGCTCTTTTGACATTCAGAGAGATGAAGTATGTTTAAGTTGGAAATAACTGGTGTGAGTCTAAGAATACTAGGATCTTTGCAGTCTGAAGCAACTTTTTCAAAGTGTGGGGAAAGGGCTAAGTTGGTGGATTCGATATTTGCAAGTCTTTTATGAGAATTCTTAAATGTGATCGGATTGACTCTTGCATCGAAGACTGATTTCAGTGCCTTTCTTGAGATTGGTGACTTTGGGACCTCATTTCTGTTGCTAGGCACCAAAGTGTTTAATCAGTCTGATCAGAGGTAATGTGGTCGGTAGTGTCTGAAAGAAACTAATAGGGTTCTACTGAATTGTCAAAATATTGTTTGAAATAAATAATTTGTCCTAAATGCTGTTTATAAAAATGTCATCCCATCGGACTTAATAATAGATGTTCTACGCCTTCTGAAAAACATATTTTTGCAAGCAATAATTGGGATACAACTTGTTGGGCAAACAATCTTTCTGAAAACAATATTGGGGCATAAAACCATTGGAGACCAAATTTGAGGATTGCTTTTGCTTTTGGTGATAAACTCCTTCAGTGCCCTGATTCCACCTAAGTCGTTGAAGGTCTGAAACTTTCCATTGCTCCAAAAGTCCTGAATAAGTAGCTGGTCAGCATCAAGGGGGATGACCGCATAATACGCTTATCTGGTGTTATTTGTATTGAATAGAACTTTAAACTGGGGATTTGAGAGAAGGCAAGTATATTTTTAGCATCAGATTGATTCCCCACAGCTTACTAGAACTAAAACCATCTCCTGAAAGTCCTCCCAGGGTTCATGTAAGGAGACTGTAAGATCTCTGCTTTTTGAGTTAGCAAATACCTGAAGAAATTCTACATACTAGGGGATGTTATAGGAATGTGTGAAAAGACTGGGGACAAGGTTTAACGTGGGTGGCTCTGCATAGTCTGCGTTAAATGTAGTACTCATGACATCTTTTCCTGGGTGGAGCAGGGTGTATGATCTATAATAAATGTTTAGAGGTTTTGTGTATGTATAATATTGAAGGAGCCCTGTTAAGGAATATTTAATTATTTAATTTCATTTGAAATTTGCAAACCCTCATATGGATTTTACTCCATCCATATGCTGTAAAATAGTATTTACCTGTTTGCGGTTTTGTGAATTAGACGTGGCTGTGGAATAGTTTACATTGGAGCAAGACGATAGAGAGAATACAGAAAATGTATAGCATACAGAAATACAGCAATTTAGCTTAGATGAGTACAATAGGACTCACACAAACGTTTTTCAAAACAACCATCCCATACTCATATACTGTATGTACATTTAGAGACAATTCTTGGGTCATTGCTGTGTCATATAGTAGTAGTGGAAACAGCATTTAAAAATCAGACATGTAATGTAGGCGGCATAAAACCTTTGATTACCCCAAAATTGTCCCCTTGTTGTTGGCCAACATATAGTTCATCTCATTGTCATAAGCAATATTTCTAAGGGATCAAATACCTGAAAGGTTGACCACCACAACCCCGGCTACCACAGGCGCAGACACGCTCATCATTGGAACAGGGTTCTTGTGGGGTCCATGAACACAAAGATATACCTGTTCTTGGCCATTGTGGGAGGATCAAGGGACCTGCAGTGTAAACCCCTACCTTTTCACAAAGGTTTAAACATTCCTGCCAGCGGTACTAGTGCTGCCTTTGGCACTGATTACGAGTCTAGATGTAAATGGGTTTAGAAAAACGACACCAAGAACCACCATTACTAGCTGATAAATCAAACCACAAGGTCTGAAACATCACTCGATTATGAGTTTTTGCTGAGTGCCGCTGAATCAGAAATAATGAGCACGATTATTCCACATGTGGTTTTACAGTCTGTAAAATCAACAGGAAAGTGTGCATGCATATAACCACTACATCAGCCGAACTGTAATAAAACAACTGTGTAATGTATTTGTTTCAATTCCATTGCCGGTGCAGAGGAGAAAATATTCAATTGGCAAGTACTTCAGATTTTTGTTTCAGACAGCAAGGTTTATTTGGTTCACCTTCTAGCATCCGTTTTGTGGATTTATAATCCATTATAATCTATCAGAACAAACACATACACACACATCCCATTAGCGTGATGTACTTGGAATCATGGCACCTGATCATCACCAAAAATATACATTTGTGAGCCTGAAATTTAGATACTTGCAGAGGAGGTCCTTTTGTAGAGGTCTTCACATTTGAGGATTACATTTTGGAGGAGAGATTGAGTTTGTGACATAGGCACTCATTACAATCAATCAATCAATCAATCAAACAATTTATAGAGTGCGCTACTCACCCGTTAGGGTCGCAAGGCGCTGGGAGGGGGAGCTATTAGTCGAATAGCCATCTCTTGAAGCGTTTTCTGAAGGCCAGGAGGTCTTGGGTCTGGAGTAGTTGGAGAGGTTGGAGATCCCAGGATTTGGTGGCGAGGTAGGAGAAGGATCTTCCTCCGGTGGTGGTGCGGTGAATGCGGGGGACGGAGGCAAGGGCAAGGCTGGCGGAGCGGAGCTGGCGGGCGGGGGTGTGGAAGGTGAGTCTGTCGTTGAGGCAGGCCGGACCTGTGTTATGGAGGGCTTTGTGTGTGTGGTTGAGTAGTTTGAAAGTGATCCTCTTCGATACAGGTAGCCAGTGTAGCTCTCTGAGATGGGCTGAGATGTGGTTGCGGCGTGGGACGTCAAGGATGAGTCCGGCGGAGGGGTTCTGGATACGTTGCATTTTCTTTTGTAGTTTGCCCGTGGTTCCTGCTTAGAGCGCGTTGCCGAAGTCCAGTTGGCTGCTGACTAGGGCGTGGGTGACTGTTTTTCTGTTTTCTGCGGGAATCCACTTGAAGATCTTGCGGAGCATGCGGAGGGTGTTATAGCAGGAAGAGGAGACTGAGTTGACCTGTTGAGTCATGCTGAGTGCTGAGTCAAGAATGATTCCCAGGTTCTGTACTTGGGTGGTGGGGGCAGCTCCGAGGGAGGTAGTCCACCAGGAGTCGTTCCAGGCGGTGAGGTTGCTGCCGAGGATGACGACCTCTGTTTTGTCTGTGTTTAGCTTGAGGCGGCTTGATTCCATCCAGTCGGCGATAACGTGAAGTCCCTTGTGGAGGTTGTTTCTTGCTGTTGTGGCGTCTTTTGTGAGGGAGATGATCAGCTGGGTGTCGTCTGCGTAGGATACCATGTTGATGTTGTGGGATCATGCGATGTTGGCGAGGGGAGCCATATAAATGTTGAAAAGTGTTGGGCTGAGGGAGGATCCTTGAGGGACGCCACAGACGATTTTGCAGGATTCGGACAGGTAGGGTGGAAGGCGGACTCTCTGGGTTCTGCCGGAGAGGAAAGAAGAGATCCAGTCGAGGGTCTTGCCGTGGATCCCGGTGTTGTGGAGGTGTGTTCGAAGGGTGTGGTGACAGACTGTGTCAAAAGTGGCGGAAAGGTCCAGGAGGATGGGCGCTGCGGTTTTGCCTTTGTCGAGCATGGTCCTGATGTCATCTGTGGCAGCAATGAGTGCAGTCTCTGTGCTGTGGTTCTTGCGAAATCTGGATTGGCAGGTATCGAGCACTTTGCTGTCTTCCAGGTAGCAGGACAGTTGGATGTTCATGATTTTTTCAATGACCTTCGCTGGGAAGGGGAGGAGGGAGATAGGTCGGTAGTTAATGGGGTTATCTTGATCTGCTTTGGGTTTCTTCAACAGGGCGTTGACGTCGGCATGTTTCCATCTCTCCGGGAAGGTGGCTGTCTCGAAGGAGCTGTTGATGATTGCGCAGAGGTGGGGGGCGATGATGTTGCTGGCTTTGTTGAAGATCTGGTGCGGGCAGGGGTCCGAGAGGGTGCCGGAGTGGATGGAGGCCATGGTGTTGATGGTGTCTTCATTGTTGATGTGGGTCCAGGAGCATAGAGGGTTGGTGTTGTTTGATGCGTCGGGTTCTTGGTTGTTTGTGGTTGGCTGATGGGTCTGGGGTTTGAAGCTGTTGTGGATGTCTTCGATCGTTCGACGGAAGTGAGTGGCGAGGGAGTTGCAGAGTTCCTGTGATGGCAAGGGTTTGTGGGAGCAGGTTCTGGGGTTGGAGAGTTCTTTGGTGATGCTGAAGAGCCCTTTGTTGTTGTGGGCGTTGGTGTCTATTTGGCTTTTGTAGTTGGTTCTTTTGATAGTGCTGATCAGCTGGTGATGTTTGCGTATGGCAGTCTTGAGGGCGGTGTGGTTGGATTCGGTGGGTGCAAGGCGCCTGATCTTCTCCATTTTTCGACATACCCGTTTGGAGGCCTGCAAGTCGCGGGTGAACCAGCTGGCCATGGGTCTGTGATGGCAGTCTGAGGGTTGTTTGAGTGGTGCGTGGGTGTTGGTGCAGTCTTCTAGCCATTTGTGCAGGTAGGTGGCGGCTGTGCTGTGGTCCCGGGTCCTGGGAGTGGGTGCCTGGGTGAGGCTGGAGAACAGCTGTTCTGTTGAGATTCTGTTCCAGTAGCGTCTGGGGGGTTTGTGGTGAGATGGTGAGTGACCAGCTTCTGAAAGGAGAAATGGATGCAGCGATGGTCGGTCCATAGAAGTTCGGTGGTGTGGCTGAAGGAGACGTGGTTGCTGGCTGAGAAGATGGGATAGAGTGTGTGTCCTGCGGTGTGGGTAGGTGACGTGATGAGTTGCTTGAGGCCGAGGTTGGTGAGGTCGTCGATTAGGTTGGTGGTGTTAATATCATTGTTGCTTTCTAGGTGGAAGTTCAGTTCACCGAGGAAGATGTAGTCCATTGAGGCGAGGGCTTGGGAGCTGATGGTGTAGGCGATGTCATCGCAGAACAGCGTTCTGGGGCTGGGGGTCTATAGACCAGTGTTCCTCTGAGGGTGGTGTTGGCGTTGATGTAGATTTTGAAATGGAGGTGCTCGGCGGATTTGATGGTGTCGTGGGAGCTGGTGGAGACTCTTATGGTGTTTTTGTGGACTATGGCAAACTCCTGGTTTGTTGCTGCGTCTCTTCTGGTGATCTTGTAGTTTTCTGGTATGGCTATGGCTATGTCTGGTTCCAAGGCCGAATTCATCCAGGTTTCTGTGAGGAATGCGATGTCGGGTGAGGATGTGATTAGTAGGTCCCAGAGTTCGATTGCATGCTTGTGGATGGAGAGGGTGTTAAGCAGGATGCATCTGAGGCGGCTGTCTGAGGCTTTGAGTTGGCGCTTGGAGGTTAGGTTGCAGGTGAAATTGCAGGCTTTGCAGGAGAAGGGTCCTTTGGTGCGCATCGGGTGGACTGGAAGCAGATGGAGGAGCGTCCTGGATTGAGGGCGTGAAGGTCATAGGCAGTGTAGTGGTGATTGGTGGTACAGGGGGCGTGTTGACCAGTGGGTCCGGTGCTTGGCGCAAGCTTGGCGAGGACGGGTGCAGACGGGATTGCATTTGGCGCACCTTTGGCGCGGCAGCGGCAAGTCCGCGCTGCGCCCCGCATAAGAGGGGAGGTGGTAGGGAGTGGCAGCTGGGAGGAGGGGGGATCGACCACTGGAATGGCGGGGCGGGGCAGCAGGGCTTCTGAGGCGGGAAACAAAAGGAAAAAAAAGAAAACGGATCGGAGAATCGAGGTGGAGGGAGGGGGCGGGGCCGCAGTGACACAGCGACGATGCAGAGATGAATAAATGGTGGAAAAATAAAGTTACCAATGTAGGATGGCTGCTGAGAGTAGCAGTGGTGAGGAGGAAGCGACCTGCCTGCCAGTAGCAGGGTCTGAGCCTGGCGGTTGGAGATAAAGCAGCGGTAATACCACCAACAGGCCGGCGGTAAAAAAAATGGAATCATGACCACGGCGGAAACCGTTCAAACAGACAGCCACTTTAACCCACTGACCGCCAGGGCAAAATCAACAAGCACCACGGAGGTAACCGCCAACAGCCAGGTGGAAGACAATGTTCCGCCCACTGAATTATGACTGGCCTATCCGCCACCTTTTCTGGGGCGGTACCAACGGCATCGAAAGCATGGCAGAAACACTGCATATAAGGGAAACGACTCACCTCAGGAGACTCAAGGAAGAACCACGCTGCCATGGAGCCCGAGTTGCATATGTTCCCAATGCTCGTCTATCTTCTGCTTCACTATGACCACCAACGCCGGCGAAGACGACTACGGTGAGTACTTCTGCCTAGCACACAGGGGAGGAAGGGAGGAAAAAGAGAGTGACACACACACGCATCACACACACACACCCACCCTCATACACACACGCAGATGCAATAACATTACATGCTCACCCCATGCCCCTCAGGAATGATGCAGGGACAAAATGATTTGAAGAAAGTGAGTGTAATACGTTAAAATACTATGAATAAGTGGAGCAAAAAACAAACATATATACATATGTACAAATGTAGGGACACTGCCCAGTCCTCAATGTCCGTGGGCCACAGGGCCACAACACATAGGCCAAGGCCTCGCCTCACTCCTGCAACAACACGGAGAAAACACTGCAAGGGCATCAGGTCGAAAACAGACAGGCACCTCAGGGGGATAGGGAATGTGGGCACCTCTGCCGGAAGATGGTACAACACCACTGGTCCTTGAGGGGGCTACATGCCCTGTGCGCTGTCCTGGGAAGTGCAAAGCCACAGTCTCTCAAGTGGGTGGTTTGCCCATTGCTTGGTCCTGGGAGTGCAAAGCCACAGTCTCTCAAGTGGGTGATCTGCCCACTGCTTGGTCCTGGGGAGTGCAAGACCACAGTCTCTCAAGTGGATGGTTTGCCCACTGCTTGCTCCTGGGGAGTACAAGGCCACAGTCTCTCAAGTGGGTGGTTTGCCCACTGCTTGGTCCTGGGGAGTGCAAAGCCACAGTCTCTCAAGTGGGTGACTACTTCCACTGGTTCTGGAAAGGGCATTGTGCCAAGTGTTCTTCATCCTAGGAAGGATGGGGTGAGTGGATGGCTTCTTCCACTAGTTCTGGAGGGGGCATTGTGCCCAGTGTTCTTCATCCTGAGAAGGATGGGGTGAGTGGATGGCTTCTCCACTGGTTCTGTAGGGGGCATTGTGCCCAGTGATGCAGATCTTGGGGAGTGCAAGGTCACAGTCTCTCACCTAGGTGTCACGCCCACATAATTTGCTGAGGCCAGGCCATACAACAGCCCATGGAGGCAGGACTGCACATTGTCCGCCAGCATTGACGGCTGCTCAGTGGTGGCAGTGGTGGTGCTGGTGGCTGAGCTGGCAGTGGTGGGGGAGGCTCCAGCCCATCCCCTGTGTCAAATCGGGGCCACTCACCTGAAAAGCAGGATTCCTGCAGGGGCTATGGTATGCCCCCAACCTCCTGGAACACCTCTCGCCACTTCCTGGTGGACACAGAAACCCCGGCAGGTGTCCCAAAAGGAAAGGGGGAGTGGAAGAGAAAGAGACAAAACACTGCCACGTCTTGCCGGTCCAGCCAGGCACCCTGCATCTTCAGGGGGCAGGTCGTTGTTGACAGAGTGATGCTAGAGTTAGTGCACTCAACTTCCTTGAAACATGAATCTCTCTTTTTGAAATGGGCACGGAAGTGGTAGAACAACACAGGGATGCTCCAGCACTGTTCTTGGATAATAATAACTGTTGGCACAATTGCTAACACTGCATTACCAAAAACCCAAACTGAGTACCACAACAATAAGTACTGCAACACTAGGGCTGGATTCACAGAGATTCACTGTTGCACACTACAATTAGAACTGCGGTTGCACTTTTCATGCACAAGAAAGACAAACAAGGGCATTAATTATATCACATATAACTTTCCTGCATGCATAGGGTTAAACTAAAAGGAACAAAAACAATCCAAGAAATACAAATGTCCACTCTGGGTTCAAACAGTTAGGGTGGCACAGTTTTGTTTGGTTTCACTTTGTGTGTGAAAAACCCTTCAAAAAGCAAATTCCTCAAACCTGCAACACAGGCATGAATGACACAATTTAAATCCAAGCTATTAGAGAAAGAAAAGTCACGTAAATGCTCTTTTAAAATTGCACTGTCACTTTTTGTGGTACTTGAGCTCAGGCAGATTTCCTGAAGCACATTTAGGCAAGTAACTACACTAATAATGTAGAATGTTTAGAAATGCATTTGTCTCTTCAAGATAAGCACTCTGCCAAAATACGAGGTCTGAAATTCACCAGCTGTTCTAGGAAAGCGCGGCGCTCAAAGAACAAACTCCCTGGAGAATATTAGTCACTTAGCTGCAGTCTTTTCCGGAGTGCAGGAGGAATGCCTGGTGGCAGCTGGTACAGGAATGAAGAAAAGAATTGCCTCATAAGTTCTGAATACGAGGATGACAGCAGGGGCTGGGCTGCCAAGTCAGATGCTGAGATCAGGAAGCAAAACAAAGCCAAGCAGGGAGGCATGCTTCACTCTGCTATTTATAGCCAATCAGGAAAGCAGTTGAGTTTCCACGTGTGGATGAGTCACCACACCCAATTAGAAGCACATGTCTACACCTGCTCACATTAGCAAACAAGCATTGGTAAAACAAGCATTGATAAAACCAATTGTGTAACAAAGCACACTACGTTTACGTAGAAACATGAAGGTTTAACCAAGAACAGAGATATGATTTAACCCTAAACCCTGGGGATGCTGACAGATAACACAGGAGGCACCTTGGGGATTCTTGACACCCTGCAGCCTTGGACGGCTGCCCACTGGGGCTGGTGGCGGTGCTGGCAGTGGTGGGGGAGGCTCCAGCCCATCCCCTGCAGCCTCGGACGGCTGCCCACTGGGCCTACTGCTGCTGGCAGTGGTGCTGGTGGCGGTGCTGGTGGCGGTGCTGGTGGCAATGCCGGCAGTGGTGGGGGGAGGCTCCAGCCCATTCCATGCAGCCTCGGACGGCTGCCCACTGGGGCTACTGCTGCTGGCAGTGGTGCTAGCAGTGGTGCTGGCAGCGGTGCTGGTGGCGGTGCTAGGAGTGGTGGGGGGAGGCTCCAGCCTGTCCCCTGGAGCCTTGGACAGCTGCCCACTGGGGTTTCTGCTGCCGGTGGCAGTGGTGGGGGGAGGCTCCAGCCCATCCCCTGCAGCCTCGGACAGCTGCCCACTGGGGCTGGTGGCGGTGCTGGCAGTTGGAGGGTGAGGCTAGAAACAGGGACAACGGCTGCCATCAGAGAGGAGGCCAGAGCCTGGATTGATCTCTGTTGGGCCACCATGCCAGTGTGAATGCCCTCCAGGAATGCATTTGTCTGTTGCATTTGGGCTGCCAGCCCCTGGATGGCCTTCACAATGGTTGACTGCCCAACAGAGATGGATCGCAGGAGGTCAATAGCCTTCTCACTCAGGGCAGCAGGGCTAACTGGGACAGGGCCTGAGGTGCCTGGGGCAAACGAGATGCCCAACCTACCGGTTGAGCGTGCACGCGAAACTCGCTGAGGGGCTGCTGGGAGGGCGGTGCTGGTACGGGGATGGCGGCTGTACCTGTAGATGAGGTGGGCACAGATGTGTCCACCACCACTAGGGAGCTTCCATTGGAGGAGGTATCACTGTCAGAACTGTCCCCTCCATTCTCCGTCGTGGTGCTCCCCTGACCCTCTGTCCCACTGGTGCCCTCAACGTCGGTGTATTCGGGATCCTTGGTCCTGTAGGATGCAGCACCCTATGTCACCGGGGCCTCTGCTCCTCCGCCATATGATGCTAATGCACAGAAGGTTAGGATGACAAAAAGGGGGGGGAGGGACAAAGGATACACTTGGTCAATGGCAGCAACAACACCACCGTTGGTGTACACGACACACACATACAGGGAACAGTCCTACGCACTAGGCAATGCACTACCAGTCACAATGCTAGTCACCAGCACATGGACAGGGACATGGACACCTAACGCCAATTGCAGCATTCCTGAGGCCCACGGACCCCTGCCCAGTAGTGGATGCCAACTAGTCTGTTTGGAGGAAGTTTACAGCAGACCCTGCCCAACAGGGGACCTACCCTGCAGTATCAGGCCTGGCCTAGGGGCACCCACAGTCCCACATCCCCCACCCGGAACCCACCCCACGACTCGCATGTAGTGTATTGGGGCCCTGTACTCACCCCCTTGTGGCTGCTGTGATGCCCCCAAGTGCCCTTCCAGCTCCGGATAGGCCACTGCCGGTATGCGGGCCATCAGGGGGGTCAGGGTTCGACGGGCACCCCTTCCTCATTGGGAGGCCATTTCCAGCTGGCCCTCTGCCGTCTTCCGTGCCCAGTGTCTCAAGTCCTGCCACTGTTTGCGACAGTGGGTGCTCCGCCTGCCGTAGACCCCCAAGGTCTGCACCTCCTTGGCGATGGCAGGCCACATACCATTTTTTTTTATGGGCACTGACCTGCAGAGAAATACACATAGGCAAAGGTATCAGTCAGACCGTCCTGCATGTTACACTCATGGCCCACCATGGCCCTTCCCATCCCCTTACGCACAGACATGGCCCAGCATACATGCTGCATGCTGCCCAGGGCCCATCCACCAACCCCCCCTTGCACGAGGCCATCACACACAGCACTCCATGCATGAATGCCCCATGCATCGTGCTCACTTTGTACTCACTTGTTTGTCTGGAGGCCCATACAGCATTCGGTACTGGGGTAGGATCCCATCCACCAGTTTCTCCAACCCTGCTGAGGGGAAGGCAGGGGCCCAGTGACATGAGCCATGGTTGGTTACAGACACAGGTCACAGCAGCACATGCAGTGTAGGTCCACTCCTGTTGAAGGTCATGAAGCAAGTGAGTTAAGATAGAAAATGGCAGTCACTTCCGCGGTGGTGCGTACAGTCACTGTCGGCGTACATCACCATTGGCCACTATACCCCATAGGGGCCAATAATAACCAATGAGGAGTTGCGCGGTGGTTCTCGAACGCCTCCTGCAACGGCACACAAAGTTGGCAGAATTACATAATTTCCACATGTCCCTCCATACAGGACAGGAGGACACCATTTCAGGAGGTGGGGGCAGTCCATGGCTCCTAACTGCGTCACAGTACACATAAGACCATTTGGACCCCTCCAACAATATACAGTTACAATCACAACATGCAATGAAGTGTAGTGGTTGGAATTATGAGATACTGACCAGCTGCTCACCGTTTCGACCCATAGATTGCAACTGCTGCGGGTGAATAGATGGCGAAATCCCCCCCGTGTACAGATCTCTGGTGGATATGGGAACAATGGAGGACAGGCACATCATCCTCACCTATAGACTTGACAGGGCCACAATAACAGAGCTGTGTTCCCAATTGGAGCCTTACCTGATATCTGCTATCCGTCACTCCAATGGGATCCCCCCTCTTGTGCTAGTCCTATCTATGCTCCATTTCCTGGCAACTGGCTCCTTTCAAGTGACAGTGGGCTTGGCAGCAGGAATGTCTCAGCCAATGTTCTCAATAGTGCTGACCAGAGTGTTGTCTGCCCTGATTAAACACAAGTGCAGCTGCATCGTTTTCCCCAGGTGGAGGATTTGGCAACAGTGAAAGCTGATTTCTATGCAATGGGACACACATCCCCAATTGGGGCAATTGATGGTACACATATTGCATTCGTCCCCTGCCCGGAGAAATGAATAGGTGTTCAGAAACCGAAAGAGCTTTCACTCCATGAATGTGCAGATGGTGTGCCTGGCGAACCAGTACATCTCCCATGTCAATGCGAAGTATCCTGGGTCTGTGCATGATGCCTTTATCCTGAGGAATATCAGCATCCCATATGTGATGGCTCAACTCCAGAGGCACAGGATGTGGCTAATAGGTGAGCCCTGTTTCCCACCCAGTGGATGTTGGTGTATGGGTATAGTGTGGGCCCTAAGGGTTAGTGTGTGTCTAACAGTTGTCCCTCAATATTTGCAGGTGACTCTGGTAACCCCAACCTCTCATGGCTACTGACCCCTGTGAGGAATCCCAGGACAAGGGCAGAGGAACGTTACAATGAGGCACATGGGCAAACAAGAGGAATTATAGAGAGGACATTTGGCCTCCTGAAGGCCAGGTTTCGTTGCCTCCATCTAACAGGTGGTTTCCTGTGCTACTCACCCAAGAAGATCTGCCAGATAATTGTGGCATGCTGTATGTTGCACAACTTTGCCTTACATGACCAGGTGCCTTCTCTGCAGAAGTATGAGGCTGGAGATGGCCGTGTGGCAGCAGTAGACCATGTGGACTGTGAAGAAGAGGAGGCAGAGGATGTGGACAACAGAAGTGCGAACATACGTCAATACTTCCAATTACACACAGGTAAGACAGTGTAACTTAAGATTTATTTGCCAGTTTTGTGATTGAAATTGTCATTGGCAGGCTGATTTTCCCAGTTCTATGACCACTCACTGTACCCTTTGGCATCTCTATTTGCAGATATTTGTGCCCGACTCTCGCTCCTGCTGTTTTGACTGCAGCCAACTACATGTCATTCCTATGCATACATTACTGTACAGTTTAATTGCAATGTTTGAACCTAGTTGAGCGAATACATATTTAATCATTCGACATACTCCATACTTGTATTTTTTCAGAGGGTGTTTATTTAAGTGTAGGGGGATGTGCAATGGGCTTGGGTGATGGTGGAGGAAAGTCCAGGATAGAGTCCAGTCTATTTGTATCACAGGTGCATTGCCCAAGGGGGCATAGGAAGTGGAGCAATAGCAGTTCAAGGTGGACAGGGTGACAGGTTGGGACACAAGGGTGACAATCAGGAGAGTCTTATTTCCTGGCGGGGTCTTGGCAATAGTCTCTGGCTTCTGCCAGGATAGCAGGGAACGTTTGCAGGGTGGTTCTCCTTCTGCAGGGGGTGGGGTGCTGGTGGCCTGTTGGTCCTGTGGCGGGGCCTTCTGTCCACTAGCAGCAGCGGGGGTGAAGGGCTGTTCATCGGTTTGGCCAGTGGTAGGGGCCCGGTGGTGTGCCACTGCCTCCCTCATGGTGTTGGCCATGTCTGCCAGCACCACTGCAATGGAGACCAAGGTGGTGTTGATGTCCTTCAGGCCCTCCCTGATCCCCATGTACTGTCCCTCCTGCAGCCGCTGGTTCTCCTGCATCTTGTCCAGTAACTGGCCCATCGTCTCCTGGGAATGGTGGTATGCTCCCAGGATCTTTGTGAGTGCCTTCTGAAGGGTCGGTTCCCTGGGAATGTCCTCCCCGTCACACAGAAGTGCCCGTGCCTCTGTCCCCCGAACTGTGTGCCCACTGCCACTGGCCCCAGGTCCCTGATCGTCCTATGTTTGTAGGGTGGCCTGGGGTCCCTGTAGTGGTGGACACACTGCTGATTGACGTGTCCTGGGAACAGAGGTATGGGCCCGCTGGGTGGGTGCTGTGCTGGTGTTTACTGAGGGGAGAGGCTCTGTGGTGGTATGGGACTGTGGCTGGGTAACCGACTGTCCGGAGATCCCTGATGGGTCAGGTTGGTCATCTAGATCCAGGCGTCCAGAGCTGCTGTTATCATTGTGGTCCTCTTCTGGGGGGGACTGGATGTTGCTGTCACCTCTTTTCCAGTGACGTGAACTGGGGGACCCCTGGGGCTGTAAATGCAGTGTTATTGTTTCTGCGTGTGACATCTTGTGCATGGGCGTCTTGCCTTCTAGGGTTGTTATTGCCCTGGCAGATTAGCCTTTGTGTGAGTTGTTATTTGGTGGGATAGGTGATTGTCTCTAGTGTGCATGCAGTGGTGATAGTTGTCCATGCAGTTCTGTGAGGATGTCCATGCATTGGTGTTGCATGCAGTGCATGTCATTTGAGATGAGTGAGATGTGATGGTGGGGTGTATGGGAGGTGGTGGAGTAATGGGAATGAGGGTAAGGGTGGGGGTATGTGTTGGCATGCAGGTAGGGGGTGAAAGTAGTAAAGAGTTGACTTACCAGAGTCCAGTCCTCCTCCTACTCCTGCCAGAGCCTCAGGATGCATGATAGCCAAGACTTGCTCCTCCCATATTGTTAGTTGTGGGGAGGAGTTGAGGATCCACCGCCAGTCCTCTGTACAGCTATTTGGTGTCTTGCTTCCACGGAACGCACCTTCCCCCCGTAGGTTGTTCCACCTCTTCCTGATGTCATCCCTTGTTCTGGGGTGCTGTCCCACGGCGTTGACCCTGTCCATGATTTTCTGCCATAGCTCCATCTTACTAGCGATGGATTTCTGTTGCACCTGTGACCCGAATAGCTGTGGCTCTACCCTGATGATTTCCTCCACCATGACCCTTAGCTCCTCCTCTGAGAACCTAGGGTGTCGTTCTGGTGCCATGGATTTAGTGTGAGTGGTGTGGATGAGGGTGTGTGGGGTGATGTGCTGGGGTGTGTGCTGTAAGGTGCGTGGATGGTGTATGGGTGATGGTGTTATGTGGCTCTGGTTGTGTGGGTGCTCTTGCTGTATCTCTCTGTTGGCAAATCTTTCTAGTCGTAAAGGGTTGTGGGTAATGTGGGTGTGTGTTTTATAGTGGTGTGGGTGTGTGGGTTTGGTGTGTGCATGTGTGTCAGGTGTGTTTTTTACATTGTCCAATTTAGTGGTGTTTTGTATGTGTGTGTGTATTTTGAACGTGGCGGTATGTACCGCCAATGGTTTAGCGCCATTGAATGTCTGCCACAGTGGTTTGTGGGTCATAAATTGTGGGTGTAGTTCTTTTGGCGTAACGGTGTGGGGTTGGATACCGCCAGCTTATCACTGACCTTTGGGCTGACGGACTTGTGTTTGTGGTTGTATAGTGATGGATTGCTATGTGTGTGTCATAGTATGGGTAGCGGTAATCCACTGCGCCGGCGGTATGTTGGCGGCAGTCGGCATGTCGGTAAGCGGAACTTACAGGCCAATGTCATAATGAGGGCCATAGTCTCCCGATGTTTTTACATATTTCTATTTAGTGTCTATATTTTCACTTCATCCTTTAGAGTTCTGGAGCCAAATGAGGAAGTCCATCTGCGTTCTTATTTCCACCTTCAAATCAATAAGGTTCTGCAGCATATCAGTTTTTATTTCTTCTCTTATTTTTTTTAAAATGTAGACAGCTAGATATCAGGTCCTCCCTTGGAAGAGCTATATTGGTTTGTGAAGTGTGCCCAACAGCTACTGAGGGCTTATCGCTCTGAGGTTGTGTAGTGGACGAGGAAAAATGCTGATTGTTCCTAATTTTTGGTGGCACATAGTAGTTGTTTTACTATCAGGAGGATCATGATTATATAACAAGGTGCAGTTTGTACTTGAAGTGCGCTCTAGAAGGTCGGCACAAGTTTTTTGCAAGGCTGCAATATATTTCCCCCTTGGTAGTAATATTCTGTTTTTGGCAGAATATGTTAGTGGGAGAGGATTAAATTGTATGGTCCTAAGGCTCTGCTTCTGAGTACTAGGTTGCAGTTAGGCTTGAGAAAACAAACATAAGTGAATAATGGTGGTGTTTCTGGTCACTTGTGGGCCCATCATCTCTCTGCTTGAGGGTCACATCTGTTTGACCACTGGCAACCCTGTGAGATGTTGGTGGTCTTTTGCGGTTTCATTTGAACTTGACAGGCATTGAGTGCAGCATCAGCTGGAAGAAAGCCTACACTCATGCACTCATAGTGTTGCCCCCCTTGGGATAGGGAACTATGTTGTTTTGCGTCATCTCAGGGCACACCTCTTGATCTATCTCTTCCTCCAAGTACTCCACACAGTTTCAGTTTCTCAGCTGATAGGCAACTCCATCTTGCTAATACCTCAAGGTCTTGTCCATCTTGTGACTTAAGGGCATAAACAACACCTCTATTGAGGTACAAGGAATGAGTTGAGGCCACCACTATGTTCACCTAACATTCTGGGCCCTGCCCTTCTCTTTGTAAAGAGATGGTAACAATAAGGGTGCTTGCTTTTTTGTGATGATGATTAGGCCCTGGCAGAGCCATGATGGTTCACTTCTTCCTGGCCATGTTTGTAGCCACCCGTTGTGCTCTAGATTTTTTGTCCCAAAATGTCAGCAGATACAGCAGGCTTTTTTCTTTGGTTAGCTTGACTTTAACTGAAGTTTGAGCTTACTTGTTTTCATTTAAAGCACATTTCTGACATTTATATTACTTTAATTCTTTGGTAAGATGATGTTACTCTCTGTCAAAGTGTGTTTGTATTTTGAAGGAAGGTCAATTAAAAATCAACAAAATCAGAGCCCCAGTTATTTGTTTTAAGAACATAAACCAAGAAGGAAGTGTGGGTTAGACATGCCAGCTGTGGGAAGTTTCAGCAACCACTGACCCACTTACTCATTCCAATTGGTGTGAGTGATGTCCTGCAATAATTCACTGTACAAAATGTATCAATTACTGTATCTGTTGAGTGAATACTATCCTATCATTGATCCATCCACCTATCCAACCATCATCCACCAATCCAACTTCAACTCATCAATGAATTTCACCACTCATCTATCTTTCGTCTGCCCAGCATTTCATCCCTCTCTGTGACTCTCTATCTCCTCTATTATCACTACTGAAAAAGGTGTCAGTTTAGACAGGTATCTCTTGTTCCCTTTCTTGTTAACAGCATCTAACTTCCAGTCTGCTTTACTGTCTATCCTAGGAGAAGAACTAGTCTAATGGACAATTTATTGACCATGTGAACCAAGAGACCAAGAATGGAATCCTTGATCATCCCAAGGTTTTTGGCTCAAATGTATAAAGGCTTTACACCAACATAAGACAATTCAAAGTGATCTGTGGTATTTACTGTCCAACGTAAAGGTTGTTTAGTTGTGCTTTGCTCAGACCAAATACTGTGCAGCATTGCTTCAAGGTGCATTCATCACAAACAACCATAAGTTTTGATGTAAATACCCACCATAAAGATAGCCAGACCTAGCTTTTTATCAAAAACTAAAGGCTAATTGATGTAGGCAAAGGCAGGGATATATCAGTCCATTTCTCAAATTGCTTGTTTGTTGTAGTGCACATTGTTCATCTGATATCCTTTTGATATTGTCTAGTCCTAGGAAGTTGTAATGGAAGACTATCTTTTGGTATGATTCCTATGCTAGATAGAGCACACTCCCCTTTGCACCATGGTGGTCGCACAGGGAGATCTTGTTAAAGCAGAGCATCAGCAGATGTATTTTAGCAGATATGGCTCAGCATCAGATTTTGCTCCTTGCACAGTACCGCTTGTTTGCTCTGCTGCATTGTGTGAAAAATTATTAAATCAGGACCTTCATCTTCCACAAAATTCTCACTTGCCCCCATTGAGGAAGAATCTATGAACACTTTCCATGTGTTTTGCAGTTAAATTGCACTGTTACACGCATGTGACATAATTGTTTGCATGGAGAAGAGCTGCCTTGGAAGTCATTCATAGTAGTTTGAAACATTGAGTGAAAACTATACAGTATAGTGTTTGCAGCCACCTTGTTCACAAGATAGTGAAATTTAATATGAGACCCATCTGGGGCAAATAAAGATTGATTTAGGTGTTCCTTTCAATACAAGTTTTGCTAGACACACTCACATGTACATAAGCTTGGGAGAAGAGTCCTCTACTTAAGAGCAATTGGGTAGGTGCTATTTCTTCTACTTTCCTCTTTCCTGGAATGCAACCTGCCATTGCAGTGACTGCATTGCCATTTCTCCTTTTCTGATGAACTGTGCATTGTACATTGTACCTGTGTGTCATAAATTGGTCATAGTCACAATGGCTGGTTGACTGGTAATGCAGTCCTCATGGAAAGTGGCTTTGCATGTCTCTCAAGGATACACATGATGAGAGGAATACACACCATGATTTTGTCTGCTCACTAATGAAGGAGCATGTTTGTCACTACATGATAGTTAGGGCCACTGCATGTGTGCAGATATGTGTGTATTACTCACTGGAGTCCCTGGGTCTGTACATGTTTGCCCTGGTATGTAGGATGCAGTATCATCAGGTCTGAGAGGCTTTACTTTCTCATGTAATCTTACACATAGTATTTGTCTTTTGAATTGTTGTACAGTGCACAGACATTCAGCACATTTCTCCCTTCCATGCCTTACAGGTGGACCGGTACCCTACACTGTTAGCGAGGTGGCTTGATTTGAGGACCCAGACATCTCCAGTAAGTGTTGATATTTCTGTTATGTGTTGTGTTTGCTGGTGTTGTGTGATGGACTCCTGTGTGTTGGACACATAGCAAGGTGTGATGCGCTGGCCAATCATTTGTTTTGTTCCATGAGTGGAATATCATTTTATCAACAACTTTGAGTTGGCCAATCCTTATTGTATTGCCATATTTTGGTATTCTAGGTCAGTCCTGTAGGCACGGCAATGTGAATAGGGATGAGTCATGTGGATAAAACTTGATTCAGAAAATGTCGCAGTGGACCATATTAGTGAATTAGCCAGCCAGGCAGACCCGAATTCTCCCAGAATAGGGATGCCAAAGTCTTACCCACAGACTACTGCTTCTTTATTCAGTAATGAACATGTTGAACTGTATGTTAAACTTCCTAGCAGCATGTAGCTCCACATGTAGTCCTACGAGTAGGTGGCACTTGAGTACAATGGCCTAGATGTGAATGCAACTGATGGCCAGAGGTGTTCTTGCATCTCTCTGTTTGTTGTAAGTCATGGCTTACTGGTAGTAAATGATGTGGACAAAGGTCTGCGTTTCCTAACATGAGTGTTGATGGGATTGTCCAAGGGTTAGCTACCTCTTATTTGGAGATCCTCCTTACCTGTGGTGTGTGTGCTGGGCCAAACCCATGTCCAGCTTTCCTAAGCTTCCTGGGTGTCCTTGTTGTTAGAAATTATTAGTGGATTGTCCACCCCCCCTTCAGACACAGGCATAGGGTTGTGAATAGTGTACCTAGGACTGATGATACAAGTTTGGTACACAGACATGTAAATCAGTGAATCACTTGTCTGAACCTAATATACCCACTCATGATTAGAACATGCTTTCTATACTGGCAAGTCCATTTAAAACTCGCATAACATGTGGCCCTAGATTGCCATCCCGTACAATGACATTTGTTGCCCTGGCAGTGGTGGAGGATGTGCAGCATGATTTTTAGCTGACAACTGGCAGAACTATGATGCCAAGATCATGCCAGTTGTTTTCCATCTTGTAGGGTTTGGATGTGCTATCTGTGATAGGACCTTTGTAGGCTGGCTTGCCATGTACTTCGTCAGGGACAATCAATGATCTCTTTGATGATATGCGCTTCTACAAGTACATTAGATGTATTGTCTGATTTACTTCTTGTGCCATTTCACACAATGCAGTACCTAGTGTTTGATTTTCTGTTTGTCTTAACAGCTGCAAATAAGACTCCCATCCAGGTCAGGGAGTTTCAACGGCGGGCAATGAGGTACCGCCACATACTTGATGTTCAGTATGGGTACCGCAACATGGCCCGAAGATATCGCCATGAACGAGCCTCCGGAGCTTGGAGGGCATTTGCACAAGGTGGCCTTTCTGTGCCTACCACAGCCACCACCAGCAGCACCACCACTACCACCCATGTGGTACCAACAGCAGCTGGGACCTTTGCGGACCATCAACAGCATCTGCTCCAGGACTAAGCACAGCACCACCTGCAGGGCAGCCTACAGCCATGGCCACAACATGGGCCCATACTTCCTCGGCTGGAACCCAGACCACCCCTGCTGCAGCCATTGACCCTGCTGCTTTTTCTCATATGCAAAGGAAATTGGACCGTGTCCTTAAAAAGATGACCAGACTGCAGCAGGAGGTGGCACAGGTCAACCGGCGGGTGTGTTCCATCAAGAAGACCCTGAGGATGGCCAACCTGTAGACATGTAGACGGACATGATTCCCTCCACTCCCTCCTCTTTGCTGGTTCTTATACTTTGTGGGTTTAGGGGGCTTAGTGTTCGGTTAGTATAGGCTGTTCGTTTAGTTAGTGTCAGTGGGTTGGGGTTGGGGGTTTCTGTATATTTCTACAATGTGTGTTGGGCAATGTTGGGGTTCTTGTGTTTTAAAAAAATAAAAATTACAACAACAAAAATACAAAAAAAAATATATTTGCTTAGTATAGGATAGTATGTGTTTAGGTTAGTATCTGTTGTCCTCCATGTGTCCCGTCTCATGAGGGGGGTGGGGGTTGATGTTTAGCTCGTTTTGTTAAAAGTTTAGCTTAGGTTAATTAGGGATAGTTGTGGGTAATGAGTAGTTAGAGTAGATGAGGTTAGGTAAGGTCTTTCCAAGAGGTTTCACTTCTGTTTTTACTGTTTAATAAATATCTAGGTAACCATTTACAGTATGTGTCAAATGCTTGTAGATCAGGGCCTTGGCATGAGTGAACAGTGTCTCTTTTGTATTAGATTTTGTGTCCTATGCTGCAAACAAATCCCAACTGAGCTGTAACATTGGCAGTTACCCCAAAGCTACTTAGCTAAGATTCGCCCATTCATTTCAACCACCAATCACGGTTACTATGGATCACAAAGTGTGGTTTTTTCATGATGTATGTTTTCAATGTCACATACTGTGCTTCCAGATTTAGTACTGGGGACATTGTGTTAAGTCTGACTGCAGTCTCATGTCCAAGGAAGTCCTTATAAGGTGAGTGGTAGTAAGCTCTCTTGTAGTATAGTGTAAATAACTCACATAGATATTTTGTTACACTGTTCAGCATGGTTACTTATTTGGATGTATTGTGGGAAATGTCACATACGTTAGTTTTGCATTGAAGCAACAATTTGAAGGCGCTATTTTCTGGATTTGACATCCCTTGAGGAAGCGTTATTCTGTCCAACAGAGCATTATGGTGTATAGTTTCTATTTTCCTCAGAAATAACCCTCAGGAAGGGCAGAGTATGGTACAATCCAGGCCACTGTGCATAGTTATCAGCCCACAATATTTCAGGACAGTTGTATTGACAATCTATAATAATTGACAGGAGGCAAAATTCACTGATCTACTGCACGGTTGATGTGTCACGTTACACAGAGACAAAGCTGTTGTGTAAGTACTATTTATTTTAAAGTGCTGTAGTGATATATGTACATTGTCCATGATTGTGAGTCCATTATAGTAACATCTTCCATTGTGATCCTACACAAGTGAAAAAGGACATGTCATTGGACATGCTGGGGTGAAGTGTCAGACAGTGCAGAGGGACAGGACTTGCCAATGAGTTAGTGAGAGACAATCACAGGGCAGGCTGACAAGATAAACAGTGGGTTGCAGAACAGTGCTTGAGTACAGTTGTTGCAAGACTGGCATGTTACAAAGTGCAGGACCTTGGTAATAGGTGGCCATGTGGCAGGGACTAGTGCTACCGGGTACTCTTACGTGTGAATGTGATCTGTTCCTGGTCTTCATCTTCTGATGTGTGTGTTGCCTCCTCTGCCCTTGGTGGTGGTAGTTGTGAAGGGGCAACACACACCTCAGTGTGTGTAGACGTGGAGTTAGACATCCCGGTAGCTGCTACCTGTGGGGGTCTTAAGGGCAGTACTGCTGCAAGGAGGATCTGCTGGTTCTTAAGAATAGCAGCCACATCACGGTGGTAGGCAGCCAGGTCGGCCCTGAGGGGTTCAATGTTGCATTCGTGCACACGTTAACAGGATTGCTGTTGTAGGTGTTGGGTCAACTGTATTACAGCTGCGCTGATTTCCTTCAACCTTTTTTCTAATTCCTGCAAGATAGTTGTTCGTCCTTGCATAGCTGCAGCCTGTTCTTTAGTTGACATCATGCACGAACGCACCCCCTCTAGGCTGGCTGCCATAGTTTGCATCCCCACCCACACCTCCTTGGCCAGCTCCTGCTGTACTTCGACTACAGTTCTCTCAAAGCTGGTGCCAGTGTCGTCAGAGTTCTCAGCTGTATTGGAGCTGGCAGGTCGCACAATTGGGGTGGTGGACGGGTCCTCTGTGATGGCTGCTGTATCTGTGCTCCTCCTTGTGACTGAAGATGGGGTCTGGAGGGTTCCAAGGACCTATTGGAGGGTCTGCTGGGTGATGTTTGTCAGCTCGTCATCCATGTCATCAGAGTAGTCCTGGACAGGCATATCCGCAGGAGATCCATTGTTCTCTGCAATGAAATTCGCTACAATTAGTGTGTCAGTATTGTGGGCTTTGTAATGTGACATGCCTGCCTTGTGATTATTTTCACATTGTGATCTTGGTTCCTGTTCATTGCTCCTGTCTTTCAGATGGGCATTTTCCCAGGCCAATGCCCCACCTTCATGTCACATGTATTGTGGTCAGTTTGTGGACTTGTCAGCATCATCTCCTCTAGGGGTTGGTTCTGGCCAAATAGTGATTTGCCACCTTCTTGTCCTACTCAACCCTCAGTCTACTTCCATTCTCATGGTGAGGCCTTTCACTGGCTGTGGGTGCTCTGATGGCACTGGCACCACACTTAACAATCTGGACCTTCCCCAGTCTCTGATCTTTCACATCCACCTATATGTAGTTGAAATGTATCCTATACTATGTATAGCATTGTTATGGCACAATATGGATGTCAGCATTGGTAATGTATACTACTGATGTAGGGGAATGTGTGGTACATTAGATTGCCCTGATAGTCGTAGCAGTGTCCTATTTCCTCTTCTGACTGTGCAGGTGTATTTCTGTGTGTCCTCCCCCTCAATGCTGTTGCCTGAGCAGTATGACATTTGGGATGCTGCATTGTGACCCAGGCTCAGGATGGACCCTGACATATGCAGCATGGGTATGACATTAGTGCTGTGTACCTCCTAATGTGGATGACATTGGCTGATGTTTGCGGCAACTATGGACATTCACATTTAACAGGACTGGAACATTTGTCTTGTTTCAGGGGATTGTTAACGTTGTCATCCTAAACCCTCTAATTTGGGTGTTTTAGATCCATGGGGACATTACTGCCATTAGCTACTTGACCAGCACACACAGCGGAGGTGGTAGTGGCAACTGTTGTCAATGTTACTTTCCAGTTGTCGGAATGGCTAAAGGTTGTTAATTGGGCCTAGTTAATGTAGGGAGTATAGCGGCTGACGTGTGAGGGAATGCCAGTTTGACCTTGTGCCCTTCTCTCCTGGTTTGCTTTACCTTTGCAACATCTTTCTCATGGCAGCACACACCCATGGAAAGGTTGTTGGTGTTGTGTAGTGGTGTGCCCCAGGGTTCCTCTAAACGGGCCATGTCCCGGTGCCCTGCCCCTTTACCCATGCCACTCCCTGGATACGATGACTTACATGCATTGTGTAGTAGGTATTCCCCCCCGCTGGCAGTTAACATTTGTGCATTTTCATTCCCCATGCGACTTACCCTGCATGTGCGTTGTCTCTTGGTAGTCTGTGCTGTCCTGTCCTTGAATCCTTGTGACAATCTCCTCAGGGATGACGGCTGCAACCATCTCCTCCATGTGGTACAGGGCCTCCTGGTGTGCTGGACTCCCACCTCCAGTCTGCAGTGATGCCTTCCTGTTCCTGGCCATCTTTTCCTTGGTCCTGTGCTTGCAGTCATGCCATCGTTTCTTGCACTCGATGACTGTTCTGCGTACTTCTGCCACACTGTTAATCTTGTCAACAATTTGTTGCCATATTGCCTCTCTCCTACGGATTGGCAACTTTGAGATGACAAACAGTTGGTGCTGGTGTTCAGTCACGTCTTTAACCTGAATTTCCTGCTCCTCTGCACTGAAGCAACACTTTCTTTTCTTCTTCTCCATGTCCTGGGTCTTGTGTGGGTCCTCCTGGCTGGTTCCTGGTCTGTTGTCATCTTCCTGGGGTCTGTGCAAGCATCTGGGATCCATTTTGGCTCTCCTCTGCACAAATTGCTGTGTTTGTGGTGAGTTTTGACGCTATTGTGTCAAAAAACGCCGCATATCCAGTTTGCAGTGTCGTAAATTGGCACACAGTCATTTCCGCCGTTTTAACGTCGTTTTCCTTTACGACGTGACGCTGTGAGTCAGAGAAAATGACTCAGACCTGTGGTTTGCGCCGCTGTGCGTCAAAGTATAAATTTGACGCCCGCACAGTGCAAAGAAATGGTGTTAGCCGGCGGTAATATTTTTGATGCAAAACTGCGTCGGCGCAGTTTTTCGTCAAAAACTATAAATATGGGCCTAGGTGTTTTACAAATGGTAATTTCCAAAGGTTCCAGGGTTGGAATGAAGAGTAAGAGGAGAGCAAGCACCCCTGCTTATTTACCCTTTCAGTAGTCAATGACAGGAATCGGAAACCATTTCAGCTGATGGAGGCCACTGGGGAGGGATATAGCCATTGTAGTCACTCCAGAAACACCAGGCCAATGCCCAGTGGTCTAATATCTGATATGGATAGCCCCTCTCCACCCGATCAAAGGTCTTTTCAGCATCTATGGGGATGGAAATCCAGTCATAGTTAGCAGATCTGGAATTCCAAACCAAGTGAGAGAGAATCCGTAAATGAATACGCTATGTGTGCCTCGCAACAAATGTCACCTGCTTAGTGTGGATTAGTGACAGAATGTACCGTTAAAGTCTGGTTGGCATGATCATGGCGAAGATCTTCATATCTGAGTTAAAGAGAGATCAAACAATAGTTTTTGCAACAAAGCTGGTCTCTTTCTGGCTTTGGTATGAGCATTATCAGGGCTTGCACTAATTCCAGTAGCGGTGACATCTGAGAATTGGCCGCTCTAAGCATATTCCTTAGCAACAGCACCGAGTACCGTGCTGTGATTTTGTAAAATTGTATGGAGAAGCCATCCATTCCCGGTGCCTTTTCCATTGGCATTGCTTTGATGGCATCTGCCACCTCACTGTCCATTATTACTCTGTCCAAAGCTTCTTGTCTTTCCCGGGTTAAGCGTGGTAATGGGAGGTCTTGAAAGAACAATTGCTCATTCCTTGTATCTGGGGCTTTCAAGGCATTTTTGGCCACATATATGACCCTTTGGTATTGTGACTCACCCTGTTTGTTATTCCCAGTGGGGTCGCAAATGACCCACCTCACTACTATTCATGAGGAAGGTCACAATTTGCAACCCCATTAGGAATGGCCGCACTAACAGGGATGGTGGCCTGCTGGGCTGGAAACAGCAGACCACCTTATCTGTGACTGCTTTTAAATAAAACTGTATTTTTTTTTAAATGCAGCCTGTTTTCCTTAAAAAATCTGGGACCACTGCCTGCTCAGAAAAAATATTTTCTCATGCATTCACAAAGGAGACAGTAGCACCAATTTGAAATTGGTGCTAACTGCGATTGTTTTGTGACTGCATTCACGGTCACAAGACAATCATACATCGCATTGCGACTCACAGTTAGGAAGAGAATGCCCCTTGCTAGTTGTGACTTGCAAACCCTTTTTGTGATTTGGTAAAGAGATTACTGAATTGCAAAATTGAGTTTGTGTTTCGCAAAATGCTTTTTTCTTGTCGCAAATGGCCCAATTCTGCGAATCAGGCCATTCGTAATGAGAAAAAAGCTTTGTACATGTGGCCCATAGTGTTGAGTGATAGGTTGCAGAGTCTTTCATTGTGGATGTGGGATGGATAACTATGGTGCCATCCCGTCTGTCTACAGCTGGTATCATTGAATGTGTGAACTGTAGTTTTAGATGGAGAGCCGGCAGTCTGGCTGCCTTTTCACCAGTCTCGTAATGTCAGTTTATGAGTCTGATGAAGGCATTTTCCACAGCGGTCCTGAGTAAGGCGTTCAAACCTTTTAGCAGTGAGTGAGTGTAGGTTAGCCGGTGTAGGAGTATGCTGGTCCAAGCAAGTCTGAGTCAGGATCTCACTGTCCAGTGCAAGTTGGTTCTGGTGGGCTTGTTTCCTCACTGCTACCGGGTCTCTCATGCTTTCCTTACAACCCACAGCACCTGTGGGGAGGGGAGTTGAACCCTTTGATTCACTCTAAGTAGTTGTGAAATTATCCCTGTTGTTCTAATTTGTTTTTAGCAAATTTGTAACAGTGAGCATCCATCTTCCAGACTTTTTTGTAAGGTGTTTAAATATTGCAATCATGTTCTAGAGTAATCTGGGCATGGCCTAAAACGTGTTGTACTCTAATTCCGCAGGAAACCACCTTAGGGAGTATGAATGTACGGATCAAGAACTAATCAAAGTGAGATTCCACTTATATAGCTTAAGCGGTGATCTGGATTTATCATAGGTTCTAATTTCTTTTTCCGCAGAAAAGCATGTGATATCCATCTAAAGGCTTTGGTAAGCTGACCTCTCGGTGCAGTGGGTGCAAGTTGTGGGTCTATATGGGCAAGAGCCTCTGGTAGCATCCTCAGGGGGAGCAGTGTGAAATCTACTGAGGTGTATTCGAGGGATTCCAAAAGAAATCCTCCAGGAGCTGAGGGTCCATGAATTCCCTTGTGGATTTATCTGCATTCAAGATCATGGTGGTCCATAAGTGCATAGCAGATTCCCTTTTGTTTCAATACAAGTTAAAGAGAGAGGAATTTGCAATTGAGCATATGTGTCATAACATAAGTCGGGAGGCTGTGTTGTTCCTGTGTGTGGCACTTTAGGCAAAGTGGGCAATTCAGTGAGTCTGACCACTGTGTTTTAGTCAGTGTGCCCTTTCGATTTCGAGAGATGGTTGAAATTCTGCTTTCAGTAAGAGGGGGAGAAATCACCGTAAAAAGCCTGCAGTGCCATTGTCTTACTCCTTCTCTGGCACCCTGTATACACAAACATTGTTCCACTTGATTCACGATTCTCCAAATCAGTGACTTTGTATTGCAGAGTCTAAATTGCTTGTCTGCAGTCAGGGAGTTATAGTACTTGTTTTCCAGCATCCTTACTCTTGCTTTTGCAGAGTCCAATTTATTTCTGAAGGAGGATAGCTCAGCATGTATACTTTTCAGGTCAGCCATTGCAGGTGAAAAGGATACTTTCACAGTCATTATGGAGTTTTTAATATCCCTCAGCTCCTTCATAAGCATCTCTATATAGAAAATCTGGTCACCTGACAGAGCACCTTACACTTGCCTTACCCTTCTTGCCTGCCACTGTTTCTGAAAAGGTCAGTTGTTACATTGTTTTCCCCTTCAACATTAGGGGAGATAAAGTGATGCTTTAAGTGGCACCTCTCGTGACACCGCCTGCCCCTTGTTCTGCATGAAGAATCATCACTGGAAGGTATCCATGAGTATTAAGTTGCAGGCTCGTACTTCTCGAGGGACCAAACCATGGATGTAAGCTACCATTCTCTGCACCAGGTTGGTCTTAATGTAACTGGGCAGGTCTAGACACGCAGTGGAAGCAGGCTCCTCGTATGCTGTACACAACCGTAGATGTACTGTCAGTGGGGGGATGTCATCTGCTACGGAGGCGGTGTTTCACAGTGGAGGCTTGAAAAATAAGATGAGGAGGGTTGCCTGCCCAAAAGTCCACGGGCGGCTTTGGGGTCCCCCCTGAGGATTTGGTCTGACAATCAGTCAGTGAACTGAGTGATAGAAACAGCACACTCCAGTGGGTTTCCCTCCATTTGGGGACTCTCCTTGACCCTCAGGACATAAGCACCGCTCTAACAATGGACACATAAAGAGCCTGGATTAGTCACTGGTGGAGTTGCAATGTGGGAGGGCTGCTTAGTGCAAGGGGCCAGTGTGGCAGCAACAGCACACTCATCCTCCACAGCAAGAGCTGGGCCTCTACAATTTGCGGCTGCTATACACAAGCATAGGACCCAGCTCTCTCCGTCACGCTTCAGCTGGCTGATATGTATGCAAGGCCATGACAGGTTGCACACGTTACTGGTGTCTCTTCTCCATTGGGGGATAATGTTTCCTTGCTCAGAGTGATCTTACAACTCTCCGACCTCCGTCAATCACTGTCCACTGTTCCCCTTGCTGTTTTTAACGAATGGTAACAGGGAAAGTCTCAGCCTCACGATTCACAGGATGGCCATCTTACTCATGGCACTAGCTCCACCACCCAAAATAACTTTTTAATGGAAAATATCTATATTTTGTGTAACACTTTTCTCATGAGTTGTACGTTTAATAATTTGCAATACAGATTCAGACCCTCATTACAACCCTGGCGGTAAATGCTGCCAACCGCCATGCTGACGCCCGCCAACATACCGTGACCACGGCGGTAGTCTGCTGCAGGTATTATGACCCACACTGAGCAATCCGCCACAATACAGACACCCACACAAGTCCGCCAGACCAAAGGTCAGTGATAAATTGGCGGTACCAAAATCCCACTCCGTAACACCAACAGAAGTACACCCACAACGTTATGACCCACGAACCACCGCCTTTTGACCGTGGTAAACCATTGGCAGTACACACCGCTGCGCTCAAAATACACACACACTTACAAAACGACACCACATTGGACAATTCAAAATACACACACCTGACACACATACACACACCACACCCACACACTCACAACACTATAAAACACAAACCCACATTACCCACAACCTAAAAAAAGATTGGCAACAGAGAGAGACACAAGCCAGTAGCACCCACACAATCTGAGCCCACAGAACACCATCACCCATACAACATCCACACACCACATCACCCCACACATCACCCCACACATCCTCACACATATCACTCACACGACATCCATGGCACCCCAAAGACACCACAGGTTTTCAGAGGAAGAGCTAAGGGTCATGGTGGAGGAAATCATCAGGGTAGAGCCACAGCTATTCCGGTCACAGGTGCAGCAGACATCCATTGCTAGGAAGAGTGAGCTATGGTGGAGAATCGTGGACAGGGTCAACGCTGTGGGACAGCAACCCAGAACAAGGGATGAAATCAGGAAGTTGTGGAATGACCTACGGGGAAGGTGCGTTCTGTTGCAGCAAGACACCAGATAGCACTACAGAGGACTGGCGGTGGACCCCCACCTACTCCCCCACAACTAACAACATGGGAGGAGCAAGTCTTGGCAATCATGCATCTTGAGGGCCTGGCAGGAGTAGCAGGAGGACTGGATTCTGGTAAGTCAAAATCTTCAATACTTTCACCCCCGACCTGCATGCCAAACACAAACTCCTACCCCTACCCTCATCCCCATCACTCCACCACCTCACATATACCCCACTATCACAACTCACCCATCCCAAGCCCTGCATGCTAAACCAATGCATGGACACCCATCACACACCTGCATGGACACCCATCACTATAGCATGCACACTAGTGACAATCACTTAGCCAAACCAAACACAACTCGCACAAGCCAAAGCTACCTTGCTAATAACAACCAAAGAAGGAAACATATCCATGCACAAGATGGCACATGCAGACACAATAACACTGCATTTACATCCCCACAGGATCCCTACTCAACGTCACCAGAGAGGAGGTGCCACCAACACCTAGCCCCCCCACAGAGGAGGTCCACAGTGATGATGGCAGCTCTGCACGCCTTGATCAGGATGACCAACCTGGCCCATCAGGGACCTCTGGACAGTCGGTCACCCTGCCACAGTCCCAAACCACCACAGAGCCTCCACCCTGAGGAAACACAAGCACAGCACCCACCCAGCGGGCCCATGCCATTGTCCCCAGGACACGTCAATCAGCAGTGTGTCCACCACTACAGGGACTTCAGGCCACCCCACCAACACAGGACGATCAGGGACCTGGGGTCAGTGGCAGTGGGCACACGGTTCAGAGGACAGAGGCACAGGACAACAGGGAAGCTGGGAGGACTGCTGTGTGACAGGGGGAGGACAGGCCCAGGGAACCAACTCTCCAGCAGGCACTTGCAGGGATCCTGAGAGCATATCACCATTCCCAGGAGACCATGGGCCAGATACTGGCCAAGTTGCAGGAGACCCAGCGGCTGCAGGAGGGACAGTACCTGGGGATCAAGGAGTACTTGAAGGACATCAACACCACCCTGGTCACCATTGCAGGGGTGCTGGCTGACATGGGCAACACCATGAGGGATGCAGTGGCACACCAATGGGCCCCTACCACTAATCACACTGATGAACAGCCCTCCACCTCTGCAGGCACTAGTGGACAAGAGGCCCCTCCACCGGAACAACAGGGCACCAGCACCCCCCTCTTGCAGAAGGAGAACCACCCCACAAACGGTCCCTCCGATCCAGGAACAAGCCAGAGAACATTGCCAAGACCCCCACCAGGAAATAAGACTCTCCTGATTGTCACCCTTCTGTCCCACTCTATCACCCTGTCCACCTTGAACTGCCATTGCTCCCCTTCCTATGCCCCATTGGACAATGCACATGTGATACCAAGAGACTGGACTCTAACTGAACATTCCTCGACCATCACCCCAGCCCATTGCACATCCCCCTCTACATATGAGCACTTAAATAAACACCCTGGAACAAATACAATTCTTGAGTCTGTCAAATCATTGAAATATGTATTAGTACAACATTCTGAAAACATTGCAAGTCATATGTACAGTCATTTATACATTGGTATGACCTGTAGTGGGCAGCAGTAAACAAACCAGGAGCCAGAGTGGGCCACAGAAATCTAAAAATAGAGATGCCAAAGGGTACAGTAAGTGGCCATAGACATAGGGAAATCAGGCTGCCATGCACATTGTCCAACACAAAACTGCAATGTAAAGTGAAGTTACAGTGTCTTACCTGTGTGTCACTGGAAGTACTGCTGTATTATATTACTTCTGTTGTCCACATCTTCTTCCTCTGCCTCCTCTTCCACACTGGCCACAGGCTCCACCGCTGCCACAAAACCATCTCCAAGCACATCCTCCTGCAGCAAAGGCAACATGCGTCTCAAGGCCAGGTTGTGCAACATGCAACATGCAATGATGATCTGGCACACCTTCTTGGGTGAGTAGTACAGGGATCCACCTGTCAGGTGGAGGCACCAAAACCTGGCCTTCAGGAGGCCACAGGTTCTTTCAATTATCCTCCTCGTTCGCACATGTGCCTCATTGTAACATTCCTCTACCCTTGTCCTGGGATTCCTCAATGGGGTCAGTAGCCATGAGAGGTTGGGGTAACCAGAGTCACCAGCAAATATTGAGAGATACCTGTTAGCCACACATTCACCCATAGGGACAACCCCATACCCATACACCACTTCTACTGGGTGGGGACATTGGGCTTACCTATTAGCCACACCCGGTGCCTCTTGAGTTGGCCCATCACATATGGGATGCTGCTATTCCTCAAGATAAAGGCATCATGCACAGAGCCAGGGAACTTGGCATTCACATGGGAGATGTACTGGTCCGCCAAACACACCATCTGCACATTCAGAGAGTGATAGCTTTTCCTATTCCTGAACACTTGTTCATTTCTCCGGGGGGGGTACAAATGCTACATGTGTACCATCAATGGCACCAATGATGTTGGGGATATGTCAGAGGGCATAAAAGTCAACTTTCACTGGGACCAAATCCTCCACCAGGGGAATACGATGTAGCTGCGCATGTGTTTCAGCAGGGCTGACAACACCCTGGTCAACACGTTGGAGGACATTGGCTGAGACATCCCTGATGCCATGGCCACTGTTGTTTGGAAGGAACTACTTGCCAGGAAATGGAGCACTGACAGGACCTGCACTAGAGGGGGGATACCTGTTGGCTGGTGGATGGCTTAGATCCATTCTGGCTCCAATTGGGCACACAGTTCTTCGATTGTGGCCCGATCAAGTCTGTATGTTAGGATAATGTGCCTGTCCTCCATTGTCGCCAGGTCCACCAGGGGTCTGTAAACGGAGGGATGTCTCCATCTCCTATTCATCCTCACCGGTTGAAGCCTATGGAGGAAAACGGTGAGCAGAGGGTCATATTCACACAACAATTGACATAATGATGCATCTTTCCCTTTACATAACCTGTATGTGAATCCGAGAGTCAGTTCCTGTGCCAATGTCTTCTGTGACACAGATAGGTGCCATGATCTGTGCCCCCCTGAAATGGCTGCTGCCTGACCTGTGAGGACGGACAATTGGAAATGAGGTAATTACGCTGGTGTTGTCACTTGCTACCTGACCTTCAACAGGAGAGGACCTACACTGCAAGTGCTGCTGTGACCTGTGTCTGGAAGCGACAATGGCTCAAGTGACTGGGGAAAGGGCCCCTGCCTTCACTGCGGAGGAGTTGGAAAAACTGGTGGATGGGGACCTACCCCAGTACACATTACTCTACATTCCTCCGGACAAACAGGTGAGCGCACTGTGGGCATGATGAGTGGGCCATGAATGTCTGGAGTGCTGTGTGTGTAAGCCACCTGCCCAGAGTGCTGTATGTAGGGAGGTCAATGTATGTGCGTCAGGGGATGGGAGGGATTTGGTGGACCATGAGTGTGACGGTCTGGACGGTTCACTAAGTCTCTTCTCTGCTGTTATATTTCCTGCAGGTCAGCTCCCACCAGAAAAAGGGTATTTGGCGTGCCATCGCCAAGGAGGTGCGGACCCTGGCGCAAGCAGTGGGAGGACCTGCATCGCTGGGCAAAGAAGACAGCGAAGGCCCAGCTGGGGATGGCCTCCCAACGAGGAAGGGGTGTCCGTCGTACCCTGACCCCCCTGATGTTCCGCATCCTGCCGGTGGCCTATCCGGAGGTGGATGGGGGCTTGAAGGCATCACAGCAGCCACAAGGGGGTGAGTACAGATTCTGAATCATGTTTTGTGCGCATTAAGGTTTACCTGGGTGGGGGATGTGGGCTGTGGGTGCCCCTAGGCCAGGGCGAACATGGCAGGGTAGGTCCCTTGTTGGGCAGACTCTGAAGCACTCCACCCCCAATAGTGTTTGTGGGTATATGCTACAGGGCAGGGTCCTGTGGGGTTAAGGTGTGCAGCTAAAGTCGTTAGGCATTGTACCCCATGGGCTGGTGTCTATCTCAGTAACTGGTAGTGAATGGCCTAGTGCATAGGACTGCTCCCTGTGTGTTGTGTAGGCCAAAGGAAGTGTTGTTGCTGGCATTGTCCAAGTGCATCCTCTGTCTCCCCCCCCCCTTTTTGTTTTGTCACCCTGTCCTTGTGTGCATTAGCCTCATCCGGCGGAGGAGCAGATTCGCCGGCGACGGAGGGAGCTGCATCTTACATGAGTCTGCAGGCCGAATCCACAGACGGTGATGGTACCAGTGGGACGGAGGGCGAGGAGAGAACCATGACGGGGACAGGAGGGGACACCACAGACAGCGAATCCTCCTCCGATGGAAGCTCCCTGGCAGTGGCGGACACCTCTGTGCCCACCCCAACAACAGGTACAGCAGCCACTCTGCCCTCCCAGCAGCCCCTCAGCATGTTTCCCGTGCCTGCTCACCCAGGAGGGTGGGCATCTCCTTTGCCTCAGGCCCTGCCCCAGTCAGCCCTGCTGCCATCAGTGAGGAGGCTATTGACCTCCTGAGATCCCTCACTGTTGTGTAGTCAACCATTCTGAATGCCATCCGGGGTGTCGAGAGGCATTTGGAACAAATAAATGCATACCTGGAGGGCATTCACTCTGGTGTGGCGGCCCAACATAGAGCATTGCAGGCTCTGGCCAACTCGCTGATGGCAGCCATTGTCCCTGTCTCTAGCCTCCCTCTTCCAACTTCCTCTACCCAGTCCAAATCCCCTCAACCTATCCCAAGCATACCTTCAGACCAGCATGCACCCAAATCAACACGCAAAAGTGGCTCAGGCAAACAGAAGCATGACACTTCATCTCACAGGCACTCACACAAGCACCATCCCCATGCAGACACACCAACATCCACTGCCTCCACTGTTACCCCTCCTCATCGTCGTCCACCTCCCTCCCAGTGGAGTCTCCACTCACACCTGCATGCACTACATCCTTATCCACTACCTCCAGCACCAGCACGCCCATCACAACACACCCCTCACTGGCAGTCACCACCCCCACATCCATGCACACGTCCCCTGTGTCCCCTCCCACTGTGTCTGTGACTCCTCCTCCCAAAGTACCCAAACGCAAGCACCCACCCACCCAACAGCAATCCACCTCACAACAGCATCTAGCCCATGCACCTGCACCTAAACTCAGCAGACGGATACCTCCTACAATCACTCCCTCTTCCTCCACTCCGAAACCCTCTCCCTCTTCCCGCCCCAGTGTCCCTAAGAAGCTCTTCCTGGCCAACTTTGACCTGTTCCCTACCCACCCGTCCTTCCCCTCGGGCCTGGGTGGCCAGAACCCAGCCCAGCACCTCAGCCACCAAGTCGACGTCCGGTGTAGTTCCTGCAGCTATCAGAGGCTCAAAGGGAGTACCCGTCAGCCCAGCCAGTGTGCCACCAACCCCTGCCGAGGCCAAAACTATTCCGCCACCTACCAAGGTGAAGAGGGAGACAGCATCCAGCAAGGGAAAGGAGCCACAACCACCCAGCAAGGCCACCTCAAAGACTCCAGCTGCCAGACCCAAGGTGACACCACCATCTGCCAAGGTGAGGAAGGGGCACAAAATACCAGGCAAGGCAACTCAGCCGTCCGAGGCTGCAGGAGAAGGGCTGGAGCCTCAATCCACCACTGGCAGCACCCCCACCAGCACCACGGGCAGCAGCGCCAGCAGCCCCACCGCTAGCACCGCCACAAGCACCGTCACCTGCACCACCACCTGCACCACTGACAGTGGCACCAGTACTGTCAGCATCAGCAGCCCCAGTGGGCAGCCATCCGAGGCTGCAGGAGAAGGGCTGGAGCTTCCCTCCACTACTGGCAGCACCCCACCAGCACTGCGGCCAGCACCGCGCAAGCATCGCCACCTGCACGGCTGACAGTGGCACCACTACTGTCAGCATCAGCAGCCCCAGTGGGTAACCGTCCGAGGCGGCAGGAGAAGGGCTGGAGCCTCCCTCCACCACTGGTAGCACCCCCACCAGCACCGGCACTACCTCCAGTTTGCAGCCGTCACAGGATGGAGTCTAGCCCTGCCTCCAAGGACTATCATGCAACCTGGTCCCTGCAAATCCTGCGCCTCAGACACCCAGGTGAGGGACTGTGAACAGCCACACCCCAAGTGTTTCCTCACAGGGCACCAAGCCCCCTCCAGAATCAGTGGAGATATGCATCCACTCACCCCATCCTTCCAAGGATGAAGCAGACTGGGCACTATACCCCCCCAGAATCGGTGGAGACATGCATTCACTCACCCTATCCTTCCCAGGATGAAGCAGACTGCGCACCAAGCCCCCTCCAGAACCAGTGGAGATATGCATCCACTCACCCTATCCTTAGCAGGATGAAGCAGACTGGGCACCAAGCCCCCTCCAGAACCAGTGGAGATATGCATCCACTCACCCTATCCTTGGCAGGATGAAGCAGACTGGGCACCAAGCCCCCTCCAGAACCAGTGGAGATATGCATCCACTCACCCTATCCTTGGCAGGATGAAGCAGACTGGGCACCAAGCCCCCCCAGAACCAGTGGAGAATCCATCCACTTGAGAGACAGTGGCCTTGCACTCCCCAGGAGCAAGCAGTGGGCAAACCACCCACTTGAGAGACTGTGGCTTTGCACTCCCCAGAACCAAGCAGTGGGCAGACCACCCACTTGAGAGACTGTGGCCTTGCACTCCCCAGGGCCAAGCAGTGGGCAGACCACCCACTTGAGAGACTGTGGCCTTGCAGTCCCCAGGAGCAAGCAGTGGGCAAACCACCCACTTGAGAGACTGTGGCTTTGCACTCCCCAGGACCAAGCAGTAGACAAACCACCCACTTAAGAGACTGTGGCTTTTGCACTCCCATGGACCAAGCAGTGGGCAAACCACCCACTTGAGAGACTGTGGCCTTGCACTCCCCAAGACCAAGCAGTGGGCAACCCACCCACTTGAGAGACTGTGGCCTTGCACTCCCCAGGACATCGCTGTGGGCATAGAGGCCCCTCCTGGAGCAGTGGTGTTTTACCATCTTCTGGCTGAGGTGCCCCCCCTTCCCCTCTGAGGTGCCTGTGTGTTTTCAAACTGATGCCCCTGCAGTGTTCTCTCCGTATTAAGGCAGGAGTCAAGTGTGGGCTTGGCCTATGAGTTTTGGCAAGGTGGCCCACGGACATTTTGAGTGGACAATGTACCGCCTTATGTACATATTGTATATTTTTGTAAATACTCCTTTAAAGATAACTAATAATAATTATATCTGAGTTTTTCTAATATTTCACTGATTTGACTCTATTCCCTTTGTCCTTGCGTTCTTCCAGGGGGTTATGGGGTGTAAATGTAATGTTAATACATGTGTTTGTGTGTATGGTGTTGTGGGTGATGGTGGGGGTGGGGGTGTTGCATGTTGCGTGTGTGTGTCACTCTCTTTTTCCTCCCCCCTCCCCTGTGTACTAGGTGCAGTACTCACCGTCGTCATTGTCGCCACCGTTCGTACTCCTGGTAGATGAGGATATAGACCAGCATGGGGAGGACCTGCAGCTAGGGCTCCATGGTGGCCTGGTTCTTCGTTGAGTGTCGAGAGGTGAGCGGTTTCCCTTCCAAGTACTGTTTCCACCATGCTTTTGATGAAGTCGGTACGTCCCCGGAAAAGCTGACGGATGTGCGTGTTGTAATGGGGTGGGCAGTACATTGTCTTCCGCCTAGCTGTTGGCGGTTATCACTGCGGTGTTTTTTGCTTCCGCCGTGGTGGTCGGAGCTTTAAAGGGGCTGTATGTGTTGGCAGTTTCTGCCGTGGTCGTGATCCCATTTTTGTTACCGCCGGCCTGCTGGCGGTACTACCGCCGCTTTAACACCGACCGCCAGGGTTGTAATGAGAGCCTCAGTTTTTTAAACCATTGTCAACTATATTGAATTTATCTTCTTTTCACTATCAAATGGTTTAATATGCTCTTTCGTATTGTAAACCCCTGTTGCACATGGCCCTTTTATCAGGGTCATCCACAAATGTTTTGCCTCTTTGCTCCTATTTTTTCTGAACTGTTTTTGTTGGCTTTAGGACTCTGGTCACTTTACCACTGCTAACTAGTGCTAAACTGCATATGCCCTCTGTCTAAATTGTATTGGTGATTGATTTATCTATGATTGGATATTTGATTGACCAGTAAGCCCCTAGTAAATTGCATTATGTGTGCCCGGGGCCTGTAAATCAAATTCTACTAGTGGGCCTGCAGCAGTAATTGTGCCACCCACATAGGTGGCCCTGTAAACCTGTCTCAGAACTGCCATTACAGTGTCTGTGTGTGTGCAGTTTAGAACTGCCAGTTCGACCTGGCAAGTGTACCCACTTGCCAGAACCAAACCTTCCCTTTTACAACTTGTAAGTCACTTCTAAGGCAGGCCCAAGGCAGCCCCATGGGCAGCATGCAGTGTATTTAAAAGGTAGGACATGTACTGGTGTGTTTTACATGTCCTTATAGTGAAATACTGCCGAATTCAGTAGTGATTAGTGAAATAAGGCCAAATTTGTTTTTGACTATAATTCACTATGTTATCCCATAGGATAACATGGGTATTTCTTTGAAATATCTTTTAAGTGTAGTTTCCCATCAGGAGCAGATAGAGATCTGGAGTATGGGGCCTCTAAACTCACAATTTAGAAATACATCTCTTCTTGAAGTTGGTTTTTAGATTGTAAGTTTAAAAATGCCACTTTTAGAAAGTTGGCGTTTTCTTCCTTAACCATTCTGTGCCTCTGTCTGGCTGCTGAATACACATCTGATTCAGAATGACAGTCGGGCTGTTTGTGAATTCACTCTAGACAGTCACACAAAGGGAGCTGAGGGAGGAGTGTCTTGCAGTGCTTAATTTGTGAATAAAGAGGTGCCGGTGCCCAAAGCCCTCCTCTTAAACACACTGCAATTAAATGTGTGAACACGGAGTACTGAGGAGCCGTAATCCTGAAATCATCTCGGGCCTCTTCAATCCATATAAAGCTACTCCCTGCCCCTTCAGCTCACTCTTGCAGCTTTCTACTTTCTTCCTTTATGACGCTTTTTCATTTTTCCCTTCCTCCGTCTTCCCCATATGTGTCTTTTGCTAGCAGCAAATGCTTGAGGCAGAAGAGTGAGCCCCAGCCCTCAAAAATAAGTGCCGGTGCTCAGCACCGGAAACAACAAGCACAAATTAAGCACTGGTGCCTTGCATGTCCAGATAGGGCTTCCTGGGCTAGAGTGGAGGGAGGAGCTGACACTTGCACCTGAATAGGACTGTGCCCATTCCACACAATACAGTCTCCAACCCCAAGGAGTGTTTCTGTGATCATGGCAGGGAGAGGCAGGGTCTTATGCACAACAAAGACTTTACTTTGAAGTTTGCCTACTTCATAGGAAGAAATGAGTATAAGTATTGGACTGCTGACCCCACAACTTCAGAACACTTCTGGACTGAGGACATTCTGCCAAGAAGAGCTGGATGCTGTAGGAGGAACTGTCACTCCGCCTGTTGCTTTTCTGTATTGGCCTGCTGCTTGCTGCTTCTGTCCTGGGAGTGAAAGGCCGGGACTTTGCTTTCTACATCCTGCTTTCCTAGGCTCTCCAAGGGTTTGAACTGAGCTTGCCTCCTGTTGTGAATTCTCAGGGACATCAACAACTTCATCTGCCAGTACCTGAATTCTTCTGCTCAGGGCCCTGACTTGCCAAGTGGTGCCAAATCCAGTTTGTGGGCCCTTGGAAGTGGAAGCTGGTGACCTGAAGGAAAATCCAAGCACAAAGGCTGTTGTGGCAGAAATATTGATGCAGTGCCAGCACAATGGCTGAAAAATTGATGCAGCACGTGCTGTGCGGCTTCAAAATTGACACATCACCTGCTTTAGCATGGATCCATCATTGCCATGCATCTGTATTTTCCACGCATCATACCTGGGTGTCATTTTTCTTCATAGCCATTCTTCCGCAACCAGGAATTGATGCATCACTAGTCCGGTGCGAAAAGAGTCTACGCATCGCCAGCCGGGTGGGAAAAGAATCGCCAAGTGAGAAAATAATCCACACATCGCCTGTCCAGCATGAAAATAGTCGACTTATTGCTTGCTTTTCCAATACATCACCTCCTTTGCGGCCCACATCATCTTCGTTCTTTGATGCATCCAAGGTACTGTGTGTTATAAGGATAAAACCACTGATTTTTCAGGATTAAGACTCCTAAATCATCAAAAAGTGATATCTCTGCTTGTGCATGTTGGATTTTTGTCATTTTGGTCTTGTTTCACTCAGATAAATATTGGCTATTTTCCTAAACTGGCGTTGAGTAGTTTTGTGGTGTTTTCACTGTGTTACTGTGTGTGTGTATGTACAAATACTTTACACATTGCCTCTGAGATAAGCCTGAGTGCTCGTGCCACGCTACGAAGGGGGCAATCAGGGGTTATATTAGGTGTGTGACTCCCTTACCCTGACTAGAGTGAGGGTCCCTTCTTGGACGGAGTGTAAACTAGAGACCCCATTTCTAACAACCCCTTTGTTTCCTTCCAAGTTCACTCTACTGTATGTAAAACTCCAATAAAAAATATAGAAATGGCCAGATGTATCAAGCGTTTTTGCATTCACAAACGGTGCGAATGGCCGTTTGCAAATGCAAAAATGCTTTTCATTATGTATGAAAGGCATTCGCTATGCAATTTTAAGGAATCACTAAAATAGCGATTCCTTAAAATTGCGAGCCCATTTAGAGAATCGCAAATTGCGATTGTCTAAATAAGAAATCATAAATAAGGAATCCTTATTTGCGATTTCTGAAGCACGTGTATCAAGCTTTTCCTTAATGCAAATTGGGCATTAAGGAATCGCAATTACCACCAACTACAAGTTGGTGGCAACCATGTGCACATTTTAAAAATGCATTTTTAAAATTGACATGTAACGCCCACATGCCCCTTTGGCATTTGTGCGCCTTACATGTCCTAAAATAATTTTTAGGGGTGCTGCAGAGGGTGCCTTAGGCCCCCAGCACCCGGGGTTTGCACTTCCCAAATTGCGAATTCAAGTTAGGAATTTGCAATTTGGGAAATGCAAAAAATTTGCAAATATAGGTGCGAATGGTGACAGAATCGCAATTTGCAATTCGGTAATAGCATTTGCGATTTTTGAGAAATCGCTATTACTGAATATGATACATACCATTTTGCGACTCTGAAATAGTGATTTCTTAAAAATCGCTATTAGAGAATCACAAAATGGATTCTTGATACATCTGGCCTGAAATGCAAAACCAAAGAAGGAGTAAACGCCCATTCCAGTCAGAAGTGAATGAATCCAAAAATGGGAAAGCTGTTATTATTTGTCTTCCTGGTAATATCTGGGCAGCGTGAGGGCAGTTTTATAGTCATGAGCGTAGCTATTATTATGCACTGGTACCAGGGAGCAGGAGTGGGAGGTGCTCACCACATCCCAGCTATACCTGTCTTTTAATATCTACTGCAGGTGCAGAGTGCTCTATTTCATTTACTTGCCTCGGTGCCCATCTTACAGGATCAATGCTTTTACTTGCTGTATTCATTTCATCATGCATAGAGGCAACGAGGGGCCAAGGGACAAGTTAGATCGACTTATCTGTCCACAGCCCTTACATTGCCAATAAGACTAGTTACACACGGTAGAGGTGCACACACCTACCAAAGCAGCACTGCAGGCCCTTTCTTTCACTATTAAATCTGTAATGATGCTTCTTTGTGTGAGTTAATGAGCAACACACTTGATGAGTTTATAGTTATGCAGCTCAGCATAACTGGATTATTTCTCTGGTCTAAGGATTTTCGACAACCACAAGCTGCGATTTTAATTTTTTCTTTGATTTTATGATGAAATAGTGTGTCCCCTGATTAAAATACACATTTGGGTTTGCCCGTAGGCATGGCCATTGTCCACTAGGTACAGGAAGTGGCCTCTGATGATAGGTGCAGCCAGCCTTCCTGGCTACTAAGCCCTGAAGGCTCGATTTTGGAGGAGAGGAGTGTCAAGTGTTTTTACACCAAAAAGATTCAAACCTACAGTGTCGTTTTTTTACACAAAATCGGCACAAACTTACAAAATACAATTGTATTTTGGCCCATATTTATACTTTTTTAGCACCTCATTTGCGTAATTTTTTGAAGCAAAAGCGATGCAAACGTACAAAATACAATTATATTTTGTAAGTTTGCACTGCTTTTGCATCACATAATGACGCAAATGCAGCCCTAAACAAAGTATGCATATGGGCCCTTCTATTTTGTAAGTTTGTGCTGCTTTTGCGTCAAAAAACGACACAAATGCGGCGCTAAAAAAGTATAACTGTAGGCCCTAGTTCCCTAACTTTACATATCTGCGTTCATCCGTAAATACTTTGTAATCAAAGGACACCTCTTCACATTGTTGGGCAGGATCCAAAGCCATAGGTCATAGATTTTATCTTGACTGTGGGCCTAAGGCCCAAAAGGCACAGGTCAAGCCACTGGCCTGCAGGGTGTGGCACATGGAGAGTGATGAATGATACTTCCTTTCATATCCCTCTGCCTTAATGCTGCCTTTTGGTGAAATATCAGTTACTGGCCTCAGGGACAGATCTATTATACTGCCAATTATCAATTTTTCGGTGCTGGGGTGCAGGGGAAAATGCCTCTCCGAACAGTTGAAGTAATGTACAATGATCTTGTACAGAAATGGATTGGCACAATTTAATATTTTTTCAGGCTTGGATAACAAGAACACATACAAAAAAAGTAGGAATTATTTTCTAGAATTGAATACAAACATTCAGTAAAAATGTGATTGCTTTAGCAATGTGTGTAGAGTGCTGTTGTAGGCAAGTCTATCTGGAGAGTATTTGCTTGAAAGCATTTCCTCAAACACTGGTTGGCTCTCTCCATGGCCCGAGAACCAAAGGGAAGGAAACAATGGGATTCATTACGACATATCATAAACAGACATAAAAACTAAGGGGCACATTTATGAAAAGCGGCGCTGCACCTAATGCAGCGTCACTTTTCTTGCGCCCCTCATCGACCCCCTAGCGCAACCATGTGTGCGCCGTATTTAGAATGCAGTGCACCATGGCGGTAGTTTGGGGACTAGCCTCAGAATTTTGTATGCTTGTCCGGCGCTTTGCATTATTAGCGTAAAAAATTCTGACGTTAATCCTGCAAAGCACCCAGAGGGCCATTGTAACCAATAGAAGCCTCCTTTTAACACCTGGTCTGAGCTAACGTTAAAAGTGCCGAATAAAGTGATGGAAAGAAATATATTACATTTCCTTGCGTCATTTTTTTGGCCCTCCTAATGGGTGAACGCCCCTTTTACATACATTATGCCTGGCACAGGAACAATGTAGTGCAAAGGGTTACAAAGTGGTGCAATGCATGCATTGTGGCACTTTGTAAATATGGCACGGTGTTTTTGATCTTCTAATGCCACATTAGCATAAACAAATTATGCTAATGTGCATTCAAATGACTCTAGGGTCTCTTAAATATGCCCCTAATCCTGCAGAGCACCCAGAGGCCCATTGAAAACAATGGGAGCCTCCTTTTATTGCCTGCTGTTAGCAGGCGTTAAAAATGCCGATAAAAATCACACAAAGAAATCTCTTAGATTTCTTTGCACAATTTTTCAGCCCCCCCTAGCACCGGAACGCCCCCTTTGCATACATTATGTCTGGTGCAGGCATAATGTGGCACAAAGAGTTACAAAGTGGTGCAATGCAGGCATTTCAACTCTGTGTAAATATGGGGCTGCAATTTTAGCCTTCCAATGCCTCATAAGAGTAAAAATAATGACACCAATGTGGCGTTGGAATGGTGCTGGACCGTCTTAATTCTGGGCCTAACTAGCAATTTGAACAGACACTGCCATTTATTAAGAGAAGATGAGTACTCAGCAAGAGTGGTTGGAAAACAAAACAGAGGTACCTTCAGGAAGGACAACACTATCAAACTTTTTATTCCATAGTTCTTCATGTAAGATGCCAGAAGATAACTGTCTAAAAACATAAGTTGCCTTTTTTAATTTGGTAACTGCAGTGTATTTCACTTGTGTCTTGATCTAATAAATATTTTCAAACACAATACTGTTCAGGAAAACCACATCAAAAAGCATATCACAGTCCAAGCCAACTATGTAGTTTACATTATCACATGTGAATGCGGATGTATGTAAGGGCTTGTGATTATTAATACGCTTTGGCTGTTCACTTTAATGAGATTTATATTGAAGACAAAATTACTGATTTAAAATACAAAAGATTACAACATTTCTGGCCTGATCCAAGTGACGGTAACATGGAATTTAGCTAATGTAATGTAAAGCTCAATTGCATACTATCAAACAAGGAGTAAGAAGAAGAATTAAGAGCCTCTGGTGCCTCATTGCACCACATTAGCGTCTTTTTTTACACCAATGTGGCCAACGAGGCCAAAATCATTGCGCCAAATTTACAAAGTGGTACAATGAATGCGTTGCACCACTTTGTAACCCTTTAAGCTACATTATGCCTGTGTGAGACATAATTTATGCTAAGGTGGCGTTGCCCCATTAGGAAGGGGCGAACATATGGTAAAAAGAAATCTAAAAGATTTCTTTGCATCATTGTTTCGGCACTTTTAGCGCCTGCTCAGAGCAGGCATTAAAAAGAGACTCCCATTGGTTTCAATTGGCCTCTGGGTGCTTTGCAGGATTAGTTTCGCCATGGTACTTGATATATTAAATATGGCGCACACATGGTGGTGTTAAGGGGGCGCTAAGGGGTGGAAGAAAAGTGTGCAACACCACTTTTCATAAATGTGCCCCTAAATGTAGATGATGAGTTGCAATATTTCTTGAGGGATTCTTTATTGACTATGCCACATCTCTAATCAGCAAATGGATGCAGCACATATGAGGAGTATTGCTTTTGAATCATATGCATTTATTATACACCTAAGATGTACCTGATGTTATGCTGACTAAAACAATCATTCAGCTCAGACTTGATTTCAAAACAATGGATGGGATGTGTGCCTTTCTGCACCGCGCTAGCTTTCAACAATATTACCATTATGGCTTTTTATTGCAATTATTATGATTTTACAATATCTAAATGAGGAATAGCGCATGTCTTTTTTAATCTTTGTTTGTTTTAAGACAACCAACTATGCTGTTTGTGTCCATCACTTAGGGCCAGATTTAAATGTTGGCGGAGAGGGAACTTCATCACAATGGCTTCGAAGTTTGCTCCCTGCCAACACAGTGGTCCCCCTGACCAATTTAAATGTGGGTGGTTCACAGATTTGGCTACGGCAGTGAATATATACCATCCTACAGCAGTGAATACAGTGCATACTACATCACCACCATTGGTAAAATACTCTGACATCTGGATGGAGTAAGAGCCATCAGAGAATTGGCTATTTGTCTGTCTGCCCAGTTAGGCAGACCTTGTTAGTAAGGGACAGTAGAATCCAAAAAATGCCCCCTTACCAGTGTGGTCACTCCCAATGGCAAGAGAGACATTGTGGGCCGTATTTATACTCTGGTTGCGCCGAATTTGCGTCGTTTTTTTCGACGCAAATTCGACGCTAAACACACGCCAACTAACGCCATATTTATACTATGGCGTTAGACGCTTCGGGCGCCAAAGTGCCCGGAGTGTGCGTCATTTTTTAGCGTGAACCCCTTCCTTGCGTTAATGAGATGCAAGGGAGGCGTTCCCGTCTAAAAAAATGACTCCCAGGCCTTTACGTGGAATTTATACTCCCGGGCAAAAGTGACGCCCGGGAGTGGGCGTGGCCAAAAACGGCGCATTTGCGCCGCTTTTTAACGCCTGGGTCAGGGATGGCGTTAAGGGACAAGTGGGCTCAAAATGAGCCCAGAGTGCCCTCCCCTGCCCCCAGGGACCCCCCCTGCCACCCTTGCCCACCCCAGGAGGACACCCAAGGACGGAGGGACCCATCCCATGGGCATTAAGGTAAGTTCAGGTAAGTATTTTTTAATTTATTTTTTGTGGCATAGGGGGGCCTGATTTGTGCCCCCCTACATGCCACTATGCCCAATGACCATGCCCAGGGGACAGAAGTCCCCTGGGCATGGCCATTGGGCAAGGGGGCATGACTCCTATCTTTACAATGATAGGAGTCATGTTGATGGGGGATGGGCGTCGAAAAAAAATGGCGCAAGTCGGGTTAAGACGATTTTTTTGACTCAACCTGACTTGCCCCATTTCAAGACGCCCATACGCCATTTTCCCCCTACGCCGGCGCTGCCTGGTGTACGTGTTTTTTTTCCACGCACACCAGGCAGCGCCGGTATGCTAGCGCCGGCTAACGCCATTCAATAAATACGGCGCCCGCATGGCGCTTCAGAATGGCGTTAGCCGGCGCTAATTTTTTTGACGCAAAACTGCGTTAGCGCAGTTTTGCGTCAAAAAGTATAAATATGGCCCTGTATTTTTTATTTCCTGGCTGGGTTCTGGCCAGGAGTCCACTTGGCTTCACCAGCCTGTCCCCGTGCCCCTGAACCTGCCGACAGCCACCTGGACAGCAGTTCAAGGCCCTCCTCCACCCGCAGGCACCCGCCTGTGCCTCATCCCTGGTGCCTAGTGGTAGGCATTCCCTGGTTTTGTTGCATAAGTAATCCTTCTGTGTTTTTACTTTTGTAATTTGTATCACCGTTGTACTGCCGTTTTTTGCATCCTTATTGTCATAGCCATACTTTCCTGACCAGTTGTGTTTTTCTGCACTTGTTCGCATAGCGCTTTCTGCCCCTGTGCCCCCCCTGTATTTCTTCGTTGGCTGTTTTTCACCGCCCGTTTCTTCCAGCTCTGGCCGGTCACTGTTTCCCCCTGCCGCTGCCTCCCCTGCTTCCCCACCCCCTCACACGCCCATTGGCCCTCCCTCCCACCTTCCTGCTGCTCCACCTCCCACCCCACCCTCTGAATGGCAGCCGCTGACGCGCCTGAGGCGCGCCAGAGCCAAGCCCATCTGAGCCTGTCCGCGCCTGGACCATGCCCAGACCCCCCCAGACAACACTACCAAACAACCACACTCCACTCCCTCAACCCAGGACCACTCCCCACCTGCACCCAAGCCAACCCCAAACACATATAGGGACCTTTTACCTGCTACGCTTGCCAGTTCTCCTGCTCCCCCACAAACACCAGAAACACCCACACACCCCACACCAACCCCAACGCTCCCCACAACAAACACCACAACATCATCACCCACCCCAACAGACCCTACCCCAACACCAACAAGCGCACCAACCCTAAAACACTCCACAACAACACCACCACAACCCACAGCAACACCAAAACCCCCCACACCAACACACCCCACAACGCAACTAACACCCCCACACCAACACTATCACACACCACAACAACAACAGCCACCGCAACCACCTAAACTGCATACTCCGAAACACCCGCTCCATACACAAAAATGCCATCGAACTCTGGGACCTTATCACATCAAACTCACCAGAAATTGCCTTCCTCACGGAAATGAACCCCTCATCTGAGCCCGACATAGCCACTGCCACCCCAGATGGCTACAAACTCCATCGTAGAGACCATTTGAACAAACCAGGAGGTGGCATCGCCATCATACACAAAAACACCATTAAGGTCACCACCAACACACACGACACCCTAGACAGTGCAGAACACATACACTTCCTTCTGTGACGCCATCGCTGACACCATCAGCCCTCACGCCCTCACTTCCACAGACTACATCCTCCTTGGTGACTTTGACTTCCACCTGGAGAACCTCCACAACCACAACTCCACATACCTTCTAGACAACCTCACGAACATCGGACTCAAACAACTGGTCACATCACCCACCCACTCAGCAGGATACACACTAGATGCAATTTTCACCTCGAGCAACCACATAACCTACACTCACACCACCAAACTCCACTGGACTGACCGCCACTGCATCCACTTCTCCTTCTCCAAACCCCCACACACCACCACCAACACAAGATCCCCACAGAACACCCGAACGGCCAACTCGCACAGAACCCCCCAACACCAACAACCCCAACATTGCCGCCCATAACCTTACACAATGGATCACAACCTGCTCAGACTCACTCGCCCCTCTTAGAAAACACATCACCACCCGCAATATCAAGAATGCCCCCTGGTTTACCACTGAACTCCAAGCCTCTAAACGTGAATGCTGCAAAACAGAGAAACTTGGAGACAGGAACCGTCAACCACCAACTTCTCCACCCTCAAAACCACCATACGCAAACATCACCAACTCACACGCACCACCAAAAGGGCACACTACAAGGAACGCATAGACAGTAACTCACACAACAGCAAGGATCTCTTTACCATCATCAAAGAGCTCTCCAAACCCAAAGCCAGCAACATCGACCCCACTCACACACAACACCTCTGCGTCTCCCTCTCCAACCACTTCCACCTCAAAATCTGAGACATACACAACAGCTTCACACCACAGGCACTCGACACTCCCACCACCGACACGATCAGCAATGACTCACCCCCCCCAACCTACTTCTCACCTGAGCCCCTACATACAAAGAAGAAACCGAAAAAACAATCAATTCCATCCACTCAGGCACCCCCTCAGACCCCTGCCCCCACCGCATTTTCAACAAAGCCAGCCCAACCATTGCACCCAAGCTTCACGCCATAATCAACAGCTCCTTCGACGACGACACCTTCCCAGACTCCTGGAAGCACGCAGAAGTCACAGCACTCCTGAAAAAGCCCAAAGCAGACCCTGCTGACCACACCAACTACCGCCCAATTTCACTTCTCCCCTTCCCCGCCAAAGTTGCTGAAAAACTAGTGAACACATGCCTGTCTCACTTCCTAGAGGAAAGCAACGCACTTGATGCATCCCAGTCCTCAAGCTTCAACCCTCCTGTTTTGCTGACAAGGTTTTTTTGGCTTACAACTGCTAACCAGTGTTAAGGTGTTTGTGCTCTCTCCTACAAACCTGGTACAGCTGGCTTATGACACATTGGCATATTTAATTTACTTGTAAGCACCCAGTAAAGTGATACTACTTGTGCCCAGGGCCGGTAAATTAAATGCTACTAGTGGACCTGAAGCATTGATTGTGCCACCCACATAAGTAGTCCTTAAAACATGCCTCATGCCTCCCATTGCAGCCTGTGTGTGGATTTTTTTAAATACCATTTTGGCCTAGCGAACAAACTCTTTTGCCAGGACCAGACATTCCCTTTTAATACATATACGTTACACATAAGGTAGGCCATGAACAGTCCAGAGGGCAGGACACAGTGTATTTTAAAAGTGGGACATGCACTTTTATGTTTTACATGTCCTGGTATTGAAAAATACATACATTCATCTTCCACTCCTCCCATAGAATGGCATTGCAGGTATCTTATTACATTAAGTAAGCTGTAACTTTCAAAAGAAAACAGGTAATCACTTCATGTTTGGTGTCTTTAGAACTGTAATGAAAAATCCTTGTTTATGGTAAATTGTGGTTTGATTTTAAATTACAATTTTCAAACTGTCACGTTTTAGAAAGTTTACATTTTTCCTGCCTTAGCCATTTAGGGCCATATGTACGAACACATTTTCCCATTGACACAGAATGGGAAAAACCCTTTGCTACATCTGGCCCTTAGTGCCTATAGTTCGTCCCTGGGTCATATGACTAGATGGAGCTCCCAGTGGTCTTTGTGTCTACCTCTCAGACAGTCACACTATAGAGGGATTAGGTAGGCCTGAATGAGCCACCTGCTGGCTGGATGGGGGGGTGCAGAGCTGAGCACAGACACCGTGCAACTGAATAGACTCTGTTCTGACTTCCGACACCTCCACATTGTCACTGCAGCCAGCTTGGAGCCGGTACAGCGAAGTTAGGAAATTCCATGCACTCCAAAGAGCCTTTCTAGAAGCTTCACTGAACTTCCAGAAGATGAACACGGGGTTTTAACAACAGGGCCTTCAGACCCACTCTTCAGTACTCTTCTGGACCTGTGATGATTCTGCCAGGAAGAAGACTGCTCTGCTGCTGAAAGGACTTCTACTCTGCTGGACTCCTGCCTTGAAGGAACTCTTGTCCTGCTGTGCTGGCCTGCTGCCCTCTTGCATGGGTGAGAAGGACTGTACCTGCATCTGTTGAGACCAGTACTCCAGATTGACTTCAAGGGCTAGCTGGCTCACCTCCTGACTAGAGTCTCGGGGACAGAGGTCTCTAACGAACTTGAACCCAACACCTGGATTCTGCCAGCTGTAAGTCCAACCCTGTGAAGTGGTACCATGTCAGTCCTGGGCCCTTGCAAGTGGCGCTGAATGTGATCTGCCACTTAATTAATGGATCCAGCAGAACTGACACAATCCTGAGCAGAACTGATGAATCACCTGTGCTGCGAGGATTCACCCAATGCAATGGACTCCACATCGACCTCACACCACTCATCTGAATTGCCAGCAGTGAATCTTTCCCAAAGCAGGGCCTCACATATCTCATCGATGGGAGCCTCAGTGATGACACAGGTTCCCACATGGCAGCCTACCAGCTTCTCATAACAGACACATCATCTCGACTGCATGACACATCCTCAACGCTGGACTTTGCATCACAAGCCCTCATCAATGGGATCCTTGAAGATGATGCAGGACCTCACATTGCATCTCTGCGGCACCTCAGGACCAAGGCATCGCCTTGGCTGCGCAGCACATTCTCGGCTCAGAACATTGCAAGGCTCTGCAACCAGAACCTAGGATACTTTGTTCAGTGGGCCTAACTGTGTCCGTATCTCTGGCCTGTGCCTTATTGCAGTTGGTTTGAACTTGTCCAGCGCATTCAGATTTATACAGTTGGCACTTTATGCTTTGTCGCTATTTTCAGTGAAATCTTTAAACCTGGACATCTTCATTTATCCTGATTGAATGTTTGTCATTTTGGTTTTATTTTATTTATTAAAAAGATTAGTTCTGTGTGGGCTGAGCTGACTTGGATGTCACTTGGCAAAGATTTTCTCTAAGGGAAAATACCTACATTACCAGCTAACACACAGCACATCAAGGCGACACATTTTTTTTCATTCTGTAAAATGCACCAACTTCTAGGACCGTCCAGAATATACGAAAAGGGGGAGGGTGGGTGGTATGCGTTTTAGGAAGTCTCAGCGGCTTGCTCGCACTGCCCATCAGTGACTGGAACACAGACCAGGGTCCAGCCCTGATACGAAAGAGGCCAAAATGATACTCAACATTCCCTTGACCTCCCTCGGACCATGTGTCACACATTAACTCCAAGATCAATAGAACCGGGACATCTTAAGGATTTTGGGGGGCATGGACTGAGCGTATTTTGGGCACCCCTGTTCGCAACAGCTTTGAATTTATGATCCAATTTCAGCTGTTTCAGGCCCTCTTTGTCCAGGCCACTGACAGTGCACAAGCACACCAGTCCAAATTCTGAATGTGTTTACATCCAATCATTAGGGATAATGATGTCTGTTTTCAACATTGTAACAAAGCAGCAGCTCACAAATAATACTGCAATCTCTGTGACACCTTCCCATTTCTCATATGTGAGATCCTGTTTTGATCTAAAGGAAACTTTTTTATGTATGTTGCCTGATACATAGACGCACTATTTCTCTGCAAAATGTCTGTGATAGATTCTCACACATCTCCTTCATAAAAAATAAATAAAGGAAAACAGTATTTAAAGCAATCTGTTTAAGAGTTACTAAAGGTCATCAGGGCAATACTCTCTGCTGAAGGGAGCTGGTTCTATTAGGGGCCCCTAAAAGGCTGGGGTCCCGGACCAGAGCCCACTTTGCATTAAAACGTCTCTGAATGGAAATGAGACCTGTCACCACATTGCCACTCTCCTGTCTGTGATGTATTGCCCTAACTGCATTGCAGAATGAGTGACACCTTACGGATTTTGATTTTGTGGCCTGGGCCACAGCTATTTTGGGGGCCCCTGTTCCAAACAGCTTTGAAGTTTATGTATGATCTAATGACAGCTAGTTCATGCCCTCTTTGTTCAGGTCTCAGACAGTGTGCAGGCACTCTGGTCCAAATTCTCTGTGTTTCCAGCTATTGTCTGCGGATAGCTAGCGACGTGTGTTGTCAATATTGTAAAAAAGCTAATTAATATATCTCTGTGACCTCCTCCCATTTCGAATATGTGAGATACTATGTCCATTTAGAAGAAACTTGTTTATGGATGTTGCATTGTGCTGGGCCTCACATATCTCATCGATGGGAGCCTCAGTGATGACACAGGTTCCCACATGGCAGCCTACCAGCTTCTCATAACAGACGCATCATCTCAACTGCATGACACATCCTCAACGCTGGACTTTGCATCACAAGCCCTCATCAATGGGATCCTTGAAGATGATGCAGGACCTCACATTGCATCTCTGCGGCACCTCAGGACCAAGGCATCACCTTGGCTGCGCAGCACATCCTCGGCTCAGAACATTGCAAGGCTCTGCAACCAGAACCTAGGATACTTTGTTCAGTGGGCCTAACTGTGTCCGTATCTCTGGCCTGTGCCTTATTGCAGTTGGTTTGAACTTGTCCAGCGCATTCAGATCTATACAGTTGGCACTTTATGCTTTGTTGCTATTTTCAGTGAAATCTTTAAACCTGGACATCTTCATTTATCCTGATTGAATGTTTGTCATTTTGGTTTTATTTTATTCATTAAAATTACTCTGTTCTTCTAACCTGGTGTGGGACCTTCTTGTGGTGTGTTTCCTCTGTGTTACTGTTTGAAGTGTTGCACAAATACTTTACACATTGAATCTGAGTTAAGCCTGACTGCTCAAGGGTAGGTCGCTCCCCCTGCCACTGCAGCTCCTCCAGCCCAGGTTCCTGAGACCTCCCAGCAAGCCCAGCTACCTCGCAGTAAGTACCCCCCCACCTCCCAGCCCCTCGCCCTGCCCCGCGCTACTCACCCTCTCCCCTGCTTCTTTTCTTCTTCTCTGTTCTTCCTCTGCGCTCTTCCTCTGTAGTTTTCTTCTGTACACTTCTTTCCCTCCTGCTCCCCGTCTTCTCTCTTCATCTGTGTGCTTCTTTCTCTCTCCTTTGCACCGTGTCCCGCGTGTGCCTCTTCTTCTCTGTCCCTCTTCTTGGCTCCTTCCACTGCTGCTCGTCGCCCTCTTCCTCTTCACCTTCATCTGTATTCTTCTGGCTTCTGCGCTCCTCTTCTTCTGTACCTTCTTCTGTGGTCTTCTGTTCTTCAGCTCCTCTTCCTCTATTAGCTCTGTTTCCTCTGCTACCTGCTTCCTGGTTCTTCCCGCTCCTGTCTCGTCTCTCCCCCTCGCTCGCCTCCCCCTCTCTATCACCCCTATCTACCCCTATCTCTATCTGTCTCACTCACTCACTACCTCCTCCTATCTACCTATCTCTCTATCTCTCTATCTGTCCCCCTCACTCACCACCTCCTCCTATCTACCTATCTCTCTATCTTTCCCCCTCACTCGCCACCCCCTCTGTTACCACCCCTATCTTCCTATCCTTTCCCTCTACCTCTCACCCTCACCCACCTCTACAACCCCCCCCTATCTTCCCAACCTTCCTCCTATCTCTCTCCCTAACTCCTAAACTTCCTGAAACTCACCCCCTCCACCCTTAACCCCCCTCCCCCATATTTTCTACCCTTTACCTGTCCCCCCTCCCACCGCTTTCCCGCTGCCACCTCTTGCACGCCCGCCCCCCAGCTCCCATTCGTCGCCCCACTCCCGTCCCCCGCCCCCAGCTGACCCCTTCCCCACTCCTCCCTCTTATGACGGCCGCTGCGCGATAGTGGTAGCGACCCTTGACCCAAGGGTAGGTCACTCCCCCTGCCGCTGCAGCTCCTCCAGCTCCTCCAGCCCAGGTTCCTGAGACCTCCCAGCAAGCCCAGCTACCTCGCAGTAAGTACCCCCCCCACCTCCCAGCCCCTCGCCCTGCCCCGCGCTACTCACCCTCTCCCCTGCTTCTTTTCTTCTTCTCTGTTCTTCCTCTGCGCTCTTCCTCTGTAGTTTTCTTCTGTACACTTCTTTCCCTCCTGCTCCCCGTCTTCTCTCTTCATCTGTGTGCTTCTCTCTCTCTCCTTTGCACCGCGTCCCGCGTGTGCCTCTTCTTCTCTGTCCCTCTTCTTGGCTCCTTCCTCTGCTGCTCGTCGCCCTCTTCCTCTTCACCTTCATCTGTATTCTTCTGGCTTCTGCGCTCCTCTTCTACTGTACCTTCTTCTGTGGTCTTCTGTCTTCTGTTCTTCGGCTCCTCTTCCTCTGTTAGCTTTGTTTCCTCTGCTACCTGCTTCTTCCCGCTCCTGTCTCATCTCTCCCCCTCACTCGCCTCCCCCTCTCTATCACCCCTATCTACCCCTATCTCTATCTGTCTCCCTCACTCACTACCTCCTCCTATCTACCTATCTCTCTATCTGTCTCCCTCACTCACCACCTCCTCCTATCTACCTATCTCTCTATCTTTCCTCCTCACTCGCCACCCCCTCTGTTACCACCCCTATCTTCCTATCCTTTCACTCTACCTCTCACCCTCACCCACCTCTACAACCCCCCCCTCCCCTATCTTCCCAACCTTCCTCCTATCTCTCTCCCTAACTCCTAAACTTCCTGAAACTCACCCCCTTCACCTTTAAACCCCCCTCCCCCATCTTTTCTCCCCTTTACCTCTCCCCCCTCCCTCCGCTTTCCCGCCGCCACCTCCTGCACGCCCCCACCCCCCCAGCTCCCATTCGTCGCCCCACTCCCGTCCCCCGCCCCCAGCTGACCCCTCCCCCCCCTCCTCCCTCTTATGGCGGCCGCTGCGCGACAGTGGTAGCGACCCTTGACCCAAGGGTAGGTCGCTCCCCCTGCCGCTGCAGCTCCTCCAGCTCTTCCAGCCCATGTTCCTGAGACCTCCCAGCAAGCCCAGCTACCTCGCAGTAAGTACCCCCCCCACCTCCCAGCCCCTCACCCTGCCCCGCGCTACTCACCCTCTCTCCTGCTTCTTTTCTTCTTCTCTGTTCTTCCTCTGCGCTCTTCCTCTGTAGTTTTCTTCTGTACTCTTCTTTCCCTCCTGCTCCCCGTCTTCTCTCTTCATCTGTGTGCTTCTATCTCTCTCCTTTGCACCGCGTCCCGTGTGTGCCTCTTCTTCTCTGTCCCTCTTCTTGGCTCCATCCTCTGCTGCTCGTCGCCCTCTTCCTCTTCACCTTCATCTGTATTCTTCTGGCTTCTCCGCTCCTCTTCTTCTGTACCTTCTTCTGTGGTCTTCTGTCTTCTGTTCTTCGGCTCCTCTTCCTATGTTAGCTCTGTTTCCTCTGCTACCTGCTTCCTGGTTCTTCCCGCTCCTGTCTCGTCTCTCCCCCTCACTTGCCTCCCCCTCTCTATCACCCCTATCTACCCCTATCTCTATCTGTCTCCCTCACTCACTATCTCCTCCTATCTACCTATCTCTCTATATCTCTCTATCTGTCTCCCTCACTCACCACCTCCTCCTATCTACCTATCTCTCTATCTTTCCCCCTCACTCGCCATCCCCTCTGTTACCACCCCATCTTCCTATCCTTTCACTCTGCCTCTCACCCTCACCCACCTCTACAACCCCCCCTCCCCTATCTTCCCAACCTTCCTCCTATCTCTCTCCCTAACTCCTAAACTTCCTAAAACTCACCCCCTCCACCCTTAACCCCCCTCCCCCATCTTTTCTCCCCTTTACCTGTCCCCCCCTCCCTCCGCTTTCCCGCCACCACCTCCTGCACGCCCACGCCCCCCAGCTCCCATTCGTCACCCCACTCCCGTCCCCCGCCCCCAGCTGCCCCTCCCCCCCTCCTCCCTCTTATGGCGGCCGCTGCGCGACAGTGGTAGCGACCCTTGACCCAAGGGTAGGTCGCTCCCCCTGCCGCTGCAGCTCCTCCAGCTCCTCCAGCCCAGGTTCCTGAGACCTCCCAGCAAGCCCAGCTACCTTGCAGTAAGTACCCCTCCACCTCCCAGCCCCTCACCCGGCCCCGCACTACTCACTCTCTCTCCTGCTTCTTTTCTTCTTCTCTGTTCTTCCTCTGCGCTCTTCCTCTGTAGTTTTCTTCTGTACTCTTCTTTCCCTCCTGCTCCCCGTCTTCTCTCTTCATCTGTGTGCTTCTCTCTCTCTCCTTTGCACCGCATCCCGCGTGTGCCTCTTCTTCTCTGTCCCTCTTCTTGGCTCCTTCCTCTGCTGCTCGTCGCCCTCTTCCTCTTCACCTTCATCTGTATTCTTCTGGCTTCTGCGCTCCTCTTCTTCAACTTCATCTGTATTGCTCTGTCTTCTGCGCTCCTCTTCTTCTGTACCTTCTTCTGTGGTCTTCTGTCTTCTGTTCTTCGGCTCCTGTCTTCTGTTCTTAGGCTCCTGTCTTCTGTTCTTCGGCTCCTCTTCCTCTGTTAGTTCTGTTTCCTCTGCTACCTGCTTCCTGGTTCTCCCCGCTCCTGTCTCGTCTCTCCCCCTCACTCGCCTCCCCCTCTCCATCACCCCTATCTACCCCTATCTCTATCTGTCTCCCTCACTCACTACCTCCTCCTATCTACCTATCTCTCTATCTCTCTATCTGTCTCCCTCACTCACCACCTCCTATCTACCTATCTCTCTATCTTTCCCCCTCACTCGCCACCCCCTCTGTTAAAACCCCTATCTTCCTATCCTTTCACTCTACCTCTCACCCTCACCCACCTCTACAACCCCCCCTCCCCTATCTTCCCAACCTTCCTCCTATCTCTCTCCCTAACTCCTAAACTTCCTAAAACTCACCCCCTCCACCCTTAACCCCCCCCATCTTTTCTCCCCTTTACCTGGCCCCCTCCCTCCGCTTTCCCGCCGCCACCTCCTGCACGCCCCCGCCCCCCAGCTCCAATTCGTCGCCCCACTCCCGTCCCCTGCCCCCAGCTGACCCCTCCCCCCCTCCTCCGTCTTATGGCAGCCACTGCGCGACCGTGCCGCTGGTGCGCCGAAGGCGCGCCAAAGGCAAGCCCGTCTGCGCCCGTCCACGCCTGGCCCGCGCCCAGCGCCACAACCCCTGTTCCTCAGCACTTCCAAACCCCGCTGCTCCGCTATGACCCCACCACCCTCCACGCCCTCAACCCAGGGCGCTCCAGCACCTGCTTCCAAGCTAACCCAAAACGCACCCAAGGACCTTTCTCTTGCCACACCTGCAAACGTATCTTCCACCACGTAACTACCATGACCACCATCGCGCCATCAACCACCTCAAATGCATCCTGGTCAACGCTCGATTTGTCCACAAGCACGCCGTTGAACTCTGGGACCTCCTGGACTCCACAGCACCGGACGTCACCTTCATCACGGAGACCTGGATGAACTCCTCTTCGGCCCCAGACATCGCCATAGCCATCCCCGAAGGCTACAAGATTTCCAGGAAAGACCGCACCAACCAAGTAGGAGGAGGAATCGCCATCGTCTTCAAAGACTCCATCAGCGTCACCACCTCCACCGAAGACACCCCCCTCGCCGCAGAACACCTGCACTTCCAGATTCGCACCGACCCCAGGACCACCCTCAGAGGATCCCTCATCTACCGTCCCCCCGGACCGCGCGCCCTTTTCAGGGACTCCATCACCGACTTCGTCTCCCCGCACAACCTCGCCTCGCCGGACTACATCCTCCTCGGCGACCTCAACTTCCATCTGGAACAAAACAACGACCCCAACACCACCGCCCTGCTCGACAACCTCGCCAACCTCGGCCTCAAGCAACTGGTGAACACCCCCACCCACATCGCCGGACACACGCTTGACCCCATCTTCTCCGCCAGCAAACACGTTTCCTTCAGCCACGCCTCGGCTCTACACTGGACCGACCACAGCTGTGTCCACTTCACCTTCCGACGCGAGACCCGCCACCTCCGCACTCAACCCATCCCTCGTCGACAGTGGAACAAAATCCCCAAAGAACAGCTCTTCTCCACGCTCATCGACAACCAACCTACCTTCACCACCGACCCCAACGACGCAGCCCTCAACCTCACGAACTGGATCACCAACTGCGCAGACAACCTTGCTCCCCTCAGACGCCCTCCACGACAGGCCAACACCAAAAAACCTCTCTGGTTCTCTGACACCCTTAAGGAATCGAAGAAAACCTGTCGCGCCCTCGAGAAAGCCTGGCTTAAGGACCACACCGCTGACAACATGACCGCCCTCAAGAACGCGACCCGCGAACACCACCACCTGATCCGCGCAGCCAAACGGAATTTCTTCACTGATAGACTGGACAAAAACAGCCACAACAGCATCGTTAAAGAGTTCTCCAACCCCAGCGCCAACGCCATTACGCCCTCACAAGACCTGTGCAACTCCCTCTCCACCTTCTTCCATCGCAAGATCACCAACCTCCACAACAGCTTCGGACACCAGACCCAGCCGAGCAACACGGAACCCACACCCCCAGCCATCACCCTCAACGCCTGGACCCACATCAACACTGAAGAGACCAAAACCACCATGAACTCAATCCACTCCGGCGCCCCTTCGGACCCCTGCCCACACTTCATCATCAATAAAGCAGACAACATCATCGCCCCGCACCTCCAGACCATCATCAACTCCTCTTTTTCTTCGGCTACCTTCCCCGAAAGCTGGAAACACGCCGAAGTCAGCGCCCTACTAAAGAAACCTACGGTTGACCCAAGCGACCTGAAGAACTTCCGCCCCATCTCGCTCCTCCCGTTCCCTGCCAAAGTAATAGAGAAGACCGTCAACAAACAGCTTACCAACTTCCTGGAAGTCAACAACCTTCTCGACCCCTCACAATCCGGATTCCGAGCCAACCACAGCACTGAAACCCCCCTCATCTCAGTCACAGACGACATCAGAACCCTGATGGACAAAGGTGAAACAGTCGCCCTCATCCTTCTCGACCTCTCGGCTGCCTTCGACACCGTCTTTCACCGTACCCTAATAACCCGCCTCCGCTCCACCGGGATCCAAGGCCAGGCCCTGGACTGGATCGTCTCTTCCTCTCCAACCGCTCTCAAAGAGTCTACCTCCCACCTTTTCGCTCAGACCCCACTGAGATCATCTGCGGCGTCCCTCAAGGCTCCTCGCTCAGCCCGACACTCTTCAATGTCTACATGTCTACATGAGCCCCCTCGCTGACATCGTACGCAAGCACAACATCATCATCACCTCCTACGCCGACGACACCCAACTTATACTCTCCCTCACCAAGGACCCCGCCAGCGCAAAGACCAACCTACAAGATGGTATGAAGGACGTCGCAGATTGGATGAGGCTCAGACTTCTGAAACTGAACTCAGACAAAACGGAAGTCCTCATCCATGGAAACACCCCGTCCGCCTGGGACGACTCCTGGTGGCCCACGGCCCTTGGCACCGCACCGACCCCCTCTGACCACGCCCGCAACCTCGGCTTCATCTTGGACCCTCTTCTCACCATGACCAAACAAGTCAACGCCGTATCCTCCGCCTGCTTCCTCACCCTCCGCATGCTCCGCAAGATCTTCTGCTGGATCCCCGCCGACACCAGAAGAACCGTGACTCACGCCCTCGTCACCAGCCGCCTGGATTACGGCAACACCCTGTATGCTGGGACCACCGTGAAACTCCAAAAACGTCTGCAACGTATTCAAAACGCCTCCGCCCGCCTCATCCTCGACGTACCCCACAACAGCCACATCTCCGCCCACCTGAGACACCTGCATTGGCTCCCAGTCAGCAAAAGGATCACCTTCCGCCTTCTCACTCACGCACACAAAGCCCTCCACGACAAGGGACCAGAATACCTCAACCGACGCTTCAGCTTCTACGCCCCCACCCGTCTCCTCCATTCCACCGGCCTCGCTCTCGCCGCTGTCCCTCGCATCCACCGCTCCACGACGGGTGGGAGGTCCTTCTCCTACCTGGCCGCCAAGACTTGGAACACCCTCCCCACCAGCCTCAGGACCACCCAGGACCACTCCGTATTCCGGAGACTCCTCAAGACCTGACTCTTCGAGCAGCAGTAACCCCCTTCCCCCTAGCGCCTTGAGACCCGCACGGGTGAGTAGCGCGCTTTATAAATGTTAATGATTTGATTTGATTTGATTTGTGTCAAGCTACCTGACAGTTAATCACAGGTTACTTTAGGGTTTGCTTGTGAATTCACACTGACAAAGATTGGGTTCCTGCTTGTGTAAGGTTACGCTTCCCCCCCAACTTGTAACTCAATTTCTTACAGTGTCTTGTAAATAATACGGGCCATAGAAAAAAATTTAATTTGCTGTTTGAAGTCTACAATACCACTGGGCTAAATTACATCCCAGAAGAAAGCAATGTGTTGCTTCTGTAAATTGAGGAGTTTCTGCAAATGTATCTTGGGACACAGAAGGCCCTACTCTCTTGTCCCCAATGTGCTATTAACCTGTTTAAATGCGACAGCTTGTACAGTGTTTTCCCATAGATTTAAGAAGCAGCGATCTCTTGACTCCAGGTAGAAGGCTTTTCTCATATGTTGCCTTGTGTATGCATTCAAACCTGAGATGGTAATAACAATTGTTTTACATATGTAGAGAGCATGAAATGGTTTTGAGAGATTAATTTGTCTTTCTTTTGTGTGTCCTGGATGATTCAATTTAATAAAACATGTGTGCACTAGTCTTATTGTAGTTAAATGTAAATGGAATTAACTCTGCTGATAATATTGTTCAGGAAAATGCACAACATGTTGTTGTTTCTAAAATAGATATTCTGTTGTGGATGTGGTAGATGAGTATTTTGGATAAGCTGTTTTACATGAGGAAAGTTCCAAGCAAAAGATTAGTTCTGTGTGGGCTGAGCTGACTTGGATGTCACTTGGCAAAGATTTTCTCTAAGGGAAAATACCTACAAGAAGAAGAAGGGAAGAATTTGGATAGAAGTGTAGCTCCTGGATAAAGTGTGTTTTAGTGACACTGGTGCCAAAGTTTAGACAGAAGCCATTCAATTGAGGAAACCTATCTTTACTCATATTTAGTTTTGTGACATTTATTAAGAGACAAAGACAATTTTAAAATTGACACATTAAGAAGCTAATGAGGGATTTACTCTGTTCCCTTTTTGTTTAATTTAAAACTATGCTCCTTTGCATTATTTTTGCAAGGTGCCATATTTATTTGCATGCAGAAGACATCCAGTATTTTCACGCTCTTCTTGTGTCGAAGAGTTTCTACTAGAGAGGATCACTTTCTCCTTGCAACTGTTCTGTCCAAAGTTCGATGGTCGATGTCGGTCAACGTCCTGCATTTGAAATTAGCAAAGACTGAGATCCTTGTAGTCCCTTAACTTCATGCTTTCTTGCAGACATATTGTTGACAGAAAATTAAGAGTCTCTTTTGTATTCCAGTTAAAGTAGTTCTCAACCTAGTTCTCCTTATGCCCAATGCCCGGTCTTTGGAAGCTCAAGCTACGAGAGTAGCCCAAACCTGCATTCTTCAGTTTAGAACTTTAAAAAAGGATGTTGCTTTACATATTGCTGTTTTAGTTGTAATTCATATAGTTTGGACTATGCCGAGCCAATCTATCTTGTTGCCTCCGAAAAAAGTCTTTATCAACTAGAACTTTCTCTGAGATCGGCTTTCCATCAACTCTTGGATCATCTTTAAATCTATGACAATTGTACATAAGGATGCCTTTTCCAAATTCCAGATTTCTTGCTACAAAAATCACCTGGGACCATCCTCTCATAACCTCCAATCGGCAAATCTCTTCTTTCTTGACCTACCTAGAACATGTACAGCAGTGCTTAATCTGAGCTGGTGGGTTTCAGTGCTCAGCACCAGCACTTAATTGCCAACGCTGCACTTATGACAGCTGCCACATGGTGGTGCTGTTTGCGTAATTCAAAGATGAACAGAACCACATTTCATTATTAATTCATTATACATTAAAAACAAGCATTTGCAATGTAACGTGTCTCGCTTTATGTCGAGTTAGAGCTATTAGTGTTGTAAACTATTAACTGGACTTTTCTTGCCACATTAAATGAAAAAACAAACATGAGCATGATATCGCGCTGCGAAATAAAGAGAAAAAGTAGTGCAGAAACCATACGGAAAACATGGAGCCTCGTATGTTTCCAGTAATTTACCGGTTCTCTAGAGGAGGGCAAAACACTGAAAAAGGCGTGCGGTATGCGTGCCTTTCATGAATGTAAATGTAAATTTGCACTTGTATAGCGCACTACTCACCCGTTAGGGTCTCAAGGCGCTGTACTCATACCGCTATGGAACCCCTACTGGCTTTTCCCTGTGAGGTACCCACTCCTGGGCACCCCCCAGGGTGAAGCCAGGCATCCAAGCGCTGTTGGGGCCGTTGTGGAGATTAAGCAAGCCAGAGTGGGACCCATGAATTAGATTAGGCACCAAGGCAAGAATTATCTGGTCAAGGGGAATTGAGCCCAAGACCTGCCAATGCGGGACTTGAACCCTGGTCTTGAGCCAGATCTCTGCTTCAGGGTCTGCCGCTCTAACCATTGAGCCACACTTCTCCACTGCAATTGGCTTGAATGAAAACAAGCCGATTTTAAAAGGCAAGCCCACGAACCAATGTAAGTGACTGACCTAACATGGGCGTGGTTAAAGTCCCCCTAAAGAGGGATTAGAAGAGGGATGGAGCGCTTTGCGCTCGCCTCCAACAACTAAGACCTGCAGACCAAGGCATTCTTATAGCTTTGGGGGCCTCGAAAAGACTAAACTGTCAGACTTGTAGTCTTGCGGTGGTCGTTAGTTATGTAATTTGCAGCGCTGGCACGGGCAATGGGTGGTATAAGGTGCGGGGGCTTCCTGACCAGGGCCCTGGGACTTATGTTTTGACAAATTAGGAACTCATGTACAGTTTCCATCGTAGACTGCACATTTTCGATGGCAGCCACCTGAGAGTGGATTTGGCCCTTCAGTCTCAACAGAATTATCTCTTTTTAAACCTGACTTTTCCGTTTATAATCTTGTAAATTGCTAACAGTTACCTCCAGGTACAGTGATTTAGTGTCAAGAAGCTTTATCATACTTTGTGCTTTTTAAAAACGTATAAAATAATTTAACATAACATTGCATAACATATATTTGATGATTTTACTACATGCGTGGTATCTCCATTTGCATTGCAATCTTTCAATACAGTTTCTAACATTTTTATTTTCCAATTGCAGTTTTCACGAATGTCATCTAAATTTTTAGCCCGTACAAGGTCAATGTTTTCAAAAATCATTAGAATGAAAAGCAGAAGATTTTCCCAGTGCCTCCTGTCTTGCTTTAAATTCCACAATTGTAAATTTGAACCCCATGTTCGGGTGAGGAGGTTGTTTTAATGACTTACAAAAGCTATCGAATATATCGACATTCACGCAAAGTGAACCATTTTTGTAGATTATTATTGGTGTCTAAGAGTGCTTATAGACTTGTACACATGCCACAGCTGCTCTAAAATACACCAGGCAACATGTTATATTGAATAACTCTGGCTACGTGAGTTTGAACATTTATCACGTATCCTCTGCTAGAGAACAGACCATGGCCCATATTTATACTTTTATAGCGCCGCATTTGCCCCGCTTTTTAACCCAAAAGCAGCGCCAACTTATAAAATACAACTGTAAGTTGGCGCCGCTTTTGCATCTAAAAAAGACGCAAATGCGGCGCCAAAAAAGTATAAATATGGGCCCATATTTCTAAAGTAGAACGGCTGCACAGAGGGTCCAAAACATAACTCATACATCCATTCTTCAGGACTCCTGATCGAAAATCTGTCCTCCTGGCCCAGCTCCATCTTCCTCAACCCCTGGACTGTAAATTGTGTTACGGAGCGAAAATCCAGCTGTAGAAATGACTTGACAATGAGATCAATGCTTTGCTCATACCGGACGAGATGGGTAAATCGTATGATGTCAGATATTTAATGTATGGTATGATAATAGGTGTGAACTATAACCAGCTAACACACAGCACATCAAGGCGACACATTTTTTTTCATTCTGTAAAATGCACCAACTTCTAGGACCGTCCAGAATATACGAGAAGGGTGGAGGGGTGGGAGGATGCGTTTTAGGAACTCTCAGGGGCTTGCTCGCACTGCCCATCAGTGACTGGAACACAGACCAGGGTCCAGCCCTGATACGAAAGAGGCCAAAATGATACTCAACATTCCCTTGACCTCCCTCGGACCATGTGTCACACATTAACTCCAAGATCAATAGAACCGGGACATCTTAAGGATTTTGGGGGGCATGGACTGAGCGTATTTTGGGCACCCCTGTTCGCAACAGCTTTGAATTTATGATCCAATTTCAGCTGTTTCAGGCCCTCTTTGTCCAGGCCACTGACAGTGCACAAGCACACCAGTCCAAATTCTGAATGTGTTTCCATCCAATCATTAGGGATAATGATGTCTTTTTCAACATTGTAACAAAGCAGCAGCTCACAAATAATACTGCAATCTCTGTGACACCTTCCCATTTCTCATATGTGAGATCCTGTTTTGATCTAAAGGAAACTTTTTTATGTATGTTGCCTGATAGATAAATGCACTATTTCTCTGCAAAATGTCTGTGATAGATTCTCACACATCTCCTTCATTAAAAACAAATAAAGGAAAACGGGATTTAAAGCAATCTGTTTAAGAGTTACTAAAGGTCAACAGGGCAATACTCTCTGCTGAAGGGAACTGGTTCTATTAGGGGCCCCCTAAAAGGCTGGGGTCCCGGACCAGAGCCCACTTTGCCCACTTTGCCTTAAAACCTTTCTGAATGGAAATGAGACCTGCCACCACATTGCCACTCTCCTGTCTGAGATGTATTGCCCTAACTGCATTGCAGAATGAGGGACATCTTACAGAGTTTCATTTGGTGGCCTGGGCCACAGCTATTTTGGGGGCCCCTGTTCCAAACAGATTTGAATTTTATGTATGATCTAATGACAGCTGGTTCATGCCCTCTTTGTTCAGGTCTCTGACAGTGTGCAGGCACCCCGGTCCAAATTCTCTGTGTTTCCTGCTATTGTCTGCGGATGGCTAGCGACGTGTGTTGTCAATATTGTAAAACAGCTCATTATTATATCTCTGTGACCTCCTCCCATTTCGAATATGTGAGATACTATGTCCATTTAAAATAAACTTTTTTATGGCTGTTGCATTGTGCTGAAAAACACAAACAGGATATTTGTCTGCAAACAGTCTGTAATAGACACCCATCCACTACCCATATTAATAAAAATAAAGGGCAAACGTTATTTAAAACCAACTATGTTTAATAATCAATCACTCAAGGTCATCAGGACGTATGCAGAACAGAGCTGGCTCTACCAGGGCCCCCTGGGGTACACGATCTGCATCCAGCTAGTTATTTAGGACCAGATGTATCAAACATTTTTGCGATCACCATTTGTGTTTTGGTATGAATCCAGGGACAGGCAACATCAAGGCATTGTATGTCATTTTTTTAATGCATTTTACAATCCATGATTGTCTCCTACTTCATATGGACAAAATGCTACATATGTGCCTAGCTATTATTTTTATATTATTGTTCAACACTTCAGCACTTAGATGGGTATACAGCAGCCACCACACGAAGGTTAAAGGTGACTAGAGATCTCAAAAAGATCTCAAAAATATCGAAATAATGTGTTGCAAGAGTAGAAATAAGAAATTATGGCCATATTTATGAAAAATATCATATCATGTAATGATGAGCCACTTTTCTTGCGCTCCATTGCGCCCCCTAACACCACCATGTGTGCGCCATATTTATGATATGACACACCGTGGCGCATGTTGGGGAACTAGCGTCAAACATTTTGACGCTAGTTTGGCGCTTTGCAGGATTAGCAACAAAAATGTTGCTGCTAATCCTGCAAAGTGAAAGGACGTCCGTTGAAAACAATGGGCGCGTCATTTTAATGACTACCTTATCTTGTAGATTCCCCTGCACCATTGTTTTGGGCCTCCTACTGCCAGAACTCCCCCTTGCATACATTATGCCTGGCACAAGGATGATGTGGCGCAAGGGTTTACAAAGTGGCGCAATGCATGGATTGCACCTCTTTGTAAATACGGCCCTGCGTTTTTGCCAACTTAACGACACATTAGCGTACAAAAATGACGCTACTATGGTCCAAGGTGGTGCAAGGGGCTTATAAACATGACTCTAAATTTGCACAGTGATGTGGAGAAGTGCAAGAGGTAATTGAAAAGAGCTACTTTTACAGCATCACAGATTACTCACTATCTTGTATGACCTGTGGTGACTATTAGAGTGCCAAAGCTATTTTCAATATTAGTCTTAGAAAATAAGTCTCTTCTCTTTGTCCACAATTGCTAGCCATCATAATAAAAGTATTGCTTGTTTTGATATGTAATGGGCTACTTTGAAGCCCCTAATATTGGGCTAGTATTTTTGATCTTCAAGAGCTGACACAACATTTTGTGATTGGCAGAGACTTCTACAACTCATTAGATTGGCTGGCACAATCCCTTAAATTACAATACCTATTTTATACATTAAGGCAAAGGGCAGTAATGCCTGAATTAAGTTTAGCTTCTACAAATCAAACTATACCACACTTAACGCTGATCTGCAATGTATTGTTGTGTAAAGACTATTGTGGCAGGCTAGTTTCAATATGTGGACAGATTTTGAGGTGTGGTGGACCAAGTTTGTTGTTGTGTCTGAGCCAAATTTGTTAGCATCATTTTATGACTAAGAAAAGGCAGCAGGCAGCGCTATACAGGCAATGGTAGGAAATGCTCGGTGCACAGGGCTGTATGGTTGAGCGGCACATATATTATAGCTGGTATGGGGTGCATGCATTACAGCTGTAGTTTGAATTAAAATCAGGTGCCCCCTAACTCTCTGTATCTGCCTCAAGCGTGCCTACCTTAAGTTTCCCAGTCTCTGACTTAACAATGCTCTTCTTCATTTGAGGCACCTAATACACCACTAAATGCCCATTGCCCAGTCTTGTGAAAAGTACCAAAAGCAGCTAATTGGCTGAATGTGGATGGGTGGGTGTAATGGGCAACAGGGCTCCTGGCACAGCAGAACGCCCAGAGCAGATATTCCAACTAGCTGTAAGGCTCTGTTATACAGTGCTACATGGGGACAGCAAGGATTCACTTATAGAGATGTGCTCGATAACAAGGGACAAATTTAAGAAAAGTGGTGGTGCACACAGTGCAGCAACACTTTCCTTGCGCCCACCTACCACCGCCACGTGTGTGCCGTATCTAAAAAAACGGTGCACCATGGCGCAAGTAGGGGACAATAGCGTTGTTTTTTGTCACTATTGATGCACTCTGCAGGGTAGCGCCAACATTTTGCTGCTACTCCTGCAGAGTACATAGGGTCCCATTATAAATAATGGTATCCCCCCTTTTAACTCCTGCTCTGTGCGGTGCTAAGGTGGCACCCGGGGTTCTCAAATATGCCCCTAATTGTTTCTTTGTTGGGCAGCTCTACTTGTTAGGTTGATTGTTGGCACTCACTGGTTCTCCTTTGCCTAGTGATGCTCCTGACAGGCCAATGGAAACGCCATCTAGGGAAGTGAGTGTGTGTGGGTGTTTGTGAGAGCAAAAAAATGAAATTCATAACAAAAGGGACTGTCAACTTTCTGTACGCACGAGTTACAACTCTCTGAAGTAGACGTTAAATGTGACATTTGCATGCCTCATGTGTGACATTTTGTATGACACACAGTATAGTTTGTGGCAATGTGGTACAATGCTGAGATTGCCAGTGCAATTTCTTGTTTGCATTTAGGGGCATGTGGTGTTGTGTCTAGAATGAAACAACACATATGCCAGACTGCAGTGGTAAAATGAATGACTGGACCAAGTATCCCAGTAAATGGAAACAGACCTGGCGTTATTGCATTTAGCATGAGCCAGATTTGATTCAATAAAGGATGGGGTGCGAGCTGAGCGACAGCGAAGTGATTTGTAGGCTTCAGGGTATCTTTAACGCTGCACAAATTGTTATGTTGCACTAAAGTCTATGCGAAAAAATATTGAGATGAAAATACTTTTGATTGAAATCAATTTAATATTTTACTAATTCAAAATGTAGAAAACCTTTGCAGGAAGGGGACTTCGTGGTGCATTGTTCTGAGAGTTTGGGGAGAAGGATATGTGGCGTAATCACCAGTATATGTACAATAAAGACGCGCTGTGCCAACTTCTACCCCCGCCCTACGGTATAACATGCTACAAGTCAACTAAAGGGATTCAGCGCCGACAACTTGTTATAAAGTGCAGTGGAAATGCTACAATAAAATGCAATTCAAGCACGTCTCTGTAAATTTGAAAGACGCTTATTTTCAAATCCAAAATGGCATGTCTATTTGCTTTTCATGCCCGGGTCTTGTGTCACACTAGGCAGCCGTAGAGGGGAGTGTGTAGGTACACTCCACATCAAAAAATCTATCTTAAAAATAAGATGAGTTACCTATTTTATTAAAACGGTTATTTAAATAAGAGAGACACGCATTCCTTTTTTTAGTTCAACGTTTTTGGAGTGACTGATTTCACTTGTAATATTGTGAGAAAAATCACAAATCAAATTCTATGGATCCTTTCATAGCGCAGGTCATTATCTGCCAGGCAAGACATCCTTATTCACGTGCGGCAGACACTCACCAGCAGAGGCGCTGCAACTAATGCTGCAACATACCCATAAATCCTTAGAGACTCTCCAAGAGCCCTATGTTCATTAGACCTGAAACAATAGTGTGCCTTCAACTGCAACTGTCTCATGACGGACAACTTTGTTTGACAGTGCGCGCCTAATTCTTTTGCACATGGAGAGAGATGTTTATTGTTCCTGTCTCTGACAGCTACTTTGGGATATTTTGTAATCTTAATCTATTGATACTCTTACTAAGGTGCAGGTGAGAGGAGAAGGCCACAATATTCCTGAGTGTTGGATTTGGGCCTTTCTCCAGGGTCATCCCCTAACTTTTTGCCTTCACCCTCCCGCATTCCAAACCCGTTTTAGGACTCCACTAACTTTACCACTGCTAACTAATGCTAAAGTACTTATGTTCTCTCTCTTTTAAACATGTTAGTTTGGCTTTTATCAAGGTGGCACATTTAATTTACTTGTAAGTCCTTAGTAAAGTGGAACTACATGTACCCGGGACCTGTAAATTAAATGCTATTAGTGATCCTGCAAAACTGATTGTGCCACCTACTTAAGTAGCACTTTGAACATGTCTCAGGCCTGTCACTGCAGCCTGTGTGTGCAGTTTTGAAATGCCACTTCAACCTGGAAAATTTGTGTCACAATGGAAAATACAACTAAAACGATATATCATTAATATGGCAAATACAATGAAGGCAATAAAGTTTAGTGATGTCGAAGGTCGAAGGACAGCACTTTCCACTCTAAAACTTGTTCCTGCCACCAGTGTCATTCCTGCAGATAGAGAAGCCTTAATCCACTGCTTCCCCACTGGGACCAGACTACCTAAGGAGTGCTCAATTCTGGTTTGTACTCGACCACACCTAAGGGATGTGCTCCAGTTCAAATAGGGCCATGTGACCTTGGACACCTGGAATGCATCCTTCTCCAGTCACTAGTTGATACAGTTTGTATTCACCCAGAGGACCATACAACATTGAGACATTAAGGCCCAAATTTAAGAGGGCCTTGTGATATTCTTAAGCACATTAGCATAATTTTTCTGATGCTAATGTGGCGCTAGAAGGCCAAAAAAGCGCCATATCTACAAAGTGGTGCAATACATGCATTGCACCATTTTGTAACCCTTTGCACCACATTATCCCTGAGCCAGGCATAATGTATGCAAAGGGGGAGTTCCCCTGTTAAGCGGACCAAAAAAATGGCGTAAGGAAATATAAGAGATTTCTTTGCGCCATGTTTTTGGCACTTTCAATGCCTGCTCAAAGCAGGCATTAAAATGAGGCTTCCATTGGTTTCAATTCGGCCTCTTGGTGCTTTGCAGGATTAGTGTCAACATTTTTGATGCTAATCCTGCAAAGCGCCAGATTAGCGTAAAAAATTATGACACTAGTACCCCTAACTACCGCCATGGAGCGTTGTATTTTAAATACGGCGCACACATGGTGGCATTAGGGGGAGCGCTGAGGGGCACAAAAAAAGTGCTGTTGCACTAGGTGCAGTGCTACTTTTCAGAAATCTGCCCCTAAATATTGTCCTCAGGTGGTGCCATGATTCTGAAGGGATGGCTACCTCACCACTGATCAGCATCTGAAGGGTCCAATCGAGGTAGGGGAGTAAAAAGCACATAGTTAACAGAATAGTTATTTTTGGACCTAGACCAAAGTTTAATAAATAATGTAAAATTGTATTAAGTAAATACCTACAAAATAGGGGAGATGAAAGATCAAAATGGGATAAAAATAAATATATCCATTTAAAATATAGGTTGATGGTGCAAATCCTTGAGCTAGAGCCAAAGAGAAACAAATGCAATGTACACAATGGGAAATAACACAAACATCTGTCCATGGGGTGTTCTCATTGAAACTGAGATAAAAGGTTAGGCCTAACCACAAATGGATGCGGCTGGTCTGTGGAAGGAATTGGGACATTTACAAATTAGCTCTGTTTTCGCTTATAGTGGTAGCTTCAAAACCCGATTTGACGAGGGTATTTGGAAGCAGGAAGGTTTGAAACAGCTGCACTGAGGAACTTTTTCTGATAAAACAAAAGTTGCGAGAATTAGCAGGGCTCATTTGCCATACCAAGGAAGGTGCAAAACCCTTATATGCACTCTCTCTCATTCCTTTTAGATATTTATTTAGGTCTCTTTAGCAGGACATTGGCTGTAGAGGTTGTATAATGGAACAAAGCATGCACGAACCATGCATGCCTTTGCAACGATCTTTCGTTATAAAGGCATGCCTAGTGAAGCCATGTGTGGGAATGGCATGTGTGGTTCTAGCATGCCACCCCCCCAACTGCCCTAAAAACATAACTACCCCGACAACCCTACCCACCCTAAAAATATCTACCCTGCCCTAAAAATATAACTACCCGACACCCCCACCTGCCCTAAAAATATAAATACCCCAACACCCCCACCCGCCCTAAAAACATATGTACCCCACCTGCTCTAAAAACACAAGTACCCTGACCCCCACCACCTGCCCTAAAACACTACTAATCCTCCCTGCCACCCACCCTAAAAACATAACTACCCCGACTCCCACCCGGCCAAAAAACAGAAGTACCCTGACACCCCAACACCCACCCTAAAAACACTACTATCCTGACCCCTGCCCACCCGCCCTAAAAACATAACTACCCTGACCCCCATCATAGCCTCAAAAACATAAATACCCTGACACCCCACCCCGCCCCTAAAAAAAAATAACTCTACCTCCCCCACCCCTAAAAACTACCCCAACCCTGCCCCAGCCCCACTTACCTGACTGCACCCTCTCCTGATGCACTCTCCCTTTTTTTCTGTCTTAACCACGCATGTGTGTTGTTCAGCACATGCATCGTTAAGGCAGAGAAAAAGGGAGTCATTGTAAATGAAAGCGTTGTTCTGGACTAGTTGTTCCTGCTGTAGATAGAGGTCAATCAGACTCAGCCCTTGGTACAGAATGTTTGCGCTGATGATGAAAGTCAGGCTGGGACACAGGGTGGTGGTGTTGAGTGAAGTTGCACAATTCACCAGGTCAGTCGAATATTTAATCCATGGCAAGTTCTGCAAAGCTTGAATGCATATCATTTGTTTTATGAACATATGCAATTGAACTTTCACAGGTAACCCACCGAGTCAACCAGGAGGATACCAATAATATGTTTTTGAACAATACAATAACTTAAAACGTAGAATTGGCACGCACAAGTCCCACACCCAGAACATCCATTTCTTATAGTTAATATGAGAGCTAATGCAGAGCATTATACAATCTAAATTATTGGACAACCCAAAAGTTTGTATTTCATCCTTGATTAAGGTGCTTTCCGATTGCAGGGGTGTTAAAATGATACCTCTATAGTCCGCCCATTTCTGCTAGAGAAAGGTCATTCAGTGCCTTCCATGCTTTGGTTATAATTTGTTTAGTGGTGGTCAGGCTCAGAACTAGTTGGGCTTGCTTGTATCTGTTGGCACTGAGGCCGTCTGTGATATGGACTAGAGTTAGTTTGGGATCTAGGGGGATGGTCCAGGCCAGCACCTATCCCAGGCATGTGGTAGCCACTCTCCAAAAGTACTCCAAACCTGTGCAGCTCCAGACTGTATGTAGGAAGGTGCCTTCTTCTGAATGGCACCTTAAGCATTGTGGGGAAACTATAAAGCCTATTCTCAACAGCCGGTGTTGTGTATAGTATGCCCGTGTAGATATATTAATCGTATGAGGGGTAGGTAAACAGAAATGCACGCTTCCCGGGGGGAACGCAGAGCATCTGACCAGTCATCATCATCTAATGGGTTGAGGTTGGCCTCCCAGGAGCCTGGAAAAGGTATGTGTACTGTGAAGTACAAGGGAGCAGTAAATCCGTTATATTTTATGGGCCCCCAGGGTTTCCGAAAGGAGCTTGCAAAAATTAGTTCTTAGGGTTCTGAATGCTTTAATTAAGCCAATAAAGTGTAAGAGGTTCCAGGCTTATTTTCTTTTCAGAAGTGCATCCCCATGAACAACTCTAATGCCTATTCCAATTTAAGACAGTGGTCATGATCAAACAGTTCCCCTCTGTGTTTATTCCAAATGTGACTGGCACACTGAACTTCATTTCTAAGAGGCACAGTGGTCAGGCTTCTTCAAGGCACATCACTAACAGCAGGAAGGAGGTCAGAACTTGTCTGATAAGTAATCTGAGGCATCAAACCAAGGATACAGATCAGACCAGCAAGGCTGCTTTTGCCAAATCTTAGTATGGTTTCATCTAACCTGTAGGTGCCCTTCATTACCGGCAAGTATGTGAGGGTGAGTAAACTGATGTGGGCCTCATTAGTCAATGAAAGTCAAAATGAAGGTACAGGAAATCTATACATTTCCTGGTTCACAAAATACATTAACCAGACTATCAAGACCACAAAGCCATACATTGACCAAGAGATTTAAGCAAACAATAAACACACCTCTGGCATCCATCTCAGGATCAAGTTCATAGAAGTTCAGAAACCTTTCAACTCTCCTTCCATTTGCGTTACACCTGTCAGCCTTAGGGTGGTCTTCCCTACAACCATCTGCCTTCCTCCTCCAAATTTTCTGACCTTGTTTTGCTGATACTAGGACTTTGCACACTTTACCACTGCTAACCACTGCTAAAGTGATTGTATTCTCTCCTCTAAACCTGGTAATATTGGCTTATCCCCAAATTGGCATGTTACTTAACTTGTAGTTCCGTATTAAAAGTGGCACTCCAAATAGGCATGTTTACTTTACTTGTTATTGCCTAGTAAAAGGGGCAATCTATGTGCTCATGGCCTATAAATTAAATGCTACTAATAGGACTGCCGCTATAATTGTGCCATCTGCCTAAGTAACTCTTTAAACAAGTCTGCAAGTGCAGAGCTTGTGTGTGCAGTTCAATCTGCCATTTCGATCTAGCAACATTAACCTTTTGCAAGTCCCAGACTTTCTTTTTCAATACATATAAGTAACCACTAGAGTAGGCCTTGGACATCTCAGAGGGCAGGGTGCAAGGTATTTAAAATGTAGGAAATGTATTTTTTTAGTTTTACATGTCCTGGTAATGATAATCTCCTAAATTTATTTTTCACTACTGTTAGGCCTATCTCTCCTATTGGATAACATTGGAGATGGCTTATTACAAATGTAAATACAAAATGGGAAGAGATATTTTCAACATGTTTGGTGTCTCTAGAGTAACAATTTAAATTCCTAACTTATGGTGAAGTCAAATTTTAAATTGCAATTCTGAATATGTCACTTTGAGAAAGTTGGCATTTTCTGGCCGTAGCCATTTGGTGTTTGCAGCCAATCTTTGCTCACAAGACTGGGTGTAGTTGACAGCTGAGCTTTGTGTATCTCTCCTAGACAGCGACACACAAGGGCGGCTTAGGTGTGACTAGATAGGGTATCTCGAGCAGGATGGGGGGGAGGAGCTGAACACAGCCCCAGTAACACCAGAATAGACTGTGTCCTGTCTACACACAAAGGGCGTTGCAACCCTGTATTGTCATTCCAACCAGCTTGGAGCAAGGGCAGAGGAGGCATGAAACCCCTTGCACTTCAAAGCCACTGTCTAGAAGCTTCTTCCATGTTTCAGAACCAGGGCACCAGGGTATAAAAGATTGACCTCAGACCCCACCACTTCAGTATACCTCTGGACCTTTGGATAGTCTGCCAGGAAGAAGGACTGCTGTGCTTCTACAAGGACTGCCACTCTGCTGGACTGCTGCTTTGCTGTGCTGACCTGCTGCCTGCTGCCCTCTTGCCTGGGTGAATATTTCTAGACCTACATCTCTTGAAGCCAGAGTGACTCCGAGGGCTGGTTGGTTGGCTTCCTGATTTGAAGCCTCAGGGGTGTGACAAATTTCCAACAACTTTTCCCCTCACCTGGACTCTGCCGTCTGGGATTCTACCTTGCCAAATGGTGTCACCCCATTCCTGGACCCATGCAATTGGGCCTAAGGTGTTTGCCAGAAGAACCGATGCCTCACCTCTGCTGAACAGAGAATCCCCAAACAGAACCGATGCATCTCCTTTACGGATTGATGCATTCCCAAGCAGAACCAATGCATTTCAGTTGCTGCATGGATTGGGCCCATTGCAAAGGCCACCATCACCTCCACAGTCCTCAGAATCACCTACACCCAAAGTGTAGTGCATCCACAGCCAGAGTCCTTGCATCCCTCGTTAATGGCAGCCTCAACAACAATGGTGGACTCCACATCAGAGCCCTGCAGCTCCTCAAAACAGACGCATCACCAGCTTTGCACCACTTCCCCTACAACTAACAACATGGGAGGAGAAAGTCTGGGCGATCATGCATCCTGAGGGCCTGGCAGGAGTAGGAGGAGGACTGGACTCTGGTAAGTCAACTCTTTACTACTATCACCCCCCTACCTGCATGCCATCACGTACCCCTACCACTACCCTCACCCCGACCACCCCACCACCTCACATACACCCCACCATCACAACCCACCCACCCCAGTAATCAGCACTGCATGCACCACCAATGCATGGACAGCACTCACAGCCCTGCATGGACACCCATCACCACAGCATGCACACTAGTGACAATCACTTAGCCAACCAAATCACAACTCACACAAGCCAAAGCTGCCTTGGTAATAACAACCATTGGGGGAAACATACCCATGCACAAGATGTCACATGCAGTAACAATAACACTGCATTTACATCCCAACAGGACACCCACACAATGTCACTGGAGAGGAGGTGGCAGCAACATCCAGTCCCCCTGAAGAGGCCCACAATGATGGTAGCAGCTCTACACGCCTGGATCAGGATGATCAACCTTGCCCATCAGGGACCTCTGGACAGTCGGTGACCCAGGCACAGTCCAATATCACCACAGAGCCTCCCTCTCAAGAAACACCAGCACAGCACCCGCCTAGCAGGCCCATCCCTCTGTCCCCAGGACACGTCAATCAGCAGTGTTTCCACCACTACAGGAACCCCAGGTATCCCCACAAACACAGGAGGATCAGTGTCAGTGGGCACACAGTTGAGGGGACAGAGGCACAGGACAACAGGGAAGCTGGGACGACTGCTGTGCGACAGGGGGAGGACAGGCCCAGGGAACCGACTCTCCACTAGGCACTCACCAACATCCTAGGAGCATACCACCATTCCCAGGGGACGATGGGCCAGATACTGGCCAAGTTGCAGGAGACCCAGCAGCTGCAGGAGGGACAGTATCTGGGGATCAGGGAGGGCCTGAGGGACATCCACACCACCCTGGTCACCATTGCAGGGGTGCTGGCAGACATGGCCAACTCCATGAGGGAGGCAGTGGCACACCAATGGGCCCCTAACACTAGCCAAACCAATGAACAGCCCTCGACCTCCGCTGATGCTAGTGGACAGGAGGCCCCACCACAGGAACAACAGGCCACCAGCACTCCTCCCCCTGCAGAAGGACAACCACCACACAAAAAGTCCCTGCGATCCAGGCAGAAGCCAGAGAACATTGCCAAGACCCCCACCAGGAAATAAGACTCCCCTGAATGTCACCCTTGTGTCCTACTCTGTCACCCTGTCACCTTGAACTGCCATTGCCCCACTCCCTATGCCCCCTTGGACAATGCACCTGTAATACCAATAGACTGGGCTCTATCCTGGGCATTCCTCCATCATCAACCCAGCCTATTGCAATACCTCCTACATGTATTATCACATAAATAAACACCCTTGGAACTAATATAAGTATGGAGTCTGTTAATTGATTGAAATAAGTATTAGTTTAACAAGCTGTAAACATTGCAATTCAAATGTATAGTTATATATACATTGGTATGGCCTGTAGTGGGCAGCAGTAAACACACATGAGGAGCCAGAGTGGGGCACAGATATCTGAAAATAGAGATGCCAAAGGGTATAGTAAGTGGCCATAGAATTTGGAAAATCAGGTTGCCATGTACAATGTCCAACACAAAACTGCAATGGAAGGTGAAGTTACAGTGTCTTCCCAGTGTGTCACTGGAAGTACTGTTGAATTATAGTTGTTCTGTTGTCCACATCCTCTTCCTCTGCGGCCTCTGCCTCCTCTTTGTCACTGTCCACAGGTTCCACCGCTGCCATACGACCATCTTCAGCCTCATCCGCCTGCAGAAAAGGCACCTGGCGTCTCAAGGCCAGGTTGTGCAACATGCAACGATGATCTGGCAGACCTTCTTGGATGAGTAGCACAGGGATCCACCTGTCAGATGGAGGCACCGGAATCTGGCCTTCAGGAGGCCAAAGGTGCGCTCAATGATCCTCCTTGTTCGCCCATGTGCCTCATTGTAACTTTCCTCTGCCCTTGTCCTGGCATTCCTCACTGGGGTCAGCAACCATGAGAGATACCTATTAGCCACTCACCTTTAGGGCCAAACCCACACCCATATACCAACAGACACTGGGTGGGGACCATGGCCTCTCCTATTAGCCACACCCTGTGCCTCTGGAGTTGAGACATCACATGGGATGCTGCTATTCCTCAAAATAAAGGCATCATGCACAGACCCAGGATACTTTGCATTGACATGGGAGATGTACTGGTCTGCCCGGCACACTATCTGCACATTCAGAGAGTGATAGCTCTTTCAATTTCTGAACACCTGTTCATTTCTGGGGGGGTACAAAGGCAATATGTGAGACATCAATAGCACCAAGGATGTTAGGGATATGTCCCATTGCATAGAAGTCAGCCTTCACTGTGGCCAAATCCCCCACCTGAGGGAATACAATGTAGCTGTGCATGTGTTTCATCAGGGCAGACAACACTCTGGTAAAGACGTTTGAGAACATAGGCTGTGACATCCCTGCTGCAATGGCCGCTGTCGCTTGAAAGGACCCACTTGCCAAGAAATGGAGCACTGACAGGACCTGCACAAGAGGGGGGATACCAGTGGGGAGGCGGATAGCTGTGATCAGGTCTGGCTCCAATTGTGCACACAGCTCATGGATTGTGGTCCTATCAAGTCTGTAGGTTAGGATAATGTGCCTGTCCTCCATTGTCGCCAGGTCCCACAGGGGTCTGTACACTGGGGTATGTCTCCATCCCCTATTCATCCTCACCGGTTGAACTCTAGGGTGAAAAACAGTGAGCAGATGGTCATATTCAAAGATATCCTCAGATTAATATGTCTTGCATTTTTTTACAGAAACAGTATATGAACGTGTAGGTCCGTTGATGTGCCTATGTCTGCTGTGACACAGTTAGGTGCCATGGCCTGTTCCCCCGTGAAATGGCAGACCCCTGACCTGTGAGGAGGGACAAGTGGAAATGAGGTATTTCCGCTGACGTTGTGCGCCGTTGTGGGAGGCGGTCGATGACCACCGTGCAACACATCATTGGGTATTATTGGGGCCTAAGGTTTCCAGGAGCCGATGTTGATGTCCGCTGGCGGTGACGGTACGCACCACCGCAGACGTGACCACCATTTTCAATCTGTTCACTCACTTGCTACCTGACCTTCACTGCAAGTGCTGCTGTGACCTGTCTCTGGAAGTGACCATGGCTCGAGTGTCTGGGGAAAGGGCCCCTGCCTTCACTTCGGAGGAGTTGGAGAGACAAGTGGATGGGATACTACCCCAGTACCCTTTACTTTATGGTCCTCCAGACAAACAGGTGAGTACACTGTGAGCACGATGAGTGGGGCATGAATGTATGGAATGCTGTGTGTGAAAGCCTCTTGTAAGGCGGGGCTGAGAGGTCCTGACAGATTGCTGCATGTTTGATGAGCAATGTCTGTGCGTAAGTGGATGGTAGGGATATGGTGAGCCACGAGTGTAACAGTCCGGAAGGTATGACTAATACCTTTTCTCATGTATCTTTTTTTGCAGGTCAGTGCCCATCAGAAAAAGGGTATTTGGCATGCCATCACCAAGGAGGAGTGGACCCTGGGGGTCTTTGACAGGTGGAGCACCCACTGTTGCAAATGGTGGGAGGACCTCTGCCACTGGGCAAGGAAGACGGCGGAGGCCCAGCTGGGGATGGCCTTCCAACGAGGAAGGGGTGCCCATCGTACCCTGACCCCCCTGATGTTCTGCATCCTGGCGGTGGCCTATCTGGAGTTGGATGGGCGCTTGAAGGCATCACAGCAGCCACAAGGGGGTGAGTACAGATTTAGAATCATGAAGGTGCACGTGTTGAGGGGTTACCTGGGTGGGCGATGTGAGTCTGTGGGTGCCCCTAGGCCAGGACGAACATGGCAGGGTAGGTTCAATGATGGGAAGGCTCAGATGGACTCCAACCTTAATAATGCTAGTGGGCATCTACTACTGGGCAGGGTCCTGTGGGTTTCAAGTGTGCTGCTAATGGCGTTAGGCATTGTACCCCATGGGCTGGTGACTAGCATTGTAACTGGTATCGCATGGCCTAGTACATAGGGCTGTTCCCTGTGAGTTGTGTACGTCAACGGTGTTGTTGTTGCTGGCATTGACCAAGTGTATCCTCTGTCTCTCCCCCCCTTTTGTTTTGTCACCCTGTCCTTGTGTGCATTAGCATCATCTGGCGGAGGAGCAGAGGTACCGGCGACGGAGGGAGCTGCATCCCACATGGGCCTGGAGGCCGAATCCACCGACGGTGAGGGCACCAGTGAAACGGAGGGCGAGGGAAGCACCATGGCGGCGAAAGGAGGGGACAGTTCTGACAGCGACACCTCCTCCGATTGAAGCTCCCTGGCAGTGGTGGACACTTCTGTGGCCACCCCAACTACAGGTACAGCCGCCATCCCCCGTACCAGCACCGCCCTCCCAGCAGCCCCTCAGTGAGTTTCCTGTGCCCACTCACCTAGGAGGTTGGCCATCTCCTTCGCCCCAGGCACCTCAGGCCCTGCCCCAGTCAGCCCTGCTGCCCTCAGTGAGGAGACTATTGACCTCCTGAGATCCCTCTCTGTTGGGCAGTCAGCCATACTAAATGCCATCCAGGGTCTAGCAGGGCATTTGCAACAAACAAATGCATTCCTGGAGGGCATTCACTTTGGTGTGGCGGCCCAACAGGGATCATTTCTAGGCTCTGGCCAACTCACTGATGGCAGCCATTGTCCCTGTCTTTAGCCTCCCACCTCCAACTTCCTCTACCCAGTCCCATTCCCCTCAACCCCAACCTATCGCAAGCACACCTGCAGACCAGCAAGCACCCAAATCAACACACAGAAGTGGCTCAGGCAAACACAAGCACCACACTTCATCCCACAGGCACTCACACAAGCACCATCCAGATGCAGACACACCAACATCCACTGCCTCTACTGTGCCCCCCTCCTCCTCGTCCTCCACCTCCCTCCCAGTAGCGTCTCCACTCACTCCTGCATGCACTACATCCTCATCCACTACCTCCATCACCAGCACACCTTACACTACACGCCCCTCATTGGCAGTCACCACCCCCACATCCATGCACATGTCCCCTGTGTCCTCTCCCACTGTGTCTGTGCCCCCTCCTCCCAAAGTACACAAACGCAAGCACTCAGACACCCATTAGCCATCCACCTCATAACAGCATCCAGCCCATGCACCTGCACCCAAACACAGCAGACAGACACCTCCTACAACCACTCCCTCCTACTCGACTCCCAAACCTTCACCCTCTTCCAGCCCCAGAGTCCCTAAAAGGCTTTTCCTCTCCACCCTGGACCTATTTCCTGCCCATCCCCCCCACGTCCTTCAATTTGGGCCAGGGTGGGCAGAACCCAGGCCTGCACCTCAGCCATGCAGCCCACGGCCACTGTAGCTTCTGCAGCTACTGCATGTGTGAGAGGCTCCAAGGAGGCACCCGTCAGCACTGCCAGTGTGCCTGCACCACCTGCCAAGGGCAAGAAGGGGCGGCCAGCTAGCAAGGGCAGGAAGGGAACACCAGTCAGCAAGGGCAAGGAGACATCACCAGCAAGCAAGGGCAAGGAGGCACCACCAGCTAGCAAGGACAAGGAGACACCACCAGCTAGCAAGGGCAAGGAGGCATCACCAGCTGGCAGAAGCAAGGAGGCACCACCAGCTAGCAAGGACAGGAAGGGAACACCATCTGGTAGAAGCAAGGAGGCACCAGCAGCTGCCAAGGGCAGGAAGGGAACAACAGCTGCCCAGGCCAATGTAAAAGGAACAGACGCCGCAGCCGTGGCACTTCAGTAGTCCGAGGCTACAGGGGAAGGGCTGGAGCGTCCCCCACCACTGGCAGCACTGCCACCTGCACCACCGCCAGCACCGCCACCAGCATGCCACCTGCACCACTGCCAGCAGCACCACTACCAGCAGCAGCAGCCCCAGTGGGCAGCCGTCTGAGGCTGCAGGGGAAGTATTGGATCCTCCCCCACCACTGACAGCACCGTCACCGCCACCAGCACTGCCACCTGCACCGACACATGAACCACCACCTGCACCACTGCCAGCAGCACCACTGCCAGCAGTAGCAGCCCCAGTGGGCAGCCAACCGAGGCTGCAGGGGAAGGGCTGGAGCCGACCCCCACCACTGACAGCACCGCTGCCAGCCCCGCAACTGCTACCACTGAGCAGCCATCACTGCCGGCGAGCAGTGTGTAGTCCTGACTACATAGGCTGTAGTGCATCCTGGCCCCTGCAACAACTATAGGTGTGACACAAAGGTGAGAGACTGTGACCTTGCACCATTCAGGATCTGCATCACAAAGCCCCCTATAGAACCAGTGGAAGAAGGCATCCACTCACCCCCTCCTTGCCAGGATGAAGCACAGTGGGCACAAGGCCCCCTCCAGAACCAGTGAAATAAGGCATCCACTCACCTCCTCCTTGCCAGGATGAAGTACACTGGGCACAAGGCCCCCTCCAGAACCAGTTAAGAAGGCATCCACCTCAGAGACTGTGGCTTTGCACTCCACAGGATCAAGCAGTGGCCAAACCTCCCACTTGAGAGACTGTGGCTTTGCACTCCCCAGGACCAAGCAGTGGGAAAACCACCCACTTTAGAGACTGGGGCTTTGCACTCCCCAGGACTTCGCAGAGGGCATGTAGCCCCCTCCAGGAGCAGTGGCGTTGTACCATCTTCCGGCTGAGGTTCCCCCGTTCCCCTTCCCCCTGAGGTGCCTGTGTATCTTCGACCTGAAGCCCCAGTAGTGGTCTCTCCGTATTGAGGCAGGAGTCAAGTGTGACCTTTGTCTATGTTTTATGACCCTGTGGGCTAATGACATTTTGGACTGGGCATTGTCCCTCCATTTGTATATATTGTAGATACTGTTTTGTGCTTTAAGGACGTATTTATCTACATTTTAATTATTACACTGGCTTTACTCACATCCTTTTGTCCTTGTGTTATTCCTGAGGGGTACGTGGTGGATATGTAATGTTGTTGCATCTGTTTGTGTGTATGGTGTTGGGGGTGGGGGTGTTGCGTCTTGCGTGTGTGTGTCACTCTATTTTTCCTCCCCCCTCCCTTGTGTGCTAGATGTGGTACTCACCGTGGTCGTCTTCGCCGCCATTCGTGTTCCTGGTGTAGGAAGAGGTAGACCAGCATGGGAAATATGTGCAACTCGGGCTCCATGGTGTTGTGGTTCTTCCTTCACTGTCGAGAGTTGAGTCGTTTCCCTTCTGTGTACTGTTTCCGCCGTGCTTTTGATGGCATTGGTACCGCCCTGGAAAAGGCGGCGGATTGGCCTCTCATAATACAGTGGGTGGTACATTGTCTTCCGCCTGGCTGTTGGCAGTTGCCGCTGCGTGCTTGTTGCTACCGCTGTGGCGTTCGATGTGTTAAAGTGACTGTCTGTGTTGGCGGTTTCCGCTGTCGTCAAAATTCCATTTTGTTTTACCGCCAGCCTGTTGGCGGGATTACTCCCACTTTATCACCGACCACCAGGGTTGTAATGAGGGCCTTAGGGTTGAAATAATAGAGGGGGTGGAAGGGGCAGACATTGGAAAGCTTTTGCATACTAGCTTACATTTGTAATGTATAGTAATAAGTTATTACCATACATAAAACTAAAATCCTGCCACGCATGGCTGGCCTTCACCCTGCAGACAGCCATCCCCCACAGCGCATGGACTTCAGTCTGCTGCCAGGCCCTGCGTCTGACCTCTGAGATCAGATCACCCCACACCACACATTGACACAGCCTCCCTTCCTATGCCACTTCGGGCCTAGGAGACCCCACCTCCCTTGGCTCTTTCTTTTCTTAAGGGCAAGGGGTGTTCAGCACCCCCAAGATGCTTCCATCCTTAATGACCCATCCCCTGGGGTGTTTGTTTTTTATTGAGGGGAGGCCCCTCCCTGAGCCGCTTCCATCCCTTGTGACCCCATCCCCTGGGGCCTTTCCTTTTATATTAAGAGGAGAGGTCACGCAGCCACTCTCCTTGCCCCAGAAAGGGCCCTTGAGCCTCAGGTAGTTGGCTAGGAGCCAATATAATTAGGCCAATCTACCCCCAGGGGGGACAGAAAACCCCTAGACACCAGGTATACATTTTTTTTTGTTTATTTTTTTATATGTAGGGGGCAACCCTTTAGGCAAGGGTCGCTATCTGGGGGCCAAATTATTTTTAGGCCATTTCTGCCCCCCCCGGGGGACAGAAACCACTAGACAGCAGGGATTTTTTAATGCATATGCTTAAGGGGAGCGGCTCCTTGGGCAAGGGCCGCTCGCCAGGAGGGGCAAACTATTTTTAGGCCTTTTCTGCCCCCCCTAGAGGCAGATTGGCCTAATATAATTAGGCCGATCTGTCCCCAGGGGGGTAGATACCTCTAGACACCATGAATATATATATATTTTTATTTACTTTATGTTTTTATGCATGGGGAGCGACCCCTTAGGCATGGGTCAATTCCCTGGGGGGCAAGTTGTATTTATGCCATTTCTGCCCCCCTTGGGGCAGATCAGCTTATTTTTGTTAGGCCAATCTGCCACCAAGGGAGGCAGAAAAAACTAGACACCAGGGATTGGTGTGTGTGTAGGTGTGTGTTTTGTTTGGGAGCAGCCCCCTGGGCAAGGGTCGCTCCCCATTGGGAAATATTACTGTTGGCCATATCTGCCCCCCTTTGGGGCAGATCGGCCTATTTTTGGAAGGCCCATCTGCCCCCAAGGGGGGGCAGAAAGCTCACCAGAGACCAGGGCAGATTTTGTTTTCAAAATAAGAGGTTGGGGTATGGCCATTCCCCCACCCCAAATAAATGAGGCCAAAGTTGTTCTGCCCGCAGGTGGGCAGATTAGGCAATTACCCCTGATCCACACCCTGGGGGGGGGGGCAGAAAGTCTACCAGATGCCAGGGAATAAAAAACAAAATAGTGGGGTGGTGGCTACCAAGCAGTATGGCCGTGATTATGCTCCCACTCCAATTGAAGGGGGTAACAGTCTTTCAGCTCTCCCCTGCACACTAAAACATCTTATCCCGCTGCAAGCAAGAGGACATTTGATTATTTGAGGTTTTGGTTTTACATTTGGACCATGAGAGCTTGGTAAATCGTCCCACTTGGAATGGTGAGGGCTGCACTTTTTTGACTTTGGAACGCTGCCATGTATAAAAATCCACAAGACCTAGACACATCTGAAAACTAAACATCAGGTTGATTCCAGGGTCATATGCACCCCACACCCCACACCATTTTCTTACCTACAATGCCCTGCAAACCTCCAACTTTGCTGGAAATCACACATTTTTCGCACATTTTTTGTGATGGAACCTTCCGGAATCTGCAGGAATCCAAAACATTCCGACCACCCAACATTGTCTCATCTATACCGATACAAATTCCGCTGCACTTGTCAGCCTAAAAATGTTTTTTTTCAAACTGCCCTTTTGGACCCGCTCTGGTTACCACTCAATTTCTACATGTTTTTGGCTCTTCCCTATCACAGGCACTTGGCCCACCTACACAAGTGAGGTATCATTTTTACCGGGAGACTGAGGGGAACGTTGGGTGGTAGGAAATTTGTCCCGGTGATCCCACACAGAAATTTGGGGAAAATTAGATTTTTTAGCAACATTTGAGATTTGCTGAGGATTCTGAGTAAGAAAACATTGGGTGATCCAAGCAAGTCACACCTCCTTGGACTCCCTCGGGTGTCTAGTTTTCAGAATTGTCTGGGTTTGGTAGGTTTCCCTAGATGGCTGCTGAGCCCACAACCAAAAACGCAGATGTTCCACCCCCGCAAATACAGGTAGTTTTGTATTTGATAATTATGATGTGTCCAGATAGTATTTTGGGGCATTTCCTGTTGCGAGCACTAGGCCTACCCACACAAGTGATGTACCATTTTTATTGGGAGACTTGGGGGAACACTGAGTGGAAGGTAATTTGTGGCTCCTCTCAGATTTCAGAACTTTCTGTCACCGAAATGTGAGGGAAAATATTTTTTGTGGCCAAATTTTGAGGTTTGAAAAGGATTCTGGGTAACAAAAACTGTTGAGAGCCCCACAAGTCACCCCATTTGGATTCCCCTAGGTGTCTATGTTTAAACAATGGGCCGGCTGAGCTAGAGGCCAAAATCCACAGCTAGGCACTATGCAAAAAACAGCTGTTTTCTTTGGGAAAATGTGATGTATCCATGTTGTGTTTTGAGGCATTTCCTGTCGTGGGCGCTAGGCCTACCAAGACAAGTAAGGTACCATTTTTATGGAAAGACTTGGGGGAACGCTGGGGGGAAGGAAATTTGTGGCTTCTCCCAGATTCCAGAACTTTCTGTCACCGAAATGTGAGGAAAAGGTGTTTTTTGGCCAAATTGTGAGGTTTGCAAAGGATTCTGGGTAACAGAACCTGGTGAGAGCCCAACAAGTCACTCCATCTTGGGTTCCCCCTAGGTGTCTAGTTTTCAAAAATGTGCAGGTTTGCTAGGTTTCCCTAGGTGCGTGCTAATGCTGGAGGCCAAAATCCACAGCTAGGCACTTTGCAAAAAACAAGTCTGTTTTCTTAGGGAAAATGTGATGTGTCCATGTTGTGTTTTGGGGCATTTCCTGTCGAAGGTGCTAGGCCTACCAACACAAGTGAGGTACCATTTGATCAGGAGACTTGGGGGAACGCTGGGTGGGAGGAAATGTGTGGCTCCTCACAGATTCCAGATCTTTCTGTCACCAAAATGTGAGGAAAAGGTTTTCTTGGCCATATTTTGAGGTTTGCAAAGGATTCTGGGTAACAGAACCTGGTGAGAGCCCCACAAGTCACCCCATCTTGGATTCCCCTAGGTGTCTAGGTTTCAAATATGCGCAGGTTTGGTAGGTTTCCCTAGGTGCCGGCTGAGCTAGATGCCAAAATCCACAGCTATGCACTTTGCAAAAAACAGCGCTGTTTTGTTTGGGAACATGTGATGTGTCCACGTTGTGTTTTGGGGCATTTCCTGTTGCGTGTGCTAGGCCTACCCACATAAGTGAGGTACCATTTTTATTGGTAGTCTCGGGAGAACGCTGGGTGGGAGGACATTTGTGGCTCTTCCCAGATTCCAGAACTTTCTGTCACCGAAATGAGAGGAAAAGGTTTTTTGGGGTCAAATTTTGAGGTTTGCAAAGGATTCTGGGTAACAGAACCAGGTGAGAGCTCCACAAGTTGCTGCATGTTGGATTCCCCTAGGTGTCTAGTTTTTGAAAATGTGCAGGTGTGATAGGTTTCCCTAGGTGCCGGCTGAGCTAGAGGCCAAAATCCACAGCTCGGCACTTTGCAAAAAACAGCTCTGTTTTCTTTGGGAAAATGTGATGTGTTCACGTGGTGTTTTGGGGCATTTCCTATCAAAATTTGTGGCTCCTCTCAGATTCCAGAACTTTCTGTCACCGAAATGTGAGGAAAAAGTGTTTTTTTGGCCAAATTTTGAGGTTTGCAAAGGATTCTCTATAACAGAACCTGGCGAGAGACCCACAAGTCACCCCATATTGGATTCTTCTAGGTGTCTTGTTTTAAAAAATGCGAAATCTCAAAGCAATTTAGAAAAACAAAGTACATTTAAATAAATTATTTGACACCAAAGTGACAAAAATCCAATCAATAGAACAGACTTTAAGCATTTTTAAAGGTTAAAGTGAGATCTAGGGCCAAAGGTTTTTATCCATTCTGTGTCTATGGGAAAAGTGTTCGTACATATGGCCCATAGTGTCTAAAAGATCAAAGCGGCAACTTTAAACATCTAAGCGCACAAGACCAGGTCAAAGTGGAAAGTTAAGGCCAAACACCATGGAGCATTGTTAGAAATGGGGTCTTTGGTTGACAGTCAGGTTAGCCCCTGTTCAAGCAAGTACCCTCACTCTAGTCGGGGTAAAAGAGAATCACCCTCAGCTAACCTCTGCTTACCCCCTTGGTAGCTTGGCAGAGCAGTAGGCTTAACTTCAGAGCGCTAGGTGTAAAGTAAAGTGCCCAGAGTAATAAAAACAGCAAAATCAGAGTCCAGCACACATCAATAACCTGGGGAACAGAGGCAAAAAGTTAAGGGAGACCACGCCAAGGATGAAAAGTCTAACAAGCATGGTTTGGATACAAAAAGTGGATTGGGCCTGGACTGCCTTTACCTTAAGATTTAATACTATTTTGGAAGAAAAATGTCTGAGAAGGTAGAAATTCAGCGGGGCAAGGCTGCAGGAGTGTCCGAGGAAGGAACGTCATCATTGGATGGCTGTGGAGCAAAGTTGAGGTACCGATTTTTACCTCTGGACTTAGTCGCTGAAATGGAACTCTAAAATCTCTGGCAGGATGAAGACAGTTCCAGGAGGTCAGATACCGCTTTGGCAAAAGGACAGCTGAAATGGATTTTATGCTGTAGAAAATAACATATTGGGAGAATCCACAAAGTAAATCCGACTGTCAATGTACCTCGTGGGGGGAGGTACGCAAACAGATGGATCCCAGTCTCCTCTCATCACTTTTCGACCAAATGTTGTCCTCAGTTTTGGAAATTGGCCATCTGGGCACCTTTGGCACTACAACCAAGGGTACAGAAGTGGGTGAAGACCTTTTGAGGGTTCAGAACCCACTCAGTCTGCATCTAGGTGAGAGGTCAATATGGTGGGAACCTGTATGTTCCTGTGGCCCTTGTCAGGAGGCTGACAAAATAGCCCTTGTAGTCACTTCTGGAAGTCCTGGGTGCACGTGTAGATGCAGAGCTTAACTGCAGGGCACGGTAGCTGATGCTTCAAGGCAGGTTCCAGGCAGCAAAGCAGTCCTTCCATGTAGAGCAACAGTCTGACAGAGAGGACACAGCAGTTCACAACAGCAGTTAGTCCTCTGAGAGTTCTTCTGCTGGTCCAGAAGTGAACTAAAGTGTGAGTATGAAGATCCTATTTTTCTACCATGGTTCCCTTCTCCCAGAAGATGGGAGAAGCTTCTGAAAAGGTTCTTTTGAGTGCGTTGAATTTCCTGACTCCCAGATGTGAAAGATGAGTTTGGGGGTTTTTACTACCGGGACATGTAAAACATAAAAGTACATGTCCTACCTTTTAATTAAACAGCACCCTGCCCTATGGGCTAACAGGGCCTACCTTATGGATGACTATATGTAATACAAGGGGAGCTTCAGGATTGGCAAGGGTGCTTAAATGCAAAGTAGAAATGGCAGTGTGACACTGCATTCAGGCTGCAATGGCAGACATAGGACAATATGTGGAGTGCTACTAAGGTGGGTGACATAATAAGTGCTGCAGCGCCCACTGGTAGCTTTTAATCTACAGGCCCAAGGGGCTTAGAAGTAAATTAAACATGCCAATTAGGTATATGCCAATCAAACCACAGTTATGAGAGTAAGCACAAAAACCTTAGCAGTGGTCAGCATGGGTGAAAGGCATAGAGTCCTAAGGCCAAAAGAAGCAAAAATTCAGCAAGAATTGGTGGCAAGCAGGCAAAAGGTTTAGGGGAATAACAATCAAAGGCTGACAAGTTTAACAGGTATGTTGTTATTTAATTTATTTAATGGTTTTATTTACTAATGTTGTGCTGTCAGGTGCCCTCAACTATTGGTATAAATATTCTGAACGCTAAGAATCGCAACTGGTGTGCAAGTTATAATAATGTGCGTGATTATGGTTTCTAAAGCTAATCGTTAGAGGCAAATTTCAGGGTCACATATGCATTGAATTTGCAAAAGTTATAAAGATGTTGCCCTGAGCGTAACTGATGTAAGTAATCATAATGGTGACTGGTACTGTGAATGCGGCCCTGTCCAGCATACCCTACTGGTTCAGCTGCCACAACTGAATTGTGATTGTTAACTTTAAACTGCTCTGAATGAGCTGCATATGGATTTGCATTCTACATACTTTTGTATTTCTAATATCAGTTTATCCTCACAGTTGAAATTTACATTACATTGCACAATTACCCAGATGTTATCAATGTTTTGGTCAAACATTTAATCCTGCACCTCATAATTTGCATGCACCAAAGTCACAAGTGTATATGTTGTGCTTTATTTTCACAGATAGGTGATGGAAAATACAACAAATGTTGCAGAATTCATTCTCTCTGGCCTAACTCCCTTTCTGAAGTTGAAGATCCCCCTTTTCGTGTTATTTTTCCTTATCTACTCAGTGACATTGCTTGGCAACTCTCTGATTATCTCACTAACATGTATAGAGCCTCGCCTCCACACTCCAATGTATTTCCTCCTGAGGAACCTCTCCTGCCTGGATGTTGGCTTCTCCTCCACCATTCTGCCAAAGATGCTGCAGGGTTTCCTCACCCGCAGCAGCATTATCTCCTACCGCGGCTGCTTCACCCAGCTTTACTTCTTCATATCCTTTGCAGCATCGGAAAGCATCCTCCTTTCAGTGATGTCCTATGACCGGTACTTGGCCATATGCCAGCCTTTGCATTACGTCAGGATCATGAGCCCAACAGTTTGCATGAAGATGGCTTCTGCCTGCTGGCTCACAGGATTCCTCGATTCTTTGTTGCTAACACTTTTGATGTCCAGGTTGTCCTATTGTAAAGCAAACGTTGTTGCCCATTTCTTCTGTGATGTCCCACCACTGCTACTGCTCTCCTGCACTGACATTTCTTTTACCATCCTAGTGATCTTCATTTCTGGGGCCTTCTTTGGCCTGGTCTGCTCTGCAATTCCTATTGCCTCCTACATCCAAATCATCCGTGCCATTCTAAAAATTGGGTCTGTGGAAGGAAAGGTGAGGGCTTTCTCCACCTGTACCTCACACCTCACTGTCTTTACTCTGTTTTATGCCAGCGTGATCTTTGTGTACCTCCGTCCCACCACTGTGTACTCAATTAACAAAGACAAGCTGGTGGCTCTCGCCTACACAGCGTTTACTCCAATGCTCAACCCTGTCATATATAGTCTGAGAAACAATGATGTAAAAGGGGCTATAAAGAAATTCTTTTTCAGAAACCACTGATAATCAAAGCCTTCTTATTAACACCTAGGGTAAACTGGATCACGTGATTCCTGCCCCGACTCAACACTTGAGCTACATTTGAGATACACTGCATAATCTCCTTGGCTATTCACCACACATACCTATCTCCTGCTTATTGCACATAGAGCACGATGTACCTGAATGTGCCGTTGGACACTTCAACGAGGTGCGCTGGGCACAGACAGGAACAGTACATTCCATTGAATGTAATGCCCTCTGGGAGCCCCAAACTTGCACTTTCCCTGTGGGCAGGACATTAGTGAAAGGCAGAGCTGCTGTTTAAAGCAGCTGGTCTGTCTTTCACAGTGCAGGTGGCATCCTGTAGAGAGTTCCCTCTGCAGGTGAGTACAGTCAGTGAGGGCATCCGACTACAGGGGATGTCTGGATGGTCTATTGGACTATGGGACTTCTTTTACCCTTTTCACAGGCCACGCTGGGGGGTGCATTGTTTGCTCACCACCTTTTTTGGTGCACTGTCTGTGCACCTCCTGATGGCCTCTTTGCCTCTACTCTAAGCCCAAAATACAGCATGAGCAAAGAGGGAAAGCTTTTCTTTCCTTTCCATTCTGGCATCACCTTGAGACAGCGCTAGTGCTATGTGTGTGCTGGTGCTATCAGTATGACAGCGGGAGATGCATAAACATCTGCACCACCTTCTGCACTGCTACAGCACCTCAGGACACAGCAGTGCACCCCCAGGGCACTGTATTTAATATGTCCCCTTGCTGAAAAATTACCCATTTTTGGCCACCTACACTCCACCTATAACTATTCCATAGCAAAAATGGAGATCCAGAAATGTCAAAACACAGGTCATTAAAAAAACTCCCTTAATTAACAATACCAGGATCAGAAATGAAGTTACTCTTCGGACTCTCCTATATCTGCAGCACTTTTGCAAGAAATGCATGCCTTATTTTTCACTCTGTATCTGCCATCAGCATATTTGCACACACTGGACCCTTCAAAACTTGGAAGCGGCCCACCAGAAAAAGCTCATTGTAGTCACTTTGGATTTTGAGAAGAGATTTGATGCAGGATCTCAGTCATAGCAATAGACTGGCACTAGGACAATGTCTCTCAGATTCCCTTTCTGCTAAGAATAAGTCTAGTGCACCAGGGAAACTCTATTCCATTGTTCTCACTAGAAGACAGGTTGCCGGAATGCCCTGTGAGAGGAGTAGCTACCCTGACATAAATGATGTGCACACGGGCTGATTATCAAGATCCCTTACACACCTCCACTGCCACCTCCCCAGCAGCATTAACACAAATTTTGTCACACTACATAATCTCCCAGGTTATCCACCTCAAATGCCATTGATCACCTTTGGTTACCTACATCCCACCAGCAGCTTGCCCCTAGTAAGCCTGGAGATCAAGAAGGGAGAAAACCAAGGACTTGAAACAGATCTTAGGTATTAACATTGGCCTAGAGAACTCACACCACCATCTCACTCTCCTATCACGTCCTGTGCACAACCCCTGTAGCCTACCTTGGGTGCAGAGAAGCAACTGAACCTTTAGACAACTACTTTATCTGAACTATGTAAATCCATTTCTGATGATTCTGAAACACTGCACTACTTGGTACATACTTCCTGGTTCTCAGGCCAGGTGTGAACTACAAAAAAAGAGTTTGACATTCAGAATGTTTTGTTCAGTGATATAAGGCCCCTTATGGAAGTATTAATATTATATTCTATTTTCCAGTTGTTATTGCTTTTATAAAAAGACTGGGCTGGAAACAAAAAGCAGCCCTGACAAAAATGTCCAAAACTGGATAAATGTTTTCTCTATCCCTCAGTTCACTTTCTTCATTCTCCCAGTTATTCTCTCTTCCCCAACCATTATCAGACATTTCCTCCTTGTTCCCGCTCTTTCCTTCCTACACCCCTCACTATGGTTCCTGCAGTAAGCTGGGGGAGTCTGAAAGAATAACAAAGGTATCGTGGGAGGCTGTGGACCACAAAAATCCTGCCTCAAAGGGCTCCAGTCCACCAGGTAAATACCTGACACAATGGCAATGAAAACCAGGTTTGTCATTGTCAGGGCTTGAAGGAGTAGGGCTGGGAATATCGAATCCCGAAAATCGATTGAACAGAACATTGTTACAACAGTATCGAAGGACAAAATATCAAAAGGTAGGTGCACAGAAGGACAAAAGGATTTACTGTTTTTCACTTCACATATACATACCTTGAAGATACTATCAGTATGACCGTGGAGGATATACATCAGCAGGGCATGGATATATCGAGTTAGGTATCGAAAATGTATAGAAACTGTTAGAGATTGCGTTTTTGCTGACTCAGTCAAACAGTAACCACAATCCTAGTCAGGGTAGGTGTCAGGCAAACCCTAAATTAAGCTTTGCTCTCCCTCTGGATGCTTGGAATAGGGTCATTCTGAACTTGGCGGCAATGTGTAAAGCATTTGTGCAACACGTCAAACATTAAAACAGTGAAAACACCACAAAAAAGATTCCACCCCAGGTTAGAAAAATATAACTTAAATTAATGAATAAAACAAGATGGAAATGACAAAACTCCAATAAGTGGAACTCAAGTTATGCATTGTTAAATAATAAACTGTAAAATAGAGCTTAGAATCAAAAAGTGTCAGTTGGGGATATCTGGTTGCACCGGACGGGACAAAGTAAAAAGTTCAGGTGGACCACGATGGAGCGCTGGCCACCTACAGGGGTCCAGTTAGGCCCGCTGAACCAAAGTTATTTAAATCTTGGTTGAGGAGCGTTGTGTAGGTCCAAAACACAGATGTGTTGCACAACCGAGGGTTTGCATCAGTTCTGAGATGTGGCGAGACTGCATTGCAAGGTCATGTTGTGTCGTTGTTGAGGATTCAATTGAGATGACTTGTGATGTGAAAGTCGGCGTCATTGATGCATTGCGTAGCTGAGGCAATGCATTGGTTCAGATGACTGCTGAGACTGCAATGCAGAGCTTTAGCATCCTCGTCAAGGCCCAGGATGCAGAGAAGCAGCGATGCGAGGCTGCTGTATCGACTCTGACCCATGCAGTGTCCGCTATGCGTCAGTTCCATCCCATGCAGCAGCATCAATGCAATGGTTCTGCTCTTGCAGCAGAGGGTGTGTCTGTTCGACTGAAGTAAACACCTTAGGATCACTTCCAAGGTTCCAGGACTGGGATAACACCCTTTGGCCGGGCCGACTCACAGTTGACAGAGTCCAGGTGCAGGATCAAGGTGTCATCTAGCCCTTGGAACAACTCTGGGTTCAAGTGATGCAGGTCCAGTCCTTCTCACCCAGGCAAGGGAACAGCAGGCAGCAGGGCAGCAAAGCAGGAGTCCAGGAATGCAGCAGTGCAGCAGAGTGGCAGTCCTTGAGCAGCATAGCAGTTCTTCTTCCAGGCAGAAGCTTCACAAGTTCAACAGTGTACTGAGTTGGTGGTGACAGAGGCCCAGTATTATACACATTTGGGCCTTTGAAGTAGGAGAGCCTTTAAAGACAGTCCTTTGGAGTGCACAGAGGTCCTGCCTTTCCTGCTCTGACTCTAGACTCACTACATAGGGTTATGCAACCCTTTGTGTGGGGACAGGACACAACCTATTTAGGTGTAAATTAGGCTGTGCCCAGCTGTTCCCTCCCAACCTCCCAGGATGGCCCATCAAATCACACCTAAGCTACTATTGTATGTGGTGGTCTAGATGGAATAAAGAAAGCCCAGCTGTCATCCACCCGAGATCAATCAGAGACAGGCAGCAGGCACCAAATGGCTAAAGTCGGAAAATGTCAGCTTCTAACTGTGGCATTTTCAGAACTGCAATTTAAAATCCAACTTCATCACAAGTTGTGATTTTAAATTGTAATAATTCCAGAGACACCAAACTCAAAAAGTTTCAGATTGCGAATATCACTCACAAGATGTAATAAGGTAATTTCAATGTTAACCTATGGGAGAGATAGTCCGTGCTGTAGCAAAAAATTACTTTGGCAGTGTTTCACTACCAGGACATGTAAAAGTTAAAAGTACATTGCACCCTGCACTATGCACTGTCAAAGGCCTACCTTAGGGCTGACTTACATGTAGAAAAAGGGAAGGTTCGGCATAGCAAAAGGGTTATTTTGCCAGGCTGACCACTGGCGGTTTGAGACATTTGAATGGGTGGGGCGCAAAAGTTGGGTATGACTTTTATGTAGCAAGTGAAGCGAGCAAGATTAATAGACAAACGTAGGGACCAAGCTGAATTCTCCTCCCAAGAAAAAATTGAAAAAAGATTGACAAATGGTGCATTTGAAAGCAAATTAATTTAGTGAGAAAGCATGGTTTATAAAGCAGTGAGAACTTGTAGTCTTGAAATAATAAACACATTAAAAACAGTCCAATAATTTACTGCAATAATACGTTGAACAGTTACTTTAATGTGCAAATTGTACAGCGCGACAATTTCAGACCCTTTAAAGTGTTTGCTTGCCCAGTGTCTTCCACTGCATGCAGTATCAGCTTTGGAAGATAATGCTCTAACCAGGCATCAGGAAGCACCCACAGCTGCTGGCTACAATCAATCGTACAGAAATATGTGCAGACAGATATTTAAGTGGGATGAAAAAAGAGGGGGCTCTCTAAAAGGGAATGTGTAAAATAAATAGCTGTGATTCCCACAGTGTGCCAACCGGCCTGTATTTTTGTTTCTCTCTGAGATGTTATTGCATCGAGAAATATAACACAACAACTGAAATACACCTAAAACCTGTCAATACTATTGGTCTTGTCAATGGTTTTTAGCTGGTTAAGATAAATGAGTAACAACAGTGATTAGTTATAAATAATTACAATTGGAAATGTTTCAATTCTGAAATTGTGAGACTGTGAATTAAATATTATTGAGGCCTATGGAAGGAGTATGGCCTTCAGATATGTGTGCTTTATGTTAGATATGTATGCCATTTTCTCTTCACATCTCATCCATCTGCACATTTTCAACCACCAATCTTTCCTCTTCAGCAGCCTTTTTTCCCTCTCCCCTGAATGCACTCCCTCGCATCTCCCTCATTTCACCACCCCAAACATGCACCTCACTCATTCACATTTAAGCACTTTACTTCATTTTGCTTTTGCCTTCTAAATATTTTGACCTCTCTGCACCCCTTCACACACATTTACACTGAATCTGATTTGCAACAGGAATACATGACCATTGTTCTGTGTGCTCTGCTGAGAGACCAACACACTGTTGTTCACTTTGGTTTTCCTTCAGCGTCATCACCAACACTCTCAGTCAAAGCCCCTCATAAATACCTGGCACAGGTCAATGTATGCATGATGCAAGAGTAATACAATGCACAGAAACACAGCATGATAAAAGAGGTAACTTTCTTGGGGAATGCAACATTGAGTAAAACATGTGAAACAAGAGAAACTAAATGGCTGACACACATTACACACATTTTAATATTCATTGTTCGCATATCAATCCATATTTGTGGCATTAATGTTAGCTAGGGTCAGTTTTAACACCATACAGCAGATAACTGCTCTTACAGTAAGCACATATTTCTCCCCTTGCTCTTGACTCAGATATTTGGATCCATTTCGCAAGGGAACAAGAACCCTGCTCGTCGTTTGGAACAATGTCAAGAGAAACAAACACAGCAGCTCCACTTCTAAAGGAGCCAGCGATCTGGAGCCAGGGCCTGGAGTGTCACATGGGGGAGGTCAGCGTGACAAGGGGTCTCAGTACAATACAAATAACACAAGATTAGCATTATAACACTTACTGGTACCGCAGACAAGGTATTAAATCACACAGGCTTGTATCCACTTCTACTGCATGATGAATGGGGAAAGGGTGGGATCTATGCCTGTTAATGACAGATCGCTGCCCTCTCACAGGGATGAAGACTCTGACACCGAAAATCTGGACGCTAAAAGCGTCACTGGCCCATAGTGGGTACTGCCATAGACCACAATGGAAATTAAGGGCTTTAGAGCAGTCAGGCCTGCGTAGTGTGTCACAGTGTAGAAAGTTGATTTACTGCCTGGCTTCCGTCTCGTGCTTCGAAGGGAGGTGGGGGAAGCAGTCTGGGACAGTTAGCCCAGACTTAAATGCATTGAATTGTTTAGAGATACAATCACATCTCTAAACAAATTGATCTAGTTAATATTTTTTTAAATGAATGTGTAGGAATTTCAGAGGGACACAGCCCCTGAACCCTAAAAGAGAAACCACCCCTGAGGTTGACATAGCAGTGTAAAACAGCACACAGAGGCGCTGCAATGGCAGGCCTGAGACATGATTAAAGGGCTCCTTAGGTAGGTGGCACAATCAGTGCTGCAGGCCCACAACTAGCATTTTAATCATAGATCCATGGTATATGTGGTACACTCTAATAGGGACATATAAGTAATTAACTATAACAACTGTAGATACGCCAATGGTGAGCAGTGGTAAAGTGCACAGAGACCTCATACCAGCAGAAATTGAAAAAATTGAAGAAGAAGGCAAAAAGTAGGCATGAAGACCACCCTAAGCATGTCAGGTCAAACAGAAACCTTCCTTTCGATATGTTGCCCTTCAATATCATTGTGATCATATTCTATCCTGCCTATATTCAGAATTCAATATCCCAGCATACACAGTCCAGAAGATAATCATTGAATGCAAACTTATCTTATGTGTGTAGGAAACTGGGTTATTGGTTGAGGGTGTGAAAAAACCCTTCTTAAGCAACAACTAAAATCCTTGTCACTATGAACCGGTAAAGTCACTAAATTAACCTGTTCTTGGCACAAAAACAATTAGAATGAACTCAGAGGCAATGAATAAAGGGGCATATTTAAAAGGAACTAGTGCATCAGCTCTGATGCACCAGTTTCCTTGTGTTACCCTGCGTCCCCCAAACGTCACCATGGTAGCACCATATTCATGATACAGCACACCATGGTGCATGTTAGGAAAATAGCATCAACATTTATGATGCTATTGTGGCACTTTGCTGGACTAGCACTAAATATGTTGGCGCTAGTTCAGCAAAGCAGTGGGAGGCCCATAGGCTAATGCAGTACCATCCCTTTAACACCTGCCCTGGTAAGACATTGAAAAATGACTCTAGAATGGCGCAATTAATTCTTGTAGATTTCACTGCGCCATTGTTTTGGGCCTCTCTACAGGCGAACGCCCCCCTCGTATACATTATACCAGGTGCAGGTATAATGTGGTGCAAGGGGTTAACAAAGTGGCATAATGCTTGCATTGTGCCACTTTGAAAATATGGTGTAGGGTGGGGGACTGATAAGCACTACCTTATTGTAAAAAACATGATGCTAAGTCAGCGCTAGGGGCTTGTAAATATGCCCACTGGGGGCATATTTACAATTAGCTGGAGCATCGGCTCTGATGAGTCAGTTTCCTTGCGTCTCCTGTGCCCACTAACTACTTCATGGTAGCGCTGTATTTACAATACAGCGCACCATGGTGCACATTAGCACAATAATGCCATAATTGTTTACGCTACTGTGGTGCTTTTCTGAAATAGTGCTAAAAATGTTGATGCTAGTCCTGCAAAGCTCGGGGAGGCCCATAGGAAATAGGCATCACTTTAATGCCTGCCCTGCTAGCATTGCGTCACTTTGTAAATATGGTGCAGGGTAAGGCCTGTTTAGCGCCACTGTAGTGTCAAAAAAATGATGCTACAGCAGCACTAAGGGGCACAAGAGGCTTGTAATTATGCCCAAAAGAATTTATACAACATTGAAACAGTAATAAAGTAAAAATACAGCACAAAAAAATCCCAAACCTATTTGGAAAAATTACAAACATTTTATAAATAAAATCATACCAGGGAGGCAAACATCAAACCATCAGACAAAGAAATATGCAATTTCGGGTTTTAAGTAGATATTGCACCTAAAAGCATAAAGTGGCACTCGTGGCAACCTGATCGTGCTAGAGTGGGGAAAGTCATAACTTCTGGATGACCGCGATGGAGCACGGACTATGTCCTGCTGAAAAAGTTGCATATCCAAGGTGCGGTGCAAAGAGTTCAAAACTTCAGAATAACTCCTTTTCTTGAAGAGGACTGCATTTTGATGCGATCCAAGAGTACAGGACCTGGATATACACCTCTTGGGGATCAAGAATTCACACTAGGATGGGCCAGCAGGGCTTGGGCATGTCTAGCAGCATGTCCAGCCAGGTCCTGATACAGCAGGTTAGATTGGTAGTTGTAGGGAGGTCTCTGAACATTGTTGTGACCCAGTAGCTCAGATAGGAGGTCAGCCAACTGACCCTTGGAGTCACTCAGGTAAGCCTGGATTGAAGGGAGCAGGTTCAGTCTTCCTTCCTACAGATCAGAGCAGTTCTTAAGCAGCAGGGTAGTCCTCTGACAAACAAGGCAGGCCTCAAACAGTAAAGCACTCCTATGGTAGCAGCACAGCAGTCCTCTAGGGAGCAGGGTAGGCCTCTGGCAACTGGGCAGTACTTTGGGTAACAAGACATCCCTTCTTCTGTAGTGTCCACAGGTTCAAGAGCGTACTGATGTTTCTTGCTCCTTGCTTTTTCTTCATTTTCACTGCTTTCTCCTTGCTTTTCCCCCATTTATTGTTCAGCCTCCCCACGCAACCCCAGACCACCTCACTTCCAGAATTTCATAGTGCCTTCAAGACCTGGCGGTTCGAATGAGCCTCTGGGATCTGCAAGTGCCTGGATACCCTTTTGGGTGATTAAGCGTGCTTTACAAATCCTGATTGATTGATTAATTAATGGAAGGAGCCAGAGACCAGCTATCCTGGCAGAATGGCCCATCCTGCCCATTCCTAGTCCCTATTTTTCACTGAGACATGTTATAAAGGGCTACTTCATTGCTGCAGGCCCAATAGTAGTATTTCATTTTCAGGCCCTGTGCATATGTAGTACCATGTACTAGAAACTTTTAAGTAAATTAAATGCGCCAATCAGGTGTAGGCCAATGTTATCATGTTTCAGGGAGAGCACACAAGCACTCTAGCACTGGTTAGCAGTGGCAAATTGCAAAGAGTCCTAATGCCAACAAAAACAAATTCAGAAAACAGGAGCGGTGAAGGCAAAACATTGGAAGGAAGACCATACCAAGGATGTCACGTTTAACAATGGATTTATGAACAACCTCACACGGATCTGATGCTCTTGAGTATACATTATACACTCCTAATCTTAGTGTTAGACAAAAACATCATAGCACAGTTCAATTTTGTTGGTTTTATTTTCCTAAAAAAAACTTCAAAGATATATTATAAGTCACAAACAGATTTATTTTTTGCCCATTTCTGGCATAGGGTAGGGACTATGTTTAGACATGTTTTTATTTTTCACATTATCCCTTTGCCAAAAATTGCAACTCATCACTGAATTTGTATCACTATGATATATGATGTGAAAGGAGGGTTGAGTTTTCTGTAAATGGCATAAACATGTTTGTACATATTGTCACTTTATATTATAAACATTTTCTGGATTCGTTATTATGCCTGATAACAGAAAAAGGAGAATATTGGAACTTCCAAAAGTAAATGTGCTATCATTCTGAATGAATGCTGTTACCCTCTCTGCAACTAACACAATGTGGCCATATCTATTGTTCACACAGAGTATTTTAAGTATTAGAAAAAATGTGATATGTGTAACTGTTTATATTTAGAAATGATTATTTTATTACAGCAACGCATTTGTACATTATCCTGAATTTATCAAACACGATTGCATTAAAGACAAATATCATTTTCAGGATTGTCCTGTGAGACCAGGGTCGAAAATTAACAATTAACTTTCGCAATATAGATCTGTGGCGCACTGAAGACTTTATTAAAAAGCATACCGCCGACATTAAGCAAGAGTAATGTTTACTCCAAGATGTCTGCACAAAAATGAATTAATAAAAAATGTTGTAATGATCTTCATTCATAGTATTTTTTTTGTCTAGACTATTGTACATGTTTTGTGTCTTTAGCACGTAAGTATGTGCTGATGGACTAAGGTGCAACATTAACTAAATTAAAATAAAGAAAAACTGCCCTTTCACGTGTAATTAATTAGGTTAACTTCCAACGAAGCCAATAACACGCTCTTCAGCTATTACTGCGAGTCTCCCTACATGGGGAGGTGGGATTTGGGTTAATGAACACAGTTAAAATCATACTTAGATGTTTGTATGGAGCTCAGGATCTTTCACTGGTAGTTATCTAAATTAAGAATCAACTCAATTTTCTAGGCAGATAGGTCTGCTGATCTTAAAATTCAGAGAACAGGCAAAGGAAGGCAATGCTGGGTGTGAGGGTGTGGGCTGGGTGTGGGGGGCTGGATGTGGATGTCACTGTCAGATGCAATTATTTTGCTCAACTAGCAGAATTTAAAATGTTTCAGTAGGCAAGGCAAATAAAACGTTGTGGCCTATAATAGTGCTTGTAGACCCTTAAGGTGAGAAGTGAGTGGACAAAGGACCAGCAGGGACAACAACCTCACACTGTCACATATCAGTCCACACCAATGTGGGATGGAAAACAAAAAAAGATGTTGTACGCTTTGAATCCTACAAACAAAAACACATCTATTTAAGTCCAAGGCGACATTTAACATTAAAGTTTGCATGCAGGTCAATGAATCAGCTAGTTTGGCAGACAATAAACGTCCATTGCACTTAAGGAGAAAGGCCCAAGGTATTTCAGCTAGTCAATTATTTTGTTTAATCATTGTCTTTGTTATCCAATCTCACTGTATTCACACACAAAATAGCAAGTTCTGGAACCATGTACAACCTCTCTCGAGGCACTGTTCTTTCTGTTTATTTCTCCATGACTCGGGATGCTGCTAATCCCTCTCTGATCATGAATTATCTATCCCCAGGAGGATAGCGTGACATTGACTAATGGTAGTCCCTTTGTGTATCTAGGAATCTGCAACTCCTGCTGAAAAGAGAATACAAACCTCAAAGCACAAATGTCACATGGAAGAGGTTTGCTAAGAACAACAGCCCTGCACAAAAAATCTGAACATCAGTCCATGAAAGTAGTGTAGGGCAAATTATCCTTTTTGTTTGTTTCTACATTTTTTAGGGACAGTTTTAAGAAATGTGGTGCTGCAACCAATGCAGTGCCACTTTTCGTGTGTCCCTTATCACCCCCGAAAGCCACCATGTATGCACCGTACTCAAGATACGGCGCGCCATGGCGGCAGTTAGGGAACTAGCGTCAAAATCTTTGCGGCTAGTTTGGCGCTTTGCAGGATCATCATCCCAAATTTTGATGCTAATCGTGAAAAGCAAATTGAGGCCTGTTATAAAAAATGGTGTCCCTCCTTTTAACTCCTGCTCTGTGCTGGCGTTAACAATGCCACAAAAAATGGTGCAAAGAAATGTTTTAGATTTCTTTGTGTCATTTTTTCGGCCCCCCCAACTGGGGTACACACCCTGGCATACATTATGCATGACACAAGCATAATGTGGCGCAAAGGGTTACAAAGTGGCACAATGCATGCATTGCACCACTTTGTAAATCTGACTCATCGCTTTGGCCTCGTTGGGCCACATTAGCATAAAAAAGAACACTAATGTGGTGCAAGGAGGGGCTCGGCCCTCTTAAATCTGGGCCATAGTTTTATAAGATTGGATTTACACCCATATGTTGACTCGGAGCACTGGAAGGCAGCAAAACACTTGTTAGTGCATATGTTCTCCTAAACAATGTGATTCCAGAATATCATTGTCAGACTATCATATTACATGAACATTGTGCCCTAAAGATTATTTGCAAGACATTTGTCTCTTTGTAGTTAAGAATAGAAAAACACCAAACAATGAATGAATGATATTTTTAGAAGCAATATTTAAGACAAAATAGGGATGTCAGAAAATATTTCGTACTATGATTTTCAGCCATACAGCTCCTTAAACGTGATAATAATGTTTCATTGTAACAAGGTCACATTAATTTGGCACAGTAGTGTTATAAATATAAGGTTTGATGCCACATGAGCTGTAGACAATAGCAGCCTTCTGATCTTTGACATCCCCCAGAAATCTTACAATAAAAATACACATCTGCTCTGATTGGAGTTGCTGCTGGTGTCTGTAAGCTGGTAAACATTGTGTAATATTGCAAAATTTAACAAGGGAATTGAAATTAATTTCCGGTGAGGTGTAGAAAACTAACAGGAAAAAAGTAACTGTGCGGTACTTTGGGCCAAATTTACAAGGCCCGTGGCACAGGGCGGAACAGCAAGTGCCTGGCTGCGCCACCGGGAAACAGCAGAAATGAGCCGTATCTACATTATATGGTGCATTTTTGTCCTCTCCCCATATGCTAGTGCACAAAATTGCTGCCTGGCACCAAGGCAAACACCCTTGCACCATGGTGCAAGGGTGTCTGCGTTGAGAGGATGATTGTCTTTGGGCAGGAAGGGACACCTTCCTGCACAAAAACATCACAAGACATGTTTTCCTCTTTCTATGTGTGCTGAAGAATACAGCACACATAGAAAAACACAAAAACTGGGAGAAATAAATGTATTTCTCCCCATTGCATCATTCTTATGCCACCCCTGAGATGCCGTAGGAATCTGACGCATTCCCAGACTTGCAAATCTCAGAATGCATCAGATTCCTTTGGGTTCCATGGGTGTTGCGTGGGAACACCCCAAGCAACATTTGTGAAACGCCCCTTTCACGCAGTATTATGTGTGAAAGGGGTACAGAGTCACAAGGCCATGAACAGCCATGCAAGGTGGCTTTGCATGGCCTTGTAAATAAGGACCGACACACTGCACCATCAGTGTGTAAAAAAGTGACGCTCCGGTGGCGCATTGTGGGGCTAGGGCCTTATAAACTAGGCCCTTTGTTTTGAGCGCAAGTCGCAGGGGCAGAGCAGTAGATGATCCAGCCAATCATCATTCAACAGGAAGGACACAAGAAAATAAAAAATGTTGAACATAAATCTAGTTAAAAGAAAGTGCTGCTGCACCCAGTAGATTGTGAGACGCTACGAGTCAACCAAGCGGAATGTCTATTCACGGTCACCTTCAGGTCATTGGATCTACTTTTAATATTGCTGCTGTGCTCAGTAAACATTTAAAATGGTCCTTATTGATTAACTGCATGGTTTCAGGATCATTGAAATACTGACCCCACCCATCTCACAGCAGACCCGCCTAATGTACTCCAGTCAGGGCATGTCTCTAGCATGATCTAAATAAACACAGTCCCCACTATCTCCCTGTTGAGTGCAAGAAGCAGTTTTGATGAGATAGAATGCCATTGGAGTAGGAGAGCAATTACTATATGATCTTCTATAAGGGGCCACCCTAACTCCTGGCAAATGATGGAGGAACTGCCTGGTGGTCTACATGATCCCAGACCACTCACCCATAACTTGCAACCTGAATATATTTAGAAGCAGGCAAAATCTCCAGTGTCTCTTCCATAGGCTTGTATTCTAACTTGGCAGCTAAACTTGAACAGACACAATTGCTTTCTCAAAAGCAATTTCCTAATATGTCTTAAATGAACCCAATTGTTGCTATTTTCAAAGGGGATACCTAGGTAAGTAAAAGTAGGAGTTAAAACAATTTTGACAATTTTCATAAAATGTACACATAATTTCTTCTTAGCCAGTCCTAAGATCATGCTTAAGAACTTCTTGCCGGCAACATTCAGGTTCAGGTATTTCTTTAAAATCGCAACATATTCCAGGAGGCGCTGTCCCGTCCATGCTATAAAAACAGCATCATCTGTATGTGAGCCAACCTAGACATAATCGCCCTTCCTTTCAGTAAGTCTTTTTTCAGTATTATTTTTATAAAATGAAAATAGGAAAGGGGCCGCAACACAACCCTGCCTCACAACTCTAGACTCCTGAACTTCTCTGAGCATTACACATTTTTCCCATAGCACACTATAGCCTTAGTATTATCATAGAGCTTCCATAAAATTAAATTAAAACCGCTTTGATCCCCATTTTTTCCATTGTAGCAGCGTGGAGTATTATACAGTGAGGTTGGTTAGGTCTCACTATCTAATACTCTCACAAAACCCCAAACTGGGTCCTTTGGATTCACAATAATAAATCCATAGCTCAGTCCTGGAAGAGTGGCACAGAGCAGTCAGGTTTTAATCAAAGGAACATGTGTTAAGTATTTCAATGTACCAACATGGATGATAAGTAAATGACACAACTCAAAAGAAATCCAACACCAATTTTTATAAAAATAGCCCAGATCCTTATTAATTTTAGACACCAAAATGAAGACAATTGGATGAGTATTACGGGAGTTATGAAGTTTTGAAGCAAAAATAAATCAGTGCATTTCACTACGGTCGAACTTTAACATTGAGGTCAAAGGAGAAAACAGATAGTGACAATCGGACACTTGTAGGTTGAGTCTAGTGGCAAGCACTGGGGGTTAAGGTGATGCAGATCTCAGGATCAGGACTCAGCAGTCACTACAATTGTACCTGTCTAGTAATGCCCAGGTCCAGAGCTGTGCTGGCTGTCCTTGGTGCTGACAACAGGAGCCATGGTTGCTGAAAAACACACTTGTGACACTCGGTCACTTGCAGGTCAAGTTCAGGGGAACCTACTGGAGGTTATGAAGGGTTGGGGCACAGGAACAACGTTCACTAGACAGTACAAATTTACCTGGCTCAGGTGAAGAGTGTTCCTGCCTGTCCTTGGTGCTGAACGCAGGAGCTGCTGTGCCGGATTTACAACTTAGATGGTGCTGGAGAAGAAGTGGATGCAAAAGCTCAAAAACAGAGCCACTGAGGTGGAAGGTGAAGGTGTTACTGGTGTACTGGTGTTCCCTCAAGGTACAGCATCAAACAAAGGTGGTGATAGCCTGGCTGGCAATGATTAAGCCTTGGCAGTGGCAAACACAGCATGTGGATACTTCCACGTCCTGGAGTCCAGGGGAAAACAGTAGCAGTCTCAAACTTGCTGGAGGTAAGGCCTACGTTTCTCACAATGCACTACATTTGGAAAATCCCTCAGATGGCTAGTGATTCTTTGGTTACAGGAGCATGTTAATTCCTACAGGATGCAAAGGATGATTACCTCTAGTCCTCAGGTATTCTGGATTTGCATTTGGTGCCCAGAGAAATTCCTTTTGACTTTGAAACAGGACTGTGGTCCAGGATGAGTCACAGTTTTAAAGTTGCAGGGTGGTTGCTACAAGTGAAGAGTTTTGTGCCTTTTCTTTGTGCAGATCCTGAAGTCACAGACTTGAGTCTCTTACTTGTTCATGGGTGCAAATAGAATCAGATCTGAGGTTCTGGAGCTGGGGTTGACCCTTAAATTGTGGATTTAGGGGTGTTAGGAGTGTGGAGGCTAGTGGCCAGTAGGATGCTAGTCCCAAAGGCTTAACCCAGCCCTGAGGTGACCACATCTGGTGGAGCGTGGCATTATTTTCTACCCAGACGCCTCTGTTCTGTCACTCTAAAAATGGCAGAACCCATTCTTGGTTGTTCAGACCAGGGAGCATATTTACAAGCCCCTTGCCCCTCCTTGCGCCACATTAGCGTAATTTGTTTTACACTAATGTGGCCTTAAGGAGCCATTTTCGTCACACCATATTTACAAAGTGGTGCAATGCAAATATTGTGCCACTGTGTGACCCTGTGTGCCACATCATGCCTGCACCAGGCATCATGCATGTACGGGGATGTTCCCTCATCTGAAAAATGGCACAGTGAAACCTACAAGATTTTGCTGTGCATTTTTAGCATAGTTTTTAATGCCTGCCTTAGTTAAGCGTTAAAGTGAGGCTCCCATTGTATTCAATGAGCCTCCCTTGTGATCGGTGAATTAGCTCCATAATTTTTGGTGCTAATCAACTAAAGCACCACAATATTGTCAACATTTATGACGCTACTGGCCTAACGTGAACCATAGCGCGCCATATTGTAAATACAGTGCACACATGGTGTCATTAGGGGGCGCGATGGAGAGCACTTTCTTATTCCCCCACCCTAAGGTTATGACTAGCCTTTTGGGGGTGTACACCTCCTGACTATCTAATTGTCCTACCTGACTGTTTGTGCAAATGTGCCAGGCGGTAGGGGGATGGCTTTGTCCCTCTCTAGTGGACAGCGTGTTTGAATATTAAAGGCGGTGCAGCCTTTGAACCTTATCCCCTTGATGCACCACTTCACTTGCCATCTTGCCATCTTGTCAGAGAGGGAGCTGCCACCAGGCAGGCCTTACTTCTGACTCCTCCTGGCAGGGGGGCAGATTTCTGCCTTAGTGGCAGTGGCTGTGGGCTGTCAGCCAGGGCACAGGTAAGGCTGGGGCAACCAGGTGGGCAACTTCTAAGGTAGCCACTTGGATGCAAGTCTCATTAAATCTGACTTGTGCAACAAGTCAGGTTTAGTAAGACAAGGCGTTTGATACCAGGCATGATATACTTGAGTGGAGGCATAATAGAGCTGGAAACCTCAGGATCCCAAGGTGCCAGGCCATGTTATCTTTTGCCCCCTGATCATTTATAGTAGCCCCGAAGGGAAGGGGGCCACTATAGGGAAATACAAGTTTGTACTTAAATATCCACTCCTTTAATATAATGCGCCCTTCCTCCTGGGCTCACAAGGCCTACCTTAGGAGTGACTGACATATATTTAAAATTGTGCATTGACTTTGCCAATCATGGTGAGAGCAAAGTTGACAGTTAGCACAAGTTTAAACAGTTTGCACTCTCCATGCAGTCTGCAATGACAGGCCTGCTGTCATATGTTTACTTGGGTCACTCGTGGCACAGATAGTGCTTAAGGGGATTAAAGACCTTGCCAACTGGGGTCTGGTTAGCAGATCCAAGTTCACTTCAGAGTCATAACCATCAGTAATTGGAGTAAAAAGTGTAGGGTGACCATACGACAAGGACGCCATCCTAAAGCCATCACGGACCAGAGTTTGCAATGAGTTATGCAATCAAAGACACAACCAAGTTCCAAAATGCCAGGTATACAGACCCATTTGTAGCCCTAACAGTTTTATTGGATACATATGTATTGCCAGATTGGTATTTGTGCTGTTTAAAGAAAGAATAGCTGAAATACACCCTGCAACCCTGCATTATCTGAAGTTTTCTCAGCTGACCGTGATGATCCTGCACCCAGTGCAGGGGCCCCTTTTTAGGGTTCCCAAAGGCACTTTAAAATAACAACACAAAATGCTTACCTATGCTTACCCTACTTACCTGGGATGGGGTTCCCCATCCTCTGGTGTCCCTCTGGTTTGGGTGGGGGTGATCCTGGGGCTTTGGGCGGGCACCTGTCGACCCATTGCATGGTGTTTAACCATGGAAATTGGTCCACAGGTCCCCTAAGCACTGGTCTGACTCAGGCGTTAAATAATGGTGCAAAGCAAACTTTGCACCATTATTTAGCCCCTCCTCCCACCCGTGCATTATTTTAGCACAGGGGGATAAATATGGGGATAGCACCATTTCTTAGATGGGAACCCTACCTTTCATCTTATTGATGCAAGGTAGGTTCACACATCCCAAAAACTGGTGCAAACTCCAATATTTTGAAGCTAGACGTGTCTAGCGTCAAAATATAAATATGGAGTTAAGTTGGTGCAGAATTTGTGTAAACAAAAATGACGCAAATTTGTTGCAAACAGAGTGTAAATATGCCCCTTTATTTTTAATAAAATGTCTTACACAAAACAAGGGTCTTTCATTTCATGAGTTGTACCAGCTGATAACATGCCAGTGGATGGGTTAAGGAAGCTTTATTACTCTACAGGAAGTGTTGGAAGCTTTGAAAGCATTGTTTAGAAGGACTCTAGTTGAAGCGCTGGTGAAGACCTGATTATGAAAAGCTGCTGTTATAGAGCATTTTAACAGAACCTTAAAGTCTAAGATGTGGAGATATTTCATGGTCTACAACACCTACCGATATGTGGATGTCCTAAAGGCTTTTATAGATGCTTATAATGCCAGAACCATCAAAATGTCTCCCATAGAGGGAACGCCACATAATTCATTAAAGCTATGGAGGATGGTGTCTGGGGCCCGGTTCCCTGAAGGTGTAAAGAAGCATCTTTTAAAAGAAGGTGACCATGTTAGGGTTTCAACGTTGAAAGGGGTCTTTATGAAGGATTACTGGCAGACTTTTAGCGACAAGATATTTGTAGTGGAAAGTGTGGAGTTCAAACAGGATGTATATATATATATATAGATCAAAGGACCACGACGGGGAATCCGTGTTGGGCGTCTTTTACAAGCAGGAGTTGCAAAAGGTACCTGATGATCCAGACAGTGTGTACAGGGTTGAAAAGATCCTGAAAAGAAAAGGTAGTGGAGCTAATAGGCAGGTCTTTGTCAAATGATGGGAATGGCCCGAGAAATTTAACAGTTGGGTGTTGGCCAGTTCGGTGCAGGGTGTGTGAGGATGGGGAGATCTCGCTGTAGGCGTCAAGATGGAGACAATGCCATTTTATTTTACTCTACCATACAACGCCTCATGGGACATGTTCTCTGACAATCACATTTCTAATTATACCATGAAAATTGGCTAAACCAGTGGATCTGAAAGGGGATTGGGAGGCGGCCCTAAAAGAAATCCAACACCCTAGAGTGTGGAATACATTTTTAATGCTATAGGCCAAGGGCCAGATGTATCAAGTGTTTTTGCATTCGCAAATGGTGAAAATGGCCGTTTGCGAATGCAAAAATGCCTTTCAGTATGTATGAAAGGCATTCGCTATGCAATTTTAAGGAATTGCTAAAAAAGCGATTCCTTAAAATTGCAAGCCCATTTAGAGAATCGCAAATTGCGATTCTCTTAATAAGAAATCGCAAATAAGGAATCCTTATTTGCGATTTCTTAAGCACGTGTATCAAGCTTTTCCTTAATGTGAATTGGGCATTAAGGAATCACAATTACCGACAAGTAAAAATTGGTGGTAAACATGTGCAAATTTTAAAAATGCATAAAAAATGCATTTTTAAAATTGACATGTAACGCACACATGCCCCTTTGGCATTTGTGCGCCTTGCATGTCCTAAAATATTTTTTGGGGTGCAGCAGAGGGGGCCTTAGGCCCCCAGCACCCTGGGGTTTTGCATTTCCTAAATTGCGAATTCCAGTTAGGAATTCAGAATTTGGGAAATGCATAAAAATCGCAAATTTAAAAAAAAAGGTGCAAATGGGCTCAGAATCGCTATTTGCAATTCGGTAATAGCATTTGCGATTTTTAAGAAATTCCGTTTACCGCATCTCAAATATGATACATACCATTTTGCGAATCAGAAATAGCGATTTCTTAAACATCACTATTAGAGAATCACAAAGTGGTTTCTTCATACATCTGGCCCCAAATTTACTATGAAGTGGGATCAGGACCCTTTGACTATCCACGCCAGCTTTCCTCATGGCTATTACTAATCCATTGCATGGTGGTCGAAGCAATCAACAAATGCATAGCCAATATTGAGATGTATACAAATATTCAGCTATGGTTAGATAACATTAGACGGAAGGTGTTTCTTAAAGCTCCAAATCGTGATACCATGTTTAGCTGCACAAGTAAATTAAGAAGGGTTTTAGGAACAGTACAACACATAAAAAGACAAGTGGAACGTTCTTCAAAAAGCGCTCACAAAAGAAGATCGGTAAGTAGGAAGAGAGTTTCAAAGAAGAAGAGAAGGGGTGCTAACATAAATGTTTTTTAAAGCTCAACAACGTGTAAATATGGCCTTCATACATTGCGCATCGGGTGGATGCACTAAATCAGAGTTATGCCTGTTTTTTCTAAAACCCACGCAGACTACCATTGAAAACAGTTTTTTCATGGAGATATCTCAGCTTTGACGCCCTTGACGCCGATAGAGTTTTTTGTGTCTGCGTCAATGGATATGTATCTAGATCTCAACAATACACTGCTGCATCTTATCTGTAAAATCATAAAAGAGAATGATTCCAACACAGCGAATGATGCTAAAGTAGCTACGATTGCCTACCCTATAGCAACCATGTTTAACCAGGTGGACATCACCCTACGTGAATAACATCACGCAAAGTGATAACATGTACGTGTATAGTGCCTTCCTAAACAGTATTCTAAATTACAGCCATGATGACCTGGACACCCGGCTTTCAGCAGGGCTCTTCTACAAAGATACTTATGTGCATTTTGAAGACAAGGAGCGGGATCGGAACAACCATTATTTTGTAAAAAGAGCAAAGTTTGCTGCAGGCAGTAAACAGTTTGACCTCCTTGGCTGTATACATTCAGACCTTTTCTACCAAGATAAGCTGCTCGTCAATGGTATTGATCTTAAGGTCAGACTTACCCGCAACAAGGACTCATTCTGTCTCATCAGTGGGGATGCGGAATAGGATAAACTGGTCATACTGGCCTCTAGCTTGTTTGTAAAGAGAGTAAAATTGTCACCTAGCGTCTGATTGGCTTACATCTATTGAACACCAAGTACGCCATTTAAAGAGTATTTCTGAAGATACTCAGCATTCCAACCGGTACCAGATTCACCCAGCAGCAACATTTATTTCTAGGGCAGCTACCAAAACTTATTATCATAGGTTTTGTGGACAATACCACTTTTAGCAGACTCTGTGCCTCAAACCCTTTCATTTTCAAACGTTCCAACATCAACTACACGGCACTGGTCCATGAGGGGGCTCTGACTCCTGAAAAGCCGTACATACCGAGTTTTGGAACAGCTAAATTTGTCAGGAAATATCTTGAGCTGGTGTCGGTAACTGGCAAACATCTGAGAGACTCAGGAATCGTCGTATAAAGAGAAGGATATGGGGCTGGCGACACACTGTTCGCTTTCGATCGGACACCCGGCAAGGAAGATGGCTATCACTATAATTTGATCAAAAATGGAAATGTAAAAGCCGAAATATGTTTTAGTCAACCATTGGCTACCAATGTGAACATGACTGTATTCTGTGTATTCTACAACGTCATTCAGGTCAACCAAACCTGACAGATTCTGTTTGACTATCTTTAAAATATTGCAAAATGGACACTGATCAGATTCCCGAGTTCTTCAGCCATCATAAATACTACTTTTTAGGTGTTTTTACAAGCGACAGACTACCTGAGGAAATAGGTGTAGAAAGACCCTGCACGCTCGTCTTTAACACAGATCCACATTACAAGGGTGGAACACACTGGGTGGCCCTGTTTTTGGTTATCGACAAGGGTTAAGTGTTTGACAGTTCAGCGGCGTTCCCTGAACATAGCATCTATACAAAACCTGTATTCAAGTATATAAAAAAAGCTGCTGATAGGGTAGAGTATATTAAGATGTGGCTAAAGGATTCTCTAGCCATCTCATGTGGAGAGCATTGTAAATATTTTATTGGTAAAATGTCTGAGGGTATAATGTTTAGAAATGTTTTAAATCTGTATTTGAACAATCTAGAAAACAATGACCGTACTGATGTGAAACATGTAAAAGAAAATGCCAGGTCTATGTCAAGCTTGTTAAAACAAAATAAAGTGTTTGTCAAAAGCGTAAGGTGGTGTAACGCTTGTGTGTAACGATGAATGTCTACAATAAAAGAATTTCAACTTGAAATCAGACTATGCATTTTATTTTGACACCTGAACATGTTTTTTTAAAAAGCTTTTAAAGATGACAGAAGCGTGTTGAAAAAGTTAAAAAAGTGTTATTACAAATAGTGTAATACAAGCATTAAGCTGCCAAACATACTAAAGAAATTAAATGAAGAAAAAAATCAATCAATACTTTATCCGATATAAAACTATACACACAACCAATTTAAGACATTTACATAAGGTCAAAAGTCAGAAGAAATATCACACATTTCACGTGTTCCTTTTGGACAATGTCTTTTTTTTTAAGTTCCAAAGGCAGAGATGAGGTGTTTTAAGATGAGGATAGCCGGGGAATAAATGGGGTCACTGGCACCCGAGGGTTGGAGTTCTACAGTGGCTATAGAAACTGGTCACAACTTCTAGGCATTTTCTGGAGCGATAGTGTTTTGGGGTGCATGAGACATTTTTAATAGGTCCTATATCTGGGACCCAACAACCAGCTGACCTTTGTAGTGGAATTCACCCTGCTCATCCCACGAGGTCAGATCTTTAGAAGCAGCCATTTTACTTAGCAACATTTGTGCTGCCCCTTTGACTTATATTTTTTAAAAGGTCTTCAACAAAGACGATGTGGGTGTTGGTGTTACCGGCTGTGGTGGCTATTGATCCTGAGGTCTTGCAGGGGTTTTTGCAGGCAGTTCAGAGTCAGGGGTATTTAGAGTCAGCTTGTTTTTCTCAGAATGCCATTGCTTGTAATATTGCAAAAAGTTTTGAAGAGCTCTTGAGTAAAGATCTGGTTTATTGTGAGGTTTAAAAAAATCTGTATGGTTCAAAATGTCTTTAATCTCTGATCTAGCTGCACCATTTCATTTTTCCATATTTATCCCAGGCATCACCCATAGACAGGCCCAGCTGTTACATCTGCTGACCCGGCACCAAGTACATCTTTTGGGTGTAATCCATCAGTTCCCTGCTAGGAGGCTTGTAATTGAAGGTATCACTATGCCCAGTAGCGAACCTATAAAACCACCGACTGCTTTACCAGTTTCTTCTTAGAAATGGGGGAAGCCCTTTTACTACTCAGCTTTTTGATAAGGTGATGCTTCTTCTTCAACTGACTATCTAATATAGGGACATTGCCTCTTAGGGTGTTTAGGGCGATTTCTGAAATGGCAACCACTAAGTCATCTCAAGCCACGCACAGAATGGCCTTTCTCTGCTGGGGGCTAACTGGGACTAGCATTTTTAGGAGGGCTAAATCACGATGTAAACATGAAGATATTGTCAGCACCTTATATTATAAGGTTTAGAGTGTAAATGTTACAAAGTCTTTTTAACAATTGTTTTTATGGGCTCTGAGTCTGGTTTTAGGTGTGGAAGCAATTGGGAGCTCAGGTGGGAACATATCGGCACACAGTCTGTTGTCTTCTAGAGTATTGGGTTTTAAGCCTACCAACAGGTAGCAGTCAGGTTTAGTGGTAGCGTTGTTAAATGCTTCCAAGAAAAACTTGGTGTTTTGGGGAACATCTGCTTAGTGATGATAGATATTTACTGTTTGTCACAAGGGTTTTTAAATAAAACAAGGTATGAAGCAGTAAGAGTTATAGAGCATTTGACCTTACCCTTGTGAAGCGAATTCTGCACTATGTAGCATATGCTTAGATTGCGATGGTGTGAATATTGGATAAAAGCTTTTTCTATTTCAGAATGATCCCTGCCCTTGCGCATAAGATTGTCTACAATCACTATGTTTACAAGGTGTGTAGGTAACAATGCATCGTCGTTGAGATTACTAGGAATGCCTTCTATAAGTTTGATGTGAGGGAACCATAGGAATAGTTCCTTATAAAAATCTTGCTAGCATGAATAAAGCCATACAATATTGTTGGAGATTTGAGAGAAAACACCAGAAGCATTTTCTAACAGCTTCGTCATAAAATAACTTTTACCACAATTTGAGGGACCTGCTAAAATGCAAGAGGATGGATGTTGCAATCTGGTGTCCATAGTCGTGGGGATTCAACACTATAATGCACCATTAATAACCATATGGTAGGATTTTGTAGCCCTCTATCAGCACCCTTTTATCAAATACTACACATAAGGTTTAATGCAACGGTTGGGTTGTAATTTCCCATTGTTTTTTGGACTGCAGTATGCTAGACTGCTGTACAACAATTGTTTTATTATTTTCTCGACCTTTTGCTAGAGCTTAGTCATTCACCAGAGCATTAAATCAAATCAAATCATTAACATTTATAAAGCGCGCTACTCACCCGTGCGGGTCTCAAGGCGCTAGGGGGGAAAGGGGGGGTTATCGCTGCTCGAACAGCCAAGTCTTTAGGAGTCTCCGGAAAGCGGAGTGGTCCTGGGTGGTCCTGAGGCTGGTGGGGAGGGAGTTCCAGGTCTTGGCCGCCAGGAAGGAGAAAGATCTCCCACCCGCCGTGGAGCGGCGGGTGCGAGGGACGGCAGCAAGTGCGAGGCCAGCGGAGCGGAGGGGGCGGGTGGGGACGTAGAAGCTGAGGCGTCTGTTGAGGTATTCCGGTCCCTTGTTGTGGAGGGCTTTGTGTGCGTGGGTGAGAAGACGGAAGGTGATCCTTTTGCTGACTGGGAGCCAATGCAGGTGTCTCAGGTGTGCGGAGATGTGGCTGTTGCGGGGTACGTCGAGGATGAGGCGGTCAGAGGCGTTTTGGATGCGTTGCAGGCGGTTTTGGAGTTTGGCGGTGGTCCCGGCGTAGAGGGTGTTGCCGTAGTCCAGGCGACTCGTGACAAGGGCGTGGGTCACGGTTTTTCTGGTGTCGGCGGGGATCCAGCGGAAGATCTTGCGGAGCATGCGGAGAGTGAGGAAGCAGGCGGAGGACACGGCGTTGACTTGCTTGGTCATGGTGAGAAGAGGGTCCAAGATGAAGCCGAGGTTACGGGCGTGGTCTGCGGGGGTCGGTGCGGTGCCGAGGGCCGTGGGCCACCAGGAGTCGTCCCAGGCGGACGGGGTGTTGCCGAGGATGAGGACTTCCGTTTTTTCAGAGTTCAGCTTTAGGCGGCTGAGCCTCATCCAATCTGCGACGTCCTTCATACCCTCTTGTAGGTTGGTCTTGGCGCTGGCGGGGTCCTTGGTGAGGGAGAGTACAAGTTGGGTGTCGTCGGCGTAGGAGGTGATGATGATGTCGTGCTTGCGTACGATGTCGGCGAGGGGGCTCATGTAGACATTGAAGAGTGTCGGGCTGAGCGATGAGCCTTGAGGTACGCCGCAGATGATCTTGGTGGGTTCTGAGCGAAAGGGAGGGAGGTAAACTCTTTGGGAGCGGTTAGCGAGGAAGGAGGCGATCCAGTCCAGGGCCTGGCCTTGGATCCCGGTGGAGCGTAGGCGGGTGATTAGGGTGCGGTGACAGACGGTGTCAAAGGCAGCCGAGAGGTCGAGGAGAATGAGGGCGACTGTTTCACCGTTGTCCATCAGGGTTCTGATGTCGTCTGTGACTGAGATGAGGGCGGTTTCCGTGCTGTGGTTGGTTCGGAATCCGGTTTGTGAAGGGTCGAGCAGGTTGTTGTCTTCCAGGAAGGTGGTCAGCTGTTTGTTGACGGTCTTTTCTATTACCTTGGCTGGGAAAGGTAGAAGAGAGATGGGGCGGAAGTTTTTCAGGTCGCTTGGGTCAGCCGTAGGTTTCTTTAGTAGGGCGTTGACTTCAGCGTGCTTCCAGCATTCGGGGAAGGTAGCAGAAGAAAAAGAAGAGTTGATGACGGTCTGGAGGTGCGGGGCGATGATGTCGTCGGCTTTGTTAAAGATGAAGTGCGGGCAGGGGTCCGAAGGGGCGCCGGAGTGGATAGAGTTCATGATGGATTTGGTTTCTTCCGTGTTGATGTGGGTCCAGTTGTTGAGGGTGATGTCCGGGGAAGCGGGTTCAGTGGTGTATGGTTGGGTCTGGTGTCCGAAGCTGTCGTGGAGGTCGCTGATCTTGCGATGGAAGAAAGTGGCGAGGGATTCGCACAAATCCTGTGAGGGCGTGACGGCGTTGGCGCTGGGGTTGGAGAACTCTTTGACGATGCTGAAGAGTTCTCTGCTGTTGTGGCTGTTTTTGTCTAGTCTGTCGGTGAAAAAGTTCCTTTTGGCAGTGCGGATCAGGTGGTGGTGTTCGCGTGTAGCGTTCTTGAGGGCGGTCATGTTGTCCGCGGTGTGGTCCTTGCGCCAGGCCTTCTCAAGGGCACGACAAGTTTTCTTTGATTCTTTGAGGGTGTCAGAGAACCAGAGAGGTTTTTTGGTGTTGGTCTGTCGATGCGTGCGTTTGAGGGGAGCAAGGTTGTCAGCGCAGTTGGAGATCCAGTTTGTGAGGTTGAGAGCTGCGTCGTTGGGGTCGGTGGTGAGGGTGGGTTGGTTGGCGGCGAGAGCGGAGAAGAGTTGCTCTTCAGGGATCTTGTTCCACTGTCGACGAGGGATGGGTTGAGTGCGGAGGTGGGAGGTCTCGCGTCGGAATGTGAAGTGGACGCAGCTGTGGTCGGTCCAGTGTAGGGCAGAGGTGTGGCTGAAGAAGACTGTCTAAATTGATTTTTACGGTATTGTTAACATTTAAGGTGATGCCTTTGACTTTCATACATACTGTCTTGTTTGATGTTTTGTAACAATAGGTTTTGAGTCCAGAAAAGGTGAACTCTACTATGTACTTATCCTTTTCTAGTTTGCTGGTCAAATCTCCTAGATAGTCACCTAGTGGAGTGTCTTCATCCCCTACTTTACTCACAAAAATAACAGAGCCGTTATTGTGATACAAACACCTGTTACACGTTGTGGGGTACTCTTGTGTATTTCCAACCCAGAGCTGCAGTCTCATCATCGATAAACGTGCAACCGGACACCTCATAACAAGGGTCAAAAGGGCACTTAAACAGCTCGTCAGGATCTGTTATTATGATCATGTTTGACAGGTTTGTACTCTGTGCAAATTTTCCCCATAAGGAGTTTAGGCAGAGCTTGGCTAACTGACGCCTGGCTGGGTTGACCTTGATGAACTCGGGTCTCAATCTGATACCCTTGTGAACGTAGTAATCATCGCTGTACTTTTACTTAGAGGTCCCATTAACAGAACATTCTAGAAACCCCGGAGCCTTCTGCTTGTCTCTCAGAAATAAGTTGATATAGTCAGAAAAGAGTTGGGTTGTCGTCCTTTTAAAGTGTCATATTTTCACTTTTTTACCAAATCCGTATCGTTTCTCTAGGACCATGTGTACTCCAGTGCTACACCAGGTGCCAACCAGCATTCTTTGCTCATCACTGTGCCTGTACTCACTAGTCTCTTTGCTTTCAGCAGAGTGGGAACATTAGCTTTCCATTGGTAGATTTGCCATTTAATGAGCCCAAAGTATTCGTCTGTGGATCTAAAGTCCCTATATATGATGGGGGATGGCCTGTTTGGTGGTATAACTTCTGCTGCAGGACACAGACTCGTAAATTCATAATAGTGTATTTTCTCACCATGGCCCATCAGCCCTGTACAACTGTATAGTGTTTGAACACCCCCCCAAATAAAGCGTCACAGAGCTCCATAAGTTGAGGTAACTGGCTGCTCTTAATGAAAGACACAAGCATATCTAACCATTCATTCGAAAGGGTTCTCATGACAACGCTGTAGTTTTCAATATATTGCACCTTCATCAGAGTATGCATCGTAAGTGTTCAAACTTGCTACCTAGTAGTCTGTTAAGTTTGTGGTGTTTGGAACAAGGAGGACAACCATGCTAAAAACACCTGTTGTACTCAAAAGCCATTGGCACACCGTTAATTACAGCGTAACTGTCTAGATTATAAGGCCCCAAACGGTATTCACTACCCTGTAAGGCGGGCTGAATGAAGATGTTTTCCTTGTCAGAGACGTACATGAGTCATTGGATAGAGGGGGTTGAATAAGGCTTCAGTTTACTGTTTTAGAGGTCTGGCGGTACTAGAGCGATGATCTCAGGTATATACATGGAAGCAAGCATAACATTTTAGAAATGGTCTTCTACGGATTTTGTTATCTTGGGTGTGTTGGGCTTCAAAACCTTTTTCCTGCTAAATCATCTCCACCACCACGTCTCTGAAGAGATTGCAGGCTTTTCGCAAGATCATTACATCCGCCAAACAGTAAGCTTTCAACTCAGTTTCAAAATGAAAGTTATTTCCATGGTTTTTACCATACAACTGTAAAACGCTCTCTTCATCAGCAGGCATCATATACTCAACACCGTAGCTGTCGGGCGGAGACATGGGACCCTCATAATTCTGATTCACCCAGTAGTGTTTTTACATCATAGTTAAATATATGAACACTCAACCCTTATGAAGTCTCTTCCAACGGCTGTTTTAAATAAAGATCCTGTCTAGACCCTGTGCCATACTTACTTTTCTGCTTAAGACATTTACTGTACGCTGAACACACATATTGAAAAAAAAAGACTAGAAAATATACAAAAGGAGGTAAAAATGGTTACTCATCTAATTAAGTGTTGAATCGCGACACCCCTAATGAATGTTTTCCTTTTATTAAGTAGTTCAGTACAGGTGATTTTAGGTGGATATACTGACGCGTATGGTGAATTTCACCAACACTTTGTACATACACAAATAAGAATTAAAGTCATTTAAACAAGCTCTGAAGATACTGTGGCCCACATCTATGAAAAATTACTCCCAACTGCTCTAGCGCTTTTGTGCGTCAAAATGTTTAATGCGAGCTAACGTCATTCCCTAGTGGAATCCGTGTGCCATTTTTCAAAAATGGAGCACAATGGCGCTAAGGAATGTTTAGCCTAAATAAAATTACGCTAACCATTGCAATGCTGATGCTACAAAAGTGGCTCTAGACTGTTTTGCTGCAAAACACATGTATAATCATGCAAAACGTACTAACAACATTTTTAACAGAATTAGCTCAAAAAAACTATGTACAAGCAAAAAAAATACAAATTGAAAAACAAGATTGAGATTGCAGAGCAGGGGGACCTAGGGAGACCCTAATCACACAAGTACCAGCCAGGAGGGTTCAGCAAAGTCCCAGGAGAAGGAGAAGAGGAAACACAAGTGTTGCTTTAGTGAGGAGGAGCATGAAATCCTGTTCAGAGAGGTGACGGATCACCAACAACTCCAAACTTCCAGTCGGTAGGACAGACGCAATATGGCAGGCAATAGTAGACAAAGTCAACAGTGTGGCAGAGGTGAAGAGGACTGTCACAGATTGCAAGAAGCCCTGACACGATTGCAAGCACAGGACTAAGGAGAAACTGGCCAGGAACCAAAAAGCAGCAATGCAGACTGGAGAATGAAGTACCACACCACTGGAGGACCTGGATAAGCTGGAGGAGATGGTCGTAGCAGTCATCCCAGAGGAGCTGATCACTGGAATCACAGGATAACGCAGACTACCAAGAACTACCACGAAGGCAGGGTAAGTTGCAAGGGGGGAATATCTGGAATCTCACAAATGGCAGAAGGGGAAGGCACATAGGACACACTCAATGCATGCTAAAGGGTTGCATCAGGACACATAGGCCGTGAATGAAGACAAGCCATTGCCACCCAAGCCGCACATGTACTGACGTTCTGGTTGTGCAGTGCACTCCAACATATACACAATGTGGACATAAAGCACTCACTATGGCTATACTCCACCATGTAAATATACAGCACATAGCGTGGAAGGGATGTGCAAATAGTGTGGCTGTGCCATGGCAACACCCATTGCATATTGTCAAAGCCCCTGATCCTATACAAATTGTACATCAGCGACTAGGAATGAAGTCAATATGACTCCAGGGGTGGTGTAGCAGGCCAAAATGCATCCCTTCCTCTTTGTCTCATTGCCCTTCTCATGTGTGCTGCATCTTGCAGCACACATTGAAATGCCACCTTAGCAAAAATATCCCGTACATATGCAGGAAGGGATACCTCCCGGCACATAAACAAGTTATCCCCTCAAGGCAGGCACCCCTCCATCATGCAGCAACAATGCCTGTGTTGGTGCAGGGAGAACAAATCTGTGCAGGGGAAATTGCAGGGGTGTACTGTATTCCAGTAAACATAGCACATCCCAGCATTTCTAAACAGGTGCAACACATATTGCTGCTACACTGAGCTCTGCCAATTATGTAAAAATCAGGCATAAAGCGTGCAATCTGTTGAAATCAAACTACACAGGGTGAACCCAACTCACACACAACTCCATGCGCCATACGGGAATACTCACAACATACAAAACATACAACACATGGACCATGTCTGTGAAAATCGTGTGTGCATCTGTACAATCAACAAGCGTGAGAACTGGCACAAGTGGCATCAATGTTGCACTACCGGCAAAATGTCACTAGCCTATAATGCAAGTGCATCATCATTCAAATAATAGCCCATGTGGAACCAAGCTGCACAATCCCCTTGTGCCACATCTACAAAGTCACAAAATGCATGCATTGATCCACATTCAACATCCTTACACCAACACATGTCTGTTGATGATATATTGTGCGCAAGGAAATGTATCAAATTTTGGGAGGGACAATCTAATGGGGCAGAAAATCAATAATGGTTGCACTGTTCCTTCCAATTAGCACATGTTTGGGGGCTGCAACAGGCAGATGAAAATGTAACTAAAGCATTGTAATCAATGGACCTACTTGTGCTATGTTGCACTAGTCCCATCATTCATGGTGCCAAACCATTATTGCACCAAAAGAGTGACAGCACACATTACATTTCTGTGGCAATGGTCACCATGGTGAATAGGAAGGCTAATTACATGCCACCATTATGCCAGTGGCAGGGACAAGGAGCCTAGAAAGAAAGTAGGTGGTGTGGGATAAAATCACAAAGGCCCAGATGTGAAAGGAATTTATGTTGTGCCACGCTACTCCAAATTTGGCAGAGTTGCGCACCATCATTTTTTAAACTCACTGAGGGCCAGTATTTACCAGAATATGGGATACCCCTGTGTCGCTCCCTGTGCCGGGGCTAAATTAGCTGACGTGGGCCAACACAGCAAGCCTAGCGTTGAGGGGGAGATTGTTTTTTGAGCAGGAAGGAACACCTTTCTGCACAAAAACATTCTCAGAAGGCCATTAGCTCTGTCTATGTGCATTGCTAAATGCAGCACACATGAAACAAGTTCAAAATGAGGAGATAATATGACATTGGACATCATTGCACCATGCCAAAGCCACCCCTGGGGTGGTGTGATATTTTGGCAAGGACTCTGGTTTCCAGAAAGTTGTCAGTCTGAGGCAGTGTCAAAAAGCAATGGCTGTTGCTGTGGCACAGCAACACCCATTGCACGTCACTACCACGCAAAGTGCTGCTTGTGAATGGGCTGTTCTTACAAGATGGTTCTAAGCCACAATAAGTCACTTAGTGCCACATTGTAAAACCGTCACAGAGCATTGCACCACCTGAGCGTCACAAAAAGAAACGCTCAGGTGGCACTAGGGTCACCTAAATATGCCCCAAAATACCTTGTGAGCTTGACCCATGTGTGATGCATAATGCTACACATAATATATAGCCTCTACCTTGGGTCTGTAACATGTCGCTGAGCCTCCAGTAGCAAGTAAATGATGAGCTATGTCAACAGCCACCACAATCCAAGATTGAATTTCGACTTGTAGTGTAGCCATTTTAAGTTTAGCTCCATGCACGTTAGTTTAACATGCTAGGCCGCTGCGCACTTTGCCCTAGACATATTTTATTCAGCTTCGCGTTATTTTACAATAACCAGTTTTTACGGTCTTGTTTTACTTTCTTCTATCGCACTATTTAGCTTAGCTCAGCACTGTGTTCTCAAATAATGCATTCTCGATCGCCCTGTGCTTCAGTCAAGGCTACAGTCTGGTACATTTCCGGTAAACGTGGTAGAAGTTTAGTCTCCAGCATTCGTAGAAGATACACATCCATGTAGGGACATTTTCTTAGAACATCTGCGTGTTAGCTATAAAAACACTTTCTAGTCCTAGTACACGTCAAAAGGGAGATTCCAGCCAGGGAACCACAACTGTATGCTGAATGCCCTGTTGCAGATGCTGACGCAGATTACAGGCCTTTGCTCAGGTATGAGGGTTGATGTCTTCCCGGGGATACCTGAAAGGCAGGCTTAAAGTTTAACACGCTATGCTCGAAAATATAACTTAGAGAGAGAATTGTGCTTCACTCTCATCATTACTATTTTAATATTACTGTGTTGTGTAGTTCTGGTATTGCAGCTCACGCTTTGCTATCCAAAATGCAGTTGTTTTATTAAACCAATCTTTAAAACTGACACTGCCTTTATTGTCATTTATATATGAAATCGCACTGTGTGTGAGAGAACCAGTTGTGACCTGAGTGACCACGACTTCCCTGAGAAGTACCAAAATGTCATGCGCTCGGCTGCCCAATCATCTCTACCATTCGGGAGAGATGAGGCACTGCTAGTTAGCTGGAGCAAAGACCGTATTTGGAGCGACAAGTGTCATCCACCGTGAGTCAGACTCAGTCCCCCACACCGTGGACAATCCTGCTGCTCAAAATCCAGTAGTCTCATTAAGATAATGAGAGCCGACGCAACATGGCGCCGCCAACGTTTGGTCAGACTCTAATTTTTGGGTCCACCGGAATATCTCCGTCTCATTATACAGTACATAATGACACCTCAGTGCCGTATATGGAGACGTCAGAGGTGCTGAGGATTTCCACCACAGCCGCATAGGTAATCCTATTTTAGATTGTGGTTGATCAAGCTTGAACTTTAAAAGGGAAAACCCCCATATTGGTGTGCCTCCTCTGAACTCTTAGTGCTTCTAGATGGCGAATCCCCAGGTTGTACAAATAGCTCTTAACATGAGACAACCTCTCACAACACACTTACTAGTACATGGCCTTACGGCCCAGGGAGGCCCAGTCACGTTTGTGGTGGACGCCCACGCAGCCTATAGAACAGAGCTTTTCTACTCTTGGGTCACATTTCCAGCAGTTGATGGGAACACAAATACATTTCATACATATACAGTTGTGAACGCACCTGGACAATACAAGGTATACGCATACTTAGAGATACCTCTATCTTATCAAGAACATAATAATTGGCTTGATGGCGCCCTACCCCATACAGTATTACCAGTAAGGTTAGGTCCACTAATTAATGACGGTCCTACCTGGCCTTTATTGGTCACATATACACCATGTCCTGCGGTTGCGAATTTGGCAGTAGCTGAGGTTCGACGCTTGTACATTGAGTTAACAGCAATCTACAGAAGATTAGTACAATTTGTGATGCAAGCTTTCAATACAAAATCAGCGCGTGCCGCTCCAGCACAACCACATGCAGTAACACCAGGTATAAATCCGGTGACTGTACATTCAATTATGGGTAAAGTCCCGGCCAAACGAGAGGAGATCCCGTTTTGGCTAGCACAAAAATTAATACGCTGGAGGCAGTATTTCCCCATACGGGACCTCAAGATAAACATAGAATATTAACTATGTGCTGTCCTTTGGGATGGTCCCTACAGTTGAATGCTGTAACACATGGGGCACGGTATTTGTCACGCTCTATGCAATGGCACACGGTACACCGACACTTGCCAACCTACTGGAAGTGCTTAAACAAATTCAAGATGAATACGGGGCTGCTCCAGCCCTAGATTTGGGAATGCAACTGATGGGCAATTTTGCCACAGTTTCCTCAATCATCCTAAGTAACCTTAAAGGGGAAGCATTAGCATTCGCAGTGCGCATGCGTCTCTGTGACGTTCCGCAACAAGATCAGGAACGAGAGCTGCCAAAAATAATAGCGGAAACTTACTCAAGTATCGGTCGAGATAGCGTAGGGGCTAGACCACAAAAACCTCAAATTCCAGGTAAAATTAATAAATATAATACTAAACAGCAACCTGAGTGTACTAAAAAATGCTGGGAGAAAAAACAACAAACACCTAAAAAAGAAAGGGGAGAATCTCCACGAGTGGAGACCCCACAGAATAGATATAATCTCAGGAATAGAGAGAATATAAAAACGCCTGATAGATATCAATATACTGATACACGCCAATCTCGTTCCTTTCAGGACTCATCGGAAAAGAGAAATGAGAGAGGTGGGCGATCAGAACGGAGAACAGAGTATGTGAAACCGAGACAGGAATCACAACGCTCTTAGGAGGTTTCTGTAAAAAAGGAAGAGAAACCCGTACAACAAAAACAACAATTTAAAAAGAAAAAAGTGGCAGCTGTCTCAGTTCGACATGCCACTCAGGAAGAGGGTTCTCTTGAAGAACAAGAACTGGGCTCTAGCACTGCTAGACAGCGCAGCAGAGGTCACAATAGTTCGCTGGAATCTTCTAGAGCATCGTGAGGTGAAAGCAACTGATGACTTTCTACAAGTAGAAACAGCGGACATGCGTATCTCCGAGCCCGATAGGGTGTATAAAGTAACAATACAACTGGAAGGAGACATTGAACGCGCAATACACGCCATTTTTTGGGATTGTGTAGTCAAAGTATATGACATCCTGTTGGCCTAACAAGATTGGGCGCCTGATTTTGTCCTCACCTGCCCATATGAAGAAGAGGTTATTAAACCTTGCTTCTCGCCCCTTGTTCCAGAGGAACTCACGGAGTCTTATTCTATAGAATGGGCTCTAACACAAGCACCTGCGTTATATAGAAATCACGTAGGGTGGGATTTAGACTCTCCATACCATGTCATTCCCATTAAAAGTGAACCTCAGCCTCAACTGCAGTATCTCATAAAGCATGAAGCAAGGGCACCGGTGAGAGAAATACTCACGCAATTAGAATACCATGGTGTGATTGAACCCTGTGTCTCACCGATGAATAACCCTTTATTCCCTGTAGCTAAGCCGGACCAGTCATACAGAATAGTCTTAGACTACAGATATTTAAATGGACATACACGTACATATGCTATACAAAAATCACATAGCACTGCACTAAAGAGCAACATAGTGCGGAAAAAATACAAAACAACTTTAGATATCTCAAATGGGTTCTTCTGCCAGAATATAGCACCTGAAAGCAGGGACTTAACAAGTTTTAGCGCATTATGCTCCCAGAAAAAATTCTGTTGTTTTCCCCAGGGGTATAAAAACAGCCAAGGACTGTTTGCTGCTCGTGTGACTGCTATTTTACACGAGATAGACCCTGAAGCATTGTCATATGTGGAAAATATATATCTCACGGATGACAAGTTACTACAACATTTAAGACGGGTAGCCCGCATTGTTGTAGGGTTTGCCGAACTCGGCTACAAATTTAACTTTAAAAAGTCAAAAATTGCCTTCCTCAGTGCCCTGTTCCTGGGAAATGAGCTGTCGAGTGAAAGAAAGAGCCTAGCACCACATTTTTAGAAAAATGTGCACAATTGCAACCACCAAATACGATTAAAAAACTTCAATCGTTGTTGGGATTTCTAAATTTTGGCAGAACATACATTCCTGATTATGCAACACGCATAAAACCTTTATATGAGTTAATACGTCCCGACTTCTCAAGTAAATTCTGGACGGTTGAACATACACACACTCTTCGAGAGATAGAGACAGATATGCTAGCAGCAAAACATCTACACACAAGGGACAATAAAACAAATTTGGTCACCAGGTTAATAGCTGGGGCCATCGGTTTCACTTATGTAACATTTAATGAAGGTGAGACAGTCCCGATTGCATACAAATCACATTTGTGTTCAGCTGCTAAACAACGCTTTGCACCCACAGAGAAAATTCTCACTGCTGTGCAGTTGGCTGTTATTAAAGAAAGACCTCTTGCCCAAGGAAAATGCATTATTGTCGTTTCTCCTATTCTAGCCCTAGATGCTGTTACAAAAGCTAGCGTTTTGAACGCGAAAGCACTTCATCCACGATGGATACAATGGGCTACTGATGTAGACTACATTTTTGACACAAAATTACAAACTCAAGAATTTCTACAATATGAAGTAGAATATCCAGTTCCCGCAGACACCTTGCCTATTGATTAATATCATACAGTCATGTACACCGATGGCTCCTCGCAACCAGAGATTAGAACTAAACATCAATATTCTACTGCATGCGCAGTCGTAAACGGCTATATGGAGGGGGAGAAATTCTGTCCCCAACATACCGATACACAGACCTTGGGGGATTGTACAGCACAGTTGGCTGAGCTAAAAGCTCTTCTGATGGCACTAGCACATGTGGATCCGACACAGTTCACTGTGATTGTTTGTGATTCATATTATTGCGTCCAGTCCTTTAATGAATATCTGCATTGCTGGCACTTGAATGGGTTCAGAGGTTCAAAAGGCAACACCATAAAGCACAGACTCCTGTGGGGGAAAGTAGCAGACCTGAAAGAGACGCTACCCAAAGTCTATGTTATGCATACACTTGGACACCAGGGCGTTGGAATACACGTTGCTGGAAATACTTTGGCTGATGAAGCCGCAAAGTCAGCAGTGGCAGTTGCCACTGTAGCTGCAGTGACTCATTCGAGTTCCAAACCAGACACAGACATTATGGCTGCCATAAAAGCGACGGTTGATGGCACACCTTATCCTAAAGGATTTCCTAATAAATATCGATACTTAATGGGAAGTATGCTGAACGCTGAAGTTAAAATTCCAGGCGTAGGCGTTCGCGACATACCCAATAAAGATGTAAGACCTCAATTAATTAAAGCAGTGCATGAGGGGGTGACATCTGCACATGCTGGTGTGGCAGCTAAAATTTCACTCTTACAGGCCCGTTATTGGGGGCCCTGGCTCTATAAAGAGACTAAGCAGTGTGTCCTTTGTTGTGACATCTGTCAACAAATTAAAGTTTCCACGGCCAAGCACCCGCCGCAGACACCTCTCTTTCCAATAGACCATTACAATGTGTGTACTTACACCATTGCGGTCCATTAACACCTGATAGTGCATACAAATATATAGTAGTCGCTGTTGATTCCTGCTCCAGATTTGTGTGGGTGTGGCCACAACGCTTGGCTGACGCTTGGACTGTTATTAAAGATTTGCGAGTCTTTGTCGGTACAAATGCAGTTGCGGCATTCCATTTGGACCAGTGCCCTGCTTTTGCCTAAAGGGCATTCAGGGACACCATGGCTTCGTTGGAGGTCCAACTCCAGAACTCGTCTCCATTTCATCCCGACGGAAATAGTGTCGTGGGGCGATTAAACCGCGATTTAAAGCAATCCTTAACAGCCAGAGTCATAGGTACGGGTCGTAGTTGGCTAACCCACCTATTTGGAGTTCAAAGAGCACTGAATAACTTGCCTAGAAGGTCCCTGTGAGGCCCTTCTTATCGAGCACCAGTCCCTGTGTTGGGGATACACGGTACCAGAACTGTTATTCTACCGCCGTTGCCAGGTGCCAAAGAAAATCGTTTTGTTTCCATTGACAATGTCAAACTACAACATGTCGCCGATTCTGCACAGCCGACCAAGAAGAACATCCAGTAGTTCCCGAATCCCTCTCACTACTGGAGAAGAAGTTCCGCTTCAAGTTGTTTATAACAACACTGATACCTCTCCGAGCTTGGGGAGGGTGGATGATGATCTTACATTGGTTCCATTAACAACAAGCAATTTAGAAACATTTGATAAAGTCACTATGACTAAAAATCAGACGCATGGTACTATCTACAGTGTACCACCACAGCAACACCAACTCCACCATTGGCCACGGCTACGCCATTTGCACAAACTGCCTTTGGTTACTTTGCGGACTACAACAACGGTCTATCAGACTCGTTTGCCTCTTCGACAGCTGATCTGTCAGGTGCACGTGAACTAATACATTGGCTTAAAGAAACATATTTCATTTTTCCATGGAACTATGTATGGCTTTCCTTGACTATCTTAGCTTTTCTGCTTTGGATTGGTTTTGTCATTACTTTTTTCTTGTTAATACATGGTAATTTTCTTCCAGAGAGATCAGCGGTTGAACAGGTGGAGGAGGATTTGAAACCACATTTTTCATCATATAAGATTCGAAGAGACTTGTCTTTTGTGAACATTTCTGCAGTACCAATTCCTGATGGGATTGTGTGGGACAAAGTAATGTTTGATATATATGGTCCAACTGAAATCATTCAAGTACCGTATGTGTTAAAATTATCCATGAACGATATAGTCATACCAGGCATTGTTTCTGATGATTGGGACGTGAAAACAGTTGATTCTATAATGACAGAATTGCAATATTATACTGTCTATGAAAACGAAGATGTTAACCAGTTTAAAGAAAATTATGGTGATATGTTTTGCTATAATTATTATGGGCACCACTTCATACATAGAGAGAGCAGTCCAAAAATGATATTTAATTACACACAATGGGAACATTGTCCAACTCCCCCGCAAGGGTGTTCAAAAACTTATACTAAAAAGTTTGCGTATTTTTCTAGGCATCGTCTAAAAAATGCTGAGTCATATTAGTTTAAGGTAACTCCTACTAAGTATATACATATGTTATTGACCAACACAAAATTTATAAATTCGGGCTCCTTTGTTTCCCGGTTATCAATTGAAGGTTATGAATGTTGGTCTAAATATGTTGATTTGAAAAGTGTTTGGGGAACAAAGAATTGCCAGACTAAGGGTACAGAAACATTGTTTAGAGCATGTCTCATCCCTGTTCAAATGATTTTTTTAAATGAAACAATACAACAGACAAGTTGTTTAGGCTTAGCCACGATTAGAGAATTAAACATGCCCAGTATACCTGCCCCTGCAAAATTTTATAACTGGCAAAAGTACACGAACGTCACTATACAAGAGCTGAACGAGTGAGTTCAGAATGGTACGTTTAATGTTTCACTGACACGTCCAGGCGAGTGGTTATTGTGGCCAATAGATACCAACGGGTGTCATCAACGTTTTGTCACCTCCTCAGGGGCTTTCCGAACGAGTAGGTCAGAACCTCGCTATATATCACCAGGCCATGCTGACATAATTACAACATATAGGTGGTCATTCTGACCTCGGCGGTAAAAGGCAGATACCGCCGGACAGAAGACCCCCATAACACCGCCACGGCCGCGGTAAACCGCCACAGTCATTCGGACCCACAACTGCCAAACCGCCAAAAACCCGACCTCCACTGAAGGCCGCCACATCAGCGGTCAGCGATAAACTGGAGATGACCAAACCTCCACCGTCACGCCAACAGAAATACACCCATGCCATTACGACCCACGAATCCACGCGGCGGTCATTCAAACGCGGTATTCCATTGGCGGTACACACCACCGCGGTCAAAATACACACCCAGCACCAAAACAAAGCCACATTGGACAATTTGAAATACACACACCTGAAACACATACATCCACCACTCCCACACAATCAATACAATATAAAACACACACCCACATCACCCACAAACCCCCACTAATCGAAATTCAGAGACAAGGCGCAATACACATAGAGAGAGCACAGGGAACGCAAACCACTACACACACAGGAACCCAAAATCATCACCCACACCACATCCACGCACAAAACACCACACACCACCACACTCATCACCACAAACACCACCCCACACCTCATCCACACCACCCCATGGCACCCCAAAGACACCCCAGGTTCTCGGACCAAGAACTCAGGGTCATGGTGGAGGAAATAATTAGGGTAGAGCCCCAGCTCTTCGGCACACAGGTGCAGCACACCACAATAGCCAGGAAGGCGGAGCTATGGCAAAGGATCGTCGACAGGGTCAACGCTGTGGGACAGCATCCCAGAAATCGGAAAGACATCCGAAAGCGAAGGAACGACCTACCGGGGAAGGTGCGGTCGATGGTGTCAAGACACAACATCGCTGTGCAGAAGTCTGGCGGCAGACCCCCACCCACTCCACCCGAATTCACAGCATGGGAGCAAGAGGTCTTGAACATCCTGCATCCTGAGGGCCTCGCTGGAGTAGGCGGAGGAATGGACTCTGGTAAGTCTAATCTCAACTACTACATCCCCCCCACCCCACCAGCATGCCAACCCACACCCCCACCCTCACCCCCAACCCCCATCACACATCCTCCCTGCGAATGTCTCACCAGCACAACCCACCCATCCCAACACCAACCCCTGAATGCCAACACAAACCATGGACATCCATCACCTAAGCATGACCACTGCACATACCCATCCCCCCCCACAAACCACCCTAACAACTCCTCCCACAAGGGAATGCCAACACTGGGGGACAAGGGCACCCACAAATCGCACGCCATGGCACACACAGAAGCAATAACCATACTCTTTTACCCCTGCAGGACCCGAACGCCAACACACCGGCCAGGAGGGTCCAGAAATGTCCATCCCACCCCCAGAACAGGCCCCCAGTGATGACAGCAGCTCTGTCGACCTGGAACCTGATGACCAGCCCGGACCATCGGGGACCTCTGGGCAGTCGGTTCCCCTCAGGCAGCCACAGGCCACAGCAGACCTACCCCCCTCTGGGAACACCAGCACAGCACCCACCCAGCGGGCCCATGCCTCTGTCTCCAGGACAGGTCAAGCAGCAGTGTGTCTACCACTACAGGGCACCCAGGGTAACCCACCACCGCAACAACAACAGGGACCTGGGGGAGGTGGTAGTGGGCACACCGTCCAGGGGACAGAGGCCCAGGAACAAAGGGGAACTGGGAGGGCTGCTGTGCGACAGAGGGAGGACAGGCCTAGGGAACCCACTGTCCAAGAGGCCCTCACCACCATCATGGGAGCCTACCACCACTCCCAAGAGACGATGGCGACGGTCCTGGCCAGGTTCCAGGAGATCCAGGCCATGCAGGAGGAACAGTACATGGGGTTCCGGGAAGAACTGCGCACCATCAGTTCCGCAATGGGTACAATCGTGGTGGCACTCAACCAGATTGTCACCACATTGCGGGACCATGTGGCCCCCCAAAGGGCCCCTGCCACTAGCATGGACGAAGAGCAGCCCACCACCTCCGCCGGCGCTAGTGGTCAGGAGGCCCCGACACAACAGCAACGGGCCACCCGGACCCGCACCCCCTGCAGAACAGGAACCACCCCGCAAGAAAGGCCTAAGATCTAGGAAGAAGACAGAGTAGGATGTCAAGACCCCCGCCATGCACGGATCCCCCCGGATGTCATCCCACTGTCCCACTTGTTCACCCTGTCCAACCTTGAACTGCCCCTGCTCCACCTTCCACAGGCATATGGACAATGCACCTGTGCGAACGAGAGTCTGGACTCTGCCATGGACATGCCTCCACCATCACCCATCACCCTTTTAGAACTAATCACCAATTTTCCAACTTAAATAAACACAATTATTGCACAAAAACCATCTTGAGTCTGCTATTTTGTTTTATTTTTAACCAAATGTATTCGAAATAACCAATCAAAAATGTGCAATTAGATTGTGATGACAACATACCAGTGTCACACAGCGGTAGTCCATGGGTAAATAAACCAGAGGGCACTCCATGGGGACCAGATCACTGAAATAGGAAGGGAAATTCTCAACTAAGTAACCATACATTGGGGGGAAAGATCAGACAGTAGAGAGCCAGTACTGTTAAAGATATCATAAAATGCTGGAGTAGATTCTTACCTGTGTGTTACTGGAAATACTGCAGTATCACTCTGTCCCTGTTGTCTGTGTCGTCCTCTTCTTCTTCCTCCTCGTCACTCTCCGCAGGCTCCACAGCTGCCACAACACCACCATCTGGACCATCCTCATGCAGGAAAGGCACCTGGTGTCTCAAAGCCAGGTTGTGAAGCATGCAGCAGGCCACGATGATATGACACACCTTCTTTGGTGAGTACATTAGGGATCCACCTGTCATATGCAGGCACCTAAACCTGGCCTTCAGGAGGCCGAAGGTCCGCTCGATCACCCTCCTAGTACGCCCATGGGCCTCATTGTACCGTTCCTCTGCCCTTGTCCTGGGATTCCTCACTGGGGTCAATAGCCAAGGCAGGTTGGGGTAACCAGAGTCACCAATTAGCCACACACGCTGTCTCTGTAGCTGTTCCATCACATAAGGGATGCTGCTATTTCGCATGACGTACGCGTCATGCACTGACCCTGGGAATTTGGCATTTAAATGGGAGATGCACTGGTCAGCCAAACAGACCACCTGGACATTCATCGAATGATAATTTTTTCGGTTCCGGTACACCTGTTCATCGTCTTTTGGGGGGACCAAAGCCACATGGGTACCATCAATGGCACCAATGATATTGGGAATGTGTCCAAGGGCATAGAAATCACCCTTCTCTGTAGGCAAGTCACCCACCTCAGGGAAAATGATGTAGCTCCGCATGTATTTCATCAGGGCAGACAACACTCTGGACAATACCTTGGAAAACATAGGCTGAGACATTCCAGATGATATGGCCACTGTAGTTTGAAATGATCCACTAGCCAAAAAATGGAGAACTGACAGCACCTGCACTAGAGGCGGAATCCCTGTGGGTTGGCGGATGGGTGACATCAGGTCTGGCTCCAGCTGGGCACACAGTTCCTGTATAGTGGCACGGTTGAGTCTGTAGGTCAGTATGACATGTCGTTCTTCCATTGTCGACAGGTCCACCAGCGGTCTGTACACGGAAACATTCCTCCGTCTCCTCGCAAGTCCCAGCGGACGGTGCCTAGGAAGGACAACAGCGAGCGCAGAGTCAATCAACCCACAGGTAAGTTCGCACAGCTTGCAGAGTACACAAATCTCACTGGATTGAATGGCGTGTATGAGTGTAGATGCAAGGCCTAGGCATGTGTGACGCAGTAGGAATTAAGCCATGTGGGCCTTTGAAATGGCGGATGCCTGACCTGTGAAGTGTGACAATGTGAAGTGAGGTCATTGCGCTGGCGTGGCACACCGTGGCGGTAGTCGGTCGAAGACCGCGGCGCAAAGCCGCATTGGATAACATTGAGCCCTATCGGTTTCAGGAACCAATGGCGATGTGCGCCGGCGGTCGCGGTACGCACCGCCGCGGTACGCACCGCCGCGGCCGTAACTGCCATTTTCTATCTGCTTAATCACTCGAGACCTGATCATCCACAGGAGAGGACCTATACTGCAAGTGCTGCTGTGACCTCGGTCTGGAAGTGACAATGGCTGCTGCGACTGGGGAAAGGGCCCCCGCCTTCAGTTCCGAAGAGTTGGAGAAGCTCGTGGACGGGGTCCTCCCCCAGTATGCGCTACTCTACGGTCCTCCAGACCAACAGGTGAGTACACGGGGGACAATGCATAGTGGACAATGCCTGGGATGAATGGGGTGGATGTACGATGGAGGGGAGGGGAGCGAATGAGGAATGCATGGCACGACAGATGAGAGCATGTGCCACATGGCAAAGTTGGGGAGGGGGGGCCACTCACACCCAACATGCAGAAAAGTGATGATGTTTCTTTTCCCCCCCTGTACATGTCACATAGGTCAGCGCCCATCAGAAGATCGAGATTTGGCGTGCCATCGCCAAGGACGTCCGGGCCCTGGGGGTCCACAACACACAGGGCATCCACTGCCGCAAGAGGTGGGAGGACATCCGCCGCGGGAGCAGGAAGACCGCCGAGGCTCTGCTGGGGATGGCCTCCCAACCTAGGAGGGGTGCCAGTCGTACCTTGACCCCCCTGATGTCCCGGATCCTGGCGGTGGCCTACCCCGATTTAGATGGGCGCTTGAGGACATCACAGCAGACACAAGGGGGTGAGTACAAGCACATTCAGCTATAGTTACGCGCAGTGGAGGTGCCTGGGTGGGGGAGGAGGGCTGTGGGTATTCCCAGGCCAGGGCGATTTCTGTAGGCTAGGCCCCTCCGTGAGGTATGGTCCTGTGCCCCCGCCCCCCACCTCTGTAGGGTGCCTAGTAACGCTATTCATGGATCTGTGTATTCTGTGTGGGCAGTTGTCGCACATAGGCTTGTAGGGCATGTCCCAGTGAATGAGCAGTGTACCCCAAGTGCGCAGCGTAGTGCAGGGGGCTTCTGTGTCTGTCCTCTCCGCCAACGGTGTCCCCAATGCATGCACTCAACTTGTCTTTATTTCTCCCCCCCACCCCATTTTCTCTGTTTTTCTGTGAATGTGTGCCATAGCATCATCAGGCGGAGGAGAAGTGGCATCGGCGCAAGAGGGAGCTGCATCTCACATGGTCCCGGAGGGCCATGCAACGGACTCCGACTTGACCAGTGAGACGGAGGGCAAGGGGGGCTCCACCACGGGGACCCGTGCAGACGTCAGTGACAGCGACAAGTCCTCGGATGGGAGCTCCCTTGCGGTGGCGGCAACATCCGTGCCTACCGATACTACAGGTACAGCCGCCACCCAGCGCACCAGCTCCGCCCTCCCAGCAGCCCCTCGGCCTTCGGCCCGTGCCCGCACGGCCAGGAAGGCGGCCATCTCCTTCGCCCCAGGCACCTCAGGCCCTGCCCCAGTCACCCCTGCTGCCCTCAGTGAGGAGGTCATTGACCTCCTGAGGACCATCATTGTTGGGCAGTCTACCCTTTTGAATGCCATCCAGGGTGTGGAGAGGGAGGTGCATCAAAGCAATGCATACCTGGAGGGCCTTCATTCGGTTCAGGCTGCCCAGCAGCGATCGTTCAACGCTCTGGCCTCAGCACTGACGGCAGCCATTGTCCCTGTCTCCAGCCTCCCTCTTCTAACTGCCTCCACCCAGTCCCACTCCCCTGTTCCTCTGCCTATCCCATCCACACCTACAGACCAGCCTGCACACACCTCAACACCCAAGGGAAGCTCATCCAAACATAAGCACCACAAAACACACAAGCATTCACCCAAGCAACATCCAGATGCAGACATGCCAACAGCCACTACCTCCCCTGTGTCCCCCACCTCCTCGTCTCCCTCCTCCCTCCCTGTGACGTCTCCACTCACACCTGCATGCACACCACCATCAGCCAGTACACCCATCACCAGCACACCCTCCAGACCAGTCCGCACACGTGCAGTCACCACCCCCACTGCCATGTACACGTCCCCTGTGTCCTCTCCCAGTGTGTCTGTCACCCCCGCTTCCAAACCACACAAACGCAGGCAGGCACCCACCCAACAGCCATCCACCTCACGACAGCCTCCAGCCCAAGCACCTGCACCCAAAGACACCAGACTTGACTCTCCTACAACCACATCCTCTTCCTCCACTCCCATACCCACTCCAGCTACCCTTCCCATTGCTCCTAAAAAACTTTTCCTCTCTAAAGTGAACCTCTTTTCCTCACCTGACCCACCCCCTCCTTCTCGTAAGAGTTCTAAAAACACCTCAGCCACCACCAGCCCAGCGACTCCCAAAAACGTTGTGCCTGGTTTTTGGAGTCCGCCCTTTCCTTGGGCAGGGACATCGACCAGCAAAATAAGCACAGCCAGCCCCCCCCCCCGGGAAGAGGACAAAAAAACGGAAGGGCAGGCGCGACAGGCCTGATACGCCTGCCCCCAAGGAGAGTAGCCTTGCACCGTCACCTGCCAAATCGGGTAAGGGGGCCACGGAGAGTCGGGCAAGGAGGGCAAGGGCAGCAAAGCGGAAAAGGCAGGGAGCAGCCGACCTGGCCATGAGGGCCCCATTCCGGGGGTATCGGAGGAGACCCAGGGCCCTAGGACTCAATCACAGGAGGGCCCCGCAAAGGAAAGGTCCGATGCTGACTGAGCGGGAAGTATTGGCCAGGTGTGGTTCACTTGAAACACAAGACAGGCACCGCTGAACAGGGACCGCCGTGACAAGCACCGCTGAACAGGGCCCTTCAAGGCAAGCACCGCTGAACAGGGACCGCCGTGGCAAGCACCGCTGAACAGGGCCCTTCAAGGCAAGCACCGCTGAACAGGGCCCTTCAAGGCAAGCACCGCTGAACAGGGACCGCCGTGGCAAACACCGCTGAACAGGGACCGCCGTGGCAAGCACCGCTGAACAGGGCCCTTCAAGGGAAGCACCGCTGAACAGGGACCGCCGTGGCAAGCACCGCTGAACAGGGCCCTTCAAGGCAAGCACCGCTGAACAGGGCCCTTCAAGGCAAGCACCACTGAACAGGGACCGCCGTGGCAAGCACCGCTTAACAGGGACCGCCATGGCAAGCACCGCTGAACAGGGCCCTTCAAGGCAAGCACCGCTGAACAGGGACCGCCGTGGCAAGCACCGCTGAACAGGGCCCTTCAAGGCAAGCACCGCTGAACAGGGACCGCCGTGGCAAGCACCGCTGAACAGGGCCCTTCAAGGCAAGCACCGCTGAACAGGGCCCGCCGTGGCAAGCACCGCTCCGCTGGGCCCTCCTGTCAAGCACCTCTCCGCTGGGCCCTCATCTCAAGCACCGCTCCGCTGGGCCCTCTTCTCAACCACCTCTCCGCTGGGCCCTCATCTCAAGCACCGCTCCGCTGGGCCCCTACTGTCAGGCACCGCTCCGCTGGGCCCTCCTGTCAAGCACCGCTCCGCTGGGCCCTCCTGTCAAGCACCGTTCCGCTGGGCCCTCCTGTCAAGCACCTCTCCGCTGGGCCCTCCTGTCAAGCACCGCTCCCCTGGGCCCCTACTGTCAGGCACCGCTCCGCTGGGCCCTCCTGTCAAGCACCTCTCCACTGGGCCCTCATCTCAAGCACCGCTCCGCTGGGCCCTCATCTCAAGCACCTCTCCGCTGGGCCCTCATATCAAGCACCGCTCCGCTGGGCCCTCATCTCAAGCACCGCTCCGCTGGGCCCCTACTGTCAGGCACCGCTCCGCTGGGCCCTCCTGTCAAGCACCGCTCCGCTGGGCCCTCCTGTCAAGCACCTCTCCGCTGGGCCCTCATCTCAAGCACCGCTCCGCTGGGCCCTCATCTCAAGCACCGCTCCGCTGGGCCCCTGCTGTCAGGCACCGCTCCGCTGGGCCCTCCTGTCAAGCACCGCTCCGCTGGGCCTTCCTGTCAAGCACCTCTCCGCTGGGCCCTCCTGTCAAGCACCGCTTCGCTGGGCCCCTACTGTCAGGCACCGCTTCGCTGGGCCCCTACTGTCAGGCACCGCTCCGCTGGGCCCTCCTGTCAAGCACCTATCCTCTGGGCCCTCCTGTCAAGCACCGCTCCGCTGGGCCCTCCTGTCAAGCACCGCTCCGCTGGGCCCTCATCTCAAGCACCGCACCGCTAGGCCCCTACTGTCAGGCACCGCTGGCACATTGGCAGGCCTGGATCTGTGTCGGGCAGGGCTTCACGAGGCACTCTGCCCACCATGCCTCCTCCATGACTTGTGGACTCTGTAATCCACCTGATGGACTGTGGCTTTGCACCCCCCAGGATGGCACAGTGGGCAACCCACCCACTGTAGAGACTTGAGAGACTGTGGCTTTGCACTCCCCAGGATGGCACAGTGGGCAGCCCACCCACTGTAGAGACTTGAGAGACTGTGGCTTTGCACTCCCCAGGATGGCACAGTGGGCAGCCCACCCACTGTAGAGACTTGAGAGACTGTGGCTTTGCACTCCCCAGGATGGCACAGTGGGCAGCCCACCCACTGTAGAGACTTGAGAGTCTGTGGCTTTGCACTCCCCAGGATGGCACAGTGGGCATGGAGGCCCTTCGTGGATCTGGCGTCGTGGAGTCATGTGGCTGAGGTGCCCCCCCTTCCCTTCCCCCTGAGGTGCCTGTATTTTATTTTTGTGATGCCCCAGCAGTGTTCTCTCCAGTGGACTCGATCTCGAGTGTTGGCTTTGCCCATGTGTTGCTGCACATTGGCCCACGGACATTTGAACTTTGCAAAACTGTGCCGGACTTTTGCTACCTGTATATATTTAGTTCCAGATGAATAATAATTTTTTATATATTTCTAAGTTCACTATACTTAATTATTGCTATAATATAGTTATATTTTTTCAATCATTGCCTTTTGTCTTTGCATTTTTTTGGGGGGGTTTGGGGGTGTCACTCTGACTTTTTAATCTGCATTGGTGTGTAGGTATTTGGGTGGGGGTGAGGGTGGGGGTGGGTGTGTCGCGTATGTGTGTGCCCGTAACCTTTCCTCCTCCCCCCTCCCCTGTGTCGTAGGTGCAGTACTCACCGTTGTCGTCTGCGGCGACGTTCGTGATCCTGGAAGAAGAGCAGGAAGGCAATGACTGGGAGGATGTGGAGTTCCGGTTCCATGCTGTCCCGATTCCACGTGGAGTGTCTCGAGGTGAGCGTTTTCCGTTTGGAAAGTCTGTTTCCGCCGTGTTTTTATCGGCGGGGCTCCCGCCCCGAAAAAGGTGGCGGATTGGTGAGTCGTGATAGTGTGGGCGGTACATTGTCTGCCGCCTGGCTGTTGGCGGTGACCGCCGCACTGTTTGTTTGTGCCGCCGTGGTGGTCGGAGTGTTAAAGCGGCGGCCTGTGTTGGCGGTTCCCCCCAGGGTCAGAATTCCATTTTTTGGACCGCCAGCCTGTTGGCGGGTTGGCCGCCGCTTTAACACTGACCGCCAGGGTCAGAATGACCCCCATAGTGTAGGAAAATTGTGCCAACAATAGCTAAAAACATCCTCACTAGATGCGGTTAAGACACACCTCAGTCTCCTGTCTAACAATACTGACTTACAAGAGTTCTTGTCAGGCCCAAAGATACCACGTAGGAAGCGTTTCTTGTATGAGGATACAATAAGATATGGAAACTTTCCCAACAAAAGGCTGCAGCCCGGTTAAGGCAGATAGATCAGGAAAATTTGAAAAACGAATTAGCCGTTGTGGATAATGGGATTCACACCTTGTCCGACCGGATATATTCATTTAATAACATTGTTTCTTCTGCTATAGACATTATACGATCTGATATGTCTTCTTTATATCATGGACAGAGCCAGACCAGGTCCATTATGCAGTTGGGTTTGGCACTTCAGACATTGAAGGCGGGTCACGTTCCGTGGCAGCACATCAGTGCCAGGGAAAAATTTCTCCTTTAATTTGACGCGACAACAACAACTAATGGCTAAAAAGGAAGCGACTTATGTCATGCTGGACATTGAAAAGATAGAAAGATTGCCTTTTACTTTGACCGAGATTCCTTCGGCAGAGTGGTTGATACACAGGGTAATTAACCTGCCTATTTCTACATTACAATTCCTTTCTTGTTTAAAACACGTTCCTGTGGGCAGATATGAAAAGTTGTGAGATAGTTATATCCATGAGGTGTGGGAGCTTTCCTTCTCGTACAAATGCCTCAATGGCATCAAAGAGGTCTTTCTTAGTGGTAGTGAATGCGAGACTTCAGTCAGCCATTCGATGATTTGTAAGCAGCTGTCCTTGCAGGAGGCGTATAATGCCTTGGTTTTGAACTTGGCTTGCTATCTGAAGGGAGTTCCAGTCCCCTTGATTAAACGCACGTTCCAGGTGCTTTCAAACGGCAGCTACATCCTTCTCAATAGTGAAGACTGTTGTGGCACGCGGGCCGGAATGGTTTACGTTGTTTCGGTCTCTAAGGTCGTTACATGCTGCGGGAACATGTTGTTTCCCCCACTAAATTTAGGGAGGTAACTGATATCTGGCCTCACATTGCTACTTCCAAGGTGAATTTTGACAAGTTAAGTAGACTGAAGGCTTTATTGTTTCAGAAGCATATGGCCCTTACATCTGTACACGAGACCTACGCACTTCAAGTGGCAAGGTCGTCGGCAGAAATACAGTCCCTGTTAAATACAAACTTTCCGAGACACTTTGGTGAAATCGTGGGACGTATATTTAATGCATCCAGCTCGGCTGGATTAGCACATTTTTTCAAAGCTGTTGGTATTGGTTTTGTTCACACCTTTTCCTCTATATTCGGTTTGATACCTTTGGCTATTCGGAAGCATTTTTGGTGGATTTCCAATAACTTTGGCTTTATTAGCCGGCATTTTGCTGTTGTTGTTGTTTTTCCGCAATGGCTGTCCTGCCACAACAAGGACAAGTGAAGGCGCTCCCATCAGCGCAGCTGTGTCGTGAACGCATGATGCAGCAGTTTGGAGCAATATTCCTGTGGCCGGTTTTGTTCACACCTTTTCCTCTATATTCGGTTTGATACCTTTTGCTATTCACTCAATTTTCGGAAGCATTTTTGGGGGATTTCCAATAACTTTGGCTTTATTAGCCGGCATTTTGCTGTTGCTGTTGTTTTTCCGCAATGGCTGTCCCGCCGCAACAAGGACAAGTGAAGGCGCTCCCATTAGCGCAGCTGTGTCGTGAACGCACGATGCAGCAGTTTGGAGCAACACTCCTGTGGCTGGTTTTGTTCACACCTTTTCCTCTATATTCGGTTTGATACCTTCGGCTATTCACTCAATTTTCGGAGGCATTTTCGGGGGATTTCCAATAACTTTGGCTTTATTAGCTGGCATTTTGCTGTTGCTGTTGTTTTTCCGCAATGGCTGTCCCGCCGCAACAAGGACAAGTGAAAGGGCTCCCATCAGCGCAGCTGTGTCGTGAACGCATGATGCAGCAGTTTGGAGCAACACTCCTGTGGCCGGTTTTGTTCACACCTTTTCCTCTATATTCGGTTTGATACCTTTGGCTATTCACTCAATTTTCGGAAGCATTTTTGGGGGATTTCCAATAACTTTGGCTTTATTAGCCGGCATTTTGCTGTTGCTGTTGTTTTTCCGCAATGGCTGTCCTGCCGCAACAAGGACAAGTGAAGGCACTCCCATTAGCGCAGCTGTGTCGTGAACGCACGATGCAGCAGTTTGGAGCAACACTCCTGTGGCTGGTTTTGTTCACACTTTTTCCTCTATATTCGGTTTGATACCTTTGGCTATTCACTCAATTTTCTGAGGCATTTTCAGGGGATTTCCAATAACTTTGGCTTTATTAGCTGGCATTTTGCTGTTGCTGTTATTTTTCCGCAATGGCTGTCCCGCCGCAACAAGGACAAGTGAAAGCGCTCCCATCAGCGCAGCTGTGTCGTGAACGCATGATGCAGCAGTTTGTAAAAACTTCGTACTTGTATAGCGCACTACTCACCCGTTCGGGTCTCAAGGCGCTGTACGCATAATGCTGTGGAACCCCTCCTTGCTTTTCCCTGTGAGGTGCCCACTCCTAGGCAGCCTCCAAGGTGAAGCCAGGCATCCCAGCGCTGTTGGGGCCGTTGTGGAGATTAAGCAAGCTATTGCCCAGAGTTACAGAGTGGGACCCATGAATTAGATTAGGCACCGATGCAAGAATTATCAGGTCCGAGGAAATTGAGCCCAAGACCCACCGAGGTGGGAATTGAACCCTGGTCACGGGCCAGATTCTGCATCAGGGTCTGCCACTCCAACCATTGAGCCACACTTCTCCACGAGGAGCAACACTCCTGGAACATTTGGGGTGTGACTGGTCTCTGTCATTCAGAGCGGTTCTGGATTGTGTGCAGCCCGTGTTTCGGTGCCATTGGTGCTCTTTTGAACATGCACTGGAAGTTTGTCTTTCACAGCAACGCCCCTCAGTGATTGATGCTGATCTGTTGATGTTCTCGTTGAGGGTTCATTACCAGACATGCACGCTGTGGCTGTGTTTGCTAAGAGAAGCTGATTACGAGCTACCGTTCCTGGCCGAAGTTACTATTAACCCGTTAATAGGCACTGCACGGGATGCCGCCCTGGCTGACATTGGGGCTATGGAACACACCTGCTCCTTAGTCGTTTTTGGTGTAGATTTACCGGTTTTGTCATCTGCCGAAGTGGAGGATCTCCTGCTTTCCATGACTAATGCTTGATTTGGAACTGTCCTAAATTGTCATTTTCATTTGAATTCGGCTCTTGGCCGTATGCTCATTTTTTAAAAATTACCGAGTAGTATTCTTGTGTGTCTTCTTGACTTGTCAAAATTAAGTAGGTATTTAAATATATTTTAGGTTAGGGCATTTTAGCTTTAGCTTGAACTTCTTTCTACCGACAAGGGGAGGGTGTAGTGTAGCCATTTTAAGTATAGCTCCATGCACGTTAGTTTAACATACTAGGCTGCTATGCACTTTGCCCTAGATTTTTTTTATTCAGCTTTGCGTTGTTATTTTACAATAACCAGTTTTTACGGTCTTGTTTTACTTTCTTCTATCGCACTATTTAGCTTAGCTCAGCACTGTGTTCTCAAATAATGCATTCTCGATCGCCCTGTGCTTCAGTCAAGGCTACAGTCTGGTACATTGCCGGTATACGTGGTAGAAGTTTAGTCTCCAGCATTCGTAGAAGATACACATCCTTACGTAGGGACATTTTCTTAGAACATCTGCATGTTAGTTATAAAAACACTTTCTAATCCTAGTACATGTCAAGAGGGAGATTCCAGCCAGGGAACCACAACTGTATGCTGAATGCCCCGTTGCAGATGCTGACGTAGATTACAGGCCTTTGCTCAGGTATGAGGGTTGATGTCCTCCCGGAGGTACCTGAAAGGCAGGCTTAAAGCTTAACACGCTGTGCTCAAAAATATAACTTAGAGAGAGAATAATCTAGCGGCACTATGATAGCCTTATTCTTGTGTTTCACTCTCATCGTTACTATTTTAATATTACTGTGTTTTGTAGTTCTGGTTATTGCAGCTCACGCTTTGCTATCCAAAATCCAGTTGTTTTATTAAACCAATCTTTAAAACTGACAATGCCTTTATTGTCATTTATATATGAAATCGCACTGTGTGTGAGAGAACCAGTTGTGACCTGAGTGACCACGACTTTCCTGAGAAGTACCGAAATCTCATGCGCTCGGCTGCCCAATCATCTCTACCATGCGGGAGAGATGAGGCACTGCTAGTTAGCCGGAGCAAAGCCCGGATTTGGAGCGACAAGTGTCATCCACCGTGAGTCAGACTCAGTCCCCCACACCGTGGACGATCTTGCTGCTCAAAATTCAGTAGTCTCATTAAGATAATGAGAGCCTACACGACAGACTATCTCATTGCAGAGGATGATGGCTTACCTCCTGCTGACCTGCCTGTCCTGGATTTTACATATCACATTGATGACCAGCTGCTGACCATCAATGAAGAGACTCTCCAGGATGTCCTAGAATCCCTCCAGACACCACCTCTAGTGGCAGGACACACAGCATTGCAGGATCTCCACATGAACCACCCACTACCAACACACACCACCAGCCAGTACTGACACAGCCCTGGACTCAATCAATCAATCAATCATGAAATTTGTATAGCGCGCTACTCACCCGGAGGGTCTCAAGGCGCTGGGGGAGGGGGGACTCCAAGGATCCAGATATCACCTTCCAGAGGACAGTGGTAGGAGTCCAGTGGGTGCTGGCAAAGCAGGTGCGGGTGGAGATGCAGACCATGGCAGGCAGCCTAGGGGAGGGCAGAGGTGCTCAGTCCAATTAAGGACAACTCAGCTGCTATCAGAGGCACCCACTCCTCGCTACGTAGACTCCAACAGTCCCTGGCCGACATAACTGCTGTCATGAGGCAGACGTTTCAACAATTTCCCTCCCACAGTGGCAGCAGCATGGTAGACAACAGGCTGGGAGCTATACAGAATTCCCTGAAGTCCATACAGTGGGACGTGGCCTCCCTCAGGGAAAATATGGCTGCCTACCACTGTGATGTTGCTGCAGTGTTGAGAAATAAATAGTTCCTCCTTGCTGCTGTGATGCCTTATGTGTTCCCACAAATGGCAGCGGCTGGGACCTTTGACTCCTCATCTCTATCCCCTGATATGTGTGGCCCACTCAACCTTGACTACAGCACCATCCATGGCACAGGAGCCACCACACACATCAGAGGATGAAGATGTAGACGGACCAACATTAACAAGGGAAACCACCCGGTAGAACTAGTCTGGGCCACATGGACAGTATCTCCTTAGTTGTGGGCTTAAGATCATGCCAGTGTTGTGACTGCAGGAAATGTGCCCTCTTCACTCAACCACTGTTGACATGTCTGCTATGTACTGTCATTGTCCCCATTCTTACCTATTGGCAATTTTAAACCTCCTCATTAATGCACACTTCTCATAACCATGTCTCATGACATGTCCCTCACCCCTGGACTCTGATTGTACTACAAATGGCTAAGACTCTCTCATGGGGTCTGTGAACTGGACATTGTATGCATTTAAAATTACACTTGCACCTGTAAATAAAGCACCTTGTATACATGTAACATTTCTATGTTTACTGGGATCAATCTACTCAGCTAAATGATTGCATTGTGTGAATCCATGTCAATGAGTACAGAACATCATTAAATGAGTGCATTACTGTCAGACACAAAGCCTCACACTAGGATCCTAACATGATGGTGTTGTGGGCTACAACCTACTTACAGAGTATTCTCTACATATATGCAGAAATCCTTGGAATTTGACATATGGCATGTCTGGCTAAGAACTAAGGGGCATATTTATACTCTGTTTGCGCCGAATTTGCGTCGGTTTTTTTCGACGCAAATTCGACGCAAAACTAACTCCATATTTATACTTTGGCGTTAGACACGTCTAGCGGCAAAGTTCATGGAGTTAGCGTCATTTTTTTGCGTGGACACCTACCTTGCGTTAATGAGATGCAAGGTAGGCGTTCCCGTCTAAAAAAATGACTCCCAGGCCTGTGCACCGTATTTACTCTCCCATGCAAAAACGGCGCACAGGAGTGGGCGGGTCAAAAAAAATGACGTCTACCCGCGTTAGCATAATTTTTTAATGCCTGCTCAGGGCAGGCGTTAAGGGACCTGTGGGCTCGGAAGGAGCCCACAGGTGCCCTCCCATGCCCCCAGGGACACCCCCTGCCACCCTTGCCCACGCCAGGAGGACGCCCAAGGATGGAGGGACCCACCCCAGGGACATTAAGGTAAGTTCAGGTAAGTATTTTTTTTTTTTGTGGCATAGGGGGGCCTGATTTGTGCCCCCCTACATGCCACTATGCCCAATGAGGCAAGGGGGCATGACTCCTGTCTTTGCTAAGACAGGAGTCATTTCAATGGGGGTTGGGAGTCGAAAAAAATGGCGCAAATCGGGTTGAGGCGAAAAATTTGCCTCAGCCTGACTTGCCCCATTTTTTGACGCCCAAGCTCCATATTCCGATACGCCGGCGCTGCCTGGTGTACGTCATTTTTTTTCACGCACACCATGCAGCGCCGGCGGCTAACGCCGGCTAACGCCGGCTAACGTCATTGAATAAATACGGCGCCCGCATGGCGCTTCAGAATGGCGTTAGCCGGCGCTAATTTTTTTGGACGCAAAACTTCGTTAGCGCAGTTTTGCGTCAAAAAGTATAAATATGGCCCTAAGTCAATGGTAATTTACCCATTTGGGAGTACCAGTACAACTAATATGTGTGGTACAGAAGAGGCTAACCTTATCAGTGATGGGCACCTGTCAGTGTTGCAGAATACAGTTCCAAATGTGCCTGTTGTCATATGTGCCATACCTGCCAACAATGATACTGCAAGACCCCACCAATGACAGCTGAAGTTCCATATTTACCTGTCCAAAATAACGTATACATACAGAATGTGAAGGGCTGGAACAATGGACGGCAAATCTATGGACTAGTTGATGTTATCTAGCAGCCAATCTGAAAGCTCCTTGGTCATAGTGGATGCACATGGTAATCCGTGAAAATAAAGACAGTAATTATAACCTAAGCCATTCCTCCAACTTGGCCTCTGCACACACGAGAACACACAGACTCTCAAACAAGATGGCCAAAAAATGGAGTTATACAAACAGGATTTATTTTAAAATAATGAAAACTACATACCTAAACCTATCCTAAAAACTACCCTGCACTAAACTAACTTAAACTAACTAAACTTAACTTAGAACTGCACCTACCTAACCTATTCTAAACTAATCTTAGACTTGTAATGCCACACTCTAAACATTGTCTCCCTCCCTTAACAGACAAGACACAAGTGGGACAACATAAACTAAGGCTACACATGTACTTACTTAACCTATGGCCTAAACAAATACTTTTTTTTGTATGTTATATTTTTTATTTTTTTATCATTTTTTAATTTTTTGCACATAGACCCCAACATAACCCCCCACCCCCACAATTAAAAAAATGCACTAAAACCCACCCGCCAACTATAATTACTCTAACATATGCTAAATCGAATACTACCCATCGAAAACAAAATCTAATAAAATTAAGAACAGTAAAATTGAGAGGGAAAGAACTGGGAGGTTGTGGCACTGACACATCACAATTTCTTCAATTTTCTTTTGCAGTACTTAAATAATTTGAAATTGTTGGCACTTTCCTGCTCCAACCTATCCAATCTCTTCATCATGGCAGCCATGTCCAGTTTTATTTCACTTTCAAAGTTTGCACTGAAGACTGCTGCAGGTGGCTGCACGGGTTCCTGGCTTATAGTGCAGCAGATGTGATCCGCAGAGGTCCCCTGGATGCCTGATATTTTCTCCAATGTTGCCTGCTTTTTTTTGTGGCAGCTGCAGAGGTCCTCTATGTGGGAAAGCACTCCATGCCCCTGTGTCGTTTTCCTTCCGGAACCTCCTCACCATCCTCTGATACCCGGCATTCACATCCAAAATGTGACGGTATCTGTCTGCCCTTTTGTGGACTACATGTCTTTCCTCAGGTGTTATATTGACAGCTGAAAAATGAGGAGAATAAATCATGAAATACAGCATTGGGTGGAAGTAGAGCTGACATGAAGGCCCTCATTATGATATTGGTGGTAAGTACCGCTTACCGCCATGCCGACTGCCACCAACAAACAGCCGGCATGGCGGATTACCGCTACCCATATTATGACACACACATAGCAATCCGTCATTATACATCCACACACACAAGTCCGCCAGCCCAAAGGTGGGTGATAAACTGGCGGTATCCAAACCCACACTGTTACGCCAACAGAACTACACCCACAATATTATGACCCACAAATCACCTTGCCGGACATTCAATGGTGGCAAACCATTGGCGGTACATACCGCTGCTCTCAAAATACACACACACACACATACAAAACAACACCAGATTGGACAATTCAAAATACACACAGCTGACATACATATACACACCACACACACCCACACCATTATAAAACACACACCCACATTACCCACAACCGTTTACGACTAAAAAGAATTGCCAACAGAGAGAGATACAGCAAGAGCACCCACACAACCAGAGCCACATAACACCATCACCCATATACCATCCGCGTACTTTACATCACACACCCCAACACATCACCCCACACACTCTCACCCACACCACTCAAACTACACCCATGGCACCACAACAACACCCCAGGTTCTCAGAGGAGGAGCTAAGGGTCATGGCGGAGTAAATCATCCGGGAAGAGCCACAGCTATTCGGATCACAGGTGAAGCAGACATCCATCGCTAGGAAGATGGAGCTATGGTGGAGGATCGTGGACAGGGTCAACGCCGTGGGACAGCACCCAAGAACAAGGGACGACATCAGGGAGAGATGGAACGACCTACGGGGGAAGGTGCGTTCCGTGACAGCATGACACCACATAGGTGCACAGAGAACTGTGGATGGACACCCACTTCCTCCCCCACAACTAACAGCATGGCAGGAGCAAGTCTTGGCAATCAAGCATCCTGAGGGCCTGGTAGGAGTAGGAGGAGGACTGGACTCTGATAAATCAACTCTATACTACTATCACCCCCCCTACCTGCATGCCATCACAAACGCCCCACCCTTCCCTCACTGCCATCACATCACCACCTCCCACATACCCCACCTTCCCAATACCAAGCCCTGCATGTAACACCAATGCATGGACACCCTTCACACACCTGCATGGACACCTATCACCACTGCATGCACATTGGAGAGAATCACCTAGCCTACCAAATAGCAACTCAGACAAAGGCTAATCTGCCAGGGCAACAAGAACCTTTGAGGGCAACACGGAGAAACAATAACACTGAATTTACATCCCCACAGGTCCTCCAGTTCACGTCACCGGAGAAGAGGTGCCAGCAACATCCAGTCACCCCCAGAAAAGGCTCACAGTGATGACAGCAGCTCTGCTCGCCTGGATCTAGATGACCAAATTGGCCCATCAGGGATCTACGGACAGTCGGTAATTCAGGCACAGTCCCATACCACCACAAAGCCTCCCCCCTCAGGGAAAACCAGCACAGCACCCACCCTGCGGGCCCATACCTCTGTCTCCAGGACTTGTCAAACAACAGTGTGTCCACCACTACAGGGACCCCAGGCAGCCCCAGAAACACAGGATGATCAGGGACCTGGGTTCAGTGGCAGTGGGCACACAGTTCAGGGGACAGATGCACAGGACAACAGGGAAGCTGGGAGGACTGCTGTGTGACAGGGGGAGGACAGGCCCAGGGAACCTACTCTCCAGGAGGCACTCACCGCAATCATGGGAGCATACCACCATTCCCAGGAGACGATGGGCCAGATACTGGACAAGATGAAGGGGAACCAGCGGATGCAGAAGGGACAGTACCTGGGGATCAGGGAGGACTTGAAGGACATCAACACCACCCTGGTCTCCATTGCAGGGGTGCTGGCAGACATGGCCAACACCATGAGGGGGGCAGTGGCACAACAACGGGACCCTACCACTAGCCAAACCGATGAAAAGCCCTCCACCTCTGCTGCCGCTAGTGGACAGGAGGCCCCACCACAGGACCAACAGGCCACCAGAAGCCCTCCCCCTATAGAAGGAGACCCACCCGTAAATGTTCCCTGCAATCCAGGCAGAAGCCAGAGACTATTGCCAAGACCCCTGCCATGAAATGAGACTCTTATGATTGTCACCCTTGTGTCCCACTCTGTCACCCTGTCCACCTTGAACTGCCATTGCTCCATTTCTTATGCCTCCTTGGAAAATGCACCTGTGATACAAATAGACTGGACTCTACCCTGGACTTACCTCCACCATCACCCAAGCCCATTGCACATCCCCCTCTACTTCTTAGCACTTAAATAAACACCCTTTGAAAAAATACAAGTATGGAGTATGTCAAATGATTTGAGTATGTATTCATTTAACAAGGTTCAAACATTGCAATTCAACTGTACTGTAATGTATACATAGGAATTACCTGTACTTGGCTGCAGTCAACACACTAGGAGCGAGAGTGAGGCATATATATCTGCAAATAGAGATGCCAAAGGGTACAGTGAGTTGCCATAGAAGTGGAAAAATCAGCCTGCCAGTGACAATGTCAAACACAAAGCTTTCAATTAAATGTGAATTTACACTGTCTTACCTGTGTGTCATTGGAAGTGTAGACAAATTATTGCACTTCTGTTGGCCTCATCCTCTGCCTCTTCTTCCTCACTGTACACAGGGTTCACTGCTGCCACACAGCTATCGGCAGCCTCATCCTCCAGCAGAAAAGGCACCTGGCGACGTAAGGCAAGGTTGTGCAACATACAGCATGCCACGATGATCTGGCAGACCGTCTTGGGTGAGTAGCACAGGGAACCACATGTTAGATGGAGGCAACGAAACCTGGCCTTCAGGAGGCCGAATGTCCTCTCTGTAATTCTTCTTGTTCGCTCATGTGCCTCTTTGTAACGTTCCTCTGCCCTTGTCCTGCGATTCTTCACAGAGGTCAGTAGCCATGAGAGGTTGGGGTAACCAGAGTCACCTGCAAAAATCGAGGGACAACTGTTAGACACACACTAACCCTTATGGCCCACACCAAACCCATACACTAACATCCACTGGGTGGGAACCAGGGCTCACCTACTAGCCACACCCTGTGCCTCTGGATTTGAGCCATCACATGTGGGATGCTGCTATTCCTCAGGATAAATGCATTATGCACAGACCCAGGATACTTAGCATTGACATGGGAGATGTACTGGTCCGCCAGGCACGCTATCTGCACATTCATTGAGTGAAAGCTCTTTCGATTTCTGAACACCTGTTCATTTCTCTGGGGGGGGGGGACAAATGCAATATGTGAACCATCAATTGCCCCAGTGATGTTGGGGATATATCCCATTGCATAGAAATCAGCTTTCACTGTGGCCAAATCCTCCTCCTGGGGGAAAACGATGTAGCTGTGTTTAATCAGGGCAGACAACACTCTGGTCAGCACTATTGAGAACATTGGCTGAGACATTCCTGCTGCCAAGCCCACTGTCACTTGGAAGGAGCCGGTTGCCAGGAAATGGAGCACACATAGGACTTGCGCAAAATGGGTGATCCCATTGGGGTGACAGATAGCAGATATCAGGTCAGGTTCCAATTGGGCACACAGCTCTGTGATTGTGGCCCTGTCATGTCTATAGGTGAGGATGATGTGCCTGTCCTCCATTTTTGCCAAGTCCTACAGGAGTCTGTACACGGGAGGATGTCGCCACCTCCTGTTCATCCGCAGTGGTTGCACTCTAGGGGGCAAAACGGTGAGCAGCTGGTCAGTATCTCGTTTTCCAACTACTACACTTCATTGCATGTTGTGATTGAAACTGTATATTGTTGGTACTGTGACGCAGTTAGGAGCCATGGTCTTTCCCCCCTGAAATGGCGTCTGCCTAGCGTGTAGGAGGGACATGTGGAAATTATGTTATTCCGCCGATGTTTTGCGACGTTGCACGAGGCGGTCGAGAACTGCCATGCAACTCCTCATTGGTTATTATTGGCCCCTATGAGGTACTGTGGCCAATGGTGATGTACGCCGGCAGTGACGGTACACACCGCCCCAGAGGTGACCGACATTTTCTATCTGTTCACTCACTTGCTACCTGACCTTCAACAGGAGAGGACCTACACTGCATGTGGTGCTGTGACCTATGTCTGGAACCGACCATGGCTCGTGTCACTGGGGAAAGGGCCCATGCCTTCACCTCAGCGGAGTTGGAGAGACTGGTGGATGGGGTCCTACCCTAGTACCAAATGCTGTATGGGCTTCCAGACCAACAGGTGAGTACACTGGGAGCACCATGCATGGGGCATGAATACATGGAGTGGTGTGTGTGAAGGTCTTGTGTGTGGGAGTTGGTGGAAGGGCCCTGGGCAGCGTGCTCCATGTATGTGTGGGCATGTCTGTGCGTAAGGAGATGTGAAGGGCTATTGTGGGCCATGAGTGTAAAAGGCAGGACGGTCTGACTGATACCTTTTCCTATGTGTATTTCTCTGTAGGTCATCAGAAAAAGGGTAAATTGCGTGCCATTGCCAAGGACTTACGGACCGTGGGGGCTAAGGCAGGAGAAGCACCCACTGTCGCAAACGGTGGGAGGACCTGAGACGCTGGGCAAGGAAGATGGCGGAGGCCCAGCTGCGAATGGCCTCCCAACGAAGAAGGGGTGCCTGTCGATCCCTGACACCCCTGATGGCCAGCATACTGGCGGTGGCCTATCCGGAGCTGGATGGGCACTTGGGGGCATCACAGCAGTCACAAGGGGATGAGTAGAGTGCCCCAATATACTACTTGCACCTGGTCAGTTGGAATCCGGGTGAGGGATTTGGTCCTCTGGGTGCCCCTAGGCCAGTCAGGACATTGCAAGGTAGGTCCCATGTTGGGCAGGGTCTGATGTAAACTTCCTCCAACCAAGCTAGTAGGCATCCACTACTGGGCAGGGGTCTGTGGGTCTCTGGTATGCTACAATTGGCATTAGGTATCCCTGTCCAGGGGCTGGTGACTAGCATTGTGACTGGCAGTGCATTGCCCAGTGCGTGGGACGGTTCCCTGTGTGTGTGTGTCGTGTATGCCAACAGTGGTGTTGTTGCCGCCATTGACCAAGTGTATCCTTTGTCTCCGCCACCCCCTTTTAGTTTTGTCATCCTGTCCTTATGTGCATTAGCATCATCTGGTGGAGGAGCAGAGGCACTGGTGACAGAGGGATATGCATCCCACAGGGCCCAGGAGTTCGAATCCACTGACAGTGAGGGGACCAGTGGGATTGAGGGTGAGGGTAGCACCACGGCGGAGACTGGAGGGGACAGTTCTGACAGTGACTCCTCCTCCGATGGAAGCTCCCTGGTGGTGGAGGACACCTCTGTGTCCACACCAACTACAGGTGCAGCCGCCACCCCCGTACCAGCACGGCCCTCCCAGCAGCCCCCCAGCGTGTTTCCCGTGTCCGGAGGGTGGGGATCTCCTTCACCCAAGGCACCTCAGGCCCTGCCCCAGTTAGCCCTGCTGCCCTGAGTAAGGAGGCTATTGACCTCCTGTGATACATCTCTGTTGGCCAGGGGCTGCCAGCTCATATGCAAGAGATCAATGCATTCCTAGAGGGCATTCACACTGGCATGGCGGCCCAACAGAGATCAATCCAGGCTCTGGCCTTCTCGCTGATGGAAGCCATTGTCCCTGTTTCTAGCCTCCCCCCTCCAACTTCCTCTACCCAACCCCATCCCCCTCAACCCCAGCCTATCCCAAGCACACAGGCAGACCAGCATGCATGCATGACAACACACAGGGGTGGTTCAGACAAACACAAGTACCACACATCATCCTGCAGGCACTCACATAGACACCATGTAGACATACCAACATCCACTGCCTCCACTGTGTCCCCTCCTACTCATCGTCCATCTCCCTTCCAGTTGCATCTCCACCCACACCTGCATGCACTACATCCTCATCCACTACCACCACCATCACTATCACGCCTTTCACTAGACGCCCCTCACTGGCAGTCACCACCCCCCATCCATGCACAAGTCCCCTGTGTCCTCTCTCACTGTGTCTGTGCCCCCTCCTCCCAAAATACACAAACACAAGCACTCAGACACCCAAAAGTCATCCACAACAGCATCCAACCCATGCACCTGCACCCAAACACAGCAGACTGACACCTCCTACAATCACTTCCTCTTCCTCCACTCCCAAATCTTCTCCCTCTTCCCGCCCCATTGTCTCTAAGAAGCTTTTCCTCTCCATCCTTGACCTCTTCCCTTCCACTACCCCCCGTCCTTCACGTCGGGCCAGGGTCGTCAGAACCCAGGGGAACACCTCAGCCACCCAGTCCACGGCCACAGTAGTGTCGACAGGTACTCCAGGTGGGAGAGGATGCAGGGCACCAGGCAGCCACACTGAAAAGGTGCCTGCACCAGGTGCTGCAAGGAAGGCCAAGGAGGCACCACCTGCTGCGTCAATGAAGGGCAAGGAGGACCCTCATCTGCGTCAAGGAAGGGCAAAGAGGCACCCCCAGCTGCTACAGGGAAGGGCAAGAAGCAATGCCTGGCTGCTGACAGGAAGGGCAACAGACAATCCCCGGCTGCTGACAGGAAGGGGCCTGCACCAGAAAGCAGGATGGACAGGAGGCCTGGTGCTGGGACTCATTCGGAGCCCCCACCACCAACCATGGGGGTTCAGCTGTCCGAGGCTGCAGGGGTAGGGCTGGAGCCTCCCCTCACCACTGCAGCACCGCCACAAGCCCCAGTGGGCAGCCGTCCAAGGCTGCAGGGGAAGGGCTGGAGCCTCCCCCCACCATTGCTAGCACCACCACCAGCACCACCACCAGCACCACTGCCAGCGGCAGCAGCCCAAGTGGGCAGCCGTCTGAGGCTGCAGGGGAAGGGCTGGAGCCTCCCCCCACCACTGCCAGCACTGCCACCAGCCCCAGTGGGCATCCATCCCAGGCTGCAGGGGAAGGGCTGGAGCCTCCCCCACCACTGCTGGCACCGCCACAAACCCCAGTGGGCAGCCGTCCAAGGCTGCAAGGGAAGGACTTGAGCCTCTCCCCACCACTGCCAGCTCAACCAGCAGCACAACCACTACCACCACTGAGCAGCCGTCACCTCTGGTGGACAGTGTGTAGTCCTGCGTCCATGGGCTGTTGTGCAGCCTGGCCCCAACAAATCCTGTGGGTGTGACACCCAGGTCAGAGACTGAGACCTTGCACTCCCCAAGATGAAGAACACTGGACACAATGCCCCCTCCAGAACCAGTGAAAGAAGCCGTCCACTCACCTCATCCTTCCCAGAATGAAGAACACTGGGCACATTGCTCCCTCCAGAACCAGTGGAGAAGCGATCGACTCACCCCATCCTTCCCAGGATGAAGAACACTGGGCACAATCCCCCCTCCAAAACCAGTGGAGAAGCCATCCACTCACCCCATCCTTTCCAGGATGAAGCTCACTGGGCACAATGCCCCCTCCAGAACCATTGGAAGAAGTCACCCACTTGAGAGACTGTGGCCTTGCACTCCCCAGGACCAAGCAGTGGGCAAACCACCCACTTGAGAGACTGTGGCTTTGCACTCCCCAGGACAATGCACAGGGCATGTAGCCCCCTCCGGGACCAGTGGCATTGTACCATCTTCTGGCTGAGGTGCCCCCCATTCTCCATCCCCCTGAGGTGTCTGTCTGTTTTCAACCTGATGCCCCTACAGTGTTCTCTCCATGTTGTTGCAGGAGTGAGGTGGGGCCTTGGCCTATGTGTTGTGGCCCTGTGGCATTGAGGACTGGGCAGTGTCCCTACATTTGTAAATATGTATATACGTTTGTTTTTTGATGCACGTATTTATACTATTTTATCTTATTACACTCACTTTCTTCTAGTCATTTTGTCCTTGCAATATTCCTGAGGGGTACGGGGTGAATATGTAATGTTACTGCATCTGCTTGTGTGTATGGTGTTATGTGTGGGGGTGTTGCGTGTGTGTCACTCTCTTTTATCTCCCTCCATCCCCTGTGTTCTAGGCGGCAGTACTCACCGTGGTCGTCTTCGCCGGCGTTGGTGTTCATAGTGAAGCAAAAAATAGATGAGCATGGGGAACACATGCAACTCGGGCTCCATGGCGGCGTGGTTCTTCCTTGAGTCTCCAGAGGTGAGTCGTTTCCCCTCTGTGTTCTGTTTCTGCCAGGCTTTTGATGATGTTGGTACTGCCCCAGAAAAGATGGCAGATTGGTGTGTCATTATACAGTGGGCAGAACATTGTCTCCCGTTTGGCAATTGGCGGTTACCGGCGTGGTGCTTGTTGCTTCCGCCCTGGCAGTCGGTGTGTTAAAGTGGCTGTCTGTCTGAGCGGTTTCCGCCGTGGTCATAATTCCATTTTTGTTACCGCTGGCCTGTTGGCAGTAATACCGCCGCTTTATCACCGACCGCCAGGGTTGTAATGAGGGCCATAATGTACACTGCATCTGCAGATGACACATGCAGTTCACCACACATTCCTCAAAAATGACTTACTCCTGATCTCTGACTATTTCCTAGCAGCCATCTACGGTATCATGTACATGTCACTGGGATGACAGATATCCATTAGTGACCATCAGGACCCAGAGGTGAATGGACTATTGCATCCTTCCTAAACGTTTGTGTTAACAAACTTGTGAAGATCACGCGGACCAACAAGTCTAGATTTACTGTGTCCTTGTCAATATGGGGGACTTTGTATGCAATCTTCCACTTTGACACCCTGGTGCTACATCAAGGCTTGCCCAGGCATCATGGATGCAAGGTGGGGGGTCTCTTGTTAGGGGGACTAGAAACTTCCCACCGGCTATTCTAAGGTTTGGTAAAGCTTAATTCATGTGTCCTGCTTTATCACCTGGTCTGAGCACATGGAACAAGGGGGCACACCATTGCTCATGATGTGCATACATATATAAACAGTGCAATGTCCCATGAGGTTTGGCCAAAGCCTGACCAGCACATCAAAGTTGTCTACAGATTACGTAACTAATGCCACATACCCTGTGCTATGTTGTGCAAAATGTGTAATGCGGCACACACATGGTGGCTGTATGGGTGCCCTTAGGGCCACAGTAAGTTTGGCACTGCACTGGGTGCTGCTAGAGAATTCTTACATATTTAACATCATGTGCATGTGCATGTCAGACATCATCAAAATACCAGGTATGCATTCACATCATATGCACATGTGATGTGACCAAGATCATTTACACATATGATGGCAGGACCATGTTGGTAATTCTGCTGGGATCTAGTTTGGGACAATCCATAGACATTTCCCACAACCATCTGGAGCTGAGTTGTTGATCAGTATAGGGAAAGGTGCGGAAGACAATGTGACGCAAAGGGTTAATTAGCTTGAACAGTGTAGATGAGCGTGATGCCTGCCGAAGCCAGAGCAACGTGGAAGAAATTCACGATGTTCGCTTTCAAGCTTGTTTTCTTTTGACATTTTGTAGATAAACTTATTCGCAGCTGCATATGTGAGAAACAGGCTGTGAAGGAGAACGAGACTACAGTAAAAGATGGAATGAAAACAATGGGAATGACAAGGCAGCCAAGAGACATGTACTGATAACATAGCTAGAAAATACTGGAAGGGGATAGAATCCAAGCTTCAGGTTACTTAAACACTGAAAGGTGGGTGAGGGAATTGAAGCTCGCAGATGGAGTTGTGAAACTGTCATCTTCAGACCCAGAGCTGCCTCTCTTTTGTGCTTTTCCAAGACCATGACGCTTGAGGGGGAGAGAGGTCCAAGCGGGAGGTAGAGGGCTACCCAGCATTTCATGGACTAAGTTAAGTTCCACCCAGGGATGAAAGGCTTTTGTTTCTCTGCTCTATTATTATGATTGATTATTATGCTTCCACTGTGTTTATAATCTGAAGAATTCAGCTCGTTTATAGTTTTCCCTTACTGAACATCGTAGTGTGAGCCTGCTACAGTAATTGAAATATGCATTTTAGTGTGCAGTAAATTAAAGCGTATCTGAAGTATTAAACTTGTTTATATTCTGCTTCCTGAACATCGTAGTGTATCACATTTTGGTATACAGTTATTCCAAGTTTATATCTGTCAATGAACTCTTTGCTCAGAAGTATACATAGATGCTCTTTGTAGTGTACTTATATATGAATAGATGCTTTTTCATTGCTATTCTTATTCTGTCAATGAACTCTTTGCTCATACGTATATATAGATGCTCTTTGTAGTGTACTTATATATGAATAGATGCTTTTCATTGCTATTCTATTCCACTATTGTTGATGTGCTAAGTGCCTGCATTTACCTGAAATTCTAGTAAAGCTAAATTGTTTTCATAATTGGCGTGTGGTCCTTCATTGAGCGTCCTTATTGACTTATACCAAACAGGTGTCAATCAGTCACCTGGATAAGACATTTTGGTACCAGAAGTGGGGTATAAGTCAATAATGCCTCTTTGGGGATGTAAGAAAAGTGAGGCAGAGAGCAGAAGACAGCATGGGGCAGAAGCAAGATCCATTCCTGGGTGGTTAGCAACTGACCCGTTCTCTGGTGTGGCAGGACTCCTGAACCGGTGGGCAGCGCCGGTGTTATGGGAGGCATTAGATGAGAAAGTGACTCCTCTTTTAGTGGAAGATACGGTTGAGAGTGTGAAGCTAAGAGGGGCGAAGCTGGAGCTGAAAGCAGCAGGGCAAGTGGGATGGCTTTTCCTGTCTGCGCTCCGTACGGTATACAGGAAAACATTAACATAAGACGCAGAGATAAGAAAACTGTGGGATGAGGTTGCAGCCTTGCAGGAAAGGCAGTTACTTATGAAAGAAACTATAGAAAGTGCAGTGACTAGGGGTGATCAAATGGAGGCAAGGTGCACCGCATTAGCAGAAGAGTAGGCAGAAGCCTAAAATACCCTCAGCTGTACAAGTGAGGGCATTGGTACGCAAAGAAAACTGGGATCCTTATACTTGGGATGGAACAGTCTCGGATAATGATGATGACTGGAATTGGGAGGATGAGGTGGAAGTACATGTAGCAGAACTGGGGGAGTTGAAAGTGGAGAAGGACGTGTAGGTGAAATTGAAGATGAAAGGGGAAGTGGAATGGAGGTTCGCCCACTCGTGCAGAAGAAATCAAAGGGAGTGAATGGTGGGCAAATACAGAATTCTCGTTTGGTAAGAGTTATACACAGAGTGAATTGTTAGAGATAACTCGTATGTTTAGGCAGATGCCTGTAGAGCACTTGTTTAAATGGTTGGTGAGATTGTTGAACACTGGAGCAGATGGTACATATTTGTCGCCAACCGAACTTTTGAAAATGGGATCAGTAACTACACATGCTATGTTAGGGCAACGGTTACGAGGTGCACAGGGGCACCAAGCTTTCTCTCTAATGGGTTGGCTAATGGAAGGAGTGAAGCAATTGTACCCAACTGCCATAGATGTGGAGGAGAGTTGGGGTCCTTGGCATACGATTTCAGAGGCAAATGAACAACTGCGAGAAATGGGGATGCAGAACGCAGTGTATTCCCAACAGTTTTTAGGACCTGATGTTGAACCCGTGACAGCAGGGATCAGGGCACGTTTAATCAGAAATGCCCCTCTGCATATGAAAGGTGCCTTATTGGCCCTTCTAGGACCCGCTCAGGGAAGACCAGTGGGGGATGTGGTATTATTAATGGCACAATTAGAAGGGCTTGATAGACAGAAATCAGCAAGATCAGTGGGGCAGGACAATAAGTATAAGGGAGGAGAATCTACAATAAAAGTGACCAGATGACAAATGTGGATAGATTTGTTGAATGCTGGGGTGAAGAAAGAGGAAATAGATGGAAAGCCTACCCCTTATCTGCTTAATAAATGGAAAGCATTGCAGCGTAGACAGAAAGAGAAAGAGGCATTTGATGAGAAGCAGCCCTCAGCACCACCCATGGAAGAGTCTGAGAAGGAAAAAACTGAATCAGGGAAAAATAGGAAGGTGCCTGTCTCAACTCTATATCCTGACTTGTCCAGCGATGGCTGGGAAGTCCCATACCCCTTATTATAAAGGTCAGGCCAAACCTGGGGGGTCAGAGCAGTTCAAGAGGTAAGCCCCGGGGACAGGCGGCCATATGTACCTCTCATCTTTTATTGGCACAAAGGAACACAACATGTTATGGCACTGCTCAATACAGGTGCGGAAGTAACTTTGATAAATGGAAATCCTAAGAGGCTGCCAGTGAAGGGTGTGATCATTAATGGTTACAGGGGTGCAGAGACAGAGGCCAAACCTGTTAAGCTTAAATTGTCAATCGGTAAAGGACCCCCGTTCACGGCAGAAGTTTTAATAGCTGAAGTGCCAGAATACATTATTGGCATGGATTTGTTACTAGGCAAAACTATGGATACGCAATGGGGAACATTTACTTTTGGTGTGAGGAGTGTACACATAAAGAAATCTAGGACAGTTCTGGTTGGGCATGCAAAGTGGAGTCCATTACATGTGCCGCCTCCAAAGGAACCGATGTGCATTAAACAGTACCGCATACCCGGAGGTCATAAAGAGATTTCAGAAACCATACAGGGGTTGCTAGATGCAGGTGTGTTAAGGCCGGCTGTGAGCCCATTTAACTCTCCTATATGGCCCGTGAAGAAACCAGATGATACCTATCGAATGACTGTTGACTATCGACAACTGAATAAAGTGGCTCCACCCTTGGCAGCCACCGTCCCAGACATCATCACACTGGTGGAACAGTTGAGTAAAGATGTGGGGGAATGGCATGCCGTGATTGATCTAGCAAACGCCTTCTTTTCAATTGATATTGATAAGGCCAGTCAAGACCAATTTGCAATAAGCTGGCAGGACAGACAATTCACATTCAGGAAGTTGCCCCAGGCGTACGTGCATAGTCCCACATTGTGTCATGGGCTAATAGCCAGAGATTAGGCCCAACTTCTCGGCTGGAAACACCCAGACTTGGACATTACACTGATGACATCATGATCACTGGGGACACTAAAGAGCAAGTCTCAGACACGCTGGAAAGATTAATTGAATACTTACAGCAGAGGGGATGGGCTATTAACCCAAAAAAGGTCCAAGGCCCGGCACAAGAGGTGAAATTCCTGGGCACTATTTGGTCAGGACCAGTAAAAAGAATACCACAGGAAGTGATTGATACGGTACAGCAGCTAAAGATTCCTTCAACTAAGGCAGAAGCACAACGATTTATTGGTTTGATGGGATGCTGGAGACAACATATCCCTCACTTAGGATTAATATTGAGACCATTATATCAAGTTACACGAAAAAACACCACTTCCACTGGGGACCTGAACAGCAAGAGGCCTTTGAGGGAGCAAAAGATGCATTACAGAATTATTTTGCGTTAGGTCACATCACAGAAGGAGACCCGTTTGAGCTGGAAATGATGGTACAGGATGATGTAGTGATGTGGAGTTTATGGCAGAGGCAAGGAAAAAAGAGAGTGCCACAAGGATTTTGGTCAAAGAGATTAACTCCATCCATGAGCAATTACACCCCGTTAGAAAAAGAACTAGCAGAAGCATATTGGGCGTTAGTAGAAACAGAGCGCATAACTGGTGACCGTCCGGTTACCTTAAGAACACAGGTCCCCTTACTAGGCTGGATAAGAGAAGGAGGGGTTGGCACTAAAGTAGGCAGGGCGCAGGAGTCTACCATCGTAAAGTGGAAATGGTATCTGCAGCAGAGGGCAAAACCGGGGCAAGCAGAAGTATCGAAGTTACAAGCAGATATGCTGGGGGCAGTGGACTTACAGGCAATGGTCCCATCGCCAGAACCATCTGAGATGGAGTCCTCACCTTTTAAAACACCCCCACCTTTTGAACAGCTCACAGAAGAAGAACAGCAAAATGCATGGTTCACAGATGGTACCGCCCGGTACCATCAAGGAAAAAGACAGTGGCAAACAGTTGCATTCCAGCCTGCTACAGAAACGCTGTTGCTGCGAGGAGGAAATAATGGATCAAGACAGCTTGCAGAACTGCAGGGGGTAGCAGCAGTGATCGAACAGGCCCCCATCGGAGAGAAAACGTTTGTGTACACTGACAGCTGTGCCACCTACCAAGGACTAGTAAGCTGGGCCCCGACTTGGCGCAAGGATGGATGGAAAATCAAAGGCACCCCCATTTGGGGAGACGAGCAGCTATGGGAATAGATGTGGGAGAAAGGGCAAAAATGTCAAATCTATGTGGGACATGTGGATGCCCATTGCCCATCGGACACCTCACTTGCATCTCTATTCAACAACACCGCAGATGAGATGGCCAAAACACAAACAGTAGTCATCAATGAGGAGGCTGAAGCTGCTCTAGCAAACTGGGCCCATGCAACATTTGGACATCTAGGAGAGAATGGCACTTATGCATGGGCACAGCAACGACAGATTCCAGCTACTAAAGAACAGGTGCAACAAGCAGTAAAAGAGTGCCCCACATGCAACCAGATAAGACAAATGCCCCTGCAAAAAAAGCCTAGCGGCCATATCAGAAGAGGAACCGCAGCTGCTACAGTGTGGCAATTGGACTATATTGGGCCTCTACCAAATGAAGGAGGAAAAAGCTACGTATTGACCATGGTGGACACCTACTCTGGCCTTATGTTGGGTGTGCCCTGTAAGTCTGCAGACCAAAAGTCCACTTTGCGAGGGCTAAACTACCTGATAAAACATTATGGGGTACCTGATGAAATCCAAACAGATAGGGGCACACACTTTTCAGGGAAAACAGTGCAGGATTGGGTGCAGGAACAGGGAATTCTGTGGATTTTACACCTTAGTTATTATCCACAAGCTGCAGGCATGATTGAGAGATATAACAGATTGTTGAAAGAACAGCTAAAAAAGTTATCAGTACATCAGACTTTAAAAGGATGGAGTAGTAATTTAGACAAAGCCTTGTTTGAATTGAACAATAGACCAGTTGGGCAGCAGACTCCTTTAATTCGGATGACAGGGCATGATAAAGAAATCACCCACACAATGATTGTCTGGAAAACAGACCCTCGAGCTCGATTACCTTTACAGGCTACTTCTTGCAGTATAGGACTGGACCTGTTTGCTCCAGAGGATGGAGAAATACCCGTAGGACAGGTGAAGACTGTTCCCCTAGGAATAGGAGTGAGAGTACCACCTGGAACATATGGTAGAATTGCTACTCGATCAAGCCTAGCCATCAAGGGAGTGTCGGTGCTATGGGGAGTCATAGACCCAGATATTAGAGGAGAGGTTAAAGTAGTATTACTGAACCAAGGAGATGCTACTGTATCGTATCAAGCACATGACAGACTTGCCCAATTGATTTGTGAACAAGCGTATACCCCCCACATTGAAGAAAGATCTGCCCCCCGATAACACTCAGAGAGGTGAAGGAGGAGTTGGAAGCACAGGAAGAAGAGTATGGGTGCATCATCCAGGGAAAAAGCCAGAGGAGGGGAGATATTGAGTCAAGGGGCAGGGAGCACGTATATTGTACTTTTAAAGAATTCTAATGTACCTGTATTTGTACCTGCAGTGAGACTTACCCCACGGTCGTAAATTATGACATCTGCATCGATGACGTGGTTCCTGTTTGCGGTCATGATTATAACCGGAAAAAGTAGATTGGTCCGACCGAATATAGCAGAGAATGTCATTACGGACCTTCATGTCACTTGTGCACCTCAAGCCGCTAATGTAACTGATGACCAGGGAAATGTTTCACTTTGCAATGTGAAGGTACCGGGAGGCAAGTGGATGGCTGCCAAAGCTGTAACCTGGAAGGTAACTGGACAGCAAATCTGACATGCCAACGGACTGAACGAGTTGCAGGGAATGCCCGCAACGGTACAGGTTTTGAATTATACGCTAAACATGATATGTAAATATTGTGATACCATTGTACCTTTTACACCATTACAGACATATCCGTGTAGATCTTATGATTGTTCTAACAAACAAGATATTTTACCAGGACATATGGTGGTTGTTACAATGACTAATAGAACTAAAAGCGTTTGATACTCCAAACTGACTGCCTTTATGTTTTATGTAGCCGAAAGACGCATGTCAGCAATTTAGGCAACGTTTCCATAGTTCGATATAGAATAGGATGTGAGCAAGCTTTGCATGCAAGCATAATTAACCATATTGTGTTACAGATAACTATTGCCAAGGGGAATGTTTCTAAGTATGATCCATTATGCACACCATGGACACTACAGTTATGGCCCTTGCCGAAGTTACGCATCAGAAGAGATCTAGGATCCATGATAGCCGGGGCCACCGGAATTGGGGTAGGGGCCCTGAACGCTTTTGATATTGAAGCCATCAGGAATAAACTATCTTCTACAGGATATAGTACAGGGAGGCCATAAAAGTAATTGCACAATGGGGGCCCACACACTCACAAGAAGTATGGAAGGTTCTGCGTGGGTTGTATCGTGATTGGCAATGGCATAATTTCACTTATGAACAATTTGGAAAAAGCTTTCAAAGCACACAAACAGTGTCCAAAGTAAATCAGTGCACTCTATGGCAAAGCATTGTTAATCAACAGTATGTAGACTTCAAAGTGGAATGGGGACAGCTTCAATGTGAATATTGGAGACAACAATTGCATTTGCCTGAGGAAATGTGGGTAAAGCCAATACAATTTCATTGTGAGGGAGAGATGTGTTATGCTCATTTTGATATAGCTAGAAGTGATCTTCCTTCTGAAATATAGTGCCCCTTTATATTGCTCCCTGTAGTAATAGGTGGAGAATGGTGGATACCTCACACTGACAAAAAATGGATTGATCAAACAAATCACACCGTAGATCCCACTAGATGTGCAGATTGGTCTAAGGGGTGGGTATGTACCCACACTGGACGGGTGCTAGATCCATGCCTTCACCCAATACCAGGAGAATGTGAATGGTTACCTTATCCTATTAATGGCACAGACTTACATCAGATAGGAACAGAGAGTATATGTTAAGTTACTAATCATCCCTTACTTATTAACGGATTTGTACAAACCACCGGAGAGCAGGTAATGTGTATGTGAAATATTACCAGCATTATTGACATAAGCACTCACATCCTATACCGACCGACTCAGTTCACCACAACCACATTACAGACGCAAACGCAAGCACAGTTAGAATGGAACATCCCACTTGTTGTGAAACTACATAGACTAGAGGCAATCAGGCGCTACGCACAAATCACATTTGCTAAATTCGACATGGCAGCTAAATATACCAAGGATACCGCCATACAGATGACCATAGACGCCAAACAGCTTATGCACACTGCTTCAGGCATCCAGCAAGTAACTGAGCACCATTGGTATGACATCTTCTTAGGTTGGGCACCAGGAGCTACGAAGACGCTAAATATTGTGTTACATCCGCTAATCTGGTTATTGATTGTCTGTGTCACGCTAATGATTATACTATGTAGACTATATGTACGCACAAACCAGCTTTATACTAAAATGCAGGCGCTTAGATTAATGCTAACAAGCATTCGTAGCAATCTAGCTAGCGAAGTGTTACAATAAATCATTCTTGTTTCACAAGCATCGCGCTCATCTAAGGGGTGGAGTGATCAGTATAGGGAAAGGAGCGGAAGACATTGTGACGCGAAGGGTTAATTAGCTTGAACAGTGTAGATGAGCGTGATGCCTGCCGAAGCCAGAGCAACGTGGAAGAAATTCACGATGTTCGCTTTCAAGCTTGTTTTCTTTTGACATTCCGTAGATAAACTTATTCGCAGCTGCATGTGTGAGAAACAGGCTGTGAAGGAGATTCAGGTGGTCATTCCGAACCCTGGCGGTTTGAAACCGCCAGGGCCGGGGACCACGGAAGCACCGCCAACAGGCTGGCGGTGCTTCCAGGGCCATTCTGACCGCGGCGGTAAAGCCGCAGTCAGAAAAGGGGATCCGGCGGTTTCCCGCCGGATTTCCCCTGGCCCAGAGAATCCTCGATGGCGGCGTTGCTTGCATCGCCGCCATGGGGATTCCGACCCCGTTCCCGCCAGGAACAGGATGGCGGGAACGGGTGTCATGGGGCCCCTGGGGCCCCTGCACTGCCCATGCCACTGGCATGGGCAGTGCAGGGGCCCCCTAACAGGGCCCCACCATGACCCGTCGCACCCCTGCAACTCCGCCGGCTCCATTCGGAGCCGGCTTCCTCGTTGCAGGGGCTTTCCCGCTGGGACGGCGGGCGATCTTCTGGCGATCGCCCGCCGGCCCAGCGGGAAAGTCAAAATGACCCCCGCGGTCTATTGACCGCGGTGCGGTCTTTCGCCGGTTTCCGCCCGGCGGGCAGCGCCCGCTGCCTGCCGGGCTCAGAATGAGCCCCTCAGCCTCAACCTTGAGAACGAGACCACAGTAAAAGATGGAATTAAAACAATGGCCAGGGAATGGCAAGGTAGCCAAGAGACATGTACTGATAACATTGCTAGAAAATACTGGAAGGGGATAGAATCCAAGCTTCAGGTTACTTAAACACTGAAAGGTGGGTGAGGGAATTGAAGCTCGCAGTTGGAGTTGTGAAACTGTCATCTTCAGACCCAGAGCTGCCTCCCTGTTGTGCTGTTCCAAGACCATGACGCTCGAGGGGGAGAGAGGTCCAAGCGGGAGGTAGAGGGCTTCCCAGCATTTCGTGGACTAAGTTAAGTTCCACCCAGGGATGAAAGGCTTTTGTTTCTCTGCTCTATTATTATGATTGATTATTATGCTTGCACTGTGTTTATAATCTGAAGAATTCAGCTCGTTTATAGTTTTCCCTTACTGAACATCGTAGTGTGAGCCTGCTACAGTAATTGAAATATGCATTTTAGTGTGCAGTTAATCAAAGCTTATCTGAAGTATTCAACTTGTTTATATTCTGCTTCCTGAACATCGTAGTGTATCACATTTTGGTATACAGTTATTCCAAGTTTATATCTGTCAATGAACTCTTTGCTCAGATGTATACATAGATGCTCTTTGTAGTGTACTTATAAATAAATAGATGCTTTTTCATTGCTATTCTTATTCTGTCAATGAACTCTTTGCTCATACGTATACATAGATGCTCTTTGTAGTGTACTTATATATGAATAGATGCTTTTCATTGCTATTCTTATTCCACTATTGTTGATGTGCTCAATGTCTGCATTTACCTGAAATTCTAGTAAAGCTATATTGTATTCATAATTAGCGCGTGGTCCTTCATTGAGCGTCCTTATTGACTTATACCGAACATGTGTCAATCAGTCACCTGGATAAGACAGTTGTGTACTAATTGTGGCTCCTGGCACTACTGCAGCCTCAATTTATATCTGAAGGGTACTGAGGCACCAGTGGTACAAGTGTCTCCTACATAAGCCCCCTAGAGATCTCTATGCATTTCCTTCATCTGTACCATTTCATGAGTAACCGTAAGCTATTGTGGCACATAGTGCTGTCAAAAGTGCTGTGCAAAGTTGTTGTCAACAGGCATGCTAGTTACATGAACATCTACTCTGACACCTTGTAATGATATCTGTATTTGACCCTGGCTCCATCTTGATCACTGACTCCATTTTGTGTTTAACTTAGCTTCAAACACCACCACATTGGTGGTGCAGATATTTTTCCGCGCACAACTTATGCAACATGTTTTTCGCTCATGTATTCCCTCTTCGTGCTCTCTTCTCACCAAGGCAGGGACAAAACATGGAGGAGTGCGGGATAGATAAGGATGTACCAGAAGAATGTTTATGGTACAGCAGGGAACAGTTCGGTCTTGGGAGCGCACCTTGGGCTGGGGCCAAATCTCTAACGGGCTCTTTCAACACAGACTGATACAGCCAGCATTTGAACAATAATTCACAATATGTGAGGGGGCGGGTTCTAGAATTCTCCTCTCTAGCTTGTTTAAGGTATTTACGAGGGAAATCTGATGACTGAGGTTAGAGACAAAACTCATTCTGGGGGAGGGATGCCTTCATCCGGCTCCAATTGAGGATGTTTTTCTCTCTTTCTGCAGTCGTCTGGGTTCTCAACTTGAAGTTGGCAAAGAGATGATGTCCCTACTTTGCCCCAAGGTGATGGAGTTTTATTTTTAATTTTAGCTTTGCGTTGTGAATGAATAAATAATCACTGTATATGCAGAGACATAGGGGGTCATTACGACCCTGGCGGCCGGTGGATCACTGGCGGTAACACCGCCAGTATATTATGACTGTGGCGCATTACCCACGGCCATACCGCCAGCCCCTCCACTATACCATCAGGCTTCCTCCAGGCGGTCATAATCCCTAGGGAGTCCCCAACCGCCTGCTTGTCCATGGCGGTAAACACCGGCATGGAAAGGCTGGCGGTAAGGGGGACTCGGGGTGCCCCTGGCGGCCCCTGCACTTCCCATGCACTTGGCATGGGCAGTGCAGGGGTCCCCAGGCACAGCCCCATCGCGCATTTCACTGCCTGAATTTCAGGCAGTGAAATGTGCGACGGGTGCTGCTGCACCCTCTGCACATCCACATTGCTGTCGGCTCTATTATGAGCCGGCTTCAATGAAGATGTGACTTTTCCGCTGGGCCAGCGGAAATGTCAAAATAGGGTGCCACACATACCGCCAGCACTGGCGGTATTGTGGCGCCCGCAGCTTCGGCGGTCTTTTTTCAAGACCCCCAAAGTTGTAATGAGGGCCATAGTCTCAGATGAGGAAGACCCTGGTACCTACAAATCATCACTTTCCCTGACACTCCTGTGGTGTTTTCCACTGCACCATATGTACATGGAATTGTTATACATGTGTTTTGTAGCTTTATAGCTCTGTGACCATATGGGACTGCATGACACTGTATCCTGCATCTGAGGGGCATGCAATGGTTGTTGCAGTGGCCATCCCATTGTGACACCCGTAGCTTTTGATCCTGCCCCAAACTGACGGACAACTGCTGTGGGGTTGTGTGCGTATTCCAAAGTGTTGAGGAATGCTTTGATACATCCTTATTTGTAGTTAATAATATGTGTGTGCCATTACATTTCACACACACTTGAGCTATAATGCCATGACAGTTTACTTATGTTCATTTAGATGTTCCTACCTGTATATTGACTGATTGAAATTACAGATGTCTTACCAATACTGTGTGGCCAGCCATTGTTGCCTCTGGTGTTCCATTATTTGTCCAGGAAGGGATAAGAACATGCGGATAGACATATGCCTCAACACAGACACACTTGCTCTGTGGTCCAATGATGCATGTGTTGGTACAGGTTTATGAGTAATGTACCAGTGCTGGTGCAGATGCAAGGAAGCCCCATACTGTCAGTAAGATGTGCCATGCCTGTGGTACAAAATCAGCATCAAAATCAGTGGGGTGATAGGCAAAGTTTGGGCTGTATGTGACACACAATGTACAGTAAGAGGAAAGTGCTAGTAGTCTGGACCAAGTGCATAGACAAGCTCCCTTAAACTGTTTTGGCCAATGACACAAAGGGAACATTTGAAGGAAAGTGGTGTTGTACCAAGTGCATCACTACAGTCCTTTTGGCCCTTAGTGAACCCCTTTCCACGTGCTTGTGGGAGCCACAGCATGGTGCAGGTAGGGTCCAACTGTAACTATTTATACGGAGGCAAATGATGTACTCAGAAGGAGTAGCAACAAAACAGATTATCATGACTTCTGCTGCGTACATAGGGGCCAATCATATACAGTTGTATGCCCCCGTATAACCCCTGTTCAGAGCAGCCGTTCAAAGTGCAGGAAATACAACATTAGGTAATTTCTCTTATTTCCCAGAGGCATGTACTTTAGCCCCCCCAAACAGGTGTTGGGCCCCCATCCCATACATGATGCCTGGTGCAGACCTCATACTGTACTGGTATAAACAGAGTGGCGCTAAGCATGCATCACAACACTTTGTTATGATTGCCCTGGGATGATGGCACTTCTGCCCTGGCTCTGCTACATAATTGTTTATTACAATGGCAGCCTAAGGTGGCGCTGGGGCTCTTAATACAGGCACAATACTACATGTCCAGATCCTTTGACAAAACATGCTGCACTCAACCTTATAAGCACCTGTTATGCACATGCAAATAATGGTGTTGCTATGGAAATGGGATACTTACCAACGGCTCCACCAATCTCAATGTCCAGGTGATCCAGTAGATCGTGCTCCTTTGAGATTAGGTCAGCCCAATGGTGTTTGAGTTGGTGGTCATTGCGCCCAGCGTCGAATATTCATGTCAGGTTTGGAGCACCTTGCCCCGCCGCAGCTTCCTAGCCTTTGTGGGGTAGCCCTGGATAATACAGCCACCCATTACAAGCATCAATGGCAGGTAATGCTGCACAAGCCAAATAAAGCCCCCCAGCTCATCTGCCAACATCTTGCACATCCTCCTTTTCCCTGACATCATGCACTGAATATAAACTGCAAATGTATTTGCAGGGAAAAAATAAAATTATCCCAACTACTCAAAAACCTGTTCTACCCTTAGACAAACACCCACACAACACTGTGACGGATACAGTACAAATACACTACAAAAGACTGATTAAAAGACAAAAAAAGATACAACAGCTACAGGACACAGCACAAAAACACTACAAATACTCCAATCCACCAACAACATCAGCTCCACACACCCTCACAGACAATAAGACTGTGAAGTGAAAGTGAAAGTGAGATGACTGTACCATGTATGCAGGCAGGATGACCTGTTTCATCCATCCCTGGGGCTGTGCATCAAGTTTTCAGTTATGCATCATTATTTTGATGCATGACGGTCATGCATCGATTTTGTCCCATTTTGCATGACAAGGCCTGAGGACTTTCGATAGATGCTCAGGGGCCAGATGTCTTTTTGCTGCATAGAAAAGTATAAAGTTTAGTCATTCAAGTCAGAATTTTTGACGCATGACGGAATGCGCTGATTTTGTCCCATTGTGCGTGACAAGGCCTGTGGACTTGCAATAGATGCTCAGGGGCCAGGCGTCTTTTTACTGCATCGAAAAGCATGAACTTTAGATGTTCACATCAACATTTTTGACGAATGACGGTCATGCGTCGATTTTGTCCCATAGTGCGTGAAAAGGCCTGTGGACTTGCGATAACCACTAAGGGAGAAGGCATTATTTTTCTGTTTTTGTTGAGTATGGAATTGAGCCATTTACATTAAAAAAAATGATGCATGATGGGAATGCATGGAAATTTGCTATGTAGGCCTAAAGTGCACCCAGATTCACATACCATGTTACAAGGACTATACAATAATGCTGTCATTATGGTATGGTTACATGTTTGTGCCGCACAATTCATATATTGACAGTGACATTGGTATGTTCATCCTATACATGTGTTTATGTATATGAGGCATGCGATGACTTGTACTTTGTGCATATGTGTTTTGCTACACTGTGTCCACATACATGATAGCACATGTGTACTATGAGGGTAGATATGTGTTTTAATACATATTTGTGGGTGCACCACATTTGTTATGTCTGATATTCAAATGTACACATATCAACAACACAATAGATATGATGCCCAATACATGGTAAGGCATGTGACAACCATGACAATTTGTACTCAGAGGATGCAATGGATTACGGCTGGGTTGAAATTACGTTACCCCTGGCAATGTGCGTGGGCACCTGTGTCCACTCTGTGCTGTGTTGTTGGTTTAGCCTTCCTGATGCTCTGCTACACGTGTGATATATAGTTTCCCATGCATCTTAGTTGCAGGAGAAAGTGAACACATGTGTCTATTGAGGTTACTTTATGCTGTGTGTGTGTAAAGGTATGTGTAGTGTCATTTCAGGAACATATGACCACAGTGGTGTGTTCATGGAATATGAAACCTCACATTTCTATTTTTCTGCATTGACACATGTTGGACTTTGACAAATGTCTGAAGTCATATCTGTGCCATCTATGCTACAGTATGTCAGAACACATGTGAAGGTAATTTATTTCTGTCAATGATTTTGGGATACATATGCACTTACATTTGTGGTAAGTTGGCTTTTGTTCAGACTCCAATACACATTACCAGACCAGTGCTCTTTTATGTAGTACATGTGTGCTGAGCTATCTGTTATATGTGTGCATGCCCCCAACTAGGCGCTCACAATCTTCCACATCATGTTTGTTATGACTGTCACATACAATTGCATATCACTGTGTAGCAGTGTTGCAGTCTAGCAAAGATGGTAGTCTATTCCTCATCATTACTGTGGCAGTTTTTCTTCCGACACAGACCCATAGTTGCATGTAAACGCGCAGGTTTATGCAGCTCCAGACTACTCAGTCCAATGTGCACATGCATCAGGCCCCTCACAATGTCAAAAGTCTATGTAGTCAGAGCAGTTATGTTAAGGTGTTTTGAGCGAGGATCTAGCCTCGTCATGATTGCTAATCAGTAGAGCAATGCACAGTCCCCTGCAGACAGACACATGCACAATGGTGATCAAACGGACTGGGATATGAATTTTTCGTTAGGGGGACTTGACGCCAGCCTTCCCCTATCATGTACTGAGGATTGGCTACTTGCACATGTAGGACGTCTCATCATTTAATGTCCTTAGTAATTTTCATGGGCAGCTTGGTTAGGGGTTGTATCTCTGTTGGGAACGTGCCAGGGGACAGATGGTGTTATCTGTCACTGCCTCCTGTCATGTTGGCATGCGATGGGCAACTACCAGGTTATAGTAGTGGCAAACATGACTGGGTTATGTACTGACCTAGCCACCCTCTCAGTACATATGTTGGGTGATCACATGTAGACATTGATGTGTTGCACAGTAGGTATTGTCTATGTGTGTTCCTTCGCCACTTTTTACCACGTTACTTGTAAGGAATATTTTGTGTTCTACATTGCTGCCATTCTTTAGACTGCTTAAACTTTGTACACATCTTGTACAACAACATTGTCTGGTCATAGATGGACAGGATGCAATGTGTGACTTGTGTAAATTGTAGGTGAACACATCTTCTACTACTGGCTACATGATAGTTACTGTCCCATTGCCGGGCTTTTCAAATTTAATGAGTGCCACACACATATGACATTACATCTACCACAGCATTCGTGTCCTCTCCAAGTGACCTCCCATGTTTTATTTCCAAGTATCTGTGGGTATCTTTCAGCTGTCCATCCACATCCTCCGTTGAACATGGGTATGGATTTATTCCTGCGTTCCACAACCTATGTAACTCTTACCATGACTGTATAATGTTGATGTGTGAAATCATCTCAGTGCTGCTTTATTCATCAGCCAAATGTAACATATTTGTCTACTCCTACTCCCATTCATTTTTTGAATGGGTCGCTGACATGTTTGGATATTGCTGGACATACTAGCACATCCCACACCTGATTGGCATGTTGGAGACCAAAACATGTTTGGGAAATTTGTCACTGTTGGTACCTTGCTCTTGGTCTGGCATGACAGTGACTATGAGTCATGTGTATTGCTATGTGGGGTATGATGTTGCTATACAGAGCATACTAGGTTACCAAGCTGACACTTGTCAACCATTGTTGGTACTTGTAACACTTTACTACCTGGGACATACACCCATACATCAGTCTCCCCACATATATCTGGATTTGCTGTAGGCATGTGTCAAGACAGCAGATTTGTGTGACAAGTCTCTACATAATGTACATAGGGAGTGAAACACACTCTTCCTACATTCCACCCAGACAATAATTTGGTGGTGCATTGTCCCATTTTATTCTTAGATCCAGACAATGGGTCATATGTTTGGATAGTGATTCAGCACCCATTGCTCCTTTATTTGTCTGGCAACCCATAGCGCACTCCACAGACAACGTGTGTGTGCCGTAAGTGAGGTACAGCACACCATGTGTCAGGGTTGTGCCCAATGGCAATGCCAGGACATGAGCCCATGGATCCATAGGGCAGACTCTGCCTCTAATATTGGTTACAAAGGTTCATTGTTACCAGTGATGTCCCCCCTTGTCACACATGCACAGTGCTGGTGAAGCACAAATTCCCCTGAGATGTGACACTGTTCTGTTCCTACATTACTTAAAAACCATTTGGTAACAGCCCCTACCTTATGTATGCCCTCGGTGCATTCATCCTGCCAAGCGTGGTGATGATGTGGGGAAAGCGCTAGGAATTAGCATATTGCCCATTTGACGGCACATTATATGTTGTGGCGCATGGATCTAGGCCTTCAAGAGTCACATGCCTGTGAGGTATGTGAGACTGATGTGTTTCATGGAGGCACTAGACCCTCTTACATCACAAACTATGTTGCTACCATATTTGTAGCTGTTGTGTTTCTTACCTGCTCTCTGAGGTTAGGGTTATGTTTCAATGGTCTATGTAGTGGAGAATGAGTGGACCGAGGAGATTCAAGTGTAAAGTTGTTTTACTGGTGATATTTACAAAGTGATAATAATTGTACAGTGACTATGTGTAAAAGTTCTGTGCAATTTGTAGTCTCCCGTGAACTCCTGCAACAGTGTTATGTAGTTCCCCTTCCAAATGTGCTGCACTATTGTCATCCTCCTCCTCGTTGGGGACATCTACCTGTTCATCCCAGGGAAAATTGGTCCATATACATATATTGTGCAGGATTGCACATACCAGTATGATCTTACATACCACTGGTGGAGCATACAACAGGTTTCCTCCTATTGGTGATGATCAGGGTAGACTCTGAAACATGTAGAGCGCTTAGGAGGTAAGGTATTTAATATACCCCCTTCATCGCCCCTTTTTAACCATACCACCCCTGAGAGACATATTAAATTAGTAATACCATCCAGAGGCAGGTATTTTTAACTCACCTAAGATCCCGTCACTTCTATCCCTTTTAGTATTCACATTGATGAAACTATAAGTGCTCCCCCTTATTCTCTCCGTTGCAGCACGCTTGGTTCTGCAGCACAATGGGAGAAAACCCAATGATGAAGCATTCCACCAAGGGGTAACCCTGGTAGGTGAGGACTTTTCATACAAAAAAACTTTTTTCACCCTGTGGAAGTTCCTTTGGACTGGGCCTTTTTTGTATGACTTACCTAGGTTCTAAGGAGGACAGACTTAGACCTATCAAATCTGCCTCCCCCTGTTTGTTAGCACATTTAGGCAGCGCGCAGCTGTGAGAGTTTTTCGAAAAACCTCCTCAACACTTACACATGAAGGACTAGTAGCACATATAGTGGAGATCACGGGGCTCACGTTCTCAACTGAGGAAATGGAAAGAATTTTAGCATCAGCATCCCCATTTGGTGACACACCTACATCTGGGAATGTGGGTGACAGCAAGGATTGGGATGAACTTAATACCCTTAATGAAATGAAGTGAAAACCATGATCCATGGGATCATGATGACGGAGTACCTGAGGGTGAATGCAGAGCCACAGGGCCTAATATTGAGCAATTAACCCTTCATTTTTATAAAATGATAAGATTTTCAATAAGAATTGGTCACTCATATCATGGCATTGTACTCGTGATTTCTGCAGATGTTTATTTTTCCTAATTTTGATCATAAAAATGGCCACACGACTTGCAGAGGAACTTAAGGGCCAAATCCTCACTATAGAGTTTCACCTAAAAGCATATATGTCCACAGGGGCTCTCAAAAAAAGTTTAGAGGAACTTAACCAATCCATCAATGAATATGACGTGTATTTACAACAGACCAAGTATCAGAAACTCAAGAAAGATGTCAACAAATAATTCTCCCATGAGAAGGTGTACCACTACATTAGAGAGGACTATGGCCCTCATTACAACCCTTGCGGTAAATGAGGTCTACCATCGTGCTGACGACCGCCAACATACTGTGACCACGGCAGTATTCCGCAACGGGTATTACGAACACACTGAGAAATCTGCCACTATACAGACACACAAACAAGTCCGCCACACCACAGGTCAGTGATAAACTGGCGATAGCAAAACCCACACCGTTACGCCAACAGGAATACGCCCACAGTATCACGACCCACGAATCACATATACACACCATACCCCCACACTCAAACCACTATAAAACACACACCCACATTACCCACAACCCCTTCCACGAAAAAAAAAAATATTGCAAACTGAGAAAGACACAAGGCAGGAGCACATAATCAATAAAAGGCACAGAACACCATCACCCATACACCATCCACACAACTCACACCACACACCCCAACACATCACCCCACATACCCACACGCATATATTCACACCACAACCATGGCACGTCAAAGACACCCCAGGTTTTCAGAGGAGGAGCTAAGGGTCATGGTTGAGGAAATCATCCGGGTAGAGCCACAGCTATTCGGATCACAGGTGCAGCAGATGTCCATTGCAAGGAAGATGGAGCTATGGCAGAGAGTCATGGACAGGGTCAATGCCAGGGCACAGCATCCAAGAACAAGGGGTAATATCAGGAAGAGGTGGAACGACCTACAGGGGAAGGTGCGTTCCGTGGTGGCAAGACACCAGATAGCTGTACAGAGGACTGGCGGTGGACTCCCCACCTCTTACCCCACAACTAACAACATGGGAGGAGCAAGTCTTGGCGATCATGCATCCTGAGGGCCTCGCAGTAGTAGCAGGAGGACTGGACTCTGGTAAGTCAAATCCTTACTACTTTATCCCCCCGCTGCATGCCATCACAAACCCCTACTCCTACCCTCACCCCCATCACTCCACCTCACACATACCCCACCATCACAACCCACCCATCCCAATACCAAGCCCTGCATGCAACACCAATGCATGGACCCCCATCACAGACCTTCATGGACACCCATCACCACAGCATGGCCATTACAGAGAATCAGCCAGCCCACAAAATCACCACTCCCACAAGGCCAAGCTGACAGGGAAATCACAACCATACAGGGAAACACAGCCATGCACAAGATGGCACACGCAGATACATTAACAATGCATTTGCATCCCCTCAGGACCCCTACTCAACGACAGCGGAGAGGAGGTGCCAGCTACATAGAGTCCCCCCCGAAGAGGCCCACAGTGACGACAGCAGCTCTGCATGCCTGCCACAGTCCCAAACCACCACAGAGACACCCCCCCAGGAAACACCAGCACAGCACCCACCCAGTGGGCCTATGCCACTGTCCCCAGGACATGTCAATCAGCAGTGTGTCCACCACTACAGGGACCCCAGGGAACCCCACAAACACAGGACAATCAAGGACCTGGGGTCAGTGGCTGTGGGCACACGGTTCAGGAGACAGAGGCACAGGACAACAGGGAAACTGGGAGGACTGCTGTGCGACAGGGGGAGGACAGGCCCAGCGAACCCACTCTCCACGAGGCACTCTCCAACATCCTGGGAGCATACCACCATTCCCAGGAGACCATGGGCCAGATACTGGCCAAGCTGCAGGAGACCCAGCGGCTGCAAGAGGGATAGTACCTGGGGATCAGGGATGACCTAACAAACATCTACACCATCCTGGTCACCATTGCAGGGGTGCTGGCTCACATGGACAAGACCATGAGGGAGGCAGTGGCACAACAACAGGCCCTTGACACTAGCCAAACCGATGAACAGCCTTCCACCTCAGCTGGCGCTAGTGGACAGGAGGCACCGCCACAGGAACAGCAGGCCACCAACACCCCACCCCCTGCAGAAGGAGTACCACCCCGCAAACGGTCCCTGCGATCCAGGCAGAAGCCAGAGAACATTGCCAAGACCCCCGCCAGGAAATAAGACTCTCATGATTGTCACCCTTCTGTCCCATTCGGTCACCCTGTCCACCTTGAACTGCCATTGCTCCACTTCCCATGCCCCCTTGGACAATGCACCTGTGATACCAAGAGACTGGACTCTACCCTGGACTTTCCTCAACCATCAGCCCAACCCATTGCACATCCCCCTATACTTATGAGCACTTAAATAAACACCCCTGGATCAAATACAAATCTGGAGTCTGTCAAATGATTCACAAATGTATTACTAAAACTTTATCAAAGCATTGCAACTCAAATGTACAGTGAAATATACTTTGGAATGACCTTCGGATGGGCAGCAGTACACATAGCAGGAGCTACAGTGGGGAACAGGGATCTGTAAATAGAGATGCCAAAGGGTACAGTCAGTGGCCATAGACATACGGTAAGAGGCTGCCTTGTACAATGTCCAACAGATAAATGAAATGTAAAGTGAACGTACGATGTCTTACCTGTGTGTCACTGGAAGTATTGCTGAATGATGTTGCTCCTGTTGTCAATATCTTCTTCCTCTGCCTCCTCTTCATCACTGTCCACAGGCTCCACCGCTGCCACAAGACCATCTCCAGGCACATCCACCTGCAGAAAAGGCACCTGGCATGTCAAGGCCAGGTTGTGCAACATGCAACAATGATCTGGCACACCTTCTTGGGTGAGTAGTACAAGGATCTACCTGTCAGATAGAGACACCAGACCCTGGCCTTCAGGAGGCCAAGGGTCCTTTCTATAATCCTCCTTGTCGCCCATGTGCCTCATTGTAACGTTCCTCTGCCGTTGTCCTGGGATTCTTCACTGGGGTCAGTAGCCATGAGAGGTTGGGGTAACCAGAGTCACCTGCAAATATTGAGGGATACCTGTTAACCACACGCTCACTCTTAGGGACAACCCCATACCCGTTCACCAATATATACTGGGTGGTGGCCTTAGGCTCACCTATTAGCCACACCCGGTGCCTCTGGAGTTGGCCCATCACATATGGGATGCTTCTATTCCTCAAGATAAAGGTGTCATGCACAGAGTCAGGGTATTTGGCATTCACATGGGAGATGTACTGGTCCGCCAAACACACCATCTGCACATTTAGAGAGTGATAGCCTTTTCTATTCCTGAAAACTTGCTCTTTTCTCCGGGGGGGCGACAAATACCACATGTGTACCATCAATAGCACCAATGATGTTGGGGATATGACCCAGAGCATAAAAGTCAGCTTTCACTGTGGCCAACTCCTCCACCTGGAGAACACGATGTAGCTGCGCATGGGTTTCAGCAGGGCTGACAACACTCTTGTCAACACGTTAGAGAACATTGGCTGAGACATCCCTGATGCCATGGCCACTGTTGTTTGGAAGGAACCACTTGCCAGGAAATTGAGCACTGACAGGATTTGCACTAGAGGGGGGATACCAGTGGGCTGCCGGATAGCTGACATCAGGTCTGGCTCCAAGTGGGCACACAGTTCCTGGATTGTGGCACAATCAAGTCTGTAGGTAATGATAATGTGTCTGTCCTCCATTGTTTCAAGGTCCACCAGGGATCTGTACACCGGAGGATGCCGCCATCTCATATTCTGCCTCAGCGGTTGAAGCCTATGGAAGAGAACGGTTAGCAGAGAGTCTTATTCACACATCTATTGCACTAATGCTGATTTCTTCACTTTACAGAAACAAAATGTGAATCCGAAAATCAGTTGCTTTGCCAATGTCTGCTGTGATGCAGTTAGGTGCCATGCCCTGTGTCCCCCTGAAATGGCAGATGCCTGACCTGTGAGGAGGGACAAGTGGAAATGAGGTAATTGCGCTGGCGTTGTGCGCCGTCGCAGTAGGCGGTCAATGACCACTGCGCAACTTCGCATTGGTTATCATTGGGTCCTATGAGTTCTAGGAGCCAATGGCGATGTACGCCGGCGGTGATGGTACGCACTGCCGCGGACGTCACCGCCATTTTCTATCTATCCACTTACTTGCTACCTGGCCTTCAACAGAAGAGGACCTACACTGCAAGTGCTGCTGTGACCTGTGTCTGGAAGCGACAATGGCTCATGTGTCTTGGGAAAGGGCCTCTGCCTTCACTGCAGAGGAGTTGGAGAAACTGATGGATGGGGTCCTACCCTAGTACACGTTACTCTACGGTCCTCCAGACAAACAGGTGAGTACATGCGTGGGCCATGAATGTAGGGAGTGCTGTGTATGTAAGCCACATGTAGGGGGGGCACAGGCATCCTGGCCAGAGTGCAGCATGTAAGGTGGTCAATGTATGTGCATTGGGGATGGGAGGGATCTGGTGGGCCATGAGCGTGATGATCCGGAGGGTTGACTAATTACCTTTTCTGCTGTCTTTTCCCTGCAGGGCAGCGCCCACCAGAAAAAGGGTATTTGGGGTGCCATCGTCAAGGAGGTGCGGACCCTGGGGGTCTTTGACAGGCGGAGCACCCACTGCCGCAAGAGGTGTGAGGACCTGTGCCACTGGCAAAGAAGACGGTGGAGGCCCAGCTGGGGCTGGCCTCCCAACGAGGAAGAGATGCCTGTCGCACCATGACCCCCCCTGATGTTCCGCATCCTGTCGGTGGCCTATCCGGAGTTGGATGGGCACTTGAAGGCATCACAGCAGCCACAATGGGGCGAGTATAGAATCTGACTCCTGCTTTGTGCACGTTAAGAGCTACCTGGGTGGGGAGTGGGGTCAATGGGTGCCCCTAGGCCAGGGCAAAGATGGCAGGGTAGGTCCCTTTGTTGGGCAGGCTCTGAAGCACACCTACCCCAATAGTGTTAGTGGGTATCTACTACGGGGCAGGGTCCTGTGGGTTTCTGGGGTGCAGCTGATGGCGTTAGGCATTGTACCCCATGGGCTGGTGACTGTCTTAGTAACTGGTTGGGCATGAGTGCATAGGGCTGCTCCCTGTGTGTTGGCATCCACTCACCCTATCCTTGGCAGGATGAAGCACACTGGGCACAAGGCCCACTCCAGAACTGGTGGAAGTTGGCATCCACTCGAGAGACTGTGGCTTTGCACTCCCCAGGACCAAGCAGTGGGCAACCCACCCACTTGGGAGACTTGAAAGACTGTGGCTTTGCACTACCCAGGACCAAGCAGTGGGCGACCCACCCACTAGAAAGACTTGAGAGACTATGGCCTTTCACTCCCCAGGACCAGGCAATAGGCAAACCACCCACTTGAGAGACTTGAGAGACTGTGGCCTTGCACTCCCCAGGACATCGCTGTGGGCATGGAGCCCCCTCGAGGAGCAGTGTCATTGTCGCATCTTCGGGCTGAGGTGCCCCCCCCCTTCCCCGTCCCCCTGAGGTGCCTGTGTGTTTACGACCTGATACCCCTGCAGTGTTCTCTCCATAATGAGGCAGGAGTCAAGTGTGGGCTTCGCCCATGATTTTTGGCCCAGTGGCCCACAAACATTTGTGTAGGACAATGTAAGGCCTTCTGTACATATTGTAATTTTTGTAAATTTGGTTATTCAACTTCTATAGTATATCTGCCTATTTCTAAAATATCACTGGTTTGACTCAATTCCTTTTGTCCTTGCATTCTTCCAGGGGGTTACAGGGTGTATATGTAAAGTTGTTGGATCTGTTTGTGAATATGGTGTTAGTGGTGGAGGTGGGGAAAGGGTGGGGGTGTTGCTTGTGTGTGTCACTCTCTTTTTCCTCCCCGCCTCCCCTGTGTACTAGTTGCAGTACTCACTGTCATCGTCGCCGTCGTCTTTGGTGCTCCTGGTAGTTGAGGAGGTAGACCAGCATCGGCAGGACCTGCAGCTTGGACTCCATGGTGTCCTGGTTCATCGTTGAGTGTCGAGATGTGAGTGGTTTCCCTTCCAAACATTGTTTCCGCCATGCTTTTGATTGTGTTGGTACCGCCCCAAAAAAGCTGGCGGATAGGTGGGTTGTGATGGGGTGGGTGGTACATCGTCTTCCACCTGTCTGTTGGCGGTGACCGTCGTGGTATTTGTTGCTACCGCCCTGGTGGTCGGAGTGTTAAAGTGACTGGCTGTGTTGGCTGTTTCCGCCGTGGTCGTGATCGCATTTTTTTTACCGCCAGCTTGTTGGCGGTATTACAGCCGCTTTAACACCGACCACCAGGTTTGTAATGAGGGCCTAAGTATTTTCAGAAACCCAGGGTATAACACTGACTCAGACTCATCCGACTCAGGCTCCAGCAACTCCGACTCCAACAAGAGATCCTATTATCTGGGTAGAGGGAACAATAGTGCTGATTGCAGAGGCCCCCTAACTTTTTGCCCCCATTTTCCACTTTTGGCTGGTGTTTTCCTGACTCTGATGGTGCCCTGGGTACTGCTAAGCAGTCCCAGGGCCTGTGCTCTGTGTAAAATCAATATGCAAATTAGTCTAATTATAATTGGCTAAGTAGCCTACCTATAAGTCCCTAGTATATGGTGGGGCATGTGGGGTTAGGGACCACAGCATAGGTAGTGCACCCATAGGTGCACTGCTGAGGTGCCCACTGTCATTTTAAAGGCAGGCCTGCCTTGCTGGCTGCTTTTAAATTAAAAGTTATATGCAAATTCGACTTTGGAAATAAAAGTAGTACCAAAGTCTTAAACTACCTTATTTGTACATATAAGTCACCTCTAAGGTGTGCCCTATGTGCCCCTAGGGCCGGCTGCCATATAACTATAAGCAGGGACCTTATCAAAATAGTTTTATAAGCCCTGGTGAGGTAAAAACAGCCAAATTCATTTTTCCCTCATTGTAGTAAATGGCCTTCATAGGCTAGAATGGGGAGACTTTATTTTAATTTTTAAAGTCCCCTTAAATGATGTATACCAAGAGTTTGGTATCAAAACTTTACCTGAAAAGTTGCCAATTTCAGCCTGGCATTGTTTTTGCTGCGGTGCTCTGATTGGCCAGGCTGCCTTGATGGGGTGTGAAGTGGCCTGGCTTCACACAAAGGAATGTGCCTGTGGGAGGGAATCTCCCCTCAGCAGATGGTGAGGCAGGAAGGGGAGGGCTACCAAACTGGTCTTCAAAGGCAGAGAAGGACATTTGGAGCTACCAGCAACCCCCCACATCCTGCAACTCCCAGACAACTAGGTGCCCCCTTGATTAGATTAGGAGAGGGGTGTGTTTATGATTTTTAGCCACACCAGTGGGTGGGCTCAGCCAGATGTAACCTCCAAAAATCAGATTCAGCCATGATGGTTTTTTGGAGAATGTTGCCTCCTGGGATTGATTTTTGCCACACTTCACAGGAAGTGGTCATCACAGGGGGATGGACCCTGCACCTGATTGGAGAACCAGGACCCCTCCTGCTTTTCACCCAGGAGCAAGGATAAAACTGGCAGACCTGCACCTTCACCTCAGTTCCCTACCACATCCAACAATGAAGAACTACAGAAGAAGAAGGACTGCCCTGCTGGACCCCTGGCCTGCACCTGGAACCTGCACTCAGAAGGACTGCACCAGCTACACACCTGGCTTCACCACAAGAAGAACTTTGCCTGGTTTCAACTGGTTCAAGGAGGGACTCCTTGTTTGCTACAGGTGAAACATTGCTAACCAGAGTCCCCTGCACCAACTCCTGAAGAAAGCGACCAGCTGACCACTGTCCAGTGGCCAAAAAGGAGTTTGCGCCAGGTGCATTCTGGGAGTTGTAGTCCAAGGACCATCTCAGAACTTCTGGACCCTTGGAGTGAGCTGCGGACCTCAAAAGAACCTTAAAAGCACATCTGGGAGAAGCCCCAGAAGTTTGGAGAAGTTTGGAGAACTTTTGAAAAAAAGCTCCATAGAGGGACCGACCCGCTGCAGCAACTCTAGCCGGCTTGCCTCAACCGTGACTCGGCCTGATTTGCTGGTTCGTCCCGGTAAAGAAAATCTCTAAAAAGGAGACTAGGTCCGAAGGTAAAAGGTTGACCGGGACCTCCCAGCCAGCGTGTCCGAGGAGGGCTCCAGGGACGTCGGATCAAGATCCAGGTTTACGCCGGTCGAAGGATTTTCACCTCGAAAAAACGACTAAGTCCGAAGGTAAAAATCTCCACCGAGAATTCCCGCGACGCGTATCCCAAGAAGGGCTCCAGGAGGTCAGATTGGACTGGCAGGTTTGTCCCGCTGAAGAACATCTTCGAAAAAGAGACTAAGGGGGTGATTCTAACCCTGGCGGTCGGTGTTAAAGCGACGGCCAACCCGCCAACAGGCTGGCGGTAAAAAATATGGGATTCTGAGCCTGGCGGGAACCGCCAACACAGACAGCCACCTTAACACTCCGACCGCCACGGCGGTACAAACAAACAGCGCGGCGGTCACCGCCAACAGACAGGCGGCAGACAATGTACCGCCCACACTATTCCAACTCACCAATCCGCCACCTTTTCCGGGGCGGGAGCACCGCCGATAAAAACACGGCGGAAACAGACTACGGACGGGAAAACGCTCACCACTACGCACTCCAGGAGGAAGGAGGACAGCATGGAACCCGAATTAAACATCCTACCTGCTCTCGTCTACCTTCTCATCTACCACGAGTACGAAGTCCGGCGCAGACGACAACGGTGAGTACTGCACCTACGACACACGGGAGGGGGAGGACGAAAGGTTACGGCCACACACATATGCGACCCCACCCCCCCCCAACTATGTACTCACCAATGCAGCGCACCAAGTCACAGTGACACCACCCGAACACCCCTGAAAAATGCTAGGACATAATCATATTTTGAATAAATATTTATGTACCAAAAAGCTCCAGAAAATTAGAGTACAACCATGAAAGATATCCACAACAAAACTAATGACACACACATCAGTGTATAACTGAAGTACCAAGTCCTGCACAACCTACGATTTCAGCATGTCCGTGGGCCAAAGTCTTGAGAAACAAGGGCAAAGCCCACACAGGAGACCTGAGTCCTTTGGAGAGAACACTGCAGGGGCATCAGATGTAAAAACTACAGGCACCTCAGGGGGAAGGGAAGGGGGGGGCACCACAGCCACATGAGTCCACGACGCCAGATCCACGAGGAGCCACCATGCCCACTGGACCATCCTGGGGAGTGCAAAGCCACAGTCTCTCAATGTCTCTACAGTGGGTGGGCTGCCCACTGGGCCATCCTGGGGAGTGCAAAGCCACAGTCTCTCAATTTCTCTACAGTGGGTGGGCTGCCCACTGGGCCATCCTGGGGAGTGCAAAGCCACAGTCTCTCAATGTCTCTACAGTGGGTGGGCTGCCCACTGGGCCATCCTGGGGAGTGCAAAGCCACAGTCTCTCAATGTCTCTACAGTGGGTGGGCTGCCCACTGGGCCATCCTGGGGAGTGCAAAGCCACAGTCTCTCAATGTCTCTACAGTGGGTGGGCTGCCCACTGGACCATCCTGGGGAGTGCAAAGCCACAGTCCATCAGGTGGATGACAGTCTCCACTGGTCAAGGAGGAGGCATGGTGGGCACAGTGAACCATAAACGGTGCTTGCGACGGTGGTGCCCAGCGGAGCGGTGCTTGAGAGGAAGGGCCCAGCGGAGCGGTGCTTGAGAAGAAGGGCCCAGCGGAGCGGTGCTTGAGACGGCGGGGCCCAGCGGAGCGGTGCTTGAGAAGAAGGGCCCAGCGGAGCGGCGCTTGAGACGGCGGGGCCCAGCGGAGCGGTGCTTGAGAAGAAGGGCCCAGCGGAGCGGTGCTTGAGAAGAAGGGCCCAGCGGAGCGGTGCTTGAGACGGCGGGGCCCAGCGGAGCGGTGCTTGAGAAGAAGGGCCCAGCGGAGCGGTGCTTGAGACGGCGGGGCCCAGCGGAGCGGTGCTTCAGAAGAAGGGCCCAGCGGAGCGGTGCTTGAGACGGCGGGGCCCAGCGGAGCGGTGCTTGAGAAGAAGGGCCCAGCGGAGCGGTGCTTGAGAAGAAGGGCCCAGCGGAGCGGTGCTTGAGAAGAAGGGCCCAGCGGAGCGGTGCTTGAGACGGCGGGGCCCAGCGGAGCGGTGCTTGAGAAGAAGGGCCCAGCGGAGCGGTGCTTGAGACGGCGGGGCCCAGCGGAGCGGTGCTTGAGAAGAAGGGCCCAGCGGAGCGGTGCTTGAGACGGCGGTGCCCAGCGGAGCGGTGCTTGAGACGGCGGGGCCCAGCGGAGCGGTGCTTGAGAAGAAGGGCCCAGCGGAGCGGTGCTTGAGACGGCGGGGCCCAGCGGAGCGGTGCTTGAGAAGAAGGGCCCAGCGGAGCGGTGCTTGAGACGGCGGTGCCCAGCGGAGCGGTGCTTGAGACGGCGGGGCCCTGTTCAGCGGTGCTCTTCTCTACGGCGGGCCCTGTTCAGCGGTGCTCTTCTCCACCGCGGGCCCTGTTCAGCGGTGCCTATCTTTACGGCGGGGCCCTGTTCAGCGGTGCTCTTCTGCACCGCGGGCCCTGTTCAGCGGTGCCTATCTCCACGGCGGGGCCCTGTTCAGCGGTGCTCTTCTGCACCGCGGGCCCTGTTCAGCGGTGCTCTTCTCCACGGCGGGCCCTGTTCAGCGGTGCTCTTCTCCACGGCGGGCCCTGTTCAGCGGTGCTCTTCTCCACGGCGGGGCCCTGTTCAGCGGTGCTCTTCTGCACCGCGGGCCCTGTTCAGCGGTGCTCTTCTCCACCGCGGGCCCTGTTCAGCGGTGCTCTTCTCCACGGTGGGCCCTGTTCAGCGGTGCTCTTCTCCACGGCGGGGCCCTGTTCAGCGGTGCTCTTCTGCACCGCGGGCCCTGTTCAGCGGTGCTCTTCTCCACCGCGGGCCCTGTTCAGCGGTGCCTATCTCCACGGCGGGGCCCTGTTCAGCGGTGCTCTTCTGCACCGCGGGCCCTGTTCAGCGGTGCTCTTCTCCACCGCGGGCCCTGTTCAGTGGTGCTCATCCAGCAGGTCAAGGGAGCCAGACCTGGCCTCGACTACCTGCTCAGTCGCCCTCGGACCGTGACGTTTCTGAACCCTTCGGGGATGGACTCCTGGCCTCCTTAGTGTCCTCCTTCCCAGCTGGGATGTGGCATGTGGGGTCCACCTTCTCCGCGCTCCTGCTGCCCTGCCGCTCCTTTGATGGGGCTCTCGGGCCCTTGCCTCCCCCAGATGGTGTGGGTGGTGAAGTGGCCGCACATTGCTCCTTGGGGGCAGCCCTGTCGGTCCTCGCACGGCGGTCCTTGGTTTTGCGGGTCCTCTTGCCGGGGGGGGGGCTGGACGTGTCCTTGCTGCAGCTCGATGTGTCACTGCTGGCAAAGGGTGGGCTCCAGAACCCAGGCACAACAGTGACACCCGAAGCACCTCCCTTTGCACACCCTGGATGGCATTCAAAAGGGTCGTCTGCCCAACAATGAGCGTCCTTACCAGGTCAATGAGCTCCGCACTGAGGGCAGCAGGGGCAACAGGGGCAGGGGCTGAGGTGCCTGGGGCGAAGGAGACGCGCGCCTTCCTGGGCGAACCGGCACGGAGCGAAGACTGAGGGGCTGCTGGGAGGGCGGGGCTGGTGCGCTGGGTGGCGGTTGTACCTGTAGAGGCGGGGGGCACGGATGTTGCCGCCACCCCTAGGGAGCTCCCATCCGAGGACGTGTCGCTTTCGCTGCTCTCACCAGCGGTCCCCGTCGTGGTGCTCTTCTCGCCCTCCGGATCACTGGTGCCCTCGGTGTCTGTTCCTGGGCCCACCGGGGCCTTGTGTCCTGCAGCTCCCTCGTGCTCCGATGCCATATCTCCTCCGCCTGATGATGCTAATGCACACATGCACAAGAAGATGAAGAGAAAGGGTGGGGGGAGAAAAAAGAAGACCAGGTTGAGTGCATGCAATGTCAACACCGTTGGCGGAGAGGACAGACACAGGTGCCTAATGCACTAAGCCGCGCATTCGGGGTACACTACTCAGTACTACTGACTAAGACAACAGGCCAAGAGACGTCAAACGCGCACATGGGAGATGCTGGACCTTCAATGGCTGTACTTGTCACCCTACCGAGGTGGGGGCCGGGGGCACAGGGCCATGCCTAAGGGAGAGGACTACACTACAGAAAGCGCCCTGGCCTAATGTCACCCACAGCCCTCCTCCCCCACCCAGACGCCTCCACTGCGCAGAAAGATAGGAGAATGTGCTGATACTCACCCCCTTGTGCCTGCTGTGATGTCTTAAAGCGCCCATCCAATTCAGGGTAGGCCACCGCCAGGATCCGGGACATCAGGGGGGTCATGGTGCGACTGGCACCCCTCCTAGGTTGGGAGGCCATCCCCAGCAGTGTTTCTGCGGTCTTCCTTGTTCCGCGGCGGATGTCCTCCCAGCTCTTGCGGCAGTGGGTGCCCCGTCTGTTGTGGACCCCCAAGGTCCGGACTTCCTTGGCGATGGCACGCCAAATGTCGATCTTCTGATGGGCGCTGACCTATTAGACATGTACAGGGTGGAAAGGAGGAACTCATCAATGACCTGCATGTTAGATGTAATTGGCCCCCCCCCACCCACTTTGCCATATGGCACATGCTCTCATCTGTCGGGCGTTGCACTCCTCATTCGCCCCCCACCCCACCAACTTACATCCACCCCAATCCACACAGGCATAGCCCATTCCATTAGCACCCGGTGTACTCACTTGTTGGTCTGGAGGACCGTAGAGTAGCGCATACTGGGGGAGGACCCCATCCACGAGCTTGTCCAACTCTTCAGACGTGAAGGCAGGGGCCCTTTCCCCAGTCGCAGCAGCCATTGTATCTTCCAGACCGAGGTCACAGCAGCACTTGCAGTATAGGTCCTCTCCTGTGGATGATCAGGTCTCGAGTGATTAAGCAGATAGAAAATGGCGGACACGTCCGCGGCGGTGCGTACCGCGGCGGTGCGTACCGCGACCGCCGGCGCACTTCGTTATTGGCTCCTGAAACCCATAGGCTTCAATGTTAACCAATGCGGCTTTGCGCCGCGGTCTGCGACCGCCTACCGCCACGGTGTGCCCCGCCAGCGCATTGACCTCACATCCCATTGTCCCACTTCACAGGTCAGGCAGCCGCCATTTCAAGGGCCCACATGGCTTAATTTTGACTGCGACACACAGGCCTAGGCCTTGCATTGCCACACATACACGCCTTTCAACCCATTGCCATTCTTTAACTGTGCAAGCTGTCTGTACGTACCTGTGTTTTGGCTGACTCTGTGCTCCATGTTGTCCTTCCTAGGCACCGTCCGCTGGGACTTGCGATGAGAAGGAGGAATCCTCGCGTGTACCGACCGCTGGTGGACCTGTCGACAATGGAAGAACGCCATATAATACTTCGATACAGACTTGACCGTGCCACTATCCATGAACTGTGTGCCCAGCTGGAGCCAGCCCTGATGTCCCCCATCCGCCAACCCACAGGGATTCCCCCTCTGGTGCAGGTTTTGTCAGTCCTCCATTTTTTGGCCAGTGGGTCATTCCAGACCACAGTGGCCATGTCATCTGGAATGTCTCAGCCTATGTTTTCTAAGATTTTGAGCAGAGTGTTGTCTGCCCTGATGAAACTCATGCGGAGCTACATCATTTTCCCCGAGGAGGGTGACTTGCCTACAGTGAAGGGTGATTTCTATGCCCTTGGACACATCCCCAACATCATTGGTGCCATTGATGGGACCCATGTGGCTTTGGTACCCCCAAAAGACGATGAGCAGGTGTTCCGAAACAGAAAAAATTATCATTCGATGAATGTCCAGGTGGTCTGTTTGGCTGACCAGTACATCTCCCATGTAAATGCCAAGTTCCCAGGGTCAGTGCATGACGCGTATGTGATGCGAAATAGCAGCATCCCCTATGTGATGGAGCAGCTACAGAGACAACGTGTGTGGCTAATAGGTGACTCTGGTTACCCCAACCTGCCGTGGCTACTGACCCCAGTAAGGAATCCCCAGACAAGGGCAGAGGAACGCTACAATGAGGCCCATGGGCGTACTAGGAGGGTGATTGAGCGAACCTTTGGACTCCTGAAGGCCAGGTTTAGGTGCCTGCATATGACTGGTGGATCCCTAATGTACTCACCAAAGAAGGTGTGCCATATCATCGTGGCCTGCTGTATGCTTCACAACCTGGCTTTGCGACGCCACGTGCCTTTCCTGCAGGAGGATGGTCCAGATGGTGGTGTTCTAGAAGCCGTGGAGCCTGTGGAGAGTGAAGAGGAGGAAGACTCAGAGGACGACACAGACAATAGGGATAGAGTGATACAACAGTATTTCCAGTGACACCCAGGTAAGAATCACCCACGCCATTTTCCAATTGCTTCTAGCCTCCTGCATCTGTACTTTCTGTAGTTCCCCACAGATGTTTTTCAGTAATTTTTGCCTTTCCCTTCCCTTCTCAGTGCTGTCTGACTCAGTACCTGACTTCTGCTTGGTTCGCCCATGAAATACAGCGTATTGACATTGGTATGTTGTCATGACTAATTGACAGAACAGAAATTGAACAGTAATATGTAATACATTTGTTAATAAGACAGCATGACTCAAAACAGATTATTGTGCAAAATGTGATTTATTTACAGTGCTAGATATCGGTACATGTGATTCTAAGGGTGATGGGTGGGGGTGGAGGAATATCCATGGCAGAGTCCAGTTCTCAGTCTCACAGGTGCATTGTTCTTTTGCCTGGGGAAGGATGGAGCATAGGCAGTTCATGGTTGGACAGGGTGGCAATGTGGGACAGTGGGAAGAGTTCAGGGGGTATGTCCTGCTGGCGGGGGTCTTGACATCCTACTCTGTCTTTTTCTTTGATCTCAGGCTCCTCTTACGGGGTGGTTGTTCTTCAGCAGGAGGTGGGGTTCTGGGGGGCTGTCGAGGTGTTGGGACCTCCTGTCCACTAGCGCCGGCGGAGGTGGTAGGCTGTTCCTGGTCCGGCCTAGTGACAGGGGCCCTGTGTGGTGCACCATGGTCCCGCAACGCGTCCTCTATCCTGTGGAGGGCCAGGACGATGGTCCCCATTGCGGTCCCGATGATTCTCAGCTCCTCCCTGAACCCCATGTAGCGTTCTTCCTGCTGTGCCTGGATCTCAGTGAACCTGGCCAGTACCGTCGCCATCGTTTCTTGGGAGTGGTGGTAGGCTGCCATGATGGAGGTGAGGGCCTCTTGGAGAGTGGGTTCCCTGGGCCTCTCCTCCCCCCCCTGTCGCACTGCAGCCCTCCGAGCTGCCCGGTTTCCCCCGGCCTCTGTCCCCTGGCCGGTGTGCCCGCTCCCACTGCCCCCAGGTCCCTGTTGTTGTTGGGGTGTTGGGTTAGCCTGGGTGCCCTGTAGTGGCGGACACACCGCTGATTGAGCTGTCCTAGAGACAGAGGCATGGGCCCGCTGGGTGGGAGCTGTGCTGGTGTCGGCAGAGGGGGTCGGGTCTGGTGTGGCCTGTAGCTGCCTGAGGGGAACCGACTGCCCAGAGGTCCCCGATGGTCCGGGCTGGTCATCAGGTTCACTGTCGACAGAGCTGCTATCCTCAGTGTGGGCCTGTTCCGGTGGTGGGATGGACACTTCTGGACCCTGTCATAAGACCGCCATAACACCGCCGCGGCCGCGGTCAACCGCCACGGTCATTCTGACCCACAACGGCCAAACCTCCAAAAATCCGTCCTCCACTGCAGCCCGCCACATCGGCGGGCAGCGATAAACTGGAGATGACCAAACCTCCACCGTCACGCCAACAGAAATACGCCCACACTATCACGAGCCACGAATCCACGCATCGGTCTTTCAACCGTGGTATTCCATTGGCGGTACACACCGCCGCGCTCAAAATACACACACTTTTACAAAACACAGCCACATTGGACAAATCGAAATACACACCTGATACCCATACACACACCACTCCCACACACCCAATACAATATAAAACACACACTCACATCAGCCACAAACCCCTACGACCAGAATCACCAAGAGAAGGCCAGAGAGAGACACCATAAACAACTACCAAGCATCCACAGGCACACAATGCCATCACCCACAGAACCTCCACGCACCTCACACAACACACCACTACATATCACCCCACTTTTCTCTACAGACACCACCCCACACATCACCCACACCACCCCATGGCACGGCAAAGACACCCCAGATTCTCTGAGGAGGAGCTCAGGGTCATGGTGGAGGAAATCGTCCGGGTAGAGCCACAACTATTCAGTGCACAGGTGCACCACACCTCCAAAGCTAGGAAGATGGAGCTATGGCAAAGAATAGTGGACAGGGTCAACGCAGTGGGACAGCACCCAAGAAATAGGGATGACATCAGGAAGAGATGGAACGACCTACGGGGGAAGGTGCGTTCTGTGGTCTCAAGACACCACCTTGTGGTTCAGCAGACTGGCGGTGGACCCCCACCTCCTCCCCCACAACTAACAACATGGAAGGAGCAAGTCTTGGTGATTCTGCATCCTGAGGGCCTCGATGGAGTAGATGGAGGAATGGACTCTGGTAAGTCAAATCTTAACTATTACATCCCCCACCCTACCTGCATGCTATCACATACCCCCACCCTCGCCCTCACCCCCATCACTCCAACTCCTCACAAATGTCCCAATATCAAAAACCACACATCCTAACACCAAGCCCTGCATGCAACAACAAAGCATGGACACCCATTACCAATTCATGGCCACTGCACATACCCATACACCCCACTAAACCACCATCACACAAGGTCCCACACAGGAATGCAAGCACTGGGGTACACGGTCACCCACCTATCGCACACCATAGCACACACAGATTAATAAACATCCTTTTATACCCCTGCAGGACCCCTACCCAACGTCACCGGACAAGAGGGTCCACACATGTCCACACCACCAACAGAAGAGGCCCACAGTGATGACAGCAGCTCTGTCCAACTGGATCTAGATGACCAGCCCGGTCCATCGGGGACCTCGGGACAGTCGGTTCCCCTCACACAGTCATAGGCCACCACAGAGCTTCCCCCCTCTGGAAACACCAGCACAGCACCCACCCAGCGGGCCCATACCTCTGTCCCCACGACACATCAATCAGCAGTGTGTCCACCACTACAGGGAACCCAGGCTAACCCACCACCCCAACAACAACAGGGACCTGGGGGCAGTGGTAGTGGGCACACCGTTCAGGGGACAGAGGCCCAGGGAAACAGGGGAACTGGGAGGGCTGCTGTGCGACAGGGGGAGGACAGGCCAAGGGAACCCACTCTCCACGAGGCCCTCTCCAACATCATGGGAGCCTACCACCACTCCCAGGAGACGATGGCAACGGTACTTGCCAAGTTTCAGGAGACCCAGCGCCTGCAGGAGGAACAGTATTTGGGCTTCCGGGAGGAACTCTGATCCATCTATTCCACCCTGGGCACCATCGTAGGGGTGCTGAAGGAAGTATTCAACACCAGGAGGGACACTGTGGCACAACAAGGGGCCCCTGACACTAGCCTGGACGATGAACTTCCCACCACCTCTGCCTGCGCTACTGGACAGGTCGCCCCGCCACAGGACCACCACACCAACACCCCACCCCCTGCAGATGGAGAACCACCCCACAAATGGTCCCTGAGATCCAGGACAAAGACAGAGAACGATGCCAAGACCCCCACCAAGAAATGAGACTGCCCTGAATGTCATCCTTCTGTCCCACTTTGTCACCCTGTCCATCCTCAAACTGCCCCAGCTCCACTTCCTATGCTCATTTGGGCAATGCACCTGTGAGACTTATAGACTGGACTCTGCCATGGACATTCCTCCACCATCACTCCTCACCATTTTACAACCCCCTCCAATATTGAGCACCTAAATAAACATCCTTGAAGCACAAAACAATCTGGGGTCAGTCTGTGATTTCGAAGTAGTGTATTAGCAATTACAGTGTCAAAATGCTCTTTCAAATGTAATGTCAACATACCTATGTCACACAGCTCTAGTCCATGAGGAAACACAGCAGATGTCACACAGTGGGACCCACATCTGTGAAATCGTAACGGAAAGTGACAACTCAGTGACCATACACTGGGTGAAAATGACAGACAGTAGGGAGGTAGTAGTGTTAAAGTACATGTAGTAGGCAGGTTTGTATTCCTACCTGTGTCTCACTGGAAATATTGCAGGATCACAGAGGTCTTGTTGTCGATGTCCTCTTCTTCTGCTTCCTTGTCTTCACTGTCCACAGGCTCCACAGCTGCAACAACACCACCATCTGGACCATCCTCCTGCAGAAAAGGCACCTGTTGTCGCAAAGCTAAGTTGTGAAGCATACAGCAGGCCACGATGATCTGGCACACCTTCTTTGGTGAGTAGAATAGGGATCCACCTGTCATATGGAGGGACCTGAACCTGGCCTTCAGGAGGCCGAAGGTCCGCTCTATTACCCGCTGAGTTCGCCCATTGGCCTCATTGCAGCGTTCCTCTGCCCTTGTCCTGGGAATCCTCACTGGGGTCAGTAGTCATGACAGGTTGAGGTAACCAGAGTCACCTGCAAATGGCGAGGGACAACTGTTAGACACACACTAACCTGTAGGGATATACCCAGACAACCATTCCCACTGACTTGCTTCCAGGTGCTCACCTAATAGCCACACACGGTACCTCTGGAGTTGCCCCATCACATAAGGGATGCTGCTATTCCGCAGGATGTAAGCGTCATGCACTGAGCCAGGGAATTTGGCATTCACATGGGAGATGTACTGATCTGCCAAACACACCATCTGCACATACATGGAATGATAACTCTTTCGGTTTCTGTACACCTGTTCACTCCTGCGGGGGTTACCAAAGCCACATGTGTCCCATCAATGGCACCTATGATGTTGGGGATATGTCCCAAGGCATAGAAGTCACCTTTCACTGTGGGCAAATCCTCCACCTGAGGGAAAACGATGTAGCTCCGCATGTGTTTCATCAGGGCAGACAACACGTTGGAAATCATAGGCTGGGACATTCCTGATGCTATGGCCACTGTTGTTTGAAATAACTCACTTGCAAGGAAATGGAGTACTGACAGCACCTGCACTTGAGGGGGGATTCCTGTGGGATGGCGGATAGCTGACATCAGGTCTGGCTCCAGCTGGGTACACAGTTCCAGGATTGTGGCACGATCAATCCTGTAGGTGATGATCACATGTCTTTCCTCCATTGTCGACAGGTCCACCAGCAGTCTGTACACCGGAGGATGCCGCCATCTCCTCACATGTCCCAGCTGACGGTGCCTATGAAGGACAACAGTGAGCACAGAGTCAACCAACTCAGAGGTGCGTACCCACAGCTTACACAGAACACAAATCATAATCCGAAATTTGCCCTGTATGAGTGTTGAGGCAAGGCCTAGGTATGTGTGACGCAGTTAAAAATTAAGCCATGTGGGCCCCTGAAATGGCAGCTGCCTGACCTGTAAAGTGGGACAATGGGATGTGATGTAACTGTGCTGGCATTGTACACCGTCGTGGTAGGCGGTCGAAGACCGCAGCGCAATTCTGCATTGGTTAACATTGGACCCTATGGGTCCCAGGAGTCAATGACGATGTATGCTGGCGGTGACGGTACGCACCGCCGTGGACATGACCGACATTTTCTATCTGTTCAATCACTCGATACCTGATCTTCGACAGGAGAGGACCTACAATGCAAGTGCTGCTGTGACCTCAGTCTGGAAGAGACAATGGCTCGTACATCTGGGGAAAGGGCCCCTGCCTTCACATCGGAGCAGTTGGAGAAACTCGTGGATGGGGTCCTCCCCCAGTACGTGCAACTCTACGGTCCTCCAGACAAACAGGTAAGTACACAGGGAGCATGCTGTATGGGCTATGCCTGTGTGGAGTGGGGTGGATGAAAGATGGGGGGGGAGATTAAGGCATGCATGAAACAACGTTGAGTGCATGTGCCGCATGGCAAGGGTAGGGATGGGGGCCAATGACTGTGACGGTGCAGTTGGTAATAACTTTTCTTTTCCCCCTGTACAATTCATGTAGGTCAGCACCCACCAGAAAAAGGATATTTGGCGTGCCATCGTCAAGGAAGTCCAGACCCTGGGGGTCCACCACAGACGGAGCACCCACTGCCGTAAGAGATGAGAGGACATTCGCCGCTGGAGCAAGAAGATGGCGGAGGCCCAGCTGGGGATGGCCTCTCAACGTGGGAGGGGTGCCCGTTGCACCATGACCCCCCTGATGTTCTGGATCCTGGCGGTGGCGTACCCGGAGTTGAATGGGCGCTTGAGGGCATCACAGCAGCCACAAGGGGGTGAGTACACTCTCATTCTGCTGATTTTGCGCACAGGGGAGGTGTCTGGGTGGGGGAGGTGGGCTATGGGTTTTCCTAGGCCAGGGCGAGTGTGCCAGTTAGGTCCCCTTGTTCTGGCAGACCCTGTGGTACACTACCCCACCTGTGTACAGTGCCAAGTTCACCTAGTCAGGCTCCTGTGTCATCCATGTGTGCAGATGTCGGCCATGGTCTTGTATGCCATGTCCCAGGGTTTGAACAGTGGAGCCCAAGTACGCGGTGTAGTGCAGGGGGCTTCTGTGTCTGTCGTGTCCGCCAACGGTAGCGATAATGCATGCACTCAACATGTCTTTCTTCTGTCTCCCCTACCTTTTTGTGGTCTCCCTGTTCTTGTGTGCATTAGCATCATCAGGCAGAGGAGCAGTGGCACTGGAGCAGGAGGGAGCTGCAACCCACATGGCCCTGGAGGGCGAGACTATAGACTCAGAGTTCACCAGTGGGACGGAGGGCGAGGGGAGCTCCACAGTGGGGACAGGAGCTGACACCAGTGATACGGACTCGTCCTCTGATGGGAGCTCCCTTGTGGTGATGGCAACATCTGTGACCCCTGCATCTACAGGTACAGCCGTAGGGCGAGGGGAGCTCCACGGCGGGGACAGGAGCTGACACCAGTGACACGGACTTGTCCTCTGATGGGAGCTCCCTTGTGGTGGCGGCAACATCTGTGCCCCCCGCATCTACAGGTACAGCCACCACCCCCTCCACCAGCACTGCCCTCCCAGCAGCCCCTCAGCCTTTTCCCCGTGACCGCTCACCCAGGAGGGTGGGCATCACCTTTGCCCCAAGCACCTCAGGCCCTGCCCCAGTCACCCCTGCTGCCCTCAGTGAGGAGGCCATTGACCTCCTCAGGTCCCTCACTGTTGGGTAGTCTACCATTTTGAATGCCATCCAGGGTCTAGAAAGGCAGTTGCAACAAACAAATGCATTCCTGGAGGGCATTCATTCTGGTCAGGCGGCCCTTCAGCAAGCTTTTCAGACTCTGTCCTCAGCACTGAAGGCAGCCATTGTCCCTGTGTCTAGCCTCCCCCCTCCAACTTCCTCCGCACAGACCCAATCCCCTCTACCTCAGCCTATCCCAAGCATACCTTCAGACCAGCATGCACATACGTCAACCCACAAGGGAAGCTCTGGCAAACATAAACACCACACATCCCACAGGCACTCACGCAAGCATCACACACATGCAGACACACCAACATCCACTGCCTCCACTGTGTCCCCCTCCTCCTCGTCTCCCTCCTCCCTCCCAGTCTCGTCTCCACTCACACCTGCATGCACTACATCTACAGCCACTACTTCCATCACCAGCATACACACCACCACACCCCACTCACATGCAGTCACCACCCCACTACCATTCACACGTCCCCTGTGTCCTCTCCCAGTGTGTCTGTGACGCCCCTTCCCAAGATGCACAAACGCAGGCACACACCCACCCAACAGCCATCCACCTCACAACAGCCTCCAGCGCATGCACCTTCACCCAAAGTCACCAAACGAACACCTCCTACAACTACAACCTCTTCCTCCACTCCCAAACCCCCTCCACTTACCCTTCCCAGTTTTCCCAAGAAACTTTTCCTGGCCAACCTTGACCTCTTTCCCTCACCTCCCCCACCCAATCCGTCTCCTAGGGCCCGACTCTTAAGGTCCCAACCTAGCACCTCAGCCACAACATCTTCGGGACCAGTGGTGCCTGTAGTCACCGGAATCTGGAATGCACTGGCCACCAGGGCAGCCAGTGTGGCACGGAGCCACAGCACGGACAGTCCCCCACCTGTCAAGCATCAAAAGTTGGGCAGTGCCCGGCGGAAGAGGGGGAAGACTCCAGCCACCCAAGCCACTCCCAGGGGTACAGGTGGGAGTGTGGAATCAGCTGCGACATCTTCTAAGGTGGGGAAGGCCCACAAGAAAGTCAGCAAGTCTGGGAAGAGCAGCACGGGGGAGAAGACCGCCATCATCCCCGCTGCCCAGGAGGCCAGCTGCCCAGGAGCCCACCGCCAGCACCAGCCCTGCTGCCCAGGGGTCCACCGCCAGCACCAGCCCTGCTGCCCAGGGGGCCACCGCCAGCACCAGCCCTGCTGCCCAGGACAGGACCTCCAGCACCAGCCCTGCTGCCCAGGACAGGACCGCCAGCACCAGCCCTGCTGCCCAGGACAGGACCTCCAGCACCAGCCCTGCTGCCCAGGAGGCCACCGCCAGCACCAGCCCTGCTGCCCAGGACAAAATCGCCAGCACCAGCCCTGCTGCTCAGGACAGGACCGTCAGCACCAGCCCTGCTGCCCAGGACAGAATCGCCAGCACCAGCCCTGCTGCTCAGGACAGGACCGCCAGCACCAGCCCTGCTGCCCAGGAGGCCACCGCCAGCACCAGCCCTGCTGCCCAGGACAGGACCGCCAGCACTAGCCCTGCTGCCCAGGACAGGACCGCCAGCACCAGCCCCGCTGGGCCATGAAGGATTGCCAGCACCAACCCCGCTGGGCCATGAAGGACCGCCAGCACCAGCCCCGCTGGGCCAGACATGACCGCCAGCAGCTGAGTCACTGCAAAGGACCCCTCCGCCAGAAGCACCGCTGAACAGGGCCCCGCCCCAACAAGCACCGCTGAATAGGGCACCGCCGCCACAAGCACCGCTGAAGAGGGCACCGCCGCCGCAAGCACCACTGAACAGGGCACCGCCGCCACAAGCACTGCTGAACAGGACACCGCCGCCACAAGCACCGCTGAACAGGGCACCGCCGCAGCAAGCACCACTGAGCAGGGCCCCGCCGCCACAAGCACCACTGTGCAGGGCACCGCCGCCACAAGCACTGCTGAACAGGGCACCGCTGCAGCAAGCACCGCTGAACAGGGCACCGCAGCAGCAAGCACCGCTGCCAATGACACCGCCGCAACAAGCACCGCTGGCCCATGAGCGCCAAGGGCACTGACGCTACTGAGTCCATCACGAGCAGGATGAAGCACTCTGGGCACAATGCCCCCTCCAGAACCAGTGGAGACAAACATCCACTACCTCTGTCCTTGGCAGGATGAAGCACTCTGGGCAAAATGCCCCCTCCAGAACCAGTGGAGTATCACATCCACTACCTCTGTCCTTGGCAGGATGAAGCACTCTGGGCACAATGCCCCCTCCAGAACCAGTGGAGTATCACATCCACTACCTCTGTCCTTGGCAGGATGAAGCACTCTGGGCACAAAGCCCTCTCCAGAACCAGTGGAGTATCACATTTACTACCTCTGTCCTTGGCAGGATGAAGCACTCTGGGCACAATGCCCCCCCCCCAGAACCAGTGGAGACTGTTATCAACTTGATAGACTGTGCCTTTGCACTCGCCAGGATGGAACAGTGGGCAACCCCCCCACTGTAGAGACTTGAGAGACTGTGGCTTTGCACTCCTCAGGATGGAACAGTGGGCATGTGGGCCCCTCGTGGATTTGGCGTTGTGCACTCAACCGGCTGAGGTGCCCCCCTTTCCCTTCCCCCTGAGGTGCCTGTTTTATTGCTATCTGATGCCCCTGCAGTGTTCTCTCCGTCATTTCGGGGATTGAGTGTGGGCCTCGTGTTCCACGGACTTCAATGGAGCACTACCTGGACTACTATTCTTGGTGTATATTTTGTTTATAGTGTATATATATATTTTTGCGTACTGGATTTTAATATATTACAATAGTTACACTCATTTCCTTTTGTCTTTGCATTCTTCCCAGGCGGGTTAGGGGGTGTAACTGTTATGTATCATGCTGTATTAGTGTGTGTGTTGTCGTGGGTGAGGGTGGGGGTTAGGGTGTTGCATGTCCCTGTTTTTTCTCTCCCCCCTCCACTGTGTCGTAGGTGCAGTACTCACTGTGGTCTTCACCGCTGGCATTCGTGCTCCTGGTAGAGGAGTAAGAAGATAAGGGCTGGCAGGATGTGGAGTTCGGGTTCCATGGCGTCCAGATTCCTCGTGGGGTGTGTAGAGGTGAGCATTTTCCCTTCGAAGTCCTGTTTCCGCCGTGTTTTTGTTCGCGGTGAATCCGCCCCAGAAAAGGTGGCCGATTGGTAGGTTGAGATACTGTGGGCAGTACATTGTCTTCCGCCTGTCTGTTGGCGGTGACCTCCAAGCTTTTTGTTTGTACCGCCATGAAGGTCGGATTGTTAAAGTGGCTGTCTTTGTTGGCGGTTTCCGCCACGGTCGTGATTCCAATTTTTTTTCCGCCGGCCTGTTGGCGGTCTTACCGCCGCTTTAACACCGACCACTAGGGTTGTAATGACCACAATAGTCATTAAGCCAGCAGATAAGGGGGACACCCTTGTCATTCATAACACAGATAACTATAAGCATTGAGATTACTAGGCAATACACGTAATTATGAGAGATCACAGAAAGGCCCTACTGATTTCCTGAAAAATAGGATTAGCAGTATGGTAGAGCAAGCGCTGGAACATGACTGGATTTCCCAGAAAGAGGGTGATTTTGTAATGAAGAAGAATCCAGTGACCCCATATTTTTATACTATTCCCAAGATCCATAAAAACCTCAAAGCACCGCCAGGCAGACCCATTGTGTCAGGCATCAATTCAGTGCTGGAACCTTTGTCCCGTTTTGCTGATGCTTTTCTGAGACCCATAGTCTAGAACATGGACATGTACCTGAAGGACACGAAAGATGTACTGTGTCTCTTAAAAGATAGGGTTTTCGACCCTACCAATGAAACACTGTTAGGTTTGGATGTGGAAAGCCTGTACACCAGCCTCCCTCACTCCGATACTTCACACATAATAGAAGAGGACATCCTTGATATAGACTGTGAATACCACACACCACGTAATGTGGTTATGGAATGCTGCTTTTGGGCTCTAATAAGAACGTTTTTGGCTTTGACGACAATCCGGACCTCAAAAACATGGGACCAGAATGGGAAGCACCTTTGCTCCCAGTCTTGCCGGTCTCTACGTTCACCATCTAAAGAAGGAGACTATTCTAAAAACCACCAATCCACAGAGAGAAAACATTGCACTATGAAAAAGATGCATTGATGACATTCTGGTTATCTAGAAAGGGGAAGAAACATAAGTGTCCCCTTTTTTGGAGTGACTCAACATGCAAGATCAGTTCCTGAGATTCACTCTGACAAAGAGTAAGGAACAGCTGTTTTTTCTGGATCTTAACATTATAGCAACCAATGGGACTCTAAAAACTACCACCCATGAGAAACCGACAGCAAAGAACTGTTTATTACTTTTTGACAGCGCCCACCCCTGCCATTTGAGGGAGAATCTCCCCTTTGGACTTTTCCTCAGACTTAGGAGGAGTTGTTCCGAGGTGTCTGACTATAAACAGCAAACCCAGAGCCTTCATCAATCAAGCCATGAAATGAGCATGCAGCAATAACAGAGAGGCTCTCTTGGATACCCCTCCCCAAAAAGAGAAAGAAGAGAGACCAATCTGCATTACGACATTCAATGTAGCCTCTAACCAAGTGAACAAAATTATAGACAAGCATTGGCGCATTTTGAATAGCGGCCGCTTGGTCTTTCCCAAACATATGTTTTCCCACAAGCGTGGCAAAAGTATGAAAGACATACTAGTACACACCCAGCCACGCCCACCCAAGAGAGAATTGGACACTACCAACCTTCTACCACTACCCACAGGACACTAGCCATGTGGGAAATGTAGCGTGTGCCATTTGACAAACGCAACCAAGAGGGTCACTTTCAATGACAATACCACCTGGGAAATCAAGGATTTCACAACTGCAACACCCAAAGAGTAGTCAATTTGAGACTAAAATGTCCTCTCACTATATTAACAGGGCACACACAGTGGATGGTTACCAATGGATCATCCTTGAACACCACAAGGAGGTTAGGGGCGACTCCTTCTTATTCGAAAGAGAAAAACTTTGGGTTTTTAATATATGCACCCATCAACGTGGCCTTAATGAAAGCATTCCCTGGGGCCAGCTAATGCAACACTAATGTCTGGTTCACCCTAACAAGCTTGACACCAACACGTCACCACTCTGTATAATAATGCACTTCTCAAGAGTCCTTCAGAGCTATCTGTCACCACTTATTATTCCACATTAAGGAGTGCCATTTTCTTCCAGCCTTGACACATTTGAGCTAATTGTCCTTTGTATGTTCATTTCCTTTCCCCCTTTACTTTCCTCTCCCTCTCTCTTCTTCCCCCCTCTGCCACCCCCAGTTACCCCCGCCCTTTGCGTTATAGTACCTGTGTCATTTCAGGAACCTTGAGGGACACCCATGATCTGCTGCCCTCACAGCCCCCCTTGTGCACACTAATGTCCGCCATTTTGGAAGGTCATTGGTCTAGTGCCAGACCCACCTACCAGCAGGGACATGTGAGCAGCATTTCACATAAATAAGAGATCCCAACAGGGACTGCAGTGTTTTCGGACCCTTGGAAGTTGAGATTTAGGCTGCAAGTGGGAGTGTCCGATTGACAAAGTAAGCGCGTGCAATGCCTCCGACCACTTGTAACAGTGGCGGCGCACCCAGTAAGTCTAACATTGCTGCATATGTATTTTTTAGTGTGTAACTACAAGCACACACCCCTTCCAGAGGATCTAAGAGGCTAATAGCGTAGACACCAAAAGTAGGTCACACATGCACCATGTGTGTTTTCTTAGAAGTGCCTCACATGCTGAAGTGTGATGTAGTGTTTTTCTATATGCAGTATGCTTTGTATCTGTCTTTCTATGTGATTCACAAGTGCCATTGTCCCATGAGCAGGGTGATGATGGCAATAGGCCCACTCCCCAAAACTATACAAGTAGAAACCTTTATCCTTTCATCTTTCCACAGGTTTTCCAGCAGAACATCAATACTAATGGGCATTAATTTATTTTAGTTGTATACACCAGACCACACCACAGAGCATGTAGTATAAGTGCTTTTACTGGTGGTAGGTGTACAAGGAGTGACACAACAGAGTCCACCTTGGTCCTGATGAGGAGTCTAGAGGTAGACTCCGAAACATGTAGACCGCTTAGGAGTTAAAGTACATAATATACCCCCCTCCAACCCCCCTTTTTAACCATACCACCCCTATGAGACATATTAAATTAGTAATACCATCCAGAGGCAAGTATTTTTAACTCACCTGAAACCCCACCACTCCTATCCCTTTTAGTATTCACATTGATGAAACTATAAGTGCTCCCACGTATTCCGTTGGTCGCAGCATGCCACCAAGTGGTAACACTGGAAGGTAACGATTTATCATACAAAATAACGTTTTTTTCACCCTGTGGAAGTTCCTTTGGACTGGGCGTTTTTTATATAACTTACTAGGTTCTAAGGAGGACAAACCCAGCCCTATCAAATCCTCCTTCTCCCTCTTTGTTAGCACATTTCTCCTATTGGGGCCAGGCACCTGAACCTTGACTTCAGAAGCCCAAATGTCCTTTCCACCACATTGCATGTTCTTCTGTGCCCTTCATTATATTCGTGCTATTCCACCGTTGTGAAATTGGCAAATGGGGTCATGACCCATGGCTGTATGCCATAACTTTGGTCAGCTGCAAAGGAATGAGTGAAGATGTGTTTGTAAGGCTTGATATTGGTTTGGTATATAGCATGGCAGTTGTTATGTTCCTGTTTTGTGAAATGGTTTTATGGTTCTGTGTTGATGGACATGACAAAGACAATCCTGGATTGTGGCTCACAAACCTGGGAATTGTAATATTCTATCCAAGCAGCTGGTTCTGCCCTTGCAAATATGTGTTGTGTTGTCCATAATTGTGCTAGTGTCATATTATTGGTGGATCCTTCCACTTCCTTGCACCACAGTGGTGTCATATGTGGAGACACCATGGTAGCCCTACAAAGCCAAACTCTGGCCTCCATGTTATCATGCGGCACTATGTATGCAGTGCAGCACGTAGGTGGTCATCATGACATTGGTGGTAAATGCACTTACTGCCGCAGTGACGGCCGCCAACATACCGTCGTGGAGACGAAAATCTGTTTGCCATATTATGACACAAACACACAATAAACCAACAGAATACTACCACAAACACAAATCTGCCAGGCCAAAGGTCAGTGGTGAAGTGTTGGTACGAATACCCATACCGTTACACCAACAAAACAACGCCCACCACATTATGACCCACGAATCACCACAGTGGACATTCAACGGCGGTAAACCATTGGTGGTACACACCGACGCGGTCAGAATGGCCACCCAAATACAAAACAACACAACATTGGCCAAAACTAAAATCACACACCTAACACTCATACATACACCACACCCACCCACCCACTGCACTATAAAACACGCAACCACATTACACACAACCCTTTGCCAACACGAAAAGACTGCAATAGCTAGCCACGCAAATCACAGAGACAACAACACACACACACCACAACCACCCATATATCCATCACACAATCCACATCCCATACCACACCACATTACTCAACACCCTCTGCACAATACACACCAAAAAACACCCCTTGTCCCCACTAAGGCACCCCTGTTTCACAGATAAGGAGTTGCGGGTCATGGTGGAGGAAAAACTCAAGGTGGAGCCACAGCTCTTCAGAGCACAGGTACAGTAAATATCCATTGCCAGGAAGATGGAGCTATGGTGGAGAATCGTGGATAGGGTGAAATCCTCTAAGAAGAAGGGATGACATCAGGAAGAGGTGGGATAACTTACGGGGAAAGGTACGTTCCGTGGCAGCAAGGCACCAGCTCTCCATCCAGAGGACTGGCAGTGGAACCCCGCCTCCTCCCCCACAGCTGACATCATGGAAAAAGCAAGTCATGCCAATCCTGCATCCTGAGGGACTCACTGGAGTAGCCTGAGGACTGGACACTGGTGAGTCAATATTTACTACTTATCACCCCCCATAACTACATGCTATCTCACCCCCTCACCCTGACTCCCATCACTCCACTCCAACCCACACACTGCACCTACACATTTGACTAACCCCAATGCCAAGCCCTGCATATCATACAAATGCATGTACTGCTGTCACAGGGGCATTTCCAATATCCTCCTCCTGTAGGTAAGGCACATGTCCTCTGAGGGCCAGGTTGTGCAACATGCAGCATACTACAACTATCTGGCAGACCTTCTCAGGGGAGTATCACAGGGATCCACCTGTCAGATGGAGGCATCTGAACCTGGCCTTCTGGAGGCAGAAGGTACATTCTATGATTCGCCTGGTTCACCCATGTGCATCATTATACCGATTCTCAGCCCCTGTCCTGGCATTCCTCACAGGGGTCAGGAGCCAAGACAGGTTTGGGTAGCCAGAGCCATGTGCAAGAACTGAGGGACAAACATTAGCCTTACACAATGGTATGGGGGATGACTTGAGAAGACGTATACTGATATATCTTGGGTGGGGACTCAGGCTCACCTATCAGCCACACCCTGTGCCTCTGTAATTGTGCCATCACATTTGGGATTCCGCTATTCCTCAGGATGAAGGCATCATGCACCAACCCAGGATACATGGCAGTGACGTGGGAGATGTACTGGTCTGCCAGGAACACCATTTGCACATTGAGTGAGTGGAACTCTTCCGATTCCTGAACACCTGTTCATTGTGCCGTAGGGGAACAAATACAATATGTGTTCCATCATTCGCCCCAATAATATTAAGAATATGTCCCATTGCATAGAATCCAGCCTTCACAGTGGCCAAATCTGCCACTTGGGGGAAAGCGATGTAGCTGCACATCTGTTTGACCAAGGCAGACAAAACCCTTGCAAGCACTATTGAGAACATTATCAGTGACATTCCTGCTGCTAAGCCCACTGTCACTTGGAAAGAACCAGTTGCCAGGAAATGGAGCACTGCTAGAACTTGCACAAGAGGGGGGATCCCAGTGGGATGATGGATAGATGATATCAGATCAGGCTCCAATTGAGTAAACAGCTCTGTGATTGTTGCCCTGTCCAGTCTATAGGTCAGTATTATATGCTTCTCCTCCAATGTAGCCAAGTCCACAAGGGGTCTGTACATGGGGATGTGCCTCCTCCTCCTATTTCTCCACAGTGGTAGGTATCTAAGGGACACAAGAGCGAGAAGGGTGTCACAAACTGAGCAATGGAACCACCACCCCAGTGCAACTGGGCATGTATGTAACCAGACAATGTGAATGGCAATGTATGTACAATTCACAGCAATGACGCAGTTTTAAATTTCTGATTGTTGTCCACCACCATGAAATGGCGACTGCCTGTCTGGTAAGTATGGAGAGGTGGAAGTGATGTAACTCCACTGGCTTTGGGTGTCATGGCGGAAGGCGGTCTTGCACTGCGGTGCTATTCGTCACTGGCTAACATGGGGCTCCATGGAGTACAGCATCCAATGAGGATCACTGGCGATGGTGACGGTATACACCACCGCGGACATGACAGCCATTTTTTAATCTATAACCTCACTTGATTCCTGACTTTTCACAGGACAAAACCTACACTTCGTGTGCTGCTGTGACCTGTGACCTGTGTCTGGATCCTGCCATGGCCTGTGTGACCGGGGAAAGGGCCCCTGCCTTCACTTCGGGGGAGTTAGAGCGCCTAGGGATAGTGGTCCTACCCCTGTATGGACAGCTGTATGGGTCTCCAGACCAACAGGTGAGTACACCATGGGGACGATGCATGCAACAAGGTGTGGGGTATGTCTGGTGACAGTGCACATGCAGTGCTCCGGGAGATGGAAATGTAATTTGTGGGCGATATGTATGACAGGCCAGATTGTCTGGTAATTTTGTCCTCCTGTCTGTATTACCTCTGCAGGTCAGCACCCATCAGAAGAAGGGATTGTGGCATGCCATCACCAAGGACGTGTGGACCCTGGGGGCCTGTTGCCGGTGGAGCATCCACTGCAGGAAAAGGTGGGAGGACCTGAGGCCCCGTGCACAGAAGGCCACAAAGGCCCAGCTAGGGATGGCCTCCCAACAAGGGCAGGGTGCCCATCGGAACCTGACCACCCTGATGGCCCACATACTGGCAGTGGCCTACCCAGAGCTGGATGGGCACTTGCGGGCAGCACAGCAGCCACAAGGGGGTGAGTACAGTGATTCTTTTGGGCTGGCATGGGATCCAGGTGGTGGGTTTCAGTAAGTAGGTGCCCTTTAATGCCAGCTCAGACATTGCTACGTGGTCCACCACAAGGGAAATGGGTCAATAGCAAAATCTTGTATTCCAGCAAGGTGGCATCCAAGTGGGGTGCAGTTGGCGGTGGTTGGCTCTCATCTTGCTTTGGTACATAGCCAATGGAATGAGAGTGTGATGCATAGTGCCCAATCGTGATCCCTGTGTGTGATGGTAATGTGTATGCCATCTGTGGTGTTGGTGCTGTAATTGACAAAGCTCTCCCTTTCCCTCTCCCCCCCTATTTTCTTTGGTCATCCTGTCCGTGTGTGCATTAACATCACCTGGAGGAGGAGCAGGGGCACTGGCGTCTGAGGGAGCTGCATCCCACAGGCCCCAGGAGGCAGAGTCCACCGACGCCGAGGGGACAAGTGGGATGGAGGACAAGGGGATCAACACGGCGGAGACAGGAGGTGACAACACTGACTCTGATACCTCCTCCGATGGGAGCTCCCTGGGGGTGGTGACACTTCTGGAAGCACCCCAGCTACCCCCACACCAGCACCACCCTCCCAGCTGCCTGTGCCCGCTCACCCAGGAGGTTGGGCTTCTCCTTCACCCCAGGTACCTCAGGCCCTGCCCCAGTGAGCACTGCTGCCCTCAGTGAGGAGGCTATCGACCTCCTGAGATCCATCTCTGTAGGGCAGTCAACCATAGTCTGGCATCCCAGAGGCAGCAATGCAATGTGTTCTTAGAGGGCATCCACGGTGGCATGTTGGCCCTATAGAGATCGTTTCAGGCTCTGACCTCCTCTCTGATGGCAGCCAGTGTCCCTGTTCCTACCGTCCCCCCTCCAACTACCACTTCCCAGTCTCCTCAGCCCCAACCCATCCCATGCACACATACAGACAAGCATGCACACAAAACATCACACAAGAGTAGCACAGTCAAACACAGGCAGCACACTTCAGGTCACAAGCACTGACACAAAAAACAGACAGTTGCACACACAACCACATCCACGGCCTCCACTGTCTCCACCTCCTCCTCCCTCACAGTCACATCCGCACTCACACATGCATGCACTGCATCAACAGCCACCACCACCATCACCACATTATGTAGCACACACACCTCACTTACAGACACCTCCACAACATCCATCCATGTGTCCCCTTTGTCCTCTCCCAACCTGTCTGTCCCCCTCAGAGACACCAACGCACACACTCAGACTCCCAAAAGCCATCCACCTCACACATGCACACTGTCCATGCACCTGCACCCAAGTCCAGCAGATGTATACCTCCAACAACCACTCCCTCAACCTCCACTCCTATCCCTCTTCCCACATCCCACCCCAACATACCAAAGAAGCTTTTCCTTGTCCATCTTGACCTCTGCCCTCCCCCTCCACCCCCCTGTCCTCTCTGTAAAAGCAGGGTCCCAATGACCAAGCACAGCACCTCAGCCAAACAGTCTGCCACTGCTCCTATCAAATCCTCAGTGTGGCAGCTGCCACTCCTACTGTGAGCACACCTCTGCCTCAGAAAGGGAGGACTAGGGTGGTGAAAACCAAGGGACAAGAGATGGGGACATTGGAGGCACTTCCTAGTCCTTTAGACAAGAAAGGGAAAGTTCCCACTCCACCACCCAAAAAAGGGAAGGTTCCCATTTCACCAGCAAAGAGAGGTAAGAGCCCCCCTCCACCAGCAGTGGGCAAGGAGTCCTGACCTCCAGCAGAGGGCATGTAGGCCACCCACCAGGGACAATTGGGCATGGAGCCCCCTCCAGAACCAGTAGGCATGTTCCCTACTTCAGAGACTGTGGCCTTGCACTCCCCACCAGGGACAATTGGACATGCAGCCCCCTCCAGAACCAGTGGGATGTTCCCCACTTCAGAGACTGTGGCCTTGCACTCCCCACCAGGGACAATTGGGCATAGAGCCCCCTCAAGAACCAGTGGACATGTTCTCCACTTCAGTTGAGGTGCCCCCACCCCACTTCCTCCTGAGGTGCTTGCCCATTTCCAAGATGATGCCCCTGCCAGTGGAGTCTGGATAGTCAGGAGTCAACTTGGGCCTGTGGCCATGTGGGCCTTTTAGACTTTGGACTGGCCATTGGCCCTTTCTGAACATTGACGGATGCTTTTGTTTTCGCATGGACAATATGGGGGCTGTTGGCATCAAATAACAGTGTCACTTAAACCTCAATGTGGTCCTTGTTTTATTTAAACGTGAGTCCTGTGACATTTGTTTTACTCTGCAGCTGGTTGTGTGTATAGTGTGGGTGTGAATGGTGTGTGTTGTGCGTGTTTGTGTGTGACTCTCCGTTTCCTCCCTCCCTTCCTTGTGTGCAAAGCGGCTGTACTCACCGTCGTCATCTTCGTTGGCGTTGGTGTTCCAGAAGGACCATGGCGTAGAAGAGCATCGGGAAGACTTGAAGTTCCGGTTCCATGGCCTCGGTGGAGTCCTCTGTGTACCTGTTGGTGAGTCTTTAATTTTCTGTATTCTGTTTCCCCCAGGCTTTTGATGGCGTTGGTACTGTCACGGAAATCCTGGTGGTTTGCTGTGTCATAATATGGTGGGCGGTACCTTGTCTTCCGCCTCGCTGTTGTTGTCTACCGCCGTGGTCAGTGGTATTAATGCCCTGGCGGTTGGGGTGGTACATTGGCTGTCTATGGGAGAGATCACCGCCATGGTCATAATTTGGCGGTCATTACCACCAGCCTGTTGGCAGTATTACCGCCACTTTAACAGTCACCGCTAATGTTATAATGAGGGCCATAGTGACCCTTTGTGGTAGGTGGTGGGTATGCCAGCCATCAAGTTTACTAGGGTGTGATTCACACATTTGTAGGATAATCAAAAGTTGGTACAGTGGAATTACTAAAATTCCTATTCCTGATTTATTACAGACACTTTCAACACATGCACAGTGCAGGTGTTGGGAGAGGCCACACCATTCTTTTACATGGGTCCCTATGCAAGGTGCATGAAAGGTCAAGTATGTCCACTATACTCCCACAGAGTCCTACAATAGCATCCATGATCTTAACAGTATTGCACAAACTCTGTGCCATGGTGGACCATTTCTTGTGTATGGGACACACATGGTGGTGTTAGGGGGCGCTAAGGTGCACATGTGAGGTAGCACGGGACTAGGTGCTGCACGACTTCTCATCATTTTGTCCCATGGTCTTTAATGGCAGGTAATGTTGAATTCCTATGTGTGCATCACAATGCAGCAGACAGGTGAATGTGCCCACTATATGTATGTCAGGTATGTGTAGGTGACATTTAGTTGGTCATGCCAACACTTAGGTGGCATTTGATATTGGTGCAGGCAGATGCTTGTACCCCATGACTGATGTGGAGCTGTGGCTATCTGTGACTTTGTTTACATTGACATGGCCTGTGCAATTCACATTGCTGAGCTTAACATTGGTAGGTGTGATGTGTGTGGATCTGTATTTTATTTGTCAACCAGTGGAAACTTGTCCTGGTTTGTTCCCAGCTTCTGTATGCAAAGGGGACATAGCTTCACCTGTCCTCATGTGGTGTGCCAGTCAGGTTGTGGCTGTATTGTGTGCGTGTGGATGTATATGTGTGTGTGATGTGCAATGATTGCAGTGCATTGTAGCATGTGTTTATACATCTGTGTACCCTTGCCCATGTGTGTTTGGTGTGGTGTATGTGTTGTTTGTCCCACATAGTAGATGTGTTGTCTGTGTACTGTTTGGTATGGTGCTTCACCTACAAGTAGGCCATTGCCATATTGGCCATCCTGGAACCACTCGTTATTGGTGGAATGCCGGAATATGTAGGCATCATGTACACTGCCTGGGTATTTTTCAAGGACATTTGTGAAGATCCCACGGTGGTCCACAATGGCCTGCACATTTATGGAATGGGTGTGCTTGTGGTTCCTGTATAGGTGTTTGATGGTTGCAGATGGCACCAGGTGGCACCAGGTAGACAAGGGTACAGCCCATTGCACAGCACACGCGGGAACCCAGCAATTAGATAGAAACATTGCTTGGTCTCCTGTTCTAGTTGCTGGGTGTTTGGGAAGCAGATGTGGTGGCGTGTGAGGCGTATGATTGCGTCCAGAATCTTTGAAAGGAAGACCGAGAAGGATGGCTGGGAGATACCAGCCACGTGTGCGCCCGTTGTCTGAAATGATCCTGATGCCAGCATATGGAGGACAGTGAGGAGTTTGGTCATAGATGGTATGTTTGTTGGAGTTACCACCCTTGCAGTGATGTCTGGTGTAATGTGGTGCAGCAGGTGTACAATTCACTCTCAGTTCAGGTGGTAAGTCCTCATGACATCTTGTTCCTTGAGCCCACGAATGATTGTACGCTGTTGAAAGATCCTCTCCCGCCTTAGCGCTGCCTTTGTGGTTGCTGTGGTGGTGTTTGGGGTTGCTGCAGTGGTGGTGGAGGGACCTGTTGTCGTCGCTGATGTCTGCGACGTGTGCCAAGCTGGAGCAGTAACACTTCATGTTGTCATTGAGGTTGAAATTGCTCCTTCTGTGTGTTTTCCTTACATGGTGGTGTGTGGGCCTTTTTTTAATGCCTACTCTGACCAGGCATTACATTTTGACCTTTGCATAATTTTTTTGGATCCACTTCCTTAGTGTGTATCGTTTTTGTGTCGGAGGTAAACATGGTGCTGGAGGGCTAGCGTAATTTTTTGGAAGGGAACGCCTATCTTGTATATAATTGTCGCAAAACAATGCAAGGTGGGTTGGTGCTCCCAAAAAATGACGTTAACCCATCTGGCACCAAAATATAAATAAGGAGTTAAGTTAGCGCTGCTTTTGTGTAAAAAAAAAATGACGCGAAGTCAGCGCGAACTTTTCATAAATATGGGCCTGTGTGTTACGCACCCCTATCAAGCCACACTCCCTTACGCCACTTCACTCACCTCACAGGGCTACTGTACCACCCTGCCAACTGTCACTTCTATAGCCTCAAAATAATACACTTTCAACTCATTTTGCAACATTACTGCACGTCCTGTAATGGCCCTGTAAAAGAATAGCATCCTGAAATTGCTGTAAAATGCTCTAGTTCGCATTTCTCAAGCAGCAAGCACTCTTTATCAAACGTTCACATGGTGGCACTGTTGCACAACATAAGGTTTAGGGTTCTGAATATATTGCAATATTTATATGGTTCCATCGTCTTGTGACCAAGGAAACTTTGTTTCCGAAACACGTCAAGTTGTGTGTGTGCCATTAAAAAATATTCACTATAGCAATTACTTTGTGACTGGAACTTTCGTTTTACTCGGCGGAGTACGAATTGCTAAGAGTGAGAGGAATTCAATTGTAATTTTAGGGGGTTGCTACCCTCTTCCGATCTGCTGCATCGCTGCAAAAGGACTCAGCAGCTTCAATTCACACATATATATATATATATACATATATATATATAAATATATATTAGACCTGACAGCCTTACGGTGGTCATTCTCCAACTTTTTGCTTGCCTCCATCTGAAAAGCTACTCCAATGTCGTTTTCTATGTAAACATCGTATTCGTTTATTTCAGCTTAAATATTACAACCAACCCTGGCAGGTCCTTCGTCCCAACTGCCCCCAAGCAGCTCTCAACATTCCAGCTTCTTCCCCACATCACTAGGCAACAACATGTCACCACATTCCACTATCTAACACATCTCCCCCTTTACCCTACTCAAAAAAAACAAAAGAAAAACAAAATTATAGCTCAAAATATGTATATATAAATATATAGCCTAACCTTGTTTTTTAATAGCTTACAAAATATGTATATATATATATATATATATATATATATATATATATATATCTATAGCCTAACCTTGTTCTTTCATAGCCTACTCTACACTATGGCCCTCATTACGACCCTGGCGGTATAGAACCGCCAGGGCCGCGGCACGCGGGAGCACCGCCGACAGGCTGGCGGTGCCCCGCAGGGCATTCTGACCGCGGCGGTAACGCCGCGGTCAGAACAGGAAAACTGGCGGTCTCCCGCCAGTTTCCCGTGGCCCGTTTGAATCCTCCAAGGCGGCGCAGCTTGCTGCGCCGCCGAGGGGATTCTGACAAGCCATACCGCCATCCTGTTCCTGGCGGTTCGGCCGCCAGGAACAGGATGGCGGTATGGCTTGTCGTGGGGCCCCTGGAGGCCCCTGCAGTGCCCATGCCAATAATGGCATGGGCACTGCAGGGGCCCCCGTAAGAGGGCCCCACTTTATATTTCACTGTCTGCATTGCAGACAGTGAAATACGCGACGGGTGCCACTGCACCCGTCGCTCCTTCCCACTCCGCCGGCTCGATTCCGAGCCGGCGTCCTCGTGGGAAGGTTGTTTCCCGTTGGGCTGGCGGGCGGCCTTAAGGCGGCCGCCCGCCCGCCCAGCGGGAAACTCAGAATGCCGGCCGCGGTCTTCAGACCGCAGTGCGGTATTCCTGCGGCGCAACTTTGGCGGGCGGCCTCTGCCGCCCGTCAAAGTTGTAATGAGGGCCTATATATCTAACATGCAAGACCCAACTAGAACAAAACTAACCTCACCTTATCTAATATATACACAAAAAAAACTTTCTTACGTTATGTAGTCTTTCAAATACACAGGTCTCTTCACCAATCTCCTTCCCTTACATACCTCTTTGCTCACCTCTCTCCACTTGCCATCATCCCTCATACCCTTCCACTTTCGCAACTCTGCTTCATTACACTTCGTTATTTTGCTCACATTCCATCTCTTACCATCCTCCAACTCCACACTATGGGGCATATTTATACTTCGTTTGCGCCGAATTTGCGTCGTTTTTTTTTACGCAAATTCGGCGCAAAACTAACGCCATATTTATACTTTGGCGTTAGACGCGTCTAGCGCCAAAGTATGGGCAAATAGCGTCATTTTTTTGCGTGAACGCCTTCCTTGCGTTAATGAGATGCAAGGAAGGCGTTCCCGTCTAAAAAAATGACGGCAACGCAAATGCGTCGTATTTATACTCCCGGGCAAAAATCACGCCCGGGAGTGGGCGGGGCAAAAAACCCCGCATTTGCGCCACTTTTTAACGCCTGGGTCAGGGTAGGCGTTAAGGGGCCTGTGGGCTCAAAATGAGCCCACAGGTGCCCTCCCCTGCCCCCAGGAACCCCCCTGCCACCCTTGCCCACCCCAGGAGGACCCCCAAGGATGGAGGGACCCATCCCAGGGACATTCAGGTAAGTTCAGGTAAGTATAAACATTTTTTTTGTATTTTTTTTTGGGTGGCATAGGGGGGCCTTATTTGTGCCCCCCTACATGCCACTATGCCCAATGACCATGCCCAGGGGACATAAGTCCCCTGGGCATGGCCATTGGGCAAGGGGGCATGACTCCTGTCTTTACTAAGACAGGAGTCATGTAAATGGCGTCTGGGCGTCGTAAAAAATGGCGCAAATCGGGTTGAGGCGATTTTTTTGCCTCAACCTGACTTGCCCCATTTTAAGACGCCCTAACGCCATTTTCCCCAACGCCGGAGCTGCCTGGTCTACGTGGTTTTTTTCCACGCACACCAGGCAGCGCCGGTCTGCTTGCGCCGGCTAACGCCATTCCATAAATACGGCGCCCGCATGGCGCTTCAGAATGGCGTTAGACGGCGCTAAATTTTTTGACGCTAAACTGCGTTAGCGCAGTTTAGCGTCAAAAAGTATAAATATGGGCCTATATTCCTTTACCTTCACCACTTGCTTAGGTATTGATCACTTAGACACACCTTTTTTTCTTTTATTCCACACCCTAGTTCTCACCCAATCACCGATTTCCAACCTTCCCATCTTCCAACCCTCCTTGTTCCTTCCGTCATACGCTTCTTGCCTCTCCCTTACCCGCTTCAACACTTCCTCCTCGTTCACCTTCTCCCTTCCTGCTTTGCCCATCCACCCTGGCACAGCCTTGGTACATTGCTTTCTACCCTTCAACAATACAAACGGGGTCTCCAACGTGAGAGAATGCGGAGTAATGCGATAATTCCACAAAAGATTCTTTATTTCCTTTTTCCAGTTCAGACCATTTCGCACTGACAATTGTATATTTTCACTAATCACTCTGTTGAACCTCTCCACCAGTCCATTTTCCCTAGGATGGGCTACAGCAGTTCTAATGTGTCTTACCCCACATCTTTTCATATAATCACCAAACTCCTCAGATGTAAATTGCGGACCATTGTCCGTCACCACTGCCTCTGGATAACCTTCTCTCCTCCATACCTCTTCACAAAACTCAATCACTGCACTTGACCTAACATCCTTCACTACACTCACTTCAGGCCACTTGGAATGATAGTCTATCATTACCACAACAAAAAACTTGTCATTAGTGTCCAATAAAAAACGACCACATATGTCCATCCCTACTTTCTGCCAAGGTTTATCTGAAAATGGAAATGGAATAACCGGTGTCTTCACCCCCACGTGGGATTTATCGCTACATGCACACTCCACACAGTTTCTTACAAACCTTTCCACATCACGGTCCATCCCGGCCACCAAACATCTTCTCTTGCCTTCCTCTTCATTCCCGACATACCTCCGTGACCCTCATGTAACACTTCCAATAACCTCCCTCTCAATTTACATGGAACAATCAACCTGTCACCATGCCTCAACAATCCATCTTGATTGGACAATTCTGACCATACGCTCTTGAAATTTGTCACCTGATTCGCACGGTCTCCCAATTTGGACCAATGCATTCCCAAATATTCCTTCAGCAATTGTAACTCCCCATCTCCATTCACTGACTCACGCCAAAGTTCCTCACTAATTGCATCAGTCCCTACATCTTGGACACTTGCAACCATCCACTCTTTTTCCTCCTCATGTACTTGATTCCCAATTGGCAGTTTGGATAAGTAATCTGCATTCACGTTCTTCACCCCGGCACATATCTCATAACAAAATCATATTCCTGCAAACTGTATATCCATCTTGCTATTCTGGAAGATGCTCGATTTGCACCCTTTGCCGTAAATACATCAATTAGCGGTTTATGGTCTGTTCACAGTTCAAACTTCCTCCCCCACACATAGTTTTGACACCCCACCAACAAGCAAGAGCCTCTTTCTCGATGGCGGAGTATGTTGCTTCTGCTCCCTTCAATGTTCTAGAAGCAAACGCTATTACACGTTCCTTCCCTTTGTGTGACTGCATTAGTACTGCTCCAAGGCCATGCATACTCGCATCGGTAGACACAATGGTATGATCTTCTGCTACAAAAGGTTTCAGTTCCACTGCGCTGATAATGCACTGTTTTAAGGTAGAATACGCTTGCTGGCATTCCTTAGACCATTCAAATTTCAGATTCTTTTTCATTATAGAGTACAATGGTTGGGCCACATCAGCAAAATTGTTCACAAATGTTGCGTAATATTCCGCTAGACCCAAAAAAGATCTTAGTTGGTCTTTATTTGAAGGAATCAGTGCTTTTTCAATTGCTTCCAGTAAGTTCATTTTCGGCTTTATACCTTCTCCCGATACTGTGCGACCCAAATATTCAACAGTTTTGCATTCAAATTTACACCTCTTCATTTCCACCGTTAGTCCAGCTTTCTCTAAAATGGAACATACCTTCCTCATTAACATATCATGTTCCCCTACATCATTTGCCTACACCAACACATCATCTTGGAAAAATGTTACATTTCTAATCTCACCCAACAAACCTTGCATGACTCTCTGGAACACCGCCGAAGCAGATGCCAATCCAAAAGGCATGCGTAAATACATAAACGCCCCTTCCGGTGTTATGAAAGATGTTTTGAAACAGGATGCAACACCATCCACTTTTCTGAAACTGTTTTTGCTGGTTTTAGGATTCTGCTTACTTTACCACTGCTAACCAGTACTAAAGTGCATATGCCCTTTCCCAACAAACATTGTAACATTGGTTTGTACCCAATTAGCATATTTGATATGCTTGTAAGCCCCTAGTGAAGTGCACTACATGTGCCCAGGGCCTGTAAATTAAATGCTACTAATGGGCATCCAGCACTGACTGTGCCACCCACATAAGTAGCCCTTTAACCATGTTTATGGCTTGCCATTACAAGGCCTGTGTGTGCAGTTTCACTGACACTTTGACTTGGTATTTAAAAGTAATTGTCAAGCCTTAAACTCCCCTTTTTCTACTTATAATTCACCCCTAAGGTAGGCCCTAGGTAGCCCATAGGGCAGGGTACTATGTAGACAAAAGGCAGGACATGTACATGTGTTTTATATGCCATGGTAGTGTAAAACTCCTAAATTAATTTTCCACTACTGTGAGGCCTGCTCCTTTTATAAGATAGCATTAGGGCTACCCTCAAGTTAGAAATGGGGTCTTTGGTTGACAGTCAGGTTACCCCCTGTCCATGCAAGGACCCTCACTCCAGTCAGAGTAAAGGAGAATCACCCTCAGTTAACTCCTGCTCACCCCCTTGGTAGCTTGGCACGAGCAGCCAGGCCTAACTTCAGAAGCAAGGTGTAACGTATTTGTACCAACACACACAGTAACTCACTGAAAACACTACAAAATGACTCAGGTTAAGAAAAATAGATAATATTCATCTAGACAAAACAAGACCAAAAAGACAAAAATCCAACATACACAAGTCACAATGAGTCTTAAATCCTTTAGAAAACAGTGAGAACATTGTTAGCGTACCAAAGAACCTAGAGAGTGTCAAAATAAAGCTGCACGGGCGAGTGTGCATCGGGAAAGGGCAGCGATGCATTGATTTCTCACTTGCAAGTTGCCAGCTGCCTTTGTGTCGATGTTAGCCGCGAAACTGGCTGTGAGTAATTTTTTAGCCACAGGCCAGTCTTTGCTTGGATTCCTGTACTTTTTCACCAGCTGTACTTTTCAAGGGCCCAGAGAAAAAGTTAGGGCACCACTTGGCAGGCAGGACTCTCAGCAGAAAGCCCAAGTGCTGGCAGAGGGAAGTCTTTGATGTCCCTAAAACTTCAACAGCAGGAGGCAAGCTCAGTTCAATCCCTTGGATATTCTTCACCAGTGGGAAGTCACACAAAAATCGGTCTTTGTCCTCTCTCAGGCAGAAGCAGCTACTGCAAGCCAACCCAGCAAAGCACAGTCACAGGCAAAGGAGTAGTACTCCTTCTCCACCTTAAAGCTCTTCCCCTTGGCAGAGGTTCCTCTTGGTTCCAGAAGTAATCTGATTTTCAGCTGTTTTGGGTGTTCCTCCTATACCCCTTTCTGCCTTTTAAGTAGGCCTACTTCAAAGAGAAGTCTCTGCTGTTTTCAAGATCCTGCCTTGCCCAGGCCAGGCCCCAGACACACACCAGGGGGTTGTAGACGGCATTGTGTGAGAGCAGGCACAGCCCTTTCATGTATAAGTTACCAATCCTCCCCTCCCCTCAGCCCAGATGGCCCATCAGATTGTGCAGGCTAGACCCCAGCTCCCTTTGTGTCACTGTCTAGAGGAGAGGTACAAACAGCCCAACTGTCAAACTGACCCAGACAGGGAATCCACAAACAGGTTGAGTCACAGAATGGTTTAAGCAAGAAAATGCCTACTTTCTAAAAGTGGAATTTTCAAACCCACAATCTAAAACCCAACTTCGCTAAACGATGTATTTTTAAATTGTGAGTTCAAAGACCCCAAACTCCAAATGTCTATCTGTTCCCAAAGAGAATCTGTGCTTTAATAATATTTAAAGGCAGCTCCCATGTTAACCCATGACAGAAATAGGCTTTGCAGCAATGAAAACCGAATTTGGCAGTATTTCACTGTGAAGACATGTAAAACACATAAGTGCATGTCCACCTTTAACATACACTGCACCCTGCTCATGGGGCTACCTAGGGCCTACCTTAGGGGTGTCTTATATGTATAAAAAGGTAAGGTTTAGGCATGGCAAGTGGGTACACTTGGCAAGTCAAATTGGCAGTTTACAACTGCATACACAGACACTGCAGTGACAGGTCTGAGCCATGTTTACAGGGCTACTAATGTGGGTGGCACAACCAGTGCTGCAGGCCCACGAGCAGCATTTGAATTATAGGCCATGGGCACCTCTAGTGCGCTTTACTAGGGGCTTACTAGTAAATCAAATATGCCAATCATGGATAAGCCAATGTTCACCCACAATCTATAGAAGGAACACTTACACTTTAGCACTAGTCAGCAGTGTTAAAGTGTCCAGAGCAAACAAAAACATCAAACACCGGGTCCAGCACACAGAAGTAACCCGGGAAGAAGAGGCAAAAAGTTAGGGGAGACCATGCCAATGATGCTAAGTTTAAAACCTCATATCCTGTTTGAGTGGTAGAGTCTGATCAGAAAGCAGTAACCCGGTCATATTTCGTATGGCCAGCATGGTAATAGAAAATCCTGCTTATTGATGAGGTTGGATTTTATATTACTATTTTAGAAATGCCACTTTTAGAAAGTGAGCATTTCTATGCACTTAAAATTGACCTGTGCTTTACAGCCTGTCTCCAACCCATGTCTGGGATGGGTTGGTTGACAGCTCCCTTTTGCATTTCACCCAGACAACCACAAACACAGGACACTCAGTCACACCTGCACTCATCTGCATACTGAATGAGTGTTCCTGGGCTGGAAGGGTGGAGAGCCTGACACTTACCTTTCAAAAGCTAGAAGCCTGTCCTGACACAATGGATTACCAACCCCCCTAGTGGGACCCTGGCAGACAGACCTGTACTGAAAGGGGAACTTGTCCACTTCAAAAGCACTCTTTGAAGTCTCGCCCAGTTCAAAGAAATTTTTGGGTATATAAAATGGGTTTCTGACCCCACCCACTCAGACACCTCTGGACCTGAACATGCAATCTGTGAAGAGGAATTGCCTGGCTGCCTAAAGTGCTCATCTGGACTGCTTTGCTGAGCAGGACTGCTGCCCTGCTGTTGCCCTGCTGCCCCCTGACTTTGCTGAGAAGTGCCCTCCAAAGACTTAGATTGAGCTTGTCTCCTGTTTTCGGAAGTCTCCGGGCCAAAAAGACTTCATCTCTCTAAGCAAATTGATGCACAGCTTGCCGGAACTAACGCACAGCCTGCCTGGCGATGAGAAAATCACTGTACAGCCAAACCAGAACGGCGCAGCCCGACTTACCAAGTGAAGAATCAATGAAGCGCCTGCCATGCAACAGAAAATTAGATGCATGGCCATACCGCCTTCATCCCGCATGCCCGGGATTTCCACGCATCGTCCCTGGTCATCATAAAGATCCCCGATTTGCAGTGAGGAACCAAGACTGTGCGCCGGAAATCGCCGCAAAGACCCTTGCAGCATGAAAAGAAACTATGCATCATCTGTGCCGCCCAAAAATTCTGACCCACACCCTGTTTTTCCACGCATCTCTTCCTCGGCGGTCTCTGTGCATGTTATTTTTGAAACCAAGTACTTTATGAAACCAAGAGACAACTGTTGATTTCTAACATTTAAGACTGTTTTTCTTTTTTTTTGCAAAAGTGATATTTCGACTTGTGATTATTGGATCTGTATTGTTGTGACCTTAATTTAATCAGATAAATCTCTTATATTTTTCTAAACCTCTGTTGTGTATTGTTGTGGTGTTTTCACCATGTTACTGTATGATTTATTCCACAAATACTTTACACATTGCCTTCTAAGTTAAGCCTCAATGCCAAGCTGCCAGAGGGTGGGCACGGGATAATTTGGATTGTGTGTGACTTACCCTGACTAGGATTGTAGTCCCTATTTGGACAAAGGTGTATACCTCTGCAAATTAGAAACCCCATTTCTAAAAATGTATATATATATATATATATATATATATATATATATATATATATATATAAACATATAGGTGCATGAACATAGTCGCCACTAGGTAGTTATAGTATTTAGGACCTACTTTCCATAGAAAAATAGAAAAAGCAGTTTTTTGCTTGCCTATATCTTTGGCGACGCTTGACAAATCTTCACTAAATTTTCCTCAAAGAATTGACATCCGTGTTATGTTAGCTGCTGTCTGGAAAATTTCGGGGTGATCCTTCAAGTGGGGGCCGAGATAATGGGGGGAAGAAGTTTAGAGCTTTTCCAATGTTAATTCCCATAGGAAAAATAGTGCAAAAACCACTGGACAGAATTACACCAAATCTGGCAGAAAGGTAGCTCTTGGTCTTTGGTGTAAATCTGTTCCATAGTTTTTGAGAAATTTAAAGAAGTCCAAATTTGTATATATAGGGACGTGAAGGATTTGAGACCCCTAACGATCTCATACAGAGATCTGATTGGCCGATAACACTTCAACAACAGAAGTGCTGTCAGCCATCTTGGGCCTCGGCTGAAGCTGAGTCCCTGAAAAAAATATAAAACGAAATACTTAAGGGGTTAGGGTACGAACTCTGGTGGTGGGGACCGTGGCAGATCCGCGGCAAAAAAAGAAAGAAAAAAAAAAAATGAAGCACGGGCTCCCGCGCGTCATCATAATGAAGCCCCCAGGTGGGCCAAGTCTCAGGTGCATTGTTTAGAAATGTGGGGCTGGGGCTTTCTGGGCCCCTCATGCTGCCCTGGGGACCACCACACCCATGGCAAATTGTTAAAAAAGGGCAAAGGGGGCCTCTATGGGACCCCCAAGCTCCGAGGACCACCACCACCCCCTGGGGCATATATATATATATATATATATATATATATATATATATATATATATACATATGTGCCAGGGGGCCTGTGGCATTCCCATGCCTTGGGGACTATCACCCCCAGGGCTATCTTCACATTGGAGGGGGGCCATGAGGCCTCCCTCGAGGAGCCTCTGCTGGCCCTGGGGACCACCACCCCCCAGGGCAAGATCCTGCTGTGTCCTGCGTATGCCCGTAAAGGGATTTGCAAAAAAAATGAAATTAAAAAGAAAAATAATCATTTTAGATGCCATGAGTGATGTAATTGACCATGTCATGAGTGATGTAATATGTGAGGTCATAAGCAGTGCATCATGGGGGGCAAGTCATAGTTAGCTCAGTGAACTGAAACTGATGAATTTCACTGGATTTGTAGGTTTGAAGTTTTATCCTAACTATGTCGTCCTTATAACCTTTGCTTTTTTCAGTGTGTATATATATAACACATAGCCCACAAACCAATATAAAAAGTTCACAGTTATATCTATAACACACACACACCCCTGTGTTGGGGCAGAGATTTACTTAGTCCCTGCCTTGAGGGCTTGGGCAATAGGCCTAAGCCCCAGCCTCACGCTGCATTTGCTGTCTTGCAAAGCACTGAGGCCGCCTTTCAATGACCATCCAGGTAAGGAGCAGGCTGGGGGGTCCGAGCAAAATGCGTGCAGTGTGTGTTCCCCACCCCAGTGGATGCAGAAGTGCTGCTGGGGGTTAAGGGCTGCGGATGCGGCTCAGGTCGGTAGACTAAAGCGGTGTGAAGATGTTGGAGTTAAGGGTACTGGCAACCCAGAGCCGTGCGTTGTTTGGTCTACAACCCCAGCGATAAGAGTTGCAGGCTATTGAGAGGTTAGGGACCCGAGCCATGTGTGGTTTGGGACACTGCCCACTGTTAATGAAATGCAAGTTAAGGGTTCCAAGCCACACACATCTCAGGACCCTACCCTCCATTCAAGAACTGCTTGGGGGTTAGGATAGGTCATTACAGACATGAGGGTGAGGACTAGGCTTGGTCAAAAGCTGCACGTGGCTCTGGGCATGGCCCTCATTTAAAGCCCTGCTGCTGGTTAGGATCGGTCCCCGAGAGGCACACTGCTTGGGTCCCCACCCACCATTACAGACATAAGGGTGAGGATTGGGCAGTGTCCTGCCTTTAAAGAGATGCGGGTTAGGATCAGCTGGGAACCAGAGCTGCATGCTGCCCGGGCCCCCGCCATTGTAGACATGTGGGTGAGGATTAGGCAGGGTCGGCTCAGGTTCAGGACCCTGCCACATCGATGAACAGCTGGGGCCTTGAAGCAATCGCAGGGTCCTATGCCCTGTTAAAGTTCAGCAGCACTAGAAGAGAGAAAGAATCAACATTGTAATTTACTAGATATGCAACTGTTACGCTCCTGTCTTTTCCTGCAATGGAGCACCACAACTCTGGTTACTTCAAAGTGTAAAAACATAGTAAATCTTGCCATTTGCTTCTCTAAACAAATGCCTTCCAATATAAACTACATGATACTCCTATCCCTTGCAATCCTCTTTGTCTTACATAACATTTCCTATACGTAATTTAAACACTTGTATGACTCATTGTCTTCGTATAATATTTTTGTGATGCAAAGTGCTCTAACACTCTACACTGGGATGAGCAGGGTTATAAAAGAAATGTGAGAGACATAGATTGTTGCACTAGGCGCCAACAAAGGTAAATCAGGTCTTATTGTGAGGCTGCTTCCCATCTTGCTGCACCTACATTGTCCAGTCTGTAATGTCACTGCCGCTTTCCCACTTTAACAGGAAGCAGTGTGGAGTGCACAGACTGAAAAGACCTTTAATCTGTAACACAACACAGCACAATCTGTCTACACACACCATGCATGTGACATAAATAATGCACCAGAGTGTCATCTTTTACTCAGCACGATGCAGGCAGTGCATTATTTACAGTGGTGGTCATTACAACCCTGGTGGACGGTGTTAAAGGTGCGGTAATACCGCAAACAGGCCGGCGGTCAAAAAAATGGAATTATGAGCCTGGCGGAAACCGCCAACTAAGACAGCCACTTTAACACACCGCCCGCCACGGCGGTACAGACAAGCAACGCAGAGGTTACCGCCAACAGACAGGCGGGAGACAATGTACTGCCCACACTATTACAACCCGCCAATCCGCTTCCTTTTCCGGGGCGGATTCACCGTGGATAAAAACACGGCAGAAACTGCTTTTGCAATGGGAAAACGCTCACCTGAGCACATCCCACTAGGAACGAGGAATCCATGGAGGCCGAATTACAAATCCTACCTGCCCTTCTCTTCCTACTCATCTACGACCAACAGCTACGTAGGCGCAGAAGACACCGGTGAGTACTGCACCTACGACACGGGGGAGGGGGGAGGCAAAAGTTAGGGGGACACCCACCAAACACCCCCACCCCCACCCTCGCATAGTACAACATACACACCAATTAAGTCACAAAAATCACAGTAACACCCCACAATCCCCCCGGAAGAATGAAAAGACAATGCGTAATTTGAGCAAACGTAATGTGCTAATATACATGTCATACAAAAATATACAGATATATAACTCAAAATCACTCTTATTTACACATACAATCCGAGAAGTTGTGCAGATATGTACACAACAATGTCTGTGCACCAACAGTCCAAAAATGCATGGGCGAGGCCCACAATAGATACTTGACCAAAGTCGGAGAGAACACTGCCGGGGCATCAGATAGAAACACTTCAGGCACCTCAGGGGGAAGGGAAGAGGGGGCACCTCAGCCAGATGAATGCAAAGCCAGATCCACGACGGGGCTCCATGCCCATTGATGTACCTTGGGGAGTGCAAAGCCACAGTCTCTCAAGTCTCTACAGTGGGTGGGTTGCCCACTGTTCAATCCTGGGGAGTGCAAAGCCACAGTCTCTCAAGTCTCTACAGTGGGTGAGGTGCCCACTGTTCAATCCTGGGGAGTGCAAAGCCACAGTCTCTCAAGTCACTACAGTGGGTGGTTTGCCCACTGTTCAATCCTGGGGAGTGAAAAGCCACAGTCTCTCAAGTCACTACAGTGGGTGGGTTGCCCACTGTTCAATCCTGGGGAGTGCAAAGCCACAGTCTCTCAAGTCTATACAGTGGGTGGCTTGCCCACTGTGCCATCCTGGGGAGTGCAAAGCTACAGTCTCTCAAGTAGATGCAGTTCTCTACTGGTACTGGGTGGGACTGCTGCACAGACTGAATGAGTCTCCCTGTGAAAGTTCATGTCCTGTCACTGTCCCAGCTGCACATGGGATAAGGATGCCTGATGTGGCGGCCTCTTCATTCCTACACGGTGCATGCCCTGTTCAGCGGTGCTTTGACATGGCGGTCTTTGCCCTGTTCAGCGGTGCTTTACCATGGCGGTTCTGGACTGTTCAGCGGTGCTTTGTAATGGCGGTTGTTGCCCTGTTCAGCGGTGCTTAGACATGGCGGTTCTGGACTGTTCAGCGGTGCTTTGCCATGGAGATCTTTGCCCTGTTCAGCAGTGCTTTGCCATGGCGGTTCTGGACTGTTCAGTGGTGCTTTGCCATAGCGGTCTTTGCCCTGTTCAGCGGTGCTTAGACATGGCGGTTCTGGACTGTTCAGCGGTGCTTTGCCATGGCGGTATTTGCCCTGTTCAGCGGTGCTTTGCCATGGTGGTTCTGGACTGTTCAGTGGTGCTTTGCCATGGCGGTCTTTGCCCTGTTCAGCGGTGCTTAGACATGGCGGTTCTGGACTGTTCAGCGGTGCTTAGACATGGCGGTTCTGTACTGTTCAGCGGTGCTTTGCCATGGCGGTCTTTGCCCTGTTCAGCGGTGCTTTGCCATGGCGGTCTTTGCCCTGTTCAGCAGTGCTTTGCCATGGCGGTTCTGATACGGACATTGGTGTGTGGCATGACGATCTCTACACTGGGCATTGGTGTGTGGCATGACGATCTCTACAATGGGCATTGGTGTGTGGCATGACGTTCCATCATTGCCCTCCTGGGCTGTGACTCCGGCGGTGGCGGCGGTCTCCTGACCAGTGATGATACTTGGGCCCTCCTGGGCTGTGACTCTGGCGGTGGCAGTGGTTTCTGGACCAGTGACGATACTTGGGCCCTCCTGGGCTGTGACTCCGGCGCTGGCGGTGGTCTCTGACCAGTGACAACGGTGCTGGCGGTTGTGTCTGGCCCGCCGGAAATGATGGCGCACTTCTCCGCCGTGACACTCACAACAGGCTGGGCAGACTTCCTCTGGCCCTTCCCCACCTTTGTTGGAGTTACAGCTGACTGACCAATCGCCTTCGAACCCATGTCACTTGTTGTCCCACCACGAGTCTTAAGACGGTCCCGTCGTCCACTCTCCAATTTCAGAGCCTTTACAGGGGGTGGGCTGCCAGTGCCTTGGCTCCGGGTCCTACTGCCTGCCCTGGTGGATGGTGCACTCCAAAAACCTGAAACACGCACCACTGGTACTGGAGGTTTTTTGGCTGAGGCGCTACGACGGGACTGATGAATTGGAAGGGGGGTGGGGGGCAAAAAACAGTTTCTGACGGACACTGGGATGGGTAGCTGGAGGGGATCTGGGAGTGGAGGAAGAGGAGGTGGTTGTAGGAGGTGTCACTTTAGGTGTTTTAGGTGCAGGTGCAGGTACTGGAGGCTGTCGTGAGGTGGATGGATGTTGGGTGAGTGATTGCCGGCGTTTGTGTACTTTGGGAGAGGGCGTTACAGACACACTGGGAGAGGACACAGGGGACGTGCAAATGGCAATGGAGGTGGTGAGTGCAGGTGAGCGGCTTGTGGTGCTGGGTGTCCTGGTGCGAGTCCTAGTGCCTGTAGATGTGGTGCATGCAGGTGTGTGTGTAGACGAGACTGGGAGGGAGGAGGGAGAAGAGGAGGAGGGGGACACAGTGGAGACAGTGGATGTTGCTGTGTCTGTATGTGGGTGAGGCTTGCGTGAGTGCCTGTGGTGTGTGTGGTGCCTATGTTTGCTTGAGCTACTTGTGTGTGTTGACTTGTGTGCATGCTGGTCTGTAGGTGTGCTTGGGATGGGCTGGGGTACAGGGGATTGGGTCTGGGTGGAGGAAGTTGGAGGGGGGAGGCTAGACACAGGGACAATGGCTGCCATCAGTGCTGAGGCCAGAGATTGCAAGGTTCGCTGAAGGGCAGCCTGACCAGAATGAATGCCCTCCAGGAATGCATTACCGTGTTGCAACTCCCTTTCTATACCCTGGATGGCATTCACAATGGTAGACTGCCAAACAGTGAGTGACCTGAGGAGGTCAATGGCCTCCTCACTGATGGCAGCAGGGGTGACTGGGGCAGGGCCTGAGGTGAAGGTGATGCCCACCCTCCTGGGTGAGCGGGCACGGGGCGAACGCTGAGGGGCTGCTGGGAGGGCGGTGCTGGTAGGGGAGGTGGCGGCTGTACCTGTAGAAGTGGGGTGCACAGATGGTGCCGCCACCACAGGGGAGCTCCCATCGGCGGACGAGTCCGTGTCGCTGGTTGGTGATCCGGTGGCCGACGTGAAGCTCCCTTCGCCCTCCGTCCCACTGGTGCATTCTGAGTCTGTGGTTTGGCCCTCCATGGCCATGTGGGATGCAGCTCCCTCGTGCTCCGGTGCCACTGCACCTCCGCCTGATGATGCTGATGTACAAAAGGACAGGGAGAGCAGGACAAGGGGGAGAGACAGAAGAAAGAGAGTTTTAGTGCATGGCATTCTGCTACCGTTGGCGGACAAGACAGATGCAGCAGCCCCCTGCATTACGCCGTGCTCCTGACCTCTGCACATCCAATATCTGGGATATGGCCCACATGGCAATGGTGGACATCTGCGCACATGGATGCCACAGGGGCAACTATACCTCAACTTGGCACTCTGCTGAGGTGGGGTTGAGTGCCACATGGCCTACATTACGGAGGGGCCTTGCCTACTGAATTCGCCCTGGCCTAGGGACACCCATAGCCCACCTCCCCCACCCAGACCCCTCCACTGCACGCAGAGTCCGCAGAATGAGGTTGTACTCACCCCCTTGTGTGTGCTGTGATGCCCTCAAGCGCCCATCCAACTCCGGGTAGGCCACCGCCAGGATCCGGAACATCAGGGGGGTCATGGTGCGACGGGCACCCCTCCAACGTTGGGAGGCCATCCCCAGCTGAGCCTCCGCCGTCTTCTTGCTGCAGCGGCGAATGTCCTCCCATCTCTTCCGGCAGTGGGTGCCCCGTCTCTGATGGGCCCCCAGGGTCCGGACCTCTTTGGCGATGGCACGCCAGATGTCCCTCTTCTGGTGGGCCCTGACCTACATGACATGCACAAGGGAAGAGGAACAGTCATTACCAACTGCACCGTCAATGTGAGTGGCCCCCTCCCTACTCTGGCCATGTGGCCCATTCATTCCCATGCATTAATGTTGTATGAACTCAGCCCCCTTCCCTCTTCCACCCAGCCCTCTCCACCCAGCATAGCCCATACAACGTGCTCCCTGTGTACTAACCTGTTGGTCTGGAGGACCGTAGAGTAGCGTGTACTGGGGGAGGACCCCATCCACAAGTTTCTCCAACTACTGTGCAGTGAAGGCAGGGGCCCTTTCCCCAGACACAGCAGCCATCGTCGCTTCCAGACCGAGGTCACAGCAGCACTAGCAGTGTAGGTCCTCTCCTGTCGAAGGTCAGGTATCTAGTGATTGAACAGATAGAAAATGGCGGTGACGTCCCCTGCGGAGACGTCCGCGGTGGTGCGCATCATCACCGCCAGCGCACCTGTTCATTGGCTCCTGGGACCCATAGGGTCCAATGTTAACCAATGCAGCATTGCGCCGCGGTGTACGACCTCCTACCGCGACGGTGTGCAACGCCAGCCCAGTTACCCCACAATCCCATTGTCCCAGTTTAGAGGTCAGGCAGCCGCCATTTCCAGGGCCCACATGGCTACTACTGCGTCACACATAGCTAGGCCTACACTCAACACACATACAGGAAGGGTTTTGTGTCTGGTGTAGTCTTGTGTGTAACTGTGGGTACATACCTGCAGGAATAGTGACTGGTTCTTCGCTGTAGTCCTTCGTAGGCACTGTCAGCTGGGACATTTGTGGAGATGGCGGAATCCTCCGGTGTACCGACCGCTGGTGGACCTGTTGACAATGGAAGAAAGACATGTCATCGTCACCTACAGGTTTGACCGTGCCACTATCCAGGAACTATGTACCCAGTTGGAGCCAGACCTGATGTCACCAATCCGCCATCCAACTGGAATCCCCCCCTGACATGCAGGTGCTGTCAGTGCTCCATTTCCTTGCAAGTGGGTCATTTCAGACTACAGTGGCCATGGCATCAGGGATGTCCCAGCCTAGGTTTTCCAACGTCTTGTCCAGAGTGTTGTCTGCCCTGCTGAAACACGTAAGGAGATACATCATGTTCCCTCAGGTGGAGGATTTGCCTACAGTGAACGGTGACTTCTGTGCCCTTGGACATATTCCCAACGTCATAGGTGCCATTGATGGGACCCATGTAGCTCTGGTCCCCCCCCCGCAGGAGTGAATAGGTATACAGGAACAGGAAGAGTTATCATTCCATGAATGTCCAGATGGTCTGTTTGGCAGACCAGTACATCTCACAGGTAAATGCTATGTTCCCTGGCTCTGTGCATGACGCCTACATCCTGCGGAATAGCAGCATCCTTGATATGATGGGTCAACTCCAGAGGCACAGTGTATGGCTATTGGGGGACTCTGGTTACCCCAACCTTTCCTGGCTATTGACCCCAGTGAGGAATCCCAGGACCCAGGCAGAGGAACGCTACAATGAGGCCCATGGGCGGACTAGGAGGGTTATCGAACGCACCTTCGGCCTTCTTAAGGCCAGGTTCAGTTGCCTCCACATGACAGGTGGATCCCTATTCTACTCACCGAAGAAGGTGTGCGACATCATCGTCGCCTGCTCCATAATTTGGCATTGCGACGCCAGGTGCCTTTTCTGCAGGAGGATGATCCAGATGACGGTGTTGTGGCAGCTGTGGAGCCTGTGGACAGTGATGAGGATGAAGCTGAGGAAGAAGAAAACAACAACAGGGAGTCAGTCATACAGCAATATTTCCAGTGACACACAGGTGAGAAAATTTTCTGGTTTAACATTACATTAACTTTCACACGTCTACCTCTAACCTGTACCTCCATTTCACTCACTATTTGTTAATTGAGTTGTAGCCTTCCATTTCAGTTTCACAAGTGTGGTAACCTACGTGTCAACTGCTTGCATCCTTGAAGGGCTTGTGATGTGTGACATTGGTATGTTAGCCTTACAATGGGTAACCCATTATGACAGTGTAATTGATAATACAAAGTTCCAAATCATAGACTGACTTCAGTTTTTTTAGTGTTTCAAGGGTGTTTATTTAAGTGCTCAAAAAACTAATGGGGGGGTTGTAAAATGGGGATGGGTGATGGTGGAGGAATGTCCATGGCAGAGTCCAGTCTATTTGTCTCACAGGTGCACTGCCCATCTGGGCATTGGAAGTGGAGCTGGGGCAGTTCCAATAAATACAGGGTGACAAAGTGGGACAGTGGGGGGACAATCAGGGTGGTCTTATTTCCTGGCGGGGGTCTTGCCATCTTGCTCTGTCCTGTTCCTGGATCTCAGGGCCCGCTTGCGTGGTGGTTGTCTGTCTGCAGGGGGTGGGGTGCTGGTGTGGTGGTCCTGTGGCGGGGCGTCCTGTCCACTAGCGCCGGCGGAGGTGGTGGGCAGTTCATCGTCGTGGCTAGTGTCAGGGGCCCCTTGGAGTGCCACGGTGTCCCTCAAGGTCTTTTGAATGTCCGTCAGCACCCCTACGATGGTGCCCAGGGTGGAGCCGATGGTCCTGAGCTCCTCCCTGAACCCCAAATACTGCTCCTCCTGCAGACGCAGAGTCTCCTGCAACTTGTCCAGGACCGTCGCCATCGTCTCCTGGAAATGGTGGTAGGCCCCCATGATGGAGGAGAGGGCCTCGTGGAGAGTTGGTTCCCTTGGCCTGTCCTCCCTCTGTCGCACAGCAGCCCTCCCAGTTCCCCTGTGTTCCTGTGCCTCCGTCCCCTGGACCGTGTGCCCACTACCACTGCCCCCAGGTCCCTGTTGTTGTTGGGGTGGTGGGTTAGCCTGGGTGCCCTGTAGTGGTGGACACACCGCTGATTGACCTGTCCTGGGTAGGGAGGTTTGGGCTCGCTGGGTGGGTGCTGTGCTGGTGTTACCAGAGGGTGGAAGCTCGGTGTTGGGCTGTGGCTGGGCAAGGGGAACTGACTGTTCTCAGGCCCACGATGGTCCGGGCTGGTCATCAAGATCCAGTGGGGCAGAGCTGCTGTCGTCACTGTGGGCCTCTTCTGGGGATGGAGTGGTGTTGTCTGGACCCTCTGGTGTGGTGACGTTCCTTCGGGTTCCTGCAGGGGTATAAGAACATGATTATTGCATGTGTGTGTAATGGTGTGCAATGGTTGGGTGTGCGTGAACCCCAGTGCAGGCATTCCTGTGTGGGGGCTTGTGTGCTGATGGTTGGGGGGGTGTTCTGGGTATGTGCAGTGGGCATGCTTTAGTGAGGGTTGTCCATGCTTAGTTGTGTCATGCAGGGCTTGGTGTTGGGAGGGGTGGTTGGTGTTATGGGTACATTAGTGAGGATTTGGAGTGATAGGGGAGGGGGTGAGGGTGGGGGTGTGTGATGGCATGCAGGTAGGGTGGGGGATGTGATAGTTAAGATTTGACTTACCAGTGTCCCATCCTGAGGCCCTCAGGATGCAAGATGGTCAAGACTTGCTCCTCCCATGTTGTTAGTTGTGGGGGAGGAGGTGGGGGTCCGCCGCCAGTCCGCTGCACCGCGATGTTGTGCCTGGAGACCGTGGAATGCACCTTCCCCCGTAGGTCGTTCCACCTCTTCCTGATGTCCTACCTATTTCTTGGGTGCTGTCCCACGGCGTTGACCGTGTCCACTATTCTGCGCCATAGCTCCATCTTCCTGGCCATTGATGTGTGTTGTACCTGTGAGCCAAATAGCTGTGGCTCTACCCGTAGGATTTCCTCCACCATGACCCTGAGCTCCTCCTCGGAGAAGCGGGGGAGTCTTTGGCGTGACATGGGGTGGTGTGTGTGAGGTGAGGTGTGGGGTGGTGTATGTGTTGATGAGTGTGGTGATGTGTAGTGGTATGTGGTGTTTTGTGCATGGATGTTGTGTGGGTGATGATGTTGTGTGCCTCTGTGTGATGGGGTTGTCAATAGCTGTGCTCTCTCTCTCGCCTTCTCTCAGAATTTCTGGTTGTAGGGGTTTGTGGGTGATGTGGGTGTGTATTTTATATTGTGTTGGGTGTGTGGGAGTGGTGTGTGTATGTTTATCAGGTGTGTGTATTTGTAATTGTCCAATGTGGCGGTGTTTTGGTGCTGTGTGTGTATTTTGAGCGCGGCGGTGTGTACCGCCAATGGAATACCGCGGTTGAAAGACTGCTGTGTGGATTCGTGTGTCGTAATAGCATCGGCGTGTTTCTGTTGGCGTGGAGGTGGAGGAGTTGTTTCCGCATGTTTATCGCTGACCTTTGGTGTGGCGGTGTTGTGTGGGTTACGCCACTATCCAACCAAAGTTGTCAATTTGGCACGTAAAAGAGCTAGGAACAATCATAGGGAAAGTTTACTAGAACATAAAGAGAAGACTCCACAGACCTTCATCACTTGCGTTTCGACGTTCACTCCTCTTTCCAATGACATCAAGAAACTGATCAATAAACGTTGGTCGATATTGGAAAGTGGTGGTATTCCAATGCCAAAACTTCTATTTGCTTTTAGACGGACTTCCAACATTAAGGACATAGTGGTCCACACCCGTCCACGTGTATCTCATGACACCTCTACACAAAGAACACTATGGGACCTACCTCCAGTTGAAGGTCACTATCCGTGCGGTAATTGCAATGTGTGTGCATTGACTAATCAAACAAAGTCATTGGATCTTGATCCGTTTGGAAGATGGTTCCTAAAGAAACATACAAATTGCAATTCCAAGAATTGTATTTATATGATCACATGTCCTTGCGGACTACGTTACATAGGGATGACAACACGCCCTGTGAAGATACGCATCAACGAACACAGGAGCAATATCAGATGCCGCAGAGTAACCACCAAACTCTGCGCTCATTTTATAGACTTTCCCCATACTCCAGACGAGTTACGGTGGGTGATTTTGGAAGCCCCAAGAACCACACAGAATGTCACTCAGTCTCTTTTTAGAATTGAGCAACGTTGGATTTTTAGACTGGGTACCTCAATTCGGGGATTCAATGATGAAATTCCATGGTCCTCACTTTCTCTTAGATAAATTAAGTCATGTGATCAGTAATCAACATATTCTGATGACTGAATGCACAGACCCCGTTTTAGAAGAATTCTATCAATGTTTACATCATTTTTGTACTAATGACTTAGACAAGTCCAGTCATTTTACCAGCAACTGACACATTCTGACAACTGGATATACAGATCTCTTTTAGAGGATTTGTACTAATATTTCCATAATTTTTGTACTAGTGAGTTCCTAGTATCCCTCTAATCTTCCAATTTTGAGTACCAGACTACTTTGTTTTTATTCACATATCTTGTGCCTTTGGTATGTTTTCTGGAGTCAGTAATGTTCTTCCACAAAAAAGTTTTTGTATTTATGAGCTTTCATCTTTTTTTCCGCTCCTTTGACCCATTAACTATGATTTTGACTTGCTCTGTGCCTTCCCAATATGGCGACTGAGCATTAGTCCTTTTTCTATTTTTACGTCCAGTCCCGGACAACCTGAGACGCGCACGTCTCCGGAACCCGGTTGGACTTCCGGGTTCGTGTACGCGTACTTTAGGACTCCCGAAAGCGCCAGCCTTTGTCTTGCCGGGACGCTGTCGGGAATGTAGGTACAATGCCCTACGGACCGCCGATACTAGTAAGTGTCTATTGTATTGTACGTCTCCCCCGTTGTCTTTACTGCCAGTCCATGGAAATTACCGGGGCGATTCCACTTCATTTAAGGTCGTAGACCTTGTTGTATATAGCCGCGTGTTGTATTAGTCATCTACACAATGGTTAGTCTTTATTAGCCTGTGCCTTTATACTGACTTCTCTAATTTTGGAGGGGTGTTTTGGGATCCAATTATAAAACAAACAGTGTTGGATTCCCTTCGTTTTTTGACCTTGTACCTACAATAGTTATAGCAGATTTGATTATGGCACATGACATTTGATTGTGCTTGCCACCACCCCCTAAATATTTTCCTTTTTATACTATTATGACACTCAGATTGTAGTTCCGGTTCCTGACACTTGATTCCCAGGGGCTCTATCCACAGACCGGGGATGGTAAGCCTTTTTAAATTTTATATTATGAAAAATATTTTTGTTTTTTTTCTGCGCAAGATGTATCCAACTAGTATGTATTTGTGTGCAATCACTGGGGACTTTATTTTCTACACACTGTTGCCTTTTTAATATTTAGGGCGACCTTGATTGACATATAGAACAACTTCACAGTAAGTTGCTGTGTTTCCTTTATCTATTTTGACCCCTACTGGGATTTTGTTGAATTTTTGGAGAAGATTTTTTCACTTTGGTCCTGGTGAATCGTCGCGGGATCCGGATGGACCATTAGACGCGAAACATGTAGACCCCTATTTTAGAGGAGCCACTTTTGGGTTTACCCTCTTATACTGTACATATTGTTCGTGTGAGTAGATGAGCATTATCACTCAATTTTTACTCCCATTTTGTTTTTAACTTTGGTCTCCATCACATTATTACTGATTAAAATCATGATTCTTGATTGTTGATGGATAACCAATTTTATTTTTGCTATGTTTTCTCTCCTATATTGCTCGGGTATCTAGCAACCAGATACCCTACTAGATTGACTATTTTTCTCTAACTATCAGTAGAGCATATACGGTTAAGAGCCCCCTCAGTGGAGCCCGTTAGGCATTGCAGCACCGGCCTAACGAGGAGCTTTCCCAATGATGAAACCAGACATCCAATGTGATGCTTGAGGGTTCTCGCTCCTGTAGAAACTAATCCCAGTGATTTAGTGTTTGGAACAGTGTACCCCTTTTCTTATTATTGGTGTTGTGTGGGTGTCTGAATTTCGGCGGATTCCGTGATGTGTGTCATAATAGCTGTGGCGGTCTACCGTGGCCGCGGCGGTGTATTGGCGGTCTTCTGCACGGCCGTAAGCGCCTTCTACCGCCAATGTTGTAATGACCCCCAGTGTTTTGTGAATGCATGCGTATGAAGCAATGTATATAATTGGTAAGAACAAAGTCAGAGTTGCTGCTTATTCAGTTCTGTTTTTTTTAAATAATTAAACACAAACTACATTATAAAATAACAGACCATAGTCCTTAGTAGGAGCTGGTTAGAATCACCATTTTGCGCTCTGCCCTTCACATTTTTCTCCCTGATGGACTGGGCAGCCCTGCTCTCCACAAACTTCAATATGTAGTTCAAAAAGAGACTTGTGAATGTGTGAGCTTTTATACTTGCTACAACATGCTAACTATGCACAGGCTTTGTGGTGGGAGTGCGGCTCAGAAATATATTATGCTTTAGGGTTAAATTTTCATGACATTGGGATGCTTCAACCAATGAGTGTGTCACTTGGGGTTGTCACTTTATACTTTGACACCTGGTAATCAGCTTTGAGCCCTCTCCTGCACATTTGTGGGGAATGCATCTGTGTTTTAGGTTTCAATTCACTGCATCTGTCTATTTCAACCATTGATTGTGTGGCCACTTTATACTTTGACCTCTGCTAATCATGTTTGAACCCTCTCCTGGGAAATTTGGAGTTAGCATCTGTGTTTTAGGTTTTTATCAAAATTGACTAGCTGGCTCTACACACCTTTTTGTTAAAAAAAGCCACATTTGACCAGCCCCCCCTTTTGGATTAGACAGCAGTGAGGAGGTTGGCTGTGTGTTTTCCATTGCTCCTCTCTGTGAGGTGGCACACAACTGGCACAGTGCTGGGACTGTCTGAACATGCCCAGACTTGTCCTCTTAGGCACAGAAACATGGCACAACCCTGAAAGGCTACTATTTTACACAGCCCAATGACCTAGATACTACAGGCATGGAACCTGGCACGTGACTAACACATGATCACATGATGTCATAACCCACATGGTCTACCTACACCAACATCAGTTACAGGGCAGACTCTCAGGGGACCTTAAGTCCCAGTAATGGAAGTGACATCACTTCCGGGGGTGGACAACTGTCACTTTTGAGATATATAAGGAAAGGTATCCCCATATTCTACTAACAAATAAAACTTGTATCTATCTCTGCTACCTTAATATTTAAAGGGAGAGGATTGTGGTCACTCAAAAATTTGGAAATTAAAAATTAGCAATTTCTTGGGATCAAAATAAAAGCGATTGTATTGTCTGGGCCATTTCCAGTAAAAGTTCTTGGCATAGGAAATATTGGAGTAAGCAGGTTACCCACATGAAAAGACTGAATGCAATCTTGAAATTATTCAGCATATTACCATACTCACTATGGAAGGAGTGTGATATATCAAACTCCTCATGATCCACTAGTCCACACACCTCTCTAGCACGGTAAACATATTTAGGAACATTTACATTTTCTAGCCAATCCATAGATAGGTTCCCTTCCACCAGCAGCAGAACTCATATAGAAGGTGATCTAGGTCGCTTACCACACTTGCTCCAGACTGGAATATATTGCTGTAAATGATAATAAATACAGTTATCTGTTCCCCTCTGATGTTGAGAAGCAAAATTTGATAAAACTGTGACCTGGTGAACATTTCCTTAACTGATCTTGAAATATAACTTAACAACAATATCACTAAGCCCTGCCTTACCCTACATTGACTAGTCGAGGTAGCATTTGTGCAATATGACAGAAACCTATTGATGAAGAAAGGGGCCCTGGCCCACGTTTCCTGTTGGCCAATGATTGCGTACTCAGTGAAAAACCTCCTGTAGTCCTGGTTATGCATCTTAGACAAGAAGCCTGCAATATTCCAGAGTTAAAGCCCCACAGCATCCTTCTTACCTCTAGGGCTTCCCATACCATACATTACATCAACAAAACTCCTATTATGTTTTTCCAAAAACATTCAGATGAATCTGGATGTCCCTTATCATCCTTCTTATTGGTAGCACTATTGCAATGTATTACTTTTGCAACTGCATGTCCCCGGCTAACCACAGATGCACACATGCGCAAGCCTCTCTCCTAGGATAGGAAAGGGACACACGCAGTAACTCCCCAGTCAGCCCATGGCCTAAAAATCACTCTTTTAGACACTTGTATAGAGGACACCTAAATAGTGCCACTAGAAGCATTAGTAAACCTTGTGTTCATTGTTGGTGCCACCACCCTCCTGGGAATGCCACTAGGACTAACTCAGTGTCAATAAAAAATAACCTAATGAGACCACTACTATGTGGCCACACATTTGATAGCCTTGAGCCTGTATTTGCAAAATCAGCTTTGCACAGACATGAGATTTTAACACAGTCCTCTGGTGAAGTCTCGGGGCTTGTGCCAATCGAAGAAGCCAGACAAACCATGTCAATCTGATCTATAATAGTCACCTTGTGCCCCAGTCTGACCCCTAGCCAATGTCTAACGTTCCATAGCTCCCTCCAGGTCTTGTAGCAATAATTACATAAGCGTGAAACACCCTTCAGTATTATCACATAGGGTATCACCTTTGGTGGCAAATGGAGGCAGAAGGGAGTTGTGGCGCCCGCCTTTTCCTGCTGAGCTACCCATGGCTTCATTAATGATTAATTTAAGGGGGGCCATTAAGGCCTACAGGCATGAGATTTTTGACAGGGTGAGGGGTTTGAGGAATTGCCTTTGAACACAGAAGCCTGCCCATTACAAGGCTCAGTGAGTGGTATAATAGGGGTCCCTTGAAATGTGATACCTTGCTCATCAGCTTAAGTAGCTTATCTTGCCACAGTGGGAAAGGACTCACTCAGCCCAATCTTACCGCACAATTGTTTAATTTGTCTAGTTTGCATTTTTTTGACAATGCAAAACCTGATCCCATGTCTTTTTCCAGTATATCTAACCTGCTAGAAATGGAGGTAAATCTATCTTCAAGCCAGTGGTGTAACATACGCCCCCACAGCCACTGAGGTGTGGGAGGTTTGAGCTCCACAAGGCCCCCTTAGGTGTCCTAAAAGTTCCTGTGTGAGTCAGGAGGGCAACCTGAAGTTTTGTTACGCCACTACTTCAAGCCACACTGTTAATTTGCTGAAACTGGCTGCATACCTGCCAACCTATAAACAAATTCCACAATATGAGACGGGGGCATGGCCTTGGAGGGAATAGAGCTGCATGCAGAGAGTTACCTGAGAGGAACTCTTCCCTCCACCAATGTATTCTCCTCTCACAAAAAGAGAAAAAACAAAGCATCTCTGAGGCTGTCACCAATGTCCTGGGGTATTTTCACACCTCTTAATAGACATCAGTTGCTTACAGCCTACAAAGACAAGCTGGGAAAACACTCTGTGCGGTGCTTTCCAGCTTGTCTTCCCTGCCACATTGTGATTTTGACTCTCCACCAGGCGATCATGTAAAGGGAGTTAGATTCATGTGACACATGGTGGCACCATGTGAAATGGCAGTTCTGTAACTGCCAGAACCTCCTCAAGTTGCTTAATCAATAGGAACCAGTCCAATGCAACCAATTGATTAGTTGGGAAAAGATTATCACACACCTTTTTTGTCTCAGTTGTACTCCCACCATTTTTTTTTTTTTTGGGGCCAGAGCTGTGGATTAGGCTTTTTGGCTGGTGGCAGAGCATCTATTACTGATGAACCTTCCAATAAAATATCAGTAGAGTCATGGTCATCACAGGGTTTTAAAAAATCAAGGGATGCAAATAGCAAGATTTGTCTCCATGGTATGTGCCACTGTCCTCCAAGCTGATAATGTCCTTAATAATAACCCTCATTGCATTAGTTAAGTAAGTAAAAATACTAGAATGATTGTCCTTACCTGAGGTTGCGGAAACAAATTTTCTTTAACAGCTTAAAAAGCCAAGAGTCTGAAAACAAAGGCCAAAGAGGGTGACTTTTCCCAGCCTCTGTCTGGCTCTAACTGACTCTTGGAACGGTCTTCTCCAGAGCACCACCCCTGTAGTGTCCCACGCTGCGGGGCACCAAAACGCTTTAAGAGGCATGATGTCAGCAGGTCACCTCCTCCACATGCAGTGCAGAAAAGCAGTATGGGACCTGGAGTCCAGTCCCAAAACAGTGAAAGTGCAGTCCACGCTGTAGGACACAAACTCAATGGTAACATTATTGTTTTTTATACCATGTAGTGAAGAAAATATGTTTAGGATATTGTTTAGTAAACTATTGATTTATATACTATTGTTTATTTTTTTATTGACTCTTTTTAAGAATTATTATAAATATATTTCTCATTTTCTCATTAGTATTTTACGTTTTGCGAATAATATTGTAATGTATTATAATTTCATATGTAGAAATGTATTTTATTGTGCTAAAATGTTTGTAAAGATTAAAGATTAAATAAATGTATTTGTTTAATATTTCTATTTTTCTTATAATGATTGATATGTTAATATTTTTCAAGGTGTTCTTGGGATTGAAGAATAAAGGGTGGAAAGTGATTTAAAATACAAATTTGTGACATTTATAGTTAATTATTACAAAAAATAAAATGTAATATTGAGTCAATTAATTCAAATAAGTTTAGTTATTTCATTCAGTAATCAATTTATGGATTAAGTTAAATGGGTTGATTGGTGTTCAACGGAATGTGTAATTCATATTTTATGTTAACCAAATAATTCGTTTTGGTAGTTTTATAAAGTATTTGAGCTATTAGTTTAACACTCAAATGAAGGGATAAAAAGGAAAACATTTTCAAAATTATATAAAAATAAATATATGTTTTTTTCAAGTAAATTATTTAAACATATGGGCGCTGATTATGAGTTCGGCGGACGGTTTACACCATCCACCTAACTTCCAACTTGGAGGTTGCCTCCAAACTGTCTACCTCCCTCCTAGCCCCATTACGGGTTTCCCAACAGGTCAGTGGGCTGAAACCTGATTTTCCACCCGCTTGCTTAGCAAACAGCCTACAGCATTGTCTCCAGCTCGTAACTGAGCCGGCGGCAATGCTGTAGAGCGCAGGGTGCACCAGCACCCTGACAATGTTCACAAGGGGGGGCCCTGCACTGCCTATGCCAAGTGCATGGGCAGAGCAGCAGCCCCCCTGGGGCCCCCTGCACCCGTTCTCTGCCAGCATTTTCATGGCTGTGATACCACCATGAAACCGCTGATGGAGAACAAGGTCGTAATCCACAGGGCAGCGCTTCTTGCAGGGCTGCCCTGGAGGATTAGGACCGCCGCCACCTCCAGACTGCCGGCATCTCTGATCCTGGCAGAGCTGGCGGTTTCCTGGCGACCCGACCTCCAAGGTTGTTATGTGGTGGTCAGACCGCCGCATTGACGGTGGTCCGACCACCATCCGTGAGTCTGGCAGTCTAGTGAACGCCAGACTCATAATGAGGCCCATAATCTTTATTTAATATTTATAATTAATGTATTTTATTTAAAAACTGATTGTTAAATAAGTGTGCAAATATGGTATTTACTTTAAAAATTAAATAAAAGTTTATTTTTTAAGAAAATACAATTACAAATTATTAAGTTAAAATATTACTTTTCAGTACAATTTACAATTAGTAAACTATTCCCATAAAAAATAGAGACATAGGAAATGTGCTTGAAATCAATGAAATTGAGATGATAAATTATATTAAACTTAAAAGGAATAATTACAAATGGATAGTAAATATTCAAAATGAATGCAAAGATATTATGTATGGTTGAAGTGTGTTGAAATATTTATTATGGGGTTAGAGTTAGAATACTACACACGAAGACCCCTAATTTAAAATCTTTCAGAAATGGATTTTGATTGGAATAAGTGTAAATCTGTACTTCCCAAAAATAAAAGCATCTGTATGCATGCAGAATGAGAACTCTGAGCTCCTTAAAGTTAAACACTTTCTGTAAATAATGTGGATTTGGAGTAACAGTAGTAAATAAAATTGAGCACTTTCCCCAATGGAGTGAGATTAGTAAACGTAAACTCTCGAAAAGCAAACACCTGACCTAGGGAGTGTAAGATTGGAGTTGTAATAGTAATTCTGAATTCCCCCAAACATAAGCATGTTCCTAAAAATAGTGGGTTTAGAATTAGAATAGTAAGCCTGAGCACCCTAAAATTGAACACTTTTCCGAATAGGTATATAGCTGAAGTCTGAATGGTAAATCTGAACTCCTACAAAGTTAAAGTGTGGGTTTGTAGTTAAAATAGTAAATCTGAGCTCTACAAAATTAACCACTACCCCAAGTTAGGACAACATACGTGAACTTCCAAAAATGAAACAATAACAATTTTGTAAACATGAACTCCCCATATGCAAGCACTGGCCTCAACAAATGTAGGTTTGGAATTAGATAAGTAAAAGTGAACTCACCAAAATGAAATATGTTCCCTGAAGGGTGTAGGGTTGGAGTTAGAATAATACATTTGAACTTCTCAAAGTTAAACACTTTCCTCAATTAGTATAGGTTTGGAGTTCGATTATTAATTTCACACTCCCAATGTGTCATATCATTCTGATTTTGCATTTAGGCCCTCATTATGACCCTGGCGGATGGCGGTATTTTGGAAAAAAGTACTGCCAACATTCTGGCGGTACCTTTCCCCAAAATATGACATTGGCGGTATGGTTTAAGCCAAACCACCAATGTACCACTCCATCCGCCAGGGCGGTAACAGCCGCCGGGCTGGAGACTTCAGTCTCCAGCCGGCGGCCGTCACTGTCCCACCCGCAGGATTATGACCTTGTCTACCGACCATGGTTTAGTGGCTTCCTTACCACCACAAAAACCATGGCGGTAGGCACTATCAGTGACAGGGAATCCCTTCCCTGTCACTGATAGGGATCTCCCCTGCCCCCCTCACCGGAGTCCTCCCCCACCCTCCCACTCCAGATCCACCCTACGACATACACGCGCATTCACCCACCATCATACACATGCATACACACACTCATACCCACATTCACCCACAAATGCATACATCCATTCACACACACATCCACACCAACTTACACACATACTTGCACCCACGCATTCACACAACATCCACACACACTCACAACCATGCATGCACACACGCATTCCACATGCCACACACCCGCATGCATGCACACAAAAACATACATCCATACCCCAAACACACACAAAACACCCCCCTCCACTGTAGGAGCACCCAACTTACCTTTTGTGAGGGGGTACTCTGGCAGGAGACGGGACGCGGCGCTGCTACCAGCAGCAGTGTCTGCCAGCAGAACACCGCCACGCCATATCATGTGTCATGATACGGTCTGCAGCGGTCTACTGACGTGGTGCTGCTGCTGGCAGCAGAGCCACCTTACCGCCGTCCGCGGTGGTAGGCGGTCAATACTGCCATTGTCATTATGAGGGTCTTAGTGTTATATTTGTTATATTTATTTTTATTTATTTATGTTTTGGGGTAAATACAAACGATCTCCTGTACCATTCCAGCCTTGCCGCATTGATACATAGAAGAGTCGCAAACAAGGATCGGTCAAAAAAGCAAACCCCATTGCAAGGGCGGGGATACCCCATGGTAAATAAACAAGGGTATGGCTATATCATAATTTTAATTACTGAAAAAGTATTTATTTTTAGAACAGTTTTGTATAGATATATTTACGCAGAATTGTTTTCCTCTGTGTCTATGATAGAGTAGGTAATTTAACAGTAGGAACTAAGGTTTATAGTGAGTGCAGTCCTTGGATGTTTGAGGCGATTATGACTTTGGCAACTAAAATGTCTTGCACTATGTCATTTAGAACATGTTCATATAGGTCTTGCTTTTTGTAAAAGTCCTCATAGCCATGTACTTTTTTTTGTTAGAATTCCCATGAATTGATAGGGAGTAAGGAGTTATGCCACCCTCCCACTGCAAAATTAGTTTTGGCTTCCTGGGGCAGGACATTCCACCACTGTATGCAGAACTTGGGTTGGTAGCTCTGACCTGAACGATGCATTCATCAAACCTAAGTGTGTTCAAAATAGGTTTTTTTCTCATTGGTTATTCTAGAAGGAAGTTGTAGTTTTCCTTAACATCAATTAGTAGGACATTTGTGTTCCTTAACCTCAGTTAGTAGCCACAGCAGACAGTGCACATTCTCAGCGTGTTGACAGGGGGGCCTCGGCACTGCCCACAACATGGTTGTGGGCAGTGCAGGAGCCCCCCTATGGCCCCCATTACTGCCTTTCCACCAACCATTTCATGGCAGGGACACTGCCATGAAAAGGCCGGTGGAAAGGAAAGTTGTGGTCAGCACCGCAGTGCTGAACTCGACACTGCCATGGCTGACCACGACTTTCACTGTCGCCAACCTGCTGGTATCCCTGATCCCGACGGAGGTGGTGGTCTCCTAGTGGTCTGACAGCCAGGATCATAATCTGGTGGTCAGACCGCCCAGATTGCAGTGGTCCAACAGCCACTGCGAGTTTGGAGGTCTGAGTACTGACAAACTTGAAATGAGGTCCTTAAACATATTAGATTTAAATTGTTTGGATTCAAGTCTCTTGGCTTCTGAGAATCTCTAACTGTAAAAGTGGAACAGAGGCCATCAACTCTGCTAACCAGATGGGCCAGGCTATGCCCTTATACAAAATCATTGGAAAACCTTCTGAAGAGTTAGAACAGCTGGTTATAAAATGTTGTGGGACATAAAGAACAAACACGGCATCTTTTCAGGAGAACCAGCAAACCAGATATATCTTGTACTGGAATCCTGTATGAAGACAGTGGTAGAGCCTATTTCTGACTGATCTGCTCTGATATGCTGGAATTCTTTCGTTGTAAGTTGGGAAATGCAGCCACATCGCATTTTGGGGCATATTCAGCCATGGGCTCTCAGTCGATCCATATAAGTAGGATACAATTTTTATCAGGAGAAGTGTGGAAATTGTCAGTGGTAGGAATTTTATGGACCCCCACAGATTCCAGAACATTTCATCACACAAATATTAGGAAAATGCATGATGTTAGCCAATGTTTGAAGATTGTAGAACATTCTCTGTGAGAAAATTTAGTGTGATTCACACAAGTCAGATCACCCTAGATTACCCTCAGTATCTAGTTTTTAGAAATGTCTAGGTTTAGAATGGTTCCCTATTTTCCTGCTGACTCTATGCCCAAATAGTACAAATATTCACAATAGCAAGGCAAGTGAGAGGAAATTGAGATTCACCCCCACTTTCCTGACCAGTATGTCAAACCTACATCCAATCGAAATTTGGCTGCCATCGCAAAGACACCGAACATCCATCAAAGCCATAGCGGAGCGCGTTCCTTCTTCTACTTTGCAGTCAAGTCCTGTAATGGCCTTCCCCTCCACGTCCAGATATCACCATTGCTGGTGGAATTCAGGAAAAGTCTCAAGGCCTGGCTTTTTGACTTAGCCCTGATACCGCATGCCAGGATTCCCTCACTCCTGATGAATTGTGCTATACAAACCGTGTCTGATTGATTGATAGATTGATTGATTGATTGATGGAAATGAAGGTGCTGTAGACACCAGCCAGGTGGAAAGACTTTAGGGATTAAGGGATGGGAGATAGGCCTGATGCCTGGACAGCCTGCCTCCACTCTATATTTTGTCCCTAAAAATGAAGAACATATATTCCGGGTGTCTCGTGGGTTTTCTGTCTTCCTGGGAGCAGATTTATAGCAAACCCCCAATCTGTCCCTGTGGAGCAGAAAGACTATTGGGCTTGTTCTGGGATGGGGGCATGGCCCAATCGCTGACCCACCCTTTTTTTTCACCTAAGAAAAAACTCTGCTATCCAGTGGTCCTACCACACACAGTGGGGCAAACAGGAGGCAAACCCCCAAATCACACTCCCCAGAGGGGCAGAGAGATTGTATTAGCCCATTGTGGGGGCCAGAGACTCTTGTCCCAGATGCTGCTCCCCACCCAAAATAATCCTTAGTGGCTTTATACATCCAGGGTGGTAAATTGGGGAAAACCCTTCCTATCTGCTGCCTGTGGGGTTGCAGAAAGACTGTATTGACCATTTTGGGGTGGCATCATAAACAACATGACAGGTCCCGTTTATGTATCCTCTATTTTTTAGGTTGAGCGTAAGAGTCCGACCTTGTGTATACTTTAGTATACATCTCTTTGGGCTTAAAGTAATTCCCCCTGCTTCTAATGTGTTTGTTTCAGTGTCCTTTAAAACTCCTCGCTTGCTTTGTCCCTCCTTTTTCTCTTTTTTCCCTCCCATGGAGCAGGGACTAAGTACAATATAATTTCGCTTTGTTGTGTTTATCTATTTGCAAGGAGACTATTTTATTTTTTTCACACAGGTGTTCATGTTTTGACTAGCTCTCATTCTCACTCTCTCTCATGCTTGTTTCTTAACCGCTCCACCTCAACCAGTACATGACAGTTTCTACTCTTTCCCCACTCTGTGGGTGACTGTTGCTGGCTACCTTGTTAGCAGCATTCATCCTGCTGCTTTTAAAACTCTTGGCTTTAGCTCGCCCGGCTTCATCTTGCTCCCCAGATGGAAAAGTGTACATTTCTGAAAAATTTGCTTCTACTGCAATTATTCTTCATTGAAGTATATGAGTTATGTTTGTGTCCATTTAATACCAAGATTCCAATTTTTCAAAAAATGTCAACAATGCCTTTTACCCACCAGATCAACTGTTAGCTGACTTTCCTGCTATAAACTTGTTCCCTAAGCAGTCTTTCCCAGCTGCTTTCCCCACAAATATACATTAACGTCCACTGCTCTTGCTGCTCCCTATCCTGGCCTCAGATAGCGCCCAAGTGCCTCTGCTTCCTCTCCCTTCTTCCCGGCCACCCTGAATAATCCCTGTTCATTCCATCCTTTCATCTTCCTCTAAGTACAGCCACTCTCTTCCATTTATCTTCCCCTCCTCCCTGAAAGCCGGGCTCACTGACATGGAAAGGTGAAACAGACAAGGGCCTGCAGCATAGCCCGACCCTTCCATCTTCCCAGCAATTTTCCAAAGTGTCAAACCTGATGTAATTTTTCCAGGCCAGATGTGTTCCTGGGAGGGAGGGCTGTCAAAGCGGCGAGAACTGGGCTGAATTCATTCCATGTGGGCCATTGTTTCTAGACCTAATGTGCTCATAGTGCCTTAGAGTTCATGAACAATGGTCTGTGTTTGTCCGATGGGCGTCTAAATGGATCTGAATTCCAAGGGCTTCCTGTGGGGATTTGTAGCCACATTACTGGATTGCACATGCAAATACAGACATGAATAGTGAAATGGGAAAATGCAAAATCTCTCATTTCATTTCCACCACAGACTTAAGTAACTTATTTTTAGCTACTTAAATAATTTATGGCACATTTGTCCTGTAGGGTTTTTATTCCTATAAATTTAATAAAATCTGTATCTTGAGCATCTACTGCCTGTGTGCCCCAAAATTCTGCTTTTGAACCTTACTTTGACAACACTGAAGGTGTGCACCTTTATAAGGTAAAAGAAGGGAAACACACAGCTATCTTCTGTGACCCAGGGGTGTCCACCCAAGGTCCATGAAGGCTGTGACCTCACCAAATTACTGGAAGGTCCAAGTGAACTAAAGGCCGCTCACTTTTACATAGTCACTATCTGGAGTAATGCTGTATGGATCTGGCCTTCTGGATTTACGTTTAACATTGTTTCTGTACTGTATACAATATTCATTGAGTGATTGCAATGAGGAGGGTGGTTTTTACAAAATCAGTGAAAGAAGGCTTTTTTGTGCATTTGAAATTGGTCTTGGAGTCTTTTTTTGGCCCTGAGACTTTAAGAAACAGGAGGCAAGCTCAATCCAAGCCCTTGGAGAGCACTTCTCAGCAGAGCCAGAGGGCAGCAAGGCAGCAGGGCAACATCAAGGCAGCAGTCCTTTTCAGCAAAGCAGTCAGGTAAGTCCTTTGGGCAGCCAGGCAGCTTCACTTGGCAGGTTGCAGGTTGCAGGTTTTGGTTCAGAGTTCTGTTCCCAGTAGGTATCTTGTAAAGAAGTGTTTGAGTTGGTAGCGTCAAATACCCAAATGTGCTTTTGAAGTGGGGGGGACTTCAAAGAGTGGCTTAGAAGTGCACAAGGTCCCATTTCAGTTCTATCCTGTCTACCAGGGTCACATTAGGAGCTTTTGGCTGTCCATTGTGTGAGGGCAGGCCACTGTCTTTTGACATGTTAGTGTCAGGCTCTCCACCCTCCCAGCCCAGGAAGACCCATTCAGTATGGAGATCTGTGCAGGTGTGACTCAGCACCCACCTGTGTTTGGGGGTGTCTGAGTGAAATGCACAAGGGAGCTGTCAACTAACCCAGCCAGATGTGGATTGTAAGGCACAGAAGGATTTAAGTGCAGAAAAATGCTCACTTTCTAAAAGTGGCATTTCTAAAATAGTAATATTAAGTCCAACTTCACCAGTCAGCAGGATTTTGTATTACCATTCTGGCCATACTAAGTAAGACCTTGTTACTCCTTTCAGGTTAGAGTATACCACTCAAACAGTATATGAGGGTAGTCCTAATGTTAGCCTATAAAAGGAGCAGGCCTCACAGCAGTGTAAAATGAATTTAGGAGTTCTACACTACCAGGACAAATAAACTACAGAGGTACATGTCCTGCCTTTTCCCTACTTAGCACCCTGCCCCTTGGGTTACCTAGGGCCTACCTTAAGGGTGACTTATATGTAGAGAAGGGGGAGTTTAAGGCTTGTCAAGTACTTTTAAATGCCAAGTTGAATTGACAGTGAAACTACACACACAGGCCTTGCAATGCCAGGCCTGAGACATGGTTAAGAGGCTATTTATGTGGGTGGCACAACCACTGCTGCAGGCCCACTAGTAGCATCTAATCTACAGGCCCTGGGCACATGTAGAGCACTTTTACTAGGGACTAGTAAATTAAATAAGCCAATTGGGTATGAGCCAATATCACCATGTTTCAAGGGTGAGAGCATATGCACCTTTAGCACTGGTTAGGAGTGGTAAAGTTTGCAAAGTCCTAAAATCAGCAAAAACAGTGTCAAAAAGTGGAGGGAGGTGGCAAAAAGTTGAGTGTGACCACCCTAAGGCTGTCAGGTCTAACAAACACTTTAATAAGTACTTCTCAATGTAGTGCTATAATGTGCCTGTTAGTGCCAAAGCTTCTTTGTTAAAGATATTGATTTTTTAAACTTTTGATGAGGCTTTATCATATTTTTGTTAAATAGCATGGAAGCCCATCCTTGGCTATGTGTGGCCATTCACAAGTGGCATGTGAAATAACAGTAGATGTTGTAGCATCCAGGATAATGTGGCGCATGGCTAAATACTCATAAAGTCGCAAAAGTGAAAAGTGAGACCTATTGGCTATGCCAATGCTTGTTTTATCCTATGCATGTTTTTACAATATGTTTGTCTTTATAGAAAGTGTGAAGTTCTGAGATATGCACACAAATTTCCAGGCTGACATATTTTAATTTTCCATAGATGCTCATTGTATACGTTGACAAGCTTTATTGATTTTAAGATATCTGGGTCTAATCTGAGGTAGCATGGTGAGCAAAATAATGATGGACTGGGATGAGGCCCGAGTAATAATCAATGTCAGAAATAATTAAAGAGTTCCATCCCATCACTGTTTTGTTTACTTTAGTGAGATGCCCTAAGTGGGATGGATATGCTCAAACTTTGGACAGGTGCTCACTGTGGCTCTGGGACCAAAATGCACCCGACTGACAAGTTCCAATCAGAGCAGAACCTGTATGGTTTGAATCATGGACAAGGCTGATTTGTATTCAGCTTGGTCTAATGTGGCTTGACATGGTGAGCAAAACAATGATGAACTGGGATGTGGATGGGTAATGACCAATGGCTGAGATTAATACATACATTCCACCCATCACTGTTTTGTTCAGTTCTTCTCCGGGGGGGACATGGCTAAATTCTAGGCTGGGCCAACAATCCCTTTTTTTCCTCCATGCTGAAATTCTTAGTGTCCAGTCGGCCTCCTACCCACCCACGGTGGAGAGATTAGAGGATTAGCCCCATGTGTCCAAGGATGACAGAAAGACTGTTCTGCTCCTTCTGGGTAGGGTCATGAGCTAATGCCAGGGTGGGTCCCCCCTTTTGTTTCCCACTATGTGGAAATGCCTTTTGTCTAGTAGTCTTTCTACCCCCCACGGAGGATCAGATTGAGGGAAAACCTTATAATCTTCAGGGTTATGTAGGAATACTGTGTTACCCTGGGTTGGGTGGAGAGCAATGGCCCCAGTCCAAGGGGCTGCTCTCCCTCCCACAAAAACAATGGCAGTAGGCACTATCAGTGACAGGTAATCCCTTCCCTCTCACTGATAGGGGTCTCCCCCGCCCACCTCCTTGCCAGAGTCCTCCCACACCCTCCCACTCCAGACCCACCCTTCCACATACATGCACATTCACACACCATCATACACATTCATACACACACTCATACCCACATTCACCCACAAATGCATACATCCATTCACACACACATCCACACCCACTTACACAAATACTTGTACCCACGCATTCACACAACACAACATACACACAAACTCACAACCATGCATGCACACATGCATTCCACACGCCACACACCTGCATGCATGCACACAAAAACATACATCCATACCCCAAACACACACAAAACACCCCCCAACCCCCTCCCCTGTAGGAGCACCCAACTTACCTTTTGTGAGGGGGTACTCTGGGAGGAGACAGGACGTGGCGCTGCTACCAGCAGCAGTGTCTGCCAGCAGAACACCGCCAGGCCATATCATGTGTCATGATACGGTCTGCGGCGGTTGTAGGAAGTTGGGTCTGTATGTGCTATTTCAAAGTAAGGAATAGCATGCACAGAGTCCAAGGGTTCCCCTTAGAGGTAAGATAGTGGCAAAAAGAGATAATACTAATGATCTATTTTGTGGTAGTGTGGTCGAGCAGTAGGCTTATCAAAGGAGTAGTGCTAAGCATTTGTTGTACATACACAGAGGCAATAAATGAGGAACACACACTCAGAGACAAATCCAGCCAATAGGTTTTGTTATAGAAAAATATATTTTATTAGTTTATTTTAAGAACCACAGGTTCAAATTCTACATGTAATATCTCATTTGAAAGGTATTGCAGGTAAGTACTTTAGGAACTTTGAATAATTACAGTAGCACTTATACTTTTTACATAAAACACAAATAGCTGTTTTAAAAGTGGACACTGCAATTTTCACAGTTCCTGGGGGAGGTAAAGTATTGTTATTTTTAACAGGTAAGTAAATCACTTACAGGTCTCAGTTTTGGGTCCAAGGTAGCCCACCGTTGGGGGTTCAGAGCAACCCCAAAGTTATCACACCAGCAGCTCAGGGCCGGTCAGGTGCAAAGGTTAAAGAGGTGCCCAAAACACATGGGCTTCAATGGAGAGAAGGGGGTGCCCCGGTTCCAGTCTGCCAGCAGGTAAGTACCCGCGTCTTCGGAGGGCAGACCAAGGGGGTTTTGTAGGGCACCATGGGGGACACAAGTCCACACAAAAAGTACACCCTCAGCAGCGCGGGGGCGGCCGGGTGCAGTGTGCAAACAAGCGTCGGGTTCTCTGTAGATTTCAATGGGAGACCAAGGGGTTTCTTCAGTGGTGCAGGCAGGCAAGGGGGGGCTCCTCGGGGTAGCCACCACCTGGGCAAGGGAGAGGGCTTCCTGGGGGTCACTCCTGCACAGAAGTTCCGTTCCTTCAGGTGCTGGGGGCTGCGGGTGCAGGGTCTTTTCCAGCCGTCGGGACTTTAGGATCAGGCAGTCGCGGTCAGGGGGGCCTCGGGATTCCCTCTGCAGGCGTCGCTGTGGGGGCCTCAGGGGGGACAACTTTGGTTACTCACGGTCTCGGAGTCGCCGGAGGGTCCTCCCTGAGTTGTTTGTTCTCCACCAATCGAGTCGGGGTCGCCGGGTGCAGTGTTGCAAGTCTCACGCTTCTTGCAGGGATTTGAAGGGGTCTTTGAATCTGCTTCTTGAAACAAAGTTGCAGTTCTTTTGGAGCAGTGCCGCTGTCCTCGGGAGTTTCTTGTCTTTCTTGAAGCAGGGCAGTCCTCTGAGGATTCAGGGGTCGCTGGTCCTTGGGAAAGCGTCGCTGGAGCAGGTTTCTTTGGAAGGCAGTAGACAGGCCGGTAGGACTGGGGCCAAAGCAGTTGGTGTCTTCTTTCTTCTTCTGCAGGGGTTTTCAGCTCAGCAGTCCTCTTCTTCAGGTAAGTTGCAGGAATCTAAATCTTTAGGTTCAGGGTAGCCCTTAAATACAAAATTTTAAGGGCGTGTTTAGGTCTGGGGGGTTAGTAGCCAATGGCTACTAGCCCTGAGGGTGAGTACACCCTCGTTGTGCCTCCTCCCAAGGGGAGGGGGTCACATCCCTACTCCTATTGGGGGAATCCTCCCTCTGCAAGATGGAGGATTTCTAAAAGTTAGAGTCACTTCAGCTCAGGACACCTTAGGGGCTGTCCTGACTGGCCAGTGACTCCTCCTTGTTGTTTTCGTTATTTCCTCCGGCCTTGCCGCCAAAAGTGGGGGCCGTGGCCAGAGGGGGCGGGCAACTCCACTAGCTGGAGTGTCCTGCGGTGCTGGAACAAAGGGGTGAGCCTTTGAGGCTCACCGCCAGGTGTTACAGCTCCTGCCTGGGGGAGGTGTTAGCATCTCCACCCAGTGCAGGCTTTGTTACTAGCCTCAGAGTGACAAAGGCACTCTCCCCATGGGGCCAGCAACATGTCTCTAGTGTGGCAGGCTGCTGGAACCAGTCAGCCTACACAGATAGTTGGATACAATTTCAGGGGGCACCTCTAAGGTGCCCTCTGGGGTGTGTTTTACAATAAAATGTACACTGGCATCAGTGTGCATTTATTGTGCTGAGAAGTTTGATACCAAACTTCCCAGTTTTCAGTGTGGCCATTATGGTGCTGTGGAGTTCGTGTTTGACAGACTCCCAGACCATATACTCTTATGGCGACCCTGCACTTACAATGTCTAAGGTTTGGCTTAGACACTGTAGGGGCACAGTGCTCATGCACTGGTGCCCTCACCTATGGTATAGTGCACCCTGCCTTAGGGCTGTAAGGCCTGCTAGAGGGGTGTCTTACCTATACTGCATAGGCAGTGAGAGGCTGGCATGGCACCCTTAGGGGAGTGCCATGTCGACTTACTCATTTTGTTCTCACTAGCACACACAAGCTGGTAAGCAGTGTGTCTGTGCTGAGTGAGGGGTCTCCAGGGTGGCATAATACATGCTGCAGCCCTTAGAGACCTTCCCTGGCATCAGGGCCCTTGGTACCAGGGGTACCAGTTACAAGGGACTTATCTGGATGCCAGGGTGTGCCAATTGTGGATACAAAAGTACAGTTTAGGGAAAGAACACTGGTGCTGGGGCCTGGTTAGCAGGCCTCAGCACACTTTCAATTCAAAACATAGCATCAGCAAAGGCAAAAAGTCAGGGGGTAACCATGCCAAGGAGGCATTTCCTTACACAACCCCCCACCCCCCAAACGAAAGAGGATGAGACTAACCTTTCCCAAGAGAGTCTTCATTTTCTAAATGGAAGAACCTGGAAAGGCCATCTGCATTGGCATGGGCAGTCCCAGGTCTGTGTTCCACTATAAAGTCCATTCCCTGTAGGGAGATGGACCACCTCAACAGTTTTGGATTTTCACCTTTCATTTGCATCAGCCATCTGAGAGGTCTGTGGTCAGTTTGAACTACAAAGTGAGTACCAAAGAGGTATGGTCTCAGCTTTTTCAGGGACAAAACCACAGCAAAGGCCTCCCTCTCAATGGCACTCCAACGCTGCTCCCTGGGGAGTAACCTCCTGCTAATGAAAGCAACAGGTTGGTCAAGGCCATCATCATTTGTTTGGGACAAAACTGCCCCTATCCCATGTTCAGAGGCATCTGTTTGCACAATGAATTGCTTGGAGTAATCTGGAGCTTTTAGAACTGGTGCTGTGCACATAGCTTGTTTCAGGGTGTCAAAGGCCTGTTGGCATTCTACAGTCCAGTTTACTTTCTTGGGCATTTTCTTGGAGGTCAATTCTGTGCGGGCTGTCACTATTGATCCATATCCCTTCACAAACCTCCTATAGTACCCAGTCAAGCCAAGGAATGCCCTGAGTCTGGGTTTTTGGAGCTACCCAGTCCAGAATAGTCTGGATCTTAGGCTGGAGTGGCTGAACTTGGCCTCCACCTACAAGGTGTCCTAAGTAAACCACAGTTCCCTGCCCTATCTGGCATTTGGATGCCTTGATAGAGAGGCCTGCAGATTGAAGAGCCTTCAAAACCTTCTTCAGGTGGACCAGGTGATCCTGCCAGGTGGAGCTAAAGACAGCAATATCATCAAGATAAGCTGCACTAAAGGATTCCAACCAAGCAAGGACTTGATTCACCAACCTTTGGAAGGTGGCAGGGGCATTCTTTAAACCAAAGGGCATAACAGTGAACTGATAATGCCCATTAGGTGTGGAGAATGCTGTTTTCTCTTTTGCTCCAGGTGCCATTTTGATTTGCCAGTACCCTGCTGTTAAGTCAAAGGTACTAAAGAATTTGGCAGCACCTAATTTGTCAATCAGCTCGTCAGCTCTAGGTATGGGATGGGCATCTGTCTTGGTGACAGAATTGAGACCTCTGTAGTCCACACAAAATCTCATCTCTCTCTTTCCATCTTTGGTGTGAGGTTTGGGGACTAAGACCACTGGGCTAACCCAGGGGCTGTCAGAGTGCTCAATTACTCCCAACTCCAGCATCTTGTGGACTTCCACCTTGATGCTTTCCTTAACTTGGTCAGACTGTATGAAAATGTTGTTCTTGACAGGCATGCTGTCTCCTGTGTCCACATCATGGGTACACAGGTGTGTCTGACCAGGGGTTAAGGAGAAGAGCTCAGCAAACTGTTGCAGGACCTTCCTGCAATCAGATTGCTGTTGGCCAGAGAGGGTGTCTGAATAGATCACTCCATCCACTGAGCAATCTTTAGGGTTTGATGAGAGGAGATCAGGGAGAGGTTCACTCTCAGCTTCCTGGTCCTCATCTGTTACCATCAACAGATTCACATCAGCCCTATCATGGAAGAGTTTTAGGCGGTTTACATGGATCACCCTCTTGGGGCTCCTGCTTGTGTCTAGGTCCACCAGGTAGGTGACCTGACTCTTCTTTTCCAGGATTGGGTAAGGGCCACTCCATCTGTCCTGAAGTGCCCTGGGAGCCACAGGCTCCAAAACCCAAACTTTCTGCCCTGGTTGGAACTCAACCATTGCAGCCTTTTGCTCATACCAAAACTTCTGGAGCTGTTGGCTGGCCTCAAGGTTTTTGCTTGCCTTTTCCATGTACTCTGCCATTCTTGAGCGAAGGCCAAGTACCTAGTCCACTATGTCTTGTTTAGGCTCATGAAGAGGTCTCTCCCAGCCTTCTTTAACAAGAGCAAGTGGTCCCCTTACAGGGTGGCCAAACAGAAGTTCAAAGGGTGAGAAACCTACTCCCTTCTGAGGCACCTCTCTGTAAGCGAAAAGCAGACATGGCAGGAGGACATCCCATCTCCTTTTGAGTTTTTCTGGGAGCCCCATGATCATGCCCTTTAATGTCTTGTTGAATCTCTCAACAAGGCCATTAGTTTGTGGATGATATGGTGTAGTGAATTTATAAGTCACTCCACACTCATTCCACATGTGTTTTAGGTATGCTGACATGAAGTTGGTACCTCTGTCAGAAACCACCTCCTTAGGGAAACCCACTCTGGTAAAGATACCAATGAGGGCCTTGGCTACTGCAGGGGCAGTAGTCGCCCTAAGGGGAATAGCTTCAGGATACCTAGTAGCATGATCCACTACTACTAGGATGTACATATTTCCTGAGGCTGTGGGAGGTTCTAGTGGACCCACTATGTCCACACCCACTCTTTCAAAGGGGACCCCCACCACTGGAAGTGGAATGAGGGGGGCCTTTGGATGTCCACCTGTCTTACCACTGGCTTGACAGGTGGGACAGGAGAGGCAAAACTCCTTAACCTTCTGGGACATATTGGGCCAGTAGAAGTGGTTGACTAACCTCTCCCACGTCTTGGTTTGTCCCAAATGCCCAGCAAGGGGAATATCATGGGCTAAGGTCAGAATAAACTCTCTGAAACCCTGAGGCACTACCACTCTTCTAGTGGCACCAGGTTTGGGATCTCTTGCCTAAGTGTACAGGAGTCCATCTTCCCAATAGACCCTATGTGTTTCATTTTTCTTGCCTTTGGACTCTTCAGCAGCTTGTTGCCTAAGGCCTTCAAGAGAGGGACAGGTTTCTTGCCCCTTACACAACTCTTCCCTTGAGGGTCCCCCTGGGCCCAAGAGCTCAACCTGATAAGGTTCCAGCTCCATAGGCTCAGTTCCCTCAGAGGGCAGAACTTCTTCCTGAGAAGAGAGGTTCTCTTTTTCTTGTTGTGTTGCAGCTGGTTTCCCAGCTGACTTTCCTTTTCTCTTGGTAGGCTGGGCCTTTCTTCCAGACTCCAGCTCTACTTTTTCACCCTGTGCCTTGCACTGTGCCCTTGTCTTGACATACACCAGTTCAGGGATACCCAGCATAGCTGCATGGGTTTTCAGTTCTACCTCAGCCCATGCTGAGGACTCCAGGTCATTTCCAAGCAAACAGTCTACTGGGATATTCGAGGAGACCACCACCTGTTTCAGGCCATTGACCCCTCCCCACTCTAAAGTTACCATTGCCATGGGATGCACTTTAGTTTGATTGTCAGCATTGGTGACTGGATAAGTTTGTCTAGTCAGGTATTGGACAGGGGAAACCAGTTTCTCTGTCACCATAGTGACACTGGCACCTGTATCCCTCAGGCCCTCTACACTTGTCCCATTAATTAAGAGCTGCTGCCTGTATTTTTGCATATTAGGGGGCCAGGCAGCAAGTGTGGCTAAATCCACCCCACCCTCAGAGACTAATGTAGCTTCAGTGTGACACCTGATTTGCTCTGTGCACACTGTTGATCCCACTTGGAGACTAGCCATTCCAGTGTTAGCTGGAGTGGAGTTTGAAGTGGTATTTTTCTTGGGACAGGCCTTGTCTCCAGTTTGGTGTCCAGACTGACTACAGCTACGACACCAGGCCTTTTTGGGATCAAAGTTTTTACCCTTGTACCCAGAATTGTTTTGTGAAGACGCTCTGGGCCCACCCTCCTGTGCAGGTTTTTGGGGGCCTGTAGAAGACTCTTTATTATTTTTGTTTTTGGCTGTCTCACCACCCTTCCCCTGGGGAGGTTTTGTGACCCCTTTCTTTGGGTCACCCCCTGTGGAAGTTTTGGACACCCTAGTCTTGACCCAATGGTCCGCCTTCTTTCCCAATTCTTGGGGAGAAATTGGTCCTAGGTCCACCAGATGCTGATGCAGTTTATCATTGACACAATTACTTAATAGGTGTTCTTTCACAAATAAATTGTACAGCCCATCATAATCACTTACACCACTGCCTTGTATCCAACCATCTAGTGTTTTTACTGAGTAGTCTACAAAGTCAACCCAGGTCTGGCTCGAGGATTTTTGAGCCCCCCTGAATCTAATCCTATACTCCTCAGTGGAGAATCCAAAGCCCTCAATCAGGGTTCCCTTCATGAGGTCATAAGATTCTGCATCTTTTCCAGAGAGTGTGAGGAGTCTATCCCTACACTTTCCTGTGAACATTTCCCAAAGGAGAGCACCCCAGTGAGATTTGTTCACTTTTCTGGTTACACAAGCCCTCTCAAAAGCTGTGAACCATTTGGTGATGTCATCACCAACTTCATATTTAGTTACAATCCCTTTGGGGATTTTCAACATGTCAGGAGAATCTCTGACCCTAGTTATGTTGCTGCCACCATTGATGGGTCCTAGGCCCATCTCTTGTCTTTCCCTTTCTATGGCTAGGATCTGTCTTTCCAAAGCCAATCTTTTGGTCATCCTGGCTAACTGGATGTCCTCTTCACTGGGGTTATCCTCAGTGATTTCAGAGAGGTTGGTCCCTCCTGTGAGGGAGCCAGTATCTCTGACTATTATTGTTGGAGTCAGGGCTTGAGAAGTCCTGTTCTTCCTAGATAGGACTGGTGGGGGGGAATCACCCTCCAAGTCACTATCCTCATCCTCTGTGTTGCCATCCACAGAGGGGTTGGCTCTTTCAAACTCTGCCAACAGCTCCTGGAGCTGTAGTTTGGTAGGTCTGGAGCCCATTGCTATTTTCTTTAGTTTACAGAGTGACCTTAGCTCTCTCATCTGAAGATGGAGGTAAGGTGTGGTGTCGAGTTCCACCACATTCACATCTGTGCTAGACATTATGGGCCTCATCCTGACCCTGGCGGACGGCGGAGGCCGTCCGCCAGGGTACCGCCGCTGAATGACCGCACCGCGGTCAAAAGACCGCGGCGGCCATTCAGACATTTCCTCTGGGCCGGCGGGCGCTCTCCAAAAGAGCGCCCGCCGGCCCAGAGGAAATGCCCCTGCAACGAGGACGCCGGCTCAGAATTGAGCCGGCGTAGTTGCAGGGGTGCGACGGGTGCAGTTGCACCCGTTGCGTATTTCAGTGTCTGCTAAGCAGACACTGAAATACTTTTCGGGGCCCTCTTACGGGTGCCCCTGCAGTGCCCATGCCATAGGCATGGGCACTGCAGGAGCCCCCAGGGGCCCCGCGGCACCCCCTACCGCCATCCTGTTCATGGCAGGTTTCCCGCCATGAACAGGATGGCGGTAGGGGGTGTCAGAATCGCCATGGCGGTGGAGCGCGCTCCGCCGCCATGGAGGATTCCCCCGAGCAGCGGAAAGTCGGCGGGAGACCGCCGACTTTCCGCTTCTGACCGCGGCTGAACCGTCGCGGTCAGAATGCTCGTGGGAGCACCGCCAGCCTGTTGGCGGTGCTCCCGTGGTCGGTGGCCCTGGCGGCCACCGGCCGCCAGGGTCAGAATGACCCCCTATGCTTCTAAAAGTTGGAATACTTTTTAAGAATCTAAAACTAGTTCTACATTCTAATTCAAACTTTTACCAAACTTTTAAACTCTAAAAGAAATGCTAACAGGGACTAACACAAGGCCCTAGCAGGACTTTAAAGAATTTAGAAAATTTTCAAATTGCAAAAATCAATTTCTAATGACAATTTTTGGAATTTGTCGTGTGATCAGGTATTGGCTGAGTAGTCCAGCAAATGCAAAGTCTTGTACCCCACCGCTGATCCACCAATGTAGGAAGTTGGCTCTGTATGTGCTATTTCAAAGTAAGGAATAGCATACACAGAGTCCAAGGGTTCCCCTTAGAGGTAAGATAGTGGCAAAAAGAGATAATACTAATGCTCTATTTTGTGGTAGTGTGGTCGAGCAGTAGGCTTATCAAAGGAGTAGTGTTAACCATTTGTTGTACATACACACAGCCAATAAATGAGGAACACACACTCAGAGACAAATCCAGCCAATAGGTTTTGTTATAGAAAAATATATTTTCTTTGTTTATTTTAAGAACCACAGGTTCAAATTCTACATGTAATATCTCATTTGAAAGGTATTGCAGGTAAGTACTTTAGGAACTTTGAATAATTACAGTAGCACTTATACTTTTTACATAAAACACAAATAGCTGTTTTAAAAGTGGACACTGCAATTTTCACAGTTCCTGGGGGAGGTAAAGTATTGTTATTTTTAACAGGTAAGTAAATCACTTACAGGTCTCAGTTTTGGGTCCAAGGTAGCCCACCGTTGGGGGTTCAGAGCAACCCCAAAGTTATCACACCAGCAGCTCAGGGCCGGTCAGGTGCAAAGGTTAAAGAGGTGCCCAAAACACATGGGCTTCAATGGAGAGAAGGGGGTGCCCCGGTTCCAGTCTGCCAGCAGGTAAGTACCCGCGTCTTCGGAGGGCAGACCAAGGGGGTTTTGTAGGGCACCATGGGGGACACAAGTCCACACAAAAAGTACACCCTCAGCAGCGCGGGGGCGGCCGGGTGCAGTGTGCAAACAAGCGTCGGGTTCTCTGTAGATTTCAATGGGAGACCAAGGGGTTTCTTCAGTGGTGCAGGCAGGCAAGGGGGGGCTCCTCGGGGTAGCCACCACCTGGGCAAGGGAGAGGGCTTCCTGGGGGTCACTCCTGCACAGAAGTTCCGTTCCTTCAGGTGCTGGGGGCTGCGGGTGCAGGGTCTTTTCCAGCCGTCGGGACTTTAGGATCAGGCAGTCGCGGTCAGGGGGGCCTCGGGATTCCCTCTGCAGGCGTCGCTGTGGGGGCCTCAGGGGGGACAACTTTGGTTACTCACGGTCTCGGAGTCGCCGGAGGGTCCTCCCTGAGTTGTTTGTTCTCCACCAATCGAGTCGGGGTCGCCGGGTGCAGTGTTGCAAGTCTCACGCTTCTTGCAGGGATTTGAAGGGGTCTTTGAATCTGCTTCTTGAAACAAAGTTGCAGTTCTTTTGGAGCAGTGCCGCTGTCCTCGGGAGTTTCTTGTCTTTCTTGAAGCAGGGCAGTCCTCTGAGGATTCAGGGGTCGCTGGTCCTTGGGAAAGCGTCGCTGGAGCAGGTTTCTTTGGAAGGCAGTAGACAGGCCGGTAGGACTGGGGCCAAAGCAGTTGGTGTCTTCTTTCTTCTTCTGCAGGGGTTTTCAGCTCAGCAGTCCTCTTCTTCAGGTAAGTTGCAGGAATCTAAATCTTTAGGTTCAGGGTAGCCCTTAAATACAAAATTTTAAGGGCGTGTTTAGGTCTGGGGGGTTAGTAGCCAATGGCTACTAGCCCTGAGGGTGAGTACACCCTCGTTGTGCCTCCTCCCAAGGGGAGGGGGTCACATCCCTACTCCTATTGGGGGAATCCTCCCTCTGCAAGATGGAGGATTTCTAAAAGTTAGAGTCACTTCAGCTCAGGACACCTTAGGGGCTGTCCTGACTGGCCAGTGACTCCTCCTTGTTGTTTTCGTTATTTCCTCCGGCCTTGCCGCCAAAAGTGGGGGCCGTGGCCAGAGGGGGCGGGCAACTCCACTAGCTGGAGTGTCCTGCGGTGCTGGAACAAAGGGGTGAGCCTTTGAGGCTCACCGCCAGGTGTTACAGCTCCTGCCTGGGGGAGGTGTTAGCATCTCCACCCAGTGCAGGCTTTGTTACTAGCCTCAGAGTGACAAAGGCACTCTCCCCATGGGGCCAGCAACATGTCTCTAGTGTGGCAGGCTGCTGGAACCAGTCAGCCTACACAGATAGTTGGATACAATTTCAGGGGGCACCTCTAAGGTGCCCTCTGGGGTGTGTTTTACAATATAATGTACACTGGCATCAGTGTGCATTTATTGTGCTGAGAAGTTTGATACCAAACTTCCCAGTTTTCAGTGTGGCCATTATGGTGCTGTGGAGTTCGTGTTTGACAGACTCCCAGACCATATACTCTTATGGCGACCCTGCACTTACAATGTCTAAGGTTTGGCTTAGACACTGTAGGGGCACAGTGCTCATGCACTGGTGCCCTCACCTATGGTATAGTGCACCCTGCCTTAGGGCTGTAAGGCCTGCTAGAGGGGTGTCTTACCTATACTGCATAGGCAGTGAGAGGCTGGCATGGCACCCTTAGGGGAGTGCCATGTCGACTTACTCATTTTGTTCTCACTAGCACACACAAGCTGGTAAGCAGTGTGTCTGTGCTGAGTGAGGGGTCTCCAGGGTGGCATAATACATGCTGCAGCCCTTAGAGACCTTCCCTGGCATCAGGGCCCTTGGTACCAGGGGTACCAGTTACAAGGGACTTATCTGGATGCCAGGGTGTGCCAATTGTGGATACAAAAGTACAGTTTAGGGAAAGAACACTGGTGCTGGGGCCTGGTTAGCAGGCCTCAGCACACTTTCAATTCAAAACATAGCATCAGCAAAGGCAAAAAGTCAGGGGGTAACCATGCCAAGGAGGCATTTCCTTACACAACCCCCCCCCCCCAAACGAAAGAGGATGAGACTAACCTTTCCCAAGAGAGTCTTCATTTTCTAAGTGGAAGAACCTGGAAAGGCCATCTGCATTGGCATGGGCAGTCCCAGGTCTGTGTTCCACTATAAAGTCCATTCCCTGTAGGGAGATGGACCACCTCAACAGTTTTGGATTTTCACCTTTCATTTGCATCAGCCATCTGAGAGGTCTGTGGTCAGTTTGAACTACAAAGTGAGTACCAAAGAGGTATGGTCTCAGCTTTTTCAGGGACAAAACCACAGCAAAGGCCTCCCTCTCAATGGCACTCCAACGCTGCTCCCTGGGGAGTAACCTCCTGCTAATGAAAGCAACAGGTTGGTCAAGGCCATCATCATTTGTTTGGGACAAAACTGCCCCTATCCCATGTTCAGAGGCATCTGTTTGCACAATGAATTGCTTGGAGTAATCTGGAGCTTTTAGAACTGGTGCTGTGCACATAGCTTGTTTCAGGGTGTCAAAGGCCTGTTGGCATTCTACAGTCCAGTTTACTTTCTTGGGCATTTTCTTGGAGGTCAATTCTGTGCGGGCTGTCACTATTGATCCATATCCCTTCACAAACCTCCTATAGTACCCAGTCAAGCCAAGGAATGCCCTGAGTCTGGGTTTTTGGAGCTACCCAGTCCAGAATAGTCTGGATCTTAGGCTGGAGTGGCTGAACTTGGCCTCCACCTACAAGGTGTCCTAAGTAAACCACAGTTCCCTGCCCTATCTGGCATTTGGATGCCTTGATAGAGAGGCCTGCAGATTGAAGAGCCTTCAAAACCTTCTTCAGGTGGACCAGGTGATCCTGCCAGGTGGAGCTAAAGACAGCAATATCATCAAGATAAGCTGCACTAAAGGATTCCAACCAAGCAAGGACTTGATTCACCAACCTTTGGAAGGTGGCAGGGGCATTCTTTAAACCAAAGGGCATAACAGTGAACTGATAATGCCCATTAGGTGTGGAGAATGCTGTTTTCTCTTTTGCTCCAGGTGCCATTTTGATTTGCCAGTACCCTGCTGTTAAGTCAAAGGTACTAAAGAATTTGGCAGCACCTAATTTGTCAATCAGCTCGTCAGCTCTAGGTATGGGATGGGCATCTGTCTTGGTGACAGAATTGAGACCTCTGTAGTCCACACAAAATCTCATCTCTCTCTTTCCATCTTTGGTGTGAGGTTTGGGGACTAAGACCACTGGGCTAACCCAGGGGCTGTCAGAGTGCTCAATTACTCCCAACTCCAGCATCTTGTGGACTTCCACCTTGATGCTTTCCTTAACTTGGTCAGACTGTATGAAAATGTTGTTCTTGACAGGCATGCTGTCTCCTGTGTCCACATCATGGGTACACAGGTGTGTCTGACCAGGGGTTAAGGAGAAGAGCTCAGCAAACTGTTGCAGGACCTTCCTGCAATCAGATTGCTGTTGGCCAGAGAGGGTGTCTGAATAGATCACTCCATCCACTGAGCCATCTTTAGGGTTTGATGAGAGGAGATCAGGGAGAGGTTCACTCTCAGCTTCCTGGTCCTCATCTGTTACCATCAACAGATTCACATCAGCCCTATCATGGAAGAGTTTTAGGCGGTTTACATGGATCACCCTCTTGGGGCTCCTGCTTGTGTCTAGGTCCACCAGGTAGGTGACCTGACTCTTCTTTTCCAGGATTGGGTAAGGGCCACTCCATCTGTCCTGAAGTGCCCTGGGAGCCACAGGCTCCAAAACCCAAACTTTCTGCCCTGGTTGGAACTCAACCATTGCAGCCTTTTGCTCATACCAAAACTTCTGGAGCTGTTGGCTGGCCTCAAGGTTTTTGCTTGCCTTTTCCATGTACTCTGCCATTCTTGAGCGAAGGCCAAGTACCTAGTCCACTATGGGCCTGATTCTAACTTTGGAGGACGGTGTTAAACCGTCCCAAAAGTGGCGGATATACCACCTACCGTATTACGAGTCCATTATATCCTATGGAACTCGTAATACGGTAGGTGGTATATCCGCCACTTTTGGGACGGTTTAACACCGTCCTCCAAAGTTAGAATCAGGCCCTATGTCTTGTTTAGGCTCATGAAGAGGTCTCTCCCAGCCTTCTTTAACAAGAGCAAGTGGTCCCCTTACAGGGTGGCCAAACAGAAGTTCAAAGGGTGAGAAACCTACTCCCTTCTGAGGCACCTCTCTGTAAGCGAAAAGCAGACATGGCAGGAGGACATCCCATCTCCTTTTGAGTTTTTCTGGGAGCCCCATGATCATGCCCTTTAATGTCTTGTTGAATCTCTCAACAAGGCCATTAGTTTGTGGATGATATGGTGTAGTGAATTTATAAGTCACTCCACACTCATTCCACATGTGTTTTAGGTATGCTGACATGAAGTTGGTACCTCTGTCAGAAACCACCTCCTTAGGGAAACCCACTCTGGTAAAGATACCAATGAGGGCCTTGGCTACTGCAGGGGCAGTAGTCGCCCTAAGGGGAATAGCTTCAGGATACCTAGTAGCATGATCCACTACTACTAGGATGTACATATTTCCTGAGGCTGTGGGAGGTTCTAGTGGACCCACTATGTCCACACCCACTCTTTCAAAGGGGACCCCCACCACTGGAAGTGGAATGAGGGGGGCCTTTGGATGTCCACCTGTCTTACCACTGGCTTGACAGGTGGGACAGGAGAGGCAAAACTCCTTAACCTTCTGGGACATATTGGGCCAGTAGAAGTGGTTGACTAACCTCTCCCACGTCTTGGTTTGTCCCAAATGCCCAGCAAGGGGAATATCATGGGCTAAGGTCAGAATAAACTCTCTGAAACCCTGAGGCACTACCACTCTTCTAGTGGCACCAGGTTTGGGATCTCTTGCCTAAGTGTACAGGAGTCCATCTTCCCAATAGACCCTATGTGTTCCATTTTTCTTGCCTTTGGACTCTTCAGCAGCTTGTTGCCTAAGGCCTTCAAGAGAGGGACAGGTTTCTTGCCCCTTACACAACTCTTCCCTTGAGGGTCCCCCTGGGCCCAAGAGCTCAACCTGATAAGGTTCCAGCTCCATAGGCTCAGTTCCCTCAGAGGGCAGAACTTCTTCCTGAGAAGAGAGGTTCTCTTTTTCTTGTTGTGTTGCAGCTGGTTTCCCAGCTGACTTTCCTTTTCTCTTGGTAGGCTGGGCCTTTCTTCCTGACTCCAGCTCTACTTTTTCACCCTGTGCCTTGCACTGTGCCCTTGTCTTGACATACACCAGTTCAGGGATACCCAGCATAGCTGCATGGGTTTTCAGTTCTACCTCAGCCCATGCTGAGGACTCCAGGTCATTTCCAAGCAAACAGTCTACTGGGATATTCGAGGAGACCACCACCTGTTTCAGGCCATTGACCCCTCCCCACTCTAAAGTTACCATTGCCATGGGATGCACTTTAGTTTGATTGTCAGCATTGGTGACTGGATAAGTTTGTCTAGTCAGGTATTGGACAGGGGAAACCAGTTTCTCTGTCACCATAGTGACACTGGCACCTGTATCCCTCAGGCCCTCTACACTTGTCCCATTAATTAAGAGCTGCTGCCTGTATTTTTGCATATTAGGGGGCCAGGCAGCAAGTGTGGCTAAATCCACCCCACCCTCAGAGACTAATGTAGCTTCAGTGTGACACCTGATTTGCTCTGTGCACACTGTTGATCCCACTTGGAGACTAGCCATTCCAGTGTTAGCTGGAGTGGAGTTTGAAGTGGTATTTTTCTTGGGACAGGCCTTGTCTCCAGTTTGGTGTCCAGACTGACTACAGCTACGACACCAGGCCTTTTTGGGATCAAAGTTTTTACCCTTGTACCCAGAATTGTTTTGTGAAGACGCTCTGGGCCCACCCTCCTGTGCAGGTTTTTGGGGGCCTGTAGAAGACTCTTTATTATTTTTGTTTTTGGCTGTCTCACCACCCTTCCCCTGGGGAGGTTTTGTGACCCCTTTCTTTGGGTCACCCCCTGTGGAAGTTTTGGACACCCTAGTCTTGACCCAATGGTCCGCCTTCTTTCCCAATTCTTGGGGAGAAATTGGTCCTAGGTCCACCAGATGCTGATGCAGTTTATCATTGACACAATTACTTAATAGGTGTTCTTTCACAAATAAATTGTACAGCCCATCATAATCACTTACACCACTGCCTTGTATCCAACCATCTAGTGTTTTTACTGAGTAGTCTACAAAGTCAACCCAGGTCTGGCTCGAGGATTTTTGAGCCCCCCTGAATCTAATCCTATACTCCTCAGTGGAGAATCCAAAGCCCTCAATCAGGGTTCCCTTCATGAGGTCATAAGATTCTGCATCTTTTCCAGAGAGTGTGAGGAGTCTATCCCTACACTTTCCTGTGAACATTTCCCAAAGGAGAGCACCCCAGTGAGATTTGTTCACTTTTCTGGTTACACAAGCCCTCTCAAAAGCTGTGAACCATTTGGTGATGTCATCACCAACTTCATATTTAGTTACAATCCCTTTGGGGATTTTCAACATGTCAGGAGAATCTCTGACCCTAGTTATGTTGCTGCCACCATTGATGGGTCCTAGGCCCATCTCTTGTCTTTCCCTTTCTATGGCTAGGATCTGTCTTTCCAAAGCCAATCTTTTGGTCATCCTGGCTAACTGGATGTCCTCTTCACTGGGGTTATCCTCAGTGATTTCAGAGAGGTTGGTCCCTCCTGTGAGGGAGCCAGTATCTCTGACTATTATTGTTGGAGTCAGGGCTTGAGAAGTCCTGTTCTTCCTAGATAGGACTGGTGGGGGGGAATCACCCTCCAAGTCACTATCCTCATCCTCTGTGTTGCCATCCACAGAGGGGTTGGCTCTTTCAAACTCTGCCAACAGCTCCTGGAGCTGTAGTTTGGTAGGTCTGGAGCCCATTGCTATTTTCTTTAGTTTACAGAGTGACCTTAGCTCTCTCATCTGAAGATGGAGGTAAGGTGTGGTGTCGAGTTCCACCACATTCACATCTGTGCTAGACATTATGGGCCTCATCCTGACCCTGGCGGACGGCGGAGGCCGTCCGCCAGGGTACCGCCGCTGAATGACCGCACCGCGGTCAAAAGACCGCGGCGGCCATTCAGACATTTCCTCTGGGCCGGCGGGCGCTCTCCAAAAGAGCGCCCGCCGGCCCAGAGGAAATGCCCCTGCAACGAGGACGCCGGCTCAGAATTGAGCCGGCGTAGTTGCAGGGGTGCGACGGGTGCAGTTGCACCCGTCGCGTATTTCAGTGTCTGCTAAGCAGACACTGAAATACTTTTCGGGGCCCTCTTACGGGTGCCCCTGCAGTGCCCATGCCATAGGCATGGGCACTGCAGGAGCCCCCAGGGGCCCCGCGGCACCCCCTACCGCCATCCTGTTCATGGCAGGTTTCCCGCCATGAACAGGATGGCGGTAGGGGGTGTCAGAATCGCCATGGCGGTGGAGCGCGCTCCGCCGCCATGGAGGATTCCCCCGAGCAGCGGAAAGTCGGCGGGAGACCGCCGACTTTCCGCTTCTGACCGCGGCTGAACCGTCGCGGTCAGAATGCTCGTGGGAGCACCGCCAGCCTGTTGGCGGTGCTCCCGTGGTCGGTGGCCCTGGCGGCCACCGGCCGCCAGGGTCAGAATGACCCCCTATGCTTCTAAAAGTTGGAATACTTTTTAAGAATCTAAAACTAGTTCTACATTCTAATTCAAACTTTTACCAAACTTTTAAACTCTAAAAGAAATGCTAACAGGGACTAACACAAGGCCCTAGCAGGACTTTAAAGAATTTAGAAAATTTTCAAATTGCAAAAATCAATTTCTAATGACAATTTTTGGAATTTGTCGTGTGATCAGGTATTGGCTGAGTAGTCCAGCAAATGCAAAGTCTTGTACCCCACCGCTGATCCACCAATGTAGGAAGTTGGCTCTGTATGTGCTATTTCAAAGTAAGGAATAGCATGCACAGAGTCCAAGGGTTCCCCTTAGAGTTAAGATAGTGGCAAAAAGAGATAATACTAATGCTCTATTTTGTGGTAGTGTGGTCGAGCAGTAGGCTTATCAAAGGAGTAGTGTTAACCATTTGTTGTACATACACACAGCCAATAAATGAGGAACACACACTCAGAGACAAATCCAGCCAATAGGTTTTGTTATAGAAAAATATATTTTCTTTGTTTATTTTAAGAACCACAGGTTCAAATTCTACATGTAATATCTCATTTGAAAGGTATTGCAGGTAAGTACTTTAGGAACTTTGAATAATTACAGTAGCACTTATACTTTTTACATAAAACACAAATAGCTGTTTTAAAAGTGGACACAGTGCAATTTTCACAGTTCCTGGGGGAGGTAAAGTATTGTTATTTTTAACAGGTAAGTAAATCACTTACAGGTCTCAGTTTTGGGTCCAAGGTAGCCCACCGTTGGGGGTTCAGAGCAACCCCAAAGTTATCACACCAGCAGCTCAGGGCCGGTCAGGTGCAAAGGTTAAAGAGGTGCCCAAAACACATAGGCTTCAAGGGAGAGAAGGGGGTGCCCCGGTTCCAGTCTGCCAGCAGGTAAGTACCCGCGTCTTCGGAGGGCAGACCAGGGGGGTTTTGTAGGGCACCGTGGGGGACACAAGTCCACACAAAAAGTACACCCTCAGCAGCGCGGGGGCGGCCGGATGCAGTGTGCAAACAAGCGTCGGTTTCTCTGTAGATTTCAATGGGAGACCAAGGGGTCTCTTCAGCGGTGCAGGCAGGAAAGGGGGGGGCTCCTCGGGGTAGCCACCACCTGGGCAAGGGAGAGGGCCTCCTGGGGGTCACTCCTGCACAGAAGTTCCGTTCCTTCAGGTGCTGGGGGCTGCGGGTGCAGGGTCTTTTCCAGCCGTCGGGACTTTAGGATCAGGCAGTCGCGGTCAGGGGGGCCTCGGGATTCCCTCTGCAGGCGTCGCTGTGGGGGCTCAGGGGGGACAACTTTGGTTACTCACGGTCTCGGAGTCGCCGGAGGGTCCTCCCTGAGTTGTTTGTTCTCCACCAGTCGAGTCGGGGTCGCCGGGTGCAGTGTTGCAAGTCTCACGCTTCTTGCAGGGATTTGCAGGGGTCTTTAAATCTGCTTCTTGAAACAAAGTTGCAGTTCTTTTGGAGCAGTGCCGCTGTCCTCGGGAGTTTCTTGTCTTTCTTGAAGCAGGGCAGTCCTCTGAGGATTCAGGGGTCGCTGGTCCTTGGGAAAGCGTCGCTGGAGCAGGTTTCTTTGGAAGGCAGGAGACAGGCCGGTAGGACTGGGGCCAAAGCAGTTGGTGTCTTCTTTCTTCTTCTGCAGGGGTTTTCAGCTCAGCAGTCCTCTTCTTCAGGTAAGTTGCAGGAATCTAAATCTTTAGGTTCAGGGTAGCCCTTAAATACTAAATTTTAAGGGCGTGTTTAGGTCTGGGGGGTTAGTAGCCAATGGCTACTAGCCCTGAGAGTGAGTACACCCTCTTTGTGCCTCCTCCCAAGGGGAGGGGGTCACATCCCTACTCCTATTGGGGGAATCCTCCATCTGCAAGATGGAGGATTTCTAAAAGTTAGAGTCACTTCAGCTCAGGACACCTTAGGGGCTGTCCTGACTGGCCAGTGACTCCTTTTTGTTGTTTTCGTTATTTCCTCCGGCCTTGCCGCCAAAAGTGGGGGCCGTGGCCGGAGGGGGCGGGCAACTCCACTAGCTGGAGTGTCCTGCGGTGCTGGAACAAAGGGGTGAGCGAGGCTCACCGTCAGGTGTTACAGCTCCTGCCTGGGGGACGTGTTAGCATCTCCACCCAGTGCAGGCTTTGTTACTGGCCTCAGAGTGACAAAGGCACTCTCCCCATGGGGCCAGCAACATGTCTCTAGTGTGGCAGGCTGCTGGAACCAGTCAGCCTACACAGATAGTTGGATACAATTTCAGGGGGCACCTCTAAGGTGCCCTCTGGGGTGTGTTTTACAATAAAATGTACACTGGCATCAGTGTGCATTTATTGTGCTGAGAAGTTTGATACCAAACTTCCCAGTTTTCAGTGTAGTCATTATGGTGCTGTGGAGTTCGTGTTTGACAGAATACCAGACCATTTACTCTTATGGCTACCCTGCACTTACAATGTCTAAGGTTTGGCTTAGACACTGTAGGGGCACAGTGCTCATGCACTGGTGCCCTCACCTATGGTATAGTGCACCCTGCCTTAGGGCTGTAAGGCCTGCTAGAGGGGTGTCTTACCTATACTGCATAGGCAGTGAGAGGCTGGCATGGCACCCTTAGGGGAGTGCCATGTCGACTTACTCATTTTGTTCTCACTAGCACACTCAAGCTGGTAAGCAGTGTGTCTGTGCTGAGTGAGGGGTCTCCAGGGTGGCATAAGACATGCTGCAGCCCTTAGAGACCTTCCCTGGCATCAGGGCCCTTGGAACCAGGGGTACCAGTTACAAGGGACTTATCTGGATGCCAGGGTGTGCCAATTGTGGATACAAAAGTACAGTTTAGGGAAAGAACACTGGTGCTGGGGCCTGGTTAGCAGGCCTCAGCACACTTTCAATTCAAAACATAGCATCAGCAAAGGCAAAAAGTCAGGGGGTAACCATGCCAAGGAGGCATTTCCTTACAGCGGTCTACTGATGTGGTGCTGCTGCTGGCAGCAGAGCCACCTTACCGCCGTCCACGGCGGCAGGCGGTCAATACCGCCATTGTCATTATGAGGGTCTTAGTGTTGTATTTTTTATATTTATTTTTCTTTTTTTATGTTTTGGGGTAAATACAAACGATCTCCTGTACCATTCCAGCCTTGCAGCAGGGATACATAGAAGAGTCGCAAACAAGGATCGGTCAAATTAGCAAACCCCGTTGCAAGGGCGGGGATACACCATGGTAAATAAACAAGGGTATAGCTATATTATAATTTTCATTACTGAAAAAGTATTTATTTTTAGAACAGTTTTGTATAGATTTATTTAAGCAGAATTGTTTTCCTCTGTGTCTATGATAGAGTAGGTTATTTAACAGTAGGCACTAAGGTTTATAGCGAGTGCAGTCCTTGGATGTTTGATGTGGTTATGACTTTGGCAACTAAAATCTAATGCACTATGTCATTTAGAACATGTTCATGTAGGTCTTGCTTTTGGTAAAAGTCCTCATAGCCAAGTTTTGGTAAAAGTCCTCATAGCCATGTACATTTTTGTTTTTTTTAATTCCCATGAATTGATAGGGAGTAAGGAGTTATGCCACCCTCCCACTGCAAAATTAGTTTTGGCTTCCTGGGACAGGACATTCCACCACTGTATGCAGAACTTGGGTTGGTAGCTCTGACCTGAACAATGCATTCATCAAACCTAAGTGTGTTCAAAATAGTTTTTTTTTTCTCATTGGTGATTCTAGAAGGAAGTTGTAGTTTTCCTTAACATCAGTTAGTAGGAAATGTGTTGTTCCTTAACATCAGTTAGTAGCCACAGCAGACAGTGCACATTCTGAGCATGTTGACAGTGGGGCCTCAGCACTGCCCACAACATGGTTGTGGGCAGTGCAGGAGCCCCCCTATGGCCCCCATTACTGCCTTTCCGCCAACCTTTTCATGGCAGGGACACTGCCATGAAAAGGCTGGTGGAAAGGAAAGTTATGATCAGCACCGCGGTGCTGAACTCAACACTGCCATGGCTGACCACGACTTTCACTGTCGTCAACCTGCCGGTAACCCTGATTGCGACGGAGGTGGTGGTCTCCTAGTGGTCTGACAGCCAGGATCATAATCTGGTGGTCAGACAGCCCAGATTGCAGTAGTCCAACAGCCACTGCGAGTTTGGAGGTCTGAGTACTGCCAAACTTGAAATGAGGCTCTTAATCATATTAGATTTAAATTGTTTGGTTTCAAGTGTCTTGGCTTCTGAGAATCTCTAACTGCAAAAGTGGAACAGAGGCCATCAACTCTTCTAACCAGATGGGCCAGGCTATGCCCTTATACAAAATCATTGGAAAACCTTCTGAAGAGTTTGAACAGCTGGTTATAAAATGTTGTGGGACATAAAGAACACTAAGGGCATATTTTCAGGAGAACCAGCAAACCATATATATCTTGTACTGGAATCCTCTATGAAGAAAGTGGTAGAGCCTATTTCTGATGTGCTCTTATATGCTGGAATTATTTCGTTGTAAGTTGGGACATGCAGCCACATCGCACTTTGGGGCCTATTCAGCCATGGGCTCTCAGTCGATCCATATAAGTAGGATACAATTTTTATCAGGAGAAGTGTGGAAATTGTCAGTGGTAGGAATTTTATGGACCCCCACAGATTCCAGAACATTTCTTCAGCAAAATATTAGGAAAATGCATGATTTTAGCCAAGGTTTGAAGATTGTAGAACATTCTCGGTGAGAAAATTAAGTGTGATTCACACAAGTCAGATCACCCTAGATCACCCTCAGTATCTAGGTTTTAGAAATGTCTAGGTTTAGAATGGTTCCCTATTTTCCTGCTGACTCTATGCCCAAATAGTACAAATATTCACAATAGCAAGGCAAGTGAGAGGAAATTGAGATTCACCCCCACTCTGCTGACCAGTATGTCAAACCTACATCCAATCGAAATTTGGCTGCCATCGCACAGACACCGAACATCCATCAAAGCCATAGCGGAGGATGTTCCTTTTTAGGGTCGAGCCTGCGTTGCATGCGCTCGCGCATGCGTATCGCAGCGAGACGCTTTAGTGTTTAGAAAAGGGCTCGGAGCCCTGTCAACATCACGTCAGTGTTTTTTATTGGTTTGTGGGCTTGCCTAATAAAATCTGCTTGCTTTCATTAGTCGAAGGCACGCATAGGTCATGCCTTTTCCGGTGGCTAGCCCTCCTCGAGCGCAGTGACCAAGTACAGAAAACATGCGAGGCTCGCTGTTTTCCATGGGGCTCGTGGACTTCTTTTTCTCTCATTTACGAGCACGATCTCGCTTGGCAGAAGTCGAGCAGTTTACATAATTAACTTCACTTTTTCGGGTTATGTACATAAATGCACTTTTGCCCAATAGGTGAAAAGTCGGGTTAGGAGTTTACAACGTGATCAGCTCTAGCATGAGCAAACGCGAGACCCGTTGCATTGCAAATGCTTGTGTTTCAAGTCACAGTCTTTCATTTTTTACTTCACTGGCTCTCATGTTTTAAGTTACACTATTTGATACATGTTCACGAAGCACACTTTAGCGCTGGGTGACTGCTATCTTTGCAAAGCACAGTGCATTCGTTTCACGCCCTGTTCCATCAGGTCCCTTTAAACTGGTGGAAACTGCGGATTGGTTTTGGCGTGGGGACACCCCGTCACTCTTTTTACTTTCGGGGGCATGCGCTATGAATATTTTTGCGGGTGGGAGTATGAATGGAGTCTTCAGGTATGGTCTACCCGGCGTCATGCTTGATCATCACACAGTAAGCGTTGCTAGTTTGGTGGCAAGTTGCTAATATCGGCACACGGCTGAGCAGACCTCCCAGAGTTTGTTTTCATCACGGGAGTATAAAAGGCACAATAACCTTTGGATTGACGCAAGTTACTACTTCCATTGTGTGAAGTAATAGAGTAATTCTGCATTAGACACCCAGTTTTCACAGCAGTTTTACTAGTGGTCACAAGTTTTTTGACTTTTGTTTTTTTCACTTGTATATTTCAGCTTTCAACACCTAAGTGGTGCATGTTGGTCGTCTGGTTCCCCGAGCCTTGAGCGGTGTCTCACGTATAAACTTGGCAGTCAATCAAACTCACGAGAGGATGCGCCGCATGTATTTTTTAAGTTGGTTCCTCAAGAAAATTACTTTCCATCACAAACCGGGGAAAATTCACCAGTCCAAAAAAAGATTTGAGCCACTTTCACCTATGTTCCTATTGCCAATTTACAATGTTTAGTGCCTATTCAGGTGCTCAACTTGCCAAACTGTTAATGTGCAAGATAACATCTTTCCAAATAAAGAGCCAGCAGTGTTTGCGTCTGTTTTTTCACTTTGATGTCAGAAACCCGTTTTCCGATTACAAATTATGTGCTTACTTGTATTTTACAATTGTATATTTTATTTCTAACTTTTGAAAATTTGCTGTTTATTATTTACTACTTTTTGTTTTATGTTAAAGCTAGTTGCTAAACTTGTATAACTTCACAATGCACATGGTTGTTATTTTTTATTATAATAGATACAGCAAAAATGTCTCTGCGCTATGTACCATTTTTATTTACATAAAGCGCATCGGTGAAAGCGCTGCATTAAAATGGTTAAATAAATAAAAACAACAGGGAACAATTTATAACAGTGTTCCCGACTGTTAGAAAACATGATCTCTGGCAGTTGAAAGTGGACGAGGATAGACACAGGACGAGGTCTGGAGTTAAATTAAGCTAATTTGCAGTTGTTATCTCTCCATTGGTGGGAGATTGTGTGTAGCTTTTTGTGCTCTATGCAGTTTGGTTTTCAGCTGTTGATGTGGCATCTATGTATACCCTCAACCTTGAGTCACAGCCTTCGCCACTGCCTTACCTCGCCTCATTTTTAGGGTCGAGCCTGCGTTGCATGCGCTTGCGCATGCCTTTCGCTTGCAAGACACTTTAGTAGATAGAAAAGGGCTCGGAGCCCCGTCCATGTTACGTCAGTGTCTTTCATTGGTTCGTGGGCTTGCCTTTCAAAATCTGATTACTTTCATTAGTGGAAGGCATGCATACGTCATGCCTTTTCCGGTGGTTAGCCCACCTCGAGCGCAGCAACCAAGTACTGAAAACATGCGAGGCTCGCTGTTTCTCGTCAAGTTTGGGAACTACTTTTTATATTTTTTTCTCAGCGCGATCTCGCTTGGCAGAAGTCTAGCGCTTTGCATGACATCGACCCTGTTACATAGTTAATTGCACTTTTGCTGGTTACGTACATAATTGCACTTTTGCTGATAGGGTTCACTACGAGTGAACTGTAGCAGTGCGATCGCACTCTTTTTTTGCATTTTTTTCTTTCTACCTGCATGCCGTCTTCAACTGTCCGTACGAGTGAACTGTAGCAGCGAGATCGCGCTGTTTTTTTCCATTTAATGTGGCAAGAAAAGTCCTGTTGGGAGTTTCCAACTGCTAATAGCTGTAACTCGGAGAAATGCGAGACCCTATTGCATTGCAAATGCTTGTTCTACTTTGCAGTCAAGTCCTGTAATGGCCTTCCCCTCCACGTCCAGATATCACCATTGCTGGTGGAATTCAGGAAAAGTATCAAGGCCTGACTTTTCGACTTAGCCCTGATACCGCATGCCAGGATTCCCTCACTCCTGATAAATTGTGCTATACAAACTGTGTCTGATTGATTGATAGATTGATAGATTGATTGATGAAAATGAAGATGCTGTAGACCCCAGCCAGGTGGAAAGACTTTGGGGGTTAAGGGATGGGAGATAGGCCTGATGCCTGGACAGCCTGCCCCCACTCTATATTCTGTCCCTAAAAATGAAGAATATATATTCCCGGTGTCTTGTGGGTTTTCTGTTTTCCTGAGAGCAGATTTATAGCAAACCCCCAATGTGTCCCTGTGGAGCAGAAAGACTATTGGCTTGTTCTGGGATGGGGGCATGGCCCAGTGGCTGACCACCCTTTTTTTCACCTAAGAAAAAACACTGCTATCCAGTGGTCCTACCACCCACAGTGGGGCAAACAGGAGGCAAACCCCCAAATCACACTCCCCAGAGGGGCAGCGCGATTTTATTAGCCCATTGTGGGGGGCAGAGACTCTTGTCCCTGATGCTGCTCCCCACCCAAAATAATCCTTAGTGGCTTTATACATCCAGGGTGGTAAATTGGGGGAATCCCTTCCTATCTGCTGCCTGCGGGGTTGCAGAAGGACTGTATTGACCATATTGGGGTGGCATCATGAACAACATGACAGGTCCCGTTTATGTATCCTCTATTTTTTAGGTTGAGCGTGAGCGTCCGACCTTGTGTATACTTTAGTATACATCTCTGTGGGCTTAAAGTCATTCCCCCTGCTTTTAATGTGTTTGTTTCAGTGTCCTTTAAAACTCCTAGCTTGCTTTGTTCCTCCTTTTTCTCTTTTTTCCCTCCCATGGAGCAGGGACTAAGTACAATATCATTTTGCTTTGTTTTGTTTATCTATTTGCAAGGAGACTATTTTATTTTTTTCACACAGGTGTTCATGTTTTGACTAGCTCTCATTCTCACTCTCTCTCATGCTTGTTTCTTAACCGCTCCACCTCAACCAGTCCACGCCGGTTTCTACTCCTCCCCCACTCTGTGGGTGATTGTTGCCGGCTACCTTGTTAGCAGCACTCATCCTGCTGCTTTTAAAACTCTTGGCTTTAGCTCGCCTGGCTTCATCTTGCTCCCCAGATGGAAAAGTGTGCATTTCCGAAAAATGAGCTTTTACTGCAATTATTCTTCATTGAAGTATATGAGTTACGTTTTTGTCCATTTAATATCCAAGATGCCAATTCTTCAAAAAATGTCCACAATGCCTTTTACCCACCAGACCAACTGTTAGCTGACTTTCCTGCTATAAACTCGTTCGTTCCCTAAGCAGTCTTTCCCAGCTGCTTTCCCCACAAATATACATTAACGTCCACTGCTCTTGCTGCTCACTATCCTGGCCTCAGATAGCGCCCAAGTGCCTCTGCTTCCTCTCCCTTCTTCTCGGCCACCCTGAATACTCCCTGCTCATTCCTTCCTTTCATCTTCCTCTAAGTACGGCCACTCTCTTCCATTTATCTTCCCCTCCTCCCTGAAAGCCGGGCTCACTGGCATGGAAAGGTGAAACAGACAAGGGCCTGCAGCATAGCCCGACCCTTCCATCTTCTCAGCAATTTTCCAAAGTGTCAAACCCGATGTAATTTTTCCAGGCCAGATGTGTTCCTGGGAGGGAGGGCTGTCAAAGCGAGAACTGGGCTGAATTCATTCCATGTTGGGCCATTGTTTCTAGACCTCATGTGCTCATAGTGCCTTACAGTTCATGAGCAATGGCTTGTGTTTGTCCGATGCGCGTCTAAATGGATTTGAATTCCAAGGGCTTCATGTGGGGATTCGTAGCCACATTACTGGATTGCACATGCAAATGCAGAGATGAATAGTGAAATGGGAAAATGCAAAATCTCTCATTTCGTTTCCACCACAGACTTAAGTAACTTATTTTTAGCCACTTAAATAATTTATGGCACATTTGTCCTGTAAGGTTTTTATTGCTCTAAATTTAATAAAATCTGTATCTTGAGCATCTACTGCCTACGTGCCCCAAAATTCTGATTTTGAACCTTACTTTGTCAACACTGAAGGTGTGCACCTTTATAAGGCAAAAGAAGGGAAACACACAGCTATCTTCTGTGACCCAGGGGTGTCCACCCAAGGTCCATGAAGGTTGTGACCTCACCAAGGGCCATATGTACCAACACATTTTCCCATTGACACAGAATGGGAAAAACCCTTTGCTACATCTGGCCCCAAATTACTGGAAGGTCCAAGTGAAATAAAGGCCGCTCTCTTTTACATAGTCACTGTCTAGAGTAGTGATGTATGGATCTGGCCTTCTGGATTTACTTTTAACATTGTTTCTGTACTGTATACAATATTCAGTGAGTGGTTGCAATGAGGAGGGTGGTTTTTACAAAATTTGTGAAAGAAGGCTTTTTTGTGTATTTGAAATTGGTTTTGGAGGTGCTTTCTTTGCTGTTTATTTAAAAGCATTATCAATGTAATTGTTTAGTTTTTAATGCTTTAAGGTTTTGGGAATGTAATGCGTTATGGTTTAACGTGCCTCAGTTACATCTTATTTCACTAAAACTTTTTTCTTCACTCCCACATATATAAGTTCAGACTACCAGTTGTGGAAAAAACACTGTTAGAAATTGGGTCTTTGGTTGGCATTCAGGTTACCCCTGTCCAAGCAAGGACACTCACTCTAGTCAGGGTAATTCACACACAATCCAAATTATCCTGTGCCCACCGTCTGGTAGTGTGGCACTGAGCAGTCAGGCTTAACTTAGAAGGCAATGTGCAAAGTATTTGTGCAATAAATCATGCAATAACACAGTATAAACACCACAAAAAGCCACCACACAGGGTTAGAAAAATATAGAATATCTGAGTAGATTAAGGTCAAAACAATCAGCATTTTGATAAATCCAAGTTGAAATATCACTTTTGAAATGGTCAATAAAGTCTTTAGTTCTTAAAAAGCAGCAAGTGTCTCTTGCAAGCACAAAGTACCTGGTTTGCGTCTAAATTATCCGTAGAGGACTGCAGAAGAGGAGATGTGTGGAAAACGGGGAGCTGTGCATCGGTTTCTCCAGGCGCACACAGATAATGCGTCAATGTTTTTCCACGCAGTAAGGGCTTCGCGTCGATTTCTGGCTCGCAGGCTTGGATCCTCTTCAGGGTGCGGGGTAATTGGACGCCCCGGGGACGATGTGGAGAAATCCTTGGCATGCAGGACAAAGTCACAGAAGCTGCATCGATCCAGTAGGCGATGCAGGGAAATTTCTGTCTCACAGCAGGCGCTGCGTCAATTGTTCTCGCAAGAAGTCGGGCTGCACAGTTCTGTGGTGGCGATGAGTGGATTGTGCGTCGAAGTTCTGGTCACAATGCTGTTGCTGCGTCAATCTCCACTCGGTGAGCTGGGCTGCGTCTTTCCGATTTGGCGTGCAGTGATGTCCTCACTGCAGGGCAGGCTGTGCATCGATTCCGGCAGGCTGTGCGTCGATTTTCACCACACAATTTGCTATTTTGCAGAGATGAAGTCGTTTTGGCCCTGAGACTTCAAGAAACAGGAGGCAAGCTCAATCCAAGCCCTTGGAGAGCACTTCTCAGCAGAGCCAGAGGGCAGCAAGGCAGCAGGGCAACATCAAGGCAGCAGTACTTTTCAGCAAAGCAGTCAGGTAAGTCCTTTGGGCAGCCAGGTAGCTTCACTTGACAGGTTGCAGGTTTTGGTTCAGAGTTCCTTTCCCAGTAGGTATCTTGTAAAGAAGTGTCTGAGTTGGTAGGGTCAAATACTCAAATGTGCCTTTGAAGTGAGGGAGACTTCAAAGAGTGGCTTAGAAGTGCACAAGGTCCCATTTCAGTTCTATCCTGTCTACCAGGGTCACATTAGGGGCTTTTGGCTGTCTATTGTGTGAGGGCAGGCCACTGTCTTTTGACATGTTAGTGTCAGGCTCTCCACCCTCCCAGCCCAGGAAGACCCATTCAGTATGGAGATGTGTGCAGGTGTGACTCAGCACCCACCTGTGTTTGGGGGTGCCTGAGTGAAATGCACAAGGGAGCTGTCAACTAACCCAGCCAGATGTGGATTGTAAGGCACAGAAGGATTTAGGTGTAGTAAAATGCTCACTTTCTAAAAGTGGCATTTCTAAAATAGTAATATTAAGTCCAACTTCACCAGTCAGCAGGATTTTGTATTACCATTCTGGCCATATTAAGTAAGACCTTGTTACACCTTTCAGATTAGAGTATACCACTCAAACAGTATATGAGGGTAGTCCTAATGTTAGCCTATGAAAGGAGCAGGCCTCACAGCAGTGTAAAACAAATGTAGGTGTTTTACACTACCAGGACAAATAAACTACAGAGGTACATGTCCTGTCTTTTCCCTACATACCACCCTGCCTTTTGGGTTACATAGGGCCTACCATAGGGGTGACTTCTATGTAGAAAAAGGGGAGTTTAAGGCTTGGCAAGTACTTTTAGATCCCAAGTCGAATTGACAGTGAAACTACACACACAGGCCTGTTAAGGGGATACTTATGTGGGTGGCACAACCAGTGCTGCAGGCTCACTAGTAGCATCTAATCTACAGGCCCTGGGCACATGTAGTGCATTTTTACTAGGGACTAGTAAATTAAATTAGCCAATTGGGTATGAGCCAATATCACCATGTTTCAAGGGAGAGAGCATATGCACTTTAGCACTGGTTAGCAGTGGTAAAGTGTGCAGAGTCATAAAATCAGCAAAAACAGTGTCAGAAAGTGGAGGGAAGAGTCAAAAAGTTGAGGGTGACCACCCTAAGGCTGTCAGGTCTAACAAACACTTTAAAAATTACTTCTCAATGCAGTGCTGTTGGACTTTTTGCCTTACGTAGGGTCATCCCCAGTCTTTTTGCCTCCTTTCTCCTGGTTTTTCTGACCTCTCGCTGTTGGCTCTAGGACTCTGAGCACTTTATCACTGCTGACCAGTGCTAAAGTGCAGGTGCTCTCCAATCTAAAGTTGGTATGATTGGCTTATACATAATTGGCATATTTAATTTACCTATAAGTCCCTTGTACAGTGGTATCTCGATACCCAGGGCCTGTAAATTAAATACTACTAGTGGGCCTGCAGCGCTGCTTGCGCCACCCACCGAAGTAGACTTTCAAACCATTCTCAGGCCTGCTAGCGCAGGGCCTGTGTGCGCAGTTTTCTGCCACAGGGACCTGGCATCTAAATTTACTTGCCAGGCCCAGAACTCCCCTTTTACTACATGTAAGTCACCTCTAAGGTACGCCGTAGCTAGCCCTATGGGCAGGGTGTCATGTATGTAGAAAGGTAGGACATGTGCCATATTGCATGGCCTGTAATAGTAGTAACAAACAGCCTAACTTGGTGTCTCACTGCTGTGAGTGCTGCCTTCTCATAGGATAGCATTAGAAATGCCCTGCCTTATGTGTAAAGGGTATTGTCTGATTTATGAGGGGTAGCGTAGGAGTGTTTGATATGGTTGTGATGGTGATAATAAATACTGCTTACTGGTGTGGGTGTATTTTTTATTACTATCACAGAAATGCCACTTCTAGAAAGTGCGCATTTATCTGTGCTTATGACTCTGGTGTTTTGCAGCTTGACTCCAATCCACTTCTGGGCAGAGTGACAGTTAGGGCTTTGTGCATACTTTTCAGACAGCCTGTACACAGGGAGGGTGGAGGTGTCACAGAGGTGCATCTGCATACTGAATAGTCTTCCTGGGCTGAGAGAAGGGAGAGACTGGGCACACCTGCATTTGTAAAGACTGTGCCCTGGCCTCACACAATAGGGTCATTAACCCCCCACTGATGTTTGGAGCCTGTGCTGAAAGGAGAGAGGGGGCACTCCCAGAACCAGTTGTAACTGACTGGAACCTCTTCTCCCTACCATTGTAAAACACTGTAAGAACTGACTATAAGTACAGGGGAATTTTCCCCACAATTTGGAGACCCTTGGAATCATCTTGGAACTGGACACCAAAGGCTGAAAGGACTCACCAGGAACCGCCATGGACTGCTGCTGCTGTGCTGACCTGTGGCCTGCCTGGTCACCGTGAAGGACTTGCCACTTGCTGCCTTTCCCTTGTGCTGGCCTGTAGCTGGGCCCTCTACCTGAGGACCTTGTCTTAAGATTCTGCTCCCCAGGGGCAGGGTGCTGTTGCCCCTGACCCCTGCATCCATTTCTTCATGAGGGGTGCTTCTCCGTGGTCGCGGCTGCCATAGCGCTGATTGCAGCGCGCTTATGGAGCCTTGGGAGCTCGTAGGCTCCTTGCTGCATTGTACCCCTTTAAATAAGATCACCGCAGTGGCCCGGGAAGCTGGAAGAACACTTGCGCACCGCATCAGGTGCGGGTGAGTGTCTGCTCGGGCCCCAGGAGGGGTCCGATCTTCTTGTGGCTTCACGGCAGGACCAGGGGAAGGCACGGGGAGTGCCCCATTCCCCCTGGCCTCTGCGTTAGGAGCAGGATGCTCCTTTTCTGCTGTTAGGTAAAACAGGCATTACTGTGCCCCCCCCTCCCCTTGGTGGAAGGGCCAGTGGAGGCCCAGGGGGCCCCCAGAGATCGTGGGTCCCGGGAGGGGCCTGTCATTAAACCGGAAGGGGTGCATGGTGCCCCCCTCCTGCCCTAAGTTGTTTTTGCTGGCTTTGGCCCCCATCATGAGGGCCGGTTGAGGCCCTGGGGGGCCCCCAGTAATCACAGTCCCCGGAGGGGCCTATCTATAAAAGAGGGGAGGTGCATGTCGCCCTCCTCTGATCCAGAGTATAAGAGATGCCCCCGTTTTGCGCATAGGAGCGCCGGGGGCCCCATTGTTTGCCTTCTAGGCACTGGAGGTGCCTTCATCCAACCAGGTACTCTTTAAAGGACCAATATAGTTGCAATCCAAAGTTCTTTCTACAGACTTTTGTTTGATTCATATATTAGCTACCTGCTTTTGATGTTTTTACATATGTGTATGCAAATGTTCCTTTAATGGGCATGACTTGCTAATATGTTTCCCTAACTTGCCATATGTTTTCCAATGTTCCTATTATGGGCGTTTTATGATATTCTTATGACAAGTGCTCTAATGTCATAACGTGTTTCCTGACTACTGCTTATGTTGCAGAATACTAAGTAACCTGTGTGTTATGTGTGACTACTGCTAGTTTGCAGAGTAACTAATGTGTAACGTTCTGACAACTGCTAAGGTAGCAGGATAGTATTGATATGTGATGTTTGGTCTGATAATTACGTTGGGTACAATACAGTATATTTTCATATAATCTGGTGTTGTGTTTCCTTTGTGGTGGGGATATTGCGTCACGTGTGTTGTGTGTCTTGTGCAAACGCTTTATACATTGCCTCTGGGTTAAGCCTGACTGCTCGTGTCAAGCTACCAAGGGGGTGAGCAGGGGTTATCTTGGACGTGTAACTCCCTTGCCCTGACTAGAGTGGGTAAGTTCTGCCTGGCTGAGGTGCATACCCTAGCCAACCAGAAACCCCATTTCTAACAAGTGCTATAATGTGCCTGTTAGTGTCAAAGCTTCTTTGTTAAAGATATCGATTTTTTTACATTTTGATAAGACTTTATCATATTTTTGTTAAATAGCACGTAAGCCCATCCTTGGCTATGTGTGGCTATTCACAAGTGGCATGTGAAGTAACAGTAGATGTTGTAGCATCCAGGAAAATGTGCTGCATGGCTAAATACTCATAAAGTCCCAAAAGTGAGACCTATTGGCTATGCCAATGCTTGTTTTATCCTATGCATGTCTTTACAATATGTTTCTCTTTATTGAAAGTGTGAAGTTCTGAGATATGCACACAAATATCCAGGCTACATATTTTAATTTTCCATAGATGCTCATTGTATACGTTGACAAACTTTATTGATTTTAAGATATCTGGGTCTAATCTGAGGTAGCATGGTGAGCAAAATAATGATGGACTGGGATGAGGCCTGAGTAATAATCAATGTCAGAAATTAATTAAAGAGTTCCATCCTATCACTGTTTTGTTTACTTCAGTGAGATGCCCTAAGTGGGATGGATATGCTCAAACATTGGACAGGTGCTTACTGTGGCTCTGGGATCAAAATGCACCCGACTGACAAGTTCCAATCAGAGCAGAACCTGTATGGTTTGAATCAAGGCCGTGGCTGAATTGTTACACAGCTTGGTCTAATGTGAGTTGACATGGTGAGCAAAACATTGATGAACTGGGATGTGGATGGGTAATGACCAATGGCTGAGATTAATTCATACATTCTACCCATCACTGTTTTGTTCAGTTCTTCTCCGGAGGGGACATGGCTAAATTCTAGGCTGGGCCAACAATCCCTTTTTTTCCTCCATGCTGAAATTCTTGGTGTCTAGTCGGCCTCCTACCCACCCAGGGTGGGGAGATTAGAAGATTTGCCCCAGGTGTCCAAGGAGGACAGAAAGACTGTTCTGCTCCTTCTGGGTAGGGTCATGAGCTAATGCCAGGGTGGGTCACCCCTTTGGTTTCCCACTATGTGGAAATGCCTTTTGCTTAGTAGTCTTTCTACCCACCCCCCCCACGGAGGATCAGTTTGAGGGAAAACCTTAAAATCTTCAGGGTTAGGTAGGAATACTGTGTTACCCTGGGTCGGGTGGGGAGCAATGGCCCCAGTCCAAGGGGCTGCTCTCCCTCCCAAAAAAAGAAAGACTTTGGCCCTCATTATGACCCTGGCGGTAAATCCCTGTTACCGCCATGCTGACGGCCGCTAACTTACTGCCGCAGCTGCAGATATCCGTTCGCCATATTATGACACACACACCAATCCGACAGAATACAGCCACAGACACAAATCTGCTACTCCAAAGGTCAGTGATAAAGTGGGTCTCAGAACCTACAACGTTACACCAACAGAACAACGCCCACCACATTTTGACCCACGAATCATCACAGCAGACATTCAACAGTGGTAAACCATTGGCAATACATACCGCCGACCTCACAATGGACACCCACAGACAAAAGAACGCCACATTGGACAATTCAAACAACACACACCTGACACCCATAAACACACCACACCCCACACCCACACCACTATAAAACAGACACCCACATTATCCACAACTCTTTACGATTAGAAATCATTGGCACAAGACTGACACCAAGACCATTGCCACAACTACATACACACACCCCATTCTCCCATACATCCCTCACGCACCCCACTTCGCACACCCCTCACATTACCAAACACACCCTCACCATCACACATCACATAACACACATGGCACCACAAAGACACTCCCGTTTCACTGAGGAGGAGTTAAGGGTCATGGTGGAGGAAATTGTCAGGGTAGAGCCACAGCTATTCGGAGCACAAGTGCAGCAGATATCAATAGCCAGGAAGATGGAGCTATGGCGGAGAATCGTGGACAGGGTCAACGCCATGGGACAGCACCCAAGAACTAGGGATGACATCAGGAAGAGGTGGAACGACCTACGGGGGAAGGTACAGTCCATATCAGCAAGACAACAGCTCGCTGTACAGAGGGCGGGCGGTGGACCCCCATCTCCTCCCCCACAACTAACAACATGGGAGGAGCAAGTCTTGGCAATCCTGCATCCTGAGGGCTTGGCCGGAGTAGGAGGACTGGACTCTGGCAAGTCAACTCTATACTCCTACTACCCCCCTACTTGCGTGGCATCACATTCCCTCACCCTCACTCCCATCACTCCACCACTTCTCACACACCCCACCATCACTTCCCACTCATTCCAATGCCAAGCCCTGCATGCACTACCAATGCATGGACATCACTCACAGCCCTGCATGGACACCTATCAACAAAGCATGCACACTAGAGAGAATCAGCTAGCCCACTATATGCCAACTAACACAAGTGAAAGCTGCCAAGGCAAATACAACCAAGTAGGGCAACCCACCAATGCACAATATGTCACACACAGAAACAATAACACATTATTTACATCCCCACAGGTATCCCAGCCAATGTCACTGGAGAAGAGGTGCCACAACTATCCAGTCCCCCAACTGAAGAGACCCACAGTGATGACAGCAACTCTGGTTGCCTAGATCTGGATGGCCAACCTGGCCCATCAGGGACCTCTGGACAGTCTGTTACTCAGTCCCAGTCACACACCACCACAGAGCCTCCCCCATCAGTAAACACCACCACAGCACCCACCCAGCTTACCCATCCCTCTGTCCCCAGGAAACATCAATCAGCAGTGTGTCCATCTCTACAGGGACCCCAGGTCACACCTCATAACCAAGACAATCAGGGACCTGGGGTCAGTGGCAGTGGGCACACAGTTCAGGGGACAGAGGCACAGGACAACAGGGAAACTGGGAGGACTGCTGTGCCCCCGGGGGAGGACAGACCCAGGGTACCGACTCTCCAGGAGGCACTCACTGAGATCCAGGGAACATATCAACATTCCCAGGACAAGATGGGCCAGATCCTGGACAATGTGCAGGAGAACAGGTGGCTGCAGGAGGGACAGTAACAGGGGATCAACACCACCCTGGTCTCCATTGCAGGGGTGCTGGAAGACATGGCCAACACTATGAGGGAGGCAGTCTCACAACAGCGGGCCCCTGCCACTAGCCAGACATCTGAACTGCCTTCCACCTCTGTTGCCGCTAGTGGACACGAGGCCCCACCACGAGACTCACAGGCCACCAGCACCCCTCTCCCTGCAGAAGGAGAAGCACCCCGCAAATGTTCCCTGTGATCCAGGTAGAAGCCAGAGACTATTGCCAAGACCACTGCCAGGAAATTAGACTCTCCTGATTGTCACCCTTGTGTCCCACTCTGTCACCCTGTCCACTTTCAACTGCCATTGCTCCCCTTCCTATGTCCCCTTGGACAATGCACCTGTGCTACAAATAGACTGGAACAATACCCTGGACTTTCGCGCATCAACACCCCATTCAAATGCACTTGCCCCTCTTCTTCTTAACACTTCAATAAACACCCTTGGAAAAAATACAAATATGGAGTATGTTACATTTTTTAAGTATGTATTCACTTAATCAGGTTCAAACATTGCAATTGAACTGTACAGTAATTGTGCACATAGCAAAGACCTGTTGTTGGCTGCAGTGATCACTCCAGGAGCGATAGTGGGACACCAACATCTGTAAAATGAATTTCCAAAGGGTACAGTAAGTGGGCATAGAAGTGGGAAATAACCGCATGCCAGGACCAAAGATATTCAAAATAATGACAATGAAATGTGAAGTAACACTGTCTTCCCTGTGTGTCATTGGAAGTATTGTCGTATCACTGCTTTTCTGTGGTCCTAATCCTCATCCGCTACCTCCTCAACCTCACTGTCCACAGGGTCCACTGCTGCCACACGGGCATCTCCAGCCTCCTCCTCTTGCAGAAAAGGCACATGGCGTCTCATGGTTGTGCAACATGCAGCATGCCACGATTATCTGGCAGACCTTCTTGGGTGAGTAGCACAGGGATACACCTGTTAGATGGAGGCCCATGAACCTGGCCTTCAGGAGGGCAAAGGTTCTTTCGATTATCCTTCTTGTTCGCCCAGGTGCCTCATTGTAATATTCTTCTGTCTTTGTCCTGGCATTCTTCACAGGGGTCAGTAGCCATGATAGGTTTGGGAAACCAGAGTCACCTGCAAATATCGAGGGACAACATTTTGCCACACACTGTCCCATATGGCCCACACCATACCCATACACCAACATCTACAGGGTGGGAACCAGGGCTCATGTATTAGCCACACCCTGTGCCTCTGTAGTTGGGCCATTACATTTGGGATGCTGCTATTCCTCAGGATAAAGGCATCGTGCACCGACCCAGGATACTTAGCATTGACATGGGAGATGTAGTGGTCCGCCAAGCACACCATCTGTACATTCATGGAGTGGAAACTCTTTTCTGAACACCTGTTCATTCTGACGGGGGGGACAAATGCAATATGAGTTCCATCAATCGCCCCAATTATGTTGGAGCTACGTCCCATTGCATAAAAATCATCATTCACTGTGGCAAAATCCTCCACCTGGGGGAAAACAATGTAGCTGCACATGTGTTTTATCAGGTCATACAACACTCTGGTCAGCACTATTGAGTACATGTCTGTGACATTCCTACTGCCAAGCCTACTATCACTTGAAAAGAACCAGTTGCCAGGAAATAGAGCACAGATAGAACTTGCACAAGAGGGGGAATCCCAGTGGGGTGACGGATAGCAGATATCAGGTCAGGCTCCAATTGGGCATACAGCTCTGTGATTGTGGCTCTGTCCAGTCTATAGGTGAGGATGATGTGCCTAAGCTCCAGTGTAGCCAAGTCCACCAGGGGTCTGTACACGGGGGTATGTCTCCATCTCCTATTCATCCGCAGCGGTAGCAATCTAAGGGACAAAAGAGTGAGGAGACGGTCACAAACTGAACATTGGAGCCACAACAGTACAATGCATGATGTCAATTTGTAATGGGTAAGTGGGATTTGTCCTATATGTCCAAATTTCAATTGTGACGCAGTTATTAACCAGGGCCTGCCCCCCTCCCCTGAAATGGCGTCCACCTGTCCTGTGTGGAGGGACAGGTGGAAGTGAGGAAATTTCTTTGACATTGTGCGCCGTTGCTGGAGGATGTCAGGAACCACCGTGCAACTCATCATTGGTTAACATTGGGCCCTATGAGGTACAGTGGCCAATGGTGATCTACACCGGTGATGACGGTATGCACCGCCGTGGACGTGACTGCTATTTTCTATCTGATGAAACCCACCTGAGAGACTGTGACCTTGCACTCCCCAGGATCAAGAGCACAGGACACGCTGCCCGCTCCAGAACCAGTGTGTAAGACACCCACCAACGCCAGCCTCCCCAGGATGAGTAGCACAGGGCATGATGCCCTGTCTAGAACCAGTGGGAAAGATAACCACCAACCACAGCCTCCCCAGGATCATGAGCACAGGGCACGATGCCCCCTCTAGAACCAGTGGGTAAGATACCCACCAACCTCAGCCTCCACAAGATTATGAACACAGGGCACGATGCCCCCTCCAGAACCAGTGGGTAAGACACCCACCAACCCCAGCCTCCCCAGAAATCTAGAGCACAGGGCACGATGCCCCCTCCAGAACCAGTGGGTAAGACACTCAGCAACCCCAGCCTCCCCAGGACAGCGCACAGGGCATGTTGCCCTCTCCAGGGCATGTGGGCAAGTCACCCACTTGAGATACTGTGGCCTTCCACTCCCCAGGACAGAGCAATGGGCATGTTGCCCCCTCCAGAGCATGTGGGCAAGTCACCCACTTGAGAGACTGTTGCCTTGCACTCCCCAGGACCAAGCAGAGGGCATGTTGCCCCCTCCAGAACCAGTGGTGTTGTTCCATCTGCCGGCTGAGGTGCCCCGCCGTTCCCCTGAGGTGCCTGCCTATTTTCCAAATGATGCCCCTCCAGTGTTCTCTCCGTATTGATGCAGGTGACAAGTGGGGCCTTGGACTATAGCCTGTGGTCCTGTGGACTGGGCAATGTCCCTTGAACTGTACATTTCTATATACCAGTTACATTGCATATTTCTTATTTATACGGTATTGATATTATTACACTCACTTTAGTCAATTCCTGATGTCCTTGCATTATTCATCTGAGGTACGGGGTACATATATTTTATTACTGCAGCTGATTGTGTGTTTGGTGTTGGGGTTGGGGTGGGGGTGTTGCGTGTGTGTCACTCTCTTTTTCCTCCCCCCTCCCCCCTCCCCTGTGTGCTAGGCGGCTGTACTCACCGTTGTTGTCTTCGCCGTCGTTGGTGTTCGTGGTGGAGCAGGACATAGAAAATCATTGGGAAGACATGCAGCTCGGGCTCCAAGCCTTTATAAATCCGGTGACAGCATGACATGCTTGTATTAGAGGTATTTGAGATATTTTTTGCCTTTTCACTTTTACCTTGCTTATTTGCACCTATTGTAGTTTGCACAAACTGTGTTTTTAAACTGGAAGTCTTTGCTCTCACTAGGACGTGCTGACCTCGCCTTACATTGGTTGGGGGGAGCCAATTGGACAGCAGATGGGCGGAGCCAGTCAGAGCTCTAAGCCTTTATAAATCTGGCAGCAGGGCAGACGCGTGCAGCGGGTGCGCCACTGGCATGCCAAAGGCAAGCCTGTCTGCACTTGTCTGCATCCGTTCAGGGCAAGGGGCCAGCCATTATGCTTGAATCTCCTCAAATGATCTAAAATCCCTGTCCGCCAACAACTATGCTCTTGCCGTAGCGCTCCTGCAAAAACATGACAGATTCAGCATTTTAAAATTGAAACAGTCAGATATTTCACAGTCGACATGGCTGCTGACATCCACAGCCACTACAGACAATGGCCCTGACAACGCCCAAACCTGTAGTGAAGGACTTATCTATTACTGAGCACACGCTCATTGATTAAGCATCAACTTGAGCTATTTTACCTCCTTCACTTGGAATCTCCTGTCAGAGGATTTCATTCCTGACATTCTAGCTATACTTCCAGGGTCATATTACCTATTCATCTCCATTAGAACTCTGAGGGAAAAAGGTGGAGGGGTGGCTGCAATTATTAAAAAAGCATCTCTCCTTCACTATACCCACACCACACCAATCCCAATAGTAGAGAACATTGCAATGAAATTAAACTCACCCACATCTCCTTTAAAATGTATCCTTATGTACAGACCCCAGGGGCACATGTCTCAGTTTCCCCTACACTTCGTTGATTCTCTATCCTCTCTAGCTATTGACTATACAAAAATATTACTTCCCTGAGATTTTATTTTTTGGGCAGATGAGGAAAATGGTGGTTATACCTCTTGAGACCTCACTGACTGCACCTACACACATCAAAGGCCACACATTAAATCAGGTTTGGTCATTAAATATAACTATATCCAATCTCAAGTTATTTCCTTGTATATGGCCGGATCATCATTTAAATATGTTTGATATAATTGATGTAATATCTAGGAAACCTCTTGCCTAGGGACTGTCTACACAAATTGGTTTCATATTAATTTTCAATGTCTTCTGTGACTCACTGGCACTGTTTCTACCCATTCACAGTGAGAGATTAGATGATTCTGAAGAAGCAATAATAGGCTGGCTCACAGAGGCCTGCAACAGGAACACTCCTTTGCACAAAATAAAACCAATCTGGCACCATGTAGCATCAATTGGTATACAGAAGATTTAAAGAAAGCTAAACTTGAGTTACGCCAATCAGAGCGAAATTGGCAAAAAGCGTATCCACCTGATGAAAAGGATTTCCTTGTCCTGCATCTAAAGGCTCATAAAAGGTAATCTGTGAAGCCAAATCCACTTACTTTTCAAATAAAATGTTTAATTCTGAAAACAAACCAAAGAAATATTTTGTATTGTTACTGAAATTTTCAACCCATACAGATTAATCGCTCTTGTGGTCCCACATCAAATACTATGTGATGATCTGAAATTCTTTCTTCATTGATAAAATACAGAGAATGATGCACAGTATTACCTCTAGTCCCCTGACCAGTGCCATTCCTTTGGAAGATATGAATCTCATGAAACTTGCTGCTTTTCTGGCCATCACCAAAGACTGTCTTCTGAAGTTGATGACTAAAGATAAATCCAGAACCCCTAAAGACTGTCTTCTGAAGTTGATGACTAAAGATAAATCCAGAACCCCTAAAGATTTCTGTACTCCTCAGATCCTAAAAATCATCTTTTCTCATTTTCCTTATCTAGTGATTTCCCATCTTTCCTTATCTTTAAGCCAGGGCATATACCCTCATACCTTCAAGGTGATGGTAGCTATACCACTCTAAAAAAAGCTGGAGAAGATCCATCTGTCTTGAACAACAAACGTTGCATTTCCTTACTTCCTTACTTAGCCAAGATATTAGAGGCACACATCGCCCAACATCTTTTCTGGAAGACTGCCTTCCTCGACTCCCACCAAGTGGGTTTCCATCCTGCCTACTACTCTGAAATCATCATTGCGCCACTTTGTAAACCCTTGCTCCACATTATGCCTGAGCTAGGCATAATGCATGCAAGAGGAACATTCCCCCATTAGGAGGCCCAGAAAAATGGAGCAGCGGAATCTATGAGATCCCACTGCACCATTTTTAGCATCAAGTTTAACACCTGCTCAGATTTGCAAGATTAGTGCCAATTTGGGCATTAATCCTGCAAAGTACAACAACAGCGTCAGAAATGATGACGCAATTGTTCTTAACGTGTGCCATGGTACGCCGTATCTTAAACACGGTGCACACATCGTGGCGTTAGTGGGGCAAAATGGGCGCAAGAAAAGTGGTGCGCTTCATGTAATGAAGTGCTGAAGCACCACTTTTCTTAAATTTGGGCCTAAAAATCTCAACTATTCTTGTTAGGTCAGAATAGTTTGCTGCTGAGCGTCACTACAACTTGGTTGATTTGAAACTTACAGATGCAAGATTGCATGGTCCACCAGCTAGCGGGTTTAAAAACCAAGAGTTCAGAAAAAAGGAAAGGTCTATGTCCCCGAATAACTTTTCCAGAAACCACCAATACCTTTAAAATATGCATTAGGTTATCTTACTGTATGCATCTCTTCCATTTCCCAGAGGCACAATGTTGTTGTGACTGTGGGAATCCTGCCCACAGAAGGAGAGACTGTTAGTCCTAAAAGGGAAAAACAATAAAAAAAGGCACACTGGGATGGGGCATAACAGACAGTTCAATAAGTAATATAATTTTTGCTAAGACGTAACATCAATAGATTTACCAACATCCATTATTGCAGGAATTTAATACACTGATTGTCCACCAAAACCAATATTAAAGAAAGAATCTAGACAAATAGAGCCATTTCTTAGGATTCATCTCAGTAAGAAGCGACGTTTCCACATTTCCCAGAATTCATGTCCACAGAAGGTGATATTGCCACAAATCCCAGCATCCATTTCAGCATGAAGTGGTATGGATGATTTCAGACATGTAGTCCCAGCAACCCTCGTGACAGTAGGTGACATCGCTGGTCGCAGACAAAAATCATATGAAAAAGAAGTCTAGTGAATCTAGTTTCTCAACATCCATCTCAACAGAAAGAGACATCACAATTCACAACTTCCATCTCCGCGTTGCTAACAATTTATCTGAGCATGAAGTGTCTAGAAACTGAAACAATTTTCCAGCGTCATTCTCCACAGGTAGTGACATCGCTACATACATTTCTCAAGAAGGAGATGTGGTCTAGTGGCATCCATCTCTACAGATATTTATTGTACATATTTCCTGCCAAAACTGTCTTTAAAATGGGAAAAAACTATTAAATTGACCCAAATACCAGGATTCCTCTTGAAAGCAAATGACAAGAACTTAATATCCAACATATATCTCTACTGGCAGTGACAACACTGCATCTTGTACCTGAACTGTCTCATATCAAAACTTTATTTTAAAAAACGAAATAAGATAAGTGGTCTTCATTTTACAGCATCCTTTTCAACAGTGACCAACATTGCCACTTTTCCTATCACCCACCTCTAAAAAAATTGCCATCAATATCTCCCCCTTCAAAACCATTTTTAGAAAGACGCAACTAGAAAAAACACTCATTTCTTAGCATCAGTCCATACAGGAAGAGACACCACATGCCCTATGTCCTAGCATCCATTGTCGCAATGCATTTATTTTGTTGTGTTTTAATTCATTGAATATGTATGCAGATCTGCCAGGACCAGAGAGCACACAGGCACTTTATAATAAACGAGAACTGATGAAGATACAAAAAGTGGATTACATAAACAAGGGATACAATAATGAGAAAAATATAGAAGATTAGTACATTTCACCAGTTGGGATTTAGCATAAAGAAGTGTTTAAACAATTTGTCATTGATTGTACATTCTTTAGTGACCTGATTGCAGGAATTGTTTAAGAAGATTGACTTCTCAGATTTCTAGGTCCCCCAACAATGGTGAGGCGTTCAGTCAGAAAACAGGGTGTGTTTCATGTCATTTGAGATGTCATCGGTGATGTTATCAGTGATATCACTGACTATGTCATGAGTGATGTAATATGTGATGCCATAAGCAGCGCATTACAGGAGCACAAGTTATTGTTAGCTCAGGTAACTATAACTGCTGAATTTCACTGGCTTTGTGGAAGTAAATTCAGGAGCAAACTATAATGTCCATGTAACCTTTGAATTTTTTCAGTCAACTTCTTTGTTTTTCAATGCTATTTCCTACTATAACCTCCCTATAACCTTTGTTTTTTTTGTGAATTTCTATCCTATTTTTAACTCTATTTCCTGACTATACCTTTCCTGTAACCTTTGTTTTTTTCAGTAACTTTCTGTGTTTTTTGACATTTAGTAATTTTCATTACTATACATCAATCCATCCACTGCTGTGCAAAGCCAAAGGGAGTTGGCCACATCCTATCTCTCTGGGTGTGAGAATAGGTGTGAGAAGGTATATCTGGGGTGAGAGTGGCTGCGGGAGTCTCTGTATGGGTGTGAGAGTGTGTGCATCAGTGTCTTTGTGGGTGCGTCAGTGTCTGAGTGGGTCTGTGAGTGGATGTAAGGAAATGCCTCCTTGGCATGGTTACCCCCTGACTGTTTGCCTTTGCTGATGCTATGTTTTGAATTGAAAGTGTGCTGAGGCCTGCTAACCAGTCCCCAGCACCAGTGTTCTTTCCCTAACCTGTACTTTTGATTCCACAATTGGCACACCCTGGCACCCAGATAAGTCCCTTGTAACTGGTACCTCTGGTACCAAGGGCCCTGATGCCAGGGAAGGTCTCTAAGGGCTGCAGCATGTATTATGCCACCCTAGAGACCCCTCACCCAGCACAGACACACTGCTTACCAGCTTGTGTGTGCTAGTGAGAACAAAATGAGTAAGTCGACATGGCACTCCCCTCAGGGTGCCATGCCAGCCTCTCACTGCCTATGCAGTATAGGTAAGACACCCCTCTAGTAGGCCTTACAGCCCTAAGGCAGGGTGCACTATACCATGGGTGAGGGTACCAGTGCATGAGCACTGTGCCCCTACAGTGTCTAAGCAAAACCTTAGACATTGTAAGTGCAGGGTAGCCATAAGAGTATATGGTCTGGGAGTCTGTTTTACACGAACTCCACAACACCATAATGGCTACACTGAAAACTGGGAAGTTTGGTATCAAACTTCTCAGCACAATAAATGCACACTGATGCCAGTGTGCATTTTATTGTAAAGTACACCACAGAGGGCACCTTAGAGGTGCCCCCTGAAACTTAACCGACTACCTGTGTAGGCTGACTGGTTCCAGCAGCCTGCCACACTAGAAACATGTTGCTGGCCTCATGGGGAGAGTGCCTTTGTCACTCTGAGGCCAGTAACAAAGCCTGCACTGGGTGGAGATGCTAACACCTCCCCCAGGCAGGAGCTGTAACACCTGGCGGTGAGCCTCAAAGGCTCACCCCTTTGTCACAGCACCGCAGGACACTCCAGCTAGTGGAGTTGCCCGCCCCCTCCGGCCCCGGCCCCCACTTTTGGCGGCAAGGCCGGAGAAAATAATGAGAATAACAAGGAGGAGTCACTGGCCAGTCAGGACAGCCCCTAAGGTGTCCTGAGCTGAGGTGACTCTAACTTTTAGAAATCCTCCATCTTGCAGATGGAGGATTCCCCCAATAGGATTAGGGATGTGACCCCCTCCCCTTGGGAGGAGGCACAAAGAGGGTGTACTCACCCTCAGGGCTAGTAGCCATTGGCTACTAACCCCCCAGACCTAAACACGCCCTTAAATTTAGTATTTAAGGGCTTCCCTGAACCTAAGATTTTAGATTCCTGCAACTACAAGAAGAAGGACTGCCTAGCTGAAAACCCCTGCAGAGGAAGACCAGAAGACAACAACTGCCTTGGCTCCAGAAACTCACCGGCCTGTCTCCTGCCTTCCAAAGAACTCTGCTCCAGCGACGCCTTCCAAAGGGACCAGCGACCTCTGAATCCTCTGAGGACTGCCCTGCTTCGACGACAACAAGAAACTCTCGAAGACAGCGGACCTGCTCCAAAAAGACTGCAACTTTATCCAAAGGAGCAGCTTTAAAGAACTCTGCAAACTCCCCGCAAGAAGCGTGAGACTTGCAACACTGCACCCGGCGACCCCGACTCGGCTGGTGGAGAATCAACACCTCAGGGAGGACCCCCGGACTACTCTACGACTGTGAGTACCAAAACCTGTCCCCCCTGAGCCCCCACAGCGCCGCCTGCAGAGGGAATCCCGAGGCTTCCCCTGACCGCGACTCTCTGAAACCTAAGTCCCGACGCCTGGAAAAGACCCTGCACCCGCAGCCCCCAGGACCTGAAGGACCGGACTTTCACTGCAGAAGTGACCCCCAGGAGTCCCTCTCCCTTGCCCAAGTGGAGGTTTCCCCGAGGAAGCCCCCCCTTGCCTGCCTGCAGCGCTGAAGAGATCCCTTGATCTCTCATTGACTTCCATTGCGAACCCGACGCTTGTTCTAACACTGCACCCGGCCGCCCCCGCGCCGCTGAGGGTGAAATTTCTGTGTGGGCTTGTGTCCCCCCCGGTGCCCTACAAAACCCCCCTGGTCTGCCCTCCGAAGATGCGGGTACTTACCTGCTGGCAAACTGGAACCGGGGCACCCCCTTCTCTCCATTGAAGCCTTTGCGTTTTGGGCACCACTTTGAACTCTGCACCTGACCGGCCCTGAGCTGCTGGTGTGGTAACTTTGGGGTTGCTCTGAACCCCCAACGGTGGGCTATCTTGGACCAAGAACTGAACCCTGTAAGTGTCTTACTTACCTGGTAAAACTAACAAAAACCTACCTCCCCCAGGAACTGTGAAAATTGCACTGTGTCCACTTTTAAAATAGCTATTTGTGAATAACTTGAAAAGTATACATGCAATTGAAATGATTCAAAGTCCCTAATGTACTTACCTGCAATACCTTTCAAACAAGATATTACATGTTAAATTTGAACCTGTGGTTCTTAAAATAAACTAAGAAAATATATTTTTCTATACAAAACCTATTGGCCGGATTTGTCTCTGAGTGTGTGTACCTCATTTATTGTCTATGTGTATGTACAACAAATGCTTAACACTACTCCTTGGATAAGCCTACTGCTCGACCATACTACCACAAAATAGAGCATTAGTATTATCTCTTTTTACCACTATTTTACCTCTAAGGGGAACCCTTGGACTCTGTGCATGCTATTCCTTACTTTGAAATAGCACATACAGAGCCAACTTCCTACATTGGTGGATCAGCGGTGGGGTACAAGACTTTGCATTTGCTGGACTACTCAGCCAATACCTGATCACACGACAAATTCCAAAATTGTCATTAGAAATTGATTTTTGCAATTTGAAAAGTTTTCTAAATTCTTAAAAGTCCTGCTAGGGCCTTGTGTTAGTCCCTGTTAGCATTTTCTTTTAGAGTTTAAAAGTTTGGTAAAAGTTTGAATTAGATTCTAGAACTAGTTTTAGTTTCTTAAAAAGTATTCCAACTTTTAGAAGCATAATGTCTAATACAGATGTGAATGTGGTGGAACTCGACACCACACCTTACCTCCATCTACAGATGAGAGAGCTAAGGTCACTCTGTAAACTAAAGAAAATAGCAATGGGCTCCAGACCTTCCAAACTACAGCTCCAGGAGCTGTTGGCAGAGTTTGAAAGAGCCAACCCCTCTGAGGATGGCAACACAGAGGATGATGATAGTGACTTGGAGGGTGATTCCCCCCCACCAGTCCTATCTAGGGAGAACAGGGCTTCTCAAGCCCTGACTCCACAAATAATAGTCAGAGATGCTGGTTCCCTCACAGGAGGGACCAACAACTCTGAAATCACTGAGGATAACTCCAGTGAAGAGGACATCCAGTTAGCCAGGATGGCCAAAAGATTGGCTTTGGAAAGACAGATCCTAGCCATAGAAAGGGAAAGACAAGAGATGGGCCTAGGACCCATCAATGGTGGCAGCAACATAACTAGGGTCAGAGATTCTCCTGACATGTTGAAAATCCCCAAAGGGATTGTAACTAAATATGAAGATGGTGATGACATCACCAAATGGTTCACAGCTTTTGAGAGGGCTTGTGAAACCAGAAAAGTGAACAAATCTCACTGGGGTGCTCTCCTTTGGGAAATGTTCACAGGAAAGTGTAGGGATAGACTCCTCACACTCTCTAAAAAAGATGCAGAATCTTATGACCTCATGAAGGGTACCCTGATTGAGGGCTTTGGATTCTCCACTGAGGAGAATAGGATTAGATTCAGGGGGGCTCAAAAATCCTCGAGCCAGACCTGGGTTGACTTTGTAGACTACTCAGTAAAAACACTAGATGGTTGGATTCAAGGCAATGGTGTAAATGATTATGATGGGCTGTACAATTTATTTGTGAAAGAACACCTATTAAGTAATTGTTTCAATGATAAACTGCATCAGCATCTGGTGGACCTAGGACCAATTTCTCCCCAAGAATTGGGAAAGAAGGCGGACCATTGGGTCAAGACTAGGGTGTCCAAAACTTCCACAGGGGGTGACCAAAAGAAAGGGGTCACAAAACCTCCCCAGGGGAAAGGTGGTGAGACAGCCAAAAACAAAGATAGTAAAGAGTCTTCTACAGGCCCCCAAAAACCTGCACAGGAGGGTGGGCCCAGAGCCTCTTCACAAAACAATTCTGGGTACAAGGGTAAAAACTTTGATCCCAAAAAGGCCTGGTGTCGAAACTGTAGTCAGTCTGGACACCAAACTGGAGACAAGGCCTGTCCCAAGAAAGATACCACTTCTAACTCCCGTCCAGCTAAAACTGGAATGGCCAGTCTCCAAGTGGGATCAACAGTGTGCCCAGAGCAAATCAGGTGTCACACTGAAGCTACATTAGTCTCTGAGGATGGGGTGGATTTAGCCACACTGGCTGCCTGGCCCCCTAACATGCAAAAATACAGGCAGCAGCTCTTAATTAATGGGACAAGTGTAGAGGGCCTGAGGGATACAGGTGCCAGTGTCACCATGGTGACAGAGAAACTGGTTTCCCCTGGCCAATACCTGGCTGGACAAACTTATCCAGTCACCAACGCTGACAATCAGACTAAAGTACATCCCATGGCTATGGTAACTTTAGAGTGGGGAGGGGTCAAAGGCCTGAAACAGGTGGTGGTCTCCTCAAATATCCCAGTAGACTGTTTGCTTGGAAATGACCTGGAGTCCTCAGCATGGGCTGAGGTAGAACTAAAAACCCATGCAGCCATGCTGGGTATCCCTGAACTGGTGTGTGTCAAGACTAGGGCACAGTGCAAGGCACAGGGTGAAAAAGTAGAGCTGGAGTCTGGAAAAATGGCCCAGCCTACCAAGAGAAAAGGAAAGTCAGCTGAGAAACCAGCTGCAACACAACACCAAAAAGAGAACCTCTCTTCTCAGGAAGAAGTTCTGCCCTCTGAGGGAACTGAGCCTATGGAGCTGGAACCTTATCAGGTTGAGCTCTTGGGCCCAGGGGGACCCTCAAGGGAAGAGTTGTGTAAGGGACAAGAAACCTGTCCCTCTCTTGAAGGCCTTAGCCAGCAAGCTGATGAAGAGTCCAAAGGCAAGAAAAATGGAACACATAGGGTCTATTGGGAAGATGGACTCTGTACACTGAGGCAAGAGATCCCAAACCTGGTGCCACTAGGAGAGTGGTAGTGCCTCAGGGTTTCAGAGAGTTTATTCTGACCTTAGCCCATGATATTCCCCTTGCTGGGCATTTGGGACAAACCAAGACGTGGGAGAGGTTAGTCAACCACTTCTACTGGCCCAATATGTCCCAGAAGGTTAAGGAGTTTTGCCTCTCCTGCCCCACCTGTCAAGCCAGTGGTAAGACAGGTGGGCATCCAAAGGCCCCCCTCATTCCACTTCCAGTGGTGGGGGTCCCCTTTGAAAGAGTGGGTGTGGACACAGTTGGTCCACTAGAACCTCCCACAGCCTCAGGAAATATGTACATCCTAGTAGTAGTGGATCATGCTACTAGGTATCCTGAAGCTATTCCCCTTAGGTCGACTACTGCCCCTGCAGTAGCCAAGGCCCTCATTGGTATCTTTACCAGAGTGGGTTTCCCTAAGGAGGTGGTTTCTGACAGAGGTACCAACTTCATGTCAGCTTACCTAAAACACATGTGGAATGAGTGTGGAGTGACTTATAAATTCACTACACCATATCATCCACAAACTAATGGCCTTGTTGAGAGATTCAACAAGACATTAAAGGGCATGATCATGGGGCTCCCAGAAAAACTCAAAAGGAGATGGGATGTCCTCCTGCCATGTCTGCTTTTCGCTTACAGAGAGGTGCCTCAGAAGGGAGTAGGATTCTCACCCTTTGAACTTCTGTTTGGCCACCCTGTAAGGGGACCACTTGCTCTTGTTAAAGAAGGCTGGGAGAGACCTCTTCATGAGCCTAAACAAGACATAGTGGACTATGTACTTGGCCTTCGCTCAAGGATGGCAGAGTACATGGAAAAGGCAAGTAAAAACCTTGAGGCCAGCCAACAACTCCAGAAGTTGTGGTATGACCAAAAGGCTGCACTGGTTGAATTTCAACCAGGGCAGAAAGTCTGGGTTCTGGAGCCTGTGGCTCCCAGGGCACTCCAGGACAAATGGAGTGGCCCTTACCCAGTACTAGAGAGGAAGAGTCAGGTCACCTACCTGGTGGACCTGGGCACAAGCAGGAGCCCCAAGAGGGTGATCCATGTGAACCGCCTTAAGCTCTTCCATGACAGGGCTGATGTAAATCTGTTGATGGTAACAGATGAGGACCAGGAAGCTGAGAGTGAACCTCTCCCTGATCTCCTCTCATCAGACCCTAAAGATGGCTCAGTAGATGGAGTGATCTACTCAGACACCCTCTCTAGCCAACAGCAGTCTGACTGCAGGAAGGTCCTGCAGCAGTTTGCTGAACTCTTTTCCCTAACCCCTGGTCAGACACACCTGTGTACCCATGATGTGGACACAGGAGACAGCATGCCTGTCAAAAACAAAATATTTAGACAGTCTGACCAAGTTAAGGAAAGCATCAAGGTGGAAGTCCACAAGATGCTGGAATTGGGAGTAATTGAGTACTCTGACAGCCCCTGGGCTAGCCCAGTGGTCTTAGTCCCCAAACCTCACACCAAAGAAGGAAAGAGAGAGATGAGGTTTTGTGTGGACTACAGAGGTCTCAACTCTGTCACAAAGACAGATGCTCATCCCATTCCTAGAGCTGATGAGCTAATAGACAAATTAGGGGCTGCCAAATTCTTAAGTACCTTTGACTTAACAGCAGGGTACTGGCAAATCAAAATGGCCCCTGGAGCAAAAGAAAAGACAGCATTCTCCACACCTGATGGGCATTATCAGTTCACTGTTATGCCCTTTGGTTTAAAGAATGCCCCTGCCACCTTCCAAAGGTTGGTGAATCAAGTCCTTGCTGGGCTGGAATCCTTTAGTGCAGCTTATCTTGATGATATTGCTGTCTTCAGCTCCACCTGGCAGGATCACCTGGTCCACCTGAAGAAGGTTTTGAAGGCTCTGCAATCTGCAGGCCTATCTATCAAGGCATCCAAATGCCAGATAGGGCAGGGAACTGTGGTTTACTTGGGACACCTTGTAGGTGGAGGCCAAGTTCAGCCACTCCAGCCTAAGATCCAGACTATTCTGGACTGGGCAGCTCCAAAAACCCAGACTCAAGTCAGGGCATTCCTTGACTTGACTGGGTACTACAGGAGGTTTGTGAAGGGATATGGATCCATTGTGACAGCCCTCACAGAACTCACCTCCAAGAAAATGCCCAAGAAAGTAAACTGGACTGTAGAATGCCAACAGGCCTTTGACACCCTGAAACAAGCTATGTGCACAGCACCAGTTCTAAAAGCTCCAGATTACTCCAAGCAGTTCATTGTGCAAACAGATGCCTCTGAACATGGGATAGGGGCAGTTTTGTCCCAAACAAATGATGATGGCCTTGACCAGCCTGTTGCTTTCATTAGCAGGAGGTTACTCCCCAGGGAGCAGCGTTGGAGTGCCATTGAGAGGGAGGCCTTTGCTGTGGTTTGGTCCCTGAAGAAGCTGAGACCATACCTCTTTGGTACTCACTTCCTAGTTCAGACTGACCACAGACCTCTCAGATGGCTGATGCAAATGAAAGGTGAAAATCCAAAACTGTTGAGGTGGTCCATCTCCCTACAGGGAATGGACTTTATAGTGGAACACAGACCTGGGACTGCCCATGCCAATGCAGATGGCCTTTCCAGGTTCTTCCACTTAGAAAATGAAGACTCTCTTGGGAAAGGTTAGTCTCATCCTCTTTCGTTTGGGGGGGGGGTTGTGTAAGGAAATGCCTCCTTGGCATGGTTACCCCCTGACTTTTTGCCTTTGCTGATGCTATGTTTTGAATTGAAAGTGTGCTGAGGCCTGCTAACCAGGCCCCAGCACCAGTGTTCTTTCCCTAACCTGTACTTTTGATTCCACAATTGGCACACCCTGGCACCCAGATAAGTCCCTTGTAACTGGTACCTCTGGTACCAAGGGCCCTGATGCCAGGGAAGGTCTCTAAGGGCTGCAGCATGTATTATGCCACCCTAGAGACCCCTCACCCAGCACAGACACACTGCTTACCAGCTTGTGTGTGCTAGTGAGAACAAAATGAGTAAGTCGACATGGCACTCCCCTCAGGGTGCCATGCCAGCCTCTCACTGCCTATGCAGTATAGGTAAGACACCCCTCTAGCAGGCCTTACAGCCCTAAGGCAGGGTGCACTATACCATGGGTGAGGGTACCAGTGCATGAGCACTGTGCCCCTACAGTGTCTAAGCAAAACCTTAGACATTGTAAGTGCAGGGTAGCCATAAGAGTATATGGTCTGGGAGTCTGTTTTACACGAACTCCACAGCACCATAATGGCTACACTGAAAACTGGGAAGTTTGGTATCAAACTTCTCAGCACAATAAATGCACACTGATGCCAGTGTGCATTTTATTGTAAAGTACACCACAGAGGGCACCTTAGAGGTGCCCCCTGAAACTTAACCGACTACCTGTGTAGGCTGACTGGTTCCAGCAGCCTGCCACACTAGAGACATGTTGCTGGCCTCATGGGGAGAGTGCCTTTGTCACTCTGAGGCCAGTAACAAAGCCTGCACTGGGTGGAGATGCTAACACCTCCCCCAGGCAGGAGCTGTAACACCTGGCGGTGAGCCTCAAAGGCTCACCCCTTTGTCACAGCACCGCAGGACACTCCAGCTAGTGGAGTTGCCCGCCCCCTCCGGCCCCGGCCCCCACTTTTGGCGGCAAGGCCGGAGAAAATAATGAGAATAACAAGGAGGAGTCACTGGCCAGTCAGGACAGCCCCTAAGGTGTCCTGAGCTGAGGTGACTCTAACTTTTAGAAATCCTCCATCTTGCAGATGGAGGATTCCCCCAATAGGATTAGGGATGTGACCCCCTCCCCTTGGGAGGAGGCACAAAGAGAGTGTACTCACCCACAGGGCTAGTAGCCATTGGCTACTAACCCCCCAGACCTAAACACGCCCTTAAATTTAGTATTTAAGGGCTTCCCTGAACCTAAGATTTTAGATTCCTGCAACTACAAGAAGAAGGACTGCCTAGCTGAAAACCCCTGCAGAGGAAGACCAGAAGACAACAACTGCCTTGGCTCCAGAAACTCACCGGCCTGTCTCCTGCCTTCCAAAGAACTCTGCTCCAGCGACGCCTTCCAAAGGGACCAGCGACCTCTGAATCCTCTGAGGACTGCCCTGCTTCGACGACGACAAGAAACTCCCGAGGACAGCGGACCTGCTCCAAAAAGACTGCAACTTTATCCAAAGGAGCAGCTTTAAAGAACTCTGCAAACTCCCCGCAAGAAGCGTGAGACTTGCAACACTGCACCCGGCGACCCCGACTCGGCTGGTGGAGAACCAACACCTCAGGGAGGACCCCCGGACTACTCTACGACTGTGAGTACCAAAACCTGTCCCCCCTGAGCCCCCACAGCGCCGCCTGCAGAGGGAATCCCGAGGCTTCCCCTGACCGCGACTCTCTGAAACCTAAGTCCCGACACCTGGAAAAGACCCTGCACCCGCAGCCCCCAGGACCTGAAGGACCGGACTTTCACTGCAGAAGTGACCCCCAGGAGTCCCTCTCCCTTGCCCAAGTGGAGGTTTCCCCGAGGAAGCCCCCCCTTGCCTGCCTGCAGCGCTGAAGAGATCCCTTGATCTCTCATTGACTTCCATTGCGAACCCGACGCTTGTTCTAACACTGCACCCGGCCGCCCCCGCGCCGCTGAGGGTGAAATTTCTGTGTGGGCTTGTGTCCCCCCCGGTGCCCTACAAAACCCCCCTGGTCTGCCCTCCGAAGAAGCGGGTACTTACCTGCTGGCAGACTGGAACCGGGGCACCCCCTTCTCTCCATTGAAGCCTATGCGTTTTGGGCACCACTTTGAACTCTGCACCTGACCGGCCCTGAGCTGCTGGTGTGGTAACTTTGGGGTTGCTCTGAACCCCCAACGGTGGGCTACCTTGGACCAAGAACTGAACCCTGTAAGTGTCTTACTTACCTGGTAAAACTAACAAAAACTTACCTTTGCACTGTGTCCACTTTTAAAATAGCTATTTGTGAATAACTTGAAAAGTATACATGCAATTGAAATGATTCAAAGTTCCTAATGTACTTACCTGCAATACCTTTCGAACAAGATATTACATGTTAAATTTGAACCTGTGGTTCTTAAAATAAACTAAGAAAATATATTTTTCTATACAAAACCTATTGGCCGGATTTGTCTCTGAGTGTGTGTACCTCATTTATTGTCTATGTGTATGTACAACAAATGCTTAACACTACTCCTTGGATAAGCCTACTGCTCGACCACACTACCACAAAATAGAGCATTAGTATTATCTCTTTTTACCACTATTTTACCTCTAAGGGGAACCCTTGGACTCTGTGCATGCTATTCCTTACTTTGAAATAGCACATACAGAGCCAACTTCCTACAGTGGGTGCATGAGGGTCTGAATGGGTCTGTGAGTGGATGCATGATGGTCTGAGTGGATTTGTGAGTGGGTGCGTGAGGGTCTGAATGGGTCTGAGAGTGGGTGCATCAGTGTCTGAGTAGGAGTGTGAGGGGATGTGTCAGTATCCATGTGGGTCTGTGAATGGGTGTGTGAGGGTCTGAGTGAGTCTGTGATTGGGTGCAATGGTGTGTGAGTGGGTCTGTGAGGGAGTGCTTAAGGGTCTGAGTGGATTTGTGAGTGGGTGTGTGAGGGTCTGAATGGGTCTATGAGTGGGTGCCTGGGTCTGAGTGTGTCTGTGAGTGGATGTGTCAGTATCTCTGTGGGTCTGTGACTCGGTGCTTTAGAGACTGGATTTGTGAGGGGGTGTGTGAGGGTCTCAATATGTTTCTGAGTGCATGTGTCTGTGAGTCGGTGCATGAGGTACTGTGTGGGTCTGTGAGTTTGGGACTTCAGTGTCTGAGTGAGTCTGTGACTGGGTACATCTGTGGCTGAGTTGGTCATGAGTGGTTCTGTTAGTGTCTGAGTGGGCCTGTGAGTCGGTACATGAGGGTCTGAGTGGGTCAGTTAGTGGGTGTGTCAGTGTCTGAGTGGGTCTGTGAGTGGATGTGTCACTGTCTGTGTGGGTCAGTGAGTGGGTTAGTAAGTGTCAAAGTGGGTCTGTGAGTGGGAGCATGAGTGTCTGAGTGGGCATCTGAATGGATTTGTGAGGGTTAGAGTGGGTCTGTAAGTGGGTGTGATGGTCTGAGTGGGACGGTGAGTGGATGTGTCAGTGTCTGAGTGGGTCTCCGAGTGGGTGCATAAGGGTCTGAGTGGTCTGTGAGTGAGTGTATGAGTGTCTCAGTGAGTCTGTGTGTGGGTGCTTCAGTGTCTGAATGGGTCTGTGAGTGGGTACATGAGTGTCTGAGTGGGTCTGCGAGAGGGTGCGTAAGTGACTCAGTGGGTCTGTGAGTGGATGTGTTAGGGTTTCAGTGGATCTGTGAGTGGGTGAGTGAGAATCTGCATGGTCTGTGTGTGGGTGGATGAGTGCCTCAGTAGTCTGTGTGTTGTTGCATCAGTGTCTCACTGAGTCTGTGGGTGGGGGCATCAGTGTCTGAGTGGGTTTGAGGGTAGGTACATGAGGGTTTGAGTGGGTGTATAAGTGTCTGAGTGAGTGAGTGCGTGGGCACATGAGTCTGTGAGTGCATGTATAAGTGAATGAATTGGTGTATGAATGAGTCTTTGGTTTCTCTTCCAATTATTTTCATATTTGTGAATATTTTCCGAATAATTCACAAAATTCAAGTATTTTCTCAAATATCGTGCATGGTGACGAAAAATTATTTAAAACCCATAATTTGCCCCTGTTAGACTTTTTTATCCTTGATGTGGTCTCCCATACCTTTTTTGCCTCTGTTTCCCAGGTTGTTCATGTGTGCTGGACTCCGGTTTTGCTGTTTTTGTTACTCTGGGCACTTTACCACTGCTAAACAGTGCTAAAGTGCAAGTGCTCCTTTACAAAATGTGTATGTAATTGGCTTATCCATGATTGGCATATTTGATTTATTAGTAAGTCCCTAGTACAGTGCACTAGAGGTGCTCAGGGCCTGTGAATCAAATGTTACTAGTTGGCCTGCAGCACTGGTTGTGCCATCCACATAAGAAGCTCTGTAATCATATCTCAGACCTGCCATTGCAGTGTATGTGTGTGCAGTTTAAGGTTAACATGGTGGGTACCTTTAAATCTGATTAAAGTGTAGATTCCCTTTGGGAGCGGATGGACATGTAAAGTTTGGGGTCTCTGAGCTCACAATTTAAAATTACATCTTTTAGTAAAGTTGATTTTAAGATTGTGTGTTTGAAAATGCAACTTTTAGGAAGTGGGCATTTTCTTGCCTATACCATTTCTGTGGCTCCGCCTGTTTGAGGATTTCCTGTCTGGGTCAGTTTGACAGTTGGGCTGGTTGCACCCCACACTAGACAGTGACACAAAGGGAGCTAGGGTGTAGTCTGAATTTCCTGATGAGCCATCTGTGCTAGGAGGGAGGGGAGGAGTAGTCACTTGCACCTGAAAGGGCTGTGCCTGTGCTCACACAATGAGGTCTCCAACCCCCTGGTGAGTGTCCGGGGCCTGACCTGGGCAAGGCAGGATTTCACATTCAAAAGAGACTTTACTTTGAAGTAAGCCTACTTCAAAGGAGAAATTGGGTATAAGAAAGGCACCTAAAACCACAGACCTTAGAACACTTCTGGAAACCTAGAGGAACCTCTGCCTGGAGAAGAGCTGAAGAGCTGACGAAGAAAAGCTGCCTGGCCTGTGATTGTGCTTTGTGTAGCTATATTGCAGTTGCTGCTGCTGCCAGAGTAAGAGGACAAAGACTGGACTTTGTGTTGCCTTCCTTCTTGTGAAGATCTCCAAGGGCTTGATTCAGAGCTTGCCTGCTGTTGTTTGAAGTCTCAGGGACAGCAAAAACATCTCTCTGCCAGCACCTAGACTCTCTGGAGAGACTCCTACTCTGCTCTGTGGTGCCCATCCAGTTCCTGGGTCCCTGAGAGGAGAAGCTGGCAACCTAAGAGGAAGAAATCCATGCACGCCGTGTGGGGAAAAGATCAACGCAACTCCGATCTGCGGCTGGGAAATTGACGCGCCGCCGGCTTTGTGGCTGAAAATCAACACTTGCCTGTAACGCGACCGAAGAAAAGACGCACAGAGCTGGAGAAACCACGCGCAGCATCGCTGGTGGAGGCTGGTGAGATCGCAACCCGCACTGTGTGATTTTCGGATCATCATGCAGCTGGATTTCTGACGCAAGTACCGCTGGGCATTCAAAAACAACGCAAGGCCTGCCCGGACCCTAGAGTGCTGACCGGATCGATGCATCGCTCTCCTGAGGAGAGAAGAAACGACACGCCCGACCCAACAAAAGGAGAAACAACGCAAGGTCTAGTTTGTGAGTGAAATGGACGCATCGCAAGCCCTTTTTGACGCACACTCACCCGTGAGGGGTTATTTTTGACGCACCCAAGGTACATTTTCAAGCTAACAGTGTTAGTGTGTGTTTTAAACTACGTAAAGACTCTTCTTGCTTTTTATTTGATAACTTGACTTGTGTATTGTGGATTTTTGTCGTTTTGGTCTTGTTTTGTTTAGATAAATATTCTCTATTTTTCTAAACACATGTTGTGGCATTTTGTAGTGAGTTCATTGAGTTACTGTGTGTGTTGGTACAAATACTTTACACCTAGCACTCTGAAGTTAAGCCTACTGCTCTGCCAAGCTACGAAGGGGGTAAGTAGGGATTATCTGAGGGTGATTCTCTTTTACCCTGACTAGAGTGAGGGTCCTTGCTTGAACAGGGGGTAACCTGACTGTCAACAAAGACCCCATTTCTAACAGCCCCTAAAACACACCTATATCTCAGCCCTGTGTTCAGGGTACCGCCACCCTGACTCCTTAAGCCACTTTCAATTAGGATTTTCACCCTTGGGGACCATGTCCCATGAAATCAAATGTGGCCCAACTTTCTAGTCAGGTTGCGGTCAGCCAATGATAACGCTTCTTTTTGAAGATGCTTTTGTGATCATTTGTGAATATTAATGAATTATGCGCAAGCCCAGATATACAAATTTGGATTTCCTCTTTCTCAGAAACTACTGAATAGATTTACACAAAATAAGTAAAAGCATAATCTGCGTACCAAAAGCTAGCTTTCTGTCAACTTTTATGTAATTCAGCCCAGTGGTTTGGGCTGTAGTCGTGTCTAAAGGTCCTACGGGAATTAACATGGGAAACGCACCTTTTTTGAGTCCCCTTTTTCTTGGCTCCTGCTTGGCTCATCACCCCCAAACTTTCAGTGTGCAGCAAAATTCACCAGGGCAGTCTTTTTGGAAAATTCTTACAATGGTGCCAAAGGTATAACCAAGTCATGTGTTTTCTATGAAGCTATGTCCTAACCATAACTACCTTCTGGCGACAACCAGTAGATAATATATTACCTAGTGCCAGTCGCCACTAGGTAGTTATAGTTAAGACCTAGTTTCCATGGACGTAGTGTTTCTTGTTTTGTCTATAACTTTGGCGCTGCTTGACTAATCTTCATGAAATTTTCAAAACTTAACTTTGGTCAGTTCAGTTGCTGTCTTCAAAGTTTTGGGGTGATCTGTGAAGTAGGGGGTGAGAAAAAGAGGGGGCCCACAAACATATTTTCCTCATTCATTTTCCTATAGGACCTTTAGACAAGCCTACAGCCCAAACCGATGAACGAAGTTGCACTAAATTTGGTGGGAAACTAGATCATGTTGTGCAGATCATGCTTTATGTGGTTTGGTGCAAATCTGCTCAGTAGTTTCTGAGATATTCGAGTTACAAAAATATAGCTATATAGGGACATGGATCTTCCGCTGATGCGGGCTCGCAGGTCTGGGTCCGGATTATCGGAACTGGGGGAAAAGCAAGGCCCTGATTGGCTGGTCATGACCTGACACAAAAGTTGTGCCCGCCATTTTGTTTGTCGCATCGACTTGGGTTGAGAAAAGGACAGTGCTAAAACACATAAGGGGTCAGGATATATGTATCCTGATCCTGTAGGGCAGATAGAGGGGTCCCTTGGGGACCCCTTGTGGACTAAAAAAAATTGCTCAATTATGGTTTTTTCCTTCAATCTGTGGAACCACAATTCAAGAGAAACATTTAAAATCCAGAGGCCGTGTGTGGTGCTCCTTATATTTACGTCTGTGCCTGTAAAAAACATGGAAATTCACAGGAAAAAAACAAAGGGATGTTATAGTTACTCAAGCTAACCATAACTATAACAGCTGAATTTCTATGGTTTTGTGCGAGTAAATTCAGGACCTAACTATTATGTCCTGTAACCTTTTATTTTTTTAGTGAATATATATATATATATATATATATATATTTTATATAGAGAGAGAGAGAGATAGATAGATAGATAGATATAGATAGATAGATAGATAGATAGATAGATAGATAGATAGATAGATAGATAGATAGATAGCTAGATAGATAGATAGATAGATAGATAGATAGACAGACAGACACACACACACATATATATATAGTGCACAGCAATTGATTTGTACATCTGTCATTTATCATTGCAAAATGTAGTTTGGTTTGAAATACTTCAGGAAGGTAAAACCACTGACTGTTTTGCAACAAGCCGCTTGCAACATAGTTAAACAAATATGTTTACAACATTTTTTTTTTTTTTTTTTAAATGTGAACAATCGTAAGAAATGGTAATTTGATTACATTTCATGCTAAAACACAGACTGTTAGAAATTGGGTTTCTTGTTGGCATAGGTATGCACCCAGCCGAAGCAAGAACCATAATCCTAGTGAAGGTAAGTCGGATACACAACATAAAACAACCTGTGCCCACCCTCCAGCAGCTTGGGATAGAGCAAGTAGGCTTAATTTAGGAGGCAATGTGTAAAGGAATTATGCAACACTCAAAAGAGCAACAGTGAACACCCCAAATAAAAAGATACCACACCTAGTTAGAAAAATAAAGGCAAATTTAATGAAGAAAACAACCAAAATGACAAAAATCGAATGACCATATCTGCAAATATAGTGCTTAAAAGCATAAAGCACCAACCAGGGCTCTCTGGTCATGCTAGACCAAGTGAAATCTGAAAAGTTAGGCCAACCATGATGGCGCGCGGGTGGATGGATACAGGAACCAACTTTGTCCAACTGAAATCAGCACCTTGGTTCAGCACCTTGGTTCAGGGTTGCATCGACATTGAGGATCGATGCGAGTAGTGAGGTTAATGGGTTGTCATTGATCCTGGTGGTGTAGACAATGCATCAGTTCTGAGCCGTGCAATCGGAGATGTGTCAATCGCAAACCCTTTAGATGCGGGTAATGTGTCATTGTCGAAATGCACAGCCAATGATGTGACGTCTCCTGTGGCAGTGATGTGGAGGTGTAGAAGGGGATGTGTTGGTTCCAATCGGCACAACGATTACAATGCGTGCGTTCTGGTAGGAAACAGCTAACAAGCCCAAGTCTAAGGGCCCAGGACTGGATTGGCATCACTTGGCAGGGCAGGACTCACAGATAACAGAGTCTTGTTGTGCAGCAGGGTTGATGGAAGTATTTGATGTCCCTGAGACTTCAAAACAAGCGATCAAGTCCTTGGAGTCACTTAGGTTCTGTGAATGTAGAGAAGCGGGTCCAGTCCATCTCACTCGTAGGCAAGGAGGGCAGCTGGCAGCAGAGCAGGCACAGCAAAGCAGGAGTCCAGAAAGCAGAGTGGCAGTGCAGAAAGCTGCACAGCAGTCCATCCTGGCAGAACATCCTCAGGTCCAGAAGTGTAGTGATTTGGTGGTGTTTGAGGTCCAGTACATATAACCAGTTGTGCTTTTGAAGTGGGGAAGGCTTCAAAGAGAGGCCCTTGAGGTGCACAAAGTCTCTGCTCTTTCTTGCCGGGCTCCAGACTCAATATTGGGGGTATGCAGCTATTTGTATGGAGGCAAGCACAGCCCATTTGGGTGAAAGTGTCAGCTCTTCTCTTTCATCCTGCCCAGGCTGACCCATCGGGATGTGAATGGCCCATCAGGCACACCTAAGCTCCCTTTGTGTGTGACAGTCTAGAGAGAATGCAAAAAGGCCAGCTGTCAGTAACCCCAGAAGTGTATTCAGAGACAGGCACACAAAATAGATGATTTAAGGTAAGAAAATGCCTACTTTCTAGAAGTGGCATTTTCAAAATTACAGTTTAATATCCAACTCCATTATCAGTTGAGATTTTATATTGTGATTCCAGAGACAACAGATGTGGGAGTCCCATCTCTTCCCAATTTAAAATTACTCTTAGAAAATATAATAATCCAATCTCAATGTTCTCTTGTGGGAGGGATTGGCCTTGCAGTAGTGAAAAACGAATTTAAGAGTTTTCCACTACCTGGGCATGTAAACTTTCAAAGTAAATTTTCAACTTTTTAAATACACTGCACTCTGCCCTTGAGACTGTCCAGTGCCTACCTTAGAGGTGACGTATGTGCATTAAAAAGGAAGGTTTGGACCTGGCATTAGGTTTAACTTGCCAGGTCGACATGTAACTTGCCAGGTTGATATGGAAGTTTAAAACTGTATCCACAGGCTCTGCAAAGTTGGGTCTGAGTTATGTTTAAAGGGCTACTGAAGTGGATGGCACAAGTAGCATTTAATTTAGAGACCCTGGACGCATGTAGTGCACTTTATTAGGGACTCATAGGTAAGTTAAATATGCCAGTTGTGGATAAGTAAATGTTACCGAGTTTTAGGCAGAGAGGACATGTACTTTATCACTGGTTAGCAGTGGTAAAGTGCACAGAGTCCTAAAGTCTGCAAAAAGGATGCCAGCAAAACAGGAAGTCAGAGGGCAAAAGGTTTGGGGAAACCACACCAAGGATGTCAGGTCTAACACCGACACATACTCAAGTGTGACTTTATCCCTAATTTAACTAAGAAAGCTAGTTTTATTTTGAACTCCTTAAAAGCGTTTATGAATTTTTTGCTTAAAGCTGGTTTACCGAGATTACGTGTTTTAATTTACCAATTTCTTTGTTCAAACTTCTACATATTATTTTAACTCGGTCAACTTTTTTTTTAATCCTCTGGAAGTTCGAAAAAAGTTTTATTATTGTTCAGCTATCAATCTCTACTTATAATTTCCTAAACAAGTTGCAAAGAAGCTAATTAACAATACACAAATATAGTTCACAAGGGAAGGAACTTTGGAAACAACAAAAGTGCTTTCTACAGATTGGAAAGTTTGCAACTGAAAATCCAGTAGGAAAAGGAGCATAGAGTGATGCAAGTTGTAAAGCTGTAAGTCCATGGAGTTGATTGCTCTGGGAGCCTGCCCCAAAGGCCCTTTCACTGAGTTCCACAGGCAAACATCATATAAAGCCTGCAATTCATAAGGGTTTCTAAAGGAAGCCTTTACGCACCCGCAGATGAAAGGTAAGAGATGACCTTCTCCGTTTCCGTTTCACCTTGATAGATACCTCGAAAAGACTTCTGTTTTCCCTGATTTTATTTGTTTTGCCTTACTCTTTTTCCTTATATCTTCTCTTGCAGCATCTAATATACAATAGAAAGCTCATCAGCATTGTAGCCTTTGTTCGGACACTGTGAATTATGCGCAATCGAAATGTTAGTTAAATGAAGATATAAAATATCTTGCAGTTCTATTTACTCAAATTTGATAATGCAGAAATATAATCCTGTGCAATTACAGAATCTAAAAAATAAAGGGGGGAGGACTGATGAAAGGCCTGCTGCTGTCATATCACGCGTATCTAAGATAAGGTTCTAAACTTCTAACAGGGCCTTCGATTCCATTCCATCGTTTTGGTCAGGCTGCTGCTATCTCCGCTGTGTCCACCACTGATCTCAAAGGTCCATTTTTTAGAATTTGACTTGAAGAGTTACAGATTTGCTCCCATCGTTTTCGTGCTGCCTTACAGCTCCTTAAAGTGGGCATACAAGCGACGAGAAAGAAAGGTCAAACCGTGAGGGTTCATGATGTACCTCCGGCAGGCTTGGCAGGCTCGGCGCGCTGCTCCTTACTGACTCAATGTATCCCCGTTGTGGGCGACGGACTAGGCAGAAACGGCTTAGGTAACAATAAAAGGTAATATTGTGGGTGGAATTACTGGGGATTAAGATTTTCCCATGCTAGGTATAGACGCGTAGGGCTAGATCTACAAGGCCCTTGCGCCTCCTTGTGCCACACTAGAATCACTTTATTTTACTCTAAGGCATCGTTAGAAGGCCATTTCCCCAGGCCATAGTTGCAAAGTGGCACAACGCATGAATTGTGTCACTTTGTAACCCCTTGCACCACATTATACCTGTGCCAAGCATAATGTATGCACGGGGGCATTCCCATGCAGGGAGGCTGCAAAAAACTGGTGCAGTGAAATCTACAAGATTTCACTGCAACATTGTTTCTGTCATTTTTATCGCCTGCTCGGGGCAGGCGTTAAAGTGACGGGCCCTTATTAAGCTATGGGCCTCCCTAGTGCATTACGGCACTAACGCTATAATTTATGGCAGTAATCCAGCAAAGCACCACAATAGCATCATGAATTATGACAGTGTTGTGGAAATGACCACCATGGTGCGCCATACTGTAAATTCGACGCAGCCATGGTGTCGTTAGGTGGGACAGAGGAGATGCAAGTAAAATGTTGCATCGGGATCGATGCGCCACTTTCTTGTAAATCTGGCTCATAGTACTTTTCCCCCCTTTCAAAATGTTTGTCTGATTTTACCTACTGAAATCTCGATGGGGAGAACCTCAAGGTCAACATGACGTTGCAGCACAAATTTTAATCTGGATTTCAGTTTAAACTGTATTTTCACCCACATCAGGTTTATCTTGACCTTCGCACAGTGCCTAAATTGTAAATAAAAATCTGCTGGTGCACAAAGCCCTCCTCTTAAACATGTGGCTGCTGCAATTAAATGTGCAAACATGGAATGCTGAGGTACCATAATCCTGAAGCCATCTCAGGCCTCTTGAATCTATTTACACCCACTCCCTGTGTCTTTAGCTCACTCTTGCAGCTTTCTGCTTTCTCCTGTTGTGATGCTTTTTAGTTTTTCTCTTCCTCCGTCTTTCCCATATGCGTCTTTTGCTCGCAGTAAATGATTGAGGCTGAAAAATAAGTGCCAGCCCTCAAAAATAAGTGTTGGCGCTCTGCACCCGAAACAACAAGCACAAATTAAACACTGCCTTCGCAATGAGGACCAGGATGTGGCAGAGCGATGAATTAAAAACATTTGCCAGACTGGTGCAGGTGACTTGCTTCTAACTTCCAATTCAGAACTATTTCTAAATTCCCCACTCTCTCTCCCACACTTTTTATCCCAGATATGTATGAGATGTGTATCTCTTGCAGCACTACCTTCAAAATAGTCATGTTTTTTTCCTGTTCTTTTTATCATGAACCATATATTTAATGTGAACACAACATCAGGTGTGTAGTGTGTGATAAAGACATCCATGTGATAACTTAAAAAGGGTTCTATCATGAACATTGCCCTAGTACAGAGCGGAGCTGTGCGCATGTTTTAAGACACCGAACTTTCTTGAGTGCATTTCTAGACTTTGTACCCAAGGCACAAAAGTATTTTGGGCCACAAACATAACTTTAGTGACAAAATATTTCACTTTATTCTGAATTGCACAAAAGGATTTTTGGCAGGAGTAAATGGTTTTACTGCTGCAGATATCTCTGCCGCAAATGAGGAGATATTTGTAGGAATAAATCCTAGAAATCTGCAGGAGTAAATACAATTGATATTTGCAGGACTAAACCCCATGCATAGGGGGAAGAAGTGGGCGATGCCCGGCATGGTTTTCCTTGTGCGTTTGTGAGTGCCCACACCCAATAGACTCCTTCCCACACTAGATATGATTAGAAAGTCGGGGCCTCATTATGAGTCAGGTGGTCGGTACACTCGACCACCGGACTCGGGGTGATGAGACCACTACTGTGCTGGCCGTCTCCCCACCAGCCCATTTACCAGTTTTCCACTGGACTGCCCTGCGGAAACCAAGGATTCCGCTGGTCAGCCCAGTAGAAAATGTACGACCGTATTCGACCCGGCTCTATATGGAGCCGAGTCCAATGCTGTCGCACGGGGGGCTGACCAGCATCCTTGAATGGGCACTGCCTACTAAGCAGACAGACAGTGTTGGGCATGGGGCCCTGCACCGCCCATGCAATGGGAATGGGCAGTGCAGGGCCCCCCTGTGGCCCCCTGCACTTGCTCTCCGCCAGCATTTTCATGGTGGTGAAACCGCCATGAAAAGGCTTGCGCAAAAACAAAGTTGTAATCCGTGGGGCAGCACCCACCCTGACTGATTACAACCAAGACTGCAATCACCCCGTCTGGATCTAGGATCCTAGAGAAGACAGCAGCCCGAACGCCAAACTTATAATGTGGCGGTCAGACCACCTCAGGTGTGGCTGTCCTCCCATCGTTAAACTGGCGGGCTTGTGACCACCAGCCTCGTAATAAGGTCCTTAGTTCTGTTGCCCTTCCCCGAAGGGAAGAGGAATGCATCACTCCCTTTCACTTTCACCATGTGCAGCGCTCTGCTGCTTTTTGGCTAGGTTGGCTTTCCTGTCGCGTAGGAAGGTGGGATTTCCACTCCGGGAAAAAAGACAAACAAATGTGCATTTGCACATTTGACGAACCTTCTCACAGTGAGTAATTGCACTCTTTGTACTATTTGAGGCGATGGGGCGTCCTCCCAGAGTCACGCGACAGGTGCATCAGCACACATGTAAACCTGCACCCTGCATGGCTTTTCATGCCTGTTCTTGAATCTATAATATATGAAGCAAAAAAGTGTTAAAATACTGGAGTCACACATACAGTTCCACTCGGATTTATTTATTTGTTTGCTCGAATAGACCCCTTAATTCAAAGATTCTCAGAGCTAATACCTGATTGAAAAAAATGTTGTTCTGGCAATACGCTTTAGGCGTAAGGTCCCGCTTTGCCAGCACACCTATTAATGATACAGCCCGAGATCTTTCATTTTTATTTTAAATGATGTTAGATTTGTACGAAGAGTTCAAACTCGTTTTGAATCAGGAGACTACGAAAGAAACTCTTTTTCGTGAAAAGGCAAACCTCAAAGTTGGGACGATCGCGCGAGCTCAGTTTACTATTCCATATTGCGCCCTCTTCATGTGCGTGTGTGTTAGCCTGTATGAGGGGAGGGCTCTGGTGTCCAAGCTGCGGCTTTGAAAACAGATCTGGGACGCAATCCATAGTCGTCACTTGACCGAACGGTGTGATCCTGGGCACATCACCTCATTACTCTGTGTGTCTGTTCTATAGTCTGCCAAAATAGAAGAAATTAAGAAACGGGTTCTAATCCAGTATAATAGCGATAATAAAATATTAAAAGAGGTACAGTGTTTGTTATTTTGGGATAACAATACATTTAGGCACACCCTTCACATCAACGATAACTTCTTTAATGTATCTCATAGTAACATGAGTCGGCCTACGACAAGCCACTGTTAATTCACCTATTTAGTATATGCATTGACAGTAACTTTTTACTTAGCACGTAGACAGTGAGGTTGGTATGGTCATTATATGCCAGAAACTAACATTTCCTATATGTATTAGTTGCACGAGTTGTAGGACTGTGATAGAGGAAAGCACACAGGTAGGCACAGGTATGACCTTTATCTATTTTGGCATTAGAGTAGAGAATTAACCACGACTGTGTATTAAGACAGAAAACATCACTATATGTGTCCTTTTAATCATTTCCCGAAATTATTTAGAAGCGAGCTAGCACTGATGTGGGTTGTGGGTAGCCCTAGTGCAAAGGGCCTAAACATCATCGGACGGTTGGGGCCTTGGAGATGGTACATGTTGGATTATTAGTGACAAGGATGTTTAGGATGTTTTAGGCTGCTGCATCGAAGCTACCACTGTCGGTAATGAATGAATGAATGAGGTGTCTTGTAAAGCGCACAGTTGTAACGCATTGGTTAGTCATTAAACAGATGGGTTTTCACTTGTTTTCGAACGTTTTTTTCTCTGAATTTCATTTGGGGGATAAGAGAAAGGTCACCATCAGTATTTGGCTGCTAGAACCGAGCAGGCAGTCACCCACGTCTTCATGTTGGTGAAGGGGCTGTTCAGAATACGGGCAGCCCGCGAGCGCAGGGATCTCTGGGGGAAATACACGGTTAGTCTTTTGTGCAAGTATGAGGGGCCAGTTTTACAGAGCTCGGAGTGTGCTATAGTCAGAGCCTTAAAGATGCCCCTTTTCTTTGCTGCTAACCAGTGTACTGGGTGCGGTACAGGGTGGTCTAGGGATTGTTTTGGAAGATTCAACAGAATGCGGACTGCCATGTTCTGAACCTTTCGAAATCCATGGATAAGGCACTCTGGAAGTCCTATATATAGGGCAACTGCACACTCATTCTTGACAGGGTGAGTGCCTGTACCACTGTTTTCTGAGGCTCTCATGGCAGGAGTTTGAGAAATTTCCTAAGTAAAATCCAGCATGTGAATTTAACCATGGCCGCAATCTGAGATTAGAGGTGCGGAGTGTTTATGCAAGTGTTGATAAGAACCCCTAAACTCCTAGCCAGCTTCTTGGGGGAGGGAGGTGTTGTACAAATGGCTGGCCATGCCCCTACCCATTCAGGCAGAGGATCAACTCTGAATAGCAGGATCTCCGTTTCCCCTGGATTACACTGCAAGGAATCAGTAATGTCCATGGGAGTAAGGCCTTGTGTTGGAAGGGCGACCGCTGGCTTGGTGCTGCGTGTAGGCTGAGATATTGTATGTACATTGTCCAAAGTGCTGGTGGCAAAATGTACAATTTTGTCCAGATATGTGAATTTGTTGTTTACAAGGGTGACTAAAACAACAATACTAAACAATAATGCAGTCAACTGAAAACAAATATGTTGATCATTCGTTTTGTATCTTTTGAATGGTGTCAGCATCTCTTGTAATTAGTTAGCAATTTAAATCGTACAGAGACAGGTGTGATAGTAAGGAAGGCTTCCGAATTTAGGGATGTGATGCAAAGAATCCCAACATGTTTCAGCTGAAAACCCAGAAGCGTCTGAAAAGGCTGAAAGGGTCACACACACCTTGGCTTGTATATGTGCTGTGTGTGTTAATGATTGCTTCTGTGAATGTGTGTTTGTGATCCTTATGTCCCAGTGTGTATTCTTCTCAGTGTGTTGTGTACATTGGTGCCTGAATGTGTACTCTCTGTGTGCACAGATGCCTATGCATGTGGTTTCTGTATGCATTAATCCCTATGGTGTATTTCCTGTGTATATTAATGCCTGTATGTATATATTTTGTGTCCATAGATGTGTGTTTGCCTGCTACTTTAACTGCCCCTTGATACTTACATGTTTTTTTCTCTGTGTGTAAGAAGTAATTATACGACAACATAGAACATGGGAGCCTTAGGAGAACTGACTTCAACTGATTTGAATGACTTGTTTTTTACTTTTAAGTGGGAAGGAACTGTTTTTTTCATGTTCTTTTCCTCAGTGTGTTGGCAGTCAGTGCTAAGGTCCCTGACCACCACTGTGTTGATAGATGTGGGTAAAAAGTTGTTGACTTTAGGTAAGTTCCTTAAGCTGCATTCCCAGCCCTTGACAGAGAGTTTTCAAGATGTTTGTTCCAACTTTGTTGTCATAAAATGTAAATCAAATTTCAAGTTGCGTTTGGAGTGAGAGTCACCCCAAGCTCGATTCACATATAATGGTCTTTGATTTAGTAAATTGGTGTTGAGTTTTGTTTCTTAATGCGATTGCTTTCCATTGCATTGAGCTGTGGCTGCAAAAAGGAGCAGAGGAATCTTCAATCTAGCGATTCTGGAGGTGTCTTGGAAGACTTGTACGTTAGGACATTATCGAAAGATTCACTGAAACTATGTCTGCTAATGTGTCTCATGCATGCTTGTCAATTATACAAAGCACTTAGGGCCACATGTACGTACCTTTTTTCTCGTCGCAAATGGGCCGATTCGCAGATTGCGACGAGAAAAAAGTTTTTGGGGATGTACAGACCCATTTTTGCAATTCAGTAATCTATTTACCAAATCGCAGAAAGGGTTTGCAAGTCGCAATTAGCAAGTGGCGTTCCCTTCCTAATTGCGAGTTGCAGTCCGATGTATGATTGTTTTGTGACCGCAAATGCGGTCACAAAACAATCACAGTTAGCAACAGTCTCAAATTGGAGCTACGGGACCCCTTCTCCTTTGTGAATGCATGCAAAAACATTTTTTCAGAGCAAGCAGTGGTCCCTCGGAACACTGCCTGCTCTGAAAAAATGAAAAGAAAACTTTTCATTTTTGTTTTAGAAATGCATTCCATTTTCCTTTAAGGAAAATGGGCTGAATTAAAAAAAAAATACTGCTTTATTTAAAAGCAGTCACAGACATGGTGGTCTGACTCCAGCAGGCCACCATCCCTGTGAGTGCTGCAATTCCCAATGGGGTCGCAAATTGTGACCTACCGCATGAATATTCATGAGGTAGGTTATTTGGGACCCCATTGGGAATTGCACACAGTGTGAAGTACACTGTTGTACATACAGTTTTGCGACTTGCAAATGAGTCGCAAATTGTGAGTCGCAAAACTCGGGGTTGCACATCTGGCCCTTAGTTTTTTAAGTGAAACAATTAGCGTACATGTGTGTTCTTGTGCATATAGATCTGTCACCTATATCTGCCAGGCTATAGGCTTCGAAGCCCTGGTGGTCGGGTTTGGGGATTTTTAATCATCTGTGCTTGCATTACCTAAACAACTATGATTTTTGGGGACAAATCTCTCCTGCACAATCCGAGGTCACATATGATATAGACCTTTTGAAGCTCTTTGCATTCTTCGAACTCTTCAGTACTTAGATCTCCTTTTTACCATGTACACGTTTGAATTGAAAACCAATAAACCAATATGTGCAGTTGTGCAAGTGGCTTTCTCACAGGCGGACATCTGTGCAGATTAACTGCATTGGTCTCGGAGACCGGGTCTTGTTCTCATCACCTGCTCTTTCCTAGTTGTGGTAACAGTGACTTCTAAGGAGCAGCTCCTCATCTCACCTCCCCGCTTCCAGGACTAATTTTACTGTAAGCGCTACAGGTCAGTGAAGGAGAGCCCTTCCCTGCTGACAAGACCCTCCTTCACCTCCACCTGCGCCCCAGGTGTGATAGGACTGTCACACTTTCACAACTTCACACCTGCGATGAGGTTCTAACTGGCTTTCTGAAGGAGGGTACAGCTGAGTGGGACTGCCTTACAAAAGGACCACCACAGGCCTGGTTCACAAAGGTAACTTACACTTTTGAGTAAGTTTATACTTTTGATCAAGTTTACACTTTTGAGTAACATTTCGGTATTTACAATCTCCGAGTGTAAGCAACAACTACTAAAAAAGCAGTATGTGCAGCACCACACATGGTCAGCTACTGATAATGCAACTTCCTTCCATAGAGAGTAATGAAGGTAGGTAAATAAAATCACGTAGAAAACAATCTTAAATTAAATCAAATTATTAAAAAAGTTAAACATATAAGCAAATAAAAATTAATGTTCAAAAAGAAAATAGTATATATATTTTAACATATTTCCATTAATTAATTTATAATTTAAAAGTAATACCTCTGTAGAGATTTTATTGTGCTCTACATTTAGAGAAAATATATAAAATTAATTTACATGCACTGCTAATTATTCCACAAATTACGGCACTCATGACATCTTTGATAACATCATTGATAATGTGAATGTAACATCTGTAGTAACATTATTGATCAGATAACTGTGCATGGCAGGGGTGCAAGTTAAAGTTACCTTAAGGTGAGACCTTAGGGCTTGAGTTATAGTTACTTGAAATAAATAACTATAACAGAATGATTTCTTTGGTTTTGTACATTTAAAAGGTGTGCCTAACTATAAAGACCTGTAACCTTTGTTTTTTAATTGAATATAATAACATATAAGTTCAGCTGTTAGAGCTATTTTAAGTAACTATACCTCGTACCCTAAGTTAACTATAACTCGCACCCTCACCATGAACAGTTTTCGCATCAATAATTTACTGCAAATGTTATAGTGATAATATCAATGATGTCATAGAAGATGTCATGAGTGATGCAATGTCGGGAGTAATTAGCAGTGCATGGAGAAAGCCTGAGTTATAGGGCTTAGGGCACGAGTTATAGTTACTGTTGGAATTTTTAGTTTATGCGGGGTCATCCCCAATCATTTTGCCTCCTGCCTCCTATTGTTTCTGATCTGTTGCTGTTGGTGTTTGAACTCTGAGCACTTTACCACTGCTAACCAGTGCTAAAGTGCATATGCTTTCTGTGTAAATTGTATTGTTGATTGGTTAATCCATGATTGGCATATTTGGTTTACTAGTAAGTCTCTAGTAAAGTGCACTACAGGTGCCAGGGCCTGTAAATCAAATGCTACTAGTGGGCCTGCAGCACTGGTTGTGCCACCCACATAAGTAGCTCTGTAATCATGTCTCAGACCTGCCATTGCAGTGTCTGTGTGTGCAGTTTAAATGTAAAGTCAACTTGGCAAGTGTACCCACTTATCAGGCCTAAACCTTTCCCTTTTCTTACATGTCAGACATCCCTTAGGTAGGCCCTAGGTAGCCCCAAGGGCAGGGTGCAGTGTATGGTTAAGGTAGGACATATAGGGGGTCATTCTGACCCCGGCGGTCATAGACCGCCGGGGCCAGGGTCGGCGGGAGCACCGCCAACAGGCTGGCGGTGCCCCGCAGGGCATTCTGAACGCAGCGGTTTGGCCGCGGTCAGAAGTGGAAAACCGGCGGTCTCCCGCCGGTTTTCCGCTGCCCATTTGAATCCTCCATGGCGGCGCAGCAAGCTGCGCCGCCATGTGGATTCTGACACCCCATACCGCCATCCTGTTCCTGGCGGTTCGCCCGCCAGGAACAGGATGGCGGTATGGGGTGTCGTGGGGCCCCTGTAAGAGGGCCCCACAAAGAATTTCACTGTCTGCATTGCAGACAGTGAAATTCGCGATGGGTGCAACTGCACCCGTCGCACCTTCCCACTCCGCCGGCTCCATTCGGAGCCGGCTTCCTCGTGGGAAGGGTGTTTCCCACTGGGCTGGCGGGCGGCCTTTTGGCGGTCGCCCGCCAGCCCAGTGGGAAACCCAGAATCACCGCGGCGGTCTTACGACCGCGGAGCGGTGTTCTGAAGGGGGGTACTCTGGCGGGCGGCCTCCGCCGCCCGTCAGAGTTAGAATCACCCCCATAGTAATGTGTTTTATATTTCCTGATAGTGAAATATTGCTAAATTCGTTTTTCACTGTTGCAAGGCCTGTCCCTCTCATAGGTTAATATGGGGGCTACCTTTAAATCTGATTAAAGTGTAGATTCTCTTTGGGAGCGGATGGACATTGGAGTTTGGGGTCTCTGAGCTCACAATTTAAAAATACATCTTTTAGTAAAGTTGATTTTAAGATTGTGCATTTGAAAATGCCACTTTTAGAAAGTGAGCATTTACTTGCTTATACCATTTTTGTGACTCTGCCTGTTTGTGGATTGCCTGTCTGGGTCAGTTTGACAGTTGGGCTGGTTGCACCTCACACTAGACAGTGACACAAAAGGAGCTGGGGTGTAGTCTGCATTTCCTGATGAGCCATCTGTGCTAGGAGGGAGAGGAGGAGTGGTCACTTACACCTGAAAGGGCTGTGCCTGTCCTCACACAATGCAGTCTCCGACCCCCTGGTGAGTGTCTGGGGCCTGGCCTGGGCAAGGCAGGATTTCACATTCACAAGAGACTTTGGCCCTCATTACAACCCTGGCGGATGGGGGAGAAGTGGCGGTAAGACCGCCAACAGGCCGGTGGAAAAATAAATGGAATTATGACCATGGCGGTTACCGCCATGGTCATCCGCCACTTCTCCACTCTGACCGTTGGCCTGGAGACTTCGGTCTCCAGCCCAGTGGCCGTCACCAGACTGCCGGCGGTATCAGCACCTTGCATACCGCCATGGATTTCAGGTGGTTTGGAACTGTCATGAAAGCCATGGCAGTAGGCACTATCAGTTCCAGGGAATTCCTTCCCTGGCACTGACAGGGGTCTCCCCCACCCCCACCCACGCGTCCTCCCCCCAAACCCCACACACCCCTGCCACCCCCCAAAGGTGGCAGGACCCCCTCCCCACCCCCAACATGCACATACACACACCCCCTCCCCACCCCGCCCCGCCCCCAACATGCACATATACACACCCCTACACGCACACATACACTACAACACATACCCGCACACCTACAAACAGACATGCACAGAGACCGATCCGCACACATTTCCCATACACACAACACACTCCCCGCATTCATACACGCACTCACACACCTCCTCTACATACTCACACGCACAACCCCATGCATGCACACAACACACAAAACCCCCTTACACCTCTCCCGTAACGGACGATCAACTTACCTTGTCCGTTGATCCTCCGGGACGGGATCCAGGGGGGCGGCTCCGCCGCCAGCACCCAGTCACCAGAACACCGCCACACCGAATCATGGGACGTGATTCAGTGGGCGGTGTTCTGATGACGGGCGGTGGAGGTGGAGCAACCTCCACTTCCCCGCCGACCACCAGTATGGCTGCCAGCAGTCATAATACGCCTTGCGGAAAACCGCCTGCACTGGCGGTCTTCAGCACGGCGGTACCCCGGCGGTCTTGAAAAAAGACCGCTGATGTCGTAATGAGGGCCTTCATTTTGAAGTAGGCCTACTTCAAAGGAGAAATTAAGTATAAGAAGGGCACCCAAAACCACAGACTTTAGATCACTTCTGGACATCAAGAGGAACCTCTGCCTGGAGAAGAGCTGAAGATCTGAGGAGAAGTGCTGTCCTGCCTGTGACTGGGCTTTGTGGAGCTATCCTGCAGTTGCTGCTTCTGCCAGAGTAAGAAGGCAAAGACTGGACTTTGTGTGCCTTCCATCTTGTGAAGAAATCTCCAAGGGCTTGATCTAGAGCTTGCCTCCTGTTGTTTGAAGTCTCAGGGACAGCAAAGACTTCTCTCTGCCAGCACCTGGAGTCCCCGAGAGACTCCTGCTCTGACAAGTTGTGCCCTATCCAGTCCCTGGGCCGTTGAAAGGGAAGCTGGTGTAAATCCAAGGAAATCGACTTCGGACGACTTCGGACCGACGCCGCTGCTGAATCCGGTGACGCCGCCTGCAACCGACTCCGTGATCTTCGCTGGAATGCGACGACCTTCGCAGGCCCGATGTCGCTGCAGCCCCGCTAAAGTCCGTGACTCCGTGGAAGTCACCGCACCACGTCATGACCGACACTGCTCGAAGTGCGCGGATTTAACGTTTCGCACGACTACGCGATCCCCGACTTTGTGCATCAACTTGTTTTCACTCTTCACCAAAGGTACTGTACTTGGGGGTCTACGCGACTCCATTTCTGGCACCACTGGTGTCGGCTTGTTGGAAAAGACTCCGTCACGATGCTGTGTTAACACCTCATCGAAGCATTTTGGCCCGTATTTATACTCCGTTTGCGCCGAATTTGCGTCGTTTTTTTCGACGCAACTTCGACGCAAAACTAACGCCATATTTATACTTTGGCGTTAGACGCGTCTACCGCCAAAGTTTTAGGAGTTAGCGTAATTTTTTGGCGTGAACCCCTTCCTTGCGTTAATGAGATGCAAGGTAGGCGTTCCCATCTTAAAAAATGACTCCGACGCATATGCGTCGTATTTATACTCCCGGGCAAAACTCACGCCCGGGAGTGGGCGGGTCAAAAAAAACTGCATTTGCGCCTCTTTTTAACGCCTGGGTCAGGGCAGGCGTTAAGGGACCTGTGGGCTCAGAATGAGCCCACAGGTGCCCTCCCCTGTCCCCAGGGACCCCCCCTGCCACCCTTGCCCACCCCAGGAGGACACCCAAGGATGGAGGGACCCACCCCAGGGACATTAAGGTAAGTTCAGGTAAGTATTTTTTTAATTTTTTTTTGTGGCATAGGGGGGCCTGATTAGTGCCCCCCTACATGCCACTATGCCCAATGACCATGCCCAGGGGACTGTAGTCCCCTGGGCATGGCCATTGGGCAAGGGGGCATGACTCCTGTCTTTGCTAAGACAGGAGTCATGTTAATGGTGTCTGGGCGTCGTAAAAAAAAGGCGCAAATCGGGTTGAGGCGATTTTTTTGCCTCAACCTGACTTGCCCCATTTTAAGACGCCCTAACGCCATTTTCCCCTACGCCGGCGCTGCCTGGTGTACGTGTTTTTTTTTCACGCACACCAGGCAGCGCCGGTCTGCTAACGCCGGCTAACGCCATTCAATAAATACGGCGCCCGCATGGCGCTTCAGAATGGCGTTAGCCGGCGCTAACTTTTTTGACGCTAAACTGCGTTAGCGCAGTTTAGCGTCAAAAAGTATAAATACGGGCCTTTGTGTTTCTAAGCGCTATTTTCGAGTTTAATCTTTACAAATTCATAACTTGACTTGTGTATGTCGGATGTTTGTCATTTTGGTCTTGTTTTGTTTAGATAAATATTTCCTACTTTGCTAAACTAGTGTTGTGTCATTTTGTAGTGTTTTAATTAAGTTACTGTGTGTGTTGGTACAAATACTTTACACCTAGCACTCTGAAGTTAAGCCTACTGCTCTGCCAAGCTACCAAGGAGGTAAGCAGGGGTTAGCTGAGGGTGATTCTCTTTTACTCTGACTAGAGTGAGGGTCCTTGCTTGAACAGAGGGTAACCTGACTGTCAACCAAAGACCCCATTTCTAACAGCTACTCTAACTATAACAGCTGAATTTATATGGTTTTGTGTGTGTAAAATCTGAACATAACTATAACATCCCGGTAACCTTTGATTTTCAGGGATTTTCAAAAGGTTTTTCTTATTTTATTTACTAACTATGACATCCCTGTAACCTTTGATTTTTTCAGTGAATTTTTAGATTTGTATTTTTTAACGTTAAGTAAAATGCCCATTGCACTACAGAGTTAGGGCGGTATTTGGATGCAGGGCCTGGCCTGACATCTTGCTTCCCCCACTCAACCTTGTTGCTTTTCCCTCCCTCATTGCCACCTATTGTCCAAGACGATGCCCCTCCCTCAGTAGGGCCCTGGGTGGCAGTTGTTCTGCCACTGCCCTTCCCGCCTGCCCTGAACAGTTAGCTTGCTGCCCCATCTACGTCCTTCCTGCTCTCAATTGTTTGAGTCAATTAACCAGCCCCCTCCCTCCTGCCCTGCATGGTCTGATGTGCTGCCACTGCTTTCCATTTAGTTTGTTGTCCCTGCCAACTCCTTCAGCCCTCCATTGCCCAATTTTATGCGCAATAATTGCCACCCTGCTTAGTATCTGTGCTTAGCTTGCTGCCCCTACTCTCCTGCCCCTGCCTTCCAATATCTGTGTGCTTGTCCCTGCTCCCTCCTTTTTTCCTACCATGTTCATGTACCTGCAACTGCACCACCAATGTACCTTCAATGTTCTGTTGAGCTGCCACTGCCCCTCCCACCTGCCTAGAATAGTCAGATGACTGCTGCAGTTCCTGCCACGTCCACCCTGCCTGCCTGAGTTCCATGCCCCTATTCCCTCCCTCCGGTCCTCCATGGGCAATTTTGCTGCCACTCCTTTCTGCCCTCCATTCTCTGTTGTGCTGCAACTGCTCCTCCTTCCTACACCATGTGGTCTGTTCTGAAACCACCCCCCTTGCCCTCTCTTGTCTTTGTCCAACCATATAGCCTTATTGTTAGAAATTGGGTCTTTGGTTGGCAGTCAGGTTACCCCCTGTCCAAGCAAGGACCCTCACTCTAGTCAGGGTAAGTCACACACAATCCAAATTATCCTGTGCCCACCCTCTGGTCGCTTGGCACTGAGCAGTCAGGCTTAACTTAGAAGGCAATGTGTAAAGTATTTGTGCAATAAATCATACAATACCACAATATAGCACCACAAAAATACACCACACAGTGTTTAGAAACAATATATAATATTTATCTGTATATTTGCAGGTCAAAACGATAAAAGATGCAATATTAAATTGTAGAGATATCACTAAAAAGTGATATAAAGTGTCTTAAGTCTTTAAAAATCAAAGTCTCTTTCAAGCACAAAGTACCTGGTTTGCAGTGGAAAATCTCTGCAAAGGGCCGCAGAGGAGGAGATGCGTGGAAAAATGGTGTGTGCGTCAGTTTCGCCCCTTCACACACGGACTTGCGTAGTTATTTTTCACGCGGGGAAGGCGTGCGTTGTTTACCGGGAAAAATGGTGTGTGTGTCGGTTTCGCCCCTTCACACACAGACTTGCGTCGTTATTTTTCACGCGGGGAAGACGTGCGTCATTTTACGGCGCGCGGGTAGGTCTTCTCTGTGGTTTGCGGGATTCCCAGATGTCCCGGGGTCTGTGCGTGGAATCATAGGCTTGTTATCCGGCTGCGCGTCGTTCCGGTGGGCTGTGCGTGGAATTTTCTCCCTCACGGCAGGCGTCACGTTGATTTCCTCTCTGAAAGTCGGGTGGCGTTGTCCAGGTCGGCCGTGCGGCAAAGTTCCGGTCGCACCGCAGGCGTCGCGTCGATCTTTTCCTTGCGGGGTAGAGCAGCGTCTTTCCGGATTGGCGTGCAGTGAATTTTTCACTGCGATGCAAGCTGTGCGTCTAATTTTTCGGCGCACAAGGAGTCCAGTTGAAAAAGAGAAGTCTTTTTTGTCCTGAGACTTCAGGGAACAGGAGGCAAGCTCTATCCAATCCCTTGGAGAGCACTTCTGCAGCAAGGCAAGAGTTCAGCAAAGCAGCAGGCCAACAGCAAGGCAGCAGTCCTTTGTAGAAAGCAGACAGGTGAGTCCTTTGAGCAGCCAGGCAGTTCTTCTTGGCAGGATGTAGGTTCTGGTTCAGGTTTCTTCTCCAGCAAGTGTCTGAGGTGGTAGGGCAGAGGCCCTGTTTATACTAAAATGTGCCTTTGAAGTGGGGGAGACTTCAAAGAGGGACCTAGAAGGGCACCAGGTCCCCTTTCAGTTCAATCCTGTCTGCCAGGGTCCCAGTAGGGGATGTGGCAGTCCTTTCTGTGAGGGCAGGCACTCCACCCTCCCAGCCCAGGAAGACCCATTCAAAATGCAGATGTATGCAAGTGAGGCTGAGTACCCTGTGTTTGGGGTGTGTCTGAGTGAATGCACAAGGAGCTGTCAACTAAACCTAGCCAGACAGAAAGATTTAAGTGCAGAGAAATGCTCACTTTCTAAAAGTGGCATTTCTAAAATAGTAATATTAAATCCAACTTCACCAGTCAGCAGGATTTTGTATTACTATTCTGGCCATACTAAATATTACCTTCCTACTCCTTTCAGATCAGCAGCTACCACTTCAACAATGTATGAGGGCAGCCCCAATGTTAGCCTATGAAGGGAGCAGGCCTCCAAGTAGTGTAAAAATGGATTTAGGAGGTTTACACTACCAGGACATGTAAACTACACAGGTACATGTCATGCCTTTTACCCACACAGCACCCTGCTATAGGGGTTACCTAGGGCACGCATTAGGTGTGACTTATATGTAGAAAAAGGGGAGTTTTAGGCTTGGCAAGTACTTTTAAATGCCAAGTCGAAGTGACAGTGAAACTGCACACACAGGCCTTCCTTGCAATGGCAGGCCTGAGACAAGGTAAAGAGGCTACTTAAGTGGGTGGCACAACCAGTACTGCAGGCCCACTAGTAGCATTTAATCTACAGGCCCTAGGCACATATAGTGCCCTCTACTATGGTCTTACAAGTAAATCAAATAGCCAATCATGGATAAACCAATCAACAATACAATTTACACAGAGAGCATATACACTTTAGCACTGGTTAGCAGTGGTAAAGTGCCCAGAGTTCAAAAGCCAACAACAACAGGTCAGAAAAAATAGGAGGAAGGAGGCAAAAAGTTTGGGGATGACCCCGTAAAAAGGCCAGGTCCAACAGGACCCCTCACCAGCCTAAAGCCAGGGGAGTACAATCACTATCATGATGTACTTCCCTGTTTGAGGCGATAGAACAGGGACCCAGGCCCACAACAGCAGGGGCATGTTCCAGTTCTTTGCCTTCCTGACTCCAATTGCATCCCTCTGTCCATACTCTCAGAGTCCACTAAGCCAACCCATGGGGAACCTTTCTCCTTACCTGCGGATACCATCTGTGCATCACCTAACCTTACTTTGCTCACAGATGTATCCCAGGGGCCGGATAGTACCACCAGGACCAACACAGTGATGTTGCCCACTCTACCACCGGGGTGTGACTCTTGTCCCCTCCCCAGAGGTAACTCTGTCCACCTGGACAACAAACCACAGTGGTCACTGACAGCTGTCAAGGATGAGAACCAGGCCCCAGGCCTCTCGAAGCTCCCTAACCACTGTGACTGTGGAGAGTGGGGGGAGGTAGCCCCAGGTGCTGGGCACCCTTTGACCACTCTGCCTTCCACCAGGTCAGGGATGACAGCCTGATCCTGGTCCTCCCGTCTGGGGCTCTGTACCCTCCCTCCTGGAGCGGCACCCCCAGAGTCCAACATGGTCAGGGGGCTTATAGAAGCATCCCTGCACCGTTCTTTCACCAGTGCAGGGCAGTTAACCTGCAACTGGTCCTCCAACCTGGGGTCTGTACCTTCAGGTTCGACTGGGGCCTGGGGTGAGGCTTCCCTCCCCCTGCCCTCCCTTCTGGGGTCCAGCACCCTCCAACTAGGAGTGGCCTCCTCAGAAGACAACATGGTAGGGGCACTGTTATCAGTAGCCCCTTCCTCCAGGTCAGGGGACACCCTGAACCTGGTCTTCCGGCCCAGGGTCTGTACCCTCAGAGTGGATCACTGCCTGGCAAACCAGGACTTTCTAGAGGGCGCACCTACCCCCCACCAGGTCAGAGTTTAACCCCTGAACCTGGTCATCCAACCCAGAGGCACCACCCTGAGTTTGAACAATTGCCTGGCACACCAGGACTTGTTGGGGGCACACTGACCCCCCACCAGGCCATAGTTTAATCCCTGAACTTGGTCATCCAACCCAGAGTCACCACCCTGAGGTTGAACAATTGCCTGGCACGCCAGGACTTCCTGTGGGGCACGCACACCCCCCACAAGGGACACACCATCCCCAAGGGCCACACAAGAGTCTGGCTGGCGCAAGTCTCCTGACCTCTGCCCATCTGGCAGAGTCTGGATCTCCCCCAAACCAGAAACGGTTTCACCTGGGTCATTCCTGGAGGGCTCTGCTCTCAGAGCTGACCCCTGACTCTCCAGGACCTCCACTGGGGTCCGCAGCCCCCTCTCAACCCTCTGTCTGGACTTCTGCACCCCCTCACTAGGAGTGGTACTGCCAAACACCAGAACTGGTGGGATGCTGGCTACAGTCACCCCCCCAAGTTCTTCTGACACTGCTGGGTCTCCCTCAACAGGTGGCCCTATGGTACAGGCTATGCTTCCCTCCTGGTGTTCCCTCATAGAACCCTCTAGGACCTGGGACCTACCTGGGACACAACAATCCTCTCCCACTTTACTTGGTTGGGAAACAACTAGACCACTCCCTTCAGGAGCACCCCCAAATGCCTCTTCAGACTTTCTGGTACTCACCCAAAAGTCTGCCTCCATTGTAAGCTCCCTGGGGTCAGAGAACTCACACTCCACCTGGTGTTGGTGTAGCTCTGGAAAATAAGGACCAGACATATGCTTTCCAGCAATTACATCACTCTGCCCCTCACATGCATTAACCAAAGTACCCTTCACCCAACCATCCAGTGACTCAGCCTTGAAAAAGCACTCTACATCACCCTCCTGAGACTTGTGAGACAGTATCTGACAGTCCCTGACATTCAACCCATTCTCTTCTGGGATGTCTCCACCCTCTATATCCAGGACGTCCACCAGGGGGGAACCCTTTTCCCTGTCACTCTCTTCTAGATCCAGTAAAGTGTCCCTCCCCGCAGTAGGAATATGACTCCCTGTGCCAGTTCCCGAATCCTCCTCGGGGACCTTGTGCATAATGGGAACTACCTCATACTCCTGAACCACCTGGTGTGTGTCAACTCCCTTCTTCAAGCTGGGCACCACCTCTCTGGGCCTGTGCACTTCTTCAGCAGCACTGGATGCAAGATTTTTGCTGCCACCATCTGAACTGGACTCAGCCCTTCCGGCTTCCAGTTTCAGCTCTTCACAGCTCTGCTCCTGAGCTGCAATCCTTTCTTTTTCCCGGGCTAAGGCTCTTGCTGCTTCAGCCCTCTCAATAAACTCATCTAGATCCTCCATCCACCACTCTGCAGCTAGGAGCCATTCATCTCTCACTGGTTCTCTTTCCTCATCTGAGTAGTCCTCCTCCTCATCCGAGCAGTCCTTCTCCTCATCTGAGCAGTCCTCCTCCTCATAGTCATTCTCAGGGCTATGATTCTTTTGGTTCTTTGCTGCCTGTTCCTCCGCCCATTGTGCTTCCCCCCAGGCTACAAAGATATCTAGCAGTTCCATCTTAGTGGATCTCCTTGACATAGGAAGTCCCTTTTCTCTGCAAAGCACCCTCAACTCAGCCTTGCTGAGGGATTCAACAAGTACAATGTTTGACTCATCGTAACCTTCTGCGAACCTGGAATCCATTCCCAATGTGGCAAGGTATCACAGGCAAAACCAAAAACCAAAGTCCAAAATATCAATAATATATCCAGGAGGACATCAGAGAACCAAAAGCAAAAAGATGAAAAAATCAAGTTGACCTTCAACTGTGGGTAGGTAGTGATATACTTAGCTACTGTATGTCACTGAACAAATACAAGTCATATACTCACCGCTGATCACCAATGTTAGAAATGGGGTCTTTGGTTGGCAGTCAGGTTACCCTCTGTCCAAGCAAGGACCCTCACTCTAGTCAGGGTAAGTCACACACAATCCAAATTATCCTGTGCCCACCCTCTGGTAGCTTGGCACTGAGCAGTCAGGCTTAACTTAGAAGGCAATGTGTAAAGTATTTGTGCAATAAATCATACAATACCACAATATAGCACCATAAAAATACACCACACAGTGTTTAGAAAAAATATATAATATTTATCTGGATATTTGCAGGTCAAAACGATAAAAGATGCAATATGAAATTGTAGAGATATCACTGAAAAGTGATATAAAGGCCCTCATTCTGACCCTGGCGGATTGAATCCGCCAGGGCCGAGGGCAGCGAATGCACCGCCAACAGGCTGGCGGTGCATTCATGGGCATTCTGACCGCGGCGGTAACGTCGCGGTCAGAAACGGGAAACCAGCGGTCTCCCGCCGGTTTCCCGCTGCCCATGGGAATCCTCCATGGCGGCGCAGCAAGCTGCGCCGCCATGGGGATTCCGACCCCCTTCCCGCCAGCCTGGTTCTGGCGGTTTACACCGCCAGAACCTGGCTGGCGGGAACGGGTGTCGTGGGGCCCCTGGGGGCCCCTGCAGTGCCCATGCCAATGGCATGGGCACTGCAGGCGCCCCCTAACAGGGCCCCACATTGCTTTTCAGTGTCTGCTTAGCAGACACTGAAAAGCGCGACGGGTGCCACAGCACCCGTCGCACACCTTCCACTCCGCCGGCTCCATTCGGAGCCGGCATCCTCGTGGAAGGCGCTTTCCCGCTGGGCCGGCGGGCGATCTTTTGCAGATCGCCCGCCGGCCCAGCGGGAAAGTTGAAATGCCCCCCGCGGTCTTCTGACCGCGGGGCGGTGTTTGGGCGGTTTCCGGCCGGCGGGCGGCGTCCGCCGCCCGTCCGGGTCGGAATGAGGCCCCAAGTGTCTTAAGTCTTTAAAAATCAAACAAAGTCTCTTTCAAGCACATAGTACCTGGTTTGGAGTGGAAAATCTCCGCAAAGGGCCGCAGAGGAGGAGATGCGTGGAAAAATTATGTGAACGTCGGTTTCGCCCCTTCACACACGGACTTGCGTTGTTATTTTTCACGCGGGGAAGGCGTGCGTCATTTTCCGGAGAAAAATGGTGTGTGTGTCGGTTTCGCCCCTTTACACACGGACTTGCGTCATTATTTTTCCCGCGGGGAAGACGTGCGTCGTTTTCTGGTGCACGGGCAGGTCTCCTCTGTGGTTCGAGGGATTCTCAGATGTCCTGGGGTCTGTGTGTGTAATCCTAGGCTTGTTACCCGGCTGCGCGTCGTTCCGGTGGGCTGTGCGTGGAATTTTCTCCCTCACGGCAGGCGTCACGTCGATTTCCTCTCTGGAAGTCGGGCGGCGCTGTCCAGGTGGGCCGTGCAGAGAAGTTCCGGTCACACCGCAGGCGTCATGTCGATCTTTTCCTTGCGGGATCGAGCAGCGGCTTTCCGGATCTGCGTGCAGTGAATTTTTCATCGCAGAACAAGCTGTGCGTAAAAGTTTTCGGCGCACAAGGAGTCCAGTTGAAAAAGAGAAGTCTTTTTGGTCCTGAGACTTCAGGGAACAGGAGGCAAGCTCTATCCATGCCCTTGGAGAGCACTTCTGCAGCAAGGCAAGAGTTCAGCAAGGCAGCAGGCCAACAGCAAGGCAGCAGTCCTTTGTAGAAAGCAGTCAGGTGAGTCCTTTGAGCAGCCAGGCAGTTCTTCTTGGCAGGATGCAGGTTCTGGTTCAGGTTTCTTCTCCAGCAAGTGTCTGAGGTGGTAAGGCAGAGGCCCTGTTTTATACTAAAATGTGCCTTTGAAGTGGGGAAGACTTCAAAGAGGGGCCTCGAAGGGCACCAGGTCCCCTTTCAGTTCAATCCTGTCTGCCAGGGTCCCAGTAGGGGGTGTGGCAGTCCTTTGTGTGAGGGCAGGCCCTCCACCCTCCCAGCCCAGGAAGACCAATTCAAAATGCAGGTGTATGCAAGTGAGGCTGAGTACCCTGTGTTTGGGGTGTGTCTGAGTGAATGCACAAGGAGCTGTCAACTAAACCTAGCCAAACATGGATTGTAAGGCACAGAAAGATTTAAGTGCAGACAAATGCTCACTTTCTAAAAGTGGCATTTCTAAACTAGTAATATTAAATCCAACTTCACCAGTCAGCAGGATTTTGTATTACCATTCTGGCCATACTAAATATGACCTTCCTACTACTGATACAAGGTAAAGGGGCTACTTAAGTGGGTGGCACAACCAGTGCCGCAGTCCCACTAGTAGCATTTAATCTACAGGCCCTAGGCACATATAGTGCCCTCTACTAGGGTCTTACAAGTAAATCAAATAGCCAATCATGGATAAACCAATCAACAGTACAATTTACACAGAGAGCATATGCACTTTAGCACTGGTTAGCAGTGGTAAAGTGCCCAGAGTTCAAAAGCCAACAACAACAGGTCAGACAAAATAGGAGGAAGGAGGCAAAAGGTTTGGGGATGACCCCATAAAAAGGCCAGGTCCAACACTTATACAAAAAGGAGAGTTGAGAAGTACATCCCACCACGCATCTTCCCAAAGAAAATCTATGTACACAAAAGGGTGTGGGTAGGGAATACACACAAATTGATAGCTTAGTAGATTGATCTCAATTAGAGGTACTACCAGTGTGAGTCAGAGCTCATATTTTCATGGGTTGAAGAATTTCAAAGAACAAGTTTCCAAAAAAGCCACCCCTACTGAGGGAAAATAACTCATAAGTTCATAATGAATTCTCTCTGTATATGAGAGGGACAAGGTAAAGTTTCCCTTTACAGAAGGAGTGGTCTCACATACTTAGTAGTGTCATGCTTCATCATAGACCACCCCTACCCATCCCTATAGAACAATGTCACAAGGGCAGACTCAACCATCTGGTTCGGACCTACCAGAGGGAGTTCTTATATAAAGTTTGCTGGGTAATACATGGATCCAGATGCTTAAAAATACCTAGCGGATTACAACCTTTGATTCTGGTTTCCACTGGCATGATTAAAAGCCAAATAAGACAAGATGAGTTTGAGTATAATGACTCAGTTCATCTATGGGTAAGCCAACATGTTTCTGCCCATTCTCAAGCCTATACAGGTCAGGGGCATTAGTCAAGGCTGTGGATCCCTATTGAAACCAATAACTAAGGGTGAAGTTATATAGTATAAGTTAGGGCAGTGTTTGGGAATAGTTTAATCTCACAGCGATGCACTGTGGGCTGCTACCTAGAAGAATTGAAAGCAGCTGTGAGGAGGCAATTCTTCTAGGTAGTATGCCGGGGTGCATCCTTTGAGGAATGTGTGACTACAAGGGGTCTTGCCCTGCTCCCAGACATGAGGTCTGAGATCCTTTAGCGATGGGTCCTATACAATGGACAGAGTGTCAGGTAGGCTCATAGATGTACTGAGTCATTATACTCAAACTCATCTAGCCTTATTTTGTTTTTAATCATACCAGTGGATATCAGCCCTACCCATCACTTCTGACCTCCATTGTCCTTTGTGCATGCCCCTGCCCCTCCCTCTGGCCCACCATAGCTGTGGTGCTGCCACTGACCCTTCTGCTTGCTATCCATGACCTTCTGTGCTGCCACAGCCCCTCCTACCTGCCCTGAGTGGTCATCTTACTGCCCCTCACCCCTCCCACCTCCCACCTTACCTCCATTGCCTTTGTTTATGCCATTATAGTCCCACTGTTGCCCTTAATGGAATTTGAGCATCTAGTGCCCACCCTGCCTTCCCTTCATGGTCAGCTTGCTGCTCCAGCCCTACCCCATAGCCCCTGCCCTCCATTTTCCATGTGCTGGCCCCTCTCCCATCCCACCCGTCTCAATTGGTGTGTTGTCATGCCCCTGTCCCCTCCCTCCTGGCCTTCATGGTCTGTTATGCTGCAACTGTCCCTCATGTCTGTCTGGTATGGTCAGCTTGCTGCCCTTGCCTCTTCCCCTCTGATATCTGTTGTCCTTGTGTCTTGGCCAGTCCCCTCCCTATTGCTTTCTATGGTCAGTTGCGCTGCACTGCTGTCCTGCTTGCCCTGTTTGGTGTATTGTGCTGCTGCAACCTCTGATGCCTGCCCTGTAAGGTCTGTCTGGTGTCCCTGCCTATCTCCGTCCTGCCCTCTCTTATCCTAAACCATGTCCCTACCCCATTCTTTCTGCTCCCAGTGATCCAATGTACCATACTCGCCAACTTCATAAGAGGGAGATTTTGATAAAGAAAACCTTGGGAAATTACTTTCCCCATTGACTTATGTTGAAAAAGAGGAGATTATAGTTAGGAGACAGATAAAATACAGCCCTTTTGGGCTCAAAAACATTGCAAATCTCCTGCCTCAAATGGTCCTTTTGCATGTATGGTTGTACTGCCACTGCCTCTTCCTTCTGCCCTCAATGGTCTGTTGTATTGCCATAGCCTCTTTTGCCTGTCCAACATGGTTGGTTTGTTGCTTCTGCCCCTTTTCCCCTGCCCTCACATGGTCTGCTGTGCTGCCACTGCCTCTCAGGCGTGCCCAGCGTGGTCAACTTGTTGCCTCTGCACCCTCCTCCCTGCCCTTAATATTATTAGCCTGTGCCCCTGACATCTGCCTCCCCAGAGTATTGTAATGAACAACTAGATTGCTAACATTCTAATTTTATTACAAATGTGTGGCACGCTTGACGTCATTTTGATGCATCTCCTTTAGAAATTATACAAATCAGGAGGTCTTATTGCCATAATATTTTTGGTTACTCTATAAAACTAAAATGAGGCCCTATTTTTAGAGCTCTCAAATAGCGACCAAGCACTTATAAATTATTTGCTATCTTGATTTTTTTTAACTAGTTGATCACTCGATTATATGGTACACTTAAGGGAGATACTGTTGCGTTATGGCCATAGCTGCATAATTTGCAACAGGGGAACCAGGTCGAGTTTCGTCATCAGCTCGACATCCTGTGATTCTACAAACCACTTAATCTCCCCTTACCTAAAGCCCAAAAGGAATGCACAACCCTGTTTCACACCACGAGTGGTGGGAATTTTCCTAGAGAGGGAGCATCCATCACCAAGCTTAATTCTGACCTAGGTGTTTGTATGGAGTTCGATGATAGCATTCCGGAGTACTGCAGGGATGCCCCAGTTTTGTAATTTGCCTACAGGGCACCCCGGGGGATCCGATCAAATGCCGCCTTTGAATCCACAAAACAACAATTCAATGTCAAACTTGACAATATTGCCCTATCAATCAGAATAGAAAGTGCTAATAAATTAGTCGGAGTGCCTGAGCCAGCAGAGAACCCTCTTTGGACAATGGAGATTAAAAGACTGGCATAGAGCTTGACCTCATTGTCCAGCAGGGCTATCATCCTAAAATTGGCGGGATCCAACCTTGAACCACCTTTATATAGAGGATGAAGGATGGCACCATGCCAGGACTCAGGAATTGTTGAAGTCAACAGGCAGTGCTCGAACAGATGTGCAAAACGATTGGCCCAAAAAAGAGGATCCTGTTTGAATAGTGCAGGTGTAAGGCCATTGGGAACGGAGGCTACAAATTGCTTAGCCCTAGAGATGATATGGCGGAGACGTAATTAAAATAACTTCTTCACTCCCTTATTAAAGGCCCTGGAAAGGGACACGTTTTAAACAAAGCAGGAGTAGAACTATGGGTCCCCTTGTCCAACAGTTTCTCATCCTGCTCGCTAGCGGAAAAGTGGGTAGTCAAGTAAAACGTCCAAGCTCCTTCTGAAATATTGACAATGCCAATGCCCCTTTGATTGCTATTGAGATTGTTGATAAGGTACCAACATTTTGTGGAATTTGGTTCTTTACTTGCACTTAAAAGTTTAACCCAAAACTGATTAAGATAGGTCTGATAGTCATCATAAACAGCCTTCCTATAATCGTTCTTCAGTTGTTTGTATTCAATAAATAAACACTCAGAATCAGGGATTTTTCTAATTGCCCTTGCTAGACTATTACAAGCTTTCTTTAGATTCCTGGTTTCCCTAGAGATGACAAAGGACCGGGGTAGAGTGCAGTTATGGCAGATTAATGGAACCTTGACCATAAAAGGCAAGAAAGCTTGACCCATAACTTAATTGGGGACACACAACCAGATCCCTCAGAGTCAAAAAGGTTAATACATTAAATCAGTACTCATGGAGAGACACAGGGGGAATGAAGGCTGTAACTGTTCCTCTACATTGGATGGGCCACAGGGCCCACAGGGCCCCCAAAGCCAAGATATCGGCAGAGACAGACTGGAGACTTGACGGCAAAATTACAGGAAGGGTGCTTCTGTTGTGAAAGGAATTTGTTGAGTAGCACACAATTAGTTGTAGCTGTCGCTATGAGTAGTATAATTAATAATTTAGACCATCTATCGATACATGGTCTTTGTCAGAACAAAAGAGTGAGTATGCATTGATGTCTATTGGCCTTGTCTAAATAATAATGAGGAAATATTGATCAGAGACTGTATGGAATGTAATGGCGGTGAAAAAGGTCTAGATGTGAAAAACATGTCATTAATGTGTTGAAAATTACCAGAGTATCCATAAGATAAAGTGGCAATGGATTCAGTTGGACCCATAAGAAGAAAAGAAAACCTGTGACACCATATTCATTGCCGTTGATGCATTGATGCTCAAGGTGACTGAGTGATGTCATTAGGTTCTTAAAAAATATTTTTAAATCTGAGTGCTATGCTAAATGCATATTAGAAGATAAGGGTGTCTGTTTTATTTTCATTCTAGGGATTTAATAAAGCTGTAAAATCAGAACTGGATCAAGCATTTTAATTCTAAAATATTTCAAATTGAGGTATTCCATTAGCCTAAATGTAGGATTTATGACCTGTATATGAAGAAGATAAAAACTTCTAGGATTCTGTTCCTTCCTGCGATATTGTTTGGGTAAATTAAAAAAAATGTTTAGTTCAATCATTTGAATCCATCCACATATAGCCTTAAAGGTTCATCTAAATATTAATATAATCAAATGTAGATGCAAGATCAAATTGAAAACATTATTTGCAGTTTAGAATGTGTGCCATTTTTTGACAAGCCTGAATTTTTGTACCAAAGGGCCGGATTTAGAGCTAGGCACATGGGGTATTGTATCACAAATGTGAGCTTTTTATCAGTGGTGCTCTTGTTGGCTCCATTGAAAAAAGTTTCTTCTGATGGCCTGGTAGAATAGGCATTACACCGCACATCCTATTGAAAGTGAAGGGCGTAATGTCCTTTTTTCTGTTTGTTATTGTCAGGTAAAGACTAGCAGTAAGGATCAGAAAAAAATAATTACCCCACACCCAAAACAACTTGTCAGGCAAGGGGGTAATTAGTTATTTGTTTTCTCCATAACAAACTTTAATTTTGAGAATTTCTTCTTGAAAAGCAAAAACTTTGCTGGTTGTTGGTGATCAGGTGTCAGAACAGACGGCAGCCATTAACTACATTTTTGTACCTTTGACAGGAACCAGTATGACAGTGTATCCTATCAAGGAATTGAGATTATTGCTAGGCCAGTAGTGATCTCTAAATTTGGTGGCATGTAGACTGTCAGGGTAGCAGCTTTAATGTCCTCTGCACTCCATCAGACTGTGGTTAGTCCACCATACACTAGACAAGTCTATATTATGAAATATCAAAGGAGCTATTCAGTATAGTAAAAACATTTCTCTTTGCCCAATCTAGAAGGTTTGGTGGTGTTAGCTGTGGTTTTCCTATTAGTTCTTGATGCCTGCATTTATGGTCTCCTTACTGGAATCCTAGAAAAATAATTGTTTCAAGAGATGTACCCTATGATGCAACTATATCTTCACTAACTTCAAAGAAAATAGACTATATCATTCTTCTCCTGTCAAATGGCTGCACTTTGAAGCATGCTGCTCACACTGAATACCTCACATTAAAACTCCACAAATAAATATTCCCACTTACCTGGCCCAAGAATTCTGAGCTCATCAGAGGACTCTCATGGGGCACCATTATCCCTTAATCTGCAACCAGCTTAGGTGAAAGATGCTGTTCAAATACTAATGCAAATAAAATAAGAGGTGGGAGCAACCGTTATTGGCCACTCGTCTGTGAGGCTTCTTGTATTGAGGATTAAACTCCTATATCAAGAGACAATTTTGCTTCCTAGGCAAATTTATTAAGCATCCAATACTGATTCTTTGTTATTTGATTTAATGCAATTACACACAAACAAATAATACAGCGATCAGAATGAACTTTGTCATTAGGAAGAAGGTGTTCCAGTGAACAGTTGAGTTAATTGTGGAACAAGTGAGGACAAGTGTCTAATAAATGATATCAAAACAAATAATAAAACAGCATGTGGAAATATCCACAATACATTAATCCAAAACTGACTCAAATTTGGAGTACAGTACAAAGCGGATGTCAATGAATGTGTGACAATATGCTTTAACTCAATGTTTCAATCCTTCTACTGATCTGATTTCCTCAGGTGTCTTTATTTTGACAAATGGGTTACACCTATAATGAGAAAATAAAATAATATCTTTAGTGAAGTGGGTTTGCAACATATTAATGATCCTCTCCATATCATCTGTATAAGTATCAAACTTATCAAGAACGGTGAATGTTCTAGCTCAAAGGACTGTATCAACCATCTCCTTATCTTGCTGTAATATGAAACACAATCTAGGAAGTGAAGCACAGGTTTCTCAAATAAACATTGTGCATGCAGGGATAACTATTGTTATCTCTTTCAATGAGGCGTTGAATCAGGATATCAGATTCCTTGAAGAATTCCATATTCTTGGAAAAAGTGTTATGAATAGGCAGAAATTGCCCATAGGTAGGACATCACTTAGACTCCTAGGATGACAATTTTGTGGTATTGTAATAGGGAATTCCTTCTAGTCAGCCTCCTATACAGAATAGTCTATACCTTGCCATCGGCAATCCTTACCATGAGGTCTAGGAATTGTATTTCAGTCTTGTCTGAATGTATTGTATACTGGATATCTGTTGACTGCAGTGTGGCTCGAATGCAACAAGGACAGTTACTCTGGTGCCCTGCTACCCAGCTGCCCTGCAGCCTACCTGCCTGAGTGAAAATGACTGGATCAGCATCTTGAACCCAGGTCCAACAGAGAGGCTCCATGGACTGGTTGACTGATCAGAGTGTCTCAGGGATGGGGAAGCTCTAACTACCATGAACCCAGCACCTGGATTCTGTCTGCTGTGAGTCTTGCCCCTAAGCGGTGCTCCCCTTTCCTGGACCCTTGGATGTGTGCCCGAACGTGCTGTACCAGCCTAACTGTGATCTCTTCATAGAAGAGGCTCAGTGCAGCCCATCTCTTTGCAGCTCTACATTGGATCCACCACTGTGCAACACATCCCCAATGCAGACCCTCACATCGCAACCCACAGTTCCTCTGTAATGCTGCTACATGGCACACCGCCAGTGCAGGACTTTGAACTGCAAGCCTTTGTCAACGGCATCCTCGACTACGATGCAGGACCTCACATCGCAAGCCTCATGAACAGCTTCATTGGGCCTGAAGCTGTGTGTGGCATCCTCAACAGCAAACTTCGCATCACTAACCTGCAGCTCATCTGAACTGCTGCTGCATGATGCATCCTTGATCCAGAATCTCAAAACACTCCACAGCCAGGATTTAGGATACTCTAATCAGTGGACCTAACTTGTTCTCTGTATCTGTCCAGCACTGAATTGAAGTCAATCAGAATTTTTTATTTCGTCTCAGTCAGACAAGACCATATAACAACAGTTGGTGCTTTGTGCTTTAGGAGCTTTTTTCACTTACGTATTTAAAGTCTTGAATAATTTATTAAAGTTTACTCTATTTTTCTAAATTAGTGTGGTATTTTTCTTGTGTTTTCACTTTTTTTACTGTTTGAAGTGCTGCAAAATACTTTACAAATTACCTCTTAAGTTACGCCTGATGTCTTTGTATCAAGCTACCAAAGGGTTAATTTGGGTTTTGCTTGTGACTTCACCCTAACAGGAATTGTGGCTGCTGTTTAAGTAGGGTTCCACCCACCTCAACCACTAACCAAATTTCATACAATTAGATACTGCAAAGACTTGCATTTCCGACCTAGTGGTCGCCAACAACAAAAAACTGAATAATTGAATAAATTGAACATCACTTTACAAACCCTCTTTGGCCTCGGTAAATCCACCTATATGTTTACTGTTGACCTTGACATGAGTGCCCAAGTCAATGCTGTGACTGCCTCATGCACTGAAGATGCTGAAGAAGATTTTTGAAATGGCTTCGAATCAGTAACAGGAAAACCATCATGCAAGCCCTAGTCACAATGAAGCTGGACTACAGGTATACCCTCTATGCTGGGATCAGCACAAATCTCACCAGAAGGCTGCAGACCATTCAGAACTCAAGAGCCAGAATCACTCTTAACCTCCCATGCTGCACTCACATCACATCACACCTGAAGGAGCACACAAACTCCTCACCCACTGTTTCAAGGTTCTACATAACACTGCTCCTGCATAAATCAACACTCTCATCTGCTATCACAAACCTTCCAGACACCTCTGCTCAGCTGGACTCCTACTTGCACACCTCCCATGCATATGAAAAAGACAAATTTGGTGGTCAAACCTTCAGGTACATTGCTCCTAAAACATGAAACAAACTACCACTACACATAAGAGTCTCCTACTCACTTCTTGAATTCTGCATGAAACAGAAGACCCGGCTTTTTGAATAGTCCTAAAAGACGATACGCTTGGATAGGCTCAGACCCGCTCAGTACCAGGATACCTTTCTGGTGATAGTGTGCTCTACTAATCTGCATAACAATGAGACCACCATTTCCTAGGTCCTCAACCTCTGGCTTCAGTTCCTCCATGTCTACAAATTGCACTCCTACTGAATTTTAAGACAGAGATACAGTGCTGAGGATGGCAAGAGAAAAGCACAATTTCTGTCATGAGGGAAAAACAACTTTAATATACCCGACTTAACCTTTGTGGTGCAAGAAATGAAATTAGGAACTGCCCTGCCCTGTGAATGCTGTAAATGTCCTTCTCCAGGGTAAGAACATAAATTGCTCAGTTGCCCTGGCTGAGGATAGCTCTACCACAAATTATAAATCAAGCCCTAAATCTCCAACATGTGGAGACCAGAACAACTAAGCAATGTGGTGTAAGTCTCAGATGCTAAATCTTTGGACCTCCATATGTAGCTTACTTAAAGACCCCTGCATGACAGACCAGCCCCTAATACTGAACTTGCTTAATGTAAAACAATACCATGCTATGTTATTTATATAAGGTCTTGTTGCTTATCAACAAGATCAGAATAATAAGCAGCAATTACTGCAATTCGTTAGTAACCATGCCAGACTTGTATTTCAAATGTTTTTTGGCATATCCAGTTACTATGTAAGTCATGCTTTACCTCACATTATGGGCCTCATTACGACTTCAGTAGAAGGGATTACTCCTTCCCAAATGTGACGGATTTCCCGCCCGCCGAATTACTAGTCAATTATATCCTATGGAACTCGTAATATGGGGGCGGGATGTCCGTCACATTTGGGACGGAGTAAGCCATCCTCCAAGGTCGTAATAAGGCCCTATATCTTTTAAACCACAGCCAATTACATCTTCCCTCGGAGTCTAGATCATTTTGGCTGCATATATACAGGCATAAACTAAGTTCAGGCATTTAGACATGCACAGGTACATTTTGATTCTTGGTTTAAATAATGCATCTCCCAAGCAAACTCTCTAACAAGGAGGTTTTGTTTAGCCTATACTATTGACTCCTACAAACAAGAGAAGAGTACTCTTAATCTAGGCAACCTGCTATCCCCTTAACCTTAGTTTTCAGTTACTTTTATTTTTGATAAAATTGGAGGGTGAGATCCACTAGATGATTAGTGTGAATGGTATCGGTGGGGTATTAAAGAGCTGGAACCTTATTAATAATATAGCAATCGAGTGCATATGTTTTGCAACATATCTAGTAAGACACACATGCTAAGGACTGAGGGTCATATTTATGTAAAATTGTGCAGTGCAGTGCAGCAAGTCACCTTGCTATGCTGCACTGCATCACTGGGAAAGGGCAGAAATGCACAGTATTTTAGGCATATGGTGCATTCCTGATGTTTCCCCTTGTGCTGGTGCACAATGGACTGCCTCACACGAATATACATCATTCTTTCAATGCACACAAGGGAGATCCAATTTTGTTCAAGGTGTCTTGCAAAGTAAATATACTATCCTCATTAATACATTTGTCCTAAACATTTATGACCTAGAATTAACAAAGCAGGTTTGGACTGAATGCTTTTCTTTTTCCTTGCACACCACACTCTGAGGCAGAAATTCTAATGCTCTTATATATTGCTGAATAAATCTACTACATATATCACACTGACCCCAGCATATTGCAGCAGATGCATTATTGAACATACCTTCTGATCACAATCACCTGGACATTTACCATAACAGCCATCACAAAAATTGCAAAGGCACACATATCACCACAATCCATTACCTCTGCTTGAAGCTAGATTATTGGATTGCCACCTGGGACATTTGCTTTTTAACTCTGAATGCAGAACAACTTGGACAGACTCTCTCTGACCAATAGCCAATTACTATACTAATTAAATATTAAAGTTTTCAGCATAGGGCCTTCACATGGCATCTTTCACCACATTGTTCTAGATCTAGCTTAGAAAGAAGATATTAGAAATGCAATAGTTTAATATTTCAGTTATAACAGAACCTTAGTGGACAGTGCAGGATCCTTTCGGGGGCCTTGAAAACGGTTAGGGGCATATTTATTAAATAGCTACATCACCCTTGTGCCACACAATGGGGTGCAAGAGCAACATAACTTTTAAGTTAGACTTATGAAGCTCAACAAAGCCACCTTGATTGGCCTTGCATTGCTTGATAAATCTAGAGTAAAGCAACACATCACAGATCACTACATTGGGTTATTCTGTCCTGGAAAGGTGTTCCATTGGTGGAGGATGGGTGTTCCTATGCATCTACTCATGGACATTGATGCATTCCCAGATTTACCATTACTAGAAGACATGAGAATGCATCAAATGCCTACGTCTCCTCAGGTGAGGCTTAAGGAGGAGAAATATCTTTCTATGTGTGATGCATTCTGCAATAAACATAGAAAAAAATTAAATGCTTCAGATTGTTTTTATGCAGGATGGTGTCCCTTCTTGCTCAAAAACAATCCTGCTCACAACGCAGATACCCTTGCACCATGGGGCAAGGGTGCCTGCGTAGGTGCTAGGTAGCACATTGGGCACAAGCAAAGGGAAAAGACAGGCATGCAGCATATTATGTTAAATACAGTGCATTCTTGCCCTTTCCCTATCACACAACATAGCACGGCAAGATGACTTGCTGTGCTGCATGTTTTTTCATACATATGCCCCTTAATGTAAAGCCTGTAATGTTAAACAATACAGCATCAGAAAAGTTCTCAAAGTACACATGAACACTACCACAACATAAATGCACAATTAATATATGCCCTAGACTTAAAAAACAAAGCACAACATATAATTAAATCATCACAATATGAAAAAAACAACAGTGTCCCCCCTAAAAACATGCAATGATCAACAGTATCCTAAAAGTATACCTGTGCACATCCATTGAACGTTGCTGCTACCATTTTATTCAATTAATATAGGGACAACTTCAAACAAAACAAACAGTTATAACAACATTGATATACAAATTTAGAAACTGTAAGCCGCCTTCCCCCCAGGCATGTAGATCTCAAGAAATTACTACAGTTCATACCAATTGTTTTTTTGGAGAACAGAAGGAGAACCCTTAAAATAAGGAATCATTTTTTCTGATACAAAATGTATTACATGTGTAGGGTTAAAAATGAGCTATGGTTTTAATGTTGTCCTGGTCATGATATGGTTGGATACACTATTCCTCTGCGACTACTGCATTCATCCCCTTACTTTTCATGGATTTCTTCCTGCTCTTCTTTTCTATGTTAGCTTTATTTTCTATTTTATTTATTTTCTTTGAGCTTGGCATGCAATTGTGGCGGAAACCTGTGAACTCCCAACAAACTTTGCCAATGACCTAGCATACATTAATATAAGGGGATTGAATCTGAATTTTGAGTTTCTTTGGTATAGTTTCAACCAAAAAAATAATAGGATGCAAAAATATTGTTCCAAAAACAATAGAACACCTAATATAATATTAACCTTAAAAACACTAAACAGAAAACGTTCAATTAGTGACTACAAATATATTGTCAATAAATATTGGAAATAATCAAATATCAACCACATAAGTATAAAAAATTACAATTTCTAGCACACATTAAAATGAATGGAACACTACCTAAATCATGAAAACAAATGAATAATTAAAAATGACTAAGCATCCTTTTAAAAGGAAAAACAACTATAGCTAATCATTTGATAAATACAAATGAAACAATTGTTAACAAATAGAACAACTCCCTAAGTAAAACAAAATGCTGTAAATAGAGAAACAGTGAAACAAACTGATTGGCAGAAAGATATCTGAGCCAGAGAATGCCACTGTGCCTGACCAAATCTCAACAAACAACACCTTCACCAAACTAAACAAAAAAGGCTTAACAACTCTAAAAGAAAGTATTCAAAAACACAACTTAAAAGTAATCTTACAAACATTAACAATTATATTAAAAAAATAAACACAATTAAACATTTATAAATCTGTATCGTTAAAGTATCTAAGATATAAAGACAGAAGAATACAAAAGCAAAACACAAACACAGTAGAAAAACCAAGGTGCATATTTAAGAAAAGTGGCACTGCACAAGGTGCTGCACAACTTTTCTTGCGCTCCCTAACGCCACCATGTGTGCTCCGTTTTTAAAATATGCCCAACATGGTGGTAGTTAGGGGACTTGAGTCAGAATTTTTAACAATAGTCCAGCACTTTGCAGGATTAGTGTAAAAAATTCTGACACTAACCCTGCAAAGCACCCAGAGGCCCATTGCAACCAATGAAAGCCTCCTTCTAATTGCTGCTCTGATCAGGCGTTAAAAATGCCGATAAAAATGGCGCAAGGAAATCTCCTAGGTTTACTTGCACCATTTTTATGGCCCTACCATCAGGGGAATGCCCTCTTTGCACACATTATGCCTGGTGCAGGCATGATGTAGCACAAAGGGTTACAAAGTAGTGCAATGCATGCATTGCGCCGCTTTGCCAATATGGTGTGGAGTTTTTGACCTTCTAATGCCACATTAGTGTAAAAAAATACATTAATGTGGTGTTAGAATGGGGCTCTTAAACACATCCACAAGAAAGATGAAACAAAAGACTAAAAATAGCATGTAAAGTATCAAATCTAAGCATATTAGATTAAGTGAAATGTGTACTAAAAATGGTAATAAATAAATGAAATAAAGCAAATTAAGAAACACAGGTATACCTGAAGACATTAATCAAAATTTAAATATAACTTTAAACACTCTATGTACTCCTCCTTTCAGAAGCAAAATTGAAAAAAAAGAAGAAAAAGTATTAGGGGGAAAACAGATTCATTAAAGAAATCAAATGACAATCACACAATACAAAAGCTACAAAGCCCAAATGTATATAATGTAAAGTAGCTTATAAAAAAGGAATTACATTTATTTTGTCAAATAGTTATAGACTTTTAATATTATTATAACCCACAGAAACCAGGATGTCTGAAACTACAAAAAGGAAGCCTCTTTTCAGCTACTGGAGGTAAACTTACAGGAACGAGAGTAGTAGCGATAAAAAACACATAGGGCCTCATTACAACTTTGGCAGTCTTTTCAGAAGACCACCGCGGTGGTAGCCGCCAAAAGACTGCCATGTTGGCGGAAATCAGACCACCATATTAAGACTCCCACATTGGAGACCTCCACCAAACAGCCATAAATCTGACACCGCCAGGACACAGGTGAGTGGAAAAGAGGTCGTTCCACCACCAGCACTGCCAGCCCAACAACTTTCCACCCACCAGATTATAAGCCACAAATTACCACAGCTGTTCTACCAAGGTGGAAAACCATTTGTGGTGCAAACCACTCTGCTCAAAAACTCACTTCAGACAGAACACAACACCACATTGGCCAGTTAAAATACCCCACACCTGACACACATACATACAGCAGACACACCCACTCACTGCACTTTATAACACCCCCCCACACAACCCACAATCCTTTGCAACTAAAACAACAAACTCATACACCGAGAGCAGGCAACAATTGACAGATACCACCTTTACACAATAGGCACACACACACACATCTCAATCAGCCCACACCATACAGCTGCACAAAGAACACAATATACACATAGCAAATACACACAAACACCACAACCGACGGTCACATACAACTAAACACACTCTCATCAAGCACCCTACACTAAACCCTTGCACACACAACACCTACCCCCACCCACAACACAACCACCACCAGGTCCCTACAAAAGCACCCACGCTTTACAGATAAGTTGAGGGTCATGGTTGATGAAATTGTCAAGTTAGAGCCACAACTGTTTGGAGCATAGGTCCAGCAAACATCCATTGCCAGGAAAATGGAGTTATGGCAGAGTATTGTCAACAGGATCAACTCAGTAGGCAACCATCCACACGCAAGGGAGGACATCAGGAAGATGGGTAATGACCTATGGGGGAAGGTGCGTTCCATTATATCACGCCACCAGATTGCCGTGCAGAAGTCTGACGGTGAGTCCCTACCTCCTCCCCCAAAGTTCACATTGTGGGAGGAGAAGATCTTGCACATCCTTCACCCAGAGGGTCTGACTGGAGTACCCAGAGGACTGGACGCTGGTAAGTAACTACCACTACCCTGGAACACATTTGTCCTGTCTAGCATGCTTCCAAACACTCCCCAATTCACTCTGTCTCCCACTACACCTCCCACCTAATCACCTAATGCCCCTCCCTTGCATGCAGTACCTTGTAAGTGCACAAATAGCAGTGCAAGTAACAATCACTAAGTCTCTCACAATGCACTAGCCCATCTACATCAAAATCTGCAATGTGCACATCTCTTGCGTGCATGACTATTGCATTAGCTACACTAACTGGATGCTTCGACTGAGGACCACTAAATGGCAATGAGAGCAATGCAATGGCACGACACAATGGCAAATAAGGACATGCACAGCCACAGCACTGTCACCAAACCTAATGGCCACTTATCCAGATCAACAACCCTGAAATGGATTGATCATGGGCTTGAAAGTAAGAAGGAATACCCCATGCACCAAATGCACAAATAGGACAAGCTACCATGCATACACACATACCCTCCTCCCACTTGGATATCATGCTGCAATGTACAGCCATCCCCACTCACATCTACCAACCTGATTTGCCACAAGCCAACAGGGCACACCTGTCATGTGAATCATCACACAGGACCTGAACCCACCCACCCAGCAAAATTTACCAAACCTGATTGACAGCTACCTCAATGGAGCATGGCACACATGTCACAATCTACTATCCACAAACAATGTTTGCAGTGCTGAATCTGTCATTGCCAAAGCTGGGAATCATGTCAAACCACTGCATGCATCAGACAAAGAGATAACCAACCACATGTCCACCATTTAACAATCTCTCACTCCATCCACAAGTACCCATGCCACTGCCACCATGGAGAGGATACCAGAGACAGACAGCCCTCCTCAGGATGAAGGACCCAGTGAGGACAATGCTTCTGGATATCTAGACATTGATGATTTACCTGGCCAACTGGGACACCTAGTCAGTCCACCACTCTCTGCCTCATCGTGCCCACATCAACCCCCCACATCATTGGTGCATCCACATCACAGCAACAATTCACCCCCAAATCTGTGTCCCAAGGTCAGTTCAATCAATAGTGTGCCCCAACAGTACAGGGACCTGAGTCAACCCCTTACACCAAGACAATGAAGGTCCTGGTAACACTGAGAGTGGGCACACCCTGCCCGGGGCACAGGCACATGGGGGCATGGGGTGTGGGAGGGAACCTGTAGGTCAAAACACGGGGTACCGAAGGGAGTCAACTGACCTGCGAACCAACTCCTAAGTCTTGAGATCATACCAACAATTGTTGGATTGGAAGGGCCAGATCATTACCATGTTGGGGGGAAACCAAAGGATGCAGAGGGAATACCACCAAGAGGTCATGCAGCAGTGGCAGGCCACAATGCCACCATGGTCTCCATTGCAGGGGTGCCAGGGACATTAACACCACCCGGTGGGCTTCCTCCACCCACCAGAAGGCCCCTTTCACTATCCACATCACATCTGAGCCTTCTACATCTGCCTCAACTAGTGGAATGGAGACCCTGCCAGGAGAACCCCAGGCCTCTGGCACCCCTCCCTCTGTTGAAGATAAAACCCCCTGTAAACATGGATGTCCACCCAGACATCCAGCTGGAGCAGATGCCAAGACCAAACCCACTCCCTTGTGTGCCACTGAGACACCCTGTTGACTGTTCAATGACATTCCTCCATTTTGCCATGGCACTTGGGCAGTGGACCTGTGCCACCTACAGCTGTGCCACATACTCTGATGAATCCAACTACCATGACCCCACTCATCACCAGTTTGTCACAGTATACACCATATATTTTATTTTCACATTTCCCCTGTATGCCCAATAAACATTATTGATCACAGCAACAGCAATTGCCTCATTATTTGAACAAATACAAATGTTTTGTCTGCAAAATGTTATTTGGGTATGGCCCTTAAACCAACAGGCAGTGTAATGGACAGCAGAGGGAGGCATCCTTTGCAGGAGACACAGTACAACAGATATGTCCCAGGGCAGATGTAAGGTAGTCACTATTCCAGGCACACACTACAGTACATTCACTCATCCAACCTGAAAAATAGACCAATACAGAGAGTTACATCCGGATTGAAGGCATGGTGCCACGCAAAGCACATATGCAGTAGATAGTTGTCAAGCCCAGTGTAGATTGACACCGAAGCAGGGCGCAACAGATGACATTTCTACATCCCCAGTTACAGGAAATACATCACAATATACTGTAGCTGCCTTCTGCCATGTGCAAAACTCTATTCTGTAAACAATTACCAATGGCTAATGAACATGAATGCCTCAAGCCATAGGTAGCAGAGGCATTGATTGACATAACACAGTCAGTCAGTGGAATTACATGAGAACATGAGAATGTAGGACACGTAGCTTAATAACAATCTGTCCAGGAGAAGTGAATTTAGCAACCTGCTGTGAGTACACACGTAAGATAAGATGCATGTAAACTCTGCACCTTACATCCAAGCAGTCACCTCCCCCAAAATACATAGGGATAGGAACACATTACAAAACAACTGATGATTCTAATCAGGAGGACCCTCGTCACTAATCAACGTGGCTATACATCACTTGCAAATACACGGTCAGCATACCTGTATCTTACTGGAAGTACTGACTAATGAGCTCAGTTCTAGAGTAAGCTGCACCATCCTCATCTGCCTCCTCATCATTTTCCATGTCTGCATCTCCAGCCACTGGTCCCACTGCCTCGTCATCATCAGATAGCAATGGTATCTGACGTCTCAGGGCAAGATTGTGGAGCATGCAGCTGGCAACTATGATCTGGCATACCTTTTGGGGAGTGTAGAGCAGGGCACCTCCAGAAACGTCCAGACACCTGAACCTGGCTTTCAAAAGGTCAAATGTCCTTTCGATTACACACCTCATCCTGTCGTGGACCTCGTTGAAATGGAGTTCCCCATCCGTTGCAGGAAACGTCACTGGTGTCAACAGCCAAGGAACGTTAGGATAGCCAGAGGCATCTGTGTGCATACAGGTTGGAACAGTGTCAATATAGGTACAGCCACATGGAAGAATGTGATGACAGGTGTGATAACAGAGGCACACATCTAAATGCATACATACTAATGAGCCAAGCCCTCTCTGTGTGTAGTTGTGACATCATGTGTGGAACATTGCTGTTCCTCAGAATGTAGGAGTCATGCATAGATCTTGGAAACTTGGCTGTCACCTGTGCGATGTACTGCTCTGCCAGACACACCACCTGAACATTGATCAAATGGAAGTTCTTCCTGTTACTATACACCTGCTCATTGGCACTGGGAGGGACCAATTCAATATGGGTGCCATCTATGGCCCCTATCACATGAGGGTTATGTCTCATATCATAGAAGTCTGACTTCACATATTCCAAATCTGCACATTGGGGGAACCTGATGTAGCTGCCCAGGTGTTAAAATGAAGCACACAGTACAACCTTTCTCACTTGACTCCTGACACTCTTGCAAGCAAGACCTCCCCAACCTGAGCTGGTGTGTATTGTCTCTGGGAGCCATCATCCACGTCCTGCAGCTAATAGGGCCCCAGCATTCACCCCAGAAGAGCTGGTGAAGATTTTGGCTGGGGTCCTGCCCCTGTATTGGGCATCAGAGGAACAGGTGAGCCCAATGCCATAGTCATGTGTGATAGGGTGTGTGTGTGATGGTGTAAGGGGTAACTGTACTGGGGAGGGAGTGCATGCATGCAGCGGGCATATAGTTGAGGCGTGTGAGCCAAGAGGAAGGGTATGTGTGGGCACTTGGTGAGTCAGATGTGTATTGTCCAATGCTGTTGGAATGGGGCATGTGTACCTGACTTTCTCCTTCTGTCTGTGTCATCCATGCAGGTGAATGCCCAACAGAAGAAAGGGATCAGGCGTGCCTTCGCCAAGCAAGTGCAGACCCTGGGGTCCACAGCTGGTAGAGCACCCACTGCAGAAAAAGGTGGGAGGACCTGAGACTCTGGGCCAAGAAGACTATTCAGACCCAGCTGGGGATGTTCTCCTAACGTGAGAGGGGTGCCAGTCGGACCCTACCCCCCTTTAATGGCCCACGTTTTGGCAGTGTCTTACCCTGAGGTGGATGGGCTTCTGAAGGCAGCACAGCAGCCACAAGGGGGTGAGTACTGACTGTATCCTGGCACTTGGCTGGGCTTAATTGGGATTAGGTGCCTCACTGCAGGCAAAGTGACATGGTTGTAATGATATCCTGTGTTTCGTCTATTGGAAATTGGTATTATGCAACCTGGCTGAGTATAAATAGTAGATATGTTTGCATGGGTTACTGTCAGTGGGTATACATCTCCCATTCCTAGACCTCTCCATGTCTGGAATGTGGAAATGGTCTAATTACATAGGCACAGTATATATAGTAGAAATAGTAGATGTGTTGGTATTGGTTACCGTCAGTGGATGTACATCTCCATTCCTAGACCTCCCCATGTCTGCAATATGGAGATGGTCTAATGACACATGTGTGAGACCAGACTGCCTATGCAATGGATGTGAGTATTAGTATCACCCTAAGCATTGAGTATGACCAGTTCCATCCATCTGCAGTTGTGGCTCTGAGGTGTCAATCCACTCCTATCTGTGTAGCATAGCTGTATATGCTACTGTGTGACTTTAGTTTTATCACAGGGCCTAAATACATCATGCACTGGTAATGGTATTGACTGAATGTGGGACTCCCATTACAGTTCACCAATAGATATGGCCTTCATGGGACTGGATTTGATAGCTGTATTTCCACATATATGTGATCTGCTGACTGTTGGGTATTTGAATTTAGGCAAACTGGGATACTGATACATGTAATGTACAATTGATGAGGTCTGGTTGCAGACATCATGCATTCCCAGGTGCAGTACTTGTGGGGATGTAACCGTTAAACCAATGGGATGGTACTAGAGGTAGTGAGTGCCTTGCCAGATCTCATATATGTCACCATGGTATGTATATGGGATGTATGGAAATGACCTAGCAATTGATATGCTACATTCAAGAGTTACTGCCTACTCATGCCCTAATGGTACTTTGGGGGCACATCTGATGGGCTGGGACTTTTCTGCTTGCTTCGGCCAGGCTGAAGTGGCAGATTAAGAGAGGTTGGCCTATTGCGTGACACATGGCATGTAGAAGTGAATCTAATGTTGTATTTAGTCTCCCTAGGCTGGCTCATGTAGTAATGGGGTGTGTAAGTAGTGTACAGGCAGTGGTGTTGGGCCATGTGTGGCTAATGCAGCCGGACATTTAGGGTTTGAGATGTGGGTTGTCTGGACTCTGTCACAGGTATTGTCATTTCTGGAATGGTGTGTGAGGATGGAGTTGTCATGTTGCACAGTCTAACAGGTGTAACTGCATGTGTTGTGGCATTGTAAGTGGACCATGATGTAATATGTGTGTTCCTGAAGTACATCTTTTGTAACACTGCACTCAGTGATAGAGTATGGATGTGTTATATGTGATATATGGGCCTTTGTAGTTGCACTGAGCAGTGTGATCACTTGTGATATATGTGTTTGGTGTCTGCTGATCTGGCTCTATGATTGGGTCAGACTATTCAAATGGCTATGCCCCAGATTCATATTCCACACATCAGATGTCAACTGTTTGGGTGTCTGACTTGTAATGGCCAAATCAGTGTTAACTGTACAGAGTGTATGGTCTGCCATGTAAAGTGACAGGCAGGTGCTGTGTGGTCTGTGAGTGGAGTTGTCTTCAATGTAACGGATATGTTACAGAGGGTATGGTCTGATCAGGTGTTGTAACTGTAGTGGCCAGATGTGTTTTGTTCAATCAGCTGGACATCCAATGGGTGATAGGGGCATGGAGAGGTATGATGTGTATTCAGGCATACAATTGATTCTGCATCCAGGGCATGCTTTGCCAGCAGAAAGGGCTTCGGTAGTCATCATATTGATGACTCCAGTTGTGTTGTCCAACTTAGATATTGATGAAGGTGTGAGGGTTGGCATACAGGTGTGGTTAGTAGTGACTTGTTGTGACATGATGTAGGTAATTTGTATTGGCACCTGTGATGGCCTAGGCAGGATAAGTATTTCACCGATGTGCTTGTTAACCAGTGTGAATGAGAGCAATATGTGAACCCATTTTCCCTCTCTCTCTCTCTCTCTCTCTCTCTTTCCCTTCCTCTCTCTGTATTTGTATGCATCAGCATTGTAAGGTGAAGGAGAAGGGGCACAGGTGATCAGGGAAGCAGCAGCCCACAGGACGAAGAAAGCTGCAACCAGCGAGAGCGAGGGACCCAGTGGGACAGAGGGCGAGGGGAGTGCTATGGGGGAGCCCTGTTCTACCACCGCTTCTTTGGGATCCTCCTCCAATGAACACTTCCTGGCGGTGGCGGACCCATCTGGGACAACTCCAGCACCATCTTTATCTGCACCTTTGCCCCTGCCCCAGTCAACCCTGATGCCCTCAGTGAGAAGGCTATTGACCTCCTGAAGTCCATCTCTGTGGGTCAGTCCACCATCATGAATGCCATCCAAGGACTGGCAGCTCAAGTCCAAAAGAGCAATGCATTTCTGGAGGGTCTCCAGAGATCCTTTCAGGCTTTGGCCTCCACACTGAAGGGAGCCAGTCTCCCTTTGTCTACTGCCCCCCTCCACCTACCTCTTCCCGATCCCAAAACCCTCTCCCCAAACCCAGCCAAAGCACAAATACACATAGGCATGCATCCACCTCAACAGACAAGGCTACCACTGACAAGCACAAGCACCACAAGAACCACCACTGACATGCACACAAACAACACCCACCTGCAGACACACCAACATCCACTATCTACACTGACTCCCCTACCACACCCTCCTTCACAGACACTACACCAGACTCGCCTGCAGCCACCACACCATCATTCACAGATCCAGCCACAACACCGGTCTTACCCACATTCAACACAATATCAGACCCGCTGATATCCACCCCTGTCATCACATCCGCACCCACCACAACCACGACACCCCCCCATGCAGCACATCTACCATGTGAGAGGAGGCCTCTTTTTGCATGGTTAGACCCCACCTTTTGACTGATGTTGATGTGTTCTAGAAGTTGGTAGTGCCCAGGGCCCCTGCTAAACAGGTTCCCTGGGCCAGAGCTCTTTCCCTAAATCTGTTGTGTAGCTTGGCACAATTGGATCCACTCTTAAATATCCCTATAAGTCCCTAATAAAGGGGTACCCCAGTAACCAGGGATAGAGATATTAAGAGTAGACCCCTGAGGGCAACAGCACTGATTGTTCCACTCTCAAGGGCCCTGCACCCAGATGCACCCAGCACTGCCATTGCAGGCTGAGTGTACTGGAGCAAACCTAAAAGGACAAACTTGACATGGCACACTCTCTGTGTGCCTTGTCCACCCTGCACTGCATATATTATGCATAAGTCACCCCTCTGGTAGGCCTTCCAGTCCCGAGGTAGGGTACACCATACTATATGTGAGGGCATAGCTGCATGAGCAATATGCCCCCACTGAGTCCTTGCCAAACCTAGGACATAGATAGTGAACAGAGCAGCCATTTTAAATGCATTTACTGGACACTGGTCAAACACGGGTTTCCCACTTATATGATGGCTACTCTGCACCCTGGGTTGTTTGGTATCAAACAACTCAGAATGATAAATCTAAATTGGTACCAGTATTGGATTTATTCCTAAATGTACCCTAAAAGCCCATGACATCCCCCTGCAAAAGATAACCTAACTGGCATGGTTGCTGACTGGTTCCATCCAACCTGCCACCTCCAGACAGCCAATCCTCAAACCTTGGGGGTGAGCCCAGGCTCTCAGGTTTGGGAACAATGCCCTTCCTAGGTTGAGGAGCTAAGACCCCCTCCCTCAGGAAGGTGCAACACCCTGGCGATGAGCTTCAAAGGGCTACTGTCCTTGAAACTCGAGCCCCCAGGCCTGCTGCTAGCAGCAGATGCCTTCCCCCTTTGCAAACCCCCACTTTTGGTGGCAGCAGAGGCGGGAAACCAGACAAAGGGTAGGAGGAGTGGCCTCACTGAGCATGTACCACCCCTAAGGGCTTGCATGCGAAGTGGAACCTCCATTTCATTTTCCTCCACGTTGGAATGGAGGAAAATAGCCAATGAGGTTTAGGGAAGTTACCCTAGTCACTGCAGTAGGGGTAGCCACACAAGGGTAAGTGTTCCAATGGACACTACCAGGTTCCCCCTAAAACGCCCACTAAATTCAGTCTTTAGTGGGCTCCCCTAGACCAAGAAATCAACCTGGAAGAGACAAAGAAGATCAGCACCAAAGAACCCGCCAGCAAGAGAACTGTGGACCTGCTGCACAAGAAAAGGTGCCAGACCCTGCCTGCTGCACCCAGGACCTGAAAATCGCCACCTGAGAGAAGCTGGACACTGGACTGACCCCAGGAAACCCAGGGACCTCCAGGCTTCAAGAATCAGCCCAGATCTCCCCTCTGAGTGGAGGCACCACTCAAGAACCACACAAGAACCACCAAACCATTGATGATCACTTCACTGACTGGCCAATATCTCTGTGACCAGAAGTCATATCCAGACCCGGCCACACACCACCACCCGGATGTGACCCACATCTGTGCCAAGTTTGGTGACACTGCGCCCTCTACTGGCTGAGTTATGACAATATCCTTGGTACTGGTCAGCTGACATCGGACCAGCAGAATACCAGCTCCCTCACATCTGAAAAGGATGAGGAGGAAGCCCCTGTCAAGGGACTTCAGGCACACCTTGGACCTCTGACCAGAGTGCCACCCTTGTCCTGTAAGCGGCCCTCCAAGAGACTCACCTCCAGCTTCAAAGGACTGTCTTGTGCCCAGCATCCAAGACCTCCAAAAAGCCCTTCACCTGGACGCCCTGGGTCTTGCATTACAGGATCTGCTGTGTGCCCTAACCCTTTGTGACCTCAACAGCCCAAGGGGACCCCCAGTCCCTGGAAACCAGTCCCTTTTCCAAGTGGCCCATCCAGGTGGCCCTGTGACTGTGCCAAGAACCTCTCCAATGCTGCTCCCACCAGGACCAGGAGCCGCCCTAGACTCTTCAGCTGGCATAAGGTGTTTACCGATGTAGGAAAGTCCTTTTTTTTGCCTGATCACCCCCACTCTTTCTGGATAGGTACTGGTGGTTACTGACTCTTGGCTGTGCCCTGGGTACTGCTTACCAGTCCCAGGGCCAGTGCTCTGTGTAAAATGGATATGCAAATTAGGCTAATTATAATTGGCTAAGTTAACCTACCTATAAGTCCCTAGTATATGGTAGGGCATGTAGGTTTAGGGACCACAGCATAGGTGGTGCACACCTAGGTGCATTGCTGAGGTGCCCAGTGTCATTTTAAAAGCAAGCCTGCCTTGCTGGCTGCTTTTAAATTAAAGTCATATGCAAATTCGACTTTGGAATTAAAGGTACTTCCAAAGTTTTAAACTACCTTATTTTTACATATAAGTCACCCCTAAGGTGTGCCCTATGTGCCCCTAGGGCTGGGTGCCATGTAACTATAAGCAGGGACTTTATAAAAATAGATTTATAAGCCCTGGTGAGGTAAAAACAGCCAAATTCGTTTTTCCCTCATTGAAGTAAATGGCCTTCATAGGCTAGAATGGGCAGACTTTATTTTTAATTTTAAAGTCTCCTTAAATGTTACATACCAAGAATTTGGTATCAAATTGATTGTTATAATAAATCCCACAACTTCCAGTTGTTGGATTTAATATAACTAGTGCAGGTAAAAAGTTTAGACTTTACCTAAAAAGTTGCCAATTTCAGCTCTGCATTGTTTTTGCTGCCGTGCTCTGATTGGCCAGCCTGCAGCAGCTTCTGCCAGGCCACTTTTATGAGGTGTGAAGTGGCCTGGCTTTACACAAAGGAATGTGCTTGGGGGAGAGAATCTCCCCTCAGCAGATGGGGAAGCAGGAAGGGGGAGGGCTGCCAAACTGGTCTTCAAAGGCAGGGAAGGACATCTGGAGCACCCAGCAACACCCCCACATCCTGCAACCCCAGACAGCTAGGTGCCCCCTTGATTAGATTAGGAGAGGGCAGGAGAGGGGTGTGTTTATGATTTTTAGCCACACCAGTGGGTGGGCTCAGCCAGATCTCTCCTCTAAAAATCAGATTCATCCATTTTGGATTTTTAGAGACTGTTGCCTTCTGGGATGGATTTTTGCCACACTTCCCAGGAAGTGGTCATCACAGGGGGACGACCCTGTCCCTGATTGGAGGACCAGGGCCCCCCTGCTTTTCACCCAGGAGCAAGGATAAAACTGGCAGACCTGCACCCACGCCTCAGATCCCCACCAAATTTCAAGAAGAAAGAACTACAAGAAGAAGAAGGACTGCCCTGCTGGACCCCTGGCCTGCACCTGGACCCTGCACTCAGAAAGACTGCACCAGCTGCACACTTGGGCTTCACCACAAGAAGGACTTTGCCTGGCTTCCACTGGTTCAAGGAGGGACTCCCTGTTTGCTACAGGTGAAAAATTGCTAACCAGAGTCCCCTGCACCAACTCCTGAAAAAGTGACCAGCTGACCACTGTCCAGTGGCCAAAAAGGAGTTTGCGCCAGGTGCACTCTGGGAGTTGAAGTCCGCACTTCCCAAGGACCATCACAGAACTTCTGGACCCTTGGGGTGAGCTGTGGACCCCAAAAGAACCTTAAAAGAACATCTGGGTGAAGCCCCAGAAGTTTGGAAAAGATTGGAGAAATTTTAGAAAAAAGCTCCATAAAGTGACCGACTCGACGCGGAAATTCTAGCCGGCTTGCCTCAACCGCGACCCGGCCTGACTTCGTGGTTCGTCCCGGTCAAGAAAAACATCCGAAAAAAAGACTAAGTCCGAACGTAAAAAGTTGACCGGGACCTTCCAGCCATCGTATCCGAGAAGGGCTCCACGGACGTCGGATCAAGATCCAGGTTTACCCCGGTCGAAGGATTTTCATCTCGAAAAAACGACTAAGTCCGAAGGTAAAAATCACCACCGAGGAAACCGACTTCGCGTATCCGGACAAGGGCTCCAGGAGGTCGGATCCAACTGGCAGGTTCGTCCCGGGGAAGAAAAACATCGAAAAAGAGACTAAGTCAGAAGGTAACTTTTTGACCGAGGCCTCCCGCGACTTGTAGCCGAGCAGGGCTCCATCGCGGTCGGCCTGAAAGTTTGACTTTGCCCCGGTCCTGGTGCAACCAGATGACCCGATTGGCGCTTTTCGTTTCTGAGCGCTAGAAAATAATAATACTTTAAAAATTCATATCTCCGGTTCCCCTGAACCGATTTTAATCGTTTTTGTGTCATTTTAAAGATAAAAATATAAGCTATTTTTATAAATTGGTTTTGGATTTTTAAACTGTTTCCTGTGTTTTATTTAATTACTGTTTTGTGATATTTGAATGCTTTACACTTTGTCTCCTAAGTTAAGCCTTGACGCTCGATGCTAAGCTACCAAGGGTAGAGCTGGGATTAATTTACTGAGACCTAACTGTACTTTTGTGGAGGTTTGTGGCTTGTTGCTAGGTGTAGGTACCTACCTGCCCTATCAATAACCCATTTTCCAACAACCGACTGCTGTGACCATCCTGCAAAAGAAGAGACTGGTAACTCAACTGTACAATTTTGATTGCATTTTTAAAGGTGACTGTCCACTACCATACCTGCAGACACCACCCGACAGTCACCCATCCAGCATAGCATCTCCCTGCACCATCTCCCCCTTTCCTCCACAAATTCCTAAACGCCCGCACCCACCCATCCAACAGAAGCCCAGCACCCACAAGCATTCCATGCACATACACCCAGGACATCCACATCTATGCATCTTACAACTACTCCCTCTCCCTTCACTCCCATGACCACCCCCATGTGTCTAAGAAGCATTTCCTCTCTGAGTTTTCCTTGTTCCCTACTCCTCTCTCACCCCGTGATATCCCCAAGTGTTCTTCATTCCTCCCAAAAGTCCAGCCCTTCCACCTCCAAGTTCTCCCCTGCCCCCCTGCTAGTGCCCATGCCCCTCCCCCTGCCAAGAAGTCTACCCCTCCCAAGCCCAGGCTCAAGGATCTCCTCCCAAACCTAACCCCAAGGACCCCCCTCCCAAACCCAAGCTCAAAGACCACCCTCCCAAACCCAAGCCCAAGCACCCCCCCTCCAACCTCCAATCCCTGAGGTGCCTGCCTGCCCCCTTGATGCACCTACCCTATGGAGGTCATTTTGCAGTCAGGAGTCAAGTAGGGGCACTCTAAGGTGACATTTGTGCCTTTGGCACTTTGGACTGGCCATTGGCCTTTTAATTGTACATATGCTTGTCTTTGTATATTTTTCTTGCAGAATCCATCTGGCCCAACATGTTGTTGGATTCAATGTTGACATATTTGCCCTGCCTTTCTATCAATATGGCTGTTAGGTGTTTGTGGGCTTTGGTTTGTGGGTGTGTTTTGGTTGTGTCAGCTGTTCTGCCTAGGCTGCAAATGTGGGTGTGGACCTGACATTTGTCCCGCTGTCATTACTGTGTAATGTGTGTGAGATATGTTTGTGTTTGTCACATGCATGTATGTACCACAATTGTGTAGTTTTTGTGTAGAGATGTGTTTTGGTGCTGTTGTGTGTCCTTGTGTGGTTGTTGTGTGTGCATTTGTGTGTGTGGTGATGGCTATGTCATATGCGTTGTGTGTGGTTTTAGCGTGTTGTGATGTATGCTTCATTGTATGACAGTGTGATTGTGTTTATTGGTTGTCTGGTGTTATTACATGTTGTTGTTCGAATGTGTTGTCATGTGGAGGTGTGCAATGACATTGCTTGGCAAAGCATTTGCGTAGTTGCGGTTGTGTGTATTGGTACTGTTGTGGATGGTTGTGTTAGAGAGTGCCGGTGCTGTGTGTCTGCGGGTTGGTGTATGCATGGCATGTGTGTGTCGGCCATGGTGTGTGTAGTACGGGCCTTGGTGTGTGTATAGTATGGGTGTCCATGTGTGTATGTAGGTGTGTGTGTATGTGCGTATGGGTATGTCGTTATGTGTGTGTCACGTTCGCAAGCCGTCCCGGATGTGTATCTTGTGTGTACGTGTTTAGTGTGGGTTTTCCCTCCAGTGAGAGGTAGGTGTGTACTCACGGTTGTTGTCTTCATCACTGGTTCCAAAGTCGTTGTGCGAGCAGGGGGAGGACTTCCAGTTCAGGTTCCTTGGTGGCTCCAGTCAGGCATGTGTTCTAGAAGGTGGGTGCTTCCTTTTACAGAGTTGGTTTCCGCCAGGGTTTTCGTGGCAGTGCACCCATGACAGAAACCTTGGAGGTGTGCAGCCTCGTAATATGTCCAGTGGAAGCATAGTCCCCGTCAGCCTGAAGGTGCATACCACCGTCTGTGGCGGCATGTCTGCACTGGTGGTACTGGAGGTTGTTTGGCTATGTTCTGTTGGGAAGCCCACCATGGTCCTAATTTGGCAGTCTTCACCACCGGCCTGTTGGCGGTACTACCGTTGCCGCCAACATGGAGGCCGTCAAACTCGTAATGATCCCCATAGTGATGCCTAGGGGGGGTAACACTAAAGATAACATGGTATAAAGTTTAAGAGAGCACAACGATCCTCCAAATCAAATTACCAATTAGAAATATCCTGCAGGCCTAAGAAAAATGATGCCTATTTCCCAACCACCAATAGGAACTATAATAAAATACATTATACCGCTGATGAAGCCAGAGGACAATTCCCACAATAGCAAGTTGTTGGACCTGGCCCTTTTTTCAGGTTTATCCCCAGACTTTTTGCCTTTGGCCTCCTACTTGTCTGGCCTTCTTTTTGTTGCTTCTAGAACTCTGTGCACTTCACCACTGCTGACCAGCGCTAAAGTGTATGTGATCTCTCTCTAAATTGTAATTCTGATTGGTCATTCCTAATTGGCAAATTTGATTTACTAGTAAGTCCCTAGTATAGTGTACCATGTGTGTCCAGGGCCTGTAAATGAAATGCTACTAGTGGGTCTGAAGCACTGATTGTGCCACCCACAGGAGTAGCCTAGTAAACATGTCTCAGACGTGCCACTGCAGTGTCTTTGTATGTAGTTTTAAACTGCCATGATGACCTGGCAAGTGCACCCACTTGCCAGGCCCAAAACTTCCCTTTTACTATATGTTGGTTGCCCCTAGGGTAGGTCCAAGGCAGCCCCATGGGAAGGGTGCAGTGTATTTAAAAGGTAGGACATGGTGTGTTTTACATGTCCTGATAGTAAAATACTGCCAAATTCAGTTTTCACTCTTGCAAGACCGATCCCTCCCATAAGTTAACATGGGGAATGCCTCAAAATATCTTTTGTGTATAATTTGCCATTGGGAGCAAATAGAGATATGGAGTTTGGGGTCCCTGAACTCACACTTTAAGAAAGTGGTTATTTTCTTGCTTAATCTTTCTGTGCCTGTACCTGGCTGTGGAATACATGTCTGGGTCACTATGACAGTTGGGCTGGTTGTGAATTTACTCTATACAGTCACACAAAGGGAGCTCAGGTGTGCCCTTAATATCCCAATGGATGTTCCTGGTCTAGAATTGTGGGAGGAGCTGACACTTGCCTCTGAATAGTGCTGTGCCTTTCCTTACACAATGCAGTCTCTAATCCCCTAGAGTGTATCTGGGACAAGGGCAGGAAAAGCAGGGTCCTGTGCACTACAAATACTTTGCTTTGAATTTTGCCTACTTTAAAGGCAGAAATGAGTATAAGTATTGGACCCAAATCTCCAGATTTTTAGAACACATCTGAATCAAGAAGACACTCTGCCAAGGAGAAGAGCTGAAGAGCTGTGAGGAGGAGTACTGCCCCTTTGCTGTGTGTGCTTTGCTGGGTTGGCCTGCAGTTTCTGCTTCTGCTTCGGAGAGGACAAAGATTGGACTTTTCTGTGTATCCTGCTTGTGAAGTTTCTCCAAAGGCTTAGATTGAGCTTGCCTCATAGCAGACTCTGGGTTCTTGTGCTGAGGACCCTGACTTACCAGGTGGTGATCACTCCAGTTCCTGGGCCCTTGGGATTGAAAGCTGGCCTAAAAACAAGAAGAACTAGGCACATCAACTCCTGATCACTGCAGAACCGGTGCTGCTGCATGACTCCGTACCACTGCCTGCATCCAAAATTGGTGTCCCCACTGAAGTGCAATAACCACAACTGATGCTGCAGGCCCGGTGCCACTGCTGCAGCACCTTTGTGAGTCCTGAGTGCCATGTCACTGATGTCCATGACACCCGACTTCAACACTGCTCTGTGGTGTGACTGCGACCCTGCGAAGTAGCCTCATCTCGTCTTGACCCGCTGGATTCATCGACCCCTCCGGATCATCAGGAACCAACACCTAGCCCCCAATGACGCCTCACCTCCACTGCCTCCGTAAGGACCGGACACCTCAGCTCCACAAGGAACCAACACCTCACCTCCTGCATAGCAGCATGAAACCGACCCCACACCAGCTCCAGTGATGCCTCATACCTCCAACTCCATGATACATTTTTGACTCTGCCTCGTTTCTAGCTGAGGTTCGTGCGAATCTGTGACTGGCGCCACACTCCCCCGCGAGTGGCTTCAAAGTGTTGGAAGCGACTCCGTCTCTATGCCGTGATAGCACCAATTGGAGCTATTGTGTTTCTAAGCACTTTATTAGGATTTGGGACCAGATGTATGAAGAAACCACTTTGCGATTCTCTAATAGCGATTTTTAAGAAATCGCTTTTTCTGATTCGCAAAATGGTATGTATCATATTTCTTAAAAATTGCAAATGCTATTACCGAATGGCATATAGCGATTCTGAGCCCATTCGCACCTATGGGCCTGTAGGCCCATATTTGTGATTTTTATGCATTTTCCAAATTGCAAATTCCTAAGTGGAATTCGCAATTTAGGAAATGCATAACCTCAGGATGCTGGGGTCCTAAGGCCCCCTGTGCTGCACCCCAAAAAATATTTTTGGACATGTAAAGCGCACATATGCCAAAGGGGCATGTGTGCGTTACATGTCAATTTTACAAATTTATTTTTAATGCATTTTTAAAGTTTTACTTGTCGATAATTGCGATTCCTTAATGCCCAATTTGCATTAAGGAAAAGCTTGATACATGTGCTTAAGGAATCACAAATAAGGATTCCTTATTTGCGATTACATATTTAGAGAATCTCAATTTGCGATTCTCTAAATGGGCTTGCAATTTTAAGGAATTGCTATTTTAGCGATCCCTGAAACAAATGCCTTTCATACATACTGAAAGGCATTTTTGCATTCGCAAACGGCCATTCGCACCGTTTTCGAATGCAAAAATGCTTGATACATCTGGCCCTTAATCTTTAAAAATTCATATCTTTGCTTGTGTGTGTTGGATTTCCGTTGTTTTGGTCTTGTTTTACTGAGGTAAATATGGGTCATTTTTCTAAACTGGTGTGGTATCCATTTGTAGTGTTTTCACTGTGTTACTATGTGCGGGTACAAATACTTAACATTGCCTCTGAGATAAGCCTCACTGCTCGTGCCAAGCAACCAAGGGGGTATGCAGGGGTTATCTTAGGACTGTGACTCTTTTCCCTGAATTGAGTGAGGGTCTCTACTTGGACAGGGTTTAAACCAAGTGCCAACTAGAGACCCCATTTCTAACAGTATGAAAAGAATGATCACTAGATTCAGAGAGAAGCAAGGGAAACCCTAACAGCACCTAAAACCATGCCAAAAATAGAAATATTAGAACATATTATATTAAAACATTCTAGACAAAAATTCATATTACAAGATAATGAAAACACTGAAAAGAGAATTGTAATTGCTTTAACAAATAACAGCCTACTAACTCTAACACAATACCAAAATGTGATGAAGGTGTAGACACAGCTAAATAATACCTGAACACTACCAGAAAATAAATGCACAATTAATATAGGTCATAGTCTCAAAAACAAAGCACAATACTGTATATAAATGAGTCATTGCGATATGAAAAAAAACAACTAAAGTGCCCCCCCAAAAGAGCAATGATTAACACTATCCTAAAAGTATACCTGCTCACATCCATTGAAGGTTGCTGCTACAATTTTAATCAATTAAAATAGGGACAACTTTAAACATCAGCATTAAGTATAGATTATTCTACTATACTAGAATTTATTTTGAAGTAAAAAATAATAGTTTTCTCATTTCTGCCTATGAGTGAGGTAACAGACTATTATAATTTACCAAGTGAATTACTCTTCTACAAAAGAAATAAGCAAAAACAAATACCACTATTGGAGTACTTTGAAGACATTTGGGTTGGATGCTTGCACAGGTCAAGGATACAGACCTCAAATAAAGTTTCATATGCTGTGTAATTTAAATGGCAGTGCACAATCACAAACGTTCAAAGTAAACAATGTTGTGGAAGGAAGGGGCAATTCTTTCCAAGGGACGCTTGGAAGGAATTAGCAACACTGAATGAATTTGTTGAAATGTTGAAAAAGAACACAGTTACCAATGGCTTATGATAACTAACCCAAATAAAAATAAAACTATCCAAACAAATAAGTCAATTCAGACAAGTCAAATCCTTGAAGTGATGGCCAACAGACTCTGTTATTGTTCCGAAAGATGCAAGGGCAACAATACCTTGAAACAGCAGCAAGAAAAAGTAATATAAAACTGTAAAATACATTATACAATGTAAAAATACACCCCATAATAACAAGGCACACTAAACTCAAAAATTAAAAAAACACTTTCCCAAAATATTCTTATAAATTATAACATTAACACTGTATTTTATCACTGTCAAAAAAGTAAACAAAATCATAAAAAGCACAAATTAATTCAGAATGATAAACAATTATAATTTTCAATAGTATATATAGAAATCAATTCCTTTTAAAAATATATATATATAACCAAGATAAGCACACAGCATTGAACATAGATCTTTATGCAGGATAATGGTCAATATACCAAGGAGAAAAGAATATTAAATATGTGAGCACAAATACAAAGAAAAGAAAATGGAAACAGAAGAAATGTGCAAAGATACAAGGTTCTAGGCCTCACAAGAATAGATTGACCCCAGACAATATTTAAGCACACTTGCGCATTGGGGCCTTTGACCTTAAGAATAGCAGACTGAAGTTTGTAAATCTGTCGAAACAATGACCACCATTCAGAGACTGTGGGAGAAGTAGGTTGTACACCAGCTCTGGCGATGCACAACTGGGCTACAGTGATCACAACTGATATCTGGGGACTGATATCAGGTTTCTAAGCCAACATAATATTCTTAACTGACCACTCAATATGATAATCCAGACGAAAAGATAGTAATTGTGCTACACCAGACCAAAATGTTTTAAGTGCAGGGCATACCGCAAACACATGAATGATATCAGCTGCATGTTGACCACATACGGAATAATAGGTTTTATGGTTGGAGTTATTCCTAGACCACCTACAAATTCTATCTGGGGTATAGTTTAGCATACACACTGTTCGCAGTTGCTACTATTTAAGGCTAACTGGATAGACCGACTGATTAATAACATCATAGGCAATCATGATTTTATCAACTGAAATACCCTGACCAAGCTTAACACCGCATTTAGTAGCCACAGGAGATCTATCATCAACCTTAGCTATGAACAAGATTTGATATAGAATTTTAATTAAAGGCTTGCCATCTAGAGTGAAAACGTAAGTCAGGATATCATCGTCATTATCCCCAGCCTTAAATGATGGATCATGAAGAAGAAAATCTTGAATTTGTAAATATTTAAAGAAGGACTGCTGGGAAAGACCAGAGAGAAAAGGCACAAATCTTGTGAGCGTAAAAATTCTGACTCACAGTCTTGATGCTCCGGTTAACCCAGCCTTTGAACACTGAGGCCCTCATTACGAGTGTAGTGGTCTAACCGCTGCAGGCCCACACTTGCAGACACCCCCCCACCCAACCGCATGCATACATACAAACACCCCACTCACTCTAACACTGACATACAAACACCCCCACTCACTCTCACACTGACATCCAAACACCCCCACTCGCTCTCACACATACACACCCCTCTGCATTCATGCACACCCCCAACCCCCTCCGCATTCATTCACACACTACTCCCTCTATGCACTCATACATGCACACACTCCCCTCTTCACGGACCTATACATGCACACACTCCCACCTTCACTCACGCATACAGTCACACACGCATGCAAACCCATTCCAAGAAAAACACATGCATACAGTCACACATGCATACAGTCACACATGCACGCACACCCATTCCGACACACACACACATGCTCGCACACAGACACACCCACATCACACAAATGCACCTGCCATCCCCCCTTTCGGTTGCTCCACCTACCTGTCTGGGCCGCACAGTAGCCCATGTCAAGGTGGTCACCCGGGAGGGGATGGATGTCTGCGCTTCCACTGCCAATGCTGCATCACTGTGCAAGGACCGCCGTGCCATATTACTGCTCATAATATGGCGGGTGGAGCCCCTGCGCCGTAGCCGTGCTTGCAGTGGAACCGCCTCTCTCCGGCCCTCAACCAGCCTGGCGGTTTCAGGTCTGTGGCTGTAATCTGACTATCTTTGGTGTCTGACTCATAATACAGCAGTTGTGACACTGCTGACCCTGGCACTCTTTTGGCAGCCGCCAGTACCGCGGTCTTCCAAAAGAATCGCCAATGTCATAATGAGGGGCTGAACCATGAAAGATAGATGGAAGAATTGGATTCCCTCAGAGTGGTGTAACTGAGTGAATAGCCTGTAGAGAATATCGGGGGTAGATTTCTCCCCAAATTTGAGAAGCGTCCGGAATGATCTTAAACCGTACTGTTTGAAATAGTTCGGATCAGAACATCTACTCAAAGCAAACTTAAACTCTGGCCCCAGAGCCATTTTGATACCCAGGAGCAAAGCAGTCCGACTCATAGTGAGTAAGAATGCGAGAGCCAAAAGCAGCCCAAAAAATAGTTAAAGATCCGGGAGAGACAAACCACCTTGGCTAAGTGGGGTTTTTAAAAGGCTAATGGCCCATCTGGAACTCTGATACCACGGATGAAACTGCCAAAAGCCCCCTCGAGGCACCTAAAAAAGTGATTCGGAATCTGTACAGGAATTGCCTGGAAAAGATAAAGAAATTTAGTTAACACATTTATTTTGGCAATATTACATAGTCCAATAGTACTGATTGGAAGGCAATTCCAAGGCTGCATCTTCGCAATAACCAACTTTAATAGGGGTTCATAATTTAATGAAACAATATGTTACATTTGGGCACAAAGCTTAACCCCAAGGTACGTAGCAGCAGTAACTATCCCTGGAACTAGAGAGTCAGACTAAAAATTCTAAATAATTTGCATTTTAGACAGGTTAAGCTTGTAGCCAGAAACAGCCCAAAACTTCTAAGCCTGAGCTGTAATTTGTCCCATAGCCGACAAGGGATCAGTAGAGTAAATTGCAACATCATCAATGTTTGCACTTATTTTCAGTTTGATACCATTAAAATACCAGGAGGGATCCAGTGATTCCTGCTGAGATGTTGTACACAGGTATAAAGTACAAATAATAAAGGGGATAGTGGGCAGCGGTGATGAGTGCAACTGTAAATATTGAATGAAGGTCGAGGTATATTCATCCAGAACCATCCTAGCCATTGACTTTTGATAAAGAGACCTAACAAAACCCACAAACCAACTATCAATACCATATGCAGAGAGGACTGACAAACAAAATGTGTATGACACTCTGTCAAAAGCCTTGTTGGTGTCCAGCAAAACCATACCTAGCCTGCTACAGGTGTTCCTAGCAGCGTCAAAAATGGCTGCAGCTGAATTAAAATGATTGTTTGTATCCCACTTGGGAACAAAGCAGTGCTATTATGGCAAGACTAAATACTGGATCAGAGGGGCTGGGGGGCTGCCAACATTTTGGCAGAGTTTAGCATCAGAGTTGATCAACAACATCAGCTGGTATGACCCTCTCTCTTCTGCCGGTTTATCTATTTTTGAGCAACACAATGGTGTTATTAAGATTTCAAAAGGCCGGAATTTCTGTACCATTCTCAGTACTTGATACCAAGTTCAAGAAAAGGGTAGGTAAAACATAACATAAACATCTTGTAAAATTCTACTGGAATGGCATCCTCCCAGGCTGCCTTCCCTGATGGTAATGCCTAATAGCTCCTTCAATCTCCTGAACTATTATATCCTTCTCTAGTTCCACATTCTGCAATGGACAAAAAAAAAAAAGAAAACAATGGCATAACATTATGTAGAAAATGAAATAATACAATGTACTATGCAACAGTATACAACATACATACTAATGTATCCCAACAAAATACAAAAAAAGGAAGTCCATCAATTAAGACCCAGTAAAAAACCATCAAAGCCCTGCAAAATCCAACAAATATTAGAAAAAGAAATACACTTTCCAGGAAACTTGCAAAAGCAAGGAGTAAGGAAATGAACACCTAGTAAAAAACTGTTCCAAATACTATCAACATTAAAAAATATTTTGTCTTTGAAACTAAAAACAACCCTGACAAAGATATATAACATACAGTCCCACCATGGAAAAGAAAACATTACCCCTACACAAATATAGAACATACTAAAGAACTTCCAAGGAGATATAACATTACTATATATACAATAAACTAACCATACATAATGCTACATAATAGAAAATCACAATGCTTTATGTTAATTAACTAAAACATGCCAACATAAAACTATACTATGTTAAACAAGCTAACCCTAGTAACAATATATCCCATCTACCAAATTATCACTAAAGTTAGAGTGAAAATATTTGTATCTACACCCGAGAACCACAACGATGTAAGAACATGAAAGAGACCTACCACCAAACTGTAAAGAAGAAGACAGACTAAGATAGACTATAAAATACATCAACACCAACGGATAAAGGTTGAAAACCTCAGAAGAAAAAACATTTCCTTTGCCTATTATATGTTGCCAGTACGTAGTTAAAGTTAGAACCATTTTTCCATAGACAGGCTTTTTTTGTTTTGCCAATAACTTTGGTGCTTGATGAATCTTCACCAAATTTTCAAAATGTATAATTTGTTTGGTTCAGACTGCTGTGCTGAAAGTTTTAGGGTGATCTTTCAATTGGGGGCCAAGTAAAAGGCGGTGTCAATACTTGTGAAGGGGAGATAACACCTGCCATCACCGTTTACAAAGCAGTGGCAGTAGCAGCCTCAATTTATGGTGCTGAGCTTTGGGGACATACTAATTCTAGGTGTCTGACCAGGGTAGAAAACCGATTTATACGAAACTTCTTGAAGTTGCCGATGAGCACCCCTCTCACCCCGCTCAGATTTGACTTAGCCCTAAATGAAATACATAATTAAATTGCACTAAGACCACTAATGTATTGGATTCGTCTTTGGACCTCAGAGAATCGGTCCACCCTCCATATAGCATTAGATGAATTTCTCGTAAGTGACAGCGTACTAAAGATCCCTTGGTTCAGACACATTACAGATACGTGTAAATTCCTTAAGATGGAGGAGGTGTGGAGTGCTCCTCACAATTTGACCAAGGAAACAAAGGAGCGTGTAAAAAGGTGCTATTGGGAGAACATTTTGGCCCAAATTTGGTTAAAAAATCATGGCAGTCTGACTCTACAGTTTTTAGACCATAAATGCAGCCCCAAATTTGAGGCCTATATGGATAATGTAAATCCTCCCTATACTAAAACACTATTCATCAAGTTTAGACTAGGGACCCTCCCGCTCAAGACATTCACAGCGCAATGGAGATCGGAGGACTGCAATTTAATATACTGCCATCATTGTCAAAAGACAAAAGAGTCACTCGCGCACTTTATGTTTTTCTGCCCTAGATATCTGGTACCTAGGAAAAAGTGGATTGCTCCGTTATGCAGGGCAGTTGGGATAAGGGAATGGAATACAGCATTACGATTTCTAACAACTGACACAAATGATAAAATAGTTTTTTCTGTTGCGAGATGTTTGCGAAGTGCATGGGCCATAAGAACAAGAGAATTATTATAAACATGTATTTTTAACACATTGGTTTTAGATTATACTTATTTTACATAACAGGTCTTAACTGGCTGAAGCTAAGGACACAATGGTCTGGATCTTCAGATTTTAAGAATAATGATGATTTGCTTTGTTTTTTTTTTACAATTTTGCGACCCCATCATTTTTCTAGGGCTCTTAAAGTACACTATGGAATTTTCTCCCTTTATACCAGACAACTGAGATAAATGATAAAACTGGTTCCTCAGCGGTGAGGTACTTGTAGAACATAGGGGAGATATGAACTAGAGAATTGTTATAATCACGTGTTTTTAATAATTCGGTTTTAGATTATATTTATTTAGTTTGATAAGTTTTAATTGATTGGAGCCAAATTACAATGACCTAATATTTTTATACCTTTTGGGATACCGTTAAAATTTTAAAAATAATGCTATCCTTATATCCTTATAATTGCTAACTGACATGTTGCCTAATCATGTTATGTTTTGTATTGTCTACTTTTATGGCTTCTAGCCGAAATAAAGTTATTAAGAAGAAAAGGCGGTGTCTATAATTTTACATCAATAGTATTTTTCAAATCTTTTAACACAACTATAACTCGAACAGCTGAACAGAATTACACCAAATTTGGCAGAAAGCTAGCTCTTGGTCCAGGCAGCATGTTTATGTGATTTGGTGTAAATCCCTAAAGTAGTTTTGAAGAAATTATAGTTGAAAATTATAGATTTATAGGGAAGTGGATCCTCCATGAATCTAACTGTCCCTGTGCTGGTATGTGATTGGCTGCCAACGCTTCAACCAAGAAGTTTCGGCAGCCATCTTGAGACTTAGCTTCAGCTGAGACTCAGAAAAAAAGCAAATAAAAGGAAAAGGGGCCAGGGTTGGGACTCCAGGACCCCTTATCTCTGACGCTGGAGTCCCAAAGGGACCCTGCCAGGGCCAACAAGCTTTTTTTTTTTAATCATCAGAAAAATCCACGAATCCAGATCTGCTGATTTTTCTGTTGTTTTTTCTTAAGAAGTGGGAGTTCCCGCCCTTTTCTCTTAAGGAAGCGCCTAATTGGGCCAGGTCCCAGAGTCATGCTAAAAATAAGGAGAGGGGTGCATGGTCCCCCACTCCTAGACTTGCTGAAACCTCAGGGACCATCTCCCCGGGCACTTATTAGATTGCTTTTTTAATATTAAGGTGGGGGGGTCCTATGGACACCTCTGTGCCTCTGGGACCACCATCTCCCCGGGCAAGCAGAACCCTCCATGCCCTGGGGACCATCACCTCCCAGGGGCCAACTTTCAGTAATATTCAAGAGGCCACACGCCTCCACGCAGCCCAAGAGACCAACAAATCCCCAGGGCTAAAATAAAACAAAGAGGGAGGTCTGTTTTGGACTCCCAGCTCTGGGGACTACTACCTCCCTGGGGCAAGACACATTGGAGACGGCCCCCTCAAGGAGTCAATGATAGCGCTGGGGGCTGCTACCCTACAGGGCTGGTTCCTTCTATGTCACATGGTGCCTAACCCTGGGACATAGCTGTTTGCTTTAGCTTGGTGGAAGCTGAGAGCTGCCACCAAGCAAAAGCAAACAAACTTAGCTGGCACAAAGCAAAGTTTTAATCTATTCCCTGCATGCAAAAATGCATGCAGGAAAACTGGTGAAAACATTGCTCCTGCAAGCAGGGAGCTGTCATTTCAAGCAGCTTCCAAATTTCAGGAACAATGCAGACTCTTTCAGGAGTCGGCTAGGACTGTGGGGGCCTTGAGGCTCACCTGGCAGTCCTTTAGTGCTATAACCAAAAAAATAGCTCATGCCATGTTTTTATGACATAGTGGCTCTGGTCTCAGACAGTCATACTTAGGTTTGTGGGTTCTAGTCTTGGTGTGACTATGGTCTTTTCTAGATATTTTTTTTTTTTACCTCCCATTATTTAAGGTACTTAACAGAAGGTGATCTTACTCTACTTACATGACAAATGTTTTTTTTTTAGACTTGTCTGCATTCTAAGTATATCATTTATCTAAGCCTGAAAAAGCTCTCTCTTGCCCTCTCTCAAATTGTATCTGGGTGATTACAGGTGCTTGGCTGTAGGGCCTGACTGCAGACTCTTACCCACTCACTCACAGATCCACTCAGACACTCATGCATCCACTCACAGACCCATTCAGACTCTCACTCACCCATTCACTGACCCACTGACACTCTCATGCACCCACTCACTGTGGCCAATCCCAGAGATGCATGATCAAGGCAGTGGTTGGATTAACGTATAGTAATGATAGTTACAATACATTTAAAAAAATAGAAATTCAGTGAAAAAACAAAGGTTACAGGTTCAATATAGTTAGGAAATAGAATTTTAAAAAAACACAGAAAGGTTACAGAAAGGTTACAGGGACATTATAGTTAGGCTCACATTTTAAATGTAACAAACCGAAGAAATTCAGCAGCTATAGAGTTATCTCAAGTAACTATAACTCATGCCCTAAGGTAACTATAACTCGCACCCTCGCTATGCACTGCTAATTACCCAACAAATTACAGCACTCAAATAATGTATTAACAGTGTAATGGTTTCAGTAACATTGCCTGGGGCATGAATTATTGTTATATATATCTAGAGAGAGAGAGAGAGAGAGCGAGAGAAAGCAACAGAGAGATAGATATGGATGTATTTGAATATGTGGCGCCGTTTGATGAATCTTCAATAATTTTTTTAAAACTTCTACTTTGCTAAGTTCAGCTTCTGTCTAGTAAGTTTCGGTGTGATCTGTCAAGTAGGGGCCGAGAAAAGGGGTGTCCCAAAATGCATTATATCCATTCATTTTTCTACAGGACCTTTAGATACGCCTACAGCCCAAACTACTCAACGGAATTACACCAAATTTGACATGAAGCTAGATTCTGTTGCGCAGATCACACTTTTTGTGATTTAGTGCAAATCTATTCAGCAAATCTATTCAGTAGTTTTCTGAGAAATTTAAGGCCAAAAAATATAGATATATGGGGACACGAATCCTCCGCTGATCCAACTGTCCCCGTGCAAACATCTGATTGGGTGCCAACACTTCAACAAGGAAGTGTTGGCAGCCATCATCGGACTTTGCTTTAGCCGAGTCAGAGAAAAAATGGCAAAAAAGGGGCCAGGATAGAGTCACCCTGACCCCTTAGCCCTACAGCTAAAAAGCATTTTTTTTCACAAAAACATTGGAAAAATCCATGGATAGATCCGCAGAGCTTTTGAGATTAAAAAAAAATGAAACACAGTCTCCTATGCTTTGTTTTTTACTTGCCCCGGTGGGCCAGGTCAAGGGGGCATCATAGATAAGGGGGGTGCATGGGGCCTCCCTCCTTGGGCTTTAATAAGCCCCGGGGACTACCCCCGGGAAAAAAATGTTTCTAAGTAGGAGAGGCCCGAAGGCCTTCCCTACAGCCTCTTCCCACCTCTTCCCTGGACTATCAATTTAATTATTGGGGGCCTGTTGCCCTTGCACCCCGGGGACCAACACCCCCCAGGGCTATACTTTACTTAGAGCAGAGGGCCACACGGCCCCCCCATGCCCTGGGGACCACCACCCCGGGGCAAAAAGCTATTTTTTGCTGGGGCACACACCCCCCTCCCACTGCTCAGGGGACCACTATATAACTTGTGCCCTCGCCATGCAGTTTTTTTGTCAAAAATGTTACAACAAATAGTACATTGATATTATCAATGATGTTGTCAAAGATGTAATGAGTGGCTTAATTTGTAGGTGATTAGAAGTGCATGGCAAGGGCACAAGTTATAGTTGCCTTAAGGCATGAGTTATAGTAGTTACTTGAGAGAACTCTAACTGGCAAATTGCTAAGATTTTGTACGTTTAAAACGTAAGCTTAACTATAACGTCCCTGTAACCTTTGGGTATTTCAGTGAATATATATATATATATATATATATATATATATATATATATATTCAGTGGCCAGGATATTGCACCACCGGCGTTCGGGTGCTACACGGCAATGCCGTCATGCAGCATTTGGGATATATATATATATATATATATATATATATATATATATATATAGTGAAAACATCAAAGGTTAAGGCTTAGTTATGGTTCGTTTAAACAAAATATTTCCATTCTATACGTAACCACCTTAAGGAAGATGGTTGACTCCAGGTGAATCATATAAAATATTCTTACTCCAAACCTAGCCATTGAAATAATGAACTTTGGTGGGATCAAACCTACTGTCACCACTTCAAATGTAACAAAATTGTGCAAAATATTTAATATATTATAAAAATAGAAATTACTACTGTGTGAAATTTGAATATTAATTGATGGGGTGACTACTCTTCCCATGTAATAATCACAAACCTTTTCAGGATAAACTACTCAGGCAAAAGGGTTTGGGAGTGGAGGGAGAGGAGTTGGTTGTGAGAGGTGTTTTAGTTGATGTGTTGGGTGCATGTGTGTGCGAGGTATGCTTGTGGGTGCTGGAAGTCCGTTGGGTGAGTAAGTGTGGACTATTATGTGTTTTGGGGGTGTGGAGGTGCTGGGAGATGCCATGGTGGATGAGTGACTGTCTATTGGGCTGGTGACTGCAGGCATGGTGGATATGCTGCATGTAGGCATGTCTGTCGTTGTGGTGTTTGCGGATATGGTGACTGGAGTGGATGTCTGAGTGTCTGCTATTGTGCTGACTGAGGGTAGGATAGGAGTTGTGGCTGGATCAGTGAATGTTGGTGTAGTGTCTGCAGCTGTGTCCATTGTTTGTCTTTGATGTTGGTGGTGTTGGGGAAGTCAGTGCAGGTAGGGACTGTTGTTGTGTGTGAAACTGGGTGCTGTTTGTGTGCATACTAATGGTGGGACTTGTGGTGCTTGTGTTTGTCAGTGGTACGTTTTGGATGTTGAGGTGGATGCATGCTTGTATGTTTGTGGGTCGGGGAAGAGGGGTTTGGGATTGGGAAGAGGAAGGTGGAGAGTGGATAAAAGACAAAGGGTTACTGGCTGCCTTCAGTGTGGAGGCCAGAGCCTGAAAAGATCTCTGTAGGTCAGCCAGTGCACTGTGAATGCCCTCCAGGAGCGCATTACTCTGCTGGATTTGAGTTGCCAGTCCTTGGATGGCATTCACAATGCTCGACTGAACCACAGAGATCGACTTCAGGAGGTCAATAGCCTCCTCACTGAAGGCAGCAGGGCTGACAGGGGCAGGGGCAGAGGTGCCTGTGGCGAAGGAGATGCCCCCTCTCCTGGGTGAGCGGGCACGGACAACTGGGTGGGGAGCTACAGGGAGGGTGGTGGTAGTAAGAGTGGTGGCGGACAAAGATAGTGATAGGGGTCCCAGATGGGTCCGCCACTGCTAGGGAGTGTCCACTGGAGGAGGATTCCGAGGATGATGATGATGATCCTGCCTCCCTATGGCACTCCCCTTGCCCTCTAGGCCACTGGGTCCCTCGCTTTCAGAGGTATCAGCACCCCCTGTCCTGTGGGCAGTAGCATCCCCACTCGTCTGTGCCCCTTCTCCTCCGCCTGCCGATGCTGATGCACACAAATAGAGAGAGGGAGAGATAGAGAAGGAGAAAGAGGGTCATCACATTCTTTACATACACACATTACAACATACACAACTGTAGGTATACATCTACTGGCAAAGCAATCCCACATAGAAAATCACATAACCTACATAATGTCACAACATGTTACTTCCATCTACCCCTTAATGTCATCTCTCTCACTGACATCAATATCCGTGTAAGGTAGCATAAAAGGAGCATTCCATCAAATCACCTGTAAAACTATGTCAGCATGCTCATCATGCCCTGGCTAAAAGTGAAAATCTATCCTAATCCTGGTCATAACTCTCCATACTCCTATCACCTTTAGGAAAAGCAGTTGACTGATCACACCATGTAATGCATTTTCCGATTTAACACACGACCAGTCTATGTCCATAAGTCATGTCCCATGCAAGTAAAGACAACTCTATTCAGACGACAGAGCACCTGCCATTCCAATCACATGCCTAGCTGAAACCTATGTACATATGTGCCAAAATGGATACAATCACTGATGAAGGCACAACATGTGACAGTCCCATGCAGGTGCTATGTGATGTTAAGAATCCATGTCTGGAGAGCAGCCATGTCACTACATGTACTAAATCCCTGAGGAATATCTACAGTCACTATACACAGAAACACCACATCACATCATACATGCATGTATGGCTACAGTGGCCTCCATAGCACTCATGAGACATCTACTGACAATCACAGAGAACAGTGTAAGAACAACGAAACAAAGGCCAGCAAACTAAATAATAATAGGGCACATGACATTCCACCAGACATGCAGATACAATTCCACAACATGACAACATGAGCAAACCAACATCATTCCTGACATGATTACCAGTACCTAAGTCCAGACAACACACATATCCCACGGAGAAGAATGTACACATGATGTACACATGGTTCTACACGACTGCCATTGCACTCACAACATATTCCACAACAACAACACCTGTATAACAGAAAGTAGTTAAGCCAAATCATAACATCTCAAAGTAAGAAGTGAACGAAAACATTTTCCTGTCCACAGCAGCTAGGCTAAGGTTAGCAAGGATTAGTCCACTCAACAACATCTGCCCCCAAGTAACCATTGTGACATGATGTAAGGGTTTAATACCATATGTTGCACTAGTATTGGTAGGCCATAAGCACTTCTAGCATGGACATTGCACATTGTCAGATGGTAGGACAGCCTAATCACTTATCTCCTCTAAAACAAGGGCATAGGGATAATAGTGAATCACCTACAGTTCAATGACATGGAGATGCATAAGGCCAACTATTAACAATCAGACAGGCATACTTGGATGTCCCTCCATTGCAACCTTGACATGCCCCATAGCATGAATTTGAAGAGACAATGGGGACACCTCCACAAACCCATATGTACAGTGCTATACTGGCCATGTCCGTTTACTGATTGAGATGCCAGCCTCACATGGAGTCAATACCTGTACCAGGACAAAATGTAACTATGCCCTGTATCATAAATGTCTGTGATCTACACAGATGGAAGTTGTCTGACACCTTAGAGCTACATTTTCACATATTCAGATGTAGGACCTGGAAATACTAGATGAGTAGGATGGAACAGCAGCTTACATACATATATATAGCTGGGTGGAGTCACACATGTGGTAATGTCAATTGTGCATCTCCCCACGCAGTCATAGATATACCTTGACCCAGATGTACACATGGCCAACCCTAATGCCAGATCTGCATCTATTAGTCAGGCAATGTGAGTACTATGTATTCCCACTAGTCTACATACATGTAGCACCTACTACATTGTCACAGCTGCTAAAGTGTGACAGCGAACACCATACCCCCAGAGCCAAGTACCAGTTTACTGTTGTTTCTTACCCCCTTATGGCTGCAGTGCTTCTCTCAAATGCCCATCCACCTCAGGTTAGGTCACCACCAAAATGCAGGTCATTAGGGGGGTCAGGGTCCCCCTCCCACATTATGAGGACATCCCTAGCTGTGCCTCAGCAGTCTTCTGGCCACAGCTTCTCAGGTTCTCCCACTGCTTTCTAAAATGGGTACTCCACCGTCTGTGGACCTCCAGGAGTCACACTTGCTTGGCAATGGCACGCTAAATCCCCTTCTTCTGATGGGCGTTGACCTGCATGAATGACAGAGACAAAAGGAGAAAGTCATGTACACATGCACCATACCAATAGGAGTGGTCAGTACACATCAGTCATAGCAAGAAGGCACACATACCCATCCTCTCTGCTCACACAGCTTCACATTATGCCACCTGCATGCATCTACACCCTCATAAGTTCACATGCCCGATGCAACGTCACACACAACACCTATCACACATGGCTAGGGTATTGGACTCACCTGCTCCTCTTGGCCCATATAGCTAACCAAACAGGGGTAGGACCTCCTCCACTAGCCTCTCACGCTCATACGGGATGAAGGCACTGGTCCTATCACCTCTAGGACGTGGCATGATGGCTCCCAGAGGGAGTACACAGCAGCTCACATCCTGGAGGTCTTGCTTACAACAGTGTCAGGAGTCAAGTGAGAAACACAGCAGAAAATGGCAGTCACGGCCACCATGTACAGGACTGTCACCACTGGCGAGCATGACTATTGGCCCAAGTCAGCCAAAGGCAGCAATGTTAACCAATGGCAAGTTGCACTGCGGTTGCAACCGCCTACCACCATGACGACTTCGCTGGCGGACTCAGGTCATGTCCAACTGTCCACTACAGTAGGTCAGGCACCTGCCATTTTGGGCACGATTTATGTTCTTATGTATTTGCATCAATCACTTACTCCCCCATAGTGCTGTGTATCCTTATGTAGTACCATCATGGTTGTGCAACATATTGTGCCAATATTGACAAAATGACATGTTGAGGAATTATATGGTGAGAACTAAGTAAAGGTACTCTGAGGTACATAGGCCACTGGTAGATATTGGGAGAATCCAAAACATATGTGTGAATAGTGCAGGACAGCTAAGTCTTACACACATGCACATCAACATTTGTATCATATATACTATCCCATTTACATGTTAGCCAATGTGTAGCAATGAGGGTAAATTAGGTACATATCTATGGGTTGTACTATATATGTCAGAAGTGCTACGCATCCTCTACAGATGTTATGTGTCAAGTGATATATACAATCTGTTAATGATCCGTGCATACTGCATAACACATAGTATATTGTCTTCTCTCAACATAGTTATTCTGCCATGAGGAGAGTGAGACAACCACCAGTGTACCATCTACTAGTAGACCTGGAAACCATGAAGGAAAGACATGTCCAGACATATCAACATATCATCTGAATTGTCATACCATTGTAATACCAATGTGGATATTTGTACTTAGGTGGAGACAGATCTGATGCTTGCCCTTCGCAATCCCTATGGCATACCTCCCATCGTTCAAGTCTTGTCAGTGCTATACCTACCGGCCACAGGGTCCTTTCAGAATACTGTCGTCTTAACAGCAGGGAGGACTCAGCCCATGTTCCATCTGGTGTTGAAGGATGTACTGTGTGCTTTGTTGAAACACCTGGACAGCTACATCAGGTTTCCTCAAAAAGCGGATTTGGCCTATGTGAAGGCAGACTTTATGAGACGGGACACATTCCTCATGTGGTAGGAGCCATTGATGGCACCCATGTAGCCCTGGTCCCTCCAAGTGCCGATGAACAAGTGCACAGAAACAGGAAGAACTACCACTCAGTCAACATACAGGTGGTATGTCTGGCAGACCAGTACATCTCACAAGTCACAGGCATGTTTCCAGGATCTGTGCATGATTCAACATGATGTGCTACAGCAATGTCCCACATCTGATGGCAGAACTACAAACAGAGAGGGCCTGGTTGCTTGGTAAGTTTGCATTCTAGTGTGTGTTTAAGTGTTATGTCTCCTGTCATCATTACGTCTCCTGTCATCACAATATAGCCAGTCGCAGGACCTTTTTATGAGTTGTTCTACCATTATATTTACATGTGACTCAGGCTATCCAAACCGTCCTTGGCTGTTGACACCAGTGAGATACCTAACCACACCAGGGGAACTCCATACAACGAGGCCTACAGGAGGACAAGGTGCGTAATCTAGCTAACATTTGGGATCTTGAAGGCAAGATCCAGGTGCCTTTATTGATCTGGAGGAGCCCTTCTCTACTCGCCCCACAAGGTATGCCAAATAATCGTTGCCTGCTGCATACTCTACAACCGAGCCCTAAGACATCAGATACCATTGTTAACAGATGATGGGAAGGCAGCTGGACCAGTGGCTGGAAATGCTGAGATGGCAAGTGATGAAGAGCCAGAGAAAGGAGGAGCAGGTGGCTGTTGGGCAGATCTCATCAATCAGTACTTCCACTGACATACAGATATGTGAAGTGGACCTTTTGATGTGTTAAATGTGCACAACGTGAAGCAGATGGCTGCCATTACACCTCCTAACTTGTGTCATGGGCTCCAAGGCCTATTTGTGAGTTGTGGATGCAGACTGATAGATTGTAAAGTGTACAGTACAAAATGGTCTGCTATATCATGTATTGGTACATCTGATACTAACATACACTTCTGTAAGTTACTGTCCCCAGTGAGGAATGACAGGACAATGACAGGACAAGGGCAGAGGAATGTTACAATGAGGCACATGGGCGAACAAGAAGGATCATTGAAAAAACCTTCGGCCTCCTGAAGGCCAGGTTCCGGTGCCTCCATATGACAGGTGGATCCCTACTCACCTAAGAAGGTGTGCCAGATCATCGTTGCATGTTACACAACCTGGCCTTGAGACTCCAGGTGCCTTTTCTACAGGAGGATGAGCCTGGAGATGGTCTTGTGGCAGCGGTGGAGCCTGTGGACAGTGAGGAAGAGGAGGCAGAGGAAGAAGATGTGGACAACAGAAGTAATATTATACAGCAGTACTTTCAGTGACACACAGGTAAGACACTGTAACTTCACTCAACTTTTCAGTTTTCTGTTGGACATTGTACATGGCAGCCTGATTTCCCTATGTCTATGGCCACTTAAAGTTCCCTTTGGCATCTCTATTTTCAGATCTCTGTGCCCCACTCTGGCTCCTGCTATGTGTACTGATGCCCACCAAAGTTCATTCCAAAGTATATTTCACTGTACATTTGACTTGCAATGCTTTGATAATGTTAAACTAATACATATTTGAGATATTTGACAGACTCCAGATTAGTATGTGTTCCAAGAGTGTTTATTTAAGTGCTCATAAGGAGAGGGGGATGTGCAATGGGCTGGGCTGATGGTGGAGGAAAGTCCATGGTAGAGTCCAGTCTCTTGGTATCACAGGTGCATTGTCCAATGGGGCATAGGAAGGGGAGCAATGGCAGTTCAAGGTGGACAGGGTGACAGAGTGGGACAGAAGAGTGACAATCAGGAGAGTCTTATTTCCTGGTGGGGGTCTTGGCAATGTTCTCTGGCTTCTGCCTGGATCGCAGGGACCATTTGCGGGGTGGTTCTCCTTCTGCAGGGGGTGGGGTGTTGGTGGCCTGTTGGTCCTGTGGCGGGGCCTCCTGTCCACTAGCGCCGGCGGAGGTGGAAGGCTGTTCATCGGTTTAGCTAGTGTTAGGAGCCCGTTGTTGTGCCACTGCCTCCCTCATGGTCTTGCCCATGTCAGCCAGCACCCCTGCAATGGTGACCAGGATGGTGTAGATGTTTTTGAGGTCCTCCCTGATCCCTAGGTACTGGCCCTCCTGCAGCCGCTGGGTCTCCTGCAGCTTGGCCAGTATCTGGCCCATGGTCTCCTGCGAATGGTGGTATGCTCCTAGGATGTTGGAGAGTGCCTTGTGGAGAGTGGGTTCCCTGGTCCTGTCCTCCCCCCGTCGCACAGAAGTCCTCCCAACTTCCCTGTTGTCCCGTGCCTTTGTCCCATGAACCGTGTGCCCACTGCCACTGACCCCAGGTCCCAGATCGTCCTAGGTTTGTGGGGTTGCCTGGGGGCCCTATAGTGGTGGACACACTGCTGATTGATGTGTCCTGGGGACAGTGGATGGGCCTGCTGAGTGGGTGCTGTGGTGGTGTTTCCTGAGGGGGGAGTCTCTGTGGGACTGTGGCAGTGTAACCGACTGTCCAGAGGTCCCTGGTGGGCCAGTTTGGTCATCGTGGTCCAGGCATGCAGAGCTGCTGTTATCACTGTGGACCTCTTCCGGGTGGACTGGATGTTTCTGGCAACTCCGCTCCGGTGACATTGAGTAGGGGTCCTGTTGGGATGCAAGTGCAGTGTTATTGTATCTACATGTGCCATCTTGTCAGCTTTGCCTTGTGTGCGTGGTGTTTTGTGGGCTAGGTAATTCTCTCTAATGGGCATGCTGTGGTGATGGGTGTCCATGCAGGTCTGTGATGGGGATCCATGGATTGTTGTGGCATGCAGGGTTTGGTATTGGGATGGGTGGGTTGTGATGGTGCGATATATGTGAGGTGGTGGAGTGATGGGGGTGAGGGCAGGGGGTGGTGCTATGTGATGGCATGCAGGTAGGGGGGTGAAAGAAGTTAAGATTTGACTTACCAGAGTCCAGTTCTCCTGCTACTCCTGCCATGCCTTCAGGATGCATGATTGCCAAGACTTGTTCCTCCCATGTTGTTAGTTGTGGGGGAGGAGGTGAGGGTCCACCGCCAGTCCTCTGTACAGCTGCCTGGTGTCTTGCAACTACCTGGTGTCTTGCAACCAATGGAACGCACCTTCCCCCATAGGTCGTTCCACCTCTTACTGATGTCATCCCTTGTTCTGGGGTGCTGTCCCACGGCGTTGACCCTGTCCACGATTCTCCGCCATAGCTCCATCTTCCTAGCAATGGACGTCTGCTGCACCTGTGATCCGAATAGCTGTGGCTCTACCTGGATGATTTCCTCCACCATGACCCTTAGCTCCTCCTCTGAAATCCTGGGGTGCCATAGATGTGGTGTTAGTGGAATGTGTGAGGATGTGGGGGTGATGTGTTGGGGTGTGTGGTGTGAGGTGCGTGGATGGTGTATGGGTGATGGTGTTCTGTGGCTCAGATTGAGTGGGTGCTCCTGGCTTGTGTCTCTGTCTGTTGTCAATTCTTTTTTTTCATTGAAAGGATTATGGGTAATGTGGGTGTGTGTGTTATATTGGATTTGGTGTGTGGGTGTGGTCTGTGTATGTGTGTCAGGTGTGTGTAGTTTGAATTGTCCAATGTGGTGTAGTTTTGTAACTGTGTGTGTATTTTCAGCGTGGCGGTGTATACTGCCAATGGTTTACCGTGGTTGAAAGACAGCTGTGGTGATTCGTGGGTCCTGATACTGTGGGCGTATTCCTGTTGGCGTAACAGTGTGAGTTTTGGTACTGCCAGTTTTTCACTGACCTCTGGTGTTGCAGACTTGTGTGGGTGTCTGTATAGTGGCAGATTTCTCTGGGTGGTCATAATACCCGTGCCGGAATACCGCTGCGGTCACGGTATGTTGGCGGCCGTTAGCCCGGCGGTAGGTGGCATTTACCACCAGGGTTGTAATGAGGGCCTATGTGTCTATTTGTTGCATTCACAGAGACCAAAAAATTTATCCATTAGTCCCTGTGTCAATTGATTGGAATGAACAGAAAGAGACTATACTAATGGGAGTCATTCCCCATCTAATAGAAGAAGTCATTATTGGAACAGATTTTTACCAGTTCCCAGAATTGTTGGATAGCATGCAAGAAGGAAAAGGAAGGGAGTCATGGTGGGAAGAAGCCCCTTTTTCCCAGACAGACATTTCTTCGGGAAAAAACAAATATAAAATGAGCAGTAGTGAAAAAAGGGAAGGACGAAAACAATACTGCAACCAAAAACGATCCCCTAAAACCAATTATGTGGGAAAAACTGTATTAGCTACCAGTCCCTCCTTCCGGATAAGTCAACGAGAGTACATGCCTAGGAGCCGGCCTTAACAAAGAAAACCGGACAGGTGGGCCCATATTTTCGAATACAAAAAGGTTTATTATACCGCATAACTAAGCGTGATAATCAAGAACGGACACAATTAATAGTTCCCCAACACTTCCGAATACAAGCATTCACAAGGCCCATAGCCTAATGGGGGATGGACATTTCAGGAGAGAAAAAACAGACAGAGTACCTTTTGCGCCGATTTTACTGGCCAGGGGTCTTTTCAGACATGCGTCGTTTCTGCCAACAGTGTCCTCATTGTCAACTTGTAAACCACGGACCACCAAAAACAAAGCACCCCCTTTCCCTCTACCAATTATTGATATTCCATTCTCTAGGGTTGGAATGGACCTGATAGGACCCCTCATTCCCTCCTCGTGGGGTTATGTGTATATCCCTATAGTCGAAATGAGTACACTGTTCCAGAATGAATTGTCAATGAGGACGAAAGGTAGACTGAGAGAAAGATATTGTAGGAGTGCCCTCAAGCATCACAGTAGGATGCTAGGCATCATCATCGGGCTGACTCCTCGTCGGACCAGCACTGCAATGTCTGACGGGCCACCATCCACGAGGTGGTGGCACTTCAACCGAAAAGATGTTTAGCAAATCAAGTTGAGTCCGCAGAACATGCTGACAGAGGAGAAAAGGAGAGTAAGGGATATAAAATTGGCTCTGAACACCTAATGCCTCATTTTAATGTTTTTAAGAAAGGGTCAGGTCAAGATTAAAAACATAGGAGTACTAAGGGAAATAATGCTACCAATACTCCTGTAAAAAGGAAAGGAGGAAAAAGTATTTACTCCTAACACTTGGTCGACATGTTTCACGCCTACACGGTCAGCAATTGATCCAATGGCGCTTCATCAGGACCGAAAATTGTTACTTCTCCATAAAAAACAAGACAGTAAATGCTGGAAGGTCACTTACAGTCTGTGGATCAGTCGTCACAGTCAGTCAAGTTGTTGGTCGCCCTGCGTAAGAGACAAAAACAGAGATAGAGAAAGATACAACAATCTGACATTCATTGGTGTCATTATAAAGATAGGAGTAATACACGGTGGATGTGATCGGCATCTACCCCCAAAGAAATAGTCAGGTGCAAAGAATGTAACATAAAAAAAGGCTTACCATCCCATGTAGAAACAGGGCATCATAGGGACTCGTAAAACCTCATACCCAAGGAGAGTACACTACATATGGAAAAATTGTAGTAGAGTAAGTAGTCATACACTTCTGAAACATCAGTGTCATGTTAGGGTAATGTTTTTTAAAAAAACGCCATCTCATTGACTAAATGGATATAAACTATTGCCATAATAAATGGTGCATCTGTGAGTATTATCAAAAAGACTTTCATAGTCAGAGAGACTAATAAGGCAAGTATAAAAAACAAGACAGTAAATGCTGGAAGGCCCCAGTATAAAAAAGTCTACAAATCTGTAACTGAAATGTACTGAAGTGACCACACTTACTCCTGGTTTTGTAAAGTAGTGACCAATGTTCTTAAAAAACGAGCACTATGATTTGGAGAATACTGTTAAAGAATAACAACATTAGCTGGTGTTGTAGTATGATGCGCGTTGGTTAGGGAGATGCCAGTAACCAGGTAATTTATCGTTTGGTCACGGCCTCCGATAAAAAACAGGATTCGAATAACAATAGAAATACGCCTTAAATCTGGCCTATATAAGCTGAAAAAAGGAAACATATCAAGCGTGCACCTACTTTTACTCCTCCGGTTGTCCGCTGTGTGCCTACCCGAGGTCGCGTGCCTGTCAACAAAGGCAACGCGCGCTCGGGAAGTATTTAAAGCCAAGCTGACACAGGCAATTAGCCCTGTACGCGGAACACTGGTGTCAAAGAGGTAGACACCAAGAAAGGACTAACGGGAGGCCCGTCGTCTTCCACAACGGTGGCCATCTTGGAACTGGGGCCAAATAGACAAAAGTAAACTGAAGTCAATGGCCCTAGTGATCCTAAAAAATGTGTCGTTTAGTAGTCACTTTTACTTTCTTTGCCGACCGGGACGGGCATGGCTGACCCCTTATGTTATGGGTAATAATAGGTTGGACATTTAATTCCAATAATATGGAAAGACAATCAATTTAAAGACCATGCAAATATAAGATACAATGAGGCAGCCAGTGAACTCCAGTCTGTTGAGAAAACATGGCTCTGTGACCATCATCCCTTGGGGCTCTTCAACATTTCTTACCACACAGAGCAAAATCACTGAGGGATCCCAAAGTTGATTGAAAGCCAAGAAGAAAGAAGCAATGGCATGCTGGTGGGGAGTGAGTCATTTCAAAACGTGTTTGGAGAACTACCTTTGAGGTGTTTCTATTTCACAAACTAAAGGATGGTACCTAAAGGAATGAATCGCTCCCTTAGTCTAGCTGAGATTCAACCCTGTAGGTCACAACAGATGTCAGAAAATCTTGATTAGATGAGAGGGAAGCGCTGTGAGTGAAGGAGGGGCAGGAGCCCTTTAACTTTGAAATCGCGCTCCCGCCGTCGCGGGAAGCGCTGTGAGTGAAGGAGGGGCAGGAGCCCTTTAACTTTGAAATCGCGCTCCCGCCGTCGCGGGAAGCGCAGTGAGCGGAGGAGGGGCAGGAGCCCTTTATATTTCTGTCGCGCTCCCGCCATCGCGGGAAGCGCTGTGAGTGAAGGAGGGGCAGGAGCCCTTTAACTTTGAAATCGCGCTCCCGCCGTCGCGGGAAGCGCAGTGAGCGGAGGAGGGGCAGGAGCCCTTTATATTTCTGTCGCACTCCCGCCGTCGCGGGAAGCGCTGTGAGTGAAGGAGGGGCAGGAGCCCTTTAACTTTGAAATCGCGCTCCCGCCGTCGCGGGAAGCGCAGTGAGCGGAGGAGGGGCAGGAGCCCTTTATATTTCTGTCGCGCTCCCGCTGCGTGGTACGCGCGCGGGCGGCGCCCGGGCCAAGCCCGGGCCAAGGGCGGGCCCGTCCTTCGCCCGTCATCAACCGGAAGAGGCCGGGCTGGGCCCCCCCCCTAACGTCTACTTCTTCTGCCTGTGGAATCTCCATCGGGGTGCTGTTTCAGATACTGTGTGAGTTTGTTACCAAATATGGGGAAAAGAAAGTCTAATGTTCAGAAGGGGGAAGCCGGGTCCAGCTCCCTTCAGTCCTCCATTACTAGTTATTTATCTTCTGTGATGGGGGCCATTGAATCCGAACTTGAACATGTAGAAGAAAGGATTGGGGCTGTCCAAAGTACTGTTCAACACCCCCCCTTGGAACCTACCATCCATATTTCCACTTTTCCAAGGACTGGTCCTTCATCACTGATCTCGCCTCTGAATACCAGCCAGTTGGCCGCCGATATACTCCCCACTACCGACCAAATTAATTCTTCTCTCCTTTTAGCTATTCCTCCTCCTGAAAGCTCTTGCTCTCAGGCCGATTCTCCCCCTTTGAAGAAGAGGAGAGCCGGGAAAAAGCTCAAAAATACAAAAAAGGCCCTGGGCTCCAATAAGAATCTACCTACCTCCCTGGCCCATAGTGACCAACCCCCAATCCCCCTGGTCTCCTTCCCCGAATGCCCTCCGAGTAAGGATGCTCCTGAAGATCTTTCTAGTTTTATTGACTTGACACTCAAATCCTTTTGCGCAACTCTTGAGGCAAAAATTTCCACCTTGATCGCTAGGAAGCTCGATTGCTTTTGTAACGATGTGACCAGGTTTTTATCTAGTTTTTTAAAACCAGGTCCTTTATGCATGGGAATACTTCATAGCCCCGAACCAGCACATCAGTCTACTCCTCCCCCTACTTTGGTACCCCAAGGAGTAAGTAATTTTTTGCCTGATCCACGAACCGTCTCTGGTCAAGGACCTTTCGCTGACAACCCTGCATCAGGGCCAATAAGGGAAGTTTATTCCTCTAGAACGCATGACAAAGATCCTACTAAACTTACTAACCATGCAGACTTTTTACATTTACCACCTGCCTGCAACCCGTACGTTCTGGTTCTCTCAAATGTTCCTCCTCTGGAGTGCTCCAAACAAGAAGATACCCACTCCCTAATTAGAAAAGCTGGTCACTGGTTGAACTTCAAATTCAAATCCAATTGTTTCCACAATGATAAGATTCTCATGGCCCGAAGAGTGAGGAGGGTAGGACACTCCAAAGTACTGGAGGAGGGAGACTATGTTGTTTTAAATTTTGCTAATCCTCGTTCAGTAGACAATTTTTTGACCAATTTGGACTACTGTAAAATGTCAACTAACAGGATTCAAATACATCCCCTGTATCATTTTTACGACCCTGTGCTCCTACCAAACCGCATTGTCACTAATTCTAGTATTCGCAGACCAGATTTTGAAAGGCTTCATTTACAGGTAAATGTACCCTCTAGCAACCGGTTCTCGACTCTCAGTCACCTTGACGTGAACGATTGACTATCGGTGACACACCCCTGTTCTTCTAAAAAGGAGAGACCAAAGGCTGGGAATGTCCACGCTGAATGTATCTGGGACACAGGAAAGCCTGATTTGGACCTGAAAGCTCCTATAAATACTAAAGTTCTAATGTCATGTCCTGTGTCTAGACCATTAACTCTGCTTAGCTGGAACATAGCAGGGCTGCGATCTAAATCTGACAATTCGGACTGGAAGAGCTTCATTTCCTCCTACGATATAATCTGTCTACAGGAGACCTGGTCCAAAGATACGTTCCTCCTGAACGGTTTCACCTCTTTGTGTCAGCCGGCATTAACCTCCCAGATGGGGAGAGCTAGTGGCGGCCTCTTAGTTCTCGTTTCCGTACATCTCCCGCTTTTAAAAGTGTCTTTAATCTGGTCTTCCCTTTATTTTATGGTTGTCCTAGTCTCTATTTGTGGCCAAAAGGATATCCTTATTTTAAACTTTTATAACAATATCCCTCGGGGCCTCCTTATGGGTCATTTGGAAGAGGTAACGGATTTTATAGATTCTTCACATGCTTTGCAGAATAGTGACCTAATTATTATATGGGTGGGCGATTTCAACACTCCTCTGTGCAGCAAAGAACACATGGACCTGTGTGCCTTTCCTGCTGAGGGCAGAGAGTCAGTATTTCATTTTAACCATACATCTGAAGGAGATGCCTTAAACCTTTTTACTTGTAAATTTGACTTGGTCCATGTTACCGAGAAATTGGCCCCTGACGCCTGCAATATACCAACCTTTACAGGGAATTTGAGGGGGAGTATTATCGATTTCATGCTTATCAGCTCCTCTGATTTTTACGTAATTCAAGAATTCAAGATTACGCCCCACTGTGCGAGTGATCATAACCCCCTTAGTATTATATTGGACCTAAAAATTATTCAGGCACCCAATAATAAAAGCTTGAGCGCTGCTACTGTTTATAATCCAAACTGTGGCATACGTTTAAAATGGGACAAAATAGATCTAAAACTTTTTAACCAGGAAATTGTAAGAAGTAGGTCGGACTCGATTCAGATGTGTCTCTCCCAGCAGTTAGATTCTGACCGCATAGTGCGTGAATTTGAATTTTTAAGCACTGACATTTCACGCGCCTTGGCGGTGGACAGGCCTGCGAAGGGGCCGGCGGCCCACAGATGGTTCGACTCCGCGTGTTCATCTGCCCACAAAAAACTCAAAGATGCACTTAAAGCAGTTCCTCTCTCCCGTCAATTAGTTAAAATAGCCAGAGTTGATTATAAGGCTGCCATTGACAAACGGAAATCAGAAATTAGGTCCAGGGCCTGGGGCGATCTTTTGGCTGCATCTGAGCAGAAGGACACTTCTAAATTTTGGAAAGTGATTAATCACTCATACTTTTCTGGTCACCACTCTTTGGCCGATGACTGTCTTATTACTGAGGATGTCTGGTTAACTCATTTTAGCAAAGTCTTCTGTTCAGGAACCTATGAGAATTTGCATGTAAATCCTTCTGCACTTTTCAATTTAGATTCCAAAACTAAGGCCCCAAACATTATTTTTGACCTCCACGAGGTCAAAAATGCTATTAATAGATCAAGGCAGGGAAAAGCTCCCGGCCCCGATGGGGTTCCCGCTGATCTTTTTAAATCAGAAATTGATCTTTGGGGTCCGCTAGTTACAAATGTTTTGAATAGTGTGGTAAACAGTAACGTGCCCCTTTCATGGAAATCGGCCATTATTGTTCCTATCTTTAAAAAAGGTAATAGACAAGATCCTTCCTGTTACAGACCAATCTCTCTTATTGATTCGACGGCAAAGATTTTAGGTAGTGTGATCTTGTCCCGGTTAGAAGACTGGGTGTCCGAGGCCCAGATTTTATCCCCTATTCAATTTGGTTTTAGACCTGGTGTAGGCACAGTTGAGCAAGTTTTAAACTTGCAGCTGATACTCAGCAAATATGTGACAGTCAAAAAAGAGTCTATTCACATGGCTTTCATTGATCTAACCAGTGCCTTTGATATGGTTAATAGGTCAAAGTTATGGCAAATTTTGGAAGCCTTAGGCTGTGATCCGCCTCTATTGGAGCTTATTAAACGCCTACACACAGACCTAACAATTTCTGTTCAGGTCGGCTCACATGGGCAGAGAACCTCCCCCATCTCGTCAACTAGGGGCGTAAGGCAGGGATGTATCTTAGCCCCTTTTCTCTTTCTGATTTATATAAATGGGCTCTATGATTCACTTTTAAAACATGCAAAGGACATACCGAAGATGGGTCAGAGACACCTTCCAGTTTTATTATACGCTGACGATGCAGTTTTAATTGCCCGTACTGCAAACGGTTTACAGGGACTACTGGATGTATTTTACGATTTTATGCTGAATCTGGATCTGAAAGTAAATTACCCAAAGACTTTTGTTATGACTTGTGGCCCACGCAATACAAAGTCTAAACTATTTTCTATGGGAGGGCACACTCTTAATAAGGTCAAAGAATTTTGTTATCTAGGCATGTACATGAGTTCTTCTTTGTCCTGGAAGACACACATTAATTTTAAGCTCCAACAGTTGATAAGGAACAATGAAGCAATTTTTCGCTTTTCAAATAAACTAGGTCACAGACCCCCTGCTCAGTTGAAAACTCTTTATAATTCCAAATGCACTGCATCAGTCCTTTATGGGGCAGGCGTCTGGGGCTATAATAAAATACCGTCTCTTCAGAGTGTAGAAAATAAATTCCTGCGCAGATTATTGTTGGTTCCAAAATGCACCGCAAACATAATCTGCCATGAAGAACTGGGTCAGTGCTTTTTGGAGGATAGGGTCTTTATGGCTCCCCTACTGCTGTGGATCAAATGTTGGTCAAACCCTATGGCAAGTTTGGTCCAAGACTGTATCACTGATTGTCTTCAATTGGAATACTCAAATAGGATTCCCTGGCTTATGTTTCTGCAAAACTCCTTTGAGAACCTAGGGCTTAGATATATGTTTGATGATCCCCATCTATTAACCACAAACTCTAGGTCTGTTTTGAAGTCTACTTATTCCAAGCACATATCAGAGCTGAGATTTTATAGTTCCCTGAAATTGAAATCTTTCGATTCTTATTCTCGGATTGTGACTGTTCCATGCCTTGAACCCTATTTGTCTTGGTTTTCAAGTTTTAAAATAATTTCCTTTTTAACACTTTTTAGACTTAATCTAATTCATTTTAAGGTAGCTTTCCCTGAACCATGTTTCTGGAAAAAGGATTTACCGCTTTGTCCCTGTGACTCCAAATCAACCCAGAGCACTTGGAATTTTTTTCTTTTTTGCCCTTTATATGCTGCACCTAGAGGGGCCTTTATTTTACCCACGTTACGTCTTTTTAGACCTATTCATTATAAGGAAGCCCTGCTATACCTTCAGAGATTGCCTAATATCCAAATTTGTCACCATGTATTAGACTTTGTCACAGCTTCTTTACGTATTAGGAAAAGGCCTACTCCTTTTTAAATATTTTATGTACGTATAGTATATCTTTTTAACGCTAACATTTGTACTTTTCTGACTTTGTGATTTTTAATCATGTCTAGTATATTTATCTATGTATGTCAAGGGGTTTCAGATTGGATGTTCATCTGGTGCTTCCAGTAATGGTTTTAAAGTTTTATTTTACTATTTATAGATTGGGAAATGTGTCTTGGTTTGTACTTTTATGGCAATTGCCGAATAAAGTTATTTGACTGACTGACTAGTCACTGTGTAAACATATGTCTTCAAACAGTATCACATCAAAAGGGAAGTGTAATGCTGAAAAAAATTCAACAAAATGCTGTGAAAAGTAAGTAAAAAATCAGCATGAGCTCAAGTATTAAGCCTCCACAAAGGAGAAAGAACGTACGTGTGATCACAGGACCACCTTAATCCTGAAAGAGCAAGTCAGAGGAACTAGGGAGAAAGGGTCCACCAAGGAATATCATCGTTGAGGCCCTCGTTAGCTGTTTTAAGTCTAAAAATCCACCGCTGTTCAATCCTGAACAGGTATTTAGGGTCATTTTCATTATGTCTAGGTACTTGTAAGACTGTCCACCATAGGTCATTGGGGCCATGTTTGGCTTCCAAAAAGTGTGAACTCAGTTTGGTCGTGATCCGAGCACATCTAATGTTACTGCGGTGTTCGTTAATTCTTAGTTTCACGGGTCTGGTTGTCATGCCTACATATTGTAAGTCACAAGGGCATGTAATCAAATAAATACAGTGACGAGTATTACAATTGGTGTGTTTCGTCAAGTGCCAGACTCCAAAATATTTCAAGTCTAGACTATCCACCCATTTCGTTAAGGAGCAGACATTGCAGGAGCCACACGGGTAGTGTCCGGTGACTGGAGGTAAATTCCATAATGTGGATTGATCTTCAGAAACATCCTGTCTGCGTGGTCGTGTGTGAATAACTAAATCCCTAATGTTGGGAGATCTCTTAAACGCAAACAAGGGTTTGGAAATTTGTATACCCCGCTCAGTAAAATGTGCCACCTTTTATTAATGAGTCTTTTAACGGTGTTGGACAGGGGAGTATATGTTGACACACATGTCAGTCGTACTTGTTCCTCCCGCATAGTGGGTGCCAAGAGAGCCTCTCTGTGGTTGTGCCGGGCTCTTTTATAGGCTGGACTGATAATCTTTGAAGGATATTGTCGGAGTTGGAGTTTCGTTTTCAGTTCACGTGCCTGGGTTTCAAACGATTGAACAGAGGAACAGTTCCGACGTCATCTTAAAAATTGGCCAAAAGGAAGGTTATCGCGTAGAGCCTTCGGATGATGGCTGTCATATCGAAGTAAACGTTTCCGGTCTGTGATTTTGTGATAGGTATCAGTCACTAGTTTTCCATTCACATTGTGAATCAGAAGGTCCAAAAATGGTACTCGGGTGGTTGAAACATGCGCTGTAAATTTCAAGAAAGGGTCTAACGTATTGATCCAGCTGGTAAACAGATCAATTGTCGGAAGGGATCCTTGCCATATGATGAGAATATCATCTATGTAACAACACCATAATTTGATATTTTTAAAGAAGGGACTTATTGCCGGTAAGATGAAAGTTTTCTCAAACTGGTACATGTATAAACATGCCAGGCTCGGGGCAAAGGTACTCCCCATCGAGATCCCTCGAATCTGATGGTACAGGACATCTTCAAATTGAAAGTAATTCTGTGTCATTGCCAGGGATGCACAATGCATCAGAAAGTGAACCAGTGTTAATGAAGTCCATGGTTGCTGGAGGAGGGCGGACTCAACGACCTCTAAGGTGGCAGCCTGTGGAATATTGGTGTATAGAGATTGTACATCTAACGTGATCAGTACCTCAACTTGGATAGTGGAGTTGATCATCTCAATAAGGTTTAAGACATCCTTGATGTCTTTAAGATAGGTGCTGGAACTCTTTACTAATAGTTGAAGAAATGAATCACAAAAGGTTGACAATGGTTCCAGGACCGAGCCAATACCAGAAACTATCGGACGGCCAGGGGGTGGTAGAGTGCCTTTATGGATTTTGGGAAGGCAGTAAAAATATGGAATACGGGGATGGATGCTTTCCAAAAATTCTGCCTCTTTTAAAGAAATCCAGGAGTTTCCTTTGGCCTGATTGACCATACTCTTAATCTGTAGTTGTAACGAGTTTGTAGGGTCTTGATTAAGAGGTGCATAGTAGGTCCTGTCACTCAAAAGGCGGAGACACTCCTGCCTGTAGTCAGATGTATCCATAATGACTATTGCTCCTCCTTTGTCAGCCGGTTTTATGACTATAGACGCATAGACGCTATAGAAACAAAGAATTAACGAACACCGCAGTAACATTAGATGTGCTCGGATCACGACCAAACTGAGTTCACACTTTTTGGAAGCCAAACATTGCCCCAATGACCTATGGTGGACAGTCTTACAAGTACCTAGACATGATGAAAATGACCCTAAATACCTGTTCAGGATTGAACAGCGGTGGATTTTTAGACTTAAAACAGCTAACGAGGGCCTCAACGATGATATTCCTTGGTGGACCCTTTCTCCCTAGTTCCTCTGACTTGCTCTTTCAGGATTAAGGTGGTCCTGTGATCACACGTACGTTCTTTCTCCTTTGTGGAGGCTTAATACTTGAGCTCATGCTAATTTTTTACTTACTTTTCACAGCATTTTGTTGAATTATTTTTAGCATTACACTTCCCTTTTGATGTGATACTGTTTGAAGACATATGTTTACACAGTGACTACTAAACGACGTTCGTCACATTTTTTAGGATCACTAGCGGCATTGACTTCAGTTTACTTTTGTCTATTTGGCCCCAGTTCCAAGATGGCCACCGTTTTGGTAGACGACGGGCCTCCCGTTAGTCCTTTCTTGGTGTCTACCTCTTTGACACCGGTGTTCCACGTACAGGGCTAATTGCCCGTGTCAGCTTGGCTTTAAATACTTCCCTAGCGCGCGTTGCCTTTGTTGACAGGCACGCGACCTCGGGTAGGCACACAGCGGACAACCGGAGGAGTAAAAGTAGGTGCACGCTTGATATGTTTTCTTTTTTTCAGCTTATATAGGCCAGATTTAAGGCGTATTTCTATTGTTTGACGAATCCTGTTTTTTATCGGAGGCCGTGACCAAACGATAAATTACCTGGTTACTGGCATCTCCCTAACCAACGCGCATCATACTACAACACCAGCTAGTGTTGTTATTCTTTAACAGTATTCTCCAAATCATAGTGCTTGTTTTTTAAGAACATTGGTCACTACTTTACAAAACCAGGAGTAAGTGTGGTCACTTCAGTACATTTCAGTTACAGATTTGCAGACTTTTTTATACTGGGGCCTTCCAGCATTTACTGTCTTGTTTTTTTATACTTGCCTTATTAGTCTCTCTGACTATGAAAGTCTTTTTGATAATACTCACAGATGCACCATTTTTTATGGCAATAGTTTATATCCATTTAGTTAATGAGATGGCGTTTTTAAAAAAAACATTACCCTAACATGACACTGATGTTTCAGAAGTGTATGACTACTTACTCTACTACAATTTTTCCATATGTAGTGTACTCTCCTTGGGTATAAGGTTTTACGCGTCCCTATGATGCCCTGTTTCTACATGGGATGGTAAGCCTTTTTTTATGTTACATTCTTTGCACCTGACTATTTCTTTGGGGGTAGATGCCGATCACATCCACCGTGTATTACTCCTATCTTTATAATGACACCAATGAATATCAGATTGTTGCATCTTTCTCTATCTCTGTTTTTGTCTCTTACGCAGGGCGACCAACAACTTGACTGACTGTGACGACTGATCCACAGACTGTAAGTGACCTTCCAGCATTTACTGTCTTGTTTTTTATGGAGAAGTAACAAGTTTCGGTCCTAATGAAGCGCCATTGGATCAATTTCTGACCGTGTAGGCGCGAAACATGTCGACCAAGTGTTAGGAGTGAATACTTTTTCCTCCTTTCCTTTTTACAGGAGTATTGGTAGCATTATTTCCCTTAGTACTCCTACTCTGTTTTTAATCTTGACCTGACCCTTACTTAAAAACATTAAAATGAGGCATTAGGTGTTCAGAGCCAATTTTATATCCCTTACTCTCCTTTTCTCCTCTGTCAGCACGTTCTGCAGACTCAATTTGATTTGCTAAACATCTTTTCGGTTGAAGTGCCACCACCTCGTGGATGGTGGCCCGTCAGACGTTGCAGTGCCGGTCTGACGAGGAGTCAGCCCGATGATGATGCCTAGCATCCTACTGTGATGCTTGAGGGCACTCCTACAATATCTTTCTCTCAGTCTACCTTTCGTCCTCTTTGACAATTCATTCTGGAACAGTGTACTTATTTCGACTATAGGTTCATGCACAGGGAGAAAGTACACTGGACCATTAATCTCCCAGTCCCTCTTGTGTTGATATTATATGTATATCCTCATACTGGTAGACTACGCAACCCGATATCCTGAGGCAATATCACTCACAAGTATGACTGCCAAAAACATAGCACATGCTATGATCAGATTCTTTTCAAGGGTAGGATTCCCCAAAGAGTTACTCATGGACCAGGATACTCCCTTCATGTCCCAAATCTGTCAGGTAGTAGAAGTAACCCAGATAAGGACATCAGTCTATCATCCACAAACTGATGGTCTCGTAGAGAGGTACAACCGCATGCTTAAAATCCTGTTGAAAAAGGTCATCAGGGAAAGATTGGGATAAAAAGCTGCTGTTGGTCCTCTATTTAATAAGAACCCATGAACAATTTTCTATGGGTCATAGCCCCTTTAAACTGGAGTTCGGTCGCCAACCAAGATCCCTGCTTGATATGGCCGCAGAAAAGTGGGAAGAAGAGGAGAGTGAGACAAAGATCTGTTGGAGTATAGCCAACAGTTAAAAGATCAGTTACATACTGTATGGGAAGATGTGAGGATTCATTTAGAGAGAGCTCAGAGTAAACAGAAACAATATTATGATAAGAACACCACACTTAGACAATTACAACCAGGTCCTAATCTTATTACTAAGTTTGAAGAATAAGTTGTTAGCTAAATGGCAGGGACCCTAAGGGTAATTAAAGACATAAGTCCTGTTACATATAAATTGTTATTATCAGAGAACCCAAATAAAACCCAGATTTATCATATCAACCTTTTAAAGAAATGGGAAGAAAGTGATGAAATCCCCGGACCACCATGGGTAGGGTTCCTTTTTAATGAGAATAAAAGACTAGATATCAATTTGTATCCACAACACATTGATGCTCCAATAACCCTTCCTCCCTTGAATCCCAAATAACTTTCTATACAACAGAAATAATTATCAGAAATGTTATATAAACATAGGACTCTTTTCTCAGTCATACCAGGGAAGACCCCATTGATCCAACATCACATCAGAACTCCAGGAGATAAGTTCATTCGTCTTCATCCCCATCGAATTCCAGAAGCCCGAAGAGCCCTGGTAGAACAAGAAGTCCAAAATATGTTACAGATAGGAGTCATAGAACCCTCTTCCAGTCATTGGTGTTCCCCAGTTTTAGTCCCCAAACCCAATGGGTCAGACCGTTTTTGCGTAGACTTTCGACAAGTTAACAAGATATCTCACTTTGACACGTATCCCATCCCTAGGGTGGATGAACTACTAGAGAGGTTGGGCAAACCAAAATATATGACCACGCTAGACCTCACCAAGGAGTACTGGGAGATCCCCTTATATCCACCGGATAAAGAAAAAACAGCGTTCTCCACACCATCAATCTTTCTTTATTTTGGCTGTAAGCCATAAAAGTAGACAAAACAAAACATAACATGATTAAGAAACATAGCACTTTAAGATTTTTTAAAATGTGTAGATAATATTGTTTTTAAACATTTTTGTTTTTACAAAATCTCAAGACATATAAAAATATTAGATCGTTAGAATTTGGGTTCAATCAATTAAAATTTATCAGACTAATTAATTATAATCTAAAACCAAATTATTAAAAGCACGTAATTATCAAAGTTTTAGTTCAAAAACCCTCGCCGCTGGAGGACCAATTTTTCACTTATCTCTTTTTTTTTTTTTTTTTTTTTTTTTTTAAACCCCTAAATAAAGTTATGGTCACAAATTTATAAAACATGCAAATCATCATTATTCTTTAACTAAAAGTCCAGACCATTAAGGCTATAGCTTCATCCAATTGAAAACTGATATATTAAATGAATATGGTCTAAAACCAATGTGTTGGGATTACACATTTATAATAGTTCTTTTGTTCTTATTGACCATGCACTTCGTAGGTATCCCACCACAGAGAAAACTATTTTATCACTTGTATCAGTTGTTAGGAGTCGTAATGCCGTATTCCATTCCCTTATTCCAATTTCCCTACATAAGGGAGCAATCCACTTTTTCCTGGGTACCAGATATCTAGGGCAGAAAAACATAAAGTGCGCAAGTGACTCTTTTGTCTTTTGACAGTGATGGCAGTATATTGAATTGCAGTCCTCCGATCTCCATTGCGCTGTAAATGACTTAAGCGGAAGAGTCCCTAGTCTAAACTTAATAAATAGTGTTTTGGTATATGGAGGATTTACATTATCCATGTAAGCCTCAAACTTGGGACTGCATTTGTGGTCTAAGAAGTGCAAAGTCAGACTGCCATGGTTTTTTAACCAAGTTTGGGTCAAAATGTTCTCCCAGTAGCACTTTTTTACACGTTCCTTTATTTCCTTTACCAACTTGTGGGGAGCACTCCACACCTCCTCCATTTTGAGAAATGTACACGTGTCTCTGATGTATCTAAACCAAGGGATCTTTAGTACACTGTTATTTGCGAGAAATTCATCTAGTGCTGCATGGAGAGTATGCCGGTCCTCTGAGGTCCAAAGATTAATCCAATACATTAGGGGTCTTAGTGCAATTTCATTGTGTATTTCATTTAGGGCTAAATCAAATCTGAGCGGGGTGAGAGGGGTGCTCATCGGCAACTTTAGGAAGTTTGGAATAAACCGGTTTTCTACAGTGGTCAGACATCTAGAATTAGTATGGCCCCAAAGCTCGGCACCATAAGTTGAGGCCGCTACTGCCACTGCTTTATAAACGGTGATGGCAGGTGTTATCTCCCCCTCATAGGTATTAGCTATTTTTTTGGCTATCACTATAGCCCTTTGCCTAAGTATTGTCAGACTCTTCTTGATCTGTGCCGACCAACGTTGGTCGTCGCTTAGCCTGATCCCCAAGTAGTCAAATTGTCTGACTCTCTCCACTAATTGGCCTGCTATCGTCATTTTTCCCCTAAATAATTTGTGTGGGTTAAAGGCCATAAACTTAGATTTTGTTAGATTAATTTCAAGTCCTCTGTTGGAGCAAAAATTATAAAAGGTATCCAGTTCGTTTTGCAAACCCATAGGTGTTCTTGAAATTAATAAGGTGTCATCGGCAAACATTAAAATAGGGACCGGAGTTCCAGCTAGTCTAGGGGCATCATGATTACAGTGTAGCAATTGGTCCACAGCACCATTTATATAAAGATTAAATAGTGTTGGTGCCAAGATGCAACCCTGCCTAACCCCTCTATTGACGGGTATGGCTTCCGTTAGGTCACCACTATCTGACCAACGAACATGGGCATAAGTCCCTTCATGGAGGTATCTAATCAGTCTTAGTAGTTCGCTATTGGGGTGATAACTCTCCATAACTTCCCATAGTGTATCCCGAGGGACCGTGTCAAAAGCAGCTTTTAAATCGATAAAAGCTACATACAATTGGCTTTTATTGAGTGACAGGTATTTCCAGCAAAGGAGGTTGAACCTAAATGCCTGGTCTATTGTACTCACTCCTCTTCTGAAGCCTCCCTGGAATTCGGAGAGAATTTGGGAATCCTCTATCCATGTCTGTAGTCTGTTAAGCACTTGCTTAGCGAAGATTTTTTGACTAACATCAATAAGGCTGATAGGCCTATAATTCTCAGGTTGATCCCTTGGCCCTTTCTTATAGATAGGGACTATGACTGCTCCTTGCCATGTGATAGGGAGTCCTCCTCCCCTCAATATCTCATTACTAAGAGCATTTAGATACAATGACCACGTTGTCAGACGAGAAAAATATAGATCTCCTGGGATGCCATCAAGACCAGGGGCCTTTTCCTTGCGTGTAGATTTGAGAGCCTCTGTTGTTTCTTTTAAGGAAAATAGGTCCAGATCAAATTTGGGTGGTGTTATACTCCCCCACGTTAAGATATTGCCAACAGAATCATTAGGTTTTAGTAGGGGTGTAATTGTACTGTTGATATGTGGTTTCCTATATATATTTGAAAAGTGTGTCATCCAAATTTCTGGCTGGATAACAGGGTAGCTTCCCATTTCTTGGGGGCTACTCCTATCTGACACTAGCTTCCAGAATAGGTTAAGATCCTTCTCCTGGAGCGCCACAACCATCTTATTCCAATTCCTATTTGTCCATTCTTTTTTTGCATTTTTAAGTGTGTCTTTGTATACAGACCTATTCTTCCTTATCTCTCTTGGGTTCCCTTCCTTAAGTGCTACCAATAACTGCGTCTTAGCTTGGCGGCAGGGATTGGAGAACCACCTAGAGGTTTTAATCACAGTCTCTGTCCGCCTCCTTACCGTCTGGAAGTGTGGTTTTAGTCGGGTGACCAAGGTGTTATGAAGGTAGACCAAGTCTACCAATTTGATGTTTGTATGTTTCAAGGGAGAGAGTGTTGTTGCGAGCGATCTATAGATCGCTAGCTGAAAATTTGCATCACTTTCAACCCGATCCCATTTCACATTTTTACGATCGTTGGTCCTAGTGAGGACACTATTTGAAGTCCACGTTGACAGTGTCTTGGAACTAAATAAAATAGTGGAAAAGGAGGTGCTTAAGGCTAGATGGTCACTGTCCATACGTGGGAGAACTATCATGTCAGTTAGGGATTTCCAGAGGGCGTCATTTACTAAAACATAGTCCAGATGACTAGTGTATACGCCTCTCCTATATGTAGGTGACGCCGGGTTATCTGATCTGGTATTCCCATTGACTATTCTTAATCCCTTTATTTTTATTAGGTCTTCCAATAGTTCTGATACTCCTCCTTCTTTCTTAGATGTAATTTGCACCGGCCCTGATCTATCCCATGAATCTGTGAGCTGGGTTCCCTCTTGCTGATTACCATCGCTGCAATTCAATTGCATATTGAAGTCACCCGCGGCCATTATACCCCGCCCATTAGGTAGGCAGTTAAAGAAATCTACTATTGAACTCATCTGAATGGTCTGGGTCCTTTGAGTGCCAGGTCTGATATATAAATTTACAATTATTATATTAACTGGACCTTTAACGGTACTGATTTCAATCGCAACAGCTAGTAGATCCCTCGTAGGGGATACTATCTCTTTGACTTTTGGGAACAGGTCGTGTTTTAACCAAATTATCAGGCCGCCTGAAGCCCTACCTGATGGCGATGGTAATGTCGCCTTCTGAAAGGTCCAGTAGCCTTCTCTATTTACTACAGATGACGCCCATGTCTCCTGCAGTAAAATAATGTGATGTTGATCTATAAATCTGCACCAGTCAGGATTATCTATTTTCTGAGTCAGGCCTGCCACATTCCAGGATAGGATCTTGATCGGTAAGCGTTCTCCACACCCTCAGGGTTATACCATTTTACTGTTCTCCCCTTTGGATTACATGGGGCGCCCACAACATTCCAGAGACTAATGGATAGACTGTTACATAAACATACTCTATACGCAGCTGCCTATCTTGATGATATCGTAACTATTAGTGAGCCATGGGCTGATCACATCCATCACCTAGACAAAGTATTTCATACATTAAAAAAAGCCGGGCTCACAGTGAATCCGGAGAAATGTACCATGGCAAATGATAAAATAGCATACTTTGGATATTATATTGGAAATGGACAAATTAAACCTCAAATCAATAAAGTAGAAGCCATCTTAGGGATACCCACCCCGAGCTCAAAAAGGGAGATATGATCCTTTTTGGGACTTGTGGGATATTATAGACGTTTTATCCCACACTACTCCTCATTAGCCGCCCCATTAACAGACCTCCTTAAAAAGGAGAAACATCCAAGATAACAAAACTTACCCACTCACAACAACAGAGCTATAAGATTCTCAAACGGTGTCTAACCAACGAACCAGTATTACACTGTCCTAATTTTGAGAAACAATTCCTATTACAAACCCGATGCCTCTGACATAGGGTTAGGAGCAGTCTTGCATCAAAAGGATGACCATGACAATAATCATCCTATTGTTTTTATCAGTAGGAAGTTACTTCCCCGCGTGCAGCATTATCCCATCATAGAGAGGGAATGCCTGGCCATCAAGTGGGCCATTGAAACTCTTCAATATTACCTTCTGGGTCACCCTTTCATCTTACAGACGGATCATGCACCCCTCACTTGGTTATCGTGGCATAAATACACTAATCCAAGAATTCTACAGTGGTTTATGGAGTTACAACCCTTTATCTTCCAGGTTCAACATCTCCCCGGACATCAGTTAGTTACAGCGGATTACCTTTCCAGACATCCCATTGGTCAAAGTTTCGATCAGCCTTTTCCAAGGGGAGGGATGTGTAACGGAGTCGCTTCAGCTCCGTTGCAAAGAGAACCCCCGGGGCATGGTAAACAGTCCCCCGGGGGCACATTCCTGCAGCCGGAAGATGCGTCATCTGACATCGACCTGGATGTCAGATTAAACACGTCAGAACTCTAACATCTGCGTCCAACGCCGGAGCAGGAAGCTGAATGCGGACTGGAGGAAGAGGAGCCTGAATTGCCAAGGAACTGAGAGCCAACAGAGATGCTGGAGCAGAGAACTGAACGTGGAGTGGAGGAGGGAGAAACCAAAACGCCGACAGCCATGACGACTCCCGGAAATGAACCGCCACGGGAACACTTCACACACCACAGGGCCAGCCACGTCCCTGGAGGTAAATGGCTTTCGCAGGTACGTGCCTGCATGCTAAACCCTTTGGGGTATTATTGGTAAAGGGGCTTTGCAGCCCCTTACCACTTACGCTTGTTTAACTTTGCTTTTCCTTCTTTTAATTTCTTTCTCTTTGACACTGGGTGTTTATCTATTTTGGTTCACCTTCTTTTCCCTCTCACACTGCTGTTGAGTGGAAAGGGATACGAGCCCAGACACAGGTTTAAAACTTAAATAAATCCTCATAAGACTTTAGTTGCAAATCATCAAGGGAGCTCATTTTCCCTTTTCCAGAAGCTTAAATAAATTCTTTCTAAAACCTATTTATGGAGACACTTCTATTGGTAATTTTTTTTTTGTGTGAAATAAACACCCCCAGCCCCTGCCCTAAAAGAAAAAGGTCTGAAGAACAAGAGCCTTACCTTTATTTTCTTCACTCTCTCCTCTCCGGGGAAAACGCCATCAAAGCCGCTCTTCTCTGGAAAATCAAACCACACCTGAGAAATAAGGAAAAGAAAAAGGAGTAAGGAAGAGAATCCAGAAAGACAAAGAAAGACTCAAGAAGAGCAGAAACCAAAACACGTATAAAAAGTAGACATAAGAGTATAAGAAGACACACTTAATAAAGAAGTCAAACAATCTATTTTTGTCTAAGAGCGTCATCCATCTTCATGGTGAAAGGACCCACAACAGTGCTATATCTATATTATTGGCTACTCTCTGGGAATCTGAATGGCGTTATTGTTTCGAACGATTGTGGGTGTCCAGGAGTGTGTTATATAGTGCAGTGAGTAGGTGTGTGGACGAATGTCATGTGTAGGGTATTCAACCTATCTAATGCCATGTGGTAACACACCATTTGTGCTTCAAATTTACACCCATTTGTGCAATTAATGGTAAAAATTGACAGTGAACATGGGAAACAACAGAACACAAATGGTTGTTACTTGCTTTGCTTTTGTTTAAATGAATCTTCATGGCACAAACTGACACAAGGATACATTTTTTACTAAAATGCAGCACAAAATGAAGGATTAGTATTTGACAATATCATGTGTAATTCCACTTAATTACAACAGGAAATTATGTGCATATTCCTAAAACCAATCCTACACAAATGTCCACAGCCTGCCTCCAGCTTCCATTCCACTCTGAGGGCTCATTACGACTTTGCCTATGCAGCCGTCTCTCCCCGGGCCCTATTACAGGTTTTCCACTGCGCTGGTGGGTGGAAACAGCGTTTCCGCCCAGCAACCGAGCAGGAAATGCACAACAACATTGACGGCGGCTCATAATCAAGCTGGCGGCAATGTTGTGGTGCGTAGGAGGCGACAGCTCCCGTCGCGCTTTACACTGCCTAGAATTCAGACAGTAAAAAGCGCAACGGGCTGTCCATGGGGTCCCCTGCACTGCCCAGGCCAAGTGCATGGGCAGAGTCAGGGCCCGATGGGGCCCCCAATGCCCCCTTTCCGCCAGTCTTTGCATTGCCGTCCAACCACCATGGAAAGGCTGGCGGAAATGGGACTCGTAATCCAGAGGGCAGCAGTGCCGGCGGTCAGACCACCACTATGGAGGCGGTCTGACCGCCACCACGAGTGTGCCGGTCTCAAGACTGCCACACTCATAATTAGGGCCTGAATGTCTAGTGAGCTTTAGCTGTTGAATATGGGCAACTAGAAGAATGAGGATTCCAGCTACCAGGTTCTCTAGGGGCTTAGGCGGAGGAGGAGAAACCACAATCTTCTACAAACTGCCTGAAGCATTATAAAGCTCTATCTCCATTCCTGCCATGAAGGATGAGAAGGGGCTGTTGCTGGACCATTTCCAGTTGAATACCTGGCCCATCTATACCTGTTGGAGCCTGGGAGAGGCTGGATCTTCCTTCTTTTAGATATATTTTAACCTTGCCATGGGGAAAAAGAAAGCTCTAATCACCAACATCTGGGGGTAAGGACTGATCTTTCAATGCCGCTATAGCAAACGTTTTAGTTGGCACCATTAATGATTAGACTGATTCAGGAGAACAAGAGCAAGGCATCCTTTGAACTAAATCTCCTGGGTTAGCTCACTCCTGTCCATCTGATGGTAGTACACAAGACTTGGACATAGAAAAGCTAGGTGTGTATCTCAACTATACTCTTGAGCATTGAGGCAACCATCCTTGATCCTCCAAAACATTTCAAGGATTTATGCCTGGAAGACTTATTGAAGACTAGGACAAACCTGCCAAGTCAAACTACAGTGGCAAATCTGTTCCAGCAGGATGTCCCGGTGAAGGTATCTGGGCCAGTGGCGCCCTTTTCAGCTACAGCGTGCAGCCTTGCTCCAATGGAGGAATCCAAGCTCCAAAAAAGTGACTAAGGTGAAGAAGCCAAAGCTGTCAAGCTGGTGAGGAATCTTCTAAGGATATGAATTTTTTATTTCTCCTGTTCGGAGCTTTCCTACCTAAAGTCAACGTCTTCACCAGGGCTTCATCTGACAGCTATCTGTCCTTGTGGAAAGCATCTCAGCCACAGCCTGCTGCAGATTTTGTATTTTAATTTAAGAGACTGACGGAAGGTAAAACTTCCGATAATGTTGTATCTGTGTCTGACAGGCACTCCATTGCAGTCAGCCTTAAACCTTACCCTTGTCGCTGTCTAGCACGGCCAGTTGCCAGTGTTTTTTGCTTTGCGGTTCTTGATGTTATTTTTATCTAAAACTTTAAAAGTTCATGTGTCTTGTTTCTCTTATTGGATTTTTTTCATTTTGGTGTTGTTCTGTTCCATAGAATAGTCCCTATTATCCGAAACTGGATTTTTATTGTGTTGTGTTTTTGAACTTGTAACTGTTTTAGCACTCTAAATGCTTTTCTCAAGTTAAGCCTGTCTGATTATATCACTACTGTCTGTGATAATATTACTTGTGGTGAACCACCATCCACTCCAACTAATATTCTACTTTCTAACAGTGTGATTAAAAAATAAAGTTGTTCTTTGGCTCAGTTTTCATTGCCACCTTCTTAGGGTGGCAGAACTTGTTTGACAACACAAATATGGTTTGACGGGTCCCATGAATAGTGACTAGCCCAAGGTTATGAGAGTGTCATTGCTTTACCATTAAGCTCCATCAAAAACATTAGGATTGAAACATCCTTTAACACATTTAACAACTGCAACATCTCTGTGGAAGAATTAAGGTTCTTTCACTTGGTTTCTGTTATAGACCACAAATTTAATTTTCCTTGTCATTGACCTTAAGGGATTGCTACATGGTGATCACCTTCAAGGGTCTATCCAGTCTATTCCTCCTTCAAACTGAATGTCCACTTAGCATTCTAAGGTCTGTAAGATTTGACTCTTACAACCCTCTTCAACTGCTATATCACTTCCAGTTAGTTCAGACGTGGCTCCATCCAACTTGTCCCCTGAGCAGAATGTTCCTAAGGGGAACCTAAATATTATTTCATGGCACATTGTGGCTTCTAAGCTAAAAAACACAATCTGGACTGGTCCTCTTTTTTGAAGCAGTTTGATGTCATATGCTTACAGGAAACCTGCTTAACGTCACACTTTGCACTGGACAGATTGACTTTATTTTCCATTCCTGCAACTCTTTCTACATCTAATCTGTTTTTCTAATGCTATTTTGGTGCATATTTATACTCTGTTTGCACCGAATTAGTGTCATTTTTTTTTACTCTAATTCGGTGCAAAACTAACTCATTATTTATACTTTGGTGCTAGACCCCTCTAGCACCAAATTTATGGAGTTAAAGTCATTTTTTGAAAGTGGAGACCTACTTTGCCTTAATGAGATGCAAGGTAGGCGTTCCCGTGCAAAAAATGACTCTATGGCCTTAACGCCATATTTAGGGACATATTTATACTCTGCAGCATATTTATACTCTGTTTGCACCGAATTAGTGTAATTTTTTTTTACTCTAATTCGGTGCAAAACTAACTCCATATTTATACTTTGGTGCTAGACCTATCTAGCACCAAGGCCCTGATTTAAACTTTTTTTGCACCGCATTAACGTCATTTTATGACGCAAAAGTGGCGTAAACTTACAAAATATTGGCCCTTATTTATACTTTTTGCTGCAAAACTGCACTAACTCAGTTTTGCACCAAAAAGTTTAGCACCGGCTTGCACCATTTCTGTGCACCAGCCGGGCACCATATTTATGGAATGGTGCAAGCCGGTGCAAAGGGTAGGCTAGAGTTTTAAAAAATGACTTTAGTCGGGTGGGCCTGGCAGTATAGAAGAAGAGGGTTTAGCACCAAAAAATGGCTTTAGGCAGGTTAGAGTAAAAAAAAAGTGACTCTAACCAGATTAGCGTCATTTTATGGTGCTAAACCTACCATGCCACATGACTCCTGCCTTAGAAAAGGCAGGAGTCATGCCCACCACCCCAGTGGCCAGCACAGAGGACAGGGGTCCCCTGGGCATGGCTATTGCACCCTGTGCCATGTATGGGGACCCATTTCAGGGCCCCCTATGGCACTTTCAAAAATAAAATGCACTTACCTGTACTTACCTGGGATGGGGTCCCCCATCCTTGCAGTCCCTCTAGTGTGGGTGGGGGTGCCCCTAGGGCCTAGGGAGGGCACCTATGGGCTTATTCCATGGTGTTCCACCATGGAAATAGGGCCACAGGTCCCCTAACACCTGCCCTGACCCAGGTCTTAAAAAATGGGGCAAAGCAAGCTTTGCCCCATTTTTTGACCCCTCCTCCCGCCCTTTGACCATTTTTACATGGGAGTATAAATATGGTGTTAAGGCCATAGAGTCATTTTTTTGCACGGGAACGCCTACCTTGCATCTCATTAAGGCAAGGTAGGTTTCCACTTCCAAAAAATGACTTTAACTCCATAAATTTGGTGCTAGACGGGTCTAGCACCAAAGTATAAATATGGAGTTAGTTTTGCACTGAATTAGAGTAAAAAACAAAATTACGCTAATTCAGTGCAAACAGAGTATAAATATGCCCCTTAGCATCAAAAAATTATGCTAATCTGGTCAGAATCATTTATTTTGACTCAAAACTGCCTAACGTCATTTTTTTTAAAGCTAGCCTACCCTTTGCACTGGCTTGCACCATTCCATAAATATGGTGCCCAGCTGGTGCTAAAAAATGGTGCAAGCCGGTGCAAAACTTTTGGGGCAAAACTGCCTTAGTGCAGTTTTGCACCAAAAAGTATAAATAAGGCCCTTGGATTCCCTTGAAGACAAGAAATACCTTCTTTAAGATTGCAAAGTGTAAGACTAGTATTTTCAAATTTAGATATTTTTGCATCCCCCTAACAGTGAAAGGATATTGGTTCTACTTGTAGACATTTGGGGGCATATTTATACTCCGTTTGCGCCGAATTTGCGTCGTTTTTTTTTACGCAAAACTAACTCCATATTTATACTTTGGCGTTAGACGCGTCTAGCGCCAAAGTTCATGGAGTTTGCGTCATTTTTTAGCATGAACACCTTCCTTGCGTTAATGATATGCAAGTTAGGCGTTCCCGTCTAAAAAAATGACTCCGATGCATATGCGTCGTATTTATACTCCCGGGCAAAAATGACGCCCGGGAGTGGGCGGGTCAAAAAAACCCGCATTAGCGCCGGATTTTAACGCCTGGGTCAGGGCAGGCGTTAAGGGACCTGTGGGCTCAGAATGAGCCCAGAGGTGCCCTCCCCTGCCCCCAGTGACACCCCCTGCCACCCTTGCCCACCCCAGGAGGACACCCAAGGATGGAGGGACCCACCCCAGGGACATTAAGGTAAGTTCAGGTAAGTATTTTTTTAAAAAATTTTTTGTGGCATAGGGGGGCCTGATTTGTGCCCCCCTACATGCCACTATGCCCAATGACCATGCCCAGGGGACATAAGTCCCCTGGGCATGGCCATTGGGCAAGGGGGCATGACTTCTGTCTTTGCTAAGACAGGAGTCATTTCAATGGGGGTTGGGCGTCGTAAAAAAATGGCGCAAATCGGGTTGAGGCGATATTTTTGCCTCAGCCTGACGTGCCCCATTTTTGGACGCCCAAACGCTATTTTCCCCTACGCCGGCGCTGCCTGGTGTACGTCGTTTTTTTTCACGCACACCAGGCAGCGCCGGCGGCTAACGCCAGCTAACGTCATTGAATAAATACGCCGCCCACATGGCGCTTCAGAATGGCGTTAGCCGGCGCTAATTTTTTTTACGCAAAACTGCGTTAGCGCAGTTTTGCGTAAAAAAGTATAAATATGGCCCTTTATGTGGCACACAATGGTAAAATTGCTTCTTGTTATGTTTAACTTCATTTCAGAAAAAAAGTATTTTTTCATTGGTTATAATTTCTATGATGATATGTGTACCAAAAATCAGGCTAATCGTGGTATTTTACTGTCTTGCATCTAGATGATTGTAGTGGTAACTTCTCTATTCTTCTTTTGTGTTGACCATGAAGGATTTTAATTTGTACTTCTCTCGCAAAGCCTGTGATAGTAATGTGTTCCTTACACACTGTTAGATGGCAGCCCTCTCCATTTTTCACATGATTTGCAGTGTGTAACTCTCAATAACATGGTATAGGATTTTAAATGACTAAACCTTTGTAAATGTACTCCTTGTGATGTTGATTTAGCCCCTACATGTATGGGAGAAGCTGTAAATGTACCACTGATTACACTTTCCTGTCTGTTGCACTGAGTTATATTGTTTGCAATTTTACTATCTCGGTTAATGCTTTTGTTATTTGCGTGTTCCAGTTGTTAAGGTAATGATATTCCCTCCTATCCCCGAGCTGAGGAAGAAACTGCCCAAAGGTTGCAGAATCAGATGGGAAATAGTGAATGCTAACTCTGTGTTACAAAAGTTTCTATCAAGTTGTAACAGTCACATTTTTTGTTGTCTGAATGTTGAAGGGGAAGTTGCCCTAAATTTATTTCCTTTTGGTCTGGCCTTAGCCTTTGTTAAAAAGCCACAAACAGCTAAACCCAAATGTAAGTCTAACAAATGATATTATGTTGCTTGTATGCAGGCATTTCAAGTTATGTTTTGTGTTAAAGAACATTCCTTGTGATAAATCAAAAACCATAGCCTGTAAATACTCTTATAAAATTGTCATTAAGTCAAGGGAAGCAAATGGGAATGATCATGGTGCTGTTTGGGGAGTTATTAACTCTCCGATTTTAGGAGGCAGGAACAATGCCTCCCTTAAATACTCTATTCTGCCTTATGAATGAATCCTGCAAATGATGTTTCTGACCTGACAGCTGACTCCTTGACATCCCTAATTCATTTAGCTCTGCCTCAATTTTGCCTGCCGATGAAGATGAGATAGATGTTATTGCTAAGACACCAGGCCTGGAGAGGGTGTCTTCAGATCTCTATAAATATAATATCAAATTTTGAGCCCCCATTATTACTAATGCATAAAATATTGCTTCCCCAAATATGGACTTAGGGGCTCATTCCAACCCTGGCCGTCTATGACCGCCAGGGTGGAGGACGGCTGAAGCACCGCCAACAGGCTGGCGGTGCTTCATTCCGTATTCCGACCGCGGCTGTGAAGCCGCGGTCGCCCAGCCGGGTCCGGTTTTTACCGCCAGGAACAGGATGGCGGGGACGGGTGTCGTGGGGCTCCTGGGGGCCCCTGCACTGCCCATGCCACTGGCATGGGCAGTGCAGGGGCCCCCTAACAGGGCCCCATAAAGATTTTCAGTGTCTGCTACTGCACCCGTCGCACCCCTGCAACTCCGCCGGCTCCGGCTTCCTTGTTGCAGGGTCTTACCCGCTGGGCCGGCGGGCGCCCTTTAGTGGTCGCCCGCCGGCCCAGCGGGAAAGTCGAAATGACCCCTGCAGTCTTTTGAACGCAGAGCGGTCTTTCGACTGGGGAACTTTGGCGGGCGGCCTCCGCCGCCCGCCAAAGTTGGAATGACCCCCTTAGTCTTTTATAATGCCAGTTTACAAAACAGGCAAAACAAGTGATGCTGCTATTTACAGACCAGTCTCATTGATTAATTATATGGTCAAAGTTGCTGCATGGTTTTTGCCCTGGCCTTAGCACCATTATTCAATATCTTAATTTGCACTTACTGGTGTACATACATTAAACTTGAAAACTAGAAAGGGAGCACCCTGCCTCACCCCAGCATGCAGTCAGCCCCAGTGCATCATGGTAAATGCCGTACAATTTAGGTTTTTATCCATAAATTAAACTAAAGTTTTTCACCTTAGTAGGTGCAGCAAGTGCTGTAAATCTCTGGACACATGTTTCTGGGTAAGCCCTTCATCAGCAGAGAGCAGCTTCGTCTGTGGGGTTGCTGGAAATGCTGCCAAAAGTCCTCTCAGGTTTCTGTACCACTCACTGGCACGCAGGTGCTTCAACCAGAGCCCGTCAGCTTGTTGCAGGACATGTCAAAAATATTAGCGATGGCTAATGTCATACTTATACTTTGACACATTGTGGCGCTAAGCACAGGTTAGAGTCATTTTTGTCTGACGCTAACCATTGCACCTTGTCGTAAGGCAAAATGACGTTAACACATGAAAAATGACTCTATTCTCGTTTGCCACATGGAAAAATTTTCACCACAATAGCGTAAAAAAGCAACACAAACGCAGCAAACAGTGCTAAGGGGAGCCAAAATGGATGCCAGAAGCCAGGAGAGACCCCAGGGAGACCAAAGTCAACCAGGAACCAGCCAGCAGGACCCAGACAAGACCCAGGGGAGAGACAAGAAGAAGAGGAAGTGTTGCTTCAGTGCAGAGGAGCATGAAATCCTGGTCAGAGAGGTGAGGGAGCACCCGCATCAACATTTCATCACCTCTAAATTGCCAATTGGGAGGAGAGAGGCAATTTGGCAAGAAATTGTTGACAAGACTAACTGAGTGGCAGAGGTCGGGAGAACTGTCACCAAGTGTAAGAAACCCTGGCATGACTGCAAGCGCAGGACAATAGAGAAAATGGCAAGGAACAGGATGGCAGCACAGCACCGCAATAGGTCCTGGACGACATGGAGGAGATGTTTGCAGCCATCATCCTGGAGGAGATGGTCACAGGAATTGCAGGACAGCGGAGACTTCCAGGAAACAACATATATGCAGGGTACGTTGCATGGGGGACATAAATGCCTAAGTGTCAGGTGCAAGAAGGGGGAGGTACATACCTACTACACAATGCATGTCAGCCCTGAAAATCAGGCAGTGGAAAGGGCAAAGCGGCAGGGCACGGGTGCATGGGCTGTGCAGGGGCATCCAGGGGCACAGTACAACACCAACATCCTTTGCATGGGGGTACACTGCCAGGCCAAGGCTGCTGGAAATCCTGAAGCAGACCAGGAGGGTAGGGTAGAATGTAAAACTGGGCTGCTGTCACAGGACACCTGGGATTGTCAGAATGTAAACTAGAGGACAATGCACAGTCTCTGGCCATTGGCTCAAGCGGTATTTACCATTGAAAACACTTGCCACTACTACCTGTGCTGTGTGTGCTGGTCAATTAGGAAATGGCAGTTAGGTGCCCATGGCACAAACACACTAAAAATGAGGGTTCAGTATGACTACATGATCAATCCCCATTAATCCCTATTCAAGTGCAACTCCTGTCAACTGCTCATGTCCAGAGACTCAATAAACATCAGGCACTGTCACATACATTATGAAGTACACAGAAGTAATTTCGTACCCATGCTGCCTATTCCAGGGCCTACCCCTGTGTCACAATAGCTGCAATGCCACCATGCAACATCTCAGGTGTCATAATGATTAGACAACTGCATTGAAGGGGAAGGACATATGTGTGTAGCTAGGAAAATACACATGCACAGTCATAAGAGGAAATGGAACTCTGCCATGGCCCATCAGTGCAATGCAACATAGCACACATAAGCAAACATCAACATGAGAAACTACCAATGGTGACACCTGTATTGTTTCATGGTAATGCAACACATGGTATGGTGCTAGGTCTCAGCACCGTATAAGTGTATGTGAAAAATGATAGATGGGACAGGGCCATATAGTTATGTGTGGTGCATGTGGCATCAACACACCAACAAACATTGCAAGGCTTCACCATGCTAATGGTAGCAGAGGGAGGGTCAATTAGAACAAGAAGGTGGCAAGTCACAATTTGGACAGAACCCACACCTAGAAGATGTGAAGCAGGCAAATCCCCAAGCTGCCCACACCACATGTGACATGCAGGTGGGGCATAGGCCTGAGAGAATGCAAACATTAATGACAGGAACAATGCATGGGAACCAAGATTACAATGTTCCACCAATAGGAAGTCAGTGATGTTACATTACAACTACCACAACAAAGACACACTAATTGTACAACATCACATTGCAGAGGACGATGGCTCTCCTGTGGATCTGCCTGTCCTGGACTACCCTGATGACATGGATGACGAGCTGACAACCATCCACCAGGAAACTCTCCAAGATGTCCTGGGAACCCTCCAGACACCACGTCCAGTCGCAAGGATGAGCACACATGTAGCAGCCATCCCAGAGGACCCACCCACCACCCCAATTGTACGACCTGCCAGCTCAAACACAGCTGAGGACTCTGATGTCACTGGGACCACCTTTGAGAGGATAGTTGTGGGATTACAGCAGGAGCTGGCCAAGGATGTGCGGGGGATGCAAACTATGGCAGCCAGCCCTGAAGGATGCGCATGTGCACAATTATATCTGCAGAACAGTCAGCAGCCATGCAAGTCACACAATCACTACTGCAAGGACTCCAACAGTATGTGAGGGACCTCGCCACTGCTGTGAGGGAGTTGCCACAACAACTGGCCTCCCAATCTTGCAGCTGCATGCATGACAACAAGCTGGACTCCCTCAGGGCAGACATGGCTGCCTACCACAGGGATGTTGATGCCATACTCACTAACCAGCAGCTCCTCCTTGCTGCAGTTATGCCCTATATAGTTCCAGAGTTGGCAGATGCCGGGAATTCAGAGTCCACTTCTCCTACCACTGAAGTGTGGGTTATCCCCTCAAACCCACCACCACATCAGGGCAAAGGAGAGGACACACACATCAGAGGATGAAGACGTGGAACAGATCCTCATCACCCGTAGGAGTACCATGTAGCAGCAGCCCATGCCACATGGGCACTGATTTTCCTGTGCTTGACAACATGCCAGTGTTGCTACCGTTGGTGACATGCACTCTTCACAGACACACTGTCAACCTTACCACTGTGGACTGCAATTGTCTCTCACTACCCAATTGGCAATTCATGTTCCTCTGCACTGAATGACACTCCATCTCTGCATGTCCAAAGACATGTCCCTCAACCTGGCACTTGTGTTGCGTCACAATAGAATGCTTCACACTAATGGGCACTCAAACCTGAACTATGTAAATATTGCACTACTGCACTTTAAAATAAACAGCACCTACACACCCACTTTGTCTCTGTGTAATGTTGGATATTTGTGATGCATGTAACATGTCAATGATCACAGAGTGTCAATACAAGAGTGCAGAACAAATGTGGGCAGATATTTACGCTCAATGGCCAGGACTTCTAAATCTTCTGTGCTGCTTTTGACACATTTCTGAAGTAAAAGCAGCACACACTTACAAAATATTATTGTAATTTGTAAATCTGCGCTGCTGTTGTGTTAAAAAATGCGGCAAATGCAATTAAATATTAGTATATTTCAGGACCAAGGTATCTACAAGATGTAACAGAATGCTGGCCACATCCCCTACAAGACAATCATTGTGTATGTGACAGATGACTCAAAATATACATGCCACACCCACAACATACAGCAGGAATGGTTGTAGAAGAGTGTTTGGCCAATAAAGTCAGCTGGGAGTACAATTAAAATCCATAAGCGTGAATTTTGTATCCTTGACCTCATCAGAAATTTAGAACACTCAGTTTATCAGGGTTCCCATGAACATCAGGCTGCAGGCAGACATCCCATAGTGCCCAAGATTCCAACACAGGACCCAAAGGATGGCAGTTTTAGAATCACACCTACCTGTCCAATACATGGGAATCATAGTCACCTTGAGTGGTGAGTACAATGGATGGCAGATACATAGAGATGTAGCTTTGTTGTAGCTGCCAATGTGATAGCTCAGTTGGAAGTGGGAATTAACATGTCAAGAGTGGGATGTGGATGCAGGATAGAATACACAGGCCAATACAAATGTGTCACTGTACACTCTTGCAAAGACCCAGATCCCCAAGCATATGACAAATGCCGTAAAAGAATAACTAAAACTTTAACAACTATGGGCCTTATTTATACTTTCTGGTGCAAAACTGCACTAACGCCGTTTTGCACCAAAAGGCTTTGCACCGGCTTACACCATTTTCTAGCACCAGCTGGGCACCATATTTATGGAATGGTGCAAGCCGGTGCAAAGGGTAGGCTAGCATAGAAAAAATGACGTTAGGCAGGTTAGAGGCAAAATAAATTGCTATAGTCAGATTAGTGTCACTTTTTACGATAAGGGGCATATTTATACTCTGTTTACACAAATTAGCGTCATTTTCTTTTACTCTAATTCGGTGCAAAACTAACTCCAAATGTATACTTTGGTGCTAGACCTGTCTAGTGCCAAATTTATGGAGTTAAAGTCAAATTTTGGAAGTGGAAACCTACCTTGCCTTAATGAGATGCAAGGTAGGCATTTCCGTGCAAAAAAAGACTCTATGGCCTTAACGCCATGGCCCGTATTTATACTTTTTGACGCTAAACTGCGCTAACGCAGTTTAGCGTCAAAAAGTTTAGCGCCGGCTAACGCCATTCTGAAGCGCCATGCGGGCGCCGTATTTATTGAATGGCGTTAGCCGGCGCTAGCAGACCGGCGCTGCCTGGTGTGCGTGAAAAAAAACCACGTACACCAGGCAGCGCCGGCGTAGGGGAAAATGGCGTTAGGGCGTCTTAAAATGGGGCAAGTCAGGTTGAGGCAAAAAAATCGCCTCAACCCGATTTGCGACATTTTTTACGACGCCCAGGCGCCATTTACATGACTCCTGTCTTAGTAAAGACAGGAGTCATGCCCCCTTGCCCAATGGCCATGCCCAGGGGACTTGTGTCCCCTGGGCATGGTCATTGGGCATAGTGGCATGTAGGGGGGCACAAATCAGGCCCCCCTATGCCAAAAAAAAATATCTAAAAAAAAATATATATATACTTACCTGAACTTACCTGAATGTCCCTGGGGTGGGTCCCTCCATCCTTGGGGGTCCTCCTGGGGTGGGCAAGGGTGGCAGGGGGGGTCCCTGGGGGCAGGGGAGGGCAGCTGTGGGCTCATTCTGAGCCCACAGGTCCGTTAACGCCTGCCCTGACCCAGGCATTAAAAAGAGGCGCAAATGTGGGTTTTTTGGACCCGCCCACTCCCGGGCGTGATTTTTGCCCGGGAGTATAAATACGACGCATATGCGTTGGAGTCATTTTTTAAGACGGGAACGCCTACCTTGCATCTCATTAACGCAAGGAAGGGGTTCACGCCAAAAAATGACGCTAATTCCTCATACTTTGGCGCTAGACGCGTCTAACGCCAAAGTATAAATATGGCGTTAGTTTTGCGCCGAATTTGCGTCGAAAAAAACGACACAAATTCGGCGCAAATGGAGTATAAATATGCCCCCATATTTATGCTCCCATGCATAAAAGGTGCAAGGGAGGGAGGAGGGGTCAAAACATGGTGCAAAGCTTGCTTTGCCCCATTTTTTGAAGCCTGGGTCAGGGCAGGCATTAGGGGACCCGTGGGCCTATTTAACCCACAGGTGCACTCCCCAGGCCCCAGGGGCACCCCCACCCACACCAGAGGGACTGAGAGGATGGGGGACCCCATCGCAGGTAAGTACAGATAAGATTGCATTTTATTTTTTAAAGTGCCATAGGGGGTCCTGAAATGGGCCCCCATACATAGCACAGGGTGCAATAGCCATGCCCAGGGGACCCTTGTCCTCTGTGCTGTCCATTGGGGTGGTGGGCATGACTCCTGCCTTCTCTAAGGCAGGAGTCATGTGGCATGGTAGGTTTAGCACCATAAAATTACGCTAATCTGGTTAGAGTCATTTTTTTTACTCTAACCTGCCTAAAGTCATTTTTTGATGCTAAACCCCCTTCTTCTATACTGCCAGCCCCACCCTACTAAAGTCATTTTTATTTTTACTCTAGCCTACCCTTTGCACCGGCTTGCACAATTCCATAAATATGGTGCCCGGCTGTTGCACATGAATGGGGCAAGCCGGTGCTAAACCTTTTAGTGCAAAACTGAGTTAGTGCAGTTCTGCACCAAAAAGTATAAATAAGGGCCAATATTTCGTAAGTTTGTGTCATTTCTGCTTAAAAAAATGATGTTAATGCGGCGCAAAAAGAGTATAAAACAGGGCCTTGGTGCTAGATTGGTCTAGCACCAAAGTATAAATATGGAGTTCATTTTGCAACGAATTAGAGTAGAATAAATGATGCTAATTCGGTGCAAACAGAGTATAAATATGCCCCTATGTATAAAAGAGAACTTAAAACTATGTCACACACATTACTAACCTAACCTATCCTAACTATACATTACCCACAACTGGCCCTAACTACCCTATGCTAAACTTGCTTACCACATTTAACTAAACACTCTAAACATTTACCCCCAATCCCTTTATATGACGGGACACATGTAGGACAACATATACTAACCTAAACAGATTCTAACTAATACTAAACAAATATATCTTTTTTTGTATTTTTTTTTTAAATATTATGTATATATTTTTTATTATAATACACAAAAGCCCCAACATCAACCCCTACCCACCCGAAAACTAACATTTAATAATATAAATCCACTCCACCCTAACCTACTTATCCTATCTAAACTACTAGCCTACTCTAACCTATCACTCAACCCCCTAATCCCACTATTAAACAGAATAAGGAAAGAGGAGGGAGGGAACGGAATTAGGGTTGAGGCAATGCAGCAGTTCAGAGGTTTGTCCTCTTGCTAGTTTTCCTAATAGATTTTAGCCACCGGCTATTCCAATTCACGTCCCACTGGAGAGTGTCAATTTTCCTCAGGACCTTTCTCATGTTCCTCTGTAGCTGCCTGATTGCGGCCATGTCCAAATCAGATGCTGTGGTGGTCTGTGTCCCTGATGTTGTTGCTCCTGCAGGTGCTGTGGTTGGGGGTGCTTGAAGTGAAGGTGCAGCAGGTGGGGCTGATGTATTGGTGGCCACTGGGCCACTGGCTGCAGTTGTGGTGGAGGCAGCACCTGTTGTGGCCAATGCCCGGTACCCTTGGCTGAAAGCCTGCCATGCTCCTGTGGCTCCCTCCCTACGATAGCGTCTTGCCATCATCCTGAACCCAGACTCCACATCCAAGATATGCCTCTGTCTCACTGCCCGCCTCTGGAACTCCCTTATCTCAGCGGCATTCATGTTGGCAGCTGTAAAAATGAGACAGGCAACCATTAGTGTCATCATTGTGTGATGCATGTACAGATGATAATCTAACACTCTCCCTCAAATTGTACATGCAGTCCAAATCACCGTACAGATGATACATTGTCCCTGAGGAATGATATGGCAACGCGGCCTAACCATCAAGTATTTAACAGCACAGCAAAGCACAACAAGTTGTGCACCAAATAAAGTGATCTGTGCATTTTTGTAGTGCAATGTGTCACAATGCAAATGCAGCAACTACTTACCATGAGCCAGGCCGACTAATCTCTATCATCTGGATCAACGTCAAGGCACACAAGACCTGTGATTTGTATATGTAATTGGCATGATGGTATGCAGTTGCTATTCATAAAGGGTCAGTGTTGTTTTGGACACATGCATGCTTGAATTAGATGTCTGTCATCTCCACTGTGACCATCACACCTACCTACATATATGTTCTCCCCCTACCCCTATGCCTCGGGGGGATGGGCATGCAATACATCATCACAACCATCAAGGACAACCACAAAGCCATTTCCAGCTGTACATGGATTTAGTGAGTGAAAAACATGTGAGGAGGCCTGCCAACTAGGAGTGAGGTATCCACTAGTCAATCACTTATACATTCATGTTTCCGTTTGTGGAAAACCATCAACATCTGATCTGCCAACACATTTCCTATATCACCCATATTGATGCAAGCACACATCTGGTCTTGACTTGCATGCACACCTATAACATACCACATAAGTGCCACGTAAATGGAGTACAACATTTGGGGCTAGATGCTGGGGGACAGTCACCCATAAAGTCCTACATGTATATTACAATACATGGAGGTGCAATTTTGTGTGGAAAACTGATGCATCACTGTCTTGTGTAAATGAGCCTATGACTTGCTGTCAATATTCTGACACTGGACTACCTCCAAATCAAATTTGGGCCTAAATATGGCTACCATTCACCTTGTTCACGTGCTGCTGCCTATTGCGCAGCACAAGACTCCCAAGATATAACTCTCTGCCTGTGAATGTCTATCCCTCGCATGGAATACTGTGTCAACCTCCAGTCAAGTCATATACCAGATCACATGCCAGGTCATCATATCTTGCAATGAGTCCAACACACAAGAGTCAATCACACAACAGCTGCAATCTCTACACAGGACAGACATTTTCACACTTACTGGATACGTTTAGGTCCTCAAATTGAGCTACTTCCCTGATGGTATAGGGGGCCGGTCCGCCTGTAAGACATGGAAAGAGATATTTGCTCAATGTCGGACCACTGTACAACATATCAGAGCGTTTGACATTTTATATGAGTGAGTTGCCGATCCAGCGTGTAGACACTCCAACAGATATACCACTGCAAACGTGCATTGACACTGACACCCCAATGAGTGATAGACACACATATGCACACATGCACTGGGCCTAACATTCATGTGGTGCTAAACCTGACTACAAAGCTTTGTGGCTAATCCATTTCAGATGGTACTCCATGTCATGATTTGTAATTGGGTGACAATTGCAATGGCACTTCCGGGTGCACTGCAATACAAGTGACTCAGGTATTGCGGCTTGTGCATCAAGGGACAATGATTAACTGTGTGATGGACATGTGGGTCAATTTTCAGTCAGCAATTATTGTGCATTCTGTGGTCCATAACGGATGTAGCACAGTTGTATCTAGGTAACAATTGCCCCATTGGCAGTGTTTCCTAAGCCGTATATGCCCCCAATGCCAACATGATGGCAGGGATCATGTGTGTATAATGATAACAATGTAGCGCTAAACATGGATAGCCCACTTTGCTGCCCCAAAACTGTGAAACATGTTATGCTGACAGTGTTTTAGCCGATAATCATTGACAGAATGCATGGGCACAGATGCAGTCATTGCACCTGAAATGTGTCACTCAGGGCCATATGTACCAAGAACAAGTTTTGTGAGTCATACATTGTGAGACTTAGCAACTAGCAATTAGCAAGTAGGATGATCTGAGGTAGAACACTCAAAATTACTCTGTTTGCAATTAAAAAATGGGGCAGCAAATGACCTATCTCTTGAATAATGATGAGGTAGGTCTCATTTTACAACCCACTTGGGGATGGCGGCACTCACAGGGATGCTGGCCTGCTGGGCTCAGCAGACCACCATGTCTGTGACTGTTTCATACTGGGATGTAAATATTCATTTAATTGCAGCCTTATTTCAGCAGGGGTAAATAGAAAGTATTTCATTTTATTACTGAACATAGTTTCTGGAAGCAGTCGGTGGTCCGTGGCACAACTTCCTGCTCAGAATAAATTTTTGCCCATGCATTCACATAGTGCAAGGATTCCATGGGGACCCATCCCCTTTAACAAATGGGTTACCACCAAGTTGAACCGGATGGTAACTGCAATTGCTTAGTGCCAGCATTTGTGCCCAAGAAAAAAACAATTAGCCTCCTGCGACTCGAAAATAGGATGGGAACGGCTATTCCTAAATGCCACTAGCAAACCCTGTTTTGTGATTGTGCAATGTGATAGCAGAATGGTAAAATTGGGGTTGTGCATTTGAAAGAATATTTGTCCTGACGTAAACACAAAATTTCAGAAAACTAGGCAGTTTGTGAAAGTTATAAAAAGCTTGGTACATTTGGCCCTGAATAATAGTTGGACATAGCTCAACTAAACTCTGGACTGCATTGTTAACATGTATAAACATGTGTAATACATCTCAGTACTGGTACACTTAGAGTTTGTTCAACTTGCATTCCACATGGCCACAAACATTGCATACATCACGTCAAAACATCTGCTACTGTCACTCAGGAACATTCTACTGTACACATTTGCCAATGTGATACTCACCAACAGGGCCACCAATCACCACACCTAGGTGGTCCAGCAGGTCCTGTTCTCGTACCACCAGGTCAGATCAGCGATGCTTCAGTTGGTGCTTGTTCCGGGAGGTGTTGAAGACACACTTTAGGTGGAAGAGCACCATCACCCAACGCAGCCAATACTCCTGCATCTCACAGCTCCCTGCCTCCAGCATCATTGGAAGAAAGTGGCACACCAGTCAAACAAATGCCCCAAGCTCCTCCTCATCCAGGCGGCTCAGCCTTGCCCTTCCCAACATGGTGTGGAACAGTATTTTAACAACAAAGTGAAAAATAAAGGAAAAACAAAAAAAAAGGAAACTTACAAACCCAAATTACTGACCCCAATTAACACAACTAATCTAAACCCCAAACAGACCCCGACAGATAAATACAATTCTGACTACAATAAAATACACAAAAATACTTACACAGGTACAATATACAAATAGGATACACCAAAAGACAAAAGATAGACACCACAAGTTACAATATACACAATCCAAACATGAGCAACACCAACACACAGCCACACAGTCAAGAAAAATCACAGACTGCAAAGTGAAAGTGAAAGTACACCCACTGTACCACTTCTGTAAACAGGATTTTCTATTACATCACTTCCTGCCCCCTTTGTGCCCCGTTTTCCTTTTGGCATGTATTTTTTTGACGCATACATAGTTTGCATGAACATATTCGATGCATAACCTGCATGTGCAGCAAAATATCACGCATTACCAGCAAACTACTATTTTTATGGATATCCGGGTGCACTGGTGGAATTAACGATAGGGACCCATTGATGTTTAGTATGCGTTTGCGTGTTTTTTCGACGCATTTGCGACACAATTTCTGACTCAAACTGTGTTAGCGTGAATTTTCATTATTTAACATGCATGCAGCCTGTATATAGATGAAGATAGGATGGTATGTCCTTCAGTGTGTGTTATCGTGTTTGGCCACATGTGGTAGACCATGCAACTGCGGCCCACATTTATACTATCTTTGCGCAGGATTTCCTTTTATTTTCTGACGCAAAAGCAGCACAAAGTTAGAAAATTCTACTGGGATTTGTAAGTTTCCGCTGATTTTGCGTCAATAAATTATGGCAAGGCTGCACTACAAAAGTATAAATCATGGCCTGTGTGTTTTGTGTGTGAATTAACTGTTACAACTATGTGTGTGCTTCTGATGAAACGGTATGCATTACATTTGGCATAATGGTCATGTATGAATGTGTTACAAATGGGTATCAACATCAGATGGCAATCAATGATGTACAACAGTCATGATATGTGTTTGTAATATGTGTCGACTCATTTGATGTGTGTAGTTGTTTGACTTTGGGGACATTACATTTCTCATGACAAACATTACACAGGGAAGCTCGAGGATGGCTGATGAGGGCTATGTTGGATATGTTACCCTCACATGTCATTAATTGTTGGCTACGACTTCATGGTGACTTGTGTGTAAACTACCCATATGTCGGGTATATGTACATTTTTGGTAGGTACAGTGTTTCTGACACTGGGTCTCCATTCCAATCATAAAATTGTTATGTGCACGTCTGAAGCCCTTGCTGCATGTGTTAACATATTTTCAGAGGTGCATTGCACAAAAGTGTCCAGTTCAAGTGTGTGGGCCTGTGTGCCCTGTGTCAGTATTGGGCTCCATGGTATTACGGTTTCGTGCAGGTCTAGTCAGGAGTCTCTTGGGGCAACCCTTGAGTTCACAGAGTATCTTGCAAGGCAGATTTGTCCTAAAGCAGAAGATCACCTGAAGGAATTCAAGGGGATAGGGCAGCTAAGGTACGGCAGATAATACAGAAGAGTGAATACAGAGCAACCTTAGCGTGGACAAATATGTAGCAGGTCAGTAATAGACAAACACGCAGGGCTCATCACTACGTTTGTACACAGGGTAGGGCTCAGAACTTCCCACAGCAACAGGGAACCTCAGTGCCTCTGTGCAGATTAATCTCAAAGCTAGTCACCACGCAAGCCCCATCAAAAGGTGGCAGCAGAAGTGAATCTGTGTCTGGACCCTTAGGGAACAAACATGGATTGTCCTTACATACACAAGACTAGCCCTTGTTTGTCGGGCTGGAGACACAGTAACAAAACCTGAAATACAGCCATAGCACACTGTCACTGTTAGGCACTAATGAATACATGCAAAACTAGACAAAGAATGGGGCTTGATTAGCCTCCTGGAAACAAGGTGCCAAAACAAATACAAAATTTTACAATTCTATATAGTTGATGACTGATAGTACACTTACCAGACACAATACCCTAAGAGGAAATGGAGGGCAAGTGAACCAACTAGGAGGCAAATGCAGGCACAGGGAACAGGCGCTGGTTGAAGCAAAGACTGGAACAGGTCTGGGTAATAGAGAGCAGGCTCTGTCAGGAACAAACATGAACAAGGCTGAAAAACAGGGAGAAGAGTCTGACTGGAACAGGCATGAACAGCACTGTGTTAACAGAGAGCAGTGTCAGGCATAATCAGGACTGAAACACAATCCAACAAGGGCTCTGGTACACAAATGAATTGTACTCCAATGCATGAGGAGCTTCAGGGAATGGCAGCTTCTAAGCAGTCCCAGGCAGCAGCAAGGCCAGGGCAGAGTCAAATGGCTGGGCTGCACGATAGAGCTCACAGGTGTGAGCAGCTTCAGTCTCTCACAAGTCCTGGAGGAGAGAATCCAGTATAAGTGGACAACCGGACTTTTCCCATAGGAAACTATGTACAGAAGATTACAGGTCTTACCGACTACCAGGCAGTGCATTATGGGAACATGCAGGCTAATTTAGTTGTTCTATAGCATGCCATATAGAAAAGGGAAGCAAACAGGAGTCAGAATGGGAGTCTGGGTGAGTGTTAATGATGATTCCCAGGGTACAGATAGTCCATTTATAGTGCCCCCTAGAGAACGGAGGGCAGAGACTTAACACATGGCAGGGGCAGGACTTATTACCAGGGATGCACTGTGCAGGGCATGTGTTGTGACCATTGCTTGTCATACCTGGGACACTCATGCTATCCATTTTCAGGGTTGATGCACCTCTTGTCACACAAGCCCCTTACAGATATTGCAAATGTCACACTTACTAATGTCAGGTATCTGTTCATACATTCCTGTTACCAATACTATTTCACTTCCACTGCCTCATGTATGATGTGCTTATTTACCTTATGATTGAAGATGTCATCGTTGGGTGTCATGCTACAGTAGACCATATTGGCAACGTGGATGTCCGGCATATGCTGTGGTCCTATGATTTCATCCTTCATATGTGAAATTGAAAAGATGTTTTTTTAAAGACTGTGGGCCTCATTCCGACCCTGGCAGTCATGGACCGCCAGGGCCTGGGTCGGAGGATGCACCGCCAACAGGCTGGCGGTGCATCTAGGGCAATTCTGACCGCGGCGGTAAAGCTGCGGTCAGAAAAGGGAAACCAGTGGTTTCCCGCCGGTTTTCCCCTGCCCCTGTGAATCCTCCACGGCGCCGCTGCAAGCAGCGCCGCCATGAGGATTCCGACCCCCTTCCCGCCAGCCTGGTTCTGGCGGTTTTCACCGCCAGAACCAGGCTGGCGGGAACGGGTGTCGTAGGGCCCCACTTTGATTTTCAGTGTCTGCCTAGCAGACACTGAAAATCGCGACGGGTGCCACTGCACCCGTCGCACAAAAGCAACTCCGCCGGCTCCATTCGGAGCCGGCTTCATCGTTGCTGGGGCTTTCCCGCTGGGCGGGCGGGCGGCCTTTTGGCGGTCGCCCGCCCGCCCAGCGGGAAAGTCATAATGACCGCCGCGGTCTTTTGACCGCGGTACGGTCTTCTGGCGGTTCCCACCAGGCGGGCGGCTACCGCCGCCTGCGGGGGTCAGAATGACCCCCTGTGTGTGATGTTTGCTGTACAATCATACACATCAAATGTGATGTTGCATCAGAAGTAGTGTCAATACCAGGGCAGTGCGCGCTCTACAGGCGACTAGAATGCAAAAACCCAGCACTCTCAAGATAACGTAATTTATGCATTGTGCTGATATGTTGTTGATTAACCTTTTGCACTGCAGAGTTCAATCCTGAACACTTATTTTTAAGGTGCTTATAAATTCTGTTCATTTGCAATGTATTGCTGCAGACTTTTAGAGTGTGTCAGGGTGTGGTCCCTTTCCAGGGCCTTCTAGACGTTTTCCCTGCAGCATGCCTGGGTGTGGCTGTGGGCTGGGCCAAGACTCTATAAAAGGGAGCCAACCCAGTTCCACGTGCTCACTATTCAGAGGTCCTGGTGCAGAGCAGCAGCAACTTCCTGAGCTCCTGTTCCGGTGGCCTACTTTGATCTTCCAGGCCTCTGCCCTTCATACTACATTGATGATCCTTATTCAGGGCGGTAAGACGGAGGTTGGGCTGGGCCCCCGACCCCGTTATCGAGGACGCTCTAATTCTTGGGTCTTATTCTTCATGATAAGCAATTTGCTCTTGCGCATGTAAATGTGCGTTTGGATTTATCATGGCATTTGCATGCTGTTCTTCGAATCGGCAAGACGCGCGATTTGCTTCCTGGTGATTTAACCCTTGTAATTCGTTGTATGCTACCATTCCTTGGCAGTTACCTGGTGGCCTTCGAATCGGCAAGACACGCGATTCGCTTCCTGGTGATTTAACCTTTGATATTCATTGTACGCTACCATTCCTTGGAAGTTTCATGGTGGCATTCAAATCGGCAAGACGCGCAATTCTTTCCCCGTGTTTAATTCATGTTATTCATTGTGCGCTACCATTCCTTGGCAGTTTCATGGTGGCATTCGAATCGGCAAGACGCGCAATTCTTTCCTTGTGTTTAATTCATGATATTCATTGTGCGCTACCATTCCTTGGCAGTTTTATGGTGGCATTCAAATCGGCAAGACGCGCGATTTTTTCCTTGTGTTTAATTCATGATATTCATTGTGCGCTACCATTCCTTGGCAGTTTCATGGTGGCATTTGAATCGGCAAGACGCGCGATTCTTTTCCTTGTGTTTTAATTCATGCTATTCATTGTGCGCTACCATTCCTTGGCAGTTACATGGTGGCATTCGAATCGGCAAGACGCACGATTCCTTCCTCGTGCTTAATAAATGTTATTCATTGTGCGCTACCATTCCTTGGCAGTTACATGGTGGCATTCGAATCGGCAAGACGCGCAATTCCTTCCTCGTGCTTAATTCATGTTATTCATTGTGCGCTACCATTCCTTGACAGTTACATGGTGGCTTTCAAATCGGCAAGACGCGTGATTCTCTCCTCATGCTTAATTCATGTTATTCATTGTGCGCTACCATTCTAAGGCATTTACTTGGAAGTATTCGAGTTGACAAGTCGCATGATTTATTCCTTGAATCTATGTTGTGTTATTCATGGTGCACAATCCACCTATGGGGTTTTAATACCTATGTGAAAATCTGCAATGTGCGCAATTCATGTTTCAACATTTTGAGAGAACAAAAGACAGGCCAGAGTTCTACATGAAATGTTGTGTGTTCCTGATATGTATTCTTAAAATAAGAATTATATGATGGTTCAGAACTTATTCAGATTGTTTCCTGATACTCATGCTAAAGGAAGTACTTGAATTTGAAAGTTTAATTTAACCTCTCTTGATTCCTTTACAGGTATTCAGTCATCTTGAAGCCTAGTCATTTAAAGTCTATTCTTAGGTTGTTCATGTTTTCAGAATGACAATGATTAGAGTCATAGCCGAGTACTGATTTCTTGAGATGTAATTTTGATGATGTGTGTTTTAACCTTTTACCTCCTACAGGTCTCATTCCCAGCCGTTCCCTTCCTAATCCCCTTTTACCCACTTGGACTCTCTTAGACTCTGTGACAAATCAAATCAGAGTATTGGAGCTGTCTTGTGGTGGAAGTGTTGGGAACGTGCACAGACCCAGAGGATCTGGTGACTCTGACAAGTAGACGGATTTGTCTTTGTGACATGCTCCCTCAGGTAATGCTCACATTCCTAAAGAACATGTGATACAGAAATAAGTAACCAGAGCAGGATTGAGTGATAAAGTGAGGTGTTTAATTATATATCGTTACAATGTGTTCATAGTGACTATTGTTGAAAAACGTTTTGAACTATCTGCTGTCTGCGAGGCATTCCTGCAGCTACGTTTGGATGCTCCCTCTGATTTTCCCTGGCAACATCCGCCTGCTCCTCCTCCTCAGGCAGTTCTTGTTCGGGTTCATATAGGGGGATGGTCCTCCTAACACAAATGGTGTGCAGGATGGGACAAGTCATTTTGATCTTGCAGACCATTTCTGGGGAATATAGGAGGCTGCCTCCAGTGATGTCCAGGCACCTGAATCTAAACTTCAGGATGCCAAAGGTCTGTTCCACAATGGTGAGTGTCCTCCGATGTACCTCACTATAGGCGTGCTCTGCTGCTGTGCTTGGGTTGGGGAATGGGGTCATGATCCATGGCTGGATCCCATAACCCTGATCAGCTGAAAAGTAAAATAGGAGTAATTATTTTGTTGTTGCTTGCACCAAGAATGTGATGTAGCATGGCGGTTGATATCTTGTGTCGTCTGTGACTTATATGTGTTTGTGGCATTGTGTGAGATCCTGGGCTTCTGTGAGGTTTTTTCTGCATTGGGTTGTTTGACTTGACAACTTGCGTTTGGCTCATTGACCTGATATCTCTGGTTTAGTTTCCAAACTGCTGTTCAGTATGTATGTACTTTGCGTTGTGTAGTGAGCAACATGTTTTAGTGTGCTTTCACTGGAGGGGACATGGTACTTCCACACACACAATAAATTCCGATGTGGTGGTAACATGGTTGCAGTACATGGCCTGGACATCCCATCCACTTAGACATATGTCATTGCAGATTAAATCCAGAAGTGTGGCCCTTCAATTAGGCTTGGTGACAATGTCCAACACATCTCCCTAGGTTGGCAGCATGGAGGTGTTCATTATTAACAATTCACAATTGTCCCATGTGTGACTTGGTTGTATGTAGACCTTTGTGGTTCCCTCTGCCAGTGGCTCATGTGCAACCGTGCAAGTACACTACCGAACTTGCTCTATGTAACCTGGCTAACTGGCTTGTGGAGGTGGCTGTATCTGTGCAGGAAGGGCCATCTCCCTGTACATCTGTTAATTTGATGGACAATTGGCTCTTTCAGTGTGTGCCACAGCAGTGTGCAGTTTGCATTAGTGGCACATCAATATGTGCTCATAGCACAGTCCACTTCCTCATTGCTAGCTGGCAATGTCACCCCAGGAGTGATGTGTGGTGTTGGGACTGCCTCAGTATTTCCATGTCGCCTACATGTGAGTCAGCATCATCATGCTATGTGTCTCATGGTGTTTGACCTGCAGCAACACACATTGTACACCCCTTCCACAGTACTTATTGCTTGGGAGGGTGTGGGAATGACAATGTGGCCTAATGAAATAGTATATGGTCCATCTTCCAAATTGTACTTCCAGGGCAGGCCATGTCATTGTCACTGTGTGGTTTGACATTGGTCCCTTGTAGCTCTAGAGTGGCATCTATTGTTTTTGGTAGCCGTCATTTATCCATAGGTGTGTATCCCATTGTGTCAGGGTGTCCATCATAACTACCTGTGTCACACCTCAGTGTCTTCCTGTCCACGTATCAATGTAGTGGTGTATGTATTGTGTGTCCTACATGGTTGCTGTGCTGTGTGTATATTGCTAGGTTTATGGACTTGCCGACAAGAAGGCCATTGCCATATCGTCCATCCTGGAAATGCTCATTGATGGTGCTGTAGCAGAAGATGAAGGAATCATTTACACTCCCAGGATACTTGGCCAAGATGTTGGTAAACAATCCCTGGTGGTCAACTATCGCCTGCACATTTATGGAGTGGGTGTGCTTTCTGTTCCAGTATAGATACTCTGTTGCAGCAGGTGGTACAGTGTGGACATGGGTGGCGTCAATAGCACTAACCACATGCTGGAAGCCATGTATTTGGTAAAACCCCTGTTTGGTATCCTGGTGCTTCTGCTGAGTGTTGGGGAAGCTGATGTGGCGGATTGTGAGGAAGTTTGACGGCATCAAGGACCTTGGGAAGGAAGGCGGGGAATGAGGGCTGTGATCCCCCAGCAACCAGGGCACCCATTGTTTGGAATGAGCCACTTGACAACATGTGCAGGACAACTAGCACCTTGGTCACTAGTGGAATATTGTGTGGGGTCTGTGGCTCAATCTGACACAGCAGCTGCTGTATGGCTTGCCAGTTGAGTCTGTAACTCCGGATGATATCCTGTTCCCTGAGGCCCAGGATGGTTGCCCTGGTCCTAACTAACCTCTCCTGCCTTCTGTGTTGCCTTTGGGGTCCAGGTTGGTGTAGTGGTAGCTGCTGCTGTTGGTCCTGTGCTCTGCGTCATCTGGCATACTGCATGAGTAGCACCTCCATGTTCTCCTTCTTGAGCAACAATGTTGCTTGTGTGTGTTTTCCTTAAGTAGTGGTGTATTTGCACCATTTTAACGCCTGCCCTGACCCAGGTGTCAAAATTTGACCTGAATCGGGCTTTGCGTCATTTTTTGATTCTGCCTCACACCCGTGCGTCATTTTTGCCTGGGTGGATAAATATGGCACGCTGGTGTTTGAGTCATTTTTTGGACGGGAACGCCTATCTTGCATCTCATTGAAGCAAGGCGGTTTCACACATCCAAAAAATGACACAAACTCAGATATCAAAATATGAATATGTAGCTAAGTTTGCACCAGATTTGCGTAAAAAGAAATACGCTAATCCGGCGCAAACAGAGTACAAATATGGGCCCCAGTATGTGAGGTAATGAGATGTGGGAGAGGTTAATGTCATTTCTGTGTAGAAGTGCAATACACAGGCTTTCTATGCAAAAAACATTCTAACATAAGTTAATTGGCCACACTGCCGATGGAAAGACACTACCTACCCTGCATCACTTCTTCTTTAAATTAATTATGTGATAAAAAGCCAACATGTTTTGTAAACACTTGGAAAAAACTGTTTTAGTGGGTTACTAGCTGAATAAAACCATATAAGCACTGATTTCAAAAGGTTTGCAAAACACTGAAAAAACATCACTAAAACCCCAAAAAATAAAGGGGGTCATTACAACATTGGCAGTAAAAGGCGCTTACCGCCGTGCAGAAGATCGCCAATACACCGCCGCGATGGCAGTATTCCGTCACAGCTATTATGACACACATCTTGGAATCCGCCGAAATTCAGACACCTACACAACACCGCCACACCAAAGGACAGTGATAAACTGGCGGAAACAAATCCTCCACCTCCACGCCAACAGAAACATGCCCATGCTATTGCGACCCACGAATCCACGCGGCAGTCTTTCAACCGCTGTATTCCATTGGCGGTACACACCGCCGCGCTCAAAATACACACACATCTCCAAAACACCGCCACATTGGACAATTCCAAATACACACACCTGATACACATACAAACAACACTCCCACACACCCAATACTATATAAAACACACACCCACATCACCAACAAACCCCTACGACCATAATTCACGAACGAAGGACAGAGAGCACAGATTAGACAACCCCATCACACAGAGGCACACAACACCATCACCCACACAACATCCACGCACAAAACACCACACACAACTACACTCACCACACTCATCACCACATACACCACCCCACACATCACCCACAGCACCCCATGTCACGCCAAAGACACCCCCGCTTCTCCGAGGAGGAGCTCAGGGTCATGGTGGAGGAAATCGTACGGGTAGAGCCACAGCTATTTGGCTCACAGGTACAGCACACATCAATAGCTAGGAAGATGGAGTGATGGCGCAGAATAGTGGACAGGGTGAACGCCGTGGGACAGCACCCAAGAAATAGGGAGGACATCAGGAAGAGGTGGAACAACCTACGGGGGAAGGTGCGTTCAACCCGGTCTCCAGGCACAACATGGCGGTACAGCGGACTGGCGGCTGACACCCACCTCCTCCCCCACAACTAACAACATGGGAGGAGCAAGTCTTGACCATCTTGCATCCTGAGGGCCTCGGAGGAGTCGGTGGAGGATGGGACACTGGTAAGTCAAATCTTATCTATCATATCCCCCATCCTACCTGCATGCTATCACACCCCCCCACCCTCACACCCTTCCCTATCACTCCAAATCCTCACTAATCTGCCATAACACAAACCACCCATCCCAAAACCAAGCCCTGCATGACACAACTAAGCATGGACACCCATCACTAAAGGATGCCCAATGCACATACCCTGAACACCCCCCCAACCATCATCACACAAACCTACACACAGGAATGCTTGCAGTGGGGTACACAAACACCCACCCATTGCACACCATCACACACACACATGCAATAATCATGCTCTCATGCCCCTGCAGGAACCCGAAGGACCGTCACCACACCAGATGGTTCAGACAACATCACTCCACCCCCAGAAGAGGCCCACAGTGACGACAGCAGTTCTGCCCTACTGGATCCTGATGACCAGCCCAGACCGTCGTGGGCCTCGAGACAGTCGGTTCCCCTTGCACAGGCACAGACCAACACCGACCTTCCACCCTCTGGTAACACCAGCACAGCACCCACCCAGCGGTCCCAAACCTCCCTACCCAGGACAGGTCAATCAGCGGTGTGTCCACCACTACAGGGAACCCAGGCTAACCCGCCACCCCAACAACAACAGGGACCTGGGGGCAGTGGTAGTGGGCACACGGTCCAGGGGACGGAGGCACAGGAACACAGGGGAACTGGGAGGGCTGCTGTGCGACAGGGGGAGGACAGGCCAAGGGAACCCACTCTCCACGAGGCCCTATCCTCCATCATGGGAGCATACCACCATTCCCAGGAGACGATGGCGACGGTCCTGGACAAGTTGCAGGAGACCCTGCCCCTGCAGGACGAACTGTATTTGGGGTTCAGGGAGGAGCTCAGGACCATCAGCTCCACCCTGGGCACCATCGTAGGGGTGCTGAAGGACATACAGCAGACCTTGAGGGACACCGTGGCACTCCAAGGGACCCCTGACACTAGCCAGGACGATAAACTGCCCACCACCTCTGCCGGCGCTAGTGGACAGGACGCCCCGCCACAGGACCACCACACCAGCACCCCACCCCCTGCAGACAGACAACCACCACGCAAGCGGGCCCTGAGATCCAGGAACAGGACAGAGCAAGATGGCAAGACCCCCGCCAGGAAATGAGACCAACCTGATTGTCCTCCCACTGTTCCACTTTGTTACCCTGTCCATACTTAAACTGCACCAGCTCCACTTCCTATGCCCAGATGGGCAGTGCACCTGTGAGACTAATAGACTGGACTCTGCCATGGACATTCCTCCACCGTCCACCATCACCATATTACAACCCCCCTCCATTTTTTAGCACTTCAATAAACACCCTTGAACCACAAAACAATCTGGAGTCAGTCTGTGATTTAGTAAATATGTATTATCAATGACAGTGGCATAATGGGTTTACCATTGTAAGGCTAACATACCTATGTCACACATCACAAGCCCTTGAAGGATGCAAGCAGTTGACACGTAGGTAACCACACCTGTGAAACCGTAATGGAAGGGTACAACTCAGTGACCAAATAGTGATTTAAATCGAGAAACAGGATAGAGGGAGACATGTGAAAGTTTATGTAATGTTAAAAATTAAAATGTTCTCACCTGTGTCTCACTGGAAATATTGCTGTATGACTGACTCCCTGTTGTCGTTGTCTTCTTCCTCAGCTTCATCCTCATCACTGTCCACAGGCTCAACAGACTCCACAGCTGCCACAACACCGTCATCTGGATCATCCTCCTGCAGAAAAGGCACCTGGCGTCGCAAAGCCAAAATATGGAGCAGGCGATGATGATCTCGCGCACCTTCTTCGGTGAGTAGAATAGGGATCCACCTGTCATATGGAGGCACCTGAACCTGGCCTTCAGGAGGCCGAAGGTGCGTTCGATCACTCTCTTAGTTTGCCCATGGGCCTCATTGTACCGTTCCTCTGCCCTGGTCCTGGGATTCCTCACTGGGGTCAATAGCCAGGACAGGTTGGGGTAACCAGAGTCCCCCAATAGCCATACACGGTGCCTGTGGAGTTGACCCATCATATCAGGGATGCTGCTATTCCGCAGGATGTAGGCGTCATGCACTGAGCCAGGGAACATAGCATTTACCTGTGAGATGTACTGGTCTGCCAAACAGACCATCTGGACCTTCATGGAATGATAACTCTTCCTGTTCCTGTACACCTGTTCACCCCTGTGGGGGGGACCAGAGCTACATGGGTACCATCAATGGCACCTATGACGTTGGGGATATGTCCAAGGGCATAGAAGTCACCTTTCACTGTAGGCAAATCCTCCACCTGAGGAAAAATGATGTATCTCCTTACGTGTTTCAGCAGGGCAGACAACACTCTGGACAACACGTTGGAAAACATAGGCTGGGACATCCCTGATGCCATGGCCACAGTTGTCTGAAAAGACCCACTTGCTAGGAAATGGAGCACTGACAGCACCTGCACATCAGGAGGGATTCCAGTCGGATAGCAGATTGGTGACATCAGGTCTGGCTCCAACTGGGTACATAGTTCCTGGATTGTGGCACGGTCAAAGCGGTAGGTGACGATGACATGTCTCTCTTCCATTGTCAACAGGTCCACCAGCGGTCGGTACACTGGAGGATTCCGCCATCTTCTCACATGTCCCAGCTGACGGTGCCTACGAAGGACAACAGCGAAGAACCAGTCATTATTCCTCCAGGTATGTACCCACAGTTACACACAAGACTACACCACTCACAAAACCCTTCCTGTATGTGTGGTGAGTGTAGGCCTAGCTATGTGTGACGCAGTAGTAAATGAAGCCATGTGGGCCCCTGAAATGGCGGCTGTCTGACCTCTAAACTGGGACAATGGGATTGTGGGGTAACAGCGCTGGCGTTGCACACCGTCGCGGTAGGCGGTCATAGACCGATGCGCAATGCTGCATTGGTTAACATTGGACCCTATGGGTCCCAGGAGCCAATGAACAGGTGCGCCGGCGGTGATGATGCGCACCGCCGCGGACATCACCGCCATTTTCTATCTGTTCAATCACTAGATACCTGACCTTCGACAGGAGAGGACCTACACTGCAAGTGCTGCTGTGACCTCGGTCTGGAAGCGACGATGGCTGCTGCGTCTGGGGAAAGGGCCCCTGCCTTCACTGCACAGGAGTTGGAGAAACTGGTAGACGGGGTCCTCCCCCAGTACACGCTACTCTACGGTCCTCCAGACCAACAGGCTAGTACACAGGGAGCACGTTGTATGGGCTACGCCTGGGTGGAGAGGGCTGGTTGGAAGAGGGAAGGGGGCAGAGTTTATAGAACAACAATGCATGGGAATGAATGGGCCACATGGCCAGAGTAGGGAGGGGGCCACTCACAACAACGGTACAGTTGGTAATGACTGTTCCTCTTCCCTTGTGCATGTCATGTAGGTCAGCGCCCACCAGAAGAGGGACATTTGGCATGCCATCGCCAAGGAGGTCCGGACCCTGGGGGCCCTCCAGAGACGGGGCACCCACTGCCGGACAAGATGGGAGGACATTCGCCACTGCAGCAAGAAGATGGCGGAGGCTCAGCTGGGGATGGCCTCCCAACGTGGGAGGGGTGCCCGTCGCACCATGACCCCCCTGATGTTCCGGATCCTGGCGGTGGCCTACCCGGGGTTGGATGGTCGCTTGAGGGCATCACAGCAGACACAAGGGGGTGAGTACAACCACATTCTGCTGACTTTGCGCGCAGTGGAGGTGTCTGGGTGGGGAAGGTGGGCTGTGGGTGTCCCTAGGCCAGGGCGAGTTAGGATAGGCAAGGCCCCTCCGTAATGTAGGCCATGTGGCACTCTACCCCACCTCAGCAGAGTGCCAAGTCGAGGTACAGTTGTCCCTGTGGCATCCATGTGCGCAGATGTCCACCATTGCCATGTAGGCCAGATCCCAGAAATTGCATGTGCAGAGGGCAGGAGCACGGCGTAATGCAGGGGGCTGCTGTGTCTGTCTTGCCTGCCAACGGCAGAGGTAATCCATGCACTAAAACTCTCTTTCTTCTGTCTCCCCCCCTTTTTCTACTCTCCCTGTCCTTTTGTACATCAGCATCAACAGGCGGAGGGAGGTACAGTGGCACCGGAGCACGAGGGAGCTGTATCCCACATGGCCATGGAGGGCCACACCACGGACTCTGAATGCACCAGTGGGATGGAGGGCGAGGGGAGTTTCACGTCGGCCACCGGATCACCAAGCAGCGACACGGACTCATTCGCCGATGGGGGCTCCTTTGTGGTGGTGGCACCATCTGTGCCCCCCACCTCTACAGGTACAGCCGCCACCTCCCCTACCAGCACCGCCCTCCCAGCAGCCCCTCAGCATTCGCCCGTGCCCGCTCACCCAGGAGGGTGGGCATCACCTTCCCCCCAGGCACCTCAGGCCCTGCCTCAGTCACCCCTGCTGCCCTCAGTGAGTAGGCCATTGACCTCCTCAGGTCACTCACTGTTGGGCAGTCGACCATTGTGAATGCCATCCAGGGTGTAGAACGCGAGTTGCAACACGGTAATGCATTCCTGGAGGGCATTCATTCTGGTCAGGCTGTCCTTCAGCGAACCCTGCAATCTCTGGCCTCAGCACTGATGGCAGCCATTGTCCCTGTGTCTAGCCTCCCCCTCCAACTTCCTCCACCCAGACCCAATCTCCTGTACCCCAGCCCATCCCAAGCACACCTACAGACCAGCATGCACACAAGTCAACACACACAAGTAGCTCAAGCAAACATATGCACCACACACACCACAGGCACTCACGCAAGCCTCACCCACGTACAGACACAGCAACATCCACTGCCTCCACTGTGTCCCCCTCCTCCTCTTCTCCCTCCTCCCTCCCAGTCTCGTCTACACACACACTTGCATGCACCACATCTACAGGCACCATGAATTGCACAAGGAGACCCAGCACCACAAGATGCTCACCTGCACTCACCACCTCCACTGCCATTTACACCTCCCGTGTGTCCTCTCCCAGTGTGTCTGTAACGCCCCCTCCCAAAGTACACAAACGCCGGCAATCACTCACCCAACATCCATCCACCTCACGACAGCCTCCAGTACCTGCACCTGCACCTAAAGTGACACCTCCAACAACCACCTCCTCTTCCTCCACTCCCAGACCCCCTCCAGCCACCCATCCCAGTGTTCGTCAGAAACTGCCCCTGTGTAAAGTTGACCTTTTTGCCCCCAACCCCCTTCCAATTCATCAGTTCCGTCGTAGCGCCTCAGCCAAAAAGCCTCCAATAACAGTGGTGCCTGTTCAAGGTTTGTGGAGTGCACCGGCCACCAGGGCAGGCAGTAGGACCCGGAGTCAAGGCACTGGCAGCCCACCTCCTGTAAAGGCTCTAAAATTGGAGATTGGACGACGGGACCGTGTTAAGACTCCTGGTGGGAACACAACTGACATGGGTTCCAAGGGGATTGGAGAGTCAGCTGTGACTCCACCAAAGGTGGGGAAGGGCCAGAGGAAGTCTGCCCAGCCTGTTGTGAGTGTCACGGCGGAGAAGTGCGCCATCATTTCCGGCGGTCGACACACAACCGCCAGCACCGTCGTCACTGGTCAGGAGACCACCGCCAGAATCACAGCCCAGGAGGGCCCAAGTATCGTCACTGGTCAGGAGACCACCGCCGGAGTCACAGCCCAGGAGGGCCCAAGTATCGTCACTGGTCAGGAGACCACCGCCGGAGTCACAGCCCAGGAGGGCCCAAGTAACGTCACTGGTCATGAGACCACCGCCGGAGTCACAGCCCAGGAGGGCCCAAGTATCGTCACTGGTCAGGAGACCACCGCCAGAGTCACAGCCCAGGAGGGACCAAGTATCGTCACTGGTCCAGAGACCACCGCCAGAGTCATAGCCCACGAGGGCCCAAGTATCGTCACTGGTCAGGAGACCACCGCCAGAGTCATAGCCCTGGAGGGACCAAGTATCGTCACTGGTCCAGAGACCACCTCCAGAGTCATAGCCCAGGAGGGCCCAAGTATCGTCACTGGTCAGGAGACCACCACCGAAATCACAGCCCAGGAGGGCCCAAGTATCGTCACTGGTCAGGAGACCACCGCCGGAGTCACAGCCCAGGAGGGCCCAAGTATCGTCACTGGTCAGGAAACCACAGCCGGAGTCACAGCCCAGGAGGGCCCAAGTATCATCACTGGTCAGGAGACCACCGCCGGAGTCAGTGCCCTGGAGGGCCCCGGCTGCCACAGCCCCGCTGGGCAATGATGGGACGTCATGCCACACACCAATGCCCAGTGAAGAGAACGTCATGTCATACACCAATGCCCAGTGTAGAGAACGTCATGCCACACACCAATGCCCAGTGTAGAGAACGTCATGCCACACACCAATGCCCAGTGTAGAGAACGTCATGCCACACACAAATGTCCGTATCAGAACTGCTATGGCAAAGCACCGCTGAACAGTCCAGAACCGCCATGGCAAAGCACCGCTGAACAGTGCAGAACCACCATGTCAAAGCACAGCTAAACAGGGCAAAGACCGCCATGGCAAAGCACCGCTGAACAGGGCAAAGATCACCATGGCAAAGCACCGTGAACAGGGCAAAGACCTCCATGGCAAAGCACCGCTGAACAGGGCAAAGACCGCCATGGCAAAGCACCGCTGAACAGTCCAGAACCGCCATGTCAAAGCACCGCTGAACAGGGCAAAGACCGCCATGGCAAAGCACCGCTGAACAGGGCAAAGACCGCCATGGCAAAGCCCCGCTGAACAGGGCAAAGACCGCCATGTCAAAGCACCGCTGAACAGGGCAAAGACCGCCATGTCAAAGCACCGCTGAACAGGGCCAGCACCGGGTAGGAATGTATGGACCGCCACATCAGGCATCCTTATTCCATGTGCAGCTGGGACAGTGACAGGACAGGAACTTTCACGGGGAGACTCATCCAGTCTGGGCACCAGTCCCCCCCAGTACCAGTACAGACCTGCATCTACCTGAGAGACTGTGGCTTTGCACTCCCCAGAATTGAACAGTGGGCAACCCACCCACTGTAGAGACTTGAGAGACTGTGGCTTTGCACTCCCCAGGATGGTAGAGTGGGCAACCCACCCACTGTAGAGACTTGTGAGACTGTGGCTTTGCACTCCCCAGGATGGTCCAGTGGGCAACCCACCCACTGTAGAGACTTGTGAGATTGTGGCTTTGCACTCCCCAGGATACATCAATGGGCATGGAGCCCCGTCGTGGATCTGGCTTTGCAGTCATCCGGCTGAGGTGCCCCCCCTTCCCTTCCCCCTGAGGTGCCTGTAGTATTTCTATCTGATGCCCCGGCAGTGTTCTCTCTGATTGTGGTCAGGTATCCTTTGTGTGCCTCGCCCATGCATTTTTGGACTGTTGGTGCACGGACATTGTTATGTACATATCTGCACTACTTCTCGTATTGTATATAATTATGGCTGTTTTTCAAATATATATCTGTATATTTTTGTATGACATATATATTGGCACATTACAATATTTGACCGAATTTCGCATTGTCTTTTCATTCTTCCGGGGGGATTGTGGGTTGTTACTGTGATTTTTGTGGATGCATTGGTGTGTACGTTGTAATATGCGAGGGTGGGAGGACGCCCCGCCACAGGACCACCACACCAGCACCCCACCCCCTGCAGACAGACAACCACCACGCAAGCGGGCCCTGAGATCCAGGAACAGGACAGAGCAAGATGGCAAGACCCCCGCCAGGAAATGAGACCAACCTGATTGTCCTCCCACTGTTCCACTTTGTTACCCTGTCCATACTTAAACTGCACCAGCTCCACTTCCTATGCCCAGATGGGCAGTGCACCTGTGAGACTAATAGACTGGACTCTGCCATGGACATTCCTCCACCGTCCACCATCACCATATTACAACCCCCCTCCATTTTTTAGCACTTCAATAAACACCCTTGAACCACAAAACAATCTGGAGTCAGTCTGTGATTTAGTAAATATGTATTATCAATGACAGTGGCATAATGGGTTTACCATTGTAAGGCTAACATACCTATGTCACACATCACAAGCCCTTGAAGGATGCAAGCAGTTGACACGTAGGTAACCACACCTGTGAAACCGTAATGGAAGGGTACAACTCAGTGACCAAATAGTGATTTAAATCGAGAAACAGGATAGAGGGAGACATGTGAAAGTTTATGTAATGTTAAAAATTAAAATGTTCTCACCTGTGTCTCATTGGAAATATTGCTGTATGACTGACTCCCTGTTGTCGTTGTCTTCTTCCTCAGCTTCATCCTCATCACTGTCCACAGGCTCAACAGACTCCACAGCTGCCACAACACCGTCATCTGGATCATCCTCCTGCAGAAAAGGCACCTGGCGTCGCAAAGCCAAAATATGGAGCAGGCGATGATGATCTCGCGCACCTTCTTCGGTGAGTAGAATAGGGATCCACCTGTCATATGGAGGCACCTGAACCTGGCCTTCAGGAGGCCGAAGGTGCGTTCGATCACTCTCTTAGTTCGCCCATGGGCCTCATTGTACCGTTCCTCTGCCCTGGTCCTGGGATTCCTCACTGGGGTCAATAGCCAGGACAGGTTGGGGTAACCAGAGTCCCCCAATAGCCATACACGGTGCCTGTGGAGTTGACCCATCATATCAGGGATGCTGCTATTCCGCAGGATGTAGGCGTCATGCACTGAGCCAGGGAACATAGCATTTACCTGCGAGATGTACTGGTCTGCCAAACAGACCATCTGGACCTTCATGGAATGATAACTCTTCCTGTTCCTGTACACCTGTTCACCCCTGTGGGGGGGACCAGAGCTACATGGGTACCATCAATGGCACCTATGACGTTGGGGATATGTCCAAGGGCATAGAAGTCACCTTTCACTGTAGGCAAATCCTCCGCCTGAGGAAAAATGATGTATCTCCTTACGTGTTTCAGCAGGGCAGACAACACTCTGGACAACACGTTGGAAAACATAGGCTGGGACATCCCTGATGCCATGGCCACAGTTGTCTGAAAAGACCCACTTGCTAGGAAATGGAGCACTGACAGCACCTGCACATCAGGAGGGATTCCAGTCGGATAGCAGATTGGTGACATCAGGTCTGGCTCCAACTGGGTACATAGTTCCTGGATTGTGGCACGGTCAAAGCGGTAGGTGACGATGACATGTCTCTCTTCCATTGTCAACAGGTCCACCAGCGGTCGGTACACTGGAGGATTCCGCCATCTTCTCACATGTCCCAGCTGACGGTGCCTACGAAGGACAACAGCGAAGAACCAGTCATTATTCCTCCAGGTATGTACCCACAGTTACACACAAGACTACACCACTCACAAAACCCTTCCTGTATGTGTGGTGAGTGTAGGCCTAGCTATGTGTGACGCAGTAGTAAATGAAGCCATGTGGGCCCCTGAAATGGCGGCTGTCTGACCTCTAAACTGGGACAATGGGATTGTGGGGTAACAGCGCTGGTGTTGCACACCGTCGCGGTAGGCGGTCATAGACCGATGCGCAATGCTGCATTGGTTAACATTGGACCCTATGGGTCCCAGGAGCCAATGAACAGGTGCGCCGGCGGTGATGATGCGCACCGCCGCGGACATCACCGCCATTTTCTATCTGTTCAATCACTAGATACCTGACCTTCGACAGGAGAGGACCTACACTGCAAGTGCTGCTGTGACCTCGGTCTGGAAGCGACGATGGCTGCTGCGTCTGGGGAAAGGGCCCCTGCCTTCACTGCACAGGAGTTGGAGAAACTGGTAGACGGGGTCCTCCCCCAGTACACGCTACTCTACGGTCCTCCAGACCAACAGGCTAGTACACAGGGAGCACGTTGTATGGGCTACGCCTGGGTGGAGAGGGCTGGTTGGAAGAGGGAAGGGGGCAGAGTTTATAGAACAACAATGCATGGGAATGAATGGGCCACATGGCCAGAGTAGGGAGGGGGCCACTCACAACAACGGTACAGTTGGTAATGACTGTTCCTCTTCCCTTGTGCATGTCATGTAGGTCAGCGCCCACCAGAAGAGGGACATTTGGCATGCCATCGCCAAGGAGGTCCGGACCCTGGGGGCCCTCCAGAGACGGGGCACCCACTGCCGGACAAGATGGGAGGACATTCGCCACTGCAGCAAGAAGATGGCGGAGGCTCAGCTGGGGATGGCCTCCCAACGTGGGAGGGGTGCCCGTCGCACCATGACCCCCCTGATGTTCCGGATCCTGGCGGTGGCCTACCCGGGGTTGGATGGTCGCTTGAGGGCATCACAGCAGACACAAGGGGGTGAGTACAACCACATTCTGCTGACTTTGCGCGCAGTGGAGGTGTCTGGGTGGGGAAGGTGGGCTGTGGGTGTCCCTAGGCCAGGGCGAGTTAGGATAGGCAAGGCCCCTCCGTAATGTAGGCCATGTGGCACTCTACCCCACCTCAGCAGAGTGCCAAGTCGAGGTACAGTTGTCCCTGTGGCATCCATGTGCGCAGATGTCCACCATTGCCATGTAGGCCAGATCCCAGAAATTGCATGTGCAGAGGGCAGGAGCACGGCGTAATGCAGGGGGCTGCTGTGTCTGTCTTGCCTGCCAACGGCAGAGGTAATCCATGCACTAAAACTCTCTTTCTTCTGTCTCCCCCCCTTTTTCTACTCTCCCTGTCCTTTTGTACATCAGCATCAACAGGCGGAGGGAGGTACAGTGGCATCGGAGCACGAGGGAGCTGTATCCCACATGGCCATGGAGGGCCACACCACGGACTCTGAATGCACCAGTGGGAGGGAGGGCGAGGGGAGTATTGTATATAATTATGGCTGATTTTCAAATATATATCTGTATATTTTTTTATGACATATATATTGGCACATTACAATATTTGACCGAATTTCGCATTGTCTTTTCATTCTTCCGGGGGGATTGTGGGTTGTTACTGTGATTTTTGTGGATGCATTGGTGTGTACGTTGTAATATGCGAGGGTGGGAGTGTTTGGTGGGTGTCCCCCTAACTTTTGCCTTCCCCCTCCCCGTGTCGTAGGTGCAGTACTCACTGTTGTCTTCGGCGCCTACGTAGCTGTTGGTCGTAGAGGAGCAGAAACACAAGGGCAGGGAGTATTTGGAGTTCCGGCTCCATGGAGTCCTCGTTCCTCGTGGGATGTTTTCAGGTGAGCGTTTTCCCATAGCAAAAGCTGTTTCCGCCGTGTTTTTATCCGCGGTGAATCCGCCCCGGAAAAGGTGGCGGATTGGCGTGTTGTGATACTGTGGACGGTACATTGTCTTCCGCCTGTCTGTTGGCGGTGACCGCCGCGCTGTTTGTTTATACCGCCGTGGCGGGCGGTGTGTTAAAGTGGTTGTCTTTGTTGGCGGTTTCCGCCAGGGTCATGATTCCCTTTTTTTGTCCGCCGGCCTGTTTGCGGTATTACCGCACCTTTAACACCATCTGCCAGGGTTGTAATGACCACCAAAGTGTTTCTATAGGCTGATGGTGAGATTCTGTTAGCAAGAACTGAGAACCCCTTAAAGATGCATCTGTATTATTTCGTTGATTTTGTGGACAACTTTGAATTATCTAGCAGCTTGTCTAAAATTTTCACTATGGTTTGTCTTACACCAGTCAGCCTTAGGAAGGTATTCACCCAAACCTGTTGCCTGCTTATCAGTGCTAAAGTGATTGCGCTCATGCCCCTAAACAGGGTTTGATTAGGTGACATGATTGGAATATTTACGTATTTACATATTTTCTTTTGTGTAATTACGCAAAATGCAACAAATTAGGTGAAACTAAATAAAATACAAATCTTCCATTTCACTCCATATATTATAGTGTGAAATGCTTTGTTAATATTTGATGCAAGAACACAGTGTGTTCTAAAATAAAGTACATAAAACACCACAAACAACAGCCTCTGTATTCTGGCATTCCTGTGCATTCATAGTAATGTTTGTATTGCATATTAGCTGAACATTTTTACTACAACTGGCAAGGTGGCATAATGTTATAACTTCTGGAATTTCACATGACAAGATAATACAAAATTCCCAAATTACATCGGCATAATTCACATTTTGTCCAGACTTCTTTTTAGGCTCAGTAAGGACAACATCAACAACATTCATTGCCTTTTCACATCTCCCATCGTCAAGCCAATGGACAAGAATCAGAGACTAGGCAACGAGACACTATCACAAGATTTGCCTGTAAAAAACTATGACTACTCACTGATGTACATTTACAAGCCACTGCAGCAGATGAAAAAAAGCAAAGAAGTACTCCTGAAAAGCTCTGTAGGATCCCCTCACCATAAGGAATATATATTGCACAAATGTGCGGAGAATCAACATGCTATGCGCATTCGACCCCTAACCCTCAAAGTATAAGTAGCTCTTGACCAAGGAGGAAGGCCTACAGATTAGATCTAGGAGCAATATCAAATGGTCGGAGACCTTATGTTACACATGGGCAAGACAGTCACTCCATTGTCAGAAAATTCTAGCATCATGTCAGGGACTATCCTGAAGACCTTCTGCCCCCATCTAGACTTGACCAAGATCACAGACTAAAATGCCCGGATCCCTAGGGAGAAGCCCCACCAAATATCCTAACAAGGGTCCACTTCTTCAATGAGAAGGAAGAGATGATGAACTAGTCAAGAGACAAGGACAATATTACCTTTTAGAAGCACCAACTCTAGGTATTCCATGACTTGTCAGCCTCACCTCAGAGGAAACATAGGAGTTCAGGAGGTAACCAGAATTCACTGTGGAAGTACACATCGATTGGGCCATTTGTTCTGATTACTGTTTAGGTATGGGGATTACTTGACAGGTTCAGTGTTTACAGTCTATATGCTGCTGATGGGAAAGAGAGGATTCAATAGTTACACTTACAAAAACACACACCAAATGAAGCCCAAGAGCTCAATTGACTCTGCAAACTCCATTGAGTCCAAAAGAGTGCAGTTGTGCCACATGTGACATTGTGTTCAGTGTAAGGAAACACAAACAAACCATGAAGGGGGAAAGAGATAGGCAAATAGCATGTCTTATGGGAAGTTCAATAAATCAGCTGAGGATTATCTGTGAGTGCCAGATAAGAGGAAAAGCGCCCAACTCACCTGCTCATTGAAAATGGACAGCAGCCATTATTCAGCTTCCATTGTCACACGGCTAGTAACTAGTTCAAAGGCAGCTGAATGGCAGTGGTAGTGTTATCTGACAAGCAGTGATTGACCACCTTTAGGATTCAGGGGAGTTATCTGCTTGGAGCAGGGAACTTACCTACTGAAAAAGATTAGCCAAAAATTAAACGGATATAGGTCCCTCTGCACTAAAATAAGCAGGTATTGTGAAATTGTATGTTGAAAGCATTCAGCCCTATATGTATGGCATATTTAATTCACCTTGCTGCGCTGCCCTGCATCAAAAGGAAAAGAGCAGGGATGCACCATATCTATAACATACAATGCATTCCTGTCTTTCCCCCCCTGCGCTGGCCCACAATGGGCTGCCTATTGCCAAAACAGGCACTCTTGCACCATGGTGCAAAGGTGTCTGTGTTGCATGCAGGATTGTTTTTTGTGCAGGAATGGACACCTTCCTGCACAAAAACGAGGAGAAATAAAGATATTTCCCCTCATTGACCTCCCATGGAGAGGCATAAGGGTTTTGGTGCATCCCCAGGTTTTCAAGCTCTTGTAAAGCTGGAGATGAGTCCAAATTCATGGGTGTTGCAATGCCCATGGAACGACTCCCTAACGCAGGGTAAGGCAATGCAGCGATTTGCTCTGCCTTGCTTTACTTCATATCTATGAGGCCATTCAGCACCATGCAAAGTGGCTTTGATGGCTTCATAGATATGACTGGGGCATGTTCATCACAAAAAGTGGCACAATGGCTTCTCAAGGGGGTCTCAAATATGCCACTCAGGGCACAGTTCTCAGAGTAATAGCTGACCCGGCTGTCAGACATCTGAGCATAGTTATCTCAATAGGTCCTTCCACCTTTACAGTAACACTGCTGCATGCCCATAAGCAGGGCCAGGAATGCTTCTTTAAGTCTACAGTGCCTGAGATTTGTGCTTAATGGGAGGGGATGTAATATTTGAGAGGGAACTCACTGTCATGGATGGGACCAAAAACTGAACACATCAAAGATTTCAGGGCAACTGTGAGACTTCCCTATCATTCAAAAATTGGCTTAATTCCGTTATCTGGTCAAATATTAAGGGTACAGCAGGAAAGAGAAACTAATTTCACTTTCCTAAAAGAAGCTTATAAATCTTGGTGAAATCAAGCTAATTAGAAGGAGGAAAAGGCCGTCTGACTATAGCTCTCTCAGACATTGATGCTATTTTCCTTGAACTGCTACATAAAGGGAGACCCCAGGGGTGTGGCACTTGGAAGCTTATTAACCACCTGTTAAACACCATTGTACTCAGAGCAGAGTTGAGGATTGCTTAAGTAATTTCCTGCAGTAGAGTGATATGGAGGAACTAGCAACTCACTTGCTATGGAATAGCCTTGCAACAGTATTGAGTTGGGAATTCACCTCAGCTGCAGCACACCTAAATGCAACAAGGGCTGAGAGGGAGATGATCCTTGAAGAGGAACACAAACTCACCCTGTCTAAAATAAAAACTGGCTTAGTATTATATTTCTCAGATTTCAAGTACCAGCTCTAAATCTGGAAAAAGAAAAACATAGGTGGTCATTATGACATTGGAGGTGACTGTTAAAGTGTTGGTAATACACCAACAGCCTGGCGGTAAACTATGACCATGGTGGTGATACCTCCCATAGACAGCCAATGTACCACACCAACCGCCAGGGTGTTAACACTATGACCAAGGCGGTAGCCACCTACAGCCAGGCGGAAGTCAAGGTACTGCGAACCATATTAAGACCTAGCAAACCACCAGGATTTCCTGGGCAGTACCAACACCATCAAAAACCTGGCAGAAACACAGTACAGAAAATGAAAGACTCACCATCAGGGACACAGAGGACTCCGCGGTCGGTTGTGGGGGTTCCTTGCCCTCTGCTGGTGGAGGGGGCTCTTTGGGTTCCACTGCTGGTTGTGGGGGCTCTTTCGGTTCCACTGCTGGTTGTGGGTGCTCCTTGGGGTCCTCTGCTGGTTGTGAGAGCTCCTTGCCCTCTGCTGGTGGAGGGGGCTCTTTGGGTTCCACTGCTGGTTGTGGGGGCTCTTTGGGTTCCACTGCTGGTTGTGGGGGCTCCTTGGGTTTCTCTGCTGGTTGTGGGGGCTCCTTGCCCTCTGCTGGTGGAGGGGGCTCCTTGCCCTCTGCTGGTGGAGAGGGATCCTTGCCCTCTGCTGGTGGAGGGGGCTCCTTGCCCTATGCAGGTGGAGGGGGCCCCTTGGCTTTCTTTGGTGTGGAGGGATATCCTTGGCTTTCTTTGGTGGTGGAGGGGGATCCTTGTGTTCCCTCTTGTGACGGGCCCCCTTGGCCTTTGTCATGTGACTTTTGTCCTTGCCTCCAGGCCTAGGTGGTGCCGCCCTAGCTCTCCTTTTCTGAGGCAGAGGTGTGGGCTTACTAGGAATGGTTGCCGTCACACTCAGGGGCCCCTTTGTGCCAGGAGCTGACTTTTTGGTGGGAGCAGTGGCAGACTGTTTTGCTGAGGTGCTGGCTGGGTCATTGGGACCCTGCGCTTATGGCAGGATGGGGGTGGAGGGGGAGGGAAGGGGTCTTGATTGGCAAGGAAAAGCTTCTTAGGGACATTGGGGTGGGATGTGGGAGGAGGGATGGGAGTGGAGGTAGAGGGTGTGGTTGTAGGAGGTGTTCATCTGTTGGACTTGGGTGCAGGTGAATGGACAGTGTGCGTGTGTGAGGTGGATGGCTGTTGGGTGTCTGACTGCGAGCGTTTGTGTCTCTTAGGAGGGGGTGCAGACAGGGTGGGAGAGGGCAAACAGGGCGTGTGAATGCATGCTGTGGAGGTGTCTGCAAGTGAGGTGGGCATGCTGCATGATGTGGTGATGGTGGTGGTGGCTGTTGATGCAGTGCATACAGGTGGGAGTGCAGATATGACTATGAGGGAGGAGGAGGATGGGGAGACAGTGGAGGCAGTGGATGCTGTTGTGTGTGCAACTGTCTAGTGTTTGTGTGAGTCCTTGTGGCTTGATGTTTGGTGCCTGTGTTTGTCTGTGCCACTCTTGTGTGATGTTTTGTTTGCATGCTTGTCTGTATGTGTGCATGGTATCGGTTGGGGTTGAGGAGACTGGTAAGGGGTAGTTGGAGGGGGAACGGTAGGACTAGGGACACTGGCTATCATCAGAGAGGAGGCCAGAGCTTGGAACGTTTTCAGTAGTGACTCCAACCCACCGTGGATGCCCTAGTGCCTACAACCCACCGTGGATGCCGTTAACGTAGGCATTGCTTTGCTGCATCTGCGATGCCAGCCCCTTGATGGCATTCACTATGGTTGACTGCCCTACAGAAATGGATCTCAGGTGGTCAATAGCCTCCTCACTGAGGGCAGCAGGGCTCACTGGGGCAGGGCCTGAGGTGCCTGGGGTGAAGGAGATGCCCACCCTCCTGGGTGAGCAGGCACGGCCAACTCAGTGGGGGCTACTGGGAGGGCGGTGCTGGTATGGGCAATGGCGGCTGTACCTGTTGCTGGGGTGGTTCTAGAGGTGTCCGCCACCATCAGGGAGCTCCCATCGGAGGAGGAATCAGAGTCAGTGTTGTCACCTCCTGTCCCCGCAGTGGTGCTCCCCTCGCCCTCCGTCCCACTGGTCCCCTCGGCATCGGTGGACTCTGCCTCCTGGGTCCCGTGGGCTACAGCTCCCTCACTCACCATTGTCCCCGCTTCTCTGCCAGATAATGCAAATGCGCACATGGACAGGATGACAGAAGAAAATAGGGGGGGGGGGAGAAAAAAGGGAGCACTAGGTAAATTATAGCACCAACACCACAGATGTCATGCACATTACCTTCACACACAGGGATCAAGATTGAGCACCATGCACCACACTGGCATTCTATTGGCTAGGTACCACAGTAAGATGAGAACCAACCACCACCGTCTGCACCCCTCCTGGGACCTACTAAGCCAATCTGACATGGAATGCCACCCACCTAGCTAACAAGATTTCGCCATCCACCCATTTACCCTGAGCTGGACCACACAGCAACGTACGAGCTGGCATGAAGGGGTACCCACTTACTGAAACTCACCACCAGCATCCTTTGCCAGGCAACAAAGATGGGTGTTACTCCCACTGTACTCACCCGATTGTGGCTGCTGTGCTGCCCTCAAAAGCCCATCCAGCTCTAGGTAGGCCACTGCAAGTATGGTGGTCATCAGGTGGGTCAGATTACAACGGGCACCCCTCCCTGGTTGAGAGTCCAACCCCAGCTGGGCTTCTGTGGTCTTCTGGGCCCATCGTCTCAGGTCCTCCCACCGTTTTCTTGCAGGGGGTGCTCCTCCTGCTATGGACCCCCAGGGTCCACACATCCTTGGCGATGGCACGCCACAATCCCTTCTTCTGATGGGCGCTGACCTACAGAGGAAACATAGACAGGAGGACACCATTAACCATACAATCAAGCCAGTCACACATATGGATTCAAATGGCACACACATCACCCAGAGCCCTGCATGTACACTACCACCAGCCATACCCTCCACCCAAATGACATACTGCCAGCACACACACATCTCCATGCAACCTTGTCGCATGCATCGTCCCCATGGTGTACTCACCTGTTGGTCTGGAGGCCCATACAGCTGTCCATACACGGGTAGGACCCTGTCCACTAGGCGCTCCAACTCCTCGGAAGTGAAGGCAAGGGCCCTTTCTCCTGTCACTCAGGCCATGGCAGGTTCCAGACTCAGGTCATAGCAGTGGATGTATTCTCTTGTGGAAAGTCAGGAATCAAGTGAGGTTATAGTCAGAAAATGGCGGTCATGTCTGCAGCGGTGTGCAGCGCCACCTCCACTGGTGATCCTCATTGGACACTGTACTCCATAAACCCCATGTAAGCCAATGAGGAATAGCACAGTGGTGCAAGACCGCCTTCCGCAATGGCGCCCAACGCCAGCGGAGTTACATCACTTCCACCTGTTCCTACATACAGGACAGGCAGTTCCCATTTTTTGGTGCAGGTCAACATTCTGAAATTGAAAACTGCATCATTGCTTTGAATTGTACATGAATTGCCATTTATATAGTTCAATTACATACAAGCTCAATGTACACTGAAGTGGTGGTTCCATTGTTCAGTTTGTCACTCCCCTCTCACTCTTGTGTCCCTTTGGTACCTACTAATGCAGAGGAATATGAGGAGAAGGCAAGCCGCCGTATACAGACCCCTTGTGGACTTGGCTACATTGGAGGACCGGCACATTTTACTCACCTATAGACTAGACAGGGCCACATTCACGGAGCTGTGTGCACAATTGGAGCCTGATCTGATATCTGATATCTCTCAACCTACCGGGATACCCCCTCTTGTGTAGGGCCTATCAGTGCTCCATTTCCTGACAACTGGCTCTTTCCAAGTGACAGTGGGCTTGGCTGCAGGAATGTCACAGCCAATGTTCTCAGTAGTGCTAGCAAGGGTTTTGGCTGCCCTGCTTAAACACATGTGCAGCTACATCGCCTTCCCCCAAGTGTATGACTTGGCCAATGTGAAGGCTGGTTTCTATGCAATGGAACATATTCCTATTATTGGGGCCATTGATGGAACACTAATAACATTTGTCCCCCCCGGCATAATGAACAGGTGTCCAGGAATCAAAAGAGTTTCCACTTACTCAATGTGCAAATGGTGTGCCTGGCTGACCAGTACAACTCCTACATCACTGCCAAGTATCCTGGGTCTGTGCATGAGATTTTGGTCTTGAGGAATAGCAGCATCCCACACGTGATGGCACAACTACAGAGGCACAAGGTGTGGCTAATATGTGAGCCTGAGTCCCCCCAATGCATGTCAGTGTATGGCTTCAGGAGTCATCCCCCATACCACTGTGCAAGACTAATGTTTGTCCCTCACCTCTTGCAGGTGACTCTGGCTACCCAAACGGGGGTTGGGAGGGATGTTCATGCAGTGGGTATGGCATGCAGGGCTTGGTATTCAGGTTAGTATATTGTGGTGGTGCACTGTGGGGGGAAATGGAGTAGAGTGATGGGTGTCAAGGTGAGGGGTGGTGGTGGCATGCAGGTGCGTGGGGGGATAGATAGTAAATTTTGACTCACCAGTGTCCAGCCCCCGGCAACTCCAATGAGTCCCTCAGGATGCTGTATTGCTAGGAATTGCTCCTCCAATGCTGTCAGCTGTGGGGGAGGAGGCGGGGGTCCACCGCTGGTCCCTTGCTGCTATGGAACGTATCTTCCCCTGTAGGTTGTTCCACCTCTTCCTGATTTTGTCCCTTGTTCTTGGATGCTGTCCTACAGCGTTCACCCGGTCAACGATTCTCCGCCATAGCTCCAGCTTCCTTGCAGTGGTGATTTGCTGTACCTGTGCTCTAAACAGCTGTGGCTCCACCCTGACTATTTCCTCCACCATGACCCGCAACTCCTCATCAGTGAAAAGCGGATGCCTTTGTGGGAACATGGGTGTTGTGTGTTGTGCAGTGGGTATTGAGTAAAGTGGTGGGGTGTGGGGTGCGTGACGGATCAATGGGTGTTTGTGGTATGTGTATAGTTGTGTCTACGATTTGCGTGGCTATCTCTTGGCTATTTTTCGTGTTCGTAAAGGGTCGTGGGTAATGTGTGTGTGTTTTATACTGCTGTTTTGTGTATCGGTGCAAGGTGTGTGTTTTTAGTTTTGGCCAATTTTGCATTGTCTTATATTTGGTTGACCATTCTGACAGCGCTGGTGTGTACCGCCAATGGTTTACTGCCGTTGAATGTCCGCTGTGGTGATTCATGGGTCATAATGTGGAGGGCATTGGTTTGTTGGCGTAAAGGTATGGGTGTTCGTACCGACAGTTTAACACTGACCTTTGGTCTGGAGGATATGTGTTTGTGGCAGTAATCTGTTGGTTTAGTGTGTGTGTGTCATAATATGGTGAACACAGATTCGTCTCTGCGACGGTATGTTGGTGGCTGCCACCATGGTGGTAAGCGGGATGTACCGCCATTGTCATAATGAGGGCCATAGTCTACTTAGAACCAACCAGAAATATTATGCAAGGGGTAACAGGACAGGTAGACTGCTTACCACAGAGCTGGGGGCCAAGGCACATAAGGAATGTGTAAGGGAAATCAAAGACATTCCTAAAGGAGGAATAATAGGATTAGTAAAGGATTATTTGGAAACTCACTGTGACCCAAAAATCTCTTTGAACCATGCTGATGCTCTAAAAAGACCAATCTCACTGGAAGAATTGATCAGAGACCTTCATAGGCTGACAATGGACCTGGAGAGCTTCACTGCTGTTAGTAGCAAGGCCCACATTTATGTGCTTTGTGGTGTCACAGGGAAAGGACAGGAATGCGCTGTATATATATAATACAGCGCATTCCTGTCCTTTCCCCCTATGCTGACATCCTTTTGACTGTCTAGCACCAACGTAGGCACCCATTGCATGCAGGATTGTTTTTGTGCGGGGACAACTTCCTGCACAAAAACAATTATGAGAAGCTTTCTGCAGCACACATAGAAAGAAGAAAAAATGAGGAGAAAGCTATCTCTCCTTGTTACGCCGCTCCTGGGGAGGCATGTCTTTTTGGTGCATTTCCAGGTTTACAAGTTCTTCTTAATCTGGGAATGCATCAAAATCCATGGATTTTGCATGGGGACACCCACACAACGCCCATGGAAATGCCTCCCTGGCATATATTAGTGTAATGCGTCAATTTCAATACTGTCCTCTACAGTCCAAATGGTCACCCTAAACTACCTTCTGAATATTGAGTAACTGAAGAGACTTATGCAGTCAAGGAATTTAAGTCGGCTCTCCTGGTTACGTAAGGAAGCTGCTGTCTTCAGTTTTCCACAAACGTATTCCCATATTTCAGTAAATACCACTCATATACCCTCAGTTTATTTAAGCATTTTCAGTTTTCAATCTTCCACATGATATAGGTGTGAACAGGTACTTTCAATTCTACTTTAATTGCTACTAGGTACTTTCACCTCTTGGTAGAAAAGGGTGGACTGAGCACTGCCCAATGTAATGCTTTGCTTTAAAATAGCTCAACTAAGGTTCCCTATAGAATAGAGAAGGTCCGAAGTAATGAGGTTACTTGATTGCAGGTCCATCCTTACGGCCATTACAAATCTTGACAACAAACACAGAAGTTAGGACATAAATATACTTCAACTGCAATTAGAGAGAAACTAAGGCCCATCCTTGGGTGTCCTCCAGGGGTAGGTGGGGGTGGCAGGGGTGTCCCTGGTGGCAAGGAAGGGCACCTGTGGACTGCTTCCATGGTCTCTGACCATGGACGTGAGCCTACAGGTCACCTAATGCCTGCCGTGACCCAGGCCTTAAATAATGGCTCTAAACAGGCTTAGCGACATTAGTTAAGGCCCTCCTCCTCCCGTGCATCATTTTTGCATGGGAGGATAAATATGGCGCTAAGGCCATAGAGTAATTTTTCACCTGGGAACGTCTTCCTTGCATCTCATTGACGCAAGGTAGGTTTCCGCAAGCAAAAAATGACACTAACTCCATAACTTTGACGATAGACAGGTCTAGCGCCAAAGTATATATATGGAGTTAGGTTTGTGCCGGATTTGTGTAAAAACAAAGTGACGCAAATCCGGCGCAAACAGAGTATAAATATTGGCCTAGATATCTGGGACAAATGAAGCTTTGGCAATGAGTTTGCCACCTTCCTATCCCCATTCAGCCCGATTAATGAGGTCTGCCTTCACCCCAAGCTTAGGCAGAAGCATGGCAGTTATAGCATGGAGAGAAGAGAAATGTCTACTGATAAGCTCACCATTTTTTGGAAGAAGGGTTATTTCATTTGGATACTGAGTGATGCCTCTAACTGCAGGTAAGACATTGGGTCTCACAAACTTTAATAAGAGCAAAATAAGAACTCACATGCTTAGAATGTTGGGTGAAGGATGGAAACGGTGATAGTCACACCACACCATATCTTTAGAAAATTCCCAAGTCAGTGAATGTGGGAGAAAGAACTTGGCAGAGAACTTACTGAAAAAAAATGGGGGTAAAAGCAAACATCCATAGACAAAGTTGAAGGGAAAGTGACATTTCACAAATCAAACTATATAGGTATCTTCCTCCTGAAAAGCTACACTCTTGGAACCCTATAACACCAGCTCTACCTGAAATTAGGCAGGTACTGAACTAAGGTTATTCAGATCCAACATGACTGGGATTGAAACTTTAGGATCTGCCATTTCCAGGAGAATGTTCACCAAGGTCACTGATTGCCATCCCTAGATAATAGGCTAAAAGCATTTGAAACTGACCAGTTCCCATTTTTAGGTTTGAGCCTGGGGTAGCGTGCACTAACACATGCGTATGCTTGCGAGACGCTGTCATAGTTAGAAAAGGGCTTGGAGCCTGCCTGTCGCTTATCCCTTGTTGGATTGCATGCCACTCTTCTTTACAGTCTTGCAGTTGGTCATGGCTGGCATTTCATAATTTCCCTTCCTGTCCATAGACCAACCACGGATGCAACTTCATCAGTGCCTGTCCGCTGCTCCTGATATGAGTGAGGTACTATTTTGTTCTTTTTAGCTTCTCCTGCCCTGCAAAGAGAAGGTGCGTGACTGGTAAAAATGTGCTCACCAGGACAAACAAAATTTCAAAGTTTTAATTTTTACAGTTAATTTTTCTTACTTTGTACTCATGTTTTGCTTTGTTTGTGCTAGTGGGTGTAGTTCTCAAAAGATGACTATTGTCTCATTCTAAATATTGCAAAGCAACATTGCTTTTTTCTTATGTGTAATATACACATAAAGTGCAGTACACTCCACTCCAATCCAATCCGCCCAACTCCAATTCAGAACACTCACCCGCATACACTCCGATTCACCACACTCCAATCCTCCCAACACATCCCATTCCAATCTGCCCCAATCGAAAACAATCTGCCCGCTCCAATCCAGAAAAATCTCTCCCACTTTAGTACAGCCATCCAAAAAACACTCCAATCCAAAACAGTCTGCCCTACTACAATACAAAACAGCCTGCCCCACTTCAATCCAAAACAATCTGCTCCACTTCAGTCCAAAACATTCTGCCCCACTCTAATCCAAAACAGTCCACCCCACTCCAGTCTGCCAAATTATAATCCAAAACATCTTCCCCACTACAATTCAAAGCAATCACCCCCACTCCAATCTGTCTCACTCCAATCCAAAACTATCTGCTCCACTCTATTTCAAAACAATCTGCCCCACTCCAATCCAGTCTTCCTCATTCCAATCCAAAATAATCTCCATCACTCCAATCCATGAGAGTCTACCCCACTCCAGTCTGCACCACTCCAATCCAAAACAATCTAACCCAAACCAATCTGCCCCACTGCAATCAAAAAAACAATCGTGCCCACTGCTAACCAAAACAAAATGCCCACTCCAATCCAAAACTGTCTGCCCCACTCCAATCCAAAACAACCTGCTGCATTCCAATCTACCCTACTGCAAACCAAAACAATCTGCCCCACTCCAATCCAAAACAATCTGCCACAGTCCAATCCAAAACAATCAGCCCACTCCACTCCAAAACTATCTGCTGCGCCCCAATCCAAAATTATCTTTCCCACTTCAATCCAAAACAATCTGCCCCACGCCAATTCAAAACATTCTGCCTCACTCCAATTCAAAACATTCTGCCTCACTCCAATCCAAAACAACCTGGCCCACTCCAATCTACCCCACATCAATCGAAAACAATCTGACCCACTCCACTCTGCCCCACTCCAGTTTGCATGCTCCAATCCAGTCCATCTCACCCCATTCCAATCCACCCCACTCCATTCCAATTCAACCTACTCCATCCCAATTCACCTTACTCCAATCCACCACATACCAATCCATTTCAATTCAAACAAATCCAATCCACCCGACTTCAATCCAATCCAATCTACCACACTCCAATCCACCACAGTCCAACCAACTCCAGTACAACCCACCCCACTACAGTCCAACTCACTCCACTCCAATACAATCCATCCCACTCCAATACACCACATTCCAATACAATCCACCATACTCCAATCCAACCCATTCAAATTCAACCCACCCCAGTCCATTCCATTCCACCCCTATTCATTTTAACTCAATCCACCCCATTCTAATCTACCCACCTCACTCCAGTCCATCCCACTCCAATCCAAACCAATCCGATCCAATCTAATCCAATTCACCTTGATCATGCCCAGTCCAATTCAGTTCACCTTAATCCACTCCACTCAAAACCAATGCACTCAAAACCACCTTAATCCAGCCCACTCCAATCCACCAACTCCATACCAATCCAATCCACCACACTCACATCAATCTAATCCACCCCACACCAATCCAATTCATCCCACTCCAGCCCACTCACCCCACAACAATCCAATCCACCCAATCCAATCCACCCTACTCCATCCAATCCACCTCACTACATTCCTGTCCATCCCACTCCAGTGCACCCCACTCCATCCAATTCGCCTCACTCATTCCAGCTCACCCCATCCCAATCCAATCCACCCATATCAATGCATTTCACCCCACTCCAAACCACCCATCAATCAATCAATACATTTGTTGAGTGAGCTACTCACCCGGTAGGGTCTCAAGGCCCAGGGTCGGAGGGGGTGCTACTGCTCGAAGAGCCAGGTCTTAAGGCGCTTCCTGAAGGTCAGAAGGTCCTGGGTCTTACGTAGGTTGGAGGGGAGGAAGTTCCAGGTTTTGGCGGTGAGGTGGGAGAAGTATCTGCCGCCGGTTGTGGTACGGTGAATGCGAGGGACTGTTGAGAGGGCGAGGTAGGCGGAGCTGAACTGGCGTGTTGGGATGTGGAAGTTAAGTCGATCGTTGAGGTAGGCCGGTCCAGTGTCATGGAGGGCTTTGTGAATATGGATTAGGAATTTGAAGACGATCCTTTTGTTAACGGGTAGCCAGTGTAGGGCTCTGAGGTGGGCGGAGATGTGTTTGTGGTGATGGAGGTTGAGGATGAGACGTGCTGAGGCGTTCTGGATGCGCTGAAGTTTTTTCTGGAGCTTGGCCGATGATCCTGCGTAGAGGGCGTTGCCGTAGTCCAGTCTGCTGCTAACGAGGGAGTGGGTGACCATTCTTCTGGTTTCCATGGGAATCCACCTGAAGGTCTTGCGGAGCATACGAACGGTGTTGAAGCATGCGGACGAGATGGCGTTGACTTGCTGGGTCATGGAAAGTAAAAAGTCTGGTATGAAGCCGAGATTGCGTGCGTGGGTGGTGGGTGTTGGGGGCAGCCCCAGGGTGGCTGGCCACCAGGAGTCGTCCCATGCTGACTTGTTGGGTCCCAAATTGATGATCTTGTTTTTTTCTGAGTTCAGCTTGAGGTGGCTTGCTGTCATCCAGTTGGCAATGGCGAGAAGTCCGGTGTGGAGGTTGTTCTTGGCGGTTGTGGGGTTCCTCATGAGGGAGAGGATGAGCTGGGTGTCGTCAGCGTAGGAAATGATGTTGAGGCCGTGGGGTCGGACGATGCTGGTGAGCGGAGCCATGTAGATATTTAAGAGGGTCAGGCTGAGTGAGGATCCCAGGGGGAATCCGCATATGGTCTTGGTGGCCTTTGACCGGAACGGGGGGAGGCGAACTCTGTGTTCTTTCGGAGAGGAAGGAGGTGAGCCAGTCCAGGGCTCTTTGGTGAATTTCAGCATCGAAGAGGCGTGTACGAAGGGTTTGGTGACATACAGTGTCGAAGGCTGCGTAAAGGTCGAGAAGGATGAGGGCAATGATTTCACCTTTGTCTCGCCTGGTCCTGATGTCGTCGGTGCAGACGATGAGGGCGGTCTCGCTCTGTGGTTTTTGCGGAATCCAGACTGGGAGACGTTGAGTAGGCTGTTGTCCTCCAGGAAGCAGGAAAGTTGGTTTTTGACTATCTTCTCTATGACCTTCGAGGGGAAGGGGACTAGGGAGATAGGTTGGTTGTTTTGAGGTCTTCGGGGTCAGCTTTGGGCTTTTTGAGCAAGGTGTTGACTTTGGCATGTTTCCAGCTTTCCGGGAAAATGGCGGTATCGAAGGAGCTGTCGATGATGGTCTGGAGCTGAGGAGCGATGATTTGGCTGGCCTTATTGAAGACGTGGTAAGGGCAAGGGTCTGTGGGAGAGCCGGAGTAGATGGTGCTCATGGTTTTGGTGGGGGTCCAGGTGCTCAGTACATTGGTGCAGCAGGGTGCGATGGGGTTGACCATGTCAGTGGTGGTGGTGGGGGATGGCCTTGCAAAGTTTCCATGTATGTCTGTGATCTTGCGGAGGACGACCCATCCACACCCCAGTCCAATCCAACCCACCTCAATCCACCTCACTCCAGTCCACCTCATCCAGTCCATCCACCCCATTTCAATCCACCCCACTCAAATCCATCTACCCATCCACTTCACCCCACTAAAATCCACTCCACTCTAATTTACCTTTCCCTACTCTACTCCAGTCCACCCCACTCTACTCCATCACCCATTCTAATCCACTCCTACCCACTCTACTTCTATCCACCCTACTCTACTCTAGTCCACCCCACCCCACTCTGCTCCAATCCACTCCACTCCAATCTACCCCACTCCACCCCAATCTGCACCATTCCAGTTCAGTCCACTCCACCTCCACTCCAATTCATCTCACTTCAATACAATTCAACTTATCCCACCCTCTCCAGTCCAATACAGCCCACCTTAATCCACCCCATTCATATCCAATCCACCCCAATCTACTCCACTCTAAACCATCCTAATCCAACCCACTCCAACTCACACTAATCTAATGCATCCCACACCAATCAAATCCATCCCAGTCCAATCCCCCACACCAACCAATCCACTCACACCAATCAAATCCACTCCAGTCCAATCCATCCCATTCCATCCAATCCACCCCACTCCACCCAATCCACCCCACTCCAATCCAATCTACCCCACTCTAGTCCAGTCTAGTCCAGTTTAGTCCACTCCAATCCACTCTACTCACTTCCAGTTCACTCTAATCCAATCCACGCCACTCCAGCTCACGGCAAAAAAATCCATTCCACTCCAATCCACCATACCGCAACACACTCCAGTCCACCCCACCACAATCCAATCTACCTCAATCTATTCCACCCCAATCCAGTCCCTCAATCCACCCCACTTCATTCTACCCCTCGGTTCCATCCCAATCCAGCCAATGCCAGTCCAATCCACCTCACTCCAGTCCAATTCACACCATTTTAATACACCCCACCTGAGTGCAATCCACCCCACCCCAATCATATTAACCCCACTGCAATCCAATCCACTTCACTCGACTCCTATCCACCCCAACCCATTCCAATCCACCCCACTCCAGTCAATCTAAGCCACCCTACCCAAAACGACCCCAATCCAGTTTACCCCACCATATTCCTATTACTTCAGTCTAATCCACCCACCCCAGTCCAGTCTAATCACCCCTTTCCAATCCACCTCACCCCATTTCAATCGACCCCACCCCATTCCAATCCACCCCACTCTACTTCAGTTCAATCTTCCCCACTACCTCAATCCTGTCCAAGGACCTCCACCCTATTCTAGCCCACGCCACTTCATGACCCTCTTTGCAACTGAACCAATGAACTCTACTCTACTCCCCTTAACTCTACAACCCTCTACTCCTCCCTACTCTGCTCCAGTCTAAGACACTCCACACCACTGACTTTTAGCCATGCTGAACAGCAGCCACACTGATGGACAACATGGCAAAAACATACTTTCAAAGCCAATAGCTCTTGTATATGAGAGACCTATTGGCTTTGCCAATGCTTTTAAACTTCCAGGCTGGGGAATTGCAGAAGGAGACTGGGCCAATATATCTGGAGGTCCTAAGCCGTCTATCAAAAGACATCTCTCCACTGCCCCACATTGGTGGTCCATGGACTGAGTAAATTTGTATTAGTAGTCTATGTCCAGAATACACAAGCTGTACATGTTTGTGCTTCTGTTCTTAGGATTGCCTAAAATGTTTCCTACACTGGAATGTGGAGATAGGATTGAAAAGGTAGGAGTCTGAGGTTTTTATGACAACGTTAAATGCTCAGAGCTCGATAGGGTGATTGTAGGTAATCATTTGTAGTACTACTTCTGAAAATAAATAAATAGTTGAGGGTCAAAATTAACTATAAATAGAAGTACATCCGATAAAACTAAACTTTTTTACTTGGCTAACCCCCTCTTTCTCAAACCAAGAAAGGACACGCTGTGTTACAGTGATTTATAATGAAGTCTACATTTATAGCAACCTGAATATATCATGTGCATTTAGGAATTCTGACTTTCTTTTAAACAAGAGAGGTTTGTTGTTTAGACACAGCAAACGCTTTGACTAAAGGTACGGCGGGGTAAACCCTAATTTAATGAAAAGACAGGCTTACTGCAAGAAAAAATCACCGACTCCTACCTGATGAAGGGATTTATCATTGCGCTTTTCATTTTCCCTTCCTTATTTATCCTTATAAACTGTGATCCATACTGTCTTCCATTACTTGTGGCTGTTTAAAAATTATTTCAATCTCCCTCAGCATCTGTTACAAGCAAAAATTGTATTTGTAATTGATTTGCAACGCACGTGAAAAAAATGTCATAGAGCAATTTGGATTTTTAAACTTATGGTCTAACTATTGTCTCTTTTTAATTAAGTACTCTAGGAAGACCATCAAATAAACATGCAAGGATAGCTACATCTAATCCCCAAAAAATTAAGACCTGCAACCAACATGTTTGCAAATGTAATGATTTGAAGTTGAAGTGCCATTGTTGTAACTCCACTCTACGCCACTCTACTGAACACCACTCTATACCACTCTTCTCCAGTCCATGCCACCCTTTTGGAAGCTCCTATCCAGATTTCATATTCTGTTCATTATCAATTGATGGCGAATAATACTATTGAGATAAACTTCATTCTCTTAGGAATATCAGGTATGGCTGAACTTCAGCTTGTTCTCTATTTTATATTTCTACTTCTCTACATGGTCATCATCTTCGGGAACCTTCTCATCCTTGGCCTCATTGGTTTGGATGCCCGTCTACACACCGCCATGTATTTCTTCCTCTGCCACCTCTCTGTCCTTGATGTTTGCAGTCCAACCGTTACTGTGCCGAAGATGCTGGGGAACCTCTTGTTGGAAAGAAAGACTATTTCTATTCATGGCTGCATTATCCAGTTCTCATTTTTCATTTTCTTTGCATCTTCAGAATGCCTCCTGTTGAGTGCAATGGCCTACGACCGCTATGTGGCCATCTGCCACCCTTTGAGATATGCAGCTATCATGAATGTCTCCCAGTGTGCTCAGCTAGCTGCTGTGTGCTGGGCAGGTGGTTTCCTCAACTCTCTGATGCACACACTCGCCACAGGTCGGTTATCATTTTGTAGACCAAGAACAATTCATCATTTTTTCTGTGATGTTCCTCAGGTTTTCACAGTTTCTTGCACTGATCCTTTCATAAATGTTTTGCTTGTTTTGGTATCAGGTATAATCATGGGACTAGGCTCTTTTGTGGTCATCATCTTTTCATATGTCTACATCAGCTCTGCGGTCCTGAAAATTGGTACCAGCACCGGTAGATCAAAGGCCTTTTCCACTTGTTCCTCCCATGTTACTGTGGTTACCTTTTACTTCGGAGCCATGTTCTTAACATATTTCCGCCCAGCATCTATCTATGCTATGACTGAAGGAAGACTTTTGTCTGTGATTTATACCGTCATAACACCCCTGGTGAACCCCCTGATATATACATTAAGGAATCAGGAAATAAGAGGGGCATTGAAGAACGCTCTAAGGACCTGGACTACAATAGTCCAGCAGAGGTCTGTCCTGTAATTCTTGCTTAGAATCTGCTTTTAAATGGTCTACAAGGAATGTATGGATATCTGATGGTATGAGTCATCAGAGAAGAACTCTAGCAAATACACAATAAATAGTCTTTGTCTCATGCATCAGTCCATATGAGTAGCAACAACTGGGCAAAATTAATTTATTTTTTCCTAATAAAAAGTGGTATTAATGGACTGTTTCTTTGATAGAATCACCATTGCTCATGTAAAATGAATTCACTAATACATATGTACACAATTTGTTTGTTCCATAGTACCCAGATGCCAAAGTATTTTAAAAAGAAATGCCCCACCGGAGGGAGAAGAACAATAATAAGAGAAAAGACCCCCAGTAAAGAGCCGGGGAATGCAGTGCTTAATTTAAGCTGGTGGTTTCCAGTGCAGGGCACCGCCCCTTATATTTGAGGGCTGGCTTTTATTTTTCTGCCTCAAGCATCTACTGCAAACAAGAGATAGATATGGGAAAAATGGAGAAAGAGGCAAGCATTTGCAATGCAATGGGTCTCGCATTTGCTCCAGTGGCGTTGTAAATTCCTAACTGGATTTTTCTTGCTACATAAATTGAAAATGAAAAGTAAAACATTATTTGACATAAATGAGCCAATTTTAAGCACCACAGCCACCATGAGCATGAGCACGAAGGAGAGAAGCAAAAGGAAAAAGAAGTTCGCTCACAGTCAAACATATCGGCAATCATGCAACTATCTATGTAACAGGGTTAGTCTGCAAGGCGGTAACAAAACCTCCCCAAGGAGGGGCAAATGTAAAGAATATACCAACGATAACAAAGGATTTTTGAAAGGCAAGGCCACCAATGAGTGAAAGTGATGGGCGAGAGGTGGACGTGGTTAAAGGTTCACAATACTTAGAACAGGTCAAAGTGCTTGCGAGCGTGACCTAAAAAGGAGGCAAAGATACATGCAGAACAACTGGGAAGAAGTTTGACGGGGCAAGAGTAAATATGAGAGTCCTATTTAAGTTACTACTAAATGGAGACCTGAGCACATCCTCTAGCACGGGAAAGTCCAAGAAATATCTGTTCTTGTTCCTGAAGCATGTACCAATGGCTAAGGCTCTGTTCCATGACAAATTTGCACCAGATAATGTATGGGACTGGATTAAGAGTTTGACGGAAGGGTTATTCCATCACAAATGTGACGGATTGCCTGTCTGCTTTATTGCAAGTGCATTATATCCTATGCCACTTGCAATAAGGCATTTCTGTGATTGAATACCTGTCAGTCAAACTCTAAATTAGTTCCTAAGACTCTTGACACTCTTGTAAGTGGTGTGGTTCGCTTCTGCTAATCAAGTACTCACCTTCAGCGCCTTGAGACCCCCGGGGTGATAAGTTGTGCTCTACAAATATTTGATTGATTGAATGTTTTAGATGAATAGGTTCGCAACCACACAAGTACCTCTGTTATGAGTCATGCTGCTTTCCCAGACTGATGTTGAACAAGTAGTGACCCATGACATCAGCAAACCTATTCAGTCATGTAACTTGTCTGAGACTTACTTCAGGCTTGAGTACGCACTTGGACTTTGTTGTGCAGAAGTTGTTGATCACTCAATGTAAATGTAAGCTGGTATGTAGGTATGTGGGATTCATATAGAATCAAAGTCAAGAATGAAAACACCTTACAGGAAGAGGTCCACAATGAAAATGGGTAATCTTGTTCTAGTGAGTTGATCAATGAGTGAATCCATTTGAAGTGCACTTATGTTTTCCAGAGAGCGAAATGACACAGTAATCTGAGACGAGTTGAGGGAGTTTAGGTGGCCAAGCTTACTGTCTGCTCATTCCAGCCATTCATAATCCCATGGTGTTGTATCCTATGTTGACTGTTCTATGTTCTTCGAGGTGTTGGGTTTTCTTGAAGTAGGCAGGTTCAATTTTATGAAAACTGCCAACACTCTTTCTGTCCACATGGAAGGTATGTTAGCCTCAATGAGGTCGTACCCTGTGGTTTGGAAGTTATAAATGTATGCCTACTTAGACAATACTTCAGTGTGAGACATTGGCATATATCACTACTGCACACACACAGGAAAGCAGCACTGCAAAGACATTAAAGTTTTTGACACTTTCTGCCTATTGTATACAAGTACACACATACCAAAGAACCCAGGCATACATATTGGTCTATTGCTCCCAGCTTTAACAATCCAGAGACGCTGCAGCCTGTCCTTCCTGGTTTTCATTTCAGATGCACAAGTTTGATTGTGTGAAGTTGGTACAATAGCTGTTTCAGCGTGGAACTAAATTGATTTTCCTTCACAGAGCCAGAAGCATAGATATACTTACTCTGCTTCATCTCCTTTATCACTCTGCTCTATATTCCTTTATTCCCAGTTCTATGGAAAGGATCATCGGTGTCAATAAGAAATAAAGAAAATTTGAAGTTAGAGATCTGAGTTATCAATACTGTGCGACAAATTGTTCATGAAATCGCACACAGGACTAAAGTGAGCATAAATCAGTCTCAGAAAATAGAAGCAGCTCCTCGACAGTATCAAACGGCAATAAAAAATTCTGAACAGCCAGCAGCTTCAGAGAGGAAGAGCAAAGATTCAAAGACCACGTTCACATTTAATATATCAGGGATTAGTGTAATGACATCTGCACAGCATTTCCCCATAATGAATTTCATTGTGTTTGGGAGTTCTGCCAATGTGCCCCTTCTCTTAAAATGAAGCTTAGGGGAATATTTATGGAAAGTGGCGCTGCACTGAATGCTTATCACTTTCCCTGCACCCCTTAGCACCCTTTGGCACCCCCCTACTGCCACCAGGTGTGCTTCGTATTTAAAATCCATCACACAGAGGTGAAGGGTAGGGGTCAACAGTGTAATTTCTCATGATGCTATTGATGTACTCTGTAGGAGTAGCGTCAAAATATTGGCACTACTCCTGCAGAGTACATAGGGGCCCATTATAAATAATAGAAGCCCCCTTTCAATGCCTGCTCTGAGCAGGCGTTAACAGTGGAGTACAAAATGACACAAGGAAATCTCTTAGAACGCCCCCTTTGCATACATTATGCTTGATGCAGACATAGGCCCTCATTTCGACTTTGGCGGGCGGCGGTTGCCGCCCGCCAAAATCTGGCCGCCGAATGACCGCTCCGCGGTCAAAAGACCGCGGCGGCCATTCCAACTTTCCTGCTGGGCCGGCGGGCGCCGTCCAAAAGAGCGCCCGCCGGCCCAGCGGGAAAGCCCCTGCAACATTGAAGCCGGCTCCGAATGGAGCCGGCGGTGTTGCAGGGGTGCGACGGGTGCAGTTGCACCCGTCGCGATTTTCACTGTCTGCAAAGCAGACAGTGAAAATCCTGCTGGGGCCCTGTTAGGGGGCCCCTGCACTGCCCATGCCAGTGGCATGGGCAGTGCAGGGGCCCCCAGGGGCCCCACGACACCCGTTCCTGCCATCCTGTTCCTGGCGGGTTTTACCGCCAGGAACAGGTTGGCGGGAAGGGGGTCAGAATCTCCATGGCGGCGCTGCAAGCAGCGCCGCCATGGAGATTCAGCCCAGCCAGGGGAAATCCGGCGGGAAACCGCCGGACCCGGCTGGGCGACCGCAGCTTTACAGCCGCGGTCAGAATAGCAATGGAAGCACTGCCAGCCTGTTTGCGGTGCTCCCATGGTCGTCGACCCTGGCGATCGATGACCGCCAGGGTCAGAATGACCCCCATAATGTAGCGCAAAGGGTTACAAAGTGGCGCAGTGCATGCGTTGCCCAACTTTATAAATATGGCGTTAATGTGGCACAAAGTGGCGCTAGGGGCTTATAAATATGACCCGAAATACTAGAACACCTAACAGCTGACATCATATCTCATCAAACCAATGGGATGCTGGAAAAATGACGACTTTAGCCTGCTCTCCCTCCATGGAGCACGAAGGCCGTATATGAAGCATGGATAATAAAAAGGCAAAAACTATTTACAGCGTTCCGCCTTAAAGTCATCATTTGATTACGTGGCATTAATATCTAATGCAGATAGTCTTCACACAACACAAAGAGTTAAAAGAGTTAGAGCTATTAGCGTTGTAAACTCCTAAGGCCCCTCTCCCTGCAGAACTTTAGTACATTTAAACAAGGGGAGGGGCAGGCGGGGGTAGGGATAGAGACGGGAGAAAATAATAAATAAATAAAAAACAAGAGCGATCACGCTGTGTAAAATCTTGAATTTGCCAAGGAGCGCTAGGATCAGCAATAGAATTAAACTGGTAGTCATGCAAAGCGCTCAATTATTGCCCAGCGAGATCGCGCTGCATAGAAAATAAAAAGAAAATGTAGTCCAGAAACCATACGGAAAACATGGAGCCTCACATGTTTTCAGTAGTTGGCCGGTGCACTCAAGGAGGGCTAAACACCGGAAAAGGCATGACATATGCATGCCATTCACAAATGAAATCAAGCAAATTTTAAAAGGCAAGCCCACAAACCAATGGAAGTGATGAACATGACATGGGCGTGGTTAAAAGCCCACAGAGAGATTACAACAGGCCAGAGCGCTTGCGAGCTCCACCCTAAAAAACGAAAAAGATTCAGAAAGGGAGAAAGCTGCAAGAATAAACTGAAGGGGCAGGGAGTGGCTGTAAATGGATTAAAGAGTCCCGAGATGGCTTCAGCATTACGCTGCCTCAGTATTCCATGCCCAGACATTTAATAGCAGCAGCTCGTGTCTCAGAGGAGAGCTTTGGTCACCAGAACCTTTTTATTTACAAATTAAGCACTGGGGAAATGAGAAAATCAAGAGAACCATCCAATCTTGAGCAAGGAGCCACCCTGTAGCCAACCAGATGACCTCTCTATGTAGGACTATAGGGACTGCTGCCAGCAGTAAACAGCTCAGGCTGACTATAGCAAGACTGCAAAAACGGAATAATGAATGATCCATCCTTGTTTACGATTTGTACTCTTGAGATGTGTTGCTGTTTTTTTCAAATTTGGCGAGTATGGTGTTGATATTTTATCCCTTTTAATCTTTTGTTACACTAACTTTTTATGCTTACTTCTTTATATAATTGTTGCTTGGAAGACCTTTATGGCCCTGAATGCTGAAATCAAGTATTGATTGATTCATCTTTGTCTTTGGGGCTCTGTTTACAGAGAGCAGGTAATTTAATGTCATGTCCTTTTACCCTTTACAGTTATGACAGTCCACACGGAAACAGGAACGCTGTGCAGGAAAGCTGCACAAGAGAAACGCACCAACAGTTGCACCAAAAAGGGAACCCCAGATAAACATGTGGTAAAACATAAGGTGACATTACTGACACCATTACAACGAAGGACACTTTCCATCACATCCATATTCTGGGAAAACTGACTTTTATTTACTGGAGAATTCTAATATGGATAGGTTGAGAGTTAGTAGCAAGAAGCATGAGAAATGGCCGCAGCTGCTTTACTTTGTACATTAGGTTCCTCTACACACATAGGACTCGTGATAAACGGTACAAACCCCGTGGCACTGCCTTGGTAATGCATGGTGCACTTTCAATAGGATATCAGATTTCTTCGAGTCTAATGCTTGAGTTTCAATTAGGCTTAACCATTTGTTTTATGCAATATTGTTCTGTAGTAAATGCATGTTTAGGCAAAATAATTACTTTTGTGGCAGCCATTAGGACATCTCCTGAAATGTGGATTCCCATTGGATCTTTAGTTATTACTTGGTTTGAAATATGCAAAATACGCACTTATTTTCTAGAGGCATTGCCTGGTAACACACAAAGTATGTACACTTTTCAAGATGACTCTATTGTTTTAATGATGTGCGCGAGAAATTGGTTTCTTGGTTGAGGAGGGTGTGGGCAATGTTGTCAGGGTGAACAACAATAGTCACTAAATTAACCTGTTCTTAACCCTCTGGTAGCTTGGTACAAAAGTGATAGGCTTAACTTAGAGGAAATGTGCTAAGTATCTGTGCAGCACACACATAATAATAAAATGAAAACACAACACAAGAAAAATCCTACATCAATTTTTCAAAAACAGAGTCAATTTTAATAAATGCCACAAATTCAATCAGTGTTTTGCTTCACTAATGACTGAACTGAAACACTCATGCACTGACAAAAATCTCTGGAATGTGCTTCTTAGTCCAAAGAAGACATTTATTATTTCACCATGTAAGGTTCCTAAAAGGAGATTAGCTTTCTGAAAACACATATTTAAAAATGGTAAAAGCAATGAAATGAAAAAAGGTACACATGATTCTCCACTGCAATACAGACAGCAAATATATGCATTTATTATATAATGCAAAGCAAATAATGAATTAAAAAGTATGCATCACCATGAAGGGCAAAACTCCTTCCTCTCTCTCCTGGCAGCATCAAATCACCAGATCCCAGAATTGATCAAGGAGACAGAGATCAATTATCTTCACTGGAAGGATGACATACTACAGTGTCCTGGATGAGCCTGAAATCTGCTCTGTCCTCGGTCCATCTGGTCTCGATCTCTTATGCTTTAAACAAACAAGAGAGGAAAATTCCAGACTTCCCTCTTCTGCAGAAGTTTATTTATTAAAAAAATGCTAATTTCTTTCAGCAAGCTTTGAAAATAACGCGTCTGGACGTGGCCAAAATCCCAAGGTGATAATCCAAAACAAGTCTGTTCCCTGCCGTCTGAGTACATTCTTATCAGCCTATGCCCTTGGTGGAAAAAAATACACGAGACAGAGCACATTGTACAACGTGTAAAAATCACTTGCAACTTTTAACATGACAGTGTCTAATGCTAAGATAAAGTGAATAGGCATAATGAAGCTGGTGGTCACTAATGTGATGGTGTACTGCTAAGCTAAGTGCAACATGGAGTCAGTGGTCAGAACTCACATATCATTACAATCCACCGTTTTTGACCAGTGACTCATCAATATAGTCCTAAAATCAAATTATTTTTTCTTTTTTTTTCTTTAAAAAAAAAAACATTACAAGCAAATTAGGTATGCATTGTACATAGCAACTTAATGAAATGACAAGAGCATTCACTATAAAGGAATGGAAGTGGGATTAATATTATAAACAGTTAAACCAAACACACCTACAATAAAAAAAGCCTGAATCTTAGATATCCTGATTGGGATAATAACTGAATGAATCGTGTCTCTAGGATAACGAGTTGGTATAGAGTTAGATGGAAACGCATGTGTCCTAATCATGTAAGGTTACACGGTCCACCTGTAAAATTTGCTGGAATGTAAGTAAAAGTGTGGTCTCTGTTAGAAATGGGGTTTCTGGTTGGCTAGGGTATGCACCTCAGCCAGGCAGAACTTACCCACTCTAGTCAGGGCAAGGGAGTTACACGTCCAAGATAACCCCTGCTCACCCCCTTGGTAGCTTGGCACGAGCAGTCAGGCTTAACCCGGAGGCAATGCGTAAAGCGTTTGCACAACACACACATACATGTGACGCAATATCCCCACCACAAAGGAAACACAACACCAGATTATATGAAAATATACTGTATTGTACACAACGTAATTATTAGACCAACATCACATAACAGTACTATCCTGCTACCTTAGCAGTTGTCAGAACGTTACACATTAGTTACTCTGCAAACTAGCAGTAGTCACACATAACACACAGGTTACTCAGTATTCTGCAACATAAGCAGTAGTCAGGAAACACGTTATCACATTAGACCACTTGTCATAAGAATAAAACGTCCATAGTAGGAACATTAGAAAATCTATGGCAAGTTAGGGAAACATATTAGCAAGTCATGCCCATAAAAGGAACATGTGCACCTATATGTAAAAGCATCATAGAACAGGTAGGCAATATAACACTATTAACAAAGTCTGTAGCAAGAACTTCAATTATGGTTATACTGGTCCTTTTACAAGTACCTGGCTTGATGAAGAGGCACTTCCAGTGCCTGAAACGAATAAATGGGGCCCCCGGCGCTCTCCTGCGCAAAACGGGGGCCTCCCTAACTTGGCAACTAGAGAGGGGCGGCACGCACCCTCTCTGATTCCTTGCCGGGCCCCTTCTGGGACCCGGGATCACTGGGGGGCCCCCCGGGCCTCCACCGGCCCTCTCCAGGGGGGCCAAGGTTACCCAATACTGCAAAGGGGGAGGGGGGCGCCTCGCGCTCCCTCCTCTCAGAAACGCGGGCCCCTCCGGGGACCCGCTAAACCCTGGGGTCTCCCTGGACCTCCGTGGCCCTGCCAATGGGAGACCCCGTGATAGAAGACTCCTGGCCCGCGAGGGGGCCAACAATAGAGCCGGGGGCCAGGGCGAGCCTCCGGTGAGGCTGCCGCCCGGCCCGGAAAGGCAGGAGAGTCCTCCGGGACTCCTGCACGCGAGGGAGAGGCGTCCTCCTCTCCCTCTGCGTCCAGATGACGTCGCGGCCCAAGGTGGGGCCTGTTGGTGCCCCGGGGGCGCTCCTCGGAGCGATCCCTACCCCGGGGGCACCGCGAGGAGCGCGCTGGCTCCTAACAACACACAGAAGGTTGTCTTCGTGCCCTGGGGGCACTGGTAAACGCGCAATGCTCGCGTTATACCAATTAACTTCTCCGGGCTGCGGCGGTGATTTTTCATCAACGAAGAAGCGCTTCACAAAGCGCTAGGGCACAGTTCAAAGCCCGGGCTGCGGCGGTGATTTCTCTGGGCATAAGAAAGGCGCTTTCAAAGCGCTACGACACCTCAACAGCCCCGGTTGCGGCGGTGATCCTCTGCAGCAGCTATAAGGAAGAGCGCTTTCCCTAAGCGCTAAAGCAACGCTGTAGGAGATCGGTGCAGGGGTCAGGGGCCACAGCACCCTGCCCCTGGGAACAACTTAAGCAAAAAGGAGCACAGGGCTGGTGGGCTCAGCTACAGGCCAGCACAAAGGGTGCAGATGGTGGCAGTTCCTCCTAGTGACCAGGCAGGTCACAGGTCAGCACAGCAGCAGCAGTCCATGGCGGTTTCCTGGTGAGTCCATTCATCAGCGTTCTGTGTCCAGTTCCAAGTTCCAAGAATGTTCAAATTGTGGGGAAAATTCCCCTGTACTTATAGTCAGTTCTTACAGTGTTTTACAGTGGTAGGGAGAGGAGGTTCCAGCCAGTTACAACTGGTTCTGGGAGTGCCCCCTCTCTCCTTTCAGCACAGGCTCCAAACATCAGTGGGGGGTTAACGACCCTATTGTGTGAGGCCAGGGCACAGCCTTTACAAATGTAGGTGTGCCCCGCCTCTCCCCTCTCTCAGCCCAGGAAGACTATTCAGTATGTAGATGCACCTCAGTGACACCTCCACCCTCCCTGTGTACAGGCTGTCTGAAAAGTATGCACAAAGCCCCAACTGTCACTCTGCCCAGACGTGGATTGGAGTCAAGCTGCAAAACACCAGAATCATAAGCACAGATAAATGCGCACTTTCTAGAAGTGGCATTTCTGTGATAGTAATAAAAAATACACCCACACCAGTAAGCAGTATTTATTATCACCATCACAACCATACCAAACACGCCTACGCTAGCCCTCATAAATCAGACAATACCCCTACACATAAGGCAGGGCATTTCTAATGCAATCCTATGAGAAGGCAGCACTCACAGCAGTGAGACACCAAGTTAGGCTGTTTGTCACTACCAGGACAGGCCATGCAATATGGCACATGTCCTGCCTTTCTACATACATGGCACCCTGCCCACAGGGCGTACTTTAGGGGTGACTTACATGTAGTAAAAGGGGAGTTCTGGGCCTGGCAAGTAAATTTAGATGCCAGGTCCCTGTGGCAGAAAACTGCGCACACAGGCCCTGCGCTAGCAGGCCTGAGACAGGTTTGAAAGTCTACTTCAGTGGGTGGCGCAAGCAGCGCTGCAGGCCCACTAGTAGTATTTAATTTACAGGCCCTGGGTATAGAGATACCACTGTACAAGGGACTTATAGGTAAATTAAATATGCCAATCAGGTATAAGCCAATCATACCAACTTTAGATGGGAGAGCACCTGCACTTTAACACTGGTCAGCAGTGATAAAGTGCTCAGAGTCCTAGAGCCAACAGCGAAAGGTCAGAAAAACCAGGAGGAAGGAGGCAAAAAGACTAGGGATGACCATGCGTATGGCCAAAAGTCCAACACAACCCCCTACCAGCCAAAATCCAGGGGAGAACAATCAATACCTTGATGTACTTTCCTGATTGGGGCGATAGAACAAGGACCCAGGCCCACAACAGCAGGGGCATGTTCCAGTTCTACGCCTTCCTGACTCCACTGGGATCTCTCTGTCAATGCGTCCCAGGCAGCCTAGACCAACCCACGGGGATTCTCTAGCTGCCAATGGCCAGAACCAGGCCCCAGGCCATCTAGGAGCCTCTGGTCTCTGAAACCATAATGAGTGGGGGGCGGTAGCCCCAGGTGCAAAGCAACCTGTCTCCACTCCATTTCCGATCAGTTCAGGGGCTCTACCCTGCCACTGATCCACCAACCTAGGGTCCGCACCCATAGGTTCTACAGGGGCTAGAGGCGAGGCTCTCCTCCCTCTACCCCTCCTTCTAGGATCCCGCCCTCCTCTCCTAGGAGGGGTATCACCAGAATCCACACTTGCCAGGGTGCTGGGTACAGCAGCCCTGCACAACTTTCTCGCCAGCCCAGGATCACTACCTGGCGACTGACCACCCAACCTAGGGACGACACCCTTGAGTTGCACCGGGGTCCGGGGCGGGCTTCCCCCTCCCTGAACCCCACTTCCAGAGTCCTGTGTCTCCCCACCTCGGGAGAAGCCACCAGAAGTTTCACACAGGGGGGTGAGCACACTAACCGCCCCCCCAACCAGGTCAGAGTTTACCCCCTGAACCTGTCTATCTAGTCCAGGGACGACACCCTTAGACTGGACCATTGCCCAGCGAACCAGGACTTCCTTGGGAGCACACCTACCCCCTACCAGATCAGAGCTTACCCCCTGAATCTGGCAATCCAACCCAGAGTCACTACCCTGCGGTTGAACCACTGCCTGGCGCACCAGGACTTCCTTGGGAGCACACGTACTCCCCATCAGGTCAGAGTTTACCCCCTGAACCTGATCATCCAACCCAGAGTCACCACCCTGCGGTTGAATCATTGCCTGGCGCACCAGGACTTCCTGGGGGGCACACCTACCCCCCACAAGGGAAACACTTTCCCCAAGGGCCATACAAGAGTCTGGCTGGCGCAGGTCTCCTGACCTCTGCCCATCTGACAGAGTCTGGATTCCCCCCAGCCCAGAAATGGTCTCACCAAGGTCATTCCTGGGGGGCTCTGCACTCAGAGCTGACCCCTGACCCTCCAGGTTCTCCACTGGGGCCCGCAGCCCCCTCTCAACCCTATGCCTGGATTTCCGCCTCCTCCGCTGTAGAGCGAGACTACCAGACACCAGGACCGGCGGAACGCTATCACCAGCCACCCGCCTAAATCCTAATGACAAAATGGGATCCTTCTGAACAGCTGGCCCTACGGCACAGGTTAGGCTCACCTCCTGGCGTTCACTCATGGAACCTTCAGGGGCCTGGGACGGTATCTTGGGCACCTTGGGCCTCAGCCCAGCCCCATTCCCTCTCCTCAGAGACGGGACATGGGGTCCCTCACCCATCCCAGTCCACTGGGACCTACCTGGGACACTCCATTCCTTTCCCACCACACCTTGTTGGGAAACACCTAGACCACTCTCATTAGGAACACCCCCTAATGTCACACCAGACCCTCTGGTACGCAACCAGAAGTCTGCCTCCTTTGCAAGCTCCCTGGGGTCAGAGAGCTCACACACTGACAAGTGTTGGCGTAACTCTGAAAAACAACAACGAAACAGGTGCTCTCTGAGAATCAGATTAAACAGCCCTTCAAAATTGTTTACTGTGCTACCCTTCACCCATCCATCTAGTGCAATGCAGCAAGCCTCCACAAACTCCTCCCAAGACTGGTGGGACAGTTTCTTACCACCCCTAAACCTTTTTCTGTATTCCTCAGGGGAAAAACCATACTTCACAATCAGTGCGTTCTTCACAGCGGAGTACCCCTCCCTGTCACTCTCTTCTAGAGTCAGTAGGGCATCCCTCCCCTCCTCAGGAATAAAACTCCCTAGGCCAGTTCCCCAATCCTTCTCAGGGATCCTGCGCTCTACCAGAGCCTTCTCATATTCCTTTAACCACTGACGTATGTCACCCCCCTCTTGGAACCTAGGTACCAGATCTATGGGTATGTGAGGAACCTCTTTGCTACAGCACTGTACATTGCTGCCACCACTGGACTCCACCTGCAACGCTGGTGAGTCCAGAACCTTCAGACTGCGCTCTAGAGCGAGTCTTTCTCTGGCAAAGGCCCTCTCTGCCTCTGCCATTCTCTCCTGTACTAAGGCCTTCTCTACCTCAGCCCTTCTCTCCTCAACAGCTAGGCGCGCTAACTGCAACTTCAGGTCCCTCTCTTCCCGCCTATCTCTTAGCTCATCAGGCGTCAAGGAATGAGAGGTAGCCCTGCTTCTTACACTGGACCCAGCAAGGGACTCCCTATCACTGGGGCCTTCCCTGTCAACTGGCGTCCCCAACCGGTCATTCTCACCCTCCTGATCAGTCTCTCTTCCACTCTCTAGGGATGAGGTCTGGGAGCCCTCCCATTGGGAACCCTCGCTACACTCAGGATCCTCTGGGTACCCCCTACGCACACTCCCTCCCTGGGTAAATGTCACAAACCTTTCAAAGAAATTCAGAGATCTCCTGAGGTCCCCTTCTACAGGCAGCCCTCTCTCTCTACAGAACCCCTCTAATTCCCCCTGCGTGTAAAACGGCAGGTCCTCTAAATCAAAGGTAAGCCCCATCTTGAAAAGGTACAAATAACTCAACTGTGACAACCACAATACCCAAGCGTGAGAACTGAAAACAGGAAAAATGACCAAAGAGAGAAAGTTAAGAGAAGCCAAACATGTGATGGTCTAAACGCAATCCTTGTAGTGAAATAATGAGTCACAATGGTATTGTGCAAGCGCAAGTCCTATCCTCACCGCTGACTTCCAATGTTAGAAATGGGGTTTCTGGTTGGCTAGGGTATGCACCTCAGCCAGGCAGAACTTACCCACTCTAGTCAGGGCAAGGGAGTTACACGTCCAAGATAACCCCTGCTCACCCCCTTGGTAGCTTGGCACGAGCAGTCAGGCTTAACCCGGAGGCAATGCGTAAAGCGTTTGCACAACACACACATACATGTGACGCAATATCCCCACCACAAAGGAAACACAACACCAGATTATATGAAAATATACTGTATTGTACACAACGTAATTATTAGACCAACATCACATAACAGTACTATCCTGCTACCTTAGCAGTTGTCAGAACGTTACACATTAGTTACTCTGCAAACTAGCAGTAGTCACACATAACACACAGGTTACTCAGTATTCTGCAACATAAGCAGTAGTCAGGAAACACGTTATCACATTAGACCACTTGTCATAAGAATAAAACGTCCATAGTAGGAACATTAGAAAATCTATGGCAAGTTAGGGAAACATATTAGCAAGTCATGCCCATAAAAGGAACATGTGCACCTATATGTAAAAGCATCATAGAACAGGTAGGCAATATAACACTATTAACAAAGTCTGTAGCAAGAACTTCAATTATGGTTATACTGGTCCTTTTACAAGTACCTGGCTTGATGAAGAGGCACTTCCAGTGCCTGAAACGAATAAATGGGGCCCCCGGCGCTCTCCTGCGCAAAACGGGGGCCTCCCTAACTTGGCAACTAGAGAGGGGCGGCACGCACCCTCTCTGATTCCTTGCCGGGCCCCTTCTGGGACCCGGGATCACTGGGGGGCCCCCCGGGCCTCCACCGGCCCTCTCCAGGGGGGCCAAGGTTACCCAATACTGCAAAGGGGGAGGGGGGCGCCTCGCGCTCCCTCCTCTCAGAAACGCGGGCCCCTCCGGGGACCCGCTAAACCCTGGGGTCTCCCTGGACCTCCGTGGCCCTGCCAATGAGAGACCCCGTGATAGAAGACTCCTGGCCCGCGAGGGGGCCAACAATAGAGCCGGGGGCCAGGGCGAGCCTCCGGTGAGGCTGCCGCCCGGCCCGGAAAGGCAGGAGAGTCCTCCGGGACTCCTGCACGCGAGGGAGAGGCGTCCTCCTCTCCCTCTGCGTCCAGATGACGTCGCGGCCCAAGGTGGGGCCTGTTGGTGCCCCGGGGGCGCTCCTCGGAGCGATCCCTACCCCGGGGGCACCGCGAGGAGCGCGCTGGCTCCTAACAACACACAGAAGGTTGTCTTCGTGCCCTGGGGGCACTGGTAAACGCGCAATGCTCGCGTTATACCAATTAACTTCTCCGGGCTGCGGCGGTGATTTTTCATCAACGAAGAAGCGCTTCACAAAGCGCTAGGGCACAGTTCAAAGCCCGGGCTGCGGCGGTGATTTCTCTGGGCATAAGAAAGGCGCTTTCAAAGCGCTACGACACCTCAACAGCCCCGGTTGCGGCGGTGATCCTCTGCAGCAGCTATAAGGAAGAGCGCTTTCCCTAAGCGCTAAAGCAACGCTGTAGGAGATCGGTGCAGGGGTCAGGGGCCACAGCACCCTGCCCCTGGGAACAACTTAAGCAAAAAGGAGCACAGGGCTGGTGGGCTCAGCTACAGGCCAGCACAAAGGGTGCAGATGGTGGCAGTTCCTCCTAGTGACCAGGCAGGTCACAGGTCAGCACAGCAGCAGCAGTCCATGGCGGTTTCCTGGTGAGTCCATTCATCAGCGTTCTGTGTCCAGTTCCAAGTTCCAAGAATGTTCAAATTGTGGGGAAAATTCCCCTGTACTTATAGTCAGTTCTTACAGTGTTTTACAGTGGTAGGGAGAGGAGGTTCCAGCCAGTTACAACTGGTTCTGGGAGTGCCCCCTCTCTCCTTTCAGCACAGGCTCCAAACATCAGTGGGGGGTTAACGACCCTATTGTGTGAGGCCAGGGCACAGCCTTTACAAATGTAGGTGTGCCCCGCCTCTCCCCTCTCTCAGCCCAGGAAGACTATTCAGTATGTAGATGCACCTCAGTGACACCTCCACCCTCCCTGTGTACAGGCTGTCTGAAAAGTATGCACAAAGCCCCAACTGTCACTCTGCCCAGACGTGGATTGGAGTCAAGCTGCAAAACACCAGAATCATAAGCACAGATAAATGCGCACTTTCTAGAAGTGGCATTTCTGTGATAGTAATAAAAAATACACCCACACCAGTAAGCAGTATTTATTATCACCATCACAACCATACCAAACACGCCTACGCTAGCCCTCATAAATCAGACAATACCCCTACACATAAGGCAGGGCATTTCTAATGCAATCCTATGAGAAGGCAGCACTCACAGCAGTGAGACACCAAGTTAGGCTGTTTGTCACTACCAGGACAGGCCATGCAATATGGCACATGTCCTGCCTTTCTACATACATGGCACCCTGCCCACAGGGCGTACTTTAGGGGTGACTTACATGTAGTAAAAGGGGAGTTCTGGGCCTGGCAAGTAAATTTAGATGCCAGGTCCCTGTGGCAGAAAACTGCGCACACAGGCCCTGCGCTAGCAGGCCTGAGACAGGTTTGAAAGTCTACTTCAGTGGGTGGCGCAAGCAGCGCTGCAGGCCCACTAGTAGTATTTAATTTACAGGCCCTGGGTATAGAGATACCACTGTACAAGGGACTTATAGGTAAATTAAATATGCCAATCAGGTATAAGCCAATCATACCAACTTTAGATGGGAGAGCACCTGCACTTTAACACTGGTCAGCAGTGATAAAGTGCTCAGAGTCCTAGAGCCAACAGCGAAAGGTCAGAAAAACCAGGAGGAAGGAGGCAAAAAGACTAGGGATGACCATGCGTATGGCCAAAAGTCCAACAGTCTCCATAGGAGAACAGTCAGCCAACTGGCAATTTAAACATGCCTAATGTGACTGGCAGCAGTCATCAGGTGATAACAAGTCATGTTGTTTGTTCTGTTCTTCTTTTCTTCTGTTCTTCTTGTCTTCTTGTCTTCTGCCTTCGGCTCTTCTGCCTCCTCCGTCCTCTTCTCCCCGCGCCTGCCCTCCTGCTCCTGCCTCATCCCCCTCCCCCACTCGCATCCCCCCCTCTATCTCCCCTATCTAACCCGTTCACTTTCTACCTCCCTCACTCCTCCTATCTACCTATCTCTCCATCTCTCTATCCCACTATCCAACTCCCTCACTCTCCACCTCCTCCTATCTTCCTATCTCTCGATCTATTTCCCTATCTATTGATTTCTCTATCTACCTTTTCTCTCTACCTATTTCTCTATCTCTCCCCCCTCCCGCCACCCCCTCTATTGCCTATCTTCCTATCCTCTCACTCTACCTCTCACCCTCACCCACCTCTACAACCCCCCCTCCCCTATCTTCACAACCCTACACCTATCTTTCTCCCTAATCTCCTAAACCTCCTAACACTCACCCCCCTCCACCCTTAAATCCCCCTCCCCCAGCTCTTCTCACTCTACCTGTCCCCCCCTCCCTCGCGCTTTCCCGCCGCGACCTCCTGCACGCCCCCGCCCCCCAGCTCCCATTCGCCCCCAGCTGACCCCTCCCCCCCTCCTACCTCATATGGCGGCCGCGCGCAGCAGGTGCGCCGCTGGCGCGCCGGAGGCGCACCAGAGGCAAGCCCGTCTGCGCCCGTCCGCGCCTGGCCCGCGCCCAGCGCCACGACCCCTGGTCCCCAGCTCTCCCAAGCCCCGCTGATCCGCTACGACCCCACCACCCTCCATGCCCTCAACCCAGGACGCTCCAACACCTGCTTCCAAGCTCACCCCAAACGCACCAATGGACCCTTCGCCTGCAACTCCTGCAAACGCATCTTCCACCACGCAACTACCATGACCACAAGCCCACGTGCCATCAACCACCTCAAGTGCATCCTAGTCAACGCTCGCTCCGTTCACAACCACGCCGTTGAACTCTGGGACCTCCTAGACTCCACAGCACCGGACGTCGCCTTCATCACGGAGACCTGGATGAACGCCTCCTCTGCTCCAGACATCGCCACCGCCATCCCCGAAGGCTACAAGATCTCCAGGAAAGACCGCACCAACCAAGTAGGAGGAGGTATCGCCATCGTCTTCAAAGACTCCATCAGCGTCACCACCTCCACCGAAGACACCCCTCTCGCCGCTGAACACCTGCATTTTCAGATTTGCACCGACCCGAGGACCACCCTCAGAGGATCCCTCGTCTACCGTCCTCCCGGACCTCGCGCCCCTTTCAGCGACGCCATCGCCGACTTCATCTCCCCGCACGCCCTCGCCTCACCGGACTACATCCTCCTAGGCGACCTCAACTTCCATCTGGAACAAAACAACGACCCCAACACCACCACCCTGCTCGACAACCTCGACAACCTCGGCCTCAAACAACTGGTGAACACTGCCACCCACATCGCCGGACACACACTCGACCCTATCTTCTCCGCCAGCAAACACGTCTTCTTCAGCCACGCCTCCGCCCTTCATTGGACCGACCACAGCTGCGTCCACTTCACATTCCGACGCGAGACCCGCCACCTCCGCACTCAACCCATCCCTCGCTGACAGTGGAACAAGATCCCTGAAGAGCAACTCTTCTCCGCACTCGCCGCCAACCAACCCACCCTCACCACCGACCCCAACGACGCAGCCCTCAACCTCACAAACTGGATCTCCAACTGCGCAGACAACCTTGCTCCCCTCAAACGCACGCAGCGACAGAACAACACCAAGAAACCTCTCTGGTTCTCTGACACCCTCAAAGAATCAAAGAAAACTTGTCGCGCACTTGAGAAAGCCTGGCGCAAGGACCACACCGCTGACAACATGACCGCCCTCAAGAACGCTACCCGCGAACACCACCATCTGATCCGCGCTGCCAAAAGGAATTTTTTCACCGACAGACTGGACAAAAACAGCCACAACAGCAGAGAACTCTTCAGCATCGTCAAGGAGTTCTCCAACCCCAGCGGCAACGCCGTCACGCCCTCACAGGATCTATGCGAATCCCTCGCCACTTTCTTCCATCGCAAGATCAGCGACCTCCACGACAGCTTCGGACACCAGACCCAACTAAACACCACCGAACCCACATCCCCGACCATCACCCTCAACAACTGGACCCACATTAGCACGGAAGAAACCAAATCCATCATGAACTCTATCCACTCCGGCGCCCCTTCGGACCCCTGCCCGCACTTCATCTTTAACAAAGCCGACGACATCATCGCCCCGCACCTCCAGACCGTCATCAACTCTTCTTTTTCTTCTGCAACCTTCCCCGAATGCTGGAAACACGCCGAAGTCAACGCCCTACTAAAGAAACCTACGGCTGACCCGAGCGACCTGAAAAACTTCCGCCCCATCTCCCTTCTGCCTTTCCCAGCCAAAGTAATAGAGAAGACCGTCAACAAACAGCTGACCACCTTCCTGGAAGACAACAACCTGCTCGACCCCTCACAAACCGGATTCCGAACCAACCAGAGCACTGAAACCGCCCTCATCTCAGTCACAGACGACATCAGAACCCTGATGGACAACGGTGAAACAGTCGCCCTCATTCTTCTCGACCTCTCGGCTGCCTTTGACACCGTCTGTCACCGCACCCTAATCACCCGCCTCCGCTCCACCGGGATCCAAGACCAGGCCCTGGACTGGATCGCCTCCTTCCTCGCAAACCGCTCCCAAAGAGTCTACCTCCCTCCGTTTCGCTCAGAACCCACTGAGATCATCTGCGGCGTACCTCAAGGCTCATCACTCAGCCCGACACTCTTCAATGTCTACATGAGCCCCCTCGCCAACATCGTACGCAAGCACGACATCATCATCACCTCCTACGCCGATGACACCCAACTCATACTCTTCCTCACCAAGGACCCCGCCAGCGCCAAGACCAACCTACAAGAGGGCATGAAGGACGTCGCAGATTGGATGAGGCTTAGCCGCCTAAAGCTGAACTCTGAAAAAATGGAAGTCCTCATCCTCGGCAATACCCCGTCCGCCTGGGACGATTCCTGGTGGCCCACGGCCCTCGGCACCGCACCGACCCCCACAGACCACGCCCGCAACCTCGGCTTCATCTTGGACCCTCTTCTCACTATGACCAAACAAGTCAACGCCGTGTCCTCCGCCTGCTTCCTCACCCTCTGCATGCTTCGCAAGATCTTCCGCTGGATCCCCGCCGACACCAGAAAAACCGTGACCCACGCCCTCGTCACGAGCCGCCTGGACTACGGCAACACCCTCTATGCCGGGACCACAGCCAAACTCCAAAATCGCCTACAACGCATTCAAAACGCCTCGGCCCGCCTTATCCTCGACGTACCCCGCAGCAGCCACATCTCCGCACACCTGAGACACCTGCATTGGCTCCCAGTCAGCAAAAGGATCACCTTCCGACTTCTCACCCACGCACACAAAGCCCTCCACGACAAGGGACCGGAATACCTCAACAGACGCCTCAACTTCTACGTCCCCACCCGCCCCCTCCACTCCTCTGGCCTCGCACTCGCTGCCGTCCCTCGCATCCGACGCTCCACGGCGGGTGGGAGATCTTTCTCCTTCCTGGCGGCCAAGACCTGGAACTCCCTCCCCACCAGCCTCAGGACCACCCAGGACCACTCCGCTTTCTGGAGACTCCTAAAGACCTGGCTGTTCGAGCAGCGATAACCACCCCCTTTGTCCCTAGCGCCTTGAGCCCCGCACGGGTGAGTAGCGCGCTTTATAAATGCTAATGATTTAATTTGATTTGATTTGATTTGTTCCGTTAGAATTGTAATCAAACAGGTTGACAGAACATCCATGGTACTCTGCATTATTCCCTTGCAGAACTTTGATCTGTGAAGCACAATTAGCGGAAAACGGATCCATAGGTTTCGCCCTTTAAAAGCAGCAGGAGTGTTGCGCAACATGATTGATCAACTAGGTTCATGTTGGGGGTGCTGTTCCACCCTTGCAACATGGAGTCAGTGGTCAAAATTCACACATCATTACAATCAGTTGAACCAGAGTTATACATTTTTAAAGTTTAAGGTAGAAAATAGCTTCTAAAATATCAAAGAGCCAACCACGGACATTGAATCATGCAAGACCAGGACAAAGTCAAAAGTTACAGCCAATCACAATGGAGTGCAGCTCGGACACACAAAGTGAATTAGAATCAGGCTCTGCTTACCTTCAGACTTAGGAGAGATTTCAAGAAAAAGATGTCTGAAAATTTTAGGAAGAGACGGATGCTGGTGTCACAAGGTTGCATATCATTTCTGTGAGGAGCTACTGAACAGGGTTTGCTGCTGCGGAGAAGAACAAAGAGGGAGCTGCTGCGACATCAGGCCGACCTGCAATGCACCTTGGGCAGATCAACAAGCAGGCAGGTTCTGGTCTCCTCTCTGTTTTCAGACCACTTTTTGCCCAAAAATAATCGAAACCCAAGTTTTGCATTTGGGCTATCTAGTCACATTTAGTTCCACTTCCAAGGGTCCAGGACCGCTGAGGCAACAGTTAGAGGGTTGCTATTCACTCAGGCAGTGTCCAGCTGCAGGTTCAAGATGGTTGTAGCCTTTTCTATCCTTGAGGTTCTGATCAGAAAGCCAGCCAACTAGCCTTTGGAGTTACTTCTGAAAATCCTGTATTATGTAATTGATTTGTATAGACATTACATTGGTTAAAACGATTGAATGAAATAAGACACTGTTTGTCTCCAAATGATACCTTGCCGGTCAATATTGTAAAATACAAATATTATCCCGTCCCTCCAGGTTTCTGGGAGACAACAGCTGTGGTCGCGCCTGACTTGGACAAAATCAGTCAGAGTGACTACAACAGAGCACAGGCCACGTACAAGGACTAAGTTAGATCAAAGTACCTTAAAACCAGGTTGGGGAGAGTTGCGAGATCCTGCGTTGAAGATGTGTTGTTCAGCTGTGGTTCAGAGGAGCAACAAAGCTGTGATGAGAAGTCCTGCTTTGGGGACGTATCACTCAGTGGTCGTTCTGAAGCAGAGCTGCATGGAGATGTGTCATACAGGACCACAGCAGGGCTGGTAGCCCACCTTCAAGCACACTTCCCTTGGTCCAGGTCTGGGGTGTTATCGATTGGGGTGCCAGACTCTCAGCAGACTGAGTCCATGTGCTGTATGCAAGGTGGTTGGAGCCTTTTGCGTCCCTGAAGCTCTGATAAGGAGACCAGCCAACTAGCCCTTGGAATCACTCTAGTGGCCCTGTGATCAAGAGGCAGGTATACTCTTTTCACTCAGGCAACAGGGCAGCAGGAAATCAGAGTAGCAGACCTTCTCGTAGGGCAGCACAGCAGTCCCTCTGAGTCTTCCACAGGCCCAGAGGTTATTGAAGAGTTGGTCCTCCAGTTCCAATATTTATACCTTGTGGCATTGTGAAGTAGGTGAAGGTTTTGAAAGTTTCCACCTCCAGAGCTGTTTAGAATTCCCTGCCTCCCTGCCCTGGCTACAGACTGTCTGGGGTTGCAATAGTGTCAAACCCTTTGTGAGTATGCTCAGGCATAGCCTTTCTGATGTGTAGGTAGGAGAAAAGCTCCTCCCCTCATCAAGTCAGAGATGGTGCATTCTGCAAACATGTATGCTCCTTTGTCTTACTGTCTGAGGGCAATACACAAAGACCAACTGCCAGCTACACCTTGTTATGTGACCAAGGAAAAAGGCTGCAGGCACCAAGTGGTTGGGTCAAGAACATGAAAACTTTCTAAAAGTGACATTTTCAGAATTGTGATGTAAAATCCAACATTACCTTTAAAGATGGCTTTGAATTACAGTTCTTTAGAAACCAAACTCAACATTCCTACCTGCTCGCAATTCAAAGTTATCACTTATGAAACGTAATGTTAGCTCAATGCTATCCTATAGCAGAGGTAGGCCTTGCAGTAGTGAAAAACTAATTTGGGACTTTGTCACTGCCAGGACATTTAAAAGTACATGTCTAAATATTTAAATATGCTGCATCCTGGCAGAAGGCTTACACTGGCTTTAACAGCTTTCCTGAGACATGCATAAAGGGCTACATAAGTGGTTGGCACAATAAGTGCTGGAGACCCACTAGTAGTATGTAAATTACAGGGCCTGGCACATGTAGTACCACTTTACTAGGAACTTACAAGTAAATGAAATATTCCAATTGGGTGTACACCAATGTTTTTCCATGTTTAAAGGAGAGAGCACAAGCATGCTTACATTGGTTAGCAGTGGTAAAATGAACAGAGTCCTTAGACCAACAAAAACAAGATCAGCAAAAATAGAGGGTTAAAGCAAAAGGTTTAGAGGAAGAGGACCCTACTGCTGGCAGGTCTAACAGACGGGAACAGTGGGCTAGCAAATGAAAGTAGTGTACGGCTGCAGAACAGGGTGGTGTACATAAAAATCTGTTAATGTATGTGAGAAGCAAAAAAGGGAGGAGAAATGGGGCACAGATGATACATTGATTGTAAGTTATAAGTTTGTAAGGCAAAAGCAAGATATTCTTCATCCTACTCATTTAGGGATAACTTGTTTCATCTTTGGCATATCCCTGGAAAGAGAAGATCAGTTCACCCTATAATGCTGCAATGGTCCTATGACTCAGAGACAATGACTCAAACTTCACACACAGAAGGACTGTTGTGCACCAGTGAAAGAGATTGACTGGAGAAGAGGAATTTCATTTCATGGAAATAGAGCATCTGGCCAATAGGAGGGCGAAGTTGCAACCGTGAATGTTTTTTGGGGTGCTTACATATGCGCAGGAAGCAGCTCTCCGTAGTAAATAGTCCCTGGCCACCTGTTACCAAGGTCAATATAATGCATATGTCACACCAATAAGAGGAAACGATGAGGGTGGCCTAAAATTTGTGCTTGATGTCCACATGCCATATTACCACTTATTGAATCTGCTTCAATCTGTTCCAATATTTAGAATTCTGAACATATTTCTATAGTTAGAATTGAACTCAGAAGTGTTGCACACCTGAGTAATGCTTGTTAGTGTTGCCCATTGCACTCATATGTTCCATACCATAATTTTTGACAGGGTGAACTGCACTGCCCACATTGCATTTCTCACATGGGCTTACTAGGCCACATACAATGAAATCAGAACTGCAAGTCAAGAATAGTGATATTGTCCTTCTTCCATTACCACATGGAACAGGGTAGTCCTGAATAGTTACGCTGTTTTAACTAGCCTTGCATTTTCTGCAGGGAAAAACATTTCAGGCCTACCAGTTTTATGGGATGTTTTTCAGTACATTTACTGTGCATAGACTGGTCTCTCAGAGACATGATTGTTTTGTCCATTCTCTTGGGAGTATCTCCTAATAGTTTATTCATTGTGGCATATTCCAATAGCTTGGCAGTATAGTTTTCACTTTCTTTGCCTTACTACTGAAAGTAGTGATGAGCCCAGCTTCACCATTAGCTGTATCATCTTTTGGCTCAGCACTGCTAAACAAAATAGATACTCTGCTCTTGTCTTTTAACCTAAGGACTGCTTTCTGCAAACCCCATTCAGGGTACCTTCTATTAATAACTATTTTTAGCATGCTTTCATGTTTCTCCATAAAGGACTCATCAGTTCTGTAATTTCATTCAGCTCTCAGCAGTTCTCTATGGAATACTCATAATAAGAGGTTCAGAGTTAGTGCTAAGAACATTGATTCCAGCTGTGGGTTTTCGAAATAAACTTGCAGTTATCATATTGTTAAGTATTCCACCTGTACATCCAAAAACACATTTTGTTTACTGTCTAAACCAGCAATGAATCCTATGTTATAGAATGTTCTATTCAGCCCTGCAACAAACTCCAATGCCTTTTCTTTGATAACTTGCTAGATGAAGAAGTGGTCACAAATATAGCATAATCATAGGGTAACGCACTGAAACCATCACTCTGTGTTGTTTTGCCAGGAACACCTTTTTATCCCTCCAGCTCATTGTATGAGTGGCATGACTCAGGGCAAAACAGGTGCCCATTGCTGTAGATTGTATTTATCTGTACAGACTTCTTGTAAGTTCTTCAAGCCCTACCAATGATAGTGCTTAAGAGTGACCTCTTTAATGTCCATGTCATCATCCTAAGGGACATCTATGAAAAACATGCTCCTTCAATTAATAGAAAACTTACTGCCTTCTGAAACACCACTTTACCTTTTAATGCAGTGCAGTTTTGTACAGTCAATGGTGACTGAGAATCTCACCAAAACAATGATAGCATTTGGATTGGGGACTGTCAAGAAGACCCATGTGGACAGTGATGTGTCGGAAAATACTGCCAAGAACTGGAGTCAGGTTCGGAGCGTAGTCAGGAGTAGAGTATCTGTTCCTTCTTGAGTCTCACTTCCGCACTCAGCATCTTCCTTGAGCCATTAAAGTCTTACTGTATGCCACAAGCTCTTAATCCATGTATTATTTCATCTCAGCCCCTAGCATCCCTGTAAGCGATTGGGGTATTTGTTAAGGTGAGTGATGACCCACCATAAGCAGTATCCACAATCATTGTTAGAATAAAACAATAAAGTTAATAAATGAACCTGACTTCATCTCTCTGCTAGCTATGGCACAGAGCAGATAGACTTAACTTAGAGCCATTATGTAAAATGTTAATGTAGTAGTAAAACAGTAAGTCACACCACAAGAAAAATCCCAAACTAATTTAGAAAACCAGAGTAAATTGTAATAAATAAAATGAAACTGAAATCACAAAAATCCAAAAAGAGAATAGAATATGTGAATTTTTAAAATGTAAGTTTAGAAATAGCACCAATCCTGGTCAACTAGAGGTGGTAGACCAGGACCAAGGCATGATTTGAGGCTGACCATATGGAGCGTAAGTTGACTACAGAAGCAGGTTCCGCCCAGTTGGAAGTTTTACCTTCAGACTGAAATGGAAGTCCAAAATCTTCAATGGGGCAAGGCAGCATTATATGGCAGAGAAGGGCTCCACAAGGTCGGATAGCCATTGAATGAGATATGGATGAAGCACTGAATTTTTGTGAGAAATCTCTGAGCGGGGCAAATTTGAACTTTCTGCCCAATAAAAGTCACTTGCTGGTAATATAATGTTGGTGCCTTCGCCAAGTGAAGATTTCTATATTCAGACAGCCACTTTTTTGGATTTCAGATTCCTCCAAGGGGTCACGGCCACACACTATAGGCAAAAAGGTGCTTGTGTTGCCAAAAACCTTCTCCACAAGATCAAGCTGAATCAGATTTGCTGCTGTAGAAAAGCACAGAGGTGGGAATGCTGAATCTTCAGCTCAGCTGCAAAGTACCTTGGTCAGATCAGCTTGGCAGGTTTTGGGAGCTTTTTGAAATGGCCCTTTCTGCAGGGTCTTCCCCCAAACGTTTTGCCTTCCTCCTCCCATTTTTTGCTGAATTTATTTGTGTTGGCTTTAAGACTCTGAGCACTTTACCACTGCTGGCCAGTGCTAAAGTGCATGTGCTCTCTTCTCTAAACATGGTAACATTGGTTTAAACCTGTTTGGCATATTTAATTTACTTGTAAGTCCCTTCTAAAGTGGTATACCATATACCCAGGGCCTATAAATTAAATGCTGCTAGGGAGTCTACAGCACTGATTGTGCACCCCACACAAATAGCCTTTTAAACCTGTCTCAGGCATGTCATTTCAGAGGCTGTGTTTGCAGTCACACTGCCACTTTGACTTTGCATTTAAAACCTCTCGCCAAGCCTTAAACTTCTCTTTCATTATGTATATCACCCCTAAGGCAGGCACTAGGTAACCCATAGGGCAGGTTGCTAAGTAAGTAAGAGGAAGGACATGCACTTTTAGGTTTTACGTGTCCTGGTAGTGAAAAGCTCCGACAGCCATTTTTCACTACTGTGAGGCCTCTCATAGGCCAACGTTGGGAATTCCTTAATTTAAATTTAAGCTGAAATTACTGCTCAGAAAGGAAAAGCTTGGTCATGTTTTGAATCTTTGGAATGGTGATGATAAATCCTCTTTATTGGCAAAGTGGGATTTAACATTACTATTTTAGAAATGCCACTTTTAGTAAGTGGGCATTTCTCTGCTCATACTGCTCTGCCTGCCTTGCAGTCTGTCTCCAATAAACATCTGAGGTAGTCGACAGCTAAACTTTGTGGCTTTCCTCCACACAACCATAGACACAGAAATATTAGATGTGTCTGAGCATGTCTCCTGCATCTTTATGGGCCTTTCTGGACAGAGTAGGAGGGAAGCTGACACACATGAATAGGGAGGTGCCTGTTCCCATACAAAGGTCTGATTACCTGCTACTGATAGTCTGGAGCCAGGGCAGGGATGAAAGAAGGACCTGCACACTTCAAGGAGCTATTTTAAAGTCACCCCTACTTCAAAGGCACATTTGAGTATAAGCACAGAGGCTCTGCCCCTACCAAATGAGATCACTACAGGACCTGGGAAGAAATCAACTGGAGTAAGGACTTCTCTACTTTAAGGTCTGCCACTTTGCCTGGACTGACTGTTCTGAGGAACTGCTTCTCTGCTTTGCTGAGCTTCCCTACTGCCTGCAGTTCTCTGCCTTACTGAGGACAAGGAATCAGCACATCTCACTTGACCTCCGAGTAACTCCAAGGGCTTACTGGCTTGCCCCCTGTTCTCCTGCAGTCTCAGGGACATCAAAGACTGCCTGCTCCTCTTCTGGTGCTGCTGGAACTCTGCCATATGTGAGTCCTTCCCTTGCCTGAGTTACCCCTGCCAGTCCCAGGCCTCAGAAGTGGGTTTCTAGATATTTTTTTCCACCTCGATGCATTAGGGATTTTGCACTGACAGGAGCCAATACATCAACGTCTGATGATGAAACAACAGCTGCTCAATGACATCTCCTTGCAGACTGCACAGCTCAATGCAGATGGACAACACGGCTCAACATTGATGAAGTGCCTGCATCGTTAAGGGATCGACAACAATGTGGCACTTCCACAACTCCTCGCATCGAGTCTTCGATGTTGACGCTTGCTTGATCCAAGGTACTTTGTCAGCAGGGCCTGTCTGAGCCCTGTAACCGGCCTGCCCTCCATCGCGGATGGCCTGAACTTTGGATTTGCACCGGTCCCTTGTGACCTCAAGTAATCTTTTGACTGCTAGTGATGTCTAAGGACTACTTTTAGTTTATTCGTTAAAACTTCATACCTCAACTTCTACTGATTGGAGCTTTGTTGTTTTGGTCTTGTTTTACCCAGATACATACTCTCTATCTTTCTAAATCTGCGTGGAATCTTTTTGTGGTGTTTTCATTGTGTTAATGTGTGTGTGTATCGCACAAATACTACACACTTTGCCTCTTAAGGTAAGCTTGCCTGCTTTGTACCAGAGGATACAAGGTTAATTTGAAGTTTGTATCTGACTTACCCTGACTAGAGTGGTGGTTCCTGCTTGTACAGGTGTGTAATCTGACAACAAGAAACCCATTCTAACAGGAGCCAAAAGATTTCTAAGACCCACGTTTCTCACGATGTTTTAAGGAGTACAGGCACAGGTTTTCTGGACCTCAGGAACAGCATTTGGAGGTCAAGATTCACTTTAGCAGAAGCCATCAGGAGGGTCCATGGTGGGTCCATTTGGAACTGGTCCGCTTGAGAGTTACAGGAAAGGCCTCTTGTAGGTCAGCCAACTGATCCTTGTAGCTCATTTCTCTGGTCCGAGTAGAAGAAGGAGAGTTGATCCATTCTTCTAGGCTCTTCTGAGGTCTCAGAGGGAAGGTTCACCTTCTTCTGATCTTCCACAGACCCAGTAGTGTTCTGAGGAAGGTACAGTGAATGGGGGTGACTCCTGGCCCCTCCCTAACTGACAGGATAAAACTCCCCAAGAGTAAACCTAGTCACTTTTGCTGCACTTGATATGTGCCATCCAACAAACAATCCCACAGTGCCCCGCTATGCCTAAATCCAAGATTGCAAAACATTTCTTCTTCCGTACAGACTCCCTGTGCCTATCCCAGAAGAAAGACAGAAAAATCAGCAACCCCACCACTGTAATCACTCTAAATCAGTTCTGTGGACACCTTCAATCCCACTGTAATTAGAGCCTGACTGGCTAGGGGAATAAAGGAGGGTCCTTCCCAGGTATCAGCAAATATTTGCCTGTGACATAGTGGGTCATCTTTGAAGTTAATCAAGTTCTTGGGGGAAGCCAAAATATTCATTCTGCTAAAGGCACTGAAACACCTCTCAATCCCATGCCTTTACCTCCTACTCTGGGATCAGTTTTCACAGCTCATTCAGGGTTAATCACTCAGAGGGCTGAAGCTGGGGGCTAATACACATTAGCTTCCAGAGGCTTTAAGCAGGGAAAAGATAACTTTCTAAAAGTGCATTTTCTAAAATATTTATAAAACATAGTAAATTGGTATTTTATTACATATTTTAAAGAGAACAAAAATGAAATTTCTAGGTGTTTCCTAGCCAGAGATATTATTAATAAATGTACTCTTGCATCCCAATACTTTGCTATTGAACAGCCAGCCTTGCTAAATTAAAAATAGTTATTGGGACCTTCTCACAATAAAGACTTGTGTAACCTGACATTTCTGCATGTTCTACTTTGAAATATCATGCACCCTGCCTTAAGGGCAGTTAGGCCTACTTAGATATGACATTGATATTTAAAAGAAAGCTCCTGACCTATCAAATGGGTTTATTTTGACTAGTCGAATTGCAGTTTAAACGCTGCTTTAATTAGGCTACAGTAATAGGCCTGAACCCATGTTTTTCATTGTCACTGTATTGAATGGGAGCTGCAGTCCCTTATTGATATCTAACCTCCAGTTTCTTGGTCCACTATGCACCACATGCTAGGAGCCTACAGGTAAGTTAAATATATCAATTAGGGGTATACCAAGTTCATCACGTTAAAGGGAGGCATGTTTTGAGGATGGCTAGCAGGGGTAAAGTGTACAAGATTCCACTGTCAGCAAAAATCTGGGGCATGCCATGCAAAAGGAGGTCATTTCCTATAATACCTGTGACATGAACTCTTTTTACTTGACCCTCAGGAAAATAACTTAATATTGTTTCAGGTTTTATAAAGAGCCCTCTAGCCTTGTGGTTTGAGAATTGAGGCAAAGGGAAATATGTGAGTTCTTGTGAGGTCTTATGTTTTTTTTAAATAATCTTGTCAGGCATCTTGGGATTGACTATTATTTGAGCTGCACCTGCCAAAGAACGTGCACTTTGGCACAAGAGGGGAGAGAGATAGAGAGATAATTTATTGTTCTGTTATTTAAAACAATTACAAAAATATTCAACATGTAAGCATCAATAAGAAAAAATCTAGATTAACCAAAACATGTGATAAAATGTAAACATTTTCCTTCTACTCTAGGTTGTGAATAATCATAGACCATGTCAAATTACATCACTACAAAATACTCATACAACAATAGATCAACAAGGGAAAACGGACATGCTACACAGACACTCCATCAATTTTCCAACCACCAGTTTCAATCACCAAAATAAAGACTGTCATAGCCAGTATAGATTACATCACTGGAGATTTGCCACAAGTGTCTTCTCCAGAGCAACATCACACTTCCTCAATGTCCCTGGAACTTCTCAGCATTGCTTGCCACATCCTACAGTTTGTCGTTTTCCATCTCAATTGCTTAAATAGAAAGGACTAGAAAGAGTAAGTAAGGTAGACCACACCAAACAACACCCACTTTTGGCAGGAGCAATGGCAGGAAAACACACAAATAACAGGAGTACTCAGCCCCAGCTTGCACAATCCCTAAGATGTTGCATGCGAGGTAACCCCTCCATTTCATTTTTCTCCATTTTGCATGGAGGGAAAATAGCCAATCAGTTGTATGGAAGTGACCTCTTTCTATAGGAAGGTGTAGCCGCCCTAAGGTAGATGACCCATTGGTCACTACCAGTAACTCGCCTAAACTCCGACTAAATACAGTATTTAGTGGGCATCCCTAGACCAGAGAATCGGATTTAAAGGACAAAAGAAGACAAGCAACAAAGAAGATCAAAGGCTGGAGAACTGAAGTCCTGCTGTACCCAGGACTCAGCAATTGCTGCTGAGGGGTTGCTTGGACACTGTAGGAAAGTACCATCTTGCCTGGCATGCTACTCCCATATTACACTGTATATATGTTGTTTTAGTTGTATGTGTCACTGGGACCCTGATAGCCAGGGCCCCAGTGCTCATAAGTGTGCCCTGTATGTGTTCCCTGTGTGATGACTAACTGTCTCACTGAGGCTCTGCTAACCAGAAGCTCAGTGGTTATGCTCTCTCTTTGCTTTCCAAATTGTCACTAACAGGCTAGTGACCAATTTTACCAATTCATATTGGCATACTGGAACACCCCTATAATTCCCTAGTATATGGTACTGAGGTACCCAGTGTATTGGGGTTCCAGGAGATCCCTATGGGCTGCAGCATTTATTTTGCCACCCATAGGGAGCTCTGACAATTCTTACACAGGCCTGCCACTGCAGCCTGAGTGAAATAACATCCACGTTATTTCACAGCCATTTACCACTGCACTGAAGTAACTTATAAGTCACCTATATGTCTAACCTTTACCTGGTAAAGGTTGGGTGCTAAGTTACTTAGTGTGTGGGCACCCTGGCACTAGCCAAGGTGCCCCCACATCGTTCAGGGCAAATTCCCCGGACTTTGTGAGCGCGGGGACACCATTACATGGGTGCACTGTACATAGGTACAGCGTCACAATGGTAACTCCAAACATGGCCATGTAACATGTCTAAGATCATGGAATTGTCACCCCAATGCCATTCTGGCATTGGGGAGACAATTCCATTATCCCCTGAGTCTCTAGCACAGACCCGGGTACTGCCAAACTACCTTTCCCGGGGTTTCACTGCAGCTGCTGCTGCTGCCAACCCCTCAGACAGGTTTCTGCCCTCCTGGGGTCCAGCCAGGCTTGGCCCAGGAAGGCATAACAAAGGACTTCCTCAGAGAGATGGTGTTACACCCTCTCCCTTTGAAAAAAGGTGTCAGGGCTGGGGATGAGTAGCCTCCCCCAGCCTCTGGAAATGCTTTGATGGGCACAGATGGTGCCCATCTCTGCATAAGCCAGTCTACACCAGTTCAGGGATCCCCCATCCCTGCTCTGGCGCGAAACTGGACAAAGGAAAGGGGAGTGACCACTCCCTTGACCTGCACCTCCCCTGGGAGGTGCCCAGAGCTCCTCCAGTGTGCTCCAAACCTCTGCCATCTTGGAAACAGAGGTGCTGCTGGCACACTGGACTGCTCTGAGTGGCCAGTGCCAGCAGGTGACGTCAGAGACTCCTTCTGATAGGCTCTTACCTGTCTTGCTAGCATATCCTCCTTCCTAAGTTGCCAAACCTCCTTTTCTGGCTATTTAGGGTCTCTGCTTTGGGGAATTATTTAGATAACGAATGCAAGAGCTCATCAGAGTTCCTCTGCATCTCTCTTTTCACCTTCTGCCAAGGAATTGACCGCTGACTGCTCTGGACGCCTGCAAAACCGCAACAAAGTAGCAAAGACGACTACTGCAACCTTGTATCGCTGATCCGGCCGCCTTCTCGACTGTTTTCCTGGTGGTGCATGCTGTGGGGGTAGTCTGCCTCCTCTCTGCACTAGAAGCTCCAAAGAAATCTCCCGTGGGTCAACAGAATCTTCCCCCTGCAACCGCAGGCACCAAAACACTGCATCACCGGTCCTCTGGGTCCCCTCTCAGAACGACGAGCGTGGTCCCTGGAACTCAGCAACTCTGTCCAAGAGACTCCCACAGTCCAGTGACTCTTCAGTCCAAGTTTGGTGGAGGTAAGTCCTTGCCTCCCCACGCTAGACTGCATTGCTGGGTAACGCGTGATTTGCAGCTGCTCTGGCTCCTGTGCACTCTTCCAGGATTTCTTTTGTGCACAGCGAAGCCTGGGTCCCCGACACTCTAACATGCAGTGCACAACCTCCTGAGTTGTCCTCCGGCATCGAGGGATCTTCTTTTGTGACTTCGGGTGAGCTCTGGTTCACCCTTCTTCGTAGTGCCTGTTCCGGCACTTCTGCGGGTCCTGATTGCTTCTGAGAGGGCTCCTTGTCTTGCTGGGCACCCCCTCTGTCTCCTCACGCAATTGGTGACATCCTGGTCCCTCCTGGACCACAGCAGCATCCAAAAACCCTAACTGCAACCCTTGCAGCTAGCAAGGCTGGTTTGTGGTCTTTCTGCGTGGGAACACCTCTGCAAGCTTCTTCACGACGTGGGACATCCATCCTCCAAAGGGGAAGTTCCTAGTCCTCTTCGTTCTTGCAGAATCCACAGCTTCTACCATCCGGTGGCAGCTTCTTTGCACCCTCAGCTGGCATTTCCTGGGCATCTGCCCAATCTCAACTTTGTCGCGACTCTTGGACTTGGTCCCCTTGTTCCACAGGTACTCTCGTCCAGAAATCCATCGTTGTTGCATTGCTGGTTTTGGTCTTCCTTGCAGAATTCCCCTATAACGACTTCTGTGCTCTCTGAGCAACTTAGGTGCACTTTACACCTACTTTTCAGGGTCTTGGGTTGGGCTATTTTTCTAACCCTCACTGTTTTCTTACAGTCCCAGCGACCCTCTACAAGCTCCCATAGGTTTGGGGTCCATTCGTGGTTCGCATTCCACTTTTGGAGTATATGGTTTGTGTTGCCCCTATACCTATGTGCTCTCATTGCAATCTATTGTGACTGTACATTGCTTGCATTGCTTTCTATTGCTATTACTGCATAATTTTGGTATTGTGTACATATATCTTGTGTATATTTGCTATCCTCATACTGAGGGTACTCACTGAGATACTTTTGGCATATTGTCATAAAAATAAAGTACCTTTATTTTTAGTATATCTGTGTATTGTGTTTTCTTATGATATTGTGCATATGACACCAGTGGTATAGTGGGAGCTTTGCATGTCTCCTAGTTCAGCCTAAGCTGCTCTGCTAAGTTACCCTTTTCTATCAGCCTAAGCTGCTAGACACCTCTTCTACACTAATAAGGGATAACTGGACCTGGTGCAGAGTGTAAGTACCCCTTGGTACCACTACAAACCAGGCCAGCCTCCTACAGACACTGGATGGACTCTACAACCCCAAGAGTACCTCCACACTTTGACAATTGATGAAGATTCCCCGCCAGAGTGAAGGCATCACTCTCCTGCAGCAAAGATCAAAGACCCACTGAAGCCCACTTCACTGGGTGGCTGCTGACCAAGGAACCAGACACCACAGTCAGACCAAACTCCACCGACAGACTGTGAGGACAAACCCTGCAAGTGTGCCAAGTTTTAAGGCACTGCTCCCTCCAGTGGCTGAACCGTACCATTGCCCCAGGTAATTGTCACCTAACAACAGAAACCAAGAAGGACAGTCTATTTTGGACTGCAAAAGGACCAGGAGGAAGCCCCAGTTGAGGGACTTCAGAACACACCAGGACCTTCCACAGAGTGCCGCAGCTGACCTTCAAGCAACCCTCAAACCGACTTACCTTCTCCTTCCATGGGCAACTTTACGCACAGCTCCTGTCTCACCGATTCACTCTGCACCCGCCCGCACTGTGCCTTGCACTAAAGATCAAGCTGTGCTCTAATGGTCCCTCACCCCTTGTGACCTCGACACTCCAAGGGGACCCACCAGACTCACCTTTAAGTCCACCTGTTCTGTGCTTTTCCACTCATCCCCCGCTGTGGCCTTGCACTAGGTCAAGCGACCTTTTCTCGCTGCTCTTGCTGGAACCGGGAGTTGGCCAAACTTCTTCAGCTGGTCCATAGGGCCCATTGATGACCTCAAACTACCTGCAAAAGGAGACACTGGCAAACTCATTGCCTGATTCTATATGAATTTTTGAAGTATTTCGCCATTGATTCCTAAAGTGTGTAATTACACACTATGGGGGTGATTCTAATTCTGGCGGGCGGCGGAGGCCGCCCGCCAGAATTCCGCCCCCATAATACCGCTCCGCGGTCAGAAGACCGCGGAGGGTATTATGAGTTTTTCCCTGGGCTGGCGGGCGGTCTCCAAAAGACCGCCCGCCAGCCCAGGGAAAAACTCCCTTCCCACGAGGATGCCGGCTCGTAATCGAGCCGGCGGAGTGGGAAGGTGCGACGGGTGCAGTAGCACCCGTCGCGTATTTCAGTGTCTGCAAGGCAGACACTGAAATACCTTGCGGGGCCCTCTTACGGGGGCCCCTGTCGTGCCCATGCCACTGGCATGGGCACCGCAGGGGCCACCAGGGGCCCCGCGGCACCCCCTACCGCCATCCTGTTCCTGGCGGGCGAACCGCCAGGAACAGGATGGCGGTAGGGGGTGTCAGAATCCCCCATGGCGGCGCAGCAAGCTGCGCCGCCATGGGGGATTCTAAGGGCAGCGGTAAACCGGCGGGAGACCGCCGGTTTACCCTTTCTGACCGCGGCCAAAGCGCCGCGGTCAGAATGCCCTGCGGGGCACCGCCGGCCTGTCGGCGGTGCTCCCGCCGACCCTCGCCCCGGCGGTCGAAGACCGCCGGGGTTAGAATCAGGGCCTATGTTTGCTAAACTTCAAAAATTCATCACTTGAAAAGTACATACCCAATTTTGAAGGTCTTAAAATTTGATAACATTCTGAAGTAATTTTATAAATTGACCTCAAGTTATTCTTTTGAGTGTGTGTCTTGCTTTATTGATACTGTGGGAGCACAAAATGCTTTGCACTTCTCCAAGATCAGCCTAACTGCTCGACCAAGCTACCATAAAAATTAGAGCATTTAGTGATCTAGTTTTTACCTCTGTAAACCAACATGTGGTTGTCCTGACCCTCTGCACAGTGTGCCCAGCTTTGCACACTAAATAGAGGGACAGCCTCTTACAATCGAAGACTGGGAAAAAAAATCATAACTCTCTAACCTGTACCATGCAGTTTGCATGCAGCTCTTTGATGGCATTTTGTGGATAACTGTGTTATATTATAATTGTACTTATGAACTATACAGAAACAAAAAGAGCCCTGAGACAAAAGCAGTATCTCACTGAGCTATGCACATAAAAATAATGTTATTTAATCTGCATAGTAAGTGTTCCTTGCAGCAGGCATATTAACCTACTATGCTACCTTGGGTGAGTCAAACCTGGCACCAGACAAAACCTCAATCTCTCTCTAGCAGGTACCTTTAATCACCAGTGTTATCTCAACACTTTTATTGTTGCCTGAAAACTGTTGGATATAGAAGGAACTCTGCAGTGCTTTTATAACTGCTGCACGGCTACAAAACCGTTTCCCAGTAACAAAAGCTGCCCCTCACCCTTCCAGCCTCCTTGGGAAACGCCTGATGTCCGGGACAGTCAGTCTGGCCTTTGCAACATTGCTTTATAAATTACAGACATATAACTCTATCCCTATCTCAGTGCACCACAATGGAGTTCAGTGTATATGATTCTGGGGTTGCCCTATGAAGCTGGCCCAACACTTTTATGTGTCCACAGTAGTTTTATCCTGGCCAAATCAAAAATGTACTTCTGGTCTCTTTGAATATAATAATTGCCTTCCCTTCATGTAAGGTACCCACACACCCATCCCACTGTCCCCATATTATTATCAATTTACTGAAGCTCAGATGGGACCCAACCCCTATGGCAGTAATGAGAGGGTACTCTCCTCATCATTTTTTTAAAAAATAGTTCCAGCGCAAAGACATTAACATCACCACATATGGCACCGCTCTCTACTCATTTCTCAGGACCAAATTAGCTTTACCTAGATCATCCATTGGGTAACAGCCCATCAGAATTCTTCCATCCCTGTTAGAGGTTTCCTCCAGAGGGGCTGCAGCTGGGAAGCCAGGTAATAATATTCAAAGACTAGTAGTGCCAGAGGGCTCATAAGGGAGTTTAAGTGTATTAGGTTTGACTCTATTGTGTGAGCCCTACCACAGTAGTTCAGTTTCAATGTTGTCAATTCTACAGAAGACACCTCGAGGTAGGGTGCACATTGTGCCCTTAAACTCAGATAGGCATCTACGAAGGATCATCATTTTATTAAAGGTGACCCTGCACATGAGAGACAATGGCAGTTCTAGCTTCAATATTGCAAACATAGTAGATATTTACATTCTCATTGTGCTACATGTGCATTTTACTACACTGGTGTATAATAAAAGACTCTGTATACAAATACATATGATGCTATGACACCTCTAAACTGAGGGGTAGGAAGAGGAGAACCCTGTCAAGGTATGAATGACCCTCCATCCCAAAATTAAAGCTACTTCAGGTAAGATGGAAAAGAAGTGTTGGACTGGGCACAACCCATCGAGACACTGCTGGGTTGCCTTCTTAGATATTGACAAGGCATTTGACACAGTGGGATTTCCGTATCTTATGGTGGTGCTGTGCAGGTTAGGCATGGGCCTGGATTTTTAAAGTGGATGTAACTGCTATATGTACCACCAGGGGCACGGGTACGCATAGGTGAGTTATAGCAGATATACACCAGTGAGAAGGTACACCAGACAGATCTGCTCTCTGTCTCCCCTCTCTCTCATATTTTATTTGACCTGACCATGGAGCTGGCATGCCTGAGGTCACCACACGGCCCACAGTGGGATATTACAATATGCAGACTTCCTCACATTGCATTGCTTTATGCCAACCACGCCTTGATTTAGATCAGGGTGGAACCTGAAGTGTTGCCAGTGGTGAAAGCTCAGCTGGTTGTTTTCGGGCAAATATCCGTACTCCTGATTAATCAGAATAAATCATGTTGATTCCTGTTGACCCCAATGTGTGAGGCATAAAGACAGGCACTCCCCATTGTGTGACTGCAACAGAATATAGATACTATTAAATACCTCGGAGTACAAATTTAGCAGATGGTTAATTGGGCCAGGCATTGGTTGATTTTTCTAGACTGGGGTATGTAGTGCTTTCCTCTTATTTAGTTTCTAAGCACTAACATAATACAACAGAAATGCACTTCTGAGGTCAAAGAAGACTTTTATTGTTGTTAATTCTTCCCCAACCACAATTTTTATGTATGACGAATTAGTAGCTTTCAAGTCCGCGTTAATCAAACAAAATATATCAGTTTGCAATATACACAGCAGGTTATATTTATAAGATACTGAATGCAAAGCAAAACAAATACTTCACCGTGTGGGAACTATCTACAGCTTCATCTTTCTAAGGTCTGCAAGCTGATGACCCCTGTCAGCCGCGAGAAAGAGAGATTCATCTACCCACACGGGATTGCTGGCAGCTGGCGCCAAGCTCCAGCACGAGGTCCGGCAGATTCGAATCTGACCCTCTGCAGCCTGTTACATTCGTTACAAAGGTGTGCCCCCTCCTCTCAGACCTGGGAAACTGAGCAAGCCTTTTGGAGACTGGCCAGGTATCCAAGACTACTCCTGTTCCCAAGCTCAAGCGAAGAAAAAACAACACCTGTGTACTCTCTCTTATCATGTCTAGTCTACTGTGAGAAAAACATCTGGGTTCTCTGGTGCAAAAACACAGCTTGGAAAAATACAGCTTGGATTCCCAACTGCAATGTCTAACTCCACGTTAAAGGCAATGGGCAGCTAACCTAAATATCAAATGCAATGTCATGTTAAAGGCAATAGGCAGCTAACCTAAATATCAAATGCAATGTCTAGTGTCATGTCAAAGCCAATAGGCAGCTGAGCTGAATACAAAATGCAATGTATAATATCATGTCAAAGCCAATAGGCAGCGGAGCTGAATACAAAATGTAATGTATAATATCATGTCAAAGCCAATAGGCAGCCAAGCTGAATACAAAATGTAATATATGATATCATGTCAAAGCCAATAGGTAGAATACAGAATGTAATGACTAATGCAATGTCAAAGCCTATAGGCGGCTAAACTGAATACAGAAAGTAATGGCTAATGCCATGTCAAAGCCAATAGGCGGCTAAACTGAACAAAACATACCATGTGCTACTGGTGAACATTGAGCAACTAATATGCGCAGTGGTGAAACACAAAGTCATTGGTCAAAACAAAACTTTATCAAATGGCAGTACATTCCGCCCTTTGACCAATGAATTTTTGTTTCACATATCTCTTGTTTCAAACAAAAACAAAAAACATCAGATCAAAGCAATCCCTGTAAAGCAATAGAAGTGAATTAACACATTGATCTCATAACCTTTCACATCAGATACATCTACATAGAAAAGACTGGGCAATTTTTTTTCTCTGAATGAGTCTCTAATTCAACAGTGTTAGCAATTTGATGTGGCATGAGTTCTGCTCATGTAAAGGTGCACGGTCCACCTGAAAGGTTTGCTGGAAGATAAGCAAAAGTCAGAGTTCCATATGAGAGGGAAAAAAATAAATAAATCACAGCTTAGTTCCAGTGGAAGAATGCAATCAAACAAGTTGAACTTGAACTGAAGGCGCAGTTTGCGCAAAATGGATCCATGGTGCTGGCACTTTACTCAGCCAGGTTCAGGTTGGGGATTCGGTCCCTTCCCCGACCCCACACGCACACACCGGAAGGGGGACCACACAGCACACTCAGGGACAGTGGCGAAACGTGGTAGGATCTGCAAAAGAAACAAGTATGACTTTTCTTGCAAATAACATTTTTCATTTAAACTGCACCCTTCCTCTTTCTTTCCCTGTTTTATAATCAGCAGGACGTTTTTGAGGCCCTTTGTTATATTTTCTGCAGGTTCTGGAGGATCACTTGGGGCTTCAGCCCACGCATCAGTACTGAGGTTTTTATCTGCTGCGCCACAGCTTCCCTTTTCTTGCACTGTCAGAAGGGCTGGGGCAGACTCATTCTTTACCAAACCTCCATTCACTGCACTTTTGTCAATTTGGGCCATTCTGTCTCCAATTTGTATGAATGAATCAGATTCTTTTCTAGGTATCAGCATAATTTCAATTTTTCCTTGGTAATTTGCAGCAATCACTCTCCCTAAAACCTGATCAATTTGCCATTTCTGTTCTGGTAACTTTCCTCTCCCCAACTGCTCTGTGACTGCTTGCATGACAGATTGCTCTTGTGCGTGCTGCACAGTTTTTATCAAATCTAGGGGAATGTGCATCTCTCTAATCTCTGCCCACCTGTAAGTGGCTTTTTCTCTCTGCTGTTCACATTTCTGGGGCACCCACTTAGCCATCCACACTAAGGCAGAATTCTGGGTGAACACTTCTCTCTCTGAATTTTTCTCATTAACATCTGCAAGGTAATTGAACCAGTTAGGTGCTAAAACATTAGCAATGAACCAAAAATCAGCGTAAAAATGACACATCTCACGTAGCTCTTGCTTTAAAATCTGACACACATTATACAACTCCATTCCTTCTCCTGTGCCAGAAAACAACATTTCAGTCAATGAATCATTAGTAAAACAAACATGCTTTTTATCTTCAGTAGACACGAATTCAAATGGTGCACACAATTTCATTGGTAATTCTTTTATCTGTGGTACTCTAGCCCTGTCTTGCAAGTACCAGATCCATTGTATGATTCTAGCTAGGGGCACTATTTTCTTCCCTTGTTCATGATTTACATGTACATAAGTATTCCTTCTTGCACTGCGCAGAAACCTAAAGTCTGCATTATTTCATTTGCCAAATCACAAGCGCGCAGCTGCATATAATTTTTCACAGTGACCATATACAAAAGTGTTAGGATTTCACTCAAATGAGAGCTATTCTTTTTCCAAAAATCAAACAACCTAATGAAACTCGGGGTGTCTTGCTCTAAAATCCTCACATTCTGGTCTCTCTCTTCCGTGTTATCAGTTAAGGAATGCATTTTGTCTGCCAAAAACCTTGGCTCACACGAAAACTCAGTGCAGCTCGGAGCTGTCTTAACCCCCTCATTACTGGAATGGGACAAGAAAGATTCTTCAAAAACAGCAGTTTTATAACTTTCAGTCTTATTTTGAATTATTGTATCCTGGCTAATTTGCTCACGTAAATTCCTATTTTCATGTTCCAACTGCCTACATTTCTCCTGCATTTCTCTGTAAGCAGATAAAGGTATCCAGACCTTTCTGTCATCATTACTTCCAAAACACACGTTTTCTACATTTGTACAACAGGAATTATTTCTCAAAGCATTATCAGGCATTTTAGCTACACATGCATTTTCTTCTGTAATTCCCCAAACAGAAAACAATTCACAGTTTTTCTTAGCACCATCAGGCAGTTTATCAACACATGTATTCTCAGACATGGTCTGCCGTGCTACTGTGATTCTCCAAACAGAAAACAATTTCTGTAATTCTCCCAACAACAAAAAAACAATTACACTTTTAAAGTGTGCACTTAGAAATCTACCAACTCGTCAACACCCTCTTAATCACCTCTTAATGACCGACCCCACGACTCCTGGTACCAATTGTAGTGCTTTCCTCTTATTTAGTTTCTAAGCACTAACATAACACAACAGAAATGCACTTCTGAGGTCAAAGAAGACTTTTATTGTTGTTAATTCTTCCCCAACCACAATTTTTATGTATGACGAATTAGTAGCTTTCAAGTCCGCGTTAATCAAACAAAATATATCAGTTTGCAATATACACAGCAGGTTATATTTATAAGATACTGAATGCAAAGCAAAACAAATACTTCACCGTGTGGGAACTATCTACAGCTTCATCTTTCTAAGGTCTGCAAGCTGATGACCCCTGTCAGCCGCGAGAAAGAGAGATTCATCTACCCACACGGGATTGCTGGCAGCTGGCGCCAAGCTCCAGCACGAGGTCCGGCAGATTCGAATCTGACCCTCTGCAGCCTGTTACATTCGTTACAAAGGTGTGCCCCCTCCTCTCAGACCTGGGAAACTGAGCAAGCCTTTTGGAGACTGGCCAGGTCTCCAAGACTACTCCTGTTCCCAAGCTCAAGCGAAGAAAAAACAACACCCATGTACTCTCTCTTATCATGTCTAGTCTACTGTGAGAAAAACATCTTGGTTCTCTGGTGCAAAAACACAGCTTGGAAAAATACAGCTTGGATTCTCAACTGCAATGTCTAACTCCACGTTAAAGGCAATGGGCAGCTAACCTAAATATCAAATGCAATGTCATGTTAAAGGCAATAGGCAGCTAACCTAAATATCAAATGCAATGTCTAGTGTCATGTCAAAGCCAATAGGCAGCTGAGCTGAATACAAAATGCAATGTATAATATCATGTCAAAGCCAATAGGCAGCGGAGCTGAATACAAAATGTAATGTATAATATCATGTCAAAGCCAATAGGCAGCCAAGCTGAATACAAAATGTAATATATGATATCATGTCAAAGCCAATAGGCAGAATATCTAATCATGTCAAAGCCAATAGGCAGCTAAACTGAATACATCATGTCAAAGCCAATAGGAATGCAATGTCAAAGCCAATAGGCGGCTAGACTGGATACAGCATGTCAAAGCCAATAGGTAGAATACAGAATGTAATGACTAATGCAATGTCAAAGCCCATAGGCGGCTAAACTGAATACAGAAAAAAATGGCTAATGCCATGTCAAAGCCAATAGGCGGCTAAACTGAACAAAACATACCATGTGCTACTGGTGAACATTGAGCAACTAATATGCGCAGTGGTGAAACACAAAGTCATTGGTCAAAACAAAACTTTATCAAATGGCAGTACAGGGTTCCATCGTCCTCAATGGGAAGAGTTTCCCTTTGGAAAATGTTGATACTACCTCAGCTCCTCCATTACTTTGCAGTAACTTTGCATTACTTTGCAGCACCCCCCAGTGGTTCTGTAGAGCTTGTTCTTCAGAGGCCTTCAGCAATCATTCACTGTGCTGATTTGGGACAATGGTAGGTTCTGGGTCGCACTTGGTAAGCTATCAACACCACTAGATACAGGTGAATTGGTGGTCCCCACCTACAAGACAGATTAAACCATAGCACAATTGCAGTGGCCAATGCACTGGCTGTAGCAGGCACCGAGCTTAGAGCAGGGTGAGATACTAGGGGAATTAGGAGAGCAAGCCCTCTCGCACTGGTTGCTGGGCACTTCTCTTGGCAATACTGATAATTTACTACTGAAAATGGGTGTGTGGTGTTGGAGGCGGTTTGTACATGAGGGCAACAGGATGACCCAATTTACCCCAAGTGTTCCTATATAGCAATACCAAAATGTAGCTCTCTAGGTGTACTGTCTTGGACAGGAGGCTGGGAGGAATCACTAGTGCAGATTAGGGCAGACTTAGTGACAGAAGGTAAATTAAGAACTTTGGAAGAGGGTGATGTTATTAACATTGGTCACAGATCAGAATGTACAACCCACAATGGTGCCATTGGAAGTAATACTGACCAATAGGGGGACCAAGGAAGCTAATAAATGCCTTTACAGGCCAATATTTCAAAATAATTCTCAAGAGACCAAGGGGGTCATTCTGACCACCGCGGGCGGCGGTCGCCGCCCGCGTGGAGGGAGCCGCCATATGGCCGCTCCGCGGTCGAAAGACCGCGGAGGCCATTCAGGCTTTCCCGCTGGGCTGGCGGGCGACCGCCAGAAGGCCGCCCGCCAGCCCAGCGGGAAACCCCTCCCCACGAGGAAGCCGGCTCCGAATGGAGCCGGCGGAGTGGGTATGTGCGACGGGTGCAGTTTGCACCCGTCGCGTATTTCAGTGTCTGCATTGCAGACACTGAAATACACAGTGGGGCCCTCTTACGGGGGCCCCGCGGCAACCCCTACCGCCATCCTGTTCCTGGCGGGTGAACGGCCAGGAACAGGATGGCGGTAGGGGATGTCAGAATCCCCCATGGCGGCGCAGCAAGCTGCGCCGCCATGGGGGATTCCAAGGGCAGCGGAAAACCGGCGGGAGACCCCCGGTTTTCCTTGTCTGACCGCGGCCAAACCGCCGCGGTCAGAATGCCCGGCGGGGCACCGCCAGCCTGTTGGCGGTGCTCCCGCATCCCCGGCCGGTCGGAATCAGCCCCCAAGTGGCTTAATAAATGGTGGGACCGCGCTCTGGCAGCTGACATATTGAACTATTGAACAAATTGTGGGCCAGATGCCTGAGCTTAGCCAAATAGGTTTTGAGGAATACTCAAGGATGAAATTCCAAAGCAGTGATCTTCTCCACTATGCTTATATTGGTAGGGGATGTGCAAGAGACAGTGCTCTCCCCACCTAAGAGTAACATAATCTTTAGAATTTGCCCTCAATCAGCCCCCCCTTTGGAGAATGGGTGACCTCCTGAGACTTATTTTGGTGAGGAGGGGAAAACACTTAGGAAGGACCAGTGCTCGCCCTAACCTAGGGTGAAGACAGATTTTCAGGCACATTGGGGATGATTTAGGGTTATTTGCCTCCAATCTGTTCCTCAAAGAGGGAAGAAAGTCCACTAAACACCAGGGATTTCTTTGCTTCTGGAGGGGAGAGACATTTTGGGCAAGGGCCACTGCCCGTGGTGAACTGCAAGCCTGTCTTTCTTTCTCTCCATTGGAGGGAAGATTGGCAGCCTTGCCTCCAATCTCCCCCTTCCAGTGAAGGAAAGTTCACTAGACACCAGGTACAATACTTGTCAGAGTGAATAACAAAAAATCCTAAATCACCTATGCTTAACCCTTTGGTAGTTTGACACAAAGCAGTCAGGCATAACTTAGTGGCAAAGTATAAACTATTTATGCAGCACACAATAACAGTAGTAAAATCACAACATAAATCCCACATCAATTTAGAAAAATTCAATAAATCGTAATAAACTAAAACCACAAAAATCCAATCAGTAGAGCCGGAGACATGCAATATGTAAGATTTCAGGTAAGTATAATGCTGTTCAGGCCAACCACAATGGATACAGGGACAAGTTAGTCCTGTTGAAAGAGTTACCTTCTTGAGTCCAGCATGAAGAGCTCTGTTCACAAGGGAGGAGGCCAAGAAGAGCGGAGAAAGTGTTGTTAATGGTCATAGCTGTAGAATAAATATCCTGTCAGGCATCACAGGCAGTTGTTGCTGGGGATTTGCACTGGTGGCCACCGCAGGAGGCTGATACTGTAGTGAGAAATGCAGATCTTGGCTGTCAGAAATCGCTGGCAGTCAGTGTAGCATAAAAAGTCAGGTTCACCAGAGCTTCACATTCACGGTCTGCAAGATCTTGGCCTGAGCGTCCTGGTTTGAAGTTGTGAAGAGCCCAAAACATCACGATTTCTTCTTTTCTTTAAGGAGGAGGAGCTCACTATCATGTCAATCTAAGGGTCCAGGACCTAGGAGGCACCTCTTGGGGAGCAGTAACGTTTTCCACCAGAGGCGAGTAGATGCCAACAGTGCTCACCCAGGTCCCCTTGTAGGTTCAGTTCCAGCAGGTCAGCTGGGTATTTGCAACATGGTCTCTGGAGCTTGTTATATCCCTTGAGCTCAGAACAAGTGGTCAGTCCACCAATCCTTGGGGTCGCCTCAGCCTGGGAAGAAGGGTGAAGTTCCAGTCTTCATTCTTCTTCTTCTGCAGTATCCACAGGTCCAAAAATGTACTGAAGAATAGGTCTGAAGGTTCCCTTTTTTACATGGTGCCCACTTTGAAGTGGGAGAAGCTTCTGGGGTTTCCCCTGCAGAGATGGCTGGAATTTCCTGCCTCCCTCCCCTGTCCCCATCTGCCTGAGGGCACAAAAGGCTAGTGTGAAGTCCTTTGTTTGTGAGCTAAGCAAATGCCTTTGAAGTGCAAGTGTGGTAGGTGACCGCTCCACACCATCCTTCCTGAGATTTAGAAATATCAAAACTGTTAAAAAGTTTTAAAAAACAATAACACAATTTAAAATCCCACTACAATTTTTACAAATAGAGAATAAAATAATTAACAAAATGACACCAAAATGACTTAAAGTCCAACAAGGGAAACCTGAGATATGAGCTCTTAAAGTTTCAATAAAAATAGAGCTGAATTGCATTAAGCACCAACTACGGTGATCTGTTTGCGCTTGATCGGTACATAGTTGTGTTTTGAGGTAGACTACAATGGAGCACGGGATGAATACAGAAACCAGGTTTGACCTTGTTGAAGGTTTACTTTCGGACATGGGCAAGGCAACAGGCTGTGGCAGAGTAGAACTCCATAAGGAGGACAGTCAAGAGGACAAAGTCCTGGTGAAGCCATTGACTTTTGTCAATAAAGCTCAGAGAAGGAGAAGTTAATTCATTGACCGGATCATTTTTGTCACCTTTGCTCCATGAAGATTTTTATATGCAGACTTTTTAGGAGCTCAGATTTCCCCATAAGAGCAAGACCGAAACATGAATCCAAACAGTGCTCCACTAGGCTGAATATTCCCTTTGCAACATTGCTGAAACATATTTGCTACTGTGGAAAAACTCTGGGCAGGAGGAACCTGGATCTTTAGCCCACTGGCAAAGTACCCTTGTCAGATTGACTTTGTAGGTTTGTCCTGGTTTTCCAGAGGTCTTTCGAGTCAAAACATTTTCAAGTCCCAGGTTTCTCAGGATTTTCGGAGGGATACACTTTGACTCAGCCACGGGTCTCAGGATCTCAGGAACAGCATGTGGGTATCAAGATTCACTCAAGAAGAAATCACCAGCAGAGTCTATAGCAAGTCCATTTAATACTGGTCACCTGGGTTCTTCAGGAAAAGGGGTTTCTTGTAGCTTTTCATACCTGTGGCTTAACACGAGATCAACCAACTGACTCTTGGAGTCCACTTGTTAGTCCTGGCTACACATGGAAGCACGTCCAGCTCTTCTGGTGGCCTCAGAGGTCCCAACAGCAGGTTCAGGTCTTGTTCTGTGTTACATAGGTCCACTAGTGTTTTGAAGAGGGTCGGGTGCTGCCTGGCGCTAGCCTGTGAGTGGGTGTGATTCCTGGTTCCTCCCTAACCAATAGTGAAAAGTTCCAAAGGATTAACCATACTCACTTTTGCAACAGTACCTGTGTGCCCTACTTTAAACAATCCCACAATGTATCTCTGCCCAAATCCAAGATGAGGAAATCCTTCCCCCTTGGGTAGAATCTGTATGCCCTCCCCGGATATGTGGCTAGGGAATATGACCAGAAATAGTTCTGTGGGCAGCACTTCTCCCACTGGGAGTTTTGCCTGCCTGGCTGTGGGGACAAAAGAATGGCCCTGCCCAGTTGTCAGCTAAGATTTGTCTGTGACAAGGTACGACTCTTTGAAGTTAACTAAGCTCCTAGGCATAGCCCACATGGTTATTTTGCAAAAAGAATAGAACACTTCCCCACACCCAAGGCTTTTGTTTCAGATCTGGGAGCAAGTTCACACCTCATCAAGGGAGTTGTTCAACTCGCAGGTGACAGTTAGACTTATGCAAATGGCCATTCAAAGACTTTAGATAGGTGAAGGTAACTTCCTAAAAATGTGTTTTCCAAAATATTATTACAAATCCAACTTCACCAATGAATTTTGCTTGCAATAAATATTTTAAAACATCCAAAAATGGAATTTGTAGCTGCTTCCTACCTGCAGATAACATTATTACATTTAATATTGTGTCCCAATGCTTTCATATGGAACAGACAACTCTCCTAAGGTGAAAACAGAATATGAGGGTCTTCTCACTGTAAGGACATTTCCTGCTTCTAAATACCATTCACTGTGGCCTATGGGCAACAAGGACTGTTCAGGAGTGAATTATTAATATGTAAAAGGAAGGTTTAAGCATGCCCAAAAAAATATTATAAAGTGCATGTTATCTCACCGTTATCCTCACCGTCCTTTTTGCTGTTCCAAATCCAAATCCCCTGCTGCTGCGTCCCTGTGGCCCCTCCCGCCTCCCGCCTTCCCCACTTCACCGTCCTTTTTGCTGTTCCAAATCCAAAACCCCTGTAGCTGCATCTCCGCGGCACCTCTCTCCTCCCCCACCTCCTCACCATCCTTTTTGCTGTTCCAAATACAAAACCCCTGCCGCTGCGTCCCCGTGGCCCCTCCCACCTCCCCTCACCGCCTCATCGTCCGATTTTCCTTTTTTTCCGCCGCTGCCATCCCATGCAGCCCCACCCCCCCAGCTTTCCCATTCGCCCAGCCCTCCCTCCTCCCAGCTGCCACTCCCTCCCGCCTCCCCATTTATGGCAGCCGCGGCGCGGTAACAAGGAGCAACCCTTGGTCGCTCCTCGCACCGCCGCCCCTCGCCGCCTCCACTTGGCCGTTCCCTTTGTATGAAACCCCTGCTGCTGCATCCCCACGGCCCCTCCCGCCTCCCCCCACCTCCTCACCATCCTTTTTGCTGTTCCAAATCCAAAAACCCTGCCGCTGCGTCCCCACGGCCCCTCCCGCCTCCCCCCACGTCCTCACCATCCTTTTTGCTGGTCCAAATCCCAAACCCCTGCTGATGCGTCCCAGCGGCCCCTCCCGCCTCCCCCCACCTCCTCACCATCCTTTTTTCTTTTTTTTCCGCCGCTGCCATCCCCTGCGGCCCCACCCCCCCAGCCGTCCCATTCGCCCAGCCCTCCTTCCTCCCAGCTGCCACTCCCTCCCTCCTCCCCATTTATGGCAGCCGCGGCGCGCCAAAGGCAAGCCCGTCTGCGCCCGTCCGCGCCAAGACCGCGCCCAGCGACAGTCCCCCTGGCCCCTCAGACAAACCTACTCTCCCCTCACCCTCCACTTACTCAACCCAGGCCCTCGCCCCACCTGCACCCTTTCCAACCTCACACACACTCATGGCCCCTTCACCTGCCCCACCTGTCATTTCTCCTGCTCCTCATCCCTCACACCAACCATACGACCCCCGGCAACAAACACAACACCCCAAAGCAATACACACCTACTCTGCCCCCATACCCACCACCCAGCCCCACCCAGCCCCACCGCAGACCACCCCACAACCAGAACACACCCTGCAACAAAACCCTCATGCACCACAACAACACCACCCACCACAACCACCTCAACTGCCTGCTCCTCAACACCCGCTCCCTTCACAAACATGCCATAGAACTCTGGGACCTCATCACATCACATTCATGTGACATCGCTTTCCTCACTGAAACCTGGACCAACCCCTCCACAGAACTCGACATAGCCATCGCTACCCCAAAGGGATACAAACTCCAATGCAAAGACCGCCTCAACAGACCAGGTGGTGGCATCGCCATCCTACACAAGGACACCATCAAAGTCACCACCAGCTCCCAAGACACTATCGACAACACAGAACACATGCACTTCCTGATCCACATTAACCACAACTCTACCCTCAGAGGTACACTAATCTACAGACCACCAGGACCACGCCCCGCCTTCTGCGACACCATCGCTGACACCATCACCTCGCACGCCCTCACCTCCACAGACTACATCCTCCTCGGTGATTTCAACTTTCACCTGGAGAACCTACAAGACCACAACTCTACCTCCCTCATAGACAACCTCACCAACCTCGGACGCAAACAACTGGTCACCGCACCCACCCACTCAGCAGGACACACGCTCAATGCAATTTTCACCTCAAGCCAACACTTAGCATGAAGAAAGTTGGGTCTGTATGTGCTATTTCAAAGTAAGGAATAGCATGCACAGAGTCCAAGGGTTCCCCTTAGAGGTAAGATAGTGGCAAAAAGAGATAATACTAATGCTCTATTTTGTAGTAGTGTGGTCGAGCAGTAGGCTTATCAAAGGAGTAGTGTTAAGCATTTGTTGTACATACACCCAGGCAATAAATGAGAAAGCACACACTCAGAGACAAATCCAGCCAATAGGTTTTGTTATAGAAAAATATATTTTCTTAGTTTATTTTAAGAACCACAGGTTCAAATTGTACATGTAATATCTCATTTGAAAGGTATTGCAGGTAAGTACTTTAGGAACTTTGAATAATTACAGTAGCACTTATACTTTTTACATAAAACACAAATAGCTGTTTTAAAAGTGGACACTGCAATTTTCACAGTTCCTGGGGGAGGTAAAGTATTGTTATTTTTAACAGGTAAGTAAATCACTTACAGGTCTCAGTTTTGGGTCCAAGGTAGCCCACCGTTGGGGGTTCAGAGCAACCCCAAAGTTATCACACCAGCAGCTCAGGGCCGGTCAGGTGCAAAGGTTGAAGAGGTGCCCAAAACGCATGGGCTTCAATGGAGAGAAGGGGGTGCCCCGGTTCCAGTCTGCCAGCAGGTAAGTACCCGCGTCTTCGGAGGGCAGACCAGGGGGGTTTTGTAGGGCACTGTGGGGGACACAAGTCCACACAAAAAGTACACCCTCAGCAGCGCGGCGGCGGCCGGGTGCAGTGTGCAAACAAGCGTCGGGTTCTCTGTAGATTTCAATGGGAGACCAAGGGGTCTCTTCAGCGGTGCAGGCAGGCAAGGGGGGGGCTCCTCGGGGTAGCCACCACCTGGGCAAGGGAGAGGGCCTCCTGGGGGTCACTCCTGCACAGAAGTTCCGTTCCTTCAGGTGCTGGAGGCTGCGGGTGCAGGGTCTTTTCCAGCCGTCGGGACTTTAGGATCAGGCAGTCGCGGTCAGGGGGAGCCTCGGGATTCCCTCTGCAGGCGTCGCTGTGGGGGCTCAGAGGGGACAACTTTGGTTACTCACGGTCTCGGAGTCGCCGGAGGGTCCTCCCTGAGTTGGTTGTTCTCCACCAGACGAGTTGGGATCGCCGGGTGCAGTGTTGCAAGTCTCACGCTTCTTGCGGGGATTTGCAGGGGTCTTTAAATCTGCTTCTTGAAACAAAGTTGCAGTTCTTTTGGAGCAGTGCCCCTGTCCACGGGAGTTTCTTGTCTTTCTTGAAGCAGGGCAGTCCTCTGAGGATTCAAGGGTCGCTGGTCCTTGGGAAAGCGTCGCTGGAGCAGGTTTCTTTGGAAGGCAGGAGACAGGCCGGTAGGACTGGGGCCAAAGCAGTTGGTGTCTTCTTTCTTCTTCTGCAGGGGTTTTCAGCTCAGCAGTCCTCTTCTTCAGGTAAGTTGCAGGAATCTAAATTCTTAGGTTCAGGGAAGCCCTTAAATACTAAATTTAAGGCGTGTTTAGGTCTGGGGGGTTAGTAGCCAATGGCTACTAGCCCTGAGGGTGAGTACACCCTCTTTGTGCCTCCTCCCAAGGGGAGGGGGTCACATCCCTAATCCTATTGGGGGAATCCTCCATCTGCAAGATGGAGGATTTCTAAAAGTTAGAGTCACTTCAGCTCAGGACGCCTTAGGGGCTGTCCTGACTGGCCAGTGACTCCTCCTTGTTGTTTTTGTTATTTCCTCCGGCCTTGCCGCCAAAAGTGGGGGCCGTGGCCGGAGGGGGCGGGCAACTCCACTAGCTGGAGTGTCCTGCGGTGCTGGAACAAAGGGGTGAGCCTTTGAGGCTCACCGCCAGGTGTTACAGCTCCTGCCTGGGGGAGGTGTTAGCATCTCCACCCAGTGCAGGCTTTGTTACTGGCCTCAGAGTGACAAAGGCACTCTCCCCATGGGGCCAGCAACATGTCTCTAGTGTGGCAGGCTGCTGGAACCAGTCAGCCTACACAGATAGTTGGATACAGTTTCAGGGGGCACCTCTAAGGTGCCCTCTGGGGTGTGTTTTACAATAAAATGTACACTGGCATCAGTGTGCATTTATTGTGCTGAGAAGTTTGATACCAAACTTCCCAGTTTTCAGTGTAGCCATTATGGTGCTGTGGAGTTCGTGTTTGACAGACTCCCAGACCGTATACTCTTATGGCTACCCTGCACTTACAATGTCTAAGGTTTGGCTTAGACACTGTAGGGGCACAGTGCTCATGCACTGGTGCCCTCACCTATGGTATAGTGCACCCTGCCTTAGGGCTGTAAGGCCTGCTAGAGGGGTGTCTTACCTATACTGCATAGGCAGTGAGAGGCTGGCATGGCACCCTGAGGGGAGTGCCATGTCGACTTACTCATTTTGTTCTCACTAGCACACACAAGCTGGTAAGCAGTGTGTCTGTGCTGAGTGAGGGGTCTCTAGGGTGGCATAAGACATGCTGCAGCCCTTAGAGACCTTCCCTGGCATCAGGGCCCTTGGTACCAGGGGTACCAGTTACAAGGGACTTATCTGGATGCCAGGGTGTGCCAATTGTGGATACAAACGTACAGGTTAGGGAAAGAACACTGGTGCTGGGGCCTGGTTAGCAGGCCTCAGCACACTTTCAATTCAAAACATAGCATCAGCAAAGGCAAAAAGTCAGGGGGTAACCATGCCAAGGAGGCATTTCCTTACACAACCCCCCCCCCCAAACGAAAGAGGATGAGACTAACCTTTCCCAAGAGAGTCTTCATTTTCTAAGTGGAAGAACCTGGAAAGGCCATCTGCATTGGCATGGGCAGTCCCAGGTCTGTGTTCCACTATAAAGTCCATTCACTGTAGGGAGATGGACCACCTCAACAGTTTTGGATTTTCACCTTTCATTTGCATCAGCCATCTGAGAGGTCTGTGGTCAGTTTGAACTACAAAGTGAGTACCAAAGAGGTATGGTCTCAGCTTTTTCAGGGACCAAACCACAGCAAAGGCCTCCCTCTCAATGGCACTCCAACGCTGCTCCGTGGGGAGTAACCTCCTGCTAATAAAAGCAACAGGCTGGTAGAGGCCATCATCATTTGTTTGGGACAAAACTGCCCCTATCCCATGTTCAGAGGCATCTGTTTGCACAATGAATTGCTTGGAGTAATCTGGAGCTTTTAGAACTGGTGCTGTGCACATAGCTTGTTTCAGGGTGTCAAAGGCCTGTTGGCATTCTACAGTCCAGTTTACTTTCTTGGGCATTTTCTTGGAGGTCAATTCTGTGAGGGCTGTCACTATTGATCCATATCCCTTCACAAACCTCCTATAGTACCCAGTCAAGCCAAGGAATGCCCTGACTTGAGTCTGGGTTTTTGGAGCTACCCAGTCCAGAATAGTCTGGATCTTAGGCTGGAGTGGCTGAACTTGGCCTCCACCTACAAGGTGTCCCAAGTAAACCACAGTTCCCTGCCCTATCTGGCATTTGGATGCCTTGATAGAGAGGCCTGTAGATTGCAGAGCCTTCAAAACCTTCTTCAGGTGGACCAGGTGATCCTGCCAGGTGGAGCTAAAGACAGCAATATCATCAAGATAAGCTGCACTAACGGATTCCAACCCAGCAAGGACTTGATTCACCAACCTTTGGAAGGTGGCAGGGGCATTCTTTAAACCAAAGGGCATAACAGTGAACTGATAATGCCCATCAGGTGTGGAGAATGCTGTTTTCTCTTTTGCTCCAGGTGCCATTTTGATTTGCCAGTACCCTGCTGTTAAGTCAAAGGTACTTAAGAATTTGGCAGCACCTAATTTGTCAATCAGCTCGTCAGCTCTAGGTATGGGATGGGCATCTGTCTTGGTGACAGAATTGAGACCTCTGTAGTCCACACAAAACCTCATCCCTCTCTTTCCATCTTTGGTGTGAGGTTTGGGGACTAAGACCACTGGGCTAGCCCAGGGGCTGTCAGAGTGCTCAATTACTCCCAACTCCAGCATCTTGTGGACTTCCACCTTGATGCTTTCCTTAACTTGATCAGACTGTCTGAAGATTTTGTTTTTGACAGGCATGCTGTCTCCTGTGTCCACATCATGGGTACACAGGTGTGTCTGACCAGGGGTTAAGGAGAAGAGCTCAGCAAACTGTTGCAGGACCTTCCTACAATCAGATTGCTGTTGGCCAGAGAGGGTGTCTGAATAGATCACTCCATCCACTGAGCCATCTTTAGGGTTTGATGAGAGGAGATCAGGGAGAGGTTCACTCTCAGCTTCCTGGTCCTCATCTGTTACCATCAACAGATTCACATCAGCCCTATCATGGAAGAGTTTTAGGCGGTTTACATGGATCACCCTCTTGGGGCTCCTGGTTGTGCCTAGGTCCACCAGGTAGGTGACCTGACTCTTCTTTTCCAGGATTGGGTAAGGGCCACTCCATCTGTCCTGAAGTGCCCTGGGAGCCACAGGCTCCAAAACCCAAACCCTCTGCCCTGGTTGGAACTCAACCATTGCAGCCTTTTGGTCATACCAAAACTTCTGGAGCTGTTGGCTGGCCTCAAGGTTTTTGCTTGCCTTTTCCATGTACTCTGCCATTCTTGAGCGAAGGCCAAGTACATAGTCCACTATGTCTTGTTTAGGCTCATGAAGAGGTCTCTCCCAGCCTTCTTTAACAAGTGCAAGTGGTCCCCTTACAGGGTGGCCAAACAGAAGTTCAAAGGGTGAGAACCCTACTCCCTTCTGAGGCACCTCTCTGTAAGCGAAAAGCAGACATGGCAAGAGGACATCCCATCTCCTTTTGAGTTTTTCTGGGAGCCCCATGATCATGCCCTTTAATGTCTTGTTGAATCTCTCAACAAGGCCATTAGTTTGTGGATGATATGGTGTGGTGAATTTATAAGTCACTCCACACTCATTCCACATGTGTTTTAGGTATGCTGACATGAAGTTGGTACCTCTGTCAGACACCACCTCCTTCGGGAAGCCCACTCTGGTAAAGATACCAATGAGGGCCTTGGCTACTGCAGGGGCAGTAGTCGACCTAAGGGGAATAGCTTCAGGATACCTAGTAGCATGATCCACTACTACTAGGATGTACATATTTCCTGAGGCTGTGGGAGGTTCTAGTGGACCCACTATGTCCACACCCACTCTTTCAAAGGGGACCCTCACCACTGGAAGTGGAATGAGGGGGGCCTTTGGATGTCCACCTGTCTTACCACTGGCTTGACAGGTGGGACAGGAGAGGCAAAACTCCTTAACCTTCTGGGACATATTGGGCCAGTAGAAGTGGTTGACTAACCTCTCCCACGTCTTGGTTTGTCCCAAATGCCCAGCAAGGGGAATATCATGGGCTAAGGTCAGAATAAACTCTCTGAAACTCTGAGGCACTACCACTCTTCTAGTGGCACCAGGTTTGGGATCTCTTGCCTCAGTGTACAGGAGTCCATCTTCCCAATAGACCCTATGTGTTCCATTTTTCTTGCCTTTGGACTCTTCAGCAGCTTGCTGCGTAAGGCCTTCAAGAGAGGGACAGGTTTCTTGCCCCTTTCACAACTCTTCCCTTGAGGGTCCCCCTGGGCCCAAGAGCTCAACCTGATAAGGTTCCAGCTCCATAGGCTCAGTTCCCTCAGAGGGCAGAACTTCTTCCTGAGAAGAGAGGTTCTCTTTTTCTTGTTGTGTTGCAGCTGGTTTCCCAGCTGACTTTCCTTTTCTCTTGGTAGGCTGGGCCTTTCTTCCAGACTCCAGCTCTACTTTTTCACCCTGTGCCTTGCACTGTGCCCTTGTCTTGACACACACCAGTTCAGGGATACCCAGCATGGCTGCATGGGTTTTCAGTTCTACCTCAGCCCCTGCTGAGGACTCCAGGTCATTTCCAAGCAAACAGTCTACTGGGATATTCGAGGAGACCACCACCTGTTTCAGGCTATTGACCCCTCCCCACTCTAAAGTTACCATTGCCATGGGATGTACTTTAGTTTGATTGTCAGCATTGGTGACTGGATAGGTTTGTCCAGTCAGGTATTGGCCAGGGGAAACCAGTTTCTCTGTCACCATAGTGACACTGGCACCTGTATCCCTCAGGCCTTCTACACTAGTCCCATTAATTAAGAGCTGCTGCCTGTATTTTTGCATATTAGGGGGCCACGCAGCCAGTGTGGCTAAATCCACCCCACCCTCAGAGACTAATGTAGCTTCAGTGTGACACCTGATTTGCTCTGGGCACACTGTTGATCCCACTTGGAGACTAGCCATTCCAGTGTTAGCTGGAGTGGAGTTTGAAGTGGTATTTTTCTTGGGATAGGCCGTGTCTCCAGTTTGGTGTCCAGACTGACTACAGTTACGACACCAGGCCTTTTTGGGATCAAAGTTTTTACCCTTGTATCCAGAATTGTTTTGTGAAGAGGCTCTGGGCCCACCCTCCTGTGCAGGTTTTTGGGGGCCTGTAGAAGACTCTTTACTATTTTTGTTTTTGGCTGTCTCACCACCCTTCCCCTAGGGAGGTTTTGTGACCCCTTTCTTTTGGTCACCCCCTGTGGAAGTTTTGGACACCCTAGTCTTGACCCAATGGTCCGCCTTCTTTCCCAATTCTTGGGGAGAAATTGGTCCTAGGTCCACCAGATGCTGATGCAGTTTATCATTGAAACAATTACTTAATAGGTGTTCTTTCACAAATAAATTGTACAGCCCATCATAATCACTTACACCACTGCCTTGAATCCAACCATCTAGTGTTTTTACTGAGTAGTCTACAAAGTCAACCCAGGTCTGGCTCGAGGATTTTTGAGCCCCCCTGAATCTAATCCTATACTCCTCAGTGGAGAATCCAAAGCCTTCAATCAGGGTTCCCTTCATGAGGTCATAAGATTCTGCATCTTTTCCAGAGAGTATGAGGAGTCTATCCCTACACTTTCCTGTGAACATTTCCCAAAGGAGGGCACCCCAGTGAGATTTGTTCACTTTTCTGGTTACACAAGCCCTCTCAAAAGCTGTGAACCATTTGGTGATGTCATCACCATCTTCATATTTAGTTACAATCCCTTTGGGGATTTTCAACATGTCAGGGGAATCTCTGACCCTATTTATGTTGCTGCCACCATTGATGGGTCCTAGGCCCATCTCTTGTCTTTCCCTTTCTATGGCTAGGATCTGTCTTTCCAAAGCCAATCTTTTGGTCTTCCTGGCTAGCTGGATGTCCTCTTCACTGGGGCTATCCTCAGTGATTTCAGAGAGGTTGGTCCCTCCTGTGAGGGAGCCAGCATCTCTGACTATTATTGTTGGAGTCAGGGCTTGAGAAGCCCTGTTCTCCCTAGATAGGACTGGTGGGGGGGAATCACCCTCCAAGTCACTATCCTCATCCTCTGTGTTGCCATCCACAGAGGGGTTGGCTCTTTCAAACTCTGCCAATAGCTCCTGGAGCTGTAGTTTGGTAGGTCTGGAGCCCATTGCTATTTTCTTTAGTTTACAGAGTGACCTTAGCTCTCTCATCTGAAGATGGAGGTAAGGTGTGGTGTCGAGTTCCACCACATTCACATCTGTGCTAGACATTATGCTTCTAAAAGTTGGAATACTTTTTAAGAATCTAAAACTAGTTCTAGAATCTAATTCAAACTTTTACAAAACTTTTAAACTCTAAAAGAAATGCTAACAGGGACTAACACAAGGCCCTAGCAAGACTTTAAAGAATTTAGAAAAATTTCAAATTGCAAAAAATCAATTTCTAATGACAATTTTTGGAATTTGTCGTGTGATCAGGTATTGGCTGAGTAGTCCAGCAAATGCAAAGTCTTGTACCCCACCGCTGATCCACCAATGTAGGAAGTTGGCTCTGTATGTGCTATTTCAAAGTAAGGAATAGCATGCACAGAGTCCAAGGGTTCCCCTTAGAGGTAAGATAGTGGCAAAAAGAGATAATACTAATGCTCTATTTTGTGGTAGTGTGGTCGAGCAGTAGGCTTATCAAAGGAGTAGTGTTAAGCATTTGTTGTACATACACCCAGGCAATAAATGAGAAAGCACACACTCAGAGACAAATCCAGCCAATAGGTTTTGTTATAGAAAAATATATTTTCTTAGTTTATTTTAAGAACCACAGGTTCAAATTCTACATGTAATATCTCATTTGAAAGGTATTGCAGGTAGGTACTTTAGGAACTTTGAATAATTACAGTAGCACTTATACTTTTTACATAAAACACAAATAGCTGTTTTAAAAGTGGACACAGTGCACTTTTCACAGTTCCTGGGGGAGGTAAAGTATTGTTATTTTTAACAGGTAAGTAAATCACTTACAGGTCTCAGTTTTGGGTCCAAGGTAGCCCACCGTTGGGGGTTCAGAGCAACCCCAAAGTTATCACACCAGCAGCTCAGGGCCGGTCAAGTGCAAAGGTTAAAGAGGTGCCCAAAACGCATAGGCTTCAATGGAGAGAAGGGGGTGCCCCGGTTCCAGTCTGCCAGCAGGTAAGTACCCGCGTCTTCGGAGGGCAGACCAGGGGGGTTTTGTAGGGCACCATGGGGGACACAAGTCCACACAAAAAGTACACCCTCAGCAGCGCGGGCGCGGCCGGGTGCAGTGTGCAAACAAGCGTCGGGTTCTCTGTAGATTTCAATGGGAGACCAAGGGGTCTCTTCAGCAGTGCAGGCAGGCAAGGGGGGGGCTCCTCGGGGTAGCCACCACCTGGGCAAGGGAGAGGGCCTCCTGGTGGTCACTCCTGCACAGAAGTTCCGTTCCTTCAGGTGCTGGGGGCTGCGGGTGCAGGGTCTTTTCCAGCCGTCGGGACTTTAGGATCAGGCAGTCGCGGTCAGGGGGAGCCTCGGGATTCCCTCTGCAGGCGTCGCTGTGGGGGCTTAGGGGGGACAACTTTGGTTACTCACGGTCTCGGAGTCGCCGGAGGGTCCTCCCTGAGTTGGTTGTTCTCCACCAGTCGAGTCGGGGTCGCCGGGCGCAGTGTTGCAAGTCTCACGCTTCTTGCGGGGATTTGCAGGGGTCTTTAAATCTGCTTCTTGAAACAAAGTTGCAGTTCTTTTGGAGCAGTGCCCCTGTCCTCGGGAGTTTCTTGTCTTTCTTGAAGCAGGGCAGTCCTCTGAGGATTCAGGGGTCGCTGGTCCTTGGGAAAGCGTCGCTGGAGCAGGTTTCTTTGGAAGGCAGGAGACAGGCCGGTAGGACTGGGGCCAAAGCATTTGGTGTCTTCTTTCTTCTTCTGCAGGGGTTTTCAGCTCAGCAGTCCTCTTCTTCAGGTAAGTTGCAGGAATCTAAATTCTTAGGTTCAGGGAAGCCCTTAAATACTAAATTTAAGGGCGTGTTTAGGTCTGGGGGGTTAGTAGCCAATGGCTACTAGCCCTGAGGGTGAGTACACCCTCTTTGTGCCTCCTCCCAAGGGGAGGGGGTCACATCCCTAATCCTATTGGGGGAATCCTCCATCTGCAAGATGGAGGATTTCTAAAAGTTAGAGTCACTTCAGCTCAGGACGCCTTAGGGGCTGTCCTGACTGGCCAGTGACTCCTCCTTGTTGTTTTCGTTATTTCCTCCGGCCTTGCCGCCAAAAGTGGGGGCCGTGGCCGGAGGGGGCGGGCAACTCCACTAGCTGGAGTGTCTTGCGGTGCTGGAACAAAGGGGTGAGCCTTTGAGGCTCACCGCCAGGTGTTACAGCTCCTGCGTGGGGGAGGTGTTAGCATCTACACCCAGTGCAGGCTTTGTTACTGGCCTCAGAGTGACAAAGGCACTCTCCCCATGGGGCCAGCAACATGTCTCTAGTGTGGCAGGCTGCTGGAGCCAGTCAGCCTACACAGATAGTTGGATACAGTTTCAGGGGGCACCTCTAAGGTGCCCTCTGGGGTGTGTTTTACAATAAAATGTACACTGGCATCAGTGTGCATTTATTGTGCTGAGAAGTTTGATACCAAACTTCCCAGTTTTCAGTGTAGCCTTTATGGTGCTGTGGAGTTCGTGTTTGACAGACTCCCAGACCATATACTCTTATGGCTACCCTGCACTTACAATGTCTAAGGTTTGGCTTAGACACTGTAGGGGCACAGTGCTCATGCACTGGTGCCCTCACCTATGGTATAGTGCACCCTGCCTTAGGGCTGTAAGGCCTGCTAGAGGGGTGTCTTACCTATACTGCATAGGCAGTGAGAGGCTGGCATGGCACCCTGAGGGGAGTGCCATGTCGACTTACTCATTTTGTTCTCACTAGCACACACAAGCTGGTAAGCAGGGTGCCTGTGCTGAGTGAGAGGTCTCTAGGGTGGCATAAGACATGCTGCAGCCCTTAGAGACCTTCCCTGGCATCAGGGCCCTTGGTACCAGGGGTACCAGTTACAAGGGACTTATCTGGATGCCAGGGTGTGCCAATTGTGGATACAAAAGTACAGGTTAGGGAAAGAACACTGGTGCTGGGGCCTGGTTAGCAGGCCTCAGCACACTTTCAATTCAAAACATAGCATCAGCAAAGGCAAAAAGTCAGGGGGTAACCATGCCAAGGAGGCATTTCCTTACAATAGCATACACCCACACCACCGAACTCCTCTGGACTGACCACCACTGCGTCCACTTCTCCTTCACCAAATCCCCCACACACTACCGTCAACACACCACACCCTACTGCATGTGGGACAAGATCCCCACAGAACGCCTGAACTCCCAATGGGCTCACAACCCCCCCACACCAACGACCCCAACACACAACCTCTCTAAATGGATCACTACCTGCGTAGACACACTAGCCCCCCTCAGTAAACACATCGCCACCCGCAACATCAAGAACGCCCCATGGTTCACCCCCGAACTCCAAGACTCCAAAAAATCATGAACTCCATCCACTCCGGATCCCCCTCCGACCCCTGTCCACATCGCATCTACAACAAAGCCAGCCCAACCATCGCCCCCATACTCTGCGACATAATCAACTTCTCTTTCGACTCGCCACCTACCCAGACCCCGGGAAGCACGCGCAAATCACCGCTCTCCTAAAAAAAAACAAAGCCGACCCGGAGCTCCTCTCCAACTATCGCCCCATCTCCCTCCTCCCTTTCCCCACCAAGGTTGCCGAGAAACTAGTCAACGCCCGCCTATCTTACTTCCTCGAAGAAAACAACACTCTTGACCCCTCACAATCCGGGTTCCGCAAGAACCACAGCACAGAAACCGCCCTCATCGCATGCACTGACGACATCAGGACCAAAGTCGACAAAGGCGAGACCATTGCACTCATCCTCCTAGACCTCTCCGCAGCCTTTGACGCTGTCTGCCACCACACACTCCGCACACGCATCCACAACATAGGAATTCATAGACTGGCTCACCTCCTTCCTCACCGACCGGACCCAGAGAGTCCGCCTTCCACCTTTCCACTCCACCGCTACCAAGATCATCTGCGGAGTCCCCGAAGGGTCCTCCCTCAGCCCCACACTCTTCAACATTTACATGATCTCCCTAGCCAATATCCTCCGATCACACGGAATCACTATCCTCTCCTACGCAGATGACACCCAACTCATCCTCTCCCTCACCCGCAACCCCACCACCGCCAAAACCAACCTACACGCTGCTCTCCTCGACACCACCAACTGGATGACATCTAACCACCTCAAGCTTAACTCCAACAAAACCGAGATCATCATCTTCGGCCCCAACAAAACCACATGGGATGACTCCTCGTGGCCCACCACCCTAGGCCCCGCACCCACCCCCGCAAACCACGCATGCAAACTCGGCATCATCCTGGACCCTTTCCTTCTCCATGACACAGCAAATCAATTCTCTAACCTCCTCCTGCTTCCACACACTCCGCACTCTAAAAAAATCCTTCAAATGGATTCCCCCAGAGACCAGGAAGACAGTCACCCATGCACTCACCAGCAGCAGACTAGACTACGGTAACGCCCTCTACGCCGGCACCACACTCAAACTCAAACGCAAACTCCAGAGAATCCAGAACACAGCTGCACGCCTCGTCCTTGGCCTCCCCCGCCACGAACGAATCTCACCACACCTCAAATCCCTTCACTGGCTCCCCATAGACAAGAGAATCACATTCAAGGTCCTCATCCAAGCACACAAATCCCTCCACAACACTGGCCCAACCTACCTCAACGAAAGAGTGAACTTCCACACTCCCACACGCAACCTCCGAGCAGCCGACCTCGCCCTATCCACAGTCTCCTGCATCCAACGCACCACCACAGGACAGGAGGCAGGTCCTTCTCCTACCTCGCTCCCAAAACCTGGAACTCCCTCCCCACCAACCTTTGCAAAACCAAAGACCTCCTGCTCTTCCAAAAGAACCTCAAGACATGGTTGTTCGAACGGTGACCCTCCTTGCCCCCCCCCGATCCTCCCCTCAAGCACCTTGAGACCCTCACGGTTGAGTAGCGCGCTCTATACATTTTTTTGATTGATTGATTGATATTATTAATAGGACACCTCTTCCTGTTGTCTGCTTTCAGTTCCCTTGCCATGATACGTTAAGGTACACAGCTGCAACCTAACCACTTTTCACACAATAGTGTACGCACTTTTCAACCATGGCATTCATGTTTTCTGGCTTTGCAGGCTATTTGTGCACATATGTGAAGTGATCCACAAGAGGAAACCTACTTACATGGCACAATAGAGTTTAAATGCTATTTCCACTCCTGGTACAAGAACTGTGCTCCTTTTTTGGACAATTACAAGCAACGTCTTCATGACCATGAAAGTACTGGATTTGATAAGAAGATGACTGTTAGAGGTATAGTCATTCCTGAGGATCTGATTGTTTGAATTGCGACAAGATCTTTTTCTAAATGAGCTGTACCTGATGACACTTTTTAACAGATATCCCATCTGCTGTACTTCAAGTGCCATCGTTTATAATTGACTGGTAATATAACAGAAGGGACATCCACAACACATGAGATGGAGTAATCTGTTGGCCAAGCTGTATGTAAGGCCCTCTGTTTTGGCACCACAGGTCACTTATATATTACCAGATGCTGTCTGGTGTTCTTTGAGCATCCCCACTCAACTCCAGACAGGGTACCAAAGGCTGTAGGCATGCCATGTTCCTGAAAATCTACTATCCTCAGAAAACAGCTTGAATTTCGACTGCAGCGAAACATGTCGATAGAATTAAAGAAAACTTTATCATTGGAAATAATGTTACTTTTTTGCCAGCGCTCTTCCAAAAAACAGTGCTTTATTGGAGCCGGCAGTTGCAGTTGGGCCCAGCATCACTTATTTTTAAGGATTGCTACTTATATTTCCTAGATAGGCTTCGGTCCAGAGCAGCAGAGAGAAAAACGCCATAGGAGGAAGGAAGAGAAAGAAGGACAAAACAGTGACAAGTGGCAAAAGCAGGACTGAGATAGATATGCTAGAGTGAGACAAAGAGGAGGTGGGGAGAGGCAGGTGTTCGTACCTCCCACCAGGCCTGACACAGGCGGAAGGAAAGCTGCTGATTTTTGAAGATCCAAACGGCTTTATTTTTATTTTAGCTGACTCTTGCCTAAAATGTTCTCTACTGTAATATACCTCAATGGGGAAACTACAACATCTCCTACTTTCCACTTTTAAAATATTGTCATGGATGGGTGTTTGAGTAAAGAGCTCTGAGGTGGAATTAAGACTATGGACCTCCTGCCAGTAAAGTCTGTACAGTGACTGCCTGACAAGTTTTCAATACTTGATTAGTAAATAGTGTAGTGTAGTCAGACATAAAATGTACTTTACTCACAGAATTAGGGACAGCACACTTAGGGAATATCGACCTGGTCTGCAAAATCAATGGTCACTGATTAGGTGGACACAGGACCAAGAAGCAGCTCGAGGGACATTATAGGACACATACATCTGCTAAAGGGTACTTCTGTAAGAACCATCAGTGATGAGAAGACCAGGAGGCAGGCTGTTAGCTCTCCTTTTGATGGTCCTGTCATGTGCTTTTACTCACATTCTTATGGAGTGTTTACTCTCTGACACTCCTAGCACAGCTGCAAAGTTCCAAAGTAAATACCGAAACAGTATTTCTTGGACATTTGTCAATAAGCTAAGGATATTTGGAGAAAGTTACAATTAATTTCATTGCTGCTCTGTAAACGATTTCTTGTTTCATTTATACTTGAAGAGTTCTGCTCACTTTCTCCAGCTCACTACAACTTTAGGATGCAATATTCTGGTATCATACAAGGAAGATCAGCCCTATAAAAATCTCTCCCCCTCCCTCATTTTTTTAGCATCTCTATTGTGCATCATTTTACTTCTGTTCTCCATTGTCCTAACTTGTTTTTTATTCACAAAAGTTCCTACTCTACTGTTTGTGACCAGAGGCATGGTTCTATTATACAAGGACACCAGATCAAACACAGGAACAGGACTTTCTACAAAGCAAACAAACTAAGCACACAAGGAGGTTCAGGGGGTGGGGGACGTTTTACCATCCCCCACCGAAAATTCCTGGGAGAGAAAAATGGCGTAAAGCTCGGGGAGATGATGAAAGTTCACGCCATCGCCTCTGCTGGGACTTCCAGCCTGACGCCCTTTCCCTGGGTAGGGGAGGTGCTCCTTATATATGTCCCTGAAGTCAAGCGGCTGCACGCGCCTGCAGAGGTCTCCTTGAGACATTCACTGAATATAGTCGTGAACTGGGAGGGACAGCAGGACAGCTTGCTCCCCCGCCTTCTCAGCCAGACTTTGTGACCTAGGGGGAGATTGTCACCCCGCGTGCCATGCTTTTGTCCATGCCTCCTCTGCCCTGCTCTCGCCTCGCAGGGACGGTGTTTTTTCTCTGCCTGTCCAGACTGTTGAAATGTGGGAACTAAAGACAGCAATTACGGGTCCCAAGTCGAGGTGCCACCCTCTTCTGCTCGTTCCTTGACTCTGCTTCCCACCGAGCGTTGATTAAGGTTTTCACAGATATTATGGGCCTCATTCCGACTCTGGCGGTCATGGACCGCCAAGGCCGGGGTCGGAGGATGCACCGCCAACAGGCTGGCGGTGCATCCAGGCCAATTCTGACCGCGGCGGTAAAGCTGCGGTCAGAAAAGGGAAACCAGTGGTTTCCCGCCGGGTTTCCCCTGGCCTAAAGAATCCTCCATGGCGGCGCTGCAGGCAGCGCCGCCATGGGGATACCGATCCCCTTTCCCGCCAGCCTGGTTCTGGCGGTTTTGACCGCCAGAACCAGGCTGACGGAAACGGGTGTTGTGGGGCCCCCTAACAGGGCCCCACATTGATTTTCAGTGTCTGCATAGCAGACACTGAAAATTGCGACGGGTGCAACTGCACCCGTCGCACAAAAGCAACTCCGCCGGCTCCATTCGGAGCCGGCTTCATCGTTGCTGTGGCTTTCCCTCTGGGCGGGCGGGCGGCCTTTTGGCGGTCGCCCGCCCGCCCAGCGGGAAAGTCACAATGACCGCCACGGTCTTTTGACCGCGGTACGGTCATCTGGCGGTTCCCGCCAGGCGGGCGGCTACCGCCGCCCGCGGGGGTCGGAATGACCCCCCATATGTTGTGGTGTAAAAGTGCTGAATAAGGCGAGAAGACATAGCAAGAGTAGAATAGAGAAGAATAGAATGACAAAACACAAGGAGGGAGGAAGAGATGGGTGAAGACATAAGGCTGGAGGGCTCACCGTCGCCTCCAGCCCACTCGTCCTCTTCGGAAGTAACCTGGATAGCATCCGCCCCCGGATGCCCTGCTTTCCTGTGTGTGCAAACTAAGACACAAAGGGCCATATTTATACTTTTTGACGCAAAACTGCGCTAACGCAGTTTTTCGCCAAAAAATTTAGCGCTGGCTAACGCCATTCTGAAGCGCCATGCGGGCGCCGTATTTATTGAATGGCGTTAGCCGGCGTTAGCCGACCGGCGTTGCCTGGTGTGCGTGAAAAAAACGACGTACACCAGGCAGCGCCGGCGTAGGGAAAAATGGCGTTTGGGCGTCCAAAAATGGGGCAAGTCAGGCTGAGGCAAAAAAATCGCCTTAACCCGATTTGCGCCATTTTTTTACGACGCCCAACTCCCATTAACATGACTCCTGTCTTAGCAAAGACAGGAGTCATGCCCCCTTGCCCAATGGCCATGCCCAGGGGACTTATGTCCCCTGGGCATGGTCATTGGGCATAGTGGCATGTAGGGGGGCACAAATCAGGCCCCCCTATGCCACAAAAAAAAATAAAAAAAAATACTTACCTGAACTTACCTTAATGTCCCTGGGGTGGGTCCCTCCATCCTTGGGTGTCCTCCTGGGGTGGGCCAGGGTGGCAGGGGGTGTCCCTGGGGGCAGGGGAGGGCACCTCTGGGCTCATTCTGAGCCCACAGGTCCCTTAACGCCTGCCCTGACCCAGGCGTTAAAATCCGGCGCAAATGCGGGTTTTTTTGCCCCGCCCACTTCCGGGCGTCATTTTTGCCCGGGAGTATAAATACCACGCACATGCCTGGGAGTCATTTTTTTAGACGGGAACGCCTACCTTGCATCTCATTAACGCAAGGAAGGTGTTCACGCAAAAAAATGACGCTATAAATATTGAGTTAGTTTTGCGTCGAATTTGCGTCAAAAAAACGACGCAAATTCGGTGCAAACGGAGTATAAATATGCCCCTTACTTTTTTTTACCTCCGCATTTGCGTCATTTTGTGACGCAAAAGCGACGCAAACTTACAAAATACAACGCAAAAGCGACGCAAACTTACAAAATAAAAGTATAAATATGGGTCTCAATGCTATTCTCTTCACTTTTCTACTTACCTACAGACTGCGCTACAAACTTCTGTTAAAGTGTTCAACAACATTAATGCGTATTAAAACTATCCCGAGGGCTGTAGAGATGGAAACTCGCAGTTAGTGCCAGACTTTTTGCCATATTCTCTGTTGGGAACAACTCCATAAAACGTGCTCTAATAGAACAGTAAAATATGCACCGGCGCTACTCAAGGGCATGGGCCCCCAATCACTAGGCACATAAATACAGAAATGTGGGTGCAGTCGCGCGCACGAAGGCGCACAAACAATAACTTCACAGACGCACGGCAAAAACCATCGGACGGCAGGAGTTAGTAGTTATCGGTCCTACTAGGGACTTAACTTTCTTGAAAGTTTTCATACAAAGCTTCAAAATATTAGCCTCAAACTTAGGGAAACAAACGAGGCGAAGGTTTAGTCTCTGTCTGGGATTTCCCAACCTTTTTCTACCGCAATTTGTTTTTGTGCACAGTTGCATTTTCAGCCTGTATTTGAGTTTCTTCATACTTTGGCATATTTTTTTCTTTTTTTTCTGACATTTGCACAACAACGTTCACGTAAGTGAAGCAAGTTTCAAATTTCTTGTAAAAGTTGCAAGTGCAGTGATGTGCTTCTCTTTGATCATTGTTAACAGCAAAATCGTATAATTTATCAACAATTCTAAAATTCTGCGCCATCTTGCAGACAGGCCCAGACTGACGCCACCCTCCATCCAATGTTTTCCTCGGAGAGTTTTTAAGGAATGGGCAAAGTGGGAACTTGCCCAGGGCTCGAACCTTCCAAGAGCCCCCTTGAAAAAAAGAGACCCCTTTTTTATCTCCCATGTGTTCATTTCTTTAGCTCAGCCTTCAATGTAATATTGAATATTTTTAGGATTCGTGGGGTTTTACTGACCCCCAAAGTCCTTAAACTGACACTGGTGGGGACCACTATCCATGCTGGTGAGGGCGGTTTTGGAGCTGGGGACCAACCGGACAAGTTTCCTTGTGCAAAAAAATGGTTTTAAACCATGCCAAGTCGGACCAAAGCTAAGTCCAAAACCATGTATTTTTGCTTTTGGGTGGTTCCTGTTCCCTGCAGGGTCGCCAGGAGCAGCGCCGACCTTCGGGCTTCGAGGGGGAAGGTGAGGGGGGTCTGCTGTTGCTTTGCTCAGAGTCCATTACATATACCATAAAGACTCTTCAAAATAAGAGAATTTCTTTATCATGTGATCTTTGCAAGCCTTTAGGTTTAGTCTAATAATCCATACCAGTGCATTGAATGGCAAATGCTAAAAGTCATAATGAAAGCTGGGACTGACATAAGGTTTTTTTGTGCAATTCAGCCAGGACATGGTTATCTCATTCTCTCAGCCAATTTGACTTCAAAGCCTCCTGCTTTGTATACATTCTTCGAGGCGCTAAGCCAGCGCACTCTGTTAAATACATTTAAGCTCTGTGTGTTTCACAAACATTGGTGAAGGTTGTGTTTGGGGAGGGAGACGTTTTCATGCCGAAGTGAAAAAAAACATAGCGCCCACACTTGGTCAGTGCATTGAGACAATTTGCTCCACACAGATAAATGAATGTATTCATTTTCATCCATTCTTACTTTATCCACCCAGTCCTCACCTATCCAACCATTGAGTTATGCAGCTCTGTGCCGTCCGTCCGTCCGTCCATCCATCCATCCATCCTTTTACTTTTTACAATTATCTTTAGCCCCCCTAACCCTCCTAACAGAGGTCAGGCCAGCTCACTGTGCTCGTTGAGTACATGCAGTATGTTGGCTGATCTGAGCACATTTGCAAGGACTGCTTTTGGTTCCCATTGTGGTCCTGCTTGCACGTGTTAGTTTGAAGATTTCTGGGAGGAAAGGAGTGAGAGTCTTCGATCTTACGTCACTTGTGGGTGGTGTGTTTGTGTAAGTATCTCTTTGGATGCCTAATTGTGTGTCTGTTTCCTCCGCTGACGTTGTTGAGTGATGACAGCTTTGTTTGCGGGTCCTGTGTGGATGCTGTGTGTTTTGATGCATTTTTTTCTGGTTCTATCTTGTGTATTTAAATTATTATCACTGTTTTGTGCTATAATACAGTTATGTTTTGCTGTACTTGATGTGAGAGTTGTTTTTCTTGTGCTGTGGTTTGCTTATAGTGGCATCTAGTTTGCATATTTGTATAATTAGATTTGAGGTTAGTTTATTCTCTGAGGGCGTGTGAAGTGTGGATTTTTGATGGTATGTGTGCATGTAGATGGTATTTCTGTAACACAAACCTAGCCAACATGCAGTGGAGTGCTGTACATGGTCAAAGGCAAGCTTAAAGTCTACAGAAAATGGGAAAGGGAGCCGCCTTGTGGACAGTTATTGCATTGCGATGTAATGTTCTTTAAAGAGGCGAGTCTTTAGAGGCCTGTCTCACCTGCAGCAGGGCTGATCCTGATGTATACGGATATGTTGTTTAAGATCCTGGGTGCATAGGTGGGAAGAGCCTGCTGTCTTCTTTCTTTTTTACACTTCATTGTCTGCAACGGTGGCTCTGCGGGATGCTAAGACCCACCAGACACAGTGAGCTTGTCTGCAAGATTGGGGGGGGGTGTTGATTGTGAAGACGTGTTTTTCCTGTGAAATATCTTCTCTTCTCACACTTATATTTGAGTTTCTGGGTGTAACTTTTTTTGCATTGCTCCTTGTTCACATACTTTTATACGGATCTAATTATACTTTTACTAATTATCATGTAGTATTCAGGTCGTAGTGCCTAATTTGACTCAAAAGTTACTAGTTCTTAAAGGCTGTAATGTAAGTAGTGTTGTGGTTCTGCTGTGAGTAGGGCAGAAAAAAAGGCAATGTTGTCACAAGAATAATTTGTCTCCGAATGTGATGTTTTCAGGACGAATATTTAGTTTTTTGCGGTTTTATTTAGCTCAAACTCATCCCAAAGGTATTGGAGTGCTTTGCATGAGCACCACTCACATTACACAAGGACACATTCATTTTTGGTAGGCGCGGGGAGATTACGTGATCTGTCCAGAATCACAGGATTGTGAGCCGAAGCTGAGATCGATGCTGGCTTCCCAGCTCCACAGTCTGCAGCTCTGACCATTAGGCCACATCCTCTCCCCTCCATGGGTCTATCCATCAACGTTTTGTCCATCAAAACAAACAATATCTCCGTATTTAAAAATGTCGAAAAGCAAAAAGGTGTAGGGTAATACATGCCTCCCACAAATAGTGGTAGCAAAAGGTCAAAGGCGCAATGATCAATTTGGAAAGGAGAAATGAGCGTTAAACAAGAAACAAATGGAAATGCATTTTCAGGTGGCACATTACAGTCTTATGAGCACAATTTTAAAATTGTATGCTAACAGTCAGTAACTGTTGGGTTGATGACGTCCTAGCCCCACCCCCCTTAAAGAATGGAAGGGCTCTTTTTAAGGTAGAAACTGATTAAAAGTAACCTATCTTTTTAGGTTTTCAATAGATGAACGTGCCAAAGTGAATTATACAAAATAAGTTCTACAAACACACTTGAAACATCAAGCCACACCCAAACCATGACACTAGACACAGGTTACCTGGTAAAGTAATATTGCATGTGCTTTTGCCAAAGGTATTTAGGATGCTTCAGTGAAGCCTGTTTGCATGCATGTGTGTGCTGTGATCGCTGTATCATTGCGTTTAAACACATGTATAATACATTGTCGTTTTAGAGCTCCCAGAAGCCTGGCATGTGTAACAAAAATAGCAACACCTGCACCTGGGCTGACAGAGGCGCCACATGTTTAGTGTGTGAAGCAAGTTATGGCTCTAGCTCACCTGTGACACATTTAACATGGCCTACATACTCAGCCAGGAACTCCCATTTATTTCCATTTCACATGACCCTAATGGTGTTAACTTCTGACAGAAAACCCACTCTCTTCTCCTCCAGCCTTTTATTTCACTTCTTACTCTTTTACTGTATTCTGAATATGGTGCTATATCCTGAAATATATGTCGCTTAAAGGGGCTACCTCTATGAAGGACTGTTTGGCATGCAGGTGAGCCTTTCATATATTTTTGTGTTAACCCCTTATCTGGATTGATGGTGTCTTTTGCAACTGAGTTCTTCTTCGGGACTATTCGCAATTTAAGAATGTTTTGTACTTGACTTTTGTAAATCGTTATTACGCATTCATTAATTTTGGATAGACAAGCTACCATTTATAAGTTGTGAAGTGCAGACTTTCTCAGCTCTCTCTGTGCAATTTAGTGTACACCAAACATGATATTGCTGCGTTCACTGTTGACATTTTACCTGATTAAGGTATTACAAATGTGTTGTGCTCTGTCTTCATATTACGCAGTGCAAGGCTTTGCTGTTAAGCTTGAACTTTTTTTTCACAGTAGTTATAGTTTTGCTGCAGTAAAAAACAATGTTATACTTTTTAGCTACTTAGACAAAATAAGAACAATGGGCCAGATGTACTAAGCATTTTAACACTCCAACCGTTAAAATGTTTTTTTTTACATTCTGATCCAATTTTAGGAGTTTTCATTTCCTCGGAGTCCTAAAATGGGTTTCCAAGTGGACACTAATCCAGTGTCTGGAACTGGCATGTCTTAGGCCTTATTTCCAAATATTGAATTGGTATCATATATAACAAGATTTTACAATCAAAGTCCAGTTGCAAAACATTGAAATTTTACCCACACCTCAAAGGAGGTGGTAATGTATTCGCAAAAGTGAAGAGTTTCCCTTACCAAGACTTAAACAAAATTTAAAAACAAACAAAACTTTTTTTTAAAGATAGCCGATTTCCCTTTTCCAAAAGTGTGTTTTATATATACGCAATCACATACATGGTCAGGGCCTTACGCGGGATGGGTCTCAGTCCCAGTTGTAAAACAAGAACCAAAGGACAGGTCAGGTGGCACACTATCAGCATCACAGAAAGTTACTTTACCTGTTTAAGTCATGCTCTTAATTACATAGGCTATGCCCCTTTTGGATACCTCCAACTTTTTTCATGCCACTTAAAACCCTGGACATGATGATATGCTTGCCATAGCAGGCGACTGCCTGCCTTCAATCAAAATGCATGACAATTTGTGACTTACCTCATTAATATTCATGTGTTAGCTCTGATTATAACCCACTAAGATTTTGGATTTTTAGAACCAATCTATTAGTACATTGGTCCATTCTTAAACTTCATTACTGATCTCAAAATATTTGGTTGAAATTTGTGATCAGTATTTTAAGACAAACAAATAGTATATCTGGCCCTATGTTTTGTTTGCTAATAAACAGGACTGAAATAAAGCAGAACTGTGCAAGCACTATTTGCCTGCGAGGTGGACCCTCCATTTCACTTTCATCCATCTTGGATGGAGGAAGAATAGCCAATAGAGACAGGGAAGTGACCCTTCCAACAGGACGTTTTCACTATAGTGGGTGTAGCCACCCAAAGGTAGGTGCCCCATTGGACACTAACTGTTTCCCTCTAAAACGGCCACTAGATTTAGTATTTAGCAGGCTCCCCTAGACCAAGAACTCAGATTCGAAAGGACAAAGAGAAGACAGCACCATGAAGAACCAAAGCACGGGAACTGTGGTACTACTGCACAAGAAGAAGGTGCCACAACCCTGCCTACTGCCCCTGGGTTCAGACAATCATTGCTGCGGAGGAGCTGACCAATGGACTGACCTCAGGAAACCCTGAGGACCTCCATGCTTTATCAATAGCCCGAGATCTCCCTCCCTAGTGGAGGTATCACTTTGCAACATCTCCGAATGCCATCATTTGTGGATCGAATTCTAGAGTATATGCAATGATGGTCTTGGTCATTCCCATCTTAACTGATTCCAAACATCTTTAGGTATCTCACACCTAAACCACTGCTCAACATATTCTGCTACATGATTGGCTAGAATCCACTGTGGAGACAACGGATGAGGTAAGAGTCAAACTTAATTTCACCCAAAGTATTCCAAGCACATAGATTTTGGTCTTTTTTTATCAATTTGTCTCCTCTGTCTGTTTTGTTAAGCCTCATCTTGATCTGAGTCTAAATCTGAGGAACAACTTATCTCCACGTCACCACTACTTGATGATTTGTCACACTTTTTGTGGCCTTTACAACCTTAACCTACAACTTCAAGTGAGTTGCCTGTTTCTTTTTTTCTTGTGGACCATCATGTCCATTCAATGTAGGGGCTCTCTCGCTATAAGTATTAAATGCTTCCTTTTTTTGTGTCATCTTATGACCCTCATTAGATACACCTGCATTCTCAATTCTAATAGATTTTCCTCCCATAGCAGGAAGTACTTTTCCCACTCAGTCATCCAGTTTCCTACCCAACTGATCTGCCAAAGTTTTAAAAGCCTTATCCACACATTCCTGTACTTTTTCATCAAACTGCTCTGTTACAATGCTTTCCTCCATATCCTGCCTCTGAGACATGTATTATTTCTAAGGTTTAAATTGTTTCTGCCCAAAATAACTTTTCCCAGAGTCCTTCTTTCAGTGCTTACTTCCCTCAGTCAACCATCAATGAGGTGATTTTTCTGGATGACATCACTAATTCTTACAACATATGGCCACCTAGAATCTCTGTTTCTTTAATGATCTTAAACCAAACCAAAATGTCCACCCGTGTCCTATGGTGTATATGGCAAGCTGAGCCTGGCAGTTCAAGGAAGGCACATGCGATTGACTCTGCACACTCCATTCCCCTCCTGAACTGACGGTGACAAAGCACCACTTTGTGAGGACATGCGTGTGCTTTGGAATGAGCACGGAGCACCAGCTCAAGCCCAACCATAACTTTTTAAGCTTTGAGCTCCCCTGTATGTGTCAGTAGTTCAGTTAATCCACATGTACAGCACACACTGTAGTTTTTTAAAGTAATACAAATAACTGCATTTCAAGGTTATACCTAAAGTGTAAACGGTTGCACTTGTCAGCCAATCCTCAACTCTAGAGTCCTGCACCTAGCACATGATATTCTTATGTAAACTCATACAAAAAAACAGTATTTAAACGACTTTAAGGTTCTCTCCTACCAAACTCAATCAAGCCAGCATTCAGTTGAACCTCATTATCTACCTTAATACCATGTCTTACAGACAATAACACTATAGTGCACAAACAATTCACATCGTTCATCCAAATGTTTCCCTATCAAGCATAGTAATGTGTGTGAGCAGCAACAAAGAAGGAAGATGGCTGTTTGGTTATGAGATTTATACTTGATTGGAATGTTGTAAATATTCTAATTCTATTGTTCTAATATTAAGGACCTCATTATGAACATGGCGGTGCTGACCGCGAGGCCAGCAGTGGCGGTAATTACCTCCAACGGCATGACGGTTCAGACCACCATATAATGAAAACAGTAGTGAATTGGCAGCAAAACAGCCAGTTCACTACTACCCACCGCCAGGCCACATTTGACCGCCGGGCCGACGGTAGGCACTTTCGACCCGGCGGTGGAGGCCATAATGTTCCCATTGAGGAGGTGGGATAATGTTCCCATTTCCACCAGGGATTTCCTGGTGGGATACCCTGCCAGTTAATCCCTGGCGGAAAGCATACGGTTGACAGGATTTCTCATTCCTATCACCTGTATGTAACATGCCAGGCCCCCCCTTTGCCACAACCAAAGCCCATAGACCCCCACCAAACTCCAAAAATCGCCCCCCTCCCTCCAATCTCCCTGTAGGCCATCCCAACCCCCCTCACCACCCCTCCTCACCATCCCCCCACCTCCATACTGGTACCCCAACCCCCAACCTCCCACATACACATGCACCCATATTCCAACATGCACACATGCTTTCATACACACATCCCCCTTCACAAACACACAATCACACCCCCATGCACGCACTCACTCAACAGAAAAACCCACACCCCATTACCCCCCCTTCCCTCTCTTGCAGCACTTACCCCTTCCGTGGCACTGCTCTGGGAGGGAATGGGATCCTAGTATGCTGCTCCGCTGGCATCACAGTGCCTCCATACACCGCCACGCCTATAACTGCATCATTATAGGCGTGACGGTTTCTGGACTGACGTGGCTGTGAGGGTGGAGCAGCATCCACCCCCGCCACTGACCGCCAGCATGGCGCATGGCCGCCCTCATAGCAAACAATGGCGGTGAGGCTCCAGGTGTCAGAATATGGTGGGATGCCTGCCGCCGCCATGTTCATAATGAGGGCCTAAGTTCTAGTTGCTGCTGTTTGTGTGGCAATAAAGAGGGATATGCACAATATTGGCCTCTGTGCCTTGCCATAAAATTAGATTTTGGCTTAACAACATGCACTCAAATTTGAGATGCATTAGACGTATCCCTGTCCAGACAATTACCGGCTCATGAGGAATAGAGTAATAGATAAAAGCGCCTCTTGCTCCAACTGCATTGGTTAAAATATGATTATTTCTCTACAAATATTTTATTTTCCTCTCTCACAGAGAATCCTACATGTCCATCTTTGAAATCATAACAATGAAAAATCATTATTTAGTTGCTGAAAGATGCTCTTGTGCTTGCTATGGATAATATGTCCTAGTTATTAAAGTGGGTGTAAGCGTACCACAGGTGCACAATTATAGTCCACCCTTTCAATGACATGAAGTTTTGTTTTATACATGAGTTATCAGACCTGTCACACCATATCGACTTAGCGGCCCAGTTAAGAGTCACTATCACACACTGAGCTCAAAGTGAACTTGAACATCTTGCATAGAGTAACATTCGAGGTGGGTGTTGGAAAGCATCCTCTTTCTTGGCATGGTTACCCCTACTTTCTGCCTAATGTCAGTGTGTTTGACTGTGTTCACTGGGGCCCTGATAACCAGGACACAAGTGGCTATGCTGTCTCTCCTCCAAATTCTGTGTTCATGGTTGTTCACCCCATATTTGGCATACTGGTGCCCACATGTAAGTCCCTAGTATATGGTACCCAGGTACCCAGGGCATTGGGGTACCAGGGGATCCCTATAGGCTGCAGCATATTATGTTGCCCATAGGGGGTCCATGCAAAATGGAACTACAGGCCTGCCATTGTAGCCTGCGTGAAAAGGTATATGCAGCTTTTCACTACAGGTCACCCACCCGGTCAGTGTATGTCACCCCTATTGTAGGCCCTCTTAGCCCAGAGGGCTGAGTGCAAGTACCTGTGTGTGAGGGCAGCCCTGCATGAGCAGAGGTGTCCCCATGAACTCCAGCTCCATTTTCCCAGACTTCGTGATTGCAGAAATGCCATTTTACGCTTGTACTGGAGATAGGTCACTCCCTATGTCCAGCTACATAATGGTAACTCTGAACCTGTTTGGCATCAATCACGTCAGAATCATACTCCAATACTATTGCAAGTATTGGTTGTATGATTCCATGAACTCTGGAGCTCTTTAGAGGACCCCCAGCATTGCTCCTACCAGCCATTAAGGGTTTCCGGGGAAGGCCAAGCTGCTGCCACCCCTCAGACAGGTTTCTGCCCTCCTGTTGCTTGAGAAGCTCAAGCCCAGGAAGGTAGAACAAAGAATTTCCTTTGGGCGAGAGGTGTTACAACCTCTCCCTTTGGAAATAGGTGTTACATGGCTTGGGTGGGGTAGCCTCCCCAAACCACTGGTATGCTTTGAAGGGCACATTTGGTGCCCTTCTTCCATAAACCAGTCTACACAGGTTCAGGTACCCCTAGTCCCTGCTCTGGCAGGAAACTGGACAATGGAAAGGGGAGTGACCACTTCCCTGTCCATCACTACCCCACCAGAACTTCTCCAGAGAGTCCCTGGGTTCTGCCATCTTGAATCCAGGGTTGGCGGGTACTTCTGAGAGCATCTGAGTGGCCAGGTTAGGCAGGTGACGTCAGAGCCCCCTCCTGATAGCCACTCAGTGCTATTTGGGGTCTCTCTCTTGGGTGGGTCCTCAGATTCAGCTTGGAAGACTCCAACAGGATTTCTATGCAACCTCCACTTTTAATTCTGGCCACTGGAACTGCGACTGGACCATCCAGGAACCGACAATCTGCGCCCACGACAAAGACTCTGCTTGCAACATTTCCCCAGTTGTGCACCCTCTGAGGACAGTCCGTCTTCAGCCTCCACAAGAAGGAAGAAGGAATCTCCCTTGGAGTGAAGGAGTCATTCCCCTGCATTTGCAGGCACCAACTGCAACGATGACCGGCTGCGTGGATCTCCTCTCATCCTGAGCTGTGTGGATCCTGCATCACAGGTGGTAGTCTGGAGTGGTCCCCTTGGTCCTTTCTGCCAGCTATCCAGCTTTGGGCGAGGTAAGTCCTTGCCTTCCCAAGCAGGACAGTACCCCTGTGCACCATGTCTCTTGCAGCTGCCAAGGCTTGTTGGCATCTCATCCAAGGGAACTCCAAGCTTCTAGCACCTCAATCCCCCAGCACTCCTTCCTGTGACACACATCCCTCTGCATGCTTCTCCTATTGAGTGGGATCCTTCTTCAGTGGTGCTGCGCGGGCTCTTCTTCAACTTCTGTTTCCCCGTCTTGTAGGACTCCTTTGGGTGCTGCCTTTACTCTTGTGGGCTCTCTGCAATTCTAGGGTCTCCTGTGACTCCCCCACCCCTGGGTGGAGTCCTCTTAGACATTTCTGGTCCCTGGCAGCCCCACTTTCTGCCAACCATGATGTTTGTCTTTGCCAAGGCTTGTTGGTGGAATCCTTGCACCAGAACCTGATTCCAATTCTTCTTCCAGCATGGGACATCATCTGCACCCTTCAGGAACTATTCACCGGCTCCAAGGTTGCAATGCTGACCTTCTTCACCTCACCGACAACCAACTCCTGCAACCACATACTGGTGGGTAGTGGCTCCTGCCACCACTGGACTCTGCTGTGACTTCTGGACTTGGTCCCCTTCTTCCACAGGTCTTCCTCTTCAGGAATCCACTGGTGGTTTCTTGCAGTCATGTCTGGGTTCTGCATTTTATTTATTTTCTTCCTTTTGGGTGGATTGGGCAAAATCCAGTGATTTATTCCTTCTCTTCTGGTTGCTGGGGAGTATTGTGGTACTTACCTCAGTGGTATTCTGGTTCTCTCACCTCCCCTCTACACTCTCTACCTACCTAGCTGGGGGTCCTGCATTTGCATTCCATTTTTTCAGTATATTGTCTGGTCTCCCCCTAGGGTCACTGTTCTCTATTGTATTGCACACTGTTTTCTAACATTTATATGCCTATTTCTGACTACCATTGTACATAATCAGGGTGTTACTTACCAACTAAGGGAGTATTGTTTTTTTTGTAATTTTGATAACTGTGTTACTGTAATAAAGTACCTTTAATTTCATACCTCTGAGGGCCATATTTATACTTTTTGACGCAAAACTGTGCTAACGCAGTTTTCAGTCAAAAGGTTTACAGCTGGCTTGCGTCATTCTCAGAAGCAGGCTGGGCACCATATTTATAGAATGGCGCAAGCCGGCGCAAAGCCTGGGTTAGCATTGAAAAAAACTACAGTAGACAGGTGGGGTGGCAGTAGGGAAAAAGGAGGTTGAGCGTCAAAAAGTGATGTCAGTCTGGTTAGCACCAAAACAAATGCAGCTAAACATCCTAGTGACATTTTCTAACGCGTAACCACAACTCCTGCCTTAGTACAGACAGAGGTCATACCCACCACCCCAAAGACCAGCACAGGGAACCGGTGTCCCCTGGGCATGGCCATTACACACAGTGTCATGCAGGGGGCCCAATGGCACTTAAAATAAAATACTTACATACACCTACCTGTGATGGTGTCCCCCATTCTCTGGTGTCCCTCTGGTGTGAGTGGGGGTGTCCCTGGGGCTTAGGTGGGCACCTGTGGGCCCATTCCAAGGTGTTAGACCATAGAAATGAGTCCACAGGTACCTTAACGCCTGGTCTGACCCAGGCATGAAATAATGACGCTAAGCAAGCTTAGCGTCATTATTTGGGTCCGCCTCCCACCCTTGTGCCATTTTAGCAGGGGGGGATAAAAATGGCACTAAAGGCTTAGCGCCATTTTTTGGAAGGGAACGCATACCTTGCATCACCTTGCAGCAAGGTGGGTTCATGCATCCAAAAATGACACAAAGTCCAAAATTTTGATGCTAGACAGGTCTATCGTAAAAATATAAATCTGGAGTTAAGTTTGCTCTATTGTAGCGTAAAAACGTGACGCTAAAACGGCACAAACAGAGTATAAATATGAGCCTGAGTGTTTTCTTTCATGGGTGTATGTGCTGTGTGACTACAGTGGTATTGCAGGAGCTTTGTATGTCTCCTAAGTAGGCCTTGGCTGCTCATCCATAGCTACCTCTAGAGAGCCTGGCCTCTAGACTCTGCCTGCACTATACTAATAAGGGATACCTGGACCTGGTATAAGGGTATGTACCTCAGGTACCCACCACACACCAGGCCATTTTCCTAGAGTGGGATACTGAAATATGCACACCATTAAATTCCACTAAAGCTTTGCAACTCCCCAGTGAACTGGTTCAGAAGTCCTAGTTTTTGTAGTTTTACGAGCGAGGGAGAGACTTTTGGTTGGCAGGTCTGAACTACATGTGTATGTTCAAAACATAACCGTAGGGCAGGTGAATCAGAAAAGTTGCACATCTAACTAAAATAGGGGCTTTTTATTTTTGGTGTGACAAACGCATTGCCAAGTAAAAAAACAACATCCTTGGAACTTTGCAAACCAGTGTCGTATTCATGTTGGGGGCCCTGGGCAAGATGCTCTGTTTGGAAATGACTTTTTATTTTCTCACCCATTTTCTGCTAACTCAAGCTCCATGATGCCAAAAATATTGAATAATAAGTTTAACCCCTCGGGTGACCTGGACGAGCTGGTCTCGCCCTCGGCCATGGTCGCCGTGTTCCGAGGATGAGACCAGCTTGTCCTGCACCTGGCTAGCGCTCCCCCCCACACCCCTCATCAGGGATGGAAGGGGAATCGCTTCCCCTTCCACCCCGACCCCGCTGGCAATCTGATGATGTCGGCGCGATCACAGCGTGCCATCATCAAATGCTGCCGAGGACGTACTGGAAGCCAATTGCTTCCAGCACGTGGAGAGAGAGGACACACAAAAGGTAAGTCCTTCTCTTTGGGTGGGGGGTTCAGGGGGAAAACAGACACAGGGGAGTTTTTCCTTTCCAGCTGTGCCTGTTTTCAATGGATTCCTGCTCCATCGTGGAGCAGGAATACAACACTAGACACCAGAGATTCTTTTTTTAGTTTATTTTGGGGAGTGACTCCCTAGGCAATGGTCGCTCCCCTGGGGGTATAATCATATTTCTCCCCCCCCCCCCTGTTGGCAGATCGGCCGTTTTTTCAGCCAATCTGCCCCTAGGGTGGGTCAAAACCCACTAGAGACCAGGTACTATATTTAAGATAATGTTTTAGGGCAGCGAACCATTAGGCATGGGTCGGTGCCCTGGGGGCAATATTTTTTTATATGTTTTGCTCCCTGTAAGGAAATGCCTCCTTGGCATGGTTACCCCCTGACTTTTTGCCTTTGCTGATGCTATATTTTGAATTGAAAGTGTGCTGAGACCTGCTAACCAGGCCCCAGCACCAGTGTTCTTTCCCTAACCTGTACTTTTGTATCCACAATTGGCACACCCTGGCATCCAGATAAGTCCCTTGTAACTGGTACCCCTGGTACTAAGGGCCCTGATGCCAGGGAAGGTCTCTAAGGGCTGCAGCATGTCTTATGCCACCCTGGAGACCCCTCACTCAGCACAGACACACTGCTTACCAGCTTCTGTGTGCTAGTGAGAACAAAATGAGTAAGTCGACATGGCACTCCCCTCAGGGTGCCATGCCAGCCTCTCACTGCCTATGCAGTATAGGTAAGACACCCCTACAGCAGGCCTTACAGCCCTAAGGCAGGGTGCACTATACCATAGGTGAGGGCACCAGTGCATGAGCACTGTGCCCCTACAGTGTCTAAGCCAAACCTTAGACATTGTAAGTGCAGGGTAGCCATAAGAGTATATGGTCTTGGAGTCTGTCAAACACGAACTCCACAGCACCATAATGGCTACACTGAAAACTGGGAAGTTTGGTATCAAACTTCTCAGCACAATAAATGCACACTGATGCCAGTGTACATTTTATTGTAAAACACACCCCAGAGGGCACCTTAGAGCTGCCCCCTGAAACTGTATCCAACTATCTGTGTAGCCTGACTGGTTCCAGCAGCCTGCCACACTAGAGACATGTTGTTGGCCCAATGGGGAGAGTGCCTTTGTCACTCTGAGGCCAGTAACAAAGCCTGCACTGGGTGGAGATGCTAACACCTCCCCCAGGCAGGAGCTGTAACACCTGGCAGTGAGCCTCAAAGGCTCACCCCTTTGTTCCAGCACCGCAGGACACTCCAGCTAGTGGAGTTGCCCGCCCCCTCCGGCCACGGCCCCCACTTTTGGCGGCAATGCCGGAGGAAATAACGAAAACAACAAGGAGGAGTCACTGGTCAGTCAGGACAGCCCCTAAGGTGTCCTGAGCTGAAGTGACTCTAACTTTTAGAAATCCTCCATCTTGCAGATGGAGGATTCCCCCAATAGGCTTAGGGATGTGACCCCCTCCCCTTGGGAGGAGGCACAAAGAGGGTGTACTCACCCTCAGGGCTAGTAGCCATTGGCTACTAACCCCCCAGACCTAAACACGCCCTTAAATTTAGTATTTAAGGGCTCCCCTGAACCTAAGAATTTAGATTCCTGCAACTTACCTGAAGAAGAGGACTGCTGAGCTGAAAACCCCTGCAGAAGAAGAAAGAAGACACCAACTGCTTTGGCCCCAGTCCTACCGGCCTGTCTCCTGCCTTCCAAAGAAACCTGCTCCAGCGACGCTTTCCCAAGGACCAGCGACCCCTGAATCCTCAGAGGACTGCCCTGCTTCAAGAAAGACAAGAAACTCCCGAGGACAGCGGCACTGCTCCAAAAGAACTGCAACTTTGTTTCAAGAAGCAGATTTAAAAACCCCTGCAAATCCCCGCAAGAAGCGTGAGACTTGCAACACTGCACCCGGCGACCCCGACTCGACTGGTGGAGAACAAACAACTCAGGGAGGACCCTCCGACGACTCCGAGACCGTGAGTAACCAAAGTTGTCCCCCCTGAGCCCCCACAGCGACGCCTGCAGAGGGAATCCCGAGGCTCCCCCTGACCGCGACTGCCTGATCCTAAAGTCCAGAGGGCTGGAAAAGACCCTGCACCCGCAGCCCCCAGCACCGGAAGGAACGGAACTTCTGTGCAGGAGTGACCCCCAGGAGGCCCTCTCCCTTGCCCAGGTGGTGGCTACCCCGAGGAGCCCCCCCCCTTGCCTGCCTGCACTGCTGAAGAGACCCCTTGGTCTCCCATTGAAATAGCACATACAGAGCCAACTTCCTACATTGGTGGGTCAGCGGTGGGGTACAAGACTTTGCATTTGCTGGACTACTCAGTCAATACCTGATCTCACGACAAATTCCAAAAATTGTCATTAGAAATTGATTTTTGCAATTTGAAATTTTTCTAAATTCTTTAAAGTCCTGCTAGGGCCTTGTGTTAGTCCCTGTTAGCATTTCTTTTAGAGTTTAAAAGTTTTGTAAAAGTTAGAATTAGATTCTAGAACCAGTTTTAGATTCTTAAAAAGTATTCCAACTTTTAGAAGCATAATGTCTAGCACAGATGTGAATGTGGTGGAACTCGACACCACACCTTACCTCCATCTCCAGATGAGAGAGCTAAGGTCACTCTGTAAACTAAAGAAAATAGCAATGGGCTCCAGACCTACCAAACTACAGCTCCAGGAGCTGTTGGCAGAGTTTGAAAGAGCCAACCCCTCTGTGGATGGCAACACAGAGGATGAGGATAGTGACTTGGAGGGTGATTCACCCCCACCAGTCCTATCTAGGGAGAACAGGGCTTCTCAAGCCCTGACTCCAACAATAATAGTCAGAGATGCTGGCTCCCTCATAGGAGGGACCAACCTCTCTGAAATCACTGAGGATGGCCCCAGTGAAGAGGACATCCAGTTAGCCAGGATGACCAAAAGATTGGCTTTGGAAAGACAGATCCTAGCCATAGAAAGGGAAAGACAAGAGATGGGCCTAGGACCCATCAATGGTGGCAGCAACATAAATAGGGTCAGAGATTCTCCTGACATGTTGAAAATCCCCAAAGGGATTGTAACTAAATATGAAGATGGTGATGATATCACCAAATGGTTCACAGCTTTTGAGAGGGCTTGTGTAACCAGAAAAGTGAACAAATCTCACTGGGGTGCTCTCCTTTGGGAAATGTTCACAGGAAAGTGTAGGGATAGACTCCTCACACTCTCTGGAAAAGATGCAGAATCTTATGACCTCATGAAGGGTTCCCTGATTGAGGGCTTTGGATTCTCCACTGAGGAGTATAGGATTAGATTCAGGGGGGCTCAAAAATCCTCGAGCCAGACCTGGGTTGACTTTGTAGACTACTCAGTAAAAACACTAGATGGTTGGATTCAAGGCAGTGGTGTAAGTGATTATGATGGGCTGTACAATTTATTTTTGAAAGAACACCTGTTAAGTAATAATTGTTTCAATGATAAACTGCATCAGCATCTGGTGGACCTAGGACCAATTTCTCCCCAAGAATTGGGAAAGAAGGCGGACCATTGGGTCAAGACTAGGGTGTCCAAAACTTCCACAGGGGGTGACCAAAAGAAAGGGGTCACAAAACCTCGCCAGGGGAAGGGTGGTGAGACAACCAAAAACAAAAATAGTAAAGAGTCTTCTACAGGCCCCCAAAAACCTGCACAGGAGGGTGGGCCCAGAGCCTCTTCACAAAACAATTCTGGGAACAAGGGTAAAAACTTTGATCCCAAAAAGGCCTGGTGTCGTAGCTGTAGTCAGTCTGGACACCAAACTGGAGACAAGGCCTGTCCCAAGAAAAATACCACTTCAAACTCCACTCCAGCTAACACTGGAATGGCTAGTCTCCAAGTGGGATCAACAGTGTGCCCAGAGCAAATCAGGTGTCACACTGAAGCTACATTAGTCTCTGAGGGTGGGGTGGATTTAGCCACACTGGCTGCCTGGCCCCCTAATATGCAAAAATACAGGCAGCAGCTCTTAATTAATGGGACAAGTGTAGAGGGCCTGAGGGATACAGGTGCCAGTGTCACTATGGTGAGAGAGAAACTGGTTTCCCCTGGCCAACACCTGACTGGACAAACTTATCCAGTCACCAATGCTGACAATCAAACTAAAGTACATCCCATGGCAATGGTAACTTTAGAGTGGGGAGGGGTCAATGGCCTGAAACAGGTGGTGGTCTCCTCAAATATCCCAGTAGACTGTTTGCTTGGAAATGACCTGGAGTCCTCAGCATGGGCTGAGGTAGAACTGAAAACCCATGCAGCCATGCTGGGTATCCCTGAACTGGTGTGTGTCAAGACAAGGGCACAGTGCAAGGCACAGGGTGAAAAAGTAGAGCTGGAGTCTGGAAGAAAGGCCCAGCCTACCAAGAGAAAAGGAAAGTCAGCTGGGAAACCAGCTGCAACACAACAAGAAAAAGAGAACCTCTCTTCTCAGGAAGAAGTTCTGCCCTCTGAGGGAACTGAGCCTATGCAGCTGGAACCTTATCAGGTTGAGCTCTTGGGCCCAGGGGGACCCTCAAGGGAAGAGTTGTGTAAGGGGCAAGAAACCTGTCCCTCTCTTGAAGGCCTTAGGCAGCAAGCTGCTGAAGAGTCCAAAGGCAAGAAAAATGGAACACATAGGGTCTATTGGGAAGATGGACTCCTGTACACTGAGGCAAGAGATCCCAAACCTGGTGCCACTAGAAGAGTGGTAGTGCCTCAGAGTTTCAGAGAGTTCATTCTGACCTTAGCCCATGATATTCCCCTTGCTGGGCATTTGGGACAAACCAAGACGTGGGAGAGGTTAGTCAACCACTTCTACTGGCCCAATATGTCCCAGAAGGTTAAGGAGTTTTGCCTCTCCTGTCCCACCTGTCAAGCCAGTGGTAAGACAGGTGGACATCCAAAGGCCCCCCTCATTCCACTTCCAGTGGTGGGGGTCCCCTTTGAAAGAGTGGGCGTGGACATAGTGGGTCCACTAGAACCTCCCACAGCCTCAGGAAATATGTACATCCTAGTAGTAGTAGATCATGCTACTAGGTATCCTGAAGCTATTCCCCTTAGGTCGACTACTGCCCCTGCAGTAGCCAAGGCCCTCATTGGTATCTTTACCAGAGTGGGCTTCCCTAAGGAGGTGGTGTCTGACAGAGGTACCAACTTCATGTCAGCATACCTAAAACACATGTGGAATGAGTGTGGAGTGACTTATAAATTCACTACACCATATCATCCACAAACTAATGGCCTTGTTGAGAGATTCAACAAGACATTAAAGGGCATGATCATGGGGCTCCCAGAAAAACTCAAAAGGAGATGGGATGTCCTCTTGCCATGTCTGCTTTTCGCTTACAGAGAGGTGCCTCAGAAGGGAGTAGGGTTCTCACCCCTTGAACTTCTGTTTGGCCACCCTGTAAGGGGACCACTTGCTCTTGTTAAAGGAGGCTGGGAGAGACCTCTTCATGAGCCCAAACAAGACATAGTGGACTATGTACTTGGCCTTCGCTCAAGAATGGCAGAGTACATGGAAAAGGCAAGCAAAAACCTTGAGGCCAGCCAACAGCTCCAGAAGTTTTGGTATGACCAAAAGGCTGCAATGGTTGAGTTCCAACCAGGGCAGAAAGTTTGGGTTTTGGAACCTGTGGCTCCCAGGGCACTTCAGGACAGATGGAGTGGCCCTTGCCCAATCCTGGAAAAGAAGAGTCAGGTCACCTACCTGGTGGACCTAGGCACAAGCAGGAGCCCCAAGAGGGTTATCCATGTAAACCGCCTAAAACTCTTCCATGATAGGGCTGATGTGAATCTGTTGATGGTAACAGATGAGGACCAGGAAGCTGAGAGTGAACCTCTCCCTGATCTCCTCTCATCAAACCCTAAAGATGGCTCAGTGGATGGAATGATCTATTCGGACACCCTCTCTGGCCAACAGCAATCTGATTGTAGGAAGGTCCTGCAACAGTTTGCTGAGCTCTTCTCCTTAACCCCTGGTCAGACACACCTGTGTACCAATGATGTGGACTCAGGAGACAGCATGCCTGTCAAAAACAAAATATTCAGACAGTCTGACCAACTTAAGAAAAGCATCAAGGTGGAAGTCCACAAGATGCTGGAGTTGGGAGTAATTGAGCACTCTGACAGCCCCTGGGCTAGCCCAGTGGTCTTAGTCCCCAAACCTCACACCAAAGATGGAAAGAGAGAGATGAGGTTTTGTGTGGACTACAGAGGTCTCAATTCTGTCACCAAGACAGATGCCCATCCCATACCTAGAGCTGACGAGCTGATTGACAAATTAGGTGCTGCCAAATTCTTAAGTACCTTTGACTTAACAGCAGGGTACTGGCAAATCAAAATGGCACCTGGAGCAAAAGAGAAAACAGCATTCTCCACACCTGATGGGCATTATGAGTTCACTGTTATGCCCTTTGGTTTAAAGAAAGCCCCTGCCACCTTCCAAAGGTTGGTGAATCAAGTCCTTGCTGGGTTGGAATCCTTTAGTGCAGCTTATCTTGATGATATTGCTGTCTTTAGCTCCACCTGGCAGGATCACCTGGTCTACCTGAAGAAGGTTTTGAAGGCTCTGCAATCTGCAGGCCTCTCTATCAAGGCATCCAAATGCCAGATAGGGCAGGGAACTGTGGTTTACTTGGGACACCTTGTAGGTGGAGGCCAAGTTCAGCCACTCCAGCCTAAGATCCAGACTATTCTGGACTGGGTAGCTCCAAAAACCCAGACTCAAGTCAGGGCATTCCTTGGCTTGACTGGGTACTACAGGAGGTTTGTGAAGGGATATGGATCAATAGTGACAGCCCTCACAGAATTGACCTCCAAGAAAATGCCCAAGAAAGTAAACTGGACTGTAGAATGCCAACAGGCCTTTGACACCCTGAAACAAGCTATGTGCACAGCACCAGTTCTAAAAGCTCCAGATTACTCTAAGCAATTCATTGTGCAAACAGATGCCTCTGAACATGGGATAGGGGCAGTTTTGTCCCAAACAAATGATGATGGCCTTGACCAGCCTGTTGCTTTCATTAGCAGGAGGTTACTCCCCAGGGAGCAGCGTTGGAGTGCCATTGAGAGTGAGGCCTTTGCTGTGGTTTGGTCCCTGAAAAAGCTGAGACCATACCTCTTTGGTACTCACTTTGTAGTTCAAACTGACCACAGACCTCTCAGATGGCTGATGCAAATGAAAGGTGAAAATCCAAAACTGTTGAGGTGGTCCATCTCCCTACAGGGAATGGACTTTATAGTGGAACACAGACCTGGGACTGCCCATGCCAATGCAGATGGCCTTTCCAGGTTCTTCCACTTAGAAAATGAAGACTCTCTTGGGAAAGGTTAGTCTCATCCTCTTTCGTTTGTGGGGGGGTTGTGTAAGGAAATGCCTCCTTGGCATGGTTACCCCCTGATGTTTTGCCTTTGCTGATGCTATGTTTTGAATTGAAAGTGTGCTGAGGCCTGCTAACCAGGCCCCAGCACCAGTGTTCTTTCCCTAACCTGTACTTTTGTATCCACAATTGGCACACCCTGGCATCCAGATAAGTCCCTTGTAACTGGTACCCCTGGTACCAAGGGCCCTGATGCCAGGGAAGGTCTCTAAGGGCTGCAACATGTCTTATGCCACCCTGGAGACCCCTCACTCAGCACAGACACACTGCTTACCAGCTTGTGTGTGCTAGTGAGAACAAAATGAGTAAGTCGACATGGCACTCCCCTCAGGGTGCCATGCCAGCCTCTCACTGCCTATGCAGTATAGGTAAGACACCCCTCTAGCAGGCCTTACAGCCCTAAGGCAGGGTGCACTATACCATAGGTGAGGGCACCAGTGCATGAGCACTGTGCCCCTACAGTGTCTAAGCCAAACCTTAGACATTGTAAGTGCAGGGTAGCCATAAGAGTATATGGTCTGGGAGTCTGTCAAACACGAACTCCACAGCACCATAATGGCTACACTAAAAACTGGGAAGTTTGGTATCAAACTTCTCAGCACAATAAATGCACACTGATGCCAGTGTACATTTTATTGTAAAACACACCCCAGAGGGCACCTTAGAGGTGCCCCCTGAAACTGTATCCAACTATCTGTGTAGGCTAACTGGTTCCAGCAGCCTGCCACACTAGAGACATGTTGCTGGCCCCATGGGGATAGTGCCTTTGTCACTCTGAGGCCAGTAACAAAGCCTGCACTGGGGGGAGATGCTAACACCTCCCCCAGGCAGGAGCTGTAACACCTGGCGGTGAGCCTCTAAGGCTCACCCCTTTGTTCCAGCACCGCAGGACACTCCAGCTAGTGGAGCTGCCCGCCCCCTCCGGCCACGGCCCCCACTTTTGGCGGCAAGGCCGGAGGAAATAACGAAAACAACAAGGAGGAGTCACTGGCCAGTCAGGACAGCCCCTAAGGTGTCCTGAGCTGAAGTGACTCTAACTTTTAGAAATCCTCCATCTTGCAGATGAAGGATTCCCCCAATAGGATTAGGGATGTGACCCCCTCCCCTTGGGAGGAGGCACAAAGAGGGTGTACTCACCCTCAGGGCTAGTAGCCATTGGCTACTAACCCCCCAGACCTAAACACGCCCTTAAATTTAGTATTTAAGGGTTCCCCTGAACCTAAGAATTTAGATTCCTGCAACTTACCTGAAGAAGAGGACTGCTGAGCTGAAAACCCCTGCAGAAGAAGAAAGAAGACACCAACTGCTTTGGCCCCAGTCCTACCGGCCTGTCTCCTGCCTTCCAAAGAAACCTGCTCCAGCGACGCTTTCCCAAGGACCAGCGACCCCTGAATCCTCAGAGGACTGCCCTGCTTCAAGAAAGACAAGAAACTCCCGAGGACAGCGGCACTGCTCCAAAAGAACTGAAACTTTGTTTCAAGAAGCAGATTTAAAGACCCCTGCAAATCCCCGCAAGAAGCGTGAGACATGCAACACTGCACCCGGCGACCCCGACTCGACTGGTGGAGAACAAACAACTCAGGGAGGACCCTCCGATGACTCCGAGACCGTGAGTAACCAAAGTTGTCCCCCCTGAGCCCCCACATCGACGCCTGCAGAGGGAATCCCGAGGCTCCCCCTGACCGCGACTGCCTGATCCTAAAGTCCCGACAGCTGGAAAAGACCCTGCACCCGCAGCCCCCAGCACCGGAAGGAACGGAACTTCTGTGCAGGAGTGACCCCCAGGAGGCCCTCTCCCTTGCCCAGGTGGTGGCTACCCCGAAGAGCCCCCCCCTTGCCTGCCTGCACCGCTGAAGAGACCCCTTGGTCTCCCATTGAAATAGCACACACAGAGCCAACTTCCTACACTCCCCCCTGGGGCTAGATCGTCATGTTTTTGGCCTATCTCGCCCCCAGGGGGTGGTCAAAACCCACTAGGCCCCAGGGATTCTGTTGTGTGTGTGTGTGTGTGATTGTAAATTGTTTGTGTCTGGGGGGCACCCCTTGGGCAAGGGTCTGCTCACAAAAGGGGTAAATTAGTGTTGGCCATTTCTTTTAGGTCTATCTGCTCCTGGGGGGGCAGAAGTCACCAAGACACCAGTGATTTTTTTTCCTTTGTTTTTTTGTGTCGGGGAGGTGCCCCCTTTAGCAAGGGTCGCACCCCAAAAGGGGCACAGAACTGTTGGCCATTTCTGCCGCTTTGTGAGCAGATCGGCCTGTTTTTTTAGGCCCATCTGCCCCCAAGGGGTGCAGAATCCACTTAGGCACCAGGGATCTTGTATGTGTGTGTGTTTTGTGTGGGGGTGGCCCCTTTGGTAAGGGTTGCCACCCACAAAGGGGGCACATTACTGATGGACATTTCCTGCCCCCTGTTGGAGCAGATCAGCCTATTTTTTTATGCCCATCCGCCCCAAGGGGGGCCGAATCCACTTAGGCACCAGGGATATTGTGTGTGTGTGTGTTTGGTGTGGGGGGCACAGAACCGTTGACTATTTCTGCCCCCCTTGGGGGCAGATCAGCCTATTTTGTGTAGGCCCATCTGCCCCAAGGAGGGCAGAGTCCGCTTAGGCACCATGGAAAATTTCTAGATGCTTGGTGGCGGGGTGTTTGTCAACTGGCGAAGGTTTTGCATTTGTGATTATAACAGTTTATTTCTTCTTTGTGTTCTAGTTCAAAGCTTTTGCTTCCTTTCTTGTGGCTCCCTGCAGTTTTGGCAGTGGTTGACCTGTGGTTTTCGTAGTTGCATGTTTTAGGTAAGTAAAAACAATCTACTCCAAAGTAGTAATGTTACCATGCATGAATGACATGTTTGCAGGTGGTGTACTAAAAGCAGGTTTGTGTGTGAAATTGTCCTTAGATTTGTGCACAATGATATTTGTGTTGTCTTATTATTAGTAGTTGCTGGTGAGTCTTGCTTTTTCAGGCAATTGAGTGGTATACTTTTTGAGCACATAACTCTTTTGATAAAGCCATACTTTGTTTATTACTTATTTTAGACAGTGCAGGTTGTTGTTGCCGCATTTGTCATTTTTCTTAGAAAGGATCATGGCTAGCCGGAGAGTGACAGCTCAGCAGGTTGTAGGATGCTTTTTGAATCGTCTTCTGACCATGATTATGAGACTGACTCTGCATCTGAGGCAGAGGAGGAAGTTAGAGATTCTGGTAGTGAGGTTTCTGTGCGGGAGGAATCTTCTGATGAGGAAGCCACTCTCAAAGCGGATGAAGTGCCTGTTTTAGAGGAGGACATTGATGTGCCAATAGTGCAGCAGCCTGGGGCTGAAACGTTTCCCATTGGTAGACCTGACACCTGGGTTGTCCCAAACATGGAACAGCCGCAGTTGCTTGCCTTTACTGGTCTCCCAGGGTGTAGAGTAAACATGGAAAACTTTTTGCCTGTCAATTTCTTTGAGTTGTTTATCGACAATGTATTTTTGGAAGAGATTGTTGAGCAGACTAATTTGTATGCGGAGCAGTATTTGAGGGACAACGCTGCCAGACTTAGGCCTCAGTCTAGAGCTACTCAATGGATTCCCACAAATCTGGAAGAGATGAAAAAGTTCTTGGGTTTTACTTTTTTGATGGGGTTGCTAAGGAAGCCATCACTGGCTTCTTATTGGTCTACTAGTCCCTTGATGGCAACGGCCCTATTTTCTGCAACCATGACTCATAATTGGTATTTGCTTCTTCTTCGGATGCTGCATTTTGTTGAAAATGCTTTACCCTTGCCTCGAGATCACCCTGATTGTGACCATCTATTTAAGATTAAACCTGTCCTTGATCATTTTGTAGATCAGTTTTCAGAGGTTTATGTTACAGGAAAAGAAATAAGTGTGGATGAGACTTTGGTCCTGTTCAAGGGGCGTTTGGTTTTTAAGCAGTACATGCGTAGAAAGAGGGCACAGTATGGAATTAAATTGTATTTGCTGTCAGAAAGTAGTACAGGGTATGTGTATCATTTCTGGGTCTACACTGGTAGGGATTCCAGTATTGACCCCTCTGGTTGTCCGCCCACTTTTGGAGTTAGTGAGAAAATTGTGTAGGAACTTGGTAAATGACTGTTTAACAAAGGTCAACATTCGTACGCAGATACATTCTACACTGGAGTGCAGTTGTTCAAAGGTTTGTTCAGAGTGGACACTGTTGCTTGTGGCACAATCTGTTCTAACCGGAAAGGCTATGCAGGGGACAGTGCAGTGCCTTGCGTAATAATGAGCTGCTAGCTATGAAATTTTCAGACAGGTGGGATGTGTACATGCTAACTACCATCCATGATGAGAGTACTTCCCCTGTGACTGTTTGGGGTCAGGTTGCAGAAGTGCGCAAGCCTGAGTGCATTTTGGATTACAATAAGCACATGGGTGGTGTTGATAGAGTAGATCGGAGGTTGGAACCTTACACTGCTCTTCGTAAGTCTTATGTGTGGTATAAAAAGTAGGCCATCCATTTGTTTCATTTAGCAACTTTTAATACTTTTATTGTGTTCAAGGATTGTTCCCCTGAGTCAAGGATGAGGTTTGTTAAATTTCAGGAGTCAGTGATAGAGAGCCTTATTGTGGTGGAACAGGCAAGAGTTCCTAGAGTAGCAGTGTGGAGGATGTGGCTAGATTGAAAGATCGCCACTTTCCTGATCACATTCCTCCCACTCCCAAAAACGACTTCCCCACTAAAAAATGTAAAGTCTGTGCCGCAGAGGTATCCAGAGGGAGAGCCGGATGTACTGCCCGGGCTGTCTTTCAAAGCCTGGGCTGTGTGTGGCTGGCTGTTTCAGGAGTTACCAAACACAGAAGAATTACTGGGAACTACTGTGAGCGTAAACTGCCGTTTTATATTTTCATATGTTCAGTTGCACGGTTAGCATTAATGTCATGGATTCAGTTAGAGCTTTTGTGTTTGTAGTTTTGTACTTATTTATAATTAGTTAGTGGTTCCTTTGTTGTTTAAAAACAAAAAAAAGTGATGGCAGTGTACATGGAGTGGCGCTTGGCTGGCGGTGTGTGTGGAATGGTACTTGGCTGGTGGTGTGCATGGAGTGGCGCTTGGCTGGTGGTGTGTGTGAAACGGTGCTTGGCTGGCGGTGTGTGTGGAGTGGAGCTTAGCTGGTGGTGTGTGTGGGGTAGTGCTTGGCTGGCGGAGTGCATGGAGTGGTGCTTGGCTGGTGGTGTGCATGGAGTGGCGCTTGGCTGGCGGTGTGCGTGGAGTGGTACTTGGCTGGCAGTGTGCATGGAGTGGCGCTTGGCTGGCGGTGCCAGCCAAACGGCGGTCCACACACTCCCATCAGCTGGTGTGATTGCTGTATCAGGCATGTGGGCGTATGAAAGTGATGGGCCCTTGAGTGGCGCTGTCTGTCGATGCAACTGTTGTAATGTACTGGGCCCGTGGATGACGGCGGGAATGGTCTTGTGCATGCCATGTATAAAAGGTGTGTGAACGGATTGTAAATCGGTTGGTGTCTTGTCGTTGCTTTACAGCTCACAAGCTGGAGTCATTGGTTCAGGTTTTTGGCCTTTCATTTATTAACTGTGCACATTTCATTTTCATGAAATCTCTTGTTAATAAAATCTGATCTACTGAATCATCACTCACCCTTGTGCCAAATCCAACCAGTATGTGTGGTAAAAATGGCAAAACCTGCTCCGCTGTAATCAGGCATCACAGCACACCCGTGACACGCTAGGTGTCTTGGGTGGAACCCGAATGATGAAGCATGCAACCAACTTGGTTGGTGGGTAAGAGGTCTTTTTAACATAACCTAAGTGCATTTCTTTTCACAATTTTAGTGTTTGGAACATCACAGAAGTACGTGGACAGATCAAAATGATCTATTACAAAACTACCAGTATTTGGGGGGCACCTACGTTTTTGGTCCCAGATGAAGCCTTCTTCGATGGAAACCTACCAAACCCAGACATTTTTTTAAACTAGACACCCAGAGGAGGGGTGGATTGCATAGATCCCCCAACATTTTCTTACTCAGACTCCTCTTCAAACCTCAAAATTTGCTGAAAAAAGCATCTTTTCCTCACTTTTCTTTGTAGGATCACCGCTCCGGCACAACTTTCTACCAGCCGGCGTTCCCCTCAGTTTCCTAAGTAAAATGATACCTCACTTGTGTGGTGCCACAAAGCAGAGTCAGCCTAAAGATATATAAAAGAAAAATATGTGCTTATCAACTTGCTGTGCTATCCCCTCAATCTCTACAGGTTTTTGGCCTTTTTCTGTTGCAGGCACTTGGGCCACCCACACATGTGAGGTATGATTTTTATCTGGAGAATTGGGGGAATGCTGAGTGGAAGGAAATTTGTGGCTCCTCTTAGATTACAGAGCTTTCTGTCACTGAAATGTGAGGAAAAAATGTTTTTTGGGCCAAATTTTTAGGTTTGCAAAAGATTCTGAGTAACAGAACCTGGTGAGACCCCACAAGTCACCCCATCGTGGATTTCCCTAGGTGTCTAGTTGTAAAAAATGCTCAGGTTTGGTAGGTTTTTCTATGTGCCGGCTGAGCTAGAGATCAAAATCCACAGCTAGACACTTCAGTTTTCAATGTAAAAATGTGATGTGTCCACGTTGCGTTTCCTGTCACGGGCATTAGGACTACCCACGTAAGTTAATTACCATTGTTATCGGGAGACCTGGGGAAAGACAGAAAAGTAGAACAAGTGCTTTTGCCCCTTGTCTTTCTCTACATTTTTTCTGTCCAAATGTAAGGCAGTGTGTAAAAAGATGTCTATTTGAGAAATGCCCTGTAATTCACATACTAGTAAGGGCACCCTGGAACGCAGAGATGTGCAAATAACCACTGCTTCTCAACAACTTATCTTGTGCCCATTTTGCAAATCCAAAGGTTTCCTTGATACCTGTTGTTCACTCTTTATATTTCACCAAATGCATTTCTGTATACCAGGTATACAAGGGAAACCCATTGCAAGGTGCAGCTCCCTTACTGGCTCTGGGAACCTAGGGTTCGTGATGAACCTACAAAACCAATATATCCTCGCAACCAGAAGAGTCCATCCAACATAACGGTATATTACTTTTGAAAAACTGACATCGCAGGAAAAAGTTAGAGTAAAACGTGGAGATAAACGGCTTTTTTTCACCTCAAGTTCAATATGTTTTTATTTCAGCTGTTATTTTCTGTAGAAAACCTTGTAGGATCTACACAAATGACCCCTTGGTGAATTCAGAATTTTGTCTACTTTTCAGAAATGTTTAGCTTTCTGGGATCCAACATTGGTTTTACACCTATATCTGTCACTAACTGAAAGGAGGCTAAAAGCTAAAAAAAATTTAAAAATGGGGTATGTCCCTGTAAAATGCCAAAATTGTGTTGAAAAATGTAGTTTTCTGATTCAGGTCTTCCTGTTCCTCAAAGCTGAGAAGATGGTGATTTTAGAACTACAAATGCTTTGTTGATGCCATTTTCTGGGAAAAAACCCCAAGCTTTCTTTTGCAGCCCTTTTTTTCCATTAAAAAAAAAAAAAAAAAGAATTGCTGTATTTTGGCTTAATACTTGGGCCCATATTTATACTTTTTGACGCACAACTGCGCCAACGCAGTTGTGCGTCAAAAATTTTACCTCCGGCTAACGCCATTCCAACGCGCCATGCGGGCGCCTTATTTATGGAATGACGTTAGCCGGCGCTGCAGACTGGTGTGCGTAAAAAAAAATGACTCACACCAGGCAGTGCCGGCGTATGGGAAAATGGTGGTTGTGCGTCAAAAAATGGGGCAAGTCAGGTCTGAGGCAAAATTCAGGCCTCAAACCGGATTTGCGCCATTTTATTTGGCGCCCAACCTCCACTGACATGACTCCGGTCTTAGCAAAGACAGGAGTCATGCCCCCTTGCCCAATGGCCATGCCCAGAAGACTTATGTCCCTGGGCATGGTCATTGGGCATAGTGGCATGTAGGGGGGCACAAATCAGGCCCCCTTATGCCACAAAAAAAAACGGAAAAAAATACTTACCCGAACTTACCTGTACTTCCCTGGGATGGGTCCCTCCATCCTTGGGTGTCCTCCTGGGGTGGACAAGAGTGGCAGGGATTGTCCCTGGGGGCAGGGGAAGGCACCTCTGGGCTCCTTCCGAGCCCACAGGTCCCTTAACGCCAGCCCTGACCCAGGCATTAAAAAACGGCGCACATCAGGCTGTGCGCCGTTTTTTAAGGCCCACCCCCTCCTGTGCATCAAAATGACGTCAGAGTATAAATATGGTGCACAGGCCTTAAAGTAATTTTTTGGAAGGGAACGCCTACCTTGCATATAATTAATGCAAGGCTGGTTCCTCCTTCCAAACAATTACGCACATGGTGGAATTTTGAAGCCCGCGGGGTCGGACGTCAAAGTATAAATATGGGGCAGGGTTTGCGCCGATTGTGCGTCAAAATATTTGACGCACATTCGGCGCAAACAGAGTATAAATATGCCCCTTGGTCTTCTCCAGGATAACCCACAAACTCAAGGTACCTCTAGAATCCCTAGGATGTTTGAAAAAGAGGACGCAAATTTGGCGTGCAGAGCTTATGTGGACAAAAAGTTATGAGGGTCTCAGCACAAACTGCTCCAAATAGCCAAAAAAAGGCCTGGCACCTGAGGGGGAAAAGGTCTGGCAGCGAAGGGGTTAAGGCTAAGATGGACAAACACACCCGCGGGAGATCAAGAAAAAGTTCACCTAGCAGGTCCCTTGGAAGGCGTGGGTCCTGGGATATTACCCACTTTTTTCATGCCTTAAAACTTTTTGTTGCAACCTATGTATTTGGGTAAAGAGGTGAGTTTACATTTTCCACAGCAAGGCACCAAATAATTCTGAATTTCTCACAGTAATAGTGGTCAACTGAAAGGCCATCACATAGCATTACTGCGGTGACAAAGAAAGTCTGTTGCTAGGATATTGAAAATGTTTTCTGAGATGCATAATCTCATAAATGACTAAAAATCAATCCTCTTATTTAATCAGCGATCCTTATAGGTCTCAGCAATGATGCTTTCGTGGTCAAGGGTCAATTGAAATAACCTATTCTATTTATAACTAGATTACAAGTTCTCTTGAATATCTTTTTATGGCACCTACTTATAGATGTGTAACATGCTGGTTGTACGTGCAAATAACATGTAAAGGTCATAATATATCATTTAATGTTGACAAAAAGATACCTTAATCGTCATGAAAGTTGCATTATTTGAGCTGGCAATTGCATCTGGGACCTACTGGTACTTGTTTGCGAGGACCAGCACTTATTTTCATTCAAAATATTTTTATCCAGAGCAAGAAGGAGAAAAACAGTAACAGGGAAAGAAGAAATAACAGTAACAAAAGGAGGAAGCAGTGATGAAAAATAACTTTAAAATGTGATATTGGAGTCAAGACAAAGGCAACTTTGATATTCAGCACCTTGACCATTGATAACACCAACCACAATCTTCCAAGCTAATCTTTGAGCCCCAGCACTTAGAACCATATTTACAAGAAACTTCTGCCGGTGTTTGTAGGAAGGTAGCCTCTTTCTAGCCTTGTTACCCCCACTTTTGGCCTGTTTGTGAGTATATGTCAGGGTGTTTTTACTGTCTCACTGGGATTCTGCTAGCCAGGGCCCAGTGCTCATAGTGAAAACCCTATGTTGTCAGTGTGTTTGATATGTGTCACTGGGATCCTGCTAGTCAGGACCCCAGTGCTCATAAGTTTGTGGCCTATATGTGTTCCCTGTGTGGTGCCTAACTGTATCACTGAGGCTCTGCTAACCAGAACCTTAGTGTTTATGCTCTCTCTGCTTTTAGAATTGTCACTGTAGGCTAGTGACTAATTTTACCAATTCTAATTGGCACACTGGCACACCCATATAATTCCCTTGTATATGGTACCTGGGTACCCAGGGTATTGGGGTTCCAGGAGATCCCTATGGGCTGCAGCATTTCTTTTGCCACCCATAGGGAGCTCAGACAATTCTTACACAGGCCTGCCACTGCAGCCTGAGTGAAATAACGTCCACGTTATTTTACAGCCATATTTCACTGCACATAAGTAACTTATAAGTCACCTATGTGTCTAACCCTCACTTGGTGAAGGTTAGGTGCCAAGTTACTTAGTGTGTGGGCACCCTGGCACTAGCCAAGGTGCCCCCACATTGTTCAGGGCAAATTCCCCGAACTTTGTGAGTGCAGGACACCATTACACGCGTGCACTGTACATAGGTCACTACCTATGTACAGCGTCACAATTGTAACTCTGAACATGGCCATGTAACTTGTCTAAGATCATGGAATTGTCACCCCAATAGCATTCTGGTATTGGGGGTACAATTCCATGATCCCCCGGGTTTCTAGCACCCTCTCACTTTGGAAATAGGTGTGAAGGGCTGGGAAGGAGTAGCCTCCCCCAGCCTCTGGAAATGCCGGTTCAGGGATCCCCCAGCCCTGCTCTGGTGGGAAACTGGACAAAGGAAAGGGGAGTGACCACTCCCCTGACCTGCACCTCCCAGGGGAGGTGCCAGGAGCTCCTCCAGTGTGTCCCAGACCTCTTCCATCTTGGATTCAGAGATGTTGGGGCACAATGGACTGCTCTGAGTGGCCAGTGCCAGCAGGTGAAGTCAGAGACCCCTCCTGATAGGTGCTTACCTCTCTTGGTAGCCAAACCTCCTTTCTTGGTAGCCAAACCTCCTTTTCTGGCTATTTAGGGTCTCTCCTCTGGGCTATTCCTCAGATAACGAATGCAAGAGCTCAGCAGAGTTCCTCTGCACTTCCCTCTACGACTTCTGCCAAGGATCGACCTCTGACTGCTCCAGGACGCCAGCAAAACTGCAACAAAGTAGCAAGATGACTACCATCAACCGTGTAGCGCCTCATCCTGCTGGCTTTCTCAACTGTTTCCTGGTGGTGCATGCTCTGAGGGCTGTCTCCCTTCACCCTGCACTGGAAGCCTGGAAGAAATCTCCTGTGGGTCGATGGAATCTTCCCCCTGCTTACGCAGGCACCAAAAGACTGCATCACCGGTCCTCTGGGTCCCCTCTCATCCTGACGAGCATGGTCCCTGGAACACAGGAGCTGGGTCCAAGTTTCTCCCACAGTCCAATGGCCCTTCTGTCCAAATTTGGTGGAGGTAAGTCCTTGCCTCCCCACGCCAGACTGCAAACCTGTGTACTGCATGATTTGCAGCTGTCCTGGCTTCTGTGCACTTATCTAAGGATTCCTTTGTGCACAGCCTAGCCTGGGTCCCCAGCACTCCGTCCTGCATTGCTCAACCCGCTGAGTTGGACTCTGACATCGTGGGACCCTTCTTTTTTGACTCTGAGTTCACAGATCTTCCAAGTGCCTGCTCCGGTACTTCTGCGGGTTCTGCCTGCTTCTGCGGGGGCTCTCTGAGTTGCTGAGCGCCCCCTCTGTCTCCTCCTCCAAGGGGCGACATCCTGGTCCTTCTTGGTCCCCAGCAGCACCCAAAAACCTCTACTGCGACCCTTTCAGCTAGCAAGGCTTGGTTGCGGTATTTCTGCGTGGTTACACATCTGCAACATCCAGCACGCCATGGGACATCTTCCATCCAAAGGAGAAGTTCCTAGCCCTTTTCATTGGCTTCGGCTTCTTCCACTCGGATGCAGCCCTTTTGCACCTTCATCCGGGGTTTCCTGGACTCCTGCCCCCCCTGGACGCTATCGCAACTATTGGACTTGGTCCCCTTCCTTTTCAGGTCCTCAGGTCCAGGTATCCGTCTTCAGTGTTTTGCTGGTGCTTGTGGTTCTTGCAGAATCCCCCTATCAAGACTATTGTGTCTTTCTGGGGTAGTAGGGTAACTTTACTCCTACTTTCTAGGGCAGTGGTTCCCAACCTATTGACTTCTGTGGACCCCCATTTTATCAATACTGGAGCCCGGGGACCCCCACTGAATCATTATTGGAACACGGGGACCCCCAAGGAGTCATTACTGATAGCTGGGACCTAATATTATTACATTTTTTAAGCAGCTGCGGACCCCCTGAGGAGGCTTCGCGCCCCCCAGGGGTCCCCGGCCCACAGGTTGGGAACCACTGTTCTAGGGTCTTGGGGTGGGGTATTTTTAACACCCTTACTGTTTTCTCACAGTCCCAGCGACCCCCTACAATCTCCCATAGGTCTGGGGTCCATTCATGATTTGCATTCCACTTTTGGAGTATATGGTTTGTGTTGCCCCTAGACCTATGTTCACCTATTGCATCCTATTGTGATTCTACATTGTTTGCACCTCTTTTCTTATAGTTACTTACCTGTTTTGGGTTTGTGTACATATAACTTGTGTATATTACTTACCGCCTAAGTGAGGGTATTCTCTGAGATACGTTTGGCATATTGTCACTAAAATAAAGTAACTCTGAGTGTTGTGTTTTCTTATGATATTATGCTATATGATATAAGTGGTATGGTAGGAGCTTTGCATGTCTCCTAGTCCAGCCTAGGCTGCTTTGCCATGGCTACCTTCTATCAGCCTAAGCTGCTAGAAACATCTCTATTCTACTAATAAGGGATAACTGGACCTGGCACAGGGTGTAAGTACCACAAGGTACCCACTATAAGCCAGGCCAGCCTCCTACAGTGTTGCATTATTTCTTTTGACGCTCCAGCAGCGCAATCTGAGCACCATATCTACAAGACTACATATTTGGGCCAATGCGTTAGTTTTCCGATGGCTGCATCAGAAAATACCTGCGCCATCTCTGCCTGAGCCACATAGATTGTAATATACGCGAGGTAGGCGTTCCCACGTATAATCCATCAGAAAATCAACACATCAGTATCTACATGTTTGGCAATGTGAGTTGCATCTTTATGATGCATTGCGCTAAACCTGCAATGCATCAGAATTCCTATGCCACGGTAACCCAGGTGTAGGAACTGATGCAGTGGATGGTACATAGTAAAGCGACTAGCAGAAGTCACTCGATACTTCCCAATTAATAAACACATTTCTTCCATTGTTAGTGGCCCTATACATGTCCTTATGTAAATATTGGACCCCTAGGGTAGCATGGGGCCCTGGGACTATATATATCATCAACTAAAGCGGCACAGGTTTGTCACACCTGCTTTGTTGAAAGTTACACATAGGCATACTGTAGACTTGTCTGATATACATCATGGCCCATTAGAAAGTGTGCTCAAGGTGAGTATTGCACTTATACCTTGTCCCCACACAATAAGCTTGTTGTGTCACTCTGAAGTCATGCATTGCCTCTGGTGCGTGTCACATTTCTGAGTTTCCATTTGTGTTAAGCCCAAATTCAGTGTATCACTTTTGGCCCTGTTGTGCTCCGCCTACCTTTCCACTAATGCATCAGTTTTACTGACTGGTGGAAAGTGGGTTACTGGCAGTAGTAAGTATGAACCTACCACTGGCAATAACCAACTGTTGGAAAGTGAGTTATTGGTAGTGGTAAGTATGAACCTACCACTGACAATAAGGCCACTACCCAAATATAGGTTCAATAACGATCTCAGTAAATTAGCCCCTTGCTCAACCCTTGGTAGCTGTAACCAAGCAGGCAGACCTAACTTAAGAGACAAGAGTGTAAATCATTCAAAAACACCAATACCGTAAGTAAGTGAGACACAACACACAATAAAAATCCCACACCAATTTATAAAAATAGGTTATATTTTTAGGAGCAAATAGACACCAAAATGACAAAAATCCAATGTTGGTAACCAGAAGTATGAACTTTTAACCCCTTAGCTGCCAGGCCTTTTCCCCCTCAGGTCCCAAGACATTTTTTGGCTATTCGGGGCAATTTGTGCTTGGACCCTCATAATGTTTTGTCCACATAAGTTACCCATGTGAAATTTGTGTCCTTTTTTTCCCACATCATAGGGATTCTAGAGGTACCCAGAGTTTGTGGGTTCCCCTGAAGGAAACCAAGAAATTAGCCAAAATATAGCAAACATTTTTTATTTTTTTTTAAATGGGAAAAAAGGGCTGCAGAGGAAGGCTTCTGTTTTTTTCCCTGAAAATGGCATCAACAAAGCGTTTGGTGTGCTAAGATCACCAGCTTCCCAGCTTTCAGGAATAGGCAGACCTGAACCAGAAAACCACATTTTTCAACACAATTGTGGCATTTTACAAGGACATACCCCAATTTCTTTATTTTTCAAGCTTTTAGCCTCCTTCCAGTTAGAGACAGAAATGGGTGTGAAACCAATGCTTGATCCTGGAAAGCTAAACATTTCTTAAAAGTAGACAAAAGTCTGAATTCAGCATGGGGTCATTTGTGTAGATCCTACAAAGTTTTCCTACAGAAAAATAACAGCTAAAATAAACAAATATTGAAATTGAGTTGAAAAAACAGCCATTTTTCTCCACGTTTTACTCTGTAACTTTTTCCTGTGATGTCAGATTTTTGAAAGGTTATATTTTTAGGAGCAAATAGACACCAAAATGACAAAAATCCAATGTTAGGAACCAGAAGTATGAACTTTTAACCCCTTAGCTGTCAGGCCTTTTCCCCCTCAGGTCCCAAGGCATTTTTTGGCTATTCGGGGCAATTTGTGCTTGGACCCTCATAACGTTTTGTCCACATAAGCTACCCATGTGAAATTTGTGTCCTTTTTTTCCCACATCATTGGGATTCTAGAGGTACCCACAGTTTGTGGGTTCCCCTGAAGGAAACCAAGAAATTAGCCAAAATATAGCGAACATCTTTTTTTTTTTTTTTTTTAAATGGGAAAAAAGGGCTGCAGAAGAAGGCTTCTGTTTTTTCCCTGAAAATGGCATCAACAAAGCGTTTGGTGTACTAAGATCACCAGATTCCCAGCTTTCTGGAATAGGCAGACCTGAATCAGAAAACCACATTTTTGAACACAATTTTGGCATTTTACAGGGACATACCCCAATTTCACTATTTTTCGAGCTTTTAGCCTCCTTCCAGTTAGTGTCAGAAATGGGTATGAAACCAATGCTGGATCCTGGAAAGCTAAACATTTCTTAAAAGTAGGCAAAAGTCTAAATTCAGCAAGGGGTCATTTGGGTAGATCCTACAAAGTTGTCCTACAGAAAATAACAGCTAAAATAAAAAAATATTGAAATTGAGTTGAAAAAACAGCAATTTTTCTCCACGTTTTACTCTGTAACTTTTTCCTGTGATGTCAGATTTTTTAAAGCAATATACCGTTACATCTGCTGGACTCTTCTGGTTGTGAGGATATTTAGAGCTTGTAGGTTAATGAAGAACCCTAGGTACCCAGAGCCAATAAATGAGCTGCACCTTGCAATAGGTTTTCAATCGATACCGGTTATACAGCAATTAATTTGGAGAAATATAAAGATTGAAAAATAGGTATCAAGAAAAACTTTGTATTTCCAAAATGGGCACAACTAAGGTGTTGAGAAGCATTGGTTATTTGCACATCTCTGAATTCTGGGGTCCCCATACTAGCATGTGAATTACAGGGCATTTCTCAAATAGACATCTTTTTTGCACTCTGTCATACATTTGGTAGGAAAAAATGTAGAGAAAGACAAGGGACAATAACACTTGTTCTGCTATTCTGTGTTCCCCCAAGTCTCCCCATATAAGTGGTACCTCATTTGTGTGAGCAGGCCAAATGCCCTCGACAGGGAACGCAACATGGACACATCACATTTTTACATTGAAAACTGACGTGTTTTTTGGAAAGTGCCTAGCTGTGGATTTTGATCTCTAGCTCAGATGGCACCTAGGAAAACCTACCAAACCTGTGCATTTTTGAAAACTAGACACCTTGGGAAATCCAGGATGGGGTGACTTGTGCGGCTCTTACTTGGTTCTGTTACCCAGAATCCTTTTCAAACCTCAAAATCTGGCTAAAAAAACACTTTTTCCTCACATTTCGGTGAGAGAAAGCTCTGGAATCTGAGAGGAGCCACAAATTTCCTTCCACCCAGCATTCTCCTAAGTCTCCAGATAAAAACGGTACCTCACTTGTGTGGGTAGGCCTAGTGCTCGTGACAGGAAGCGCACCAAAACACAACATGGAGACATCACATTTTTCCAAAGAAAACAGAGCAGTTTTTTGCAACGTGCCTAGCTGTGGATTTTGGCCTCTAGCTCAGCCGGCACCTAGGAAAACCTACCAAACCTGTGCATTTTTGAAAACTAGACACCTTGGGAAATCCAGGATGGGGTGACTTGTGCGGCTCTCACTTGGTTCTGTTACCCAGAATCCTTTGCAAACCTCAAAATTTGGCTAAAAAAACACTTTTTCCTCACATTTCGGTGAGAGAAAGCTCTGGAATCTGAGAGGAGCCACAAATTTCCTTCCACTCAGCATTCCCCTAAGTCTCCAGATAAAAACGGTACCTCACTTGTGTGGGTAGGCCTGGTGCTCGTGACAGGAAGCGCACCAAAACACAACATGGAGACATCACATTTTTCCAAAGAAAACAGAGCAGTTTTTTGCAACGTGCCTAGCTGTGGATTTTAGCCTCTAGCTCAGCCGGCACCTAGGAAAACCTAGTAAACCTGTGCGTTTTTTAAAACTAGACACCTAGGGTAATCCAGGATGGGGTGACTTGTGGGGCTCTCACTGGGTTCAGTTACCCAGAATCCTTTTCAAACCCCAAAATTTGGCCAAAACCAAAAACATTTGCCTCACATTTCGGTGATAGAAAGTTCTGGAATCTGAGAGGAGCTACAAATTTCCTTCTACCCAGCGTTCCCCCAAGTCTCCCGATAAAAACGGTACCGTACTTGTGTGGGTAGGCCTAGTGCTCGGGACAGGAAACGCACCAAAACACAACATGTACACATCAAATTTTCCAGAGCTGTTTTTTGCAAAGTGCTAAACTGTGGAATTTGGCCTCTAGCTCAGCCGACACCTAAGGGAACCTACCAAACCTATGCATTTTTTTAAACTTGACACCTAGGAGAATCAAAGGTGACTTGTGGGTCTCTCACCAAGTTCTGTTACCCAGAATCCTTTGCAAACCTCAAAATGTGACCAAAAAAACACATTTTCCTCACATTTTAGTGACAGAAAGTTGTGGAATCTGAGAGAAGCAACAAATTTCCTTCCACCCAACGTTCCCCCAAGTCTCCTGATAAAAATGGTAACTCACTTGTGTGGGTAGGCCTAGTGCCCGCAAAAGGAAATGCCCCAAAACACTATCTGGACACATCAAAATGATCAAATACACAACTACCTGTTTTTGCGGGGGCACCTGTGTTTTTGGTCCTGGGCTCAGCAGCCATACAGGGAAATGTACCAAACCCAGACATTTCTGAAAACTAGACACCCGAGGGAGTCTAGGGAGGTGTGACTTGCGTGGATCTCCCAGTGATTTCTTACCCAGAATCCTCCGCAAACCTCAAATTTAGCTAAACAAATCACATTTTTCCCACATTTCTGAGTGAGAACACTGCACCGGGACACATTTCCTACCACCCAACATATCCCTGAGTCTCCCGGTAAAAATGATACCTCACTTGTGTAGGTCGGCCAAGTGCCTGTGACAGGGAAGAGCCAAACACATGTTGAAATTGAGGGGGAACCAAAGTGGGTTCAAAAGGGCAGTTTGAAAAAAACATATTTCGGCTGACAAGTCGGGCAGAATTTTTATTGGTATAGATGGGACAGTGCTGGTTGGTAGGAATTTTGTGGATTCCTGCAGATTGCGGAAGGTTCCGTCACAAAAATGTAGGAAAAATTTGTGATTTCCAGCAAAGTTGGAGGTTTGCAGGGCATTGTGGGCAAGAAAATGGTGCAGGATGCATGTGAAGCACACCCCCCTGGAATCACCCAAATGTTTAGTTTTCAGATGTGTCTAGGTCTTGTGGATTTTTCTGCATGCCAGCATCCCAAGGTCCAAAAAGCACAAACTTCACCATTCCAAGTGGGACGATTTTGAGAGTTAGCCAAGCTCTCATGGCCCAAATTTAAAACCAAAACCCCAAATAATTAAATGTCCTCCTGCTTGCCGTGGGATAAGATGTTTTAGTTTGCGGGGGAGAGCTGAAAGACTGTGACCCCCTTCAGTTGGGTGGTGGAGGCATAACCAGACCCATACTGGTTGGTAGCCACCACCCCACAATTTTTTTTTTAATTCTCTGGCATCTAGTAGACTTTCTGCTTCCCCGGGATGTGGATCTGGGCTAATTGCCCCATCTGCCCACTGGTAGGCAGAACAAATTTGGCCACATTTATTTGGGGTGGGGGTATGCCCATACCCCCACCCTCTAATTTTGAAAAACAAAATCTTTCCTGGTCTCTGGTGGGCTTTCTGCCCCCCTTGGGGGCAGATGGGCCATCCAAAAATAGGCCGATTTGCCCCCAAGGGGGCAGATTTGGCCAACAGTGATGTGCCCTCATGGGGAGTGACCCTTGCCCAAGGGGCTGCCCCCAAACAAAACACACACCAATCCTTCATGCCTAAGTGGTTTCCACCTCCTCTGGGGGTAGATTGGCCTAATTAAAGATAGGCCGATCTGCACCCAAGAGGAGCAGAAATGGCCTAAAATAAATGTACCCACCCCAGGGGATCGACCCTTGCCTAAGGGGTCGCTCCCCTTGCATGAAATTGACGCAAAAAAATAAAAGTCTCTGGTGTCTAGTGGTTTCTGCCACCCTTGGGGGCAGATTGGCGTTATAACAATTGGCCAATCTGCCCCCAAGGGGGGCAGAAATAGCCTAAAGACAACTTGCCCCCCAGGGGAGCGACCCCTTGCCTAAGGCGTCGCTCCCCACATATAAAAAAATTAAATAAACAAAAGAAAAAAATCGCTGCTGTCTAGGGGTTTCTGCCCCCCCTGAGGGCAGACCGGCCTAATTACAATAGGCCTATCTGCTCCCAAGGGGGGCAGAAATGGCCTAAAGCAAATTTTCCTCCTGAGGGAGGTGACCGTTGCCTAAGGGGTCACTCCCCTCACCTGAAACTGACAAAAAAAAAAACTCCCTGGTGTCTAGTGGTTTCTGCCCCCTTATGGGGCAGATTGGCCTAATACAAATAGGCTGATTTGCCCCCAATATGGACAGAAAGGCAGAAATGGCCTAGAGTTAATTTTGTCCCCAGGTGAGCGACCCTTGCCTCAAGGGTCGCTCCCCCACATGAAAAAAAAAAAACAGATCCCTGGTGTCTAGGGATTTGTGCCACTCTGGGGGCAAAAATGGCTGTAAAATAATTTCCCCCCTGGGGAGTGGCCCTTGCACAAAGGGCCGCTCCCCTTATGCATAAAAAAAAATCCCTGGTGTCTAGTGGGCATATCTGCTGCCCGATCGCATCGCGATCGGACACCAGAAATGCTGAGAGAGACATGAAAGGAGAGGAAAGGCCTTTCCTCTCCTTTCATGCCTCTCTTGCCCCCTCCACGTGATCGGAGGTGAAATGCTTCTGCATTTCTCCTCCGATCCATGCTAGAAGCTGAGCTTCCAGCACTGAGTGGTAGGCCTCTAATGATGTGAGCGCGCAATTGTGCGCTGACGTCATCAGACGCCTCAGAGGGCCCCAGGGGGGTGGAAGGGGAAGCAATTCCCTTGTATCCCTGCCCAGGGGTGGTGGGTGCTGGGCCATTGGGGGGAGAGCTAGTGCTCCCAACGAGGGCCCATAGCAGGAAGAGCTGGTCTCGTCCTCAGCACCGGGCAACCGTGGCCAAGGGAGAGACCAGCTTGTCCTGGGCACCCAGGGGGTTAAAGAAGAAACACTTTCTAGTGCTTAGAAACACAAAACACCAACTTTACCAAAATGCTCCAAACTTCTCAAAACTTCAGAAGGTGTTTCCTGAAGTCCTCCTTGTGGGTACAAAGCATCCAAAACACAAATCCGAGGGTCTGGAGATCCACAAATCTCCTGGATGGTCCTTGGAACCAGAGTTATGAAGGTTTTAAAGAATAAACACTTCCTAGTGCTTAGATACACAAAGCTCCAACTTTACCAAAATTCTCTAAACTGCAGAAGGTGTTTCTTGAATTCCTCCTTGCAGGTATAAAGGGTCCAAAACACAAATTCATGGATCTGGAATCTCCTTGATGGTCCTTGGAACCAGAGATATGCATTTTTTAAAGAATAAATACTTCCCAGTGCTTAGAAACACAAAGCGACAACTTCACCAAAATTCTCCAAGCTTCAGGAGGTGTTCTCTGAAGACCTCCTTGCTGGTACAAAGGGTTCAAAACCCAAATCCAAGGGTCTGGAATCCCCTGGATGGTTCTTGGAATGTTGGAGCACAATCCCCACAATGCACCCGGCCAAATCCCTAAAAGTCCACTGTGTGCACATCAGGCTGGGGACTCTTGCTGTAGATTATGCATGTGAAGCTCTCTTAGCCTGTAACTGCAGGAAGTCCACTCCGGAGTCCTACTTGTAGCAAGGCACTGTCCCCAGGGCAGTAGTACCAGATTGTTCAGCAGGCGCATTTCACTCTGAAGTGCAGGCCAAGGGTACAGATCCAGATTCCTGCAGGGTAGTCCTTCTTCCTCTTGTAGTTTCATGCAGCAGATCTGAAAGGCTAGGCACCTCTCGCCTTATTTACTCCTGGGCATCTGGAAGGGGGCACCCCTAACCAATTCAATGCAGGGTGACACCCAGATGCATGGCCACTTTCTCCAATTTGGCAACTTCCTGTCCCAGAAGGCACCATTCTTCCAGTGCCCATGATAGCTGAAATTTCAGCAGAGTGGTTTTGAGCTAACTAAACCAACCCTCAGTGTGGCTCATTTCCATACCTGTCCTCCTCCTAAGGTCTGCAAATTCCTTCCTTAAGCCTGGTATCTGGCTGAGGGGTTCATTAGGTCATCTGCATTCTCTGCCTGTCCTGCTCTCCTTTAAGGCTTGATTACCCACTCCCCCTGCTCTGGCATTCCTGTGTAGCCCAAGATCTGCACTTCACTAGATATCCTCTACCCTGGACACCACTTATTACCTAATCAAAGCAGCTCTGCTAATCCTGTTAGCACTGACGAATCAGAGTGGAGTTTCAGAAGGCTAGATTTTGGCTTACAGAAGGAAAAGCCTTATAACTTCTTTTCTGTACAAGTTGTGATAACTTCACCAATGTGGAATTGCTGGATTTACCAAAACAAACATTTTAAGTCCTTGAATGGATTTCCATTTGTTTCCTTACTATATGTACAATAAAATACAATATTGCAATGATAGCCTATGGAGCCCAGTATCTACTATGAGGCGGAAATTAAATGATCAGTTTGTCACTCACCAAGGTTCATAAAACATCTTTTATAGGACCCCTGTTTATAGTTACATGACCCCCCCACCCCTGAGATACCTAGGTGAGACCCTTGGGATATCTATCATGTGAAAATAAGGTAGATCACCACATTTAAAGTGCACATAGCACCAAAGTCGAATTGGGACACCATTTCCATTTAAATGCAGTTTGCAGAGGCAGGCTGCATTTAAAAATGACAGAAACCCTCCAGCGGTGCCCAAATGCAAAAGGCAGCAATTCTACTGGGCCTTTACTTCCATGCCCTATTGTGTACTAAGGTCTTATAAGTAGTTGGCACCATCTTGACATATTATTTACCAGAGACTAAAAGGGACTGTCATGCAAATGGTATGAATTGAACTTTTAAAGACAGGATGTAAGACAGGCCTTCATTTAAAAGGACTGAAAGCACACCGCAGTCCACCCATGCAAGTGCAGAAATTCTGCTGGACATCTAATTTCCATGCCCTATCATATATTAGGGGCTTAAAGGCAGATTGTACCCCCTTGCCCTGCTGTACACTAGGGACTTACATGGCCTGTCAGGCAAATTGAAAACCCTGATCCCTTTTGTACTCTACTACATCTGTATGTTTTAATATACCACTGACCTGGGTCTGGCTAACAGAGCCCAGAGCACAGTCAGAGTCAGTTACCATCTGCATCAGTCAGCAACAAAAAACAAGCATTTGCAATGCAACGGGTCTCGCGTTTCTCCGAGTTAGAGCTATTAGCAGTTGTAAACTCCCAACCGGACTTTTCTTGCCTCATTAAATGGGAATAAATAACTCGATCCCGCTGCTACAGTTCACTCGTAGAGAAATCTATCGGCAAAAGTGCAATTATCTACGTAACCGGTAAAAGTGCAATTAACTATGTAACAGAGTCGATGTCCTGAAAAGCCCTTGACTTCTGCCAAGTGAGATCGCGCTGCGAAAAAAGAGAAAAAGTAGTCCACAAACCAGACGGAAAACCACGAACCTCATATGTTTTCAGTACTTGGTCGCTGCGTTTGAGGAGGACTAACCACCGGAAAAGGCATGACGGATGCATGCCTTCCACTAATGAAAGCAAGCAGATTTTGAAAGGCAAGCCCACAAACCAATGAAAGACACTGACGTGACATGGACGGGGCTCCGAGTCCTTTTCTAAGTACTACAGCGTCTCACAAGCTATACGCATGCGCAAGCGCATGCTAGCGCAGGCTCGACCCTAACTAGCAATCGCCTGAAATTTTGCTTACACTGCATGGACGCCCCATGGTCCATGGCTAATGAGAACCTCTCCACATGGCATAGCAGAGCATTCGGGGTCAAGCAGCAGGATATTGTAATGAGCCAGCGGGTCTAAATTGCTGACTCTCTCCCCTGACCATTGGGCCTGTACGAGTAGGTTCTGTATTTGCTCGAACCCTGCCCCGACCTAATTCCCCTTAAAGCAACCACTGACGCAGATGGGAGTTTGCAGCTGTTATTTCTGTTTGTGAGGGCGGCCATATTGTCTCTTCCTGTTGTACACAAGCCAATATTTTCAAACAAGAAATAAGGAGATAGTGAAAAAAAATAGGGGGAATTTATTCTCGCTATTGACTGAAATTGAGACAGCTAAATTGAAGCCGTTTTTTGTTTTGCTTTAAAAACTGAGGCTCCCGCCTGACTCAGGTCTGTTGGAATGCAAGCAAGTCTCTGTCTTGGTTATCCACGACCATTTAGGTGTTTCCCCCCTTTCCTGACTGACTACACATTTGTTGAGTTGTCTGCACATTTAAACACAGCATGTCGTGTATGCACCTGTGTAGGTGCCACATAGGTACTCCTTTATGTGTAAATGTAGCTTTATTTCTTCAGGTGTCAATATCGCATGTGATATTATGGTACATCCTAAATTTGCGAAACCCTTTGTGGGTGCATTAATAATGATCCTCCTAAATGGGGGCGTTAGTAAACCAACTAAAACCAGTTGGCATTACTATCACATTTCTTTACTTAACAAGCATGCGCCACTGTCAACATTTTCCTTAACCAAAAACTGCTCACAGACCAGTGCTTAATTTGTAACTAAGCACATGCCGGTGCTCAAAGCCCTCCTCTGAAACACGCGTCTGCTACAATTAAATGTGGGGACACGGACTACCGAGAAAGCGTAATCCTGAAGCCACCTCAGGCCTCTTCAGTCGATTTAAATCCACTCCCTGCCTCTTCAGTTCACTTTTGCAGCTTTCTGCTTTCTCCCATTGTGACGCTTTTTCGTTTTTCTCTTCCTTTGTCTTTCCCACGTGTGTCTTTTTCTCACAGCAAAGGCTTGGGGCAGAAAAATAAGTGCTGGCCCTCAAAAATAAGTGTCGGTGCTCAGCACCGGAAAGAACAAGCACAAATTAGGCACTGTCACAGACAGGTTGAAATTTATACGTGTAGAACAAATCAGGCGATGAAATATTTATTTAAAAAATGTGTGTTTGGTTTTAGGCGTTTCTTATCTATTTAGTTTCATACATCTCAAAGCCTTTCTTTATTTTCAGGAATTATCAGGAGACAAAACATCCATGACACTAAGGGGCATATTTATCCTCCGTTTGCGCCGAATTTGCGTCGTTTTTTTTTACGCCCTAAGGGCCATATTTATACTTTTTGACAAAAATTTTTACGCCGGCTAACTCCATTCTGAAGCGCCATGCTGGCGCCGTATTTATTCAATGACGTTAGCCGGCGTAGGGGAAAATGGAGTTTGGGCGTCAAAAAATGGGGCAAGTCAGGCTGAGGCAAAATTATCGCCTCAACCCGATTTGCGCCATTTTTTTTTGGCGCCCAGACGCCATTAACATGACTCCTGTCTTAGCAAAGACAGGAGTCATGCCCCCTTGCCCAATGGCCATGCCCAGGGGACCTACGTCCCCTGGGCATGGTCATTGGGACAGTGGCATGTAGGGGGGCACAAATCAGGCCCCCCTATGCCACAAAAAAAAAATACTTACCAGCACTTACCTTAATGTCCCAGGGGTGGGTCCCTCCATCCTTGGGCGTCCTCCTGGGGTGGGCAAGGGTGGCAGGGGGTGTCCCTGGGGGCATGGGAGGGCACCTGTGGGCTCCTTCCGAGCCCACAGGTCCCTTAACGCCTGCCCTGAGCAGGCGTTAAAAAATGACGCTTACGTGGCTAGACGTCATTTTTTAAGGCCCGCCCACTCCCGTGCGCCATTTTTGCACGGGAGTGTAAGTACGGCGCACAGACCTGGGAGTCATTTTTTAGACGGGAACGCCTACCTTGCATATCATTAACGCAAGGTAGGTGTCCGCGCTAAAAAATGACGCAAACTCCATGAACTTTGGCGCTAGATGCGTCTAACGCCAAAGTATAAATATGGAGTTAGTTTTGCGTCGAATTTGCGTAAAAAAAAACAACGCAAATTCGGTGCAAACGGAGTATAAATATGCCCCTAAACGTATTACCACAACATACATTGAAATTATAGCAGGAGTCGTCGGCTGAATGTAATCCATCAATCTATCCGTGCTTGGGCAAAGTAACATTAAAGTATAAAGCTATTGGGTAAAGTATAATTGGACTTTTCCCCTCCGTTTCTATTTCCGGTCTCTGTTTTGCACACGACACGGTTTGCTATGCTGATGGTTTTGCAAAGAAAAAAACACGGAATCATGCTGAGCTGTAACCTGCAATACTAGTTTGTGTTCCAAGATGCCTGCGGAAACGTGACTCAGCAATTTCATGAGAAAATCAGTCACCTGTGTTAGTGAGCACAACACGAGTGGCGGTGACTCATTTCTGTAATGTTTTCATTAGATCTGATATGGAGATAGCTCTAGCCATCGCGCCAACCTCCTGTAACCAAAAAAACAACAAAGACTAAACAAGCAAGATCGCACTTCGAAAATAGATAAAAAGCAGTCCACAAACCTGGCGAGCCACACATGTTTACAGTACTTGGTCGCTACGCTCGAGGAGGGCTAACCACCAGAAAAGGCATGGCGTGTGTGTGCCTTCCACTAATGAAAGCAAGCCGATTTTAACAGGCGAGCCCACGAACCAATGAAAGACACTGATGTGACGTGGATGGGGCTCCGAGCCCTTTTCTAACCCCTAAAGCGTCTCGCTAGCGATACGCATACGCAAGTGCATGCGACGCAGGCTCAACCCTAATAAATGGGGCTGATTAGGACAAAAATATGTCTTTGCAACACTGACGTACTGTGGAGACTTGCGATATGGGGTGCCATCTTGTAGATATGGTGCACCCAAGGCGTTACTATTGCAGCACAAGTTAAAGTGAAGCATTCCTGCCTGAGCACAGTGATACATCAGTCCTTGTAAATATGCCCCTTATTCTTTAACAAATTAAACACAGACCTTACAATCACAGTAAGATACCTAAATGTTTTAGCTTGCTGAAGCATTGTGTGTGTGACTTATAGATCACAGACACGTTTGAAACCCACCAGCCTTAATTAGGTGTTTCACCCGCTATATTTTCAAAACAAGCACATTTTAATCTGGTAATAATAGTAGCCGTTGGTTGAGATGGATGGGTACTTAAAAAGGCTACCTGAAACCATCCCATACTCCACAGACCTACAAAAATATTCAAAGCTCCTTCAAAAAGGTTATCCAGATGATTTGTTATCAAATAAGAAATATAATTAAAATAAAGAAAAATATCCAAAAGTAGAACATCTTTTTAAAGCGTAACAATGGGCACCTTAGTGTAGGGCTCAGTGCACACTGACTATATTTTAGATCTATATAGCATAAAACTAGGACTAATACCACATTAGGCTTGATACTGGACATCATATTCCATTAGGTTCCTTTAAGTTTCTTCTTTGAGAGTCTTATCTGTAGTATTGCACTATGTTCTGCCCCAGCAGTACACCCGGATTTATATCTTTTTTTGATCACCCTGTTTGTGGACATTTTACTGTGGGTGAGCCTCAGTACTGGTGTCTCACCCATGGTAACTGCATGGTAAACAGACTGTGCATGTTTACCCCCAATATCCACATTTTAATATAAGGCCACTGTGACCCAGCAGGGGTAAGAGGCACTTGGCTGGTTACATGTGAACATGTCTGCACACGTGTCGGGGCTGCATGTGGGAGAGTACTGTCATGCACCGCCCGGTAACAACTCACAGGTACCTTGGTGCAATGGGGACTGTGCAGGAACAGGTATTTACCTGGGATAGGCCGCATGAGGGTAGTGTACACTATTAGGAAAAGTCATTGTGATCTGGATGCATATTTATGAAAAGTGGTGCTGCACCTATTGTAGCGCCACTTTTCTTGGGCTCCTTAGTGCCCGCCTAAAGCCACCATGTGAGTGCCATATTTAAAATACTGTGCACCATGGCAGTAGTTTGGGGGACTAGCGTCAACATTTTTGACACAAGTCCAGTGCTTTGCAGGACTAGCATTAAACATTTTGACTCTAGTCCTGCAAAGCACCCAGAGGCCCATTGAATATAATGCTGATAGAAATGGTGCAAAGGAATCTCATAGGTTCCCTTGTGCCGTTTTTATTGCCCCTTTAGTGCCAGAAGGCCCCCTTGCATACATTGTGTCTGGTGCAGGCATAATGTTGCGCAAGGGTTAAGAAAGTGGCGCAGTGCATGTGCGATGCGCGCGCCACTTTGTAAATACGGTGCAGGGGAAATGCCATGTTAGCGTCACCTTATCATAAAAAAAATTACGCTACAGCTGCACTAAGGTGGTGCTAGGGGCTCTTAAATATGCCCCTTACTGTTTTAACTATAGTGACACTCCATTATACACATAGGGATGGAACTGCCTTAGAGTGTAGTTGCCCTTCTTCTTGTTTTACAGAGACCATTGACGTCTTGAATTAGAGTGTAATATGTGCGGGAAAAACAAATTTGTATCTTCCGAAATGATAACTTTACATTTTGTGGGTCATTCAAAGTTTCCATGTTTTCCTGGCTAAGCTAACAACCAGAGCCTAGGCCTTTTGTCACCTTGTTATATCCAGGAATAACATTTGCACCAGCAGCAGGAACACAGGTCACCCCCACAAAAAAGGACAAATTAGCAGTACTTCTCCTAGCTCCTGAGAAGGATAGGAGTAGGGCAGTATTTACTGGACCTGCCCAAGCCCATTGAACAAAGCCCAGCAACCAGGCAACTGGAGCCAACCCACCTGGAGGCTCCCTGTGAAATTCTAGTGACCCTGTCAGTGAGGGGTGAAGCTGAAACCTTAGGACCTGATGTGACCAGTGGCTCTTGGATGATGCCATTTTAGATTGTCTCAGCATGCTGTGCAGGATGGGTGGGACTGGGGGAGAGGTGATGTGGCACCCCAGGATTAGTTTTGAGGGCCTGTCTTCTGGAACCTTCCTCTCCCTTTTATAAACACTTATACAAGCGGAAGACTCACTGTTGCTTGTGGATTTTCTACCTACTGCACTGCTGGATCCTGGGAGTGCTAAGGAGAAGTGGAGGGTGGGACCCCCTGACACCCTATCAGGACCCAAGACTCTGTCGGGTTAATCCCATGACCAGTGGGCCTCTTCATGGGTCAGTGAGCCTGGCCCCCTTTCTTCCCCTGAGGACCATTTGGGGGAAGCCCTGGACCTTTCCAATGCCCACCAACAAAGCCACAGAGAAAAACTGGTGCAGGGTGCCAGGAGGACCAGATTTTGGAGAACTGTACCACTTTGGAGATGAGGAGCCTTCTTGCAACTGCCCCAGGGATACAGCTTGCTACTGGAAATAAATTGATCCCACGATCTGCCGAATCGGCCCTACAGGGCCCGAGTTATGACATTTTAAAATGTGGCAACATTTTGCTCGGTGCAGGGCTTCACTGCCATTTAACTTCTTTCCCCTGGGGAGGGCCAAGGACCGGGGTTTGGTACGGGGATTAGTAATTATGATCCCACACCACCTCCCTTGAGTAGGCCTTAAACTGCTTCACCTCACTGTCCTGTAACAGACAAGCACTACAATGAGGTGTTTGGTTTCTACTTAGGACAATTGATGAACTATAACTTGTGCTGGCCACACAACTACTAACCCAGTTTTTAACATGTATGTATTAGATTTAACTTCTGCTGTGATGTAGATGTGCACAGAAAAGCCTGTATACATTGGCACATATGCCTTTCTGGAAGTCTCTAAATATCCCTACAGTAGTGAACATCTTGTCAGGAGCGTATTTTGTTTGTTAGATTTATAATTTTATTATTTGAATTCTATCATCTTTGTTGAGAACAGCAGCTTTTTGGACACTGCTTGTGAAGTTTCCCCACGGATGTTGACTTGGGTGGATGCAGTGTTCTTACACTTGCATTCCAGTGGTCTACGTAGGAAACAGTGTAGTTATTGCTTTATGTGATAGTTCCATGAGTGTCCTCTCAGGTCTTCCATTGTTGAGGGGAATTTGTCACTGTTCCTGGCTTTACAGGCCAAGTTCATAGCTACAGCTTTGCTGTACTTCTCAGAATACTTTAGCTGAAAATCTGTAACAATGTTTGTAAAGATTAATTAGCAAAATTGCCTCCATCCATGTTTTTTTTATTGATGTAGAGCAGGTGTTCTTCATTAGAAGAATACAGTGCATGTGAGTAAGAAAGTAGGTTATCGGTTGAGGGCCTCTTAAGCAACAACCACAATGCTTTTTAGGGTGCATCACAAAAGTCAATAAATTACCCTGTGCTTAAATCAATGGTAGCTTGGCACACAAACAGTAAAGCTTCAATAAAAGGCAAGGCGTAAAGTATTTATGCAGCAAACAATCAGTAATAAAGTGAAAACACAACACAAGAAAAATATCACACCAGTTTGAAAAAATAAAATAAAATTAATAAATAAAAGTCCAGAATGACAAGTATCCAATCTGTTGAACTGTGGATATGCAATTTCAAAGTTTTGGGTAAGTATAGGGCCTAAAAGCACAAACTACCACTCATGGTTAACTGGTCCTGTTTGACCGGGAAACAGTCATAATTCATCCCAGCTGTGATGGAGCATTGGCCAGATACAGGGACTAGGTTAGCCCCATTTGATAAAGCTAACTTCTGGTGCAAAGAGTCCAGAACTTCAAGATTTCTCCCATTCTTGTAAAGGAGTGCACTCTGTTGCCAGTCAAGGGCCAGGGGCTTAAGAGGAGCTTCCTGGGGATCAGGGACCTACTCCAGTAGAGGCCAGCAGGCTCAGGCAGGCCCTATTGCAGGTCACAGCAGATCCTGGTGCAGCAGGTCGTCTTGGTAGTTGCAGGGAGGCCTCAGGAGTTTGTTATGTCCCGGTTGCTCAGTGGAGGAGGTCACTCAACTGACCCCTGAAGTCACATTGTAGTCTGGTATGAAGGGAGCAAGTCTAGTCTTCCTTCTCAGTGAAAAAGGCAGTCCTTAGGCAGCAGGACAGGTCTCTGTGGGTCAAGGCAGGCCTCAAGTGGCAGAGCAGTCCTCTGGGTGACAAGGCAGGCCTCAAGCAGCAGGACAATCCTCGGAGGAACATGGTATCCATTTTTCTCTAAAGTCCATAGGTCCAGGAATATACTGAAGAATTGGTCAGAGGCTTCAGTATTTTGTAATTGGTACCAGTCTTTGAAATGGGATAATCCTCCAGGCTAACCCCACATCTGGCTCTGGAAAAGTTCTTACTTCCCCAGCCAAAGTTCTAAGAAGTCTGGGGTGATAAAAGCCTAGCAACATGTTCCTTTGTGCGTGTGTGTGCTGGAGGCAGCCCTTTGAAATTTCTGTGGGGTAGGGAACAGCTCTGCCCCACCCATCCTGGCAGAATGATCCTCTCTCAGTTACACCCAGATCCTATTGTTCCCTATCTGGGTCCAATACACATTCTTAATGGAGGAGACATTAATAGCCCCAGACAACTGGAAACTCATAGAGGGCCTTAAAACCTTTTGGGCAGAATAATACCAATTTTCTAAAAGTGGCAGTTGCAGAATTGTGACTTAAAATCCAACTTTAGTCATTTAAGACCAAATGTGGTGTTTCTACCTGCTTCCAATCAAAAGTTCACCTTTATTAATTGTGATGAGATAACCTAATGTTATCCAATGAGGGGAGTAAGCCTTAGAGAGGTAAAAATTTAATTAAGAGGTTTTTTTACTCCCAGGACATGTTAACCTTAAAACAGCTGGGGTATTTGTAGGTTTGTGGATTACGACAAGAGAAAGTACCACTGCAAAACTATATTACTTGAAAAAAACCACATAGAGAACGCTTTTATAGTGTGTTTACCATAATGATTGGCTTTCATAATGAAGGCTTTCAGTGTTAATGCATTTTTATAATTCGACAACTTTATTACAATGGCTTTCTTCTTTTGTGAACAGTGATAGAAATATTGATCTTAGATACAAGCTAATCCAGTTAATAGTTAACTTCTGTCTTTCTCTTGCAGGATGCATTTTTTCACATAGAATTGTAGCAAAAAATAATCACTCTGGAAATGCAAGTTAGCCACAGGCTGCACTTCATTACAATGCGCTATTGACAAGGGACCCACTGAGGACATGCATTTGGGCCAATGTCTTTAATCACAGCAAGGAACTGCAATCTACCTCAAAGACTCAACATAAAATATATGACTTATAATCGGAATCAGTTTCTGTTTTCAATGGTACTTCTGTCAGTCAGTTTGTTATATAAAGAAATATTTCTGGAGTTATTCAAATGAAGAATAATGAGACTGAGAATACCTTCATCCTTTTGGGAATATCAGACCTGCCTCAACTTCAGTTTCCCCTCTTTTGTGGTCTACTACTTAGCTACATGGCAATCTTCTTTGGAATTGTTATCCTAATTCGGGTGGACGTCCAGCTGCACATTCCCATGTATTTCTTCCTTATTCATCTCGCCTTACTGGACATGTGTAGCTCATCAGTCACTGTCCCCAAGATGCTCATAAATCTCTTATTGTGCAACAGCACCATATCCTTTTCCGGTTGCATTGCTCAATTCTCCATCTTCATTTTTTTGGCTTGCTCAGAATGTCTTCTCCTGAGCGTAATGGCCTATGACCGCCATGTTGCCATCTGCCACCCTTTGAGATATGCAGCCATCATGACTGGGAAGCTGTGTGGTCTGCTGGTCACCGGCTCCTGGGTTGGTGGTTTCCTCTGTTCATTGGAGCACACAATTGCCATATGCCGATTATCGTTTTGTGGCTCAAGAGTAATTCATCATTTTTTCTGTGATGTTCCTCAAGTCATGACACTGTCTTGCACTGACCCCTTCATAAATATTGTGCTTATTTTTATCTCTGCTGCAACCGTAGGACTTGGATGTTTTATCATAACTATTATATCTTATATCTATATAATTGCTGCAATATAGAGAATCAATCACAAAATGGGTAGATTTAAGGTATTCTCCACCTGCACGTCTCATCTCACTGTGGTCATTTTCTATTATGGAGCCATGTTCATTACCTACTTCCGCCCTATGTCCAGTTATGCAATGTCCGAAGGCCGGTTACTATCTGTGATCTATACTGTCATCACCCCTCTAGTGAACCCCTTGATTTATGCGCTCAGAAACCATGAAATAAAGGCAGCTCTGAAAAGAGCTCTAAGATGTGGTACAGATTAAATGATAGAGAAGATGCCTCACAACTGACTTAACCACTGGTTTTATTTTCAATGTTATAGATGTTATCTACATTTTGAAAGGAAGGCAATGTGTACATATGGAAGATTTAAGTTGTCATTATTGATAAGTCTGCTTTGAACATTAAGAGGCTATTTGTAGACAAACAGCTGTTAAATATCCTGGAACATTACATTCAAAAGCTCCCACAACATAAGTAAATAAAAAGGAAAGGGCATTTTGAGGAGGTCGATAGGTTTGACAGACGGAGGCTTGGCAATATGCATATTATATAAAATTACACTGTATTTACAGTGAACAAACGCAAAGTGAGGACGATTGAAGTACCCACAGTGATGATGTAGGCCCTATTTATATACAAAGCATTGTAATTTTGTGAGGCAGTATAGTACTATTTCAGCAAAGACTGCAAAATAATGTTTCTAAACTGTAAATAAATCTCCAATGGAGATGGTCTACCAACAATGGAGTGGGACTCACCATGATACATCCCACTGCTGGGCACTGCAGAATCATGTAGTTATGTAGTTGTCTTTATTATCGACGATTCCTCCAGTCTCTTCTCTTTACATAACCCCTCCATTTAAAAATGAATTCACAGAGCACGTCAATCCTAGCTCCATCTGGTCTGTGCCACCACGAAGAACATATGTAACTTTCAACTCACTATTCATTAGAAATGTTAGTAGCACACATTGTCCATGTTACCTTGTATCTTCAGGTTTATAATGCATATACAATTCTTACATCTACAGAAGTAATGGTGGATAAAAGTAAGATTGGCTTCATAGGTCCAGACTATGACAGGGCCAAGTAGGCATATTCCTGTCATGGGATTTCCCAGAATGTTGCCTTCAAGACCAATGACCCATGTTGTTTTGAAAGAATATGCCAACCCTGTATCCCTGTACATGGTTCCACAGGTTGTAGCCCTGAGAACCATATTTAATTGTTCTTACCAACAAAATGTTCATTATTGTGATTTGTTGACTCTCATTTCTTCCATCATTTGTAGCACAAAGGATTAGAGTGCAGCGCTCATTCAACAATTGGAGAATGCTACACATTTTCAAACGCTCACCCTGAAAGCTATCTTCAGTGCAGATCCAGGTTGAACAGAAGATTAGACTACCTTCCAGAACCTGAATAAATCCAAACCAGCACTCCGAAATCTTCTCACATCTAGGGCTTCCAGGGTAGGTAGTCACTTAATAACAATCCTTGTGTGGTTCTTTCAAGCACCACCTTCACAGTTGTTGGGACTGATGACACAGGTCGTACAGCAACTCACCTGGTATATTCACAACTCTGCCAGGAACTGAGATGTTTCTCCAAAGATCCTTATTCTCTACTTCACAGGATGGTGCCCAAATCATCTTCAAAGTCCTATAAAGAGGTTCATGCATCCTCAGTGCCAAATTTTGAACACTTTTCTCCCAAATTGACAGTCTGGCAGTGTCAACAATGAATGCTTCACAACCAAATACTCAATAACCTATAAATATTCAACAGTGTGCAAAAAAATTTTACATGCCACACCGCGCATCACTGTATATCACAGCTGAATGCTAAAAAACCCAACCACAAAATATGTAGTAGTAATCACTTATGTAATGGTACAATTTGACATTGACATTTATCAGTGTTGAGGGTGCTATGTATAACACCAGATATGCATAGCTCACTGAAGTTCGAACACCTGTGTTGATCCTATTCATATACATTTCCTCACAGTTCTCTCATAGACAATCAAAAATATATAAACGCGTAAAATGAAAAGCACTTATGAAAAATGAGAAGTGGGGTGTTTGATGTATAAGAGCAACAAGCTATGAGTAAAAGCAACAAATTATACAAGACATACATATTACACTTACACTCATTGCAATATATAAAGACATGGCCTATTAAAAAAGAGTTCCCATTATCAGAAGTTTCATATTTTTGTTGCAGGTTATGCCTTGTATGCTCTCTCTCCATATCTCATCACCCTACATATGTTCAACCACACTACTTCAACTGAGGTGCAATAAGGCAGACATACATACATGAGCCATTTTAATGAACTTTTAGGTCCTTAATTTGTGAGTGCAAGGTCGACCCTCAGGAGGCAGAAAGTCCACTAAACCATTAGGGCAGGGGACTGCACCACTCCCGTCCACGGGATGAGCAGAAAAGCAAATAGTCTTGATGGGCAGGAGCAGAAAAATGCAGATGCTTGTTTTCTGCAGCATGCAGAGAGCCACCGGAACTGCAGGACCTTGAGGCTTCCTGTAGGAGGCTAGCCCTTTATGTAGTGTGCAAAGGTAGGCACACTGTGCAGGAGGTGCAGGCAACCACATATTGGTTTACAGAGGTAAAAACTAGACCACCTAATGGTCTAATTTTTATAGTAGCTTGGTCGAGCAGTTACGTTAATGTTGGAGAAGTGCAAAGAATTTGTTGTACTCCCAGTATCACTAAAGCACAGCACACACTCAAAAGAATAACTCAAGACCAATTAAAAAAATACTTCAGATTTTTAGAACATTTTTAAGACCAAAATCATAAAAATCGGGTACGTTCTTTTTAAGTTATGAATTTTAAAAGTTTTAATAAAGTTAGTCTTTTTGTGTGTAATTACGCACCATAGAAATTAGTGGAGTAAAACCTTTCAAAATTCACAGTAAATCAGGTAATGTGTTTACTATTGTCTCCTTTTGCAGGTATGTCGAGGTCACCAATGGTTACCCTGGACCAGCTGGAGAAGTTCGGGCAACTCCTCGTTCCAGTGGGAGCAGCTGCAGAAAGTCGATGGAGCTGGTGCGAGAGCCCACTTGAAAAAAACAATCGCGTAGGCAGACTTAAAGGTAAGTCCATTGGGTCCCTTTGAGATATAAAGCTCACAAGGGGTGTGGGACCCTTAGGGCACAGCTGGATCTTCAGTGCAGGGCAAAGGACGGCTGGATGCAGAGGGAATCAGTGAGCCAGGAGCTGTGCGCAAAGGTGCCCTTGGAAGCAGGAGGTAGGTCACTTTGAGGATCGCTTGCAGGTCAGCCGGGGCGCTCATGTGAGAGGTCCAGGAAGTTCCTGAAGTCTCTTGACTGGGGCTTCCTCCTTGTTCTTTTTCAGTCTGGAATGGACTGTCCTTCTGGGTGTCCGGTGTGAGGTGACCAGTACCTGCGGCTATTGCAAGGTCTGGCCACTGGAGGTTGCACTGTCATCAAACTTAGTACACTAGTGGTTTTTGTCCTCATGGTCTGACAGGAGAAGTCTGGTTTGGCTGTGGTGCCTGGTTCATTGGTCAGCAGTGTAGGAGGCTGGCCTGGCTTATAGTGGGTACCTGATGGTACTTACACCTTGTGCCAGCTCCAGTTATCCCTTATTAGTAGATTAGTAGTGTTCTAGCAGCTTAGGCAGATAGAGGTAGCTATAGCAGAGCAGCTTAGGCTGAACTAGGAGACATGCAAAGCTCCTACCATACCACTTATATCATATAGCACTATATCACAAGAATCACAATACTCAAAGTTACTAAGAATAAAGGTATTTTATTTTAGTGACAATGTGCCAAAAATATCTCAGAGGATATACTCCCTTAGGAGGTAAGTAAAATACACAAAATATACACACAAACCAAAATCTGCAAAGTAAACTGATAGAAAAGTAGTGCAAACACTGTAGAATACAATAGGATGCAATAGGCCTAGGGGCAACAGAAACCATATACTAAGAAAGTGGAATGCGAACCACTTAGGGACCACAGACCTAGTGTAATGTGTAGAGGGCCGCTGGGAGTGTTAGAAAACACGAAGGGTGTCCAAGATACCCCACCCCAAGACCCTGAAAAGTAGGAGTAAAGTTACCCTACGTCCCCAAAAACACACTAAAGTTGTGATAGGAGATTCTGCAAGGACAACAACTGACTGCAAAGCACTGAAGATGGATTACTGGACCTGAGGATCTGCAAAGGAAGGGAACCAAGTCCAAGAGTCACAAAAGTGTCCAGGGGGGGCAGGAGCCCACTAAACCCCGGATGAAGGTGCAAAATGGCTGCTTCTGGGTGGAAGGGGCTGAAGATTCTGCAACAACGGAAGATGCCAGGAACTTCTCCTTTGCACAGAAGATGTTCCACGGTGTGCTGAGGATGCAGAGTTGTTTCTACGCAGAAAGACTGCAAACAAGCCTTGCTAGCTGCAAAGGTCGTGGGTGAAGGAAATGGGTGCTGCCCGGGCCCAAGAGGGACCAGGGGGTCGCCCCTTAGAGGAGAAGACAGAGGGGGTGCTCAACAGCACAGAGAGCCCATGCAGAAGCAGGCAGCACCTGCAGAAGAACTTGAACAGGGGTTCAAGAGAACTGATCACAGCAGTCATCTCAACAATACAAAGGAGGGTCCCACAAAGCCAGTGGTCAAGTCAGTGAGTTGAGCAATGCAGGGCTGTGCTGTCCATGAAGGATTCCTGGCAAACGTGCACAGAAGCCCTAGCAGCTGAAGTTCACACAGTACACAGGATTACTGTCTGGCGTGTGGAGGCAAGAACTTACCTCCACCAAATTTGGACAGATGGACCACTGGACTGTCGGGGTCACTTGGATCCAGCTCCTGTGTTCCAGGGACCACGCTCATCGAGATGAGAGGGGACCCAGAGGACCAGTGATGCAGAAGTTTGGTGCCTGCATTAGCAGGGGGAAGATTCAGTCAACCCACGTGAGATTTCTTCTTGGCTTCCAGTGCAGGGTAAAGGCAGACAGCTCTCAGAGCATGCACCACCAGGAAACAGTCAGGAAAGCCGGCAGGATTAGGCGCTACAATGTTTCTGGTAGTCTATTTTCTACTTTGTTGTGATTTTGCAGGTGTCCTGGAGCAGTCAGTGTTCGATCCTTGGCAGAAGTTGAAGAGGGGGATGCAGAGTAACTCTGGTGAGCTCTTGTATTCGTTATCTGATGAGAAACCCACAAGAGAGACCCTAAATAGCCATCAGTGGAGGATTGGCCACCTAACCAGGTAAGCACCTATCAGCAGGGGTCTCTGACGTCACCTGCTGGCACTGGTCACTCAGAGGCCTCCATTGTGCCCTCACACATCTGCATTCAAGATGGCAGAGGTCTGGGACACACTGGGGTAGCTCTGGGCACCACCCCTGGGGTGGTGATGGACAGGGGAGTGGTCACTCCCCTTTCCTTTGTCCAGTTTCATGCCAGAGCAGGGGCTGGGGGATCCCTGAACCGATGTAGACTGGTTTATGCAAGGAGGGCACCATCTGTGCCCTTCAAAGCATTCCCAGAGGCCAGGAGAGGCTACTCCTCTCAGGCCCTTAACACCTATTTCCAAAGGGAGATGGTGGAACAACCTCTCTCAGAGGAAATCCTTTGTTCTGCCCTCCTGGGACTGTGCTTCCCAGACTCCAGGAGGGCAGAAACCTGTCTGTGGGTTGGCAGCAGCGGTAGCTGCAGTGAAAACCCCAGAGAGTTAGTTTGGCAGTACCCGGGGTCCATGCTGGAGCCCTGGGGATGCATGGTATTAGCACCCCAATACCAGATTTGGCATGGGGGACAATTCCATGATCTTAGACATGTTACATGGCCATATTCGGAGTTACCATTGTGAAGCTACATATAGGTATTGACCTATATGTAGTGCACGCGTGTAATGTGTCCCAACACTCACAAAGTCTGGGGAAATTGACCTGAACTATGTGGGGGCACCTTGGCTAGTGCCAGGGTGCCCTCACACTTAGTAACTTTGCACCTAACCTTCACTAGGTGAGGGTTAGACATATAGGTGACTTATAAGTTACTTAAGTGCAGTGTCAAATGGCTGTGAAATAACGTGGACGTTATTTCACTCAGGCTGCAGTGGCAGTCCTGTGTAAGAATTGTCTGAGCTCCTTATGGGGGGGAAAATAAATGCTGCAGCCTGTAGGGATCTCTTGGAACCCCAATACCCTGGGTTCCTAGGTACCATTTACTAGGGAATTATAAGGGTGTTCCAGTGTGCTAATCGGGATTGGTAAAAATGGTCACTAGCCAGCAGTGACAATTTTAAAGACAGAGAGAACAGAAGCACTGAGGTTCTGGTTAGCAGAGCCTCAGTGGCATAGTTAGGCACCACACAGGGAACATATTCAGGCCACAAACTATGAGCACGTGGGTCCTGGCTAGCAGGGTCCCAGTGAGACAGGCAAAAACAAACTGACACACAAGTAGAAATGGGGGTAACATGCCAGGCAAGATGGCACTTTCCTACAAGCAGCCAGTCAGTGAAGTGGATTTCACAAGGGTCTTTGGTTCCTTGGGGTTGTGGAGTGATGCCTTCACTCTGAAGGGAGACCTTTAGCATTTGGGAAGAGTGGAGGTCCTCCAGGGGTTTGTAGAATCCTTCCGATGTCCAAACAAGCCCTCAGCAGTGATTGCCGAGTCCTGGGTGCAGCAGCCAGGGTTTGGTGCCTTTTCTTGGTGCAGCGTGACTTCCGTTCTCAAGCCTTGAGTTTTCTTTGTTGCTGGTCTTTTTCTGCCAATGAAATCTGCTTTCTTGATCTAGGGATGCCCACTAAATACTGTATTTAGTGGGCCATTTAAGGGGCCATTTAAGGGGGAACCTAGTAGTGACCAATGGGTCATCTACCTGAGGGTGACTACCCCCACTAAGTGACCACCTCCCGTGGGCAGAGCTCACTTCCCTACACATGATTGGCTAATTTGCTTCCATGCAAGATGGGGAAAAATGAAATGGAGCGGTCACCTCACATGCAACTCCTTAGAGATGGTGCATGCCAGGATTGACCACTCATCCTGTCCTTTGTCTAGTTTCCCACCTTTGTTCCCACCAAAAGAGGAGTTTGCAATAGGGGAAGCCATCTGCTGCTAGCAGCAGGCCGGGGGGTTGAGGTTCAAGGTTAGTAAGCCTTTTGAAACTCTCTAGCAGGGCAGTGCAGAATCCTGAAGAGGTGTAATCACTTCCATCCAGGTAGGGCTTTGTTCTGAATCCCAGAGAGGAGGGGCTTTCACCCCAGGGATTCAGGCCCATATTTATACTTTTTGACGCTAAACTGCGCTAACGCAGTTTAGCATCAAAAAATTTAGCGCCGTCTAACGCCATTCTGAAGCGCCATGCGGGCGTCGTATTTATGGAATGGCGTTAGCCGGCGCTAGCAGACCGGCGCTGCCTGGTGTGCGTGGAAAAAAACCACGTAGACCAGGCAGCGCCGGCGTAGGGGGAAAATGGCGTTAGGGCGTCTTAAAATGGGGCAAGTCAGGTTGAGGCAAAAAAATCGCCTCAACCCGATTTGCGCAATTTTTTTACGACGCCCAGGCACCATTTAAATGACTCCTGTCTTAGTAAAGACAGGAGTCATGCCCCCTTGCCCAATGGCCATGCCCAGGGGACTTATGTCCCCTGGGCATGGTCATTGGGCATAGTGGCATGTAGGGGGGCACAAATAAGGCCCCCCTATGCCACAAAACAAATATTAAAAAAAAATAAAAAATTATACTTACCTGAACTTACCTGAATGTCCCTGGGGTGGGTCCCTCCATCCTTGGGGGTCCTCCTGGGGTGGGCAAGGGTGGCAGGGGGGGTCCCTGGGGGCATGGGAGGGCACCTGTGGGCTCATTTTGAGCCCACAGGCCGCTTAACGCCTGCCCTGAGCAGGCGTTAAAAAGTGGCGCAAATGCGGGGTTTTTTGACCCGCCCACTCCCGGGCGTGATTTTTGCCCGGGAGTATAAATACGACGCATTTGCGTCGCCGTAATTTTTTTAGACGGGAACGCCTTCCTTGCATCTCATTACCGCAAGGAAGGCGTTCACGCAAAAAAATGACGCTCATTGCCCATACTTTGGCGCTAGACGCGTCTAACGCCAAAGTATAAATATGGCGTTAGTTTTGCGCCGAATTAGCGTCGAAAAAAACGACGCAAATTCAGCGCAAACGAAGTATAAATACGGGCCTCAAACTCTTATCTGGGGGTGGCAGGCTGGTTGTGACCGGCCAGCAACCATACCAGGTTAGTTAGCTTTTGCAGGGGGCACCTCTAAGGTAACCCCTGGGTACATTTGACAATAAATCCAATACTGGCACCAGTTTGGTTTATCATTCTGACTTGTTTGATAACAAACAATCCAGGGTTCAGAGTAGCCATCATGAAGTTGTGAAACTGGTATTGACCTGTGTCCAGCACATGCACTTGAAATGGCTGCTCTGTTTACCCACTATGTCCCAGGTTTGGCAAGGACACAGTGGGGGCATATTGCTCATCCATCTATCCTTACACATACCATATAGTGCACCCTTCCTTAGGGCTGGAAGGCCTGCCAGATGGGTGACTTACCTATAGGGCATGCAGTATATGGAAGACAGGGCACACAGGCTATGTGTCAGGTCGAGTTTGTCTTTTGGGTTTGCAACAGGACACTGCCAGAGCTGGGTGCACCTGAATGCATGGCCCTAGAGGGTGGTACAATCAGTGCTGCTGCCCTCAGGGGCCTAGCCTTATTACCCCATGCCCTGGATACCTAAGTACCATTTACCAGGGACTTATAGTGGTGGCTTAATGTGTCTCCAATTGTACCAATGCATCACAACAGTTTTGGGGAAAGAGATCTGGCCCAGGGAACCTGGTTAGCAGGGGCTCTGTGCATTAACACCTTTGATACTACATCATTTACCAGGCACTACTAGGGGCTAACAAATTCAAAAGAGAGTTTTTCTCACACTTCCCTAAAGGTCCTTTAAAAAAAAGTCAGCTTATTTCACCTCACAATGTAGTTGCTGGCTCCTACCGAATGCTCCTCATTTATTGACTACTCTTGGCCAGGACTCCCCCATAATGCCCTTCATTGGCTAAGTTGCATATTTTCGCCTGCTTTGTGGTGCCTCAATTTGGACAGGGGCACCAATAACAGGTTCTCAGGGTGTTGTGGGGAACTTTCAGGAAGTGCGGCAACCCCTCAGAAATGATTTATTAAAAGTATCCCTGTTTCCTGAGATCTATAGAATGTGAATCCAGAAAAGCTCCATGACTTCTTTAAGCATTCCCGGAGCTAGAGGTTTGGCTCTTCATATGAGGATTGGAGTGATACATTGTGGTCAGTCTTATGGCTGCACTAGCAATGTTAAAGAAAGGCTCTGAAGTGTTCAATCTAGTTTTGAATAAAATGCTTTTTCCAAAAATGTATACAAACCTTGAATGCCTGTAAATAATAAATGTCTTTGAATAGGCTTCTGGAGTCTATTGGTTTTAATGTTGAATCCTAACATGCTATTACTGTTTTATTAAAAAAAAGCAGTTGCCTAACAAAGCAAACAAACTCACATTTATATGTCGATGTGGTCATCCATTGACAAAGCTAATAGGCCGGCCTAGTTTAACATGGCACAGCCTTATGTTGTGATGTTGTATTTAGTTTAGGTGGGGGAATGTTATTAGAGAGTTCATGGCCCACTAGTAGTCAAATATGATTTTAGGGAGTCACTGAAGGTAATTGTATATATTGATAATTTCATGTGTAGTATTTAGTAGTGTGTGTGTGTGTAATAAATGCACTTTTCCTTTTTAAAAGAAAAAGCACTGAGTGGACAATATTTTATTGAGTGCCTGTCAGTGTCTGGAGATTGCTAGTCCACACCAACTCCCCGGAGTAAGACTTGAACTGCTCTGCTTCATTCAAGAGAGTGAAGTGTTACAATGAAGTACTTTGCTCCTGATAAGGAGAGGATTGCAGACTTATTACGAATAATAAGATCTTTATGTTAAAAAAAATATTGTGCCAAAAATATTGTTTACCACAACATTGTGTCCATATATTGTCCCCAACCAATTAAAAAAAAGCAAAGGAACAATAGGTATATTTAAAATAAATTTAATTTAAAAGAAGTCATTGCCTAACATAAATGTATACTTAAACATATCAAATATAATGGGTCTCATTGTGAGTTTGGTGGTTGAACTGCCAGACCGCCATAGAGAGCGGTTGCTAAAAGACTGCCATATTGGTGCTCTTACAGACACTGTATTATGAGTTTCACTGGCACAATCGCCAAAAGCCAGCCAAAAATGCCAGACTGCCAGTACCGTTGAGGGCCGGTAAAAGGCAGTCCAACCTCCAGCACAGACAGCCCGTCTTCCAACCAATGACCATATTACAAGCTAAAAGTCACAGTGGTGGTCAGCCATGATGGTCCACCAATGGCTGTCCGAACCACAGCGGTCACGGTCACCAAAGTAGTACACCACATTGGATGGATTTGATAACAACACAGCTGACACATTGACACACTCGACACACATGCAAAGCACACTATAAAACACACCCCTTCACACACCACAATCCTTTGCATCTCCAACACCAAACACCAACACCAAACACAGAAGTTAGAGAGCATAAAAAAGATAAAACTTCAGAATAGGCAGCCCTTCAACTTTTCCTAAGCACATATCACACACCCTCAACACACTTCTATTTCCAATCACATCCATTTGCACTTCCCAAATTCATAAACTCACTGTCATCTGTTAACTTGATCCTATTTATTTTATCACCACTTTAACACCCCAGAAAAATCCCTGTTTCACTGAAGAAGAGTTAAGAGTCATGGTGGATAAAATCATAAGAGTAGAGCCACATTTATTTGGAGCCCAAGCCCAAAACACTACTATCGCCTGGGAAATGGAAATGAGGCAAGGGACAGCCGACAGATTGAATTCTGTAGGTCCTACTCTGCGCACAAAGGACGACATCAGGAAGAGGTGGAACGATCTCAAGGGTAAGGTACATTCTATGGCATCAAGGCACCAGCTGCGGATCCTTAGGGCTTGACAGAAATACCTGGGCGAGTGGAGTCTAGTAAGTCACAACACAAAAATATTTCTCCAAAATGTATTGTCATGCGTGCTGACTGCTCACCTTTTGCCAACTTCACTGTCACCTTACTCACCAGTCCAGTGTCCATCTGTTCATAGACCCCTGTCTGGCATCTCACATGTGAAGTAGGCTCACCTGGGGGAACAACATCTGTGTATTGTGTGTATAGTGTGTGTAGTGCAGGGATTAACAGCACTACAATTCCCATCAGGCACTGTTGTACAATTCCAATATCCTTCTCAAAATTAACTTGCTTGTCAACTTCCCTTTGAATTGTACCCACCTAAGAAGATGACCTTTGTCAAGTGTGTGTGTAGTACAGGGACTGACATGGCTGGAACTCCCATCAGGCACTGTTACTGTTACTCCACTCAGCCAGCCCACTGTCCTCTGCACCAATGACCTTTGCTAGTTAACTCCCAATTGAAGTGCATCCACAAAAGAGACGAGCACACAGCAAACTCCTGCCTGTCTCATTGCAAGGTGATTGAATGAGGTACTGACTGCTCCCCCGAACAATGAGACATGAGCCATGTGTCATTGAAGATTATTTGTGTTGACATGTCAAGTGTATCAAACTGGTGTGCCTTTCTTTTGGACCTGGGACGTGCGACAAAACCGGAGGAGGGCCTCAAACCACTTTCTATGCAGGGAGCACAAATGGCTGTGTACAGTGATCATTCATGTACTGTTTGTTGTTGTAGTTGGTGTAATTCTTATTGAAGAGATCACTATTCCTAAATGTATAAGTAGGTTATGGACCACTGTACTCCTCCATGTGTCTGGGTATTTCTGTATGTAGACATCAGCCATCCAGAAGCTAGTTACCTTCAGTGTGTGATGGGTGCTGGTGCCTCACTGCAATCTGTGATGTGTAAGTGTCCATCATACATGTGACATGACTAATTGTTTGCAGATGTAGCAAACTACTTTCCCTGGGTAAGTGGGGAATGTCTATTGACATGAATGATGTGCCATCGCTGTTGCCATCATTCCTTGTGCCTACATTTCAGCAGGTGTCCCTTTCTCTTTATGAAACATTTGTAAGCTGCTCTTTCATGCATGTTCTACCTATGTTGATGGGATCATGTCTGCATTCTGTCACATATATGTGCATGGCAAACTGTGTGTGCAAATGTACATTTGCAATGGGGTTACATTTCATCTTGTGCCACAGACAGGAGTGTGTTACCAATGTTTATTGTCTGACAGATGAATTCATGTGTAATAGTATGTCATTTGTCATGTAGAGCTGCAGTAGCAATGAGGACATGACAGGTAGACCCAGAGCATGTAACCACTTGTATATATCAATGCCCTACACTGCACATGTGTAATGGTTGAGGATTGTGCCTTGACTGTTGGCATGCAGCATGGAGTGGCTTGCAGTGATGTTAACATAACATGTGTTTGGGTACAGTCATTCATCCACAGACACCAGGGTTGGCATTTCCAAGATGTGGATAGCGATGTTGCTTCTCATTGGGCAACAGGTTGCGGGTCTTCTATTAGTCCTTGCAAGTTATATGCCTCTCCAACAAGCAAAGAACAGCTGGATTCTACAGAAATACTCAGAGGATGTCATTGTAATAGGTGTCAGACATTAGTGCTAACTATCCTGGGGCTTGCTAATTCATTGTTTTGTGTATTCTGGAGACATCTCTCCCTGACATTTTGATCCTGATGTCAACAGTGTTCCTTTCATGCTTCGCTGTAGACTATGTGAGTGACATTGATACTACCTCTTTGACTCTGTTGGGACAGATGTCACTTGGTGAAGTGTACATTGTTGATCTGTTTCCAGTGTGGCATTGGTATTTCCATGTCACCTACTCCAGGATATTGTACTTTTGTAAGCAGCATAGCATAATTTCAGGGCATCATTTCTCATTATGATTACTTCATTATATATGTGCCAGAGAGGTGTGTGCATGACCTTGCGTGGGAAAAGTGGGAATGCACTTTACAATGGGATACTACTCTTTCCCATCAGTTACCTGAAGTCTGCTGCATGTGGGACAGTTTTGAGGATAAAAAAGTCTCCACATTGTTTTATGGTTATTGTGGTTCCCAGATTTCAACCATGCAATTGTAGTTGTCTGAGATCCTGATTTTCCTGTGGGCAACTTTAGTAAATTCACATGGCATGCATGCATCGGTTGTAGCACATGCATGTGCCACTTAGGTGCAAGTGTTTTCTGGGCCCTACTTGACATAATGGTATTGTTTGTCAATCAGAGTTATGATTCAAGTTTTATCATGGACATGTGATGACCCTATTCCTCTTTGTCCTTGCAGCATCAGCACCAGCAACTAGAGGAGATTGGACTAAGCCAAATGGGGAAGAATCTGGCCATGGGACCTTGAATCAAGACACCACTCACACACAGGTACCCAGTGGCCTGAAGGGTGAGGGGAGTGCCACTAGGGAAACCGTATCTACATCCTCACCATTATCGGATTCTTCCTTCAGTAGCTACTCCCTTGTAGTGGCGAATCCATTGGGGTATCACCCTAAACTATCTTTGTCTGCCACCCTACGTTCTATCACCGCCCTCCCTGTCCCCCCCATACCCAGTTGGCTGCGCCCACTCACCTAAGAGGTTGGGCATCTCCTTTGCCGCTAGCACCTCCAGCCCAGCCCCTGTTACCCCTGCTGCCCTCAGTGAGGAGGCTTTTGACCTCCTGAGGAGTATCTCTGTGGGTCAGTCAGCCATTGTGAATGCCATCCAGGGATTGGCAACTCTACTCCAACAGACTAATGCATTTATGGAAGGGATTAATGGTGCAATGATTGGCCAATGGAGATCTTTTCAGGCTCAGACCTCCTCACTGATGACAGACAGTCAATCCCCCCTCTGTCCCACCACCACCTTCCACTTCCCAATCCAACACCTCCCTTACCTACCCAAGACACACTGACAGATCTGCAGACATCCAACTCAGCACCCAAGAGTAGCTCACACAAACACAAGCACCACAAAACACACCGGCACAAGCACAAACAACTGCCACCTAAAGACAGAACAACACTCACTACTTCTCTGAACCCATACACCACCCCCAGCATCACAGACACAACATTAAGCACACCCACTGGCATAACACCAACAATCACAGGCACACCCAGTACACCCATCAAATCCCCAGGCAGCACCCTTGCAGACCCACAGACATCCACCATAAGCACCACACCTGCAGACACTATAACTGTGGACACACATAAATCCACCACACCCAGCCAACCCGGAGTCACCACCCCAAACAGACACACAAACATCCGCCACTCCTACATCCCTAGCACCTCTACCTCAGCCCCCAACACACACAAACACCAACACTCACATACCCAAAAGACAGCCACCACACACAAGCATACCGCCCATAAGCACATACCCATGACATCTACACTGCCTGCATCCACTCCCTCAATCTCCAAATCCCTAACCCATTCTGATAACCTTCCCTGTGTGTCAAAAAATGTTTTTGTGTAACCTTAACCTTTGCCCTGTTATCTCCCCATCCCAGACCCAGCAGGACCCCACTCCCCTACCAGGCTGTCCTTTCTACCTCCAAGGCCTCTTCTACCCCCCTGCAAGTAGCCACACCTTTCGCCCCGAAGAAGATGCCCACCCCTCCCGAGCCCAACCCCCCTCCTAAATCCAATCTCCCCATCCCCCAACTCACAGGTAATTCCTGGATTGCCTGCCGGCCTGCCTCCTTGATGTCCCTCCCTGTGGAGGTTCCCTGGCATTTAGGAGTCAGGTTTTGGCACAATTGTGTGCTATGATGCAACATTGAATGGACTGGCCAATGGTCTTCATTCAGAATTTATTTTCATAATGAAACCCAAACCGTTGATGGTTCATTGGGAACTCCTTTGTCCTGCAATTCCTTTTCAATCTTTATTTTGTTCCTGAGTGACTTTGGTTGTGTGCCTCCAGTGGTGTGAATGTGAGCCTTCTTGCAGCTCCATGTGCTATTGTTTGCAGCATATGAGTTTGTGGGCAGTGCTGGTGTCCCCCATGGGAAGGGTATATGTTGTGTGTGTATATGTAATGCTGATGTAATGGAATTGTGTACTGGTTTGTATGGTAAGTATTTCTTATTGTGTTGTACAATGTGGGCCTGTATGATGTTATACTTGTCCCCCTGATATGCCTTATGTTTTCATGTGATGTGTGTCAGCTTGAGTTTTGTTTGTGCAGACATGTAGGGGCTGATTATGAGTTTGGCGGTTTGACTGCAAGACCACCACAGTGGCGGCCGCCAAAAGACCACAAGTTGGTGGTCTCCCAGAACACCCTATTACGAGTTACCCAACAAAGCCCGCCAAAAGACAGCCAAAATCCCGACTCCGCTGGGACCCTAGAGGCTGGGAAAGATGCGGTCCGATCACTGAGACTGCCAGCCCCGCAACCAACCACCGAGCCTATTACAACTCAAAAATCACCATAGTGGTCTTCCAACTGCAGTGAGAACCACAGCAGTGGGCGATCCCCACAGTAATACAATGGACCACATTGGATAGATTTGAAAACAACACAGATGACACACATACACACACTTAACACACTCTCCACCCACACTATAAAACACACACCACAATCCTTTGTCTCAACAACACAGAACACAACAGTAGTGCAAGCAAAAGGATAGGCACCACTCCACCTCACATAAGCCACACATCCAACATCTGCACTGTGTAGGAAAGTACCATCTACCTTGGCATGTTACCCCCATTTTTACCTGTATGTCAGTATGTTTTTGCTTGTCTCACTGGGATCCTGCTGGTCAGGACCCCAGTGCTCATAATTTAAGGCCTAATGTGTATGCCTGTGTAGTGCCTACCTGTATCACTGAGGCTCTGCTAACCAGAACCTCTGTGCTTATGCTCACTCTGCTTTTAAATTTGGCACTGTAGGCCAATGAATTCATTTACCAATTTCAATTGGCATACTGGACCCCCCTTATAAGTCCCTAGTATATGGTACCTAGGTACCCAGGGCATTGGGGTTCCAGGAGATTCATACGGGCTGCAGCATTTCTTTTGCCACTCGTAGGGAGCTCAGACAAACCCTTACACAGGACTCCCATTGCAGCCTGCGTGAAATAACGCACACGTTATTTCACAGGCATTTTCACTGCACTTAAGTAACTTATAAGTCACCTATATGTCTAACCTTCACTTGCTGAAGGTTAGGTGCAAAGTTACTAAGTGTGAAGGCACCCTTGCACTAGCAAAGGTGCCCCCACATAATTTACGGCCATTTCCCCGGACTTTGTCAGTGCTGGTACGCCATTACACGCATGCACTACATATAGGTCAATACCTTTATGTAGCTTCACAATGGTAACTCTGAATATGACCATGTAACATGTCTAAGATCATGGAATTGTCCCCCCATTCAAAATCTGATATTGGGGAGCCAATTCCATGCATCCTGGGGGCACCACCATGGACCCCCAGTACTGCCAAACCAGCTCTCTGTGGCTTGCACTGCAGCTACAACTGCTACCACCTCACAGACAGTGTTCTGCCCTCCAGGGGTCTGGGCAGCCCAGACCCAGGAAGGCAGAACAATGCCTTTCCTCTGAGAGCAGGGTGTTACACCCTCTCCCTTTGGAATCAGGTGTTACAGACTGGGGAGGGGTAGCCTCCCCCAGCCTCTAGAAATGCTTTGAAGGGCACAGATGGTGCCCTCCTTGCATAAACCAGTCTACATCAGTTCAGGGACCTCCTGTCCCCTGCTCTGGTGCAAAACTGGAGTGACCACTCCCCTGTCCATCGCCATCCTAGGGGTGGTGCCCAGAGCTCCTCCAGTGTGTCCCATACTTCAGTCATCTTGCTTTGCAAGGTGTGGGAGAACTCTGGAGGCCTCTGAGTGGCCAGTGCCAGCAGGTGACGTCAGAGACCCCTCCTGATAGGTCCTTAGCTGATAAGGTAGCCAGTCCCCCTCTCAGGGCTATTTAGGGTCTCTCCTGTGGGATCTATTCAGAGTCTGCTTGCAAGTTTCCTTCAGGAATCCTCTGCAACAACTTCAGACTCCTCTGACCTCGGATAAACCGCAGCCTGCTCCAAGAAACACTGTAACTGCAACAAAGTATCCACAAGAGATACTTTTCTTCAGCAACCTCAGCTCCAAATCAGCAACTGCAACAGTTTCCATGGTGTGCATGCTCTGAGGACTCCCTGTCTTCATCCTGCACCAGAAGGACAGAAGAAATCTCCTGTGGAGTTACAGAGTCACTCCCCTGCTCCAAGCAGGCACCTTCCAAGACGATGACCGGTACCCTGGGACTCTTCTCACAGTGACAAGAATGCTCCTAAGGACACAGAGGGTAGACATCATCGACATAGACTGTCCTGAGGTCCTGCTGAGGCACTTTGGATGGGGTAAGACCTTGCCTTCCCTGAGAGCGACTGTACCCTGTGTACTGCGTCTTCTACACCTCCTGAGGCCTCTGTGCACTCTTTGCAAAATTCCTTCATGCACAGCCTGGCCCAGGTCCCCAGCACTCCATCCTGTGATGCTCAACTTGCTGAGTGTGTTCTCTGGTGGCGTGGGACCTTCTTTTGTTGTGCTGCATCAACTGCGTTTTGCACCTCCTTTGTCTCTGGATCCTGTGACTCCTGAGGAGTGTTGGCTGGCTTCCTGAGGGCTCTCTAAAGTTCTGTGAGCCCCCTCTTCCTCCTCACACAGGGTTGAGTCCATTCAGTGCCATTTTATTGCAAAATGCACTTTTGTCATAGCCAAGGCTTGTTGGCAACTTCCAACACGAAATCTTATCTGCAACGATCTTCACACCGTGGGACATCTTTTGCATCATGCAGGGACCTGCTGGCATCTTCCTAAGGTGCATTCCTGCAGTCTTCGACTAACCAGGGACTCTTCTTTTGCACCCTCTTCTGGGTTGTCAGGGGCTCCTGTCCATCCTGGAACTTCTTTCGACTTCTGGACTTGGTCCCCTTCCTTTGCAGGTCTTCAGGTCCAGGAATCTAGCAGTTGTTCTTTGCAGACTTGGTTGGCTGCTGCAGAATCCCAATCACGAGGTGTAGTGTGTCCTAAGGAAACTTGTAGTACTTTACTCCTGCTTTTCTGGGCTCTTGGGTGGGGTAATTTACTACCTTTACTGTATTCTTACTCTCCCAGCGTTTCTGCACATACTACACTTTTCTAGGGGGGATTTGTGATTCGCATTCCACTTTCTTAATATATGGTTTGTGTTGCCCCTAGACCCAATTTCTCCCATTGCATTCTATAGCATTTCCTATTGTTTGCATTGTTCTATGACTATTTACTTGTCTAATTTTGGTGTCTAGTGCATATATTGTGTATAATACTTACCTTCAGAATGAGTAATGTCTCTAAGATATTTTTGGTACTGGGTCACCCAAATAAATACCTTTATTTTTGGTAACAATGAGTATTGTCTTTACTTGTGTCTAAGTACTGTGTAACTATAAGTGGTATTGAATGAGCTTTGCATGTCTCCTAGTTCAGCCTAAGCTGCTCTGCTGTAGATGCCTCTATCAGCCTAAGCTGCTAGAACACTACTACATTTCACTAATAAGGGATAACTGGACCTGGTATAAGGTGTAAGTACCCAAGACCCACTACAAACCAGGCCAGCCTCCTACACACTGCACCCCTCAAACTTATATTTGCACGATATCACACAATTCACAGCACACTACCCAATCCTCACACTGTGCCTAACATTTTGTTTCCTATTCCCTCCATTTTATTACACCACCATGTCACCACAAAAACACCCACAATTCATCAATGAGGAGTTAAGGGTCATGGTGGTTGAAGTCATTAGAGTAGAGCCACATACATTTGGAGACGAAGTCCACCAGTCTACTATCATTTGGAAAATGGAAATGTGGCGGTGAGACCCCACTTCCTCCTCCACAGTTCACATCATGGGAGAAGAAGGTCTTGGCCATCCTACATCCTGAGGGCTTGACAGGAAAAACCTGAGGGAATATAGTTGGGTAAGTCACAACTATAAAATGTGTCCCCAAATGTATTATCATGCATCCCCTCTGCTCACCTTTACCCATCTACAATGTTACCCCACTCAAAAGCCTAGAGTCCACCTGTCCATAGACCCCTTGTCTGGCCTCCAACATTTTAATGAGAACCACCTGGGCAGATAACATACCAGTAAACCAGGTGTACCTCAGGGATTGACAACACTACAACTCACAGCAGGTACTGTTCTGCTATCACCAAAATAAGAGCACAGTGCCCTAAGAAAAAAATCCCACCTTTAACAACTCCACGTAGGAGTGTACAAATTTGAGGGACATTTAAATGGATACTGAGTGGGTAGTACAGGCCATGACAGCAATGCTAAGGCCAGAAAGCACTGGGAATGTCACTCCACATAGCCACAACTGTGTACTTACCTACTGTGACATTTCTCCCTCTACTCCGTTACTGAACTGGACTCATCTGAGGCGATCCCAACTGTATACTTTATTGGGAGGACAGACCAAGACAGCAATGCTAAAACCAGAAGGCACTGGGAATGTCACTCCACTCAGCCACAACAGTGTTCTCACCTACTATGACCCTTCTCCCTCTACTCAGCTACTGAACTGTACTCAACTGAGGGGATCCCATCTGTATTCTGCATGGGGAGGACAGGCAAAGATTTGTTTAGTTATTATTTACTTTTGGAGTTTGCGTTACACCTTTGTACTGCATTTCCTTCCCTAGATTTCTAATGTTCCTGGCTGATGTTGTTTGCTTGTATGTAGTTGTGTGTGTTTGTGCTGCTTGCTGCTCCATGTCATGTTTCTTGCAGTTTGTGAGTTTGTGTGCATTTCTGTTGTCTTCCAAGGGTAGGGTGTGTGTTGTGTGATGGTATGTGTATGTAGATTCAGTGTTGGTGTAATGGCATTGTGTTGTGTTTGTAGTGGTATATGTTTCTTTTTGTGTTGTGTGGTGTGGGCATGTATGGTATATGATTTGTCTCCCTGATATGGGTATTGTGTACATGTGATGTGTGTGTTCTTGATTTTTGTCAGTGCAAACCTAGAGTGTGTGGAGTTGTGGTCTGGTCTGTGCTGCCTGGTGGTGGCGTGTACTATTTCTAAGCCACCAGTCTCATAATATGGAGGTCCGCTCCACCAGACTCTTGATGGTCGGACAACCATCATGGTGGTCACAGGACAGCCAAACTCATAATCAGTCCTGGAGTGTGTTAAATTATGGTAGCTGTGTTTGAATTTGCCTGTGCATGTGTCCATTTAACTGTGTGCCCCTTGCAGCTACTCCCTGTAGAAGTATGTCTCATGCAGTAGGTGTTGTATGCAGCTGTTGAAGTGCCCCTCCCCAGTGTGCAGATGTGCATGACATTTGTGTTTAGTATTGTTTGTCCTTCAGACCCAAGTGGGTCAATTTCCTGTTCACAAGTTGTTTGAGAGGCCTGCTTAAAGTGATATATGACCTAGTGTAGTCTCCTTCCATGGGTGTTCCAGATGGCCCCATCCCAATTGTGCAGGTATAGTTGGCACATTCTTATTTGTCTTTTTGGCTCTCTGTCCATGCCATTGTGCTTCCATTGTGCTGTGTGTATGTGTGATGTGTGTGTCCATAGCAGGGATGTTAAATGGTGGTGCTGCTTGTATTGCATGCCACATCGATATATATGTTTGTTGTATGTAAGCACAGTCCCTGGCCAGTTGTTAAAGTGAGTCTATGAGTTGTATTTGTATATGTGCTGTACATGTGTTGTTGATGTGTATGACAATGTTTTGTAGCCTCCAGTCTCCCTGTACCTGACCTGTGTAGCTGTCTGGATTTGTGTAGTGTTGTAGTGCAGTATACATGTGCTGCCCAAAGGGGGCGTATTGTGACTGTGTGCGTGTTCGTATTAATGTATGTCTGTGAGTGTATGTAGGTTGAGACATGTACCTGCTGCCAGTGGCGTGCCCCCCATATGAATTGTAAGCTGGTGCTATAAGCTGTTTTTAAGGTTAATGATACAGGCAGGTGTGTGTACTTACGGTTGTTGGCGTCCACGGTAGCGCTAATTTCATGGTCTTTCATTGAGCATCAGCAGCAACATGACATTTGTGAATGGCTCCTGTCAGACTTTGCATCCTTGGCGTGGTCTCCCCTAAATTTTGCCTCTGCTTCCCAGGTTATTTCTGTGTGTTGGACTCTGCTTTTGCTGTTTTGTGTGCTCTGGACACTTTACCACCGCTGACCAGTGCTAAAGTGTAAGTGTTCTCTATGTGAAATTGTATTAGTGCACCAGCCTGTTTTCTACTTGTTTCCTAGGGTACTATACCTGGGGGTTGAACAAATCCGTAAACGCTGCCAGTGGCGTCACATTGTAGGAAACGACTTCATCATGGCACCGCTTAACATCAAATTGCAATATTTGTGCCTTTAGGCACTATTCTTGTGTTTTAAAGGCTAAAGTCATATTTTTAATGGTGTACTGTGGATATTTTTTGTTTGGTCTTGTTTTGCTTATATAAATATTCAATATTTTCCTAAACCTGTGTTGTGTAATTTTGTAGTGTTTTCACTGTATTACTGTGTGGGTTGGTACAAATACTTTACACATTGTCTCTGAGTTAACACTTTCTGCTCGTGCCAAGCTACCAAAGGGGTGGGCTGGGTTAACTGAGTGTTATTCTCCTTTACCCTGACAAGAGTGAGCGCCCTTGCTCAGACAGGGGGCAACCTGACTGCCAACCAAAGACCCTTTTTATAACATTGATGATCAGCAGTGAGGATTGAACTTGTATTTGTACTTGACATACAGTGATTAAGTGTACACTACTATTTTCAGTGCAGACCACTACGTGACCACATACCATTTGTTTTTGAATTTTTGCTTTTTCTCTCTTTGGGCTTTCCCCTGTTTCCATATTTTTGGCGATCGTATTTTTCTGCTCTGGAACTTTGCACTTTGTGACTTGTCATCATGTCTCAATAAGGAGATGCACCAGCTGGAACTGTTTTTGAGTTAAGAAAACTGGAAAGTTACGAAGTTGCTCAGTTGAAACAGTCCTGTAAGGATCTTGACTGTCCCATTAAGAGCTCCACAAGGAAGGAGGAGATGCAAAAGGCACTGAGGGCCTGGGTGACAGCCAAGGAAGCTGGGAGACACACAGAGGATGAAGGGAGGGATGAGGATGAGGAACTGCAAAGCGTACACAATGGTGAATTGGGTGGACCTGTCATGCCTGTGAGGAGGGTCTCCAGGGCAAGCAGCAGTGTATCACCCAAGGGTCTGACTCCTGAACAGTTGCAGGACAGACAGGCAGAGAGGACTCACCAGTTCGAATTAGAGAGGATGAGGATGGCCATAGAAGAGAAGAGGATTCTACTGGCTCATGAGCTTAGCTTCAGGGAGCTAGATCAGAGGAGCCAGTCCAGTATGGATGGTGGCAGCAGTACCACAGTGCAGCCTGAGAGGAGGGTGCACATTCCTAAAGATCTTGTTAAGGATTACAAGAGGGAGGATGCCATCTACTTTCTACTTGTGGTTTAAGGGGTATGAGTCTGCTCTCCACATGAATCTGCTCCCTGAAGCACATTGGGCGGCGGGTCTGTGGAAGCACTTTGAGGTATAGGGGAGGAATACTCTGACATCCTTAGGGAATCCTCAGGGGCTCACTTACTCTATCATGAAGGACGCCCTACTCACAAGGAATGATCTCACCCCTGAGCAGTACAAGGACAAGTTTAGGTCCTATAAGAAGAAGGAGTCCCAAACATGGTTGGAATGTGTTGATTCTTTTTGAAGGTCACTGGATGTTTGGGTGAAGGGCAGTAAGGTAACAATGAATGAGGGGCTTTACAATTTAATTGTTTGGGAGAACTTGTACAGTCTTTGTTTTCCAGAGCTGTGCCAGCACCTGATTGACAGCAAGCTGACTGACCCCAGTAAGCTTTCACAGGAAGCGGACCATTGGGAGAGCACCAGGGTCCAGAAAAGATATGGGGGTGGGCAGGGTCTCTCTCAGAAGAAAGGGGGAGGGTAAGGGTAAAGAGGGGTAATTCTCTAAAGGGCCTCAACCTAGTTATCAGGGTAAGGATTCCCAACCCCCAGTGAAAAGAAACCATTGTTCTCCAAAGGGAAACCTGCAGAGGGGGGTCCCCGAAAGTGTTATGCATGTGACCAGATGGGTCATGTGAAAGGGGATCCCAAAAGTCCCAAGGGTACACTAGCACCCACTGGTGCTCAGTCACAGGGTTTGACCAGTGTAGCGCTTGGAGAGGTGTTAGTTCCAGGTGAGTACGGGCCCGCTGAGATGACCCTTGTCTCACTGGGGGACACTGAGATGGTCAGGATAACCCTAGTGTCTGAGAGCACTGAGAAGTACAGGCAGTGAGTGACCATCAATGGACAGAGAGTGGAGGCTCTGAAGGACACAGGAGCCAGTGTGACTACAATGAGGAGTCACCTGGTGTCTGAAGAGCAGATAGATCCCTGTGTACTCCACCAAGTAGTTGCAGTAGACAACTCAGAGCACCTATACAGAGTGGTGGAGGTTCTCTTTGAATGGGGGGTCACAGGTTTCTTGAAAGCAGCTGTGAGTTCAACCATGCCTGTGGATTGTTTGCTTGGCAATGACCTGGAGGATTCCCCTTGGAAAGAGGTGGAACACAGGTCACACTTGGAGATGTTCTGCCTGCCTGGGTGGGTATGCGTATCTACCCGGTCAATGGCAGCCTATCAGGGTGATCAGAAGCCCCTGGAGCCTGGAAGGGCAGGGGGTGCTGGAAACTGGCTCCAGAAGTTCCCAGTGAGGAGGCTGAACCTGAGGGTGATGCCCCAGAGCCGAGCTGGGGGAGGTCCCTGAGCTGTCAAGTGGCAGCAAGAAGGGGAGCCCACCATAGAGGTATTCTGTGAGGCAAATAAAGTATGCCCTACTCTAGTGGGTTTGCAGCAGCAGGATGCAGACCAGGCGGCTGGCAAGGAGCAAGGATCTCATCTGATTTATTGGGAGGACAGCTTCCTATATAGTGAGCCTAAGGTTCCTGAGCCTGGGTCAGCCTATGTGCTGGTGGAACCCCAGTGCTTCAGAGCCTTCCTACTGGGCCTGGCTCATGATATGCTTTTAGCTGGCCATTTCGGGCAGGGCAAGACCTTTGAGAGGCCTGTCAACCACTTCTAGTGGCCCCTAATGTGCAGGCACTTAGATGCTTACTGCTGGTCTTTCCAGACTTGTCAGGCAAGTGGCAAGAGTGGGGGGGGATATAAGGCTCCCCTCCAACCTTTTCCTGTTGTTAGTACCCCCTTTGAAATGGTTGATATTGACATTGCGGGCCTCTGGATCCCAAGACAACCCTGGGCAACAGGTTTATTCTGGTCTTGGCGGACCATGCCACCCGGAACCTGGTTCTTCTGAAGTCGATCACCTCCTGTGTGGTGGGTCGTGCATTGATGGGGGGTTTTACCCGCATGGGGTTCAACAATGAAGTGGTATTTGATAGGGGTACTAACTTCATATCCACCTATATGAAGTCTCTCTGGGAGGAGTGTGGGGTAACATATATGTTTAAGACTCCTTATCACCCTCAAAGCAATGTTCTGTTTGAGAGATTCAACCATACCTTGAAAGGCATGATTATGGGCCTGTCAGAGTCCTTGAGTCGTAAGCGGGACCTCCTCTTGCCATGCCTTCTGTTCTGCCACAAGGAGGTGCCTCAAAAGGCCAACCTGTCAGGGGACCTTTGAGTCTGGTGAAAGAGGCTTTGGAAAAAGCCCCCAGTAAACCCCCCAGGACGTATTCAGTTATGTGCTGGCTCTGAGAGACCAGACTCCCTGCTTCAGGGGTCTCACCCAAGAGAACCTAGAGGCAAGCCAGGAGGACATGGAATGGTGGTATGACTAGAATGCCACTCTGGTTGAGTTTCAACCTGTATAGAAAGTATGGGTGATGGCACCAGTAGAGCCTAGCATGCTCCAGGATAAGTGGACCTGGTCCTTTGAGGTAGTGGAGCCTAAGAGCGAAGTCACCTATCTAGTGGACTTGCAGACTCCCAGGAACCTCTTCCGGGTCCCATATGTGAACCGCCTCAAGCCAAACTTTGCGCAGACTGAATTGTCCATGCTCCTAGCAACAGGTAATGGGGTGGAGGAAGAGAGTGAGCCTCTTCCTAACCTCCTGTCTCCTGGAGAGAAGTTTGGGTCTGTGGAGGGAGTGAGCCTCTCCCTCTCCCTGACCTCAGAACAACAGATGGACTGTCCCCAGGTATTGGGTCAGTTTGTCTCTCTGTTCTCCTTGATCCCAGGGGTCACACACTTGTGTACTCATGATGTGGACACCAGGGACAGTCCACCTATTAAACAGAAAGTTTACAGAGTGACTGATAAGGTCAGGACTAGCATCAACGATGAAGAATCAAAGATGTTAACCCTAGGGGTAATTGGGTTCACTAGCAGTCCTTGGGCCAGCCCAGTGGACTTGGTCCCAAAGGCTGCTGCTCCTGGTGCCACACCAGAACTCCCATTCTGTGAGGACTACTTGGGTCTCAATGCGGTCATTAAGACTGACACGCACCCCATCCCACAAGTTGATGAGCTCATTGATCGGCTGGGAGAACCTTTGACTTGACATCTGGGTATTGGCAGGTTGCCTTAACTGAGGGGGCAAAGAAGAGGTCAGCATTCTCTAACCCAGATGGGCACTACCAATTGAAAGAGATGTCCTTTGGGATGACGAATGCCCCTGCCACCTTTCAGAGGTTGGTTAACTAGGTGTTAGCAGGGCTGGATGACTTCAATGCAGCCTTCCTGGATGACATTGCAGTGTTCAGCTCCACTTTGGGGGAACACTTGCAGCACCTTTTTAAAGTGTTGGAAGCCCTGTAACAGGCAGGCCTCACTATTAAGGCAAGCAAGTGCCAAATAGGGCAGGGTTCTGTGGTGTGCTTGTGACACCAGGTGGGGAGTGGCTAGGTGGCACCCCTACAACCAAAAATAGATACCATTCTTGCTTGGGAGCCTCCCAAGACCCAGACTGAGGTAAGATAATTTTTAGGTCTCACCCTCTATCATAGGAGTTTTGTCAAGGGGTATGGCACCATTGTTGACCATAATTGTCTTCTAAGAAGCAACCTGAGAAGGTGATCTGGACAGAGTCATGCCAGACAGCTTTTGATGCCCTGTAGGCAGCCATGTGCATAGCACCTGTACTGAAGGCACCTGATTTGTCCAAGGAATTTGTTGTGCAGACTGATGCTTCAGAGCATAGTATAGGAGCAGTGTTATCACAGCTCAATGAAGAGAGCCTAGATCAACCTGTAGCCTTCATTATTAGGAGGTTACTCCCCAAGGAACGTAGGTGGAGTATAATTGAGCGTGAGGCTTTTGCTGTGGTCTAGGCACTGAAGGAGCTAAGACCCTACTTGTTTGGGACTCACTTCCGGGTTCAGACAGACCTCAGGCCCCTCATATGGTTAATGCAGATGAGGGGTGAGAATCCAAAGTTGTTGAGGTGGTCAATCTCCCTACAGGGAATGGAATTTACGGTGGAACACCGACCTGGTACAGAACACGCCAATGCTGATGGTCTGTCCAGATTCTTCCACCTTAGTGATGAGAACTCCCATGAGGTTGGATAGTTTCTCCCCACTTTCAGCTGGGGAGGGACACGTGTTAGACTTGGCATCCTTGTTGTGGTCTCCTCTAACTTTTTTCCTCTGCTTCCCAGGTTGTTTCTGTGTTCTGCACTCTGTTTTTGCTGTTTTGTTTGTTCTGGACACTTTACCACTGCTGACCAGGGCTAAAGTGTAAGTGTTCTCTCTGTGAAATTGTATTAGTGATTGGCTTTTCCATGATTGGCATATTTGATTTACTAATAAGTCCCTAGAAAAGTGCACTAGACATGCCCAGGGCCTGTAAATCAAATGCTACTAGTAGGCCGGCAGCACTGGTTGTGCAACCAGTGAGAAAGTAGCCTCTTTCTAGCATGGTTACCCCCATTTTTGGCCTGTTTGTCAGTATACTTTGACTGTGTCACTGGGATCATGCTAGGCAGGACCCCAGTGCTTATAATTTTTTGGCATGTTTGTCAGTATGATTAACTGTTTTGTCAGTATGTTTGACTGTGTCACTGGGATCCTGTTAACCAGGACACCAGTGCTTATGCTCTCTCTTTTTCCAAGTTTGTCACCCCATACTGGTAACCCAGTATTTCATCCCAAATTGGTACACTAGACCCCCCTTATAAGGACCCAGTATATGGTACCTAGGTACCCAGGGCATTGGCATTCCAGGGGATCTCTATGGACTGCAGCATTTCTTTGGCCACCCATAGGGAGCCCAGGCAAAGGCTTCTACAGGGCTGCCATTTCAGCCTGTGTGAAATGGTGCATGTACCCTTTCACTGCCATTTACACTGCACTAGGTCACTCATCAGTCACCTATATGTTTGGCCTTCCTGCCCTGAAGGCTGGGTGCAGAGTACCTGTGTGTGAGGGCACCCCTGCATTAGCAGAGTCGCCCCCACAACATCCAGGGCCATTTTCCCAGAGTTCATGAGTGCGAGGACGCAATTTTATATGTGTACTAGACATAGGTCACTACTTAACTCTTGCTACATAATGGTAACCCTCAATATGGCCATGTGAGGTGTCTAACATCTAGGCATTATACCCCAATACTGAATGTAGCATTGGTTACATAATTTCATGCACTCTGGGGGCTCCACAGTGGACCCCCAATATTGCCAAACCAGCCTTCTGAGGAGTTCCATCAGCCTCTGCTGCTGCCACCTCACAGACAAGTTTCTGCCCTCCTGCTGCTTGTACAGCTCCTGCTCAGTAAGGCAGAAACAAATGATTTCCTTTGGGAGAGGGGTGTTACACCCTCTCCCTTTGGAAATAGGTGTTACAAGCATGGGAGGGGTAGCCTCCCAGAGACTCTGGAAATGCTTTGAAGGGCACAAATGGTGCCCTCCCTGCATAATCTACTCCACACCAGTTCAGGGACCCCCGGTCCCTGCTGTGGCATGAAACTGTACAAAGGAAAGGGGAGTGAACACTCCCCTGTCCATCACCACCCCAGGGGTGGTGCTCAGAGCTCCTCAGACGGTCCCTGGGTTCTGCCATCTTGTTTTCAGTATGGTCAGGGAACTCTGGGAGCATCTGAGTGCCTAGTTCCAGTAGGTGACATCAGAGCCCTTCCCTGGTAGGTGCTTACCAACCCCCTTTTCAGGGCTATTTAGGGTCTCTCCTCTGGGCGGTTCTTCAAAATTCAGATTGCAAAACTCCAGCAGGAATCCTCTGCATCCTTTACTTCACCTTCTCACTGAAGAAACTGTATCGGGACCAACAGGAACTCTACAAAACTGCAACAATGACTTCTGCAACACTGTATCTTCAGCTCCTGCCAGCAACTGTAACTGTTTCACAGTCATGCATCCTCAGAGGGCTTCCAGTCTTCAGCCTGCACAAGAAGAGCGAAGGAATCTCCCTCAAAGTATAGGTATCACTTCCCTGCTCCAGCAGGTACCCTCTGCAGCAATGACCTGTGGCTTGGGTCCCCTTTCCTGTCGAAGTGCATAGATGCAGTGACACAGGTAGTGGACTTAAGTGGTCTTGACAGTCCTGACATCCAGCTGTCCAACTTTGGTAGAGGTAAGGGTTTGCCTCCCCACTCAAGACAGTAACCCTGTGCACTGCGTGATTTACAGTTGCCAAAGCTTGTGTGTGACCTTCCATGAAGTTCTTTGTGCACAGCAAAGCTCCGGCCCCCAGCACTTTCTTCTGTGATGCACAGCTTCCTGCAATGTTCTCCGGAGGTGTGGGACCCTTTGTTGTCATGCTATATGGGCCTCCATTTGTACCTCCTTTGTCCTCGTTTTGTGGGACTCCTAGTCACTCTGCCTGGTCTTCTGAGGGCTCTCTGGACTGCTGAGGATCCCCTCTGACTCCCCCTCCTGGGTAGAGTTGCCCTGGTTGTTCTTGTTCCCGGGTAGCACCGTTTTCCTCCAACCACAACTTTGCATTTGCCAAGGCTTGTTTTCATAATCCAGTGACACAAACCTGACCGCAGTCATCCATCTGGCGTGGGACATCATCTGCACCAACCAGGAACCTCCATCCAGTGTGGGGTGCCCTCACACTTAGTAACTTTGCACCTAACCTTCAGCAAGTGAAGGTTAGACAAATAGGTGACTTATAAGTTACTTAAGTGCAGTGAAAATGGCTGTGAAATAACGTGAGGGTTATTTCACGCAGGCTGAAGTGGCAGGGCAGTCCTGTGAAAGGGTTTGTCTGAGTTCCTTATGGGTGGCAAAATAAATGCTGCAGCCCATAAGGATCTCCTGGAACCCTAATGCCCTGGGTACCTAGGTACCATATACTAGGAACCTATAAGAGGGGGGTCCAGTGTGCCAATTGAAATTGGTAAATGAAGTCACTAGCCTATAGTGACAAATTTAAAAGCAGAGAGAGCATAAGCACTGAGGTTCTGATTAGCAGACAAAGTCAAACACTATGCAGAGACACACATTAGGCCATACATTATGAGCACTAGGGTCCTGACCAGCAGGATCCCAGTGAGACAGGCAAAAACATACTGGCATAAAGGTAAAATTGGGGGTAACGTGTCAAGAAAGATGGTACTTTCCTACACAACCCCCCAAACGAGGGACAATAAGGCTAACCTTGCCCAGATGAGTCTTCATTGTCTAAGTGGAAATATCTGGAGAGTCCATCTGCATTGGAATGGGTATTCCTTGGTCTATGTTCCACTGTAAAGTTCATCCCCTGTGGGGAAATGGACCACCTCAACAATTTTGGGGTTTCACCTTTCATTTGTTTAAGCCATAATGGAGGTTTGTGGTCTGTCTGAACAATGAAGTGAGTCTCAAACAAGTAGGGTCTCAGCTTCTTCAGTGCCCAGACCACAGCAAAGGCCTCCCTTTCTATGGCAGACCAACACGTTTCTCTAGGGGTAAACCGCCTCCTAAAGAAAGAACAGGTTGATCCTGGCCCTCTGAGTTAAGTTGTGATACTACCCCTAATTCAGAAGCATCTGTTTGGACAATGAATTTTTGGAGTAGTTTGGGCTCTTCAAGACAGGTGCAGAGCACATTGCCTGCTTAAGCTCCTCAAAAGCTTTTTGACAGCTAGCTGTCCATAATGCCTTTTTAGGCATTTTCTTACTGGTGTGGTCATTAGGAGGGGCAGCAATGGAGCCATAGCTCTTAATGAACCTCCTGTAATACCCAGTGAGACCTAAGATGGCTCTGACCTGGGTCTGTGTAGTAGGGGGAGCCCAGTCCATAATGGTCTGAATCTTTCCCTGTAGTGGTTCAATCTATTCTTCACCTACCAGGTGGCCCAGATAAAACACTTTTCCCTGCTCTCTGGCACTTTGAAGCCTTAATAGTTAGGCCTGCTTTTTGCAGGGCCTCCAAAACGTTCCAGAGGTGGATCAGGTGGTTATCCCAGGTGCAGCTAAATACAGCAATATCATATATGTATGCTGCACTGAAAGCTTCCAAACCTTGATGGACTGTGTTCACCAGCCTCTGAAAAGTGAAAGGTGCATTTTTCAAATCAAAGGGCATAACAGTGAATTGATAATGCCCTCCTATGGTAGAAAATGCAGTTTTTGCTGTAGCATCATCTGGCAATCTGATCTGCCAATATCCTGCAGTCAAATCAAAGGTGCTTAGATACTTGGCAGATGCCAGTGCATCTATTAGCTCATCTGCCATGGGTGTAGGGTAAGCATCAGTTTTGGTTACAGTACTAAGACCCCTATAGTCCACACAAAACCACCTTTCTCTCCTTCCATCTTTGCTATGCGATTTGGGGACAAGCACCACTGGGCTGGCCCAGGGGCTATCAGAAGCCTCAATAACTCCTAGATCCAACATTTTCTGAACTTCTGTTTTTATGCAATCTCTGACATGGTCAGGTTGCCTGTAAATTTTACTTTTGACAGGTAAACTGTCTCCAGTGTCAATTGTATGTTCACACCAAGTAGTAGTATCAAGTGTAACTGAGAAGAGTTCAGAAAACTGTCCAAGGAGAATTTTACAGTCTTCCTTCTGCTCAGCAGTAAGGCGGTGTGCAAGAACCACTCATTCCACTAAGCCATCAGCTTCAGTGTTGAAGAAGAGGTCAGGGAGACGGTCACTCTCATCCTCCTGCCCCTCATCTGTAGCCATGAGTAGGGTTAAGTCAGCCCTGTCATAGTAAGGTTTCAGGTGAATAACATGAAACGCCCTAAGGGGGCTTCTGGCAGTGCCTAGGTCCACCAGGTAGGTGACCTCACCTTACTTTTCTACAATGAGATGGGGTCCACTCCATTTGTCTTGGAGGGCTCTTGGGGCCACAGGTTCCAATACCCACACTTTCTGTCCTGGGTGGTACTATCAGGACAGCCTTCTGGTCATGCCATTGCTTTTAGAGTTCTTGAGTGGCCTGATGGTTTTTAGTGGCCTTTTTCATGTACTTCTCAGGCCAAGTACATAGTCCACAATGTCTTTCTTTGGAGGTTTTAAAGGTTGTTCCAACCCTCCTTAACAAGAGCAAGGTGACCCCTAACAGGGTGACCAAATAGGAGTTCAAAGGGGCTGTACCCCACTCCTTTTTGGGGTACCTCCCTGTAGGCGAAAAGGAGGCATGGCAAGAGTACATCCCATCTCCTTCTGAGTTTTTCAGAGAGTCCCATGATCATGCCTTTGAGAGTTGTATTAAACCTCTCAACCAATCCATTAGTTTGTGGATGATAAGAGGTGGTGAACTTGTAGGTAAAACCACACTCCTTCCACTTTGCTTTAAGGTATGCAGACATGAAGTTACTACATCTGTCTGACACTACTCCCTTAGGGAAACCCACCCTGGAAAAGGTTCCCAGGAGGGCCTTTGCCACTGCAGGTGCTGTAGTGGTCCTTAAAGGGATAGCTTCTGGATACCTTATGGCATGGTCCACCACCACAAGGATGAATCTATTGTCAGAACCTGTTGGAGGGTCAAGGGGGCCAACAATAACAACCCCTACCCTTTCAAAGGGCACCCCAACCACTGCCATTGGGATTAAGGGGGACTTTGGGGTGCCACCAGTCTTGCCACTGGCTTGGCAGGTGACACAGGTGCGACAAAACTCCTTTGTGTCTTTTGACATATGGGGCCAGTGAAAATGTGGAACAAGTCTGTCTCATGTTTTACTCTGGCCTAAATGCCCAGCCAAGGGAATGTCATGAGCTAGAGTTAGGAGTAATTCCCTATACTGAAGGGGGATGACCAGTCCCCTGGTTGCACCAGGTTTATGGTCCCTTGGTTCAGTATAGGGGAGATTATTCTCCCAGTAAACTCTGTGGCTGTCATTGACATCCCCATCCTGCTGTTTGACAGCTTGGTTTCTGAGACCCTCTAATGTGGGACAGGTTTGCTGTGCCACACTCAGCTCTTCCCTGGCAGGCCCCCTTGCACCTAAAAGCTCAGCTGTATCAGCTTCCAGCTCCTCTGGTGTAGGTTCTGCAGAGGGAGAGAATTCCTTTTCTTCAAAAGGGAAATCATCTGTGGAGGGAGGGATAGTGGTCAATGGTTTGCTCTTCTTGGGATCACTTGGTCCCTTGTTCCAGGATCCAAGTTTCCCTGTCCTCTTTGCTTCTTGGCCTGAGCCCTCTTAAGAGCAAAAATATGCCCATGAATGCCCAGCATTGCTGCATGGGCCTCCAACTCCTCTTCAGCCCAAGTTGAAGTCTCCAAATCATTGCCTAGCAGACATTCTACAGGTATTTCAGTGGCTACCACAACATTCTTTGGACCAGTAACCCCCCCAGTTGAGATTCACAACAGCCAATGGGGGGCTAATAGTGTTGCTATGGGCGTCTGTCACTTGGTACTGGTGACCAAGTAGGTGCTGCTCAGGAGCAACCAGTTTGTCTATCACCATTGTGAAACTGGCACCTGTGTCCCTGTAGGTCTCAACCTGAACACCATTAATCAGGGGTAGCTGCTTGTACTTATCCATATTAAGGGGACAAGCAACTAAAGTGGCTAGGTCAATGCCACCATCAGAGACTAAAACAGCCTCAGTAATCTCCCTAACTGGACCAACCCCAAATACATTACGAATAGTGAGCCCAGCTACACCCTTTGATTGGCTATTAATAGTGCGCTTCCCACCAGCACTGCTATTACTAGGGGCACTAGTGGTTGCAGTTGGGGTTGTGGTGGTGGGAGGCTTGGTGTTTCTTTTTGGACAATGAGGATCAGTGGCCTTTGGCTTTACACAAATAACACCAAGGTTTCTTATCTTTGTGAGAAGAGGATTTTGACCAACCACCCCCAGAGGATTTTTGTGGGCCTGATGAAAACTCTGGTGATTTTTTGTCTTTGTCCCTACCCTTGTCCATTGACTTACCATCCTTCTTCTTGCTGTCCTTGTCACCCTCTCTATGAGTTTTTCTGTTCACCCTTGTTCTGACATATTTGTCTACCTTCTTTTTCCAATTCTTGGGGAGAAGTCAGATCTGAGTCCACAAGATACTGATGTCACAAGTCAGACTCACAATTATTCAAACTATGCTCTCTCAGAATCAAGTTATGTAGGCTTTCATAGTCAGTCACCTTATTGCCATTTAACCAACCTTCTAGGGCCTTCACAGAACAGTCTACAAAGTCTGTCCAGTCCTGTGATGACTCCTTTCTGGTCTCTCTGAACTTTATCCTGTATTGCTCAGTGGTTAAGCTCAGACCATCCAAGAGTGCACTTTTAAGAATTTGGTAATTATCTGCATCATCCTCTCTGTCAATAAGGAGTCTGTCTCTCCCCTTACCAGAGAAGGATAGCCACAAGATAGTAGTCCACTGTACATGAGGGACCCTCTGAACTTTACAGGCTCTTTCAAGTGCAGCAAACCAATTATAGGTGTCATCACCATCCTTGTAAGGAGGGACACCTTTATGCAGATTCCTAGAGTCAAATAAAGGTTCCTTAGCATTAGAATTTCTGAAACTGCTGCTGCCACCATGGGGAACTAACCCAAAAAGCTGCCTTTCCTTTTCCACATCCAGGAATTCTGTGTCTAAGGCCAACTGTTGCTGCATTAACCTCAGTATGGCCTTCTCTAACTTCAGCTTTCTCAGTTCCCTATCTAGGGACTGGTCCTCGGGATTAGATGTGTGGGATGCCTCTGAAACAGAGGTAACATTGGAATGAGCAGAGGCAGATCTATCTCTAACAGGGGCCACCCTAGCGACCTTGTCTCTAGGGGTGAAGGGAGCCCTACTAGTGTGTGAACCCTTCCCACTCCCAGTTGTACTAAGGGGCTTGTTAACAGATAAATCTGTGGAAGGACCCTCCCCAGGATTGTCATTTTGCTCCTCTAAGCCTCCCTGGTCGGAATCATCCTCTACTTCTTCCCCTGTCTGATCTGGACTAGTGCTGAGTCCCTGGTCATCTTGGAGGAGAAGATTTAAGAGGAACTCCTTATTGGGGTTCTTCCCAATTCCTAAACTTCCTTCAATACAGACACCCCTCAACCTTTAAAGTTTAGATTCTCATCGGTAGTCTTGACAACTCTAGGAGTAGCTTCTACAGAAGACATATTAAAAGAGAAAAACTTTAGGAAATTGAGTAAAAAGTTAATAGAATAACAGAGCAAACTTTTTAGAGAAAAGAAGAAAACTTTTCAGAACTTTGTAAAAACTTTTGCAAAGTTTAAATAACTTTTTAGAATGTTAGAAAATTACTTCTAGGTATATATTATATGTGCTCTAAGTATTGGAGCAAGCTTTTCTTGTGAAAAACACTGGTAACAGAGTAGTAAAGCAAATGCAAGTACTTATCCCATTGCTGCTGCCAATGTAGGAGGATGGCCTGGTTTGTAATGGGTACCTTGGGTACTTACACCTTATATGAGGTCCAGTTGTCCCTTATTAGCGAAGAAGTGGTGTTCCAGCAGATTAGGCTGATAGAGGTAGCTATGACAGAGCAGCTTAGGCTGAACTAAGGGACATGCAAAGCTTATGCAATACCACTTATAATTACACAGGACTTATACACAAGTAAAGACAATACTCAGTGTTACCAAAAATAAAAGTATTTTGGTGACACAGTACCAAAAATATCCAAAAATATCTTAGAGACAATACTCCTTCTGGAGGTAAGTATTATACACAATATATACACTAGACACCAAAATAAGGTAAGTAATTAGACACTGAATAGTGCAAACAATAGGAAATGCTATAGAATGCAAAGGGAGAAAGTAGGTCTAGGGGCAACACAAACCATATTCTAAGAAAGTGGAATGCAAATCACAAATTCCTCCCTTGACAAGTGTAGTGTGTGCAGAAACTCTGGGAGAGTAAGAATACAGTAAAGGTAAGTAAATTACCCCACCCCAGAGCCCAGAAAAGCAGGAGTAAAGTACTACAAGTTTACTTAGGACACACTAAACCTCATGATTGGAATTATTGCAAGAACCAACCAAGTCTGAAACCAACAACTAGTGGATTACTGGACCTGAAGACCTGCAAAAGAAGGAGACCAAGTCCAGAAGTTGAAAGAAGATCCAGGAAGGACAGGAGCCCCTGCCACCCCAGAAGAGGGTGCAAAAGAAGAGTCCCCAGTTGAACGAAGACTGCAGAAATGCACCCTACGAAGATGCCAGCAAGTTCCTGCATGATGCAAAGGATGTCCCACGTCGTGAAGTTGGATGCAGTTAAGTTTTGCCGCTGGATTCCTCCAACAAGCCTTGGTTCCGGCAAAGTCGCATTTTGCATAAACAAGGCGCTATCTGGACCCAGAAGGGACCTGGGGGCCTCAACTCTGTGTGAAGAGGAAGATGGGGCTCTCTGCACTTCAGAGAGCCCTCAGAGCACCAAATAGCACCCACGGGAGTCCCAGGACATGGGGACAGAGGAGGTGCAAAACGCGGTTGGTGCAGCACTACACAGGTAGGTCACACGTCGCCGAAGGACATCTCAGCAAGCTGAGCATCGCAGGATAGAGTGCTGCAGACCTGGGCCAGGCTGTGCATGCAGGAAGTTTGCAAATAGTGCACAGAGGCCTCAGGAGGTGAAGAAGACGCAATGCACGGGATACTGTCATTCTGGGGGAAGGCAAGGCAAGGTTTTACCTCCTCCAAATTGCGACAGCAGGACCTCAGGACAGTTTGTGTCGATGGTGTCCACCATCTCTGTTCCAAGGAGCACGCTCGTCACTGTGAGAGGAGTCCAAGAGAACCGGTCATCGACTTAGAAGGTACCTGCGTGAGCAGGGGAGTGACTCAGTCACCCCACAGGAGATTTCTGCAGTCCTTATGGTGCAGGGTTGTAGGAGGCTGGCCTGGCTTACAGTGGGTACCAAGGGTACTTACACCTTGTGCCAGGTCCAGTTATCCCTTATTAGTTGAGTAGTAATGTTCTAGCAGCTTAGGTTGATAGAGGTAGCTATAGCAGAGCAGCCAAGGATGAAATAGGAGACATGCAAAGCTCATGCAATACCACTTATATCATATAGGTACTATATCATAAGAAAGACAATACTGAGTGTTACTAAAAATAAAAGTACTTTATTTTAGTGACAATGTGCCAAAAATATCTCAGAGGATATACTCCCTTAGGAGGTAAGTAAAATACACAAAATATATACAATAAACCAAATCAGGTAAGTAAAACAGTCAGCAAGTAGTGCAAACACTGTAGAATACAATAGGATGCAATAGGCCTAGGGGCAACAAAAACCATATACTAAGAAAGTAGAATGCGAACCACAAATGGTCCCCTATGCTAGTGTAGTCTGTAGAGGGTCACTGGTAGTGTAAGAAAACACTAAGGGTGTCCAAGATACCCCAACCCAAGACCCTGGAAAGTAGGAGTAAAGTACTACTATTTCCCCATAAACACACTAAAGTCGTGATAAAGGATTTTGCAAAGACCACAACAGACTGTAAAGCACTGAAGACGGATTCCTAGACCTGAGGACCTGCAAAGGAAGGGGCCCAAGTCCAAGAGTCGCTAAAGTGTCCAGAAGGGGCTGGAGTCCACTAAACCCCAGATGAATGTGCAAAATGTCTGCCTCCGGATCGAAGAAGCTGAAGATTCTGCAACAACAAAAAGTGGTAGGAAGTTCTGCTGGAGGATGCAGAGTTGATTCCTTGGCAAAATATTGCAAACAGGCCTTGCTAGCTGTGAGAGTCGCGGTTGGAGAAAAAGGGTGCTGCCTGGGCCCAGGAAGGAACAGGATGTCACCACTTGGGAGAGGAAACAGAGAGGGCCCTCAGCAACATAGAGAGCCCATGCACAAGCAGGAAGCACCCGCAGAAGTCCTTGAACACGGGTTCAAGAAGTATGAACATGGTGGTAATTTCAACACTGCAAAAGGAGGTCCCACAACACCAGAGATCAACTCAGTGAGCTGAGCATCACAGGCCAGAGTGCTGGGGACCTAGGCTCAGCTGTGCATGCAGGATTTCTTGGAAATGTGCACAACACAGTGCCCAGGATTACTGTCTGAAGAGGGGTGGCAAGGACTTACCTCCTCCAAATTTGGACAGTTGGACCACTGGATAGTCTGGTTCACGTGGGTCCACCACCTGTGTTCCAGGGGCCACGCTCGTCAGGATGAGAGGGGTCCTAGAGTACCGGTGATGCTGAAGTTTAGTGCCTGCTGAAGCAGGGGGAGGATTCCGTTGACCCACAGGAGATTTCTTCGTGGCTTCCAGTGCAGGGTGAAGGCAGGCAGCCCCCAGAGCATGCACCACCAGGAAACAGAGAGCCAGCAGGATTAGGCTCTACAATGTCGCTGGTAGTCTTCTTCCTACTTTGTTGCAGTTTTGCAGGCGTCTTGGAGCAGTCAGAGGTTGATCCTTGGCAGAAGTCGAAGAGAGAGCTGCAGAGGACCTCTGGTGAATTCTTGCAAGTCGTTATCCGAGGAAAAGCCCACTGGAGAGATCCTAAATAGCCCTCAGAGGAGGATTGGCCACCTAGTCAGGTAAGCACCTATCAGGAGGGGTTTCTGACATCACCTGCTGGCACTGGCCACTCAGAGGCTGCCAGGGTGCCCTCACAACTCTGGAAACAAGATGGCAGAGGTCTGAGACACACTGGAGAAGCTCCAGGCACCACCCCTGGGGTGGTGATGGACAGGGGAGTGGTCACTCCCCTTTCCTTTGTCCAGTTTCATGCCAGCGAAGGGACTGGGGGTTCCCTAAACAGGTGTAGACTGGCTTCTGCAAGGAGGGCACCATCTGTGCCCTTCAAAGCATTTCCAGAGGCTGGGAGAGGCTACACCTCCCCAGCCTTTAACACCTATTTCCAAAGAGAGAGGGTGTAACACCCTCTCTCTTTTTTTTTCTTCTTTTTATTGAATTTTTATCAGGTTCCACCAAAATAACAAAAACATTACAATTCCATACTTTATCTTTATTTAACTTTCCCAATGGTTTCCAGAAAGAACGCTTTAAATAAATAGAATCAGACTTGGTACCTACGCAAATTCATTAGGTGATTTAACTTAAAATAGATTTACCCATGATTGTCTAAAAAGAATTCGCCCCAAATCAGGGAAAGCTTTTTACCACTTCCCACTCTCCTAGCATATCTCATTTCCTGATTTCTGACTTGCACCATTTTACTCAGCCATTCTTGCGGGGAAGGAGATAAATCAGATCGACAGTTTCTGAACAGGAGAGATCTGGCAACCACAGTGGCAATAAAAAGGAGTTTTGCCCACTTGGTTGGGAGCCTTGCCTCAGGGTCAAAGCCCAAACAGATCAATCAAATACTGGGAGTTATAATAACCTGAGCAATAGTTGTTAGTATCTTGAATATTCCATCCCAGTATTCCTGTATAAATCGACATGTCCCAATCACATGTATCCAACCAGCCACCCCTACTGCCTTACAGAGAAAGCAGAGATCAGGACAGCTAGGCACCACAGGGGATAAGGCTTGCGGGGTTCGATATAATAGCCATTTACTAAAAAATATCATCCGATGCCAATTCGTACCTCTAAGTACTGTGAAGTTTAAATGAATAATCCCCTCCCAGCATTCCCTTGACAGGTCGAGGCCCTCCTGCCGAGCCCATTTTCTTGCCGCCTTTGCCCCGAGATCGACCGTATCCTGCTCTAGAAGTAACCTTCTCCATGTACCTGCACGCCTTATCCCAGGAGGGTTGACCAATTCGGCAACTAACGCATGAGTATTAATAATTAAATTGATATCCAAATCCCTTAAACTGTGAAGCATAGCATTATAGGATCCCACCAAAAGAAAATCATTTTGGACGACCATCTGAATGTTTAAGAGAGTTTCCCAGTTGTCATTGATATGAAAATCCCCAATTTTACTAAATCCTGCATGCTCCCATCTCCTTACTAAGTCTGAATTGAGCTGACAGCCAGAGTGTAGCATGAACTATGTGAGAGGAGTAAGAAAATGCAAATATGGGATTGAATATGTTCTGAAAAAAACGGATTTTCTTTTAAAGAACCATTTAAGAATCTTATAGCAAACTCTTTTTGGAGATTTCACCAATAGTGCTGGATTCAGAATATCGTGCTCCCTGCATATTAATTCCCGAAAGTCTTTAGTGAATAAGCAGCCTATAGGTTGATTTGTTTTAAACTTATTGAAATAATGCGCGAAAAAGGCAAAGTAATAATCCTTAAAATACGGTAGTGCTAGACCCCCCCTGTTCTCTAGCAGCGTATATTATATTTTATGCAGCCCGTGCCTTCTGATTTTGCCAAATAAATTGTCGAAACATAGACTCCAGTTTGTTTAAAAAAATAGATGTTAATACACAAGGGAGGTCCGAAAACAGAAAGTTAAATAATGGTAATACTGACATTTTGGTCAATGCTATTCTGCCTAGTATAGAAAGGGGGAGAGACCCCCATTGTGCAAGCAGGGCCTGAGTTTTCAAGAGCAAAGGAATGTAATTAAGATCATACAGGTCTCCAATGTCGGCTGAAAAGTTAATCCCAAGGTATCTCTTTGCCTAGTATTCACACAATGCTTTAATTCGGGGAGCAGTCTAATAGGAGAAGTACCACACAGAATAATATCAGTCTTACTCATATTAATCTTGTAGCCACCAATTTGCCAAATTCGGCAAACACCTTAAAAGCCACTTCGAAGGAGGATCGCTCTTCATCTAAAAAGATTATGATATCATCAGCATACAGTTTGATCTTCCCCATTGACTTCAAAGGGGAATGAATCAGATTATTTTGTCTGATTTTAATTGCTAAAGGCTCAATGAAGAGAGCAAAGAGAATAGGGGATAGAGGGCACCCCTGCCGAGTCCCACGTTGTACTTGAAGTTGACCAAAACAAGCGGAATTTATTATGATATAAGCTTCAGAGTTTAAATACAGCCTTTGAATTAATGCAGAGACCTGTAAGGGCACCTCATAGCTAGACAATATTGCAAACAGTGTGTCCCACACAACAAAATCAAATGCTTTTTCCGCATCTAATAAAAGAATGATGGCAGAGATTTTATTAGAAGCAAAATAATCAAGAGCCTTGACTAAATAGTGTGTATTGGTTGCAAGTTGCCGACCAGCAATACACTTGTTCTGATCGGGGTGCACTAGTTTATTGACAACCCAGTTAAGCCTGTTAGCCAGAAGTTTCGTGATAATTTTATAATCCATATTTATCAAAGAAATTGGACAATATGCATTAGGGTCTTCCCTGTCCTTATTCTTTTTGGGAAAGCTAACCACATTCCCTGAGTGCCAAGAATTGGGATTCTGCTCGCCCTTGAGCAGGCCATTGATTAAAGGCAAAAAGTCATCAATAAATACCTTGAGGTCCACAAGCCTTCCCCATGGGAAGTTTCTTGACAACCTCAAGGAGTTCTAACTTCGTGAATGGCTATATTAGAGCGTCTATGTCTTCTTCTGTAAGACTAGGAATCTCCACTTTTCCCAGGAAATCCTTAATGGTCCTAGGGTCAATATCCGGAGCATGGCTGTGAATTTGCCTATAATATTCTAGCATGATTTCATCCACAACTCTGGGGTCAGTATGCCTAACCCCGATGACAGGGCATCTTAATGCATGTATCATATTGCCTGCAATTCGATCTCGAGCTTGCCATGCCAAAAATGTGCCTGTAAAATTACTCTCTTCACATACCTTTTGTCTATAGGTCTGATATCCTATGTCAACCTTCTTAAAAAGACTGTTGGCCAGTACCTTTTTTGCTAATTCAAAAGACTGTCTATTGCTTTCCGTTGGGGCGTGAAGGTAAATAAACACCTTTGCACTGCTTCTTCCAGAGCCCTGCCTTGTTGTCTCTGAGAAGATTTATCTGCTGCCTCCTTAGCGATTACCAAGCCCCTGAAAAAGGCCTTAAACGTGTCCCAGACGATAGCTGGAGCTGAGGATCCCTGATTGCGTTTGAAAAATTTCAACTTATTTCGACTTTAGAGATCTGTACCCATCCCTCGTCTTGAAGGAGCTGCTGGTTAAACACCCACCTTCTAGGTTGAGGCTTGGAGAATTCTGAAAAAAGAGACACTTCCAGCACCAGGGAGGTATGGTCAGATAAGCCAGAGTGCCTCACCGACTGGTTCTTAAAGCGCAATGTTTTGGATATCAGAAAAAAATCAATGCAGGAGGCGCTTTTAAACCGAGTTGAGATGCATGTATACTCTCTCTCGTTTGGGGCACTCATTCTCCAAGGGTCACAAAGCATCAGCACTTTGGCATAGTCTCTAAAGATTTTGGCAACTCTAGGTTTGTGTTGTTTCTTACCTCTAACAGTGGTGTCCAAAACTGGATCCTGAAGAAAGTTAAAATCCCCACCAATAATAATTTTACCTGACAGTTGCAAAAGGGATTGAAACAGTGCCGGATCATCTAGTAAGGGTTCATAAAAACTAACAAAAATAAATCTTTATTTGGCAATTAAACAGTGCACCCAGCACCATCATCTTTCGGGATTGCAAAGAAAATCAAGTGCCCGAGCATCGAGGCCTCTAGCTAAAAAGACCACCACGCCTCTTTGAGCTGCTGGGGCTGTGGCAACCACCTTGAAATCAACACATTTTTAAAATTAAACATGTGGAAGCCTGTAACTATTTTAGCTGGGATATGAGTTTCTTGTAATAAAATGACCGAGGGATTTAGAGCAGTTACCCTCTCTTCAATTACAGACCTTTTCCTCCAATTATTTAGCCCATTGACATTCCAGGAAACTATACTTAATGAGGAATTCAACCTTGCCATTGAGTTCTTAGAAAAGATCGCTAAAGAAGTAAGCGATCTGAACCCACAAGATAATTCAAGCCTTGGCCTGGTCCAACTAATATCACCGACTTTGTAACCCTGATTATTCTGAATTGCGCATAGCTACGTTTTAGTATGGAAAACAAGGATCCTGTACCCCCTTGCCACCCCTTCCAAGACCCCCCCAAACCCTCATACCAACCCTTAGGTAGCCAACACCTGGAGCCCTCCTGTCTGACCCCCCCACCCCAGACCCCATCCTTCCCTATTCGGGTGCCTTGGCATAGCCCCCTATGCCAAAGACTCCAAAGGGACTGGAATATAGTACCATAATGACGCGTTAGGTTTACACTCTGTGAAATCTACCATTCTCAAGCAACTTTCCTCCTCTTAGTACATAATCTGTCCTCTTCTCCCCCTCTCTTATTCATATTTTCCCCCCTCCGACTCCCCCCTGCCCTGACTGCTTTTGAATTGAATGCAACAAAGTCTTAGTAGCATCAACTGTATGAACTAAATTAGAGTGTACCAGAAAAAACACTTTAAGTTTGGATTGCTGTACAAGTCCTGCCAGAGCACCAACTTTTTTAAATGCCAGAATCATCCCTTTCAGTTCTCTCCACCGATGTGCAGCCGCCACTGACATAGTTGAGAAAAATTTGGAGGCAAAATCGCCACGGACCTGATGTGTTTTACTCTTAATCGCTTCTTGAAGGATGCGTTCCTTGACATGAAAGTCACCAAAATTTATGAGAATAGTTTGAGGATACTTTGCACGGGGTGGCTGTACTGCGGGGACCCGATGGACCCGCATGATGGGAAGATCCAAATGATTATCCGCTGGTTCTGAAAGAATATGATGTAGGATGAGATCAGTGATTAAATTTGTGACAGTCTGCCCATTTTCACGCTCTTCAGAAATTCCTGTAAATCTCAAATTAGATCTGCGTGAGCGATTATTTGCATCATCTAGTCTAACAAATCTGCCTGACATTTTGCCACTGACTGTTCCAAAGTGACGTGAACATCCTCCAGATCAGATACTCGCTGTTCAACCTCCTTGTTACGTGCGTTAAGTTGCTGTATATTACTAGAAATGAAATTCAACTGTGATTCCGTTCTCTGATTTGCCTCATTTTGCAAAATTTTCAGAGTTTTTAACTCAGTTAAGATCTGAAGGAGCAAGTTTTCTGAGGGGATATCGGTGCTTGCCTTGCTTTAAGTGCATGAGAAAAAAGCCCGCTTGTAAGTTCAACTGATCTTGGGCCAGTTCAGAGGGTCCATTGACAGAGGAGTTCAGAGGGGGCCCGGCTGCAGTACTCATCACTGATGCAGAAATTGGCTCGCGGGATAAATCGAGTAGGGAGCTGTTTGCCTGAGGAGCAGAGATAGAGTCACTAGTCAGTGGGGGAGCGCCATCCTTTTGACCCTTCACTCCTCCATAGTTTCTATTTTTCAAACCTGAAAGAATATTTACATATCACCAGGCCCATAGCTGCGAATGGGGCCGGTATCGCAATTTGCGATTCGGTAATAGCATTTGCGATTTTTAAGAAATTGCTATTACCAAATCGCAAATGCGATACATGGCCCTTTGCGAGTCGGTAATATCGATTTCTTAAAAATCGCTATTACCGAATCGCAAAGGGCTGTGATGATACATCTGGCCCTAAGGGCCTTATTACAAGGCTGGTGGTACAAAGACCCCCAGCCTCACCTTGATGGTCGAACCACTGCACTGTGGCGGTCTGACCATCACATTACAACCCTGGTGGGTGGACCTGCCAGGGGACTGCAGGAACTTGGTTCCTGATAGTCCGACAGCAGTCTGAGTTGTACTCAGTCAGGGTGGCACTGAGTTGAGACCCACCTGGATGATTGCAACTCAGATTTCGGTGAGCTCTGTCATGGCGGTGTCTCCACCATGAGAAAGCCATTGCCAGGGGCCTCAGGGGGTCCCTGCACTGCCCATGGCATTGCCAGTGCAGGGGCCCCCCTGCCCAGCACCATTGGAATGCGTACTTTCTGCTTTGCAGACAGTGTGCATTCTGAGGGTGCTGTGTGCTACAGTATTGGCCTCGGCTCCCCTAAGGGAGCCAAGACCAACATCATAGCATTGTTCCCACCAGGCAGCCCAGTAGGCACCGCATACTATAACACTCACACCGGTCAGCCCAAAGGGAACATTTTCATACCCTCATGGGGGATGTCCTGTGAGTTTGGTGGTTGGCTTCTCCGACCACCAAACTCGTACTGAGGGCCTGAGTCATAAAAGCACAATGTGGGGGGTGGAATAATGGTCAATGAAATACTTACAGGGTACATCGCGAATGTGACGGTCTATAGACCACCACACTGATGGACCGGTGCCAATACAGAGGTCCGACCGCACAATACAACCCTGGCAGTCAGACTGCTAAGGAGCCAACAGGTCCGCAAGGATCTTGGATCCCGGTGGTCTGAAGGTGACAGAGGTTCTAATCCACAAAGACAGTGCTGCAAGCAGCGCTGTCCTAGGAATTATGCCGTCGTTCTCTGCCAGTGGTTTCATGGCGGAACCACCACTATCAAAAGACTAGCAGAGAACAGGTGCAGGGGGCCACAGAGGGGCCCTTGCACTACTCATGCACTTGGAATGTGCAGTGCAGGTGTCCCCCTGGCCAGTACTATCACAATGTTCACTGTCTGCTTTGCAGACAGTGAACATTGTAATGGTGCTGGTGCACGCTGCAGGCAACAGCATTGCCACCAGCTCATTTACGAGCCTGAAACAATGCTGTAGCCTGTTTCCTGCTAGAAACTAATATTTCCGCCTGCCAACCTAGCATCAAGCCTATAATAGCTCCAGTGGGGAGATCTCCATGTAGGTGGTAGCCACCCAGTCAGAGTTTTCCGTCCGCCAAACTCGTAAAGACCCCCATGGTCTTGGTTGGCAAATGCAATATGGACCTCATTCTTTCCTGCCATGCTACACTGTCAGGGAAACTGCTGGTATGCAAATTAATTATAGCACAACATTGAGGGGATCTACCATGACCATGGCTACTTTCTCATTATAAATGTTTGATCATGAGCAAGAAAAAGGAACCCTTCTCAACAAACAGTAGAGTGCCAAAAATACTGTCTTACTGTACCACAAGGTAAGTAAGGGGACAGGGAAAGCTTGTGAATAAAGCAGAAGAAAGCTACAGATGAGCACAGCCAGAAGGAAGTCAGCTACAGAAGCGTGAAATATAGAAAAATAGGATAATTCAAGGATAACAAAAACTTAACAAACATTAGATAGAGGATTTCAAACAAAAGGAGACTGTAAAAAAAAACAGTGTGAAATTAAAAATATTCTAATAGTGGGGAACGGTAAAAGTTAAGGAAATGAATAATAGCAGGGCTTACTAGGGCAAGCAGAACCATCGGCCCTATTCTTGGTGGCCCACCTGCCATAGCACTGGTGGTGACAACCCATCCTTTGCCCACCTTGGATGATGCCCTCTTGCCCTTGGGTGCTGAAGTAAGAAATAAAGAAGATTAAAAAATAGTTTAGTGGTAGAAGTAACCTCCCCAAAAATAATTTGACAGGCAGACACAGTAGCATTGTACTTTTCTAAATCAGATCACCTATAGTATTAATAGTGTTAAATTAATCTATCCCTAATTTTCTAAACCTAAATCCTATTCCTAATTTCCTAAACCTAAATTGCATTTGAAACTACTAATGCATTGCAATGAATGATGTTTGCTTCTCAACTCCCTTTGATGGGCCAGCTCAGTCTCCCTTTTTAATGCATAGAAGCATGTTAAACATCACTGGGAGATTGTCGCTGAATGAGCTACTCAACGAAAGGCACAGAGAATCCTAACTCACTGATATTACTACCACTGCCTTAGTGACAAGACAGAGGAGTCACCATGACTTCTTAAATAATTAGCCCAAGCAAGCACCAACGATTATGATTAGGTAGCACTGAGCACATGGCCAGCTCAAGCTAGATCACAAAATATTCTTAACGTTACGTAAACTTAACTCATCTCTAAATGGGAGTAGCATGCTATTCGAAAAATATATTTCGCATTTTAGAAAACAAACAATAAATTACTCACGGAGTCCCACAACCTCGACACCGAGTGGGTACATCAGGTCCTGTTTCTGGTCAATATATCCACTCAGCAGTGCCGGCACACACTGTCGCACTCTTCCCCACAGCAGCTGACTGTCATGAAGGACATACCGCCTCCCATGCCTGCTATAAGTATGGAGGGGAGGTGGCGCTGCACATAGAAAACAAGTGGGGACACCTCCACCTCAGGAAAAATGTGGTGGGGCTTTAACCTTTGGGAACGCCAGCGACTGCAAGGTGCAGCTTTTGGAAGGCACACTGGTACCACCACTTGCTTCCTGGTATCCTGATATGGTGCTGGGGTGGAAAAAATAGAAAATAAGGAACAGAAGCAGAAAGGAAGAACTAAAGGAAGTAGAAATGGGGAAAAGTATCAAAAGTCACAGAAAAGGGGAAAAAAGACAAACATTTAAAATACAAAAACACAAACACACACACTGATTGAAAAAGGTAGAGGATGGGTGGATGTGTAGGATAAGAGAAGGATTGTAAAAGTTTAAAATATCAGGTCCAGCACCAAGCTGAGAACATAAAGCTTTTCAAACAAAATGGACGTGCCCATACAAACTGCGTGGTGCCGTTCACACAGATTTTTCAGTGCGGAAGTACGCATTGCGCTTCTGCCTTGTAAAAAAACAGCATGAACAGGTGGAAGAGAATACTTCAGCATGCTCACAGAGTTCCTCAGAATCTCAAGGAGTTTATTTGGTATTTTGCATTTTGAGAAGTTCCATGAGCAAAACTCCGGAGTTCTGCCCAGGCCTACTCCTCATGCAACAGTTGCTTTCTTCTGGAGGGGTCAGATTTACTATTCACCCTCTAAAAAAATTGGGGATTGTGTTGGACGTTTTGGAGGCACTAGGTTTACTATTTTTACTCCAAGTTAGCAACAGTAGGTAAGGTATTTGACCTTGAAGGGGTTAGATTTACCATTTCCAATCCAAACTAAGCAAAAATAGGGAATGAGCGGTACTTTGGAGTTACTATTTCCATTTCAATCTGAGCAATACTAGGGAAAGTGTTGAATTTATGAGGCATCACTTTACTTTTCTGAATCATAATTTTTAAAATAAAACACTGAAATATACACAAAAAAGTTAAAACATTTTGAAAGAATACAGTTATTTATTATATACAAAACAAAATGAAAATACATTAAAAAATCACATTGATATGGTAATTAAAAAAAAAATACAAAATTAAAAGTATTTGAAACTAAAACATTTCCCTCCATATTAACCTAAAAGCAAATACCAACAAACAATTACAATAAGTGAAAATAAATAATAAGATAAAATATTAAAATTGAATAAATTACTTATTACGTACAACAATTAATATGTACACAATTAGCAAACATATATTTAACATACTTTAATATTAAAATAAATATATCACCCAAATAAAAGTCAACAAAACCTTAAAACAACAATGAATCAATTTACATAACTATTAATAAACAATAAGTAAAAAATTATTATGAACTGAAAACAATAATTAGCATTTTAACAAAACATTCCACCCTAATGCTCTACAAACTACCCCCTGTCCACTACTAAAAATGAATTTGTAAATAAATTCTAAAGAAATACATTACATTTAAAATCTTACACAGTTTATTACAAAAAGTAAAGGATAATATCATTATAATACTCAAAGTAGTAAAACACAATATTTATACAACTATCTTAAATAAAACAATATTATACACTGGTATATTTAAAAAAAATGGTTATTGAATACCTAAAATCATATTCTTACCTGCGATATTAAGTCCATAATATTTTTGAGATCACCTTTACTTTAGCAACAATATTTGTGACCCACAATATTTTACCATCAATATTTTGGTCACATACACATTTAAATGAAGAATTGGACAGTGCTAATGAGGGCAAATATGTTCAAAATGTGTGTCAAAGAGAACTAGATATGGAGTGTGGATGAATAGGAAGAACAGAAATTGTACTCCTTTTAAACTAATGTTTTCAATTATATATAGATTTTCTTTCATAATTGTATAAATATTTTGAGAATAAATTGCAAAATAACTAGTAAACATTGATATTTTAATAAATTACTTATTAGGATTCCGTTATGACATCTTTTCATGTGAAACCTAAGAGTATGTTTAGTTAGAATAAGATAATTTAAGTTTTAGCAAAAAGTTATTGTTTTGGATTAATAAAAAAGTGTTGACACATTGCAAAATACCTGACAATATTTATATAATTTAAACATATTAAAATTGTTCTATTGATTTATATTTGCAAATTTATTTTGGTGTAGATGCAACACCCCACTTCACCATCAGAATAACGGGAGTTTTGGCAACTCCGCATTATACATGTAACACAGAGTTCTGGCCAAATTCCACTAACTGCCATGTGGTAGTGTTTTTCTCGCGCTCGGCTTGCCAACAGTAATTAGGCAAGCGCGCGTGACAATTGGCATCCTCTTTCATGATTTTTGGGCACTCGGAGGGCACCTGGTGAGATTTTCCTAATACAGGTAGTTGAGGGCGATCGCAACTCTTCATGTTGGGAAAGCTGCTGCTCCAGTAGAAAATCTACACAAGTGGCAGTAAAACAAGCTCAGGCAGCAGCGCCTTTTGGCCCGCCACATGGTGCAAAGCTCCTAGTGCTACAAATCAGCTCAAGCAACTTGACGTACTGACCTTCACCCACTCGCAGAACTCCACAGTATCTCAGAGAGTTTTTATGTAACTCTGAGGAATTCCAAGAATAAAACTTTGCGAGTTCCACTCACTCCTAGTTTTATTGAAATAAATGTTAAATACCAATACCGAATCAAACATTTCACAGAAATGTTTAATTAATATTTGTAGCAATAATCTCATCCTGACCAACAGTTTAAATTAAACATCTAAACTAAAAATTTAGAACACACATTACACTATCTAATTCCTTTAACAAATATAAGTACAGAAATCTTAATCTGATTAGAATAGGATACACTAAAACTATTCAAATATCTATAAGAATTAACAAACACTATCAAACCAAATCACTTTCCTCATACCCACCAACAATCATATGACAAATCACATGACAAATGTTAATATATCAAAGTCTTCTGGAATTTCGTGATTGCATTGCTCATCCCCTAATTCTATTTCATCTTCTTTGAGGTCTTTTTTTCCTGAAAATAAAGAAATAAAGAAAGGAAGTAAAATATAGTTTTTTAATTTTACAAAAACATTATGAATAAATGTTGAATTTTATATTTATTTTTATTATCAAACTCTACAAAGATGTAAAAATGTAAAATCCTAACAGTGAAATGAAAACATAATTGTATCTATTTTAATAAAACCAAAGACAAAATAGTGAGAAAATAATGTAATGAATATGATACAAAACCAAAAAAAATCAAACTCCAGTACAACTACCAGATAACAAGAGAGGTTTTGTGAAAAAGACAACAGATTACTGTAGGAAAGTACCATTTTGCCTGGCATGTTACCCCCATTTTTCACTGTATATATGTTGTTTTAGTTGTATGTGTCACTGGGACCCTGTTCTCCAGGGCCCCAGTGCTCATAAGTGTGCCTGAATGTGTTACCTGTGTAGTGACTAACTGTCTCACTGAGGCTCTGCTAATCAGAACATCAGTGGTTATGCTCTCTCATTTCTTTCAAATTGTCACTAACAGGCTAGTGACCAATTTTACCAATTTACATTGGCTTACTGGAACACCCTTATAATTCCCTAGTATATGGTACTGAGGTACCCAGGGTATTGGGGTTCCAGGAGATCCCTATGGGCTGCAGCATTTCTTTTGCCACCCATAGGGAGCTCTGACAATTCTTACACAGGCCTGCCACTGCAGCCTGAGTGAAATAACGTCCACGTTATTTCACAGCCATTGTACACTGCACTTAAGTAACTTATAAGTCACCTATATGTCTAACCTTTACCTGGTAAAGGTTAGGTGCAAAGTTACTTAGTGTGAGGGCACTCTGGCACTAGCCAAGGTGCCCCCACATTGTTCAGGGCCAATTCCCCGGACTTTGTTAGTGCGGGGACACCATTACACGCGTGCACTACATATAGGTCACTACCTATATGTAGCTTCACAATGGTAACTCCGAATATGGCCATGTAACATGTCTATGATCATGGAATTGCCCCCTCTATGCCATCCTGGCATAGTTGGCCCAATCCCATGATCCCAGTGGTCTGTAGCACAGACCCTGGTACTGCCAAACTGCCTTTCCTGGGGTTTCTCTGCAGCTGCTGCTGCTGCCAACCCCTCAGACTGGTTTCTGCCCTCCTGGGGTCAAGCCAGGCTTGTCCCAGGATGGCAGAACACAGGACTTCCTCTGAGAGAGGGTGTTACACCCTCTCCCTTTGGAAAATGGTGTGAAGGCAGGGGAGGGGTAGCCTCCCCCAACCTCTGGAAATGCTTTCATGGGCACAGATGTGCCCAATTCTGCATAAGCCAGTCTACACCGGTTCAGGGGGCCCCTTAGCCCTGCTCTGGCGCGAAACTGGACAAAGGAAAGGGGAGTGACCACTCCCCTGACCTGCACCTCCCCTGGGAGGTCTCCAGAGCTCCTCCAGTGTGCTCCAGACCTCTGCCATCTTGGAAACAGAGGTGCTGCAGACACACTGGACTGCTCTGAGTGGCCAGTCCACCAGGTGACGTCAGAGACTCCTTCTGATAGGCTCCTTCAGGTGTTGCTAGCCTATCCTCTCTCCTAGGTAGCCAAACCCTCTTTCCTGGCTATTTAGGGTCTCTGTCTCTGGGGAAACTTTAGATAACGAATGCAAGAGCTCATCAGAGTTCCTCTCCATCTCTCTCTTCACCTTCTGCCAAGGAATTGACTGCTGACCGCGCTGGAAGCCTGCAAAACTGCAACATAGTAGCAAAGACGACTACTGTAACTCTGTAACGCTGATCCTGCCGCCTTCTCGACTGTTTTCCTGGTGGTGCATGCTGTGGGGGTAGTCTGCCTCCTCTCTGCACTAGAAGCTCTGAAGAAATCTCCAGTGGGTCGACGGAATCTTCCCCCTGCAACCGCAGGCACCAAAAAGCTGCATTACCGGTCCCTTGGGTCTCCTCTCAGCACGACGAGCGAGGTCCCTTGAATCCAGCAACTCTGTGCAAGTGACTCCCACAGTCCAGTGACTCTTCAGTCCAAGTTTGGTGGAGGTAACTCCTTGCCTCCCCACGCCAGACTGCATTGTTGGAAACTGCGTCTTTTGCAACTACTCCGGCCCCTGTGCACTTCCGGCGGAAATCCTTTGTGCACAGCCAAGCCTGGGTCCACGGCACTCTAACCTGCATTGTACGACTTTCTAAGTTGGTCTCCGGCGACGTGGGACTCCTTTGTGTAACTCCGGGTGAGCACCGTTTCATGCATCCTCGTAGTGCCTGTTTCTGGCACTTCTCTGGGTGATACCTGCTGCTCAGAGGGCTCTTTGTCTTGCTCGACGTCCCTTCTCTCTCCTGACGCAATTTGCAACATCCTGGTCCCTCCTGGGCCATAGCAGCATCCAAAAACGCTAACTGCATGATTTGCAGTTAGCAAGGCTTGTTGCCATTCTTTTGGCAGGAAAACACTTCTGCACGACTTTCCACGGTGAGAGAGATCCGTCCACCAAAGGGGAAGTCTCTAGCCCTTTTTGTTCCTGCAGAAACCTCAGCTTCTTCTGTCCAGTAGAAGCTTCTTTGCACCCACAGCTGGCATTTCCTGGGCATCTGCCCATCTCCGACTTGCTTGTGACTTTTGGACTTGGTCCCCTTATTCCACAGGTACCCTAGATTGGAAATCCACCGTTGTTGCATTGTTGGTTTGTGTCTTTCCTGCATTATTCCTCTAACACGACTTCTTTGTCTTTTGGGGAACTTCAGTGCACTTTGCACTCACTTTTCAGGGTCTTGGGAGGGCTATTTTTCTAACCCTCACTATTTTCTAATATTCCCAGCGACCCTCTACAAGGTCACATAGGTTTGGGGTCAATTTGTGGTTCGCATTCCACTTTTGGAGTATATGGTTTGTGTTGCCCCTATCCCTATGTGTCCCCATTTGCATCCTATTGTAACTATACATTGTTTGCACAGTTTTCTAAGACTATACTGCATATTTATGGTATTGTGTACATATAACTTGTGTATATTTGCTATCCTCACTCTGAGGGTACACTCTGAGATACTTTTGCATTTTGTCATAAAAATAAAGTACCTTTATTTTTAGTATAACTGTGTATTGTGTTTTCTTATGATATTGTGCAAGTGACACTTGTGGTACTGTAGGAGCTTCACTCATCTCCTAGTTCAGCCTAAGCTGCTCTGCTAAACTACCATTATCTATCAGCCTATGCTGCTAGACACCCTATACACTAATAAGGGATAACTGGGCCTGGTGCAAGGTGCAAGTACCCCTTGGTACTCACTACAAGCCAGTCCAGCCTCCTACAATTACACATTAAAACAAGACATTTTTAGCTAAAACAAAATGTATCATAATTACAGAGAGCTAATTCGAAGGTAGAAGAGGCACCCACATTCATATCCATATTTGGACATTGCAGCATACAATATTGATATCGTCACCATCCTCTGATGGCTCCTTTGCCTCTCTGATGCATTTAGAAGAGGGAGACACAGGTATAGACATTTGTATTAAGGAGTCACCAGAGGTTGAGGGTGTAGGCTGCATGTACTGCATGTAAGCTATCGGTAAATCTCCTGAAGCCTGTAATTAGATCCCTGGCAAAGATGTTTTGACTTAGGACAGTCCATTTTTTCTCTAGTTCATTTTGATAATAAATAATTGATGAACTAATACTCTCCAGGTGTTTCTTAATGTTGGTAGATTTTGAGTGTGGCAATTGATATAGAACTTTAACAGTTTCAGCAATGTCAGCAAGTGACTCATCTTTGCCACTTACCTACAAATAACCAAGTACAACAACTTTTTCATTTGGGATAAACCACATCAGGCTCTTTCCAGAGTGTCCAAGATTGTCTCTGTCATTAGCCCCCTTCCTCACTTCCTCAGCAGTCTTTTCTTGCATCCTGTGGATGTGTCCTTCAAAGTTGAAACATCACATTCTTTGTCATCCAGAGTGGTATGATGATGACTTTAGGATTTAATTCCATCCTTAGTATTGTGCACATTAAAAGCATTGGGCCGACATTACCATAGATTAAAAACAGTAAACGAATAGCATAAACATATTTGCATTTTAAATATATTTCAGATTTTAGGCCAGGTCTTTTATTAAACAGGTATTTTTAGAATATAAATTTGAGAAAAACAAAGTAAAATAGTAATAGTACTATAACTATCATTATTATTTATCTTTATTTGCTTACAAGTGCCATAAATGTGAAGTATTAAACAATACATGGTAATAAACCATGTTGCAATATAAATTACAATTCTATACCTTTTCACAATCTGACTGCAGCTGATACAAACTGACTGATAGCATAATATATCAGTGAAGTAGCATGCATTTGAAGATAGAGAAATGCTGGTTAACATTGTACAACGTTTGCTTGTTTAAGAATCGGAACAATTCACTTTTTTCATGTATTGTTAAAAAAACTTATAGATAAATCCAAAGTGCACGGAGCTTTGAAGGGATGCATTAGCACAAGGACAACAAGCAATATTGTCTTGTCGGTTTCCAACCCAAGGTAAACAAAATACAAAATTGCGTAAGATACATTCTAAAATGTGTGAGCAAATAACAATCCCAATTATCAGGAACAAGGGACGAATAAGACTCTTATTTACAGGTAGTAGGAACCATCATATATACCTGCTATAGGATTTTGATAAGTTCTCTGTCAGACTTCCCAATTATTACACCTTGCATTCTTGTCATGGTTTCCTCAAAATGTTTGCCCTCTGACCTCTTATTTTTCTGACTTTAATTTTGCTAGTTTTAGAATTCTGGGTACTTTACCACTGCTGAGCAGTGCTAAAGTGCATGCGCTCTGAACTCTAAAACATGGCGACATTGTCTTATCCTCAATTGGCATATTTATATTTAATTTACTTGTAGGTCCCCAATAAAGTGTACTATATGGCATTTGTATGGGCTTGGGCAGTGCAGGGGCCACTCTGTTGCCCCCAGCACTTGTTTTCCACCAGCCTTTTCATGGCGTGGTCTACGCCATGAAAAGGCGGGCAGAGAACAAGGTTGTTATCAGCCAAACAGCACTGAGTTCAGCACCCCCTGGCTGACTACAACCAAAACTGCTGTCACCTTTTGGGATCTGTGATCCTGGTGGGTGCAGCGCTGTATAGGCCGGTCTGTCTGTCTAACTCGTAATGTGGCATTTGAACCACTGCAGCTATTCGACCACCACAGCGAGGCTGGCAGGCTTAGGACCTTCAGCCTCATAAGGCCATTAGTCTGAAAATACCAATTGTAGAAAGTTGGCATTTCCTTACTCAAATCATTGTGTGCCACTGCCTCTCTCTAAATGCACATCTGGGATAGATGATGGCTAGGCTTTGTGTGTTCCCTCTAGACAGTCACACAAAAAGGGAGCTTGAGTGTGACATTTGCATCCTGATGGTCCATCACCAGGTTAGTTCGTCTTCTTGGGCTAGATGGGAGGGAATAGCTGACACACCAGATTAGGGCTGTGCCTCTCCACACATAAATGGCTGTATACACCCCTGTAGAGTGTCTGGAGCCAGAGAAAGAAGACCAGGGACCTGGTAATCTTCAAAGGCCTCTTTGAAGTCTTCCCCACTGCAAAGGCACATTTGAGTATAAGTATTGGATCCCAAACCCCATCAGATCAGAACTCTACTGGAACCAAGGACATTCTGTCAGGAAGAAGGATTGCTGTACTGCCAGAAAGGACTGCCACTCTGCCACTGCATTGTGCCGTTGGCCTACTGCTTGCTGTGTGTTGTGCTGTAGGAGGGACAAGCACTTTGCCACGTGCTTTGCTGTGTTGCCCTGCTGCCTGCTACTTCTGACCTGAAGGGAGGGGAGACTGAACTCCTTGCAACTAAAGATCTCCAAGGGCTTGTTGACTTGCCCTCTGTTATCGAAATCTCAGGGCTATCAAAGACTTTGCTATGCTTTCCCTGTACCATGACCCATTCTGAGAGAACCCAGGGCCCACTTTGTGAGGATCAAGATCATGTTTGGAGAAGTCAGTACTGCCTGAACATCAGCTGTGCTCAGCGCGCCATGGATTTTGCATCAAATGACCCCGCTCTTCGATTGCCGAGTGCAGCAGAGTCGCAAGTGATGATAGTGCACTACCTTCTACCCACAACCCCCAGGTTGAGGCTTTGCCAGAACAACAGCATCACCTTTCACCAGCACCTTTTGCTTGAGGCATTACCAGGTCACCCCGAGGTGGACTCGCAGGAGGAGAGCACCGTTCTGAAGCCCCATGGCAACACTGTCTGAGTTGCAGATCAAGTTCACCTCAAGCAGAGGAAAGTGCTGTAAAGCAATGGCCCGAGCAGCCCTCATGGTTGTACTGAGCTCTCACTCACAATCGGCTGAGATTGATTAGGGGCGCCGGTCCTGAGGGGCCCATTCAAGGTTCAAGGATCTTTGTACATTAATGCCCAGGGGTTCTGACCCACCAAACCATTGTGCCCACACAAGTTAACGTTTCTCTACAGGGTTCTGTCATTGGCACCCGGTCCTGGGGGATAGTAATTCATTTACTCACAGACATTTTTGAAACACTCCTATCATCAAGCACTGTATATTTACTGCATACATTTAACGCCATAATCCTAGCATAAGAAATAGTAAATGGATTTTTGTCATTTTGGTCTTGTTTTATTCAGATAAATATTATATATTTTTCTAAACTGGTGTGAAGTATTTTTGTGGTATCTTTTGCTGTGTTACTATAATTAGGTTTGCACAAATACTTTACACATTGCCTCTTAATTTAAGCCTGGATGCTGTTTGCCAAACTACCAGAGGTTAATGTAGGGTGTGTATCTGACTTACCTTGACTAGAATTGTGGTCCTTATTTGGATAGGTACATACCTCTACCAACGAGAGACCCAATTTATAACACCAATGTTGATAGAAAGCTCCCTGAGTTATAAATGTTGGGCATGCCTAATTTACTACAAACTGATAAAATGTAGCACAACTCTTTAAATATAAGATGGTCCTCCAAGGATGGAAGATCCTTGATTATCAATCTGTTTAAGGTGGAATCAAAATTCAACCATATAGATATCTAGTGTGGAGATAGTTGAATTCGATAAGATAAATCATGAAGCCCAATCTCCTAGTTGCAGGAATTTTATACAGTTTTACGAAAAAGTCACAGGACCTAATGGGCTTTATGCCAGGTACAATTACAAAGGTTTTACTAAATTGATACTGAGATCTCTATCATCCATAAAAGCGACAAAACCTTCAGTCAATTTTCTTAAGGCATTGGCTGTCCTGGCCAAAATTATAGTGTCATACACATATAGAATAACTGTCAAAACTTATTTGCTGATACAAGGGTCATCTCTATGACCTGAGGTTAAAAAATATTCCAAGTCATTAATATCTAAAATGAGTAAAATTGGTGCCATAAACACAGCCGTGTCTTACTCCCTTGGCCAATTTAATGACTCAGTGCAGTCCCCCCTTGCAATATAACACACTCTAGTGTTTTGATTACAGTGCAAGTGTTCAGGAAAAGGTACAAACCTGGGTCCACCCCATTTTTTTCAAAGATGGAGCAAGGTTTTGGCCTATTGACATGGTCAAAGACCAAGCTGAGGTCCATAAATGCTGCGTGTAGTGAAACCGTTTTCATTGTGGTTTATTTATCAATTAAAAGTCATACATTTTATTATTGAACAGTAATAGCCATACAAGATCTAAACCTGAACTGAGCCTCCAAAAATACCTTTCTCTTCTGCCCAGGACAGGATACGATCCATAATGGCGCTGCTAGCAAATTTTAACACACAATCAGTCAAGGGTGTTGGCTGGTAACAGTGGGGATCCCCTATGTTCACCTTTTTAGGTTTCACCTGCACACATGCTTGCGTGCTGTGCTTGCAAAATCCTTTGTGAATTCAAAAAAAAGAAAAATTTAAAAGGGGCTTTAAACCCGTCCTTTCCTTACCTGAACTTACCATTGGCTTAGTCCAATATCACACTAATTTATGTGCTTTTGATTGGCCAGCACGTCGTCTGCTTTCACTGTCATTGGCTAATGGTCAGTGCCCTTCCACTGAGCACATGCTTACAAAGGTGTTTACTTTAACAGTGTTTCACAGTACACAGGGCAGCATAAGGTGTGTTGGCAGACTCCAGTACGTTAGACCCACCTATGTCTTTCACTGTTCACGTTTTATTGTGTGTAACTGTCCTCCGCCCAGTCAACTGGAATTAGTCCTGTAAATCTAAGCCCCGGTGTCCAACGGCCGAATCCCACAAAATCTGCAAGGGTTGCACTAAATCAGCAGAAGTGTTTCTTTTGCATTCTAGAGCATATGTTTCTGTGGGTTTCCTTGATTTATGGCCCTGGAAGAGGCAAAGTGGTCACAGTCTGCTACTGAGAGCCAGCAGGCCCGAACCTTGTCAATGAGTTTTATTTCTTAATGAATGTATATAAAGAGTCTATTGCGCAAATTGGTCATTCACTGCTCATTTGGCACCCCAATGTCCCTGCTAATTAGACGTTTATGCATTTTTAACAAAATAATCAGCCTTATCTGTTTAGTATCATAAACATGGAGCACTTTTGATTTAACATTGGGTTACACAATGTGGGTGATTAATGAAAGTACATCAGCCCTACAAATTATAAGGATAGCCCACAGAGGAATGTGCCTCAATGCATTTGTTGCGGTGTTTGATAAAGAGCATGATCTATGGTGTTGCCATGTGTTAGACCTGACAGCCTTAGGGTGGTCACCCATAACTTTTTGCATACCTCCCTCCACTTTTTGGGTACTGTTTTTGCTGGTTTTAAGACTCTGTGCACTTTACCACTGCTAACCAGTGCTAAAGTGCATATGCTCTCTCCTTTTAAACATGGTAACATTAGATCTCACCCAACAGGACTATTTAATTTACTTATAAGTCCTTAGTAGAGCGCACTATGTGTGCCCAGGGCCTATAGATTAAATGCTACTAGTGGGCCTGCATCACTGATTGTGGCACCCACTTAAGTAGCCCCTTAACCTTGTCTCAGGCCTGCCATTGCAAGGCCTATGTGTGCAGTTTCACTGCCAATTCGACTTGGCATTTAAAAGTACTTGCCAAGCCTAAAACTCCCTTTTTTCTACATATAATCCACCCCTAAGGTATGCCCTAGGTAACCTATAGGGTAGGGTGCTGTGTAGGCAAAAGGCAGGACATGTACCTTTGTACTTTACATGTCCTGGTTGTATAAAACTCCTAAATTCATTTTTACACTGCTGTGAGGCCTGCTCCCTTCATAGGGGCTGCCCTCATACATTGCTTAAGTGGTAGCTGCTGATCGGAAAGGAGTAGGAAGGTCATATTTAGTATGGCCAGAATGGTGATACAAAATCCTGCTGACTGGTGAAGTTGGATTTGATATCACTATTTTAGAAATGCCACTTTTAGAAAGTGAGCATGTCTCTGCACTTAAATCTTTCTGTGCCTTACAATCCACGTCTGGCTGGGTTTAGTTGACAGCTCCTTGTGCATTCACTCGGACACACCCTAAACACAGGATGGGTCTTCCTGGGCTTTGAGGGTGGAGGGCCTGCTCTTACACAAATGACTGCCACACCCACTACTGGGACCCTGGCAGACAGGATTGAACTGAAAGAGGACCTGCTGCACTTCTAAGCCACTCTTTGAAGTCTCCCACACTTCAAAGGCACATTTGGGTATATAAACAGGGCCTCTGCTCCTACCAACTCAGACACTTCCTGTAGAAGAAACTTGTAAACAGAACCTGCATCCTGCCAAGAAGAACTGCCTGGCTGCCCAAAGGACTCACCTGACTGCTTTCTGTGAAGGACTGCTGCCTTGCTATTGCCCCGCTGCCTTGCTGCTGTCTGGCTGAGGTGAAGAAGTGCTCTCCAAGGGCTTGGATAGAGCTTGCCTCCTGTTAAGTCTTAGGACCAAAAAGACTTTGGTGGTCATTCCAACCTTGGCGGTAAAAGCCGCTTACCGCTGTCAGAAGACCGCCAACATACCGCCGCGGCCGCGGTAAACCGCCACGGTCATTCTGACCCACAACAGGCAAACCGCCAAAATACAGACAACCACAAAAGTCCGCCACACCAAAGGGCAGCGAGAAACTGGAGATGACCAAACCTCCACCGTCACGCCAACAGAAATACACCCACACTTTCACGACACACGAATCCACGCGGCGGTCTTTCAACCGCGGTATTCTATTGGCGGTACACACCGCTGCGCTCAAAATACACACACACTTACAAAACAGAGCCACATTGGACAATTCAAAATACACACACCTGATACACATACAAACACCACTCCCACACACCCAACACAATATAAAACACACACCCACATCACCCACAAACCCCCACTCCTACAGAATCGGGACCACGCACAGAGAAATAGAGATCCGAGCACCCAGACGCGCATTTTACTTTCACCCAGCAATATTACCACGCACTTCACACAACACACCAATACACACCACCACACTTAGCACCACACAATCCACCCCACACATCACCCACACCACCCCATGGCACCGCAAAGACACCCCAGGTTTTCTGAGGATGAACTCAGGGTCATGGTGGAGGAAATTGTACGGGTAGAGCCTCAGCTCTTCGGGACACAAGTGCAGCACACCTCCATTGCCAGGAAGAGGGAGCTATGGAGCAGAATAGTCGATAGGGTTCAACGCTGTGGGACAGCACCCAAAAAATAGGGACGACATCAGGAGGCGGTGGAACGACCTACGGGGGAAGGTGCGATCAATGGTATCCAGGCACAACTTCGCGGTGCAGCGGACTGGCGGCGGACCCCCACCTCCTCCCCCAGAATTTACAACATGGGAGGAGCAGATCTTGGCGATCCTGCATACTGAGGGCCTTGCAGGAGTATCTGGAGGAATGGACTCTGGTAAGTCTCTTCTTAAGTCTACTTCATCCCCCCACCCCACCAGCATGCCAACTCATACCCCCACCCCCACCCTCACCCCCATCACACCTACTCCTTGCAAATGTCTCACCATCACAACCCACCCACCCCAACCCCAAGCCCTGCATGTGACCACAAAGCATGGACACCCATCACCAAAGCATGCCCACTGCACATACCCATCCCCCCCAAACCACCGTCACAAAAGCCCCCACACGGGAATGCCAGCACTGGGGTACACGGGCACCCACCCATTGCACGCTATGGCACACACAGATGCAATAACCATACTTTTATACCCCTGCAGGACCCGAACGCCACGTCACCGCGCAGGAGGGTCCACAAATGTCCACTCCACCCCCAGAAGAGGCCCACAGTGATGACAGCACCTCTGTCGACCTGGATCTAGATGACCAGCCCGGCCCATCGGGGACCTCAGGACAGTCGGTTCACCTCAGACAGCCACAGGCCACAGCAGACCTTACCCCCTCTGGGAACACCAGCACAGCACCCACCTAGCGGGCCCATCCCTCTGTTCCCAGGAAACGTCAATCAGCGGTGTGTCCACCACTACAGGGCACCCAGGTTAACCCACCACCCCAACAACAACAGGGACCTGGGGGCAGTGGTAGTGGGCACACGGTCCAGGGGACAGAGACCCAGGGAAACAGGGGAACTGGGAGGGCTGCTGTGCGACAGGGGGGGGACAGGCCCAGGGAACCCACTCTCCACGAGGCCCTCTCCTCCAACATGGGAGCATACCATCATTCCCAGGAGACGATGGCGACGGTCCTGGCCAGGTTTCAGGAGATCCAGCTTCTGCAGGAGGAACTGTATTTGGGGTTCAGGGAGGAACTTCGAAACATCAGTTCCGCCCTGGGCACCATTGTAGGGGCTCTGAATCAGGTAGTCACCACATTGCGGGACACTGTGGCACCACAAAGGGGCCCTGACACTAGCATGGACCAAGAACTGCCTACCACCTCTGCTGGCGCTAGTGGACAGGAGTCCCTGCCACAGGACCAACAGGCCACAAGCACCCCATCCCCTGCAGAAGGAGAACCACCCCGAAAGCGGGCCCTGAGATCCAGGAAGAAGACAGAGTAAGATGCCAAGACCCCCGCCAGGAAAGGATACCTCCCTGATTGTCATCCAACTGTCCCACATTGTCTCCCTGTCCATCCTTAAACTGCCCATGCTCCACTTTGCACAGGCATTTGGACAATGCACCTGTGATACTAATAGTCTGGACTTTGCCATGGACAATCCTCCACCATCACCCCTCACCGATTTGCACCCACCCACCAATATAGAGCACTGAAATAAACACAGTTATTGCACAAAACATTCAGGAGTCTGGCTGTAATTTTGTCCAAATGTATTAGACATTGCTGTGCCAAAATGCATATTTACATTGTGATGCCAACATACCACTGTCACACAGCTGTAGTCCATGGGGAAACAAAGCAGATGTCACGCAGTGGGGCCCACATCTCTGAAATCGGAAGGGAAAGGCACAACTCAGTTACCATACACTGGGGGAAAAGGACAGACAGTAGAGAGGTAGTAATGTTTAAGTATATGTAATATGCTGGTGTGGATTCTTACCTGTGTGTCATTGAAAATACTGCTGTATTACTGTATTCCTGTTGTCTATGTCGTCCTCTTTGGCTTCCTCGTCTTCACTCTCCACAGGCTCCACAGCTGCTACAATACCACCATCTGGACCATCCTCCTGCAGAAAAGGCACCTGGCGTCGCAAAGCCAGGTTGTGAAGCATACAGCAGGCCACGATGATCTGGCACACCTTCTTTGGTGAGTACAATAGGGATCCACCTGTCATATGGAGGCAGCAGAACCTGGCCTTCAGGAGGCCAAAGGTTTGCTCAATCACCCTGCTAGTTCGCCCATGGGCCTCATTGTAACGTTCCTCTGCCCTTGTCCTGGGATTCCTCACTGGGGTCAGTAGCCAGGACAGGTTGGGGTAACCAGAGTCACCAATTAGCCACACACGGTGTCTGGAGTTGACCCATCACGTAAGGGATGCTGCTATTCCGCATGATGTAGGCGTCATGCACTGAGCCAGGGAACTTGGCATTAACATGGGAGATGTATTGGTCTGCCAAACACACCATTCGTACATTCATCGAATGATAACTCTTCCTGTTTCTGTATACCTGTTCACTCCTGCTGGGGGGTACCAAAGCCACATGTGTACCATCAATGGCACCTATGATGTTGGGGATATGTCCAAGGGCATATAAATCACCCTTCACTGTAGGCAAATCCCCCACCTCAGGGAAAACGATGTAGCTTCGCATGTGTTTCAGCAGGGCAGACAACACTCTGGACAACACCTTGGAAAACATAGGCTGATGATATGGCCACTGTTGTTTGAAATGACCCACTTGCAAAGAAATGGAGTACTGACAGCACCTGCACTAGAGGGGGGATCCCTGTGGGTTGGCGGATTGGTGACATCAGGTCTGGCTCTAGCTGGGCACACAGTTCATGAATAGTGGCTCAGTCAAGCCTGTATGTCAGTATGACATGTCTTTCCTCCATTGTCGACAGGTCCACCAGTGGTCTGTACACGGGAAGATTCCTCCATCTCCTCGCATGTCCCAGCGGACGGTGCCTATGAAGGACAACAGCGAGCACAGAGTCAATCAACCCACAGGTACGTAACCACAGCTTGCACATGACACGATTCCCAATGCATTGAATGGCTTGTATGAGTGTTGATGCAAGGCCTAGGCATGTGTGACGCAGTAGAAAGAAAGCCATGTGGGCCCCTGAAATGGCGGCTGTCTGACCTGTGAAGTGCGACAATGGGATGTGAGGTAAATGCGCTGGCGTGGCACACCGTGGTGGTAGGCGGTCGAAGACCGCGGCTCAAAGCAGCATTGGTTAACATTGAACCCTATGGGTCTCAGGAGCCAATGACGATGTGCGCCGGCGGTCGCGGTACGCACCGCCGCGGTACGCACCGCCGTGGGCGTGACCGCCATTTTCTATCTGCTTAATCACTCGATACCTGATCTTCGACAGGAGAGGACCTACACTGCAAGTGCTGCTGTGACCTCGGTCTGGAAGAGACAATGGCTCATGTGACTGGGGAAAGGGCCCCTGCCTTCACTGCTCAGGAATTGGAGAAACTTGTGGATGGGGTCCTCCCCCAGTACGCGTTACTCTACGGTCCTCCAGACCAACAGGTAAGTACACTGGGACCATGCTTTGTGGGCAATGCCTGTGTTGAGTGGGATGAATGAAAGATGGTGGGAGGGGAGCGATTGGGGCATGCATCAAACGACAGATGAGAGCATGTGCCACATGGCAAGGGTAGGGATGGGGGGCCACTCACATTGAGCATGCTGAAGGTGATGACTATTTTTCTCCCCCTGTACATTTCACAAAGGTCAGTGCCCACCAGAAGATCAATATTTGGCGTGCCATCGCCAAGGACGTCCGGACCCTGGGGGTCCACCACAGACGGGGCACCCACTGCCGGAAGAGATGGGAGGACATCTGACGCTGGAGCAGGAAGACGGCGGAGGCTCAGCTGGGGATGGCCTCCCAACGTGGGAGGGGTGCCAGTCGGACTTTGACCCCCCTGATGTCCCGGATCCTGGCGGTGGCCTACCCCGATTTGGATGGGCGCGTGAGGACATCACAGCAGACACAAGGGGGTGGCAGTGGAGGTGTCTGGGTGGGGGAGGAGGGATGTGGGTATCCCTAGGCCAGGGCGATTTCTGTAGGCTAGGCCCCTCCGTAAGGCATGGCCCTGTAACCCCGCCCCCCACCTCTGTAGGGTGCCAAGTACAGCTAATCATGGCCCTGTGTCATCTATGTGTGCAGATGTCGTCCATAGGCTTGTAGGCCATGTCCCACGGATTGAGTAGTTGACCCCAAGTGCGCGGCGTAGTGCAGGGGGCTTCTGTGTCTGTCCTGTCCGCCAACGGTGTCGCCAATGCATACACTCAACATGTCTTTATTTTCTCCCCCACCTTTTTTTGTGGTCTTCCTGTTCATGTGTGCATTAGCATCATCAGGCGGAGGAGAAGTGGCATCGGAGCACGAGGGAGCTGCATCCCACATGGCCACGGAGGGCCATGCAACGGACTCCGAATTCACCAGTGGGACAGAGGGCGAGGGGAGCTCCACAGCGGGGACTCAGGCAGACATCAGTGACACAGACTCGTCCTCTGAAGGGAGCTCCCTTGTGGTGGCGGCAACATCTGTGCCCCCCGCAACAACAGGTACAGCTGCCACCCACCGCACCAGCACCACCCTCCCAGCAGCCACTCAGCGTTTGCCCCGTGCCCGCTCACCCAGGAAGGTGGGCATCTCCTTCGCCCCAGGCACCTCAGGCCCTGCCCCAGTCACCCCTGCTGCCCTCAGTGAGGAGGTCATTGACCTCCTGAGGACGCTCACTGTTGGGCAGTCTACCATTTTGAATGCCATCCAGGGTGTCGAAAGAGAGGTGCACCAGAGTAATGCATACCTGGAGGGCATTCATTCTGGTCAGGCTGCCCTTCAGCGATCGTTCAACACTCTGGCCTCAGCACTGATGGCAGCCATTGTCCCTGTCTCTAGCCTCCCCCCTCCAACTTCCTCCACCCATACCCTATCACCTGTACCTCTGCCTATCCCAGACACACCATCAGACCAGCCTGCACACACCTCAACACCCAAGGGAAGCTCAGCCAGACATAAGCACCACACATCACACAGGCATTCACACAAGCAACATCCATATACAGACATACCAACACCCACTGCCTCCACTGTGTCCCCCTCCTCCTCGTCTCCCTCCTCCCTCCCTGTCACGTCTCCATTCACACCTGCATGCACAACATCTTCAGCCACCACGTCCATCACTAGCACACATACCAGAACCCCCGCACACGTGCAGTCACCACCCCCACTACCATTTACACGTCCCCTGTGTCCTCTCCCAGTGTGCCTGTCACCCCCTCTTCCAAGATACACAAACGCAGGCAGCCACCCACCCAACAGCCATCCACCTCACGACAGCCTCCAGCCCAAGCACCTGCACCCAAAGACACCAGACTTAAAACTCCTACAACCACAACCTCTTCCTCCACTCCCATACCCACTACATCTACCCGTCCCACTGCTCCTAAAAAGCTTTTCCTGTCCAAACTTAACCTCTTTCCACCAACTCCCCCACCCCGTCCATGTCATAGGACTACAGTCAGCACCTCAGCCACGACAAAACCGGGCCCTGTCATGACAGTCTGCCCTGGACTGTGGAGTCCCCCACCCTCCAGGGCAGCCAGTTCAGTACGGAGCCAAGGCACGGGCAGCCCACCCCCGGAGAAACATCCAAAGATAGGCAGTGGCCGGCGCGAGAGGGTGAAAACACCAGTGACTAAAACCCCTACCATGGCTCCGGCAGGAAGTGTGGAGACAGCTGGCACACCGCCCAAGGTGGGCAAGGGCCACAGGCGATCAGGGAAGGCTGGGAAGGGCAGCACGCCCGACAACACCGCCATCAGCCCAGCAGCCCAGGAGGGCCCCGCCAGCCACAGGACAGATGGGCAGGAAGGCCCCGCCAGCCACAAGACAGATGGGCAGGAAGGCTCCGCCAGCCACAGGACATGTGGCAAATGACCTCCACGCCATGGCTAAATCCGCTGCACTGGGCCCTTCATCCCAAGCACCGCTGAACTGGGCACAGCCATCTCAAGCACCGCTGAACTGGGCACCGCTGTCTCTAGTACCGCAGAACTGGGCCCTTCATCTCAAGCACCGCTGAACTGGGCACTGCCGTCTCAAGTACCGCTGAACTGGGCACCGCCGTCTCAAGTACCGCTGAACTGGGCACCGCCGTCTCAAGCACCACTGAACTGGGCACCGCCGTCTCAAGTACCGCTGAACTGGGTCCTTCATCTCAAGCACCGCTGAACTGGGCCCTTCATCTCAAGCACCGCTGAACTGGGAACCGCCGTCTCAAGCACCGCTGAACTGGGCACCGCCGTCTCAAGTACCGCTGAACTGGGCCCTTCATCTCAAGCACCGCTGAACTGGGCACCGCCGTCTCAAGCACCGCTGAACTGGGCCCTTCATCTAAAGTACCGCTGAACTGGGCCCTTCATCTCAAGCACCGCTGAACTGGGCCCTTCATCTCAAGCACAGCTGAACTGGGCACCGCCGTCTCAAGCACCGCTGAACTGGGCCCTTCATCTCAAGCACCGCTGAACTGGGCCCTTCATCTCAAGCACCGCTGAACTGGGCACCGCCGTCTCAAGTACCGCTGAACTGGGCCCTTCATCTCAAGCACCGCTGAACTGGGCCCTTCATCTCAAGCACCGCTGAACTGGGCACCGCCGTCTCAAGTACCGCTGAACTGGGTCCTTCATCTCAAGCACCGCTGAACTGGGCCCTTCATCTCAAGCACCGCTGAACTGGGCACTGCCGTCTCAAGTACCGCTAAACTGGGCCCTTCATCTCAAGCACCGCTGAACTGGGCCCTTCATCTCAAGTACCGCTGAACTGGACCCTTCATCTCAAGCACCGCTGAACTGGGCACCGCCGTCTCAAGCACTGCTGCCCCATGAGCGGCAGGGGCTGGCCCGCATCTGTGTCGGGCAGGGCTGCACGAAGCGCTCTGGGCACCAGGCCCCCTCCAGAACCAGTGGAGACTGTTATCCACTTGTGAGACTGTGGCTTTGCACTCCCCAGAATGGTCCAGTGGGCAACCCACCCACTGTAGAGACTTGTGATGCTGTGGCTTTGCACTCCCCAGGATGGCACAGTGGGCAAACCACCCACTGTCTGGACTTGTGAGACTGTGGCTTTCCACTCCCCAGGGTGGTCCAGTGGGCAACCCACCCACTGTAGATACTTGAGAGACTGTGGCTTTGCACTCCCCAGGATGGCACAGTGGGCAAACCACCCACTGTCTGGACTTGTGAGACTGTGGCTTTGCACTCCCCAGGATTGAACAGTGGCCATGGAGGCCCCTCGTGGATCTGGCCTCGTGCACTCATCTGGCTGAGGTGCCCCCACTTCCCTTCCCCCTGAGGTGCCTGTAGTTTTCCTATCTGATGCCCCTGCAGTGTTCTCTCCGTTGGAGTCAGGTATCTTGTGTGGGCTTTGCCCATGTGATTTGGGCCCAGTGGTCCACGGACAATGCCTGCTACAATGCTCGGACTTGTACATTTATGTATATAAGAGTTTTTGATGTGTATATATAATTTTAAGCCAGTAATACAATATATTCCAATGTTTAGAATCATTTCCTTTTGTATTTGCATTCTTCCGGGGGTTTTGGGGGGTGTCACTCTGATGTGTTGCTACGCATTGATGTGTGTGTTGTAGTGGGTGAGGGTGAGGGTGAGGGTGGGTGTGTCGCGTATGTGTGTACCCGTAATATTTTCTTCTCCCCCCTCCCCTGTGTCGTAGGTGCAGTACTCACCGTTGTCTTCTGCGCCGGCGTTCGTGCTCCTGGTAGAGGAGTAGGAACACTATCGCTGGGATTATGTGGAGCTCGGGTTCCATGCTGTCCTGATTCCTCGTGGGCTGTATGGAGGTGAGCGTTTTCCCTTCGAAATGGCTGTTTCCGCCGTGTTTTTATCGGCGGGGCTACCGCCCCGGAAAAGGTGGCGGATTGGTAGGTTGTGATACAGTGGGTGGTACATTGTCCCCTGCCTGTCTGTTGGCGGTGACTGCTGCGCTGTTTGTTTGTGCCGCCGTGGTGGGCGGTGTGGTAATGTGGCGGTCTCTGTTGGCGGTTTCCGCCAGGGTCGGAATTCCATTTTTTTTCCCGCCAGCCTGTTCGCGGTTTGGCCGCAGGTTTAACACCGACCGCCAGGGTTGGAATGACACCCTTCATCTCTTCAAGAAGGTCTCCTTCTGCGGCGAACTTTGACGCATAGCCTGCCAGAAATGACGCACAGCCTGCACCGTAGTGGAAATTTCACCGCACACTGAACCGGAAACGACCCAGCCCAACTTCGCAAAGAGAAGATCAACGCAGCGCCAGCGTAGTGACTGGAAATTTGATGCACGGCCCACTGGATCGCTGCAAAGCTGTTGGGGAATGAAGCAGCCTGACTTCCCAAGAGGAATCGACACAGCGCCTTCCGTTCGGTAGAATATTTTACGCAACGCCCACTGAATCGATGAAGCTCTTGTGATTTTGTCCTGCCAGCACTGGAAATCTACGCACCATCCCCGGAGTGTCTGAAAACCCTGCAACCCAAAGAGGATCCACGACCGATAGCCGGAAATCAACGCACAGCCATCCCTGCATGGAAATTAAATGACGCACTGTTGTGTGCGGCCCGAGAAATCAACGCACACCCCTTTGTTTCCACGCTTCTCCTCCTCTGCGGCCCTTCTGCTGAGATTCTTCATACAAACCAGGTACTTTGTGCTTGAAAGAGACTTTGTTTGCTTTTAAACGACTTAAGACACTTTGGGGGTTATTACAACTTTGGAGGAGGTGTTAATCCGTCCCAAAAGTGACGGTAAAGTGACGGATATAGCACCAGCCGTATTACGAGTCCATTATATCCTATGGAACTCGTAATACAGCCGGTGGTATATCCGTCACTTTACCGTCACTTTTGGGACGGATTAACACCTCCTCCAAAGTTGTAATAACCCCCTTTATGTCACTTTTCAGTGATACCTCTACATTTACTTATTGTGTCTTTGATTGTTTTGACCTGCATTTCACCAGATAAATATTATATATTTTTCTAAACACTGTGTGGTGTATTTTTGTGGTGCTATATGGTGGTATTGTATGATTTATTGCACAAATACTTTACACATTGCCTTCTAAGTTAAGCCTGACTGCTAAGTGCCAAGCTACCAGAGGGTGGGCACAGGATAATTTGGACTGTGTGTGACTTACCCTGACTAGAGTGAGGATCCTTGCTTGGACAGGGGGTAACTTGACTGCCAACCAAAGACCACATTTCTAACATTGGTGGCAGCGGTGGGATAAGACTTGTATTTGTGCAGTGACATACAGTAGCTAAGTATCTCACTACCTACCCACAATTGAAGGTCAACTTGATTTTTTATCTTTTTCTGCAATTTTGTTTTTCCTGTCAATCTTTTGACCAAAATTCTCACTCAGCATGTCTCAAGCTGGGTCTCAAGCTGGAGATTTTGACGTCGCCCTGTTGGAGACATATACTGTCAAACAGCTGAAAGGGTTCTGCAGGGATATGGGAGTACCCATCCAAGGTGCCTCCAGAAAGGGGGAATTTCAAATGGTGCTGAGGGCCTGGGCAGAAGCCCATTCAGAGGAGGATGCTGAGGAGGAGTCAGAAGATGGCTCCCCAGAGGGTTTTTGCCATCAGTGGATGATGTTACCACTGCAATTGTGCCCGCTGCCAAACCATGGAGCAGTATCTCTGATCAAGGTTTGACCACAGAGGAAAGGAGAGAGGAGAGAGAGTTTCAATTGCAGATGGCATGGCTAAACATTGAGGCTCAACAGGAGGAAAGGAGAGAAGAGAGAGAAGCCAAGCAATATGAGGCTGAAAGAGTAGCCAAACAGATTGAAGGTGAGAGAGCTGAAGCTGCAGCTGAGAGAGCCTTGGCTGAGAAAAAACTGTTGTTGCCTCATAAACTGAGTCTCAAGGAGCTGGAGATCAAGGCGAAACAGACTGAGTCCAGCAGTGATGGTGGCAGCATACATGCAGGACCTGTTGGGGAGAAAAAGGTTTGTATACCCAAGAATGTAGTGCCAAGTTATGTTGTGGGAGATGACATTGACAAGTGGTTGGCTGCCTATGAAGTTGCACTAAAGGCCCATGGGACCTCTGAGGTGCAATGGGGGGCGGCCTTATGGATTTATGTATCAGCAGTGGGGAGGGACAAACTTCTTACACTAGCTCCACGTGATCAGAATGTCTATGGACTCATGAAAGCCGCTTTACTGGCCAAATTTGGGCTGACCCCTGAGAAATACCATCAGAGGTTTAGGGACAGCACCAAACTTTCCACACAACTTTAGATAGATTGTTATGATTTCTCCAATAAGGCACTGTATGGATGGGTGCGGCACAGAAAAGTAGATGATTACAAAGGGTTATATGACTTGATTCTGAGAGGGCATATGCTCAGTACTTATTTTACAGAGTTGCGCCAGCACTTAATATATAGTAAGCTGACTGATCCCAGGAAGCTTGCTGAGGAGGGGGACCTCTGGGTTAGCATACAAAGGTGGTCAGTGTTACCAAAAGAAGAAAGAGGGGGAGAAAAACTTAAAGATAAGGAGTTCTAGAAAGGCCCCAAAAGACTTCCCAAGAGGGGGGTGGTAACCATTCCTCTTCTAGATTTGGGAAGAAGCCAGGTTACTTTTAAAGAACATTAGGGAAATTCATCCACAAATGCTTAGAGTGCTACCAGCATGGACACTCTAAGGGCGACTTCCAGTGTTCCAAGAGAGCACAGTCCACCTCTGGACAGACATCTGGGTTGGCTAGTGTAACACTCGGTGGGGAGAAAGTCCCAGTTAGCTTTGGGGGGCAGGCAGAGGTTTCCCTAGTGTCCCTTGGAGATAGAGAGATGGTGCCTAAAGCCCATATGCCAACAAATACTTCAAAGTATAGGCAGTGGGTCACCATTAATGGGCAAAGGGTGTAGGCTCTGCGTGACACAGGAGCCAGTATGACTACTGTCAAGAGTCAGCTGGTGTCAGCAGATCAGATAGTCCCTAACACATTCCACCAGGTCATAGTCGCTGACAATCATGAGAGTCACCTACCGGTGGCTCTGGTTCCCTTTGAGTGAGGGGGGGCTCTCTGGTACTCTGAAAGTAGCTGTTAGTCCTGACATGCCTGTAGATTGTCTGTTAGGCAACGATCTTGAGCATACTGCCTGGAAGGAGGTAGAGCTCAGATCCCACCTGGAGATGTTAGGTTTACCTGAGTGGGTCTGCATTACCACAAGGTCCATGGCTGCCCAGGAAGGGAGTCAAGGGCGTCTGGAGCCTGGAACAATTGCCCAGACAGCTGCAAAGAGGAAGGGCAAGAGGCACAGGAAACCCGCCTCAGAAGTTCCCACAGTGGTGGACGGGCCCCTGGAGGAGGTCCCTGAGCCAATTGGGGAGGACATAGCTGACCTGGGCAACCTACCTGAACTTGCTGGCACCCAAGTAGAGGGTGGGCCAATCAGGGCAGAATTCTGCAAGGCACAGAAGAAATGCCCCACCATTGAGGGTCTGAGGCAACAGGCCACAGCCCAAGCAGCAAGTGACACCTCTGGCACTTACCGTATTTACTGGGAGAATGATCTCCTTTACAGTGAGCCTAAGGTTCCAGGCCCTGGGGCAGCATGTGTGCTGGTGGTCCCTCATGTCACGGGGCCCTCTTACTGGGTCTGGCTCACGAACTTCCCCTGGCAGGACATCTGGGCCAAGGCAAGACCTTTAACAGGCTTGTCACCCACTTCCATTAGCCTAGAATGAGGGTAGCCTCACATAATTTCTGCAGAGCTTTCCCCACCTGCCAGGCTAGTGGGAAGACAGGGAAAAAGCTTAAAGCTCCCCTGATCCCACTCACCGTCATTGGCACCCCCTTTGAAAGGGTGGGCATCAATATTGTTTGTCCCTTGGACCCCAAAACTGCCATGGTCAACAGGTTTATCCTGGTTTTGGTGGACCATCCCACCTGCTATCAAGAGGCAATCCCTCTGAGAATAGTGACTGCAGAGGAATCGACGCAGCGTCTGCCATGTGACGCAACACCCACCGGATCGAAGCAGCTCCTGTAACATAGTCCTGCCAGAGCAGGAAATCCACGCACCATCCCTGGGGTGTCTGAAAACCCCGCAACCCAAAGATGATCCACTACCGAGCACCGGAAATCGATGCACAGCTGTCCCTGCGTGGAAATTAAACAACGCATCATTGTGTGCTGCCCGAGAAATCGTTGCACACCCATTTGTTCCCACGCCTCTCCTCCTCTGTGACCCTTTGCAGAGATTTTTCATGCAAACCAGGTACTTTGTGCTTGAAAGAGACTTTGGGGCATATTTATACTCTGTTTACACCGAATTAGTGTCATTTTTTTTTTACTCTAATTCGGTGCAAAACTAACTCCATATTTATACTTTGGTGCTAGACCCCTCTAGCACCAAATTTATGGAGTTAAAGTCATTTTTTGAAAGTGGAGACCTACTTTGCCTTAATGAGATGCAAGGTAGGCGATCCCGTGCAAAAATGACACTATGGACTTAACGCCATATTTAGGGGCATATTTATACTCTGCGTCATATTTATACTCTGTTTGCACCGAATTAGTGTCATTTTTTTTAACTCTAATTCGGTGCAAAACGAACTCCATATTTATACTTTGGTGCTAGACCCATCTAACACCAAGGCCCTGATTTAAACTTTTTTTGCACCGCATTAACGGCATTTTATGACACAAAAGTGGCGCAAACTTACAAAATATTGGCCCTTATTCATACTTTTTGCTGCAAAACTGCATTTACTCAGTTTTGCACCAAAAAGTTTAGCACCGGCTTGCACCATTTCTGTGCACCAGCCGGGCACCATATTTATGGAATGGTGCAAGCCGGTGCAAAGGGTAGGCTAGAGTTTAAAAAAATGACTTTAGTCGGGTGGGGCTGGCAGTATAGAAGAAGAGGGTTTAGCACCAAAAAATGGCTTTAGGCAGGTTAGAGTAAAAAAAAATGACTCTAACCAGATTAGCGGCATTTTATGGTGCTAAACCTACCATGCCACATGAGTCCTGCCTTAGAAAAGGCAGGAGTCATGTCCACCACCCCAGTGGCCAGCACAGAGGACAGGGGTCCCCTGGGCATGGCCATTGCACCCGGTGCCATGTATGGGGGCCCATTTCAGGGCCCCCTATGGCACTTTCAAAAATAAAATGCACTTACCTGTACTTACCTGGGATGGGGTCCCCCATCCTCGCAGTCCCTCTAGTGTGGGTGGGGGTGCCCCTAGGGCCTAGGGAGGGCACCTCTGGGATTATTCCATGGTGTTCCACCATGGAAATAGGGCCACAGGTCCCCTAACACCTGCCCTGACCCAGGTCTTAAAAAATGGGGCAAAGCAAGCTTTGCCCCATTTTTTGACCCCTCCTCCCTCCCTTGCACCATTTTTACATGGGAGTATAAATATGGTGTTAAGGCCATAGAGTCATTTTTTTGCACGGGAACGCCTACCTTGCATCTCATTAAGGCAAGGTAGGTTTCCACTTCCAAAAAATGACTTTAGCTCCATAAATTTGGTGCTAGACATGTCTAGTACCAAAGTATAAATATGGAGTTAGTTTTGCACTGAATTAGAGTAAAAGAAAAATGACGCTAATTCAGTGCAAACAGAGTATAAATATGCCCCTTAGCGTCAAAAAATGATGCTAATCTGGTCAGAATCATTTATTTTGACTCAAAACTGCCTAACGTCATTTTTTTAAAAACTAGCCTACTCTTTGCACCGGCTTGCACCATTCCATAAATATGGTGCCCAGCTGGTGCTAAAAAATGGTGCAAGCCGGTGCAAAACTTTTTGGGGCAAAACTGCCTTAGTGCAGTTTTGCACCAAAAAGTATAAATAAGGCCCTTTGTTTGCTTTTAAAGGACGTAAGACACTTTGGCCCTCATTACAATCCTGGCGGTCGGTGTTAAAGCGGCGGTAATACCGCAAACAGTCCAGAGGAAAAAAAAATTGAATCATGACCACGGCGGAAACCGCCAACATAGAAAGACACTTTAACACTCCGACCGCCACGGCGGTGGAAACAAACACCGCTGCGGTAACCGCCAACAGACAGGCAGAAAACAATGTACCGCCCACCATATCGCAAGAGGACTATCCACCACCTTTTCCGGGACGGAATCAATGCGAACAAAAACACAGCAGAAACAGTACACAGAAGGGAAAACACTCACCTCTCCACACCCCACGAGGAACCAGGACGCCATGGAGCCCGAATTTCAGATACTGCAGATGCTGGTCTTCCTTCTCTTCTATCAGGAGCACCAAAGACGGCGGTGACGACCATGGTGAGTACTGCACCTACAACACAGGGGAGGGAGGAGGAAAAAGAGAGTGACACACAAACACGCAACACCCACACCCCCACCCTCACCCACAACAACATACACACCAATACATGCAGCAACAGTACACATACACCTTCCCACCCCCTGGAAGAACGCAAGGACAAAAGGAAATGATTTGAACGAATGTAATAATGTGAAATCTCATTATCAAAGTTCAAAATCCAGTAAATACAATTATGTACACCAACTACACAAGTCCGGATAGTGCACCAATCATTGTCCGTGGACCACTGGGCCCAAAATGCATGGGCGAAGCCCACACAAGATACCTGACTGGAAATGGAGAGAACACTGGAGGGGCATCAGATTGAAATGAAACAGGTACCTCAGGGGGAGGGTGGTCACCTCAGCCAGATGAACGCACAACGCCACTGCTGCAGGAGGGGGCTCCATGTCCACTACCTTATCCTGGGGAGTGTAAAGCCACAGTCTCTCAAGTCCCTCCAGTGGGTGGTTTGCCCACTGCTTTATCCTGGGGAGTACAAAGCCACAGTCTCCCAAGTCTCTCCAGTGGGTGGTTTGCCCACTGCTGCATCCTGGGGAGTGCAAAGCCACAGTCTCTCAAGTCTCTCCAGTGGGTGGTTTGTCCTCTACCTTATCCTGGGGAGTGCAAAGCCACAGTCTCTCAAGTCTCTCCAGTGGGTGGTTTTCCCACTGCTGCATCCTGGCGAGTGCAAAGCCACAGTCTCTCAAGTCTCTCCAGTGGGTGGTTTGCCCACTGCTGCATCCTGGGGAGTGTAAAGCCACAGTCACTCAAGTGGATGTCATTCTCCACTGGTTCTGGAGGGGGCCTGGTGCCTAGAGTGCTTCATCCTGCCAAGGACTGAGATAGTGGATGTATGGCCCCACTGGTTCTGCAGGGGGCCTGGTGCCCAGAGTGCTTCATCCTGCCAAGGACTGAGGTAATGGATGTCATTCTCCACTGGTTCTGGAGGGGGCCTGGTGCCCAGAGTTCTTCATCCTGCCAAGGACTGAGGTAGTGGATGTATCTCTACACTGGTTCTGGAGGGGGCCTGGTGCCCAGAGTGCTTCATCCTGCCAAGGACTGAGGTAGTGGATGTCATTCTCCACTGGTTCTGGAGGGGGCCTGGTGCCCAGAGTGCTTCATCCTGCCAAGGACTGAGGTAGTGGATGTATCTCTCCACTGGTTCTGGAGGGGGCCTGGTGCCCAGAGTGCTCCACGTGCAGTGCAGCCGGTGCAATTCACTGACCTGGGTGTGCGTGCCATGACATTGGCAAGGTACAGGTAGCATGATACGCCATGGAGTCAGCGACATACCCCACAATGCTGCAGCTTCGCATTCCACCTGCAGGTGCCAACAGTGATGACAGTAATGCTTCATGGAAGCTGCCCAGGGTCCTGGAGCTCACCACCAGCCTCGGACGACTGACCACTGTTGATGGTAGGCATGTCAGCGGTGGTGCCACTGTCCGAGGACGTCAAGGGGCCGCTCGCGGTGCTTGTGGCAGTCTCTGTCGTGGTGGTGCTTGCAGCGGTTTTTGTCGTGGCGGTGCTTGCAGCGATGTCTGTCGTGGCGGTGCTGGCGGCGGGGTCTGTAGTGGCGGTGCTGACGGCAGGGTCTGTGGTGGCGGGGCTGGCGGCGGGCATGTGTCAGCACCTGCTGAGGGAGAAAGAAGGATGTCTCCTGCAGCCTCGGATGGCTGCCCACTGGGGAAGAGGCTGGGGACTGTCGCAGCAGCTGTTGACGTGCCGGAGGCAGCGCAGGTGGCGGTGCAGGTGACGGCGCAGGTGGCGGTGTACGCCGATGTACAAGTTGGCGTGGACGTGGACAGAAGGTGTGACACTGGTCCCTCAGTCTGTGCCACCATGCCCTCTCCTGACCTGCCCTTCTGTTTTTGGACCTTCCCAACCTTGGATGGTGGCGCAGTTGTCTTGCCACTATCCCCTTTCGTTTTCAATGACCCCTTGGTGGCTGGTGATTTCGGCTTCTTCTCTCTCCGGGATGTGGGCACCTTTTTCACCTTGGCAGGTGGCAGAATGTCCTTGCCCTCGCTACATGGCACACTGACAGCCCTGATGGTTGGCGCACTCCATGACCCCGCAGTTGCTGGCATCACTGTGCCTGGGGATGTGGTGGCTGTGGTGCTGGGCTGGGAGCTGGAAACCCTGGCCCTATGGGAAGGACGGAGGGGAGGTGTAGAGAAGAGGTCAATGTTAGCCAGGAAAAGTTTTTTAGACACACTGGGATGGGTAGATGGAGGGGGTTTGGGAGTGGAGGAAGAGGTAGTGGTTGTAGGAGGTGTACGTCTGCTGAATTTGGGTGAAGGTGCATGGGCTGGACGCTGTTGTGAGGTGGATTGCTGTTGAGTGGGTGTGTGCCTGCGTTTGTGTACTTTGTGAGGAGGGCTCACAGACACACTGGTAGAGGTCACTGGGGATGTGTGAATGGTAGTGGGGTGGTGATTGCACGTGAGTGGTGTGTGGTGATGGGCGTGCTGGTGATGGAGGTAGTGGCTGAGGATGTAGTGCATGCAGGTGTGAGTGGAGATGAGATTGGGAGGGAGATGTGGAGGAGGGGAACACAGTGGGGGAAGTGGATGTTTGTATGTGTGCATGGGTATGTTGCTTGTGTGAGTGCCTGTGGGATGTGTGGTGCTTATGTTTCCCTGAGCCACTCTTGTGTGTTGATGTGTGTGCATGCTGGACTGATGGTTTGCTTGGGATAGGCAGAGATAAAGGGGATTGGGTATGAGTGGAGGAGGTTGGAGGGCGGAGGCTGGACACAGGGACAATGGCTGCCATCAGTACTGAGGCCAGAGCCTGAAATGCTCTATGTTGGGCTGCCTGGCCAGAATGAATGCCCTCTCAACCCCCTGGATGGCATTCAGAATGGTAGACTGCCCATCAGTGAGGGATCTCAGGAGGTCAATAGCCTCCTCACTGAGGGCAGCAGGGCTGACTGGGGTAGGGCCTGAGGTGCCTGGTGCGAAGGAGATGCCCACCATCCTGGGTGAGCGGGCATGGGACAGACGCTGAGGGGCTGCTGGGAAGGCGGTGCTGGTGGGGGGTGGCAGCTATACCTGTTGATGCGGTGGGCACAGAGGGGCCCGCCACCGCAAGGGATCTCCCATCAGAGGAGGAGTCGCTGGTCTCTGCTCCTGTCCCCGCCGTGGAGCTCCCCTCGCCCTCCATCCCACTGGTGGCTTCAGACTCCATAGCTTCACCCTCCAGGGCCAAATGGGATGCAGCTCCCTCCTGCTACGGTGCCAATGCTCCTCCGCCTGATGATGCTATTGCACACAAGAACAGGGACACCACAAAAAAGGGGAGGGAAAGACAGAAGAAAGACATGTTCAGTGCATGCAACACCACTACCGTTGGTAGACACAACAGACAGTGAGCAGCCCTCTGCACTACGCCATGCACTTATAATTCCTAGATATCTCACATGCCCATGGGGTACGAGGCCTAAGCCCAATTGCTACACACCTGGAAGTCACAGGAGGCTGCTACTAAGATCTCCCTAACCCTTTCCACAGACTCTTCCCTCCTCCATCTCCCCTTTACCCATCCCAAGCCTAAATCCTATTACCATAAACTCCCAATTAACACTTCGGGATTCTTCCCTCCTCCACCCTTCCATTACTCCAGTCAATCTAACTAACAAATTCTCATATCCGCGGCTCAAATTAACTCATAATAATGCTAAAACTGTACTCATATTTCCCTATACTAATCCACCACTAATTCCTTTTGGGGTCTGGAGTAGCGTGCTGCTCGCATAAAAGCACTTTGACGCCTCGCAGGGGTAGTAAGCGATATATAAATACTATTACAATACAGTAGAATATGTTTTTGTATTCCCACAATAAATCACACTTTAACACATGTCCTGCTCCTGTCTCATTTATCAATCATGTACAATGGGTAGGCATGCCAACTCTAGACTGATCATGTCCCCCTGTATTGTACACACATTGTTATGAACCCCATATGTCAACTCTATCAGCAGGAGACTCATTACAATAGGGTTGTAATAGGGCAGATATCAAATGTGTTGTAAACTACAAGTACACACAATCAGTGACACAAATGGTAACAGCACAAGAGCATGACTGAGGGTAGCATCAGGATGACTGCTAAAGTTGAACACAAAGCTAAACTTCATGATACAGAAGTTAGGGTCATGTCACTCTACCATCAAGGCAGGAGGCACATAGATTGGTTCTTTGTATCACCTGGCAAAGCCTTATCACATACCCATACCATAGCTTCCAAATACACATATCCCAGGGTACAGACAAAGATTAGTACTGATCTACCCATATCTGGAAACTTTCACTTTCATTGGTCACATTGGTCTGCAATGTAGGAACACACTGACAGCTAGATTCAAGGTAGGATACATGAAACTGTTACCATTGTGCAGGGGGAGGCTATGATGCTACATTCACATGAGGCAGACTCATATTCAGACACAAATGACAGCTTTTGACAAACTCCTGTACCCTACAGGTGACCTTAAAGGGAAAACAATTTTCCACCCCAGTGTCCTGACAGCCTAACAATATCAGTCACACTCTACATTATTAAGACTCAAATTACCTGGTATTGCCATGTCCACTTCACATGTCTGTCTGCAATTCCCATCTGCTTCTGGCACTGACAGGAAACGTGTTTGTTGCAGTATGCTGGTCCTTAATTGTGCAGGGCCTTGTAGGTGTGGGTCAGCATCTTGAACTGGCATGTATTCTGAATCAGCCAGTGTAGATGTTTGGGATGGGTGTAATGTGGATTCCTCTGGGGATGTTAAGTAGGAGGCTTGCCGCTGAGCTCTGGATTGTCTGGAGTCTCTTGAGGTGGCGTGCAGTGATTCCTACGTAGAGCGTGTTTCCGTAGTCCAGTCTGCTGGTGATGAAGGCCTTCATGACAGCCCATCTGGTGTCTGCTGGGAGCTACCTGAAGATCTTGCAGAGCATTCTACTAGTATGGAAGCAGGCAGATGAGACTGAGTTGACTTGTTTCTTCATGAAAAGTTTGCTATCCAGGATGATACTGAAGTTGCGGGCGTTGTCTGTTGGGGCAGGGGTTGTGCCTAGCTCTGTGGGCCACAATGTGTCAGTCCATGGTGAGGTATTGCTCCCAAACATGAAGACTTCTGTTTTTTCAGTGTTCAGTTTGAGACAGTTGTCCTTTATCCAGTCCGCTATGTTCATCATGCATCTGTGTAAGTTAGCTTTTGTGGTGGGTTGATTCGGACAGTGAGAGGATGAGCTGTGTATTGTTGGTGAATGAGATACATACATGTGGACCTATTGCTCCCTGGTTTAACAATCCAGAGACGCTGCAGCTTGTTCTTCCTGGTTTTCATTTCATATGCACACGTTTGATTGTGTGAAGTGGGTACGATAGCTGTTTAAGCAAGGAACTAAATTGATTTTCTGCAATCGAGCCAGGTGCATTGATCTCCTTCCTCTGCTTTATATTCCTTTATTCCCAGTTCACTGGAAAGGAATATCAGTGTCAATAACAAATTAAGAAAATTTGAAGTTAGAGATGTGAGTCATCAAAATTGTGTGGAAAATTGTTCATGTAATCGCATGGGTCACAGAAGGCCCTGTATGAAACATGGATCATAAAAAAGTTTAAACTATTTACAGCATTCCGCCTTTAAGCCATCATTTGATTCTGCGCATTAATATCTAATGCAGGTAGCCTTCACACAACGTAAAGAGTTAAACGAATTAGAGCTCTTAGCATTGTAAATTCCTACGGCTCCTCTTCCTGCAGAACTTTAGTCCCTCTAAACAAGGGGAGTGACGGGCGGGAGTGGGGATAGGGATGGGTGAAAATAATAAATACATTTAAAAATGATCATGAATGCTCTGTCTAAAACCTTGAATTCTTAAAGTAGCACTAGGATAAACAATAGAATTAAACTGGTAGTCATGCAAAGCGCTCGATTATTGCCCAGCGAGATTGCGCTGCATACTAAATAAAAAGAAATAGTGCAGCAGCCATGCAGTAAACATGGAGCTTCGTATGTTTTCAGTAGTTGGCTGGTGTGCTCGAGGAGGGTTAAACACCAGAAAAGGTATGAAGTATTTATGGCTTTCACTAATGAAATCAAGTTAATTTTAAAAGGCAAGCCCACAAACCTATGGAAGTGATTGATGTGATAAGGGCGTGATTAAAAGCCCACAGAGACATTACAACAGGTCGGAGCGCTTGCACGCTTAACCCTACAAAATGAAAAAGAGTAGACTGAAGGGGCAAGGTGTTAGAAAGTAGCCTCTTTCTAGCATAGTTACCCGAACTTTTGACCTGTTTGTGAGTGTGTGTTAGTGTGTTTTTACTATGCCACTGGGATCCTGCTAGCCAGTACCCCAGTGCTCATAGATAAAAACCTATATGTCAGTGTGTTTTGCTTGTCTCACTGGGATCCTGCTAGCCAGGACCCCAGTGCTCACAGTTTGTGGCCTAATGTGTATACCTGTGTAGTGCCTAACTGTGTCACTGAGGTTCTGCTCATCAGAACCTCAGTGCTTATGCTCTCTCTGCTTTTAAAATTGTCACTGCAGGCTAGTGACTAATTTTACCAATTTTAATTGCCACCCTGAACCCCCCTAATATGTCCCTAGTATATGGTACCTAGGTAACCAGGGTATTGGGGTTCCAGGAGATCCCTATGGGTTGCAGCATTTCCTTTGCCACCCATCGGGAGCTCAGACAATTCTTACACAGGACTGCCACTGCAGCTTGAGTGAAATAACATACACGTTATTTCACAGCCATTTTACACTGCACTTAAGTAACTTATAAGTCACCTATATGTCTAACCCTCACTTAGTAAAGGTTAGGTGCAAAGTTACTAAGTGTGAGGGCACCCTGGCACTAGCCAAGCTGCCCCCACATTGGTCAGGGCAATTTCCCTGGACTTTGTGAGTGGGGGGACACCATTACACTTGTCAACTACATATAGGTCATTACCTATGTGTAGCTTCACAATGGTAATTTCAAACATGGCCATGTAACATGTCTAAGATCATGGAATTGTCCTCCCAATACCAATCGTGTATTGGGGTGCCAATCCCATGCATACCCGGGGCTCCAGCATGGACCCCGGGCACTGCCAAACTAGCTCTCTGGGGATTTCTCTGCAGCTACCGCTGCTGCCAACACTCAGACAGGTTTCTTCCCCCCTGGGGCCTGGGAAGCCCAGTCCCAGGAAGGCAGAACAAAGGATTTCCTCTGAGAGAGGGTGTTACACCCTCTCCCTTTGTAAATGGGTGTAAAGGGCCTGAAAGGAGTAGCCTCTCCTGGCCTCTGGGAATGCTTTGAAGGGCACAGATGGTTCCCTTCTTGCATAAACCAGTCTACACCGGTTCAGGGATCCCCCAGACCCTGCTCTGGCATGAAACTGGACAAAGGAAAGGGGAGTGACAACTCCCTTGTCCATCACCACCCCAGGGGTGGTGCCCAGAGCTCCTCCAGTGCGTCCCAGACCTCTGCCATCCTGAATGCAGAGGTGTGAGGGCACAGTGGAGACCTCTGAGTGGCCAGTGCCAGCAGGTGATGTCAGAGACCCCTCCTGATAGGCTCTTACCTGGTTAGGAAGCCAATCCTCCTCTGAGGGCTATTTAGGGTCTCTCCTGTGGGTTTCTCTTCAGATAACGAATGCAAGAGCTCACCAGAGTTCCTCTGCACTTCTCTCTTCAACTTCTGCCAAGGATCGACGCTTACTGCTCCAGGACGACTGTAAAACTGCAACAAAGTAGCAAGACGACTACCAGCAACATTGTAGCTCCTAATCCTGCCTCCTTTCTCAACTGTTTACTGGTGGTGCATACTCTGATGGCTGTCTGCCTTCACCCTGCACTGGAAGCCAAGAAGAAATCTGCCATGGGTTGAGGGAATCTTCCCCCTGCCAACGCAGGCACCAAACTTCTGCATTACCGGTCCTCTGGGTCCCCTCTCATCTTGACAAGCGTGGTCCCTGGAATACAGTAGCTGGATCCAAGTGACCCCGACAGTCCAGTGGTCCTTCTGTCCAAATTTGGTGGAGTTAAGTCCTTGCCTCCCCACCCCAGACAGTAATCCTGTGTACTGCGTGAACTGCAGCTGCTAGGGCTTCTGTGCACTTTTGCAAGGATTCCTTAGTGCACAGCCTAGCCCAGGTCCCCAGCACTCTGTCCTGCATTGCTCAACTTGCTGAGTTGACCTCTTTTGTTGTGCTGAGACGACCGCCATGCTCAGATTTCTTGAACGACTGTTCAGGTGCTTCTGCGGGTGCTGCCTGCTTCTGCGTGGGCTCTCTCTGTTGCTGAGCGCTCTGTCTCCTCCCCCAAGGGGCCAGCTCCTGGTCCTTCCTGGGCCCTGGCAGCACCCAAAATCTTCAACCGCGACTCTTGCAGCTAGCAAGGCTTGTTGCAGTCTTTCTGCATGGAAACAACTCTGCATTCTCCCGCACGCTGTTTCACATCTTCTGACCAACGGAGAAGTTCCAGGCACCTTCCGTTGTTGCAGAATCTTTGGCTTATTCCACCCAGAGGCAGCCATTTTGCACCTTCATCCAGGGTTTAGTGGGCTCCTGCCCCCCCTGGACACTTGCGTGACTCTTGGACTTGGTCCCCTTCCTTTACAGGTCCTCAGGTCCAGGGATCCGTCTTCAGTGCTTTGCAGTCAGTTGTTGTTCTTGCAGAATCCCCTATCTCGACTTTACTGTCTTTCTGCGGTAGTAGGGCACCTTTACTCCTACGTTTCCGGGTTTTGGGGTGGGGTATCTTGGACACCCTCACCCTAAGTGTTTTCTTATACTCCCAGAGACCCTCTACACACTACACCAGGCCTGGGGCCCATTAGTGGTTCGCATTACACTTGTGGAGTATATGGTTTGTGTTGCCCCTAGGCCTATTTTCTCCTATTTCATTCTATTGTGCTCTACAGTGTTTGCACTACTTTTCTGAGTGTTTTACTTACCTGATTTTGGTTTGTGTGTATACTTTGTGTATATTACTTACCTCCTAAAGGATTATGGGCAAGATGTATCATCACGGCCCTTTGCGAGTTGGAAATAGAGATTTTAAAGAAATCGCTATTTCTGACTTGCAAAGTGCCATGTATCACATTTGCGATTCGGTAATAGCGATTTCTTAAAAATCGCAAATGCTATTACCGAATCGCAAATTGCGATGACGGCCCCATTCGCACCTATGGGCCTGTTGGCCCACAGCTGCGATTTTTTTGCATTTCCAAAATTGCGATATTTGAACCAGAAATCGCAATTTTGGAAATGCAAAAGCCCAGGGTGCTGGGGCCTAAGGGCCCCTCTGCTGCACCCCAAAAATGTATTGGGAGACATATAAGGTGCACACATGCCAAAAGGGCATGTGTGCTTTACATGTTCAATTTAAAAATGCATTTTAAATGCATTTTTAAATTTTGCACCAGGTTACCACCTGGTTTCTTTTCATGGTATTTTGCATGTGCAAAATGCTATTCTGCGAAAATTTGCAATTTGTGATTTTTTGCAACATCACCTTGCGATGTGGATTTTGCAAATCGCAAATTGCGACTCGGAAAACCAGGTCGCAACGCAAGAAATCGCAATTATAGCGACTTCTTATTTGTGGTCTGTAAATGCCTTTCATGCTTCGCAGACCACTTTTTTGCACTCGCAAATGGCCGAATTTTGCAATTCGCATCATTTGCGAGTGCAAAAAAATTTCATACATCTGGCCCTATATCCTCTAAAATACTTTTGGCATATTGTCACTAAAATAAAGTACCTTTATTTTTTAGTAATTGAGTATTGTGTTTTCTTATGATACAGTGCTATATGATATAAGTGGTATAGCAGGAGCTTTGCATGTCTCCTAGTTCAGCCTAAGCTGCTCTGCTATAGCTACCTCTATCAGCCTCAGCTGATATAACACTACTAATCTACTAATAAGGGATAACTGGACCTGGCACAAGGTGTAAGTACTATCAGGTACCCACTATAAGCCAGGCGGCCTCCTACATTGGTGGTGCAGCGGTGGGATAAGTACTTGTAACTGCTTTACCACTTTGTCATTGGTGCTTTTCATAAGAAAAACATATACCAAATACTTCAGAATATACAAAGTAACCTAAACAGTTTAACTTTCCTTCTCTAAAACTTTCTAAAAAGTTTCTGAAAACTTTCTGAAAACTTCAAAAGTTTTCAAAAGTTTGAAAAGGTTTTTCTCTGTTCTTTTAAAAGTTCCAAAAAACGTTTTTCTCTCTATGTCCTAAACCTTTTCTGTCATGTCTGCAGTAGAGCTTACTCCCACAGTTGTCCAGGCAACATATGGGAATCTGAAAGGTTTCAGGGGTCTCTGCATAGAAAGAGGTTTAGCAATTGGTAAGAATCCTACAAACGATCTTCTCCTTAGCCTTCTCCTAGAAAGTGCCCAGAAACAGTCTGTCCCATCTCAGGATCAGGAAGTATAGGAGGTGGGTACCCAGCCAGACTCAGAGGAGTCCAATCAGGATGCTCGGGAGGGTTCTTCCAATGACCTGCCAGCTAACAGGCCACCTAGTGACACTGGTAGTGAGAGGGGGTCACACATTAGTAGGGCACCTTTCACTCCTAAAGGCCAGGTTACTAGAGTCCAGTTAGTTAGGGACAGGTCCAACTCTGCCAATTCCCACATTTCTTCTGTGTCTCACAATTCCCAAGTGTAGGAAAGTACCATCTTGCCTGGCATGTTACCCCCATTTTTCACTGTATATATGTTGTTTTAGTTGTATGTGTCACTGGGACCCTGGTAACCCAGGGCCCCAGTGCTCATAAGTGTGCCTGTATGTGTTACCTGTGTAGTGACTAACTGTCTCACTGAGGCTCTGCTAATCAGAACCTCAGTGGTTATGCTCTCTCATTTCTTTCCAAATTGTCACTGACAGGCTAGTGACCATTTTTACCAATTTACATTGGCTTACGGGAACACCCTTATAATCCCCTAGTATATGGTACTGAGGTACCCAGGGTATTGGGGTTCCAGGAGATCCCTATGGGCTGCAGCATTTCTTTTGCCACCCATAGGGAGCTCTGACAATTCTTACACAGGCCTGCCACTGCAGCCTGAGTGAAATAACGTCCACGTTATTTCACAGCCATTTTACACTGCACTTAAGTAACTTATAAGTCACCTATATGTCTAACCTTTACATGGTAAAGGTTAGGTACAAAGTTACTTAGTGTGAGGGCACCCTGGCACTAGCCAAGGTGCCCCCACATTGTTCAGAGCCAATTCACTGAACTTTGTGAGTGCGGGGACACCATTACACGCGTGCACTACATATAGGTCACTACCTATATGTAGCTTCACCATGGTAACTCCGAATATGGCCATGTAACATGTCTATGATCATGGAATTGCCCCCTCTATGCCATCCTGGCATTGTTGGTACAATTCCATGATCCCAGTGGTCTGTAGCACAGACCCTGGTACTGCCAGACTGCCCTTCCTGGGGTTTCTCTGCAGCTGCTGCTGCTGCCAACCCCTCAGACAGGCATCTGCCCTCCTGGGGTCCAGCCAGGCCTGGCCCAGGATGGCAGAACAAAGAACTTCCTCTGAGAGAGGGTGTGACACCCTCTCCCTTTGGAAAATGGTGTGAAGGCAGGGGAGGAGTAGCCTCCCCCAGCCTCTGGAAATGCTTTGTTGGGCACAGAGGTGCCCAATTCTGCATAAGCCAGTCTACACCGGTTCAGGGACCCCTTAGCCCCTGCTCTGGCGCGAAACTGGACAAAGGAAAGGGGAGTGACCACTCCCCTGACCTGCACCTCCCCTGGGAGGTGTCCAGAGCTCCTCCAGTGTGCTCCAGACCTCTGCCATCTTGGAAACAGAGGTGCTGCTGGCACACTGGACTGCTCTGAGTGGCCAGTGCCACCAGGTGACGTCAGAGACTCCTTGTGATAGGCTCCTTCAGGTGTTAGTAGCCTTTCCTCTCTCCTAGGTAGCCAAACCCTCTTTTCTGGCTATTTAGGGTCTCTGTCTCTGGGGAAACGTTAGATAACGAATGCATGAGCTCAGCCGAGTTCCTCTGCATCTCCCTCTTCACCTTCTGATAAGGAATCGACCGCTGACCGCGCTGGAAGCCTGCAAACCTGCAACATAGTAGCAAAGACGACTACTGCAACTCTGTAACGCTGATCCTGCCGCCTTCTCGACTGTTTTCCTGCTTGTGCATGCTGTGGGGGTAGTCTGCCTCCTCTCTGCACCAGAAGCTCCGAAGAAATCTCCCGTGGGTCGACGGAATCTTCCCCCTGCAACCGCAGGCACCAAAAAGCTGCATCTCCGGTCCCTTGGGTCTCCTCTCAGCACGACGAGCGAGGTCCCTCGAATCCAGCGACACCGTCCAAGTGACCCCCACAGTCCAGTGACTCTTCAGCCCAAGTTTGGTGGAGGTAAGTCCTTGCCTCACCTCGCTGGGCTGCATTGCTGGGAACCGCGACTTTGCAAGCTTCTCCGGCCCCTGTGCACTTCCGGCGGAAATCCTTTGTGCACAGCCAAGCCTGGGTCCACGGCACTCTAACCTGCATTGCACGACTTTCTAAGTTGGTCTCCGGCGACGTGGGACTCCTTTGTGCAACTTCGGCGAGCACCGTTTCACGCATCCTCGTAGTGCCTGTTTCTGGCACTTCTCCGGGTGCTACCTGCTTCAGTGAGGGCTTTTTGTCTTGCTCGACGTCCCCTCTCTCTGCAGTTCCAATTTGCGACCTCCTGGTCCCTCCTGGGCCCCAGCAGCGTCCAAAAACGCCAAACGCACGATTTGCGTGTAGCAAGGCTTGTTGGCGTCCTTCCGGCGGGAAAACACTTCTGCACGACTCTCCAAGGCGTGGGGGATCCATCCTCCAAAGGGGAAGTCTCTAGCCCTTGTCGTTCCTGCAGTATTCACAGTTCTTCAGCCTAGTAAGAGCTTCTTTGCACCAACCGCTGGCATTTCTTGGGCATCTGCCCATCTCCGAGCTGCTTGTGACTTTTGGACTTGGTCCCCTTGTTCCACAGGTACCTTCAGACAGGAATCCATCGTTGTTGCATTGCTGATTTGTGTTTTCCTTGCATTCTCCCTCTAACACGACTATTTTGTCCTTAGGGGAACTTTAGTGCACTTTGCACTCACTTTTCAGGGTCTTGGGGAGGGTTAGTTTGCTAACTCTCACTATTTTCTAATAGTCCCAGCGACCCTCTACAAGGTCACATAGGTTTGGGGTCCATTCGTGGTTCGCATTCCACTTCTGGAGTATATGGTTTGTGTTGCCCCTATCCCTATGTTTCCCCATTGCATCCTATTGTAACTATACATTGTTTGCACTGTTTTCTAAGACTATACTGCATATTTTTGCTATTGTGTATATATATCTTGTGTATATTTCCTATCCTCTCACTGAGGGTACACTCTAAGATACTTTGGCATATTGTCATAAAAATAAAGTACCTTTATTTTTAGTATAACTGTGTATTGTGTTTTCTTATGATATTGTGCATATGACACTAAGTGGTACTGTAGTAGCTTCACACGTCTCCTAGTTCAGCCTGAGCTGCTTTGCTAAGCTACCATTATCTATCAGCCTAAGCTGCTAGACACCCTATACACTAATAAGGGATAACTGGGCCTGGTGCAAGGTGCAAGTACCCCTTGGTACTCACTACAAGCCAGTCCAGCCTCCTACATTGGTTGTGCAGCGGTGGGATAAGTGCTTTGAGACTACTTACCACTCTTGTCATTGTACTTTTCATAAGAGAAAAATATACAAAACAAGGTCAGTGTATATACACATAGCCAAAAAGTTTTGCATTTCCTCTTTTCACTCTTTTCTAAGTGCTGAAAAGTACTTCTAAACTTTCAAAAAGTTCTTAAAAGTTTAAAAAGTTTTTTTTTTCTGTCTTTCCAAAAAGTTCTGAAAACTTTTTTCTCTTTGTCTATCACTTTAACTCTCTCTAAAAAATGTCTGGCACAGGCCAAAAAGTTGAACTGTCCAAACTTGCATATGATCACCTTAGCTGGAAAGGAGCAAGGAGTCTCTGCATAGAGAGAGGTTTGAGTGTAGGGAAGAATCCTTCTTTAGAACTGTTAATTAATATGCTTAGAGTACAAGATAAGGCCATAAGTGCCCAATCTGTAGAAAAAGTAGCTAATGGTTCTCAATCTGATCCAGGGACTCCCCCAGGAAAAGGTTCAGGAAAGAAACTTCTCAGCCTGCCCATTACTAGACAGTCTAGCATAGTTGGTACAGAGGTTGAATCACATCATACTGATGATGTGCTCTCACATTATACTGGTAGCCAAGCTGTTAGGGTGCCCTCTGTAAGGGACAGGTCTCCTTCTGTTCATTCCCATCATACCTCTGTATCTAGAAATGTCCCTCCCACCCACCCTGATGACAGATTGTTAGAAAGGGAGCTCAATAGATTGAGAGTGGAGCAAACCAGACTGAAGCTCAAGAAGCAACAGCTGGATTTGGATAGACAGTCTTTAGAAATAGAGAGGGAAAGACAGAAGATGGGTTTAGATACCCATGGTGGCAGCAGCAGTATTCCCCATAGTCATCCTGCAAAAGAGCATGATTCCAGGAATCTGCATAAGATAGTTCCCCCTTACAAGGAGGGGGATGACATTAACAAGTGGTTTGCTGCACTTGAGAGGGCCTGTGCTGTACAGGATGTCCCTCAAAGGCAGTGGGCTGCTATCCTATGGCTATCATTTACTGGAAAAGGTAGGGATAGGCTCCTTACTGTAAAAGAAAATGATGCTAACAATTTCCAAGTTCTTAAGAATGCACTCCTGGATGGTTATGGCTTAACCACTGAACAGTACAGGATCAAGTTCAGAGATACCAAAAAGGAGTCTTCACAAGACTGGGTTGATTTCATTGACCAGGCAGTGAAGGCCTTGGAGGGGTGGTTACATGGCAGTAAAGTTACTGATTATGACAGCCTGTATAACTTAATCCTGAGAGAGCATATTCTTAATAATTGTGTGTCTGATTTGTTGCACCAGTACTTGGTGGACTCTGATCTGACCTCTCCCCAAGAATTGGGAAAGAAGGCAGACAAATGGGTCAGAACAAGAGTGAACAGAAAAGTTCATACAGGGGGTGACAAAGATGGCAACAAAAAGAAGGATGGTAAGTCTTCTGACAAGGGTGGGGACAAATCTAAAAATGAGTCTTCATCAGGCCCACAAAAACACTCTGGTGGGGGTGGTGGGCCCAAACCTTCCTCTAATCAGAACAAGGAAAGGAAACCATGGTGCTATTTATGTAAGATAAAAGGCCATTGGACAACAGATCCCAGTTGTCCAAAGAAAGGCACCACAGCTCCTACCACTACAACCCCTACTGCTACACCTAGTGTCCCTACTAATAGCAGTGGTGGTGGGAGCAAACCTACTAATAGCCAATCCAAGGGGAGTAGCTGGGCTCACTTTTGGTAATTTAGTTGGGGTTGGTCTGATTAGGGAGACCACAGAGGCTACTTTAGTCTCTGAAGGGGCTATTGACTTAGCCACTTTGGTTGCTTGCCCCCATAACTTGGAGAAGTACAAGCAACTAACCCTAATAAATGGTGTTGAGGTCCAGGCCTACAGGGACACAGGTGCCAGTGTCACAATGGTGATTGAGAAACTGGTGCACCCTGAACAACACATACTTGGACACCAGTACCAAGTAACCGATGCTCACAACATAACACAAAGCCACCCCATGGCTGTTGTAAATCTCAACTGGGGGGGGGTATCTGGTCCAAAGAAAGTTGTGGTAGCTTCAGATTTACCTGTAGACTGTCTATTAGGGAACGATTTGGAGACATCAGCTTGGTCAGATGTGGAGTTGGAGGCCCATGCAGCAATGCTGGGCATCCCAGGGCATATTTTTGCTTTGACAAGGGCTCAGGCCAAAAAGCAAAAAGGACAGGGAAGCTTGGATCCTGGAACAATGGACCAAGTGCTCCCTAAAGCTAGGGCTAGTAGAAGCAAACCACTTCCTACTATCCCTCCCTCTACAGTGGATTCTAATTCTGAGGAAGAAGAATTCCCTCCCTGTGCAGAACCTACACCAGAGGAGCTGGAAGCAGACACTGCTGAGCTTTTGGGTAAAGGGGGACCTGCCAGAGAGGAGCTGAGTGTGGCACAGCAAACCTGTCCCACATTAGAGGGTCTCAGACAGCAAGCTGTCAAACAGGCTAATGGGGATGTCAGTGACTCACACAGAGTTTACTGGGAGGACAACCTCTTGTACACTGAGCAAAGGGATCCTAAACCTGGAGCTGCCAGGAGATTAGTGATTCCTCAGGAGTACAGAAAGTTCCTCCTAACACTGGCACATGACATTCCCTTAGCTGGGCACCTGGGTCAAATGAAAACTTGGGACAGATTGGTACCACTGTTTCATTGGCCTAGGATGTCTGAGGACACAAAAGAATTTTGTAAGTCCTGTGAAACCTGTCAAGCCAGTGGCAAGACAGGTGGCACTCCAAAGGCACCCCTTATCCCACTGCCTGTGGTTGGGGTTCCCTTTGAAAGGGTAGGGGTTGACATAGTTGGCCCCCTTGACCCTCCTACTGCTTCAGGCAATAGGTTTATCTTGGTGGTAGTGGACCATGCCACAAGATATCCTGAAGCTATTCCTTTAAGGACCACTACAGCTCCTGCAGTGGCAAAGGCCCTCCTGGGAATATTTTCCAGGGTGGGCTTCCCAAAGGAAGTAGTATCAGACAGAGGAAGCAATTTCATGTCTGCATACTTAAAGGCCATGTGGAAGGAGTGTGGTGTAACTTACAAGTTCACAACACCCTATCATCCACAAACAAATGGACTGGTGGAGAGATTTAATAAAACTCTCAAAGGCATGATTATGGGACTCCCTGAAAAACTCCGCAGGAGATGGGATATCCTTCTACCATGCCTCCTTTTTGCCTACAGGGAGGTACCCCAGAAAGGAGTGGGCTTCAGCCCCTTTGAACTTCTTTTTGGACACCCTGTTAGGGGTCCACTCACACTTGTAAAGGAGGGTTGGGAACAACCTTTAAAAGCTCCTAAGCAGGATATTGTGGACTATGTACTTGGCCTCAGATCAAGGATGGCTGAGTACATGAAAAAGGCCAGTAAAAACCTTCAGGCCAGCCAAGAGCTCCAGAAGCAATGGCATGATCAGAAGGCTGTTTTGGTTCAGTACCAACCAGGGCAGAAAGTGTGGGTCTTGGAGCCTGTGGCCCCAAGAGCACTCCAAGATAAATGGAGTGGTCCACACACAATTGTTGAAAAGAAGGGTGAAGTCACCTACTTGGTTGACTTAGGCACTGCCAGGAGTCCCCTTAGGGTGCTCCATGTCAACCGCCTGAAACCCTACTATGACAGGGCTGATCTCACCCTGCTCATGGCAACAGATGAGGGACAGGAAGAAGACAGTGATCCTCTACCTGATCTCTTCTCTTCCACAGAACAAGATGCTCTTGTGGAAGGTGTAGTTTTGGCTGATTGTCTTACTGCTGAGCAGAAAGATAATTGCATAAATCTCCTAGGACAATTTTCAGAACTCTTCTCCATTGTGCCAGGCACCACTTCTTGGTGTGAGCACACTATAGATACTGGAGACAGTTTACCTGTCAAAAGTAAGATCTATAGGCAGCCTGACCATGTCAGGGACTGCATAAAGCAAGAAGTTCAGAAGATGTTGGAACTAGGAGTGGTTGAGCACTCTGACAGTCCATGGGCTTCTCCTGTGGTACTGGTACCAAAACCCAATTCTAAAGATGGAAAGAAGGAAATGAGGTTTTGTGTAGACTATAGAGGTCTCAACTTGGTAACCAAAACAGATGCTCACCCTATACCCAGGGCAGATGAGCTAATAGATACACTGGCATCTGCCAAGTATCTAAGCACTTTTGATTTGACTGCAGGGTATTGGCAGATCAAAATGTCAGAAGATGCTAAACCTAAGACTGCATTTTCTACCATTGGAGGACATTACCAGTTTACTGTAATGCCTTTTGGTTTGAAAAATGCACCTGCCACTTTTCAGAGGTTGGTGAACACAGTCCTGCAAGGGCTGGAAGCTTTCAGTGCAGCATATTTGGATGATATAGCTGTCTTTAGCTCCAGCTGGGATGATCACCTGGTCCACCTTTGGAAAGTTTTGGAGGCCCTGCAAAAGGCAGGCCTCACTATCAAGGCTTCAAAGTGCCAGATAGGGCAGGGTAAGGTGGTTTATCTGGGACACCTTGTTGGTGGGGAACAGATTGCACCACTTCAGGGGAAAATCCAAACTATTATTGATTGGATTCCCCCTACCACTCAGACTCAGGTGAGAGCCTTCCTAGGCCTCACTGGGTATTACAGGAGGTTCATTAAGAACTATGGCTCCATTGCAGCCCCTCTTAATGACCTCACATCCAAGAAAATGCCTAAAAAGGTATTATGGACAGCAAACTGTCAGAAAGCTTTTGAGGAGCTGAAGCAGGCCATGTGCTCTGCACCTGTCCTGAAAAGCCCTTGTTACTCTAAAAAATTCTATGTCCAAACTGATGCATCTGAATTAGGAGTAGGGGCAGTCCTATCACAACTTAATTCTGAGGGCCAGGATCAACCTGTTGCTTTTATTAGTAGAAGGTTGACCCCTAGAGAAAAGCGTTGGTCTGCCATTGAGAGGGAGGCCTTTGCTGTGGTCTGGGCTCTGAAGAAGTTGAGGCCATACCTGTTTGGCACTCACTTCATTGTTCAGACAGACCACAAACCTCTACTTTGGCTAAAACAAATGAAAGGTGAAAATCCTAAATTGTTGAGGTGGTCCATATCCCTACAGGGAATGGACTATACAGTGGAACATAGACCTGGGAGTAGCCACTCCAATGCAGATGGACTCTCCAGATATTTCCACTTAGACAATGAAGACTCATCAGGTAATGGCTAGTCTTATTGTCCTTCGTTTGGGGGGGGGTTGTGTAGGAAAGTACCATCTTGCCTGGCATGTTACCCCCATTTTTCACTGTATATATGTTGTTTTAGTTGTATGTGTCACTGGGACCCTGGTAACCCAGGGCCCCAGTGCTCATAAGTGTGCCTGTATGTGTTACCTGTGTAGTGACTAACTGTCTCACTGAGGCTCTGCTAATCAGAACCTCAGTGGTTATGCTCTCTCATTTCTTTCCAAATTGTCACTGACAGGCTAGTGACCATTTTTACCAATTTACATTGGCTTACGGGAACACCCTTATAATCCCCTAGTATATGGTACTGAGGTACCCAGGGTATTGGGGTTCCAGGAGATCCCTATGGGCTGCAGCATTTCTTTTGCCACCCATAGGGAGCTCTGACAATTCTTACACAGGCCTGCCACTGCAGCCTGAGTGAAATAACGTCCACGTTATTTCACAGCCATTTTACACTGCACTTAAGTAACTTATAAGTCACCTATATGTCTAACCTTTACATGGTAAAGGTTAGGTACAAAGTTACTTAGTGTGAGGGCACCCTGGCACTAGCCAAGGTGCCCCCACATTGTTCAGAGCCAATTCACTGAACTTTGTGAGTGCGGGGACACCATTACACGCGTGCACTACATATAGGTCACTACCTATATGTAGCTTCACCATGGTAACTCCGAATATGGCCATGTAACATGTCTATGATCATGGAATTGCCCCCTCTATGCCATCCTGGCATTGTTGGTACAATTCCATGATCCCAGTGGTCTGTAGCACAGACCCTGGTACTGCCAGACTGCCCTTCCTGGGGTTTCTCTGCAGCTGCTGCTGCTGCCAACCCCTCAGACAGGCATCTGCCCTCCTGGGGTCCAGCCAGGCCTGGCCCAGGATGGCAGAACAAAGAACTTCCTCTGAGAGAGGGTGTGACACCCTCTCCCTTTGGAAAATGGTGTGAAGGCAGGGGAGGAGTAGCCTCCCCCAGCCTCTGGAAATGCTTTGTTGGGCACAGAGGTGCCCAATTCTGCATAAGCCAGTCTACACCGGTTCAGGGACCCCTTAGCCCCTGCTCTGGCGCGAAACTGGACAAAGGAAAGGGGAGTGACCACTCCCCTGACCTGCACCTCCCCTGGGAGGTGTCCAGAGCTCCTCCAGTGTGCTCCAGACCTCTGCCATCTTGGAAACAGAGGTGCTGCTGGCACACTGGACTGCTCTGAGTGGCCAGTGCCACCAGGTGACGTCAGAGACTCCTTGTGATAGGCTCCTTCAGGTGTTAGTAGCCTTTCCTCTCTCCTAGGTAGCCAAACCCTCTTTTCTGGCTATTTAGGGTCTCTGTCTCTGGGGAAACGTTAGATAACGAATGCATGAGCTCAGCCGAGTTCCTCTGCATCTCCCTCTTCACCTTCTGATAAGGAATCGACCGCTGACCGCGCTGGAAGCCTGCAAACCTGCAACATAGTAGCAAAGACGACTACTGCAACTCTGTAACGCTGATCCTGCCGCCTTCTCGACTGTTTTCCTGCTTGTGCATGCTGTGGGGGTAGTCTGCCTCCTCTCTGCACCAGAAGCTCCGAAGAAATCTCCCGTGGGTCGACGGAATCTTCCCCCTGCAACCGCAGGCACCAAAAAGCTGCATCTCCGGTCCCTTGGGTCTCCTCTCAGCACGACGAGCGAGGTCCCTCGAATCCAGCGACACCGTCCAAGTGACCCCCACAGTCCAGTGACTCTTCAGCCCAAGTTTGGTGGAGGTAAGTCCTTGCCTCACCTCGCTGGGCTGCATTGCTGGGAACCGCGACTTTGCAAGCTTCTCCGGCCCCTGTGCACTTCCGGCGGAAATCCTTCGTGCACAGCCAAGCCTGGGTCCACGGCACTCTAACCTGCATTGCACGACTTTCTAAGTTGGTCTCCGGCGACGTGGGACTCCTTTGTGCAACTTCGGCGAGCACTGTTTCACGCATCCTCGTAGTGCCTGTTTCTGGCACTTCTCCGGGTGCTACCTGCTTCAGTGAGGGCTCTTTGTCTTGCTCGACGTCCCCTCTCTCTGCAGTTCCAATTTGCGACCTCCTGGTCCCTCCTGGGCCCCAGCAGCGTCCAAAAACGCCAAACGCACGATTTGCGTGTAGCAAGGCTTGTTGGCGTCCTTCCGGCGGGAAAACACTTCTGCACGACTCTCCAAGGCGTGGGGGATCCATCCTCCAAAGGGGAAGTCTCTAGCCCTTGTCGTTCCTGCAGTATTCACAGTTCTTCAGCCTAGTAAGAGCTTCTTTGCACCAACCGCTGGCATTTCTTGGGCATCTGCCCATCTCCGAGCTGCTTGTGACTTTTGGACTTGGTCCCCTTGTTCCACAGGTACCTTCAGACAGGAATCCATCGTTGTTGCATTGCTGATTTGTGTTTTCCTTGCATTCTCCCTCTAACACGACTATTTTGTCCTTAGGGGAACTTTAGTGCACTTTGCACTCACTTTTCAGGGTCTTGGGGAGGGTTAGTTTGCTAACTCTCACTATTTTCTAATAGTCCCAGCGACCCTCTACAAGGTCACATAGGTTTGGGGTCCATTCGTGGTTCGCATTCCACTTCTGGAGTATATGGTTTGTGTTGCCCCTATCCCTATGTTTCCCCATTGCATCCTATTGTAACTATACATTGTTTGCACTGTTTTCTAAGACTATACTGCATATTTTTGCTATTGTGTATATATATCTTGTGTATATTTCCTATCCTCTCACTGAGGGTACACTCTAAGATACTTTGGCATATTGTCATAAAAATAAAGTACCTTTATTTTTAGTATAACTGTGTATTGTGTTTTCTTATGATATTGTGCATATGACACTAAGTGGTACTGTAGTAGCTTCACACGTCTCCTAGTTCAGCCTGAGCTGCTTTGCTAAGCTACCATTATCTATCAGCCTAAGCTGCTAGACACCCTATACACTAATAAGGGATAACTGGGCCTGGTGCAAGGTGCAAGTACCCCTTGGTACTCACTACAAGCCAGTCCAGCCTCCTACACCAAGCCTCCCACCCTGAGGATAACTTAGTGGAAAGGAAACTCAGAAAGCTGAGGTTAAAAGAGGCCAGGCTGAAGCTTAATCAGCAGCAGCTGGCCTTAGACAGGGAATCTCTGGATGTGGAAAGGGAAAGGCAGAGGTTGGGATTAGTTCACCATGGTGGCAGCAGCAGTGTTTTTGAGAGCAATCCTGTTAGAGAGCAAGATTCCAGAAACCTGCATGAGATAGTCCCCCCTTACAAGGAGGGGGATGACATTAACAAGTGGTTTGCTGCACTTGAGAGGGCCTGTATGGTGCAGTTGGTCCTTCAAAGGCAGTGGGCTGTTATCTTGTGGCTATCTTTCACTGGTAAGGGTAGGGATAGGCTCCTTACTGTCAGAGAAAGTGATGCTAAGAACTACAAAGTTTTTGATGGATGCACTCTTGGATGGATTTGGCTTAACCACTGAACAATACAGGATTAAGTTCAGAGACACCAGAAAAGAGTCCTCTCAAGACGGGACAGACTTTGTAGACTGTTCAGTGAAGGCCTTGGAGGGTTGGTTACATGGCAGTAGGGTGACTGACTATGAAAGCCTGTATAATCTAATCCTGAGAGAGCATATTTTGAACAATTGTGTGTCTGGTTTGTTGCACCATTACTTGGTAGACTCAGATCTGACCTCTCCCCAAGAATTGGGAAAGAGGGCAATGGGTCAGAACAAGAGTGAACAGAAAAGTTCAAACAGGGGGTGACAACGATGGCAAGAAGAAGGATGGTAAGTCTTCTGACAAGGGTGGGGACAAAGTTAAAAAACATTCTGAGTCTTCATCAGGGCCACAAAAATCCTCTGGGGTGGTGGGTCAAAATCCTCTTCTCACAATCAGAAAAAGCCATGGTGTTATTTATGTAAAGTAAAAGGCCATTGGGCAAGTGATGCCACTTGTCCAAAGAAAAAAAACCAAGGCTCCCACTACCACAGCCCCAACTGCAACCTCTAGTGCCCCTAGTAATAGCAGTGGTGGTGGGACGTCCAGTACAAATAGCCAATCCAAGGGTGTAGCTGGGCTCACTATTGGCAGTGTAGTTGGGGTTGGGGTTGTTCTTGTTAGTGAGACCAAAGAGGCTGTTTTAGTCTCTGATGGTGGCATTGACTTTGCCACCTTGGTTGATTGTCCCCTTAATATGGGTAAGTACAAGCAACTACCCCTAATTAATGGTGTTGAGGTTGAGGCCAGTGTAACTATGATTATAGAGAAACTGGTTCACCCTGATCAATACCTACTTGGTCAGCAGTACCAAGTGGCTGATGCTCACAATAACACACTTAGCCACCCCATGGCTGTTGTGAATCTAAACTGGGGGGTGTTACTGGTCCAAAGAAAGTTGTGGTAGCCACTGAATTACCTGTAGATTGCTTACTAGGCAATGATTTGGAGATATCTGCTTGGGCTGAAGTGGAGTTGGAGGCTCATGCAGCAATGCTAGGCATTCCTGGGCATATCATTTTATCTTTATAAAATGAAATAAGTTAACCCAATGCTATCCCGTAGGAGTGATAGACCTTGCAGTAGTGAAAAACTAGTTTGGGACTTTTTCACTACCAAGACAATTAAAAGTACATGTCTAAATGGTTAAATACCCTGCACCCTACCCTATAGGCTGTTTAGGGCCTACCCTAGAGGTCTCTTGTATGTATTATAAAGGAAGGTTTAGGACTGGCAAAAGGCTGCCATAGGCTTTAACTGCTTTCCTGAGACATGCATAAAGGGCTACACAAGTGGGCGGCACAATCAGTGCTGGAGACCAACTAATAGTATGTAATTTACAGGCCCTGGCACATGTAGTACCACTTTACTAGTAACTTACAAGTAAATTAAATGTTCCAATTGGTTGTACGCCAATGTTACCTTGTTTAAAGGAGAGAGCAGAAGCACGCTCACACTGTTTAGCAGTGGTGAAATGCACAGTCATCAGACCAAAAAAAAACAAGATCAGCAAAAATAGAGGGGTAAAGCAAAAGGTTTAGAGGAAGAGGACCCTACTGCTGGCAGCTATAAAAGACGGACACTGTGGGCTAGCAACTGAAAGTAGTGCATGGATACAGCTCGGCGTGGTGTATATACAAATCTTTTAATGAATGTGAGAAGCAGACAAGGAAGGAGAAATGGGGGGCATGGGTGAAATAGTGATTATCAGTTATACGTTTGTAAGGCAAAAGCAAGATATTCTTCATCCCATTAATTTAGAGAGAATTAATGTCATCTGTTGCATATCCCTGAAAAGAGAAGATATGAAAGGGATTGACTGGAGAAGAGGATTTCTATTTCATGGAAAGAGAGCATGTGGCCAATAAGAGAGCGAAGTCGCAACCTTGCGTGTTTTTTGGGGTGCATACATATGCACAGGATACAGCTCTCCAGAGTAAATAGTCCCTGGCCACCTGTTACGTAGGTGAATATAATGCATATTTCATACAAATAAGACGAAACGATGGGGCAGGCCTAAAATGTATGCTTGATGTCTGCATGTCATATTACCACTTATTGAATCTGCTTCAATCTATTCCAATACTTAGAATTCCGAACATATTTCTGTCATTAAAATTAAACTCAGAAGTGTTGCACACCTGAGTAATGCTTGTTAGTGTTGCCCATTGCACACATATGCTCCATACCATGATTTTTGACAGGGTGAATTGCACTGCCCACATTGCATTTCTCACATGGGCTTACCAGGCCACATACATTGAAATTAGAACTGCAAGTCAAGAATAGTGATAACGACCTCCTCCCATTACTATATGGAACAGGGTAGTCCTGAACAGTTACACTGCCTTGCATTTTCTGCAGGGAAAAGCTTTTTATGCCTGCCAGTTATATGGGATGCTTTTCAGTGTATTTACTGTGCATAGGCTAATCTCTTAGAGACATGATTGTTTTGTCCATAATTTTGGGAGTATCTCCTAATAGTGTATTCATTGTGGCATATTGCAATTGCTTGGCAGTATAATTATCACTTTCTTTGTTTTACTATTAAAAGTGGTGATGAACCCGGCTTCACTATTAGCTGTTTCATCTTTTGGCTCAGCATTGCTAAACAAAATAGAAGCTCTGCTCTTGTCTTTTAACCTAAGTACTGCTTTCTGCACACCTCATTCAGGATACCTTCTGTTGATAATTCTTTTTAGCGTGCTTTCTTGTTCCTCCATAAAGGACTCATCATTTCTGCAGTTTCATTCAGATCTCAGCAGTTCTCTATGGAATACTCCTCATTAGCGGTTCTGGGTTAGTGCTAAAACCATGAAGAATATTGTTTCCAGCTGTGGGTTTTCGAAATAAATGTGTGGTTAGCATATTGTTAGATATTTTTTACTGCCTAAACCAACTATGAATCTCAGGTTATAGAATTTTTAATTTAGCCCTGCAACAAACTCCAATGCCTTTTCTTTGGTACATTGCTAGATGAAGAAGTGGTCACAAATGTACCATAATCATAGGGTAACACATTGAAACCATCACTCTGTTGTTTTACCAGGAACACCTGTTTATTCCTCCAGCTCATTGTACGAGTGGCATGACTCAGGGCAAAACAGGTGCCATCATTGTACATTGTATTTATCTGTACAGACTTCTTGTAAGTTCTTTAAGCCCTACCATTAATAGTGCTTAAGAGTGACCTCTTTAGTCTCCACGTCATCATCCTAAGTGACACTTTGTAGGAAAGTACCATCTTGCCTGGCATGTTACCACCATATTCCACTGTATATATGTTGTTTTAGTTGTATGTGTCACTGGGACCCTGCCAGCCAGGGCCCCAGTGCTCATAGGTGTGCCCTGTATGTGTTCCCTGTGTGATGACTAACTGTCTCACTGAGGCTCTGCTAACCAGAGCCTCAGTGGTTATGCTCCCTCTTTGCTTTCCAAATTGTCACTAACAGGCTAGTGACCAATTTCACCAATTCACATTGGCATACTGGAACACCCTTATAATTCCCTAGTATATGGTACTGAGGTACCCAGGGTATTGGGGTTCCAGGAGATCCCTATGGGCTGCAGCATTTCTTTTGCCACCCATAGGGAGCTCTGACAATTCTTACACAGGCCTGCCATTGCAGCCTGAGTGAAATAACATCCACGTTATTCCACAGCCATTTACCACTGCACTTAAGTAACTTATAAGTCACCTATATGTCTAACCTTTACCTGGTAAAGGTTGGGTGCTAAGTTACTTAGTGTGTGGGCACCCTGGCACTAGCCAAGGTGCCCCCACATTGTTCAGGGCAAATTCCCCGGACTTTGTGAGTGCGGGGACACCATTACACGCGTGCACTATACATAGGTCACTACCTATGTATAGTGTCACAATGGTAACTCCGAACATGACCATGTAACATGTCTAAGATCATGGAATTGTCACCCCAATGCCATTCTGGCATTGGGGAGACAATTCCATGATCCCCCGAGTCTCCAGCACAGACCCGGGTAGTGCCAAACTGCCTTTCCCAGGGTTTCACTGCAGCTGCTGCTGCTGCCAACCCCTCAGACAGGTTTCTGCCCTCCTGGGGTCCAGCCAGGCTTGACCCAGGAAGGCAGAACAAATGACTTCCTCAGAGAGAGTGTGTTACACCCTCTCCCTTTGGAAAAAAGGTGTCAGGGCTGGGGAGGAGTAGCCTCCCCCAGCCTCTGGAAATGCTTTGATGGGCACAGATGGTTCCCATCTCTGCATAAGCCAGTCTACACCAGTTCAGGGATCCCCCAGCCCTGCTCTGGCGCGAAACTGGACAAAGGAAAGGGGAGTGACCACTCCTCTGACCTGCACCTCCCCTGGGAGGTGCCCAGAGGTCCTCCAGTGTGCTCCAGACCTCTGCCATCTTGGAAACAGAGGTGCTGCTGGCACACTGGACTGCTCTGAGTGGCCAGTGCCAGCAGGTGATGTCAGAGACTCCTTCTGATAGGCTCTCACCTGTGTTGCTAGCCTATCCTCCTTCCTAAGTAGCCAAAACTCCTTTTCTGGCTATTTAGGGTCTGTGCTTTGGGGAATTCTTTAGATAACAAATGCAAGAGCTCATCAGAGTTCCTCTGCATCTCTCTCTTCACCTTCTGCCAAGGAATCAACCGCTGACTGCTCTGGACGCCTGCAAAACCGCAACAAAGTAGCAAAGACGACTACTGCAACCTTGTATCGCTGATCCGGCTGCCTTCTCGACTGTTTTCCTGGTGGTGCATGCTGTGGGGGTAGTCTGCCTCCTCTCTGCACTAGAAGATCTGAAGAAATCTCCCGTGAGTTGACGGAATCTTCCCCCTGCAACCGCAGGCACCAAAAGACTGCATCACCGGTCCTCTGGGTCCCCTCTCAGCATGACGAGCGTGGTCCCTGGAACTCAGCAACTCTGTCCAAGTGACTCCCACAGTCCAGTGACTCTTCAGTCCAAGTTTGGTGGAGGTAAGTCCTTGCCTCCCCACGCTAGACTGCATTGCTGGGTACCACGTGATTTGCAGCTGCTCCGGCTCCTGTGCACTCTTCCAGGATTTCCTTTGTGCACAGCCAAGCCTGGGTCACTGACACTCTAACCTGCAGTGCACAACCTCCTGAGTTGTCCTCCGGCATCGTGGGATCTTCTTTTGTGACTTCAGGTGAGCTCCGCTTCACTCTTCTTCGTAGTGCCTGTTCTGGCACTTCTGCGGGTGCTGCTTGCTTCTGAGAGGGCTCTTTGTCTTGCTGGTCGCCCCCCCTGTCTCCTCACGCAATTGGCGACATCCTGGTCCCTCCTGGGCCACAGCAGCATCCAAAAGCCCTAACTGCAACCCTTGCAGCTAGCAAGGCTTGTTTGCAGTCTTTCTGCGTGGGAACACCTCTGCAAGCTTCTTCACGATGTGGAACATCGATCCTCCAAAGGGGAAGTTCCTAGTCCTCTTCGTTCTTGCAGAATCCACAGCTTCTACCATCCGGTGGCAGCTTCTTTGCAACCTCAGCTGGCATTTCCTGGGCATCTGCCCAATCTCGACTTTGTCGTGACTCTTGGACTTGGTCCCCTTGTTCCACAGGTACTCTCGTCTGGAAATCCATCATTGTTGCATTGCTGGTGTTGGTCTTCCTTGCAGAATTCCCCTATCACGAATTCTGTGTTCTTTTTCCCTGGGGAACTTAGGTGCACTTTACATCTACTTTTCAGGGTCTTGGGGTGGGCTATTTTTCTAACCCTCACTGTTTTCTTACAGTCCCAGCGACCCTCTACAAGCTCACATAGGTTTGGGGTCCATTCGTAGTTCACATTCCTCTTCTAGAGTATATGGTTTGTGTTGCCCCTATACCTATGTGCTCTCATTGCAATCTATTGTGACTGTACATTGCTTGAATTGCTTTCTATTGCTATTACTGCATATTTTTGGTATTGTGTACATATATCTTGTGTATATTTGCTATCCTCATACTGAGGGTACTCACTAAGATACTTTTGGCATATTGTCATAAAAATAAAGTACCTTTATTTTTAGTATATCTGTGTATTGTGTTTTCTTATGATATTGTGCATATGACACCAGTGGTATAGTGGGAGCTTTGCATGTCTCCTAGTTCAGCCTAAGCTGCTCTGCTAAGCTACCCTTTTCTATCAGCCAAAGCTGCTAGACACCTCTTCTACACTAATAAGGGATACCTGGACCTGGTGCAGAGAGTAAGTACCCCTTGGTACTCACTACAAACCAGGCCAGCCTCCTACACACCTATGAAAAATAAACTCCTTCAATAAATAGAAGACTCACTACCTTCTGAAACACCACTTTACCTTTTAATGCAGTGCAGTTTTGTACAGTCAATGGCGACTGAGAAACTGATCAAAACTATGATGGCATTTGGATTGGGGACTGTCAAGAAGACCCATGTGGACAGTGATGTGCTGGAAAATACTGCCAAGAACTGAAGTCTGGTTCGGAGCGTAGTCCTGAGTAGAGTATCTGTTCCTTCTTGAGTCTGACCCTCTGAACTCAGCATCTTCCTTGAGCCATCAAAGTCTCACTGTATGCCATGACCTCTTATCCATTTATTATTTCATCTCTGCCCCTAGCATCCCTGTAAGTGATTGGGGTATTAGTTAAGGTGAGGGATGACCCACCTTAAGCAGTATCCATAATCCTTGTTAAAATAAAACAATAAAGTCAATAAATTAACCTGACCTCATCCCTCTGGTAGCTATGGCACAGAGCAGATAGACTTAACTTAGAGGCCTTTTGTAAAATTGCAGTATTGAAACAGTAATAAAGTCACAACACAAGAAAAATCCCCCAAAAATGTTTAGAAAACTAGAGCAAATTGTAATAAAAAAATGAAACTGAAATCACAAAAATCCAAAAAAGAGAATAGACTATGTGAATTTTTCAAATTTAAGGTTAAACATAGCACCCAAAAGCACCAATCCTGGTCAACTAGAGGTGGTAGACCAGAACCAAGGCATGATTTGAGGCTGACCATATGGAGCGCAAGTCCACTACAGAAGCAGGTTCCGCCCAGTTGGAAGTTTTACCTTCAGACTGAAATGTAAGTCCAAAATCTTCACTGGGGCAAGGCAGCAGCATATGGCAGAGAAGGGCTCCACAAGGTCGGAAAGCCATTGAATGAGATATGGGTGAAGCACTGATTTTTTGTGAGAAATCTCTGAGCGGGGGAGAGTTGAACTTCCTGCCCAATAAAAGCCACTTGCTGGTCATATAATTTTGGTGCCTTCGCCAAGTGAAGATTTCGATATTCAGACAGCCACTTTTTGGAGCTCAGATTCCTCCAAGGGGTAAAGGCCACATGCTCTAGCAAAGAGGGTTTGTGTTGCCAAAAACCTTCTCCACTAGATCAAGCTGAATCAGATTTGCTGCTGTGGAAAAGCACAGAGGTGGGAATGCTGAATCTTCGGGCCAGCTGCAAAGTACATTGGTCAGATCAGCTTGGCAGGTTTGTTCCAGTCCTTTGAAGGACTTTGGAGCTGTTGGAAATGGCCCTTTCTGCAGGATCATCCCCCAAATGTTTTGCCTTCCTCCTCCCCTTTTTGATGAATTTGTTTTTGTTGGCTTTAGGACTCTGAGCACCTTACCACTACTAGCCAGGGCTAAAGTGCATGTGCTCTCTGCTCTAAACATGGTAACATTGATTTATACCTGTTTGGCATTTTTAATTGACTTGTAAGTCCCTTCTAAAGTGGTATACCATATACCCAGGGCCTATTAATTAAATGCTACTAGTGGGTCTGCAGCGCTGATTGTGAACCCCACATAAATAGCATTTCAAACCTGTCTCAGGCCTGCCATTGCAGAGGCTGTGTGTGCAGTCTCACTGCCACTTTCACTTTGCTTTTAAAACCTCTTGCCAAGCCTTAAACTTATCTTTCATTATGTGTGTAACCCCTGAGGCAGGCACTAGGTAGCCCATAGGGCAGGTTGCTAAGTAAGTAAAAGGCAGGACATACGTCTTTAGGTTTTACATGCCCTGGTAGTGACAAACTCCCACAGCTGTTTTTTTCACTACTGTGACGCCTATTCCTCTCATAGGCCAGCATTGGGAATTCCTTAATATACTTCTTAGCTGAAACTCCTGCTCAGAAAGGAAAAGCTTGGTCATGTTTTAAATCTTTGGAATGGGGATGATAAATCCTCTTTACTGGGAAAGTCAGATTTAACATTACTAGTTTAGAAATGTCACTTTTAGGAAGTGGACATTTCTCTGTTCATGCTGCTCTGTCTACCTTGCAGTCTGTCTCCAATAAACATCTGAGGTAGTCGACAGCTAAACTTTGTGCCTTCACTCTGCACAACTATAAACACAGGAATGTTAGGTGTGTCTGAGCACTCATCTGCATTCTTCTGCATCTTTATGGGCCTTTTTGGACAGAGTAGAAGGGAAGCTGGCACACATGAATAGAGAGGTGCCTGTTCCCACACAAAAAGATCTGATTACCTCTTACTGATAGCCTGGAGCCAGGGTGGGGATGAAAGAAGGACCTGTGCACTTCAACAAGTTGCTTTGAGGTCACCCCCACTTCAAAGGCACATTTGGGTAGAAGTACTGAAGCTCTGCCCCTACCAAATAAGATCACTACAGGACCTGGGAAGAATTCAGCTGGAGTAAGGACTTCTTTGCTGTAAGGATTGCCACTTTGCCTGGACTGACTGTTCTGAAGAACTGCTTCTCTGCCTTCCTGAGCTGCCCTGCTGCCTGCAGATCTCTGCCGTACTGAGGACAAGGACTCAAACATCTCACTTGAACTCTGAGTGACTCCAAGTACTTACTGGCTTGCCCCCTGCTCTCCTGCAGTCTCAGGGACATCAAAGACTGCCTGCACCTCTTCTAGTGCTGCTGGACCTCTGCCATCTGTGGGTCCCTCCCTTGCCTCAGGTGTCCCCGCTATTCCTAGGCCTCAGAAGTGGGTTTCTGCAGATTTTTTTCCACCTTGATGCATCGGGGTTATGCACTGATCGGCACCAATGCATCGTTGTCTGATGTTGAAACAACAGCTGCTCAATTACATCTCCTTGCAGACTGCACGGCTCAATGCCGATGGACAGCGCAGCTCGACATTGATGAAGCTCCTGCATTGTTAAGGGGTTCAATGCCAAATTCTTCCGTGACAGTGGGATCAGTACTGAAATTTCACCCCAATCCACAGTAGCGATGACAATGTGGCACCTCCACCACTCCTCGCATCGAGTCCCTGACGTCAGTGCTTGCTCGATCCAAGGTACTTTGTCAGCAGGACGTGTCTGAGCCCTGTAACCTCCTGCCCTCCATCGTGGATGGCCTGAACTTTGGGTGTGCACCGGTCCCTTGTAATCTCAAGTAATCTTTTGACTGCTAGTGACTTCTAAGCACTACTTTTAGTTTATGCGTTAAAACTTCATATCCCAATTCCTACTGATTGGATTTCGGTTGTTTTGCTCTTGTTTTACTCAGACAAATATTCCCTATCTTTCCAAACCTGTGTGGAATCTTTTTGTGGTATTTTATTGTGTTAATGTGGGAGTGTATCGCACAAATACTTCACACAAGCTACCAGAGGATATCAGGTTAATTTGAAGTTTGTATTTGACTTACCCTGACTAGAGTGGTGGTTCCTGCTTGTACAGGTGTGTAATCTGATAACCAGAAACCCATTCTAACAGGAGCTAAAAGATTTCTGAGATGTTTCTCAGGTTGTTTTAAGGAGTACACTTTGACATGGCACAGGCTTTCTGGACCTTGGGAACAGCACTTGGAGATAAAGATTCACTCCAGCAGAAGCCATCAGGAGGGTCCATGGTGGGTCCATTTGGAACTGGTCAGCTGGAGAGTTACAGGAAAGGCCTCTTGTAGGTCAGCCAACTGATCCATGTAGCTCAATTCTCTGGCCCGAGTAGAAGAAGGAGAGCAGATCCAGTCTTTTAGGCTCTTCTGAGGTCTCAGAGGGAAGGATCATCCTCTTCTGATTTTCCACAGATCCAGTAGTTTTCTGAGGAGGGTCGGTGAGTGGGGGTAACTCCTGGCCCCTCTCTAACTGACAGGATAAAACTCCCCAGGAGTAAACCTAGTCACTTTTGCTGCACTTGCTGTGTGCCATCCAGCAAATAATCCCACAGTGCCCCACTATGCCTAAATCCAAGATTGCAAAATATTTCTTCTTCTGCACATACACTCTGTGCCTATCCCAGAGGTGTAGACTGGAAAATCAGCAACCCCTCCACTGTAATCTCTCTAAATCAGTTCTGTGGACAGCTTTTCTCCCACTGTAATTAGAGCCCGCATGGCTAGGGGAATAAAGGAGGGTCCTACCCAAGTATCAGCTAATATTTGCCTGTGACAAGGTAGGCCATCTTTGAAGTTAATCAAGTACTTGGGGGCAGCCAAATTAATCATTCCTCTAAAGACGCATAAACACCTCTCACCGCCATGCCTTTACTTCCTACTCTGGGAGCAGTTTTCACAACTCATTCAGGCTTAATCACTCAGAGGGCTGAAGCTGTGGCTAATACACATTAGATTCCAGAGGCTTTAAGGAGGGAAAAGGTAACTTTCCAAAAGTGCATCTTCTATAATATTTATACAAAATAGTAAATTGGTATTTTATTACATATTTCAAAGAGAACAAAAATGAAATTTCTAGGTGTTTCCTATCAAGAGATAATAGTAATAAATGTACTCTTGTATCCCATTGCTTTGCTATGAAACAGCCAGCTTTGCTAAGTTGAAAATAGCTATTGGGACCTTCTCACAATAAAGTCTTGTGTAACCTTAAACCTCTGCAGGCTCTACTTTGAAATACCATGCACCCTGCCTTCAGGGCAGTTAGGCCTACTTAGATATGACCTTGATATGTAAAAGAAAGTGTCTGACCTGTCAAATGGGTTTATTTTAACTGGTCGAATTGCAGTTTAAAAGCTGCTTTAATTAGACTACAGTAATAGGCCTGAAGCCATGTTTTACATTGTCACTGTATTGATTGGGAGCTGCAGTCCCTTAGTGATATCTAACTTACAGTTTCTTGTTACACTTTGTACCACATACTAGGGGCCTACAGGTAGGTTAAAAATACCAATTAGGGGTATACCAAGTTCATCACGTTAAAGGGAGGCATGTTTTGAAGATGGCTAGCGAAGGTAAAGTGCACAGGGTTCCACTGTTAGCAAAAATCTGGGGCACCCCATGAAAAAGAAGGTCATTTCCCATAGTCCCTATGACATTAACTCTTTTTACTTGAAACTCAAGTCAGGAAAACAACTTAATATTATTTCAGGTTTTATAAAGAGCCCTCTAGCCTTGTGGTTTGAAAATTGAGGCAAAGGGAAATGTGTGAGCTCTCATGAGGTCTAATGTTTTTTTTTAAAAATCTTGTCAGGCTTTTTGGGATTTACTATTATTTGAGCTGCACCCGCCAAAGAACATGTACTTTGTCACAAGGAGAGAGAGAGAGAGAAACTGTATTGTTCTGTTAGTTAAAACAATTACAAAAGTATTCAAAATGTACGCATCAATAAGAAAAAAATCTAGATTAGCCAAAATATTTGATCAAATTTTCAATTTTTCTTTTTATTCTAGGTTGTGACTAATCATAGACCATGTCAAATTACATCACTACAAAATACTCACATAACAATACCTCAACAGAAGAAATCAGACATGCTACACAGACACTCCCTCAATTTTCCAACCACCAATTTCAATCCCCAAAATAAAAACTGTCATAGCCAGTATAGATTACATCACTGGAGATTTGCCATAAGTGTCTTTTCCAGAGCAACATCACACTTCCTCAAAGTCCCTGGAACTTCTCAGCGTTGCTTGCCACATCCTACAGTTTGCTGTTTTCCATCTCAATTGCTTAAATAAAAAGGACTAGAAAGAGTAAGGTAGACCACACCAAAGCTTGTTTTTTCTTTTTAACATGAACATTCCAGTGCACGCCCAGTTGATTAGGCATCTTTGCAAAAGTAAGTAAGGGCCTGATTTAGATCCTGGCAGAGGGGAATACTCCGACTTACTACATCCCATGTTGACCTATGGAGATTGTAATAAGGTGGATGGGAAATCCATCATATTTGTGACTGAGTATTCCCTCCTTCGAAGATCTAAATCATGTCCTTGGTCTGCAGAACAAAATGCTATCAGCATGAAATGAAGACCTGACAATATAATTACTTATCTCATCAATTGGAAAGATTCCTTACATGAGACAATTCCCAAATGCTTACATAAATCATCTATCAAGTAAACAGATTAGCAGGAGAATAAATATCTCAAGCACATTTACTTAGATTGAAAAACCTTTGTATGATATTGTGAATCCTTGCTCATTTTAAAGTGCAAAATTGACACCCGAGTTCTCTTGTTTAGAGGCTAAGAGTAAAACGAGTAAAGAAGAAACCTGAGTATCATGAATAAGTGTGCAGAAAATTGAAAACTGAAGTAGATTAAACATTTATGAATTCCTGAATGCAAACTAAGGATTCAGGGCAAGAAATGATTGCAGGTAAGGATATATAAGTGAACTGCGTTAGAACACAAAGGAGTAGAATGAGAAGAAGGAAATCTAGAATTGTAGACACATCTCAGTCTTTATGATTCTCAAGTTTCAACAGCTTCTTACAGTGCCTCAATATTAATGTTATTCAGTGAAGAGAGGCTTTTCTCCACAATCTTCACCCAATGTTTGTGGTGAGGATATAAATCAGACAAAAAGAGCTGGGTGTATCATCCCCACAGGTATAGAGGTACAGGCTCTTCAATGGGAGTGGCTTTACTGGTTGGTTTTCAATAGAAGGCAAAGTCCATGACACAATCCTTACCTGGGTAATATAGATTCTACACAACCTATTGTGCAAGACATCCGATGAAGTTAATGTCTCTATCAAGTCAGCGCTGGGAGGAGAAGGAGGCTGATAGACTCCAGAGCCACTAGGGACTGCATAGCTAATAATTTCTTAGAGCCATTAGGAACTCTCATTGATAAAAAAGACAAGCCCAAGACATTGAGTACAACAAACTGCAAGGATTTGACTTCAAGTTAAATTCAATTTAATACCAAGACCATGGACATGATTTACAAGAATCAATATAATGAGGAAATTACTTTTTGACTTTTGATCTGATCGAGGCACCCCAATTCACGGTGATCATAGGTGTTCCTGTTTTTTTAAAACAAAGCCCACACATTGACTGGGAAAGAAACTCTGTCACTTATAGGGTCCAGTTATTGTAGAGCTCAGAGTTGTGTATCTCTGACAAATAAAAGAACAGAAAGAAAGGGTGAAAAAAGCACAAGATTTGGCAGACCCTATTCAGATTTAGCAGACCTTGTTAAGGAAAGCAATCTATGTACTTGTATAGACTATCAAGTAGGGATGGGAAGAACTCGCTGAGTTTCACTCTGTGAAGTCTGCGGAGTTACATGAACACTTTGTGTGATTCTGGTACGCTGTCCCTGCAATTTTTAGCACTGAGAGCTCATTATATATTGAAAAATCTGCACAAATGGCACCACAAGGCACGCCGTAGGGCGCTGCTGCTAGAGTTGATATTGTTGCCGCTCAAATATATTTCCTACTCGAACTGAAGCTTTTCACTTTGAATGGTCACGATCACCTGCGCCAGTTCATTTGTGAGAAAATCGTACCTGGTGCCCCCCAAGCGCCCAGAATTTACACTAGGGAACACCAATACTCACTTGCGCTTGCCAAATTACTGTTGTCAAGCCCCATGCAAAAAAAAAAAAAACTCAGCCAAGCGGCAGTTGGTGTAATTTGGCTGGAACTCCACTTATAAGTGTAACATGGAGTGGCCAAAATTCCACCACCAGAGGAGTGGATTTGATCACCCACTCCTCTTACAAAGCCCATATTCAGGTCACATTCAAAAATTGGTATTCTCTGCCACTCTGAAAATCTTTTAGATCAGAGTAAAGATGCAATCGTCTTTACTAAATTGGATTTGCTGTGGGCCTACCATCTAGTCAGAGTTCGAGGGAGTGATGCATTGAAATCAACTTCTCAAGCCAATTTTGGTTTGTATGAATACCAAGTCATGCCTTTTGAACTGTGCAATGCCCCCACCGTTTTTCAATTCTTATTTATTGAGGTATTGCAAGATGTTGGGGATGTCTGTTGTGTATTTAACAGTAATGTCATATTCATCTATCCATATCTATTGTCAGAACATGTGCTGTATGTTTGCACCATTCTTCAACAACTGCAAGAAACATATTTTCTATGCCTAACAAGAGAAAAGTGTGTTTTATGTTGTACACGTGGGTTTTTTTGGACAGATTCTTAGTCCAGAAGGAGTGAATATAGATCAAACGAAAGTTGAATCGATTCCTGCCGGGTCTTCTTCTATTGTGTAAGACAAATACAAAGTGTCTTGTGATTGGAAATTTTTTGGTGCTTCACTAAATATTTCTTCAGCATTGTGACTGCCATTACGCACTTGTTGCACAAGGATATCTAATTTTACATGAACATTGATGCTGAACAAGCCTTTCAAACCTTTAAGGAAATATTTGTATCAGAACCAATTTTTCATCACCCAGACCCCATTTGAACCCATATTGTAGAAGCAGATGCCTCGCCACAGTCCTAGGTGGGGTCTCTTCTTAGTGAAACAAAGACATAGAAGAAATGCATCCTGTAGCTTCATTCTCATGAAACCTTTTTCCTGCAGCAAGAAATGATTCCATTGCTGAAAGTTGTGCCACAAAAACAGTTTTTGAAGAGTAGTGTTAGTATCTGCTCATTTCACGAATCATAGGAATGTACATGGCCTGATTCACCATGGTAAACTTACACTTTTGTGTTTATGTTTGCTTTGGAATTCACAAAACTGCATTTTAATAAGTAAATTTATGAGTGTGGGTGGTCTGCGACTAATTAAGCAATGAAAAAGTCAGTGGCATCCACATACAGAACAACAGCAGACAAAAGTCAAGGTTTTGTATGTAGTTCAACCTTTCGTACCAGTCAGTTCTATGCAGGGGCGGGTCCTACTAAGGAGTGGAGGAATGTCGCCCCGCTTGCTGCAAGTGTAGCAGTCAAACAAATAAAATGGCAACAGTGCAAGCGTGAGGGCAGGGGGTGGGGCTGCATCAAGCTCAAGCCCAGGAAGGCAGAAATAAGGATTTCCTTTGGAAGAGGGGTGTTACACCCTCTCCCTTTGGAAATAGGTGTTACAGGCTTGGGAGGGGTAGCCTCTTCAAGCCATCGGAAATGCTTTGAAGGGCATATTTGGTGCTCTCCTTGCATAAACCAGTATACACCAGTTCAGGGACCTCCAGTCCTTCCTTTGGCGCAAAACTGAACAAAGGAAAGGGGAGTGACCACTCCTCTGTCCATCACCATCCCAGGGGTGCTCAGAGCTCCTCCAGAGGGTCCCTGGGTTTTGCTATCTTGGATTCAAGGTTGGCAGGGAACTCTGGGAGCAACTGAGTGGCCAGTGCCAGCAGGTGAAGTCAGAGCCCTCTCCTAATAGGTGGTCATCCAGCTAGGTGACCAATCCCCATTTCAGCGTTATTTAGGGTCTCTCCTTTGGGTGGTTCCTCAGATTCGGATTGCAAGACTCTAGCAGGAATCCTCTGGACCCTCCACTTCAACTTCTGACCAAAGAAACTGCATCTGGACTCTTCAGGACCCCACAAGCTGCAACAAAGAAGCAAGACGCCTTCTGCAACATTTTATCTCCAGCGCCTTCCAGCCATATGGTTTATGCTCCCCCAAGGCCCATTTGTTTCTATTGTGATTTTCACTAATTGCACTGTTTTCTAACTGTTTTATGCCTATTTCTGCAAACTAGTGTATATAACTTGTGTATTACATACCTCCTAAGAGAGTATAGTCTCTATGGCAAATTTGGTATTTGTGTCACCAAAATAAAGTACCTTTATTTTTGTAACACTGAGGGCCGTATTTATACTCTGGTTGCGCCGAATTTGCGTCGTTTTTTTCGACGCAACTTCGACGCTAAACTAACGCCAACTAACGCCATATTTATACTATGGCGTTAGACGCTTCGGGCGCCAAAGTGCCCGGAGTGTGCGTCATTTTTTAGCGTGAACCCCTTCCTTGCGTTAATGATATGCAAGGGAGGCGTTCCCGTCTTAAAAAATGACTCCCAGGCCTTTACGTGGTATTTATACTCCCGGGCAAAAGAGACGCCCGGGAGTGGGCTTGGCCAAAAACGGCGCATTTGCGCCGCTTTTTAACGCCTGGGTCAGGCATGGCGTTAAGGGACAAGTGGGCTCAAAATGAGCCCAGAGTGCCCTCCCCTGCCCCCAGGGACTCCCCCTGCCACCCTTGGCCACCCCAGGAGGACACCCAAGGACGGAGGGACCCATCCCATGGACTTTAAGGTAAGTTCAGGTAAGTTTTTTTTTTTTTTTTTTTTGTGGCATAGGGGGGCCTGATTTGTGCCCCCCTACATGCCACTATGCCCAATGACCATGCCCAGGGGACAGAAGTCCCCTGGGCATGGCCATTGGGCAAGGGGGCATGACTCCTATCTTTACAATGATAGGAGTCATGTTGATGGGGGATGGGCGTCGAAAAAAAATGGCGCAAGTCGGGTTACGACGATTTTTTCGACGTAACCTGACTTGCCCCATTTTAAGACGCCCATACGCCATTTTCCCCCTACGCCGGCGCTGTCTGGTGTACGTGGCTTTTTTCCACGCACACCAGGCAGCGCCGGTCTGCTTGCGCCGGCTAACGCCATTCCATAAATACGGCGCCCGCATGGCGCTTCAGAATGGCGTTAGACGGCGCAAAATTTTTTGACGCTAAACTGCGTTAGCGCAGTTTAGCGTCAAAAAGTATAAATATGGGCCTGAGTGTTTCTTTCTTGTGTGTAAGTACTAAGGGGGTCATTACAACCCTGGCGGATGGCGGAGAACCGGCGGTAAGACAGCCAACAGGCTGGCGGTCTTACCTTGGTGAATTATGACCATGGCGGTTACCGCCATGGTCATCCACCGGTTCTCCGTCCCGCCCGCCAGGGCGGAAACGACCGCCGGGCTGGAGACCTGGGTCTCCAGCCCGCACCCGTCAGTATAGCGCAGGCGGTATTTGGACCCGGCTTACCGCCGTGGATTTCCAGCGGTTTGAACCGCCATGAAATCCATGGCGGTAAGCACTATCAGTGCCAGGGAATTCCTTCCCTGGCACTGATAGGGGTCTCCACCACCCGACTCCCTCCCCTACACCCCACACCACCCCTGCCACCCCCCAAAGGTGGCAGGGCCCCCCTCCCCACCCCGACCCCCAACATAACATTACTCACACACACCCGACACGCATGCAGGCACCACCAACACACACACGCACACACCCCGACATACATGCCCACAGCCACACACACAGTCAGGCAGGCACACCCAAATTCAAACATACACGCACACATCCATACAGACATACCCACAGCCATACATGCACTCACTCCCATACACACAACACCCCCGCAAGCATACACGCACTCACATACCCCCTCTACATACACACACGCACACCCCCATGCACCCACACAAAACACAACACCCTCCTACCCCCCCTGCCCTAACGGACGATCGACTTACCTTTTCCGTCGATCTTCCGGGAGGGGACGGGAGCCATGGGGGCAGCTCCGCCGACACCTCCACGCCAACAGAACACTGCCACAGCGAATCATAGGATGTGATTCGTTGGTCGGTGTTCTGTTGGCGTGTCGGTGGAGGTGGAGCAACCTCCACTTCCCCGCCGCCCACAAGTATGGCTGTTGGCGGCTCTCCGTCTGAATAACGACAGAGAGCAGCCAACAGTCATAATACGCCGAGCGGCAAACCGCCTGCACAGGCGTTCTTCCGCACGGCGGTCCCTCGGCGGTCTTCCTAAAAGACCGTCGAAGTCGTAATGACCCCCTAAGTGTGACTAAAGTGGTATTGCATGAGCTTTGCATGTCTCCTAGATGAGTCTTGGCTGCTCATCTACAGCTACCTCTAGAGAGCCTGGCTTCTAGACACTGACTGCACTAATAAGGGATACCTCGATCTGGTATAAGGTGTAAGTACCATAGGTACCCACCACACACCAGGTCAGCCTCCTACATTGCTGGTACAGCGGTGGAATAAGTACTTGAAATTGCCTTATCACTCTGTCAGCTGGTGCTTTCCACAGGAAAGACCACTCCATACTTAGAGGTACACATAGTACCTAGTGCAGAAAAATAGTCTCTAAATGTATTTTTGGGCCACTAGGAGTTAGGTAGGTTAGGTACTCCCTACTCTATCCTAACAAACACCATGTCTGCAGCTGGACATAGCTCTGAGGTCACGGAGGCTCCTTGTGAGAACCTCATCTTCAAGGTATTGAAGGGGCTGTGTACAGGGAGAAAGTTAGATATGGGGAGGGGCCCTAACAAGAGTCTTCTCTTGGGCCTCCTCCCCCAGGAGGACCAGGATCAATCTGGTGGCCAGGAGGAGGAGGAGAGAGAAGATCCTGACTCCACTGAGGTAGAGGAAGAAATTCTAGGCCTGAGGGAGGGTTCCTCAAAGGATCACAACATTCCCAGTCTTCACACAACAATCAGAACAAAAAGCCTTGGTGCTATGGATGTAGAAACAATGGCCATAGGGCAGGAGACAGCTCCTGTCCTAAGCAAACACACCGCCACTACCCCCACTGCTACAAATAATACCCTAGCTATAGTAGTGGTGGTGGAAAGACTAATACCACCAATAGTCAATCCAAGGGTGTAGCAAGGGCTAACTCTGGGAAATGTAGTGGGGATTGGTTTAGTAAGGGAAACCACTGAGGCTGTTTTAGTCTCTGATGGTGGCATTGACCTTGCCACCCTTGTTGCGTGTCCTCTCAATATGGATAAGTTCAAGCAACTACCCCTAATAAATGGTGTTCAGGTTGAGTCCTACAAGGACACAGGTGACAGTGTCACCATGTTGACTGAAAAACTGGTGGCCCTGGAGGAACACCTACTTGGTCACAAGTAGCAAGTGGCTGACGCCCACAACAATACTGTGAGCCACACCCCGGCAGTTGTTGATCTCAACTTGGGGGGGGTTACTAATACTAAAAAGGTTGTAGCGTCCACAGGCCTACCTGTAGAGTGTCTACTAGGGAACGACCTGGAGATTTCAGCTTGGGCTGAAGTAGAGTTGGAGGCCCATGCAGCCATGCTGGGCATTCCTGGGCATATCTTTGCTTTGACTAGGGCTCAGGCCAAAAAGCAAAGAGAACACGGAAACTTGGATCCAGAAACTATGGGCCAAGAGCTTCCCAAAAGCAGAGTTAGAAAGGGTAAGAAAGTATCCATTATCCCTCTCTCCACTGATGATTCCTCCTTTGAGGAGGAGGAGGAATCTACTCCTTGGACAGAACCTACACCTGAAGAACTTCAAGCTGCTACATCTGAACTCTTAGGTGCAGGGGGACCTGCTAGGGAGGAGTTAAGTGTCGCTCAACAGACTTATCCCACACTTGAGGGTTTATGACAGCAAGCTGTCAAACAGGAAGCAGGGGTTTTCAGTGGAACCCACAGGGTGTACTGGGTAAAATAACACCCTGTATTCAGAATCTAGGGAACCCAAACCTGGTGCAACAGAAGACTGGTCATCCCACTGCAATACAGCAAGTTTTTGTTGACCTTAGCCCATGACATTCTGATTGCTGGTCACCGGGGGCAAAGTAAAACATGGTACAGACTGGTCCCTCACTTTTACTGGCACCATATGTCAGAAGACACAAAGGTGTTTTGTCGCTCTTTGTATCACCTGTCAAGCCAGTAGCAAGACAGGTGGCACTTCAAAGGCCCCCTTAATTCCACTGCCAGTGGTTGAGATACCCTTTGAAAGGGTAGGGGCTGACATTGTTGACCCCCTTGACCCTCCCACAGCTTCTGGAAACAGATTTATTCTGGTGGCGGTGGACCGTGCCACCAAGTATCCAGAAGCCATACCCTTTAGGACCACTACAACTCCTGCAGTGGCCAAAGCCCTCCTGAGAATCTTTTCCAGTGTGGGTTTCCCAAAAGAGTTTGTATCAGCAAGAGTCAGCAACTTCATGTCTGCATACTTAAAAACAATGTGGAAAGAGTGTGGCTTAACCTACAAATTCACCACACCTTACCAGCCTCAAACAAATGGGTTAGTTGAGTGTTTTAACAAAACACTCGAAGGTATGATAATGGGACTCTCTGAAAAACTCAGTAGGAGATGGGATGTCCTGTTACCATGACTCCTCTTTGCCTACAGCGAGGTACCCTAAAAAGGAGTAGGCTACAGCCCCTTTGAGCTCCTCTTTGGTCACACTGTAAGGGGTCAACTGGCTCTTGTGAAGGAGGGTTTGGAGCAATCCATGAAGCCCCCTAAACAAGATATAGTGGATTATGTGCTTGGCCTCAGAACAAGGATGGCTGAGTACATGAAGAAGGCCAATAATAACCTTCAGGCAAGCCAAGAATTCAAAAGCAATGGCATGACCAGAAGGCTGTCCTGACTGTGTACCAACCAGGGCAGAAAGTGTGGGTCCTGGAGCCTGTGGCACCCAGAGCACTCCAAGACAAGTGGCGTGGACCACATATCAAAGTGGAAAAGAAGGGTGAAGTCACTTACTTAGTAGAAATTGGCACTCCAAGAAGTCCCCTCAGCCTACTATGACAGGGATGACTTACCCCTTCTCATGGCTGCTGATGAGGGATAGCAAGATGAGAGTGACCCTCTCCCTGACCTCCTTTCAAATTCTGCAGCTGATGGCTCAGTTGAGGGGGTAGTCTTAGCAGATTGCCTTTCTCAGTCTCAAAAGGAAGACTGCAGAAATCTCCTGGGACAGTTCTTTGAACTATTTCCCCTTGTACCTAGTCAAACCACATGGTGTGAACACACAATTGACACAGGGGACAGTCTGCCTGACAAGAGTAAAATCTACAGGCAGCCTGATCATATAAGGGACTGCATCAAAGCAGAGGTGCAAAGGGTGCTTGACCTGGGAGTCATTGAGCACTCATATAGCCCCTGGGCTAGCCGAGTGGTGCTGGTCTAAAAACCACACTCTCAAACTGGGAAAAGAGCAATGAGGTTTTGTGTTGACTATAGAGGGATTAATACAGTAACCAAAACAGATGCTCATCCAATCCCCAGGACAGATGAGCTCATAGATACATGGGCATCTGCCAAATATCTTAGCACTTTTGACCTTACTGCTAGCTGATTAAGTTTTCAGAAGATGCTAAACCTAAAACTGCATTCTCCACCATTGGAGGGCACTACCAAAGTACAGTAATGCCCTTTGGATTGAAGAATTCTCAGAGGCTGGTGAACACAGTCCTCCAAGGTTTGGAAGCCTTCAGTGCAGCACATCTAGATAATAAAGCTGTCTATTGCTCCACCTGGGATGATCACCTGGCCCACCTCTGGAAGACTTTGGAGGCCTTGCAAAATGTAGGCCTCACTATCAAGGCTTCAAAGTGCCAGATAGGGCAGGGTAAGGTGGTTTATCTGGGACACCTAGTAGGTGGAGAACAGATTCAGCCTCTAAAGGGTAAAATCCAAACAATTTTGGAGTAGACTCCCCCTACCATTCAAACCCAGATCAGAGCCTTCTTAGGTCTTATTGGGTATTACAGGAGGTTCACAAAAAACTATGGCTCCATTGTTCCCCCTCTTAATGACCTCACCTCCAAGAAGATGCCTAAAAGGTATTATGGACAACCAGCTGTCAAAAAAGCTTTTGAGGAATTCAAACAGGCCAGGTTCTCTGTACCTGTTCTAAAGAGCCCAAACTACTCCAAGAAGTTCATAGTTCAGACTGATGCTTCAGAGGTAGGGGTTGGGGCAGGTCTCTCACAACTTAATACAGAGGGCCAGGATCAACCAGTATATTTTATTAGCAGAAGGTTGACCCCCAGAGATAAGTGTTGGTCAGCCATAGAGATGGAGGACTTTGTTTAAACAAATGAAAGGAGAAAACCTCAAATTGTTCAGGTGGTCCATTTCCTTGCAGGGTATGGACTTTACAGTAGAACATAGACCTGAAAGTAACCACTCCAATGCAGATGGACTTTCCAGATATTTCCACTTAGACAAGAAAGACTCATCTGGGCAAGGTTAGCCTTCTTGTTCCCCGTTTGGGGAGAAGGGGGATTGTGTAGGAAAGTACCCTCTTTCTTGGCATGGTTACCCCCTTTTTCTGCCTGATGTCAGTGTGTTTGACTGTGTTCACTGGGATCCTGCTAACCAGGACCCAAGTGATTATGCTGTCTCTCCCGAAAGTCTGTATTTCACCCACAATTGGCACACTGGTGCCCCATTATAAGTCCCTAGTGTATGGTACTTAGGTACCCAGGGCATTGGAGTTCCAGGGGATCCCTATGGGCTGCAGCATATATTTTGCCACCCATAGGGAACCCAAGCAAAGGGTTCTGCAGGACTGCCATTGCAGCCTGCATGAAAAGGTGCAGTCACCCTTTCACTGCCACTTTTCACTATACCAGGTTACATATTAGTCACTCCTATGGCATGCCTTCCGGCCCAGAGAGCAGGGTGTCAGGTACCTGTGTTTGAGGGCATCCCTGCACTAGCAGAGGTGCCCCCAGGAACTCCAAGCCCATTTTCACGGACTTCGTGAGCGTGGGGATGCCATTTGCATGTGTACTGGACACAGGTCACTACCTATGTCCAGCTACATAATGGTAACTCCGACCATAGGCATGTTTCATATCAAAAATGTTGGAATCATACCCCAAGGCTTTTGCAAGCATTGGTTGTATGATTCCATGTACTCTGGGGGGTCCTTATAGGACCCCCAGTATTGCCATTATGGCATTCTGAGGGTTATCAGGCAGCCCAAGCTGCTGCCACCTCCCAGACAGGTTTCTGCCCCACTGTTGCTTGAAAACCTCAAGCCCAGGAAGGCAGAACAAAGGATTTCCTTTTGGAGAGCGGTGTTATACCCTTTTTCTTTGGAAATATATGTTACAGGCTTGGGAGAGGTAGCCTCCCCAAATCACTGGAAATGCTTTGAAGGGCACATTTGGTGCCCTGTTTGCATAAATCAGTCTGCACTGGTTCAGGGACCCCCAGTCCCTGCGCTGGTGCAAAACCGGACAAAGGAAAGTGGAGTGACCACTCCCTTGTCCATCACCACCCCAGGGGTGGTGCTCAGAGCTCCTCCAGAAGTTTCCTAGGTTTTGCCATCTGAGATGCAAGGTTGGCAGGGAACTCTGGCAGCATCTGAGTGGCCAGTCCCAGCAGGTGATGTCACATCCCCCTCCTGATAGGTGGTCACCCAGCTAGGTATCCAATCCCCCTTTCAGGGCTATTTAGGGTATCTCTTTTGGATGGTTCGTCGGATTTGGATTGCAAGACTCTAGCAGGAATCCTCTGCACCCTCAACTTTGACTTCTGACTGAAGAAACTGCATCTGGACTCTTCAGGACCACACAAGCTGCAACAAAGAAGCAAGATGCCTTCTGTGACATTGTATCTCCGGCTCCTTCCAGCAACTGCAACATTTCCCTGGTTGTGCATCCTCTGAGGACAGCCCTTCTTAAGCCTGCATCAGAAGAAAGAAGGAATCTCCCTTCGGGTGAAGGAGTCACTCGCCTCCTTCTGCATGCACCAACTGTGATGACGACCGGCTGCATGGATACCCTCTCTTGCTGAGCTGCAAAGATCCTGCATCAAGGGTGGTGGATTGAAGTGGTTCTGATGGTCCTCTTTCTCAACTCTCCAACTTTGATGGAGGTAAGCCCTTGCCTCCCCAAGCAAAACAGTACCCCGTGCATCGCGTCCTTTGTAGCTGCCAAGGCTTGTTGGCATCCTTTCCTCGAGATCTTCAGGCATCCTGAAGCTCCAGCCCCCAGCACTCCATCATGCGATGCACAGCTCCCTAAGTTGTTCTCCAGAGGCGTGGGAGCCCTTTTTGTAGTGCTGCATGGGCCTCTTTTGCGGCTTTGGTGTCCCCATCCTGTGGGAGTCCTGTGAGTGCTGCCTGGTCTTCTGTGGGCTCTCTGTATTGCTGAGGGTCCCCTCTAACTCCCTCTCCTGGGTAGAGTCCACCTGGTCCTTCCTGGTCCCCGGCAGCACCATTTCCCACTAATCTTGAGCTTTGCATGTGCCAAGGCTTGTTGGTGGACTCCGACAATGCAAACCTGACAACAATCCTCCTTCCAGTGTGGGACATCACCTGCACCCTCCAAGAACCCAACTTAGTCTTCCTGGGTGCAGGGCAGACACTTCTTCGCCTGTGGTTCACTTCTTGCACCTTCATCCTGGTGGGTAGGGGCTCCTGCCCTTCCTGGACTCTTCTGTGCTTCTTGGACTTGGTCCCCTTCTTCCACGGGTCTGCTTGTCCAGGAATCCACTGTTGGTGTCTTGCATTCTCGTCTGGGTTTTGTAATATTCTTCTTTACTTCTCTGTGTGTGGGAAGGTGGGTTGTGGTACTTACCTTTGGGCTTTCCTAGTAGTCCCAGTTCCCCTGTACACACTACACTTGCCTAGTTGGGGGATGTTAGAAATGGGGTCTTTGGTTGACAGTCAGGTTACCCCCTGTTCAAGCAAGGATCCTCACTCTAGTCAGGGTAAAAGAGGATCACCCTCAGCTAACCCCTGCTTACCCCCTTGGTAGCTTGGCAGAGCACTAGGCTTAACTTCAGAGCGCTAGGTGTAAAGTATTTGTACCAACACACACAGTAACTTAATGAAAACACTACAAAATTACACAACACCGGTTTAGAACAATAGAAAATATTTATCTAAACAAAACAAGACCAAAACGACAAAAATCCAACATACACAAGTCAAGTTATGAATTTTTAAAGATTAAACTCAAAAATAGTGCTTAGAAACAAAAATGCTTCGATGAGATGTTAACACGGCGTCGTGACGGAGTCGTTCCCAACAAGCCGACACCAGCGGCGCCGGACACGGAGTCGTGTAGACCCCCAAGTACAGTACCTTTGGTGAAGAGTGAAAACAAGCCGATGCGCGAAGTCGGGGATCGCGGCGTCTGTGCGAAACGTTGAATCCATGCACTTCGAGCAGCGTCGGTCACAACGTGGTGCGGCGACTTCCACGGAGTTGCGGACTTCAGCGGGGCTGCTGCGGCGTCGGGCCTGCGAAGAGCGTCGCGTTCCAGTGAAGGTCGCGGCGTCGGGTGCAGGCGGTGTTACTGGATTCAGCCGCGCCGTCGGTCCGGAGTCGTCCGAAGTCGATTTCCTTGGATTTCCACCAGCTTTCCTTTCAAGGGCCCAGGAACTGGATAGGGCACCACTTGTCAGAGCAGGAGTCTCCAGAGACTCCAGGTGCTGGCAGAGAGAAGTCTTTGCTGTCCCTGAGACTTCAAACAACAGGAGGCAAGCTCTAACTCAAGCCCTTGGAGATTTCTTCACAAGATGGAAGGCACACAAAGTCCAGTCTTTGCCCTCTTACTCTGGCAGAAGCAGCACTGCAGGAAAGCTCCACAAAGCACAGTCACAGGCAGGGCAGCACTTTTTCCTCAGCTATCAGCTCTTCTCCAGGCAGAGGTTCCTGTTGGTTCCAGAAGTGTTTCTAAAGTCTGTAGATTTGGGTGCCCTTCTTATACCCATTTTAGTCTTTGAAGTCACCTTTTTTCAAAGGGGACTCACACCTACGTGTGAAATCCTGCCTTGCCCAGGCAAGGCCTCAGACACACACCACGGGGTTGGAGCCGGCATTGTCAGAGGCAGGCACAGTCCTTTCAGATGAGAGTGACCACTCCACCCCTCCCTCCTAGCAGAGATGGCTAATCAGGAAATGCAGGTTACACCCCAGCCCTCTTTGTGTCACTGTCTAGTGCGAGGTGAAAAACAACCCAACTGTCAAACTGACCCAGACAGGGAATCCACAAACAAGGCAGAGTCACAGAATGGTTTAAGCAAGAAAATGCTCACTTTCTAAAAGTGGCATTTTCAAACGCACAATCTTAAAATCAACTTTACTAAAAGATTTATTTTTTAATTGTGAGTTCAGGGACCCAAAACTCCACATGTCCATCTACTCTCTAGGGGAATCTACACTTTAATCATATTTAAAGGTAGCCCACATATTATCCTATGAGAGAGACAGGCCTTGCAACAGTGAAAAACGAAATTGGCAGTATTTCACTGTCAGGACATATAAACCACATTACTATATGTCCCACCTTATCCATACACTGCACCCTGCCCTTGGGGCTACCTAGGGCCTACCTTAGGGGTGCCTTACATGCAAGAAAAGGGAAGGTTTAGGCCTGGCAAGTGGGTACACTTGCCAAGTCGAATTTACAGTGTAAAAATACACTTACATACACTGCAGTGGCAGGTCTGAGACATGATTACAGGGTTACTTGTGTGGGTGGCACAACCAGTGCTGCAGGCCCACTAGTAACATTTGATTTACAGGCCCTGGGCACCTCTAGTGCACTTTACTAGGGACTTAACAGTAAAACAAATATGCCAATCATGGAGAACCAATTACGTACACATTTTAAACAGGAGCACTTGCACTTTAGCACTGGTTAGCAGTGGTAAAGTGCCCAGAGTAACAAAAACAGTGAAATCAGAGTCCAGCACACATCAACAACCTGGGGAACAGAGGCAAAAGTTAAGGGAGACCGCACCAAGGATGAAAAGTCTAACAGGGGACCGACTTTCACATTCCACTTTCTTAGTATATGGTTTGTGTTCCCCCAAGGCCCATTTCTTTCTATTGTGATTTTCACTAATTGCACTGTTTTCTAAATATTTTTATGCATATTTCTGCAAACTAGTGTTTACAACTTGTGTCTTACTTATCTCCTAAGGGAGTATAGTCTATATGGTAATGTTTGGTATTTGTGTCACCAAAATAAAGTACCTTTATTTTTGTAACACTGAGGGGCATATTTATACTCTGTTTGCACCAAATTAGAGTCATTTTTTTTAACTCTAATTCAGTGCAAAACTAACTCCATATTTATACTTTGGTGCTAGACCCCTCTAGCACCAAATTTATGGAGTTAAAGTCATTTTTTGAAAGTGGAGACCTACTTTGCCTTAATGAGATGCAAGGTAGGAGTTCCCGTGCAAAAAATGACTCTAGTGACGCTAATTCAGTGCAAACAGAGTATAAATATGCACCTTAGCGTCAAAAAATGATGCTAATCTGGTCAGAATCATTTATTTTGACTCAAAACTGCCTAACGTCATTATTTTTTTAAGCTAGCCTACCCTTTGCACTGGGTTGCACCATTCCATAAATATGGTGCCCAGCTGGTGCTAAAAAATGGTGCAAGCCGGTGCAAAACTTTTTGGGGCAAAACTGCTGAGGTACTGGGTTTTTCAGAACCGGTACTGATCCGGTAACCCAGCGGTGCCAGGGTACACCCAAAGACCTCGGGTACTTTCCTGATTCAGACTACAGAAACTCAGAGTCTTCTAGGTGAAGTCAAAGATCGAATTTATTGGCTGCAACCAACTGACAAGTGTCCTAGAAGTACAACAGCACGATTTGTATGTTCTCAGGAGACTGTGTTTCAATGCAAAGTCAGATTTCCTTATATACAGTTTTTTAAGCTTCAGGCAAACATTCTTGACATTTTGGTTGGTCATTCACATGTTTTCACTACAAAGGAAAAAACTGTGTCATGATGAAACCTTATATTTCATGTCATCCAACCCATAATAAATTACCCGGCAAGGCCTAGTATTTTACATCATTCCACATATAAAAGCAAGCTGCATCCCTTGCCTATTATTTGGGATACATTAACTCACAAGCCTAAGCGCATAAGCCTAACTTGAAATGCGTCACATTTTTGCGCCACTTTCATTTAAAAGGAAGGTTATGCAAAATTCCACCCATGTTTAACTGGGTAAGTGCTGGCTGAATTGAAAATAGATAATTGCGTTTTTTTTTGGGGGGGGCCCTATTTATATCTATTGAATGTGTTTTCTAATTTATTAAGCATTTAACGGCAGTTTTGTATATGTGCACAATTGCTCATTCTATAAATTAAAGAGCAACATATAGCTATGTTAGCACATCACATGGTTCATTTCTGGATTTTTTCTAAGTTTCTACTTAATAATAATTAACCAACATTTTACTTAACAAACTGAAAACATCAAGAAGACCCACAAACACACATTGAGCTCATTTCAGATATAAACAGAAAACACTCAGGACACACAATACAGTGCGCTTTAGCCATTTTTCATAAATAGCGCCGTCGCAATTTACTTACAGAACCGTTTGCAGATCCTAGTTGTAAGTCATATTTACAAGAAAAAAAAACTTTTCTTAATTATTTCCGAGAATAGCGGACCCATACTTTATTAAACGTGATGGGGCCCACTCCGTGCTTCACATATAGTTCAAAGGTTGGAGTTCCAATCGGAGGAACCGGACATGAGTCCTCCAACCGGGAGTCCCTTTTACAACCAAGACAAAACAAATTTCCAAGTCTGCTAAGACCAGGCATCTTCGCTCACTAGTCTAGCTTCAAACTTCAAAGGATTATCGTTTACGATAGTCTCGTGAATACACGAGTCCTTCGGCTTTGGTACTTGCAAGTTCCAAATCAAAGTGATCCCAAAGGGATACCAAACCAAATGTCCAATTAAGGACCAAACCAAGTGTCCAACTAAGGACCAAACCAAGTGTCCAACTAAGGACTGGGAGACACTCCACTTATACTTAACTGAAAATATCAATGACGTCACCAGAAGACTCGTCTTATCGTTTCGCTCTACCAAAAATCAAGGGTCCAAATCAGGGCGATAGCCAGGGCAGCAGTCCTTCATAGCCGTCGGGAAGCGGGGAACCTCGCAACAAAGACTTTCGGACCACGTCGACATGCAGGGGTCGATGAAGTGGCGGCCTTCCTCCAGAATTTTCACACAAAGCTCCCCACGGACCTCAGGCTTGGACCGGTACCGCTGGTATCGCCCCACGTTTGGGCGCCAACTGAGGTACTGGGTTTTTCAGAACCGGTACTGATCCGGTAACCCAGCGGTGCCAGGGTACACCCAAAGACCTCGGGTACTTTCCTGATTCAGACTACAGAAACTCAGAGTCTTCTAGGTGAAGTCAAAGATCGAATTTATTGGCTGCAACCAATTGACAAGTGTCCTAGAAGTACAACAGCACGATTTGTATGTTCTCAGGAGACTGTGTTTCAATGCAAAGTCAGGTTTCCTTATATACAGTTTTTTTAAGCTTCAGGCAAACATTCTTGACATTTTGGTTGGTCATTCACATGTTTTCACTACAAAGGAAAAAACTGTGTCATGATGAAACCTTATATTTCATGTCATCCAACCCATAATAAATTACCCGGCAAGGCCTAGTATTTTACATCAGATAAGTGTGGACCCCTAATAAAAACGGGCACCTCCCCCTCGTAAAGTAAGAAGAAGAAAAGAGCAGGTGCAGGTGTGAGCAAGTTAGGCAGGGTGTGTGAGCGATAATAAGGGTTTTATGGCCTGGTGTGCCTTGATGCTATCTGATTCGGCCACTGGGAGAGGGACTGACCAAACAGGTTTGGCCTGAGGCAATGGTTCCAGCTTGCCCAGGTCAGAGAAAAGTCAATCAAGGTGTACGTGTCCTTGGAATCAAATCTGACTGTATTATAAGCCTATGTGAGGGCAACTTTTAAAAATGGCTGCCGTGTATAAAATGGGAGCCACGAGTGCAGGACGAAAATGGCGATTTCAAGGTGAAAACGCTGCTCGAATTGAGCGAAAATGCTCATGCTTAGTGTACTAGTCATTATCGGTCTTTTGATACTAAAATCGTACTGCTGTGGCAAAGTAAATTACATGGGTCCAGAATTTTTAGAACCACAAACCCTCCTTTTGCCCTTACTGTAACCGGGCACCTCCAGACGCCGGTTCCGGGTCGGAGCAAACGGCCGCCGGAGGATACCCCGGGGGCACCCGAGGGATTCCTGACGTGATGACGTCCCACGTCATCCGTCAGATAGAAGGAGGAGGGACGACCGACGGAGGAAGAGAGTCGCGCAACCCAGAGAGAGACGCCGACGTCAGGGAGAGCCGGAGAGACGAACGCCGTGGACCACCAAAAGAGAAGGAAAACCCCGCCGTAGAGAAGGAACAGCGGACAGAGAGCGGAAACCCTTGGGCGCCTCCCGCCCCTGTTGAGACGAAGTCGGGAGATCGCCTACAAGCCGGCCACGTCCCTGGAGGGGCGTGGCCAAGTCAGGTACGAGCGTACCGGGACTGGGACTGGGGTTCTGGGTGGTTGGCTGGGTTTAAAGGGGCTAAGTGGAGAGGGCTGAGGTCATGTAGGGAAGGGGATCCCATTTAAGTAACACCACAGTTAACTGAAGGGTAACCCCACAAGGACCGTACCCAGACCAGTGGATAGAACTGTAAGGGGGTCACAAACAGGGCACAACAAAAGGAAGACACAAGAGAAACGTACCCCCCCACATTCCTTCACCTCCACACAAAACCCCCCCCCTCTCACTCATTACTAACCCCAATTAACCCTATATAGATAAATTTCCCCACTTACCTGTTCCTTTCTCCTTCTTTGTTTAGGGAAATCCTGGGGCCATGAGAGCCGGGTGAACAAGACCACTCCCTCCGGACCGGACCAGGCTGTCCCGGGAACATCAAGGAACCCTGAAAAGAAAAGGGATTTATATATTAGTTTGGACTTGGAATATAACACTTTGGCGGAAAAGCCAGTACTACAATCTCAACGAAGAAATAAATAAACGTACTACACCCTTAAGTGCCGCGTCTGTCCCCTTCTTCCAATATCCCCTCGACTCGGGATAAAGGACCCCGTCACAGTGGTGTCAGAAGTGGGATATTGGAATAGGTGACAGAGACTTCCCAACCATGGAGGAGAAGTGTGCCATATCCGATATGATGCAACAGTTGGCCTCCGGACAAAGACACCTACAATTAGTGTGGGAAGAGCAACAAAAAGAGGCCAAATTGGAAAGAGAGGCACTACAAAATGCCCTTAAGAGTCAGGCCACCATAATGGCCAACAACCAGTTGGTTCATGAAACCGCCATTAAGAATCTCACAGATACCATCGCTGCTACTCGCGTACACCCGAATGTGCCCAGTTCGGTCTTACAACGATATCAAGAAGGTGAAGACCCCGATGCCTTTTTCACCAATTTTGAACGAGTTGCTACTTCTGCTACTTGGCCTCAGGAGCGATGGGGCCAATATATCGCCCCCTTATTGACGGGGACTCTTCAAGCCGCCTATCAAGCGGTAAACCCCGGTGGAATAACCCCCTATAAGGATATTAAAAAGAGCATCTTAGAACGGGTGGGTTTTGATTCTGAACATTATCGCATCCGGTTTAGAAAAGCGAAGTGGGGAAACAATGAAAATCCCCGGGCCCTATATTTTAGGATCAAAGATCTGGGTCTCAAATGGTTGGGTCCCATAGGGACAAATCGGGAAGACATTATTGAGATCGTGCTCTTAGAGCAATACTTGGATGCTCTGCCTCCGTCTACCCGCAATTGGATCAAACAACATCCAAACCCGGATACCAATACTACCATTGAGTTGGCCTGTGCCTTTCATCGCTCCCTTGAATTCAAAGTAACCCCCCCCCGATCAACACCTAGTCCCCTGCGTCTGGGTTCGGGAACATCCGCGACAGCGGGACGAAGAATCAATGAGGACATAGCGAAATCCCGGGGACTAGATAGGCCCTATATACAACAACCTCAGTGTTTTATTTGCGGGGAATGGGGCCACATAGCTCGAGGTTGCCCCCTGAAGACAGAAAAACCAGAACCCATGGAAATAGGGGTCACAAGGGGAAGAGTCTTTTATACAGGGAGAAGAGACAACCCTTATAAAAAGAGACTGAGTATCAATGGGAAAAGCACGTTGGCCCTCATCGATTCAGGGTGCAGCCAATCTGTGGTCAGGGCCGGGTTGTTCAACGCACATTACTATTCGGAATTCACGGTATCAATCTGTTGCATCCATGGGGAAACCAGAGAATATCCCCTAATCTGGACAACCCTCACCTGGGGAGGAAAAGAAATACCCATAAGAGTGGGTTTAGTAGAGCAACTGGTTGAAGAAGCAATTATAGGAACTGACTTTTCGGAGTTCCCGCAACTCCTAGACAGTCTTAGACAGCTCGAAGAAACCAACAACTGGTGGAAGGACGCTCCTTTCTCCAATATGCCTCTATCACCTCCGAGGGTACGACCTAAACTCACCCGGAAGGAGAAAAGAATAATTAAGAAAACCTATAACCAAGACCCCTCCAGCAGGACCAGGGTAATTACAAAGGTCCTCGCCCTCACTGCTCTTCCCAGCTTCCGGACTTCGCAAAGAGAAGACCCCAGTTTAATTCATGCATGGAAAAGTGCACGCCCACGGAACCCCCAGGATAAGGGTCCCTCGTTCACCATAGTTAAGGACCTATTATACCGAGTCACTTACAAAGACCAAGACGAAAAGAAACAGTTGATAGTTCCAGAACCTTATAGACAACAAGTTCTACACTTAGCACACAGCCAGCCCGGGGGTGGACACTATGGGAGGGAGAAAACAGAGGAGTATTTGTTGAGGAAGTTTTACTGGCCGGGGGTATTTTCCCAGATTAGGAAATTCTGTCAACAATGTCCAAAATGCCAATTGATTGACCCCGGCTCACGGAGAAAGGCCCCTTTACAACCCCTCCCCATCATTGATGTCCCCTTCTCCAGAATAGGGATGGACCTCGTTGGCCCTCTTCTGCCCTCGTCGAGAGGCTATCGTTATATATTGGTATTAGTAGATTACGCCACGAGATACCCTGAGGCTATTCCCCTCTCTAGTATTAACACCAAAAGTGTTGCTCACGCCATGATAGGGTTCTTTTCCCGAATTGGGTTTCCTCGAGAAATCCTAACGGACCAAGGTACCCAATTTATGTCCAACCTGATGACACAAATATGTCAACTATTGGGGATTAAACAGTTACGGACGTCGGTTTATCATCCACAAACCGATGGTTTGGTGGAGAGATATAACCGTACCCTCAAAACACTACTAAAGAAAACTATCTCGGAGACTGGTAAGGACTGGGATAGGAAACTCCCTTTAGTATTATACGCAATCAGGACACACGAACAAGCCTCTACGGGCCATAGCCCGTTTGAGCTGTTGTTTGGGCGACAACCACGGACCCTACTAGATATGGCCGCTGAGATGTGGGAAGAAGAAGACGGGGAAAAAACCATTCTAAAGTACGCCCGTGAGTTAAAAACCCACCTACATACAGTATGGGAAAGCGTAAGGGAACACATGGAGAGGGCCCAAGACAAACAGAAAAGGTATTATGATCGAAATACCCAATTAAGGTCCTTTTCCCTAGGAGATAAAGTGCTAGTTCTTCTCCCCAGTTCAGACAACAAATTGTTGGCCAAGTGGCAAGGACCCTACACCGTAACAGGACTAGTAACCCCCGTAACTTATAAAATTCAGCTTAACGACACTCCCCCTAGGTCACAGATCTTCCATGTTAACTTATTAAAAAGATGGGAAGAACCTCCGAACGACCCAAGGCACGGCTGCCTAGTTAATACCGTTAAGGAATTAGAGATAGGGTGGTGCCCCACTGATCCCCCTGGCGAGAGAGAGGTTCCTATCATTAATACAGAGATCTCGATTCAACAAAATAGACAATTGAAGAATCTCTTTGATAAACACGGTCGGGTGTTCTCCTCGGTACCCGGTAGAACACGATTGGTACATCATCAAATCCTCACACCACCTGGGAAGACCGTACGACTAAAACCTTATCGTATCCCTGAAGCTAGGAAAACCCTCGTAGAAAACGAAATCGAGAAGATGTTAGATCTAGACATCATAGAACCTTCCCAAAGCCCCTGGTGTTCGCCCGTGGTCTTGGTACCCAAACCTGATGGCTCTATACGTTTCTGTATTGACTTTAGACGGGTCAATTCCATATCACAATTTGACACCTATCCTCTTCCTAGGATAGACGAGCTCTTAGAAAGGTTGGGGAAAGCGAAATACATGTCTACCCTTGACTTGACCAAGGGATATTGGCAGATCCCGTTGGGTCCCGAAGACAAGGAAAAGACGGCTTTCGCTACCCCCTCAGGATTGTATCACTTTAAGGTTCTCCCTTTTGGGTTACATGGCGCCCCGCCACCTTCCAACGTCTCATTGACACCATATTACGACCTCATACCCGATACGCGGCGGCCTATCTGGATGACATCGTTATTTTCAGTGAGACCTGGGAAGACCATCTGGTCCACATAGACCACATCTTCTCGGCTTTAAGGAAGGCTGGACTGACAGCCAACCCCACCAAGAGCCGACTGGCTTTTAATGAGATCTCCTACCTGGGTTATCACATTGGCAACGGTATACTTCGACCACAAAAGAATAAAATCGAAGCCATCCTACACACCAATGCTCCCACCACGAAGAAGGGAGTTCGTTCCTTTTTAGGTCTAGTGGGGTACTATCGAAGGTTCATTCCCCACTATTCCAGTTTGGCTGCCCCCCTAACCAATCTCTTAAGAAAAGGACAACCCAACAACATCACACGACTAGACCCGACTCAACTTCATAGTTATCATACCTTGCAAAGGTGTCTCACCACCCAACCGATATTGAAATGTCCTGAGTTTGACAAACCCTTTCATCTCCAAACGGATGCCTCCGACGTGGGGGTAGGGGCCGTTCTTTTTCAAAAGGATGAAGACGGAGTGAGCCATCCCGTCATCTTTATTAGCCGTAAGCTGTTTCCCAGGGAGCAAAGATACCCCATTATAGAGCGGGAATGTCTTGCCATTAAGTGGGCTATCGAAAGTCTCCAATACTATCTTTTGGGCAGACCTTTCCTACTGTATACGGACCATGCACCCCTTACGTGGCTCTCAAGATATAAGAATACCAACAATCGTATATTGAGATGGTTCATGGAACTCCAACCCTTCTCCTTCCAGGTTTGCCACCTCCCTGGTGACCTTATGGGTCAGGCTGACTATTTGTCCCGGTTTCCGGATCTGGTGGGGCTCGATCAGCCCCATTCATGTGAGGGGATGTGTAACCGGGCGCCTCCAGACGCCGGTTCCGGGTCGGAGCAAACGGCCGCCGGAGGATACCCCGGGGGCACCCGAGGGATTCCTGACGTGATGACGTCCCACGTCATCCGTCAGATAGAAGGAGGAGGGACGACCGACGGAGGAAGAGAGTCGCGCAACCCAGAGAGAGACGCCGACGTCAGGGAGAGCCGGAGAGACGAACGCCGTGGACCACCAAAAGAGAAGGAAAACCCCGCCGTAGAGAAGGAACAGCGGACAGAGAGCGGAAACCATTGGGTGCCTCCCGCCCCTTTTGAGACGAAGTCGGGAGATCGCCTACAAGCCGGCCACGTCCCTGGAGGGGCGTGGCCAAGTCAGGTACGAGCGTACCGGGACTGGGACTGGGGTTCTGGGTGGTTGGCTGGGTTTAAAGGGGCTAAGTGGAGAGGGCTGAGGTCATGTAGGGAAGGGGATCCCATTTAAGTAACACCACAGTTAACTGAAGGGTAACCCCACAAGGACCGTACCCAGACCAGTGGATAGAACTGTAAGGGGGTCACAAACAGGGCACAACAAAAGGAAGACACAAGAGAAACGTACCCCCCCCACATTCCTTCACCTCCACACAAACCCCCCCCCCCTCTCACTCCTTACTAACCCCAATTAACCCTATATAGATAAATTTCCCCACTTACCTGTTCCTTTCTCCTTCTTTGTTTTGGGAAATCCTGGGGCCATGAGAGCCGGGTGAACAAGACCACTCCCTCCGGACCGGACCAGGCTGTCCCGGGAACATCAAGGAACCCTGAAAAGAAAAGGGATTTATATATTAGTTTGGACTTGGAATATAACACTTTGGCGGAAAAGCCAGTACTACAATCTCAACGAAGAAATAAATAAACGTACTACACCCTTAAGTGCTGCGTCTGTCCCCTTCTTCCAATATCCCCTCGACTCGGGATAAAGGACCCCGTCACACTTACATAGGTAATAAACCTATTCTCATGCTAATCTGAGTCCAGGTCTATGTTTATAAGGCCATGGAGATGTTGCTGGAGCAAAATTCTAGTACTTGGTAACTCTCTCTGGACAGGTCTCCTCGAACATGAAGTAGCACAAAAGGCCACATATGGCAGGACAAAATAAGGAATACCTCTATCTGCAGTAGGTGGCATAAGATCACACACCCAACAATTAGTGATGTTCACTACTAACTAGTGTTGATGCAGAAGCTGTACAAAAGAATTGCTTACAAATTCTGATCTTCTGACCTGCTCATGTTCAGGAAAAGGGTGAAAAGAGTGCAAAGAAACAATAGTAGGAAAAGACATAGGTTGGGAAGTGGGTGCAGAAGTCAATTGAGTAGAGAAAAACAATCCCACCCATAAATGACAACGTCATGTTTAAAAGACACTAGAAAACACGTTATTAAGAACATATAGACAACAGGAGAAAGTAGTGACCACTATTTACAAATGAAATAATAATTTTTCACAACCCTAACCAAAAAGCAAATCCTAAAATTATCTAGTAACATTTTTAGGGCTCCTCTGCATTTCAGTAATTTTTGTATGTTCAGGTGGAACAGTGGTGACTCTCATCAATGCTCTAAGGTGAAAAGGGGGTACTCTTTCCACAGAAAATGGACTTTATTCTGTTTTTACTAAACAGAATAGTACTTTAAAACAATGCCAGCAAAACAATCAGTCTCCTAACACCTAGTCTATACAATCACACGGAAACCTCTTGGGAAACCAACTATGCCCAGAGTCCGTTCAAAAAGCCTCTCTGGCAGGCTTCTATTGTCCATCAAATTTTCTTTTGTTGTTTTCTTTCGCATGGGCCTCTCAATTCAGGCCTCTTCGTGAGAAAAGTACTGCTTAGTTGGAGTGCCCTCCTGGCAAACACCCACAGCTCACTCGAAAGTCTCAATGTCTTAAAGCAATGCACCAGTGTCTCTCCTCTGTGGCAGACACTACAAACAATGTGCTCTTCATTGATCAAGGGCACAAATCATCTCGTGCAGACGCAAGCACCATTAATTGGGAAATAGCTCAAGCTCAGCAGCACTTTCAGACTCCAACACTCATTATTTAGTGTCAGAGGACGCTCAAGCTGCTCTTTCATGGGCACCACAATATAGTGCCTTTTTCCAAACTTGAAATCTCCGGTGCACTGCCCTTCTTCCGTTGGAGCAAAGAAAAGGGTGTGTGTGGCCAAAACTCAGGCCAAGGGGCTCAAGGGATTGCACACTGTCAGAGGTTACCAGCACATGACAGGTAGAGAAATGAAACCTCAAAACAGCTCTGCCATCAACAACAGGAATCCTTCTCTTTAGTTCTTTTACACTGAAACTTTGGTTTTGTGATGTCCAACGCCGTCTGATGGAGCAAGTACGATATCATGCGCTGGCGATCGCTGTCCAGCTTTGCTACTTCCTGGGTGCTGAGACTGTAGGGCCAAGAGGTCCGTCTTTCATCTGTAGCTGTCACTGATGGGAATTAGGCTTAAATCAATGTCCTGCAGGTTATTATGACTTGATACCCGCAGAATCTAGTGACGTAGGAAGTGTGCCACAGCTGTTAGTTTCCTTCAATTTAGTACAAAAACAGTTCATGGTTTTTAACAAGGGGACTGCAAGCAGGTGGTCTGCAATCTTCAAAGGAGTAGCCATACACCATGGGCATAAAATACAAAGACAAAGGCAGAAGGGCAAAACAGGGTCTGTAGCATCTTTAATTCAGTTCTCTCCATTATTCTCTGCCATCTATAGCTACATGAGAATTCTATCTGAATGGATTTCCTCACACAGTGGCATTGTCTAATGGGGTAAACACACATTTGCCTCAATGATTAAGTCTAGGTGTTCCTCCTTACCTTAGAACATCTCAATAGAGAAATCACATGATACCGATTATCAGGGACATGTAGAAACCTTCCTTTAAAAACTGTGCATCTGGTGCACTATGCAATACACAGGCTAATAGTCAAATGTGCAAACAAAAAGACAAGAACTAGAGGGTCCTGATATTTGCATGATTAGGACACATCTGATCCCACAAAAAATTAAAGTAGCAGGAACAGAAGGGAACCGAAAACCAAATTAAAATAGACATTGAAAATTCGTCATGTTCAAAAAGGTAAACATAAGATATCTCCTATTGAGATGGAAAACTTGTCTTACTATAATATTGAGTCAGTTAACCAGTCTATCGCTACCCTGACAGTCAGGCTGGAAAACATTGAAGCAGGCAAATTCTTGAAAACCAGTCTGGTCATACCAAAGGGAATTATACATAACATGGGGGTCCCTGGTACATCACTGCAGTCTGGAAATGTGAACCTGAACAATACATCAATAATAATAAAAGGGCTGACTGGTGAAAGGAATTCGAAAAAGAGAAATGGGACTAGGACATAGCTAAAATCTCAATAACTAAGCATGGTGCGACATTGGTTAGGGGAAGTAACCAAAGAAAAAATCTATAGAAAGAACAAAAAAAATTATTTGGGTGATAGTCAGGCATGTGACACAACACCAAGAGTACGGGTGATACACAAAGGCCAAAGTTACACAAATTTTAACTCTACCGTTGGCGACTACACCATATACGGTACTCCTAGCTAATGTTTCAGTTCCTTCTTCAGAAAAAAATGAAAACCTGGTTTTCTTTTAAGGAACGAAAGCCATATGCTACTTAGGAAACAGAACATCATTAACTAATGTAATATAGAAATTAGGCCACCTTGAGTCACAGATCTATAATTTCATCCTTAGGTCCAATCAAGGATACATAAATGTAGGGCTGCCTGTTCCTTTAAGGGAAGGGGCAGTAACGTGACTAACTGCAGGTGACACACTTTGATCCTGTATATCTCTTTTTATTTTCCTTCAATACCATTATAGCCAAATAGACATTCACTGGTGAAGTGTTGTCTTTTATGTTCACAGCATGAAATATCATTATCTGTGGAATTTAGTAACCAGAACAAGTTCAACCAACTGTTGCGTAGTGATGGGCATCGTCATGACCATCCCCTCACAACACAGGGGAGCTTGTAATAGTATCAAAAGCAGCAACAAACATGCAAAAAACAAATAAAAAATAATAAAAACGCACAAAACGTCAAGCCATCAGATATACTTGCTGTGTATCAAGCACAAAAAGCATAGACAAAACAATAGCATGTGTGAATAAGCGGTGACACACAACACCATGTCATGTACTTTATGCACTGTAAACCTGCAGCCCAAAACCCAATATTTGGGCCTGTTTAATTTGTCAGGTTTAAAATCCTTACCCTCCTTTTGACAGTAGATCACCAGGCAATGGAAATCTGCTGTCAAATATAACTTTACTGTTTCTCTTCTAACATACAGGACCAGCAAGAACAATTCATGATAGGACCAAATACATGAAAATAAATTTCCATTACTTAACTGTTACCCTCTTGTCAGTTACTTCGCAACATCAAGCCACCTTAGTTTTACCTTTCTAAAAGTAAAAATTGTTACACTGACACTCCATATTAATTTGGCACCTACAATTTCCACTGTGAAAAATAAGTCTTAATTGGCAAATCGTTCTCATTAAGGCATGTAGCCTTCAAAATTTAAAAAAAAAGGGCTGCATCTTATTTTCTGTCTAAGACTTAATGCAACACTTCGTTTTCTGTCAAATAAAAGCAACTAGCAGGCATCATTTTATTTTTTTAGAGCGGAGACACAAATGTGTCAGTTCTGCAGAGCATTTAACATGATGTTGGGACTTTCGAAGAAACCCCTTTTTTTTATGTTTTCCCTTTGGAATTAAGTTCTTTAATTGTATTGATGTTCTTCTGGAGAAACCAGAAATCCCACTTTTAGAGGCCCGTAGGGTCATTCTGCATTTCACAGAGACAAGGCCCTAAGTTAAAAGGTCACAGGTGTCAACATGACAGCCTCCTCCATTGTTTATGGGAAAACTAAAGATAGCATCTCAGTGACTTGAGCCAGCCTCTGTAGCTCTCCTAGCTTCTGCCACTCTGAATCTGTCAAAGACAGTAGGCCTTCCTATTTTCCTTCTAACCTGCAATAATTCACTCTATTAAAAAAAAAAACTAATTCCTCGTTAGGCGCTAAAAAAATTATCTCTATTTCCAGATTATTAAACTACATTTACTGTGAATAATTCACAAACCTTAATAACACACATACCAGTTGTTAGAATAAATGCTTGTTGCAATCCCATGCAATGGTACATATTTCATCAACCTCAAATGAATGAACGTCTCAGTAGGCCCAGCTGAAGTTAGAACCTTCAACCTTGATATTAAAACAAGCCTTTGTACTGGCACATTGACTCATTGAATCATAAGAAGGCACAACCTGCAAATATATATCAAACCTAAATGTATGCATTTACTGAAGCCTGAGACACTTTAAAAAGTACTCTGAATGAATGAAAATGCAGTTTAAACAGTGCTTTTGCCCAAAATCGACTTTGATATTTTAGGCATTAAAAAATCAATATCTTACAATTTTCTTGCATAGTATGCATTACCAGAATGTCTATTACACAATCCATGAGTCAGCCATTGAAAATATTAACTTATACTTTATAGAAATGAGCTTGTTTGCTCCTGCGCCAAGGGAAAATTGCACATACAAATATCATTTTAGCGGTGCAACATAACTTAAATTAAATTTTAATGTTAGGAGGTCATAGTATAGGTATTAAGCTTTATAAATATTAAAAAACGATTTTGAAAGGCACTTATTTTTTAAATAATTTTTCCATAATTAATAATTTTCTTTTAAAAAAAAAATAAGAACCCAATGATTCTTTTTTTTTTTTTTGATAATTCCACATATAAAAGCAAGCTGCATCCCTTGCCTATTATTTGGGATACATTAACTCACAAGCCTAAGCGCATAAGCCTAACTTGAAATGCGTCACATTTTTGCGCCACTTTCATTTAAAAGGAAGGTTATGCAAAATTCCACCCATGTTTAACTGGGAAAGTGCTGGCTGAATTGAAAATAGATAATTTCGTTTTTTTGGGGGGGGGGGCCCTATTTATATCTATTGAATGTGTTTTCTAATTTATTAAGCATTTAACGGCAGTTTTGTATATGTGCACAATTGCTCATTCTATAAATTAAAGAGCAACATATAGCTATGTTAGCACATCACATGGTTCATTTCTGGATTTTTTCTAAGTTTCTACTTAATATTAATTAACCAACATTTTACTTAACAAACTGAAAACATCAAGAAGACCCACAAACACACATTGAGCTCATTTCAGATATAAACAGAAAACACTCAGGACACACAATACAGCGCGCTTTAGCCATTTTTCATAAATAGCGCCGTCGCAATTTACTTACAGAACCGTTTGCAGATCCTAGTTGTAAGTCATATTTACAAGAAAAAAAAAAACTTTTCTTAATTATTTCCGAGAATAGCGGACCCATACTTTATTAAACGTGATGGGGCCCACTCCGTGCTTCACATATAGTTCAAAGGTTGGAGTTCCAATCGGAGGAACCGGACATGAGTCCTCCAACCGGGAGTCCCTTTTACAACCAAGACAAAACAAATTTCCAAGTCTGCTAAGACCAGGCATCTTCGCTCACTAGTCTAGCTTCAAACTTCAAAGGATTATCGTTTACGATAGTCTCGTGAATACACGAGTCCTTCGGCTTTGGTACTTGCAAGTTCCAAATCAAAGTGATCCCAAAGGGATACCAAACCAAATGTCCAATTAAGGACCAAACCAAGTGTCCAACTAAGGACCAAACCAAGTGTCCAACTAAGGACTGGGAGACGCTCCACTTATACTTAACTGAAAATATCAATGACGTCACCAGAAGACTCGTCTTATCGTTTCGCTCTACCAAAAATCAAGGGTCCAAATCAGGGGGATAGCCAGGGCAGCAGTCCTTCATAGCCGTCGGGAAGCGGGGAACCTCGCAACAAAGACTTTCGGACCGCGTCGACATGCAGGGGTCGATGAAGTGGCGGCCTTCCTCCATGATTTTCACACAAAGCTCCCCACGGACCTCAGGCTTGGACCGGTACCGCTGGTATCGCCCCACGTTTGGGCGCCAACTGAGGTACTGGGTTTTTCAGAACCGGTACTGATCCGGTAACCCAGCGGTGCCAGGGTACACCCAAAGACCACGGGTACTTTCCTGATTCAGACTACAGAAACTCAGAGTCTTCTAGGTGAAGTCAAAGATCGAATTTATTGGCTGCAACCAATTGACAAGTGTCCTAGAAGTACAACAGCACGATTTGTATGTTCTCAGGAGACTGTGTTTCAATGCAAAGTCAGGTTTCCTTATATACAGTTTTTTTAAGCTTCAGGCAAACATTCTTGACATTTTGGTTGGTCATTCACATGTTTTCACTACAAAGGAAAAAACTGTGTCATGATGAAACCTTATATTTCATGTCATCCAACCCATAATAAATTACCCGGCAAGGCCTAGTATTTTACATCAGATAAGTGTGGACCCCTAATAAAAACGGGCACCTCCCCCTCGTAAAGTAAGAAGAAGAAAAGAGCAGGTGCAGGTGTGAGCAAGTTAGGCAGGGTGTGTGAGCGATAATAAGGGTTTTATGGCCTGGTGTGCCTTGATGCTATCTGATTCGGCCACTGGGAGAGGGACTGACCAAACAGGTTTGGCCTGAGGCAATGGTTCCAGCTTGCCCAGGTCAGAGAAAAGTCAATCAAGGTGTACGTGTCCTTGGAATCAAATCTGACTGTATTATAAGCCTATGTGAGGGCAACTTTTAAAAATGGCTGCCGTGTATAAAATGGGAGCCACGAGTGCAGGACGAAAATGGCGATTTCGAGGTGAAAACGCTGCTGGAATTGAGCGAAAATGCTCATGCTTAGTGTACTAGTCATTATCGGTCTTTTGATACTAAAATCGTACTGCTGTGGCAAAGTAAATGACATGGGTCCAGAATTTTTAGAACCACACTGCCTTAGTGCAGTTTTGCACCAAAAAGTATAAATAAGGCCCTGAGTGTTTCTTTCATGTGTGTAAGTACTAAGTGTGACTACAGTGGTTTTGCATGAGCTTTGCATGTCTCCGAGATAAGCCTTCGCTGATCATCCACAGCTACCTCTAGGGAGCCGGGCTTCTAGACACTGACTACACTACACTAATAAGGGATACCTGGACCTGGTATAAGGTGTAAGTACCATAGGTACCCACCCAGGCCAGCCTCCGAAACATCCCCCTTTACATCCCACCTTCATACTTACACATACACATACATTCAGAGCTACGTACACTCTTTCACACATAAACACCCTCTCACCCACAAGCATGCAAAGAACATTTATTGAAAAACATTTTTTACTTACCTCGGCTGCCATGGATGATCATATTCCAGCTAATTGACTTCATTTTTATTACATTATTCATGAATAATATGTTAGTATTAATGTAATAAAAAATTGACAGAAAACAAAGAGAGCAGTGAACCAGCTGACTGAGGACGAGCTGCCTATGTGTTCCTGTAACTTAATTTGCCACCTCTAGAGCCAGAAGTCGCAAAGGCAGTGCCAGGCATAGCAAAGGGCAAGCCAGGGATCACAGCTGCGACTCCTGGCAACCCCTAAATGTCCATGGTCTTTTTCCCATCATGAGCATAACTTTAGGAGTTCATGCACCCTATCCTGCAACATTCAGGGCTAGGCTGGGAATCCAAAGCATCTGTGGTAAATGTTGTCAGACCAGACTCCATAGGGTGCATATCGAGTCAACCTCACCACTAGATTATGGTCTGAGACTGTTCTCCACCCCCTTCAAGAACATTTGGTAAAAAATTGCAAAAAACAGTGCATTCTACACATTTTTCATTTTATATTTGGTTGTATTATTTTTCAAGCGTAGGAAATGATGGCTTTACAGTACACCAAGATACGGCAATCTTTACTGAGTCTTGTCAATGATTTACTCACCATTACCCTGTAACAGTGCCTCTCATCTCTCCATAGCCCCTCTCTCATATGTATTTTGTTTGTTTTATAGTGCGTCTTACCAGCCAGGGGTGTTGGAGCACTTTACATCACACACATACAGAGACAATGAATCATATGTGTAGGAATCAGTGTATAGAAAACGTTACATAAGACAAAGGGGACTACAAGTTCTAGGATTCACATGCCATCCACACGGGTAGGCCTTTTTTTGAAGAGTGCTTGGTCTGGGGAAGCATAAACCAAGGATTCCGAACGTAACACAGTGGGTAGGATTGGCTTTATTAATAACAATTTATTACTACCCCAACAAACACTTTTTAGCAAAATTAGGATAATCAGTGGGGGGAAACTGGCACCCTGTTGCAGTAACCCCCACTTTTTGCGTGGTTTTGGGATGCAACTTGGACTGGAGGGCACTGGGATCCTGCTAACCAGGTCCCCAGTGCAGATGTTCTTTCCCTAAAAATTTAAAAGTGATTGATACAATTGACAACACCTTTAGATACGACTATAAGACCCATGTAAATGCTACTTAGGTACCGAGGGCTAAGGGTAGGCACCGGAGCAGCAGCACAGATTGTGCCACCCTCAAGGGCCATGCACCCAACTACACCCTGCACTGCCATTGCAATCTGAGTGCCCTGGTGCAATCCTGAAAAGCAAACTCGACTTGGCACACAGCCTGTGTGCACTGCCCACTATGCACTACATGAAATGTAGGTATTTCACACCTCTGGCAGGCCTTCCAGTCCTAAGGCAGGGTGCACTATACTGTATGTGTGGGTCTAGATGCATGAGCAATCTGCCCCTACTGTGTTTTTGCCAAACCTGGGATATAGTAAATGAACAGAGCAGCATTTAAATACATGTGCTGGACAATGGGTAGTACGAGTTTCACAGCCACATGATGGCTACTCTGAACTGTGGGTTGTTTGGTATCAAACAACTCAGAATGATAAATCCATGCTGGTACCAACACTGGGTGTATTCTAAAATGTACCCTGGGGTAACCTTAGAGGTGCCCTCTGCAAAAGCTAACTACTTTGGCATAGTTGCTAGCTGGTCACAGCCAGCCTGCCACCACGGACAAGATTTTGGAACTCTGGGATGAGAGATCCTGCACTCTGCATCCCAGAACAAAGCCCTTTCTGGGTGGAGGTGTAAACACCTCGTTCCTCATGAATGTGCAGTGCCCTGATAGGGAGCTTAAAAAAGGCTTACCTCCCTTGAAATTAAAGCAGACAGCCACCCCCATTACAAACCCCCACTTTTGGCAGGAGCAACAGCAGGAAAACAGCAGGAAAACACACAAAGAACAAGAGTGGTCAGTCCCAGCTTGCACCACCCCTAAGGTGTTGCTTGCGAGGTGACCCCTCCATTTCATTTTCCTCCATCTTGTATGTAAGGAAAATAGCCAATCGGGTGTAGGGAAGTGACCTCTGCCTACAGGAAATGGTCACTTTGTGAGTGTAGCCACCCTAAGTTAGATGACCCATTGGTAGCTACCAGGAACCCCCCTAAACTCCCACTAAATACAGTATTAAGTGGGCCTCCCCAGACCAGAGAATTGAATTCCAAGGACAAAATAAGACAAGCAACAAAGAAGACCCAGGGATGGAGAGCTGAAGTCCTGCTGCACCAAGAAAAAGGCTCCAAACCCTGAATGCTGCACCTAGGGCTCAACAATCACTGCTGAGGGGGTGCTTTGACACTGGATGGACTCTACAAACCCCCAGACTTAAAAAATCACTAAAGGTCTCCCTCCAGAGTGAGGGATCACTCTCAGTCAACGAAGACCAAAGACCCAATGAAGTCCACTTCATTGACTGGCTGCTGACAAAGGAACCAGACACCACAGCCAGACCAAACTCCACCCAATAGACTGTGAGGACAAATCCTGCAAGTGTGTCAAGTTTGGTGGCACTTTGCCATCCAGTGGCTGAACTGTACCATTGTCCCAGGTAGTTGTCACCTAACATCAGACACCAAGAAGGGCAGTCCATTTTGGACTGTAAAAGGACCAGGAGGAAACCCTAGTCAAGGGACTTCAGTTCACACAGGACCTTCCACCACAGTGCCCTGGCTGACGTGCAAGAAACCCTCAAAGCAACCTACTGCCTGTTTCCAAAGGCACCTTTGCACACAGCTCCTGGGTCAGCAATTCCCTTTGCACCCAACTGCCCTATGCCCTGCACTGAAGATCAAGCTGTGCTTTAAAGGTCCCCCATCCCTTGAAACCTCAACACTCCAAGGGGACCCACCTGACTTACCTTAGAGGCCGCCTGTGCAGTGCTTTTCCAAGTGGTCCCCTGCAGTGGCCTGGCACCAGCTCCAGCTCCAGCAACCTTTTTCCACTGCTCCTGCTTCATAGGGCCCATGGATGACCTCAACCTACCTGCAAAAGGAGACATTGGCAAACGCATTGCCTGATTTTACATGAATTTTTAAAGTATTTCTCCATTGATTCCTAAGGTGCGTAATTACGCACAAAAAGGCTATTTTTGCTAAACTTCAAAAAATCATCACTTGAAGAGTACTTACCCAATTTTGATGTTCTTGGTCTTAAAATGTATATAAGAATGTGAAGTATGTTTTTAAATTGATCTTGAGTTATTCTTTTTAGTGTGTGTTGTGCTTTATTGATACTGTGAGTACATAAAATGCTTTGCACCTCTCCAAGATTAGCCTAACGGCTCGACCAAGAAGAATTAGAGCAGTAGGGGGTCTTTTTTACCTCTGTAGACCAACATGTGGTTGTCCAGGCCCTCTGCACAGTGTTCCCAGCTTTGCACACTAAATAGAGGAACAGCCTGATATAATCAAAGACTGGGAAACAAATCATAACTTTCTAACCTGTACAATGCAGTTTGCATGCAGCTCTTAGATGGCATTTCATAGGTCACTGTGTTAGATTATAATTGTAACTTATGAACTGCACATAACAAAAAGAGCCCTGAGACAAAAGTAGTATCTCACTGAGCTATGCACATGAAAATAATGTTATTTTATCTGCATAATATGTGTTCTTTGCAGCAGAAATATTAAGCAGCTATGCTACCTTGGATGAGTCAAAACTGGCACCAGACAAAACTTCAATATCTCGCATTGTGCCCTGAAACTCATATAGGCATCTAGGGAGGATCATCCTTTTATTAAAGGTGGCCCTGCACATGAGAGAACCATGCAGCTTCATATTAGTGATTTTTATCATCATTGTGTTACATTACTTCTTACTACACTGGGGTATAATAAAATACTTTGTATACCAATACATATGATGCTATGTCACCTCTAAACTGAGGGATAGGAAGAGGAGAACTCTGGTCAGGTAGGACTGACTGTCCATCCCAAAATGAACGCCACTTCAGGTAAGATGTACTGGTGTTGGACTGGGAGCAATGCATCGAGACACTGCTGGGTTGCCTCCTTAGAGGTTGACAAGGTATTTGACACATTGGGTTTGCCCTATCTTATGGCGGTGCTCTGCCGGTTGGGCATGGGCCTGAATTTTTTTTAAGTGGATGTAACTGCTATATGTACCACCAGTGGCAGGGGTACACACAGGTGTCTCATATCAGATATGCACCAGTAAGCAGGAGCACCAGACAGTGCTGCCCTCTCTCTCCTCTCTTTACTATGTTCTTTGCCCTGACTATGGAGCTGGCATGCCTACTGTGGCCGCAGGGCCCACAGTGGGACATAACAATATGCAGACATCCTCACATTGTATTGCTTTATGCCAACCACACCTTGATTTAGCTCAGGGTAGACCCTGAGGTGTTGCCAAAGGTGATTGCTCTGCTGGATTTGTGGGGCAAATATAAGTGCTCCTGATTAATTGGGATAAATCTTGTTTATTACAGTTGACCGCAATGTTTGGGGGCATTAAGACAGGCAGTCCCCAGTGTGTGACTGCCAAGGAATATAGATACTATTAAATAGCCGGGAGTAAAAATTTACCACATGGTAATTTGGGCCAGGGATTGGTCTTGATTTTTCTAGACAGGGTTACCGTTGTCCTCAATGGGAAGAGTTTCCATTATGAAAATGTTAATATTACCTTGCTCCTCCATTACTTTGCAGCCCTTCCAGTGGTTCTGAAAAGATTGTTCTTCAGAAACCTTCAGCAGTTACTCACTGCACTGATTTAGGATAATGGTAGGTTCCAGTCACACTTGGTAAGCTATACGCACCACTAGATACAGGTGAATTGGTGGCCCCCACCTACATGACAGTTTAAGCCATAGCACAATTGCAGTGGCCAGTGCACTGGCTGGAGCAGGTGCTGAGCTTAGTGCAGGGTGGGATACTAGGGGAATCAGGAGAGCAAGCACTCTTGCACTGGCTGCTGGGCACTTCTCCTTCTGGTAAAACTGATAATTTACAGCTGCAAGGGGCTGGGTGGTGTTGGAGGCAGTCCTACATGGGGGCAACAGGATGAAATCATTTACCCCAAGTGTTCCTCTACAGCAATACCGAAATGTAGCTCTCTAGGCGCACTGTGTTGGAGATGAGACAGGGAGGAATCACTAGTACAGATTAGGGCAGACTTAGTGACAGGAGGTAAATTAAGAACTTTGAAGAGGGTGATGTTATTAACATTGGGCGCAGATCAGAATGTGCAACCCACAATGGTGCCACTGGAAGTGATACTGACCAATGGGGGTACCAAGGAAGCTGTTAAATGCCTTTACAGGGTGATATTGCAACAGAATTCTCAAGGGACCAAGAGGCTCAATGAATGGTGGGCTCGCGCTCTAGCAGCTGACATATTGAACAATATGTGGGCCAGATGCTTGAGCTTAGCCAAATAGGTTTGAGGAATGCATAAGGATGCAATTCCCAAGCAGGAATCTTCTCCACTATGCTTATGTTGGTTTCGGATATGCACAGGCCAGTGCTCTCCTCAACTAAGGGCAACGTAATCTTTGGGGTTTGCCCTCTCTTAGTCCCCCCCTCCTTTGGGGCATGGGGGGAAGCCCTACTGACCTCCAGAGACATATTTTGTTGAGGAGTAGAAAACACTTAGGAAAGACCAGTGCCCTCCCGAAACTGAGGTGAAGACAGATCAGGCAGATTGGGGATGTTTTGATGATTGCCTCCAATCTGTTCCCCAATGATGGTAGAAAGTTCACTAAACACCAGTGATTTCTTTGTTTCTGGAGGGGAGAGAGCTTTTGGGCAAGGGACAATGCCTGGGGTGAACTGCAAGACTGTCTTTCCTTTTCTCCGTTGGAGGGTAGATTCCGGACCTTGCCTCCAATTTCCCTCTCCTGGTAGAGGAACTTTCACTAGACACCAGGGACAATAATTGTCAGGGTAAATCACAAAAAATATTAAATCACCTAGACTTAAACCTCTGGTAGTTTAACACAAAGCAGTCAGCCTTAACTTAGAGGCAACGTGTAAACTATTTATCCAGCACACTAACAGCAGTAAAGTCACAACACAAATCCCACACCAATTTAGAAAAATAAATGAATTGTAATAAACGAAAACCACAAAAATCCATTTATTCGAACCAGATACAGGGACCAGGTTAGTCCTGCTGAAAAAATTACCTTCTGGAGTCAAGCGTGAAGAGTTCTGTTCTCAAGGGAGAAGGCTAAGAGGAGCAGGGAAAGTGTTGTGAATGATCATAGCTGTAGCACAAAGATCCTGTCAGGCATCACAGGCAGTTGTTGCTGGGGATTCGCACTGATGGTCACTGCAGACTGTTGGTACTGTAGTGAGAAATGCAGATCTTGGTTTGTCAGACATCGCTGGCAGTCAATGTAGCATCAATAGTCAGGCTCACTGGAGTGTCACATTCACTGTCTGCAAGTTCTTGACCTTAGAGTCCTGGTTTGCAGTTGTGAAGAGCCCAAAACATCAGGATTTCTTCTATTCATTGAGAAGGAGCTCACATGATGCCAGTCCAAGGGTCCAGGACCTAGGAGGCACCTTTTAGGGATCAGGAACGTATTCCACCAGAGGCCAACAGAAGCCACCAGTGCTCAGGCAGGTCCATTTGCAGGTACAGTTCCAGCAGGTCAACTGGGCATTTGCAAAAAGGCCTCTGGAGCTTGTTATGTCCATTTAGCTCAGAACAAGAGGTCAGTCAACTAAACCTTGGAGTCACTTCAGCCTGGGAAGAAGGATGCAGGTACAACCTTCATTCTCAGCAAGGAAGGCAGGCCTCAAGCAGCAAGGCAGCAGGGTGTTCTTCTTCTGTAGTATCCAGAGGTCCAAGAGTGTACTGAACAGTGGATCTGAGGGTTCCTTTTCTTACATGGTGCCCACTTTTAAATGGAAGAAGTTTCTGGGGAATCTCCTGCAGAAATGGCTGAAATTGTCTGCCTCCCACCCCTGTCCCCATCTGCCTGAGAGCACAAAATGCTAGTGTGAAGTTCTTTGTTTATGAGCTGAGCCAGTGCCTTTAAAGTGCAAGTGTGGTAGGTGACAGCTCCAGATGGTCATCTTGCAAAAGGAATAGAATACTTCCCTGCACCCGAGGCTTTTGTCTCAGATCTAGGAGCAAGTTCAGAACTCGTCAAGGTAGTTGTTCAGCTCCCAAGTGGTAGCTAGGCTGATGCAAATAGGCCATCCAGAGGCTTTAGGTAGGGGAAAGTAACTTCGCAAAATACCTTTTGCAAAACAATTAATACAAATCCAACTTCATCAGTGAATTCGACTTGCAATAAATATTTTAAAAAGTCCAAATATGGAATCTGTAACTGCTTCCTATCTGTAGATAACATTATTACATTTAAAATTGTGTCCCAATGATTTCTTATGGAACAGACAAGTCTCCTACTGTGAAAATAGCCTACTTCTAAATCCCATACACTCTACCCTATTGGCAATACGGCCTACTCAGGGGCAAATTATTAATATGTAAAAGTAAGGTTTAGGCATGCCAAAATTTATTCTTATAAAGTACATGCTATACTAATAATATAATGCCTCTGCCTGTTGTCTGTTTTCAGTTCCCTTGTCATGATACGTAAAGGTGCACAGTTGCAAGCCATCAAAACATATTAAAATCCCAACCACTTTTAAAATAATAGCGTACGAGTTTTAATACTGCGGCATTCATGTTTTCTGGCTGTGCAGGCTATTTGTGCACATATGTGAAGTGATCCACAAGAGGAAACCTACTTTCATCGCACAATAGAATTTAAATGCTATTTCCACTCCTGGTACAAGAACTGTGCCCTAAGTTTGGAGAACTACAAGAAATGTCTTCATGACCATGAAAGTTCTGGGTTTGATAAGAAGACAGCTGTTAGGGGTATGGCCATTGCTGAGGATCTGATTGTTTAAACTGCAATAAGATATTTTTTAATATGAGCTGTACCTGATGACACTTTTTAACAGATATCCCATCTGCTGTATTTGAAGTGCCATCGTTTATAATTGACTGGTAATATAATGGACTGGACATCCACAACATGTGAGATGGAGTAATCTGTTGGGCAAACTGTATGTAAGGCCCTATGTTTTGGTACCACAGGTCACTTTTATACTACCATTTGTCGTCTGGTGTTCTTTGAGCATGCCCAGTTAACTCCACAGGGTACGAAAGGCGGTAAATATGCCATGTTCCAGAAAATCTACTATCCTCATAAAACAGCTAGAATTTTGAATGCAGCAAAACATATTGATAGAATTAAGGAAAAATTTATAATGTGAAGTAATTTTACTCTTAGGCCAGCACGCTTCCAAAAAGCAGTGCTTTATTTGAGCCAGTGGGCCCACCTTCACTTATTTTTAGGGATCAGTATGCATATTTCCTAGACAGGCTTTGGTCCAGAGCAGCAGCAGAGAAAAACATTATAGGAAGAAAGAAGGGAAAGCCGGAAAGACCAGTGACAAAGGGCGAAAGCAGTTCAGCACCTGTTGAGTAAGAGAGAAAAAAAAAAGGTTCCGGAAACAACGGACAAAAGGCGGAGCCTACCTCCCCAAGGGTCCCCAAATAATGCTCAACTGTCAGTTCGATTTGAGGCACAGTATCTGCTGCAGTCGCAGGAGGCCCCTAATGCGACTTTGCTGACTACCCCTCTGACAGCCATAGAGGGCGGCTCTTTACCATCCAGTGAGCATATGCAGGGCCCTTTGGCCAGTACTATTCTGCAGGAAACTGAATTTCCCCCCAAGAAGCCTTTGATTCCTGCTGAGGAAGGCAAAATTGGCAGTATGTTTGATCCTACTGTCTCACGCCGGTGGGGGAGAGTGTCCGTCCATACTGCAGTTACTCTGTTAAACTCCAATGCAGCCCATGGAATTACCGATGGCGAGGTTTCGGGCTCTGGTCCCTCTATTTCTTATAAGTTGCCTTCTGATAGTAACTGTAGCCAGTCTTTAATCCTGCCATCAAGCCACAAAACTTTTCCTATTGACACCCCGGCTCCGGGGGTCCCTCTGGGCCCATTCAACACAGTGAACAGTTACAGCCCAGGTCTTTTTTGAGTCCCTCAATGGCCTCATTGGAGTGTACAACCACTAAACTTGTGTTTATACCAGAATATCGTTCCAGGGACCCTCACGATATTTTGAACAGAGGGAACATCTTACGACTCTTCAAGGCCATCTCAGAACTGAGCAATATTGGTTCCACGGACATTGCCTCTATTTAATTTCTTGATTCAAGCGGGTCTCAAGCTGGGGAATCTACCCTAGTTATATTAATCTCCACCTCAATAGCTCAGTCCATTCTTGCCAAGAAAGACACATTCCACATTCTAGGGGTATTATAATTATTGCTTATAAGGAGTACGGCTATCCTGTGCTGTTATCTGAATCCCAATGTTTAATGTCTCCTATAGCACCGAAGCCTTTTTCAATTTTGAAAAGTGCTCTGGGTAGCACCTCTACAGTGGCACCAGCAGCACAGGTTCCAGCTCCCAGCGGGTAATCAATTGGGATTGGTTGAAATCTGCTCTTTTGTATGGGCACCCCCAATAACCCCTCGGGTGGGGGAATTAGTGCCAACGTTTGGATGTTTGTCCCTATGTTCGTGGACTATTATTGGGGTTGTGCATAGGTTTGACTCTGTTGATTTAATATCTTTTTTAAATAGCTATGATGTAATCACCCTTCGGGAAACCTGGGCTGATATCAGTTGTCTGTTGCCGGGGTATTTAAAAATATGGAAACCCACTCATAGAAAGAGTAAGAATGGCTGTACTAAGGGAGGGTTGGCCACCTATGTCACTGTTAAACTAAAAGGGTGTATTTTGCCATTGGCTTGGGATGACAATTGGATTCAGGGGATTGTGATTAGGAACTGGAGCTCGCAGCAAACCCTCATAGTAAATAATGTTTACATTGCTCCTGGAACTAAGGAAAAATGGGGAGGCTGTCTTGGCTGATGCAGATTCTGGATGATCTAGCTGGGGAATATCCATGTGCTGATGACCTTATAACTGGTGATTTTAATACAAACCTCTTTCAGGACACTGTAGGTCCTGATCTTTGTAACCGCCAGTTAGTCCCTACACAACTGAGGCCACAGGGTTGCCCGCACTGTCTGTTGAAAGAGTATGTAGTAGTGCATTTTAATAGCTTGGGCTTTAAAGTTCTGAATGGCTGTTCACACGATGATGCCCCTCCTTGTTGGAGAAGATCGGACAGACGATCCCACTCCTACTTGGACTATTCTGATACCACTCCTACTTGGACTATACCATGTGTAACAACAAATTGCTACCCCTTATTGAAAGGTTTTTGATTTCTTCCCAGAGTGAGAGTGATCACCGTCCCAAATTGTAACTATAAAATCTATTTTTCATTTTCATGATGTCATGCGGGCTGTGAGTGGCGGTGTTTGTTCAGAGTCACTAAAGCGTATAAAATGGGACTCTTCTATTAGCAGTACAGTATTGGTGGAAAGTGTAAATTTTTTCGACTCTGAAGGATCTGGTTGTATGTCCTCAATTAAATTATAGGATATATTTTCTTCCTTCCTATGTTTAAGGTTTCATCAACCCGCTGGTACTTGCACCTCATTCAGGCCCTTTGCTATTTCTAGGGAAACCAGGAACTTTAAGAAAGCTCATAACAGATTAGCAAGGGTAATTAGGAAGAACCATGATTTTGAGTGTCTATTAACTAGATGTAAGGAACTGAGGAAAGACTTTAGGAAGGCTATTTATGATGACCATCAGAATCATCTCAATCAGTTTTGAGCTAAACTTTTAAATGGGAGTAAGGATCCAAATTCTAAAAACTTTTGTTCCCTTATTAATAACCTACAAAGTAATCAAAGAGGTATTGGCACTGTTAATATTTCTAAAGGAGTTTGGACGTCCTATTTGATTAGTTATTTCTCTGCGAGTAAACAGGATGGGAAATTGTTGAATGAGGGGGCTTATTGCACCACCGCTGCTCTGGTCAAGTCTTGCTCCCTGTCTACTGGGTTTGCATTTCCCCCTCATGGAGAGAAGACCTCTTTTCAATCATGTCTCCCTCGTATCATCTCAAGGGCAAAGCGAGATGGAGCCCCAGGACCCAACGGTCTTCCAAAGATGCTGTTCAAACAGGATTCTTCCTTTAGGGCAGTTCATCTTGCACATCTTTTTGAATATTGGCTTCTGACCTCAACAATTCCTGAGTCCTGGCATGGTGCCATTCTTCATCCACTATATCAAAGCGGCTCAAGGTGGGATCCTGCTAATTTTAGGATGATGGCTCTGCTTGACAATGAGGCCAGGTTTTATGCCAGTCTTCTGCTGCAAGATCTTCGTGCCTGGGCTGAATGGAAGGGACTAATCCCTATTGTTCAAACAGGGTTCTCCGTTGCTTCCAGCACATCGACGAACCTATTAGCCCTTTCTATTTCAATCGATAGGGCAATTATAGCAGGCTTTACGCTGCATTGCTGTTTTGTTGATTTCAAGGCAGCATTTGACCGGATCCCTAGGTGTTCACTGTGGGCCAAACTATAAAACTGGGGTATTCCTTCAGTGCTCCTGGGTGCCATTATGAAACTGCATATGGATACTTGGGTATATTAAATTAGGTGATGGGTGCTCTCTTTCCAGAAAAATGTTCACTGTTCGTGGTGTGAAACAGGGTTGCCTGCATGTGTCCCTACTTTTCAATGTGTTTCTTTCAGATTTGTCATCGTCTCTTGACGCTGTTAATTCTCATCCCCCAAAGATTGGTGATTTTAGGCTTAGCTACTTGCTTTACGCTGATGATCTTGCATTGTTCAGTTATGCTAAGATTGGCCTTCAACGAATGCTTAACCAACTTTCATCTTATACTCCTGTGAATCAATTAGAAGTCAATTTGCTCAAAACTAAAGTAGTCTCCTTTGGAAGAAAAAAGCATTTAGGACACAGTTGGTATTTATTAAAAGAGTAGTAAACTTGTTTCAGACCAGTCTTATAAATATTTAGGGTGCATTCCAACTCTAGGGGTAGCTTTGTCAAGTATGAGAAGGAGATTGAACTTAAAGCTGTGGCATTGCAGGTGGTCTTTTCTAACTTATTCAAAGTTCTAAATGGGCTGAACCTTCTCCCTCTAATGGAAGTTATGAGAGCAAAGATTATCCCCTCCTTGTCTTATGGTCAGGAAATGTTGTTGGGTAAAGGCTCTCGTTTACTAAATAGGCTGGTTAATAAGATCTGTAAGAGAGTTTTCCATGCATTGCATTTTGCTTCCCCCGCGCAGGTGCAGTTGGAATTTGGGCTTCTGGATCAGCTGGCAGTCGGTGCCGGTGCATTCCTGAAGCATTGTCATAAGCTGTATCAGGCCAAGGAAAGTAGTTTGGAGGCAGTTCTGTGGCAAGAAATCGTGCATAGAAAACAAAGGGGTCCCATTTCCATTTTTTGGTTGAATGTATACGGCGATTGAAAACCGATGATCTCTAGGTCAGCAACCCACCCCCCATTCCTTGTTTAACCTGGGTGTTAAAAAGATCATACAGTTACACTCGTACCATTCGGATTGCTCACTCCTTGCTAAAAGTAAGCATGCCTGGTCGGTAATCAATTCCTTTATGCCAGGCACCCCATCTAGTGATTTCTCTTGCTCTGAAGGGTTTTGTTTGAAAGAGGCCTTTTTGGCCTTAAGGATGGATGATTGTTTTTTTTAAAACATTTACCCTTATGGCGGTTAACTCCGGGAGAGGGGGTGATGTGCAGGGGTTGTGGTAATGCGGAAGAAACAATTGAACATGTGGTCTGTTAGTGTCCAGCTCTACTTAAGGAATGTAGATCTTTGCTTCGGAGTAAGTGGAAGGAACTGGGGATTCGATCCTCTCAACAGGCCATTATTCAGTCCCTGGATCCTGAGAATTTAATGTTAAACGTCTTACTGACCAAATTTATTAAAATCGCCCAAACAAAATATAGGGACACTGCGAGCAGTGGATAATTATGCTTGGAATTTTCTCCTACTCTTGCCTCATTGGTTTGTAGTAATTTGCCAGGTTGTTGAGCTTCAATGTTGCACCTAGGGCTGCGATCCTCATTGGTATCTAACTTAATGATCATTCAACTCACTAAAGCACTTTAGGGCTTTGAGTACTGTGAGCTCCTCTGTTTATCATGCATCATGTGGGGTTCTAGCCTGTGGTGTCCGGCCTTATTTTTATTGATGGTTTTATATTATTATGGAAGAATGTTTCTTATTGCGGTATGTGCATTTAAATTATGGAGTGTTTTTAGTATGTATTTAACATTCAATTGCAAATGTATTACTGATTGTTCTTTTTTGTTTTAATTGTATTGGGTTTTACTATCTGTACAATAAATTATTCATTCATTCCATAGGAAGAAAGAACTGAAAGCTGGAAAGACCAGTGACAGAGGGCAAAAGCAGGAATGATATAAGTGTTCTAGAGTGAGATAAACAAGAGGTGGAGAGAGTCCGGTTGTTAGAAATGGGGTCTTTGGTTGGCAGTCAGGTTACCCCCTGTCCAAGCAAGGACCCTCACTCCAGTCAGGGTAAGTCACACACAATCCAAATTATCCTGTGCCCACCCTCTGGTAGCTTGGCACTGAGCAGTCAGGCTTAACTTGGAAGGCAATGTGTAAAGTAGTTGTTCAATAAATCATACAATAACACCATATAGCACCACAAAAATACACCACACAGTGTTTAGAAAAATGTATAATATTTATCTGGATAAATGCAGGTCAAAACGATTAAAGATGCAATAAGTAAATGTAGAGATATCACTGAAAAGTGATGTAAAGTGTCTTAAGTCTTTTTAAAGCAAACAAAGTCTCTTTCAAGCACAAAGTACCTGGTTTGCGTGAAAAATCTCTGCAAAGAGCCGCAGAGGAGGAGATTCGTTGAAACAAAGAGGTGTGCATCAATTTCTCGGGCCGCACACAGCAATGTGTTGTTTAGTTTTCACGCAGGGACGGAGGTGCATCGATTCCTGGTGCTCGGTCGTGGATCCTCTTCGGTTTGCAGGGTTTTCAGATACCTCGGGGACAGTGCATGGATTTCCTGCGCTGGCAGGATGAAGTCACAGGAGCTGCGTCGATCCGGTGGGTGTTGCGTAAAATTTTCTACCGCACAGCAGGCACTGCGTTGATTCCTCTCTGGAAGTTGGGCTGCGGCGTTCCGGCGTCGATCTAGTGGACCATGCGTCGAATTTCCGGTCGCTACGCTGGCACTGCGTCGATCTTCTCGCTGCGAAGTCAGGCTGCGTCGTTCCGGTTTGGCGTGCGGTGAAATTTTCACAGTGGTGCACGCTGTGTGTCGTTTCTGGCAGGCTGTGTGTCAAATTTCGCCACACAAGGAGTCCTTGAAGAGATTAAGGGGGTCATTCCGACCCCGGCGGGCGGCGGGCGCCGCCCGCCGGGCGGAAACCGCCCAAAGACCGCACCGCGGTCAAATGACCTCGGGGTCATTTTAACTTTCCCGCTGGGCCGGCTGGCGATCTCCAGAAGATCGCCCGCCGGCCCAGCGGGAAAGCCCCTGCAAAGAGGAAGCCGGCTCCGAATGGAGCCGGCGGATTTGCAGGGGTGCGACGGGTGCAGTAGCACCCGTCGCGATTTTCACTGTCTGCCAAGCAGACAGTGAAAATCTTTGTGGGGCCCTGTTAGGGGGCCCCTGCACTGCCCATGCCAGTGCCAGTGGCATGGGCAGTGCAGGGGCCCCCAGGGGCCCCACGACACCCGTTCCCGCCAGCCTCTTCCTGGCGGTGTAAACCGCCAGAAACAGGCTGGCGGGAAGGGGGTCGGAATCCCCATGGCGGCGCTGCAAGCAGCGCCGCCATGAAGGATTCCCTGGGCCAGGGGAAAGCCGGCGGGAAACCGCCGCGGTCAGAATAGCCCAGGAAGCACCGCCAGCCTGTTGGCGGTGCTTCCGTTGCCCTCCACCCTGGCGGTTTGAAACCGCCAGGGTCGGAATGAGGGCCTAAGTCTTTTTGGTCCTGAGAGTTCAGGGAACAGGGGGCAAGCTCTATCCAAGCCCTTGGAGAGTACTTCTTCACTTCAGCCAGAGAGCAGCAAGGCAGCAGGGCAACAGCAAGGTAGCAGTCCTTCACAGAAAGCCGTCAGGTGAGTCCTTTAGGCAGCCAGACAGTTCTTCTTGGCAGGATGCAGGTTCTGGTTACAAGTTTCTTCTCCAGGAACTGTCTGGGTTGATAGGGGCAGAGGCCCTGTTTATGTACCCAAATGTGGCTTTGAAGTGGGGGGGACTTCAAAGAGTGGCTTAGAAGTGCACCAGGTCTCCTTTCAGTTCAATCCTGTCTGCCAGAGTCCCAGTAGGGGGTGTGGCAGTCCTTTGTGTGAGAGCTGGCCCTCCACCCTCCCAGCCCAGGAAGACCCATTAAAAATGCATATGTATGCAAGTGAGGCTGAGTACCCTGTGTGTGGGGTGTGTCTGAGTGAATGCACAAGGAGCCATCAACTAAACCCAGCCAGACGTGGATTGTAAGGCACAGAAAGATTTAAGTGCAGAGAAAAAGTGGCATTTCTAAAATAGTAATATTAAATCCAACTTCACCAGTCAGCAGGATCTTGCATCACCATTCTGGCCATACTAAATATGACCTTCCTACTTTCCGATCATCAGCTACCACTCAAACAATGTATGAGGGCAGCCCCAGTGTTAGCCTATGAAGGGAGCAGGCCTCACAGCAGTATAAAAACGAATTTAGGAGTTTTACACTACCAAGACATGTAAACTACATAGGTACATGTCCTGCCTTTTGCCTACACAGCACCCTATCCTATGGGTTACCTAGGGCATACCTTAGGGATGTCTTATATGTAGAACAAAGGGAGTTTTAGGCTTGGCAAGTACTTTTAAATGCCAAGTCCAATTGGCAGTGAAACTGCCCACACAGGCCTTTCAATGGCAGGCCTGAGACAAGGTTTAGGGGCTACTTAAGTGGGTGGCTCAATCAGTGCTGCAGGCCCACTAGTAGCATTTAATCTACAGGCCCTGGGCACATATAGTACATTCTGCTAGGGACTTATAAGTAAATTAAATAGTCCAATTGGGTAATATCCAATGTTACCATGTTTAAAGGGAGAGTCCATATGCACTTTAGCACTGGTTATCAGTGGTAAAGTGTGCAGAGTCTAAAAAAGCAGCAAAAACAGTGTCCAAAAGGTGGAGGGAGGCAGTCAGGCACAAAGTTAGGGGTGACCACCCTAAGGCTGTCAGGTCTAACACGGGTGTTCATACATCCCACCAGACCTGATTCAGGCAGAAGGCTGCTGATTTTTAAAGCCACAAACAGCTTTGTTTTTAGCTGTTTCCTGCCTAAAATGTCCTCTACTGCAATATATATGAATGGGGAAAATACAAAGGGGCAGATTTAAGGAAAGTGGCGCTGCACCCTGTGCACAGTATTTAAAATACGGTGCACCATTGCGCAGGGTAGGGGGCAATAGCGTCATTTTCTTTGACGCTATTGATGTACTCTGCAGGAGTAGCGCCAAAGTTCTTGCGCTACTCCTGCAGAGTACATAGGGGCCATTATAAATAATACTGTGCCCCTTTCTAACGCCTGCTCTGAGCAAGTGTTAAAAGTGCCATAGAAAATGTTGCAAGCAAATCTGTTAGATTTCTTTGCGCCATTTTTTCGGCCCTCCCTAACAGGGGAACCTCCCCTTGCATAGATTATGCCTGGCGCAGGCATAATGTGGCACAAAGGGTTACAAAGTGGGGCAATGCATGCATTGCCCCACTTTGTAAATACTGTGCAGAGAATATGCCACTTTAGCGCTGCCTTAGTGTAAAAAAAATGACGCTCTGCGGCGCTAAGGTGGCGCTAGGGGCTCTTAAATATGCCCCAAAGTCTCCTACTTTCCACTTTTTAAATATTGTCATGTATGGATGTTGGACTAAAGAGCCTTGAGGTGGAATCAAGACTACGCACCTCCACCTCTAATAGCGCCGGCTGCGGGCTTCTTGTCAAAACTTTGGGCACCAGCACTTAAGCACTGCCAGTAAATTCTGTACAGTGATTGTCTGACACATTTTCAGTTCTTGATTAGTAAATAGTGTAGTCCGACCTAAAATGTACTTCACTCACAGAATTAGAGACAGCACACTTAGGGAATATCGTCCTGGGCGGCAAAATCAATGGTCCCGGCTTAGATGGGCACAGGGCCAAGAAGCAGCTCGAGGGACACTATAGGACAAATAAACCTGCTATAGGGTACTTCTGGAAGAACCATCAGTGATGAGAAAACCAGGAGTCAGGCTGTTAGTCAGTCCTCCTTTTGATGGGCCTGTGATGTGCTCTTACACGCATTTGTATGGACTTTTTACTCTGATACTCCTAGCACAGCTGCAAAATTCCAAAGTAAATGGCAAAAGAGCATTTCTTGGACATTTGTCAATGAGTTATGGATATTTTAAGGAAGTTACAATTAATTGCATTGCAGCTTTGTAAACAGTTTCTTGTTTTACTTATATTTGACGAGAGTTCTGCTCATTTCCCAGCGCACTACTGATATCTAACATGAAGATCAGCCCCATGAAAATCTCCTCCCTCCCCCCCCCCCCCCCCACACACACACATACACAGTTTCAATCTCTATTTGGTGTACGATAAACACATTTACTTCTGCTCTTCATTGCTCTAACTTGTTTTTTATTCACAAAAGCTCCTGGTCTACTGTTCATGGTCAGTCATGTTTGGGTTATACAAGGACATCAGGTCAAACACAGGAGCAGGACGTTCTACAGAGCAGTCAAATTAAGCACAGAAAACATTCAGCGGGGATCGAAAAGTTTGAACATCACACTGAAAATTCCTGGGTGTGAAAGAGAGACTGAACCTCAGGGGGGTGTTGGGAGCTCACGCCAGTGCCTCAGCTGTGACTTCCAGCCAGATGCCCTTTCCCTCGGGAGGGGAGCCAGCTCCTTATATTTATCCCTGAAGTCAAGAGGCTTCACGCGCCCACAGAGGATCACGCGAGTCATTCACCAATATGATAGTGAACTGAGAGAGGACAGCAAGGACAGACTACGCCCCTCCTGCTTTCTCAGCCTGACTTTGTGATGTGTGGGGAGATGGTCACTCCGGCGTGCCATGAGTGTGTCCATCCCAGTGCCTAATTTGTAAGTAAAAAGGTGCTAGTGCTCAAAACTCTCCTTTGAAACACGCAGGCTGCTGCATTTAAATGTGCAAGCACTGAAGCAGTAATCCTACTGAGGCAGTAATCCTAAAATCATCTCGGGACTCTTTAATCTATTTACAGCCAATCCCTGCCCCTTCAGCTCACTCTTACAGCTTTCTCCCTTTCTGAAACTTTTTCGTTTTTCTATTATTCCGTCTTTCCCATATGTGTATTTTCCTGGCAGTAAATGCCTAATGCAGAAATCTAAGGGCCGGCCCTCAAAACTAAGTGCCGGTGCTCACTACCGGAAATGTGCTCAAATTAAGCACTGCTCTCGCCTCACCGGGAGGGTGTGTTATCTCTGCCTGATTGCCGACTGTTAAAATATGGAAACCATAGACTGTGGTTAAGGGCTCCTAGTCTCGGTGCCGCGCGCTTCTGTTCGTTCCTTGACTCTGCTTTTCCTCGAGCTTTGATTAAGATTTTCACGAATATACAAATTTGTAGCGTAATCAATCAGACATTTATAGCGAGCGTTATACACATTGAGAGGCACAGTTTGCACGCAGAGGAAAGCAGGGTAGCTTTTGGAAGCGACGGGGAGCTGTTTTTTTTTTTGGGGGGGGGGGGGGGGGTTATACTGTTTGTCCGCCTGTTACAGTGCTCAATAGCATGTATACATATTAAAACTGTCCTGAATTCTGTAATGCCATTTACGTGATGGAAACACGTAGTTTTAAACTAGTGCAAGATTGTTTGCCATGTCCTCTGTTGGAAACAACTCCATAAACGTGCTCTAATAAAACAGTAAACGGACGTGATGTCAACTAATCACTGGCCACATAAATACAGAAATGTTGGTGCACTTCTTGCTCATGAAGGCGCACAATGTCTTCACAGGCGCAATGCCCAAACCATAGGACAGCAGGAGTTAGTAGTTATCCGTCCTACAAAGGGGTTAACTCAGTGCGTAATTTGTAAATAAAAACGTGCCGGTGCCCAAAGCCCTTCTCTTAAACACGCGGCGGCTACAATTAAAAGTGCGAGCATGGGATACTGAGGAAGCGTAATCCTGAAGCCATCTCGGGTCTCTCCAATCCATTTAAAGCCACTCCCTGCCCCTTCAACTCACTCTTGCAGCTTTCTGCTTTCTACCTCCGTGACGCTTTTTTTTTCCCTCCGTCTTTCCCATATGTGTCTTTTGCTCGCAGCATTTGCTTGCGCCGGCCCACAAAAATAAGTGCAGGTGCTCAGCACCGGAAACAATAAGCACACATTAAGCACTGGGTTAACTATCTTGAAGGATTTCATTCATAGCTTAAAAAAAACAGCTTGGAATGTAGGAAAACAAGGAGGCCAAGGCTTCTCTTCCCTTCTCGTCTTACTTTTCCACTGTACTCTGATTATCCTGAAATGTCCTGACATATTTGAGGCATAAAGGGCTATCTCTTTGAAGGGCTGCTTGGCATGCAGGTGAGCCTTTTATATATTTTTCCTGTTACCTCATTATCTGAATTGGTGGTGTCTTTTCCATCTGAGAGTTTTTCTTTGGTACTATTAGCAATTTTAGAATGTTTTGAACTTGGCTTTTGTAAAAGGCTATTAGGGATTCATTAGCTTTGCATAGTCAAGCCACCATTGATTAGCTGTGAAGTGCAGACTTTGTGAGTTCTCGCTGTGCAATTTAGTGTGCAACAAAAATGATATTGCTGTTTTCACTGTTGACATTTTACCTGATTAAGGTATTGGTCAGGCTTTGGAGTTCCAATGGCATATGTTGTTATTTAGTGTAATTACCAATTAATGCACCACGCACTTTAGGGCTGTGCCTTATGTTTTTATGTATTATATGGGGTTCTGGCTGGGTGGTTTGTTTTATCTTTATATCTCGGGATTGTCTTATATTTCCAGACAGGAATGTCTTCTTTGAATATGTCATGTGTGTTTAAATCAAGGCGTGTTTTTTGCATGAATTTAGTTTTTGAGTGTATTTATTCTCAACTGTTTTTTTGCTTTTTTTGTTTATTTGTATTGTATTTTATTATCTGTACAATAAATTATTCATTCATGATTAAGGTATTGCAAATATTTTGTGCTTCTGTCCTCATATTACGCAGTGTAAGGCCGTGCTGTTGTGCTTGGATTCCTTTGTGACAGTAGTTCTAGTTTTGCTGCAGTAAAAAACAATGTTCTACGTTTTATCTACTTAGACAAAATAAGAACATTGGGTCAGATGTACTAAGCATGTAAAAACTCCAACTCAGTTAAAATGCTTTTTAAACATTCTGATCCATTTTTAGGAGTTTGACTTCTTCCTCCGACTCCTAATATGGGATTCGAAGTGAATACAAATTCAGTATCTGGCAGTGGCATATTGTAGCCATTATTTCCAGATATTGAATTGCTATCATCTATAACAAGATTTTACAACCAAAGTCTACTTGCAAAACATTGAAATTTTACCCAAACCTCCAAGAAAGTGATAATGTATTCACAAAAGGGAAGGGAAAAGAAAACTTTTTTAAAACACAGCTCAATTTCCCTTTTCCAAAAGTGTGTTTTATTTAAAAGCAATCACATACATGGTCAGGGCCTTAAGTGGGATTGGTCTCGGTTTCTGTAGTAATTAAAGAGGACATTGAAATAGGGTCGTATAATCCTGTTCTTAGCTTTACTGACAAAACACTGAACTGAATGTAAAAATGAATGTAAAAAATGTTGAGGTAATCCATGTCAGTGATTTACCTCCTGTTTATGTTTCACATGATTTACCCAATTCTGCATTGTGTGTTAGCTATTTCCAGGATCTGCTTTTGCATTTATTTTCGTTTATCCTAATACTGTTGTAAGTGCATACTTTGAAATAAGGCGTCTGTATGCGTTCATAGCAGGCCATAATCGAGAGCTCGGAGTTGCGGCTGAAGGCAGTGCATATTTTTCAAGTACCTGTCACTCGGTCAGAAAGATCTTCAGAATAAATGGTCATCCATCCAATCATTGGCCTCTCTGCAGAGCACACAGAGCAGTGGTCACATGTTCCAGCTGTGATTGTGGATCTGTGCTAATGTGTATAAAGGTGTGTACATAGATGCAAAATATTAACAAAGTTAAAGTAAAAGGAAAGTGCTGTTGACAGTGAGTGGATGCATTTTGTGTTTGGAGGTAGCAAACAGAAGGAGATGTGAGACTATGCATTCTAGAAGGAGTGAAAAGAGGGTGCTGAAACGGAAAGAACTGAGGCGTAAGATATGCAGATAAACAAGATGGGGAGAAAAAGTAGCATACATGTCTAACACAGAGTGAACATAACAGGAGTGATTGAGACACTCTGAAGACCACTGCCCCTTCAACAGGTCTATGTAATGTTTAATTCCGTCTCAAATTACTCACTGCATGTATATGAAATGCAGAAAAGTAGCATACCCTTATTCTACATAATACATTTTGAACAAGCTATTTGATGCAAATCAGCATCTTCAAGGTAGTTCAGGTGTTCCTGCTCCAAATTCCTTTGTCAAACAAGATCACTTTTTAAAATAGATCTTTTATTGGTTTTGCACATCAAAGACCCAAAAACAAAAGACATACCATACGGCATTATAGAACACACATATATCAACCAATCTTATGCCCAGTCATAAGTACAAATAGGCTATTCAGCTGTTTCACCAAGACATCCAATGAGTACTCAGCTCCCACACAAAAGCTGTTCACTATTAAGCTACAGTTTCTGGTTCAATACTTACAGTTCATATTAAGTTAAATATTTATATGGGCCCGAATGGTTCAGGGCAGACGAGTATCCATTGAGCCTGTGATGAGCTGCAGCATCACATGCCATTCCATTAGATCGTCTGCTAGCTTTTCATACATAAAAGTGCTCTTTTAATCTCTCTCACTGCTTCCCATTCTAGTAGATCTTTTATCCCGTTTGCGTGGGTGGGAAGACTGTTTTTTCCCAATTATTTGCAATTCTATGTTTCATCAGTACCATCCCCAGTTCATTTCACTTCTCAAAGCAGGCAATGTTTTTATAGTTTTGGTTATTAAGGTGCCTGCACTGACTTAAGTGCCACCTCTCCTTTATCCTAATATTCAGAAATAGTAGAACAAGCAAAACCAGTTGTTAAAATCAGCTCACGATTCGCCACATTTGCCAAAGCAAACACCTGTGCCCGGCTATGTTTTTGTCAATTTCTGAGGGGTGTAAGGCAGGAGCTGTGCACATAGTAAAACTGTGTTAGCTTGAAACAAGCCTTCACAGATGTTCTACACATTAGTTCACATGCTCTTCTTCCCTTTCCATCTGTTATGTGCTCTGTTGTCTTTTCCACCCACCTCTTTTGTACATGTCTCACCGCCACTGTTCTATCCCCTGTAGTACTTTATACATTTTCAGTAATAGTTGCGCGCCCCCGGCCAGCATTAATTATGCTTGAATTGGTTGTGTGAGCTCAGAAACTTCTAGAAACATCAGCCATAGAACCTTTGCTACATTTCTAGCCTGACCCCCTCCTCACTCCAAAGTAATCTTGTGTTTCTTTAAAGTTCGCACACTTTTTAAGACTGTACAGTGCACCATCATGTCCTTCCCAAAAGTATTGCATAGTTGTAGAATCCAGATTGGAAGCTCTGCAGTGTATGGGGCTCTCTTAATGCCCCTTCGGACTACAAAATGTAGCTTACTTAGGTAGACAATGAATGCAGTTTAAGGGACAGCTGTTTAGAGGGGAATACAGTGCAAGGGAGCAGAATAGAAAAGTTGAAACATATCTAGCCTTACATTTTCTTCTGAATTAAGAGCTCTACTATTCCAGTGCCATTAACCACCACATACATAACACACTCAAAGTAACAGAATTTACCTCAAAGCAGAGTTTTTTGAGAAGTGCACTGTACATCATTCTACCATGATCTGTATGATTTTCTGTCTGATGTCATTACAAATATTTTACTCAGTCTCTCAATGTTTGTGCTTTCTGTCATACTTTTGTTAATTCCTTTCTAGTTGTCTTTTTTATTTTTCATTCTATTGTGTTGTGTTGCTGCCAACATTCCTGCTACGAGCATGTGCTGTGCATTTTCGTCATGTAAATGTGTTTCCCTACATTTATATATCACAACCAACAACAAATTTTCAAGCTTGTGATGTATTGTTCTTGCACAATTTAGCTGAAATTATTCAATTTTTAAATTTACTTAAACAATACAATGTCTTGACATATACAGAACAAAGGCCTTGGATTTGTCATACCATAGTTTCAGATGCTGTCTGTAGTTCATCTTTATCTTGTTTGAGATTACATGTCCAGTAGTGGATACAACAACTGTAGGGCCCAATGTACTAAACACTGTTGTATTCACAAAGTCTGTGATTACCAAATTCACATTTTCCAAACGCAAAGCCTTTCAAGCTTCTAGGGGAGCAGCCAGTCGTTCATGGGCTATTAAAAGCAGCACTGGTTCTTTTAAGGCACATGGGCCACTTTAAATGTTTTTTCCTATTTGATAATACAAGTGCAGGTATTAAGATCTGTTGTTTCTTACAGGTTGGTAATTACCATATTCTGCAAGGTATTCCTTCCAAGTTTTGCCTTCCGTTGCTAAACCAGTTTTTGTCGGCCAAATGATTCTGCACATATAATGCCTGCTAACCAGTGGTAAAGTGTTTGGGCTCTCCTCTCTAAGCATGTTGGCATACCCAAAATTGGCACTTTTAATGAACTTTTAGGTCCCTAGTATATGGTACCTCATGTGGTACCCTTTTAGGTCCCTAGTATATGGTACCTCATGTGCCAAGGGCCTGTAAATTTAATGCTTCTAGTGGGATGCAGCACTCATGCTGCCACCCACTAAAGTAACACTGTAAAACCTGACTCCAGGCCTGCCAGTGCAGCCTGGGTGTTCAGTTTCAAAATTGCCATTTCAGCCGGGAAAAACAGATCATTTCTCAGGCCTAAACCTTCCTTCTAAATACTTATAAGTCACGCTTAAGTAAGCCTTAAATACTCACAGGGCACAGTGCATAGTATTTAAAGAGTAAGACCTGTATATGTGGTGTTTTACATGTCCTGGACACCGTTGTTCACTGTGGCAAGGCTTGCTCTCCCATAGGAAAACAATGGGTTACATTATAACAACCTATAAGACTTAATTTCAGCTTGATAGCTGTAAACCAAATTATGCAAGCACCAAATTTAATAGTAATTTTAAATACGGCTTCATTGTCAAGTCAGATTTCATATTACTTTTGATATTACTTTTCTGAAAGTGATACTTTTATAAAGTTGTTTTTTCCTTCCTAAGGCAAGAGGGCCTTCTGCTGGTGTCACCAGACTCATGATGACTCCCCTTTGGTGAGATGTGAATTGCTCCCAGACAGTTGACAAAGGGCTTCAGTGTGCGTAGTTATTTTTCTTTTTTTTCTTTTCTTCCTTGAGCAGGATTTCCTAGCAGCTGTGCCCGGGCCCTTTCTGTGCTTCAAAGGATGCCAACCCTGTCACTGGCAGCTGGGGCTCAAACCAAAGTCTGTCACCCCTTTGTCTTCACAGTCAGCTTGGTTTCAAGCCCTGTGAGAGCAGCTGAAGAACTAGTTTAAAGTGACCACATCAATTATCCTAGCCACACCTCTGTGGGGTGGACAAGGAGCACTGACCAGGAGAAAAAGGTTCTGCCATTTTGGATTTAGAATCGAGGGACGCTGCGGGATACCTTACATCCCAACACACAGGACGTGCTGGGAAAGTAGGTAGAGTCACACCTGGAAATTTTGACACCATTGATTAGGGAGCAGCCTGATGTTTCTTAGCTATTGTGTCTCCAAGCTCTGGAACACCTTGCCCTTTGATCTTGGGGCAGAGACCTCTGACCAAATGTTCCAGAAAAAACTCAAGATGTGTTTTTTAAACAATTGTAAGGTATCCGTCTTTGGATTTGGCAGGAGCAGACTCTCTACTTCCATTGGCTGGCTAGCATGGCAACACTCCATTAGAGTAACCATGAGCTTCAGAAATCTTATTATTTCCCAACTCACAGGCTGGCACTGGGCATAAACTTGCCATCCCCAGTACCCTCCTCTAGCATGACCAGATAACTATGGTTGGTGCTTTGTGTTTTTTTTATCCTATTTTAAAGTCAAACCTTAAAAGTTCATATCCCCAGTCCTTTTCTGTCATTTTAGTGCACTTTTATCATTTAAAATGTTCTTTATTTTTTCTAAATTGCTTTGGATTTTTCCTGTGTTCACTTTATTACTATTTGAGTACTGCATAAATACTTTACACATTGCCTCTAAGTTAAGCCTGGCTGCTTGGGGCCAAGCTCCTCGAACGCACACCTGACAGCCTCACAGCCCACAAGGACGCCACCCGCAGGCATCACCAACTCATCAGACAAGCCAAACGTGCCCACTTCAAAGTCCGCCTGGACAACAACGCACACGACAGCAAAGAGCTCTTCAGCATCATGAAAGAACTCTCCAACCCCAGCGCCAACGTCAACGACATCCCACCATCCCAAGAACTCTGCGACACACTGTCCACCTTTTTCCACCGGAAGATCACCGACATCCACGACAGCTTCAACGCCACACCCACGCCAGACCCCACCCCCGAAAACTCCACCTGTGCAAACCGCCTGACCTCCTGGACCAACGTCAACGACACAGAGACACGCAAGATCATGAACACCATCCACTCAGGTTCTCCGTCAGACCCTTGTCCCCACCACGTATACAACAAAGCCAACTCTACCATCGCCCCATAACTACGGAAGATCATCAACATCTCCTTCGAAACAGCGACATTCCCGGAAAGTTGGAAGCACGCCGAAATCCGCGCCCTCCTCAAGAAGCCCACCAAAGCAGACCCCAACGACCTCAAGAATTTCCGACCGATCTCCCTACTCCCTTTCCCAGCGAAGGTCATTGAAAAAATCATCAACACACAACTACCCACCTCGAAGACAACAGCATCCTGGATCCCTCCCAGTCCGGCTTCAGACGAAACCACAGCACTGAGACCGCCCTTCTCACTGCCACAGACGACATCAGACGGCAAATGGACAACGGCAAAACTTCATCCCTCATCTTCCTGGACCTACCTGCCGCCTTCAACACAGTCTGCCCCTGCACCCTAAAAACGCGCCTCCACGAAACCGGAATTCAAGGAAAAGCCCTCGACTGGATCATCTCATTCCTCTCCGGCAAATCCCAGAGAGTCCGCCTCCCCCCCTTCCGCTCCGAAGCCACCGACATCATCTGCTGCGTCCCCCAAGGCTCATCCCTCAGCCCGACACTGTTCAACATCTACAAGGCCCCCCTCGCACAAGTGGCCCGACAACACAACCTCAACATTCTCTCTTACGCCGACGACACCCAGCTCATCCTCTCCCTCACCAAGGACCCGCACACCTCCAAAACCAACCTCCACGAGGGAATGAAATCCATCGCCGAATGGATGAGAAGCAGCCGTCTGAAACAGAACTCAGACAAGACGGAGTTCCTCATCCTCGGACTCACCCCCTCCTCATGGGACGACTCCTGGTGGCCTACCTCACTAGGAACCCCACCGACACTGACCGATCACGCACACAACCTGGGCTTCATCCTTGACTCCACCCTCACCATGTCTAAACAGGTCAACGCAGTTTCCTCCTCCTGTTACAACACACTCCGCATGCTCCGTAGGATCTACAAGTGGATCCCAACAGAAACAAGTAGAACAGTGACACAGGCCCTCGTCAGCAGGAGGCTAGACTACTGCAACGCACTCTACACAGGCATCCCAGCAAAAGACCTACAACGCCTCCAACGCATCCAAAACGCCTCCGCCCGGCTGATCCTCGACATACCCCGCCGCAGCCACATCTCCCACCACCTGAGAAACCTTCACTGGCTCCCCGTGGACAAGAGGATCACTTTCAAGCTTCTTACCCACGCTCACAAAGCACTCCACGACACCGGACCAGCCTACCTGAACAACAGACTCAGCTTCTACACCCCCACCCGTCAGCTCCGCTCCGCAAAACTCGCCGTCGTTCCCCGCATCCAACGAAAGACCTCCGGTGGCAGATCCTTCTCATACCTCGCCGCCAAGACCTGGAACACCCTCCCTACCAACCTGCGACAGACCCAAGACCTACTCACCTTCAGAAGACTCCTCAAGTCCTGGCTCTTCGATCAGTAACAGCTGTTCACCCCCCTCCCCCCAGCGCCTTGAAACCCTCACGGGTACGTAGAGTGCTTTATAAATTCAATGATTGATTGATTGATTGAAGCTACCAGTGGGTTAAGCACAGGTTTATTTAGTGACTTCAGCGGTTTGCCCTGTTAAGGATTATGATTATTATTTGAGGTGAGTTCTCACCACCATCAACTAATACTGCAATTCATTAGACTGGCTTTTATAACAATGCCTGACTTTCTAGCCCATAGCTACAAGTCTAGTTCTTCCGATCACTCCTGTGTAGCTGACCCACCTCAATTACACCTGCACTGCTCCATCTTAAGTAGTCATTGGCCATGCTATTAAACCTCTGATGTACTAAAACCACTGTTTTTGTGATTTCTAGCCTGTGTCTTTTGTCTACCCCATTCAGTTGTACCTGTGTCATTTAACTTGGCTTTGTATCCAGGTCTTAATTAAAATACTATATCTAACTGTTTTAAGTTTTTGTGTTCACTGCTGTCTTAAAATACAATTGTTTTTTAGAACAACAATGCTATACAGTTCCATGTTTGAACTTCCAGCTCAATGTTGCGTTTGTTATTTAAGTTTTATTACAAGCATTCCATATTTGGGTATATTTTGAATTTATTTATAGACAAACTAACCACAAAGCAGTGAGTTGTCAGGACTAGCATATTTGAGAACCTCTTCCCTTTTAGGTCTTGTAGGATGTATTTCAGTGTCTCTAATCACTTCCATTGACTGCTTCTATTGATTGTTTTCGTATGCTTCTATTCCAAAGTCTACTATATTCATGGATTGTTGGGAAGCAGGGACCACTCTAAATAAACAATGAGAAAAGAAAGTATAGTGCAGAGGTAGGGAAGAGTGAAAACTAGGGAAATCATAGTGGGAAAACTGTTTGGGCTTTACTTTGACTCGCACAGCTGTGAAGAAATTACTTCCCGCCTCTATTTCGATGAAATAGGTAAACAGTCACAGTGCTGTAACTGTACTATGGGAGGGGTGGGTAGAAAATCATGATTTTATTAAAGACACAGAGGCTAATATTAAGCATAACCCTCTTTATTTCCACACACACTGCAGCAACTAGAACTTGCCATTAGAACAATAGAATTTGAATCTTTACAACATTTCAATCAATAATTAATCCCATAACCAAGCAGCCATCTTGATTTTTTGGGCTGCAAATAAAACATCTCTCATGTCTGAGCAGGGTCCACCATGAAACTTCTTCTGCAATAAAAGGTCAAACCCATCATATACTTCTCCGTTGCCCTTAATTCTTTAATGCAACCCAAAAAGAATGTTTTTAATGTAAGAGTGGGAAAAATAATGAGAGGGATAATATTAGCTTCTGTGTCTTTCATAAAATCATGCTTTTTTACCCGGCCCTGCTGTGGAGAATCTGAATTTTATGGTAAGACACGGAGGCCAACATTATGCAGGTTCAAAGCCTTGCCATAACATTCCTCACAGTGCACTCAACTGGCATAAAAAAATATTTTTTAAACACAAAGGGGCATATTTAAAAGCCCCCAGCGCCATTCTAATGCTACATTAGATACATTTGTTTTACGCTAATGTGGTGTTAGAAGGCCAAAAATGCTGCACCATAGTTGCAGGGGGGCGCAATGCATGCACTGCACCACTTTGTAACCCTTTGCGCTACATTATGCCTGCGCCAGGCATAATGTATGCAAAGCGGGTGTTCCTAATTCAATTTATTTCATGATTTGGAACTCCATAGAGGTCCACATAAACAAGCGATTCATAAAATACAATACATAAAAAAAGAACAAAATCTACTTCAAAATACACGTTATCTGCAAAATTCGATATATCCAAATCACTGCCCATCAAACTTATATTACCAGGTAGTAGTTCGATATATAAATTGTATCAATCCATTAAATAGATAGCATCTATAAAATGCATCCAAATCTCAAACCCTCTAGCTTATTTCACAGTGCATTTCCTATGTAGTACATAGTGATGTGCAATATAATCGTCCATTAAGAAAATACATTGTTTTAATATCCACCAATAAATAATAAAATCAATATAGATTTAAAAATGTCTTAAAAAACTTGAAAACCCTAATACAGAATATTTCATTCAGTGTGTTATACATTGCTTCCAAGACTTCTCCTGCTCAGAGCATATTCAATTTCAGATAAAGCGGTTTCAGCCATTTTCCCCTCAGTGTAGCCGAGGGGCAAACAAATAACACTTGCTTAAAATCCTGCACCCACAACTGACAGAAAACACAGTTATTAGAAGATCCATCCCAATTAGAGATTACAGCCCTCATTACAACCCTGGCGGTCGGTGATAAAGCGGTGGTAACACCGCCAACAGGCCGGCGGTAAAAAAATTGGAATCATGACCACGGCAGAAACCGCCAACACATACAGCCACTTTAACACTCCGACCGCCATGACCGTAGCAACAAACATCGCAGCAGTAACCGCCAACGGCCAGGCGGAAGACAATGTACCGCTTATAGCATTACAACCCACCCATCCGCCAGCTTTTCCGGGGCTGAACCAACGCCATCAAAAGCACGGCAGAAACACTACTCACCTCTTGACACTCAAGGAAGAACCAGGACGCCATGGAGCCCGAGCTGCAGGTTTTCCCCATGCTGGTGTATCTTCTCAATCAATCAATCAATTAATTTATAAAGCCCGCTAGTCACCTTTCAGGTTCTCAAGTCGCTGGGGGGGGGGGTGGGAGCTACTGGTCGAATGGCCATGTCTTGAGGCGTTTTCTGAAGGTCAGAAGGTCTTGGGTCTGGCGTAGTTGGAGCGGTAGGGAGTTCCAGGTCTTGGCGGCGAGGTTAGAGAAGGATCTACCTCCGGTGGTGGTGCGGTGAATGCGGGGGACGGAGGCGAGGGTGATGCTGGCGGAGCGGAGCTGGCAGACGGGGGTGTGGAAGGTGATTCTGTCGTTGAGGTAGGCCGGACCAGTGTTGTGGAGGGCTTTGTGTACGTGGGTGAGTAGTTTGAAGGTAATCCTCTTCGATGCGGGTAGTCAGTGTACTTCTCTGAGGTGTGGTTGCGGCGTGGGATGTCAAGGATGAGTCGGGCAGAGGCGTTTTGGATACGTTGCATTTTCATTTGTAGTTTGGCCGTGGTAGTGCGGATCAGCTGGTGATGTTTGCGGATGGCAGTCTTGCGGGCGGTGTGGTTGGATTCGGTGGGTGCAAGGCACCAGGTCTTCTCCATTCTTCGACATTCCCGTTTAGAGGCCTGCAGGTCGGGGGTGAACCAGCTGGCCTTAGGTCTGTTGTGGGTGTCTGAGAGTTGTTTGAGTGGTGCAAGGGTGTTGGCGCAGTCTTCTATCCATTTATACAGGTAGGTGGCGGCTGTGCTGGGGGTCCCGGGTCCTGGGAGGAGGTGCCTGGGTGAGGGTGGAGATCAGCTGTTCTGTTGAGATTCTGTTCCAGTAGCGGCGGGGGGTTGAGTGGTGAGGTGGTGAGTGACCGGCTTCTGAAAGGAGAAATGGATGCAGCGATGGTCGGTCCAGAGGAGTTCAGTGGTGTGGCTGAAGGAGATGTGGTTGCTGGCTGAGAAGATGGGATCGAGTGTGTTTCCTGCAGTGTGGGTGGGCGACGTGATGAGTTGCTTGAGGCCGAGGTTGGTGAAGTTGTCGATTAGGTTGGTGGTGTTGATATTGTTTTTTTTTTCTAGGTGGAAGTTCAGGTCACCGAGGAGGATGTAGTCCGTTGAGGCGAGGGTTTGGGAGCTGATGGCATCGGCGATGTCGTCGCAGAACTGCGGTCTATGGCCTGGGGGTCTGTAGACCAGTGTTCCTCTGAGGGTGGTGATTGTGTTGATGTGGATTTTGAAATGGAGGTGCTCGGTGGAGTTGATGGTGTCGTGGGAGCTGGTGGAGGCTCTTATGGTGTTCTTGTGGACTATGGCGACTCCTCCTCCTGGTTTGTTGCGGTCTCTTCTAGTGATCTTGTAGCCTTCTGGTATGGCTATGGCTATGTCTGGTTCCGAGGCCGAATTTATCCAAGTTTCGGTGAGAAATGCGACGTCAGGCGAGGATGTGGTCAGTAGGTCCCAGAGTTCGATTGTGTGTTTGTGGACGGAGCGGGTGTTGAGCAAGGTGCATCTTAGGTGGTTGTCTGAGGCTTTGAGTTGGAGCTCGGAGGTTAGGTTGCAGGTGAAATTGCAGGCTTTGCAGGAGAAGGGTCCTTTGGTGTGCTTCAGAGTGGACTGGATTGAGGGCGTGGAGGTCATTGGCAGTGTAGTGGTGATTGGTGGTACGGGGGGCGTGTGGGCCAGGGGACCGGCGCTGGGCCCGGTCTTGGTGCGGACGGGCGCAGACGGGCTTGCCTTAGGCACGCCTTTGGCACGCCAGTGGTGCGCTGCTATAAGAGGGGAAGTGAGAGGGAGTGGCAGCTGGGAGGAGGGAGGGATCGGCAAATGTGAGAGCAGGGGGGGCAGGCCGCAGTGTTCAGCGGTGGGAAAAAAAAGAAATTTGAGGTGGAGGGAGGGGGTGGGGCCACGGGACGCAGCGGCGTGGGTGTGCAGCAGAAGCCAAAAAAACAGGGAAAAAAAGAATAATGGCACCTGAGTGGAGGCGGCATGGGCAGCGGTGTAGGGAGCGACCTGCCTGCCAGAAGCAGGAACAGGAACACCAACGCCGGCGATGACGTCCACGGTGAGTACTGCACCTAGCACACAAGGGAGGGGGGGAGGAAAAAGAGAGTGACACGCACATGCAACAGGCAACACCCCCAGCCCCACCCTCACTCACAACACTATACACACAAAAACATGCAACAACATTACATAATCACCCCGTAACCCTCAGGAATAACACAAGGACAAAAGGAATGGAGTCAAATTAGTGTAATATTAGTAATACTAAGAAATACGTTCAGAAAGCAAAAACAGTATGTACAATATATACAATATATACAAAAGGAGGGACAATGTCCACACAAAAATTGTCCGTGGCACACAGGGCCAAAACACATAGGCCAAGCCCGCCTCCTGCCTCAATACAGAGAGAACACTGCAGGGGCATCAGGTCGAAAACACACAGGCACCTCAGGGTTTCAGGGAATGGGGGGCAACTCAGCCAGAAGATGGTACTACGCCACTGCTGCTGGAGGGGGCTCCATGCCCACTGCTTGGTCCTGGGGAGTGCAAAGCCACAGTCCCTCAAGTGGGTGGTTTGCCCACTGCTTGGTCCTGGGGAGTGCAAGGCCACAGTCTCTCAAGTAGGTGGTTTGCCCACTGCTTGGTGCTTGGGAGTGCAAAGCCACAGCCCACTGGTTCTGGAGGGGGCTTTGTGCCCAGTGTGCTTCATGCTGGCAAGGAGGGGCTGATTGGATGCCTTCTTCCACTGGTTCTGGAGGGGGCTTTGTGCCCAGTGTGCTTCATCCTGGCAAGGAGGGGCTGAGTGGACTTCATCCTGGCAAGGAAGGGCTGGGTGGATGGCTTCTTCCACTGGTTCTGGAAGGGGCTTGGTGCCCAGTGTGCTTCATCCTGACAAGGAGGGGCTGAGTGGATGGTTTCTTCCACTGGTTCTGGAGGGGGCTTTGTGACCAGTGTGCTTCATCCTGGCAAGGAGGGGCTGAGTAAATGGCTTCTTCCAGTGGTTCTGGAGGGGGCTTTGTGCCCTGTGATGCAGATGTTTTGGAGTGCAAGGTCACAGTCTCTCACCTGGGTGTCACAACAACAGCTCCTGCAGGGCCAGGACGCACTGCAGCCCATGTAGTCACCACTGCACACTGCTCACCGGCGGTGACGGCTGCTCAGTAAATCATAGTTGTGCTGCAGGTTGCGGTGCTGCCAGTGGTGGTGGTAGCCTCCAGGCCTTCACCTGCAGCCTCGGACGGCTGCCCAATGGGGCTGCTGCTGCTGCCAGTGGTGCTGCTTGCGGCGGTGCAGGTGGCGGTGCTGGCCGTGGTGCAGGTGGCGGTGCAGGCAGTGGTGGTAGTAGCCTCCAGGCCTTCACCTGCAGCCTCGGACGACTGCCCACTGGGGCTGCTGCTGCTGCCAATGGTGCTGCTTGTGGCGGTGCAGGTGGCGGTGCTGGCTGTGGTGCAGGTGGCAGTGCAGGCAGTGGTGGTGGTAGCCTCTAGGGCTTCACCTGCAGCCTTGGACGGCTGTCCACTGTGGCTGCTGCTGCTGCTAGTGGTGCTGCTTGCGGTGGTGCAGGTGGCAGTGCTGGCGGTTGTGGTGGTAGCCTACAGGCCTTCACCTGCAGCCTCGGATGGCTTAAGTGCCATGGCTGGTGTTCTGTGCCCCTTCCTGCCCTTGGCAGATGGTGGTGCCTCCTTGCTTCTGCCAGCTGGAGTCTTTGACTTGGCCTTGCTGGCTGGTTGTGCCTTCTTTCCCTTGCTGGATGCTGTCCCCTTCTAGCCCTTGCCAGGTGGCGGAACCTTCTTGGCCTTGGCAGGTGTTGGTGGCACACTGGCTGGGCTGACGGGTGCCTCCTTGGAGCCTCTCACAGCTGCAGCAAACACAGTGGACGTGGACTGGGTGGCTGAGGTGCTGGGCTGGGTTCTGGCCACCCTGGCCGAGGTGAAGGGGTAGGGAAGAGGTCAATGCTGGTGAGGAAAAGCATCTTAGGGACACTGGGGCGGGAAGAGGGTGAAGCTTTGCAAGTGGAGGAAGAGGGAGTGGTTGTAGGAGGTGTCAGTCTGCTGTGTTTGGGTCCAGGTGCATGAGCTGGATGCTGTAGTGACGTGGATGGCTGTTTGGTGGGTGTGTGCTTGCGTTTGTGTACTTTGGGAGGAGGGGTCACAGAAAGTGGGAGGGGACACAGGGGATGTGTGCATGGATGTGGGGGTGGTGACTGCCAATGAGGGGCATGTAGTGATAGGCGTGCTGGTGATGGAGGTAGTGGATGAGGATGTAGTGCATGCAGGTGTGAGTGGAGACGCTACTGAAAGGGAGGTGGAGGACGAGGAGGAGGGGGACACAGTGGAGGCAGTGGAGGTTGGTGTGTCTGCATGGGGATGGTGCTTGTGTGAGTGCCTGTGAGATGAAGTGTGGCGCTTGTGTCTGCCTGAGCCACTTCTGTGTGTTGATTTGGGTGATGGCTGGTCTGAAGGTGTGCTTGGGATAGTCTGGGGTTTTGGGGATTGGGACTAGGTAGAGGAAGTTGGTGGGGGGAGGCTAGAGACAGGGACAATGGCTGCCATCAGTGCGGAGGCCAGAGCCTGAAATGCTCTCTGTTGGGCCGCCACGCCAGAGTGAATGCCCTCCAGGTGCGCATTTGTTTGTTGCAAATGCCTTTCGAAACCCTGGATGGCATTCAGTATGGTTGACTGCCCAACAGTGAGGGATCTCAGGAGGTCAATAGCCTCCTCAATGAGGGCAGCAGGGCTGACTGGGGCAGGGCATGAGGTGCCCGGGGCGAAGGAGATGCCCACCCTCCTGGGTGAGTGAGCACGGGAAACACACTGAGGGGCTGCTGGGAGAGCGGTGCTGGTACAGGGGGTGGCGGATGTACCTGTTGTTGGGGTGGGCACAGAGGTGCCTGCCACCACCAGGGAGCTTACATCGGCGGGGGAGTCACTGTCAGTAGTGACCTCTCCTGTCTCCGTTGTGGTGCTCTCCTCGCCCACCGTCCCACTGGTGCCCTCACCGTCGGTGGATTCGGCCTCCAGGCCAATATCGGATGCAGCTCCCTCCGTCGCCGGTGCCTCTGCTCCTCCGCCAGATGATGCTAATGCACACAAGGACAGGGTGACAAAACAAGAAGGGGGGGAGAGAAAGAGGATACAGTTGGTCAATGCCAGCAACAACACTACAGTTGGCGTACACAACACACAGGAAAAAAGCCCTATGCACTAGCCCATGCACTACCAGTTACAATGCTAGTCACCAGCCCATGGGGTACATTGCCTAATGCGATTAGCTGCACACCTGAAACCCACAGGACCCTGCCCAGTAGTAGATGCCCACTAACACTATTGGGGTTTGGAGTGCTTCAGAGACTGCTCAACAAGGGACCTACACTGCCAGTTCGCCCTGGCCTAGGGGCACCCACAGCCCACATGCCCCACCCAGGTATAACCTTAACAAGCGCAAAGTCATGATTCTGAATCTGTACTCACCCCCTTGTGGCTGCTGTGATGCCTTCAAGCGCCCATCCAACTCCGGATAGGCCTCCACCAGGACGCAGAACATCAGGGGGGTCAGGGTATGACAGGCACCCCTTCCTCATTGGCAGGCCAGCCCCAGCTGGGCCTCCGCCGTCTTGCTTGCCCAGCGGCACAGGTCCTCCCACTGTTTGCAGCAGTGGGTGCTCCGCCTGTCAAAGACGCCCAGGGTCCGCACCTCCTTGGCGATGGCATGCCAAATACCCTTTTTCTGATGAGTGCTGACCTGCGGGGAAATATGCAGAGAAAAAGGGATTAGTCGTACCGTCCAGACTGTTACACTCATAGACTACAATATCCCTCCCATCCCCTTACGCACAGACATTGACCCCCAGACATGCAGCACTCTGCCCAGGACCCTTCAGCCCCCCCTACACGAGGCTTAAACACACAGCAATCCATACATTCATGGCCCATACATCATGCTCACTGTGTACTCACCTGTTTGTCTGGAGGACCATAGGGTAAAGTGTACTGGGGTAGGACCCCATCCACCAGTCTCTCCAACTTTTCCAAAGTGAAGGCAGGGGCCCTTTCCCCAGACACTCGATCCATTGTTGCTTCCAGACACAGGTCACAGCAGCACTTGCAGTGCAGGTCCTCTCCTGTTGAAGGTCAGGTAGCAAGTGAGTGAACAGATAGAAAATGGCGGTCACGTCCGCGGCGGTGCTTACCGTCACCGCCGGCGTACATCGCCATTGGCTCCTGGAACCCATAGGGCCCAATGATAACCAATGCGAAGTTGCGCAGCGGTCGTTGACTGCCGACCACAACGGTGCACAATGCCAGCAGAATTACCTCATTTCCACTTGTCTCTCCTCACAGGTCAGACAGCCACCATTTCAGGGGGGCAAAGGCCATGGCACCTAACTGCGTCACAGCAGACATTGCCACATCAACTGACTCTCAAATTCACATACTATTTCTGTAAAGGAAGAAATGCAGATTTATGTTAACATATGAGTGAAGATGACCCTCTGCTCCCCGTTTTCCACCATAGAGTTCAACGGCTGAGGATGAATAGAAGATGGAAACATCCCCCCGGGTACACACCCCTGGTGAACCTGTCAACTATGGAGGACATGCACATTATCCTGACCTACAGACTTGATAGGGGCATAATCCAAGAGCTGTGTGCCCAATTGGAGCCAGACCTAATTTCAGCTATCCGCCAGCCCACAGGTATCCCCCCTCTAGTGCAGGTCCTGTCAGGGCTCTATTTCCTGGCAAGTGGTTCCTTCCAAGCGACTGTGGCCATGGCATCAGGGATATCTCAGCCAATGTTCTCCAACGTGCTGACCAGAGTGTTGTCTGCCCTGCTGATACACATGCGCAGCTACATCGTATTCCCCCAGATGGAGGATTTGGCCACATTGAAGGCTGACTTCTATGCCCTGGGACATACTGTATCTCCAACATCATTGGTGCCATTGATGGTACACATATTGCATTTGTTCCCCCCCCCGGAGAAATGAACAAGTGTTCAGGAATAGAAAAAGCGTTCACTCTCTGAGTGTGCATATTGTGTGTTTGGCGGACCAGTACATCTCCATGTGAATGCCAAGTATCCTGGCTCTGTGCATGATGCATTTATCTTGAGAAATAGCAGCATTCCATATGTAATGTCTCAACTCCAAAGGCACCGGGTGTGGCTAATAGGTGAGCCCATGGTCCCCACCCAGTTGATGTAGGTATGTGGGTGTGGGTTGGGCCCTAAGGGTGAGTGTGTGGCTAACAGGTATCCCTTGAATATTTGCAGGTGACTCTGGTTACCCCAACCTCTTATGGCTACTGACCCCCGTGAGGAATGCCAGGACAAGGGCAGAGGAATGTTATAATGAGGCACATGGGCGAACAAGGAGGATAATTGAGAGAACCTTGGGCTTCCTGAAGGCAGGTTCAGGTGCCTCCATCTGACAGGTGGATCCCTGTACTACTCACCCAAGAAGGTGTGCCAGATCATCGTTCCATGTTGCACAACTTGGTCTCGAGATGCCAGGTGCCTTTTCTGCAGGAGGGTGAGCCTGGATATGGTCTTGTGGCAGCGGTGGAGCCTGTGGACAGTGATGAAGAGGAGGCAGTGGAAGAAGATGTGGACAACAGAAGTACACTCATTCAACAGTACTTCCAGTGACACACAGGTAAGACACTGTAACTTCACCTTCCATTGCAGTTTTGTGTTTGACATTGAACATGGCAGCCTGATTTCCCTATGTCTATGGCCACTTACTGTACCCTTTGGCATCTCTATTTTCAGATCTCTGTGCCCCACTCTGGCTCCTGGTGTGTTTACTGCTGCATACCTATGTAAATATTACAGTACATTTCAGTTGCAATGTTTACAGTTTGTTAAACTAATACATATGTCAAACAATTGACAGACTCCATACTTTAATTTGTTCCAAGGGTGTTTATTTAGGTGCTAATAAGTGGAGGGGGTATTGCAATGGGCTGGGTTGCTGATGGAGGAAAGTCCAGGGTAGAGTCCAGTCTATTTGTATCACAGGTGCAGTGTCCAAGGGGGCATAGGAAGGGGAGCAATGGCAGTTCAAGGTGGACAGGGTGACAGTCAGGAGAGTCTTATTTCCTGGCGGGGGTCCTGGCAATGTCCGCTGGCTTCTGCCTGGATTGCAGGGACCGTTTGCGGGGTGGGTCTCCTTCTGTTGGGGGTGGGGTGCTGGTGGTCTGTTGGTCCTGTGGCAGGGCCTCCTGTCCACTAGCGCCGGCAGAGGTGGAGGGCTGTTCTTCGGTGTGGCTAGTGTCAGGGGCTCGTTGGTGTGCCACTGCCTCCCTCATGGTGTTGGCCATGTCTGCCAGCACCCCTGCAATGGTGACCACGGTGGTGTGGATGTCTTCCAGGTCCTCCCTGATCCCCAGGTACTGTCCCTCCTGCAGCCGCTGGGTCTCCTGCAACTTGTACAGTATCTGGCCCATGGTCTCCTGGGAATGGTGGTATGCTCCCAGGATCCCTGCAAGTGCCTCAAGGAGAGTGGGTTCCCTGGGCCTGTCCTCCCCCTGTCACACAGCAGTCCTCCCAGCTTCCCTGTTGTCCTGTGCCTCTGTCCCCTGAACCATGTGCCCACTGCCACTGACCCCAGGTCTCTGATTGTCTTCGGTTTGTGGGGTTGCCTGGGGTCCCTGTAGTGGTTGACACACTGCTGATTGACATGTCCTGGGGACAGAGGGATGGGCCCGCTGGGTGGGTGCTGTGTTGGTGTTTCCTGAGGGGGGAGTCTCTGTGGTGGTTTGGGACTGTGGCAGGGTAACCGACTCTGCAGAGGTCCGTGATGGGCCAGGTTGGTCATCGTGATTCAGGCGCGCAGAGCTTCTGTCATCACTGTGGGACCCTTCTGTGGGGGGACTGGATATGGCTGGCACCTCCTCTCTGGTGACGTTGAGTGGGGGTCCTGTGGGGATGTAAATGCAGTGTTATTGCATCTGCGTGTGCCATCTTGTGCATGGATGTGTTTCCCTCTATGGTTGTAATTAGCAAGGCAGCTTTGCCTTGTGAGATTTGTGCTTGGTTTGGCTAAGTGATTGTCATTAGTGTGCATGCTGTTGTGATGGGTGTCCATGCAGGTCTGTGATGGGTGTCCATGCATTGCTGTTGCATGCAGGCCTTGGTATTGGGATGGGTGGGGTGTGATAGTGGGGTACATGTGAGGTTGTGGAGTGATGGGGGTGAGGGTAGGGGTTTGGAGTTTGTGTAAAGATTTGACTTACCAGAGTCCAGTGCTCCTGCTACTCCTGCGAGGCCCTCAGGAAGCATGATTGCCAAGACTTGTTCCTCCCATGTTGTTAGTTATGGGGGAGGAGGTGGGGGTCCACCGCCAGTTCTCTGCTCAGCTACATGGTGTCTTGCAACCAGGGAATGCACCTTCCCCCGTAGGTTGTTCCACCTCTTCCTGATGTCATCCCTTGTTCTTGGGTGCTGTCCCACGGTGTTGACTCTGTCCACGACTCTCCCCCATAGCTCCATCTTCCTTGCAATAGACGTCTGCTGCACCTGTGATCCGAAAAGCTGTGGCTCTACCCGGATGGTTTCCTCCACCATGACCCTTAGCTCCTCCTCAGAGAACCTGGGGTGTCTTTGTGGTGCCATGGGTGTAGTGTGAGTGGTATGTGAGAGGGTGTGTGGAGTGATGTGTTGGGGTGTGTGCTGTGAGGTGCGTGGATGGTGTATGAGTGATGGTGTTATGTGGCTCAGATTCAGTGGGTGCTCCTGGCTTGTCTCTCTCTCTCTCAGTTAGCAATATTTTGTTTCGTTTAAGGGGTTGTGGGTATTGTGGGTGTGTGTTTTATATTGGATTGGGTGTGTGGGTGTGGTGTGTGTATGTGTTTTAGGTGTGTGTAGTTTGAATTGTCCAATGTTGTGTAGTTTTGTTAGTGTGTGTGTATTTTGAGCGCAGCAGTGTGTACCGCCAGTGGTTTACCGCGGATGAATGTCCACCACGGTGATTCGTGGGTCATGATGCTGTGGCCGTATTTTTGTTGCCGTAACGGTGTGGGTTTTGGTACCGCCAATTTATCACTGACCTTTGGGCTGGCACACTTGTGTTGGTGTCTGTATAGTGGGGGATTTCTCTGTGTGGGTCATAATACCCGTAGCGGTATACCACCGCGGTCACGGTATGTTGGCGCCCGTCAGCACGGTGGTAGGTGGCATTTACCGCCAAGGTTGTAATGAGGGCCTAAATCTTTTGGTGGCAGCATATCTAATCTCAACAAAATATTAAAGTGCCTCACCCCTTGTGGTAAGTTCCAAGATAAATATGGTTGAGATTGTTTAAAAATCACCGATTTAGTTAAGGCCGCAAATCACCCCTTTTGGTGACAACTCAATATCCAATGAAAAACCTTTATGCATTTTAGCCTCTTTTAGGCTCCTTTAGAATAAAAGGGGTAGTAAGGTTAAAATAAGCTCAGAGTCAAACTCTAGCGTTTGTAGGGCGAGATTCTAACTGTGATTTTTCTCAAAAACTTCTTTGTATGCCAGGTATTTTAGAGTAGATTATGCACCGTATACTAGGCAGAAAGCCCTCCGGAGCACCGCCGCTAGACCCTGTACATAAACACTCTTAATCCCAAATTCAAACTTTAGGGCTGCCACAGGTGCCAAGTAATTACAGGGTACCAAGCATCTTAAAACCTGCCCTTCTCGTTTATCTAAAAACTTCCATTTGGATATCTCTATACATTCTATCACTTACAAGAGAGTGGCTGGGATCTTCACTTGGTAAACTATAAATACGTAAAATGCTGCCCACCAACTGCATTATAAAAGTCCATTAAACCTTGTGCTGAGAAAGAGATTTACTAATAAGATTACGTATATGATCTTGGTCACTGAGAGAACAGGATAACGTTTTCCCCAAGAAGCAATACGTTTTTATCCGCTCCAGCTTATGTTGACCCAGTGACCAACAAAAGTTTTTTTTTCCCCAAGATTTTTTCCCTAAAAAGCATACCACTTGTGACTTCATTGCATTAATTTTTAAGTGATGCTGCTCGGTGTAGTAATTGAGGGCAGCCAAACGCTTCTTTAGTCCTTTTGGGGTGAGATCAATCACCACTATATCGTCAGCATATAAAAGGCAAGATATCGGAGCCCTCCGATTTTGGGTGCAAAGCCTTCACTATTCCCTAAGGAGATAGGGGAAATCGTAGCTCTATAGCTAAAAGAGCAGTGGCACCAACAGACAACCCTGTTTCAAGCCATTTTTTAGGGGGAATTCCGAAGACAGACCCTGATCTCCGCCTAAACGTACTTTACAACAAGTAGAAGAATGTAAGCCTATGAGCAAACATAACAGGTTTACTGGGATGCCCAACTTAAACTCTTTCATCCATAGAATCTTATGATCTACCCTATCAAAAGCTTTTGAGAAGTCTATAAATACAGCATATACAACTCCACCCCTGATCTGCACACATTTTTCATTTAAAATTTGCATTATTAAGATATTATCAAGAGTATTGTGCTCCTTCCTAAAACCTGCTTGTTCCAATGGAAGGACAGAGTTTTCCTCAACCCAGGACGTTAAGTGCTCAAGTAAACTTTTAACTAAATCTTACCAGCTGCATCCAACAGAGCTATTTGATGGCAATTTATAGGTGAAGATCTGTCACCTTTCTTATACAAGGGAACTATAACAGTCTTATACCTTTCAGGTAACAGAATTAAAATACCGGGTGGAGAATGCTTGCTCAAAGCAGGGGTTCTTGTTTAATTATTGCCATTGGAACCCCATCGGGGCCCATTGCTCCAAAAGCCCGCATAGACCTTATGAACCCCTCAATCTCAATCGAAGAGGGTCGGCTGTAGCTATCCGATTCAGCCCAACTACGTATCATAAAGTCCATTTCACATGACTCGATGTCCCGGTTTTCTGCACACAGGGAGAATATGTACTACCTCCATTATGCCTGGGCTATCGGTGGGGTTAGAGAAAATTTGCGGCAACTGCAACATTCAGAGGTGATTGCCCAGAATTTGCGGGCATTTTTTGTCACAGCAGCTTCCCTCAAAGCTACCCACCTCTGTTCGGCCTCCTCCTTCCTTATGCCTATCTTCAGATGCACTCTTCTCCTCTTTAATAGGGAAATTATTCTACTCCTATCATTTGACTCCAGCACATAATGTAGCCATACCAATTTATTAATTTCCCTGTTCAGTGGTAAAACAGATGTCCTTACTTTCTTATGTGGTGGCTTAGTACACTTTGGCTGACCACTTTGAATTATATTTCCCATAAATTCAGAAAGGCAATAGAGGGGGTCCCTACTCCAATCATCAATATGCCTCAAGGTTATTTGAAGAGATTCCACAAATAATATTTTTGAAGGCAACCAATGGATTCTACCTGTTTTCCTATTAAAATTGATGCCATGGCCCTTGGAATTCCATGCTTCTATTGAGGACAAATTAAGTTTTAGTGTGAGGCTAAGTATCTTATGATCACTGAACGGGGTATCTATGATTATCATGTCCTCCACTGATTGGGCTATAGCATAGGAAGCCATAAAATAATCAACAATCGAACCACTCTGACGAGATTTATGTGTAAAAGCTGCAGGGGAGTCCAAGTGGAAACGCCCATTTAGGATTATGAAACTGAGTTCCTTCAGACCCTTTAATAAAATATATCCCTTTTTATCCATCCTAATTCTTGATGTAAATAAAATAGAAAGAATATTGAAAGCAGATTCCCTCTCCTTGGTCACAAAATATGGATAGAGATGAATTAAAGATTTTACAGAATAAGTCCCCCATTATCAATACCTTATACACGCTTTCATTTGGATTTGAACCCACGGAGGAAATGCAATTATCAGGGGGAATATATGCATTTACTATTAACATGTATGTTCTCCTACCATCCTCCATCATTGGGTTAACTCTCACAATCTGAAAGAAGTTTGGTGGAACTGGAAGGCTTTCATACTCCCATTTATGTTTATTACTTAAGAGCATTGAAATTCCCCCTTTTGCATGCCCTTTCTTAGAGGGCTGCGCCTTTTGACACAGTACCGTGTACCCTGGACAGGAGAAATCAGTTAAGCTGCAGGACTCTTGGATGCAAATTAGATCAGCCTGTAATGAGCCAACATAATTTTTTTTTTTTACTGTGATTCTCTATTCCTGCAGCATTCCAAGAGACCACATGAAAATGAGGGTTAAGGGCCCGTTTGCAGTGCCTTGCCCTTTGCTGGAGTACTGTTTAAAGCCCCAGCCAAGCAACTCCAATTTTGCTGTTTAAAACCTGAATGTTGGGAATGGACATCGCCCACAAACTTCACCACTCTTTCTCCATAGAAAAGGGAGACCTTAAAATTTTCCAAAGAAGAATTCTTTGGACCACGCAAGGGGCGAAGCCTACTTCCATTCAGATATTGTGCAGAAGGAGACTGCTGCTTATTAAAAGGGGGCTCTTTTTCCCCTTGTGGGACCACATCTCTGCCTTTACGCTGTAATTGCTCGCAGTTGACCAAAATCAATTTTGAGATGGTTTTAGAATACAACTAAACTTTTGTCTTTACAGCTCCTGGACCATTTACTAGATACACACAGGAGATATCACTGCTTTCAATCAATGTTAACTCATCTATATCTTCAAAACAAGAGATTAGAAGTGAGCAATTCAGAATTAAGTTAGAATCAAATAATACAGAAAACTCAGTAAAGATGCAGTAGTCTCAATATACTGTAGGTAATCCTCCGCCTTACATTCAACATCCCCACCATTCAGAGGGTCAGACATAGAGTTAGGTAACAAAGAATTTGATTTCACATTACAAAATGGATCTGCATATGAATTTAAAGAAGACAAAATCCTCTTTACAACAAGGGGCTAATCCTGGTGGGAACCCAACATGGGGACCTGTTCATATTCTTCCCTGGAAGAGAAAGTTCCTGCAGTTCCAAAGCCCTCGAACCAGACTTTCCTTGAGTTCTTTTTTAGAAATTTGCCGTTTGCCCTCTTTTCCCACTTTTTCCCCATTTTTTTCTTTCCTGTTTTCCTCTCTTTTTTTACATTAGGAACAGGATTTCCATTACTCTCCATAATCGGAAGATCAGATTGTGCTTTAGTGAGGGGTCGAAATATGGGAAAAGGGTCTAACACTGGACTCGGCTTTTTTATTGGAATGACAGGATCAGGTGTGCTAGCAATGAGGCGACTTGAAAAGAGATTTCCCAAAGAATGATCAACACTATCTTAGTGTAGGATTTCCTTAATTTTCAAAGATTTAAGGGGCACTGGAGGTTTGCCAGCCTGATTTCCCTTGACTGTGCAGCAGGGCTGTTTAAGTGAGTTTGCAGTCGAGCAGGTATCCTGGGTAAACAGAAATAAACTGGAGCCTCAGCGCCCTAATTTTTTATGAACTTTCTTAGCAGCCAACGAGACTTTCTCATCCAGGACTAACCTGTCCTCCTTTTGCCCCATAAAAACTTTCAATATGACCAAAGGTATATCTTGGGTATGATCAAAGTTATTTATTGATTTGTCTAATAGCACCAAGATGGACGATAAAATTCTCTCTAGGCATTTAAAAGATTCCGAGGTTACCATATATTTGTCAGGAGGGTCACTGTGGAAGCTCTCAGGGCGCACAAAATCAGGGGTCAGGGATAACAATAGTGAAGAGAATGCTTGATCAGAAGGAGTACTCATAAAGAGCCTTAGGCCGGGAGATTGATTTCTACCAGCCGGAGGCGTAGTCTCGCAACAGGCAGAAAGACTCCTGAAACCATGAGCGACATTCACCTCAATATCGGGAAGGGTAAAAGCACCTACTTCAGGAATACCTAACACATTGTTTGTGGGAGAAATGTTATTCCCTAATTCTCCCCCAGGGAAAAAAGGCTTTCTAGCCGAAGAATTTGAATCCAAATCCTTTCCACTGGTGTCCAACATTCTAGCAATTGAACCAAGGTCCTCCGTGGAGACCGATTCATCAGGTGACTCCTTTTGGAAAAAAGGAAGAATGTAGTTTGAGCTTTTTATATTTAATTGAGAGATACCCCTATTTCTAAGGGGGTTAGACTTAGGCCCTCATTTCAACCCCGGCGGTCTTTCAAAAAGACCGCCGAGGCTGTGGGAGACAGAATACCGCCAGTGCCGGCGGTATTTCTGTCTCCCCAATATGACTTTTCCGCTGGGCCAGCGGACTGTAACAGTGGTACCGTCCGCTGGCCCAGCGGAAAAGTCACATCAACATTGCTGCTGGCTCGTAATAGAGCCGGCGGCAATGCCGATGTGCAGTGGGTGCAGTAGCACCCATCGCGCATTTCACTGCCCGAAATTCGGGCAGTGAAATGCGCAACGGGGCTATGCCTGGGGGCCCCTGCACTGCCCATGCCAAGTGCATGGGCAGTGCAGGGGCCCCCAGGGGCACCTCAAGTCCCCCTTGCCGCCAGCCTTTGCATGGCAGTGTTTACTGCCGTGGCCAGGCTGGCGGTCGGGGACTCATAATCTCCAGGCGAAAGCCTGGCGGTATAGTGGAGGGGCCGGCGGTATGGCCGTGGCTATTGTGCCACGGTCATAATGGCTGGAGTAACACCGCCAGCCTGTTGGCGGTGTTACCGCCAGCTTACCGCCAGCTTACCGCCGGCCGCCAGGGTCGTAATGAGGCCCTTAGTCTTTTTGCATGCCCTGTTGAGAAAAGCTCTACACATTCGAAGGCGTTTGGCCATCATGCTAAAAATGTGAGTCTTCCTCATCCAGAACCCTGACGAGAGGAACGCCTTGAAAGATTAGCCAACAAATTGATATATAATGTGATGGTTTTAGTCTTTTCAAAGGAAACAAATAATCCAAGTACCAGCCTAAGATGGACAGTTAGGAGAGGGCTGAGGAGGGCGGGCCCCCAGAGAAGAGCAAGCCGCACTGGCCTAATGCCAGCTGCTTCCACTCCACCTCAGGGTTGCACAGCTCTGAGCTTTTACCTTCACAGGCCCTACTTCAGTTCTGTAAGGACTCCTTGTCTGCACTTGTCTGGCACTCATTTGCAAACTCAGCAGTGCTTACGGCCTAGGTTAAAGTCTCTGGGCTAATAGAACTGATGGAGCCACTAGCAGAATTACCAAGAGAGCAGGAGCAGAGAGGACTAGGCCACTGAAAACTTTCTGGATTGCTGAGTTCATAAGAGCGGGCCTGGATACTCGCCTCACCATGCCTCACTGCTGCTTTACCACTTTTGCTCACCACTGCCGCTGCTCCCTCTGCTTTTGCTGCCTATGCTGCCCCCTCTACCCACTACCTGCCCCCTCCTGGGGGACCGCGGAGTGCTGGTCACAGCAGGCATGGGGCGTGGAGCGTAAAGAGGGGACGGCTCCTCTGGGTCTCCTTAGCTGTTCACAGTTATTCCTGGCTGATTACCGGGCCCCCCAACGGGTGCGGGCACGAACCCCACTGCGATGCCGCTGTATAATTCCTGGCTACCGCTCCTCGCGGTTGTGCAGTCTCGCAACCCTCCCGGGTCTTGGCTCCAAGCCCCTCCCCTTCCGCCTGACTGCTGCATCTTGCGTCTGCTGCATCTCCACTCTGCTACACCTGACCTGACACATATACCCCGGTTAGAGGCCGGAAAAATGACTCAAAGAAATCTAAGAGATTCCTTTGTGTCATTTGTTTCGGCACTTTTAACGCCTGCTCAGAGCAGGCATTAAAAGGAGACTTCCATTGTTTACAATGGGCCTCTGGATGCTTTTCAGGTTTAGCGGCCAAAAAGTTTTGATGCTAATCCTGCAAAGCGCTGGACTAGCGTAAAACATACTGCCGTTAATCCCCTAACTACCGCCATGGTGCGCTGTATTTTAAATACGGCGCACAGATGGTGGCATTAGTGGGGGCGCTAAGCAGCGCAAGAGAAGTGGCCCTGTATTGTGTGCAGGGCTACTTTTCTTAAAGATGCCCCAAAATCTGTTGCACAATCTGCTAAAACCAAAAACGTCTTACATTTCCTCCCACCAAATACCTTTTTGAAGCCATTGCATCCCTTGCTGAATGTGCTCCAAATCTTGAGTTATCAATTCCTGCTTTTCCATGACTTCTTTAACCCACCTTGCTAGAGTGGGGCTGAAAACAGCTTTATGAGGATACCTGAATGAAAGCAATATCTGAAATTCATTTTGACCCCTTACAGTTATAGTTCTGTTCTCACATTCCCTCAAACACCTTACTACTCACAACGTATTATTTTCCTTCACGGTAGGGTAAGCAATAGTTGTGTAAATGCTCTTAGTTCTTTTCCTAATGTAAAAACACAACCTTCTAAAAGATAACACCTTAAAGACACTTCTAATGCCCTAAGGTCTGTCACTCTTCTGAAATAAATCAAACAAAGTAGCATAGGTAACTTTAATGAGAACTCCCTTAAAGTCAATAATTCATCCTCACTCTAACTTGACATCGCCTTTAAAACTAAATCAACATACCAAAGAGAAACATACCTAAGGCTTGGAAGTACCTTCAAGTGAACACTCCTTATCAACCTTTTCACTACATTGTGTTGCCCAACAGGTAATCCATCCACTAACCCATGACCTGCCAAAATAACTGACGTCCTTGCGTTCATTAAACTGTAGGATTTTTCACCTAAAAAACCTTTTTCCGGCTTCCAACTGTAAAACTGTAAAACTGCTGAAGCTGAGTATTTAGCCTGCTTGCAAACAAATCTATCTTGAAAAGACTCCATTTTATTCCTCAAAGCCCTGAACACTTCCCTGTTCAACATCCAATCGCTGGAGTCCCTCAGATTTGTAAAATTCCAATCCTCCACTGTTTGCTCAAAACAGGAATGGGTTGGGCCTGCAACATGACTCTAGCTTAGGCAAAAATGCCAAAATTATTTTGCCAACTCTGCCAGCACCTTTGAATGAGGACCTTATAACCTCTTAACGTATCACACCACAGACACATTATTTATCTTTAACAAAACATAACATTTTGCACGAGCCTTGACAAAACTTTTCACAGTAAAGGACCCTGCCAACAACTCTAGGTAGTTGATATGCATTTTTTTCTCCTCTAAAGACAACTTTGCCCCAGTTGTTCCTGAACCACATTTCACCAGGATACTGGCATCAGATTCTATGACCAAGTCAGGGGCTTCTCCAAAAACGACTTTTCTATTCAATACTTCTAGATTTTTTTATTCACCACTCCAACTCTACTTTTGCATCCACATTCAATCAAACCTTCTGTGAATACCTCATCCCCTTGCAAAGATACTGTGCCTTCAACCTTTGAAATGCTCGCTAATGTAAGGGGGCTGGGAAAATTGCCTGAACTGACATCAATAACAAACTGCAAAAATCCTTGCTAACTGCCGAAGTGTAACCAAATTTCACTCTATCACTTTGCTTATTTCCCTGTGAATTTTCTTCACATTTACCACTGGCAACTTCAACACATTCCAATGTCTATATCTGAAAGCCTAAAAATAACATCTCTTGACTTGACACCAAACACAACTTCTTCCTATTCACAATAAAAAACAGATCTTCCAACAGTAAACTGGTAGGTCTGTCTGCTCCTCTCTACCTTGTGAAAAAGATGCTCATGTGATTAAAAATCCATGGCCAGAAAATCGACCCCTCATTGTACAGGCCCCTCCAAAAACATGCCTTTTTTTAATTACTATTTTTGCTTTATTCAAACTGAAAAACAAAGCATCAGGTAAAGAAAGAATGAACAGAATTAACAACATCTGCCATGCAGTTCCAGGACTAAAGACTTTGCCCCTCTTTATGAGTTTGGTGGGTGGAAAAGGCTGCCCACCAAACTCCCGCAGTCAGGTTACCGCCAGTGCGGTTCCCTTCCTGCGGCCCCTATTAAGAGTTTCCTGCTAGGTTAGCGGGTGGAAACAGAGTTTCCGCCCGCTGGCCCAGTGGGAAACAGCCTACAACACTGACGTTAGCTCGTAATTGAGCGGACGGCAATGTTGCGGTGCTTAGGCTGCACCAGTGCAGACAGTGAAAAGTGTGATGGGGATGGCCATGGGGGCCCCTGCACTGCCCATGCCAAATGCCAAATGCACTGCCCATGCCAAATGCATGGGCAGTGGAGGGGCCCCCATAGGGCCTCCTGCACCCGTTCTCCTCCAGCCTTTACATGGCAGGGCAACCCAAATGTAAACACCAGCAGAGAAGGGGGTTCATAATCTGCAGGGCATCGTTTGCTGCGCTGCCCTGGCGGATTGGGACTGCCAGCGTCGCCAGGTCGTCGGGCAGCTGAAAAGTGGTTGTGCCAGGGGTCTGACCATGGCAGTAACACCATGGTCATAATCTGGCTGCCGGGTCACCACATTGGTGGCAGTCCGATTGCCACCACGGCCCTGGCAGTCTGTAGACCACCAGGGTCACAATGAAGGCCTTTATCCCTTGTTATCAGTAATACTTGGGTAGCATTGGAGCACAATGTATTTTCCCTGAGCCTATGTAAGGCTTTGGCTGGACAGCATGATCAATGGGGTATGGTGTCATATCCCTTTCAGGAACTTAAACTGGGAGAACCTGGGAGGGGTTTGAGTATTGTGGCTGCGTAATGGGTTCTTGAAGTGCTCCACTGGAATGGATAATGTGAAGCTTCAGCTCTAAGTAATGAGGATGGGAGAGTGGGGCATTTGGTCTATGGGTATCAGGCATCAGTTCAGAGGGTCTCTGTTTGTGGCAGAAGGAGTTGTACTGATGGGCATTGGAGATTGTTGAGAGCGGTGAATTGTGTTGGGTGTCCTGTATCAAGGTTCCCTGGTGTCGTTTCCCAGTGGATGGAGATGCAATGTCGGTGGAGGCCACATATTTCTTCACTACTAGGAGCTTCCTCCTCTGATGCCCCCATTTGTCCAAGGCTCCACTGGGGGTGTGGAGGGTGCTCGTTAGTGTAAGGTAATTGTACATATTGCTAGCAGGAGTGCTAATACCGTGAAGTGGGTGCTTTTTTACGCTTGAAGATGCCAGAAGCACAGGCTTGCCATGCATGGTGGTCAGATAATGATGTCGCTTCCCTCACTGTGTCATGGATCGTGGCCCAATAGTGATGTAACGTCGGACAGGACCACAGCATATGGCAGAGGTCTACTTCCTTTTGGGGGCAGTGTGAGCATGACAGTTGCGCTGGGGGTAATATCTATTCAATCGGACTGGTGTTAGGTACGCCCTGTGTAGCAGGTGAAATTGAATGTTTTTGAAGAAAACATTGGGGAGACTCTCTTGAGGTGAAACTTGTCCTGTAGATCCCTGCCAATGTCTGTCCCCCATAGGCATCTGAGTGGCATCAGTGCAGTATCTAAGACATCTATAATGGCTCTACAGTATAGAACTAGGTTATGAGATGTCGCCCAGCGCCCCTGGTGTATATTGTCTGTATGACTCAGTGTGGCGGCAGCTCAATGGCCACTTGCCCTCATAGTGTCAGCATGGAGCGGCGCAATTGTTGCTGAGTGAGGAATTGCCTGGTTAGTAGGGTTTTGCCCATGGTGAGCTGGTCAAAAGTGAGTAATTGATCATCTGAATATAGGTCCCCCATTGTGCTGATAACATATGCTGTCCACATCGCTAGATGGTGTGCTGTGTAGTGCCCCGGGAACTGGGCAAGGCCCTCCAGTGGGATGTTTGGCGCATAGTGTTAGAAATGGGGTCTTTGGTTGGCAGTCAGGTTACCCCCTGTCCAAGCAAGGACCCTCACTCTAGTCAGGGTAAATCACACACAATCCAAATTATCCGGTTCTCCGCCTTCCGCCAGGGTTGTAATGACCCCCAAAGTGTCTTAAGTCTTTTAGAAGCAAACAAAGTCTCTTTCAAGCACAAAGTACCTGGTTCGCGTGAAAAATCTCCGCAAAGGGCCGCAGAGGAGGAGAAGCGTGGAAACAAAGGGGTGTGCGTCAATTTCTCAGGTTTAGTTTCCACGCAGGGACGGCTGTGTGTTGATTTCCGGCGCTCGGTCGTGGATCCTCTTCAGGTTGGTAGGTTTTCAGATGCCCCGGGGTCTGTGTGCTGAATCCTGGGTTTGCGGAGAGGAGTAACAAGCTCTGCGTCGTTCCGGTGGGCGTTGCAGGGAAGTTTCTCCTGCACGGCAGGCGCTGCGTCGATTTCCCCTCTGGAAGTCAGGCTACATCGTCCCAAATCGGCTGTTCGTCGATCCGGTGGGCCGTGCGTCGAAGTTCCAGTCGCAACGCAGGCGCCGCATCGATCTTTTCCTTGCGAAGTCGGGCTGCGTCATTCCGGTTTGGCATGCAGTGAATTTCTCACCGCAGGACAGGCTGTGCATCAGTTTTAGCAAGCTGTGTGTCGGATTTTCGCCGCACAAGGAGTCCAGTTGCAAGAGAGAAGTCTTTTTGGTCCTGAGACTTCAGGGAACAGGAGGCAAGCTCTATCCAAGCCCTTGGAGAGCACTTCTTCACCACAGCCAGGGAGCAGCAAGGCAGCAGGGCAACAGCAAGGCAGCAGTCCTTCACAGAAAGCAGTCAGGTGAGTCCTTTGGGCAGCCAGGCAGTTCTTCTTGGCAGGATGCAGGTTCTGGTTACAAGTTTCTTCTCCAGGAAGCGTCTGAGTTGGAAGGGGCAGAGGCCCTGTTTATGTACCCAAATGTGCCTTTGAAGTGGGGGAGACTTCAAAGAGTGGTTTAGAAGTGCACCAGGTCCCCTTTCAGTTCAATCCTGTCTGCCAGGGTCCCAGTAGGGGGTGTGACAGTTCTTTGTGTGAGAGCAGGCCCTCCACCCTACCAGTCCAGGAAGACCCATTCAAAATGCAGATGTATGCAAGTGAGGCTGAGTATCCTGTGTTTGGGGTGTATCTGAGTGAATGCACAAGGAGCTGTCAACTAAACCCAGCCAGACGTGGATTGTAAGGCACAGAAAGATTTAAGTGCAGAGAAATGCTCACTTTCTAAAAGTGATATTTCTAAAATAGTAATATTAAATCCAACTTCACCAGTCAGCAGGATTTTATACCACCATTCTGGCCATTCTAAATATGACCTTCCTAATCCTTTCACATCAGCAGCTACCACTCAAACAATAGATGAGGGCAGCCCCAATGTTAGTCCATGAAGGGAGCAGACCTCACAGCAGTGTAAAAACGAATGTGGGAGTTTTACACTACCAGGACATGTAAATTACCTAGGGACATGTCCTGCCTTTTGCCTATATAGCACCCTGCCCTAAGGGTTACCTAGGGCATATCTTAGGGGTGTCTTATATGTAGAAAAAGGGGAGTTTTAGGCTTGGCAAGTACTTTTAAATGCCAAGTCAAAGTGGCAGTGAAACTGCACACACGGGCCTTGCAATGGCAGGCCTGAGACAAGGTTAAGGGGCTACTTAAGTGGGTGGCACAACCAGTGCTGCAGGCCCATTAGTAGCATTTATTCTACAGGCCCTGGGCACATATAGTGCACAGTACTAGGGACTTATAAGTAAATTAAATAGTCCAATTGGGTATGATCCAATGTTACCATGTTTAAAGGGAGAGAGCATATGCACTTTAGCACCGGTTGGCAGTGGTAAAGTGTGCAGAGTCTAAAAACCAGAAAGACAGTGTCCACAAAGTGGAGGGAGGCAGGCCAAAAGTTAGGGGTGACCACCCTAAGGCTGTCAGGTCTAACATGTGTCCCTCCTAGCTGAAAGTGGGGCGAGCTACCCAACCTCCTGGGAGCTCTCATCGCTAAGGCGGAAGTATCTGGAGAGACCATCAGCGTTGGCATGGTCAATCCCCGGGCGATGCTTCACTGTAAAGTCCATCCCCTGTAGAGAAATGGACCACCTCAAGAATTTTGGATTCTCACCTCTCATCTGCAGGAGCCATCTGAGGGGCCTGTGGTCTGTCTGAACCCGGGAGTGAGTCCTAAACAGGTAGGGTCTTAACTTCTTCAGTGCCCAGACCACAGCAAATGCTTCTCTCTCAATAGCACTCCACCTCTGTTCCCGTGGTAATAGCCTTCTGCTAATAAAGGCTATTGGTTGGTCTGAGCCCTCCTCATTTAACTGTGCTAGAACAGCCCCTATGCCATGCTCTGAAGCGTCCGTCTGCACAATAAATTCCTGGGAGCAGTCAGGGGCCTTGAGCACGGGGACGTACACATGGCTTCTTTCAGAAAATCAAAGGATTTCTGACAAGCCTCTGTCTAATTCACCAACCTAGGTTGTTTCTTGGAAGTGAGTTCTGTCAAGGGTGACACAATGGTACCATAGCCCTTGACGAATCTGCGATAGTATCCAGTGAGGCCTAAAAAGGCTCTCACTTCAGTCTGTATTCTAGGTGGTTGCCAGGCCTTGATAGTTTAATTCTTGGCCTGGAGTGGCTGCACCTTGCCACCACCTACTAGGTGTCCCAAGTACACCATGGAACCCTGCCCAATCTGGCACTTACTAGCCTTGATGGTCAGGCCTGCCTGTTGCAGAGCCTGAAGCACCTACTTGAGGTGGAGCAGGTGTTCCTCCCAGCTGGAACTGTAGACAGTTATGTCATCCAGGTAGGCTGCACAGTAGGCGTCCTTGCCAGATAGGACCCCGTTAACCAACCGTTGGAAGGTAGCGGGGGCATTTTTCAACCCAAATGGCATCACCCGGAACTGGTAATGGCCGTCAGGTGTAGAAAATGCTGATCTCTGTTTGCCCCCCTCAGTCAGGGCGATCTGCCAGTACCCTGAAGTAAGATCAAACGTACTCAGGAACTTGGCAGCGCCTAGTCTGTCAACGAGCTCATCAGCTCGGGGGATGGGGTGAGCATCAGTCCGTGTGACTGAGTTGAGACCCCGGTAGTCTACACAGAACCTGAGTTCTGGCTTCGCACTGGGGGCAGCAGCTTTAGGAACCAGCATCACAGGGCTGGCCCAGGGACTACTTGATTTCTCAATAATCCCTAAAGTCAACATCTTGGAGACCTCCTTGATGCTGGCCTTTACCTTATCCGATAACCTGTAAGTTTTGTTCTTCACGGGGGGACTGTCACCCGTGTCAATGTCATGAACACATAGGTGGGTCACTTTAAAGGTACAGGGGTCCAAACTGGAAACTTCCTGTGGAAAATGCCGTTTTATAAGGCTGTGGGAGTTAGTCACTGAAGGGCCTGGGCCCTTACCCTCCTCATGTAGAAGTACTGTACTATAGAATGTTGAAAAACCCACTTGGACAGTATCATAAGTCAAGTTCAACACATTGTTTATTGTGAAATATAGAGGCAAATTCTTCTTTGACACATAGTTGTTCAGCCAGGGTTCATCGAAGTATCAGCCACGGAGAAGGTTCTTACCGAGCTAGAAGTGGAAAATGACTTTCCTCGCGTCCCGCGGTAAATCGCCAGTGCGCGATGAAAATCCCCGCGTTTGATAACTGTGGTCCTTCCTCTGATCTAGGTTGTGAAAACAGAGGAAGGACTAAAGAGGGTCTGAGTATCATGTAAAATGGTGCCGCCATTTTTAAGAAGGCAGGAAATGGCACGTCGCGCATCATTTAGAAGGAAAAAATGCCGAATTGGAAGCAAAAAAGGGACAGATGAGAGAAAAAAGGGGAAAAAAAGAGAAAAGAAAAAAGGGAGGAAAGAAACAAAGCAAAAATGCTTACGAGGAATATTATTGTATAATATCTATTCTATAGCACTTAAGAACAGTACTGTGTAGATAATCTAAAGGAAAAACAAAAAAGTCAAAGGTAAATCAGAATGACCTGAAGAAAAACAAGTTAGGAGAAAAGGGAAGATTAGAGAGGAGTTAAAAAAGAAGAAAAGGTGAAATGGAAAGTAGAGGAAAAGTGGAGAAGAAATAAAGAAATAGAAAGAGAGAATACATGAGAAGAGTAGAAAGAATGGAAGAGAATGAAAAGACAAAATTTAAAGATTTTAAAAAAGCTTTTTTTTTGTTAAAAAATGAAGACATAGAAAATTAGGAAGGTGGAAGAAATGGAAGAAACGGAAAGAACAGGGCAAGTAAATGACATACAAACAACATGTGGGCAGCGAAGAGAATTGAATACACAATGGGACCAGCAATATATACGAGAGAGGAAAGAAAAAGGAAAAGCAGGAGGAAGAAAGTGAAGAGGCGAAGAGGAGAAAATATAATAGAATGAGGAACAAAAATTAAATACAAACAATAATGAAAACAAAGATACATCAGATTATAACAGCCAGTAGTGCCATTCATGGTCCTGGTTTAAGCCTTGATGCACTGTATTGTGATGGATAATAATTCGACTTTCTTCTTGACGTAAACGTAGATGTAGATTACCCCCCCTAGGGGACGAGGTGATTCGTTTAAGGACACAGAAGGTAAACTGTCGTTCATGAGTGTGAAATGTTTTGTAATGTTCCACAAGAGGTGCCTTCGACTCCAGTTTAAGAATGTTACAGTAATGTTCTTGAATACGGATTTTTAGTGGTCGGATAGTACTCCCTATATAGACTTTTTGGCAGGGACACCATATGGAGTATACAACATTGATGCTCTCACAGTTGACAAAGTCATTGATCCTGAAATCCTTGCCGTTGAGGTTGATTGTGGTAGATCTGTTGAGTCCAAGTTTGCAAACGGAACATTTGGTACAAGTAAAAAACCCCTTTGGTTGTGGAAAAATAGCTCTGGAAGGTTTAGGTCGGAAAAAGGATGGGCAAAGTTTATCCCGAAGGTTCGGGGCTCGATGGAACCCAATTTGTGGGTGAGAAGTAATGAATTGATGAATGGAAGGGTTATTTTGAAGTATGTACCAGTGTTTCTGAAGGTGTTTGCGAATAGAATGGTGACCATTGTGAAATTCTGTGATCAATCGGATGGTTGAATCCACTTTACGCCGGAGTGAGCTATTGATCATTTTGATTCGGTCCAGAGCACCAGACTTTTCTTTGGAAAGATTGAGGGACATTTGATTGTATCCCCTCGCTTTAAGCCTCTCCATTATTTGTGAGGAGAAATATGTGTAATCACTGGAATTAGTACAGTTGATTTTAGCACGTCTGAACTCTCCTTGTGGGATGTTTCTGATTATACTGGGTGGATGACAGCTGGTCGCATGTAAGATTGAGTTAGCCGCTGTCTGTTTCCTGCAAAATTTGGTATGCTATTTTTCATTGGCAATGTAGATGAGAAGGTCTAAGTATTCTACCTGCACATCTGAGATATGATATGTAATGTCAATGTCCCATCTGTTGGGTACTAGGGATTGTAGAAATTCAGTCAAAAGGTCCTAATGTCCTTGCCAAATCAACAGTATATCGTTAATATATCTTCCCCAGAAAATAATATTCGAGGAAAAATGTTCATTCCTGTCGCTCCATAGCCACTCTCTTTCTACTGCCCCGATCACAATACATGCATATGGAGGCGCAAATTTAGCCCCCATCGCCGTCCCTTGTAATTGTAGATAGAAATTTCCATCAAAGAGAAAATAGTTGTTCTCCAAGCAAAACTGTAGCATGTCCAAGATCATGAGATTGTGTGTGGCAAAGGCCACTGATTTGGTCGACAGGATTTTCTTAACTGCTTCTAGACCATCATGATGTTTAATGGAGGTGTAGAGGCTTACAATATCAATAGTGACGAGCAGGTAATCTGGTTGCCAATCAATATTTGGGAGTTTTTGAATAATATCTTTAGTGTCCCGAACAAAAGATGGCAAGTTGATCATGAAAGGTTGAAGAACATGGTCAATGAGAGTCCCTAGTTTGGAACATATTGAGTTTACACCGGAAATAATGGGTCTGCCTTTTGGAGGAAAATCTTTTTTGTGAATTTTTGGTAGAAGGTACAAAGTGGGAATTGTAGGATGAGATAGGAATAATGCGGATTTCTCTTTATGAGAAATCACCTGACGGGAAAGCCAATGATCAAGAAGAACAGATAGTTTATGTTGTATGTGTGCTGTGGGATTAGAGGTAAGGCGTTTGTAGCAATTGGGGTTTTGAAGTTGTCGATAGGCCTCTTTAAGGTAATCAGAAGTGTTAAGGATGACGATGTTACCTCCCTTATCAGCTTCCTTAATAGTAATGTTGGGATTGTTACGTAATTTCACTATGGCTGTCAATTGTTGATGATTAAGATTAGATGGAAGGTATTTGCGCTTATGACAGTATCTTGTGTACTCTTTGTCAAGGTCTCTCAGAACTGCAAGTGAAAAGAGGTCTATAGAGTTACCCTCCGGAAGTATAGGGGTAAAGGTAGGCTTAGGACGGAGATTTGAAGGATGATATTGATTGATATTTAGTTCTAAGTCTTGTGCTAATGATGAGAGAGAAACATCTGAATCGGAAGTATTAGACAGGTTACACAAAAGTCGTATGTCTTCAAGGTCCTGGACCGAGATGTCACTGAGATTGGAGGGGGGTGATAGAGATGATGGAATTAGCGATGGAGAGGAGGGAGAAGAAAGAGTGGAAAAGAAAGATTTGAGTTTGAGTTGGCGAATGAATTTAAAGAAATCAATTTTGGTTTGTGTAATGTTCCAAAAATTGGTGGGGCAGTAGGACAAGCCATAGTTCAAGGTCTGTAGTTCAATTGGAGAGAACGTGTAGTCAGAAAGATTAACAACTAGATGGTCATCATGTTTTATGATCGAAGGCTCTTGCTGCGGGCCCTGGTTTGTATACTCGACGTGCCTGGTGTAGTAGTTGAAATATCTGGTGGTTTTGCTCGAGTATCTTGTAAGGTTCCAAGGCGATAACGCCTTGTTTCCTCTAAAAAATTCACCCTAGGCCTGGTGGCTAAGTCCCCCTCAGAGTCATCAGAGGACTCTATTTCTGAAGAGGGAATAGTATCTGGACAACTTTGTGTTTCAGAAGGGGAATTGGTATCAGATATATGGTCGTATTTCTTACTGAAGGTGTAAACTCTACCCTGTTGATAATCGCGAAGGTCTCTTCTAAATTTGTGGTTCTTTCTCTGAATAATATCGGACTCATAGTTGTCAATGATGTTATTGAGAATGGCAAAGTTCTTAGTGGTGATGTCCCCCCAGTTAGCCTCTTCAATTCGTTGGGTGAGATGGTCAACCTCCAATTTATGTTTTTCATACTGTTCTTGGGAAATTTCGATAAGTTGTTGGATCATGTTAACTGAGGCTGTTTTAAGGTTGTCTTGCCATTTTTGTAAGGATTCTCAGGAGGTGGTGTCAGTTGGTGGAAAAATCAAAATACGAAGGCCTCAGGGGTTTTGGTCGTTTTCCAGATATTTTTTGAGGGAAGCCACCTCCCACCACTTGGCTGTTTCCTTTTTGAGTGATTTTTCCAGGGCTAAAAAGGTACTTTTTGCCGAAGTGTAATTGGTATTAGCAGGATTGAGAGTGCCAGCATCAGATGTACTGAAAACTTGATCTAGTTTTGAATTACGTAGTTCTCTTCGGTTCAGTGGAAAAGACATTTCAGAAGTAAAGGCTTAGACAGGAAGTGTATTCGTAAGTTGCGTTAAAGGTACAGGGGTCCAAACGGGAAACTTCCTGTGGAAAATGCCGTTTTATAAGGCTGTGGGAGTTAGTCACCGAAGGGCCTGGGCCCTAACCCTCCTCATGTAGAAGTACTGTACTATAGAATGGTGAAAAACCCACTTGGACAGTATCATAAGTCAAGTTCAACACATTGTTTATTGTGAAATATAGAGGCAAATTCTTCTTTGACACATAGTTGTTCAGCCAGGGTTCATCGAAGTATCAGCCACGGAGAAGGTTCTTACCGAGCTAGAAGTGGAAAATGACTTTCCTCGCGTCCCGCGGTAAATCGCCAGTGCGCGATAAAAATCCCCGCGTTTAATAACTGTGGTCCTTCCTCTGATCTAGGTTGTGAAAACAGAGGAAGGACTAAAGAGGGTCTGAGTATCATGTAAAATGGTGCCGCCATTTTTAAGAAGGCAGGAAATGGCACGTCGCGCATCATTTAGAAGGAAAAAATGCCGAATTGGAAGCAAAAAAGGGACAGATGAGAGAAGAAGGGGGAAAAAAAGAGAAAAGAAAAAAGGGAGGAAAGAAACAAAGCAAAAATGCTTACGAGGAATATTATTGTAAAATATCTATTCTATAGCACTTAAGAACAGTACTGTGTAGATAATCAAAAGGAAAACAAAAAAGTCAAAGGTAAATCAGAATGACCTGAAGAAAAACAAGTTAGGAGAAAAAGGAAGATTAAAGAGGAGTTAAAAAAGAAAAAAAGGTGAAATGGAAAGTAGAGGAAAAGTGGAGAAGAAATAGAAAGAGAGAATAAAATGAGAAGAGTAGAAAGAATGGAAGAGAATGAAATGACAAAATTTAAAGAATTTAAAAAAGCTTTTTTTTGTTAAAAAATGGAGACATAGAAAATTAGGAAGGTGGAAGAAATGGAAAGAACAGGGCAAGTAAATGACATACAAACAACATGTGGGCAGCGAAGAGAATTTAATACACAATAGGACCAGCAATATATACGAGAGAGGAAAGAAAAAGGAAAAGCAGGAGGAAGAAAGTGAAGAGGCGAAGAGGAGAAAATATAATAGAATGAGGAACAAAAATTAAATACAAACAATAATGAAAACAAAGATACATCAGATTATAACAGCCAGTAGTGCCATTCATGGTCCTGGTTTAAGCCTTGATGCACTGTATTGTGATGGATAATAATTCGACTTTCTTCTTGACGTAAACGTAGATGTAGATTACCCCCCCTAGGGGACGAGGTGATTCGTTTAAGGCCACAGAAGGTAAACTGTCGTTCATGAGAGTGAAATGTTTTGTAATGTTCCACAAGAGGTGCCTTCGACTCCAGTTTAAGAATGTTGCGGTAATGTTCTTGAATACAGATTTTTAGTGGTCGGATAGTACTCCCTATATAGACTTGGCCTATATAGATAGAACCCTGGCTGAACAACTATGTGTCAAAGAAGAATTTGCCTCTATATTTCACAATAAACAATGTGTTGAACTTGACTTATGATACTGTCCAAGTGGGTTTTTCACCATTCTATAGTACAGTATTTTACATAGGTGGGTCATTCCAGGAGTAAGGGAGAACAGGGAGGAGAACTGCTCTAACAGCTCATAGCAGTCTCCTCTCTGGATTAGAGTCAGGGAGTCAGAGAGAATGACACCCTCCACTGACCCATCACCTTATTTGGCAGAGAGGAGGTCAGGGAGAGGTTCACTCTCCTCTTCCATGCCCTCATCTGTGACCAGGAGCATACTGATCTCAGACCTCTCAAAGTGAGGTTTGAGCCTATTGTGATGGAGGACCCTTAGGGGGTGCCTAGGGGTTTTGAGGTCCACTAGGTAAGTGGCCTCCCCTTTACGCTCCTTGATCTCAAAGGGGCCAGTCCAGCTCTACAGGCTCCATCACCCAAACCTTGTCTCCAGGTGAGAACTCAACCAGAGTGGTCCTCCGGTCATACCACTCCTTCATCACCTCTTCACTGGCCTCGAAGTTACCCTTGGCCTGCTTCCAGAAGCGTTGGGTTTGGTTGCGGAGGGCCAGCATGTAGCTGACCACATCTTGGGGAGGTGTCTTGGGAGCTTTCTCCCAGCCCTCTTTAACAATGCTTAGAGGTCCCCTGACAGGGTGACCATAGAGAAGCTCAAAGGGGCTGAACCCCACCCCTCCCCTTTCTGGGGTACCTCTCTGTAAGCAAACAACAGGCATGGTAAGAGGACGTCCCACTTACACCTCATGGCTTCGGTCAGGCCATTAATCATGCCCTTCAGGGTCTTGTTGAATCTCTCAACAAGCCCATTGGATTGAGGATGATAAGGGGTGGTGAACCGGTAGGTCACCCCACACTCATCCCACATGGACTTCATGTACGCAGACATGAAGTTTGTGCCCCTGTCAGACACAACTTCCTTAGGGAATCCCACATGGGTAAATATTCCCAACAGGGCTCTGGTCACCACCGGTGCTCAGAGGGATTGCCTCTGGATAGCGGGTGGCATGGTCCACCAAAACTAGGATAAACCTGTTGCCCAAGGCAGTTTTGTGGTCCAAGGGACCAACAATGTCGATGCCCACCCTTTCAAAGGGGGTGCCAACGACGGGGAGTGGGAGCAGGGGAGCCTTAAGCTTTTTCCCTGTCTTCCCACTAGCCTGGCAGGTGGGGCAAGCTCTGCAGAAATTATCTGAGGCTCACCTCATTCTGAGCCAATGGAAGTGGGTGACAAGCCTGTTAAAGGTCTTGTCTTGGCCCAGGTGTCCTGCCAGGGGGATATCGTGAGACAGACCGAGTAGGAAGGCCCGGTAACACTGGGGGACCACCAGCACACGTGCTGCCCCATGACCTGGAACCTTAGGCTCACTGTAAAGGAGATCATTCTCCCAGTAAATATGGTGAGTGCCAGAGGCGTCACCTGCTGCTTGGGCTGTGGCCTGTTGCCTTAGACCCTCAAGGGTGTGGCATTCCTTCTGCGCTTTGCAGAATTCTTCCCTGGTTGGCCCACCCTCTACTTGCCAGTCAGCAAGTTCAGGTAGATTACCCGGGTCAGCTATGTCTTCCCCAGTTGGCTCAGGGGCCTCCTCCTCCTCAGGGGCCCCGTCCACCACCGTGGGAACATCTGAGGGGGGTTTCCCGCGCCTCTTGCCCTTCCTCTTGGCAGCTGTCTGGGCCAGACCCACTTAGGTAAACCTAACATCTCCAGGTGGGATCTGGGCTCTACCTCTTTCCAGGCAGTATGCTCGAGATCATTGCCTAACAGACAATCTACAGGCATGGCAGGACTCACAACTACTTTCAGAATACCAGAGACCAGTGCTTAATTTGTGAATAAAGAGGTGCCGGTGCCCAAAGCACTCCTCTTAAAAACGCGGCTGCTGCAGTTAAATGTGTGAACACGTAATATTGAGGCAGCGTAATCCTAAAGGCATCTTGGGCCTCTCATTTAAAGCAGCTACCTGCCCCTCCAGCTCATTCTTGCAGCTTTCTGCTTTCTCGCTTTGTGACGCTTTTTCGTTTTTCCCTTCCTCCGTCTTTCCCATATGTATCTTTTGCTTGCAGCAAATGATTGAGGGAGAAGAGCAAGCCCCGGCCCTCAAAATTAAGTGCCGGTGCTCAGCACCGGAAACAACAAGCACAAATTAAGCACTGCCAGAGACCCCCCCCCCCAACTCAAAGGGAACCAGAGCCACCGGTAGGTGACTCTCGCGATTGTCAGAGACTATGACCTGGTGGAATGTATTTGGGAATATCTGCTCTGATGACACCAGCTGAGTCTTGACAGTAGTCATACTGGCTACTGTGCCACGCTGAGCCTCCACCCTTTGCCCATCAATGGTGACCCACTGCCTATACTTTGAAGTATTTTCTGGCATGTAGGCTTTAGCTACCATATCTCTTTCTCCCAGGGACACTAGGGAAACCTCTGCCTGCTCCCCAAAGCTACCTGGGACTGTCTCCCCCCCGAGCACTACACTAGGCAACCCAGGTGTCTGTCCAGTGGTGGACTGTGCCCTCTTGGGGCACTGGGAGTCGCCCTTAGAGTGTCCATGCTGGTAGCACTCTAAGCATTTGGAGATGAATTTCCCTAATGTTTTATCAAAATACCCTGGCTTCTTCCCAAATCTAGAAGAGGAATGGTGACCACCCCCCCTTGGGAATTCTTTTGGGGGCCTTTTGAGAACTCCTTATCTTTAAGTTTTTCTCCCCCCTCTTTCTTCTGTTGGGAACCCTGACCACCTTTGTGGGAGTCCCCCCAGGTGCCTTTTTGGACACTCTGGTGCTCACCCAGAGGTCCGCCTCCTCAGCAAGCTTACTGGGGTCAGTCAGCTTACTATCTACCAAGTGCTGGCTCAACTCTGTAAAAGACGTATTGAGTATATGCTCTCTCAGAATCAAGTCATATAACCCTTTATAATCATCTACTTTGCTGCCCGCACCCATCCATTCAGTGCCTTACTGGAAAAGTCAAAGAAATCTACCCATGTTTGTGTTGACTGTTTGGTGCTGTCCCTGAATCTCTGACGGTATTTCTCAGGGGTCAGCCCAAACTTGGCAAGTAAAATGGCTTTCTGAAGTGGGTATGTGTTTTGATCCTTTGGATCCAGTGTGAGAAGTGGGTCCCTCCCCAGTGCGTGCACATAACTCCACATATCTGTACCCCATTGCCCTTCAGGACCCTCATGACCCCTTAGTGCAACTTCATAAACAGCTAGCCATTTATCTATGTCATCTCCCACCACAAAACTGGGCACCACATTTTTGGGCATACGAATTCAGTTCATGAGCCAACAATAGTTTTTTCTCAGCCAAGGCTCTCTCAGCTGCAGCTTCAGCTCTTTCAACTTCAATCTGTTTGGCTGCTCTTTCAGCCTCAGCTTGCTTGGCTTCGCTCTATACCCTCCTTTCCTCCTGGTGAGCCTCAATTTTTAACCTTGTCATTTGCAACTGAAACTCTCTCTCCTCTCTCCTTTCCTCTGCAGTCAGGTTTTGATCAGAGACAATGCTCCCTGGTTTGGCAGGGGGCACAGTTGCAGTGGTAACATCCACTGATGGCAAAAAATCCTCTGGGGGGGCCATCTTCTGGCACCTCCTCCTCAGCATCCTCCTCTGAATGGGCTTCTGCCCAGGCCCTCAGCGCCTTTTGAAATTCCTCCTTTCTGGAGGCACCTTGGGTGGGTACTCCCATATCCCTGCAGAACCCTTTCAGCTGTTTGACAGTGTATGTCTCCAACAGGGCTAGGTCAAAATCTCCTGCTTGAGACCCAGCCTGAGACATGTTGAGTGAGGATTTTGGTCAAAAAATTGACAGGAAAAACAAAATTGCAGAAAAAAAGATAAAAATCAAGTTGACCTTCAACTGTGGGTAGGTAGTGAAATACTTAGCTACTGTATGTCACTGCACAAATACAAGTCCTATCCTCACTGCTGATCACCAATGTTAGAAATGGGGTCTTTGGTTGGCAGTCAGGTTACCCCCTGTCCAATCAAGGACCCTCACTCTAGTCAGGGTAAGTCACACACATTCCAAATTATCCTGTGCCCACCCTCTGGTAGCTTGGCACTGAGCAGTCAGGCTTAACTTAGAAGGCAATGTGTAAAGTATTTGTGCAATAAATTATACAATAACACAATATAGCACCACAAAAATATACCACAGAGTGCTTAGAAAAATATATAATATTTATCTGGATATTTGCAGGTCAAAACAATCAAAGATTTAACAGGTAAATGTAGAGATATCACTGAAAAGTGATATAAAGGGGGTCAGAAGCAAACAAAGTCTCTTTGAAGCACAAAGTACCTGGTTTTCGTGAAGTGTGTCTGAGTGAATGCACAAGGAGCTGTCAACTAAACCCAGCCAGACGTGGATTGTAAGGCACAGAAAGATTTAAGTGCAGAGAAATGCTCACTTTCTAAAAGTGATATTTCTAAAATAGTAATATTAAATCCAACTTCACCAGTCAGCAGGATTTTATATCACCATTCTGGCCATACTAAATATGACCTTCCTACTCCTTTCACATCAGCAGCTACCACTCAAACAATATATGAGGACAGCCCAATGTTAGTCTATGAAGGGAGCAGGCCTCACAGCAGTGTAAAAATGAATCTGGGAGTTTTACACTACCAGGACATGTAAACTACCTAGGTACATGTCCTGCCTTTTGCCTACACAGCACCCTGCCCTATGGGTTACCTAAGGCATATCTTAGGGGTGTCTTACATGTAGAAAAAGGGGATTTTTAGGCTTGGCAAATACTTTTAAATGGCAAATCAAAGTGGCAGTGAAACTGCACACACAGGCCTTGCAATGGCAGGCCAGAGACAAGGTTAAGGGGCTACTTAAGTGGGTGGCACAACCAGTGCTGCAGGCCCACTAGTAGCATTTAATCTACAGGCCCTGGGCACATATAGTGCACAGTACTAGGGACTTATAAGAAAATTAAATAGTCCAATTGGGTATGATCCAATGTTACCATGTTTAAAGGGAGAGAGCATATGCACTTTAGCACTGGTTAGCAGTGGTAAAGTGCGCAGAGTCTAAAAACCAGCAAAAACAGTGTCCAAAAAGTGGAGGGAGGCAGGCAAAAAGTTAGGGGTGACCACCCTAAGGCTGTCAGGTCTAACACATAGCATGGTCTGTCCCGGGAGAGTTGTTAGGTACGTAGCATTCAGATCTGTGCTATTGCCACTTGTAGGGCCCAGGGGTAGACAGGTGTCATTTTGGGGAATAGTAGGTTGTGGATTGTAATCATGTTTGGGGGAACATAGGGGCCCATGGCCTCACTCATGTATCGGCTGGCCATACAGCATACCAACCACTGCAGCTGTGCCGCTAAGAAGTAGTCCTAAAAGAAGGGGGTTCCTAATCCGTCCTGGACCAATGGTAATTGAAGATTCGAGAGGGCAACTCGGTGATGTTGTGTGCCCCATATCTGGGGGCCTGACAATGCATCAAGCTCCTTGAACAAGGCACGAGGGAGGACGAGCGAGAGATTCGTGAAAAAATATAACAGCCTAGGGAGAGTAAGCATCTTAATAAGTGCTATTCTACCTATGGGGGTGAGGAAGAGAGAGTGCCAGAATCTAATACGCATTCTGTTGCTAGCAAGCACACTATCAGGTTGCCTTCATAGAGGTCCATCGGAGAGTGGTAGAGACAGACTCCCAGGTAGCGGACCATCTTCGGGCTCCTTCGAAGGTGTGTGTGGCCTAGTACAACATTGTGCTGTGGAGCTTCTGAGTGTAGAAGGTAGACCGTGGATTTGTCCTATTTGATTCGAAGGCCAGAGACAGCTGCATATTCCTCCAGTGTTCTGTACAGTGGGGTGAGGGAGATTCATGTGTCTCCAAGATATCTTAACATGTCATCAGTGTATAGGGAGACCACGTGTACCCTGTCTGACAACTGAATGCCCCAGTGACTGCCCTCCATTCGCAGATGGATCGCTACTGGCTCCGTAGCCAGGGCAAAGAGTAGGGGAGATAGTGGGCATCCTTGTTCCGTGCTCCATTGGATGACTAATGAGTTGCAGACCAAGGGCCCCAGCCGCACTCGGGAAGAGTGGTTCTTGTACAGAAGGCAGGATATGTCAGGAATCGCTTCCTGACTCCCATGGGGCCAGTACCTGGAACAATTAATCCCAAGATAACCTGTTGCTTGCTTTTTCCACCTCCAAGATGAGTGCCGGAGCATGGGGGAAGAAGTCGCATACCTGGTTCTGGATGTGGAACAAGACGAGATTTTAGGATGTGTTCCACCCTGTGATGAAGCCATTATGGTTCTCATGTACCAGGGTGGGAACTATCTGAGAAAAGAGGCCTGACAGGATTTTTCCTAGTATTTTATAGTTCGCCCCTAGTATTGCTATTGGCTGATAGGAACTCAACGTGGCTGGGTCTCTGTTAGGTTTAAGAACTGAGGTCAACAGGGACTCCTGGAGGGATCCAGGCAAGGTACCCAACTGTAGATCCTCCTCAAAGACTGACACCAGGCGTGGGGCTACTGTGGATGCAAAAGTGGAGTAGTACTCCAGTGGCAGGCCATCGAGGCCTGAGGATTTATTGCAGGCCAGATCTTTACTGGCCTGGTGGACATCTTGGACTGTGGTTGGGGTGTCTTTGTCTAGCTTGGTGGCCGCAGGGATGCATGAGATGTCTATCTGCGATAGAAAGTCAGGGAGGGCTGTTAAGGGAGCTGTTATCAGGGGTCTGTATATATATATATATATATATATATATATATATATATATATATATATATATGTATAATATTGACTACATTTTTTAAATATCGCTTCATGTTCGTGGAGCATCTCTCCAGACCGAGAACATATCTCTGTAATTGGGAGGGTGGTTGATACCTGCAATGTTAACCAAGCTAGCAACCACCCTGCCTTATCCCTCCATTGGTGAGTCCTGGCTGAGTGTGTCACAAACTTGAAATGCCACAGGAGTTCCATCTGAGAGGCGAGGGCCTCTTGCACTTGGATACTCTGTGTGATAGTGTCTACCCAGACATTAGGGTGCCCGTTTAGGGCAGCCATTCGTGTCTTGGCCTCACCTATCTCACACTCCACTGTTCTGCCGGCACCTGTTGTTTTTTTAATGACAACCTTGAAAGAATCCCACTCTATGGAGCATCTTCCAGCGGTGTTATGGTTGTCTGTAAAGTATTGCTGTATGTGGGTATCTTGTGTGTTTCAGAAGGTGGGGTCATCCAACATATTATGCTGGATGCACCAGAAAAGAACCAGTGGTCATGGGGGTAGCCAGCTCAGGTCCACCACATGTGTCACGTGATCCGCCACAATTCTGCCTAAATAGTCGGAGTGCCTTACCATGCAGAGTACAATGCTAGAGCCCAGAAAATGGTCCAGACAAATATAATGTTGTTGGGGCACAGAGTAGAAGGAGTAGAGTTTGTCTACGGGGAAAAGTGTGTGCCATATATCCCTAAGGGACCAGTGCTCTACCCATGTGCGGAAATGTGTCGCTTGTTGGCAGGGAAGCGTGTCGGGTAGGGAGGGTGAGATCTATCCAGAGCAGTATCCAGTACACTATTGTAGTCACCTCCTAGGAGCCAAGGGAGATGTGCCTTATGGGAAAAGTGCTCTTATAGTCGTTCCCAAAGGAGATGTTGGTCAACATTAGGAGCATGGATGCTGCTAATTAGTAGTGGTTTTCCATCCAGTCTACCCTCTAGTAGTACAAATCGCCCCTCATTGTCAACGTTAACTCTCGTTACCTAAAAGGGGAGGCCGGGCCTCACCCAGATCAGTGCCCCATAAGTGTATGTGGAGTAGGTAGTCGCGTGAATGGTCCCACACCTGCAGTGGTGTAGTCTTTGCAATTCTTCCGTAGAGGTGTGTTCCTACTGTAGGAGTATTATGTTGGTGTTTTGGCGGCGTACATACGAGTAGACTGTACATCATTTCCTTGCTGAGGGCATACCTCTTACGGTAGGTGTAAGGAAACTGATTTTCATTGTGTGCTTGTGTAGGTTGTGTAATGGGGGGAAGGGGAGAGGGGGCCAATGTGGTCCAGATCTTGTACCCGATCCTACCGATGAAGCCATCCAACGTCTGTCTGGGGAGTACTCAGTGCGTAGTTCGTTTCAGGGGGGGAGGTTATGTGTAGTGAGGGTTGGGTTATACGTAGGATACAATTAACAAGGAGACCACTTTGCAATAGGTGAGGTGCCCAAACTGTAGATGTACAGTGTCAGCTGCCTCAGTAGGGGGTCGAGGTGGCTCTGATTGCGGAACGGGGCTGCTCATAGGCCACTCATGTGTTTGTAAGTATTTGTGCTGATGGCGCAGGAAAAGCTAGTGTGCCGAGGGGGGGGGGGGTTTAGAGCTGACCGCATAGAATTCTGGACTGCTTATCTCTTTGATGTACATTTTTGGCAAGTTATTGGTCTGAGTGGTCAGAAACATAGCATAGTGTGTGTTATACTCATCATGGGTTGGGCGAGAGTCGAGTGATGAACTGGTGATGAGCAAGGGTCATTAAATCAATCCATCTGCTGTCTGCGGTGTGACAGCGGTAAGCATTGATGAGTCTTGTGGCATAACGGTTGAGTCTATTGAGTCCTTGTCTGATGAGAAGAGGTGGAGTCCCGTGTCTCCGTCCGTGGAGGGGGTCGTGGCACCCAAGGTGGCCGCCTCATTGATCACCACCTTTTGTTCCTTGATGATTTGTTCCAGGTCTGGGGGGTCATTTTCTTCTGTGGTTGGGCTAGTCAATGCTGGTGTCAGGGTCACGGGGAACCCCTGGTGCTGCGCATGGTTGTGCCATCTTCCTGTTTATCCACCTATTCCTTATCCTCAATGGGGTTGGTGAAGAAGTGAAGTTCATTCATTAAGCTGGCCGGGAAAAGCAATGAATACTGGAGTCCTATTTGCTGAAAGCGGTGCTTAACTGCCAGAAAGGAGTTGTTGCTGGACCTGCCTTGTCTAGTTAGGGAACAACATCACTGTCTTATCCTCATATAGAAGTGGCACTGCCAGCCTCACTGCCTGAAGAATGGTGTAATTGTCTCGGAAGGGCAGGAGCTCAGTGAACATGGGGCAAGGGGGCGATCCCTGGGGTGGGCAGTGGGTTGGAACCCTGTGGGCCCTTTCCGATATGTAAAAGGTATGAGGTCTGAGCTTGAGGTAAAGGATCTGAACTAGGTCTTTAGGAAGGTCAGGGAATCTTGTTCCTCCGTCCCCTCAGGCAGCCCAATTATCCCGATATTGCTCCTGAAGGAGCACTCTTCAGCATCGTCTGCCTTCATCTCCAGCGGCTGAAAGCCGCTGGGAGGTCCGCAGTTTTACTTGGTGTTGCACCACCGTGGTTGTAGTTTGGTTAGAGTTTTTCCCCCTTGGTTACATTGTCCATCAATTTGCGGTGATCGTTGGACAGGAGACTAGGCCCAGATTTAAGAGGGCCAAGCACCTCCTTGTGCTACATTAGCATCATTATTTTATGCTAATGTGGCCAAACGAGGCCAAAATCGCCACACCAGATTTAAAAGTGGCGCAATGCATGTATTGCGCCACTTTGTAACCCCTTGCGACACATTATGCCTGCGCCAGGCATAGTGTATGCAAGGGAGGCATAGAGAAGGCATTAGTTGGAGACAAACCATTATTTATAATGGGCCTAAATGTGCTTTGCAGGATTAGGGTCAACATTTTTTACGCTAATCCTGCAAAGCGCCAAACTAGCGTCAAAATTTTGATGCTAGTTCCCTAACTACCGCCCTGGTGCGCCGTATCTTAAATACGGCGCAAACATGGTGGTGTTAGGGGGGCTCAAAAAAAGTGGTGCTGCATTGGATGCAGCACCACTTTTCTTGAATCTGCCCCTGAGCTCTGTAGGCTATGATCCCAGTTGTGTCTCCACAAACTCTTTGGATTGCACATTGCTTCAAGTACCTGGTCTAGTTTGGCAGACATCAAGGAGGTGTTAGTATTGCAGTGTGTAGAGGTCGCCATATTAATGGTTATTGGTGGGCTCGAAGTCATAGCCGGGGGGCTGGTGTGTGGGGTTGTTGTCTACCTATTGTAGTTTGTAGCGGTCTCCAGGGGCTCCCTCGGTGCCATTCATGTGGCGTGTGCTGAGAGGTGGGAAGGTTGGGGAACGCAGTCACCGAAGATAGTCACTTGGGTGTCAGCCATTCTTGTCACCCCAGGTGTTGGTCCTGATTGGCTCTGGTATCCTGCTATATGGGCAGGGATGAATTCAGGGTACCAGGGGTTATGTGTGCCCCAGGTTAGTGGCCTGGATATGCTGACTCTGGATCTATGGTGGTCATTACAACCCTGGCGGTCGGTGTTAAAGCGGCAGTAAGACCGCCAACAGGCCGGCAGTAAAAAAATTGCAATTACGACCGTGGCGGAAACCGCCAACAAAGACAGCCACTTTAACACTCCGACCACCACGGCGGTACAAACAAACAGCGCGGCGGGCACCGCCAACAGACAGGCGGAGGGCGAAGTAACGCCCACAGTATCACAACCTACCAATCCGCCACCTTTTCTAGGGTGGATTCACCGCGGATAAAAACACGGCGGGAACAGGAATCCTGAAGGAAAAACGGTCACCTCTAAACACCCCACGAGGAAAGAGGACGCCATGGATCCGGAACTCCAAATTCTACCTGCAATAGTCTTCATGCTCCTCTACCAGGAGCACGAACGCCGGGCGCGAAGACCACGGTAGGAACTGCACCTACGACACAGGGGAGGGGGAGGCAAAAAACAGGGACACGCAACACGCAACACCCCCACCCTCACCCACCACAACACACCCACTAATGCATATCAATACATCACAGTTACACCCCCCAAGCCCCCTGGAAGAATGCAAGACAATAGAAAATTAGTTTAACCATTGTAATATATTAAAAGCAAGTAGGCAGAAACATTTATATACACCATGTACAAAATATATACCAAGTATAGTAGTCCAGGTAGTGCTCCAATTAAGTCCGTGGAACACTGGGACCACACGGTATGGGTAAGGCCTACACAAGATCCCCAACCATGATGGAGAGAACACTGCAGGGGCATCAGAGAGTAACTAAACAGGCACCTCAGGGGGAGGGAAAGGGGGGCACCTCAGCCACTTGACTGCACAACGCCAAATCCACGAGGGGGCCACATGCCCACTATTGAATCCTGGGGAGTGCAAAGCCACAGTCTCACAAGTCTTTCCAGTGGGTGGGTTGCCCACTGTTTAATCCTGGGGAGTGCAAAGCCACAGTCTCACAAGTCTCTCCAGTGGGTGGTTTGCCCACTGTTCAATGCTGGGGAGTGCAAAGCCACAGTCTCACAAGTCTCTCCAGTGGGTGGTTTGCCCACTGTTCAATGCTGGGGAGTGCAAAGCCACAGTCTCACAAGTCTCTCCAGTGGGTGGTTTGCCCACTGTTCAATCCTGGGGAGTGCAAAGCCACAGTCTCACAAGTCTCTCCAGTGGGTGGTTTGCCCACTGTTCAATCCTGGGGAGTGCAAAGCCACAGTCTCTCAAGTGGATGACAGTCTCCACTGGTTCTGGAGGGGGCTTTGTGCCCAGAGTGCTTCAACCTGACAAGGACAGAGGTAGTGGATGACAGTCTCCACTGGTTCTGGAGGGGGCATGGTGCTCAGAGTGCATCATTCACCCTGTGACGGACTCAGTTGCGTCAGTGCCCTTGCCGCTCATGGGCCAGCGGTGCTTGAGGCGGCGGTGCCCTGTTCAGCGGTGCTTGAGACGGTGGTCTCCATTGCAGGGACTCAGGTGCTGGCGGTCCTTCATGGCCCAGTGGGGCTTTTGCTGGCAGTCCTCCATGGCCCAGCAGGGCTTTTGCTGGCGGTCCTTCATGGCCTAGCGGGGGTTTTGCTGGTGGTCCTTCATGGCCCAGCGGGGCTTTTGCTGGCGGTCCTCTATGGCCCAGTGGGGCTTTTGCTGGCGGTCCTTCATGGCCCAGCGGGGCTTTTGCTGGCGGTCCTTCATGGCCCAGCGGGGCTTGTGCTGGCGGTCCTGTCCTGGGCAGGTGGGCTTTTGCTGGCGGTCCTGTCCTGGGCAGGTGGACTTGTGCTGGCAGGCCTGTCCTGGGCAGCTGGGCTTGTGCTGGCGGTCCTGTCCTGGGCAGCTGGGCTGGTGCTGGCGGTCCTGTCCTGGGCAGGTGGGTTGGTCCTGGTGGGTCTGTCCTGGGCAGCTGGGCTGGTGCTACTGGCGGTCCTGTCCTGGGCAGCTGGGCTGGTGCTGGTGGTCCTGTCCTGGGCAGGTGGGCTGGTGCTGGTGGTCCTGTCCTGGGCAGCTGGGCTGGTGCTGGAGGTGGCCTCCTGGGCAGCGGGGATGATGGCGGTCCGCTCCGCCGTGCTGCTCTTCCCAGACTTTCCTGGTTTCTTGTGGCCTTTCCCCACCTTGGAAGGTGTCACAGCTGACTCCACACTCCCACCGGGACCCCTGGGAGCGGCTTTGGTGGCTGGTGTCTTCCCCCTCTCCCGCCGGGCACTGGCCAACTTATGATGCTTCACAGGTGGGGGACTGTCTGTGCTGTGGCTCTGTGCCACACTGGATGCCCTGGTGGCCGGTGCACTCCAGATTCCGGTGACTACAGGCACCACTGGTCCCGGAGATGTTGTGGCTGAGGTGCTAGTTCGGGACCTAGGAGACGGACGGGGTGGTTGAGGTGTGGGTAAGAGGTCAAGGTTGGACAGGAAAAGTTTTTTTGACACACTGGGACGGGTAGCTGGAGGGGGTTTGGGAGTGGAGGAAGAGGTGGTGGTTGTGGGAGGTGTTCGTTTGCTGACTTTGGGTGAAGGTGCATGCGCTGGAGGCTGTCGTGAGGTGGATGGCTGTTGGGTGGGTGTGTGCCTGCATTTGTGTATCTTGGGAGGAGGCGTCACAGACACACTGGGAGGGGACACAGGGGACCTGTGAATGGTAGTGGGGGTGGTGACTGCATGTGAGCGGGGTGTGGTGGTGGGTGTGCTGGAGACGGACGTAGTGGCTGTAGAGGTAGTGCATGCAGGTGTGAGTGTAGACGAGACTGGGAGGGAGGAGGGAGACGAGGAGGAGGGGGACACAGTGGAGGCAGTGGATGTTGGTGTGTCTGCATGTGTGTGATGCTTGCGTGAGTGCCTGTGGGATGTGTGGTGCTTATGTTTGCCTGAGCTTCCCTTGTGTGTTGAGGTGTGTGCATGCTGGTCTGTAGGTGTGCTTGGGATAGGCTGAGGTACAGGGGATTGGGTCGGGGTGGAGGAAGTTGGAGGGGGGAGGCTAGACACAGGGACAATGGCTGCCATCAGTGCTGAGGCCCGAGTCTGAAAAGCTCGCTGAAGGGCCGCCTGACCAGAATGAATGCCCTCCAGGAATGCATTTGTTTGTTGCAACTGCCTTTCTACACCCTGGATGGCATTCAAAATGGTAGACTGCCCAACACTGAGTGACCTGAGGAGGTCAAAGGCCTCCTCACTGAGGGCAGCAGGGGTGACTGGGGCAGGGCCTGAGGTGCCTGGGGCGAAGGTGATGCCTACCCTCCCGGGTGAGCGGGCACGGGGCGAAGGCTGAGGGGCTGCTGGGAGGGCGGTGCTGGAAGGGGGGGTGGCGGCTGTACCTGTAGATGGGGTGGCACAGATGTTGCCGCCACCACAAGGGAGCTCCCATCAGAGGACGACTCGGTGTCACTGGTCTCAGCTCCTGTCCCCGCCGTGACGCTCCCCTCGCCCTCTGTCCCACTGGTGAAGTCCGAGTCTGTAGTGTGGCCCTCCATGGCCATGTGGGATGCGGCCCCCTGGTGCTCCGGTGCCACTGCTCCTCCGCCTGATGATGCTAATGCACACAAGAACAGGGAGACCACAAAAAGGGGGGGGACGACAGAAGAAAGACATGTTGAGTGCATGCATTACCGCTACCGTTGGCAGACACGACAGACACTGAAGCCCCCTGCAGTACCCTGCGCTCTTGGGCTCCACTGTTCAATTCCTGGGAAATGCCCTACAAGGCTATGGACGACATCTGCACACATGGATGACACAGCGGCATGACTAGGTGTACTTGGCACTCTACAGAGGTCGGGTGCCACATGGGCTGCCTTACAGAGGGACCTTACCTACGGAACTCGCCCTGGCCTAGGGAAACCCACAGCCCACCTCCCCCACCCAGACCCCTCCACTGCACGCAAAGTCAGCAGAATGAGAGTGTACTCAGCCCCTTGTGGCTGCTGTGATGCCCTCAAGCGCCCATCCCACTCCGGGTAGGCCACCGCTAGGATCCTGAACAACAGGGGGGTCATGGTGCGATGGGCACCCCTCCCACGTTCGGAGGCCATCCGCAGCTGAGCCTCCCCTGTCTTCTTGCTCCAGCGGCGAATGTCCTCCCATCTTTTCCGGCAGTGGGTTCTCCATCTGTGGTAGACGCCCAGGGTCTGGACGTCCTTGGCGATGGCACGCCAAATATGTTTTTTCTGGTGGGCGCTGGCCTACATGAAATGTACAGGGGGAAGAGTAAGTTATTACCAACTGCACCGTCAAAGTGAATGGCCCCCATCGCTACCCTTGCCATGTGGCACATGCATTCACCGTTGTTTCATGCACACCACACTCTCCCCCCTTCCTTCCTACATCCAGCCCTCTCCACACAGGCATAGCCCATACCGCATGCTCCCAGTGTACTTACCTGTTTGTCTGGAGGACCATAGAGTAGCGTGTACTGGGGGAGGACCCCATCCATGAGTTTCTCCAACTTTTCCAATGTGAAGGCAGGGGCCCTTTCCTCAGACGCACGAGCCATTGTCTCTTCCAGACTGAGGACACAGCAGCACTTGCAGTGTAGGTCCTCTCCTGTCGAAGATCAGGCATTGAGTGATTGAACAGATAGAAAATGGCGGTCACGTCTGCAGCGGTGTGTACCGTCACCGCCGGCGTACATCGTCTTTGGCTCCTGGGACCCACAGGGTCCAATGCTAACCAATGCAGCATTGCGCTGCGGTCTTCAACCGCCTACCGCGACGGTGTACAACGCCAGCGCAGTTACCTCACATCCCATTGTCCCACTTTAGAGGTCAGGCAGCCGCCATTTCAGGGGCCCACATGGCTTAATTTTCAACTGTGTCACACATACCTACGCCTTGACTCAACACACATACAGGCCACCTTTTGTGTATGAATGGTGTTCTGTGTAAACTGTGGGTACGTACCTCTGAGATGTTTGACTCTGTGCTCGCTGTTGTCCTTCATAGGCAGAGTCCGCTGGGACATGTGAGGAGATGGCGGCATCCTCCGGTGTACCGACTGTTGGTGGACCTGTCGACAATGGAGGAGCGACATGTGATTATCACATACAGGCTTGACCGTGCCACAATCCAGGAACTGTGTACCCAGTTGGAGCCAGACCTGATGTCAGCAATCCGCCATCCCACAGGAATCCCCCCTCAAGTGCAGGTGCTGTTAGTCCTCCATTTCCTTGCAAGTGGGTCATTTCAAACAACAGTGGCCATAGCATCAGGGATGTCCCAGCCTATGTTTTCCAACGTGTTGTCCAGAGTGTTGTCTGCCCTTCTGAAACACATGCGGAGCTACATCGTTTTCCCTCAGGTGGAGGATTTGCCTACAGTCAAAGGTGATTTCTATGCCCTGGGACAAATCCCCAACATCATAGGTGCCATTGATGGGATACATGTCGCTTTGGTACCCCCCCCACAGGAGTGAACAGGTGTACAGAAACCGGAAGAGTTATCATTCAATGAATGTACAGATGGTATGTTTGGCTGACCAGTACATCTCCCATGTGAATGCCATGTTCCCTGGCTCAGTACATGACGCCTACATCCCGCAGAATAGCAGCATCCCTTATGTGATGGGGCAACTCCAGAGGCACCGTGTGTGGCTATTAGGTGAGCACCTGGGAGCAAGACAGTGGGAATGGTCAGGGGATATCCCTACAGGTTAGTGTGTGTCTAACAGTTGTCCCTCGCCATTTGCAGGTGACTCTGGTTACCCCAACCTGTCATGGCTACTGACCCCAGTGAGGAATCCCAGGACCAGGGCAGAGGAACACTACAATGAGCCCCTTGGGCGAACTAGGAGGGTGATCGAGCGGACCTTCGGCCTCCTGAAGGCCAGGTTCCGGTGCCTCCATATGACAGGTGGATTCCTATTCTACTCACCAAAGAAGGTGTGCCAGATCATCGTGGCCTGCTGCATGCTTCACAAGTTGGCTTTGCGACAACAGGTGCCTTTTCTGCAGTAGGATGGTCCAGATGGCGGTGTTGTGGCAGCTGTGGAGCCTGTGGACAGTAAAGACGAGGAAGCAGAGGAAGAAGACATGAACAACAGGGACTCAGTAATCCAGCAATATTTCCAGTGAGACACAGGTAAGAGTACAGACCTGCCTACTACATGTACTTTAACACTACTACCTCTCTACTGTCTGTCGTTTTCACCCAGTGTGTTGGCACTGAGTTGTCACTTTCCCTTACGATTTCACAGATGTGGGTCCCACTGTGTGACATCTGATTAGATTCCTCATGGACTAGAGCTGTGTGACATAGGTATGTTGACATTACAATTGTAAGAGCATTTTGTCACTGTAATTGCTAATACACTATCTCGAAATCACAGACAGAGTCCAGATTGTTTTGTGCTTCAAGTGTGTTTATTTAAGTGCTCAATATCGGAGGGGGTAGTAAAATGGTGAGGGGTGATGGCGGAGGAATGTCCATGGCAGAGTCCAGTCTTTTAGTCTCACAGGTGTATTGCCCATATGGGCATAGGAAGTGCAGCTGGGGCAGTTTAAGTATGGACAGGGTGAAAAAGTGGGACAGTACGATGACAATCAGGGTGGTCTCATTTCTTGGCGGGGGTCTTGGCATCGTTCTCTGTCTTTGTCCTGGATCTCAGGGACCGCTTGCGGGGTGGTTCTCCATCTGCAGGGGGTGGGGTGCTGGTGGCCTGTTGGTCCTGTGGTGGTGCCTCCTGTCCACTAGCGCCGGCGGAGGTGGTGGGCAGTTTATCGTCCTGGCTAGTGTCAGGGGCCCCTTGTAGTGCCACAGTGTCCATCCTGGTGTTGAGGAGTTCCTTCAGCACCCCTACAATGGTGCCCAGGGTGGAATTGATGGATTTGAGTTCCTCCCTGAAGCCCATATACTGTTCCTCCTGCAGGCTCTGGGTCTCCTGAAACTTGGCCAGTACCGTTGCCATCGTCTCCTGGGAGTGGTGGTAGGCTCCCATGATGGAGGAGAGGGCCTCGTGGAGAGTGGGTTCCCTCGGCCTGTCCGACCCCTGTCGCACAGCAGCCCTGTGTTCCTGGGCCTTCGTCCCCTGGACCGTGTGCCCGCTGCCACTGCCCCCAGGTCCCTGTTGTTGGGGTGGTGGGTTAGCCTGGGTACCCTGTAGTGGTGGACACACAGCTGATTGACGTGTCCTGGGGACGGAGGTATGGGCCCGCTGGGTGGGTGCTGTGCTGGTGTTTCCAGAGGGGGGAAGCTCTGTAGTGGCCTGTGACTGTGGCAGGGGAACCGACTGTCCCGAGGTCCCCGATGGTCTGTGCTGGTCATCTAGATCCAGTTGGACAGAGCTGCTTTCATCACTGTGGGCCTCGTCTGTTGGTGGTGTGGACATGTGTAGACCCTCCTGTCCGGTGACGTTGGGTAGGGGTCCTGCAGGGGTATAAAAGGATAGTTATTACACCTGTCTGTGCCATGGTGTGCAATAGGTGGGTGACCGTGTACCCCAGTGCTTGCATTCCTGTGTGGGTCCTTGTGTGATGATGGTTTAGGGGGGGTGTATGGGTATGTGCAGTGGGCATGCTTTGGTGATGGGTGTCCATGATTTGTTGTTGCATGCAGGGCTTGGTGTTCGGATGGGTGGTTTGTGATGTTGGGACATATGTGAGGAGTTGGAGTGCTGGGGGTGAGGGTGAGGGTGGGGGTATGTGCTGACATGCAGGTATGGTGGGGGATGTAATTGTTAAGATTTGACTTACCTGAGTCCATTCCTCCACCTACTCCTGCGAGGCCCTCAGGATGCAGAATCGCCAAGACCTGCTCCTCTCATGTTGTTAGTTGTGGGTGAGGAGGTGGGGGTCTGCCGCCAGTCCTCTGAACCGCCAGGTGGTGTCTTGAGACCACGGAATGCACCTTCCCCGTAGGTCGTTCCACATCTTCCTGATGTCCTCCCGATTTCTTGGGTGCTGTCCCACTGCATTTACCCTGTCCACGATTCTTCGCCATAGCTCCATCTTCCTTGCAATTGAGGTGTGCTGCACCTGTGATCCGAATAGCTGTGGCTCTACCGGGGACGATTTCTTCCACCATGACCCTGAGCTCCTCCTCCGAGAACCTGGGGTGTTTTTGCCATGCCATGGGGTGGTGTAGGTGATGTGTGGGGTGGAGTTTGTGGTGATAAGTGTGCTGATATGTAGTGGGGTGTTGTGTGAGGTGCGTGGAAGTTCTGTGGGTGATTGCGTTGTGTGCCTGTGGATGCTGTTGTTCTTGCTGGTGCTGTCTCTCTCTGGCCTTCTTTCGGAATATTTGGTCATAGGGGTTTGTGGGTGATGTGGGTGTGTGTTTTATATTGTATTGGGTGTGTGGGAGTAGTGTGTGTATGTGTATCAGGTGTGTGTATTTGGAATTGTCCAATGTGGTTGTGTTTTGTAAATATGTGCGTATGTTGAGTGCAGCGGTGTGTACCGCCAATGGAATACCGCGGTTGAAAGACCGCTGCTTGGATTCGTGGGTCGTGATAGTGTGGGCGTATTTCTGTTGGTGTGACGGTGGAGGTTTTGTTTTCGCCAGTTTATCACTGACCTTTGGTGTGGCTGACTTGTGTGGGTGTTTTTCTTTTGGCGGATTCCGAACTGTGGGTCATAATAGCTGTGGCGGAATTCCGCGGCGATGTGTTGCCGGTCTTCTGCACGGCGGTAAGCGGCTTTTACCGCCAATGTTGTAATGAGGGCCTATGTCTCTTTGGGTGTTAGGACATATAGGCCCTCATTATAACTTTAGCTGTAAATTCCGCTTACTGCCGCGGTGACGGCCGCCAACATACCGTCGCAGAGGCGAACATCTATTTGCCATATTATGACACACACACACTAAACCAACAGAATACTGCCAGAAACAACATATCCGGCAGACCAAAGGTTAGTGTTAAACTGTCTGTATGAACACCCATACCATTACGAGAACAAAACAACTCCCTCCACATTATAACCCACGAATCACCACAGCAGACATTTAACGGCGGTAAACCATTTGCAGTACACACTGGCGGGGTCAGAATGGCCACCCAAATGTAAGGCAACACAACATTGGCCAATACTAAAAACACACACCTGACACTGATACACACACCACACCTACCCACCCACAGCACTATAAAACACACAAGGAAATAGTCAGGGTAGAGCCATAGCTGTTTGGAACACAGGTACAGCAAATCTCCATTGCGAGGAAGATAGAGCTATGGTGGAGAATCGTGGACCGGGTGAACGCCGTGGGACAGCATCCATGAACAAGCGACGACATCAGGAAGCGGTGGAATGACCTACGGGGGAAGGTATGTTCCATGGCAGCAAGGCACCAGCTTGCCATCCAGAGGACTGGCGGTGGACCCCCACCTCCTCCCCCACAGCTCACAGCATGGGAGGAGCAAGTCTTGGCAATACTGGATCCTGAGGGAGTCACTGGAGTTGCCGGAGGGCTGGACACTGGTGAGTCAATATTTACAACCTATCCCCCAATTACCTGCATACCACCACCACCCCTTGCCCTGACACACATAACTCCACTCCATTCCCTCCACAGTGCACTGCCACAATATAATAACCTGAATGCCAAGCCCTGCATGCCATATCCACTGCATGAACATCCCTCTCAGCCCTGCATGTACACCCACCACCAATGCATGCACAGCATGGAGAACTAAAAGTCCCACAATACATCACCATATACAAACAAAGGTGTCAGGGCAACAGCAACGATAAAGGGAAGCCAAAATATGTAGAATATGTCACAGACATGTAGCATAATACACCACTTACATCCCCACAGGTGCCACAGCCAATACCAGTGCTGAGGAGGTGCCACGGCTACCCAGCCCCCACCAGAAGATACCCCCAGTGATGACAGCAACTCTGGATTACTGGATCTGGATGAACTCCCTGGCCCATCAGGAAACACTGGTCAGTTGGGTACCCCAGCTCACACCCAGTCCACTGCAGAGCCTCCCCCATCAGTATCCAACACCACAGCAGCCACCCAACATACCCACACCTGTCTCCAGTGCCCCTACCATGTTGTTTTCTGGGGGGGGTACTCCTAGTTGGGGGGTGCAGGACCCCAGAAGGGAGGGCAGGGGGAGGGAAGCCTCACCCCTGGCCCAACCTGAAGGTACAGACCCCAGGTTGGAGGACCAGTCGCAGGTTAACACCCCTGCATTGGTATAAGAATTGTGCAGGACTGCTTCTACAAGCATCCTGACAGTTGTTGACTCTGGGGGTGCTGCTCCTGGAGGGAGGGTAGAGAGACCCAGAGGGGAGGACCAGGGTCAGGTTGTCATCCCTGACCTGGTGGAAGGGAGAGTGGTCGAAGGGTGCCAGGTCCCTGGGGCTACCGCCCCCCACTCTCCACAGTCACTGTGGTTGGAGAGGCTGGAGGTCGGGCTCCCATCCCTGACAGTTGTCAGGGGTCACTGTGGCTTGCCGTCCTGGTGGACAGAGTTGCCCCTGTGGAGGAACGAGGGTCACACCCCTGGGGTGGAGTGGGTAACACCACTGTGTTGGCCTTTGTGGTACTATCTGCACACTGGGATACATCTGTGAGCAAAGTAAGGGTAGGTGCTACACAGATGGTATCTGCAGAGTGTTCCCCATGGGTTAGCTTAGTGGGACCTGAGAGTATGGACAGAGGGATCCTACTGGAGTCAGGAAGGCGTAGAACTGGAACATGCCCCTGCTGTTGTGGTCCTAGGTCCCTGTTCTATCGCCCCAAGCAGGGAAGTACATCAAGGTATTGATTGTTCTCCCCTGGCTTTAGGCTGGAAGTGGGTTGTGTTGGACTTTTTCCCTTATGCAGGGTCATCCCCAATCTTTTTGCCTCCTGCCTCCTATTTTTTCTGACATGTTTCTGTTGGGTTTTGAACTCTGAGCACTTTAGCACTGGTAACCAGTGCTAAAGTGCATATGCTTTCTGTGTAAATTGTATGGTTGATTGGTTTCTCCATGATTGGCATATTTGATTTACCAGTAAGTCCCTAGTAAAGTGAACTAGAGGTGCCCAGGGCCTGTAAATAAAAAGCTACTAGTGGGCCGGCAGCACTGGTTGTGCCACCCACATTAGTAGTCCTGTAATCATGTCTCAGACCTGCTACTGCAGTGTCTGCGTGTGCAGTTTTAAATTGCCAATTTGACTTGCCAAGTGTACCCACTTGACAAGCCTGAATCTTCCCTTTTGTTACATGTAAGACACCTCTAAGGTAGCCCCTAGGTAGCCCTAAGGGCAGGGCGCAATGTATGGTTAAGGTAGGACATATAGTAATGTGTTTTATATGTCCTGACAGTGAAATACTGCTAAATTTGTTTTTCACTGTTGTAAGGCCTGTCCCTCTCATAGGTTAACCTGGGGGCTACCTTTAAATATAATTAAAGTATAGATTTCCTTTGGGAGTGGATAGATATTTGGAGTTTGGTGTTTCTGAGCTCACAATTTAAAAATACATCTTTTAGTAAAGTTGATTTTGAGATTGTGGGTTTAAAAAGGCCACTTTTAGAAAGCATTTCTGTGACTCTGCCTGTTTGTGGATTCACTGTCTGGGTCAGTTTGACAGTTGGGCTGGTTACACCTCTTACTAGAAAGTGACACAAAGTGAGCTGGGGTGTAGTCTGCATTTCCTGATGGGCCATCTGTGCTAGGAGGGAGGGGAGGAGTGGTCACTCACACCTGAAAGGGCTGTGCCTGCCCTCACACAATGCAGTCTCCAACCCCCTGATGTGTGTCTAGGGCCTGGTCTGGGCAAGGCAGGATTTCACAAACGAGAGAGACTTTTCTTTGAAGTAAGCCTACTTCAAAGGGCAAAATGGGTATAAGAAGGGCACCCAAAACCACATAATTTAGAACACTTCTGGAAACCAAGAGGAACCTCTGCCTGGAGAAGAGCTGAAGAGCTGAGGAAGAAGAGCTGCCCTGCCTGTGACTGTGCTTTGTGGAGCTATCCTGTTTCTGCCTGTGCTAGAGGAGAAAGACTGGACTTTTTGTTGCCTTCCTTCTTGTGAAGAACTCTCCAAGGGCTTGATTTAGAGCTTGCCTCCTGTTGTTTGAAGTCTCAGGGACAGCAAAGACTTCTCTCTGCCAGCACCTGGAGCCTCTGCTGAGACTCCTACTCTGCCTAGTGGTGCCCATCCAGTTCCTGGACCCTGAAAGGAGAAGCTGGCAGCCCAAGAGTGAGAAATCCACTCACCGACCGCCGTGTGGGGAAAAGATCGACTGGACTCCGACCTGTGGCTAAAAAATCGACACGCCGCCGGCTTTGCAGCTGAAAATCTACGCTTTCCTGCAACGCGACCGGAAGATCGACACCCGCAGGTTGGGAAACTCGCAGCATCGCTGATGGAGACCGGTGAGATCGCAACCCACGCTGCATAGTTTTTGGGTCATCATGCGGCAGGATTTCTGATGCAAACATCACTGGGGGTGCAGAAATGACGCAAGGACTGCCCATACCCGAGAGTGCGGTTCGAATCGACGCATTGCTCTCCTGTGGAGAGAAGAAACGACACACAGCGACCCAACTGAAGGAGAAATGACGCAAGGTCTTGCTCGTGAGTGATATCAACGCATCGCAAGCCCTTTTTGATGCACACTCGCCCGTGCTGGGTTATTTTTGACGCACCCAGGTACATTTTTCACGCTAACAGCGTTACCGTTGTGCTTAAAACTACATGAAAACTCTTTTTTGTTTTTTAATTGATAACTTGACTTGGGTATTGTGGATTTTTGTCATTTTGGTTTTGTTTTATTTAGATAAATATTCTCGATTTTTCTAAACCTGTGTTTAGAAAAAACACTCATACAAACAACAGACAGTTGCACAAACAACAACAACATCCACTGCCTCCACTGTCTCCCCCTCCTCCTCCCTTGCAGTCACATCCGCACTCACACCTGCATGCACTGCATCAACAGCCACCACCACCATCACCACATCATGCATCACACCCACCTCACTTGCAGACACCTCCACAACATCCATCCACACGTCCTGTTTGTCCTCTCCCAACCTGTCTGCCCCCCTAAGAGACACAAACGCTCGCACTCAGACACTCATCAGCCATCCACCTCACACATGTACACTGTCCATGCACCTGCACCCAAGTCCAGCAAACATACACCCCCTACAGCCACTCCCTCTACGTCCACTCCCATCCCTCCTCCCACATCCCGCCCCAACGTCCCTTAGAAGCTTCTCCTTGCCCATCTTGACATCTTCCCTCCTTCTCCCCCGTCCTGCCAGTAAGAGCAGTGTCCCAATGACCCAGCCCAGCACCTCAGCCAAGCAGTCTACCACTGCTCCCACCAAAAAACTCTGCTGCTGGCACTAAGGGGCCCCTGAGTGTGACAGCAGCCACTCTTAGTAAGTCCACACCTCTGCCCCAGAAAGGGAGAACTAGGGTGGCAAAACCTAAGAGACAGAGGAAGGGGTCAGTGGAGGCACCTCCTAGACCTGGTGGCAAGGACACAAGTCACATGAAAAAGGCCAAGGGGGCCCATCACAAGCAGGAACACAAGGATCCTCCTCCACCACCAAAGAAAGCCAAGGATACTCCTCCACTACCAAAGAAAGCCGAGGAGCCCCCTCCACCCCCAAAGAAAGCCAAGGAGCCCCTTCCACCAGCAGAGGAACCCAAAGAGCCCCCTCTACAAGCTGTAGGCAAGGAGCCCCCTCCACCAGCAGAGGACAAGGAACCCCCTTCACCAGCAGAGCAACCCAAAGAGCCCCCTCCACCAGCATAGGGCAAGGAGCCCCCTCCACCAGCAGAGGGTTAGGAGCCCTCTCCAACAGCAGAGGAACCAAAAGAGCCCCCTACACCAACAGAGGGCAAGGAGCCCCCTCCACTAGCAGGTGAACTCAAGGAGCCCCCTCCTCCATCTGAGGGCATACAGCCCACCCTCCAGAGACTTTGGACTTTCACTCCCCTCCAGAGACTGTTGGGTAAGGAGCCCCCTCCAGAACCAGTGGGCATGTTACCCACTCCAGAGACTGTGGCCTTTCACTCCCCTTCAGAGATTGTTGGGCAAGGAGCCCCCTCCAGAACCAGTAGGCATATTATCCACTCGAGAGACTGTGGCTTTTTACTCCCCTCCAGAAACTGTTGGGCAAGGAGCCCCCTCCAGAACCAGTGGGCATGAAACCAGCTCAAGCTGAGGTGCCCCCGACCCCCAGCCCCCCTGAGGAGCCTATCCTTTCGAACATGATGCCCCTGAACAGTGGAGTCCGGATGTTGTGAGGAGTCAAGTTGGGGCTTGGACTATACCCTTAGGCCATGTGGTCTTTGGTACTTTGGACTGGCCAGTGGCCCAATCTGTACATTGCCTTCTGCATTTTGATTTCATGATTGATTATGGTGGCTGTTGGCAGCAAATTGCAGTGTTTGTCAGCCTTGGTGCTCCAGGACTGCCATGGCGTGGTAGAGCATTGGGAAGACTTAGAGTTCAGGTTCCATGGTGGCCACGGAGTCCTCTGTGTCCCTGATAGTGAGTGTTTCATTTTCTGTACTTTGTTTCTGCCAGGCTTTTGATGGCGTTCGTACCACCCCAGAAATCCTGGTGGTTTACTATGTCAAAATATGGTGGGCGGTACCTTGACTTCTGCCTGGCTGTAGGTGACTACCGGCATGGTCAGTGGTGTTAACGCCCTGGCGGTTGGTGTGGTACATTGGCTGTCTATGGGAGGTATCACCGCCATGGTAATAATTTAGCGGTAATTACCACCATGCTGTGAGCAGTATTACTGCCACTTTAACAGTGGTGGTCAGTACACTGCCAATGTCATAATGAGGGCCACAGTCTTTTTCTCTCTCCTTGGGGGGGCACTGTGCCACCCTGGACAGATCAGAGAGGGGTAAAATGCCTCACCTCCCCAATTCACTGCACAGTGACCATGTGTTGACCATGAAGGGGTCCTTCAGCAGGGTCCGTGAGTCTCTAGTCTCTCCTTGGGGGGCACTGTGCCACCCCGGACAGATCAGAGAGGGGCAAAATGCCTCACCTTCCCAATTCACTGCACAGCGTCCATGTGTTGACCCTGAAGGGGTCCCTCAGCAGGGCCCGTGAGTCTCTGGTCACTAAGCATCAAAAAGGGTCCAGGGGCAGAAGTACTCACTGGTGAGTTGTTGAGAGGTCACTTCTTGTTGGCAGTCAAGAATACCCTAGTGGATCCAGACAGGCGGCTCATGTCCATCACAAGCAAAGGATGGGCCCAAGACTTCCACTGCGTCTCTCTTATCAGGCCCCAGTCTCCATACGGTGCAGTCGATCGATCAGACTCACAGTGGTCTCTTAGTGCGAGGGGAGGGGGCGGAGTTTAGTCCAGTTGCTCCGGAGTGGGGCCACCTCAACCAGCATAGGGCCTCAGTGTGCACCACCTTGCTCAGGTCCGCACTGTCATCACGGTTGGTGAAGGTGTTTCCACTAAAGCGTCTGCGCCACTCTTGACCACGTCTTTCCGCCAATTGATTTTACATTTTCCCTCAAGAGTGGGAGGTGCTGCAGTCGGTCGGTCCACGCCCTGGTAGGCCATGGGACGCTGCACTAGTCCGGATGGGTCGGCTGTAAATGTCAGAGGGCGTCAGGTGATTGCATTCATCGTTTCCTCAGCCATATCTTTCTCCTCCGCCCTCAGAGTGCGACATGGCAGGTAGATGTTATTGCCATCAGTGAGGGATGATAGGATTTTGCAGGGTCCAGTAGTGGATTGCTACTGGTTTGCAGACTTAGCCACTCCCCCTTCCAAAAACTTTCCTAATGTCCTTTTGTACCTTTTCAATGGAATTAAAGGCTCCAACATATTTGGCCATTTCTTTAATAAATTTCTCTCCAAAGGCAACCCATTAGTCCCGGCTCCTAACTTTTGCTTCTGTTTTAATGAGGATGCTTTTCCTCCATTCGACACATAGAGCTGCATTGGAATTATTCAATAAGCATACAGCCCTCTGCACCCATTGGTGCATTCCTGTCACTCCAGCCCCGTCTGCCACACACCGAAACCATGAATCATTTACCCACTGGTAAAAGGGCACCGGAGAGTCGGCCTAGAGCGACCTGAGGCACAGCTTTAGAAACTCGGAGCGAGTGGTGAGAGTGGGGCAGTGAGTGAGCACGCCAACATGGGGGCCTACGCACCGCCCAGATTGATTTTGAGGCCGACCTGGGGGTCTCTCCCCCCTTGCCTCGAAACACTCCCCTGGTGCCCTAGCTGAGTCCTGTGGTCCTGGGACTAAGTGGTGCGATGCCACGCCTGGAATTGATGGCCGTGATGGAGGTGAGGCCTACTGCATCGCTTCTGCTGTGGATCAAGCCCCTATGGCAGCAGGCCCCTGGGGCATAGTTGACTGGCAGGCCGCTGAGCCCTCTGGTGATCAGAGCTTGGCGTGAGAGGGTTGTGAGAGGCGAGGGGCTCCTCTGGTCAGGAGAGCGTTGAAGAACCATTAGACCTGATGTGAGCCCACCCCAAGGAAAGAGGACATTGCTGAAGTTCCTGGCAGGTGCGACCTCAGTAACTGCCGATGGAGGACTCCTCACACATTCCAGACTGCCACACCGGCAGGGAGGACATGACACTCTCCCGCTAGATGCTCCTTTTGCTGGTGCCTGGACCATGCCTGTGATCAAATCGGCCACTGAGAAACCCCATGATCCGGGGTGGCATTTTGATGACTGCGTTGCCTACAGGCCAGGGACAGGAACAACGGAGAACTCCAGGGCCTAGGCTCTCATACTGTTGCCCCTAGTGATTGGGGACCAGCACATGGGCAACAAGACTTTTCAAGAAGAGGCGGGGGAGCCTGAGTGGCCGACACCAGCATTGGTAGACCCAGAAAAAACTATAGATTGCACCTCTGGGCGATTTGGCTGGCTGATTCTCCTGCTAGCTCCAGTGACAGAGCGATGGCCGGTTGTCCTCTGACACCAACAGACTTCATGGTTACAGGTGGCTGACCGAACACTGCGGACACTGCCTAGGGAGTGATGCAGTAGGGTGTCGTGCAGCTGCTGCCCTCAGAAACAGCCCCATCACTACATCCACCTGGTGGCTTTGGCACTCTATGAACGCTTCCTTTGTTTAGTGGGATGCAGGAGATGTGCAAGGACAGATGCTGCCACCTCTCTTGCATTAGGTGACATACCTACCGGCAACATCGTCATGGCATCAGCCAGGGCTAAGAAAGACTGCTTTTTGAGAGACATGTTGACCAAGCCCGCTGGAGGTGGCTCCGGCAACTGCACTTCCCTAACAGGCTCCGTTAATCAGTCGGCAGTTGAGGACAATGATAGGCCAGTGACCAGAGCCTTCCTTGAGGCCTATTTGCATATCTGTGCGATTACCTCTAGGCTGTTAAGGAGGAATTACCACGCAACTTATGAGAGGTTTGCAGTGATTTGGAGGAAGTGGGAGGCATGGTCTCAACTCTAGAAGATCATGAATCTGGTTGTGGTGAAGAGGTGAAACACTTACAGCAGAAGGTGATCAGGCTACAGGAACAACTGGTTGACCTTCAGGCCCATGTGGAGGACCTTGAAAATAGATTGCGCCAAAATAATATTTGCATTAAAAGGATGCCAATGAATATCGAAGGGGCGGCTTTGGAAGAGTATGTTTGAAACCTTTTCATGCAGGTTCTTGATGCAACAGCAGACAAAGCAATGCAACAGGACCATGTCCATAGGGTGGGTCTGCCCAAACCGGAGAAGGTGCCGCCATCAGACATGTTAGAATGTGTTCATGATTTCCTACTAAAACAAAGTACTCTCCATAGAGACAGGGGATGCCATCCAGTCCAGTTTGGAGACCACATGCCCATGCTTTACCAAGACCTAGCTGCCACTACTTTACAAAAGTGACAGTACTGCCGGCCTTCAACTGCCCACCTGAGGGAGATCAGTGTCTCGTACTCCTGGGGACCACCCCTCTCAGATTATCTTCTGACTTGAAGGCAAGCTGCATGAAATGAAATCACTAGCAGAGGGTACTGAGCATTGAGGACCCCACCAGTGCCATAGGACAAACCATTCCCCATGGCTGGAAAACCTGTAAACGTGCATGTTAGCATAAGCAGGAGGAGAGGCCAGAAGGGCACAGGCCCGCCCGAGAGACCATGACGCCGGAGCGGAGGGTGCTACTGGAGTCGCTGTTGTGATCCCAACAGAACAGACGCAACCTGAAGCTTACTGGGATTCTGGATCTATTGCACCAAATGAGGAGATCTGGGGGGCGAGGGCAGAGGTTCCCATCCTTGAGTCACAGTTCAGCCCTGTGATCCTTATTTAGAAGGACAGTCCACTCCTTTTTGTGGCACACGATTTGTCTGTTCTGATGTTTTGTTATTGTTTATTAATATGTTGGCTATTCGGGGGGAAAGTGGGCTCACTATGCTCATGGACCAAGCTCCACACAGCTACATTCACATGTAGACTCTCCCACACTGGGGTGTCGGGTCATCACTTACAGGGGGCTTTCATGTAGCCTAAGCACACCCCCACCCTCGGTGGGCATTATATAGGCCCTTGAGCGGGAAGTTAACTCCTTTGTTTGGGCCGGAGGCTGCCCCCCGATGCGATAGGACCAAAGGTATAGACCTCTAGATGAGGGAGATTTGGGTATTCCAAAGCTCCTGCAATATTATCAGGTGGCCCAACTTAGATACCTGCTGAAGTGGGGAAGGGATGAGTCTGAGAAGTACTGGCTTTTCATCGATCATGCAGTAGCTGGAGAACTCTTTGGGAAAATTCCCTTCCTTAAAAACCACTCCGTCCACTGAGTCTCCACTCCTCCCCAATCACTAGGACTAGTATGGAAGTATGGAATCAAGTGTGTCTGGGCAAGGGCCTCTCTTCTTCCCCTTCTTTCTGATGCCCTTCCTAGAAAATGTTGACTTCACGCCAGGTATGGATCAAACGCTATTCTCAGTGTGTCAGCGAGAACGCTGTTGATCATTTGGGCATATGTTTGAGGAGCAGGGCTGTTAGAAATTGGGTCTCTAGTTGGCAGAGGTATACACCCTTGTCCAAGAAGGGACCACAATCCTAGTCAGAGTAAGTCACAACACAATCCAAATTATCCTGTGCTCACCCTCTGGTAGCTTGCCACAGAGCAGGCAGGCTTAACTTAGAAGGCAATGTGTAAAATATTTGTGCAATAACTTATACAGGTACACAGTGAAAACAGCACAAAAACTACTCCACACCAGTTTAGGAAAATAAATAATATATGAATAAAATAAGACCAAAACGACAAAAATCCAATATGCACAAGTTAAGATATCACTTTTTAAAGGTTTAAAGGAGTCTCAATCTTTAAGAATCAGTAGTTGTATCCTTTCAATACACAGTACCTGGGATGCGTAAAAAATACCGATTCACGGGGCTGCAGACGACGAGATGCGCAGAAAAATAAGGTGATGCATTGGATTTTCCGGTGCGGCAGAAACAATGTGTTGATTCTTTCCACACTGCAAGGTCGATTGACAGGAGCATAGCCGTGGTTCCGAGGAGATACGTTGAAAAATAAGGCCCTGCGTCAGATTTTACGGCACAGTACAAACGATGCATCATTTCTTTCCATGCTGCAAGGTGATGTGTCGATTTCTAGGAACGCCGCCTTGGTTCCTCACTGTGATATGGGGATATTTTGCAGCCCAGGGATGCTGTGTGGAAAATCCTTGACACACTGGTAAGAAAGAGGACGGGCTGCAATGATCCGGTAGGAGATGCAGTGGTTTTTCAGCCGCAAGGCAGGCGCTGTGTTGATTCTGGTGTGCCTTACACTGATTTTCCAATGCACAGGGATTTTCTTCACGTCTTTGTGGCGCTGAGACTTCAGAACAGGAGACAAGCTCAATCCAAGCCCTTGTAGAGCACTTGTGGGGAAGGAAGAGTCCTTCCAGCTGAGTCAGGGGTCAGCAGGCAGCAGGGCAACAAGCAGGGAAGCAGTCTTTTTCAGCAATGCAGTCCAGATGAGTCCTTTTGGGCAGCCAGGCAGTCCCTCTGACAGAGTCCAGTTGCAGATCCATAAGTGTCTGATTTTGGGGAGTCACAGACCCAGTATATACACCCAAAATGCATTTGAAGTGGGGGAACATCAAAGGGTGGTTTTGAAGTGCACAAGGTCTCCTTTCAACCCAGCCCTGTCTGCCAGGATCTCTGTGGGGGTTATCAGTCCTCTGAGTGGAGCTGTCAACCAGCACAGACAGGCTGTAAGGCACAGATGGTAGTAAGTGTAGAGAAATGCTCATTATCTAAAAGTGCCATTTCTAAAATAGTAATATTAAATCCAACTTCCCCAGTAAGCAAGATTTCCTACTACCATTCTTGCCATACTCAATGCCATACTCAAAGTGACAGGGCTACTCTTTTCAGATCAGAACCTATCGCTTAAGAGTATATAAGGGTAATTCTAATGCTGGCCTATGAGAGGAGCAGCCCTCAGTAGTGAGAAAAAGGTCCTGCCTTTTATTAACTTAGCACCCTGCCCTATGGGTTACCTAGGGCCTACTTTAGGGGTGACTTATATGTAGAAAAAGGGGAGTTTAAGGCTTGGCAAGTAGTTTTAAATGTCAAGTCGAAGTGACAGTGAAACTGTACACATATGCCTTGCAATGGCAGGCCTGAGACATGGTTAAGGGGCTACGTATGTGGGTGGCACAATCAGTGCTGCACGTCCTCTAGTAGCATATATTTTACAGTCCTTGGGCACATGTAGTGCACTTTACTAGGGACTTACAAGTAAATTAAATATGCCAATTGGGTATAAGCCAATGTTACCATGTTTTTAGGGAGAGAGCACATGTACTTTAGCACTAGTTAGTAGTGGTAAAGTGTCCAGAGTCCTAAAGCCCAAAAAAAATGAGGTCAGAAAAAGAGGAGGAAGGCAAAAAGATTGGGGTGACCCTTCAGAGAGGACCATTTTCCAACACAGGCCTACTCCCTTTCAAGCAGCCTAGAGCTGATTACAACCTCCCTGAATTGGAGTGAGAAATGGCTAGTGACAAAGAACTCTGAGTCGCTTAGTTACAGAACTTTTTACTGTTTTGGTGTGTCTATATGCTTTGTACATTTCTTAAATTAAGCCTTTCTGCTTTGTGTCATAGCTACCATGGGTTAATATCAGATTTATATTACTGAATCCTTTACTGGATCTAACAAGAATAGTGACAATTATACTTGTGGTGGACCATCTGCCCAAACCGGGCATTCAATATGCACTTCAATTCCAACCTATGTGATGTACTGTTATCAGTGCACTGTGATATTTAAAGGGCTCTTGTGGTGCACCTCTGTACTGCGCCATCCACTAATCTTCCAGCACGGGGAAATTCTCAGAGCTCTCATTTTTCACATTCATGCTGATATATGAGATGCCCAACTTTTCTAAAATTAATAGAACCTAAGAGATTGACAACTATTATTATAGGTCAAATACTTCTAAAATGCCCTGTGAATAGAGTATAATTATGCAGTTTACATCAATCCAAGCATCAATGATTATATTATGTATTTAGTTCTTCAGTTCTTTGTAAATTGTGTTACTGTGCTCCCACAGGGGAGTCCCAAACAACTCATACAAATACTAGATACCATAAAAAAGTGCAATGATTTAAATGACAATATTAGAAAATTAATAACATTCCTACAGTTGATTACAATGTTTATCTATATGATTGCAGTCTGTGCTAGAAGGACGACAAAACATATTTAGAGGTAGTTTGAAATTATGCATGAGCCTCCTTTAAAAATAATTGTGCCAAATGTATGTGGCCTGAAAAGCAGACAAGTGGACTATGACATATGTACTTAGAGATGATGCTCCTGCTGTCATCCCCTGTGCTGGCACGCTTTAGGCTACCTTGAGGTACACACACTCACCCTTAGACGCTGGTGAAAGGGTGTGTGTGTGTGTGATATCTAGTATAGGTTTTGTATTGTAATGGTACCCTTCTGGTACACAACACTATGCTTAGACATAGTGTAAAACATTTCTGACTTTGTACGTTTGCTATTTTATATAGCACATATGTATAGTTAGAAATGTTTTGAGAAAATAATTTCTTACACGTTCGTCTACATTGAGTCAGTGTGTATTTTTGGCAGAAAGGGCTGGAAGCCTCTGTTAGATATCACTTTGCATCAAAGTCCATGGTTGGTTTCATTGGAACACCCCTTGGAGCACAATAAAGCAATGTAGTGCAAAATGCTACTTTGCATTACGTTAGGACTGCTTTCCAGCACAAATCAAGATTTGCACACAAAAGTAAAAACAAACTCACACCTTTGTGCTGATTTACATCACATTTTGCTTTTTGCATCACATTTGATAAATCTAGCCTGTAATTCTCAAATGATGCCACACGCAACTTTAAGAACAGGACTCTGCATGTTATATTAAAAGAGCTGAGATAAACTTGAATGTGTTTTTTATGGCACCTACTTATAGACGTGTAACATGCTGGTTGCATGCGCAGATGGTATGTAAAGTTAATAATATGTCATTTAGGCCATCATTACAACCCTGGTGGTAAATGCCGCCTACCGCCATGCTGACAGGTGCCAACATACCGTGATCGCGACGGTATACCGCTACGGGTATTATGACCCACACAGAGAAATCCACCACTATAAAGACACCCACACAAGTCCGCCAGCCCAAAGGTCAGTGATAAACTGGCGGTACCAAAACCCACACCGTTACACCAACAGAAATACACCCACAGTATCAGGACCCATGAATCACAGCTGCGGTTGGTAAACCATTGGCGGTACACACCGCCGCGCTCAAAATACACACACACTTACAAAACTACACCACATTGGACAATTCAAACTACACACACCTGACACACACACACACACACCACACCCACACACCCAATCCAATATAAAACACCCACCCACATTACCCACAACCCTTTCATCGAAAAAAAAGATTGCGAAGAGAGAGAGATACAAGCCAGGAGCACCCACACAATCTGAGCCACAGAACACCATCACCCATACACCATCCACGCACCTCACAGCACACACCACAACACATCACCCCACACAACCTCACACATCCATGGCACCCCAAAGACACCCCAGGTTTTCAGAGGAGGAGCTAAGGGTCATGGTGGAGGAAATCATCTGGGTAGAGCCACAGCTATTCGGATCATAGGTGCAGCAGACGTCCATTGCCAGGAAGATGGAGCTATGGCTGAGAGTCGTGGACAGGGTCAACGCCGTAGGACAGTGCCCCAGAACAAGGGATGACATCAGGGAGAGGTGGAACGACCTACGGGGGAAGGTGCGTTCCGTGGTATCGAGATACCAGATAGCCGTACAGATTACTGGATGTGGACCCCCACCTCCTCCTTCACAACTAACAACATGGGAGGAGCAAGTCTTGGCGATCATGCATCCTGAGGGCCTCGCAGGAGTAGGAGGAGGACTGGGCCATCACAAACTCCTACCCCTACCCTCACCCCATCACTCCACCACCTCACATATACCCCACTATCACAACCCACCCATCCCAATACCAAGCCCTGCATGCCACACCAATGCATGGACCCCCATCACAGACCTGCATTGACACCCATCACCACAGCATGCCCAGTAGAGGTAATCACGTAGCCCACAAATTCTCCATGCACACAAGGCAAATCTGACAGGGCAATCACAACCATACGGGGAAACACACCCAGGCACAAGATGGCACACGCAGATACAATAACACTGCATTTTCATCACCACAGGACCCCCACTCCATGTCACCGGAGAGGAGGTGCCAGCCACATCCAGTCCCCCCACAGAAGAGGCCCACAGTGATGACAGCAGCTCTGCACGCCTGGATCACGATGACCAACCTGGCCGATCAGGGACCTCTGGACAGTCGATTACCCTGCCACAGTCCCATACCACCACAGAGCCTCCCCCCTCAGGAAACACCACAACAGCACCCACCCAGCCGGCCCATACCACTGTCCTCAGGACGCGTCAATCAGCAGTGTGTCCACCACTACAGGGACCCCAAGCAACCCAACAAACCCAAGACAACTAGGGACCTGGGGTCAGTGGCAGTGGGCACACGGTTCAGGGGACAGAGGCACAGGAATACAGGGAAGCTGGGAGGACTGCTGTGTGACAGTGGGAGGACAGGCCTAGGGAACCCACTCTCCACGAGGCACTTGCAGGGATCCTAGGAGCATACCACCATTCCCAGGAGACCATGGGCCAGATACTGGCCAAGTTTCAGGAGACCCAGCGGCTGCAGGAGGGACAGTACCTGGGGATCAACGAGGACCTCAAACACATCCACACCATCCTGGTCACCATTGCAGGGGTGCTGGCTGACATGGCCAACACCATGAGGGAGGCAGTGGCACACCAACGAGCCCCTGACACTAGCCACACCGAAGAACAGCCCTCCACCTCCGCCAGCCCTAGTGGGCAGGAGGCCCCACCACTGGAACAACAGGCCACCAGCACCCCACCCCATGCAGAAGGAGAACCACCCCGCAAACGGTCCCTGCGATCCAGGCAGAAGCCAGAGAACATTGCCAAGACCCCCGCCAGGAAATAAGACTCTCCTGATTGTCACCCTTCTGTCCCACTCTGTCACCCTGTCCACCTTCAACTGCCATTGCTCCCCTTCATATGCCCCATTGGACAATGCACCTCTCATACCAAGAGACTGGACTCTAACTGGACATTCCTCCACCATCACCCCAGACCATTACACATCCCCCTATACTAATTAGCACTTCAATAAACACCCTTGGAACAAATGCAAGTCTGGAGTCTGTCAATTGATAGAATTATGTATTAGTACAACATTCTGAAAACATTGCAATTCTTATGTACAGCAATTTATACATTGGTATGACCTGTAGTGTAGTAAACACACAAGGAACCAGAGTGGGGCACAGAGATCTGAAAATAGAGATGCCAAAGGGTCCAGTACGTGGCCATAGACATAGGGAAATCAGGCTGCCATGTACAATGCCCAACAGAAAACTGAAAAGTAAAGTGAAGTTACAGTGTCTTACCTGTGTGTCACTGGAAGTACTGGTGTATGATATTACTTCTGTTGTCCACATCTTCTTTCTCTGCCTCCTCTTCCTCACTGTCCACAGGCTCCACCGCTGCCACAAGACCATCTCCAGGCTTATCCTCCTTCAGAAAAGGCAACTGGCATCTCAAGGCCAGGTTGTGCAACATGCAACATGCAACGATGATCTGGCACACCTTCTTGGGTGAGTAGTACTGTCAAATGGAGGCACCGGAACCTGGCCTTCAGGAGGCCGAAGGTTCTCTCAATAATCCTCCTTCTTCGCCCATGTGCCTCATTGTAACGTTCCTCTGCCCTTGTCCTGGCATTCCTCACTGGGGTCAGTAGCCATGAGAGGTTGAGGTAACCAGAGTCACCTGCAAATATTGAGGGACAACTGTTAGACACACACTAACCCTTAGGGACAACCCCATACCTAGACACCAACATAGACTGGGTGGGGAACTTGTGATTACCTATTAGCCACACCCGGTGCCTCTGGATTTGAGCCATCACATATGGGATGCTGCTAGTCTTCAGGATAAAGGCTCTCATGCACAGAGCCAGGATACTTGGCATTCACATGGGAGATGCACTGGTCAGCCAAACACACCATCTGCACATTCAGAGAGTGATAACTTTTTCTATTCCTGAACACCTGTTCCTTTCTCCGAGGGGGGACGGGACAAATGCTACATGTGTACCATTAATGGCACCAATGATGTTGGGGATATGCCCCAGGGCATAAAAGTCAGCCTTCACTGTGACCAAATACTCCACCTGGGGGAATACGATGTAGCTGCGCATGTGTGTCAGCAGGGCAGACAACACTCTGGTCAGCACGTTGGAGAACATTGGCTGAGACATCCCTGATGCCATGGCCACTGTTGTTTGGAAGGAACCACTTGCCAGGAAATGGAGCACTGACAGGACCTGCAATAGAGGGGGGATACCTGTGGGCTGGCGGATAGCTGACATCAGGTCTGGCTCCAATTGGGCACACAGTTCCTGGATTGTGGCCTGATCAAGTCTGTATGTTAGGATAATGTGTCTGTCCTCCATTGTCACAAGGTCCACCAGAGGTCTGTGCACTGGAGTATTTCTCCATCTCCTAATCATCCTCAGCGGTTGATGCATAGGGAGGAAAACGGTGAGCAGAGGGTCATATTCACACATCTATAGCAATAATGATGCATCACTTCATTTACAGAACCAGTATGTGAATCTGAGAGTCAGTTGATGTGCCAATGTATGCTGTGACGCAGTTAGGTGCCATCGCTTGTGCCCCCCTGAAATGGCGGCTGCCTGACCAATGAGGAGGGACAAGTGGAAATGAGGTAATTCCGCTGGCATTGTGCACCTTTGCGGCAGGAGGTCGACGACCGGCAACTTCGCATTGGTTATCATTGGGCCCTATGGGTTCCAGGAGCAAAAGGCCAAGTACGCCGGCAGTGACGGTACGCACCGCCGCGGACGTAACCGCCATTTTCTATCTATTCACTCACTTGCTACCTGACCTTCAACAGGAGAGGACCTACACTGCAAGTGCTGCTGTGACCTGTGTCTGGAAGCAACAATGGCTCATGTGTCTGGGGAAAGGGCCCCTGCCTTCACTGCGGAGGAGTTGGAGAGACTTGTGGATGGGGTCTACCCCAGTACACTTTACTCTATGGTCCTCCAGACAAACAGCTGAGTATGCTGTGAGCATGATGCGTGGGCCATAAATGTATGGAGTGCTGTGTGTGTAAGCCACATGTAGGGGGGGCTGAGGTGCCCTGGGCAGAGTGCTGCATGTATGGTGGTCAATGTATGTGCGTTAGTGGATGGAAGGGATATGGTGGGCCATGAGTGTGACGGTCCAGATGGTATTACTAATCCCTTTTCTGCTTTTATTTATTTTTTCCTGCAGGTCAGCGCCCATCAGAAAAAGGGTATTTGGAGTGCCATTGCCAAGGAGGTGCAGACCCTGGGGGTCTTTGACAGGCAGAGCACCCACTGCCGCAAACAGTGGGAGGACCTGTGCCATTGGGCAAGGAAGACGACGGAGGCCAAGCAGGGACTGGTCTCCCAAAGAGGAAGGGGTGCCCGTTGTACCATGACCCCCCTAATGATCCGCATCCTGGCGGTGGCCTATTCGGAATTGGATGGGCGCTTAAAGGCATCACAGCAGCCACAAGGGGGTGAGTACAAATTCAGATTCATGAGTTGGCGCGCGTTAAGGTTTTACCTGAGTGGGTGATGTGGGCTGTAGGTGCCCCTAGGCCAGGGCGAACATGGCAGGGTAGGTCCCTTGTTGGGCATGCTCTGAAGCACTCCAAACCCAATGGTGTTAGTGGGCATCTACTACTGACCAGGGTCCTGTGGGTTTCAGGTGTGCAGCTGATGGCGTTATGCCATGTCTCCCATGGGCTGGTGACTAGCATTGTAACTGGTAGTGCATGGCCTAGTGCATAGGGCAGCTCCCTGTGTGTTGTGTACGCCAACGGTATTATTGTTGCTGGCATTGACCAAGTGTGTCCCCTTTCTCTCCCCCCCTTTTTGTTTTGTCACCCTGTCCTTGTGTGCATGAGCATCATCTGGCCGAAGAGCAGGGGCACCGGCGACGGAGGAAGCTGCATCCCACGTGGGCCTGGAGGCCAAATCCACTGAGGGTGAGGGCACCAGTGGAACGGAGGGCGAGGGAGCACCACGATGGAGACAGGAGGGGACACTACAGACAGCGACTCCTCCTCCGATGTAAGCTCCCTGGCGGTGGCGGACACCTCTGTGCCCACCCAACAACAGGTACAGCCGCCACCACCCATACCAGCATCGCCCTCCCAGCAGCCCCTCAGCGTGTTTCCCGTGCCCGCTCACCCAGGATGGTGGGCATCTCCTTCGCCCCAGGCACCTCAGGCCCTGCCCCAGTCAGCCCTGCCCTCAGTGAGGAGGCTATTGACCTCCTGAGATCCCTCACTGTTGGGCAGTCAACCATTCTGAATGCCATCCCGGGTGTCGAGAGGCATTTGCAACAAACAAATGCATACCTGTAGGGCATTTACTCTGGCGTGGCTGCCCAACAGAGAGCATTTCAGGCTCTGGCCTCAGCACTGATGTCAGCCATTGTCCCTGTCACCAGCCTCCCCCTCCAACTTCCTCTTCCCAGTCCCAATCCCCTCAACCCCAGCCTATCCCAAGCACACCTTCAGACCAGCATTCACCCAAATCAACACACAGAAGTGGCTCAGACAAACACAACACAACACCACACTTCACCTCACAGGCACTCACACAAGCACCATCCCCATGCAGACACACCAACATCCACTGCCTCCACTGTGTTCCCCTCCTCCTCATCATCCACCTCCCTCCCAGTAGTGTCTCCACTCACACCTGCATGCAGTACGTCCTCATCCACTACCTCCATCACCAGCACTCCTATCACGACATGCCCCTCACTGGCAGTCACCACCCCCACATCCATGCACACGTCCTCTGTGTCCTCTCCCACTGTGTCTGTGACCCCTCCTCCCAAAGTACACAAACGTAAGCACACACGCACCCAACAGCCATCCACCTCACAACAGCATCCAGCTCATGCACCTGCACCCAAACACAGCAGACTGACACCTCCTACAAGCACTCCCTCTACCTCTACTCCCAAGCCTTCACCCTCTCCCCACCCAAATGCCCCTAAGAAGCTTTTCCTAGCCAACATTGACCTGTTCCCTACCCCCCGTCCTTCCACTCGGGCCTGGGTGGCCAAAACCAAGCCCAGCACCTCAACCACCAAGTCCACGTCCGCTGTGGTTCCTGCAGCTGTCAGAGGCTCAAAGGGGGCACCCGTCAGCCCAGCCAGTGTGCCACCAACCCCTGCCAAGGCAATGAACATTCCGCCACCTGCCAAGGTGAAGAGGGGGCCAGCATCCAGCAAGGGGAAGGAGCCCCAACCACCCAGCAAGGCCACCTCAAACACTCCAGCTGCCAGACCCAAGGTGGCACCACCATCTGCCAAGGGCAGGAAGGGGCACAAAACACCAGCCAGGGCACTTCAGCCATCCTAGCCTGCAGGTGAAGGCGTGGTGGCTACCTGCACAAAAGCCAGCACTGGCACCTGCACCGTGGCCAGCACCGCCACCTGCACTGCGGCCAGCACCACCACCTGCCCCGCGGCCAGCACCGCACCTGCACCACTGCAAGCACTGCCACCTGCACCACTGCAAGCACTGCCACCTGCACTGCCGCTAGTAGCACCACTGCCAGCAGCAGCAGCCCCAGTGGGCAGCCGTCCAAGGCTGCAGGAGAAGGGCTGGAGCCTCCCCCCACCACTGGCAGCACCGGCACCTGCACCGCGGGCAGCACTGCCACCTGCACCGCCGCAAGTAGCACCACTGCCAGCAGTAGCAGCCCCAGTGGACAGCCGTCCCCTCACCACTGGCAGCACCGGCACCTGCACTGCCACCTGCACCGCCACCTGCACTGTCGCAAGCACCGCGACCTGCAATGCCGCAAGTAGCACCACTACCAGCAGCAGCAGCACCAGTGAGCAGCCGTCTGAGGCTCCAGGAGAAAGGCTTGAGCCTCCCCCCACCACTGGCAGCACAGCACCTGCAGCACGGCCAGCACCGTCATCTGCACCGTCGCAAGCACCGCTGCAACCACTGCCACCTGCACCGCAACCTGCGCCGCTGACAGTGCCACCACAGCCAGCAGCGCCAGTGGGCAGCTGCCAAGGCTGCAGGAGACGGGCTGGAGCCTCCCCCCACCACTGGCAGCACCCCCACCACCAGCGGTTGGACTGTAGCCCTGCCACCATGGACTATCATGCATCCTGACCACTGCAAATCTGGTGGCTCTGACACCCAGGTGAGGGTCTGTGACCTGGCACCCCCAAGTGCTTCATCATTGGGCACAAAGCCCCCTCCAGAACCAGTGGAGAAAGGCATCCACTCCCCCTATCCTTGGCAGGATGAAGCAGACTGGGCACAAAGCACCTTCCAGAACCAGTGGAGAAAGGCATCCACTCACCCTTTCCTTGGCAGGATGAAGCAGACTGGGCACAAAGGCCCCTCCAGAACTTGTGGAGAAAGGCATCCACTCACCCTATCCTTGGCAGGATGAAGCAGACTGGGCACAAAGCCCCCCCCCCAGAACCAGTGGAGAAAGGCATCCACTCACCCTATCCTCGGCAGGATGAAGCAGACTGGGCACAAAGGCCCCTCCAGAACCAGTGGAGAAAGGCAACCACTCACCCTAACCTCGGCAGGATGCAGCAGACTGGGCACAAAGGCCCCTCCAGAACAAGTGGAGAAAGGCACCCACTCACCCTATCCTTGGCAGGATGAAGCGGCACAAAGGCCCCTCCAGAACCAGTGGAGAAAGGCATCCACTCACCCTATCCTTGGCAGGATGAAGCATACTGGGCACAAAGCCCCCTCCAGAACCAGTGGAGAAGCCACCCACTTGAGAGACTGTGGCCTTGCACTCCCCAGGACCAAGCAGTGGGCAAACCACCCACTTGAGAGACTGTGGCCTTGCACTCCCCAGGACCAAGCAGTGGGCAAACCACCCACTTGAGAGACTGTGGCCTTGCACTCCCCAGGACATCGCTGTGGGCATGGAGCCCCCTCCAGGAGCAGTGGCGTTGTCCCATCTTCTGGGTGAGGTGCCCTCCCTTCCCCGTCCCCCTGAGGTCCCTTTGTGTTTTCAACCTGATGCCCCTGCAGTGTTCTCTCTGTATTGAGGCAGGAGTAAAGTGTGGGCTTGGCCTATGTGTTTTGGCCCAGTGGGCCACGGACATTTTGGGTGCACATTGTCCCGCCTTTTGTACATATATTATATTTTGTAAAATCATTTTTTGAGATATTAACTTATTTCTGAGTATTTCTAATATTACACAAATTTTACTCCATTCTTTTTGTCCTTACGTTATTCCTGAGGGTTACAGGGTGTATATGTAATGTTGTTACATGTGTTTGTGTGTATGGTGTTGGGGGTGAGGGTGGGGGTGGGAATTTCGCATGTGTGTGTCACTCTCTTTTTCCTCCCCCCTCCCTTGTCTACTAGGTGCTGTACTCACCATGGTCTTCGTCGCTGCCGTTGGCACTCCAGATATATGAGAAGATACACCAGCATGGCCAGGACGTGCAGCTCGTGCTCCATGGCATCCTGGTTCTTCCTTGAGTGTCGGGAGGTGAGTGGTTTCCCTTCCAAGTACTGTTTCCGCCGTGCTTTTCATGGGGTTGGTACCACCCTGGAAAAGCTATCGGATGGGCGGGTTGTAATGGGGTGGGCGGTACATTGTCTTCCACCTGGCTGTTGGCGGTTACTGCCGCGATGTTTGTTGCTACCGCCGTGGCGGTCGGAGTGTTAAAGTGGCTGCATCTGTTGGCGGTTTCCGTCATGGTTGTGATTCAATTTTTTTTACCGCCGGCCTGTTGTTACCACTGCTTTAACACCGACCGCCAGGGTTGTAATGAGGGCATTAATGTTAACAAAAATTATTCCTTAATCTTCATCAAAGTTACATTTTACATAGTGCTTTACTTGAACCGGTGATTGCATGTGGGGCCCACTGGCACTTATTTTTGAGGACAACACTTATTTTTCTTCAGAAGTCTTTGATCCAGAGCAAGACAGAGAAAAACAATAAAGGGGGAAAGAAGAAGGGAGAGAAAGACGGAAAACAGTGACAAAGAGAGGAAGCAGGGGTGAAAAATAACCTGAAAATATGAGATTGGAGTCAACACAAGGCAACTTTGCTGTTCAGCACCCTGACCATTGATACCACCAACCGCAATCTTCCAAGCTAAACTTTGAGCCCTAGCACTTAGGAGCATATTTACAAGGTGCTTGCACTGCTGTTGCATAATTGTTTTTGTTGCTCCGGCATGCGCAATCCAAATGCCATATCAACAAAGTGACATACTTGGGCCAATGTGTCACTTTTCCGATGGATGCATTGGAAAATATCTGTGCCACAAACAGCTGCGCCACGCAGGTTGCAATATATGTGAGGTAGGCGCTCCCACGTATAATCCATCGGAAAACTGACGCATTGGTATCTACAAGTTTGGAAATGTGTCACCCAGCTTTCCGATGCATCGCACTAAGGGCCTGATTTATTTAGTTTTCTAGCGCCACCTTTGCATCATTTTTTGATATAATTGAATTTTGTATGTTTGCGCTGCTTTTGCGTCAAAAAATGACGCAAAGGCGGTGCTAAAAAAGTATAAATCAGGCCCTAAGCCTGCAAAACAACAGAATTCCTATGCCACGGTAACCCAGGCGTAGGAACAGGCGCAGTGGCTTATACATAGGAAAGTGTCCAGCTGAAGTCACTTTACACTTCCCAATTAATGTGATAAGCACATTTCCTTCATTGTTAGTGACCCTATACATGTCCCAATGTAAATATTGGACCCCCTAGAGCACTTTGGGACCATGGGACCATATGTATCATCAACTAAAGCTGCATAGGTTTGTCACACTGATGTAGCTGAAAATTACACATAGGCAGACTATGGCCACATAAGCATACTGTAGTCTTGGCTTCTGTACATCCTGGCCCATTAGAAGTGTGTTCAAGATGACCATTCCTCAAAGTATTGGACTTATACATTGTCCCCACACAATAGGCCAATTGCACCACTCTGAAGTCCCGCATTGCCTCTGTTGTGTGATGCATTACTGAATTTGCGCTTGCACATATTTAGCTGTGCATCACTTTTGGCCCTGATGTGCTACGCCTACCTTCCCACTGATGCGTCAATTTTATTAATACACCGTGGGGACTTGCGCGTCTTGTAGGTACAGTGCACCAAAAGCGTTACGAACTGTTGTAGCGCAGCGCACGTTAATCTGATGAATCCCTGCCTTAGCACAGCAATGTGTCTGTCCTTGTATATATGCCCCTTATTCTTTAACAAATTAAACACAGACCTTACAATCACAGTAAGATACCTAAATGTTTTAACTTGCTACAGAAATGTATGCATGCATTTGAAACCCATCTGTTTTAACTAGGTGTTTCACTCTTCCATATTAGCAAAACAAGCACATTTAAACCTGGTAATATTAGTAGCTGTTGGTTGAGATGGATGGATACTTAAAAAGGTTACCTGAAACCATCCTGTACTCCACAGACCTACAAAAATATTCAAAGTTCCTTTAAAAAGTAATCCGGGTGAATTTTTATCAAATAAAATAATTAAAATAAAGAAAAAATTCCAAAATTGGAACATCTTATTAAAGAGTAACAGTGGGCACCTTAGTGTAGGGCTCAGTGCACACTGACTAAATTTAACATCTATATAACATAAAACATAAAACTAGGACTGTTAGCTTTGATTGGACATTATACTCAATTATGTTCTTTTAAGTTTCTCATTAACAGTATTTTCTGTAGCGTTGCACTGGGTTCTGACCCAGCAGTATGCTCAGATTTTTTTCTTTTTTCTTTTTTGATCACGCGGTTTTTAAACTTTTTACTATGGGAGAGCCTCACTACCGGTGTCTCATTCAAAGTAGTCACATGGTAAATGGACTGCACGTGCTTACTGTCAGTGTCCGCCTTTTAAGATAAGGTCGCTGTGATGCAGCAAGGGTAAGGGACACTTGACTGGTTACACGTGAACATATGCACACATGTGTGCGGGCTGTGCATGGGAGACTATTGTTGTGCACCACCCGTTAACAGCGCACAGGTACCTTGGCGCAATGGGGTCTCTGCAGGAATAGGTATTCACTGGGGATATGCCTCATTAGGGTAGTATACACCATTAGGGAAAGTCAATGTGCTTTACTGTTTTAACTAGTGACACTCCATATACCCCCCCACCCCCGCCAGCAGCAACCACTGCAAATCCTTTCACAAGGAAAGGATAATAAACTCTGTTTATTGTTTATTATCCTTTCCTCGTGAAAGGGGCGGGGCATCGGGGGTGACGCGCAGAGGGGAGTGCACTGTGCTCTCCCCTCAGAGCGCATGTGTGTTTGACCGTCCGCCTCGTCGGGCCGGCCAAACACACATACACACAGGGCTCTCTCCAACCCAGCAACACTGTTGCTGGGCTGTAGAGAGCCTGCACAGGCTCCTAGTCTGCCTGGGAGTGCCCTGGCTGGGCGCTCCCAGCCAATCCTGATGCTGCTTTGAGCAGTATCAGGATTGGCCACATGGCAGGCTGGCAGCCTGTTCCTGCGTGCAACAGAGGAGCAGAGGAGGGGCAGGGGAGCGGAGGTAAGTTTTTTTTGTTATTATTTTTTAAATGTTATTAATTCCCCCCCCCCGCACGCCACCCCACCCTGCCCCCAGGAATCCACACGAGACCTGACTTATATACACATATGGGGGGAACTGCCTTAGAGTGTAGTTTCCCTTCTTCTTAACCTACAGAGACCATTGAAATCTTGAATTAGAATATAACTTGTGCACGGAAATCAGATTTGTAACTTCCAAAACAATAACTGTACATCTTGTGGGTCATTCAGAGTGTGCATGTTTTCCAAGCTCTGCTCAGGACCAGAGCCTAGGCCTGTTGTCACCCTGCTGTGCCCAGTAGTTGCATTTTCTCCAGCAGCAGGAACAAAGGCTGCTCCCACACAAAAGGGGCAGTTAACACTACTTCTCCTAGCTCCTGAGGAGGAAAGGGATGGGGATGGAATGATCTATATCAATCAACCAGCTGTCACATTGCACCGGGGATGGACCTGCCCATGCCTACTGAACAAAGGAGCCAACCCACCATGGGGCTCCCTGCTACATTCTAGTGTGCAAATCCCTGGCACTTATGTCAGTGAGCGGTGGAGCTGAGACCCTAGGAGCTGATGTGACGAGTGGCTCCTGGGTGAAGCCATTTTAGATTGTCCCAACATGCTGTGCAGGAGGGTTGGGACATGGGTGGGGAGGTGATGTAGAGCTTCAGGATTGGCTAGGTGTGCCTGTCTTCTGGAACCTTCCTCTCCCCTTTATAAACTCTTGCACAAGGGGAAGACTCTCTCTTCCCTGTGGATTTTCTACCTACAGTGCTGCTAGATCCTAAGAGTGCCAGGGAGAACTGGAAGGATGAGCCCCCTACCCCCACTCAGGACCTAGATCTCTGTCCAGTTGACCCCAGGACCAGTGGGTCTCCCGAAGGGCCAGTGAGGTTGCCCCCATTAATCCCCCGAGGACCAGTTTTGGGAAACCCTGGACTTTTCTATGGCCACCAACATAGCCACAAAAAAAAACTGGTGCAGGGACCCAGGAGGACTAGGAAAGCTGTTGCAACAGGGAAGCATGCAGGGCTCAGCTGCCGTTTCACTTCTTAGCACAGGGGTGAGTCAGGGACCGGCAGTCAGCACAGGGATTGGTGATTACTAGCCATCACCACCCTTGAGTAGGCCTTGGACTGGTCCATCTCGCTACCCTGTGAGAGTCAAGTGCTACAATTAAGTGTTTGGTTCCCATTGAGGACAATTGAGGCACTATTACTTGTTCTGGCCGCACAACTAATAACCCAATTTCCCACATGTAAGTTTTAGATCTTATTTCTGCTGTGATGTAGATGTGCACTGAAAAGCCTGTATATGTTGGCACATGTGTCTTTCTGGAAGACTCTAGTTTTCCCTACAGTAGCAGAACATCTTGTCATCACCTTGTTTTTTTATTAGAATTATAATCTTATTATTTAAATTCTAGCATCTTGGTTGCTCCTGCCTATCTGGGCTTGGTGTGCTTAATGGGGACAGTGGCTTATTGGACACTGCTTATGAAATTTGCACCACAGGTGTTGACTTGTGTGGATGTGGTGTTCTTGCACTTACATCTCAGTGTCTACGCAGTGTGAGGTGTAGTTATGGCTTTGTGTGGCAGTTCCATGGAGTGGCCTCTGAGGTCCATTGTTGAGGGGAATTTGTCACTGTTCTTGGCTTTACAGGTCAAGTTCACAGCTACCGCTTTGCTGTACTTCTCAGAAAACTTAAGCTGAACATCTGTAACAATATGTTTGTTTAGATTAATTGGCAAAATTGCCTCCATCCATGTTTTTTTTTTTTTTTATTGATGTAGAGCAGGTGGTCTGCATTAGAGGATTATTGTGAATGTGAGTAAGAAATTAGGTTATCGGTTGAGGGCTTCTTAAGTAAAAACCACATTGCTTGTTAAGGTGCACCGCAAAAGTCAATAAATTAACCTGTGCCTAACTCTATGGTAGCATGGCACAAAACAGTCAGGCTTAAATTAGAGTCAATGTGTAAAGTATTTATTCAGTAATAAAGTAAAACACAACACAAGAAAAATCTTACACCAATTTAGAAAAATAAAGAGCAGTTAATAAATAAAAGGCCAGAATGACAAGAATCAAATTAGTAGAACTAGAGATATGTAGTTTTAGGTAAGTATAGCACCTAAAAACACAAAGTGTCCCCCATGGTCATCTGGTCCAGGAAACAGTCACGATTCAGGCCAACTGGGATGGAGCATGTGCCAGATAAAGGGACCAGGTTAGTCCACTTGATAAAGCTACCTTCTCTAAGTCTGGCACAATGTGTCCAGAAATTCAAGATTTCTCCCGCCCTTTTAAAGGAGTGTTTTCTGATGCCAGTCAAGGACCAGGAGCTGGGGAACAACCTCCTGGGGATCAGGGATTCACTCTAGCGGAGGACAGCAGGCCCAGGCAGGTCATGTTGTAGGTCCCAGCAGATCCAGGTGTAGCAGGTCAGCTGGGCAGTTGCAGGGATTCCTCTGGAACTTGCTATGTCCCTGTTGCTCTGAACAGGAGGTCAGCCAACTGATCCCTGGAGTCAATTAGGTAGCATTGGATGAAAAGAGCAAGTTCAGTCTTCCTTCTCAGAGAAAAAGGCAGTCCTTAGACTGCAGGACAGTTCTGCGTGGGTCAAGCAGGCCTCAAGCAGCAGGGCAGTACTCTGGGTGACAAGGCAGGCCTCAAGCAGCAGGACAATCCCCTAAGGAACATGGCAATCTTTTTTCTGTAAAGTCTGTAGGTCCAGGAATGTACTTCAATATTTTGTAACTGGTACCAGTCTATGAAGTGGGATAATGCTCTAGGCTACCCCCACATCTGGTTCTGAAAAGTTCCTTCCTTCTCCTGCCAAGGTTCCCAGAAGTCTGGGGTAATATAAGACTAACATCAGGTTATTTTGTGTGTGTGTACTGGAGGCAAATGTAAGCGGAGTAGGGAACAGCTCTGCTCCACCATTCTGGCAGGATGACCCTCTCCAGTTACACCCAGATCCTATTGTTCCTTCTCTCGGTCAATACACATTCTTAATGGAGGAAGACATTAACAGGCCCAGGCAGCTGAAAACTCCTAGAAGGCCTTAAAAATGTTTGGACAGGACAATACCAACTTTCTAAAAGTGGCAGTTTCAGAATTGTGACTTGAAATCCGACTTAAGTCATTTACATCATTTAAGTCCAAACGTGATATTTCTACCTGCTCCCAATCAAAGGTTAGCCCTTATTAAAAGTAATAAAGTACCTCACTGTTATCTGATGAGAGGGGTAGGCCTTAGAGAAGTGAACATTTAATTTAAGAGCCAGGACATATAAACTTTAAAACAGCTGTAGTATTTGTAGGTTTATGGATTACGAAAGAGAAAGCAGTGCAGAAAAATAATACTACTTGAGAAAAAGCCCAAGTACAGGATGCTTTAATAGTGTGTTTCCTGTAATGATGGGCTTTAATAATGAAGGCTTTTAGTTTTGATGTATCCTTTAAATTTGACAACTCTTTAGAACAATGGTTTTCTTCTTTTGTCAACAGTGCTTGAAATATTGGCTTAGATGCTAGCTAATCCCTTTAACAGTTTTTACCTTCTCTCTCTTGCAGGATGATTTTTCACATAGATTTGTACCAATAAACAATCACTCTGCATATGAAGTTAGTCTCTGGCTGCAGGTTCATTGTAATGCACTACTGAAGAAGGACCCACTGAGGACATGACATGCATTTGAGAACATTTATTTTATCACAGCACAGAACTGCAATCTACCTCAAAATTCAACAAAAATATATGCCTTATTAAGGGAATCAGTTTCTGTTTTGAATGGTACTTCTATCACGCAGTTTGCTATATAGAGAAATATTTCTAGAGTTACTTTAATGAAGAATAATACAGCTGAGAATAACTTCATCCTTTTGGGAATATCAAACCTGCCTGAACTTCAGTTTCCTCTCTTTTGTGGGCTACTACTGATATACATGGCAATTTTGTTTGGAAACCTTGTCATTGTTACCCTGATCTGGGTGGATGTCCAGCTGCACATTCCCATGTATTTCTTCCTTATTCATCTCTCCTTAATGGACATATGTAGCTCATCAGTCACTGTCCCCAAGATGCTCATAAACCTCTCATTAGGCAGAAAGACCATATCCTTTTCTGGGTGCATAGCTCAATTCTCCTTCTTCATTTTGTTGGCCACCTCAGAATGTCTTCTCCTGAGCGTAATGGCCTATGACCGCCATGTTGCCATCTGCCACCCTTTGAGATATGCAGCCATCATGACTGGGAAGCTCTGTGGTCAACTGGTCACTGGCTCCTGGGCTGGTGGTTTCCTCTGCTCATTGAAACACACAGTCGCCATATGCCGATTATCATTTTGTGGCTCAAAAATAATTCATCATTTTTTCTGTGATGTTCCTCAAGTCTTGACACTATCTTGCACTGACCCCTTCATAAATGTTGTGCTTATTTTTTTATCTCTGGTGTAATTGTGGGACTTGGATGTTTTAATTTAACTATTATTTCTTATATCTATATTATTGCTGCAATTTTGAGAATCAATTCTAGAACCGGTAGATTCAAGGTATTTTCTACCTGCACGTCCCACCTCACTGTGGTCACTTTCTATTATGGAGCCATGTTCTTCACCTACTTCCGCCCTGTCTCCAGTTACGCCATGTCCGAAGGCCAGCTACTGTCTCTGATTTACACTGTTATCACCCCTCTAGTGAACCCCTTGATTTATGCACTGAGGAACCATGAAATAAAGGCAGCTCTGAAAGGAGCTCTTAGATGTGGTACAGATTAAATGATAGAGAAGATTCCTTACAACTGACTTCAGTATGGGTTTTATTTTCATTGTCAGATATGTTACCTACATATTGAAAAGAAGGCAATATATACATACAGAAAGTTTAAGCTGTCGTTATTGATAAGTCTGCTTTGAACTGGACATTTAGAGGCTATTTTTGGACAAACAGCTGTTAAACATTACATTTAAAAGACTACACAACATAAATGAATAAAGAGGAAAGGACATTTTAAGGAGGGAGATAGGTTTGACAGACGGAGTCACGGCAATATGCATATTATGTAAAATAGCACTCCATTTACAGAGAACAAATGCCAAGTGAGGAAGATTGAAGTGCCCACAGTGATGATGTAGGCCCTATTTGTACACAAAGCATTGCAATTCTGTGAGGCAGTATAGTGTTATTTTGGCAAAGACTGTAAAAGAATGTTTCTAAACCGTAAATACATCTCTGTTAGTACCAATGGTGATGGTGTACAAACAATGGAAGTGAGACTGGCCATGATACAACCCACTGCTGTGCACTGCAGAGCCATGGTGTTATGTTATTGTCATTACATCACCAATACTTGCAGCCTCTTCTCTTTACATAACCCTTCCATTTACAAATGTATGTCACAGGGCATGTCAGTCCTATCTGTATATGTTCGGTGACACCATGAAGAACATATGTAACTTTCAACTCACTATTCACTAGCAATGTCAATAGCACACATTGTCCATCTTACCTTGTATCTCCAGGTTTGTAATGCATATACAATCCTTCCTTCTACACTACTAAGGGAAGAGAAAAGTAAGTTTGGCCACATTGGCCTAAACTATGGCAAGGCCAAGTAGGCGTGTTCCAGTCATGGTATTTCCCACAATGTCTCTCATGAAACCCCAAACTCCTTCAAGACCAATGTCTCATGTTGTTTTGAAAGATAATGTCAACCCAGTCTTCTTGTATATGGAGACACTGAGAACCATATTTAATTGCGTTGAGCAATAATATACTCATCATTGTGATTTGTTGACTTTCATTTCTTCCAGCATCTGTATCACAAAGGACTAGACTTCCATGCTCACTCAATAATTGGAGAGTTCTACAAATTTCCAAGAGAGACACACTCACTCTGAAAGCTATCTTCAGTGCAGATCAAGTTAGAAGAGAAGATTATACCACCTCTGGAACATGGATAAAGGCAAAACTAGCACCCTGGAATTGTCTCACACCGAGGGCTTCCAGGGTAGGCTGTCACTTAATAACAATCCATGTATGGTTCTTTTAGGCACCATCTTCACAGTTGTTGGGAATGAAGACACAGGCCGTATGCACAGCAACTCATGTCACACCTGGTAACTTCAACAACCCTGCCAGGAACTCAGATGCTTCTCCACAAACCCTCATTCTCCACTTTACATCATAGTGCCCGCGTCATCTTCTGAACTCCCCTAAAGAAGTTTAAGCTTCCTGAGCGCCAGATTGCTAGCACTGTTTTCCCACCTTGACACTCTGGCAGTGTCCACAACGAATGTTCTATAAACATACACTATAGCAGGAGAGCCTTTGAAGGAGCATAAGGCTTTGAGACTTGCCCAGGCGGTCATGAAGTGGTCCCTTGCCAAGGTCCATGCTACACTAGATAGGTCTGAGATCCATAATGAAGTTACAAAGGCAACACATTGAGGAGTTGTGTGAGAGAGAACAACATCAGATGGTTTAGTGACCTACTACAGCTGTAAATCCTTCAACACACAGGCTTCAATTGTAGGCTGCAATTTGGAGCTAAGAACGAAAAGTGTCTGTCCCATTCAGTCTAACAAATACCTCCTCCATAATCTTAAGATGAACTAGTAGCAATCAGTCTTGGCCGTATCCTGCAAAGTCAATGCTGAGGGTGCCATTCCCTCTTACATGGACATCAGTCTAACCTATGCATAAAGTACTTCAAATTCTCATGTATCAATTGTCACATGTACTTGCCTTCACTCCACAACCTGTAAATATTCAACCATGCACAACAAATTACATGTCACACTATACATGACTGTATGTAGTGATAATCACTTATGTAATGGTAAACTTTGACATTGACATATGTCTTTGTTGTGTGTGCTATGCATATCTCACTGCAGTTTGAATACCTGTGTCGATTCTATTCACATAAATGTGCTCACTGTTCTCTCGTAGACAATAAAAAATATAGAAATGCATAAAATGAAGAGCACTTATGAAAAATGTGAAATGAGATGTTGGATGTGTAAGAGCAACAAACTATGTGTAAAAGCAACAAACCATACAACACACACATATTACTCCTACACTCATTGAATAAGTACGTAGACATATACAACTTAAAAAAGAGCCCCATTTTAAGAACATTCATGTTTTTGTTGTAGGTTATGACTGTTAAGCTTTCCCCCCACATCTCCTCACACTCTAAATATGTCCAACCACACTACCTTAACAGAGGTGCAATAGGGCAGACATACATACATGAGCCACTTTTGAGATTCTTAAGTTATGAGTGCAAGATCGACCCTCAGGAGGCAGAAAGCCCACTGGACCATGCGGGCAGGGGACTGCACCACTCCTGTCCATGGGGTGAGCAGAAAAGCAACTGGTCGCCCTAGGCAGGAACAGAAAAATGCAGATGCCTGGTTTCTGCAGAGTGCAGGGAGCCAGCAGAGTCATAGGACCTTGAGGCTTCCCTAATGGCCCCTTAAAATAAAGTCAACTGATTTCACCTCACAATGTAGATGGTACCGCCATGAAAAGGCTGGTGGAGAACAAGGTTGTAATCAGCAGGGCGTCACTGACTTTAGCACCGCCCTGGCTGATTACAACCTGCACCTGCCGTCAGCCCGTCGGGGTCGAAGATCCTGGCAGATGGCAGTAGGGTGACGGTTCTGCCCGCCAACCTCATAATGTGGCAGTCGGACCGCCGCAACCATGTGGTCAGACTGCCTCCGCGGCATTGGCGGTCCTTGGTCCACCAATGTCATAAGGCCCTATATTTTTTACAACTGTATTCATTACATACCAAAATAGCAATATTCTTGACAACCATATTCTTTCCCACAATAGTTGGGCAGTGGCACAACTGCAGTGGCCCATGTGTTGATGTCCCTAATCCTGAATGGACGGACATTCTGAAGGAAACAGGGAGTCACAGGACTGTGGATTGGCTGCTGGACCTTTGACAAAATACTGCCCCCACGGGTCGGCTGGTAATGGTAGCTAAACACTGCTAGCATGTGTATGTGCAGCCTAAACAAAACAAAACCCCTTGCCATTCTCACCAAATCTCAGCCTTCCATAGGACGACTGACCAGCACAACACAAGACCTTGGACAGAGGCAAGCCTCTTTGTAATGTGTGATTTATACATGCACAAAACCCTGAGGACCTTTCAAGAGGTTGAGAAGCATTATGACATAGACTGGGGACAATTTCTGAGGTTGAACGCCCTGAGGACCATGATTAGATATTTGTGGAGACCGGACCAGACAGAATCCCCAAGATCTACAGTATTACAGTTGCTGCTTATTCATGGCAACATCAGAAGGGCAATCAAAGTGACCTACTGGGACTATTGAAGGCTTGTATAATGGACCTTTCAGGCATCCGGTCACCATCTATCAGACAAGTATTGGTCCTCCCAACTGGAGTTTGTCTGGAATGTATTCAGGAATCCCCACCTGAAATATATCCAATTCAATTATATGCACCAGACATATCTTGTCTCCATGCAAATTGATTGTATATTCTTTCGGGTTGTGCCTAAATGCCCACAATGCCCATGCTTGGAGGTGGATTTTTACCATATATTGTGGACCTGCCCGGAGAGTGGGTGATTTTGGTCATAGGCTGTGACAGTGATAGCAGAAATCACAGGCAGTCCCCTGCCTAAGGACTACCATGCTTACTGAGGATACTACTTTGTACATTTAAGAACAGTATCCCATAAAAGTTATAGACTTAGCATATGTCCTGCGCAAATGATGTATAGAAATGGAATGGACATTCCCATTTGCTCCCTCAATTTTACTTTGGTTATACGATCTCTCCAAGTGGGCTACAGCAGAGATCACAGCCTGGTGCTTGCAGCCAATATGGAATAAATGGAATACATACATGGATACACTGGGAGCAAAGACAGAGGAGATACCTCCTCCCCCAGTTTTTTGGTATACGTTGAGGTGAAACAACTACTATCTAATTGGAAGTGGACAGGGCACAAACCAAATTACCCTGGAAGGGGCTCATGCATAGGGCTCACGCATACCCCCAGATGAGTAACTTGGAGTGAAGTATTGTTATCCTTCTCTGGGCTAGGGTTAGAGGGTTAGCAACAATGTATTTTGTAAGGTCACTATGATGGTCATTACAACCCTGGCGGTCGGTGTTAAAGCGGCGGTAAAACCGCAAACAGGCAGGCGGTCAAAAACATGGAATTATGACCATGGCGGAAACCGCCAACATAGACAGCCACTTTAACACTCCGACTGCCACGGCGGTACAAACAAACAGCGCGGCGGTCACCGCCAACAGACAGGCGGAAGACAATGTGCCGCCCATACTATTACAACAGGCCAATCCGCCACTTTTTCCAGTGCGGATTCCCCGCGAATAAAAACACGGCGGAAACAGGACTTGGAAGGGAAAACGCTCACCTCTACAAAACCCACGAGGAACCAGGACGTAATGGAACCAGAACTCCAGATCCTACCAGCCTTTATCTTCCTGCTCCTCTACTAGGAGCACGAACGCCGACGGAAAAGACAACGGTGAGTACTGCACCTACGACACAGGGGAGGGGGGATGCAAAAGAGAGTGACACACACACACGCAACACGAAAAAACTCCACCCCCACCCTCACCCACTACAACACACACGCTAATACACATTGATACATAACAGTCCCATCCCCCAACCCCCCCTGGAAGAATGCAAGGACAAAAGGAAATGAGACAAATTATTGTGATATATTCAATTGCATACATCAAAAATATTTACAAATACATACATATGTACTATATACAATTATATACACCAAGAACACAAGTCCAAGGGATTCCACCATCATAGTCCGTGGATCACTGGGCCCAAAAGGCAGGGGCGAGGTCCACACCCAATACCCGATCAAAACGGAGAGAACACTGCAGGGGCAACAGACACAAATAAAACAGGCACCTCAGGGGGAAGGGAAGGGGGCACCTCAGCCAGGTGAGTGCACAACGCCAAATCCACGAGGGGGCTCCATGCCCATTGATGTATCCTGGGGAGTGCAAAGCCACAGTCTCTCAAGTCTCTACAGTGGGTGGTTTGCCCACTGTTCAATCCTGGGGAGTGCAAAGCCACAGTCTCACAAGTCTATACAGTGGGTGGTTTTCCCACTGTTCAATCCTGGGGAGTGCAAAGCCACAGTCTCACAAGTCTATACAGTGGGTGGTTTGCACACTGTTCAATCCTGGGGAGTGCAAAGCCACAGTCTCTCAAGTCTCTACAGTGGGTGGTTGGCCCACTGTTCAATCCTGGGGAGTGCAAAGCCACAGTCTCTCAAGTGGGTAAGAGTAGGTGGTCTGCCCACTGTTCAATCCTGGGGAGTGCAAAGCCACAGTCTCTCAAGTGGATAACAGTAGGTGGTTTGCCCACTGTTCAGTCCTGGGGAGTGTAAAGCCACAGTCTCTCAAGTGGATAACAGTCACCACTGGTTCTGAAGGGGGCCTTGTGCCCAGAGTGCTTCATCCTGCCAAGGATAGGGTGAGTGGATGCCTTTCTCCACTGGTTCTGGAGTGGGCTTTGTGCCCAGAGTGCTTCATCCTGCCAAGGATAGGGTGAGTGGATGCCTTTCTCCACTGGTTCTGGAGGGGGCTTTGTGCCCAGAGTGCTCTATCCTGCCAAGGACTGAGGTAGTGGATGTGAATCTCCACTGGTTCTAGAGGGGGCTTTGTGCCCAGAGTGCTTCATCCTGCCAGGGACTGAGGTAGTGGATGCCTTTCTCCACTGGTTCTGGAGGGGGCTTTGTGCCCAGGGTGCTTCATCCTGCCAAGGATAGGGTGAGTGGATGCCTTTCTCCACTGGTTATGGAGGTTATGGTTATGGACCTCTGACCCTGGTTCTCAGGCAGGTCGCTCCCTTCTCCGCCTCACAGCCTCCAGTGTGACCGCTCTCGCTCCTGTGCCCTGCGCTCCTGTGCCCTGACTGCCTTTTCCCGCCTCCAGTGACCTAGCGCCAGCACCCTCTTCGTTGTGCCCGAGTGCCTGTGTCCTCTCTCTCTTCTGTACCCCAAGTGCCTGTGCCCCTGCCTCGTCGCGTCACCCCATCGCCGCCCGTTTGTTTCCTGCCGCTACACTCCGGTAGCTCCGCCCCCTTGCTCCCCATTGGCCGCCCCGCTCCCACCTCCCAGCTGCTCCTCCCTCCCTCTTCCCCTCATATGGAGGCCGCGCCGCTGGCGCGCCAAAGGCGCGCCAAAGGCAAGCCCGTCTGCGCCCGTCCGCGCCCAGCGCCCAGCGCCAGACCCCCGGGCCCCCGCCGCTGCGAGCCCACCCGCCGGACCTACGAAGCCGCCACCCTCATCGCGCTCAACACCGGCCGGATCCCCGGGTGCTGCCGTGCCGCCCCAAGACGCACCCACGGACCCTTCACCTGCCAATCCTGCAAGTTCTCCTGCATCCAGACCCGCACCGCGCCCGCCAAACCAAGCACCAACAGCAACCACCTGAAGTGCATCCTGCTTAACACCTGCTCCATCCACAGACACGCCGTGGAACTCTGGAACCTGCTCGACACCACATCTCCAGACGTCGCCTTCCTCACAAAAACCTGGATGAACGCCTCCTCAGCGCCCGACATCGCCATCGCCATCCCGACGGATACAAGATCACCCGGAGGGACCGCATCAACCAGACAGGAGGAGGCATCGCCATTGTCCACAAGAACACCATCCGCATCACGACCAACTCCGACGACACCCTCACAGCTGCCGAACATCTCCACTTCCAGATTCACACCGACCCCAAGACCACACTCAGAGGCACCCTCATCTTTAGACCCCCAGGACCCCGCACACAATTCAGCGAAGACATCGCAGACTTCATCAGCCCTCACGCCCTCTCCTCCGCCGACTACATCCTCCTAGGGGACCTCAACTTCCACCTGGAGAACAACAACGACAACAACACCACCACCCTGCTGGACAACCTCGCCAACCTCGGACTCAAGCAACTGGTGAACACCCCCACCCACTACGCCGGACACACGCTTGACCCAGTCTTCTCCTCCAGCAAGTACATCTCCTTCAGCCACTCCACCGGACTCCACTGGACAGACCACAGCTGCGTCCACTTCAGCTTCAGAAAAACCACGACTCACCACCACCCACAACAGGCTCCCCGCAGGAGCTGGAACAAGATCACCACCGACCAGCTCTCCACATCACTGAACCAGAAACCTCCCGCCAGCTCAGCGGACCCCAACCAAGCAGCCAACAACCTTACACAGTGAATCACCAACTGCGCTGACAACCTCGCACCTCTGAAAACCCATCACATCAGGCCCAACAGCAAGAAAGCCTCCTGGTTCAACAACGACCTCAAGAACTCCAAGAAGAACTGCCGCACCCTCGAGAAAGCCTGGCGGAAAAACCCGACTACAGACAACATGACCGCCCTCAAGTACGCGTCCCGTAAACACCACCAGCTGATCCACACCACCAAGAAGACAGTAGTCAAAGAACGACTAGACAACAACGCACACAACAGCAAGGAACTCTTCAGCATCGTCAAAGAGCTCTCCAACCCCAGCGCCGGAAACAACGACATCACCCCCTCACAAGACCTCTGCGACTCACTCGCCTCGTTCTTTCACCGCAAGATCGCCGACATACACAACAGCTTCGGCGCACAGACCACATACCCAACCACCAAACCGACGCCCCCCAACACCACCCTCCGCGCCTGGACCCCGGTCAGCACCGAAGACACCATCCATACGATGAACACTATCCATTCCGGATCACCAACCGACCTATGCCCCCACCACGTCTTCAACAAGGCCGACTCCGTCATCGCACCCCATCTCCGGGACATCATCAATTGCTCCTTCAACACCGCCACCTATCCGGAGAGCTGGAAGCATGCCGAACTCAGCGCCCTCCTGAAGAAACCATCAGCAGACCCCACCGACCTCAAGAACTACCGCCCCATCTCGCTCCTCCCGTTTCCTGCCAAAGTCATCGAGAAGACCGTCAACAGACAGCTGGCCGCCTTCCTCGAGACTAATGGATCCCTCGACCACTCACAGTCCGGCTTCCGAGCCAACCACAGCACCGAGACCGCCCTCATCGCAGCCACCAACGACATCCGAGCCCTGCTCGACAACGGGGAAACAGCGGCCCTCATCCTCCTGGACCTCTCCGCAGCGTTCGACACGGTCTGCCACCGCACCCTAGTGCAGCGCCTCAGCAACATCAGAATTCAAGAGAAGGCTCTAGAGTGGATCATCTCGTTCCTCACCGGAAGAACCCAGAGAGTCCGCCTCCCCCCGTTCAGATCCGAGGCCACCGAAGTCATCTGCGGCGTACCACAAGGATCATCACTCAGCCCCACCCTCTTCAACGTCTACATGAGCCCCCTCGCAGCCATCGCACGCCATCACAACCTCAACATCATCTCCTACGCCGACGACACCCAGCTGATCCTCTCCCTCACCAACGACCCAGCCACCGCCAGAACCAACCTGCACGAAGGGATGAAAGACGTAGCCAAGTGGATGATGAACAGCCGCCTGAAACTGAACTCAGACAAGACGGAAGTCCTCATCCTTGGATCATCACCCTCTGCCTGGGACGACTCCTGGTGGCCCCCGGCCCTGGGCAGCGCACCCAAACCAACGGACCACGCACGCAACCTGGGCTTCATCCTGGACTCCTCCCTCTCGATGACCAGACAAGTCAACGCCGTCTCTTCATCATGCTTCAACATCCTACGCATGGTCCGAAAGATCTTCCGATTGATCCCCACAGAAACCAGGAAGACGGTCACCCAGGCACTCGTCACCAGCCGACTGGACTACGGTAACACCCTCTACGCCGGAACCACGGTCAAACTACAGAAAAGACTCCAACGTATCCAGAACGCCTCCGCACGCCTCATCCTTGACATCCCCCGACACAGCCACATCTCCGGACACCTGAGAGACTTGCACTGGCTCCCCGTCAGCAAGAGAATCACGTTCCGCCTCCTCACCCACGCACACAAGGCCCTCCACGACCTGGGCCCCAGGTACCTCAACAACCGCATGACCTTCTACACTCCCACCCGCCAGCTACGATCGACCAGCCACGCCCTCGCCGCCGTGCCACGCATTAGAAAAGCCACCATGGGAGGAAAATCCTTCTCCTACTTGGCAGCCAAGACGTGGAACTCCCTCCCCATCCACCTCCGTCTGACCCACGACCACCTCTCCTTCAGGAAGCAACTCAAGACCTGGCTGTTTGAGCAATAGCGGTCCCCCCCTCCCCCCAGCGCCTTGAGACCCACCGGGTGAGTAGCGCGCTATACAAATTTTTTGATTGATTGATTGAGGGGGCCTTGTGCCCAGAGTGCTTCATCCTGCCAAGGATAGGGTGAGTGGATGCCTTTCTCCACTGGATCTGGAGGGGGGCTTGTGCCCAGAGTGCTTCATCCTGCCAAGGATAGGGTGAGTGGCTGCCTTTCTCCACTGGTTGTGGAGGGGGATTTGTGCCCTGAGTTCTTCATCCTGCCAAGGACTGTGGTAGTGGATGCCTTTCTCCACTGGTTCTGGAGGGGGCTTGGTGCCCAGAGTGCTTCATCCTGCCAAGGACTGAGGTAGTGGATGCCTTTCTCCACTGGTTCTGGAGGGGGCTTGGTGCCCAGAGTGCTTCATCCTGCCAAGGACTGAAGTAGTGGATGTGAATCTCCACTGGTTCTAGAGGGGACTTTGAGCCCAGACTGCTTCATCCTGCCAAGGACTGAGGTAGTGGATGCCTTTCTCCACTGGTTCTGGAGGGGGCTTTGTGCCCAGGGTGCTTCATCCTGCCAAGGATAGGGTGAGTGGATGCCTTTCTCCACTGGTTCGGAGGGGGCCTTGTGCCCAGAGTGCTTCATCCTGCCAAGGATAGGGTGAGTGGATGCCTTTCTCCACTGGTTCTGGAGGGGGCCTTGTGCCCAGAGTGCTTCATCCTGCCAAGGATAGGGTGAGTGGCTGCCTTTCTCCACTGGATCTGGAGGGGGATTTGTGCCCTGAGTGCTTCATCCTGCCAAGGACTGTGGTAGTGGATGCCTTTCTCCACTGGTTCTGGAGGGGGCTTGGTGCCCAGAGTACTTCATCCTGCCAAGGACTGAGGTAGTGGATGCCTTTCTCCACTGGTTCTGGAGGGGGCTTTGTGCCCAGAATGCTTCATCCTGCCAAGGATAGGTTAAGTGGATGCCTTTCTCCACTGGTTCTGGAGGGGGTTTTGTGCCCAGAATGCTTCATCCTGCCAAGGACTGAGGTAGTGGATGTGAATCTCCACTGGTTCTGGAGGGGGCTTTGTGCCCAGAGTGCTTCATCCTGCCAAGGTCTGAGGTAGTGGATGCCTTTCTCCACTGGTTCTGGAGGGGGCTTTGTGCCCAGAGTGCTTCATCCTGCCAAGGATAGGGTGAGTGGATGCCTTTCTCCACTGCTTCTGGAGGGGGCCTTGTGCCCAGAGTGCTTTATCCTGCCAAGGATAGGGTGAGTGGATGCCTTTCTCCACTGGTTCTGGAAGGGGATTTATGCCCAGAGTGCTTCATCCTGCCAAGGACTGAGGTAGTGGATGCCTTTCTCCACTGGTTTTGGAGGGGGCTTTGTGCCCAGAGTGCTTCATCCTGCCAAGGACTGAGGTAGTGGATGCCTTTCTCCACTGGTTTTGGAGGGGGCTTTGTGCCCAGAGTGCTTCATCCTGCCAAGGATAGGGTGAGTGGATGCCTTTCTCCACTGGTTCTGGAGGGGGCTTTGTGCTCAGAGTGCTTCATCCTGCCAAGGACTGAGGTAGTGGATGCCTTTCTCCACTGGTTCTGGAGGGGGCCTTGTGCCCAGAGTGCTTCATCCTGCCAAGGATAGGGTCAGTGGATGCCTTTCTCCACTGGTTCTGGAGGGGGATTTGTGCCCAGAGTGCTTCATCCTGCCATGGACTGAGATAGTGGATGCCTTTCTCCACTGGTTCTGGAGGGGGCTTGGTGCCCAGAGTGCTTCATCCTGCCAAAGATAGGGTGAGTGGATGCCTTTCTCCACTGGTTCTGGAGGGGGCTTGGTGCTCAGAGTGCTTCATCCTGCCAAGGACTGAGGTAGTGGGTGCCTTTCTCCACTAGTCTGGAGGGTGCTTTTTGCCCAGAGTGCTTCATCCTGCCAAGGTCTGAGGTAGTGGATGCCTTTCTCCACTGGTTCTGGAGGGGGCTTTGTGCCCAGAGTGTTTCATCCTGCCAAGGATAGGGTGAGTGGATGCCTTTCTCCACTGGTTCTTGAGGGGGCCTTGTGCCCAGAGTGCTTCATCCTGCCAAGGATAGGGTGAGTGGATGCCTTTCTCCACTGGTTCTGGAAGGGGATTTATGCCCAGAGTGCTTCATCCTGCCAAGGACTGAGGTAGTGGATGCCTTTCTCCACTGGTTCTGGAGGGGGCTTCGTGCTCAGAGTGCTTCATCCTGCCAAGGACTGAGGTAGTGGATGCCTTTCTCCACTGGTTCTGGAGGGGGCTTTGTGCCCAGAGTGCTTCATCCTGCCATGGACTGAGGTAGTGGATTCCTTTCTCCACTGGTTCTGGAGGGGACTTTGTGCCCAGAGTGCTTCATCCTGCCAAGGATAGGGTGAGTGGATGCCTTTCTCCAATGGTTCTGGAGGGTGATTTGTGCCCAGAGTGCTTCATCCTGCCAAGGACTGAGGTAATGGATGCCTTTCTCCACTGGTTCTGGAGGGGGCTTGGTGCCCAGAGTGCTTCATCCTGCCAAGGACTGAGGTAGTGGATGCGAATCTCCACTGGTTCTAGAGGGGGCTTTGTGCCCAGAGTGCTTCATCCTGCCAAGGACTGAGGTAGTGGATGCCTTTCTCCACTGGTTCTGGAGGGGGCTTTGTGCCCAGTGTGCTTCATCCTGCCAAGGACTGAGGTAGTGGATGCCTTTCTCCACTGGTTCTGGAGGGGGCTTTGTGCCCAGAATGCTTCATCCTGCCAAGGATAGGTTGAGTGGATGCCTTTCTCCTCTGGTTCTGGAGGGGGTTTTGTGCCCAGAGTGCTTCATCCTGCCAAGGACTGAGGTAGTGGATGTGAATCTCCACTGGTTCTGGAGGGGGCTTTGTGCCCAGAGTGCTTCATCCTGCCAAGGTCTGAGGTAGTGGATGCCTTTCTCCACTGGTTCTGGAGGGGGCTTTGTGCCCAGAGTGTTTCATCCTGCCAAGGATAGGGTGAGTGGATACCTTTCTCCACTGGTTCTGGAGGGGGCCTTGTGCCCAGAGTGCTTCATCCTGCCAAGGATAGGGTGAGTGGATGCCTTTCTCCACTGGTTCTGGAAGGGGATTTATGCCCAGAGTGCTTCATCCTGCCAAGGACTGAGGTAGTGGATGCCTTTCTCACTGGTTCTGAAGGGGGCTTCGTGCTCAGAGTGCTTCATCCTTCCAAGGACTGAGGTAGTGGATGCCTTTCTCCACTGGTTCTGGAGGGGGCCTTGTGCCCAGAGTGCTTCATCCTGCCAAGGATACGGTGAGTGGACGCCTTTCTCCACTGGTTCTGGAGGGAGATTTGTGCCCAGAGTGCTTCATCCTGCCAAGGACTGAGGTAGTGGATGCCTTTCTCCACTGGTTCTGGAGGGGGCTTGGTGCCCAGAGTGCTTCGTCCTGCCAAGGATAGGGTGAGTGGATGCCTTTCTCCACTGGTTCTGGAGGGGGCTTGGTGCTCAGAGTGCTTCATCCTGCCTAGGACTGAGGTAGTGGATGCCTTTCTCCACTGGTCTGGAGGGTGCTTTGTGCCCAGATTGCTTCATCCTGTCAAGGACTGAGGTAGTGGATGCCTTTCTCCACTGGTTTTGGAGGGGGCTTTGTGCCCAGAGTGCTTCATCCTGCCAAGGATAGGGTGAGTGGATGACTTTCTCCACTGGTTCTGGAGGGGGATTTGTGCCCAGAGTGCTTCCTCCTGCCAAGGACTGAGGTAGTGGATGCCTTTCCCCACTGGTTCTGGAGGGGGATTGGTGCCCAGAGTGCTTCATTCTGCCAAGGACTGAGGTAGTGGATGCCTTTCTCCACTGGTTCTGGAGCGGGCTTTGTGCCCAGGGTGCTTCATCCTGCCAAGGATAGGGTGAGTGGATGCCTTTCTCCACTGGTTCTGGAGGGGGCCTTGTGCCCAGAGTGCTTCATCCTGCCAAGGATAGGGTGAGTGGATGCCTTTCTCCACTGGTTCTGGAAGGGGATTCATGCCCAGAGTGCTTCATCCTGCCAAGGACTGAGGTAGTGGATGCCTTTCTCCACTGGTTCTGGAGGGGGCTTCGTGCTCAGAGTGCTTCATCCTGCCAAGGACTGAGGTAGTGGATGCCTTTCTCCACTGGTTCTGGAGGGGGCTTTGTGCCCAGAGTGCTTCATCCTGCCATGGACTGAGGTAGTGGATGCCTTTCTCCACTGGTTCTGGAGGGGGCTTTGTGCCCAGAGTGCTTCATCCTGCCAAGCATACGGATGAGTGGATGCCTTTCTCCAATGGTTCTGGAGGGTGATTTGTGCCCAGAGTGCTTCATCCTGCCAAGGACTGAGGTAGTGGATGCCTTTCTCCACTGGTTCTGGAGGTGGCTTGGTGCCCAGAGTACTTCATCCTGCCAAGGACTGAGGTAGTGGATGTGAATCTCCACTGGTTCTAGAGGGGGCTTTGTGCCCAGAGTGCTTCATCCTGCCAAGGACTGAGGTAGTGGATGCCTTTCTCCACTGGTTCTGGAGCGGGCTTTGTGCCCAGGGTGCTTCATCCTGCCAAGGATAGGGTGAGTGGATGCCTTTCTCCACTGGTTCTGGAGGGGGCCTTGTGCCCAGAGTGCTTCATCCTGCCAAGGATAGGGTGAGTGGATGTCTTTCTCCACTGGTTCTGGAGGGGGCCTTGTGCCCAGAGTGCTTCATCCTGCCAAGGATAGAGTGAGTGGCTGCCTTTCCCCACTGGTTCTGGAGGGGGATTTGTGCCCTGAGTGCTTCATCCTGCCAAGGACTGTGGTAGTGGATGCCTTTCTCCACTGGTTCTGGAGGGGGCTTGGTGCCCAGAGTGCTTCATCCTGCCAAGGACTGAGGTAGTGGATGCCTTTCTCCACTGGTTCTGGAGGGGGCTTTGTGCCCAGAATGCTTCATCCTGCCAAGGATAGGTTAAGTGGATGCCTTTCTCCACTGGTTCTGGAGGGGGTTTTGTGCCCAGAATGCTTCATCCTGCCAAGGACTGAGGTAGTGGATGTGAATCTCCACTGGTTCTGGAGGGGGCTTTGTGCCCAGAGTGCTTCATCCTGCCAAGGTCTGAGGTAGTGAATGCCTTTCTCCACTGGTTCTGGAGGGGGCTTTTTGCCCAGAGTGCTTCATCCTGCCAAGGATAGGGTGAGTGGATGCCTTTCTCCACTGCTTCTGGAGGGGGCCTTGTGCCCAGAGTGCTTCATCCTGCCGAGGATAGGGTGAGTGGATGCCTTTCTCCACTGGTTCTGGAAGGGGATTTATGCCCAGAGTGCTTCATCCTGCCAAGGACTGAGGTAGTGGATGCCTTTCTCCACTGGTTTTGGAGGGGGCTTTGTGCCCAGAGTGCTTCATCCTGCCAAGGACTGAGGTAGTGGATGCCTTTCTCCACTGGTTTTGGAGGGGGCTTTGTGCCCAGAGTGCTTCATCCTGCCAAGGATAGGTTGAGTGGATGCCTTTCTCCACTGGTTCTGGAGGGGGCTTCGTGCTCAGAGTGCTTCATCCTGCCAAGGACTGAGGTAGTGGATGCCTTTCTCCACTGGTTCTGGAGGGGGCCTTGTGCCCAGAGTGCTTCATCCTGCCAAGGATAGGGTGAGTGGATGCCTTTCTCCACTGGTTCTGGAGGGGGATTTGGGCCCAGAGTGCTTCATCCTGCCATGGACTGAGGTAGTGGATGCCTTTCTCCACTGGTTCTGGAGGGGGCTTGGTGCCCAGAGTGCTTCATCCTGCCAAAGATAGGGTGAGTGGATGCCTTTCTCCTCTGGTTCTGGAGGGGGTTTTGTGCCCAGAGTGCTTCATCCTGCCAAGGACTGAGGTAGTGGATGTGAATCTCCACTGGTTCTGGAGGGGGCTTTGTGCCCAGAGTGCTTCATCCTGCCAAGGTCTGAGGTAGTGGATGCCTTTCTCCACTGGTTCTGGAGGGGGCTTTGTGCCCAGAGTGTTTCATCCTGCCAAGGATAGGGTGAGTGGATACCTTTCTCCACTGGTTCTGGAGGGGGCCTTGTGCCCAGAGTGCTTCATCCTGCCAAGGATAGGGTGAGTGGATGCCTTTCTCCACTGGTTCTGGAAGGGGATTTATGCCCAGAGTGCTTCATCCTGCCAAGGACTGAGGTAGTGGATGCCTTTCTCACTGGTTCTGAAGGGGGCTTCGTGCTCAGAGTGCTTCATCCTTCCAAGGACTGAGGTAGTGGATGCCTTTCTCCACTGGTTCTGGAGGGGGCCTTGTGCCCAGAGTGCTTCATCCTGCCAAGGATACGGTGAGTGGACGCCTTTCTCCACTGGTTCTGGAGGGAGATTTGTGCCCAGAGTGCTTCATCCTGCCAAGGACTGAGGTAGTGGATGCCTTTCTCCACTGGTTCTGGAGGGGGCTTGGTGCCCAGAGTGCTTCGTCCTGCCAAGGATAGGGTGAGTGGATGCCTTTCTCCACTGGTTCTGGAGGGGGCTTGGTGCTCAGAGTGCTTCATCCTGCCTAGGACTGAGGTAGTGGATGCCTTTCTCCACTGGTCTGGAGGGTGCTTTGTGCCCAGATTGCTTCATCCTGTCAAGGACTGAGGTAGTGGATGCCTTTCTCCACTGGTTTTGGAGGGGGCTTTGTGCCCAGAGTGCTTCATCCTGCCAAGGATAGGGTGAGTGGATGACTTTCTCCACTGGTTCTGGAGGGGGATTTGTGCCCAGAGTGCTTCCTCCTGCCAAGGACTGAGGTAGTGGATGCCTTTCCCCACTGGTTCTGGAGGGGGATTGGTGCCCAGAGTGCTTCATTCTGCCAAGGACTGAGGTAGTGGATGCCTTTCTCCACTGGTTCTGGAGCGGGCTTTGTGCCCAGGGTGCTTCATCCTGCCAAGGATAGGGTGAGTGGATGCCTTTCTCCACTGGTTCTGGAGGGGGCCTTGTGCCCAGAGTGCTTCATCCTGCCAAGGATAGGGTGAGTGGATGCCTTTCTCCACTGGTTCTGGAAGGGGATTCATGCCCAGAGTGCTTCATCCTGCCAAGGACTGAGGTAGTGGATGCCTTTCTCCACTGGTTCTGGAGGGGGCTTCGTGCTCAGAGTGCTTCATCCTGCCAAGGACTGAGGTAGTGGATGCCTTTCTCCACTGGTTCTGGAGGGGGCTTTGTGCCCAGAGTGCTTCATCCTGCCATGGACTGAGGTAGTGGATGCCTTTCTCCACTGGTTCTGGAGGGGGCTTTGTGCCCAGAGTGCTTCATCCTGCCAAGCATACGGATGAGTGGATGCCTTTCTCCAATGGTTCTGGAGGGTGATTTGTGCCCAGAGTGCTTCATCCTGCCAAGGACTGAGGTAGTGGATGCCTTTCTCCACTGGTTCTGGAGGTGGCTTGGTGCCCAGAGTACTTCATCCTGCCAAGGACTGAGGTAGTGGATGTGAATCTCCACTGGTTCTAGAGGGGGCTTTGTGCCCAGAGTGCTTCATCCTGCCAAGGACTGAGGTAGTGGATGCCTTTCTCCACTGGTTCTGGAGCGGGCTTTGTGCCCAGGGTGCTTCATCCTGCCAAGGATAGGGTGAGTGGATGCCTTTCTCCACTGGTTCTGGAGGGGGCCTTGTGCCCAGAGTGCTTCATCCTGCCAAGGATAGGGTGAGTGGATGTCTTTCTCCACTGGTTCTGGAGGGGGCCTTGTGCCCAGAGTGCTTCATCCTGCCAAGGATAGAGTGAGTGGCTGCCTTTCCCCACTGGTTCTGGAGGGGGATTTGTGCCCTGAGTGCTTCATCCTGCCAATGACTGTGGTAGTGGATGCCTTTCTCCACTGGTTCTGGAGGGGGCTTGGTGCCCAGAGTGCTTCATCCTGCCAAGGACTGAGGTAGTGGATGCCTTTCTCCACTGGTTCTGGAGGGGGCTTTGTGCCCAGAATGCTTCATCCTGCCAAGGATAGGTTAAGTGGATGCCTTTCTCCACTGGTTCTGGAGGGGGTTTTGTGCCCAGAATGCTTCATCCTGCCAAGGACTGAGGTAGTGGATGTGAATCTCCACTGGTTCTGGAGGGGGCTTTGTGCCCAGAGTGCTTCATCCTGCCAAGGTCTGAGGTAGTGAATGCCTTTCTCCACTGGTTCTGGAGGGGGCTTTTTGCCCAGAGTGCTTCATCCTGCCAAGGATAGGGTGAGTGGATGCCTTTCTCCACTGCTTCTGGAGGGGGCCTTGTGCCCAGAGTGCTTCATCCTGCCGAGGATAGGGTGAGTGGATGCCTTTCTCCACTGGTTCTGGAAGGGGATTTATGCCCAGAGTGCTTCATCCTGCCAAGGACTGAGGTAGTGGATGCCTTTCTCCACTGGTTTTGGAGGGGGCTTTGTGCCCAGAGTGCTTCATCCTGCCAAGGACTGAGGTAGTGGATGCCTTTCTCCACTGGTTTTGGAGGGGGCTTTGTGCCCAGAGTGCTTCATCCTGCCAAGGATAGGTTGAGTGGATGCCTTTCTCCACTGGTTCTGGAGGGGGCTTCGTGCTCAGAGTGCTTCATCCTGCCAAGGACTGAGGTAGTGGATGCCTTTCTCCACTGGTTCTGGAGGGGGCCTTGTGCCCAGAGTGCTTCATCCTGCCAAGGATAGGGTGAGTGGATGCCTTTCTCCACTGGTTCTGGAGGGGGATTTGGGCCCAGAGTGCTTCATCCTGCCATGGACTGAGGTAGTGGATGCCTTTCTCCACTGGTTCTGGAGGGGGCTTGGTGCCCAGAGTGCTTCATCCTGCCAAAGATAGGGTGAGTGGATGCCTTTCTCCACTGGTTCTGGAGGGGGCTTGGTGCTCAGAGTGCTTCATCCTGCCAAGGACTGAGGTAGTGGGTGCCTTTCTCCACTAGTCTGGAGGGTGCTTTGTGCCCAGAGTGCTTCATCCTGCCAAGGTCTGAGGTAGTGGATGCCTTTCTCCACTGGTTCTGGAGGGGGCCTTGTGCCCAGAGTGCTTCATCCTGCCAAGGATAGGGTGAGTGGATGCCTTTCTCCACTGGTTCTGGAAGGGGATTTATGCCCAGAGTGCTTCATCCTGCCAAGGACTGAGGTAGTGGATGCCTTTCTCACTGGTTCTGAAAGGGGCTTCGTGCTCAGAGTGCTTCATCCTTCCAAGGACTGAGGTAGTGGATGCCTTTCTCCACTGGTTCTGGAGGGGGCCTTGTGCCCAGAGTGCTTCATCCTGCCAAGGATACGGTGAGTGGACGCCTTTCTCCACTGGTTCTGGAGGGAGATTTGTGCCCAGAGTGCTTCATCCTGCCAAGGACTGAGGTAGTGGATGCCTTTCTCCACTGGTTCTGGAGGGGGCTTGGTGCCCAGAGTGCTTCGTCCTGCCAAGGATAGGGTGAGTGGATGCCTTTCTCCACTGGTTCTGGAGGGGGCTTGGTGCTCAGAGTGCTTCATCCTGCCTAGGACTGAGGTAGTGGATGCCTTTCTCCACTGGTCTGGAGGGTGCTTTGTGCCCAGATTGCTTCATCCTGTCAAGGACTGAGGTAGTGGATGCCTTTCTCCACTGGTTTTGGAGGGGGCTTTGTGCCCAGAGTGCTTCATCCTGCCAAGGATAGGGTGAGTGGATGACTTTCTCCACTGGTTCTGGAGGGGGATTTGTGCCCAGAGTGCTTCCTCCTGCCAAGGACTGAGGTAGTGGATGCCTTTCCCCACTGGTTCTGGAGGGGGATTGGTGCCCAGAGTGCTTCATCCTGCCAAGGACTGAGGTAGTGGATGCCTTTCTCCACTGGTTCTGGAGCGGGCTTTGTGCCCAGGGTGCTTCATCCTGCCAAGGATAGGGTGAGTGGATGCCTTTCTCCACTGGTTCTGGAGGGGGCCTTGTGCCCAGAGTGCTTCTTCCTGCCAAGGATAGGGTGAGTGGATGCCTTTCTCCACTGGTTCTGGAAGGGGATTCATGCCCAGAGTGCTTCATCCTGCCAAGGACTGAGGTAGTGGATGCCTTTCTCCACTGGTTCTGGAGGGGGCTTCGTGCTCAGAGTGCTTCATCCTGCCAAGGACTGAGGTAGTGGATGCCTTTCTCCACTGGTTCTGGAGGGGGCTTTGTGCCCAGAGTGCTTCATCCTGCCATGGACTGAGGTAGTGGATGCCTTTCTCCACTGGTTCTGGAGGGGGCTTTGTGCCCAGAGTGCTTCATCCTGCCAAGCATACGGATGAGTGGATGCCTTTCTCCAATGGTTCTGGAGGGTGATTTGTGCCCAGAGTGCTTCATCCTGCCAAGGACTGAGGTAGTGGATGCCTTTCTCCACTGGTTCTGGAGGTGGCTTGGTGCCCAGAGTACTTCATCCTGCCAAGGACTGAGGTAGTGGATGTGAATCTCCACTGGTTCTAGAGGGGGCTTTGTGCCCAGAGTGCTTCATCCTGCCAAGGACTGAGGTAGTGGATGCCTTTCTCCACTGGTTCTGGAGCGGGCTTTGTGCCCAGGGTGCTTCATCCTGCCAAGGATAGGGTGAGTGGATGCCTTTCTCCACTGGTTCTGGAGGGGGCCTTGTGCCCAGAGTGCTTCATCCTGCCAAGGATAGGGTGAGTGGATGTTTTTCTCCACTGGTTCTGGAGGGGGCCTTGTGCCCAGAGTGCTTCATCCTGCCAAGGATAGAGTGAGTGGCTGCCTTTCCCCACTGGTTCTGGAGGGGGATTTGTGCCCTGAGTGCTTCATCCTGCCAAGGACTGTGGTAGTGGATGCCTTTCTCCACTGGTTCTGGAGGGGGCCTTGTGCCCAGAGTGCTTCATCCTGCCAAGGATAGGGTGAGTGGATGTCTTTCTCCACTGGTTCTGGAGGGGGCCTTGTGCCCAGAGTGCTTCATCCTGCCAAGGATAGAGTGAGTGGCTGCCTTTCCCCACTGGTTCTGGAGGGGGATTTGTGCCCTGAGTGCTTCATCCTGCCAAGGACTGTGGTAGTGGATGCCTTTCTCCACTGGTTCTGGAGGGGGCTTGGTGCCCAGAGTGCTTCATCCTGCCAAGGACTGAGGTAGTGGATGCCTTTCTCCACTGGTTCTGGAGGGGGCTTTGTGCCCAGAATGCTTCATCCTGCCAAGGATAGGTTAAGTGGATGCCTTTCTCCACTGGTTCTGGAGGGGGTTTTGTGCCCAGAATGCTTCATCCTGCCAAGGACTGAGGTAGTGGATGTGAATCTCCACTGGTTCTGGAGGGGGCTTTGTGCCCAGAGTGCTTCATCCTGCCAAGGTCTGAGGTAGTGAATGCCTTTCTCCACTGGTTCTGGAGGGGGCTTTTTGCCCAGAGTGCTTCATCCTGCCAAGGATAGGGTGAGTGGATGCCTTTCTCCACTGCTTCTGGAGGGGGCCTTGTGCCCAGAGTGCTTCATCCTGCCGAGGATAGGGTGAGTGGATGCCTTTCTCCACTGGTTCTGGAAGGGGATTTATGCCCAGAGTGCTTCATCCTGCCAAGGACTGAGGTAGTGGATGCCTTTCTCCACTGGTTTTGGAGGGGGCTTTGTGCCCAGAGTGCTTCATCCTGCCAAGGACTGAGGTAGTGGATGCCTTTCTCCACTGGTTTTGGAGGGGGCTTTGTGCCCAGAGTGCTTCATCCTGCCAAGGATAGGTTGAGTGGATGCCTTTCTCCACTGGTTCTGGAGGGGGCTTCGTGCTCAGAGTGCTTCATCCTGCCAAGGACTGAGGTAGTGGATGCCTTTCTCCACTGGTTCTGGAGGGGGCCTTGTGCCCAGAGTGCTTCATCCTGCCAAGGATAGGGTGAGTGGATGCCTTTCTCCACTGGTTCTGGAGGGGGATTTGGGCCCAGAGTGCTTCATCCTGCCATGGACTGAGGTAGTGGATGCCTTTCTCCACTGGTTCTGGAGGGGGCTTGGTGCCCAGAGTGCTTCATCCTGCCAAAGATAGGGTGAGTGGATGCCTTTCTCCACTGGTTCTGGAGGGGGCTTGGTGCTCAGAGTGCTTCATCCTGCCAAGGACTGAGGTAGTGGGTGCCTTTCTCCACTAGTCTGGAGGGTGCTTTGTGCCCAGAGTGCTTCATCCTGCCAAGGTCTGAGGTAGTGGATGCCTTTCTCCACTGGTTCTGGAGGGGGCTTTGTGCCCAGAGTGTTTCATCCTGCCAAGGATAGGGTGAGTGGATGCCTTTCTCCACTGGTTCTTGAGGGGGCCTTGTGCCCAGAGTGCTTCATCCTGCCAAGGATAGGGTGAGTGGATGCCTTTCTCCACTGGTTCTGGAAGGGGCCTTGTGCCCAGAGTGCTTCATCCTGCCAAGGACTGAGGTAGTGGATGCCTTTCTCCACTGGTTCTGGAGGGGGCTTCGTGCTCAGAGTGCTTCATCCTGCCAAGGACTGAGGTAGTGGATGCCTTTCTCCACTGGTTATGGAGGGGGCTTTGTGCCCAGAGTGCTTCATCCTGCCATGGACTGAGGTAGTGGATGCCTTTCTCCACTGGTTCTGGAGGGGACTTTGTGCCCAGAGTGCTTCATCCTGCCAAGGATAGGGTGAGTGGATGCCTTTCTCCACTGGTTCTGGAGGGGGATTTGGGCCCAGAGTGCTTCATCCTGCCATGGACTGAGGTAGTGGATGCCTTTCTCCACTGGTTCTGGAGGGGGCTTGGTGCCCAGAGTGCTTCATCCTGCCAAAGATAGGGTGAGTGGATGCCTTTCTCCACTGGTTCTGGAGGGGGCTTGGTGCTCAGAGTGCTTCATCCTGCCAAGGACTGAGGTAGTGGGTGCCTTTCTCCACTAGTCTGGAGGGTGCTTTGTGCCCAGAGTGCTTCATCCTGCCAAGGTCTGAGGTAGTGGATGCCTTTCTCCACTGGTTCTGGAGGGGGCTTTGTGCCCAGAGTGTTTCATCCTGCCAAGAATAGGGGGAGTGGATGCCTTTCTCCACTGGTTCTTGAGGGGGACTTGTGCCCAGAGTGCTTCATCCTGCCAAGGATAGGGTGAGTGGATGCCTTTCTCCACTGGTTCTGGAAGGGGCCTTGTGCCCAGAGTGCTTCATCCTGCCAAGGACTGAGGTAGTGGATGCCTTTCTCCACTGGTTCTGGAGGGGGCTTCGTGCTCAGAGTGCTTCATCCTGCCAAGGACTGAGGTAGTGGATGCCTTTCTCCACTGGTTATGGAGGGGGCTTTGTGCCCAGAGTGCTTCATCCTGCCATGGACTGAGGTAGTGGATGCCTTTCTCCACTGGTTCTGGAGGGGACTTTGTGCCCAGAGTGCTTCATCCTGCCAAGGATAGGGTGAGTGGATGCCTTTCTCCAATGGTTCTGGAGGGTGATTTGTGCCCAGAGTGCTTCATCCTGCCAAGGACTGAGGTAGTGGATGCCTTTCTCCACTGGTTCTGGAGGGGGCTTGGTGCCCAGAGTGCTTCATCCTGCCAAGGACTGAGGTAGTGGATGTGAATCTCCACTGGTTCTAGAGGGGGCTTTGTGCCCAGAGTGCTTCATCCTGCCAAGGACTGAGGTAGTGGATGCCTTTCTCCACTGGTTCTGGAGGGGGCTTTGTGCCCAGTGTGCTTCATCCTGCCAAGGACTGAGGTAGTGGATGCCTTTCTCCACTGGTTCTGGAGGGGGCTTTGTGCCCAGAATGCTTCATCCTGCCAAGGATAGGTTGAGTGGATGCCTTTCTCCACTGGTTCTGGAGGGGGTTTTGTGCCCAGAGTGCTCCATTCTGCCAAGGACTGAGGTAGTGGATGTGAATCTCCACTGGTTCTGGAGGGGGCTTTGTGCCCAGAGTGCTTCATCCTGCCAAGGTCTGAGGTAGTGGATGCCTTTCTCCACTGGTTCTGGAGGGGGCTTTGTGCCCAGAGTGTTTCATCCTGCCAAGGATAGGGTGAGTGGATGCCTTTCTCCACTGGTTCTGGAGGGGGCCTTGTGCCCAGAGTGCTTCATCCTGCCAAGGATAGGGTGAGTGGATGCCTTTCTCCACTGGTTCTGGAGGGGGCCTTGTGCCCAGAGTGCTTCATCCTGCCAAGGATAGAGTGAGTGGCTGCCTTTCCCCACTGGTTCTGGAGGGGGATTTGTGCCCTGAGTGCTTCATCCTGCCAAGGACTGTGGTAGTGGATGCCTTTCTCCACTGGTTCTGGAGGGGGCTTGGTGCCCATAGTGCTTCATCCTGCCCGTCGTTTCATGGACGCCTCATTCACACCCCCCTATCTTTCATCCACCCCACTCCACACAGGCATTGCCCATACAGCATGCTCACAGTGTACTTACCTGTTTGTCTGGAGGACCGTAGAGTAGCGTGTACTGGGGGAAGACCCCATCCACGAGTTCCTCCAACTCCTCTGTGCTGAAGGCAGGGGCCCTTTCCCCAGTAAGACGAGCCATTGTCTCTTCCAGACTGAGGTCACAGCAGCACTTGCAGTGTAGGTCCTCTCCTGTTGAAGATCAGGTATCGAGTGATTGAACAGAGAGAAAATGGCGGTCACGTCCGCGACGGTGCGTACCGTCACCGCCGGCGTACATCGTCATTGGCTCCTGGGACCCATAGGGCCCAATGTTAACCAATGCAGAACAGCGCCGCGGTCTTCGACCACCTACTGCGACACTGTAGAACACCAGCGCAGTTACCTCATATCCCCCTATCCCACTTTACAGGTCAGGCAGCTGCCATTTCAGGGGCCCACATGGCATTATTTTTGAATGCGTCACACATACCTAGGCATTGCCTAACCACTCATACAGGCAACTTTTGATTTATGAATATTTCCAGAGTAAGCTGTATGTACGTACCTCAGAGTTGGTTGACTCTCTGCTCGCTGTTCTCCTCCATAGGCACCGTCCGCTGGGGCATGTGAGGAGATGGAGGCATCCTCTGGTGTACAGACCGCTGGTGGACCTATCGACAATGGAGGAAAGACATGTGATCATCACCTACAGGCTTGATCGTGCCACAATCCAGGAACTGTGTGCCCAGTTGGAGCCAGACCTGATGTCAGCTATCCGCCATCCCACAGGATTCCCCCTCAAGTGCAGGTTCTGTCAGTACTCCATTTCCTAGCAAGTGGGTCCTTTCAAACAACAGTGGCCATTGCATCAGGGATGTCCCAGCCTATGTTTTCCAGCGTGTTGTCCAGAGTGTTGTCTGCCCTGCTGAAACACATGAGGAGCTACATCGTTTTCCCTCAGGTGGAGGATTTGCCTACAGTGAAAGGGGACTTCTATGCCCTGGGACATATCCCCAACATCATAGGTGCCATTGATGGGACACATGTGGCCTTGGTCCCCCCCACAGGAGTGAATAGGTGTACAGAAACCGGAAGAGTTACCATTCGATGAATGTGCAAATGGTGTGTTTGGCAGACCAGTACATCTCCCATGTTAATGCCAAATTCCCTGGCTCAGTGCATGACGCTTATATCCTGCGGAATAGCAGCATCCCTTATGTGATGGGGCAACTACAGAGGCACCGGGTGTGGCTACTAGGTGAGGACATGTACCCAAATCAGTGGGAAAAGTTGTCTGGGTCTGTGGATGTCCCTATGAGTTAGTGTGTGTCCATCGCCATTTGCAGGTGACTCTGGGTACCCCAACCTGTCATGGCTACTGACCCCAGTGAGGAATCCCAGGACAAGGGCAGAGGAACGCTAAAATGAGGCACATGGGCGAACTAGGAGGATTATAGAGCAGACCTTTGGCCTCCTGAAGGCCAGGTTCAGGTGCCTCCATATGACAGGTGGATCCCTATTCTACTCACCAAAGAAGGTTTGCCACATCATCGTGACCTGCTGTATGCTGCACAATCTGGCTTTGCGACGACAGGTGCCTTTTCTGCAGGAGGATGGTCCAGAAGGAGGTGTTGTTGCAGCTGTGGAGCCTGTGGACAATGAAGACGAGGAAGCAGAGGAAGAGGAACTCGACAACAGGAATACAGTGATTCTACAATACTTCCAGTGAGACACAGGTAAGAAGACAAAGCTAGCTGCTACATGTAATTTAATTCTACTACCTCTCTACTGTCTGTCATTTTCACCCAGTGTTTGGTCACTGAGTTGACACTTTCCCTTTCTATTTCACAGATGTGGGTCCCACTGTGTGACATCTGCTTTGTTTCTTCATGGACTAGAGCTGTGTGACATAGGTATGTTGACATTACATTTGAAAGAGCATTTTGGCACTGTAATAGCTAATACACTATTTTGAAATCACATACAGACTCCAGATTGTTTTGTGCTTTAAGGGAGTTTATTTAAGTGCTCAATATTGGAGGGGGTTGTAAAATGGTGAGGGGTGATGGTGGAAGAATGTCCATGGCAGACTCCAGTCTATTAGTCTCATAGGTGCATTGTTCAAAGGGACATAGGAAGTGGAGCTGTGGCACTTTAAGTATGGACAGGGTGACAAGGTGGGACAGAAGGATGACAATCAGGGTGGTCTCATTTCTTGGCGGGGGTCTTGGCATCGTTCTCTGTCTTTGTCCTGGATCTCAGGGACCGCTTGCGGGGTGGTTCTCCATCTGCAGGGGGTGGGGTGCTGGTGGCCTGTTGGTCCTGTGGCGGTGCCTCCTATCCACTAGCGCCGGCGGAGGTGGTGGGCAGTTTATCATCCTGGCTAGTGTCAGGGGCCCCTTGTAGTGCCACAGTGTCCATCCTGGTGTTGAGGAGTTCCTTCAGCACCCCTACAATGGTGCCCAGGGTGGAATTGATGGATTTGAGTTCCTCCCTGAACCCCAAATACTGTTCCTCCTGCAGCCACTGGATCTCCTGAAACTTGGCCAGTACCGTTGACATCGTCTTTTGGGAATGGTGGTAGGCTCCAATGATGTTGGAGAGGGCCTCGAGGAGAGTGGGTTCCCTGGGCCTGTCCTCCCCCTTTCGCAAAGCAGCCTGCCTGTTTCTCGGTGTTCCTAGGCCTCTGTCCCCGGAACCGTGTTCCCAACGCCACTGCCCCCAGGTCCCTGGTGTTGTTGGGTTGGTGGGTTAGCCTGGGTTCCCTGTAGTGGTGGACACACTGCTGCTTGACGTGTCCTGGGGACAGAGGTATGGGCCCGCTGGGTGGGTGCTGTGCTGGTGTTGGCAGAGGGGGGAGGCTCTGTGGTGGCTTGTGCCAGTGTGAGGGGAACCGACTGTCCCAAGGTCCCAGATGGGCCGGGCTGGTCATCTATATCCAGTTGGACAGAGCTGCTGTCATCACTGTGGGCCTCTTCTGTGGGTGGAGTAGACATGGCTGGAACCTCCTGTCCGGTGACGTTGGGTAGGGGTCCTGTAGGGGTGTAAAGGCATGATTATAGCATCTGTGTGTGCTATAGTGTGCAATGGGTGGGTGACTCTGTACCCCAATGCTTCCATTCCTGTGTTGGGGCTTGTGTGGTAATTGTTTCGGGGTCTGTGTGGGTATGTGCAGTTGCTATGCATTGGTGATGGGTGTCCATGCTTTGGCGTTGCATGCAGGGCTTGTTGTTGGGATGTGTGGGTTGTGATGGTGGGACAGATGTGAGGGGTTGGAGTGATGGGGGTGAGGGGGTGGGTGGGGGTTTGTTATGGCATGCGGGTGGGGGATGAAGTAGTTAAAGGTTTGACTTACCAGAGTCCATTCCTCCTGCTACTCCTGCGAGGCCCTCAGGATGCAGTATAGCCAAGACCTGCTCCTCCCATGTTGTTAGTTGTGGGGGAGGAGGTGGGGGTCCGCCGCCAGTCCTCTGAACCGCCAGGTGGTGTCTTGAGACCACGGAACGCACCTTCCCCCGTAGGTCGTTCCACCTCTTCCTGATGTCATCCCATGTTCTTGGGTGCTGTCCCACTGCGTTGACCCTGTCCACGATTCGCCTCCATAGCACTGTCTTCCTAGCAATGGTGGTGTGCTGCACCCGTGATATGAATGCTGTGGCTCTACCCGGATGATTTCCTCCACCATGACCCTGAGCTCCTCCTCAGAAAACCTGGGGTGTCTTTGCGGGGCCATGGGGTGGTGTGGGTGATGTGTGAGGTGGTGTGTGTTGTGATGTGTGGGGTGATGTGTGGGGTGATGTTTAGGGGTGTGTGGTGTTTTGTGCGTGGATGTTGTGTGTGTGATGGTATTGTGTGCCTGTGGATGCTGGTGTAGTTTCTGGTAGTGTCTCTGTCTGGCCTTCGTTCGTTTTTAGGGTCGTAGGGGTTTGTGGGTGATGTGGGTGTGTGTTTTATATTGTATTGGGTGTGTGGTAGTGGTGTGTGTATGTGTATCAGGTGTGTGTATTTTGAATTGTGCAATGTGGCTGTGTTTTGGAGATGTGTGTGTATTTTGAGCGTGGCGGTGTGTACCGCCAATGGAATACTGCGGTTGAAGGAATGCCATGTGGATTCGTGGGTCGTGATAGTTTAGACGTATTCTTGTTGGCGTGACGGTGGAGGTTCTGATTTCGCCAGTTTATCACTGACCTTTGGTGTGGCGGACTTGTGTGGGTGTCTGAATTTTGGCGGATTCCAAGCTGTGGATCGTAATACCTGTGGCGGCATTCCGTGGACGCAGCGGTGTGTTGGCGGCCTTCTGCACGGCGGTAAGCGGGATTTACCGCCAATGTTGGATTGAGGGCCTATGTCCTTTCAGGGAAGGATTTTGGGCCGTTTTCATGAAAAACAGACACATTAGTGATGCTTCTGTTGGGCTTTCTGTTTCATTTCTAAAATATAATGTGGAGTCTCTGGGTTGGACCCGTGCAGACTATTGGATGAATCTATATGCAAGGTACTAAATAACTGTTTGCGGTTACAGACACATTGAGTTCTCTGAATTGTACCTTGGACAGGCCCATACCTGATGTGAGGTACACATTATATCTGCTGTACCAAATCTGCAAATCTGCAAATTGCTTCTACGTCCCTTCATTCTGTAAATACATCTATAACCCAAAAAAGATTCACTTGAAAAAAACATTATTAAGGATATTTATGTCTCACAGTATTTAAAACAAGAGTGACTTTATCATTAGGCCTGGTAAGAATTTTTAAATTCTACAAAAACAGAAGTTAAAGTGGCATTATACTTAAGAAAAAATTTCGTTTTATACTAAGCAAATACACTACCATTTTAAAGTAAAAAGACAGTGAAATTCACCAGTTATAATCTACTGAGCTAACTACATATTGTTCCCCGACATGTACTGCTTATTAATGAACATATTACATTACTCATGACATTTTCAATGAAATCATTGATGACATCATAGATGACATCTCAAATGACATGAGTATATTATATTGAACACCTGTTCAAAAACGATCTATATAGGAAGTACCATTGTTTAAGTTTAAAAGCACATTTTAGAACATATTTGTGCTAATGATCAAAGTTACCCAGCGGTCAGATATTTCCACAGACCCATAAAGGCAACTGGACAAAAATGTAAGTTTTTTTACCTTGACAGAGTAGTTTTCAAACATCCTAGAGAAGTAGATTAGCACAATTAATTGAGTAAACGTGAGGGAAGGTATTTAATTAATTTAGAAACCAGCAAACCTTCAGGATTAAATTTCACAGAAAAGTTAGTGGTCCATCTACCAGTGTCAGTAGTGACTAAGATGAATACAGAATTATGGGTTAAAATGTTGCTGCTCATCATTTGTTCTTGTTCAGTAAGTATTTTAGTTTTTGATTTATGTGTGATATATGTTGTAATTACAGACAGTGGACAAGCGTTCATAAGGTATCTTACATTTTCAGTAGACCCCAGCAGAAAAACAATATCCTAAGTGGTCCCTTAAATATGGTTGAGGCCATCCTGGTTTATAGGGACATGCATGAGATCCAATGAGGAAGCATGCCACTAATAGAGTGGGTGATGGTCTCTTATAAAACTTAAAAATGTTTTCTATGGGTCACCTTCCACGGCTTACACTCTTAATCACGATCTGTAATCCCATTTGGATGTAGGTTTGTGATGATCTCCCTTCCCTGTTCACATCATAGCTGTTGGTGACCAGTCTTATGAGTTCTGATATTTATGAGCAGGTCACAGCTGTAGGGGAAATTTGTTAAAAAATCCAAGTGAGCTAAATATTCAAATTAAATATATCAGTTTAGGGATACAAGTGCATCCTGTTTAAACATTTCTACCTAATATCGAGGGTGGCTGAACAACTAAGTCTATTTTGGACAAAATGGCATCCCTCATTTTGTCATCATTGCCATTGATTATCAAAACCAACATAACACAGGTACTAGCACAAGTAGAAGGATGGAAAACAGTGATAGGCGTAAATAAAAAGGTAACTGTATTGTGAGACTATGGCCCTCATTATGAACACGGCGGTGTGGCCCGCCCTGCCGGCGGTGGCGGGTGAAATCGCCAGCTGGCATGGCGGGCCACACCGCCATATAATGTTCCTCATGATGGCTGCCATCGGCAGCCCTCACTCACCGCCAGGCTGCCTTCATCAGGCAGCCTGGCAGCGGTCGGAAACATTATCCGACAGGGCAGCAGTGCTGCCCCTCAGATAATGTTTCCTCAGCCACCAGCCTTTCCCTGCGGGTTTTCCTTGGCATGGGCAGTGTAGGGGCCCGGTGCAGTGCCCCATTGCGCAGATCACTGCCCGTCAATGTCCCGGCCAGGCCTTCCTGTGGGCCGGCGGGTGGAAACAATGTTTCCGCCCGCCGGCCCACAGGAATGTTCATAATACGGCCGGCGGGGATCCGGGGACGCTGGCGGTCAGTGTTTTGACCGCCAGCATGAACACAGTGGTTTTTACTGCCTTGTTCATAATGAGGGCCTATGACAGAATATTAGAGACCTTTCTCCACACCTGCAGGATTAATATTGAGTAATGATCCAAGCACCTTCCCTAGAGTATGAACAGTTAAAAAACGAGTGGTCCTTTATCACTTGGCGATGCTCTCCTGAAGGGCTAACCTTAATATTTAGGCGGTCATTATGAACACAGTGGGAAACACCGCCGACCGCTGTGGCGGCGGTGAACAGAAGTCCGCCTTTGGCGGTGAATGGAAACCCGCCATATAATGAACGAAAATCCCAACCCTGCCAAAAATCACCAGACCACCCCTCCGCGCCATGACCCTGTTGGCGGGAATCCCGGACCTCCCCACCCCGCCACCGCCGAGCACAACCACATCCCGCCCTCCAAATAATGATGCCCAAATCAACTTGGCGGACAGGGGAGGACGAACGACCATTGGCGGGACCGGCCGCCATGGGCGGCAAGTAGACTTAACAGCAAGAAGTGCACACATTGGATAAGCGTGCAACCCTCACACCTGACACACATCCACAACCCCATAAAACACCCCTAGACATACCCCACAATCCTTTGCAACAAAACCAGGCCAGGAAGACGGAGAGCACCAGAGGCAGACACAGAATGCCACCATACACGAGACACACACCGACCCACAGAAGAGCACCCTTACCGCGTGCCCAGCCCCAACACCATTTACCACACTCAACATGTCACCCCGAAGCATCCACGCTTCACAGAAAGGGAGTTAAGGACCATGGTGGACGAGATCCTGAATGTGGAGCCACAAATATTCGGGCCGAGGTGCAGCACACACCCATCGCAAGGAAGATGGAGCTATGGCAGACCATTGTGAACAGGGTCAATGCAGTGGGCCACCATCCATTCCCCCCGGGACGACATCCGGAAGAGATGGAACAACCTGCAGGGGAAGGTCAAGGGCATGGCATCAAGGCACCACATTGCAGTCCAGAAGACTGGGGGAGGACCGCCACCAATACCACCAGAATACACAGACTGGGAGGAAAAGGTACGGGCCATCCTGCACCCTGAGGGACTTACTGGACTCACTGGAGGAATGGAATCGGGTAAGTCATCAACATATACCCCATATACACCATACCTGTAATGCATGCACCACCCCACCCCACCCACACCCACCAGGACCAACACCCCACCCAGGCAACAGCCCCTAAATCCACCCCCCCTGCATGACCACAAACCCACTAACAGGCCCACATCCCTCCCCCTGTGCACAGCCACCTACCCCTGCAAGTACCCACAATGGAACGACACCCCCCACCACAATGCAACACCACAGTCGAAGCAAAATGCAGTGTCAACCTCACAAAGGCCACTGAAAGTAACCCCAGCACAAAATAGCCCAGTCCTGTTCACCTCAAACATTCATGCAGCTGCAACAGACATGTCTATGTCCCCTAACAGGCACCACCACCCATGCCACCCCAACGGACGGGACAAGGAGTGCCAGTGCCCCCCAGGGAGACAGAGGCACCTCACAGGACACTGATGAAGGATCCCTGGACACTGATGAGCAGGCAGGCCCCTCTCACAGTCAAGGACTGTCACCATGCAGCAGCCCCAGACAGGAAACCACTGTCACTCCTACCACCCAGTCAAGACCAGCAGCTCAGGGTAAGCGTCCCCACACCAGTGTATCCAGGCCACAGACTGGTGGAACACAGGTACAGAGCCCACAGTTTCCCACTCCCAACATGCAAGAAGGCGAGGGCCCCAGTACAAGTGGCACTGCCAGACCTGTGCAGGGGACACAGGCACAGGGGGCTAGGGCAAGTGCAAGGGTGTCAGTGGGCCAGGGGGGAGGCCACAGGATGGATGCAGCAGCCCAGGACATGATATCAGAGGTATTGGGGGCCTACAAGCATACCCATGACAAGTTGGCACAGATAGTGTCCACCCTGGAGCACAGTCAGAGGATGCAGCAGGAACACCTCCAACAGGCCATTGAGCAGTGGAAACAGCACAACGCCAAAATGCCACCATAGGAGGAGCACTGCTGCAGCTGGTACGAACCCAGTCTGAGACCCACACAGGACAGGAGGCCCCCACTACAGCACCGGACACCCACCATGAGATTACACCATCATCAGACACATCCCATGAACTTCCTTCACAGGAACCCCAAGGGCCAACCGTGCCATCCCCTCAAGATCAACAGCAGGCACCCAAAAAGACCCTCAGGCCAAGATATGGCACTGCAACCCCAGCAAAGAACAAGGCGCCCTTCAAGAAGTAACTCAACAACAATCTGCACAGCAACTATCCCACTCATCAGCCACCACACATTGCTAAGAGGCAATATGAACTAATGTAAGAAAAGATGGACCCATCAATACTACCAACAAGGCTGCCACCATGTTGGCTTTGAGGACACCCACCCCTTTTGACTTGTCATCACTGTAAATAGCACTATTCACTCCCTGCAACCAATAAAACACATTTAACACCTGTAACACTGTCCCCTGTGTTAAATTGTGAACAAAGTGATGTATGGATGCAATTGGCTGATAACAACTTTATTGTCAAATCTTTGCATGAAGGGAGTCCTGTGTGCCTAAATGTTGGCCCTAAGTAAATGCAGATAATATCAGTCTGTACCATGCAGAACTGAACCATGTTTCACCTATCATTATGAGCCCCCCCTATATGACTGAGCACACTGACAGTATGTGTCACAAACCCCAATGTTAGCCCAAAGTCCCACACAGTTACTGGAAGTGGAGTTGTATCAGTTGGGTCCTGGAATTGATATCTCCCCCTTCCTCATCATCACCATCACTCTCCTCCCCTCTCTGAGGTAGCTGGTCAGGACATACAGCACCCTCCACCTCCAAGAGGGGGATAGAATGTCTCACTGCCACGTTGTGCAGCATGCAGCAGGCCACCACTATTCTACACACCTTTTCAGGCCCATAGGCCAGGGAACCACCAGAGACATGTAGACAACAAAATCTAGCCTTCAGGAGACCTATTGTGCGCTCTATCACCCTCCTAGTACGTCTATGGGCCTCATTGTAATTCCTCTCTGCATCCGTCCTAGTATTCCTCATTGGCGTCAGGAGCCAACGCAAGTTTGGATAGCCAGAATCACCTAGAAAAAGGTGCAATACAGAGTAGTCATTGTTAAGGCCCTCAGTCAGACAGCCTGGCTGCTATGTGTGAGTTAGTGACAGACACAGTTACCTATGATCCACCCTCTGTCCTCTTGGAGGTGTTCCATCCTCTGTAGCAGACTACTGTTCCTCAACACAAAGGAATTATGGATTGAACCTGGGAACATGACATTCACATGTGAGATGTACTGGTCTGTAGTACATACCAATTGGATGTTCATGGAGTGAAAGTTCTTTCTGTTTCTGTACACCTGTTCACTGACTCTTGGGAGGATGAGAGCTATGTGGGTGCCGTCGATGGCACCTATCACATGGGGTATATTGGCAAAGGCATAGAAGTCAGACTTGATGGCAGGGAGGTCAGTACTTTGGGGAAACCTCACATAGGACTGCAGGTGTGGTACAAATGCATTTAGAAATCTTGTCAGTACCATGCTGAATATTAGCTGTGAAAATCCAGCACCCATGCCCACTGTCACTTGAAATGAGCCCGTGGCCAGGAAATGGAGTGCGGAGAGCACCTGCACTTCAGTAGGGATGGCATGCTGATTACAATTTCCAGGAGTTAGTGCAGGATCCAGTAAAGCACAAAGTTCCAGAATTGTTGCACGTGTAAGTCTGTAACTGATTATGATCTGACGCTCCACCATGGTTCTCATATCCACAAGTGGTTTGTACACCGATGGTGCCCTTCCTCGCCACAAGGGTCGGTACATACGAGGGGTATTCAAAAGATGTGATGAACACACATACATAGGCACACATTGTCATCAATTGTGCACTGCATATGTCATTGTAGTGACTCAACATTAACTGCTTCTTGACAGATCTACATCTACACCTCAATGAGGGAGCAGTGTTTTTCATGTGTGGTATATTACGGAATGGTAACATGCATTGGTGCTTCATGTGACTAGTAGGGCCTGCATTGTGCACATTTCTAGATGCGTAGTTAATGCCAAAATGTCTGCCCACTGCAATCCAGGCCTTTCGTTGTGGAAGTGACTTCATACTGCTAGCGGTTGACGTCACAGCATAAGGCGGTGTTTACCGCAGTTCGCACTGTCATTGGTTAACATGCATGCCAATGGGGAATCCTGGCATATCATGATCAACGCCGGTGGTTACGGTGCACACCGCCGTGGTACATACGCAAATTTGTCATCTATTATTCACTTGACTCCCTGATCTTGTGCGGACAGGTACTCCATTGTGTGTACTGCTGTTGCCTGCCTCTGGCAATGGATTGGGCTCATGTTGCAGGGGAAAGGGCCCCGGCCTTCACCCAGGAGGAACTGGAGAGGCTAGTGGACGGGGTCCTGTCCCTGTACGCAAAACTGTATGGACGGCCAGAGGTACAGGTGAGTCTGGGTTTGGGGGGCACTGTTTGGGTGTAATGGATGGTGTTGAATGGACATATGTGTGCACCTCTGAGCCTGCATGCTGCATGCGTATGGCCTGCAAGTCTGAGTGTACTGTCTGTCCCACAGTGAACAATTAGCCAGCTGTACCTATCTTGCAAGTGCTTGACCTCTGTGTTCAATATCTGTGTCACCCTTTTAGGTCAGCGCCCACCAGCACTTTGGCATGCCATCGCCAAGGAGGCGCGGACCCTGGGGGCCTACAACCGGCAGAGCACCCACTGCAGAAAGAGGTGGGAGGACCTGCGGCACTGGCTGTGTAAGATCTGTGAAGCCCAGCTGGGGAAGTCCTCCCAACGTGGAAGGGATGCCCGTCGGGCACTGATCCCCCTCATGCGATATATCCTGGCGGTGGCATACCCAGCCCTGGATGGGCGCTTGAAGGCTGCACAGCAGTCACAAGGGGGTGAGTACTCATGTCACAAACTTCAGTCTGAAAGGATGTCTGAAAGGATGTCTGTGTGTGCATTAGAGTTCATGCTGCTTGGAGGCAGAGACTCTGACTGGTGTACATGTACATTATGGTCCCCAAAGGGTGTAGGGGTGTCTTTGTCAGGTCTCCCACACGTCCCCTCCTTAGGTGGTCCAGGGGATGGGTGTAGAGCAGTATTCAGGTCAGTAGTCACGGGCAAGGCCATGGGCATAGTGAACAGTGCTGCCTGTTGGGTGTGACTTCTGGGTGGGTGTATGTCTGGCCATTATGTACCTCCATTCAGCTATTTACAAGTGTCTCTCCTGTTTTGTCTCCCCATCCCTGTTCTCTTGTGTTGGTTTGGTACAGCAGCAACATCTGGCAAGGGAGCTGAGGCACCGGCAAGTGGGGAAGCTGTGGCCCATGGTTCCTCGGAGGCAGAGACATCCGACGCCCAGGGGACCAGTGGGTGGGAGGGGAGTACCACGGGGAAGGCAACTACCACTGGAGGTAGTGACTCGGAGACCTCCTCCGATGGGGGCTCCCCGGCGGTGGCGGACCCTAGTGGCCACACCACTACAATGACATCTTCCGCCACCCCCATTCCATCACCGCCCTCCCTTCTGCTCCTCACCGAGTTGCCCGTGCCCGCTCACCCAGAAAGGTGGGCATCTCCTTCGCCCCGGGCACCTCCTCCCCTGCCCCAGTCAGCCCTGCTGCCCTCAGAGAGGAGGCTATTGACCTCGTGAGAACCATTTCTGTAGGGTAGACAACCATCATCAATGCCATCCAGGGGCTAGCATCAGAGGTGCAGCAGACAAATGCCTATCTGGTTGGCCTTCACAGTGCTGTGTCCGCCCTACAGAGATCTTTTCAGGCTCTGGCCTCCTCTTGGATGGCAGCCAGTTTCCCTGGCCATTCCGTCCCCCCTCCAACAACCTCAACCCCTTCCAGCACCCCACTCCCTTCACCTGTCCAAAGCACACAATCAGACATGCAGTCAAGCACATCAACACATAAGAAGGACACTTCTAAATACAAGCACCACAGCTCCCACCACAAGCATTCACACAGCCAACAGACACATGCACACACAACAACATCCACTTCCCCCAGTGTGCCCACCTCTTCAGCCTCCCTGTCTGTCTCCTCTACATGCACACCCTCATGCACTGCACCTTCAGTCACTGTTGCTGCTCCTCCTACTGAACTTACCACAATAGCAGCCATCCATACATGCACCCAGATACCACACCTGCACTCACCACAACTACTGTAGTTGACACATGCAGCACACTCACCAGACTTGCAGACACCCACACAACATACATCCACACTAGCTGCCTGTCTTCTCCCACTGTGTCCACCCCTCCTCCAAAAACACACAAACGCACCAAGACACCCACCCATCACATATCCACCACACCACAGCGTACTATCCAGTCACCTGCACCCACTACACGCACCCCTACACCACATGCATCCACTGCCTCTGCCTCCACTCCCACACCCTCATCCAGGACCACTCCATTTGCTCCGAAAAAACTTTTCCTCTCCCTGCTGACCTCTTCCAACCCACTAGCCCACCCCGTCTTGTCCCTAAGCGTGCTCACCTCCTTGCCATTTCCACTCCTTCCACTTCACAGCCCACTCCTGTCTGCCCTTCACATTCCCATGCCCCTTCCCCAGAGGAAAAAAAGGCCCCGGCCAGGGCCTAGTCCATCTGGCTCCACCCACTCAAAAGACCCCCCACCTTCAAAGGACAAGCCCACCCCCTCCACCTTCCACACGAAAGTCCAAGGCCCACCCGTCCCAAATCTCCACCCCCACCACCCCCTGCCCCGTTTCAGGAGGTACCTGGATGCCCCTTTGTTACCCCATTAGGTGGAGTACCGTGCACTCTTAGGAGTGAGGTTGGGTCCATTGTGGCCCATGGCGCTTGTAGCCATACGGACTGGCCATTGGCCCTGTTTGGAGTATTTGGCTCTGTGAGCTTTAATAAAATATTTCTGTGTGGTCTGTGTTTTGGCAGCACACTGTTGAACCCTGGTCTTTCGTTTCATTGTTTATGGGTGTGGGGCATTTGTATGTACTATAGTCAAGTTGGATTTGCCTTGTGTCGGGTAAGTACCTCTTGCTGTGGGGTGTATCACTTGTGCTGCTGTGAAGGGTTGGGGGGGTGTTGCAGGGTGGGTGGAGTGAGTGGGTAAGTAACTGTGCCCTTTCCTCCCTTGTTTCGTAGGTTGCGGTACTTACCGTTGTCGTCTTCGTCGGCAGTCTCGGTAGTGGAGGTATATGGCAAGGAGCAGGGCCGGCATGATCTGCAGCTCTCTATCCATGTCTGCTTCGGCGCATTATGAGGGCCTCTGGTGAGTGTTTCATTTGATTTGGTTAATTTCCGCCTGGCTTTGTGTGGCTGTGGTTCCCGCCCCGGAACTGGCGGTGGACTGGTGGTTCATTATTTGGCCTTTCCATCGGGCAGTGGGCGGACTCTGCCGTCGTCGGCACTCCTCTATTGGCGGTGAGTAGTTTTCTGGATGCCTGTCTTTCGTTTGGTTCATTATTTGGCGGTCTGGCCGCTCCTCTGTTGGCGGTTTTTACCACCACCGCCGGTGGTGCGGTACGGACCGCTGTGTTCATAATGAGGGCCAAAATACAGCCAAATGCCTCTTGCATGGAATGCTTTAGAAAAATAAAATCAGTGAAGACAATCTGAGTAAAATAGGTGTGTTCAAGAAAAAACTAGATGATGTCACCAAAGAGATGGGCAAATTTAAAGAATTCCTCACCAATAGCAAAATCTGAAAGTTACAAATGGACATCAAACAATTCTCCCACAAGAAAGTGTACTATTATATTAAGGATAATTATGGAACACAACCACAAGACTAACGAATGTAAAAAGGGACTCATAATGAGAGCATCTGGTCATCTAACTCTGACAGTTGGCCTAGTGATCATTTCAGCAGCAGTGTTAGACCTGTAAGCCTTGCTCTTCCCACAACCCCTTTGCCTTCTTACCACCAATTTTTCCTGAAATTCGTTTTTTGTTGGCCTTAGGACTCTGTGCACTTTACTACTTCTAACCAGTGCTTTGATTGGCTTACACCTGATTAGCATGTGTAATTTACTTATAAGTCCCTTGTAGTGTGGTAGTCCATATAGCCAGGGCCTGTAAATTGAATGCTACAGATGGGTATGCAGTACTTATTGTGCCACCCACTTAAGTACACCTTAAAACATGTCTCAGGCTTGCCATTGCAGTCTACATGCAGCTTTAAAATGCCATATAGACATAGCATTTAAACCCCTTTGCCAAGCCTTAAACTCTCCCTTATATACGTTTTATATATCCTGGTAGTGAAAAGATCCTAAATTAATTTGTCACTACTGTGAGGCCTACCCCTTGCTTAGGATGATACTGGGGATTCATTTAATAAGATGTGACACTGTAACAATGAACCGTCTTTAATGGTAAAAGTCAGATTTTTCATTTCAGTTTTGAAAATGCCACTTTTATAAAGTTTGCATTTTCTGCCTTTAGCCCTTTTTTTGCCTGAATTGTGTCTTGGGTCTCATGGCTGGGCGTAGCTGACAGTTCGACTTTGTTAATTCCTCCCAGGCAGTCACATTATACAGGGATTAGATGTGCCTCAATGAGCCATCTGCTGGCAGGATGAGGGGTAGAGATGAGCACAGCCCTAGTTGCAACTGAATAGCCTGTGCCTTGCCTTCACACAAAGGGCCTAACTACATTACCACTGCAGCCAGCTCGAAGCCACGGCAGGGGAGCCAAGGCAATTCCACGCACTTCAAAGAACCTTTTCAGAAGAGTATCCAACCTCCAGAAGTAGGACACCAAGGTAGTACAAGTAAGACCTACAGACCCATTCTCCAGTTCACTATTGGGCCTAAAGAAGGATTCTCAGAGGACTGCCTGCTGCTGTGACCTGCTGTGCACTCTGCTAGACTTCTGTTGTACCTGGAAGGACTACTTTTCTGCCTCACGCCTGCCTTGAGCTTTCAGAGGCCAGCCGTGCTGTTGAGCCCTACATCTTCACCTGCTCCCAGGACTACCAGAGTGACTCCAAGGGCTAGTTTGCTGCCCCTCAGTTCAAAGCCACAGAGACATAAAAAGCTCCCACCATCGGGAACCCGCACTTTGACCCAGCCTGACTGAGTCTTAAACCCCCAAGAGGTGTCCCACTAATCCTGACTGTGGTGCTGAAGTTGCCCAGATGGGCAAATCCCAAAACTGAGGACAGTAAAAATTTGGCCAAAATCTGCTTTGAGTTCTAGGAGGAGACTGGGACCAACCTGCTCGCCTATTCACCCGAGGTGCATCGTCGGTCATATTGATTTTGTGGCTTTTCCTGCTGCGGTCTTCTCCGCAACAACAAATCATTTTCAGCTGTCCTTCCCCAAAGTGGTATCCTACCTTGTGCAACTGCCTTCGGCTACAGTCCTTCGCCTTGTCCCACTTGGGATTTTCGACTTCCCTTTTGACAACTAAGTCAGAACGTAGAAATCTTCATTGCAGCTTCAACCCAAATCCATCCGACGACAACGCTCCCTCCTCGGACACCTCCAGTAACCTTTCCCCACTGAGGTTTACCTTCTCTGACACTTTTCCTCATAATTTCAAAGATAGGTGCTGACCAGGCTTAAACCGTGGTCCATCATGGTTGGCCAGAACTTTGGACTTTGACCCGGTCTTGTGCAACTAGATGTCCGCGTTGGGTCTGTGATCTTTCAGGTAGTAGTTTGTACTAAAAAGTTTAAAAAATCATAAATCGGGCGCTACTGATTGGATTTTTGTCATTTTGCAGTTAAATAATTTTGTAAAACTTGCTCTGTGTTTCTAAACTGGGATTTGTTCTAGTATCAGTTTTTCACTACATTACTGTTTCTATGCTGCACAAATACTTTATACATAGCCTCCAACTTAAGCCTGACTGCTTTTTGTGTCAAGCTACCCAGGGTTACACACAGGTTAATTTTTGCAGTTCACCCTGAAAGAGATTGTGGCTGTTGGTTGACTAGTGTGCATCACCCCAGTTAACCAACAGCCCCATTTCTCACAACAGGGATCCCATCCCTGGGGTCAATATTTAATTAGATAGGAGGGGGCAGACAGCTTCTTCCCCGAGCCTTGTTGAGGCCCTAGGACCCCATCCCCTGGGCCAGGCTAAATTGTTGTGTCTCAGGGGTTTTGTTACCCTGCCTGCAAAAGTGTGACAGGAAATACATGTTTGCTCCCACCTGGTGGCAACTGCAGACATCCTACGGCCCGGTGGGAGCACACCTTTTTTCCTGCCTGTGCCCTTGCAGGAAGACAAACAGAGATTGCTCCCACCTATGGAGCACAAAAAAGAACCTGCTCCCAAAGAGCAGGAGCAAAGCAAGGTGGGTACCCAGGGCACTATCTTAGTCCGGGGAGATGGGGTCCTTGATAGGCTTTGGGAGGGAATGCCGCATACCCCTCCCCTTTAAATATATGTCAACCCTGGAGCTAGTACTAGCTTAGGGAAGACGGCCTTAAGCTCTCTCCCCTTTAACTGAATGGTGCTCTGAATGAAGATGAGTCATTTCTATGCTGTAGCGGCTTTGAATTTTGATATTTCTGATGTTGATCCACTGATTTCAGCATCCAAAGGAGAAGGGGGCGTTCAAGGCAGCAGTGGGTGCTGACCCAGCTGGCTTCACTAAGTTCCGGCACTGGCATAACTCTCTAGCGTGAAAGATGGCGCCATAACTAAACCGCATCTTTACGGGTAACCCTCCTCTCATTGTACCAACCCAGATCTCCTGCTCACTATGCCCATACCACCAGTGCAGTCATCAAGGAAGTTACAACACTGCTTGGGGAACTTCATCAACTTGAGAACATCAATGTGAGAAGTTTACCATGCTAGTACAATTTCCTTGGAGGAGCCTCAACCAAGATTGTGCTGCCACGCCCAAACATGTAACTTCCAGGGGCAGCACAGAGAGGAACCTACACCTCACAAGTAGCACCATTTAACAGTGAGTCACTCCATAGATCCTGGCATACACTGGGGAGTGCTTTCTGGAAGCTGCCTTTCATGTGCCCAAGCTCTCTGAGGTGGGGAGGGGCAATGAATCTCTGATAAACGAACCAACTACTGCTTATTGAGGCTAAAGGCAGAATTTCTGACCAACCTGGTTCCTTAGTCGAAATAGGTGTGAATCAGTTGGTCTCTCCCCTGGTGCCCACCGGAACCTGGTCATCCAAGCTGGTCCACTCTTTTCAGCGTGATCCCCTTACGACAGCCAGTGGGCAAATCAAGCAATTTTGGTGCAACACCTATGGTCACATCCAACTCCACTGACTGTCAAAAAAGGCACTTGCTCCATCTAAGCCACAACAATACAACATGGTGTGGAGGGTGAGTTATTGAGCAACCCTGACCTACCATAGCACTAGCTCCCAGTCTTGTGTCTGTTAGCTCTGTAGCAGAAGAAGTTCCATACTCTTAGGAGCCATATCATGCTATAAGCTCTGGTCATAATGGCAGACAAAGAAACAATGAAAAACCTCAAACACCCAAAGGCAGACCACCTCCCACCCTGATTCACTCATCAAAGCCAAAATGCATATCAACACAACCATGGACATGATTTAAAAAAAACTTGGAGAAGTTTATGACCTAGCCAAAGCTTCCAGAATCAACACAGACTTGATGCAGAATGAAATATCTACAATCAGACTTGATATGAAACGTTAAAAAAGATATTACAACATTAAAATCCCGGACATTATCTCTCCAAAGAGAAATATCTAAATTGGAAGATCTTAACAGAAGTGGGAACCTTTGTATTTTTGGATTACCCAGGGGGTTGGACGACTCGGCTAACTCCTGTTCTATCTTCCTAGAGTCGTGGCTTCCTAAAGTTAGGGGCATCCAATTTGCAAAAAGACCTGGAGCTGGGAAGGGCACACCAGGTGCCTGATTTCAAGTCCCTACACATGGGATGCCCAATACCCATAGTCTGCAAACTGCTACGTTACCAGCATGTGGAAAAGATCCTTGAGTATATGAGGACAAATAAGCATATTACCTGGAAGAGCAATAGAATCAACAATTCTCAGGACTTTTTAAGACCCACAGCTAATGCCAGAAAGGCTTCTTAGATCTACACCTGAGACTGTGAAGAAAAACATTATTTTCTCCTTTGCTGGCCCAAAGAGATTTTAAATCAATGTAGAAGGATTGACGCACCACTTCATGGACCATAGAGAATTAGCAAAATTTCTAGATGAAAAACATGAGGCTGAAATGGACATCTCTTTTCCTAAACTGAGCACCTAGACTCAGAAGTGCTAATGCATCTTTGGTTGATATAGATATGATATAGATATGGTATGTATGGACATGCCTGAAATGTATTTCATAACTTTGACTATTTCCATGTTGTAGGTTCAGTACTCAAGCAAATTGTTCCTTCTAACACTTTTCTAACACTCATACCACAGTTTATCATTCCATGTCAGTTTTCTACTATTCTGACTCCTTCGTTAAAAGAGCCCCCTGCCTTTCGATTACAACTTACATACTTACGTACATCACACTCAACCCTAACTTACTCTGGTAAGGCTCCCTTTACACTGTATTCTTTATGAGTCCTTACGGACCCAAAGGAGCTGATGCCTCACTCTCCCTGGTGGACCCTGTCTCCTTACAACCTCTTGCATTATGGCACCTTATACATCACTGGCTCCCAACTAACAGCTTGATAACAAAATAGAGACATCCATTCAGTCACCTACACACCAACACATACACAGTAGCTGGTGCAGTTATAATGTTTGCTCTATCCTGCAGCTGAGCACCTAGAGAATTCACTATGCTAAATGGCTGCTAATCATCTCCTTGGATATGTTATCACTCGTTCGGAGTTGTATCTTCCTCCTTATCGCCACTCTTGTTCAATACATTTAGGGGTGGGGGAAGAGGTTTGTGATCTGTTTGAGATTTCTCTGGGGTGTTTTCTATTATTATTATTATTATAGTTATTATTTCATTTCTTTTTGTAGTATTTCTACTTCCTTCTTTGTTACTTAGAGCTTCTCCTTCCATAAGCATCACAGGCCCCCCCTACTAAGGCTGCTAACTTCTAGATTCTCTGTTACCTCTGATATCACAACCACACTTTTTTTCAGTCCTCTACGCAATCAATCAATCAGAGATTTGTAAAGCGCACTACTCACCCTTGAGGGTCTCAAGGTGCTGAGGTGGGGGGGGAATGGGGGAAGAGGTGCTGCTACTGCTCGAACAGCCAGGTCTTGAGAAGTTTCCTGAAGGTGAGGAGGTCTTTGGTCTGATGCAGGTGGGTGGGAAGAGTGTTCCACATCTTGGTGGCGAGGTGCGAGAATGATCTGCCACTGGTTGTAGTTCTATAGACGCGTGGGGCGGTTGCGAGGGCGAGGTCGGCGGAGTGGAGATGCTGGGCCGAGGTGTAGAAGAAGAGCCGTCTGTTGAGGTATTCTGGTCCTGTGCTGTGCAGTGCTTTGTGAGCATGGGTGAGGAGTTTGAAGGTGATTCTCTGTTGGCTGGAAGCCAGTGCACGTCTTTCAGATGGCCTGTGATGTGGCAGTGGTGGGGGATGTCCAGGATGAGGCATGCAGAGACGTTCTGGATGCATTGCAGCCTATTCTGGAGCTTGGCTGTGGTTCCTGCGTAGTCCAGTTTTCTGCTTACGAGGGCTTGGGTGACTATTCTTCTGGTTTCAGTGAAGATCCATTTGTAGATCTTTCAGAGCATGTGGAGGGTGTTGAAGCAGGGGGATGAGATAGCGCTGACTTGCTGGATCATGGATGATGAGGAATTCAAGATGAATCCTAGGTTGCGTGCGTGGTCGGTGGGATCGGAGTGGCTCAGAGAGAGGCAGGCCACCAGGAGTCATCTCATGCGGAGGTAGTGGAGCCAAAGATGAGGACTTCTTACTTTTGTCGGAATTGAGTTTGAGTCAGCTGTTTTTCATCCATTCGACGATGGCCTTCATTCCTTTGTGGAGGTTGGTCTTGGCGGAGTTCTTAGTAAGGGAGAGGATCAGCTGGATATCGTTGGCGTATGAGATGATGTTGAGGTTGTGGGATCGGGAGGTGTTAGCGAGCCGGGCCTTGTAGACGTTGAAGAGGGTCGGGCTGAGGGACGAACCCTGGGGTACACCACAGATGATTTCGATGGCCTCCGAGCAGATTGGGTGGAGGTGGAGTCTCTGGGTTCTGCAGGTGAGAAAGGAGGTGACCCAGTCCAGGGCTCTGTCGCAGATTCCGGCATTGCGGAGGCATGAGCATAGGGTGTGGTGGCAGACGGTGTCGAACGTGGCCGAGAGGTCCAGGAGGATGAGGGCCACAGTTTCACAATTTTCCAGTATGGTTCTGATGTCACCAGTGGTGGTGATGAGGGCAGTTTCGTTATTGTGGTTGCTGTGGAATCTGGATTGGGAAGGGTCCAGGGTGCAGTTCTCCTCGAGAAAGTGGGTTAGTTGTCTATTGACAGCCTTCTCAATGACTTTTGCCGGGAAGGAGAGCAGGGAGATAGGCCGGAAGTTCTTGAGGTCCTTTGGGGCCGCCTTGGGTTTTTTGAGGAGGGTGTTGATCTCGGCATGTTTGCTGCTCTCCGGGAAGGTGGAGGACTCAAAGGAGCTGTTAATGATCTTCCGTAGTTGGGGTGCGATAACGGAGCTTGCTTTGTTGAGTATGTGGTGAGGGCAGGGGTCAGATGGTGAGCTGGAGTCGATGGTGTTCATGATTTCAATGGTGTCGTTGATGGGGGTCCAGGAGAGCAGGAGGTTGGTCGGAGGTGAATCTGTGGTGTTGGTGGTTGCCAGAGGGGTCTGGGTGCTGAAGCTGTTGTGGATGTCTGCAATCTTGCAGTGGAAGTAGGAGTTTAGGGAGTTGCAGAGGTCTTAAGATGGCAGGAAGTCGTTGGCGTTGGAGCTGGGGTGGAGAGTTCCTTCACGATGTTGAAGAGCTCCTTGTGGCTGGGTATGTTGTTGTTGATTCGGTCTTTGAAGGCGGTTCTCTTGGCGGTTCGGATGAGTTGGTGGTGTACGCAGATGACATTTTTGAAGGCTGTGTGGTTATCCAGAGTCTGCTCTTGGCACCACTTTCTTTCAAGTCTTCTGCAGGTTTGCTTAGATTTGTGGAGGTCGGCAGTAAACCAGAAGGCCCTTCTGTCAGTGCGTCTGTTGGAGGGATTCTTGATCAGGACGAGAGAATTGGCACAGGTGTCAATCCATTGCCTGAAGTTGCGGGCAGCTGCGTCAGTGTCGGTGGTGTCGATGGGTAGGTTCCGGGAGAGTGTCGCAATGAGTTGATCTTCGGTGACCTTGTTCCAATTGTGGTGGGGGATCCGTTGTGGGTGGTGGTGTTTTGTGGGTTTCTTGAAGGAGAAGTGGATGCAGCAGTGATCTGTCCAGTCGCGTTCAGTGGTGTGGCTGAAGGAGATGTGATTGCTGGCGGAAACAATAGGGTTGAGTGTGTGTCCTGTGAAGTGGGTTGGTGTCCTGATGAGCTGTTTGAGGCCAAGGTTGTAGAGGTTTTCCAGCAGGGTGGTGGTGTTGTTGTTGGTGTTCTCGGGGTGGAAGTTTAAGTCCCGGAGGAGTATGTAGTCAGTGGATGTGAGAGCGTGAGTCCTGATGACGTCAGTGATGGTGTCGCAGAACTGCTGTCGGAGGCCGGGTGGCCTGTAGACAAGGGTCCCTCGGAGGGTGGTGTTTGGGTCGGTGTGGATCTTGAAGTGCAGGTGTTTGGCGGTGCTGAGGGTGTCTCCGGTGCTGGTCGTGATCCTGAGGGTGTTCTTGTGGATGATGGCAATGCCTCCTCCTGGTTTGTTGGGGCAGTCCCTGCAGGAGATCTTGTAGCCATTTAGGATGGCTTTGGAGATGTCAGGCGCTGAGGAGGGGTTCATCCAGTTCTCGGTCAGCAAGGTGACGTCTGGGGTAGATTCCATAGCTCTACTGGGTGCTTGTGGACAGAGCGGGTGTTGAGGAGGATACATCTAAGATGGTTCCGTCCTGCCTTGGTGGGTGGGTCATTGGCATGGAGGCTGGTAAAGGTGCAGTTCTGGCAGGAGAAGGGTCCGCCGGTGGTCTGCGGGGAGGCTTGAAGGTAGGCTGGAGAGCAGCTGGTGTTGAGGGTGCGGAAGGTGGCGGCGTCGTAGTGAAGACGTGCGTGGCGGCAGAGGGTGGAATGAGAGCCAAGTGTTATGGCTCTGGGTGCAGTCCAGGCGCTGACGGGCTTGCCTTCGGCGTGCCATCCGCATGGCCACCACTAAGTATGGAGGTGAGGGGAGGGAGGAGAGGACAGCTGGGAGGCGGGAGGGGGGCGAAAAATGGTGAGAAAAGGGGGCAGGCTGCAGGGCAGCAGTGGAGGAAGTGCAGAGAGAGAGAGAGGAGGGGTTGGGGCCGCAGGGGCAGCAGCGGCAGGGGAGAGAGAGGGGGGAGAGCGGAGTGAGAGAGAGAGAGCAGAGAGAGAGAAAAACGGGGAAGAGTGAGTGCAAAGACAAGGAGGAGACAGGCAGAGGGCCAAAAGTAGCACAACAAGTGACAGACACAGAACTGAAGCAGACCGGAGGGCAGAAGAAAATAGGAGGAGAAAGGCAGAGGGAAAAACAGAGCACAGCAGGGACAGACACATAAGTGCAGCAGAACGAAGGGCAGGCAGAAAAAAGGAGGAGAGAGGCAGAGGGCAGCCTAGTGGGAAAGCAGAGCTCTCCCACTAGACACAAGGGATGAGGCACAGGCAGAATCCTGCGGGTGGAAGTGGGCCTCAAACTCCTGACAGGAGTCTGGAGTGCAGAGGACGAGGGGTGAGGGGCTCTACTTACCAGGTGGAGCCACAGGAGGCAGAGCAGTGCACTGACCAGGTCAGTGGTATTGCTCTCTACTGTGAGAATCTCCTGTTAGAATTTGACCGCTATTGTGGAATTATCAAGTCTAACACAATAACATGGTATTTCCTCAGCCCTCAATGTAATCTACCTGAACACATATGGGTTGAATCACCCTGTGAAGAAAAAAAAAGATTTTAATCTACTTTCATGAGCTCCATGGGGATATCATCCTACTGCAAGAATGCAAACTTGACCAAAACATGGCCCTTTTTCCCTTCAACATAATGGTTTCTCTGATGTTGCATGTTCCCCAGTGATAGGCAGAAAAAAGTTAGTTTCTCACACTTCCAAAATTAGCCACCTCTTGTCGACCATAGATGCTGATGGGAGGTGGATAAAATCCAAATGATCTAAAAATGGAGTGGAGTTCTCCCTGGCTAATGTATATGCCCCTAGGGGTGACGACCCCATGTTCTGGTCTAAAATGCCACAAAAACTTCAAATGATTCCCGACAAGTTATTACTCCTATTTCCGGGTGACTTCAACCTCCCATTTGACCCTGCTATTGATAGAGACTGTACCTGTAGATACCAACCTCTGAAATCACACAAGCTTCTGAGAAATCTTTGCAATAAACTTAACCTAAAAGGTACATGGAGACCACAACATCCAGATACAAGGGACTTTGGGGCATATTTTAGTGCCCCTAGCGCTACTTTAGTGCTGCCATTGCATCACTTGTTTTACGCTAAGGCAGTGCTAAAGTGGCCTTTTTCACACGCCATATTTACAAAGTGACGCAATGCATGCATTGCGCCACTTTGTAAACTCTTGCGCCACAATATGCCTGCACCAGAAATGATGTATGCAAGTTGGGCGTTCTCTAGTTAGGGGGGCCGGAAAACTTGTGCCATTTTTTTCGCCACGTTTAATGCCTGCTCAGAGCAGGCGTTAAAAGGGGGCATACCATTATTTATAATGGGCCACATGTATTCTGCAATAGTAGCACCAAAATGTTGCCACTACTCCTGCAGAGTACATCAATAGCGTCAAAATAAATGACGCCATTGCCCCCTAACCTGCACCATGGTGTGTCATATTTTAAATATGGTGCACACATGGTAGCGGTAGGGGGGACGCTAAGGAGCACAAGGAAAGTGGCACTGCACTCGGTGCAGTGCCACTTTCCTTAAATCTACCCCTTTATGTTCTTCTCGGTCCTCATTCTTCATATTCACATATCAATTACATTATGATCTCGGGAAACTATACCCATAACATTGGCCAAAGATCTATTGAAACTAGGCTAGTGTGCCGACCATTCTTGAGTAACTCTCTCTCTAACCATCTTTGAATCCAAACTCAAACATTCTCTCTGGAGACTGGATGAAGAAATACTCACATCTTCAGAGCATATCAAAGCAATAGAATCAGCAAGTACAAACTTCTTAATTGACAACCTCAAATCTGATTATACCCCAATGACTAGGTCGGAGACCATTGTGCCATGATTAGCGTTACCCTGATACAAATCAGATCAAAAACAATTAAGGAAGCAAATTCTAAACTCTAATTTTTAGAAAAACAGATCAAATCATTAGAACATCTTCATTTCTGATCCAAAGACAGTTATCTTCTTTCCTCCCTCGCGACTTAAAAAAAAGAATATAATAGAATCTTAAGTACAAGAGCAGGGATTTGGATTAATAAACAAAAGAGCTTGAAATTGTGTGAAGCTAATAAAGTGGGTAAGATGCTTGCCTCTTATTTAAAATAGAGACAACAAAAAATGGCATCACCTCGAACAAAGAGAATAACAACCACATACATACAAACCCTACCAAGATTGTAGACACTTTTAAAGACTTTTATGAGATCCTCTACTCCCCTAAGACATAGATAACAGATCTTGAGTGTAAAAACTCTTAGGAAAAATGGCACTCCCTTCTCTCAGTGTAGACTAAAAACTAGAAATGCATTCCACTATCACCATCCCTGAAATAACTGGCACCATTAAATCCCTTAAGTCCCATAAAGCTCTGGGACCATATGGCTTCTTAGCCTAATTTTGTAAGATCTTTGGAAATCTGTTAGTGACCTGCTCCTCCAGCCATACACCCATTTTGCGCATTCTGGTAAGGTGAGTAGTACTCCTTCTGAAACCAAAATTACTATCATCTCTATGGAAGGTAAAAATCTTCCCCTCACTAGAAAGTACAGACTAACATCCCTAGTCTACATAGATTGCAAAATGTATACTAAAATATTAGCCAAAATACTCCATCATTATGGGCCTAATAAAGAGTTTGCCCAAAATACTCCATCATTATGGGCCTAATAAAGAGTTTGCCGTAAAGGAAAACCCGTACGCCATTCTCACGAAGGGTGGCTGCTGCCTTCGTGGCAAGCACCCCGCCGGAGTTATTAAGAGTTCCCGACTAGGCCGGCAGGCCTAGCTGGAAACAGGCTACAGCATTGTCTCTGGCTAATAATCTGATGGCAATGCTGTAGCCCACAGGATGCACCAGCACCCTCGCAATGTTCACTGTCTGAAGAGCAGGGGCTTCTGCACTGTCCATGCATGCAGCACTGCCCTGGTGGATTACGATCTCCACCACCGCCAGGCCACCAGGATCATGGATCTTGGAGGTGCTGGCGGTTCCCTGGTGATCTGACTGCCTGGGTTTTAATGTGGTGGTCAGACCACCACAACAGCTGCAGTCCTGACCGCCACTGTGAGTGTGGCGGTCTGAAGACCGCCACACTTATAATGAGGCCCAATGTATCTAAACTAATTCACCCATCCCAAGTGGGATTTCGGAGGAACTGCCTTTTCAGTGACAACACTAGACTACTCTGTCACATAATTGATAAAGCCCACACTCTTTCCATCTCCACGGTTGCCATCACATTAGACACCAAAGAAATATTTGATAAAGTGTATTGAACTTATCTTAGGGTGGTTCTGCAGAAATTTAACCTTGGCGCATCATTCATATACTCAGAGCCCAAGGCTAAAGTGCAAGCAGGAGGTATTGCCTCTAATACTTCCACACTTAAACAAGTCTCCCTCCTTATTCCTACTAATTTTAGAGCCCGGTATTAGGAATAATGAGAATATCACAGGTATTACATTTAAAAATCTGACTGTCTAGACAGCATCGTTTGCTGATGATATCTTGATTGTCACTGAATAGGTGACTCAATCAAAACACTAATAAACACCATTGAAGAATTCTCAAGCTATCAAGATAGATATACCCTTAACAAGGGTAAGTCAGAAGTAACACTACTAAACAACCTATGATCCAAGGAATAATTGGGTATTACAGGTCTGGCAACCACACCGTATAAAATATCTAGGTCTAGATTTCTCTAATAACCTCATTGACACTTCTAAATGTAACAAGGCACTGACTCTTGAAAAAGTTACAGCTCTACTTAAAAGATGGTCCCCTCACATTTCTAACATGGTAGGGAAGAATTGAAAGAGTGAAAAAGATAATAATAACCAATGCTAGCTACCTGATTAGCGTGTTACCTCTAACACTGTCTAATGCGTTCCTGAAAATAACAAGCCTACCTTATTAACAAATTCATTTGTCTAAACAAAAACACAGAATCTCCTTAAAGAAACTAAGATTCCTGAAGGAACTAGGTAGGGTTAACCTTGCTATCTTTAGAGCAGACTAGACAGCCTTCCTATTCAAACAGGGGATTCATTAGCTAACCTAAGGATAAGAATACTGTCCCCTATGGTTAGAAATTGAAAACTCAATTATCCCCTTAGGGAGCCTTATATCCTTCCTATCCATGAGCATGGTCACTCCCCCACATTCCATATAGCTTGATTAACTCCAGAATGGCTATATTGAAGGTGGATTCTCTTCTGAAAGATAAAATCTGTACTTCTATTTATATAATAATACCTCTGTCCTTTGACACCTTCCAACATACTTTCACTTTGCATAATTTTGATTTTTATAAATTCCTGTAATTAAAAACATGTAAACTGACATTTGATGACAAAGAACGTACGCTTCCTCTTTTTGCTCAAATCCTCTCAGGATCAGGATATGAAGTATCCAAAATCTACAAACGTCTACAATCTAAGTCATCCAAATTACTAAAGAAAGTACATATTAAATGGTGAAGTGACTGCTTAGAAATTTCTGATCATTTGAGTTGGACAAAGATCTGGAAACCTCCATTCACACAAAAGATCACCCCTGGTCCTGGCACAAAACAAATACATGTGACCTTCTGGACAGCATCTTGACTGCACAAACTGAAACTTATACAATCTTCCACTTGTTGGAACTGTAACAATAACATTATCAACTTACCACATATGCTCTTCAATTGCCCTATCCTTTCAAAGTTCTGGAAAGATATCTTTGAAATCATCAGATCACTCTTAGATCTCTTAGATCACTCTTTGAGTAGGAAGGGATACCTTCCGGGAACAAAAATAATCTTGGGAGGCAGAATGCAGCACACATAGAAAGAGGAAAAACATGGATAAACGGAGATATTTCTCCTTGTTGTGCCTCCCCCGGACACACATAGAAAAAGGAAATAATATGGAGAAATTGTGATATTTCACCTTGTTGTGCCTCCCCTTGGGAGGCTTAAGGTTTTGGCTCATCCCAAGGTTAGCAAGGTCTTCCATGGGAGTTGCATGTGAACACCCACTGCAACAGCCGTGGAACACCTACCCAGGGCATAGTAGTACAACGCAGTGACTTGCGCTGCGTTGCACTACTCCAGATTTACGAGGCCACTCAAATCCATACAAAATGGCTTTGTGTGGCTTCATAAATCTGACTTTGGGCTTGGTTCGCTCTTACACTACTCAACACCATGGTTGCGTGGCACAAAAGTGATGCAAGGGAGCTGATAAATATGCCTCTTAGACCCAAGGTAAAATGTCTCACTTGATCAAACCTTTTTGGTATATCTGACCTGCGCTCCATCATAGTTGACCTGCAATCATAGCTAAATTCTGGTCTACAGTCTACATTGGTTATCACTGGTACTAAGCACTTTTTCGCGCAATAAAAAAAAAAAAATCATGGCTCCTGTTCCCCTTCTTAGATTTTTGTTGTTTTGGTGCAATTTTGTTTATTACATTTTACCCTATATTTCTCATTCAGCTTTGAATTTTTATCGCTTGTTGTTTGCAATTTATTACTGGTTTGGTACTGCATAAATACTTTAATCTTTGCTTTACATTATGCTGGTCTGCTCTGTGCCATACCTACCAGTGAGTTGAGCTTGGGTTTCACCTTGAGTTGCCACCCACCCCAAATAATAATCCAATTTTCTACAGTTATGGGCAAAAATCTGCATGTTACTTCTATTTCAGGGACACAAAATCACTGAAAAAAGTTAAAATGAAGTTGAAAGGTATGGTTCTGTCTGTAAAAGTAACAAATTATGGCATGCAACACAAATAAAACATGCCATAAGACACATCACCAACAATGCAGAAAACACAAAAAGTACTAAAAATATTTTTTTAAAAGGTACAGTAAAAAAAGACAGACTACTAAGAGCAACACATGGCAGTCAACTTAAATTATGTTTTATCTGTTGCATACCATAAATAGGCAATTGCTTGAAATTGAGAATTTCAAGAAAATCACATTAAAAAAAATAGTTAAACCATCACTCACGGGTTGGCTTCTATGTCTATCAGAATGCATGTGAGGTTGAATGTGGGGCCAGGCAAAAGACCAAGCCCACCAGCCAGCCTCCACTAGATTTGGCAAAAGCCTTGTGCAACTGCTGGACAAAATCTCTGTGAGCTACACCAGTTTCGATGAGCTCAGTATCCTCTTTTACTGGGCTGGTGGAATCTATAGGCCAGACACAATGAGGGGCTAAGTATCTACTTTTTGCATGCCAAGATTTGTGCAGGTGCTTCTCACAGCATTTAAAATGTTGGGTTTTCTGTTACTTTCCATAAACGTTCAATTAAATATGCCATAAATCGTGAGATTCACTCTGAGCATTGACTACGGTAAGAGTGGTTTAAATTATTTAAGTTTTATTGATATATTGGTGTGACAAAAAAGGTTGAAGGGTCAATGCGAGAGGGACTTTGTATGCCTTGACTATTAATTAATGGACAGTGTGAAGGATTCACCAGCGGAAAAATTAGAAAAATCATGAATCTCATTGGACAAGAGAGCATTTTCCGTCACTGACCAATGGGGTGCAGCAGCATCTCCTAGGGAGGACTGTATTACCCAGAAACCACAAGGCCCCAGGAGGTTGGCCCTGCATTGTCCACCAGCTGTCGCTAATCACAAGGCACTTTATAGCGCAACGCAAACTCCCACAGGATGAGCGCAGAGGCATCTCATAAGGGGGACTATATTTACCAGAAACCACAGGGCCCCAGGAGGTGGCCCAAACATCACCCATCAGCTGTCCCTCACCACCAGGCGCTTTATAGCGCAATACAAAGTCCCACAGTGCAAGCACAGAGGTATCTCGTAAGGGTGACTATATTTACCGGAAACCACAGGGCCCCCGGAGGCAGCCCCTGCATCAACCACCGTATGTGCTTTCACCAACAGGCACGTTATAGCATGATGCAAAGTCCCACAGTACAGGCACAGAGGGCCCCAGAAGGTGGCCCAAATATCGCCCGTCAACTGTCCCTCATCACCAGGTGCATTATAGTGCAATACAAAGTACCACAGTGCAAGCACAGAGGTATCTCGTAACGGAGACTATATTTACCAGGCCCCCCAGAGGCAGCCCCTGCATCAACCACCATGTGTGCTTTCATCAACAGGCATGTTACAGCATGATGCAAAGTCCCATAGTGCAGTCACAGAGGGCCCCAGAAGGTGGCCCCTGCATCGTCCATCAGCTGTTCCTCAACACCAGGTGCTTCATAGCACGTCACAAAGTCCCACAGCACGGGACATGCACAGGGTGTGTCCGAGCAAAGCCTGGGCCAAGGGCGGGCCCATCCTGTGCCCATCAGCAACAGTAAGTGGCAGGGCCTGGTCACACCTCCTGGTTCTTCTCTTATTCATCTCTGTGTCTGGTAAGACTCCTCTGAAATTGTGACTCTTGATGACTTTTCACACTTTATTTTAGATGTAATTTTAAAAACACTGTGGCTATAATTATTATCTGCTCGGACTATCTAATCCCCCTTTGTTTGGATTCCATTCCTTCTCATGGTATGCCAGAACGTTTTCTGAACTTAACTCTGGACATTTACAACTTCTAGTGAATGCTGGTTGTTTGCTTTGCTTTGCGTTCGGAAAGGGCCCTTTAACATTCCTGTAAGAGAAGAAGATCAATGTACTGGGCTTGTGACCACATAATGGACTTGTGAGATTCAATAGACACTGAGTCGAAACCTCATTATTGGGTCCTTTTGATGTTTTTGTATAGAGTGTGCACTAATTAGTTCTTTTAAACCACTGTGCATGAGTACTAACAATATGGGGAAACAGAAGGCTTAGATAAAATTCTAGGAGCAGGGGTGTGGGGAAATACCCCAGGCATTTGGCTGAGAATTGTACTGTAAACAAAATTGATGTACTAATTGAAGAAGTGGAGGATTTTGTAGCTCATGGAGATAAGGGTGTCCAATTAGGAAAGGGAGGGAAGTGGATCACCCAGAAGGGCATCAATTCATATCTCATCAAGGTAGCAGGGGATCAATTCCCTAGTGATAAAAGCAAGGGTATACCTCCTCAAGCTCCACCTTATCAACAAAGACAACAATAGCGACTCTGCAAGATCCTAGTTCCACACAAGCATCATCACAGATATCCAAGATAGGTAGTTTTGAGTCCGCCAATCGGTTTGCTGTATTAGAGAATTTAGTAAATATTGACCAAACTGCAACCACTAGCACTGCACTCCGACATGATCTTGTCATAGAGGGAAACACTGGTAATAAATGTCAATAGTGCCCGAATGGATGAGAAAATTAAGAGTTCTTCACCACATGCCTTACAACCTTCATCTCAGGGCCCAAATTCCTACGAGCCCAAGATAGGCCATCTGGACAGCAGGTCAGAAATGAGTAATGGTCCATTCTTGGGTAGTTCAAGTGGTAGAGGTGTATTGAAGGGTCCTAGGCACACATCTAATTCCCTAAGATAGTCAAATCCATGTATCCCTCCCAAACAGAGCCATACATGCAAGGTTTTTCTAGGTTGAATAATAGCAATGTGTTCTTTGGTATCTCCTAATAAATCCTATGATATCTTTATGTTTAATGTAGAAAAAAAGTCAATGGGGACCTGAAAATCAGATGATTCACATGTGAACAAAACTATACACTGGTTGAGACATGTTAGAGGCTGTAGATCTGTCATAAGGAAGGGCATTTCGGGGCAGATTTAAGAGCCCCTACTGCCTCCTTGCACCACATTAGCGTAATTTCTTTTTTACGCTAATGTGGCCCAACCAGGCCAAAATCACCATGCCAAATTTACAATGCATACATTGCACCACTTTATAACCCTTTGCACTACATTATGCCTGCGCCAGGCATAATGTATGCAAAGGGGCGTTCCCCCATTCGGGGGGGGGGGCAAAAAAATGGCACAAAGATATCTAAGAGATTTCTTTTTGTCATTTTTTTCGGCACTTTTAACGCATGCTCAGAGTAGGTGTTGAAGGGAGGCACATCATTGTTTACAATTAGCCACAATGGGTGATAGAAATGGGGTTTCTGGTTGGCTAGAGTAGGTACCTCAGCCAGGCAGAACCTACCCACTCTAGTCAGGGCAAGGGAGTTACACGTCCAAAATAACCCCTGATCAACCCCTTGGTAGCTTGGCACGAGCAGTCAGGCCTATCCCAGAGGCAATGTGTAAAGTGTTTGCACAATACACACAGCACATGTGATGCAATATGCCTACCACAAAGGAAATACTACACCAGATTATATGAAAATATATTGTATTGTACAAAACGCAATTATTAGAGCAAACATCACATATTAGTACTATCCTGCCACCTTAGCAGTTGTCAGAACGTTACACATTAGTTACTCTGCAAACTAGCAGTAGTCACACATAACACACAGGTTACTCAGGATTCTGCAACATAAGCAGTAGTCAGGAAACACGTTATTACACCAAAGCACTTGTCATAAGTATATCATAAAACGGCCATAGTAGGAACGTTAGAAACATACGGCAAGTCATAGGAATACATATCAGCAAGTCATGTCCATAAAAGGAACATCTGCACATATATGTAAAAGCATCATCAAACAGGCAGGCAATACATATCAATTAGCAAAGTGTTTAGATAGAACTTCGATTATTATTATATTGTTCATTTAAAAGTACCTGGTTTGATGAAGGCACCTCCAGTGCCTATAGAACGAAAAGAAATGGGGACACCAGTGCTCCTCTGCGCAAAAAGAGGGCCTCCTGACAATTCTGGGTGAGAGGCGGGCGGCACGCACCCCCTCTGTACACCTAATGGGTCCTTCGTGGGGCTTGTGATCACTGGGGCCCCCCCAGGCCTTTACTGGCCCTCACGAGGGGGGGGCCAGAACCAGGGAAAAATGCCAGGAGTAGGGGGGCACCACGCACCCCACTCTGCTTCAAGGGCTGGCCCCTCCTGGGACCTGCGATCGTTGTAGCCCCCCCCTCCGGGTCTTAACTGGCCCTCCACGAAAGGAGGGGGACCAAAGATCAACACTGGCCAATACGAGGGCAAAACCACGGACTGGTGGCACGGGGGAGCCTCTGGTGAGGCTTCAGCCCAAACTGCAATCCAACAGAGAGCCCTTCTGGGCTGGGCAGGGAGAGGCTTTCTCCTCTCCTGCCCGGCGTCGTTCCGGGCCCAGAAAAGGGCCTTCTGGTGCCCCGGGGACACTCCTCAGAGCGATCCCTGCCCCATGGGCATCGCTAGGAGCACGCTTGCTCCAGGTTGTCCATCTTCGGTTTTGTTGGTGCCCCAGGGGCACAAGGAGCAGCTGGTCCTCTACGCAAGGGAAATGATTAGCACCCGGGTCGTGCCGGTGATTATCACAGCAGCAAAAGTGCTTCACAAAGTGCTTTATTCCTTTAGAAGAATCCGGGTCGTGGTGGTGTCTTTTTTGGCACAAGGGAGCGCGCTCACAGCGCTTTAAAGATTTGAAGATGAATCGCTTTCCCAAGCGCTACTTTTGCAAGTATTGAAGCACTCCTTCGTGCTTCACGAGGCGACAGGGGTCAGGGGCCACAGCACCCTGCTCCTGCGGGACAGAGTCCAAAGGAAAGGCCCTCAGGTGGAGGGGCCCAGCAACAGACCAGCACAAAGAAAAATGCAGCAAGTGGCAAGTCCTTCAAAGTGACCAAGCAGGTCACAGGTCAACACAGCAGCAGCAGTCCATGGAAGTCCCTTGTGAGTCTTTCCAGAATTTCTGTGTCCAGTTCCAGGATGTTTCAAGAGTCTCCCAATTGTGGGGAAAATTCCCCTGTACTTATACTCAGTCCTTACAATGTGTTGTAATGGCAGGCAGAGGAGGTTCCAGCCAGTTACAACTGGTTCTGGGAGTGCCCCCTCTCTCCTTTAGCACAGGCTCCAAACATCAGTGGGGAGTTAACGACCCTATTGTGTGAGGCCAGGGCACAGCCTTTACAAATGTAGGTGTGCCCCGCCTCTCCCTTCTCTCAGCCCAGGAAGACTATTCAGTATGAAGATGCACCTCTGTGACACCTCCACCTTCCCTGTGTACAGGCTGTCTGAAAAGTATGCACAAAGCCCCAGCTGTCACTCTGCCAAGATGTGGATTGGAGTCAAGCTGCAAAACACAAGAGTCATAAGCACAGATAAATGCACACTTTCTAGAAGTGGCATTTCTGTAATAGTAATAAAACATACACCTAGACCAGTAAGGAGCATTTATTATCACCCTCACAACCATACCAAACACGCCTATGCTACCCCTCATAAATCAGACAATACCCCATACACATAAGGCACGGTATTTCTAATGCAATCCTATGAGAAGGCAGCACTCACAGTAGTGAGACACCAAGTTAGGCTGCTTGTCACTACCAGGACAGGCCACGCAACCTGGCACATGTCCTGCCTTCTACATACATGGCACCCTGCCCATAGGGCTAGCTAGTGCGTACCTTAGGGGTGACTTACATGTAGTAAAAGGGGAGTCCTGGGCCTGGCAAGTAAATTTAGATGCCAGGTCCCTGTGGCAGAAAACTGAGTACACAGGCCCTGCGCTAGCAGGCCTGAGACAGGTTTGAAAGTCTGCTTCAGTGGGTGGCGCAAGCAGCGCTGCAGGCCCACTAGTAGCATTTAATTTACAGGCCTTGGGTATAGAGATACCACTGTACAACACACTTATAGGTAAATTAAATATGCAAAATAGGTAGAAGCCAATCATACCAACTTTAGATGGGAGAGCACCTGCACTTTAGCACTGGTTAGCAGTGATAAAGTACTCAGAGTCCTAGAGCCAACAGTGAGAGGTCAGAAAAACCAGGAGGAAGGAGGCAAAAAGACTGGGGATGACCCTGCGTAAGGAAAAAAGTCCAACAATGGGCTTTGCAGGATCAGCGTAAAAAATGTTGACGCTAACCCTGCACAGCTCCGAACTAGCATCAAATCATTTGATGCTAGTCACCTAACTACTCCCATGGTGCGCCGTATCTTAGGTACAGCGCACACATGGTGGCATTAGGGGGTCTCTAAGGGGCACAAGAAAAGTGGCGCAGCACTGGGTGCAGTGCCACTTTTCTTCAATCTGATTCCTTGTATGCAAAACAATTTATCAATAGTTCTATAACAACTCTCAGCATGAATGCGTAGGGTTGAAACTAGGACTGCTTGACTTGGCTGATCCTCAAGGTCAGGTCTCAGATCCAACTATAACAAAATCCCCCCCCACCCCCCCTTTTGACAGAACATGTAGGTTCTACTCCACACAATGTCCCAACTTCCTGTCATTCTGTATGCAATCTGTATCCAATCTAAATGAGCATTCAGTGCTCTCTGACAGAGACTGACTTCAGAGGAGCTCATGTGCCACTGTGGTTTCTCCATCAGCTACAGGGATGGATTTAACTAGCTTAGTGGAGTCAGGCACACTAGAAACATTGGTGGCATCAGAAAATTTGTGACCTCCTCTACTGGTGATTTATCAAGCAGTGGAAAAGATTTACTGGTTACAGTTGGCTGGAACCGTGGCCAACTAGCACCTAAAGTGAGCAGTGATGTGCCACTGGGTGATTTTATTAAAATGCTTTCCTGGAACGTAGCTGGAATTAAATCTAAGCTGCATGACCCAGAGTGAGGGGACCTTATTGATCAATACCAGATAGTCATATTGCAAAATACATGGGTGATCACCCCATTGTATAGATCTGGTTTTGTCACTTTTTATGCTAATGTGCCATCCACAGCAGTAAGAACCTCTGGAGGGCTCTTAACTTGGGTGACGCTGGATATATTCCCTATTGTCAAATAGCAGGGACTTGTTGTTTATAGAAATTAAAATTGCTACCCTATCTGGGACTAGGAATATTGAAATCATTGAAATGTATGTTAGTTCTGTCTCACCTAATGTCGAGTCAGCTACTGTTGATCTTCTCATGGAGATGCTTGGCCACCTAAACGGAAGAACTCAAAATGTCGTAGTGGATGACTGCAATACACAACGTACCTATGACCAATTTGACTTAACCCATGTCTTAAATTCCCCTAATTCTTTGTTGAGATCAAGGGCCCCTAACACTATCTGGTGTAGCACAGTAATTTGAGGATTTACTTCTAACCTATGACCTAAGAATGGCTAATGGTAATACTTGATCTTACTCTCCCCCACGCCCTACATTTAAAAGAAAGACAACATCCAGTCACATTGATTACATGTTTCTGGAACATGTATTGTGGTCTTACTTAGTTGACATGGAAATAATTTTTAGAGTGGATAGTGACCATAATGCTTTAAGTGCTAATTTCAAAACACACAATTTATGTGCTCCACTTTACCACATACCATAACTAATACTCTGATAAAAGCAACAAATAATAGAAAAATCTTTAAATGGTCAGAACCAACTATATGAGCTGTTTGTGGATCCATTAGTTATCCTAGAACCAATTGCTGTGACTAAGATTGATTTTGCTACTCTGCTTTGCCAGATAATGGCCTGAATGAGATAGTTGTTTGAGAAAGTTGTAAAGTGAGGTACTTTTCAAAAGCCCTTACTGATGTGATATTCGAAAGAGTGCAGCTAGGAAAAAAACACTTACTGGTGGCTGTTAAAGATGGTAGTAGTGCAGATATTAGCATTGCTAGAAAAAGATACAAATCCTATTTGACAAATGCTAAAAATAGATGGGAACTCGAACAGTGGTCCGATATTACCAATGCCCTTCACAATAGGGTCCCAAAAGAACATTTGAAGGTTAATAGTGGCTGGGTCCTCTCTAATAGATAACCACCACGAAGTAGCACGTCAGCCAGAGAAGTGGGTAGCTAGCTTTGGGGGACTTTATAGAGAATGAGGAAAGTATAATCCCTTAGTTAAAGTCCAGGAGAGGGGGATTTGAGTTGGAAGCAGATGAGTCAGCGCTTACCAAATTAATGGAAGACAATGTTGGCAGAGAAGTATTAACCTTAATATTAGCTCAAATTAAACATGCTCTGGGGGTGATGAAGAGATAAAAGGCTCTGAGACCAGATGATATCCCTAGGGATTTGTACCTTTTGCATCCAGAAGTCTGGGCTCCATATCTGAATGCCTTGAACAATGCCATCCTGAGGGGTCAGTCCACCGAACCCTACTGACACAGTACTGTTATTATTCCAATATTTAAAAAGGGGTCTAGGGAAGATCCAGCTAATTACAGACCAGTGAGCTTGTTAGATAACACCCAAAAGATCTTCTGTAGGCAGGTTCTGGTGAGGCTGCCAACCTGGATTACAGATAAACATATACTGGAAGATGTGCGGGCAGGATTCAAGAAAATCTTATTACCGCTGATCAAGTATTCCAGTTTAGAGTTTTATGTAGGAAGCAGGTAACCCTTAGGAGAGATCACCTTTATGTTGCTTTCATTGACTTGGGAGCAGCATTTAATTTAGTTCCAAGGGATAACTTATGGAAATTCCTTGAAGCCTACGGAGCCCAGAGAGATCTCATATGGATATTGAGAGCTCTACATGCTGAAACATACACTAACGTGTGGTGGAACATGGGTGGGGACCTAACAGGTGGAATTCTCATAAAATGTAGGCTTCGGCAGGGTTGCGTCTTAGCACCCTCCCTTTTTCACCTATACATTAATGGTGCAGTTAAGTGGATGAGGCATTGCAATCATGATGCTCCCGGGGTTGCTGGTACTCCTATCCCTATTTTAATGTTTGCTGATGACACCCTACTCATTTCAAGAGCCTCCATGTGTTTGCAATTGGAATTGGACGCATTTTCACCCTTATGTGCTTCAAGGGACCTTGAACTGAATCCTTCAAAATCCAAGTAAATGGCCATTAACCCTCACCGTTCCTTTAAAGGCAAGATATCTATTGAAGGTGCCTCAATAGAACAGGTTATAAGCTTTGATTATCTAGGTTTAGGACTGGCGGGTAATCTGGTATGGGAGCCTCAAATCGGGAGGAGTGGAAACAGCCTACGTCAGAGAGCTTTGGCACCAGGGAGGAAGCACAAGCCCATCCAGGGCGGCTCTCTATCACCTACGCTTGAAGTATACAGGATTATGGCAGTTGCAGCAGCCACAACTGGCGTAGAGATATGGGGCCACAGTGAGGTGCATGCTCTCACTCCGGTAGAAGCAACTTTTTAAGGGCCCTTCTCCACCTACCTTCCAGTACCCCACTCATACCCTCGAGAGTAGAGGTAGGGTTAAACAGTGTTCACCAGGTGATCTCTCTAAAACAATTGCTTTATTGGGTACGGCTGTGGTCAACCCCTGAGTTAGCTATCGACAAGGAGTCCTTATTAGATCTCCTTTCTTGTGATAAATAACTTTCTACTCTGTGGCCAAAGCAGATTAAGGGGCATATTTATACTCCATTTGCGCTGAATTGGCATATTTTTTTATGCAGATTTGCCGCAAACCTAACTCCATATCGATATATTTTTGGCGTTAGACACGTCTAACATCAATATTTTGGCATTTGCACCATTTTTTAGATGCGTGAACCTACCTTGCGTTAATGAGATGCAAGGTAGGCGTTCCCATCTAAAAAATGGTGCTATCCAGATTGCTCCATATTTAATCCCCTTGCTAAAATGACTCACTGGTGGGAGGAGGGGTAAAATAATGGAGCAAAGCTCGCTTGGCACCATTATTTAACGCCTGGGTCATACCAGGCATTAGGGGACCTGTGGACACATTTCCATGGCTAAAGGCCATGGAATGGGCCCACAGGTGCCCACCCCAAGCCCCAGGAACACCCCCACCCACACCAGAGGGACAGCAGAGGATGGGGATCCCATCCCAGGTAAGTAGGGTAAGTAGGGTAAGTATAGGTAACTATTTGTAAAATACTTACTAAGTGCCATTGGAGCCCCTGACAATGGGCCTCCTGCATGGCACAGGGTGCAATGGCCATGCCCAGGGGACACTTGTCCCCTGTGCTGGCCATTGGGGTGGTGGACATGACTCCTGCCTTTTATAAGACAGGTGTCATGTGGTACGGATGGTTTTGCATCAGGAAATTACACTAGGCTGGTGGACTGCATTTTTGTTGCCTCTAACCAGCCTAGCATCATTGTTTGAGGCAAAACCCCTTCCCCCGTAGCGAAACCCCCACCCTGGCTAACGTCATTTTATCTGACGATAACCCAACCGTGCTCAGGAATGGTGCAAGCTGGCGCTACACTTTTTGCCGCAAATGATCAAAATGGCAGAAATAGCCAAAGCTGACATTTTGTAACCTAAAAAAAGTATACTGGGAAAACATTATGGTTCATAATTGGAGTACTCACTCAACAGGGAGTCTGTCAGAGCAGTTTATGAACTATAAAAGTCTCCTGTGGTTTGAACCATTTTATGGACAGAATTCACCCTCCTCAAGCTAAACTTCAATTCCGCAATGGGACATTGTCATCAAGGTCTTTCACTGCAAAATGAGACAAAACGGGTTCTTCCCCTAACTATTGCCGACATTGTCCATTGTGTATAGAATCTGAAGGGCACTCTGTGTATTTTGTCTGAATTATGTGCAATCCATAAAGAAGTGGATTATTGCATCATGCAGAAGATAGAAGGGAGGCATTACTGGGAGGCTTTGAGAATCATAAAGAGTGATACAAGGAACCGGATTGTGTTCGCTGTTTTGCAATTTTTGCAATTGGCATGGAAGATCAGAGCAAAGGTGCTGCTCCCCAGTGATTCCTAAAATCTGAACATCAAGGGGTGGTTGAATTACATGTTCAGGGTGCAGTAACTACTTCTATCCCACTTAGTGAGCACATACTGTGAACTGTGTACTCTTGTTAATTTTGTTCTTAAACTTAGTAATTATCTTAGCTTTGGCTGATTGTATTTTATCTCCTAGACGTTTTAGGGACTCATTGAGTTTACAATGTATCCTTGTGACATTAGCATGTATTTACTTTGCCTACGAATGGTGGATCTTTTATCTTTTTATTTGTATAATATTTTATATGTATTTTTATCTTTTGTATGCATTGTTTTGATGCCTTTTAAGTCGCAATAAAGCTAATAATAATAATCAATGGGGCTTCCCAGATTACCAGGCTCATCTAAGAACTTGATTTCTGTGGCATGCCTTTTCTGGACATTAGATACTTAAGCCTTGAGGCATAATAACATGTTTGGTATTTATCCATTGAATGCGTTGGATCACATTATAGAAATGCTATAGCCTAGAGTACAGGCTTCGATTAAGTGGTCTTAGCTTTCCGCAAGCTAATGTAACTGTATACACTCAATTGTCACATATTTTCCATTGCTCACACTTAAAGCCAGGGATTGTGTTTGCATTCTCTGCAGCACTTCACTGGAGATCTGCCTGCTTAGAAACAGTTACATTGTGTATGTTTTGTGCAGCAGGAAGTAAAAAGGGATATAATACAGTTGCATTTTCTCTTTGATTCCTAAACTTTATCAGAGACATTGTTACCAACCTATGTAACAGAGGCATGAGGAGCCCCGCCCTCTCACAATAAAACTTGTATTAAATAAAGTGGTAAAAAAGACCCTAGCCATTGGTTGGGGCAAGGCCATCCACAGGTAACTAAAGAAATGCTGAAAGTAAGGGTTCTTCCTCTGTCTTGGCCTAACAGTATAATGTTACATTCCAATGGTCCTTGGTTTAGAAGCATTACAGTGATACATGCAAGGGCAAAGTACCTTTGCAATGTGAACAAAATCCATTTTTACACATTAGATATGTTACCAGTAAAATATGTCCTGTTAACTCACAAAGCTCTGTGCTTGACATATAAATATGTGGCATAGTATACTTTGAAAATAGAGGGCAGATAGTGAACAATTGTCCAAACTCTGTTTTTGCTGTGTACATAAAGGTATTCTTTCTTGGCACAGTCATAGAATGAATTCAAACATATATTTCCTACCTTTGCCTTAACAAATGCTAGATACCTGATTAAACTTTATTTTAAAATGTATTTTAAAGTGCTGAATTCAATAGTGATATTAGCTTATTCGTATGTGAGTGTAATGACCCTGCTCCAAAGAACAATGGATTCTTCCTTTGTAGAACGCTTTGTCCAGGATTCCACAGTTATTTTTAAAAAATGCTTATTTCGGATTAACACATCCTTAAAAACAGTATTGACATAAAAAAGTACAAGAAATAAAAGAAAAACATACTTAAATATCCATAGCAGGTAAAACATCCTGAAGGTTACAGATATGCCTTTACATAGCACTGCACAAATATACTAGTAAAAGTATACCTGATAATGCTAGTCATGTGGCAAATGAAAGATAAAATCAGTATCAAAAAGAAGTTGCAAGACAATCAATTCATAAACTGAGGTAAGCTCATACTGAGCAGCCTAGCCTGGTCTGTATTACAGCCCACCCACAACCATATCCTAACACTCTAGCACCCTTGAAATCTGCACTGTCTGCTAAGCAGATGTTGTGCATTCAGACGGTATTGGGCAGGGGTCCCCTGCACTGTCCATGCCGTGGGTACCTTCACATTGGCCAAGGACTGTGCATCCGGTGGTACGGCCGAAAGAAAGTGAGCTACCTCATTCAAGTAAAGGCGGAACAGGGTTGGGGCAAGAACACAGCCCTGCTAGACTCCTTTACTGATCACAATAGGGTCTGTGAGTTGCTCCTGTTCGCCCTATCAAACACTGGAATGAATATCTTTGTGTAGGTAAATAATAATATATAGAATATTTGAAGCCATTCCCATCTGCTGAAGTACCTGCCACAGCTTAGTCTGGGGAACGAGATCAAATGCAGACTTCAGGTCGACAAAGGCACATACAAGTGTCCTTTGCCGATACACACCATGTTCCAGTATAGTAAAAGAAAGTGGAAGGCCTGGTTCCTGATGCTTGTTTTTTCCCTGAAGCCTGCTTGAAAAGGGGGAAGTATGTTACCTTCCTCAGCCCATAAACTAATTTTGTCTAGAACAACCCAGCAGAAAATCTTCTGCATTGAGTCAATCAGGCTAATCGGTCTAAAGTTAGATGGCAAACTATGATCCCGTTTCTTATAGCTAGGAATCACCTCAGCACCTTTCCAGGACTTGGGAATGGATGCTCCTTTGCCTTAAGCATTACTCAAAAAGTAAAATGTACTCAGACCACTTTATTTTGTCAAAGAGGTAAATGTCTCTGGGGATACGATCAGGTTCAGGGGCTTTCCCCGGAGTCATGGCGCTGATAGTAAGCTCCACATCCTGGAGATCAAATCTCACTTCAAGGTCAGCCTGAGCTATAATATTAAAGACCTCAACATCTCTGGTGTTATTTATTCGGCCATTATCATACAGGGATTGAAAATACTCTGCTCACACCTAGAGCGGAATGTGATTTGCAGGTTGAAGTGATGCCTCGCCTCTTACCCAGGTGCAAGTGACCAAAATATGGTCATTTATTTCTCTTGGCAGATGGCTAGGAGATTTCTTCACCTCTGCTCTTCCCAGTTCTGCTTAGCTTTTGCTTGTGCACTTGTTTAGGCCTTGCGCAAGGAGCTGATTTCATTGATGTTTTTGTTCTTGATAGCTACTGTAAGTTTGGTATTTAAGTTCCTGCATCCATCATTATACCAAGTAGTGTTTTTTTTAAACTCTTCTTCTATTATTATTGGACGCAAGGAAATGGTTGATTAATTCACTAAAAAAGTTAGGTGGAAGTCAATGACACCCTGTGGATTATCCCTAGAAACTATGGCAGCTTTGAGATTAGCTAGGGCAATCAATAGTCCATTCTCAGTAGAGGATAAGACACCCTCTCTTGCTGCCAAATTCCTCCACTGGAGATGTTGTTTGCTATTAACTACCTGTATATCCTTAGTCACACACCATGGCTGTATTTCCCCCAGGTGGAAATTATAGAAAAACATAGGGGGTTATGTTGCTTTCGATCCTACTTTCAACAATCATACCATCAACTAACTGCCACAGTCTTATGTTGATTAGAAAACAATCTATGAGGCTCTTGTGGTTTGGTTTGTTGTAAGTAGCCCTCTTTCTACAAAAGAGCATATTCTGCCATTCAAAGCCTATTGGCCATATTCAAGTGTAAGGGTTTTAAGCTGAAGAGCAGCCTCTGTCCAGAACAAGCAAGTCAAGTTGCAGAATGGCCTATCTTTCATCCTCATCTGCAGTCAGCATTTTATCCTTGCAATCGAGGGGTGCGAAGGTGATGTTGAAGTCATCACCTTGAAGTCACCACCTGCAATGTTGTGTGTAGTAGGGTGTCTAATTTCCCAATGGGCTTCCAGCTTAAGCACAGTTTGAGACATTCTACCGCCCTGGATCCCTCTCGCATAGACGTTATAGATTTCTACATTATAGCTCATAAATGGACCAAAAAACAGCCCTAAGATATCGGTATAAATAATCAAGAACCAGTCAGGTTTGATGTTCAGGGACAGCCTCACCCACACTGTTAGCCCACCAGAGGGGCGACCACGTGGATTAGTAATGGCTGGTATAAAAATGTTTAAGTACCCAACTTTAAAAAAAGGTGCAGCACACCAAACCTCCTGAAATAGGCAGATTTCAAAGACATCAACAAATGAGCACCAATCTATAAAGATCATTTTGGAGATTGAACCTTCTATGTTTCAGGAGACAATGGAAACTCCATCAAGAACAGTGGTCTTTGAGCAACCATGGGACTCACCCTGCAACTCACAAAGAGTGGAAGCAGGGGGTGAAGGTGAAGCAATCTGGGCACTTTGCTGACGTAAAGATGGAAGCTGGCCTAATCAATTAGGACTAAATTATGTACGCTGGCACTATCCGGTGATTCCATAGGCTCCTGTAAGCCCATTAGAAAAGAAGTGCCTTCATCGCTCAGTCAGTCCAAGGAACACAGAGCTGAGCTAGGATCAGAATAAAAGTGGGATGCACGATTTGGATGTATATCTACATCACTCCCTCGATATTTAAAGTGAATGGAGGAATTGTTGGTAAGTTTGACTAGATCTAATTTGGACCCATGAACATATTGGCTCTCATTATGTCCCTGGCGGTCAGAAGACCGCCAGGGATATTGTGGGGGTATAACCGCCAACAGGCTGGCAGTACACAGCCCCACAATATGAGATTGGTGGGTTGTCCATGGTGGTATGAGCCGCTGGGCCGGAGATGTCTATCTCCAGCCTGGCGGCCGGCATAGTACCGCCCATGGCATTATGAACTGGCTTACCACCATGGTTTTCGTGGCATTAGAAAGATCACAAAAACCATAACCGTAAGCCCTACCGGTGACAGGGAATTCCTTCCCTGTCACTGGTAGGCGGCTCCCCCACCCCCCAACACTCACCTGTCACCCCATTCCCCATCCAAACTCACCCCCCACCCACCTGATACACATATTAACCCCCACCCCGCTCCGATCCACTCAATCACCCCCCATACACGTACACACCACACAACTGACCCCACCCCCACAGCCACACATGCAGACATTACCCCATCCCCTACCCCCACTACAGTCACAGCGCCCCTCACCCCACACAGCCCTCCCCGCATACACGCACACAGACACCCACATGCACCAGGCATACACCCATTCATACAAGCATTCATTCACACACTGACATACTCCCATTTATTCACACACTGACATACATGCATTGATTCACGCATACTTCCAGACATGCTCACACACATTCTTACACACAATTACAAAGACATGCAGACACGCACTCACTTCAGCATTCTCACACGCATTCACTGACACCCATACACCCACGCAAACAACACACACAAAAGCATTCACACACACACTCAGACATTCATGCACACACTAGGACACACACACATAACACCCTCCACCCTCCCACCCCCCTCCCATGTCTGAAGCCCGACTTACCTTGGGTAAGGAGGTTTTCCGGCAGGGAAGGGGAAGGGGCGCTGCTACCGTCAGCAGCACCCTGTCAGCAGAACACCGCAAGGTCATATTACTGGTCATAATACTGCTGGCGGCGTTCTACTGGCCTAGTGGTGCTGGCGGAAGCAGCGCCAGCTTACCACTGTCCACCACCATGAGTACTGCTGGATTTCTGCCCTTATTGTGGCGGAAGTGATGCAGTGCTCATAACATGGTGGACGGATGGTAGCGGCGGTAGGCGGTATGTACCGCCGATGTTAAAATGAGGGCCATTGTCTTTTAGCACAGCTAATCTCATCCCTTATAGCACATTTACGGTTCCTGACATGGCGTAGCAAGTGAATAACTTTATTTTTCAAGGAATGTTCAGATTCTAAATTTGAAGATGGTTTGAGTTTGGGTATGCTTATCATGGAGAGGAAAGAGCTTGTAGTGGATCGGTGCCTGTGTAAGTCCCCCTTCTCCCCAATTGGTTACCTTTCCTCTTCCCACTTACCTAGCTAAATGTGAACTGGTACTTTGTCTCTGGCCTAGACTAAATGGGTACCCCACACCACTAGTGATTGTTTGATCAAATCCTTGTTTTCTTGCTAACATATTAGGTTTTAGACCTGTGGCCTTTGCTGAACTTCAGCCAGCTTCTCCAGCTTCCCTTATAACAGACAATAGAGTTGTTGATCTTGCACAGTTGCACTCCTCTTGCATGCCCATATTGCTACTACTGATGACCTCAGATGCCCCAAAAAGCTGTTTCACTAGACCTGTCAATTGTGTGACCATAGCCTCGGCAAACCCTTATTTCATTCTTTATATCCTTGACTGTGCCCAAGAGGTTAGCATAGTGAGGAGGAATTTGATCACTGTATAACCTGTATTAGGCTTGTCTGATGCTGCTGTGCATATGGGTGGAGACTTCTTTCTTGACTGCAGACATGAAAACCGGTTGATACACAGAACAGTAGGCTCCAAAGGGATGTCTGGCATATTATCCACTGCAAGTAAATCATCTTCTTGAGCAAGAGAGCTTATCTCACTTTCAATAGGAGTCCTAGAAGGACCGCAACTAAGATCTTTCTTTTTTAACATACTGGCTAACATGCGCACTGCCTGTTTTGGGCTCCTATTAACACCCTTTTTAGTCCTGGCTTGGGGGCTAGTATTCTCAATAACTGCTTCCACCTCATCAATTAACAAATCAGTTTCATTCAGGGTACAATTATTTTTCATTACTTGCAATGCCTTGAGCAGGTTCTGAAGCCTTATTTTTCCCCATTGGCTCTACAAATGCAAAGCATACAAAAAATGCTGAAATAAGGCAATAAAATAGCGGAGTGGATAGCTTTGTTAAATGAAAACATTTTAGTAAGTGGAGTAGGCCCACTTAGGGACAATAGAAGACTTAGGGCAAAACTAGACAGACAGTCAGGCTCAAATCGTACCAGACCGTAGCTTAGGCTTAGGGAAAGGAGAAACCTGGAAAGCAGTCTAGAGTTACTGATGCTATATTATTATGCTTTTGTATGTATTTTTACTATCACAATGGCCCCTGCAACTTGCTAACCATTAATATATACTATTTATAGATGAGCCCAAAATTAAGGGGTATGACTATTATAAAAATATGGCAAAACTAAAAGTCTCTAAAGCAACAAACACATTTTTGAATCTAAACATACACATGGTTAAAATCAGTCCTCAAAGGCTTCAGCGCCAGTGAGACTTGAAGTTGCGATAAAAAGAGTTATTCCTAGCATGACTCACTGGAGGACACCAGGTATAGGCCAGCAAGCCCAGTCTCTACAGCAACACGGCAAAGATATACAAAAAGCACAGAGGGTTCAAGTCAGGCTTCAGGCTGCAGAGCAGTCCTTCCAGGTGCAGCAAATCAATCCTCTGAAGTACACAGCAGGCCACAGGAGAAGGCAGTCCTCTAAAGGTCATTCCACAGGTCTAGAAAAGGAACTGACGAGTGAGTCATGGGGTTTTATTTTTATACCTAGTACCTTCTTTGACATAGTGAGAAGTTTCTGGAGTTTTTCTTCAAAGTGCTTGGAATTTCCTGCCTCCTCTGCCATGGATCCAGCCTGGCTGCAGGCATAGTGCCATAGTGTGAAGCCTACATAATTGCACGTGGGGCTGTGCCAGGCTCTGTCCCCCATCCTGCCAGTGATGGCCCATCCAGACATACTTTATTGTGTGGCCATCTGGGAGGAATATACAAAGCCCATCTGCCAATTACATCTGGTCATGTAACCTAGAAACAGGCTGCAGGCACCAAATAGCGAAGGCAGGAAAATACCAGCATTCTAAAATATACTAAGGTATACAAAACTTTCTAGTGGCATTTTCTTTTTTTATATCTCAGTTCTTTATTATTTTTGTTCATTGAATTTTCACATACAGACATCATATAATGTAGTGAATCCTAGTTTGTTTAATGGGATAACAGGAGTTAGCTTAGCATCAGGCTTGCAGACATGTGCCCCTGTCACCTTTTGACTTTTAACCTACTTAGCTTGTTCTGTCTCAGCCCATTTAATTATTTAATTCATCCAAGATGGCTGCCTTGTTTATAGTTAGGCCACTTGTTATGCTTTGCATTATCAGTGCCACCACGCTAAGGCGTCAAGATCAAGCAATAACGACAAACAAACAGTAGGTGTTCACACTTAGGGATTTTCCCTCTCTATACTTTCGAGGGATTGTTTATAATAATTGCCGTCCCAAGCATGTTTGTTATCGATTGTTTGGGAACACACTTACGTCAGGGGTTCTGGTAGATCTGTATAAATACATCACACTTTAGACAGATAATCAGAGGGATTCCGACCAGAGGGCATCGCCACCATCGCTGATATCGATGCTGCACGTCGTCTTGACGCTGACCCAGTCTTCGTGTCCCTGAGGAGTCTGAGATAGAGACCTCATTCCAAGGTAACGAGGGTTGGGTGCTGCTCTCATGGACATGGCATTGGTAGATTAGGTTTAGCAAACCCAGCTCTCCTTTAGGTAGGAGGTTAGGCCTATCACATTATGGTATTAGGACACAGTACATCTCGTATGTCTTCTTTATGCATTGCAAGATGGTGGGGTCTTTGTAATAATGACTCTCACTTTCACAATTCTGTTTCTTGAATTATCCATTATCCATTATCCTAATCATTGCAGCCCATGCAACATATCGCAAATTGCAGCTGTGTTAAATAAAAACTATTGAAACTTTACTGTGTCTTTGTCATTGCCTGTGTTTGTATGAGACATGATATATCTGTGAGAAAGGGGTAATCTCTGTTTAACCACGACACTCCCTGAGATGTCTTATTCTTGAGTCCATGCGTGAAGGCTGCCACAAATCACCTTCTACTATTGTGTTTCTGGTGAGGTGCTGCTAGTGAGCCGGTAAGGTTGGGACAACAGTTGCGACTTGTTGTAGGATAGGCGTAGTCGCCTACAAACAAAAGTACTGTCATCCTTAAACCAGCAGTCTTGCCTAGAGCAAGAGTCCAAACTACGACAATAACAGTGATGCAAAAGGAGCAGTTTAGCCAAATCCAAGACATCTTATGAATGACAGCATCTGAGAAGACATTGAAAATAAGAAAAATAACAACTTACAAAACCAATACTGATAGAGGCAATGCGGTCCAGAAAGAACACCATTTAAATAGAAAGTGTAAGGGGAAATAAAAGATGGAGGGACAAGAGAATAGGACAGGAAAGTCAGAGTGCTAGGTCCCCAGGGCACCCCAAGAAGCCACCCCCCACCAAAGAGCAGCATTGGGACAGATGCAAAGTATAGAACCAAGCCAATTGGTTATCACGTCTGCAGCTTCCCATGTAGGAAGGGATCCCAGTCCTCCTCATACTTCTGCCATTGATCATTGAGCTTATAGATAAGTTGCTTATAAGAAGCCATGTTGTGCTTGTCAGCGAGCCATGTACTATGGGACAGTGTTGGTGTCCAACAGCGCAAAATTTCCAGGTTCGCCACTGTGAGGGCCACAGCCAGCCAAAGCTTGCCAAGATGTGTTAAATCCAGGAATATGGACGTGTCATGAAGCAAAGCTAGGTGGGCCATCAAGTGCGGGGCCGTCCTCAGGTATCCAAAACAGAGCCCCGGTAGTGCAAAAAACACAGTACATTCTCCTAGAAAATGTGCAATATCACAGCTGGGCATGCCACGCCTCCAGCACTTGGAATCCTCTGCCTTTTATGCAGACCTTGAAATAACTACATTTCTAAATTTTAACCTGGTCTCCCGAAGGAAGCCATCATGTTTTTCCAAAAGTTCGTGTCCTCTTCAGAGATTGAGAGGCCTAGCCTCTGCTCCGACCAACAACGCACATTATGGGCAGTGAGGCGCGAAAAGAGGACGTCTGTCAGTGTAACATACAGTTCTGTCATAGTGCCCCTGCAACCTTTACACATCAGGATATATTTCAATGGTGGATCAGGCTCAATATCGTAAGGGGGCACCGAGCGCGTGTTGCAGGCTTTGCATGAACTATCTATACTGCCAGTGTTTGGACTGAGGCAGCCCGTAGTTGCGCATGATAGCAGCAAAGGGGACCAATTCACCGTCCCATACCATATTATCCACCAAGCGTATCACCCTAGTCTTCCACTGTGACCAATCTTCTTTCTCCAATCTTTATATCCCTTTTACGCCAAAGCTGTGAGTTAAGATGGATCATTCACAGTGTGCAAAGCAAGTGGTGAGCAGGATGCCAAGCATAGTGCATGATATGTATAATCGGGTTACCTAGGCAACCAGATTGTTGATGGCCTTTGTAGAGAGCCCTTGAGGTCCCCCTTGAAGGCAGTAGATGGTGCTCCAAAAAGACCCACATGGGCGTATCGTTGGCAGGCTTCAGCATCTGCATAATGTGTGACAATTGTGAGGCCAACCAGTAGGGCTCCGCATGTGGTAGTTGCTGCCCCTCTGCAGTAGTTTTGGCTTGCAGCTTAGCGGCCTTAAGGGAAGGCAGACATGACTCCCTCAGAAACGCCCAGATCAGTTGGTCAGTCTCCCTAAGCAGGTCAGGGGGGATCTTCAAGGGAAGCATTTTGAATATGTAATAAAGGGCCAGATGTAGGTATATTCCAATTTGCGACTTGCAAATTGAGAGTCAGAACGACTCACAATTTGCGAGTCGCAATTTGGAATGTAGGACTCGCAAGGGGGTCGCAAAGGCCCACCTCATTAATATTAATGGATGCAAACTGCGATTGCTTTGCGACTGCGATCGCGGTCACAAAGCAATCTGGCATTACACTGCGACTCGCAATTAGGAAGGGGACTCCCCGTCCTAATTGCGACTCAAAAACCCGTTTTGCGATTCGGAAACCAGGTTACTGAATCGCAATAGGAGTTTTGTGCATTGTAAAGTGCAGTTTGCACGTCGCAAACAGCGAAATTTGCTGTTTGCGACATGCAAACTGTTTGCTATATCTGGCCCAAAATCTCAGCATCTCCTTTATTTTTGTAATTTATACACAGCCCCACAGAGATAGAAACAATGCCAGCCAGGTGGCTGATTCAGTCCATGCCTTGTCAATGATAGGAGCAATATTATCACACACCACTCTAGAGAGATCACTACTCAGGTAAACCTCCAAGTGTTTCTGTCTGCTAAGTGAAATGGTGCTGCCCCCAAAAGATGCCACCGTAGTCACCGATGTCATAGGCAGGGCCTCACACTTTGATCAGTTTATACAGTACCCCAAAAAGATGGTAAAGGACTCTATCGCCTGCATAAAGGCCAGGATCTATTAACAGGGGCAAGAGAGGACTGCCAAGATATCATCTCGGTAATAGAAAGCCTTCTTCTCACCTGCTGTCATAATTATCCTTTATATACTAGGTGTCCTGCAGATCTTAGTCACAAGGTTTACAGTGCAGCAAAAATAACAGTGAAGAGAGCTGGGACCCCTGTCTCTTGCCGCACTGGGCAGCACAAAAGGGGGGAGGAAAAGCCCCCACAGGACACTGAGGCAGTAGGATCACTATAGAGCCACCAGACCTTGCCAATGTACGCCTCCCTAGGCCCATGGCCTCCATCACGCAAAACAGGTATAGCCACTCCACCCCAATGAACACCTTTGTGGTGTCAAGAGATACAAACAATTTAGAGTAGATGGGAAAGCATCCACAGGTGATTTGCAGAACTGCAGCCCGACCTGCAAGGGGTGGATCAGGAGGGGAATATAAGAATTGAGCCTAATGGCAAAGACCTTTGCCATGATCTTTATGTCTGCATTGACGATGGATATCAGGAGATAGTTGATGCAGTGATCCTGGCCTGGTATGGGAGTAAGAAGATATGTGCTCTGTTGAATTATGGGAGGCGAGCCGTGGTGGTGGTGATCTCTACTAACAGGTTACCTAACAGAGGTGCTATCAGGGATTTAGTAATTTTATAGAATTCATTCGTCTCCTGGGCCTTCATGGTCACAGTCCCATCAATAGCATGTGAAATGTCCTCAGCATTGATATTAACACTGAGTAACTGTGCCTCGTCCGGGGACTGCCCTAGGATGGCAAGTTCTGTCAGGAATGCCTGCTCAGCTGTAGCATGATCTTGCGGTGATGAGGAGTGGGGGGTCTCATAAAACTTGGCAAACTCCTGCAATATGTCAAGCGAAGCAGTAAGGAGCATGTCATTCACAGATCTAATGGTTGGTATTGTTGTGTGACTGCACCTTATGTATCTGCACAGCCCACAGTCATCCAGTCTTCTCCCTATGCTCGTAGTGCCCCGTCCACAAGCGACATAGATCTGAATCCATTTGTGTGGCGTAACTCACATCGTGTTTGGCCACGAGCAGTTCCTTAAGAAGTGCGAGGATCATCATGGGTTATACACGTGAGTCACACAAAGAGTGAGGTCAGTCAACCGACAATGTTCTGCCTCACAGCGGCACTTATATGCAGCAAAATCGCTCATTAAATACCTCTCTGGGAGGTCCTCCCGGCTGCCCAGAGCACCTGAGCAGAGGAAACTGAGCCACCATTCTCCTCTAAATACATCTCACACATTGGCAAAATCTGTGCTTGGCCTCAAGGGCTGCAATAGGCATAGATCAAGACTGAGTAGCACAAGGTCAGAAGTACTGTTTTATAGAATCGAGGAGGCCACTAAATTACTAAGCAATCTGACGGACATGAAAAAAGAAGCAGCTTTGGGAATGTGTGCACAGGAGGTGAATGTGTGGTCTCTGTCCCTCGGGTGTTTTAAGCACCATGGATACTCCAAGCCATGGTCAGCAATATTGTCAGAGAGGATGATCCGGCTTTTCGGCTTGTCTGCTCATATGGTTACAGGTTTTGTCAAGATATGGATCCAGGAGCATGTTCCAGTCCCCCCATGAGTGCCCTGGAAGTCCCAAAGGAGAGCAGGAGGTTGTTCAGTGAGGCAAGGAAGTGTATTTTATCACCTATGAGGGCATAGATGGAGCCTATAATAAAAGGCTCATCCCAGCGTTGGACTTTGGTCAAATATATCTGCCAATAGGATCTCTCCACATCCACAGTATGCAGATCGCTAGGAACTTTTGAAACAAGATCACCAACTCCTTCTTCCTATGGTGCAAAGGAGTAGCCAAATGTGGAAGGGGATACTGCATGCCCACCCAAACCCACCTAAACGTATCACGTTCAGTGGGGGGCAGCTGCGTTTCCTGAAGCATCCAGTCGGCGCAACCTCAGAAAAAAGAGGATTTCCTGCCTCTTAAAAAATGGGTCAGGTCATTCACATTAAGAGAGGTAATCCGCAGTTGGTGGGTTGACCCAGATTGTGAGGGGGGTCATGTGGAAGGCCTTGATGGGGTTTAGTGGAAGGCTTGAAAGGGAACCAGAAGTCAGGGGTTGAGAGAAAACGAATAACTTTCCTGTTCATCCACATCAAATCCTTCAGCATGTGGAGAGGAAGGCCAAACTATAAACCAGAGGCAAGTGAACCCACGGCTGTTTCTACCTCTTTCTCCAGGGAGTAGGAACAATGAGGTCTGCAAATCCAGGATGGGGTGAAATTGCTGTTCCAAAGCCATGGACCCATGTCTATGTAAGGACAGAGTGTGTACAAAAACAGACCCACACCTGCATAATGGTGCGCAGGCCAAGAGGGACCCAAAACCCAAACACCAGCCACCTCTTCCAGTCCAAAATAGACAATTTGGCCCATAGTATAATCAATTTAGGGTATGTAAAGGTGAGTGAAGGGACCCCTGGGGTCACTATGCCCCTAGATAACCACTTCCTTTGGGGAGTGGGCATCACCCTGTCCCAGAATTCCTAATTCCACCACCCACAACTTGGAGGAATTCCTAAAGCTGTGTTCATTTCAGGCTCGTCACCCTAGAGGAGTGTCCAGCCTGCAAATGCAACATGCCTTCTGCATAGCTAATTTTCCCACATTTTCTGGTGCCAAATGGGCTCTGGGGGTGGGGGGAGTCAGCCTCTCCCTTCTGAGGATGGCCAGATCTACATAACAAGCCCCTGCCTTGGAATGCAGATTTGCAGGTCGTCTTTTTGGGAGGGGTGTGCAACACCAATTCCAGAGCAGGCTTTGTTCCTGACCTCCTGAGAGCAAAGGCTCTCACCCTTGGGGTTTCAGAAATGTCTTTGTTGGTGGCAGGCTGGCTAAAACTAATCAGTCAGCACATCAATAGTTGTAGGTTTTCAGGGGACACCTCTAAGGTGCCCTCCAGGTGCATGTACTAATAAATCCATCACTGGTATCAGTGAGGGTTTATTAATATGAGATTTTTGATACCAAACATCCCTATTTTCAGTGAAGCCACCATGTAGCTGGGTAACTCTTATTGACCAGTGTCCAACATGTGTCCTTAAAATGGCTTCCTTGTATACTATGTCTAAGAATCGACACAGACATAGCAGTGGCATATCTGCTCTTGCAGATATGTCCACACATGTAATATAATGCACCCTGCCTTGAGACTGTAAAGCCTGCTGTAGGGGTGACTTTAAAATATTGCATGCAGTGTTTAGGGGACATGGCACATGTCATGTTTTCCCTTTTTAGACCACTTTTTCATGCAGCCTGCAGTTGCAGTCTGTATGAGGTTGGTGCTGGGTCCTGTAGAGAAGCACACACTGTGATGTAGCTCTTAAGGATCCTCTTCAGTACCAAGGCCTTAGGTGCCATTTACCAGGGACTTGAAGAGGTGCTAAAGGGCCAGGCCACTTGCGGATAAAATGACCAGAAATCTTGTTTTGGGGAAGGAACACTGGGACTGGAGATCTGGTTAGCAGAAACCTAGTGCACCTAAGTCAAAGTCGTATCAAACCCTCAAAAAACAGGCAGAAATTGTGTGTGGGTGAGGTACTGCAACCAGGACCCAGCTACCTACAGCATTGTAGAGCAGCATGGTGTTATGGTTTGTATCAAAGGAATGTTAGGTATGACATAGTCTGGTTCCACTGCAGACATTCTAGAGGAGTGCAGTTGGAGCAGTGGAACCAGACAGACCTGCTTCCTGTATGGTGGAGCTTCTGATAAAGAAATGTTCCCGTAACTTTCTGTAGTCATTTACCAATGATTTATCACAATACGTGATTGTACAGCACCAGACAGGGAATCCAAGGTTGTAAATACACCTTGTTCTTAAAAATCTACAGTCCTGATGAAAAGTATAGGATCTTGAATGCAGTGAAACATGTCAATAGAATTAATGGAAACATCATATTGTGTTGCAATTTTATTTTTGCAGTGGCACTCTGCCAATATGGTTGATATAATCATTGCTGGACACTTCTGTTTGAGGAGTTGATTAATAAATAATGTTTTTGGATTTGTAGTTCCACTTGACATAGAAAGCGGTAGAGCACAGGTAGGGAAAACTGTACAGAAAGCCAGCATCAAAGGTCACTGGTTAAGCAGGGTCAGGAGCAAAAGAGCAATGGACATTGTAGGACAAAGAAGTATTTTTCTGCCTGCTATATGATATTTCTGCGAGAACCATCAGTGATGAGAAAACCAGGTTGTTAGTTCTCCTTTTGTTGGTCCTCTGATGTGCTCTCACTCACACGTGTTTATGGTGTGTTTAGTGTCTGACACTCCTAGTATGACAAGACAGTATTTCTGGGATATTTGTCTATTAGTTATAAATATTTTAAGGAAGTTACAAGTAGTTGCATTGGTGTTTTGTAAATGATTTCTTGTTTAATTTATACTAGAAATAAGTTCTGCTGAGGTTTTCTGTTCGCTGTAGTTTTAGGGTGCAATATTCTGGCGTGGCACAGGGAAGATCAGCCCTATAAAAATCTCTTCCCCCGCACTCTCTTAATCCCTCTACAGCACATCATTTTGATTCTCCTCTTTATTGTCATAACATTTTTTTATTCAGAAAAGCTCCTACTGTACTCCCTCTACAGAGGCATATTTCGGTTAAACGAGGACTCCAGGTCAAACACAGGAACAGGACTTTCTACAGAACAAACAAACTAAGAACACAAAGTATTCAGCGGGGAATGAAAAGTTTGAACATCACACTGAAGATTCCTGGGAGGGGAAGAGGGACTGAAGCTCAGGGAGAAGATGGGAGCTCACGCCCTCGCCTCTGCTGGGACTTCCAGCCTGACGCCCTTGCCCTGGGGAGGGGAGGTGCACCTTATATAAACCCCTGAAGTCAAGAGACTTCACGCGCCCACAGAGGTTCACTTGGGTCATTCACGGAATATGCTCGTGAACTGAGAGAGGACAGCAGAACAGCCTGCTCCCCCCGCCTTCTCAGCCTGACTTTGTGACGTGTGGGGGGTGTTTTATAGCACCGGCCCCCGCACTGGATCTCCACGTGCCATGGTACTACCCCGGTCAGGCTGCCGCTACTGCCTCCTCTCTGCCCTCTGCCCGCCTGACTGGAAGGTTGTTTTTAACTCTGCCTCCCTGTCTAGCTGGGATAAATATTAGGAGCAAAAGGCGGACATTAAAGGGTCCTAGTCACGGATGACCCACGTTAGACCCCTCGCTCCTGTGCGCTTCTTTGTTTCTGTTTTTCACCAAGGTTTTCACAAACATACATTATAACACCGACTTAATCAGCATCTGCGTCACTGCCTATAAATCCACGATGCGCGTTTACACACAATTCTGCAAAGTGAGGTGCACAGGTGTGCAAATCGAGAGAAGGAATGCAGGAGAGCTCTTTAAAGCGACAGGGAGGAGAGGGACCCGTGACACCCGCTCCACTTCTGAGGAGGACGATTAGCGGCTAGAAGCGGCAGAGTCCACGGTGAGCTGTCAGCCTCACCTCTTCGTCCCTTTTTCCATTCTTTACGTTCTATCACTCCGCTTTTTCTTCAGTCGTAAGTCTTTTTTTATACAACAGTGTTTTTTTTATTTACAAAATATGATTACAAAATACCAGATATTTCATATGTGCAACTGCTTGTCTGTAATAGTGTTTTAGGGCATTTTAATTTACAGTAGCATCTCTGATATGTATTTTATACGGTAAACGTAACCTGAACACTAATAGTCACAGCTGTCAGTGATGGAAACAAGTGCGGGATTGTCTGCCATATTCTGTCAGGAACCTCGTGCACCAATTAAAAACAGTAACAGAAGCGCCGGAGCAAATCATAGAAAAGGATATAGATGCGAGCCAATGATGGGGCACATCCCACAGAAAAGTTGCTCACTTGGGAAAATAAAGGCGCACAAAACAAGGCGCGCTTTACTTTAAAGGTCCAAGAGTGTATCTGGTAAAAAAAAAAAATGAAAACAAGAAACTCCATTAAAAAGTATGGCAAAACGATTCCACAGCAGGTGTTTACTTTTCTGTTTTGTGAAGAAGTTAGCTATCTTCAACATGTTCATACAAAACTCCACAGACGAGGCCTGCATTTTAAGAAAACAATGGAGGTGTTGATAGTGATTTTACAACCTTTTTTTCTGTCTTTTGTTTGTGTGCACAGCAGCATCTCAGTCTGTATTTCAGTTTCCATGCGCTTCAGATGCTTTAATCCATTCCTTTCTTTTTCTGCCATTTACAGAGCATCGTTTACGTGGGTAAAGCCGGTTTTATATTTCTTGAAAGGTTTTGCAAATGCAGAAGTGAACTTCTATTTTAACTTTAACAGCATGCGTGTGTCACTTGATATTCTAAAACTGTGCACCGTTTTGCAGATGTTAGTTGGGCGAGTTTTTGAATGAAATGGGATTTTTTTGATCTTAAGTTATTTGTACGTGTAGCTCTATGGTTTCTGTTTGTGTTTGTGCTTCTTCTGGTGACATCATTGTTGTGTGATGACAGCTTCTGTGGTAGGTCTTTGTGTTGTGTGGACCCTGTGCATCTGGCTATAATGTTCCGGTGTTTAAAACACATTAAAAAAAGAACCAAAGAAAGGGCTTGGATGTGGATTGTGCATACACTTTGTATTCGGAGTCGTATATAAGTCAATCGAATGGCAGCGGCAAAAACAGAGCAATGACGCAGTGATCCATTTGTAAAGGTGGAAAGAATGAGTGTCAAACAAGTAGCAAATGCAAAGCTTTTTTTCAGCTGGAGGTGTCACGGTAGCTGTTGTGTTGGTGACGTTTCACCCTCCTGTGCAGGCCTGGGTGAGATCTTTCTGAGGTCGAAAAGAAAGTAAATGCACCCAATATTTTCAGGTATCAAAAGACACACCTGCCAAAAGTATTTATACAGATTAAATTAAACAGGCACACTTTAAAAATTAAGTCAAAGCCAAAAAATGACACTAGACACAAGTTAGCTAAGAAAGCAACAGCGCACATGATTTTTAGAAAACACATTTTAGGTGTTTCGGTGGCGCATGTTTATTAATGTGTGCAAGATATCTGTAGCATTGCATCTAAACCAGTGTTTAGTATAATATTGTTGCACATCTCCCAGAAGCCAAGAAGATGCCCTAAAAAGAACAATACCTTTAATAGTGCTATCATATGACTGAAAATCCACTCTCCTCTCCTCTTGTCCCGTCACCGCCTTTTCTGTTTGTGCTCTCAAAGTCCTCATGCAACACGTGAAGGCGAATTCTGTTTGGAGGCCTTTCTTGCACCTTTAGGGGCATATTTATGAGCACATAGCGCCACCGGAGTTTCACTTTTCGTGATGCCCCGGTGGCGCTATGCCCTGCGCCGTATTTACAAGGTGGCGTTCAGCGACCCCTTCACACGCAGCCGTTTGCGTGGAAGGTGCGTGCAATGGGTGCTGCTATGGGCGCGCCACAGCAACACCCATTGCATTTTGACGCTGCCTCAGATTTATGAGTGTTCGTAAACCTGAGGCAGCACCAAAATCTGACGCCTCCCCAGCGGTGGTGTTAGCAAGGCGCAACGAGGAGGAGTACTTTTATTCCTCCTCATTTTTTGCTTTTTCTATGTGTGCTGTATTCTGCAACACACATAGAAAGAGCAAAATGCCAGACATGATTGTTTATGTGCGTAAGGTGTCCCTTCCTGCACATAAACAATCATTTGAAAATGATGCTTTGGCACTTCTGTGTGTGCTGCATTATGCAGCACACACAGAAGTGCCAATTTGCCATTAGTGATTGTTTATGTGCAGGAAGGGAAATTTCCGCACACATAAACAATCACACCCCTCAATGTAGACATCCTTGCACAATGGTGCAAGGGTGCCTGCATTGGTGCTGGCAGCTAAATTTAGCGCCAGCACAGGGGACAACACAGGAGTGCGCTGTATTCAATTAAAAATGGCGATTCCCTGCGTTGTGAAAATGAGGGAGCGCGGTTCTGCCTATTTTGGTGCAGTGTCACGCTCTGTCATTTTTCTATAAATATGGGCCTTAGTGTACCTTTTATGGTTTAACGTTACCTCTTTGCCTAATTTGAAAATATCTTTGAATCTGAGATCTTCTTGGATCATATCTTTTTGAATCTTATGTACTTGCCTTTTTTAAATCACTATTAGAATCATCTTAATTTTGGACAGTTTCTTTTGTTGTGAAGGGCAAGCTTTGCGTGTCCTTATGAAGTGGGGTGTACATCAAAAATGCTAATGTTTTCTGTTTGAAGGTTGATGCAATGCAAGGGAGAAGGTAAACAAGTTACTTGCAACCACATTTTGTGACCTCGCTGTACATAAGTCAGTAAGTCATCTCCACTTGATAAAGGTGGATGATTCTCGATGTCATTTAATGTAATTTAACTTCCATATGTGTATTTTCCATGACCACTAAAATTAGGAGCACTTCAAAATACATTAAATTACAGATTTAACCTTCCTTCCTACAATAGGCACATTTGCACTAGAAAGGCCATTCACAATGGCATCCCACTGGTGATTTGCCTCTCCCCAGAGTTAACTTAATTCCTCACATTATTATTAGTCATGTCAATAAATCAGGATCACAACAGTGATAAGGTGTTTTTTCCCACCCAAACACAGTTTCTGCTCCTTACCTTGGCAAACTCTCTTCTTGGTACCCTCTGCAACCACTAAATATTCTTTTGTCTTAAGGGTTTCCCTGCCTAGAACCTACGCAAAAGCTACTTAGTTTGCACTTGGATCCTTAATGTGAAAAGCAGTCAAAGGCCATGCTAAAACTCATGGCCACCACATACTTTTCTCCATAATAACACAGATGAAACATAAAGAGCTAACAACCTGCTGAAGACAACATGAAGAGAAGAGTTGATGAAATTCTCAAAGACAAGCTATAGAATTTGATACTTTAAGTGATGGTGACCAAACTAACAGGTTTGTCAGAACAAATAGGTGTAGGCAAAATTTGAATTATGCAGATGTAATATGCTCTTTTTTGTTAATTTGACTTATTTACGCAAAATTCCAGAATTTTGTCATGCCTCCACTTTGAAGAATCGTGCACCATGCATGGTAAAAAATTAGCACGGATGTGCCATTTCAAGTAAAAAACAAGCATATGCAATGCAATGGGTCTCGCTTTTACTCGAGTTAAAGCTATTAGCGTTGTAAACTCCTAACCGGACTTTTCTTGCCACATAAACTGAAAAGTAAAACAGTTTCACATAAGCAAGCCAACAGCCACTGTGAGCGCAAAGCAAACACACAAAAGGAAACAGAAGTCCGCTCGACTATGGCAGAGGAACGTCTACCCCCTGCCAGCAGCAGGGGCTGCAAAATGAAAAATTAAAATGATAGTAAACAGTGTTTATTATCATTTTTATTTTTCAGGGGGCAGGGCCATGGGCGATGACAGAGACGGAGGGGGAGTGCACAGCACTCCCCTCAGTGCGCATGTATGTTTGGCTGGCCATCTCGGGCCGGCCAAACACACATGCACACTGGATTCTGTCCAACTCGGCACTGTGTTGCTGGCTTAGAGAGAGCAGCCAGAGGCTCCCACTCTGCCTCGGAGTGCCAAGACAGGGCACTATGGCTAATCCTTATGCTGCTCTCATGCCAGAGCAGCATCAGGATTGGTCGCTGGGCAGGCTGGGAGCCTGTGCCTGCAGCAAGTGGAGCAGAAACCAGAAGAGTGCAAGGCTGAGGTGACAGAGGAGAGTTTCTTTTTTTTAAAATTCCTTTATGTTGTTGTGCTCCCGCCCGCAGCTTTGCCCATACAGGAGCCTCCCCATGGCTGGCATATATTGTTAAAATACATCATATGACAAGCAGCTTGCATGAGAGTGCCTTAAGCAGCAGTGCAAAGAGAGAGCAGTGCAGATTGGTATGATTAATAAGTGAGAGGAACATAATATTTTGGAAAATAATTAACATTTTTGGGGCATTCAAAACAGAGAATAGAGAGAGTGTGTGTGTACTTTGTCAGTGTGTGCGTGCATAAATCCCAGGTGAAACCCGACAGACAACTCACCATACCCAACTGAAAGCACCTGTATCCAACAATTCATTAGAATATACATTTATTAGTGGGAGTTTAACACCACAACTACCTACTCCCCCCCCGAAGATACGCCCCCTGAGTGGGAATGAGGATGAGTAAGTGAGAGAATATGAGTTAGAGTGAGTGATACCTGGCAATTTAGAACTGCAGAGAGACAGGAAGTGAAGAAGTAAACACTGCTGCCTTTTCCCAAACACCCTGCATGAAGCAGAAGCAGGTCTAGAGCATGCGGGACACATTTTTAGTGTTGTACCGAAAAAAAGGCAAAGAGTGAAACAAAGCAGCATTTATTAAAATACCAATGGGGCTGGTCCACCTAAAACTGATAGCATGCCTGTGTACATGGACAAAGAAAAGGGAAATACTCAATACAAATCCTGAAATGCTGGACTTGTTACAGGGTACAAAATATGATTTTATGAAAATGAAAGTGTGTCTTTGCCTGGGCACAGAATGGTTTAACATCTGAATGGATGCAGGAAAATGAAGCACTTGGTGTTCCAGCTACTTGAGAATGCTACAGTCATGTCTCTGTTTGGGTTTGAGTGGGACTAATGGACAGGGCAGGCCCATGCATTGTAAAGACCAATGGGACCACCATGGAACAGAGTGGAAGAGTTCTGGTCCTCCAAAATATGTACTTGTGGGGCCACTGGCATCCCCGGTGTAATGTAACCACTGGGTTAAGGAGAGTGCACTGTATGGCCATAAAGATAGGGTGGTGGGTAGTTATAAAGTAAGGTTTCATTTTAAGGTGTAGGTTAGCATAGGGTCAGTACACTTACTTTTGAATCTATTTTACTCAATGAAGTGGTAATCTCAACAGTGGTAATCCTTGTAGTGGTAATCTCAGCAGTAATAATCACAGTAGTGGTAATCTCAGTGGTGGTAATCTTAATGGTAGTAATCCCAGTAGTGGTAACCTTAGTAGTGGTAATCCTTGCAGTGATAATTTCAATGATGGTAATCTCAGCCGAGGCAATCACTGCAGTGGTAATCTCGGAGGTAGTAATCACAGTAGTGATAACCTCAGCAGTGGTAACCCCTGCAGGCATAATCTAAGAGGTAGTAATCACAGTAGTGGTAATATCAGCAGTGGTAATCTCAGAGCTAGTAATCAGAGTAGAGGTAATCTCAGCAGTGGTAATCCCTGGAGGGGTACTCTCAGTGGTAGTAATCACAATAGTGGTAATTCAGCAGTGGTAATCCCTGCAGTGGTAATCTCAGAGATAGTAATCCGAAGTAGTAATCACAGTAGTGGTAACCTCATGAGTGATAATCCCTGCAGTGGTAATCTCAGAGGGGCTCGTTTCAAGGTATTAGATGCTATGTAGCGGTATATGGACTCTGTTATATTTTAGGTGGTGACATACAACCCTTCGTGCTGGGTCCTCTGTCTGATATGTTTATTGCATTTGCATGTGAAACAAAGCAGCATCTGGCCCACCTAAAACTGATAGCATGCCTGTGTACATGGACAAAGAACAGGGAAATACTCAATAAAAGCCTTGTTATAGGGTATACAGTATTATTTTATGAAAATGAAAGCATGTCTTTGCCTGGGCACAGAATGGTTCAACATAAGAATGGATGCAGGAACATGAAGCGCTTGGTGTCCCTGCCACTTGAGAATGCTACAGTCATGTCTATGCCTGGGCGGGACTAATTGACGGGGCAGGCCCATGCATTGTAAAGACTGATAGGACAACCATGCGAGAGAGTGGAAGAGTCCTGGTCCTCCAAAATATGTACTGGTTGGCCCACTGGCACCCCCAGCGCAATGTAACCACCGGGTTAAGGAGAAGGCACTATATGGCCAGAAATATAGGGTGGTGGGTAGTTATAAAGTAAGGTTTCATTTTAAGGTGTAGGTTGGCATGGGGTCAGTACCCTTACTCTTGAATATATCCTACTCAATGTAGTGGTAATCTCAGAAGTGGTAATCTTAACAGTGGTACTCTCTGCAGTAGTAATCTCAGCGGTAGTAAACAGTAGTGGTAATCACAGTAGTGGTAATCTCAGCAGTGGTAATCTCAGCGGTAGTAATCACAGTAGGTAATATCAGTAGTGGTAATCTCAATGGTAGTAATCTCCGAGGTAATAATCCCAGTAGTGGTAATCTCAGCAGTGGTAATCCCTGCAGGGGTAATCTCAGAGGTAGTAATCACGGTAGTGGTAATATCAGCAGTGGTAATCTCAGAGTTAGAAATCACAGTAGTGGAAATCTCAGCAGTGGTAATCCCTGCAGTGGTACTCTAAGAGGTAGTAATCACGGTAGTGGTAATTCAGCAGTGGTAATCCCTGCAGCGGTAATCCCTGCAATGGTAATCTCAGAAGTATTAATCACAGTAGAGGTAATCTCAGCAGGGGTAATCCCAGCAGGGGTAATCTCAGAGGTAGTAATCACAGCATTAGTAATCTCAGCAGTGGTAATCCCTGCATTGGTACTCTCAGAGGTAGTAATCACAGTAGTGGTAATTCAGCAGTGGTAGTCACTGAAGTGGTAATTTGAAAGGTGGTAATCTCAGCAGAGGTAATTTTTGCACTGGTAATCTCAGAGGTAGTAATCACATTAGTGGTAACCTCAGTAGTGATAATCTTTGCAGTGGTAATCTTAGAGGGGCTCATTTCAATGTAGTAGATTCTATGTAGCAGTACATAGACTCTATTGTATTTTAGGTGGTTACATACAACCCTTCGTGCTGGGTCCTCAGTCTGTTATGTTCATTGCATTTGTGTGTGAATTATGCTCAAACATTTTCTGTTTATAACACGCTTCCCTGAAGAACATATTTTAAACCACTTCCTCCTCAGCTAGAAAAAGGACCTCTGAACTGACTACAGCACAGCACATTCCTGAGGGGCACCATCCTCTGCTAAAGGTAAACATCTTTTTTCATTTAGTTTTTACTCAGCAGACTAGGCCTTATAAAACAATGGGACTCGAATAGAATCTATTTCACAAGCATTTGCAATGTAATGAGTCTCACATTTACTCGAGTTAAAGCTATTAGCATTGTAAACCCCTAACTGGACTTTTCTTGCCACATAAACGTAAAAGTAAAACAGTTTCACATAAGCGAGTCCACGGCGACCATGAGTGCAAAGCAAACACACAAAAGGAAACAGAAGTTTGCATGCAGTGAAACTTATTGACAAAAGTGCAATTACCCATGTAACCTGCAAAAGTGCAAATATCCATGTAACAGGGTTGATGTTATGCAAAGCACTAGACTTCTGCTCAGCAAGATCGCGCTGCCTACGAAACAAAGAGAAAAAAATAGTACAGAAACCATACGGAAAACATGGAGCCTCGTATGTTTTCAGTAATTGGCCGGTGCGCTCGAGGCAGGCTAAACACCAGAAGAGGCATGACGTATGCATGCCTTCCACAAATTAAATCAAGCTAATTTTAAAAGGCAAGCCCACAAACCAACCAAACGGATGGGCTTGACATGGGTGTGGTTAAAAGCCCACAGAGAGATTACACTAGGGACGGAGACAAGGTACACCTTCACCAACACCAACACCAACAAGTGTGCCCTTGTGTCAAAAATTGAAGTGAGGATACATTGGGGGTCGGTACAACATTGGCGGTAAAAGCCGCATACCGCCATGCAGAAGACAGCCAAAACACCGCTGCGACCGCGTAATTCCGCCACGGTCATTATGACCCAAAGGCCGGAATCTGCCAAAATCTAGACACCCACACAAGTCCGCCACACCAAAGGACAGTGATAAACTGGCAATAACAAAACCTCCACCGTCACGCCAACAGGAATACGTCAAACTATCACGACCCACGAATCCACGCAGCGGTCTTTCAACAGCAGTATTCCATTGGAGGTACACACCGCCACACTAAAAGTACACACACATATACAAAACACTACCACATTGGACAATTCAAAATACACACACCTGATACACATACACAAACCACTCCCACACACCCAATACAATATAAAACACATACCCACATCACCCACAAACCCCTACGACCACAATTGTGACTGAAGGCCACAGAGAGACACCACCATCTACAAACCAGCATCCACAGGCACTCAACACCATCACGCACACAATATCCACGCACCTCACACAACACACCACTAAATATCACCCCACACATCACAACACACACCACCCCACACATCACCCACACCACCCCATGGCACGACAAAGACACCCCAGGTTCTCTGAGGAGGAGCTCAGGGTCATGGTGGAGGAAATCATCCGGGTAGAGCCACAGCTATTCGGATCACAGGTGCAGCACACTTCCATAGCTAGGAAGATGGAGCTATGGCGAAGAAAGGTGGACAGGGTCAACACAGTGGGACAGTAACCAAGAAATAGGGATGACATCAGGAAGAGGTGGAACGACCTACGGGGGAAGGAGTGTTCGCTGTACAGAGGACTGGTGGCTGACCCCCACCTCCTCCCCCACTACTAAAAACATGGGAGGAGCAGATCTTGGCGATCCCCACCCTCGTCCTCACCCCCATCACTCCTACTCCTCACACATGTCCCAATATCACAAACCACCCATCCCAACACCAAGCCCTGCATGCAACACCAAAGCATGGACACCCATCACCAATGCATGGCCACTGCACATACCCATACACCCCCTTAAACCATCACCACACAAGGTCCTACACAGGAATGCAAGCACTGGGGTACACGGTCACCCACCCATTGCACACCATGGCACATACAGATGCAATAATCATGCCTTTACTCCCCTGCAGGACCCCTACCCAATGTCACCGGACAGGAGGGTCCAGATATGCCCACCCCACCCACAGAAGAGGCCCACAGTGATGACAGCAGCTCTGTCCAACTGGATCTACATGATCAGCCCGGCCAATCTGGGACTTCAGGACAGTCGGTTCCACTCACGCTGACACAGGCCACTGCAGAGCTTGCCCCCTCTGGAAACACCAGCACAGCACCCAACCAGCGGGCTCAAACCTCTGTCCCCAGGACACATCAATCGGCAGTGTGTCCACCACTACAGGGAACCCAGGCTAACCCACCACCCCAACAACAACAGTAACCTGGGGCAGTGGCAGTGGGCACACGGTTCAGGGGACAGAGGCCCAGGAACGTGGAAACTGAGAGGGCTGCTGTGCGACGGGGGAGGACAGGCCAAGGGAACCCACTCTCCACGAGGCCCTCTCCAACATCATGGGAGCCTACCACCATTCCCAGGAGACGCTGGCAACGGTATTGGCCAAGTTTCAGGAGACCCAGCGGCTGCAGGAGGAACAGTATTTGGGCTTCAGGGAGGAACTCAGATCCATCAATTCCACCCTGGGCACCATTGTAGGGGTGCTGAAGGAACTCCTCAATACCAGGAGGGACACTGTGGGACAACAAGGGGCCCCTGACACTAGCCTGGACGATGACTTGCTCACCACCTCCGCCGGCGCTAGTGGACAGGAGGCACCGCCACAGGACCACCACACCAGCACCTCACCTCCTGCAGAGGGAGAACCAGCCTGCAAACGGTCCCTGAGATCCAGGACAAAGACAGAGAACAATGCCAAGACCCCCGCCAAGAAATGAGACTACCCTGATTGTCATCCTTTTGTCCCACCTTGTCACCCTGTCCATACTTAAACTGCCCCAGTTCCACTTCCTATGCCCCTTTAGACAATGCACCTGTGAGACTAATAGACTGGACTCTGCCATGGACATCCCTCCACCATCACCCTTCACCATTTTACAACCCCCTCCAATATTGATACACTACAATATTAAACACCCTCAAAGCACAAAACAATCAGGAGTCTGTCTGTGATTTCGAAATAGTGTATTAGCAATTACAGTGGCAAAATGCTCTTTCAAATGTAATGTGAACATACCTATGTCACACAGCTCTAGTCCATGAGGAAACAAAGCAGATGTCACACTGTGGGACCCACATCTGTGAAATCATAAGGGAAAGTGACAACTCAGTGACCATACACTGGGTGAAAATGACAGACAGATGAGAGGTAGTGGATTAAAATCAGATGTAGCAGCCATTGTTGTCTTCTTACCTGTGTCTCACTGGAAGTATTGAAGGATCATCGAGTTCCTGTTGTCGATGTCCTCTTCTTCTGCTTCCTCATCTTCACTGTCCACAGGGTCCACAGCTGCCACAACACCTCCATCTGGACCATCCTCCTGCAGAAAAGGCACCTGCCGTCGCAAAGCCAAGTTGTGAAGCATACAGCAGGCCACGATGATCTGGCACACCTTCTTTGGTGAGTAGAATAGGGAACCACCTGTCATATGGAGGCACCAGAACCTTGCCTTCAGGAGGCCAAAGGTCTGCTCTATAATCCTCCTAGTTCACCCATGGGCCTCATTGTATCGTTCCTCTGCCCTCGTCCTGGGATTCCTCACTGGGGTCAGTAGCCATGACAGGTTGGGGTAACCAGAGTCACCTGCAAATGGCGAGGGACAACTGTTAGACACACACTGACTCATAGGGACATCCACAGACCCAGACAACTATTCCCACTGATTTTGGTCCAGGTGCTCACCTAATAGCCACACCCGGTGCCTCTGGAGTTGCCCCATCACATAAGGGATGCTGCTATTCCGCAGGATGTAAGCGTCATGCACTGAGCCAGGGAATTTGGCATTAACATGGGAGATGTACTGGTCTGCCAAACACACCATCTGCACATTCATCGAATGGCAACTCTTCCAGTTTCTGTACACCCGTTCACTCCTGTGGGGGGGTGCCAAGGCCACATGTGTTCCATCAATGGCACCTATGATGTTGGAGATATGTCCCAGGGCATAGAAGTCACCTTTCACTGTAGGCAAGTCCTCCACCTGAGGGAAAACGATGTAGCTCTGCATGTGTTTCAGCAGGGCAGACAACACTCTTGACAACACGTTGGAAAACATAGGCTGGGACATCCCTGATGCTATGGCCACTGTTGTTTGAAATGACCCACTTGCTAGGAAATGGAATACTGACAGCACCTGCACTTGAGGGGGGATTCCTGTGGGATGGCGGATAGCTGACATCAGGTCTGGCTCCAACTGGGCACACAGTTCCTGGATTGTGGCACGATCAAGCCTGTAGGTGATGATCACATGTCTTTCCTCCAGTGGTGCTAGGTCCACTAGCGGTTTGTACACCAGAGGATGCCGCCATCTCCTCACATGCCCCAGCGGACGGTGCCCCTGGAGGAGAACAGAGAGCAGAGAGTCAACCAACTCAGGTACGTAAACACAGCTTACTCTGAAAATATTCATGAATCAAAATTTGCCTTTGTGAGTGGTTAGGCAAGGCCTAGGTATGTGTGACGCAGTCAAAAATAATGCCATGTCGGCCCCTAAAATGGCAGCTGCCTGACCTGTAAAGTGGGACAGGGGGATATGAGGTAACTGCGCTGGCGTTCTACACTGTCACGGTAGCTGGTCGAAGAATGCGGCACAATTCTGCATTGGTTAACATTGGGCCCTATGGGTTCCATGGACGTGACCACCATTTTCTGTTCAATCACTCGATACCTGATCTTCGACAGGAGAGGACCTATACTGCCAGTGCTGCTGTGACCTCAGTCTGGAAGAGACAATGGCTCGTGTGTCTGGGGAAAGGGCCCTTTGCTTCAGCATGGAGGAGTTGGAGAAACTCATGAATGTGGTCCTCCCCCAATACACGCTACTCTACGGTCCTCCAGACAAACAGGTAAGTACACTGTGAGCATGCTGTATGGGCAATGCCTGTGTGGAGTGGGGCGGATGAAAGATAGGGGGGGGTGAGAATGAGGCGTGCATGAAACGACGCTGAGTACATGTGCGTCATGGCAAGGGTAGGGATGCGGGCCAATGACTGTGACAGTGCAGTTAGTAATTACTTCTCTTTTCCCCTGTACAATTCCTGTAGGTCAGCGCCCACCAGAAGAAGGACATCTGGCGTGCCATCGCCAATGAAGTCCGGTCGCTGGGGGTCTACCACAGACGGAGCACCCACTGCTGGAAAAGATAGTAGAACATTCGCCACTGGAGCAAGAAGACAGCGGAGGCCCAGCTGGGGATGGCCTCCCAACGTGGGAGGGGTGCCTATTGCACCATGACCCCCCTGATGTTCAGGATCCTGGCAGTGGCGTACCCGGAGTTGGATGGGCGCTTGAGGGCATCATAGCAGACACAAGGGGGCGAGTACACTCTCATTCTGCTGATTCAGCGTGCATTTTAGGTGTCTGGGTTGGGAAGGTGGGCTGTGGGTGTCCCTAGACCAGGGCGAGTTTGCTAGATAAGTTCCCTTCTTCAGGCAGGCCCTGTGGCACCCCACCCCACCTGTGTACAGTGCCAACTACACCTAGTCAGGCTCCTGTGACATCCATGTGTGCAGAAAACGGCCATAGCCTTGTAAGCCATGTCCCAGGGTTTGAATAGTGGAGCCCAAGTGCGCGGCATAGTGCAGGGGGCTTCTGTGTTTGTCGTGTCCGCCAACAGTAGCGATATTGCATGCACTGAACATGTTTTTCTTCTGTCTTCCCCCCTCTTTTTGTGGTATCCCTGTACTTGTGTGCATTAGCATCATCAGGCGGAGGAGCAGTGGCACCAGAGCAGGAGGGAGATGCATCCCACATGGCCCTGGAGGGCGACACTACAGACTCCAAATTCACCAGTGGGACGGAAGGCGAGAGAAGCTCCACGGCGGGGACAGGAGCTGACACCAGCGAGACGGACTCCTCCTCTGATGGGAGCTCCCTTGCAGTGGCGGCCCCATCTGTGCCCCCTGCATCTACAGATACAGCCGCCACCCCATACCAGCACCGCCCTCCCAGCAGGCACCTCAGGCCCTGCCCCTGTCACCCCTGCTGCCCTCAGTTAGGAGGCCATTGACCTCCTTAGGTCCCTCACTGTTGGGCAGTCTACCATTTTGAATGCCATCCAGGTTGTAGAGAGGCAGTTGCAACAAACCAATGCATTCCTGGAGGGCATTCACTCTGGTCAGGCAGCCCTTCAGTGAGCTTTTCAGACTCTGCCATCAGCACTGATGGCAGCCATTGTCCCTGTCTCATGCCTCCCCCTTCCAACTTCCTCCACCCAGACCCACACCCCTGTACCTCAGCCTATCCCAACCACACCATCAGACCAGCATGCACACACGTCAACACACAAGGGAAGCTCTGGCAAACATAAGCACCACACATCCCACAGGCACTCATGCAAGCATCACACACATGCAGACACACCAACATCCAATGCCTCCACTGTGTCCCCCTCCTCCTCGTCTCCCTCCTCCATCCCTGTCTCATCTCCACTCACACCTTCATGCACTACATCCTCAGCCACTACGTCCATCACCAGCACACCCACCACCACATCCTGCTCACGTGCACTCACTACCCCCACTACCATTCACACATGCCCTGTGTCCACTCCCAGTGTGTCTGTGAGGCCACCTACCAAGGTACACAAACGCTACAGTCTCTCAAGTCTCTACAGTGGGTGGTTTGCCCACTGTTCAATCCTGGGGAGTGCAAAGCCACAGTCTCTCAAGTCTCTACAGTGGGTGGTTTGCCCACTGTTCAATCCTGGGGAGTGCAAAGCCACAGTCTCTCAAGTCTCTACAGTGGGTGGTTTGCCCACTGAACAATCCTGGGGAATGCAAAGCCACAGTCTCTCAAGTGGATAACAGTCTCCACTGGTTCTGGATGGGGAATGGTGCCCACACTGCTTTTAGCTCCCCGTGACGGTTCCTGTACCATCACAGTCCCAGCTGTACATAGGATAACGATGCTTGATGTGGCGGTGTTTCCTTGTTCAGCAGTGCTTTGCCATGGTGGTCCCTGATCTGTTCAGCGGTTCTCTGCCCTGTTCAGCGGTGCTGTGCCCTGTTAAGCGGTCTTCACCATGGCGGTGTTTCCTTGTTCAGCCGTGCTTTGCCATGGCGTTCCCTGATCTGTTCAGCGGTTCTCTGCCCTGTTCAGCGATGCTGTGCCCTGTTCAGCGGTCTTCACCATGGCGGTGTTTCCTTGTTCAGCGGGGCTTTGCCATGGCGGTCCCTGATCTGTTCAGCGGTTCTCTGCCCTGTTCAGCGGTGCTGTGCCCTGTTCAGTGGTCTTCACCATGGCGGTGATTCCCTTGTTCAGCAGGGCTTTGCCATGACAGGCTCTGACCTGTGCATTGGTGTGTGGCATGACGGTCCCTCATTTTCCAGCGGGGCTGTGTCAGCCGGGGCCCTCCTGGGCACTGACTCCGGCGGTGGTCTCCTGACCAGTAACAATACTCGTGGCCTCCTGGGCAGTGACTCTGGCGGTGGTCTCCTGACCAGTGACGATACTCGTGCCCTACTGGGCAGTGACTCTTGCGGTGGTCTCCTGACCAGTGACAATGGTGCTGGTGGTGGCGTCCCGGCCGCCGGGGAGGATGGCGCCCTTCTCCACCGTGCTGCTCTCACCAGACTGTGCAGACTTCCTCTGGCCCTTTACCACCTTTGGAGGAGTCACAGCTGACTCTGCAATCCCCCTGGGACCCTTGTGAGCAGTTTTGCCGCCTGGAGTCTTCATCCTGTCCCGTCGGCCACTTTCCAACTTTAGATGCTTTACAGGGGGTGGACTGGTAGTGCTTTGGCTCCGTGTCACACTGCCTGCCCTGGTGGCCGGTGCACTCCACACACCTGTAAGATGCACCACTGGTACTGGAGTCTTTTTGGCTGAGGCGCTCCTACGGGACTTATGAATTGGAGGGGTGGGGATGGGGAAAAGAGGTCAACGTTGCTGAGGGAGAGTTTATGACGAACACTGGGATGGGTCGCTGGAGGGGGTCTGGGAGTGGAGGAAGAGGAGGTGGTTGTAGGAGGTGTAACTTTAGGTGTTTTGAGTGCAGGTGCGTGTACTGGAGGCTGTCGTGAGGTGGATGGATGTTGGGTGTGTGGGTGCCCGCGTTTGTGTACTTTGGGAGAGGGTGTCACAGACACACTGGGAGAGGACACAGGGGACGTGTAAATGGGAGTGGGGGTGGTGAGTGCAGCTGAGCGGGTGTGGTGCTGGGTGTTCTGGTGCGAGTCCTAGTGCCTGTAGATGTAGTGCATGCAGGTGAGAGTGTAGACGACACTGGGAGGGAGACGATGAGGAGGGGGACACAGTGGAGGCAGTGGATGTTGCTGTGTCTGTATGTGGGAGATGCTTGTGTGAGTGCCTGTGGGATGTGTGGTGCCTATGTTTGTCTGAGCTACTTTTGTGTGTTGAGGTGTGAGCATGCTTGTCTGTTGGTGTGCTTGGGATAGGCTGGGGTACAGGGGACTGTGTCTGGGTGGAGGAAGTTGGAGGGGGGAGGCTAGACACAGGGACAATGGCTGCCATCAGTGCTGAGGCCAAAGTTTGCAGGGTTCGATGAAGGGCAGCCTGACCAGAATGAATGCCCTCCAGGAATGCATTACCGTGTTGCAACTCCCTTTCTACACCCTGGATGGCATTCACAATGGTAGACTGCCCAACAGTGAGTGACCGGAGGAGGTCAATGGCCTCCTCACTGAGGGCAGCAGGGGTGACAGGGGCAGGGCCTGAGGTGCCTGGGGCGAAGGTGATGCCGACCCTCCTGTGTGAGCGGGCACGGGGCAAAAGCTGAGGGGCTGCTGGGAGGGCGGTGCTGGTAGGGGAGGTGGCGGCTGTACCTGTAGAAGTGTGGGGCACAGATGGTGCCGCGACCACAAGGGAACTCCCATCGGCGGACGAGTCCGTGTGGCTGGTTGGTGATCCGGTGCCCGACGTGAAGCTCCCCTCGCCCTCCGTCCCACTGGTGCATTCTGAGTCCGTGGTGTGGCCCTCCATGGCCATGTGGGATGCTGCTCCCTCGTGCTCCGGTGCCACTGTACCTCCGCCTGATGATGCTGATGCACAAAAGAACAGGGAGAGCAGAAAGAGGGGGGGGACGACAGACGAAAGACAGGTTGAGTGCATGGCATACCGCTACCGTTGGCGGACAATACAGACACAGCAGCCCCTGCACTTCGCCGTCCTCCTGGCCTCTACAGATGCAATTCCTGGGATATGGCCTACATGGCTATGGTGGACATCTGCACACATGGAAGCAACAGGGGCATGTATACCTGTACTTGGCACTCTACTGCGGTGGGGTGGAGTGCCACATGGCCTGCATTATGGAGGGGCCTAGCCTATGGAAGTCGCCCTGGCCTAGGGAAACCCACAGCCCTCCTCCCACACCTAGACCCCTCAACTGTGCGCAAAGTCTCCAGAATGATTGTGTATTCACCCCCTTGTGTCTGCTGTGATGCCCTCAAGCGCCCATCCAACTCAGGGTAGGCCACCGCCAGGATCCGGAACATCAGGGGGGTCATGGGGCGACGGGCACCCCTCCCACGTTGGGAGGCCATCCCCAGCTGAGCCTCTGCCATCTTCTTGCTCCAGCGGCGAATGTCCTCTCATCTTTTACGGCAGTGGGTGCCCCGTCTGTGGTGGACCCCCAGGGTCCGGACGTCCTTGGCGATGGCACGCCAAATGTCCTTATTCTGGTCGGCGCTGACCTACATGACATGCACAGGGGAAGAAGAGAAGTCATTAGCAAAAGCACCATCAAAGTGAGTGGCCCCCATCCCTGCCCTTGCCATGTGGCACATGCATTCACAGTCCTTCATGTTCACTGCACTCTGCCCCCTTCCCTCTTACAACCAGCCCTCTCCACCCAGGCATAGCCCATACAACGTGCTCCCTGTGTACTTACCTGTTGGTCTGGAGGACCATAGAGTAGAGTGTACTGGGGGAGGACCCCGTCCACGAGCTTCTCCAACTCCTGAGCAGTGAAGGCAGGGGCCCTTTCCCCAGACGCAGCAGCCATTGTCTCTTCCAGACCGAGGTCACAGCAGCACTTGCAGTGTAGGTCCTCTCCTGTCGAAGATCGAGTATCAAGTGATTGAACAGATAGAAAATGGCGGTCACGTCTGCGGCGGTGACGTCCGCGGCGGTGCGTATCATAACCGCCGGCGCACTTCATCATTGGCACCTGTGACCCATAGGGTCCAATGTTAACCAATGCAGCATTGCGCTGCGGTCTACGACCGCCTACCGCAACGGTGTACAACGCCAGCGCAGTTACCTCACATCCCACTGTCCCAGTTTAGAGGTCAGGCAACCACCATTTCAGGGGTCCACATGGCTTAATTTGCAACTGTGTCACACATACCTAGGCCTACACTCGACACACATACAGGAATAATTTTTGTCTTTGGTGTCGTGTTCTGTGCATCTGTGGATACATACCTGGGATTTTGTTGACTCTGTGGTCGCTGTTGTCCTTCCTAGGCACCGTCAGCTTGGACATTTGAGAAGATGGCGGCATCCTCCGGTGTACCGACCGCTTGTGGACATGATGACAATGGAGGAGCGACATTTACTCATCACCTAGAGGTTTGACCGTGCCACTATCCAGGAACTATGTACCCAGTTGGAGCCAGACCTGATGTCACCAATCCGCCATCCCACAGGAATCCCCCCTCAAGTGCAGGTGCTGTCAGTGCTCCATTTCCTTGCAAGTGGATCGTTTCAGACAACAGTGGCCATGGCATCAGGGATGTCCCAGCCTATGTTTTCCAACGTGTTGTCCAGAGTGTTGTCTGCCCTGCTGAAACACGTAAGGAGCTACATCGTTTTCCCTCAGGTGGAGGATTTGCCAACAGTGAAAGGTGACTTCTATGCCCTTGGACATATCCCCAACATCACATATCCTATTGATGGCACCCATGTAGCTCTGGTTCCCCCCCCCACAGGAGTGAACAGGTGTACAGGAACAGGAAAAGTTATCATTCCATGAATGTATAGATGGTATGTTTGACTGACCAGTACATCTTGCAGGTAAATGCTTTGTTCCCTGGCTCAGTGCATGACGCCCACATCCTGCGCAATAGCAGCATCCCTTATATGATGATCAACTCCAGAGGCACCGGGTGTGGCTATTGGGGGACTCTAGTTACCCCAACCTGTCCTGGCTATTGACCCCAGTGAGGAATCCCAAGACCAGGGCAGAGGAACGCTACAATGAGGCCCATGGGCGGACTAGGAGGGTGATCGAACGCACCTTTGGCCTCCTTAAGGCCAGGTACAGGTGCCTGCATATAACAGGTGGTTCCCTATTCTACTCACCAAGGGAGGTGTGCCAGATCATCATCGCCTGCTCGATGCTTCACAATCTTGCTTTGCAACGCCAGGAGCCTTTTCTGCAGGAGGAAGGTCCAGATGATGGTGTTGTGGCAGCTGTGGAGCCTGTGGATCGTGTGGACAGTGATGAGGAGGAAGTTGAGGAAGAAGACAATGACAACAGGGAGTCAGTCATACAGCAATATTTCCAGTGACACACAGGTGAGAACATTTTCATTTTTACCATTACATTCACTGTCACACATCTTCCTCTATCCTGTGTGTAATTTCATGGGATTATTTGGTAACTGAGTTGTTCCTTTCCATTACGGTTTCACAGGTGTGGTTACCAACGTGTGTCATCTGCATGCATCCTTCAAGGACTTGTGATGTGTGACATAGATATGTTGCCTGTACAACTAGAAACGCATTTTCACACTGTCATTGATAATACATTTTACCAAATCATAGACTGACTCCAGATTGTTTTGTGGTTCAAAGGTGTTTATTTAAGTGTTCAAAAATGGAGGGGGGTTGTAAAATGGTGAGAGGTGATGGTGGAGGAATGTCCATGGCAGCGTCCAGTCTATTAGTCTCACAGGTGCACTGCCCATATGGGCATAGGAAGTGGAGCTGGGGCAGTTTGAGTATGGACAGGGTAACAAAGTGGGACAGTGGGATGACAGTCATGGTGGTCCCATTTCCTGGTGGGGGTCTTGCCATCTTGCTCTGTCCTGTTCCTGGATCTCAGGGACCGCTTGCGTGGTGGTTGTCCGTCTGCAGGGGGTGGGGTGCTGGTGCAGTGGTCCTGTGGCAGGGCATCCTGTCCACTAGCGCCGGCAGAGGTGGTGGGCAGTTCATCGTCCATGCTAGTGTCAGGGGCCCCTTGGAGTGCCACGGTGTCCTCATGGTCTGCTGAATGTCCTTCAGCACCCCTACGATGGTGCCCAAGGTGGAGCTGATGGTCCTGAGCTCCTCCCTGAACCCCAAATACTGTTCCTCCTGCAGGCGCTGGGTCTCCTGAAACTTGATCAGGACCGTCGCCATCGTCTCCTGGGAGTGGTGGTATGCTCCCATGATGGAAGAGAGGGCCTCGTGGAGAGTGGGTTCCCTTGGCCTGTCTGCCCCCTGTCTCACAGCATCCCTCCCAGTTCCCCTGTGTTCCTGTGCCTCCGTCCCCTGGACCGTGTGCCCACTACCACTGCCCCCAGGTCCCTGTTGTTGTTGGGGTGGTGGGTTATCCTGGGTTCCCTGTAGTGGTGGACACACAGCTGATTGACCTGTCCTGGGTACGGAGGTTTGGGCCCGCTGGGTGGGTGCTGTGCTGGTGTTACCAGAGGGTGGAAGGTCAGTGCTGGGCTGTGCCTGTGCAAGAGGAACCGACTGTCCCGAGGCCCACGATGGTCCGGGCTGGTCATCAGGCTCCAGTAGGGCAGAGCTGCTATTGTCACTGTGGGCCTCTTATGTTGGTGGAGTGGAGTTGTCTGGACCCTCCGGTGTGGTGACGGTCCTTTGTGATCCTGCAGGGGCATAAGAGCATGATTATTGCATGTGTGTGTGTCATGGTGTGCAATGGGTGGGTGTGCGTGTACCCCCGTGCAAGCATTCCTGTGTGGGGGATTGTGTGATGATGGTTAGGGGGTTGTTATGGGTATGTGCAGTGGGCATGCTTTCGTGATGGGTGTCCATGCTTAGTTGTGTCATGCAGGGCTTGTTGTTGGGATGTGTGGTTTGTGTTATTAGTACAATAGTGAGGAGTTGGAGTGATAGGGGAGGGGGTGAGGGTGGGGGTGTGTGATAGCATGCAGGTAGGGTGAGGGATATGATAGTTAAGAATTGACTTACCAGTGTCCATTCCTCCACCGACTCCTCCGAGGCCCTCTGGATGCATGATAGTCACGACTTGCTCCTCCCATGTTGTTAGTTGTGGGGGAGGAGGTGGGGGTCCGCCGCCAGTCCGCTGAACCGCGATGTTGTGCCTGGAGACCGTTGAACGCACCTTCCCCCGTAGGTCGTTCCACCTCTTCCTGATGTCCTCCCAATTTCTTGGATACTGTTCCACAGCGTTGACCCTGTCGACTATTCTGCGCCATAGCTCCATCTTCCTGGCTATGGATGTGTGCTGCACCTGTGAGCCAAATAGCTGTGGCTCTACCTGTAGGATTTCCTCCACCATGACCCTGAGTTCCTCCTCGGAAAAGTGGGGGTGTCTTTGGCGTGACATGGGGTGGTGTGTGTGATGTGTGTGGTGATGTGTAGTGGTGTGTGGTGTTTTGTGCGTGGATGTTGTGTGGGTGATGGTGTTGTGTGCCTCTGAGTGGTGAGATTGTCTATTCTGTGCTGTCTCTCTGGCCTTCGTCTCTGATTTTTGGACGTAGGGGTTTGTGGGTGATGTGGGTGTGTGTTTTATATTGTGTTGGGTGTGTGGGAGTGGTGTTTGTATGTGTATCAGGTGTGTGTATTTGGAATTGTCCAATGTGGTGGTGTTTTGCAGATGTGTGTGTATTTTGAGCGCGGCGGTGTGTACCGCCAATTGAATACCGCGGTTGAAAGACCGCCGCGTGGATTCGTGGGTCGTAATAGCATGGACGTGTTTCTGTTGGCGTGGAGTTGGAGGATTTGTTTTCGCCAGTTTAACACTGACCTTTGGTGTGGCGGACTTGTGTGGGTGTCCGAATTTCGGCGGATTACGAAATGTGGGTTATAATAGTTGTGGTGGAATTCCACGGTCGAGGCGGTGTATTGCCGGTCCTCTGCACGGCGGTAAACGGCTTTTACCGCCAATGTTGTAATGACCCCCTATGTGTGGTAGAGATAGAGAAAGGAGTTTGAGAGTTAAGGAATCAGAATATATCATCTTACTCGGTAGCAAATCGTCTGGGGGGTTGAATGAGGATGAAGAGCTTTACATACACATCGGCTGATGTGACAGCATTAAGTTATCTGTAGCCCTCATATTTGTTATTGTTTATGCTACTGTGGCTGCATGTTTTTTCTACTTTTTCTTTTTCTCCTTTTTCCATCTCTTTTTCTCGTTTTTTTCATTTGGAGTTTCAAGTTTTATATCGAAAGAAGTTTTTCCCTGACTGGATTTCTAATATGCTTCCACTGAGTCACATAGAATGAAAAGTGGAAATTGTGCATTCTAGGGTTCACATTATTTGGAGTTACGGTGCTTTCATTTTTTTTTATCCTAGTCTTTTCACTTTTATGTTTTTTCTTTTTTTACATTATTTAAGGTCCAATATTTAAAAAAGAAATTGTGTATTGATCTGTATATGAACTAACGCTAAGTGGTAAAGTGACATGAGTAATATGATATTGACGTTGTGATTACTCATGATATAAAAGAGAATGGCCACTAGGCCTGCACTTTTGAAAAAGATGCTAAAATCGCATAATGAATCACTATCTTGTGGGATATGTGTACATATATATATTTTTTGAGAGATATTAGCAATTTGTGGTCATTTGATTATTGATTTTGAATGAATTCAAATCATACTGATATCTTTCTTTTTTTAGGACCAAAGGTTTTTGCACAAATTTTGAATGTGATTGATTAAAAAGGTGGAGAGAGAGTATACACATTTTTTCTATGTTTGTTAAGGACAATGTATATATTTTCACTGTGGATTGGGCACAATTTTTCAAATTAGGCCATGACGAAGACCTTTTTGGGTTGAAACGCATAGCCGAATATTTTTTTTTTAAAAAGATGATGACATGTTGATTGAGGCCTTCTCATTTGGTGTTACATCGCTGAAGGATTTATTTGTTACTTAGAAACGGGATCCACACCCGTTTGCCTGTAGCAGCCCCGTTTGGTGGACAGAGCCAATAATATGGTGGAACTGTTTGTAGCATATATATATCTGTATATATATATCAATATATATATATATATATATATATATATTAACAACATTCATGAAATACTTCACGAAGGACCGCACTCCGGGATCTCTTATTTCACAAAATTCATTTATTCAGGCTCTGTTAACTTCGTTTACAGCTCAACAATCACCCGCCCAAAGTGTTTAGGTCTGAGAGACCTTGATCACGGGCATATATATATATATATATATATATATATATATATATATATATATATATAAACACACACACATATATACACTCATGCACACACACTCATACACACATATATATATTTAACCATGAGTAAAATACATTTGTTAACCCCTTTCCTGCCAGGTCTTTTCCCCCCTCTTGTTCCAAACCTCTTTTTGGCTATTTGTGGTAGTTCATGCTTAGGCCCTCATAACCTTTTGTCCACATAAGCTATATATGTCAAATTTGCATCCTTTCTTTTCTCAACATCCTGGGGATTCTAAAGGTACTCAGAGTTTGGGGGTACCTCCGGACAAGACCAAGAAATTAGTCAGAATACAACTACAAGTTGGGTTTTTTGGTAAAAATGGGAAGAAAGTGCTACAGAAGAAAGCACATGTTTTTTTTCCTGCAACAGGCAACAGCAAAGGGTTTGCAATGCTAAAATCACCATCGTCCCAGCTTTCAGGAACAGCCAGACTAGAATCAGTAAACTACATTTTTCAAAACTGATTTGGCATTTTACTGGGACATACCCTATTTTTACTATTTTTTGTGATTTCAGCCTTTTTCCAGTTAGTGACAGAAATGAGTGTGAAAACTGGGGTGGATCCCAGACAGCTAAGCATTTCTGAAAAATAGACAACATTTTGAATTCAGCAAGGTTTCATTTGTGCAGATCCTTTAAGGTCTTCCTACAGAAAGTAAGAGTTGAAATAAAAAACTATTGAAATTGAGTAGGAAAAAAGCCATTTGTGTCTAGGTTTTCTTCTGTAACTTTTTCCAGCTATGGCAGATTTTACCATATGCTGTGTGCCATTACGTCTGCTGGACCCTTCTGGTTCTGGGGATATATAGGGCTTGTAGGTTCATCAAGAACCCAAGGTACTCCAAGCCAATAAATGAGCTGCACCTTGCAATGGGTTTTCATTGCATACTTGGTATATAGCAATTTGTTTGGTAAAATATAAAGAGTGAAAAATAGGTATCAAGGAAACCTTTGTATTTCCAAAATGGGCACAGAATAAAGAGTTTAGAAGCACTGGTTATTTGCACATCTCTGAATTTAGGGGTTCCCATAATAGCATGTGAATTACAGGGCAATTCTCAAAATGACTTCTTTCTTACACACTGTCTTACATTTGGAAGGCAAACATATAGAGAAAAACAATTAGCAATAACACTTGTTCTTCTATTATGTGTTCCGCCAAGTCTCCTAATAAAAATGGTACCTCACTTGTTTGGGTAGGCCTAGTGCCCTCAACAGGAGACACGCCAAAACTCAACATGAAGGCCTCACATTTTTCCATTGGAAACTGATTTTTGAAAAAGTGCCTAGCTTTGGATTTTGGCTGTAGCTTAGCCAGCACTTACGGAAACCTACCAAACCTGTACATTTTTTAAAACTAGACACCTAGGGGAATCCAGGATGGGGTGACTTGTCAGGCTCTCTCCAGGTTCTGTCACCCAAAATCCTTTGCAAACCTCAAAATGTGTCTAAACACACTTTAAGCTCATACTTGGGTGCTGCAAAGTTCTGGAATCTGAGGGGAGCCACAAACTTCCTTCCACCCAGCATTCCCTCAAGTCTCCCAATAAAAATGGTACCTCACTTGTGTAGGTAGGCCTAGTGCCTGCAACAGGAAATACCCCAAAACACAACGTGGACTAATCATATTTTTTTAATGAAAACAGATGTGTTTTTGCAAAGTGCCTAGCTGTGGAGTTTTGCCTCAAGCTCAGCAGGCACTGAGGGAAACCTAGAAACCCTATATATTTTTTAAAACTAAACACCTAGGGGAATCCAGAACAGGAGACTTGTGGGGCTCTCACGAGGTTCTGTCCCTCAGAATCCTCAATATTTGTCTAAAAATAACTTTTATCTCACATTTCGGTGCTGCAAAGTTTTGGAATCTGAGGGAAGCCACAAACTTCCTTCTGCCCAGCATTGCCCCAAGTCTACTGATAGAAATGATACCTCACTTGTATCGGTAGGCCTAGTCCCCACAACAGAAAATGCCCCAAAACTCAATGTGGACATATCAAACTTTTCTACTGAAATAGACGTGTTTTTTGCAAAGTGCTTAGCTGTGCATTTTGGCCTCTAGCTCAGCCGGCACTTAGGGAAACCTCCCAAACCCACACATTTTTAAAAACTAGACACCTAGGAAAATCCAGGCTGGGATGACTTGTGGGTCTCTCACCAGATTCTGTCATCCAGAATCCTTTACAAATATCAAAATGTGGTTAAAAAAACACTCTTTCCTCACATTTCAGTGATGGAAAGATCTGGATTTGGAGGGGAGCCAAAAATGTCCTTCCATCCAGCATTTCACTAAGTCTCCTGATAAAAATTATACCTCACTTGTGTGTGTAAGCCTAGTCCCCACAACAGGAAATGCCCCAAAACACAGTGTGGACACATCATATTTTTCTACTGAAATAGACGTGTTTTTTGCAAAGTGCCTAGCTGTGAATTTTGGCCTGTAGCTCAGCCGGAACCTAGGGAAAACTACCAAATCTATACATGTGTAGGCCGCCCGTGACAGGAAATGCCTCAAAATGAATCATGGACACATCAAAATTATCTATTACAAAACAACCTGTTTGCAGGGTGGTGGGACATTTGTGCCAGCGCAGTGATCCTACATAGAAAAGTGAGGAAAATTAGCTTTTTTAAGCAAATTTTGAGGTTTGCAGAGGAGTCTGGGCAAGAACATTTTGGGTGATCCACGCAAGCCACACCTACCTGCACTCCACGGGTGTCTAGTTTTCCAAAATGTCTAGTTTTGGTAGGTTACCCTAGATGACAGACGCGCCTGGGTCCAAAAACGCAGGTGTCCCCCTTGCAAAAACAGGTAGTTTTATAATAGATAGTTTTGATGTGTCCACGTTGTGTTTTTGCACCTTCCATGTCGTGGGCACTTGGCCCACCCACACAAGTGAGCTAGCATTTTTATCCGCAGACCATACTCCACTGCGTGTCCAGTTTTGAAACTTATCTAGATTTGGTACAAGCAAATTGTGAAAAACAATGCCCTTAGTTTTTGTTAGAAAGACTCCTCACCCACCAAAGTTGTTGGTGGCTTGCTTCATCATTGGGGTTCCACCCGAGACACCTAGCATGTCATGGGTGTGCTTGGACGCCTGATTGCGCGGGCGGGTTTTTACATTTTTTATTAGGTGCCACTCCACACACACTGCCAGCCAAGCACCACTCCACACACACCGCCAGCCAAGCGCCACTCCACGCACACCGCCAATCAAGAACCACTCCACGCACACTGCCGACCAAGCACCACTCCACGCACATCGCCAACCAAGCGCCACTCCACGCACACTGACATCACATTTTTTTTAACAAAAAAGAAAACACTAACTAAATAAAGGTAAGTACAAAACTACAAACACAAAAGCTCTAATTAAATACATAACAGTAATGCCAACCGTGAAACTGAACAAAAAAAAGAAACAATACAGAACATGCAGTTTACTTTTACGCACACAGTAGTTCCCAATAATTCATTTGGATGTGTTAACTTCTAAAACAGCCAGCCACAGACAGCCCAGGCTTAGAAGGACAATCTGGGCAGTACATACGAGTCTCCCTCCGGATACCTCTTCGGGCACAGACTCTACATTTTTAGCAGGAAAGTCTTTTTCGGGCGTGGGAGGAATGTGATCAGGAAAGTGGCGATCTTTCAATACAGCCACATCCTCCACCACTACTTCTCTAGGAACTCTTGCCTGTTCCACTACAAGAAGACTCCTGATCACAGACTCCTGAAACTTAACAAATGTCATCTTTGACTCAGGGGAACAATCCTTGAACACAATAAAAGCATTAAAAGTTGCTAACTGAAAGAGATATATTGTCGACTTTTTATAAAAGTGAGCCTTACGAACAGCAGTGTAAAGTTCCAACCTCTGATCTACTCTGTCTACTCTATCTACACCACCCATATGCTTATTGTAGTCTAAAATACACGCAGGTTTGCACACTTCACCAACCTGACTCCAAACAGTCACAGGGGACGCATGCTCATCATGGATGGTAGTCAGCACGTAGACATCCTCCTGTCTGCAGATTTCATAGCCAGCAGCTCATCACTATGCAAGGCATTGCATTGTCTCTTCTCAGGTTTTTTACATACAAGCTCCCTTGGGTAGCCTTTACGGTTAGAGCGGATTGTGCCAGGTACAAATTGTGACCTTTGTTAAACAGCCATCTACCAAGTTCCCACACATTTTCCTTATTAACTCCAAAAGTGGACTGACAACCAGGGTCATCAATAATGGAATCCCTACCAGTGTAGACCTGGAAATTATAAACATATCCTGTAGTACTCTCAGACAGCATATCCCCTTGAACAGGACCAAAGACTCATTCACAGCTGTTTCTTTCCTTGTAACATAGATTCTGAAAAATGATCTAAAAAGTGATTAAGAACATGCCAAATCTTAAAAAGACGATCAGATTTAGGGTGATCTCATCGCAATGCTAAAGAATTATCAACAAAATGCAGCATCCGAAAAAAAGGCAAATACTGATTATGACTCATGGTTGCAGAAAATATAGGCATTGCTATTAATGGACTAGTAGACCAATATGAAGACAGTGACAGATTCCTTATCAGTGCTATCAAAAAAGTTAAACCCAAGAACTTTTTCAACTCTTCCATATTTGTGTGAATCCAACGGGTAGCTCTAGAGTGTGGCCTAAGTCTGGCATTGTGGTCCCTTGAATACTGTTCAGCATACAAATTGGTCTTCTCAACAATTTCTTCCAACAACTGAAAGAAATTGATAGGCAACAGGTTTTCTGTATACACCCTGGGAGACCAGGAAAGGCAGGCAACTCCTGCTGCTCCATGTTTGCGGCAACCCAGAGTTCAGGTCTTCCAATGGAAAGTCTTTCAGCCCCAGGCTACTGCACTATTGGCACATCAGTGTCCTCCTCTAAAACAGGCACTTCATCTGCACTGAGAGTAGCTTCCTCATCAGATGATTCATCTCGGACAGAAAATTCACTGCCAGAATCTTGCACTTCCTCCTCTGCTTCAGATGCGGCGTCAGTCTCATAATCATTGTCAGAAGACGACTAAAAAAGAACACCAATAACCTACTGAGTGGTCATCCTGAGGCCAGCCATGATCCTTCCTAATAAAAGTAACTTGACAAATGCGCCAACAACAACTGACACTGTGTAAGACCTGTAGTAAAGTAAGTATGACTTTATCACAAAGACCTATGTACTATGATACCACTCACTTGCCTGAAAAAGCTAGACTCACCAGCAACCACTCTGCATAGACACAGCAAGCACCAATGATATCCCACTTAAAAAATCTAAGGGCAATTTGACACACAATCCTGCATTTAATCCAAAAAGTAATTTATGCATGGCAACGATACTCATTTGGAGCCAATAGTTTTCCTTACCAAACACATGAAACTACACAAACTGCAAGTCAACCACTGCCAAAACCGCAAGGCGTCACAGCAAAGCAAGCAACAGCTTTGAACTAGAATAAAAAGGAGACAAAAGAAACAAAAAGGAAAAATGAAACATTATAATCACAATTGCAAATACGTCGCCAGTGGACAAACACCCCACCACCAAACATTTAGAAATGTTCCCAGAAAAAGTGGTTCAGTGGTTTCAGTGGTTTCTACCTTCAATGGGGGCAAATGGGCCTCACATAAAGAGGCTGATCGGCCCCCAAAGGGAGCTAAAACATCTAAAATGATTGCCCTCTTAAGAGGAGCAACCATGGTCCAAGTGGCCGTCCCCTAAACAATACAAACACACACAAACCATAATCCCTGGTGCCTAGAGGTTTCTGCTCCCTTTGAGGACGGATGGGCCTAACAAAAATAGACTGATCTGCCCTGATTGGGGCAGAAATGGCCAACAGTTATGTGCATCCTTTGGGGAGCGACCCGTGCCCCAGGGGCCGCCCCCTCACTAACGAAAACAAAAAATCCCTGGTGTCCATGTGGCTTCTGCCTCGCTTAAGGGCAGATGGGTCTAAACAAAATAGGCTGATCTGCCCCAAGGGGGCCAGAAATGGCCGACACTTATGTGCCCCCTTTGGGGAGTGGGCATTGTCCAAGGGGCTGCCCCCCTCAAAAAAACTAAATAAAACAATCCCTGGTGACTTAGTGGCTTCTGCCCCCCTTGGGCCTAAAAGAATAGGCAGAAATGGCCATCAATATTATGCCCCTTTTGGGGAGCAACACTTTCCCAAGGGTCTGCTCCTCTACACTGAAATTGATGAAAAAAAAAAATCCCTGGTGTCTAGTGAGCATTCCTGCTGCCTGATCGTGGTGCACTCGGGCAGCAGGAATGCTGAAAAGAGACATCAAGGGAAAGTAAAAGCCTTTTCTTTCCCCGGATGCCTCTTTTGGACAACACCCCTCCCCGAGCCACAGGAGAAACTCACCTCTTTCTCCTCCAATGTGCTGGAAGCAAATGTCTTCCAGCACATCTGGCGTCTGCTAATAAAGTCAGCGCACAGGGGATCGGGGGCACTTCCACTACCATCCCTGCCCAGGGTGTGGGTGGGTGGCCCACAGGGGAGCACTAGCGCTTCCCTGCTGGTTATGTCCAGGGTACCAAAGGGATTAAATAGGTTTAAAGAGTATGTGTATATTTTATTATTACGAAATAGCAACTATACATATTTCTTAAAGAACTATACATATCTGGAATATACATATATTCATATTATAAATATTTATCAACACAGGCATATGTGGTCCATTGCTGTTTGGATATGGTCATTATGAAGGAAAGAGCCAACTCTTGAGTCATCTTCTGAAGACAAGATAGTTATACGTGGATCTTATATTTGGGGGTAATGAATTCCATTACCCCCAAGAACAGAGAAGGATGTACCACCTATTGTCTTTTTCTTGTATGGTGGTGTTTTAAGGCAGGGTGCCAATCTTTAGCGGAGGTTTCTTTGTTGAATGTATTTGGTTATTTTGTTTCTGATGAACAGCAGTCCTGTTCCATGTCGAGCTTTGTGGGTGATACAAAGCAGCTTGAAGGCAGATCTTCTGGCAACCGGTAACCAACGTAATGCTCTCTTGGTAGGGGAGATGTGGGCTTGTGGCTTTACATGTAATAGTATCCTGGCAGCTGAGTTATCAATATGTTGTAGTTTTTCATAGTAGATAGAAATGATCCATGGTGGAGGCCAATGGCGTAATCCAGTTTGGATAGTACAGGAGTGATAGTAGCCTGTACCTATGTGGAAATCCAAGGTGGGGGAAGATACGTTGCAGAGGCTTCAAGGTGATGAAGCTTGATCGTGCTAATTTGTCCTCTTGGGCATTCATTGTTAACTTGAAGTCGATGATAATTCCAAGGTTTTTAACTTCCTTAGATACTTGAGGAAGTGGTCTCAGATTGTTAGGCCAGGCATACAGTGGGTCATAATTTTACCTGTTGCCACATGTGAGTATTTCAGTTTTGGAAGCATTCAATTTGGCTCCAAGTCATCCACTGAGGCAACTGAAGATTTGTGAGTTTTCAATGTCTTTGGGGCGTTCCATTTTTGTCAAAGCCCAGCTCACCTGAGTTCTTGTTCAGTTCTGATGGAGGTTGAAGACAATCCGACCCCACCCTGAAACTGCTTGTTCCAGCACACTGGTTTTTAAAACAGTGCACGAAGAACAGAAGCTCAAGGGAAGGGGGGAAGTGGATAAAATAAAAAAAAGAGACAACACCGTTCTTGCGTTTCCACTGTTGAAGTGCTGCACAAATCTGCGGCCCTTTCTGACTTCTGTAGAAACTGGTGCCTAATGAAACATAAACAAAGAACAGATAAGTGCAATCTATTCCTAAATGGGTTCCTGACTATCCCTTTATTTATTAGAAATTCTCTTCTAAAAGTACCTTTTGGATCCTGGTCTCTAGTTTCCAGGTTTGGAATGTGTTACTGCTCTGGGATGTGTTTTCTATTACTGTAAAGCTTCTAAAACATTAAACAAATACCGTTATCAGAATTACCAATATCAAACATTCATCATAATATAACTAAAGCCTAAATTCCCAATAGCAGACTCACTTTTCCCATATTTCCAGAATCTTTTATAAAACAAATACTGTACTTTTACATCAAAATACAGCATGTAATTTGTGCAAGTCCTTGATTTACTGTTTGCCTTGCTGTCAATGGTTTCCACTGTTCGATTACCAAAGGTTCCATGAAAAAAAACAATGTCCGCTTCACAAAGTTCCGCAAAATACTCCTGCAACAAAGAGCCTGAATCACAATGCTCGTGGAAGGCACTTCGCCTCAAACTGTCTATACACGAATCCAGAAATTGCCGTCAAAGCTCCCTCAGGTAATAAAAAGTTTTGCACTTACTTGTTGCTGGCAAGAGATACTGATCAGTCTAACCTTGTCTTCTTTCTCTTTTGCAGGTTACTCGTGGGAGAGAGGCTGAGGCAAGGAGGAACCGGAAACCGGAAGAAGGAAGAGCCAGCAGCTGCGCCCATTGAAGTCAAAGAAAGTCTGTAAAGAGCAGGAGTGCCAGCGCCGAGGGATCTGTTCTCAGGTAAGCGGGAGGTAGACGAGCACAAGCACTGGGTGAGGCTCGGGGGATGCCTTTTATAGACAGGGCTGGGTGTGGTTCGAAGAGCTGGGTGTGGTTTGAAGGCTGGGTGTGGTCCTCACATGCTGCACATGTTCTTGAAAGGTGTGCAGAGTTTCAGTTATTATGCAAATGAGTTGGATTAACACATGGCCTAGGGAGGAGTGTTTTAAAGAAGCCTTGGTAAAAGCAAGGCCCAATGTGTAAACAAAACAGCACATTAAACAATATACACAGAAGCCTGGGGGGGGGAAGGTGAGATAACAAGAAAGGCTTTCAATAGTAAGTTTAAAAGGGAGCTATTACAGAACCCACTAGTGCAGTGAGAGGGGACATGCTCTTTGCTGTGTACAAACCCTAACAGTAGCCCCCCTCAAAGGCCCTCCTACAGGACGGGGTTTTCCTGGATTTTTTAAATAAAACCGTCTAATCAGCTGTGGGGCATGTACATATGATGCTGGTTCCCATGAATTCTCAGATTCATCATATCCTTTCCATTCTACTAAATAAAACAGACGTCCACTAATTCTTTTTGAGTCTTTTATGCTTTTCACTTCATATTCCAGATTTCCCTTAATTGGTATGGGTGGAAGTGGTGGTTCAGGTCGGGTTTTTGAGTTGTACGGCTTAAGCAAGGACACATGGAATGTAGTATGTACTGGATATTCTTTTGGTAAATCTAATTTTACTGTTACCGGGTTTACTATGGCAGTTATACTAAAGGGTCCAATGAAACGTGGTTGCAGCTTTCGGGATCCCTCTATGTTTAGGTTCTTTGTGGAGAGCCATACCTTGTCACCAATTTTATACATTGGGGCCTCAGATCTGTGTTTGTTTGCTTGTCTTTTCATGCTTTCCTTGTACTTTAATAAATGTTTCCTGGCTTTGTCTTGTATGTCACCTAACCTCGTTAGTCTATCCGTTACTGTAGGCAACAGAGAATCTTCTAACAAAATGGGTATAGCTCTTGGATGATACCCCTGCAAGAAATAGAATGGTGAGCAAAGTAGAGCTGAATGCTCAGTATTATTATAAACAAACTCTGCAACAGGAAGAGCTTCCAACCATTCACTAGAATAATCAGCCAATAAACAACGTAGCGTTTGAAGTAAGGTTTGGTTCAGTCGTTCAGTCTGTCCATCTGTCTCTGGGTGGAAAGCAGTGGATAAGGCCACATCTATTTTCAGTTTTTCACATAATTTTTTCCAAAATCTGGAGTTGAACTGGCTCCCTCGGTCTGACACCACTTTGCTTGGCAAACCATGTAAACGCACAATTTCCCTTATAAAAATATCGGCAAATTCTGCTGCCGAGGGTAATTTCCGTAATGGTACAAAATGTGCCATTTTAGATAAAAAATCCACTATAACCAACACTGTTGTGAAGGATTTTACAGGTGGTAAACCTACAATAAAGTCTACGCTCACAGTGTGCCAAGGTTGTTTGGGTGTTGGCATTGGTATTAACAAGCCGTCAGGAGCCTTATGAGAAGATTTATGTCTTGCACAAATTGGACAGGTAGTGACAAATTGCTTAATGTCCTTTCTTATAGTGTCCCACCAAAAGTGTTTTTGCACATTTTCCAGGGTTTTTACCCAACCAGGATGACCTGCCAACGGTGAGGCGTGATGCCAAATTATCACCTGTGTTTGTAATTCAGAGGTGGGCACTAACAGCATGTTGTTGTGATACAATAAACCTCGTTGTATTGTGTTATGGGAATCCTTTAACCAATCCTGAGGTGCTATTTGCATGTGTGCATTATATAGATCTGTGATGAAATCCTTCTGTTGTACTGGTGCCAACAACTTTTGGGGAGGAATAATGGGTTCTCCTATTTTATCTTGTTTCATGTCTGAGGTATGTCCGTATCTAGATAACACATCAGATTGAATTTGTTGTGCACCTGGTCTATAGGTTATAACAAAGTCAAATGTGCTAAAAAAATTTAACCAGCGCATCTGACGTGGTGTTAGTGCTTTAAGTGATCCAAAAAACTGTAGGTTCTTATGGTCAGAAAAGATTGTAACTGGGTACTTGGCTCCCATTAAATGGTGCCTCCATTCTGAAAATGCTACTTTGATAGCTAGTAGTTCCCTTTCAGCCAGAGTGTAATTTTGTTCAGCTGGCAATAACTTTTTGGAATAGAAGGCTATAGGATGTAACTGGCCATCTACTGCATCTCGTTGAGAGAGAACTCCTCCTAAAGCTACTTGTGAAGCATCTGCTTCAACAAAAAAGGGCAAGTCAGGATCAGGATGTTTCAGAATTGGGGCTGAAGTGAACTTTTGTTTTAGGAGTTGAAAGGCGTGTGCCGCCTTATCAGTCCAAAGAAATCGTTGCCCTTTCCGCAACAAGGTAGTTATTGGGGCCGCAATGTCTGCAAAATGTGCAATAAACCTCCTATAAAAATTGGCGAAACCCAGAAATTTCTGAATATCTTTTACAGAGGATGGTTCTGGCCAATCAGCAATAGCACTGATTTTCTTTACATCCATAGTTATTCCTTGAGGTGACAGGCAGTATCCTAAAAAGTCCACCTTGTTGACATTAAAAGTACACTTTTCTAACTTAGCAAAAAGATGATTTTCTTTTAACTTTGATAACACTGCACAAACATGTTGGGTATGTTCTTCTGAGTTCTTAGAGTAAATGAGGATGTCGTCTATGTATACTATGACACAAACGTCCAGGAATTCGTGTAGGACCTCATTTATAAAGAACTGAAAGGCCGCAGGGGCATTACATAACCCAAAGGGCATTACTGTGTACTCAAATAAACCAAACTTTGTCTTGAAAGCTGTCTTCCACTCATCCCCCTCTTTTACTCGGACCAGGTGGTAAGCTCCCCGCAGATCTAGTTTAGTGTATACAGTAGAATGTCTTAATTGATCCAACAACACAGGTATTAGAGGAAGAGGATATTTATTCTTTATTGTAGCCTTATTTAGTCCTCTATAATCGATACACGCGCGCAGGGATTTATCCGGCTTCGGGATAAAAAAGAGTGGAGATGACACCGGAGATGTGGAATGACGGATGAACCCAGACTGTAGTAGGTCATCTAGGTAGGTTCTTAAGTATTTGGTTTCTTCGTCAGTCAAAGCATATACTCTGTTATTAGGTAAAGGGGCCCCTGGGATAAGATCTATACGGCAGTCATAAGACCGATGTGGGGGCAGCACACTAGCCTTTACTGGATCAAAGACGTCTTTAAAGTCAGAATATTCAGGAGGGAGACTTGGTTCATCTTGTGTAACACTAGCACAGTGTAATACTGTGCTCTGTTCTGTACCTGCTTCTTGATAGCAATTGGTTCTACAGAAAGAGGAATCCAAAGTAACAGTTCTATTCACCCAATCAATTTTTGGGTTATGAGTTGTTAACCAGGGTACCCCGAGAATCAAACCAAAATTAGGAGTATCTATCAGATCAAAGCTAATCACCTCTGTGTGCCCATTCTGACAGACCATAACAAGTGGACTTGTTTGTTTTGTGATTAATCCAGAGGTCAATTCTGACCCATCCACTGCACATACTGCTTCTGGACAAGGCTTTAGGCACATAGGAAGTCCTACGATTTCAGCTAACTTATTATCCACAAAATTTCCTGTCGCGCCTGAGTCCAGTAGGACAGGGAGAGAATGCCTCACTTGGGTAGTAACAATTAAAACGACCTGAATTATGAAATGTCTAGGTATGTGCGGTACCCTGAAGGCTGCAGCATTAGAGGTTTGATTAAGATGTTTTCTCGAACAAGTAACCTCTCCCCTTGTCGAGCTTAATCGTTTCCCGATTCAGTTGAGGAGGTGGAGGAAACAGCACCCTTTCGTGGAGTTTTAGGCTTTACTGGACATTCTCTGGCAAAGTGACCTGCCCTGCCACAATATAAACATAATTGAAATGTTCTCCTTCTTTCTTTTTCCTCTGATGTGAGTGGACCTCTGAGTGTCCCTATTTGCATAGGCTCTGGTTCAGGGAGTTTATTATCTGTGTCTTTCTTCTCGTGTCTAATAAAAGTTAACCGTGATTCCAGTTTGTATTTATCTCCCTTTCTTTCTCCTAGTCTATGTTCTAATTTCACAACTAAATCTACAAAGTCCAAATAGTCTTTTGGCAAATCAACGATATGAGCCAGCGCGTCTTTTAACTCGTCTCTCAAACCTTTATAAAAAAGGGAGACACGCTTTTCCTCCGGCCACTGTGTCTCGGTGAGTAAACGATTAAAACTAGTGAGATAGGTCAATAAATCCTTGTTACCTTGTTTAAGATTTAAAAGCTCATTATCACTTGCCTGCATGAAAGTGTGTTTTGCAAAAAGGCTGGTCATGGTACGTTTAAATTGATTCCAATTATGGAGGATGGGATCATCTCTATCCACAAAAGGAATTGACCAATTGGCTGCTGTGCCACCCAAATAAGACAAGACGAACGCCACTTTCGTATCATCAGTAGGGAACTGTTGTGGCTTACAAATGAAGTGTAATTGACATTGATTGATAAAAACATGGAATTTGTTACTATCTCCATGAAAACGTTCAGGTGCTGCTAAGGGCACAACATTAGGAACATTAACAGTAACCTCAACTGGGGTAGGCAAAGTTGTATGTTTTGATGGCGCCCCTGTCTCTGAGGAGGTTTTAAACAAAGGCGTAGAAGCTGTGTTCCACTGAGATCCCCTAAATTTATACCTGCTTAAATCCTGTTTTAAAGAGGTATTCTCCATCTTTAATCTCTCTATTTCCTCTTGCATATGTTGCAAGATGCCAGACACTGATTCATTATGAGCCAAGTCCTCATTTAGGGCCTGCGCCATATCCGTGACGTCAATGCCCTGTATTTCTTCCCCGGTATTCATCGTCCACCAGAACTGAATTTTTTTTAAGGCTTGTGCTTCTGTCAAAGCCCAGCTCACCTGAGTTCTTGTTCAGTTCTGATGGAGGTTGAAGACAATCCGACCCCACCCTGAAACTGCTTGTTCCAGCACACTGGTTTTTAAAACAGTGCACGAAGAACAGAAGCTCAAGGGAAGGGGGGAAGTGGATAAAATAAAAAAAAGAGACAACACCGTTCTTGCGTTTCCACTGTTGAAGTGCTGCACAAATCTGCGGCCCTTTCTGACTTCTGTAGAAACTGGTGCCTAATGAAACATAAACAAAGAACAGATAAGTGCAATCTATTCCTAAATGGGTTCCTGACTATCCCTTTATTTATTAGAAATTCTCTTCTAAAAGTACCTCTTGGATCCTGGTCTCTAGTTTCCAGGTTTGGAATGTGTTACTGCTCTGGGATGTGTTTTCTATTACTGTAAAGCTTCTAAAACATTAAACAAATACCGTTATCAGAATTACCAATATCAAACATTCATCATAATATAACTAAAGCCTAAATTCCCAATAGCAGACTCACTTTTCCCATATTTCCAGAATCTTTTATAAAACAAATACTGTACTTTTACATCAAAATACAGCATGTAATTTGTGCAAGTCCTTAATTTACTGTTTGCCTTGCTGTCAATGGTTTCCACTGTTCGATTACCAAAGGTTCCATGAAAAAAAACAATGTCCGCTTCACAAAGTTCCGCAAAATACTCCTGCAACAAAGAGCCTGAATCACAATGCTCGTGGAAGGCACTTCGCCTCAAACTGTCTATACACGAATCCAGAAATTGCCGTCAAAGCTCCCTCAGGTAATAAAAAGTTTTGCACTTACTTGTTGCTGGCAAGAGATACTGATCAGTCTAACCTTGTCTTCTTTCTCTTTTGCAGGTTACTCGTGGGAGAGAGGCTGAGGCAAGGAGGAACCGGAAACCGGAAGAAGGAAGAGCCAGCAGCTGCGCCCATTGAAGTCAAAGAAAGTCTGTAAAGAGCAGGAGTGCCAGCGCCGAGGGATCTGTTCTCAGGTAAGCGGGAGGTAGACGAGCACAAGCACTGGGTGAGGCTCGGGGGATGCCTTTTATAGACAGGGCTGGGTGTGGTTCGAAGAGCTGGGTGTGGTTTGAAGGCTGGGTGTGGTCCTCACATGCTGCACATGTTCTTGAAAGGTGTGCAGAGTTTCAGTTATTATGCAAATGAGTTGGATTAACACATGGCCTAGGGAGGAGTGTTTTAAAGAAGCCTTGGTAAAAGCAAGGCCCAATGTGTAAACAAAACAGCACATTAAACAATATACACAGAAGCCTGGGGGGGGGGAAGGTGAGATAACAAGAAAGGCTTTCAATAGTAAGTTTAAAAGGGAGCTATTACAGAACCCACTAGTGCAGTGAGAGGGGACATGCTCTTTGCTGTGTACAAACCCTAACAATTTTAAGGAGTATTTGTGTGTCATCTGCATAGTTGTAGCATGTGAGTTGAAAGTCATTGATCAGGTTTGGTAATGACATCATGTAGATGTCGAAAAAGCATAGGTGAGATGATTGATCCTTGAGGGACCCCTATTTTTGTGAGTTACGGTTTGGATGAGAAGGGGGGAATAGATGATATTTGTTCTGTTTTGAAGTAGGTTGTAATCCAGTCAAGAGCAGTCCCTTCTATGCCGGCTTCATGGAGTCTTTGAATTAGGGTGGCATGGCCAACAGTACCAAAGGCAGCTGAGAGGTCCAACTTAAGTAGTACAGCAACTCCATTGCAGGCGACTGTGTTTTTAAGATCATCCCAGATTTCTCTGAGTGCAGATTCAGTACCTCTTCCTGGGCAGAATCCAGTTTGGTAGTCTGAAAGCATGGAGTTGTCTTCAATGAATTCTGAAGTCTATGCAAATGCAGCTCTTTCTATCAGTTTGCCCAGGAAAGGTCCATTTGTAATTGGACTGTAGTAGTTGGGGTCATGCGGGTCCAGTTTGTTTTGTTGAATAACGGGCGCATGTATGCCTTTTTCAGGACTTCAGGAAACGTTCCCATAGTTAAAGCATTTATGATGATTCTTCTTACAGGTGTGGCAGCAGAAATAGATGAAAGAATGTTCTTGTAAATGTGTGGTGGACAAGGGTCAGAAGGGCAGCCAGAAGGCCTGCTTGCTTTGATGAAATCCATAAATTCAACTTGTGATATTTGTTTGAAGGAGTGCAGAGGCTGGGTTGGTTTACTCTTGGAGGGGATTTTAAGGAACGGGTTGGTGCTGAAGGTTTCCTTTTGGTTAAAATAGGAGTCCAATGTGTCTGCCTTGGTTGTGTAATGAATTGCTAGTTTGTTTGTGAAATCTTGAGTAGTGAGATGACTTCCTTCCACGCATTTAGGGTTTCAAAATTCATTGAGAATTTTATGAAATTCTTTATTTGCAGATTTAGCATTTTGAATTCTGTCTGATTAGTACCTGTTTTAGCGTTTTTGGTTGATGATTTGTATCTTCTGTTAACTTTGTTTAGCTGAAGTTTGTCTTGAATGTTGTTTTCTTTATGCCAGGTCCGTTGCAGCCTTTTGATTTGTTGCATGATCTTTTTTAGTTCTGTGTTTCTCCAAGGTGTTGGTTTTCTTTTGCCCTGTTTAGTTTTTCTGAGTGGTATTAGGATATCAAAAGCTTCCTGTAACCACTCATAATGTTTTGGAACAGGATTTATTATGTCTAGATCTGTGGTGGCTGTTAGTTGTGTTGATAAGTCTTCAAAATTGAGTTTATTCCATTGCCGATAGATGCATGTATGTAAGATGGTCTGGGGTGTGTTGATTTGTGGTGTATTATTTCTGAAAGTTACCAAATGGTTGTCCAGCGATGAGTGTGGGATTATGTACAATCTGATGTAGGTTCAATGTGACTAGGCCAGTGTTGATAGCTTTTGGATGGGGAATATTGGGTTTGTCAAACCAAATATTTAGGTCCCCAAAAATGCATAGGTTGGAGTATAATGTTATAAGGTTTGAGACTGTGTCTAGAAAAGTGTCTGAGTATGTTGAATTGTTAGGTGGAGATCTGTAAAGGAGGAGAAAGTTTCAGGAGGAAGTTGGTGAGGGGTTGCATCTGGAGAAGAGGGCCTCACAACACTGTATGGAAATGTTGTCTGTTTTTTTTAGATTTATTGCTTGTTTAAATATAATAGCTAGTCCCCCTCTTCTTTTGCATATAGGGTGTTGTGTGATAGTGTGATAGCCTGGAGGAACGGCTTAATGCAACACTGGGGCCATGTCATCTCCCAACCATGATTCTGCTATGAATAGTAGTCAGGTTGCGTGTCAGTGAGAAGGTCGTAAATGTGATGCATGTTGTTTGAGAGTGATCGAGCATTTATGAGCAGGCAGTTTAGAAAATGTGTTTGTGGTGGTGTCATGTTGTATTGGAGAAAGGTGAGCAGTATATTTTGAGCTTGTAGCAGGTGTGTTGTTAGTTGTGATAACTGTAAGAAGGTCACAATAGTCCTGTTTTTCTATGTAGTGTTCCTCGTTTAGCAGACTTAGGCATTTTGTTGGGGTTGTATGTGTTGGTGGTTGTCTTGGTGGCAGAGAGTCACATGATTAGTGTAATGCTTTTAATAGAGTAGTCTTATTGTGTAATAAACAAGGGGTGCATTTGTTAAGAGTGGCCTGTTGTTTATTGTGTTTGTGTCTGTTTAGTGTGAAAGGAGTATGGGTTAGGGGTGATGGAGGAGCATCTGGGTCATAATGTAAGACCCTTAATTGTGCAATGGATGTGAGGCGGGTGAATGAATGTTGCTCTGTTGGGGTGCTGAAGATAGATGTTTGTGAAGAGTGAGAATTTAGGAGTAAAGATTGGTCAGGATTTGTATTATTTGTGTAGTTATGAGGGTGGGAGCGGATGTGACAGAAAGTACTATGAAGGTTTGTGTTATTTTGAAGTTCTGATGTGTGTGGTTTGTTTTGTTTTTGTGGAGTAGTGAGAGGAGATATTGAGGTATTGGTTTTCTGTGAAGGATTTGTTTGCACGTTAGTGCTGGTGAGTGGCATTAGAATATTACAGGGGGTGTTGATATCTTTAGGAGAAGAGTGTGTGAGTGTGTAAAAGGGGATGGATGAGAGTTAGGGGTGTTTGTGTAAGATTTGATCACTGGAAGACATAGGGGGTCATTACAACATTGGCGGTACAAGGTGCTTACCGTCGTGCAGAAGACCGCCAATACACCGTCGCGGCCGCGGTAGACCGCCACAGCTATTATGACACACATCACGGAATCTGCCAAAATTCAGACACCCACACAATACCGCCACACCAAAGGTCAGCGATAAACTGGCGGAAACACATCCTCCACCTCCATGCCAACAGAAACACGCCCATGCTATTATGCCCCACAAATCCATGCGGCGGTCTTTCAACCGCGGTATTCCATTGGCGGTACACTCCGCCACGCTCAAAATACACACACATCTACAAAACACCGCCACATTGGACATTTCGAAATACACACACCTGAGACACATACAAACAACACTCCCACACACCCAACACAATATAAAACACACACCCACATCACCCACAAACCCCTATGACCAGAATTTCTGAGAGAAGGCCAGAGAGACAGCACAGTTATTGACAACCCCATCACACAGAGGCACACAACACCATCACCCACACAACATCCACGCACAAAACACCACATACCACTACACTCACCACACTCATCACCACATACACCACCCCACACCACACACACACCACCCCATGTCACGCCAAAGACACCCCTCTTCTCCGAAGAGGAGCTCAGGGTCATGGTGGAGGAAATCGTACGGGTAGAGCCACAGCTATTTGGCTCACAGGTACAGCACACATCAATAGCCAGGAAGATGGAGCTATGGCGAAGAATAGTCGACAGGGTCAACGCAGTGGGACAGCACCCAAGAAATAGGGAGGACATCAGGAAGAGGTGGAACGACCTACGGGGGAAGGTGCATTCCATGGTCTCCAGGCACAACATCGCAGTGCAGCGGACTGGCAGCGGACCCCCACCTCCTCCTCCACAACTAACAACATGGGAGGAGCAAGTCCTGACCATCTTGCATCCTGAGGGCTTCGGAGGAGTCGTTGGAGGAACGGACACTGGTAAGTCAAATCTTAACTATCTCATCCCCCACCCTACCTGCATGCTATCACACACCCCCACCCTCACACCCTCCCCTATCACCTCAAATCCTCACTAATCTACCCATGACACCAACCACCCATCCCAACACCAAGCCATGCATGACACAACTAAGCATAGGCACCCCTCACTAAAGCATGCTCACTGCACATACCAAGAACACCCCCCCAACCATCATCACACATGCCCCAACACTGGAATGCTAGCGCTGGGGTACACAAATACCCACCCATTGCACACCATGACACACACATACATGCAGTAATCATGTTCTTATACCCCTGCAGGAACCCGAAGGACCGTCACAACACCAGAGGGTCCAGAAAACACCACTCCACCCCCAGAAGAGGCCCACAGTGACGACAGCAGCTCTGCCCTACTGGATCCTGATGACCAGCCCGGACCATCGTGGGCCTCAGGACAGTCGGTTCCCCTTGCCCAGCCACAGCCCAACACCGAGCTGCCACCCTCTGGTACAGCCCAACACCGAGCTGCCACCCTCTGGTAACACCAGCACAACACCCACCCAGCGGGCCCAAACCTCTCTACCCAGGACAGGTCAATCAGCGGTGTGCCCACCACTACAGGGCACCCAGGCTAACCCACCACCCCAACAACAACAGGGACCTGGGGGCAGTGGTAGTGGGCACACGGTCCAGGGGACGGAGGCACAGGAACACCGGGGAACTGGGAGGGCTGCTGTGCGACAGAGGGAGGACAGGCTAAGGGAACCAACTCTCCACGAGGCCCTCTCCTCCATCATGGGAGCATACCACCACTCCCAGGAGACGATGGCCACGGTCCTGGACAAGTTGCAGGAGACCCTGCATCTGCAGGAAGAACTGTATTTGGGGTTCAGGGAGGAGCTCAGGACCATCAGCTCCGCCCTGGGCACCATCGTAGGGGTGCTGACGGGCATTCAAAAGACCTTGAGGGACACCGTTGCACTCCAAGGGGCCCCTGACACTAGCCAGGACGACGAACTGCCCACCACCTCCGCCGGCGCTAGTGGACAGGACGCCCCGCCACAGGACCACCACACCAGCACCCCATCCCCTGCACACGGACAACCACCACGCAAGCGGGCCCTGAGATCCAGGAACAGGACAGAGCAAGATGGCAAGACCCCTGCCAGGAAATAAGACCACTCTGATTGTCCCCCCACTGTCCCACTTTGTCACCCTGTCCAGATTTGAACTGCCCCCAGCTCCACTTCCAATGCCCAGATGGGCAGTGCACCTGTGAGACTAATAGACTGGACTCTGCCATGGACATTCCTCCACCATCACCCATCCCCAGTTTACAACCTTCCTTGATTTTTTTATCACTTAAATAAACACCCTTGAAAGCCAAACAAATCTGGAGTCAGTCTATGATTTGGAACTTTGTATTATCAATTACAGTGTCATAATGGGTTACCCATTGTAAGGCTAACATACCAATGTCACACATCACAAGCCCTTGAAGGATGCAAGCAGTTGACACGTAGGTAACCACACCTGTGAAACTGAAATGGAAGGGTACAACTCGATTAACAAATAGTGAGTGAAATGGAGGTACAGGATAGAGTTAGACGTGTGAAAGTTAATGTAATGTTAAACCAGAAAATGTTCTCACCTGTGTGTCACTGGAAATATTGCTGTATGACTGACTCCCTGTTGTCGTTTAGCAATGCTAAATTATGGAGCATTGAGCAGGCGATGATGATGTCGCACACCTTCTTCGGTGAGTAGAATGGGGATCCACCTGCCATATGAAGGCACCTGAACCTGGCCTTAAGAAGGCCGAAGGTGCGTCCGATAACCCTCCTAGTCCGCCCATAGGCCTCATTGTACCGTTCCTCTGCCCTGGTCCTGGGATTCCTCACTGGGGTCAATAGCCAGGAAAGGTTGGGGTAACCAGAGTCCCCCAATAGCCATACACGGTGCCTCTGGAGTTGACCCATCATATCAGGGATGCTGCTATTCCGCAGGATGTAGGCGTAATGCACTGAGCCAGGGAACATTGCATTTACCTGCGAGATGTACTGGTCTGCCAAACAGACGATCTGAACATTCATCGAATTATAATTCTTCTGGTTCCTGTACACCTGTTCACTCCTGTGGGGGGTGGGACCAGAGCTACATGAGTCCCATCGATAGCACCTATGACGTTCGGGATATGTCCAAGGGCATAGAAGTCACCTTTCACTGTTGGCAAATCCTCCACCTCAGGGAAAATGATGTATCTCCTTACGTGTTTCAGCAGGGCAGACAACACTCTGGACAACACGTTGGAAAACATAGGCTGGGACATCCCTGATGTCATGGCCACAGTTGTCTGAAAAGACCCACTTGCAAGGAAATGGAGCACTGACAGCACCTGCACGTCAGGGGGGATTCCAGTCGGATGGCGGATCGGTGACATCAGGTCTGGCTCCAACTGGGTACATAGTTCCTGGATTGTGGCACGGTCAAACCAGTAGGTGATGATGACATTTCTCTCTTCCATTGTCAACAGGTCCACCAGCGGTCGGTACACCGGAGGATTCCGCCATCTTCTCATATGTCCCAGCTGACGGTGCCTACGAAGGACAACAGCGAAGAACCTGTCACTATTCCTCCAGGTATGTACCCACAGTTACACACAAGACTACACCAGACAAAACCCCTTTCTGTATGTGTGTTGAGTATAGGCCTAGCTATGTGTGACGCAATAGTAAATGAAGCCATGTGGGCCCCTGAAATGGCGGCTGCCTGACCTCTAAAATGGGACAATGGAATTGTGGGGTAACTGCGCTGGCGTTGCACACCGTCGCGGTAGGCGGTCGTAGAGCGCGGCGCAATGCTGTATTGGTTAACATTGGACCCTATGGGTCCCAGGAGCCAATGAACAGGTGCGCTGGCGGTGATGATGCCCACCGCCGCGGACGTCACCGCCGCGGACGTCACCACCATTTTCTATCTGTTCAATCACTAGATATATGACCTTCGACAGGAGAGGACCTACACTGCTAGTGCTGCTGTGACCTCGGTCTGGAAGCGACTATGGCTGCTGCGTCTGGGGAAAGGGCCCCTGCCTTCACTGCACAGGAGTTGGAGAAACGTGTGGATGGGGTCCTCCCCCAGTATACGCTACTCTACGGTCCTCCAGACCAACAGGTTAGTACACAGGGAGCACGTTGTATGGGCTAGGCCTTGGTGGAGAGGGCTGGGTGGATGAGGGAAGGGGGCAGAGTACATAGAACAGTCATGCATGGGGATGAATGGGTCACAGGGATAGAGTTGGGAGGGGGCCAATTACAACGACGGTGCAGTAGGTAATGACTGTTCCTCTTTCCTTGTGCATGTCATGTAGGTCAGCGCCCACCAGAAGATGGACATTTGGCATGCCATCGCCAAGGAGGTCCGGACCCTGGGGGCCTACCAGAGACTGGGCACCCACTGCCGGAAGAGATGGGAGGACATTCGCCGCTGCACCAAGAAGACGGCGGAGGCTCAGCTGGGGATGGCCTCCCAACGTGGGAGGGGTGCCCGTCGAAGCCATGACCCCCCTGATGTTCCGGATCCTGGCGGTGGCCTACCCGGAGTTGGATGGGCACTTAAGGACATCACAGCAGACACAAGGGGGTGAGTTCAACCTCATGCAATGGACTTTGCGTGCTGTGGAGCTGTCTGGGTGGGGCTGGTGGGCTGTGGGTGTCCCTAGGCCAGGGCGAGTTAGGTAGGCAAGGGCCCTCCGTTATGTAGGCCATGTGGCACTCTACCCCAGCTAAACAAAAAGGCAAATTGATGTATAGTTGCCCCTTTGCCATCCATGTGGGCAGATGTCTACCATTGCCATGTAGGCCATTTCCCAGCAATTGCATGTGCAGAGGGCAGGAGCACGGCGTAATGCAGGGGGCTGCTGCATTTGTCTTGTCCGCCAACGGTAGCGGTATGCCATGCACTAAAACTCACTTTCTTCTGTCTCCACCCTTTTTCTGCTCTCCCTGTCCTTCTGTACATCAGCATCATCAGGCGGAGGTACAGTGGCACCGGAGCACGAGGGAGCTGCACCCCACATGGCCATGGAGGGCCACACCACAGACTCTGATTTCACCAGTGGGACGGAGGGCGAGGGGAGCTTCACGTCGGCCACAGGATCACCAAACAGCGACAAGGACTCGTCCGCCGATGGGAGCTCCCCTGTGGTGGCGGCACCACCTGTGCGCCCCACTTCTACAGGTACAGCCGCCCCCCCTACCAGCACCGCCCTCCCAGCAGCCCCTCAGCGTTCGCCCCGTGCCCGCTCACCCAGGAGGGTGGGCATCACCTTCGCCCCAGGTACCTCAGGCCCTGCCCCAGTCACCCCTGCTGCCCTCAGTGAGGAGGCCATTGACCTCCTCAGGTAACTCACTGTTGGGCAGTCTACCATTGTGAATGCCATCCAGGGTGTAGAACGAGAGTTGAAACACGGTAATGCATTCCTGGAAGGCATTCATTCTGGTCAGGCTGTCCTTCAGCGAACGCTGCAATCTCTGGCCTCAGCACTGATGGCAGCCATTGTCCCTGTGTCCAGCCTCCCCCCTCCAACTTCCACCACCCAGACCCAATCCCCTGTACCCCAGCCCATCCCAAGCACACCTACAGACCAGCATGCACACAAGTCAACACCCAAAAGTAGCTCAAGCAAACATAGGCACCACACTCACCACAAGCACTCACACAAGCATCAGACCCATACAGACACAGCAACATCCACTGTCTCCACTGTGTCCCCCTCCTCCTCTTCTCCCTCCTCCCTCCCAGGCTCGTCTACACACACACCTGCATGCACAACATCTACAGGCACTAGGAATCGCACCAGGACACCCAGCACCACAAGCCGCTCACCTGCACTCACCAGCTCTACTGCCATATACACGTCCCCTGTGTCCTCTCCCAGTGTGTCTGTGACGCCCCCTCCCAAAGTCCACAAACGCCGGCAATCACTCACCCAACATCCATCCACCTCACGACAGCCTCCAGTACCTGCACCTGCACCCAAAACACCTAAAGTGACACCTCCTACAACCACCTCCTCTTCCTCCACTCCCAGAGCCCCTCCAACTACCCATCCCAGTGTACGTCAGAAACTGTCCCTATGTCAAATTGACCTTTTTGCCCCCACCCCCCCTCAAATTCATCAGTCCCGTCGTAGCGCCTCAGCCAAAATGCCTCCAGTACCAGTGGTGCGTGTTCCAGGTTTTTGGAGTGCCCCGTCCATCAGGGCAGGCAGTAGGACCCGGAGCCAAGGCACTGTCAGCCCACCCCCTGTGAAGAATCCGAAATTGAAGATTGGACGACGGGACCGTGTCAAGGCTCCTGGTGGTACAAACAGTGAAATGGGATCCAAGGCGATTGGTGAGTCATCTGTAACTCAAAAGAAGGTGGGGAAGGTCCCGAGGAAGTCTCCCCAACCTGTTGTGAATGTCACGGCGGAGAAGTGCGCCATCATTTCCGGCGGTCCAGACACAACCACCAGCACCCTCGTTACTGGTCAGTAGACCACCGCCAGAGTCATAGCCCAGGAGGGCTCAAGTATCGTTACTGGTCAGGAGACCACCGCCGGAGTCACAGCCCAGGAGGGCCCAAGTATCGTCACTGGTCCAGAGACCACCGCCAGAGTCACTGCCCAGGAGGGCCCAAGTATCGTCACTGGTCCAGAGACCACCGCCAGAGTCACAGCCCAGGAGGGCCCAGTATCGTCACTGGTCCAGAGACCACTGCCAGAGTCACAGCCCAGGAGGGCCCAAGTATCGTCACTGGTCAGGAGACCACCGCCGGAGTCACAGCCCAGGAGGGCCCAAGTATCGTCACTGGTCCAGAGACCACCGCCGGAGTCACAGCCCAGGAGGGCCCAAGTATCGTCACTGGTCCGGAGACCACCGCCGGAGTCACAGCCCAGGAGGGCCCAAGTATCGTCACTGGTCAGGAGACCACCGCCGGAGTCACAGCCCAGGAGGGCCCAAGTATCGTCACTGGTCCAGAGACCACCGCCGGAGTCACAGCCCAGGAGGGCCCAAGTATCGTCACTGGTCCAGAGACCACCGACCAGAGTCACAGCCCAGGAGGGCCCAAGTATCGTCACTGGTCCAGAGACCACCGACCAGAGTCACAGCCCAGGAGGGCTTAAGTATCGTCACTGGTCCAGAGACCACCGCCGGAGTCACAGCCCAGGAGGGCCCAAGTATCGTCACTGGTCCAGAGACCACCGCCGGAGTCACAGCCCAGGAGGGCCCAAGTATCATCACTGGTCAGGAGACCACCGCCGGAGTCACAGCCCAGGAGGGCCCAAGTATTGTCACTGGTCCGGAGACCACCGCCAGAGTCACAGCCCAGGAGGGCCCAAGTATCGTCACTGGTCCGGAGACCACCGACGGAGTCACAGCCCAGGAGGGCCCAAGTATCGTCACTGGTCAGGAGACCACCGCCGGAGTCACAGCCCAGGAGGGCCCAAGTATCGTCACTGGTCCAGAGACCACCGCCAGAGTCACAGCCCAGGAGGGCCCAAGTATCGTCACTGGTCCAGAGACCACCGCCAGAGTAGAGACCACCGCCAGAGACACAGCCCAGGAGGGCCCAAGTATCGTCACTGGTCAGGAGACCACCGCCAGAGTCACAGCCCAGGAGGGCCCAAGTATCGTCACTGGTCCAGAGACCACCGCCAGAGTCACAGCCCAGGAGGGCCCAAGTATCGTCACTGGTCAGGAGACCACCACCCGAGTCACAGCCCAGGAGGGCCCAAGTATCGTCACTGGTCCAGAGGCCACCGCCAGAGTCACAGCCCAGGAGGGCCCAAGTATCGTCACTGGTCCAGAGACCACCGCCAGAGTCACAGCCCAGGAGGGCCCAAGTATTGTCACTGGTCCAGAGATCACCGCCAGAGTAGAGACCACCGCCAGAGTCACAGCCCAGGAGGGCCCAAGTATCGTCACTGGTCCAGAGACCACCGCCGGAGTCACAGCCCAGGAGGGCCCAAGTATCGTCACTGGTCAGGAGACCACCGCCGGAGTCACAGCCCAGGAGGGCCCAAGTATCGTCACTGGTCCAGAGACCACCGCCAGAGTCAGAGCCCAGGAGGGCCCAAGTATCGTCACTGGTCCAGAGACCACCGCCGGAGTCACAGCCCAGGAGGGCCCAAGTATCGTCACTGGTCAGGAGACCACCGCCGGAGTCACAGCCCAGGAGGGCCCAAGTATCGTCACTGGTCCAGAGACCACCGCCAGAGTCACAGCCCAGGAGGGCCCAAGTATCGTCACTGGTCCAGAGACCACCGCCAGAGTAGAGACCACCGCCAGAGTCACAGCCCAGGAGGGCCCAAGTATCGTCACTGGTCAGGAGACCACCGCCAGAGTCACAGCCCAGGAGGGCCCAAGTATCGTCACTGGTCCAGAGACCACCGCCAGAGTCACAGCCCAGGAGGGCCCAAGTATCGTCACTGGTCAGGAGACCACCACCCGAGTCACAGCCCAGGAGGGCCCAAGTATCGTCACTGGTCCAGAGGCCACCGCCAGAGTCACAGCCCAGGAGGGCCCAAGTATCGTCACTGGTCCAGAGACCACCGCCAGAGTCACAGCCCAGGAGGGCCCAAGTATTGTCACTGGTCCAGAGATCACCGCCAGAGTAGAGACCACCGCCAGAGTCACAGCCCAGGAGGGCCCAAGTATCGTCACTGGTCCAGAGACCACCGCCGGAGTCACAGCCCAGGAGGGCCCAAGTATCGTCACTGGTCAGGAGACCACCGCCGGAGTCACAGCCCAGGAGGGCCCAAGTATCGTCACTGGTCCAGAGACCACCGCCAGAGTCAGAGCCCAGGAGGGCCCAAGTATCGTCACTGGTCCAGAGACCACCGCCAGAGTCACAGCCCAGGAGGGGCCAGGTTGCCACAGCCCCGCTGAGCAATGATGGAACGGCATGCCACACACCAATGTCCAGTGTGGAGATCGTCATGCCACACACCAACGTCCAGTGTGGAGATCGTCATGCCACACACCAATGTCCAGTGTGGAGATCGTCATGCCACACACCAATGTCCAGTGTGGAGATCGTCATGCCATACACCAATGTCCGTATCAGAACCGCCATGGCAAAGCACCGCTGAACAGGGCAAAGACAGCAAAGTGAAGCACCGCTGAACAGGGCAAACACCGCCATGGCAAAGCACCACTGAACTGTCCAGAAACGCCATGGCAAAGCACCGCTGAACAGGGCAAAGACCGCCATGGCAAAGCACCGCTGAACAGGGCAAATACCGCCATGGCAAAGCACCGCTGAACCGTCCAGAACCACCATGGCAAAGCACCGCTGAACTGTCCAGAACCGCCATGGCAAAGCACTGCTGAACAGGGCAAAGACCTCCATGGCAAAGCACCGCTGAACAGGGCAAACACCGTGTAGGAATGAAAAGTCCGCCACATCAGGCATCCTTATCCCATGTGCAGCTGGGACAGGGACAGGACAGGTACTTTCACGTGGAGACTCATCCAGTTTGGGCACGGGTCCCCCTCCAGAACCAGTGGAGACCTGCATGTACTTGAGAGACTGTGGCTTTGCACTCCCCAGGATGGCACAGTGGGCAAGCCACCCACTTGTGAGACTTGAGAGACTGTGGCTTTGCACTCCCCAGGATGGCACAGTGGGCAAACCACCCACTTGTGAGACTTGAGAGACTGTGGCTTTGCACTCCCCAGGATGGCACAGTGGGCAAACCACCCACTTGTGAGACTTGAGAGACTGTGGCTTTGCACTCCCCAGGATGGCACAGTGGGCAAACCACCCACTGTAGAGACTTGAGAGACTGTGGCTTTGCACTCCCCAGGATACATCAATGGGCATGGAGCCCCGTCGTGGATCTGGCTTCGCATTCATCTGGCTGAGGTGCCCGGACATTGTTGTGTACATATCTGCACTACTTCTCGGATTGTATGTGTAAATAATAGTAATTTTGAGATATATTTATCTGTATTTTTTTTATGACATGTATAATGGCACATTACAATGTTTGCCCGAATTTGGCTTTGTGTTTTCATTCTTCCAGGGGGATTGTGGGTTGTTACTGTGATTTTTGATAATGCATTGGTGTGTATGTTGTGATATGCGAGGGTGAGGGTGGGGTTGTTTGGTGGGTGTCCCCCTAACTTTTGCCTTCCCCCTCCCCCTTGTCGTAGGTGCAGTACTCACCGGTATCTTCTGCGTCTACGTAGCTGTTGTTCGTAAAGGAGCAGAAAAACGAGCGCAGGGACTATTTGGAGTTCGGGCTCCATGGTGTCCTCGTTCCTCGTGGGATGTGTTCAGGTGAGCGTTTTCCCATAGCAAAAGCTGTTTCCGCCGTGTTTTTATCCGCGGTGAATCCGCCCCGGAAAATGTGGCGGATTGGCGGGTTATAATAGTGTGGGCGGTACATTGTCTTCCGCCTGTCTGTTGGCGGTGACTGCCGCGCTGCTTGTCTGTACCGCCGTGGCGGGCGGTGTGTTAAAGTGGCTGTCTTTGTTGGCGGTTTCTGCCAGGGTCATAATTCCCTTTTTTGTCCGCCGGCCTGTTTGTGGTATTACCGCACCTTTAACACCGTCCGCCAGGGTCGTAATGACCCCATAATATGTGTGGTGGAGTGGACTGTAAGGATTGTATGGTGTGTGTAATTATTGAAGAGAGGGCGATGGTGTTTATGGATGGTGTGATGGAAGGCTGAGTTTAGGCTCTGACATGATAAAAAGGGGTCTGGCAGGAGCAACTAGAGGATAGTGCTGTTGGTTTGTGTGAACAGGGAGCGTGTGTGGATACCTGAAAGTAATGTATAATGGGGTTTTGTGTTGTGTGGGCGATGGCTAGATGTGTTAGTGATAATTCACAGAGTAGTGCTTGGTGTGAGAATGAAGGTGTCAATGTTATACTTGTGGTGGATATGTGTATAGGTATGCTATGTGGGTTTTTGTGCTAGTTGATGAGACATTACATTCTGTATGTGGTTTGTGGTGCATGAGTTGGATGCATTTGCTGGTATTGTGTTTGGATGTTGGAGGATGTGTAGGGAATAAGTTTCTTTCTGGTAAATGGAAAATAGTACCACTAACGTATCAGGACAAACTCCAAAGTCACAAAATTAACCAGAGCTCATACCCCTATTAGCTCTGGCACAGAGCAGACATGATAATGTGTAAAGTATTTATCCAGTACCAAAATCGTAATAAAATCAAAATACTAAACAAAACAAACCCCAAATCAAGTTAGTTTAATGTGTAATATTTAATTGTAAGAAAACTGGGCTCCTTGCAGATGCCCCCCATTTTTTGCGTTCTGGATTACTAGATGCTGGTTTTCGACTCTGACAGTGTACTGGAGGCGGCTGACGAGGCCCTAGTGTCAGTGTTCTTTACCAAAAATTGCCATGTATAGTACCACCTAGATATGTTGAGTTTGGTATCAAACAATGTGCCTTCTCTCCCCTGACACAAATGTGGTGTTGAGGGAAGATTGGCATGCACCTAGGTGGCACCTTAGAGGTTGTCTACCTGGTTACTACATCTTCACTGTACTGTGGCTGACCAGCCGGCACGTTCCCGTGCCTGCTGCCACCAAGGACACGATTCTGACCTCCTGCCTGCAGTGTGAACACTCCCGGGAGTAAGGAACATGGCCTGGATGGGAAGGAGGTTACACCTCCCTCCCTCCCAGGAAGGCTAGTAAAGTGGCCCGTCATAGCGATGAGGTTCAAAGGGCTCACCACCTATGACATGCAAGTAGGCTGTCCCCCAGTGGAGGCCAAAGCCATCCCCTTCCCCCAGGTACATTTGCACTCAGGCAGGCAGGAAAAATAGCTAGTCAGGAGGCATACACCCTAAAAGGCTAGCCAAACTTCTAGGGTGGGCAGCCTGGCCTGTACAGCAGAGGAAGACTTCTGCCATCTTGGAAAGAGGCAGACTAGACACTTCTGGGTAGAAAAGATGCCACAACCCTACAGATGAGGTCACCTTAGGCGCGTATTAGCCGCTGGGGCTAGTAGCCAATTGACTACTTGCATCCACACTCCTAACGCCCCTAGATCCAGGATTTAAGGGGCTCCCTTGGCTCCAAAAACCTCAGATCTGCAACAACTTGCAACAAGAGGACAAGAGAAAACACACATCAATGACAACAGAGACCTGCAGTAACAAAAGGTGTGATACCTTTAACCTATCAAATCCCCCTGGAACTGCTCGACTGCTGCTCATCCTGGACCAAAGACTGCTTCTCCCAGCAAGGGAAAAAGGTAAGGACAGACTCCCTTGGACTAGGAGCACTAGTCCACTGCTCACTGCAAGTATAAAGTACTCACCGGATCTGAAAACGCCCTGGCCACCGGGACATCCAAGGGATCGCCCAAAGACAGGTTGTCCAGTGCACTGAGAAGCACTGGCCATTGGACCCTCCGAGGGATCACCCAAAGACAGGTGGTCCAGTGCATTGTGGGAAATGTAGTCTAGCTCCCTGCTAAGTTACAGCTGGCTATCGTTTTCCACTAGACCTCCGGAAGGGGAGATAGCTTCTCCTCCACCTTCACACTTTCAAGGCTTGTTGGTGGTCAGTCTAGTCATCACCATCTTTAATCGATGCCGCAACTCGAAGGCACCCTACAACACCTTCACCCGACATCACCTGTGGCTCCATTGTCAAGTTTTTGCATTTGTCTTCTCACCCATTGTGAGAGAACAGGGCTGATTGCAGAGGCCCCCTAACTTTTTGCCCCCATTCCCCACTTTTTGCTGGTGTTTTCCTGACTGTGATGGTGCCCTGGGTACTGCTAACCAGTCCCAGAGCCTGTGCTCTGTGTAAAATCAGTATGCAAATTAGGCTAATTATAATTGGCCAAGTCAACATATCTATAAGTCCCTAGTATATGGTAGGGCATGGTGGTTTAGGGACCCCAGCATAGGTAGTGCCCCCATAGGTGCACTGCTGAGGTGCCCTGTGTCATTTTAAAGGCAGGCTTGCCTTGCTGGCTGCTTTTAAATTAAAGTTACTTGCAAATTTGACTTTGGAATTAAAAGTAGTTCCAAAGTCTTAAACTACCTTATTTTCACCTCTAAGGTGTGCCCTATGTGCCCCTAGGGCTGGGTGCCATGCAACTATCAGGAGGGACCTTATAAAAATAGTTTTATAAACTCTGGTGAGGAAAACAGCCAAATTTGTTTTTCCCTCATTGTAGTGAATGGCCTCCATAGGCTAGAATGGGGAAACTTTATTTTAATTTTAAAAATCTCCCTAAGTAACAGATACCAGACGTTTGGTATCAAATTAATTGTTATAATAAATCCCACAACTTCCAGTTGTTGGATTTAATATAACTTGTTCAGGTAAAGAGTTTTAAGCTTTACCTGAAAAGTTGCCAACTTCATCCCTGCAGTATTTTTGCTGCTTTGCTCTGATTGGCCAGCCTCTGGCAGCCTGGCCAGGCTGCTTTGATGAGGTGTGAAGTGGCTAGGCTCAGCACAAAGAGATGTGCCTGGGGCAGGCGATCTCCCCTCAGCAGATGGTGAAGCAGGAAGGGGGAGGGCTGCCAAACTGGTCTTCAAAGGCAGAGAAGGACATTTGGAGCAACTAAGCAACACCCTCACATCCTGCAAACCCAGACAATTAGGTGCCTCCTTGATTAGATTAGGAGAGGGCAGGAGAGGGGCGTGTTTAGGATATTTAGGCACACCAGTGGGTGGGCTCAGCCAGATGTAACCTCTAAAAATCGCTTTCAGCCATGATGGATTTTTGAGGAATGTTGCTCCCTGGGATTGATTTTTGCCAAACTTCCCAGGAAGTGGTCATCACAGGGGAAAGGACCCTGCCCCTGATTGGAGAACCAGGACCCCCCTGTTTTTCACCCAGGAGCAAGGATAAAACTGGCAGACCTGCACCCACACCTCAGATCCCCATCAGATTCCAACAAGGAAGAACTACAGGAGAAGAAGGACTGCCCTGCTAAACCCCTGACCTGCACCTGGACCCTGCACTCTGAAGGACTGCACCTGCTGCACACTTGGGCTTCACCACAAGAAGGACCTTGCCTGGCTTCAACTAGTTCAAGGAGGGACTCCCTGTTTGCTACAGGTGCAAACTTGCAAACCAGAGTCCCCTGCACCAACTCCTGAAGAAACCAACCAGCTGACCACTGTCCAGGTGCCAAAAAGGAGTTTGCCCCAGGTGCATTCTGGGAGTTGTAGTCCATATCCCCAAGGAGAATCTCAGAGCCTCTCGAACCTTGGGGTGAGCTGTGGACCTCAAACAAACCTTAAAAGAACATTTGGAAGAAGATCCAGAAGTTTGGAGAAGTTTGGAGAACTTTTGAAAAAAAGCTCCATGGAGTGACCAACCCGCTGCGGTGACTAGGGCCGGCTTGCCTCAACCCTACCCGGCCTGACTTACATGTTCGTCCCGGTGATGAAAATCTTCAAAAAAGAGACTAAGTCCGAACATAATAAGTTGACCGGGACCTCCCAGCCAGCGTATCTGAGAAGAGCTCCAAGGACGTCGGATTAAGATCCAGATTTGCCCCAGTTTTCACCTCGAAAAGCCAACTAAATTCGAAGGTAAAAATCTCCACCGAGGGCTCCCGCGACGCGTATCTGAGGAAGAGTTCCAGGCGGTCGGATTGGACTGGCAGGTTCGTCCCACTGAAGAAAATCTTCAGAAAAACGACTAAGTCCTAAGGTAAACTTTTGACCGAGACCTCCCGTGGGCTGTAGCCGAGACGGGCTCCATCGCGGTCGGCCTTAAACGTTGACTTTGCCCGGGTCAAGTGGCGACCAGATTGGCACTTTTTGTTTCTATGCACTAGAAAATAATAATTCTTAAAAAATTCATATCTCTGGTTCCCCTTATCTAATTTTATTCATTTGTGTGCCATTTTAAAGCTAAAAATAGTCCCTATTTTTATAGATTGATTTTGGATTTTTAAACTGTTTCCTGTGTTGTATTTATTTACTGTTTTGTGATAGTTGAATGCTTTACGCTTAGTCTCCTAAGTTAAGCCTTGTCGCTCGTTGCCAAGCTACCAAGGGTTGAGCTAGGTTTAATTTACTGAGACCTGACTGGACCTAAGTGTAGGTTAGTGGCGTGTTGCTAAGTGTAGGTACTTAACTGCCCTTACCAATAACCCATTTTCCAACACCCATACCATCTCAATGATAGAACCAGCAACTGCAACGCCCATTCAGTATCAAAGATAATCAAGCACACCTCTGCACCTGAGATGCCAAGACTAGATGGAGGTGGAATCTTGCTCCAGGTGCCCACAGAAGCTTGACCCCCAGTGAGCTCCCATGAACTCGACTTGCAAGTGACTGAGTGCTACAAGTATCATTTTTCAACCCCTGTGGCTCCCGCATTCAGCACCAAGGACAGCCAGGACACCTCTGCACCTGGGTCCCACGAGCCAGGTTAAATTGTTCTGACTGGTGCGGCTTGGTCTTGGGACCCACACAACCTTAACCACAAGTGGGTTTCTTTGAGCTCACACCACAAGTGACCTAGTGAATTTTTCCCTTTGACCGCAATGTTGACAGCTGGTAAATACATTGATTTTATTTCTGCTTTAAAATCCATAACTCTGCTTTAAAACTCTGGTTATGCATAACTGATTGTCTTTGTTTTGGTGTCTTAGATTATATAAAAATCTGCTCTATTTTTATAAATTGGTGTCAGATTTATTTGGAGTTCATTACTTATCGTCCATGCTGGTACTCTGAAATGCTTAACACAGGTTCCTCCAATAAAGCTTGACTGCTCTTTATCACACTACAAGGACTGAGCTAAAGGATTATTACTGTAAATCCAAGGGACCATTTTGGGGGTATTGTTAGAGTATTACCTAGTGAAGCCTAACCAGCTTCACTGCATAATACTCCACTTTCCTACATTAATAAACAAAATAACACCAAAATAACAAAAATACAATAAAAGGCAACAGAAATACACATTTATAAGGTCTTAAGTAAAAGAGTTCCAAAAAGCAGTAAGGGCCAATGATAGTCTATTGAAGTGGTAGGCCAGAACCCACCCACAATTTCAAGCCACCTGAAGCTGTATCTGAGGAAGGTGAAATGAGATCAGAAACCTATGGCCTGATTTGGATTTCGGCGGCTGGGTTACTCCATCACCGCTGTGATAGAGTAAACCACCTGAGGAAATCTAAATAAGGCCCACAGTTTTCCTTACAGCTCTAGAGGTTTTGGGAGTCCAAACAATTTGGGGTTTTCAGGGTTTCTGGAACAGCTATTCTGGATCACCTCAAAGGCTTGCTGGACCTGGGAAACACTTACGGGGCAGGACTTACTGGATCAGAATCCACTGGCAGGGTCCAGTCCAGGCCTAACTGGCTTTAGTCAACTAGTCTTTTAAGGAATATGACCACTTGCAGATGGCCAAGTGATCCTTGGAGTCAAATTATTTGTCTTGGGCAGAAAAGGGAGCTGGTCCATTCCTTCAGAGCTCCTCTCAATTTACATCAAGCAGTCCTCAATGATCTTCAGCAGGTCCTGAAAATGTTCTGAGGCAGGTTGCTTGGGGGGTGCCACATTTATGACTGGCACCAGCTAATGAACGTGCTGTCTTCTGGTTAAGCATATTCCTAAGCAGTTGGTTTCCCAGGAACAATCTTTCTGCAAAGAACCTAACTCATAAAAATCCAAAATAGAGAAACCCTTCCTACCTGTGCAGAGCCTGTGTGATGACTCATAAGTATAGCCAGGGAAATGAGCAGTCCCTCCTATGTGGTCACTCAACTTCTAGCGGTAGCTCCTCCCTTACTCGATTTGGCGCACTTCTGTCTGGGCTGACTAAGAGTTGCATTCTATAGGATTTACTTTACATTTACTTGTAAGAAGCCAATCCCATTTAGAAATTAAGGAAGTTACAGGGTTCTCCTTAGCTAGTCTTCCAGCAAGGGGAGGCAAAAACACCCCCTCACACCCAGGTATTGTCCCTTCTCTGGCTGGCAGTTTTCACATCCTATGGCCAAGCACTGGAAGACCAGCTATCAGTAGACTAATACTAATGAGCCCACTGGAAGTTTGTGCAGGCAAAAGGCAACTTTATATAATTTACCTTTTCAAAATATTTGGTAAAATGCTAACTTTACCATTACATTAACACATTACCAAATATTAGAAATAGGACTTGCTTTAGTAGCCATTTTCTATCAGAATTAAAGGTTAAAAAACTTTATGATCTATAACTTGACATTTTCTAAGATTCAGCAACAACCCTGCCAGTGAAAATTGTGTTGGTTGCCTATTTGCTTGAAGAAATGGCTGTTTTAGTTTTGTACATGTTCTACTTTTAAATATCAGACAGCCTACCATGTGGGCGACCTGGTGCACTTGAGTGAGATTTATTAACATATGTTATCTTATGTTATGATGTTATTTTATGTTATGTGATGTTGATTTGTGCAGCACACTAAACACCCAGGAGGTGCTTGGGCATGCTGTGTAGGTCTGTGGTCCCAAGGTGCCTATATGAAGATCCAGATCTTCATCTTCTGACGGAAGTCAAGTAGTGAGGAGCAGTCTCTGATGTGTTGAGAAAGGTTGTCCCATGTCTTGGGTTTCATGAATGACCGACCTTCAGTTTTGCTTTTGTGGATTGGGAAGCATGTGTGAGTGGGAGTGAGGCAGTCCATAGGTGTCTGGTGGATTAGTAAAAGTGTATGTGGCTGTTCAGGTATTCTTGTACTGTATTTTGTAGGGCTTTGTATATGCGCATTAAAAGTTTGAGTTGGCTGTGCTTGCAAATGGGGAGCCATTGAAGTTTCCTGAGGTGTGGTGTGATGTAGGTGCAGTGTGGGAGGTCCAGGATGAGTCTTGTGGCTGCATTCTTAATGATCTAGGATCTGCATAGGAGTTGTTTGAAGATTCTGGTGTAGAGAATGCTGCCATAGTCAGGCCTCTAGGTGTTGAGTGCTTGTGTCTCAGTCCGTCTTGTGTTCTGAGGTAATCATTTGAAGATCTTTTGCAGCATGCATAGGATGTGGAAGCAGGAGGTGCATACTGCATGGCTCATGCTGTCATGTTGAACTTGTGATCTAGGATGATCCCTAGATTTCTTGCATGGTCTGTGGGTGTGGGTGTTGGCCCTAGCTCCGATGGCCATTAAGTAGAATTCCAAGGGGAGATCTTGTTGCCGAAGACCAGTACTGCCATTGTTGACGGAGTTGAGCTTCAAGCCGGTGGTTCTCATTCAGTCTGCTACCATGGTCATGCAGTTCATGAAGTTGGATCTGGTGGTACTTGTCTTGTCCATTAGGGAGAGGATGAGTTGTGTATCATCAGTGCAGGAGATGAAAGTGATATCTTGTGATCAGATATTATCGAGCAATGTCATGTAAATGCTGAAAGGATTGGGGCAGAGGGACGAATCCTGTGGGACACCACATATCAGTTTCTTGGTCTCTGATGTAAAGGGTGGCCACTTGACTCTTTGAGTTCTTCCTTTGAGAAAAGAACAGATCCTTGTATGTAAATCATGTTGAGTCTTCTGATGAGGGTACTGTGGAAGACACTGTTGAAGGCCATGGAGAAGTGAAGAAGGATGAGGGCCTCTGTTTCTTCTTGGTTAAGGATGTTGTGAATGTTGTGAGTGGCCACAATGAGTGCTGTTTCAGTGCTGCAGTTCTTTCTGAATCCTGATTGTGTGATGTCTATAAGATAGTTAAGCTCAAGTTGGGTTGTGAGTTGCTCATTAATGGCCTTCTTAATCACTTTGGCTGGAAAGGTGAGAAGGGATATGCGTCAAAAGTTGCTGAGTTAATTCTGGTTGGGAGAGGGCTTCTTGAGGTGGGCATTGATTTCTGCAAGTTTCCATTCATCGAGAAAATGGTGGACATGATGGAGGTATTGATGATGTGGTTTAGGGTGGTGCTAACTGGAAATGTTCCCAGGTTGTGGCTTTGGTGGAGGCATTGGTTTGTTGGCGTTCCTGAGTAGATGGTCTGCATGATTCATGCTGTGTCAATTCTGGTGAAGGTTGTTTATTCAGTCAGGTGGCCATCTTGATTGGTGGTGGGTTGGTTAGCGAATTAGTTTTTCTGGGTTGGCATGAGAAGTTGTTGTAGATGTTGGCAATTTTGCTGGCAAGAAGTTGGATAGGCTGTTGTAGAGTTGTTGGGAAGCAGAAATGTTGTTGACAGTGGCTAAGGACGAAGTCAAATCCTTGATGATGAAGAAGATCTTCTTGGAGCTGTTGGAGATTCCTTCAATGCTGTCCACTAGAGCATTTTTCTTGGTGTCTCTAATTTGTTGGTGATAGCGTCTGAGTGCAGACTTGTAGGTAGTTCTGTCAGTGGTGTTGTGGCTGTCTCTTCGCTTCCTTTCCAGATGTTTACAGTGCTGGTTGGTGTCTCAGAGTTCTTCTGTGTACCAGCTAGCCTGCCTGTTGGATCTACTGTTCTTGTTGGGTTTAATGGGTCATGATCTTGATCCTTGAGGAGGTTATCTGTGGGGTTAGGCTGCTCAGTGCTGAGGGCACTGAGCTAGTCTGGTTCTGTGATTTTCCCCAGTTGTAGCTCAGAGTGCTGAACCTAGTAGGGGGTGTATTTGATGCTGTTCCTTGTGGTAAAGATGTGACCTGTGGTGTGTGTTAGTTCTGTGACGAGCTATGTGAGTCCAGTGTTGCTCAAGCTTTTGAAGAGTGCTGTGGAGCAGGGGTTGCTTGAGGTCACCATGGAGAATGTAGGCTCTGGAACTGTTTGGGACTGTCAAAGCAATGTCGAAGCTGATGAGGGATTGAGCCGGGTCTGTGTGATGAAGAGAATGTGGTGTGTGTCACTGCTCAGAAGGTCCCATATTCCGGTTGTGTGTTTGTGTTTTGAGAAGCCTGCATGCAAGTGGGTGTTGATGTGTAGATTTGCTGTGGTGTGTGCAGGTGGGTGGGAGTGTAGGCATGGTTGGTGCTTGTGTGGTGTGTGTTAGGAGAGGTTGTTGAGGGCATTATTAGTATTTAATTGGGGGCTTTGGGGATTGCTCCTTGAGAACCGGCAGTGGGTACAGGTGAATGCACCTACTGTGGTGTAAGGTTCGGTATGGCAGCAGATGGGGCAATGATGTCCAGGATCTAGCGACCTAAGAAGTGATGCAGAGTATTGGTGAGCGGTGATTGGACCAGAGTTCCTGGTACTGGCCGCAGTCCATGTGTGGACGGGTGCTGATGGGCTTGCCTTTAGCATGCCTTTGATGTGACAGCTGGTAGCTGTCATTAAGTAGTTCCTGGGAGGGCTGTAGGAGTCTAGGGTGCCAGGATGTCATTTCCTGTACTCATGGGTGATGGGAAATGAAGTCCTCTTGCTTTACTTCTTTTTTTAAAGACAGTTGTTGCAGGAAAACCAGTAATGTCAAGTCCTGTCCAGATGGATGTTGGGGAATTCAGTGATGCCACTCCCTGTGCAGGTGGACGTTGGGAGATTTCCTGTGCAGAAAGATGGTAAGATATCCAGTGATGTTACTTCCTGTGATGATGCATGGTGGAAAATTACGTCTCTTGCTTGGCTTCTTCTTTTAAAGGCTGTTTTGGTGGGAAAACTGGTAATGTCAATTCCTATACAGATGGATGATGGGAAATGTAGTGATGTTATTTCCTGCACAGGTGGATGATGGGAAATCCAGTGATGTCATTCCTGTGATGATGGGTGGTGGGAAATGAAGTCCTTTTTCTTGGCTTCTCATTCAAAAGACAGTTTTGGTGGGGAAACCAGTAATGTCCCTTCCTATTTAGATGAATGATGGGAAATTTAGTGAGTTCACTTGTACTAGTGGACAATGGGAGATCCAGTGATGTTACTTCCTGTTCTTGCAGGTGGTGGGAAAAATCTTGCTTGGCTTCCTCTTTTAAAGATGGTTTTAGTGGGAAAACCTGTAATGTCACTTCCTGTTCAGAACGGTGATGGAAAAGTTAGTGATGTCACTTCCTGTGCAGAGTATCCCCACTGTCAAAAAGGTTAATTTGACAGATACGTACAATAGGTTTTAGGCTGCTCCAGTCAGACTACACAGGGTAGGCCATAAGCCATGTTTTCTCTGTCACTCTAGTGGATGTCCACAATCAGTGCTGCAGTCCAGAAGTGTGGCATGTAACTTTCATTGCCATTGGTTTCTGCACCACATACTATGGCCCTATAGGAAAGTTACGTATGCCACTAAGGTTTAAACCAACTTAGACATGTTTAAAGAGAGGGCACAGGTACATTACTCCTGTTTTACAGGGATAGTGTGCATACAGTTCTAAGACCAGTAAGGATAGGATTCAGAAAAAGGAATAAAATAGTGGGTGATGATGCATGAAAGGCGAATTTACTGCACAATTCACATGCCTGATCTTGGTCTCGCTGGAAAGGAGACAGAGTCAATATTAGTGAATTTACATGACCTTGTTCAGAATTGGATGTGTTACATAACATTCAAGAATGTGATAAAACTCCAACATAAAAGACTGCCACTATCGAAGATAAAATTGTTGTTGGTTGGCTTCCAAAGGTGGAAGAGCTAGTACGGAAAGGCATTCTGATAAGCAAATCTTTGGACATCCTGCAGATCACGTGTTCCCATTCCTGGCATAGAAATAACATGCATAGTGATCTTCCTGCTCATTCTGGGCTTAAAGAAAAACAGTGAGGTGTTGATTGATCACATTAACCTCTTTGCTGCTGGGCCTTCCCCCCCCCCCCCCCCAGTGCTGAGCCCTTTTTTGGCTATTTGGGGTAGTTTGCGCTTAGGCCTTCATAACTTTTTGTCCAAATAAGCTAACCACGCCAAATTTGCGTCCTTTTTTTCCAACATCCTAGGGATTCTAATGGTACCCAGAGTTTGTGGTTTCCCCTGGAGGAGACCAAGAAAATAGCCAAAATACAGTGAAAAGTTAGTTTTTTCCAAAAAAATAGGAAAAAAGGGCTGCCGAAGAAGGCTTGTGGTTTTTTCCCTGAAAATGCCATCAACAAAGGGTTTCTGGTGCTGAAATCACTATCTTCCCACCGTTCAGGAACGGGCAGACTTGAATCAGATAACCACATTTTTCAACACAAATTTGGCATTTTACTGGGACATAACCCATTTTTACTATTTTTGGTGCTTTCAGCCTCCTTCCACTTAGTGACAGGAATGGGTGTGAAACCAATGCTGGATCCCAGAAAGCTAAACATTTCTGAAAACTAGACAAAATTCTGAATTCAGCAAGGAGTCATTTGTGTAGATCCTACAAGGTTTTCCTACAGAAAATAACAGCTGAAATAAAAAAATATTGAAATTGAGCTGAAAACAACAGCCATTATTCTTTATGTTTTACTCTGTAACTTTTTCCTGCGATGTCAGATTTCTGAAAGCAATATACCGTTTTGTCTGCTGGACTCTTCTGGTTGCGGGTATATAAAGGGCTTGTAGGTTCATCAAGAACCCTAGGTACCCAGAGCCAATAAATGAGCTGCACCCTGCAGTTGGTTTTCATTCTATACTGGGTATACAGCAATTCATTTGCTGAAATATTAAGAGTGAAAAATAGGTATCAAGAAAACCTTTGCATTTCCAAAATGGGCTCAAGATAAGGATTTGAGGAGCAGTGGTTATTTGCACATCTCTGAATTCCGGGGTGCCCATACTAGCATGTGAATTGCAGGGCATTTCTCAAATAGACGTCTTTTTACACACTCTCTTATATTTGGAAGGAAAAAATGAAGAGAAAGATAAGGGGCAATAACACTTGTTTTGCTATTCTATGTTCCCCCAAGTCTCCCGATAAAAATGATACCTCACTTGTGTGGGTAGGCCTAGCGCCCGCGACAGGAAATGCCCCAAAACACAACGTGGACACATCCCATTTTTTTTACTGAAAACAGAGCTGTTTTTTGCCTAGTGCCTAGCTGTGGATTTTGGCCTCTAGCTCAGCCGGCACCTAGGGAAACCTACCAACCCTATGCATTTTTGAAAACTAGAGACCTAGGGGAATCCAAGATGGGGTGACTTGTGGGGCTCTGACCAGGTTCTGTTACCCAGAATCCTTTGCAAACCTCAAAATGTGGCTAAAAAAACACGTTTTCCTCTCATTTCGGTGACAGAAAGTTCTGGAATCTGAGAGGAGCCACAAATTTCCTTCCACCCAGCGTTCCCCCAAGTCTCCCGATAAAAATCATACCTCACTTGTGTGGGTAGGCCTAGCGCCCGCGACAGGAAATGCCCCAAAACACAACGTGCACAAATCACATTTTTTGACAGAATACAGAGCTGTTTTTTGCAAAGTGCCTACCTGTAGATTTTGGCCTCTATCTCAGCCGGTACATAGGGAAACTTACCAAACCTGTGCATTTTTGAAAACTAGAGACCTAGGGGAATCCAAGATGGGGTGACTTGTGGGGCTCTGACCAGGTTCTGTTACCCAGAATCCTTTGCAAACCTCAAAACGTGGCTAAAAAAAAACACGTTTTCCTCACATTTCAGTGACAGAAAGTTCTGAAATCTGAGAGGAGCCACAAATTTCCTTCCACCCAGCGTTCCCCCAAGTCTCCTGATAAAAATGATACCTCACTTGTGTGGGTAGGCCTAGTGCCCGCGACAGGAAATGCCCCAAAACACAACGTGGACACATCAAATTTTTTCATAGAAAACAGTGCCTACCTGTGGATTTTGGCCTCTAGCTTAGCCGGCACCTGGGGAAACCTAGCAAACCAGTGCATTTTTGAAAACTAGAAACCCAGGGGAATCCAGGATGAGGTGACTTGTGGGGCTCTGACCAGGTACTGTTACCCAGAATCCTTTGCAAACCTCAAAATGTGGCGAAAATAACACGTTTTCCTCACATTTCGGTGACAAAAAGTTCTGGAATCTGAGAGGAGCCACAAATTTCCTTCCACCCAGCGTTCCCCCAAGTCTCCTGATAAAAATTATACCTCACTTGTGTGGGTAGGCCTGGTGCCCGCAACAGGAATAGATCACACAACGGTCAATGTTGGTCCTTACATGAGGCAGCTGTTGACCCTGGGGTGATCCATTCCTGATGCAGGCACTAGGTGTAGGCACTCAAGTGGGGCAGTGTTTTTATCAGGACCAGTGAGGAGTCACTGGGTGGTAGGAATTTTGTGGATCCCAGCATATTCCTGTAGTTTGTGTGACAGAAATGCGAGAAAAATAGAGTTTTTATCCAACATTTCAGCTTTGCAGGGTATTCTGGGTAAGAAAACTTTGGGGAATCCACACAAGTCACACCTCTGTGGACTCCCCTGAATGTCTAGTTTCCAGAAATGTTTGGGTTTAGTGTGTTTCTCTATATGGCCGCCGAACCCAGGACCAAAAACACAGGTGTCTGCCTTACAAAACCAGTTTGCTTTGCCATAGATAATTTTGATGTCTCCACAATACGATTTGGGTGGTGGAATTTGGGGCTGAACTAAATTGGGGAGCTCCCAAGAGAGCACTCTCTCTCTCTCTCTGCTTGCAGCCGCATTCACCTGCTCTCTGGGTTGGGCTAACCCACTATTACCCAGTTGCACAGACTGCTTGCGAAGGGACAGCAGGACTGTCCTTATCACCTCCCTCATAATGTACTGGAAGAGGAGTTATCGAATGGGACTCCTCCGACTGAAAAATCACTCCCAGAGTCTGCGCCATTGTCCTATCCCTCAGATGCTGTCTTAGTATCTGATGTCTCAGTCTCTGATCCTATGTTAGAGCGGTCCTCTATAACCCGAGTGCAGGCAGCAGTCATCCATCAAGATGCCTTCTCTGCTATTGGCTAAACTGTTGCTCTAAAACACTAGCCTACTTAGACAGTCACAAAATCGATGGTGTGTGTGAGATACATGCAACACAAGCAACTCATCCTCGACCTCCCCCGACACGAACACATCTCTCCACACCTCAAATCTCTCCACTGGCTCCCCATTGACAAAAGGATCACCTTCAAGATCCTCATCCTTGCACACAAATCACTCCACAACACAGGCCCTGCCTACCTCAACGAGAGTCACCTTCCACGCCCCCACACGAAACCTCCGCTCAGCTGACCTCTCTCTCGCCTCTGTCCCCCGCATCAAACACACCACCACCGGGGGCAGATCCTTCTCCTACCTTGCACCCAAAACCTGGAACGCCCTCCCAACCCACCTTCGCAAGACCCAAAACCTATTTCTTTTCAGGAAGGGCCTCAAAACCTGGCTTTTCGAACAGTGATCCTCCCAGCCCCTTTCCCTCCCTCCGCCCCCCCCACCAGCGCCTTGAGACCATCATGGGTGAGTAGCGTGCTTTATAAATCTCTTTGATTGATTGATATATATAGATCTATCTCTATATATACATATCTATCTACATAGATATATCTATAGATATATTCATGTACATAGATATATCTACATAGATATATCTATATATATAGATCTATATATAGATCTATTTTTTGTTGTTGTTGTATGGTTTCCTTGGGGGCCAAAATGGCCCCCAGGGAAACCCTACAACATCTAAAAAAAATATTGCCCCCACAGGGGGTCGCCCTGCCCACGGGCGACCCCCTGTCCTTTTATTTTTATTTTTTTATTAAAAAAAAAAAAAATCCCCCTGGGGGGGCACCTACCTTTTTAAAAAAAAAATATGCCCCCGTTTTCTGGGGGGGGCGACCCACCCAAGTGAAATCCCTGGCGTCTAGTGGTGTTTCCTGGCCCCCGATCGCAGCACAGCTATGATCGGGGGCCAGGAAACACTTTCAGAAGGCCTCGTAAGAAAGGGGAGACTCTCCCCTTTCTTACGAGGCCTTCCCGAACGTGGGGAAGGCCGTTTTCCCCATCGAAGCAGGAAGCGGCCGCAAGGGAAAACAACTTTGTAACGTCAGCACGCCTCGTGGTGCGCTGACGTCACAAAGGGGCGGGTGGCGGGTGGGGGGGAGACACGGAAGCTTCCGTGTCTCCCGGGGTGAGAAAAAATAAATAAATAAATCCTCGGGTGCGACGCACCCGAGGATTTATTATCACCCTCCCTGGTGCCGGCCACTGGTCGTGACCCGCACCAGGGAGGTAGTGCGGGCATCGGCCAGTGGCCGACGCCCGCATTGAAGGGGTTAAGAAGCACTATGTAGCTGCCTCTGTTCAGCAGCAGCATATTGACATTAATGTGCCCCTGGACTGGACCAGTATGTCTTCTCCCTACTCTGGAGGAACTACACATGTACAGTACAGCCACATTGAAATCATTAGCCTCATTCTGGAGTCTGAGGAGCATGTTGTGTCTCCACCTTTACACCTAGTATGAACTACATCAAAATTTGAATTAGATGATGTGATGCAAGCACCATCTTATACCAGTGAACCTCATCCTACCATTTCAACAATTTCAAGCTCAGCAGCATTTGTTTTCTGTGAACCTCAAAATCAATAGAAATTATATTTTTGCAAGAAATAGCAATATACGAAAATTATTCTGATCCAGATTTTAACATTCAGACAAAGAACCATCTCTCTAATTAGTGACCACTACAATTGGCTTTTTGCATTTTGTTGGTTTTGCGATAGATACATTTCCCACCATTTTCATTTATCTGGATTGCGAATGATAATAACAAACCAAATGTGATCATAATGTTGATTATGATTTTGTTACTGCTATATCAGAACTATATTTCAGATAGCCACATTCTTCTTCACTCAAATTATAAATAAATATTACAATTATGGGTCTGACAGAAATTACTCAAATTCCTTATGTTTTAAAAATCTCTTTGTCTGAAATTGTCATCACAGGTCCTTCTGCAAGCTGGTAAATAGCTTATGACTAATTTGAACTCATATGCTTTACTGGAGAACAAAGATCCTCATCTTACCTTTTGCGTTCAACATTATAGACACCATTCTGTTCACCGATTCAATAGCTCAAGTGAAAAATTTAACTCCATTCAGTGGGAACATTGCAGGACCCCAATGATTAATATACCTAAAAGTTCAGAAAAATATTTTGCTATTCTAACAGTGATGACAGAGCTATTCAATTTGCATTTCATTATTATTTCCAAGAGCCAGAAAAGGATGAAAGGTTGTTGATTACTAATCAGTGGAATTTTTATGTCCCACAGTTTATTGATTAATTTTCAGAACAGTATACATATTGGAAATGAAATATTAATGAGAAAGTGTGTAGAAAATGTAAGCCATTAATAACTAGTTCAGAGCATCCGATTTTTCCAGAGAAATTATATTTTTAATAAGACTGCAAAATACAACTTGCACAAGCTGTGTGTCTCTTAGATTTATTTATAGCACAATCTATTAAAATAAATAATTTGACACTCTTTACAGATTTGAAATGAAAGGAAAACATTACTAGTAATGATTTAAATTAAATGGTGCAGGATTTAACATACCATTTGGTCAACAGATACTGATATATTCATGTTTAAGTTTCTGCCTAAAGCTATAGGCTCATTGGTACTCTCCGGTGTCTATAACTACTTATGGTGTAGGGAAATGTAAGATGGATGGTAAGCCTCATTGGCCATTGGGTACATAACAAGCTGGCTGAATCCATCCTATTCTTCCCACATCTACACAACTACAAAATGGTCCTTCAAACATTCATCATAATGGATTCTGAAAATCTGTATCCTCTTTTAAAGTTAAATAGGGACAGCTAGTATTATAATATTTGCCAAGTGAGAGTGGATACTAGACATCTTATTGCATCATGCTGCTGTATGTTTCTCTTTGTCATTCTCATCTGTAGTTATTAAAGCACAGTTCTGCTGTGATGCAGCTGTGCACTGAAGAGCCTGCACATGTTGCTATATATGTATTTCTGGAGGGCTCTATGCTTTCCACCACAGGTGTAGAACATTGTGTCATGTAGGATTTTTGCTCACAAGGATTACCAATTATTTAGGCACAAACTCTAGCATATTGTTTGCTCCCACATGTCTGGTGATCTTAGTGTGACCAGTGTTTTGTCCACTACACGTGTAGCTTGTGTCACTAGTGTAACTTTGAGTGGATGTGGGGTTTCGCTCTTACATCTCAATAGTCTATGTACTGGCAGGTTCTAGTTACAGCTTTGTGTTGTGGATATGCAGAGTGGCCTCTCCCGTCTATTGCTGGCGGGAAATTATCACTGTTACTGGCTTTCCAGGCTATGTTCAGAGCTAGGGCATTGCTGTATTTCCTAGAATATTTTAGCTTTCAATCCCTGACAACGTGAGCATTTAAATTAGTTGGTAAGATTCTCTCCCTTCATGCTGGTCTTTGTGAATGAAGAGCAGATTTTCTTTATGAGCTGAAGAAGAAGAATGGATACATAAGGTGTGCTTTCATGTTGATCTTGCTTTTCTCTTGGACTCTTTAGAGGATTTCATGGGTGTATAGGATATGGAGTTTCACTTCATGGTTGTAAAATGAAAATATACTCATTTGGTCATGGTCAATGCACTGGTTTATTGTGCTCACCTACAGTTCTATGAAAACTCTTTGCAGATGTTTTATATCCTTGTCTGGGGAGTGTTTTTATGTATGTATTGTGGTTGTGAGTATTTTTTTGTTAGTTGGATATTTGCACAACTACCTCCAGAATGCAATTTTGGGTTGATGTGCCCATGGTGCTCTGTTTAGAGTATGTTGGTTAACGGCTTAGCTGGTTGTAAGTTTGTGTGTTAAGACAGTAAAATCCACTTCAGAAAAAAGGACACTATTTGAAGGAAACCGCATAATGATCTGCTTTGATAAAGGATGATGTGAGTCTTGAAACCTATGTAATTTGACAATTTTTTTATGAAATCAACCTCTTTATTTGTGAACAGTCACAAGAGGATGTGCATGTACTGGCTGATAGATTTGTTGTTTCTTAACTTCTCTCTTTGTCTTGCAGGAGGAAATTGTTCACATAAACTGGAAAAGAAATAAAATCGCTAGAAATATGCAAGTTATTCGCTAACTTCAGTTTCATTTCAATGGATTGTTGACACAGAAAGGAACACCAATCTGAGTCTAAGTTCAACATAACATAAATGTCTCTTGAAAGTATCATTTTCTGTTTTGAATGCACATTTTAGATAGTTTTCCTTATATAGGAATCTTAGGAGTGTTACTCTGATGAAGAATAATACGGCTGAGAATGACTTCATCCTTTTGGGAATATCAGACCTGCCTGAACTTCAGTTTCCCCTTTTCTGGGTATTGCTTCTTATCTACATGGCCACCATGTTTGGAAACCTCATTATTATTACACTTATCTGGGTAGATGTACAGCTGCACATTCCCATGTATTTCTTCCTTATTCATCTCTCGGTAATGGACATATGCAGCTCATCAGTCAGTGTCCCTAAGATGCTCATTAACCTCTTATTGAGCAGGAAGACCATATCCTTTTCGGGCTGCATTGCCCAATTCTCCTTCTTCATTTTTTTGGCCTGCTCAGAATGTCTTCTTCTGGGCGTTATGGCTTATGACCGCCATGTTGCCATCTGCCACCCTTTGAGGTATGCAGCCATCATGACTGGACGGCTGTGTGGTCAGCTGGTCACTGGTTCCTGGGCAGGTGGTTTCATCTATTCTTTAATGCACACAATTGCCACATGCCGATTATCATTTTGTGGCCCAAGAATAATTCATCATTTTTTCTGTGATGTTCCCCAAATCTTCAAACTGTCTTGTACTAACCCCTTCATTAATGTTGTGCTTGTTTTTATCTCTGGTGGAATCATGGGGCTAGGATCTTTTATTATAACTATTATTTCTTATTTCTATATAATTGCTGCAATATTGAGAATTAATTCCAGGACAGGTAGATCCAAGACATTTTCCACCTGCACATCCCACCTTACAGTGGTCACTTTCTATTATGGAACCATGTTCATTACCTACTTCCGCCCTGTGTCCAGTTACGCCATGTCAGAAGGCCGGCTACTGTCTTTAATCTACACAGTCATCACCCCTCTTGTGAACCCCATGATATATGCACTAAGGAACAAAGAAATAAAGGCAGCTATGAAAAGAGCTCTAGGCAGTTGATGCTCAAATGTGAATTTACTTTTTTTTAAAAACCACCAGCGGCGTATGGAAAAACAGTAACCATTCACTTAATGAAACATTACACCTGGGAGAGCAGTTACATAACCAGGGTCTGAGGGCTCTCTCTCAATGTACATCAGTTTGGAGAAGGGATTTACACATTTCTCTGAGTACCATAAAGTAATAAAAGCATGTCCGAACAGCTGTCATGGAGTCTTAAACATGGTCCTGATAACAAATGCAGGTGGTCCTTGACCTTGCGTGGACACAATGTGGGCCAGCAGGCATGTGCCTAGATGTCCGGCCTAGGGAACACACAGTTGCTGCAGCAGTTGTGTGTGCTATGTTCTGATTGGCTAAGTGGTCCTAACTACTTGTGGCATCTAACTCTATGGTGTTTTGGGAACGCACGCACCTGTCTGCCCATGTGTGATTTATTGAGGGCAATCTCCTGAGGCCATTGTGGTGTCTCAGCATCTATGTGTGGGATTTGATCTAAGTTTCCTGTTTGCACGTTTGTCTGCGGGCTACCCCACCTGTGACTTGTCAGTCAATATCCTCAGGCCTAGGTCTTAGAACCTGCGTGACCACATACCCTACATGCAGGGGTTGATGGAGAGTACATGACAAAGGAATCTAATAACGGTGATGCAAATTCATTCGTGTATATGAATGTATTGTGTGCATCAATTACTCCAATATTAACACAGTGACATAGGTTGCATGACAGAAAAGATGCCCCATAAATGAATTCAACATGGAATATATTTTTTATTTTATCGATTATATTTACATTTTGAAAACAACTACAAGGTATATGTATGCCAAAGCATAATCAAACATTAATTTCATAGGTATGCTGTGCAGTGGACATTTATAGACTACTATTAGGCAAACAACTATTAAATGTACATGCATTTTACATTTCTACAGAAGTAATGCAGATTTTGTGTGGCAGTACAGTAATTGAGCAGCACCATTTCCAGCATCTCTAAGATTTAAACTGCAGAAGATGTAGGACACAAGGTTAAGGCTACATTTTTTTAAAGAAATTAAAAAAGATATTTTTAATTAAAGTAAGGTGGTTGAATCTGAAATAAACTTGATTTATATTGTTATTTTATACCTGAAAGAAATTAAATACAAACCAGGAAAAAAATGTTCCAATCAACTCATAAAGTGTAGCATGTTACAGGAGTCAGTCAATTCACTGGGCACCTATTTGTGCAATGCATTCACATTTCATAAATATCTACTTTACAATGGGTACAAGCAATTTAATAATTGTAAAATAAATTATAATTGATATAATAACATTAAGGTAGAAATCTAAGATGCAGAGTATATTGCTGTGCAATAGGACAATTGGCAAATTTGAGAGTCTGAATATCAGGATGTTTGCAAAGTAAAGAAGATCTTGAGACAGAATGGTTCGAATTGAAGTTTAATAGTTTAATGCGTAATACCAGGAAGATAATACATTTTTCACATCAACTAGTTACAGTAAATGAAAGGAGGCTGCTTCAAGGTGACATACTCTCCTTTTTGAAAATTAAGAAGCTCCTAATCAAGCTTATCAAGCTCCTGTGATAAGCTAAAAGATGGTGTTTGGAGAGTTTCTTGTTCAAATGAGATCAGTCACAACTGTTCACCATTGAAACCCAAAGGTGCCAGGAGCCCTGGGTAAATTCAGCCTATCTACCACCCAAAGAAAGACAATGACGAACCATTTGATTTCCAATGGCCAACATCACTATGACTTGTGCTGATTAGGGAACTAAAATTACTGAATTCTTCTTGCTCACCATTGCATCTCAAATCTCAAGTACCAGTGTCTTAAGCAGGATCCCAATGATCTGAACATTGGAGACTCCATCTTATTACGGTGGTAGAAGAAGTTGGGAGATAAGCTTGTGCAGGTAGCTGATGTCCTGTCCATCTATGAGTGGGATGGAAGTCAGTAGTGTGCAACTGTATAGCTGCCTGTAGTCTGCCATTCCAAGAACCATTCTGAGGATTGATGATGTACAAGAGCACACACCTGGATTACTGCTAGCTGGAATAATCAGAGAAGCAAGAAGTTACATATCTCTCAGATTGTTGTTCTCATGTGTCTGTTTTATGTAGACTATCACCAACATAAGAGAAGAATTGTGACCAGTCAGTACACATCACCAAGAGCAGATGTCGTCGTAGACCATCATCTGATGATATAAATGGTATTAAGTGGTATTTAATCCAACAAAACAAAACAAAAGCTGTTATCATATGACCAATTGCTTCTACTAATTCAACAATATTCCAAAAACATACCTTGTGCCACAGTAATAGAAAACACTATAAAAACTTTGGTAGGCCTTAATGTCTTAAAACTATTAATATGAATTGATGATATCATTATACTTGGCAGACCAGAGTACACAACTGAATTCTGATGGTTCTATATACATTGAAGGCATGATGACTCAAACTTATATTGCACAATCAGAAAAGTGACAGCTGCTTGCATATAGGTTCCTGCAATTACCTTCAATACTATATGATGATACCTGTCAAGATGGTCACAGTAAGTCAAAGTTTCAGAAAAGCTCCAAGGATGTCTGTATGGCTCCAAATTTGAAGTACAAACTGACTAAAACCCAGTGCGTTATGTAATGAAAAAGGCAAATAAAACAAGAATTACTTTGAACAAGATCCAGCCAGGACAAACATCAATCCAGATTCCTTGTGATGAAGAGCCAAACCATCCACAGAAACTTAGAGCCAAATACTCAAAGTAGGAGTGAGAACTATGTTTCATATTTAAAATCGCTTAAGAGCTGTATACTGGTAGAAAAACAAACTTCAGAAGTCACACACATTGTAACATAGTGATCAATTAAATTACCCGATTCTGACAAAAGACAATCTGAGGCAAGCCCGAATATCTAACCTCCAGAAGAAAACAAAACCACAAATCATAATAAGCTCTGAGTTAAGCTGGATGTGTATGGATACATTCTGTACAAAGAAACAATTAACACAAGAAAGTCAAAGGAGACACACACTAGTCTTCACATAGAAATACAGAAAGCAGGTATGGCATGCTCTGAATGATGAGAGCGGAGTCTTGAGAATGACAAAGCTGACAAACTTGTGAAAAAATGGTACAATTGTTCATATCAGGGACAAGACGTGGAGAACCATTGCATAAAAAATACTCTGTGTCTCACTCAAAAAACAATTCCTTGACAACTGCCCAATTTATGCATTTCATTCCTCTCCCTGGAGATGGACAGCAAAGGAACCACAGCCTTTCCAGCTAAAGGCAATACAGATGTCACCATTGCCATTACTGCTAGGAGATAATTTTGAGTCCAAACTTGCCACATAGAAGATGAAGCTGGAGATCAACAAACAAAAGACTATATGGTTGCATGTCAGTGTACTCAGCACAAAACAGAAACATTCCAGGTGTGCACATCCATTAGCTCAAGAGAAATTCAATCAATTACATAAAGCTTGAAACGGTTTTGGGACATGCTAACTGGGAGCATCCTCTGCCCTGGGGTGCATTAAACCACAAAACACCAGCTACTTGTTGCACAACAAAAAGTTTTGCAAAGTGAGAAAATACCAGCAAACTGCTACAAATAGCCCATGGTGCTCCCTGATCATTGAAAATCGAGAATGATTTTATTGCTGAATAAATAAATTAGTGTAACACATTTGTAATTACATGATTCTATAGCAACATTTTCAAAACATGATATTATTCATCCATCTTGTGTTCAGAATTTAGGGGCATATTTATGAGAGACTTGCACCGCCGGAGCATTACTTTTTTAGGTGCAAGCCTTTCAACCACACTATGAGGCCACATAAAGCAACTTTGCATGGCTTCGAATGGCCCCATAGACATGGAGTAAGACCTAAACCTGGGCAGCGCCAAGATCTTACGCCTCCCTAGAGCAGGAGTAACAAGGAGAACTATTTTTATTTGTCCTCATTTTTCCTATTTTCATGGGTGCTGAATAAACGCATAAAAGGGCACCTTCCTGCACAAAAACAATCCTGAATGCAACACAGCCACCCTTGTTCAAGGGTGCCTGTGTTGGTGCTAGGCAGCAAAACTGTGCACCAGCAGAGGGGGAAAGGACAGCAATGCACCGTAGTTCATAAATAAAGTGCATTCCTGCCCTTTCACGCTGGGGTAAGGAAGAGCTGCAAGAAGACTTGCAGCACTGACCTACTCCAATTCCCCACAAATATGGGATCTAGTCTTTATCCATCCCAAATGCATTGCATACTGTGTAGTCCTTCTTTGGGGACTGTATCTAGTTGAATGAAACTCATTTGCTGCTAAATGTCATTACTGCTGACCATAATCGGAAATGTATCAGGAGTTCACTTATCTTGCAGCAAAATTCAGGTTCCAAATAACAGTAAAGTCTAAACACATGTTATGCCAGGGCTGAAGCTTATAACGGTCGCTGAACACCAGACTTACTAATAGGACTCTTCCTTGCTCAGTGTGATTTCTTTGAGTTAATTTTTATACTGGAAACCCGCAAGAGTAAGGGGAAGGTCACCTGATATCATCATTAACTGAAGCGGCCATGTCGGCATGCGTATTCAGTGAATCATGTTAGTATTAAACTGGAAGCATGGTGTTCTTGTGCAATGTAAATCAAAATATGATGCAATTCTTAATGCATAGAAATGAACAAGGAATAAAAATGTATAGTTTGCCAAGTATACTGTGCAGTTTGAGATACCACAGAAAATAAGGACACTAGCGTGTGTGGCCATTGCGCACATGGTGGAAATAACTAGGATTGTACTACTAATATATACTTATCTGAATAATGTTGTGGTAGTCAGTATTGTTTCTATGAAATTTTGGTAGCACAATATTTGAATCTTTATAGTCAGATTGTATGCTTTGCCACCTACAGGGGGGTGCCTCAGTGGAAGAAGTCAACAGAACATTGCTTGAAATACTGACTATTGCCCAATCAACTTAAAAAGAGCAATGACATATATGCCAACATTTTAGAAGAAGAGAGTGGGAGATAAAAAAAAAAAAACAACAATCATGAGAATGTACTTCCCTCAGTGACATCTGATGAAGCAGAGCCAATTTCAAGCGGGAGACAGCCAAAATAAAGTCATGTTTTGCTTCAGAAAGCGAGACTCCCCCACCTGGATTGGGTCTATTGACATGAATGCCAATAAGTGAGTATCACTGTGCTCTTTCATGCATCATTCATCTGCAACAAAAATGAATCGATCTCATCTTATCCCTCTAAGCTAATATTTGGGATAGAAGCCAGTCTGCAATCCTGCCAACTGCCATGCAATTAATGTGGGTTTTAATTTTTAATTAAATGTTTAATAGCATTAACACACTAAAATAAAATTGACATGCAGTTGAAATGATGATATCCAGTGGAGAAAATTGTGTTCATGCTAAGGTTAGTCAATGTAGGCCTAAAGTTCAAAATGAAAAAAGTTTGCTTTCAGCCTCGTTTCAGGAAAAAAATCATTCCATTTCCATTTGTGTCTCACTCTGCACGCAGATGATTCATACATCAGCAACTTTGTAAACAATGTAATGAAATGTAATATCAGTTTCACACATACAGAATGATGTTTCTTTTCTTTGGGGTCCTGTAGCACATTGTTTCACTGAGAGTGAATGTTTCCAAGGCCTCACTTATTGGGATCACAGTAGGTTCCCATATGTAAGCAATATTTCTGCTTACAATTGAGGTGCCTAAAGGGCACCAGCAATGGGAATTAAATGATGTACATATGTGGGATAGTGCTGAATAATGTGATTTCAGAACCTATGTTGTTCTTCCTTTAACCTGAGTTTTTCAATTTTGTGATTTTAAAATAGCAATATCCTTCTATGGTTTTGATTGTATTTTCCATTATAAATAGGGCTTCTGTCTTATAGTGTTTATTTTGTTAAATGTATTTCAATATGTATCCATATTTATTATTTGGCCACCTTTATTATGTATTTTTAGAATAAATGAAGTTGTAAAATGGTATATTTCTGTATTTATTTGATAGATAAACATGCTTTCATACATTTATGCTCATCTTGTTTTAGCAATTTAGGCAGCCAAATAAACAAAATACTATACACACAGGTAAGTATTAGCATAATACTACACATTTATGTTAGCATATCCCTGTATTGAAGGAAATCTCATTCTGTTCTTTAACCCCCATGTTATCTATCTGGTCATTTGCTGGCATAGAGTTCTTGAAAGACTATATGGAAAGTCACTCCCAAGAACCCCAATGTTCTGTATTTTCCCACTTTAAAAATGTAATACGAAGAGGAAACACATTGCTTTCTGTATTTATCTATAACAATCAGTGAACACAAATAATAGGGAGTCTTATTTTTAAACAAAACTTATTCCTGCAAACCCACTTGTGCCAAGCATCACACATCACCGGTTATACTAAGCATTCTGGGAATTAATCCGCATGACCACAAGACCACAGAATGCTCACACTACAGACTACACAGCAGACCAACAGTTGACAGCTGTGTTCCTTTAAAAGATATATTTCCAGGCTTTGAATTTATTCCCATATCTGCAGACTCACAGTGATAATTGGAAAACATCCGGCTTTGCCTCCTCTCCTCAGTACTGATTGTGATTGGTAGGTCTTACCGATTGTAAGCTCACACATGATTGAATAGGACAGTGCCTGGTTGTATCTACCCACATGTGACAGCAGAGGGATTACTCTCAAGACTATGGGCCTGATTAGATCTTGGCAGTCACACCGCAAAGCCACATCAGCGGCGGATCTGAGAAGATCATCAAGTCGACAGTGTTCTGACAGCCCTATTTAGAAGTTACAGCTCTGCAAGCGGTGGGCTGGTGGAGGTCCACTGACAAGGGGGAGGACTTTGCAGGACCCAATAGGCAGCGGACAATGGCAATGTCCGTGAAATAGAGGTAAATCACACACACACTGTACCTTTGACATAAGTGTGCCCCTGAACTACACACTACACACCATATACACATCTGTATCCATTGCCATTCCACCACAAACTGCACATACCGCAAACAAACATTGACGGACATCCACAACACAGTATACATTCACCAGTGATACTGAACCTACACACAACACAACCACAACAAGCAACACAACTACACACTCAGCTATACAAGCACTCACATACAAGCACAAACACACAACACCACTCACCTGAATGTTGCATGCAGCAACACACCACACAACACAACATTCACAACAATATTAAACCCATATGGAGATGGCACACATTCTGACACAACCATAGCACCCACTCCAGCTCCCTCCCCCTCACCATGCCAATCACATTGCATACACACATACATGTACTGACCCCTACACACAACTTGCAGCACAACATGACAGGTACAGGTCCTCTGGCAATGTGTTCACATGGACACAGTTCACAGGTGTAAATGTACCTTCATTGAGGCTGCAGCATTCATATGCCAATGAATACTGGAACCATAATGTCATTAACCAACTCATGTCCCTGACGTATGCATGTTACAGTAACTTTAAGAAATTACTATGACATGTATATGTTTGCAGTTGTCCCGAGCCCATGTGCATTAAGGCTCCAACGTATGCACCTAATGCAGGTTCCCTACCTTTGTGTCCAGCAAAGTGGGTGTCATGTTTTCTCTGTGGTCCAGTGGCAGCAGCGACAGAGGGTGTTGTCCAGTCAAAACAGGAGTGGAATGGGAAAAAAGGTGATTTTTCACTCCTTGTCCCCCTCAAACCACCAACTCAGAAGTGGAGGTCGGACCGCCCATTTTTTCTTGGTGGAAAGGCACATCCAAATCTGCACGGTGGGAAGGGTGGCTGGGCTCCCACTGGCATCCTGTTTTCCCTCTCCCGCCATTGACGTGGGTGGTATTTCTTGGCAAAGACAGCAGTTGGAATGCAGGCTTTCATCTATGGGATCACCAAAATCTAAATACACTGGGCGGACCATCACGGCGGTGGATGGGTTTTCAGTCAATAGCGGGACTGTTACTACCAAGATCTAAATCAGTCCCTAAGACTGTTGGAGAGGAAGGCATTGGCACTTAGACCTATTTGCTCATTCACAGTCAGACCTGTCATGTATTGATAAACACAGACTAAAATTTGAGCCGTGGCAGCTTCCAGTTAGTGAAAGAAGATGTCTCACGCAAGTATCGGACACTTTTGTGCGAACATTTCAGCAAGGCGTAAACATCGCCTTGATCTTTCTGCAGGGTCACTCCTAATTTTGCTGAATTCGTTTTTATTGGCCTTAGGACTAACCAATACTAAAGTGCTTATGCTCACTCCCTAAAACATGATAAAATTGGCATGTTTACTTTATTTGTAAGTCCCTTGTAAAGTGGTATAACAGAAACCCAGGGCCTGTAAATGTGTGCTACTAGTGGGCCAGCAGCATTTACTGTGCCAGCCACTTAGGTGGCACTTTAAAACATGTCCCTAGCCTGCTATTGCAGCCTGCATGTAGTTTAAGGTTTAAGATCTGTTTTATTAGTTTCAGAAAGATAACAGAATTACAATAGCCCATCTACAACCACTGGCCAGTGGGAGACTTTATATTGTGAACAGCCATGGGCTAAAAGGAGAAACAAGTTAATGCACAACCAGAAGATGGGTGAAGTCAATACCAGGAAGATTAGGAGAGAGAAGAGAAAAGAAGATAAAAGAAAGGAGAGAAGAAAGGGGGGATAGTAGACACCAGTCTCAAAGCTGTTATGTCTGAAAATCATAGAGGTGGAAAAGGCCATCAGTTCAAAGGCATTTAGCGATCTTTGTGTGTATGAGTCAAGCGGAGAATCCACAGATATAGCAGGCATGACAATTCTCGGAATTTACTTGAGAGGTAGCGAATGCAGGAGCCCCAAGTCTTATCATAAAGGGTAAGGTGATGGTTATCACGGTGGTCAATTTTTCCATTCTCAGAAGTTCCCAAAGTTTCTACAGCCAGCCTCCCCCATATCCTATCTATACCCCACTTAGACAAAAGAACCTGCTTAGCTGCGCTTAACACTAAGGTCATCGCCTGTCACCTGGGGACGTCAGAGGGTATGTCACGAGATTAGGGACTCCTAGTAAAACATAGCTGGGGAACCAGGGAATATCTGTATCAAACATGTCATTCACCACAGCCAGTACCCCTTTCCAAAACGTGTTGAGTTTTGGACATTGCTACATCAAGTGAGTGAGGAAGCCTATCTGTCAACAATGGCACCAACATGTCTTTACTCGCATTCCACTGGCCAATCCTGGCTGGTGTTAAGTACCAATAATGAGCGATCTTTAAAAGCATCCCTTTGCTCGTAGTGTTGTGGGCTGAGGCATGAGCACGGTAAAGGATATCGTTCCATTTTCTTTCTGTAAAGGGGGCGCTCCTCCCCACGGCGATGTGTAGGTGACTTTTCCAGGGCAGTAAGGAAAGCATATATATCGGACAGGAGTCGCTTGTCACAGAAGCGGGTGGGGAGTTTATTTCAAATGAAGTGATGGGTCGGCTAGTGTGGGGTTAAATCCAGGATTACATCAGCCAGTGATAAACATCCAGATATTGCCAGCGGGCTATAGGGGGGATCCCAAAGACCGATTGAAGCTGTAGGAAGTCCATGAGGCCAGACTCGTAAAACAGGTCACCAATCCACTTGCATTAGGCCTCTTGCCATGCGATGAACACAAAGCTGTGTTGTGCTGGGGGGAAGTCCAAGTTTCCTATTATTGGTGTCTGGGAGTATGTGGGTGGAGAGCCCCTGCCAATATTGTACCTTAACCCACACTCCTACAGTAGTGCGCACCACTGGGAAGATGTATGCTCCCACAGAACAATGTGGTTTTGCCAGCCATGGCACATTCCAAAGTGGAATGCTTGTGACCACATGGTCGATAAAGCACCAGTACTTTTCGGTGGTGGGCCAGAACCAATCTACCATATAGTGCAGTTGTCCCTAACCTGCATGACACCCAGACCTCCCACTGCTCATGAGAGATATGCTTGTGACTTAAACATCCATGCCTTCTTGCCCTCCCAAATGAAGTTCCAAATAAGGAATTTGTAGTTTATCAAGCACGTGTGTCGGTGGCCGAAAGGGCACCATCTGCAGATTTTTGTCAGAAGGGTCATCTCATCCACTGCCGCAACCAGGAGAGGCTATGACACTTTCATATGTAGAGGTCCGTCTATGTGGTCATCAGGAGACTATTGCAATTGCTGCTCACTCTATGGTCCAGTCTGGAGTATTAGAAGGCCTAAATACGTGATCCCTTGTACAGCCCACTGAAAGTGGAAGTCAGATACTAGTTGTGTTTTTATGTCCTCAGAGAAGGACAGATTAAGGATGTAGGATTTATGAAGATTCTTCTTAAAGCCCAAGGCTCGCCCAAAAGCCTCTAGTTCCCCCATCACCACAGTCAGGGAAGTACGAGGGTCAGGCAGTGTCAAGAGGACATCGTCTGCAAAGAGCATGATTTTATGTTCTCTGCCTCCCATCCGAATACCTGCAATGCATGTTGTCTGGAATGTTCAGTCAGCGAACGGTTCCATGTAAATGGTGTAGGAGGCTGGCCTGGCTTATAGTGGGTACCTGAAGATACTTACACTTTGTGCCAGGTCCAGTTATCCCTTATTAGTAGATAAGTAGTGTTCAAGCAGCTCAGGCTGATAGACGTAGCTATAGCAGAGCAGCTTAGGCTGAACTAGGAACATGCAAAGCTCCTACTATACCACTTATGTCATATAGCACTATATCATAAGAATCGCAATACTCAGAGTTACTAAAAATAAAGGTACTTTATATTAGTGACAATATGCCAAAAATATCTCAGAGGATATACTCCCTTAGGAGGTAAGTAAAATCACAAAATATACACACAAACCAAAATCAGGTAAGTAAACAGTTAGAAAAGTAGTGCAATAGGATGCAATAGGCCTAGGGGCAACACAAACCATATACTAAGAAAGTGGAATACAAACCACTTAGAGACCCCAGGCCTAGTGTAGTGTGTAGAGGGTTGCTGGGAGTGTAAGAAAACACTAAGGGTGTCCAAGATACCCCACCCCAAGATCCTGAAAAGTAGGGGTAAAGTGACCCTACTGCCCCAGAAACACACTAAAGTCGTGATAGGAGATTCTGCAAAGACCACAACAGACTGCAAAGCACTGAAGATGGATTCCTGGACCTGAGGACCTACAAAGGAAGGGGACCAAGTCCAAGAGTCACAAAAGTGTCCAGGGGGCAGGAGCCCACTAAAGCCCGGATGAAGGTGCAAAATGGCTGCCTCCGGGTGGAAGAAGCTATAGATTCTACAACAATGGAAGATGCCAGGAACTTCTCCTTTGCACAGAAGATGTCCCACGGTGTGCTGGAGGATTCAGAGTTGTTTCCATGCAGAAAGACCACAAGCAAGCCTTGCTAGCTGGAAAGGTTATGTTTAAAGGAAATGGGTGCTGTCTGGGCCCAGGAAGAACCAGGAGGTCACCCCTTGGAGGAGGAGACAGAGGGGGTGCTCAGCTACACAGAGAGCCCATGCAGAAGCAGGCAGCACCTGAAGAAGTACTTGAATATGGGTTCAAGAAAACTGAGCACAATGGTCATCGCAACACTAAAAAGGAGGTCCCAAGAAGCCGGTGGTCAACTCAGCGAGTTGAGCAATGCAGGACAGATTGCTGGGGACCTGGGCTGTGCTGTACATGAAGGATTCCTGGCAAAAGTACACAGAAGCCCTAGCAGCTTCAGTTCACATAGTACACAGGATTACTTTCTGGCGTGGGGAGGCAAGGACTTACCTCCACCAAATTTGGACAGAAGGACCACTGGACTGTCGGGGTTCCTTGGATCCAGCTCCTGTGTTCCAGGGACCACGTTCGTCACAATGAGAGGGGACCCAGAGGACTGGTGAAGCAGAAGTTTGGTGCCTGCGTTAGCAGGGGGAAGATTCCGTCGACCCACAGGAGATTTCTTCTTGGCTTCCAGTGCAGGGTGAAGGCAGACAGCCCCCAGAGCATGCACCACCAGGAAACAGTCGAGAAAGCTGGCAGAATTAGGTGCTACAATGTCGCTGGTAGTCTTCTTGCTACTTTGCTGCAGTTTTGCAGGTGTCCTGGAGCTGTCAGAGGTCAATCTTTGGCAGAAGTCAAAGAGAGAGATGCAGAGGAACTCTGGTGAGCTCTTGCATTTGTTATCTGATGAGTAGCCCACAGGAGAGACCATAAATAGCCCTCAGAGGAGTATTGGCCACCTAGTCAGGTAAGCACCTATTAGGAGGGGTCTCTGATGTCACCTGCTGTCACTGGCCACTCAGAGGCCTCCATTGTGCCCTCACACCTCTGGATGCAAAATGGCAGAGGTCTGGGACACACTGGCGGAAATCTGGGCACCACCCCCGGGGTGGTGATGGACAGGAGAGTGGTTACTCCCCTTTCCTTTGTCCAGTTTCACGCCAGAGCAGGGGCTGCGGGATCCCTGAACCGGTGTAGACTGGCTTATGCAAGGAGGGCACCATCTGTGCCCTACAAAGCATTTCCAGAGGCTGGGGAGGCTACTCCTCCCCAGCCCTTATCACCTATTTCCAAAGGGTGTAACACCCTCTCTCAGAGGAAATCCTTTGTTCTGCCTTCCTGGGACTGGGCTGGCCAGACCCCAGGATGGCAGAAGCCTGTCTGTGGGTTGGCTGCAGTTAGCTGATGACAAATTGTCAACGAACCAGAGTGTTTGTGTGAGTCCTCCGATTCCTGTATTATGGCCTCCAATTGGTTGTGCAGATCACATCTATAGTTATTAAAGTGGGCAGCAATGGTGATGAACTGGCCCCGTAGGACTGCCTTCAGGTCTCCTATGGAAGGATGCTCGAGGTATCTGACATGTCATTAGTTACCAAAATGAAGGAGATAGTAGTAGAGATTTCTGAGATTACAGAATTATAGGTGAGAAATCTCATATTGATGAGCCAAGACCATGGTGTCGGAAGGACGTTGGGGGGGGCAAAGCAAACTATAATAAGGGAGTAGTCAGACTGAGCAGCCACACCAGTCTCCACCCCAGTGGCCGCCTTGGTGAAACTAGGTGAGGGGAGAAAAAAGTCAATACGGGAGTGCACTGGTGGGTCACTGAAAAGAAGGTTTCACCCAAATCTGTTGGGTGGGAGTGCCACCATATGTCCATCAAGACACTGCTGGAAAGCAGGTGTAAATGCATTGGTGTGTCCCATTTGGTGGAGTGATATATCGCTCTCGGCATCCGTGACAATATTATTATCCCCACCTAAGTTGATATCTATGACAGGTGTGGATAACACCTGACCCAAAGCTTCTCGGAGAAAGGCCTCCTGATAATCAATGGGGACGTAGATGTTTGCCAATATAAACCCATGTACCTTCAGCTCGATTCACAGGGCCAAAAACCTCCCTATTAGATCTGTATACTTGAGTCACCTGTCCCGGGAAAGTGGGTCGCTAACAAGATCGCAACCCCTGCTTTCTTCGTTACTCCTGAAGAAAAATGCTGTTGGTCAAACCACCGGGAGAATGAATGTTTCCAGTAAGCTTTTAGCAGATGGGTCTCCTTCAAGAAAGGACAAGAGTGCTACGCGTGTCATAGGGGCATTAATGCCTTGAATATTCAGGCTGAGGATAGAAATCATCTATTTATGAGTATGTTGTGAGCTGGTGTGTGCCATATATAGGTGAATGAAGCCAATCCAGCACATGTGCCGCTGAGGTTTGAAGACAGTGATGTGTAAGGAAGGACAGAGGGAATCAAGAGGGGGGAAACAACAACTATAAAACATTTAGGTTCCCCGCTTGGGAAGAGTAAGAACCAATTAGTGAGTGTCCATGTCATCAGCAATAAGTCTCTTCTGTTTTCCATGTAATAGGTAGGGCCACAGAGATCTGCCAAGGAAAACATCAACCTGAATAAGGGGGAAGGGATTCACTATGTAGGAGAAGTCTATACTCTGGGAAATTAATGTGGGTGTTATCTGTCCACCTCGCCCAGGAGTTCAGGAAAGTTGGCAAGGACATCCGTGGTCACTCTGCTGTAGCTGTTTAAGTAGTGCAGCCCGTTCCTCACTGCTTTCAGTCTCTGAAGGTTTGCGTACTGTTTTTTTCCTTCGGTAAGTAGATCAGCGTTGTTTTGGAGGAGCAGTGACTGCATCATGCGGGGAAGAGGAAGTCTACATGTCACCTATCAGTCTGGACATTTCTTTCAGAGACTGGGCTTCCTTGAGTGTGCAAATGCTCCGTATTTCATTTTGCCAAAGAAACTGAAGGAGAAAGGGATTTCCCGTTTTGCACCTTATGCCCATCACTGTTGTAGAGTTATCGAGGAGATATCCTCGTACAGCCATAGTTTCAGACTTTTGAAGTCTATGGCAGACCTATCACGTATTGCAGTCATAATTAGTTATTTTTGGCGGTAGTAGTAAAGGCATGTGAGGATGTCTTGAGCCTTGAACCTGGCTGGGGTACCGGCCGGGTGACCTGTCCGATGGGTATTATCAAGGACGATCTCTTGGTCTGCCATTACCATGGCCACATTACGAAAAAGACGGATAAAACATTTCTCCTGGTTTCCAGAGATCGCCTGTAACGGAACTCCTGTGATGCAGATATTTGAATGTCAGGACCTATTCTTGAGGTCTTCCACTTGGTATCGTAATTCCTGGTTCTTGTCTCTCACCTCCAGACATTTCTGATGGTGCCCATACAGTTCTTCCTCTCCAGAGTTATAGGCCTGCTTCAAAGAATTCACACAGTGACCCAAATCATCTAACTCGCAGCATAGATTTTTTACCTTTGTAGCGATGTCCTGTTTGAGAGTTGCAAAGTTGTCACAGAAGGTTCTGAACAGGTGATCTAGGAATGTCCTTGTAACAGGGGCCTCCGCAGAGGGGGATTCCTCTGCTCCTGGGTCATCAGAGGATAGCAGAGGTGAGGGAGCCTTTCCCGCCTTATCAGATTTCTTCTCCAGCATCTTATGGAACAGATCTTTGACTGTAGTGTCTTTTTTAATATTACGTTAGGAGGACATGGCGAAGTGCACATTACTCGGCGACACAGCAAACAGGGCAAGGCTTCATCATACGCGGGCCAAACTGCAAAAAAGCAGTTACGTCTCCAAGAACACACGGACTTCAAGGACATTGCAGGTGACCCACCAGTCAGGCGTGAGGATAGGCCAGGAAACACCCAGTGTCCTTGTGCAGGCGAAGCGCAGGTGTATAAACAAAGACGAGGGGGTCCAGTAAGTTCGCCAACTGAACCATGAGCCAGAAGGTTAAGCCCTGTAATGGTTTGTATTGCGAGCCACCCACAGTTCAGAATCCTGGCAGTCAAATCAAATGAGTAAGTTGGGCCAGGGGTGATGAAGAGATATAAAGAGGTAGTGTGAGAAAGTAGCCTCTTTCTAGCCTTGTTACCCCCACTTTTGGCCTGTTTGTGAGTGTATGTCAGGGTGTTTTCACTGTCTCACTGGGATCCTGCTAGCCAGGGCCCAGTGCTCATAGTGAAAACCCTATGTTTTCAGTATGTTTGTTATGTGTCACTGGGACCCTGCTAGTCAGGACCCCAGTGCTCATAAGTTTGTGGCCTATATGTGTGTGTTCCCTGTGTGGTGCCTAACTGTCTCACTGAGGCTCTGCTAACCAGAACCTCAGTGGTTATGCTCTCTCTGTACAAATTGTCACTAACAGGCTAGTGACCAATTTTACCAATTTACATTGGCTTACTGGAACACCCTTATAATTCCCTAGTATATGGTACTGAGGTACCCAGGGTATTGGGGTTCCAGGAGATCCCTATGGGCTGCAGCATTTCTTTTGCCACCCATAGGGAGCTCTGACAATTCTTACACAGGCCTGCCACTGCAGCCTGAGTGAAATAACGTCCACGTTATTTCACAGCCATTTTACACTGCACTTAAGTAACTTATAAGTCACCTATATGTCTAACCTTTACCTGGTAAAGGTTAGGTGCAAAGTTACTTAGTGTGAGGGCACCCTGGCACTAGCCAAGGTGCCCCCACATTGTTCAGAGCCAATTCCCTGAACTTTGTGAGTGCGGGGACACCATTACACGCGTGCACTACATATAGGTCACTACCTATATGTAGCTTCACAATGGTAACTCCGAATATGGCCATGTAACATGTCTAAGATCATGGAATTGCCCCCTCTATGCCATCCTGGCATTGTTGGCACAATCCCATGATCCCAGTGGTCTGTAGCACAGACCCTGGTACTGCCAAACTGCCTTTCCTGGGGTTTCACTGCAGCTGCTGCTGCTGCCAACCCCTCAGACAGTTTTCTGCCCCCCTGGGGTCAAGCCAGGCTTGTCCCAGGATGGCAGAACAAAGGACTTCCTCTGAGAGAGGGTGTTACACCCTCTCCCTTTGGAAAATGGTGTGAAGGCAGGGGAGGAGTAGCCTCCCCCAGCCTCTGGAAATGCTTTCTTGGGCACATATGTGCCCAATTCTGCATAAGCCAGTCTACACCAGTTCAGGGACCCCTTAGCCCCTGCTCTGGCGGGAAACTGGACATAGGAAAGGGGAGTGACCACTCCCCTGACCTGCACCTCCCCTGGGAGGTGTCCAGAGCTCCTCCAGTGTGCTCCAGACCTCTGCCATCTTGGAAACAGAGGTGCTGCCAGCACACTGGACTGCTCTGAGTGGCCAGTGCCACCAGGTGACGTCAGAGACTCCTTCTGATAGGCTCCTTCAGGTGTTAGTAGCCTATCCTCTCTCCTAAGTAGCCAAACCCTCTTTTCTGGCTATTTAGGGTCTCTGTCTCTGGGGAAACTTTAGATAACGAATGCAAGAGCTCATCAGAGTTCCTCTGCATCTCTCTCTTCACCTTCTGACAAGGAATCGACTGCTGACCGCGCTGGAAGCCTGCAAAACTGCAACAAAGTAGCTAAGACGACTACTGCAACTCTGTAACGCTGATCCTGCCGCCTTCTCGACTGTTTTCCTGCTTGTGCATGCTGTGGGGGTAGTCTGCCTCCTCTCTGCACCAGAAGCTCCGAAGAAATCTCCCGTGGGTCGACGGAATCTGTGGAGGTCGGACCGCCCATTTTTTCTTGGTGGAAAGGCACATCCAAATCTGCACGGTGGGAAGGGTGGCTGGGCTCCCACTGGCATCCTGTTTTCCCTCTCCCGCCATTGACGTGGGTGGTATTTCTTGGCAAAGACAGCAGTTGGAATGCAGGCTTTCATCTATGGGATCACCAAAATCTAAATACACTGGGCGGACCATCACGGCGGTGGATGGGTTTTCAGTCAATAGCGGGACTGTTACTACCAAGATCTAAATCAGTCCCTAAGACTGTTGGAGAGGAAGGCATTGGCACTTAGACCTATTTGCTCATTCACAGTCAGACCTGTCATGTATTGATAAACCCAGACTAAAATTTGAGTCGTGGCAGCTTCCAGTTAGTGAAAGAAGATGTCTCACGCAAGTATCGGACACTTTTGTGTGAACATTTCAGCAAGGCGTAAACATCGCCTTGATCTTTCTGCAGGGTCACTCCTAATTTTGCTGAATTCGTTTTTATTGGCCTTAGGACTAACCAATACTAAAGTGCTTATGCTCACTCCCTAAAACATGATAAAATTGGCATGTTTACTTTATTTGTAAGTCCCTTGTAAAGTGGTATAACAGAAACCCAGGGCCTGTAAATGTGTGCTACTAGTGGGCCAGCAGCATTTACTGTGCCAGCCACTTAGGTGGCACTTTAAAACATGTCCCAGGCCTGCTATTGCAGCCTGCATGTAGTTTAAGGTTTAAGATCTGTTTTATTAGTTTCAGAAAGATAACAGAATTACAATAGCCCATCTACAACCACTGGCCAGTGGGAGACTTTATATTGTGAACAGCCATGGGCTAAAAGGAGAAACAAGTTAATGCACAACCAGAAGATGGGTGAAGTCAATACCAGGAAGATTAGGAGAGAGAAGAGAAAAGAAGATAAAAGAAAGGAGAGAAGAAAGGGGGGATAGTAGACACCAGTCTCAAAGCTGTTATGTCGGAAAATCATAGAGGTGGAGAAGGCCATCAGTTCAAAGGCATTTAGCGATCTTTGTGTGTATGAGTCAAGCGGAGAATCCACAGATATAGCAGGCATGACAATTCTCGGAATTCACTTGAGAGGTAGCGAATGCAGGAGCCCCAAGTCTTATCATAAAGGGTAATGTGATGGTTATCACGGTGGTCAATTTTTCCATTCTCAGAAGTTCCCAAAGTTTCTACAGCCAGCCTCCCCCATATCCTATCTATACCCCACTTAGACAAAAGAACCTGCTTAGCTGCGCTTAACACTAAGGTCATCGCCTGTCACCTGGGGACGTCAGAGGGTATGTCATGAGATTAGGGACTCCTAGTAAAACATAGCTGGGGAACCAGGGAATATCTGTATCAAACATGTCATTCACCACAGCCAGTACCCCTTTCCAAAACGTGTTGAGTTTTGGACATTGCTACATCAAGTGAGTGAGGAAGCCTATCTGTCAACAATGGCACCAACATGTCTTTACTCGCATTCCACTGGCCAATCCTGGCTGGTGTTAAGTACCAATAATGAGCGATCTTTAAAAGCATCCCTTTGCTCGTAGTGTTGTGGGCTGAGGCATGAGCACGGTAAAGGATATCGTTCCATTTTCTTTCTGTAAAGGGGGCGCTCCTCCCCACGGCGATGTGTAGGTGACTTTTCCAGGGCAGTAAGGAAAGCATATATATCGGACAGGAGTCGCTTGTCACAGGAGCGGGTGGGGAGTTTATTTCAAATGAAGTGATGGGTCGGCTAGTGTGGGGTTAAATCCAGGATTACATCAGCCAGTGATAAACATCCAGATATTGCCAGCGGGCTATAGGGGGGATCCCAAAGACCGATTGAAGCTGTAGGAAGTCCATGAGGCCAGACTCGTAAAACAGGTCACCAATCCACTTGCATTAGGCCTCTTGCCATGCGATGAACACAAAGCTGTGTTGTGCTGGGGGGAAGTCCAAGTTTCCTATTATTGGTGTCTGGGAGTATGTGGGTGGAGAGCCCCTGCCAATATTGTACCTTAACCCACACTCCTACAGTAGTGCGCACCACTGGGAAGATGTATGCTCCCACAGAACAATGTGGTTTTGCCAGCCATGGCACATTCCAAAGTGGAATGCTTGTGACCACATGGTCGATAAAGCACCAGTACTTTTCGGTGGTGGGCCAGAACCAATCTACCATATAGTGCAGTTGTCCCTAACCTGCATGACACCCAGACCTCCCACTGCTCATGAGAGATATGCTTGTGACTTAAACATCCATGCCTTCTTGCCCTCCCAAATGAAGTTCCAAATAAGGAATTTGTAGTTTATCAAGCACGTGTGTCGGTGGCCGAAGGGGCACCATCTGCAGATTTTTGTCAGAAGGGTCATCTCATCCACTGCCGCAACCAGGAGAGGCTATGACACTTTCATATGTAGAGGTCCGTCTATGTGGTCATCAGGAGACTATTGCAATTGCTGCTCACTCTATGGTCCAGTCTGGAGTATTAGAAGGCCTAAATACGTGATCCCTTGTACAGCCCACTGAAAGTGGAAGTCAGATACTAGTTGTGTTTTTATGTCCTCAGAGAAGGACAGATTAAGGATGTAGGATTTATGAAGATTCTTCTTAAAGCCCAAGGCTCGCCCAAAAGCCTCTAGTTCCCCCATCACCACAGTCAGGGAAGTACGAGGGTCAGGCAGTGTCAAGAGGACATCGTCTGCAAAGAGCATGATTTTATGTTCTCTGCCTCCCATCCGAATACCTGCAATGCATGTTGTCTGGAATGTTCAGTCAGCGAACGGTTCCATGTAAATGGTGTAGGAGGCTGGCCTGGCTTATAGTGGGTACCTGAAGATACTTACACTTTGTGCCAGGTCCAGTTATCCCTTATTAGTAGATAAGTAGTGTTCTAGCAGCTTAGGCTGATAGACGTAGCTATAGCAGAGCAGCTTAGGCTGAACTAGGAACATGCAAAGCTCCTACTATACCACTTATGTCATATAGCACTATATCATAAGAATCGCAATACTCAGAGTTACTAAAAATAAAGGTACTTTATATTAGTGACAATATGCCAAAAATATCTCAGAGGATATACTCCCTTAGGAGGTAAGTAAAATCACAAAATATACACACAAACCAAAATCAGGTAAGTAAACAGTTAGAAAAGTAGTGCAATAGGATGCAATAGGCCTAGGGGCAACACAAACCATATACTAAGAAAGTGGAATACAAACCACTTAGAGACCCCAGGCCTAGTGTAGTGTGTAGAGGGTTGCTGGGAGTGTAAGAAAACACTAAGGGTGTCCAAGATACCCCACCCCAAGATCCTGAAAAGTAGGGGTAAAGTGACCCTACTGCCCCAGAAACACACTAAAGTCGTGATAGGAGATTCTGCAAAGACCACAACAGACTGCAAAGCACTGAAGATGGATTCCTGGACCTGAGGACCTACAAAGGAAGGGGACCAAGTCCAAGAGTCACAAAAGTGTCCAGGGGGCAGGAGCCCACTAAAGCCCGGATGAAGGTGCAAAATGGCTGCCTCCGGGTGGAAGAAGCTATAGATTCTACAACAATGGAAGATGCCAGGAACTTCTCCTTTGCACAGAAGATGTCCCACGGTGTGCTGGAGGATTCAGAGTTGTTTCCATGCAGAAAGACCACAAGCAAGCCTTGCTAGCTGGAAAGGTTATGTTTAAAGGAAATGGGTGCTGTCTGGGCCCAGGAAGAACCAGGAGGTCACCCCTTGGAGGAGGAGACAGAGGGGGTGCTCAGCTACACAGAGAGCCCATGCAGAAGCAGGCAGCACCTGAAGAAGTACTTGAATATGGGTTCAAGAAAACTGAGCACAATGGTCATCGCAACACTAAAAAGGAGGTCCCAAGAAGCCGGTGGTCAACTCAGCGAGTTGAGCAATGCAGGACAGATTGCTGGGGACCTGGGCTGTGCTGTACATGAAGGATTCCTGGCAAAAGTACACAGAAGCCCTAGCAGCTGCAGTTCACATAGTACACAGGATTACTTTCTGGCGTGGGGAGGCAAGGACTTACCTCCACCAAATTTCGACAGAAGGACCACTGGACTGTCGGGGTTACTTGGATCCAGCTCCTGTGTTCCAGGGACCACGTTCGTCACAATGAGAGGGGACCCAGAGGACTGGTGAAGCAGAAGTTTGGTGCCTGCGTTAGCAGGGGGAAGATTCCGTCGACCCACAGGAGATTTCTTCTTGGCTTCCAGTGCAGGGTGAAGGCAGACAGCCCCCAGAGCATGCACCACCAGGAAACAGTCGAGAAAGCTGGCAGAATTAGGTGCTACAATGTCGCTGGTAGTCTTCTTGCTACTTTGCTGCAGTTTTGCAGGTGTCCTGGAGCTGTCAGCGGTCAATCTTTGGCAGAAGTCAAAGAGAGAGATGCAGAGGAACTCTGGTGAGCTCTTGCATTTGTTATCTGATGAGTAGCCCACAGGAGAGACCATAAATAGCCCTCAGAGGAGTGTTGGCCACCTAGTCAGGTAAGCACCTATTAGGAGGGGTCTCTGATGTCACCTGCTGTCACTGGCCACTCAGAGGCCTCCATTGTGCCCTCACACCTCTGGATGCAAAATGGCAGAGGTCTGGGACACACTGGAGGAAATCTGGGCACCACCCCCGGGGTGGTGATGGACAGGAGAGTGGTTACTCCCCTTTCCTTTGTCCAGTTTCACGCCAGAGCAGGGGCTGCGGGATCCCTGAACCGGTGTAGACTGGCTTATGCAAGGAGGGCACCATCTGTGCCCTACAAAGCATTTCCAGAGGCTGGGGAGGCTACTCCTCCCCAGCCCTTATCACCTATTTCCAAAGGGTGTAACACCCTCTCTCAGAGGAAATCCTTTGTTCTGCCTTCCTGGGACTGGGCTGGCCAGACCCCAGGATGGCAGAAGCCTGTCTGTGGGTTGGCTGCAGTTAGCTGATGACAAATTGTCAACGAACCAGAGTGTTTGTGTGAGTCCTCCGATTCCTGTATTATGGCCTCCAATTGGTTGTGCAGATCACATCTATAGTTATTAAAGTGGGCAGCAATGGTGATGAACTGGCCCCGTAGGACTGCCTTCAGGTCTCCTATGGAAGGATGCTCGAGGTATCTGACATGTCATTAGTTACCAAAATGAAGGAGATAGTAGTAGAGATTTCTGAGATTACAGAATTATAGGTGAGAAATCTCATATTGATGAGCCAAGACCATGGTGTCGGAAGGACGTTGGGGGGGGCAAAGCAAACTATAATAAGGGAGTAGTCAGACTGAGCAGCCACACCAGTCTCCACCCCAGTGGCCGCCTTGGTGAAACTAGGTGAGGGGAGAAAAAAGTCAATACGGGAGTGCACTGGTGGGTCACTGAAAAGAAGGTTTCACCCAAATCTGTTGGGTGGGAGTGCCACCATATGTCCATCAAGACACTGCTGGAAAGCAGGTGTAAATGCATTGGTGTGTCCCATTTGGTGGAGTGATATATCGCTCTCGGCATCCGTGACAATATTATTATCCCCACCTAAGTTGATATCTATGACAGGTGTGGATAACACCTGACCCAAAGCTTCTCGGAGAAAGGCCTCCTGATAATCAATGGGGACGTAGATGTTTGCCAATATAAACCCATGTACCTTCAGCTCGATTCACAGGGCCAAAAACCTCCCTATTAGATCTGTATACTTGAGTCACCTGTCCCGGGAAAGTGGGTCGCTAACAAGATCGCAACCCCTGCTTTCTTCGTTACTCCTGAAGAAAAATGCTGTTGGTCAAACCACCGGGAGAATGAATGTTTCCAGTAAGCTTTTAGCAGATGGGTCTCCTTCAAGAAAGGACAAGAGTGCTACGCGTGTCATAGGGGCATTAATGCCTTGAATATTCAGGCTGAGGATAGAAATCATCTATTTATGAGTATGTTGTGAGCTGGTGTGTGCCATATATAGGTGAATGAAGCCAATCCAGCACATGTGCCGCTGAGGTTTGAAGACAGTGATGTGTAAGGAAGGACAGAGGGAATCAAGAGGGGGGAAACAACAACTATAAAACATTTAGGTTCCCCGCTTGGGAAGAGTAAGAACCAATTAGTGAGTGTCCATGTCATCAGCAATAAGTCTCTTCTGTTTTCCATGTAATAGGTAGGGCCACAGAGATCTGCCAAGGAAAACATCAACCTGAATAAGGGGGAAGGGATTCACTATGTAGGAGAAGTCTATACTCTGGGAAATTAATGTGGGTGTTATCTGTCCACCTCGCCCAGGAGTTCAGGAAAGTTGGCAAGGACATCCGTGGTCACTCTGCTGTAGCTGTTTAAGTAGTGCAGCCCGTTCCTCACTGCTTTCAGTCTCTGAAGGTTTGCGTACTGTTTTTTTCCTTCGGTAAGTAGATCAGCGTTGTTTTGGAGGAGCAGTGACTGCATCATGCGGGGAAGAGGAAGTCTACATGTCACCTATCAGTCTGGACATTTCTTTCAGAGACTGGGCTTCCTTGAGTGTGCAAATGCTCTGTATTTCATTTTGCCAAAGAAACTGAAGGAGAAAGGGATTTCCCGTTTTGCACCTTATGCCCATCACTGTTGTAGAGTTATCGAGGAGATATCCTCGTACAGCCATAGTTTCAGACTTTTGAAGTCTATGGCAGACCTATCACGTATTGCAGTCATAATTAGTTATTTTTGGCGGTAGTAGTAAAGGCATGTGAGGATGTCTTGAGCCTTGAACCTGGCTGGGGTACCGGCCGGGTGACCTGTCCGATGGGTATTATCAAGGACGATCTCTTGGTCTGCCATTACCATGGCCACATTACGAAAAAGACGGATAAAACATTTCTCCTGGTTTCCAGAGATCGCCTGTAACGGAACTCCTGTGATGCAGATATTTGAATGTCAGGACCTATTCTTGAGGTCTTCCACTTGGTATCGTAATTCCTGGTTCTTGTCTCTCACCTCCAGACATTTCTGATGGTGCCCATACAGTTCTTCCTCTCCAGAGTCATAGGCCTGCTTCAAAGAATTCACACAGTGACCCAAATCATCTAACTCGCAGCATAGATTTTTTACCTTTGTAGCGATGTCCTGTTTGAGAGTTGCAAAGTTGTCACAGAAGGTTCTGAACAGGTGATCTAGGAATGTCCTTGTAACAGGGGCCTCCGCAGAGGGGGATTCCTCTGCTCCTGGGTCATCAGAGGATGGCAGAGGTGAGGGAGCCTTTCCCGCCTTATCAGATTTCTTCTCCAGCATCTTATGGAACAGATCTTTGACTGTAGTGTCTTTTTTAATATTACGTTAGGAGGACATGGCGAAGTGCACATTACTCGGCGACACAGCAAACAGGGCAAGGCTTCATCATACGCGGGCCAAACTGCAAAAAAGCAGTTACGTCTCCAAGAACACACGGACTTCAAGGACATTGCAGGTGACCCACCAGTCAGGCGTGAGGATAGGCCAGGAAACACCCAGTGTCCATGTGCAGGCGAAGCGCAGGTGTATAAACAAAGACGAGGGGGTCCAGTAAGTTCGCCAACTGAACCATGAGCCAGAAGGTTAAGCCCTGTAATGGTTTGTATTGCGAGCCACCCACAGTTCAGAATCCTGGCAGTCAAATCAAATGAGTAAGTTGGGCCAGGGGTGATGAAGAGATATAAAGAGGTAGTGTGAGAAAGTAGCCTCTTTCTAGCCTTGTTACCCCCACTTTTGGCCTGTTTGTGAGTGTATGTCAGGGTGTTTTCACTGTCTCACTGGGATCCTGCTAGCCAGGGCCCAGTGCTCATAGTGAAAACCCTATGTTTTCAGTATGTTTGTTATGTGTCACTGGGACCCTGCTAGTCAGGACCCCAGTGCTCATAAGTTTGTGGCCTATATGTGTGTGTTCCCTGTGTGGTGCCTAACTGTCTCACTGAGGCTCTGCTAACCAGAACCTCAGTGGTTATGCTCTCTCTGTACAAATTGTCACTAACAGGCTAGTGACCAATTTTACCAATTTACATTGGCTTACTGGAACACCCTTATAATTCCCTAGTATATGGTACTGAGGTACCCAGGGTATTGGGGTTCCAGGAAATCCCTATGGGCTGCAGCATTTCTTTTGCCACCCATAGGGAGCTCTGACAATTCTTACACAGGCCTGCCACTGCAGCCTGAGTGAAATAACGTCCACGTTATTTCACAGCCATTTTACACTGCACTTAAGTAACTTATAAGTCACCTATATGTCTAACCTTTACCTGGTAAAGGTTAGGTGCAAAGTTACTTAGTGTGAGGGCACCCTGGCACTAGCCAAGGTGCCCCCACATTGTTCAGAGCCAATTCCCTGAACTTTGTGAGTGCGGGGACACCATTACACGCGTGCACTACATATAGGTCACTACCTATATGTAGCTTCACAATGGTAACTCCGAATATGGCCATGTAACATGTCTAAGATCATGGAATTGCCCCCTCTATGCCATCCTGGCATTGTTGGCACAATCCCATGATCCCAGTGGTCTGTAGCACAGACCCTGGTACTGCCAAACTGCCTTTCCTGGGGTTTCACTGCAGCTGCTGCTGCTGCCAACCCCTCAGACAGGTTTCTGCCCCCCTGGGGTCAAGCCAGGCTTGTCCCAGGATGGCAGAACAAAGGACTTCCTCTGAGAGAGGGTGTTACACCCTCTCCCTTTGGAAAATGGTGTGAAGGCAGGGGAGGAGTAGCCTCCCCCAGCCTCTGGAAATGCTTTCTTGGGCACAGATGTGCCCAATTCTGCATAAGCCAGTCTACACCGGTTCAGGGACCCCTTAGCCCCTGCTCTGGCGGGAAACTGGACAAAGGAAAGGGGAGTGACCACTCCCCTGACCTGCACCTCCCCTGGGAGGTGTCCAGAGCTCCTCCAGTGTGCTCCAGACCTCTGCCATCTTGGAAACAGAGGTGCTGCCAGCACACTGGACTGCTCTGAGTGGCCAGTGCCACCAGGTGACGTCAGAGACTCCTTCTGATAGGCTCCTTCAGGTGTTAGTAGCCTATCCTCTCTCCTAAGTAGCCAAACCCTCTTTTCTGGCTATTTAGGGTCTCTGTCTCTGGGGAAACTTTAGATAACGAATGCAAGAGCTCATCAGAGTTCCTCTGCATCTCTCTCTTCACCTTCTGACAAGGAATCGACTGCTGACCGCGCTGGAAGCCTGCAAAACTGCAACAAAGTAGCTAAGACGACTACTGCAACTCTGTAACGCTGATCCTGCCGCCTTCTCAACTGTTTTCCTGCTTGTGCATGCTGTGGGGGTAGTCTGCCTCCTCTCTGCACCAGAAGCTCCGAAGAAATCTCCCGTGGGTCGACGGAATCTTCCCCCTGCAACCGCAGGCACCAAAAAGCTGCATTACCGGTCCCTTGGGTCTCCTCTCAGCACAACGAGCGAGGTCCCTCGAATCCAGCAACTCTGTCCAAGTGACTCCCACAGTCCCGTGACTCTTCAGTCCAAGTTTGGTGGAGGTAAGTCCTTGCCTCACCTCGCTAGACTGCATTGCTGGGAACCGCGACTTTTGCAACTACTCCGGCCCCTGTGCACTTCCGGCGGAAATCCTTCATGCACAGCCAAGCCTGGGTCCACAGCACTCTAACCTGCATTGCACGACTTTCTAAGTTGGTCTCCGGCGACGTGGGACTCCTTTGTGCAACTTCGGCGAGCACCGTTTCACGCATCCTCGTAGTGCCTGTTTCTGGCATTTTTCTGGGTGCTACCTGCTTCAGAGAGGGCTCCTTGTCTTGCTCGACGTCCCTTCTCTCTCCTGGTCCAATTTGCGACCTCCTGGTCCCTCCTGGGCCTCAGCAGCTTCCAAAAACGTTAACTGCACAATTTGCAGCTAGCAAGGCTTGTTGGCGTTCTTTCGGCGGGAAACCACTTTTGTACGACTCTTCACGGCAAGAGGGATTCGTCCACCAAAGGGGAAGTCTCTAGCCCTTTTCGTTCCTGCAGAAACCACAGCTTCTTCTGTCCAGTAGAAGCTTCTTTGCACCCGCAGCTGGCATTTCCTGGGCATTTGCCCATCTCCGACTTGCTTGTGACTTTTGGACTTGGTCCCCTTGTTCCACAGGTACCCTAGATTGGAAATCCACAGTTGTTGCATTGTTGGTTTGTGTCTTTCCTGCATTATTCCTCTATCACGACTTCTTTGTCTTTTGGGGAACTTCAGTGCACTTTGCACTCACTTTTCAGGGTCTTGGGGAGGGCTAATTTTCTAACTCTCACTAGTTTCTAATAGTCCCAGCGACCCTCTACAAGGTCACATAGGTTTGGGGTCCATTCGTGGTTCACATTCCACTTTTGGAGTATATGGTTTGTGTTGCCCCTATCCCTATGTGTCCCCATTGCATCCTATTGTAACTATACATTGTTTGCACTGTTTTCTAAGACTATACTGCATATTTTTGGTATTGTGTACATATAACTTGTGTATAATTGCTATCCTCATACTGAGGGTACTCACTGAGATACTTTGGCATATTGTCATAAAAATAAAGTACCTTTATTTTTAGTATATCTGTGTATTGTGTTTTCTTATGATATTGTGCAAGTGACACTTGTGGTACTGTAGTAGCTTCACACGTCTCCTAGTTCAGCCTAAGCTGCTCTGCTAAGCTATCATTAAATATCAGCCTAAGCTGCTAGACACCCTATACACTAATAAGGGATAACTGGGCCTGGTGCAAGGTGCAAGTACCCCTTGGTACTCACTACAAACCAGTCCAGCCTCCTACATTGGTTGTGCAGCGGTGGGATAAGTGCTTTGAGACTACTTACCACTCTTGTCATTGTACTTTCATAAGAGAAAAATATACAAAACAAGTTCAGTGTGTGTACACAGTGCTAAAAAGATTTGCATTTCCTCTTTTCACTCTTTTCTAAGTGCTGAAAAGTACATCTAAACTTTCAAAAAGTTCTTAAAAGTTTAAAAAGTTTTTTTCTGTCTTTCTAAAAAGTTCTGAAAACTTTTTTCTCTTTTTCTATCACTTTAACTCTCTCTAAAAATGTCTGGCACAGGCCAAAATGTTGACCTGTCTAAGATTGCATATGATCACCTTATCTGGAAAGGAGCAAGGAGTCTCTGCATAGAGAGAGGTTTGAGTGTAGGGAAGAATCCTTCCTTGGAACTATTGCTTAATATGCTTAGAGAACAAGATACGGCCAAGGTGGCCACATCTGTTGAAAAAGTAGCAAATGGTTCTCAATCTGATCCAGGGACACCCCCAGGTAAAGGTTCAGGAAAGAAACTTCTTAGCCTTCCCATTACAAGACAGTCTAGCATAGTTGGTACTGAGGTGGAGTCACATCATACAGATGATGTGCTCTCACATTACACTGTCAGCCAAGCTGTTAGGGTGCCCTCTGTAAGGGACAGGTCTCCTTCTGTCCATTCTTACCATACTTCTGTGTCTAGGAATGTCCCTCCCACCCACCCTGATGACAGAATGTTAGAAAGGGAGCTCAATAGATTGAGAGTGGAGCAATCCAGACTGAACCTTAAACAGCAACAGCTGGATTTAGATAGACAATCCTTAGAAGTAGAGAAGGAAAGACAGAAATTGGGTTTTGAAACCCATGGTGGCAGCAGCAGTATTCCCCATAGTCATCCTGTAAAAGAGCATGATTCCAGGAATCTGCATAAGATAGTTCCCCCTCATAAGGAGGGGAATGACATTAACAAGTGGTTTGCTGCACTTGAGAGGGCCTGTGTTGTACAGGATGTCCCTCAAAGGCAGTGGGCTGCTATCCTATGGCTATCATTTAGTGGAAAAGGTAGGGATAGGCTCCTTACTGTGAAAGAAAGTGATGCCAATAATTTCCATGTTCTTAAGAATGCACTCCTGGATGGTTATGGCTTAACCACTGAACAATACAGGATAAACTTCAGAGAGACCAAAAAGGAGTCTTCACAAGACTGGGTTGATTTCATTGACCATTCAGTGAAGGCCTTGGAGGGGTGGTTACATGGCAGTAAAGTTACTGATTATGACAGCCTGTATAACTTGATCCTGAGAGAGCATATTCTTAATAATTGTGTGTCTGATTTGTTGCACCAGTACCTGGTAGACTCTGATCTGACCTCTCCCCAAGAATTGGGAAAGAAGGCAGACAAATGGGTCAGAACAAGGGTGAACAGAAAAGTTCATACAGGGGGTGACAAAGATGGCAATAAGAAGAAAGATGGTGAAAAATCTCAAGATAAGCATGGGGATAAGGGTAAAACCAAAGATCCTTCTTCAAATCTTAAACACTCTTCAGAGGGTGGGGATAAAACAAATTCTTCCTCTTCTTCTCAACCCACACACATTAAAAAGCCTTGGTGCTTTGTGTGTAAAAACAAAGGCCATAGGCCAGGGGATAAGTCCTGTCCAGGTAAACCCCCTGAGCCTACCACCACTGATACATCAAGCTCTAGTGCCCTTAGCAGTAGTGGTACTAGTGGTGGGACTGCTGGCAACAGTCAAGTTAAGGGTGTAGTTGGGTTCACTTATGGGTCCATAGTAGAAACTGGGGTAGTCAGTCCCAAGACAGTTTCTGTCACACCTAGTGGCATTGGCCTTGCCACACTGGCTGCTTGTCCCCTTACAATGGATAAGTACAGGCAGACAGTTTCAATAAATGGTGTTGAGGCCTTGGCCTACAGGGACACAGGTGCCAGTATCACTTTGGTGACTGAAAACCTAGTGCACCCTGATCAACACATCATTGGACAACAGTTTAAAATTATTGATGTCCATAACTCCACTAAGTTTCTTCCCTTAGCTATAATTCAGTTTAGTTGGGGTGGAGTTACTGGCCCTAAGCAGGTGGTGGTATCACCTAGCTTACCTGTAGACTGTCTCTTAGGTAATGACCTAGAGGCCTCAGGTTGGGCTGATGTAGAGTTTTATGCCCATGCAGCCATGTTGGGCATCCCAGAGGAATTGTTCCCTCTCATTTCAATTGAAATGAAAAAGCAAAGGAGAGAAGGCCTGAAAACTCAGGATCCCTCTCCATCAACAGGTAAAAAGGGTATCACAGTATCCCCTAACCACCCTACCATTCAGGATACCATTCCTGTGGTGGGAGAAACCTCTCCTGGGGTGGCACCTGTTCCAAGGGAATCATCAGTTGGCAAAACTGTACTCCCTGAGGTGGAAGGACCTCTCTGTGAGATAACTAACATTGGTGAGAAAAAGAGCACCATTTTAGTTAACATGGAGCATCCCTCCAACCCTCCCAGAGAAACTTTAGTGCAGAAACCCTGCACTGCCTCACAACACTTAGGACAGCATCCCTGCCCTAGTGTGGAGCTCATAGGACAGCATCCCTGCCCTGCTCCAACTCAAGAGAAACAGCATCCCTGTTCTCTCTTCCAGCCATATGGACAAAGATTTTGCCCAGCTATGGCTTTACTGAGACAGCATCCCTGTCTGGCATTTCCATCACTACAAATAGGTTCAGTGGACAATTCCCACTGCTCTAAACTAAAACTTACTGATAGAAACTCTGAAAATACATCTTCACATTGTTGCTTAGCTAAAAAACTTCAAACAGGGTGGTTTACATCCCCACAGGGAAGTAACCATATAGTGGATGATAAAGGGAGTAACCAGTCTATTGCAGAGCTACTCTCTACTTATCACCACTTAGACAATAAAGGGCCAGATGTAGGAAAAAATCAAATTGCGACTTGCAATTTGCGAGTCTGTGCGACTCGCAAATTGCAAGTCGCAATTTGACATGCAGAAAGGTGTCTCAGACACCTTCTGCAACTCGCAATGGGGTCGCAAAGACCCACCTCATAAATATTTATGAGGTGGGTCGCAGTTTGCGACCCCATTGCGAGTATAGGCACTCGCTAACATGGAGGCCTGCTGACGTCAGCAGGCCTCCATGTTAGCGACCTGCCTTTTAAATAAAGTTTTTTTTTTTTTTTGAAGTGCAGCCCGTTTTCCTCACAGGAAAACGAGCTGCATTTCAAAAACATCCGAAACCTTTTGTTTCGGTTTTTTCAGGGCAGGGAGTGGTCCCTTGGACCACTCCCTGCCCTGAAAAAATAATTTGGGGTCCATTCACAAAGGGGAAGGGGTCCCATGGGGACCCCTTCCCGTTTGCGAGTGGGTTACCATCCACTTCAAGTGGATGGTAACTGCGACTCCATTTGCGACCGCGTACGCGGTCGCAAATGGAGTTGCATACCACTCCGACTCGCAAATAGGAAGGGAACACCCCTTCCTATTTGCGAGTCGCAAATGCATATTGCGAGTCTGTAACGACTCGCAATATGCATTTGTGCATTGCAAACCCACGTTTGCGAGTCGCAAACGGCGATTTTCGCCATTTGCGACTCGCAAAAGGGTTGCTACATCTGGCCCAAAGTCTCAACTGGCCAAGGTTAGCCTTATTGTCCTTCGTTTGGGGGGGGGTTGTGTGAGAAAGTAGCCTCTTTCTAGCCTTGTTACCCCCACTTTTGGCCTGTTTGTGAGTGTATGTCAGGGTGTTTTCACTGTCTCACTGGGACCCTGCTAGCCAGGGCCCAGTGCTCATAGTGAAAACCCTATGTTTTCAGTATGTTTGTTATGTGTCACTGGGACCCTGCTAGTCAGGACCCCAGTGCTCATAAGTTTGTGGCCTATATGTGTGTGTTCCCTGTGTGGTGCCTAACTGTCTCACTGAGGCTCTGCTAACCAGAACCTCAGTGGTTATGCTCTCTCTGTACAAATTGTCACTAACAGGCTAGTGACCAATTTTACCAATTTACATTGGCTTACTGGAACACCCTTATAATTCCCTAGTATATGGTACTGAGGTACCCAGGGTATTGGGGTTCCAGGAAATCCCTATGGGCTGCAGCATTTCTTTTGCCACCCATAGGGAGCTCTGACAATTCTTACACAGGCCTGCCACTGCAGCCTGAGTGAAATAACGTCCACGTTATTTCACAGCCATTTTACACTGCACTTAAGTAACTTATAAGTCACCTATATGTCTAACCTTTACCTGGTAAAGGTTAGGTGCAAAGTTACTTAGTGTGAGGGCACCCTGGCACTAGCCAAGGTGCCCCCACATTGTTCAGAGCCAATTCCCTGAACTTTGTGAGTGCGGGGACACCATTACACGCGTGCACTACATATAGGTCACTACCTATATGTAGCTTCACAATGGTAACTCCGAATATGGCCATGTAACATGTCTAAGATCATGGAATTGCCCCCTCTATGCCATCCTGGCATTGTTGGCACAATCCCATGATCCCAGTGGTCTGTAGCACACACCCTGGTACTGCCAAACTGCCTTTCCTGGGGTTTCACTGCAGCTGCTGCTGCTGCCAACCCCTCAGACAGGTTTCTGCCCCCCTGGGGTCAAGCCAGGCTTGTCCCAGGATGGCAGAACAAAGGACTTCCTCTGAGAGAGGGTGTTACACCCTCTCCCTTTGGAAAATGGTGTGAAGGCAGGGGAGGAGTAGCCTCCCCCAGCCTCTGGAAATGCTTTCTTGGGCACAGATGTGCCCAATTCTGCATAAGCCAGTCTACACCGGTTCAGGGACCCCTTAGCCCCTGCTCTGGCGGGAAACTGGACAAAGGAAAGGGGAGTGACCACTCCCCTGACCTGCACCTCCCCTGACCTGCACCTCCCCTGGGAGGTGTCCAGAGCTCCTCCAGTGTGCTCCAGACCTCTGCCATCTTGGAAACAGAGGTGCTGCCAGCACACTGGACTGCTCTGAGTGGCCAGTGCCACCAGGTGACGTCAGAGACTCCTTCTGATAGGCTCCTTCAGGTGTTAGTAGCCTATCCTCTCTCCTAAGTAGCCAAACCCTCTTTTCTGGCTATTTAGGGTCTCTGTCTCTGGGGAAACTTTAGATAACGAATGCAAGAGCTCATCAGAGTTCCTCTGCATCTCTCTCTTCACCTTCTGACAAGGAATCGACTGCTGACCGCGCTGGAAGCCTGCAAAACTGCAACAAAGTAGTTAAGACGACTACTGCAACTCTGTAACGCTGATCCTGCCGCCTTCTCGACTGTTTTCCTGCTTGTGCATGCTGTGAGGGTAGTCTGCCTCCTCTCTGCACCAGAAGCTCCGAAGAAATCTCCCGTGGGTCGACGGAATCTTCCCCCTGCAACCGCAGGCACCAAAAAGCTGCATTACCGGCCCCTTGGGTCTCCTCTCAGCACAACGAGCGAGGTCCCTCGAATCCAGCAACTCTGTCCAAGTGACTCCCACAGTCCAGTGACTCTTCAGTCCAAGTTTGGTGGAGGTAAGTCCTTGCCTCACCTCGCTAGACTGCATTGATGGGAACCGCGACTTTTGCAACTACTCCGGCCCCTGTGCACTTCCGGCGGAAATCCTTCGTGCACAGCCAAGCCTGGGTCCACGGCACTCTAACCTGCATTGCACGACTTTCTAAGTTGGTCTCCGGCGACGTGGGACTCCTTTGTGCAACTTCGGTGAGCACCGTTTCACGCATCCTTGTAGTGCCTGTTTCTGGCACTTCTCCGGGTGCTACCTGCTTCAGAGAGGGCCCTTTGTCTTGCTCGACGTCCCCTCTCTCTCCTGGTGTAATTTGCGACCTTCTGGTCCCTCCTGGACCTCAGCAGCATCCGAAAACGTTAACCGCACGATTTGCAGCTAGCAAGGCTTGTTGGCGTTCTTTCGGCGGGAAACACTTCTGCACGACTTTCCACGGCGAGAGGGATTCGTCTACCAAAGGGGAAGTCTCTAGCCCTTTTCGTTCCTGCAGAAACCGCAGCTTCCTCTGTCCAGTAGAAGCTTCTTTGCACCCGCAGCTGGCATTTCCTGGGCATTTGCCCATCTCCGACTTGCTTGTGACTTTTGGACTTGGTCCCCTTGTTCCACAGGTACCCTAGATTGGAAATCCACAGTTGTTGCATTGTTGGTTTGTGTCTTTCCTGCATTATTCCTCTATCACGACTTCTTTGTCTTTTGGGGAACTTCAGTGCACTTTGCACTCACTTTTCAGGGTCTTGGGGAGGGCTAATTTTCTAACTCTCACTAGTTTCTAATAGTCCCAGCGACCCTCTACAAGGTCACATAGGTTTGGGGTCCATTCGTGGTTCACATTCCACTTTTGGAGTATATGGTTTGTGTTGCCCCTATCCCTATGTGTCCCCATTGCATCCTATTGTAACTATACATTGTTTGCACGGTTTTCTAAGACTATACTGCATATTTTTGGTATTGTGTACATATAACTTGTGTATAATTGCTATCCTCATACTGAGGGTACTCACTGAGATACTTTGGCATATTGTCATAAAAATAAAGTACCTTTATTTTTAGTATATCTGTGTATTGTGTTTTCTTATGATATTGTGCAAGTGACACTTGTGGTACTGTAGTAGCTTCACACGTCTCCTAGTTCAGCCTAAGCTGCTCTGCTAAGCTACCATTATCTATCAGCCTAAGCTGCTAGACACCCTATACACTAATAAGGGATAACTGGGCCTGGTGCAAGGTGCAAGTACCCCTTGGTACTCACTACAAACCAGTCCAGCCTCCTACAGGTAGTCACTGCATAGGGGGGCCAGAGAGCACAAGCCAAGGGGTGGGCACCACCTTAGAGCCAGTAGGTTCTGTCAGAGTTCGTTGATCGGTAGGTATAAAGATGGCGCTAGGCCGGCCCGGGCATTAGGGGCTCATGACAATGGCTGCTTCGGGTGGGGTGGCAAGAAGGCCAGGTACCGAGAAAAGCAATGGGACAGGCTGGACAGATAACAAGAAGGGCCGTATAAGGGCACCAATAGTGTGGCCCTCATCTCACTTCCCTAGCCCACTGTCTTGTATCCCAGGCGTGCACAAAAACGTTGGGTTGCAGAGTTAGATGAAGGAGGGTGAACAAGCACCTCAGTAGTGGCATCAAAGGGGGAGGAGATAGGTTAAAAATGCCAGATAGCAGGACAGGCCCGTCCCTCCTCATGAAGGGCCACAGAAGGTCCATTGAGATGAACCCTCATCCCGCACCAACCCCCCCACTACCACAGATGACCGTGAGGCACTAGGGCTGAGGAAAATGAGGAGGGCACTATGAGGCAGGGTGGGCGTTATTGAAATAGAGGGGGCCACGAGGAGGCACCCCGTCAAGTGCCTATAGGGGGAAGCCCGTCATGCACTGTAGACACCAGGAGGCAGGACCCAAAAGGAAAGAAGATGGAGCCCGGATGGGCTGTGAAACGCAAACAATAACCCCGCCCCGCCACAAGATCCCACACTGGCCCCAGGGACAGGCCTCAAAATGCTGTGGAGGTTTATGCTACTGCTGCGGTGTGAATGGCAGAAGAGGGGACAGCCAGGGGCAGCAAACAGGGAATGCCTCAATTGCAACTCTTCTTGCACCCGCTGCACACAGCTGGGTACTGCAGGCCTACTGTGTTGATCCCAGGGCGGCGTCCAGCTTCTGCAGCCTGCAGCACCCACCACCTCAGCGAGGCCATTGCTGACGGCTCAGGATCCGTCACCTCCAGGGGTTCCCCTGATTCATCAATGGGCCCCCCTGCACCCTTATCAATCTGTGGGACCATCGGGAGGCAGAGGGCAGCAGAGAAAAGCCTGGGTAAGGTTGGTGTCTGCCCCTGATGATAAGCAGGTGATGGAGGAAGGTAGACCTATTTGGCCACCGTCTTGGACATGCTACCCTGCATGCAGTTTTAAGCTGCCAATCCGAATGGGCAATACAACTCCTTTGCCGAGCCATAAACTCCCTTTTATTATATATAGTCACCTATGAGGAAGGCCCTATTCACGTCATAGGGCTGGGTGCTTTATAACTATGAGCCCTACCCCCCTAATAGGATACCAGTATGTTGCCTTATTACATTTAATAAGTGTTAGCTTCTGATTGGGAACAGATACAGATTTAATTTTGGTGTCTGCGAAATTGTCATTTTAAATCCACAGTAAAGTTGAACTGTAAGTTATAATTTTGAATAGTCCACTTCAAGAATATTAACATTTAGCTATTTGGTGTCTGCAGCCTTTTCCAGGGTCATATTAATGGGTGTAGTTGACTTTGGGTCATCTCAAAAGTTGTTCCTTCACTCCTATTTTTGCTGAATTAGTTTTTGTTGGCCTTAGGGCTGTTAACCAGTGCTAATGTGCTTGTGCGAACTCCCTAAAACATGATATAATTGACTTACACCTAATTGTCATATTTATTTTATTTATAAATCCCCAGTTAAGTTGTATCGCATATACCTTGGGCATATAAATTAAATGCTACTAGGGGGCCTGCAGCACTTTTTGTGCCAGTCACTTAAGTAACCCATTAAAACATGCCCAGGCCTGCCATTGCAGCCCATATGCAGTTTTAAATTGCCATTTGACTTGGCAATATAACCCACTTGCCAACCCTTAAACTCCCTTTTATTGCATATAAGTGACCGCTAAGATAGGCCCCCCTTAGGGCAAGGTGCATTGTAATTAAAAGATTGGAGATGTACTTTTAAGTTTTACATGTTCTGGTATTGGAAAGCTCCTAAATTCACTTTTTACTACTGTGAGGCCTACCTCCCCCATAGAATAACATTGGGTTGCTTTATTAAATTTAATAAGTGCTAAAGTTTGATTGGGAACAGATAAAGATTTCATCTTTTGTGTATGAGAAATTATAATTTAAAATCTTCTTTAATGATAAAGTTTGATTTTAAGTTACACTTTTTAAAATGCCACTTTAAACATTGTCATTTCCCTGACCTATTTAATGATGCAGCCTGTTCCTGGGCACATTACTAGGTGTAATTGACTTTGTTTATTCCTTCCAGACAGCCATACAATAGAGGAATTAGCTGTTCCTGGATGGACCATCAACTGGCAGGATGGGGGGGGCAAAGCTGAACACAGCCCCACTTGCAACTAAATAGGCTGTGCCCCGCCTTCGCACAAATGAATTGCCACTAATGCATTGTTCATGCAGCCAGCTTTGAGCCAGGGCAGGGGAGTCAGGAAACTTCAAGCATTTCAAAATGAATTCTCTAGAAACTTCAAAAGAAGTACCAGGTATAAACATACAACCCTTAGACCCACTCTTCAGTACACTCCTGGACCAGAAGATACTGCAGAAGAAGGATATCTTGCTACACTGCTTCTTGAAGCCTGTCCTGCTTGTTGAGATGGAAGCCTGATCGTGCATCCTTCATCCCAGACTGAAGTGACTACAAGGATAAGCTGACTGACTTCCTGTTCTGAGCTACAGTGACATAATAAGCGCCAGAGGTTTTCCTGCATCTACTGAGCTGCTCCAGTCCCTGCAGCTGGACCTGCAACTGGACCTGTAACTGGACCTGCCTGATCCCTGCTGACCTCCGCTGGAGTGAGTTGCTAACCCCCAAAAGATACCCTTCAGGTCCTGGATCCTTGGTGTGGCATCAGCTGAGCAACTCTCCAAAGCAAAGGAGAAATCCTAAAGGTTTGGGCTCCTTGTGACCGTGAACAGGCCTGTTCATGACAATATCTTGCTACTCGCACCAACCACTAATGCAAAGATATGGTGAGCCTGACTCTTAACACTGTAGCAACCAACAATTTGAGTTCTTCACTTCATGGTAAAACATCAGCAGCCTACAGTGACTGCCAAAGACTGTGCGCAACACCCGACAGGTTCTTCACACGACAGCGACAAGCCATCCACGACATATGACCCAGTCTTTATACTACAACGACGACCATCAGAAACATTCTCCTTGTTCCTTGTGGCCCTCTCCACTGTGAACTAGACTTTTCTCACTGGATTTCGAAGGTACCTTTAGCGGGGCTAACCTGTTGTGGTCGGCCTGAACTGGTGACTTTCACCCAATCTCACACAACCAGATAGCTGCAAGTGACACTTTGTCCTTTTATACCACAATACGGATGGGCAACCCAATAACCCCTCAGGAAAAAGGGTTTCAATAATCTATATGGTAAATTACTAACAAGGGGACCATTTATGATTTGGAAATTATTGAATAATGACACCAACCGATGTTTAAACAGAGCACAAACTTTAAAAATAGAATAGTGAAAGCATATATGGAACCAATCACAACTTCTTTGTCACAAAGCCTACATTTACCGCCTGTTGTGGGTCACTTTCACTGTGGTACATGCATGGCCTGTGACACTTTCAATGTACTCAAAATCTTCACTTTAGATTTACCTCAATTTACCATAAAACATTTTCAAATTGTAACACCTTAATTGTGATTTACTGTACTTAATGTCCTTACAGCTTACCACACATTGGTAAGACAACACAACAAATATGCAAACACATTCTTCAGCACCAGACACCAGTCAGATGTCAGATAGCACATACTCCATTGGTTGACCTGGAAAAATAAGTCTCTAAAAGACATGAAATGGTGGGATACAGCTGTGATTAAAGCCACAATTAGTAATAACAACCCAGTGCGGCTACTTACACTCTGTGAAAACATGGATATTGAAAATCAATAGTAGACGTTGATTATGAATGCCATGAATACATGGACATTTTGTAGATTCACTCACTTCCGTAATGTGATGATAGCTGATGAACACCCCATAAGTGGTTAAGGAGAATCCTCACCCATAATCTGTGTTGATCAAACTTTGTTGAAGGGATGATTCAAATATGTTTGTACTTTTAATGCTCTTTCTTTTTCCAAATGTGGTGAGTCCAGATTGGTTCAAGAAATTGTGGGGTTGTTTGCTATGGTCATCTTTGTGGGTGGGGGGGGTTTCTGGGGCCTGGGGAGGGTACCTGTGGGCATTTTCCATGGTGTTCCACCATAGAAATAGGCCCACAGGTCCCCTAACACTTCGCCTGATCCAAGCATTAAATAATGGGGTGAAGCAAGCTTTGAACTATTATTTGACCCCTCTTACCCCCGTGCCTGATATTAGCACCGGGGGATAAATATGGCGCTAAGGCCATAGAGTCATGTTTTGCACAGGCACGCCTACCTTAAATCTCATTAACGCAAGGTAGGTTTCCATGTCCAAAAAATGAATTTAACTCCATAAATTTGGTGCTTAACGGGTCTAGCACCAAAGTATATATATGGAGTTAGTTTTGTACCCAATTTGCATTAAAATAAATGATGCAAATTTGTGGCAAAACAAGTATAAATATGCTCCTTAGCGTCACTTTAGCGCCATTTATTATGGCACTAAAGCGGCGCTAGCTTTATTCCATATTTATATTTTGACGCTAGACCTGTCTAGCATCAAAATATTGGAGTTAGCACCATTTTCAGGATGCGTGAACCACCTTGCATCAATGAGATACAAGGTAGGCATTCCCGTCCTAAAAATGATGGTAGCCCCTCAGCGCCATATTTAACTCTTGGCACAGAAATGACGCGCAGGTGGGAAGCGGACCTAAATAATGGGGCTAAGCCCACTTAGCACCATTATTTAACACCTGGTCATACCAGGCATTGAAGTGCAGGTAGGTCTATTTCTGTGGGGAAACACCATGGAATGGGCACAAAGATGCCAAACCCCCAGGCCCAGCAACCACCCACACCACAGGGACACTACAGGAGGGGGGACCCCATCCCAGGTAAGTTTAGGTGAGTATTTTTTATATTTTTTTTAAGTGCCATTGGGGGTCCCTTATATGGGACCTCCTACCTGGCACTGGATATGTAGGGCTTGCCCAGGGGACACTGGTCCCCTTTTGTGGGCATTGGGGTAGGGGTAATGACTCCTGTCTGTACGTAGACAGGGGTCATTTTTTGGCTGCATGTGCGTCATAAAATGATGCTAGGCTGAGTAGTGGCAGAAATTTTGCCGCTAACCAGCCTAACGCCATTGCTGACTCATTGTGCCATTCCCCTAACACCATCCCCCATGAGCTAACATCTTTTTTGGGACACTAGCCATTCCTTAATGCCATTGTGCGTCATTGTATAAATATGGCACATGGATGACTTTAAGGAATGGCGTTAGTCGGCATGAAAAAAATTATGCATAACTGCGTTAGTAGAGTTGTGCACCATTTTTCATAAATATGGGCCTTTTTTTGTAAAAGTTTGTAAAGTTATGGGGCCTACATTCATTTTGATTATTCAAGGTTTTTTAATAACAGCTGCCTAAATGTAGTCCATTTACATTATTTTGTTTATAAATGCGGATTCTGATGGAATTGCCATGGAACACTAATGTATCATAGTTAATCATGACTGATTTCTAGCATTTGTTTGTGGTTCATTCTGCAATGAAGATATCAAGCAAGTTTATTGTCTTCTTCAGGTATTCAAATGTGCTACCACCATCCTGAAATATGCCATACTTACTTCTTGACCAACAGTATAAAGTATAGTTAATTTCATGTAGTATATAGTTCTTCACAAATTTGACATGTTATAAGGTGAGTCTTATAGTTTGTTATCACCAACAAAACTACATATTTTTCTGTATTTTATGTACTGATAGAACCTCTAAATTTGTGTCACAGTGACAACTAATTTCTTTAAATGATTGTTCCATGTTTTAGATAAAATTTAGATTTTCCAAGCCTTGGTGTCCGAAAGGCTAGATTTTATTAAAGACATGGAAGAGAGTATTATCCTACCACACTTTCTTTAACCCTTTAAGACCAGAGGCTCATATTATGCTTGCTCAAAGCAATGATAAAACAGAGTCAGGTGGATGATCAATTGGTTTACAATAAAAGGTTCTAAACAAATTAACGTTTGACCAATCTTCAGATCTGAGAATACCATGTAAGCTAGTCCCGCCCAGAAAGCCTCAGTGTTCATAGCCCTTCTGAGTGAATGGATGCCAAAGGACTTAGTAGAAATTCCAGCCGAAGACATGATCCACTTAGCCCAATTGGCCAAAGTAGGAGCAGACACTGGTTTACGGGGGTTTTGAAAGGAAATAAGAAGTTGGGAAGAAGAGGCACTTCTGAGATCTGCAGTTCGAGAAACATATGTTTTTAAACAGTTGCCAATACATAGTTAAGGTTGAGAGGGGGAAAAAGGGTAGTGAAGTGATGATATATTAGTTTTGGTACACCTAATGACTTGAAAATAAACTCCTAAAGAGGAATAATGAAAAGAGGAAATATCCAGTGCTTTAACATCAGATACAGATTTGATAGACACCAAACACAAAAGCATAGTCAACATAACAGATAAATGTCTGAGAGATAAGTCAACATTGTCTGTCCATGAAATAAACAAGTGAAGCACCAAATTCACATCACACATAACATTATATTTGGGAACAGGAATTTAGCAAAATGTACTCCCTTTAGTAGGCGACAAACTAGAGGGTGCTGACTAATAGGACTTCCATCCACTCTGGCATGTTTTGCAGATAATGCATATCTGTAAGTATTAATGGTGTGATAACCTTTCTCTTGAGACGCAAGCGAAGTTAGAATATTCACTAATAAGGTCACATTTGTTGAAAGGGGATCTGAATCCCTGTCCAAACACCAGCTACATGAGACCAACTAGGCCGATTTGTATGCCTTTCCTGTGCCCGGAGGCCAGGATTATTGGATGAACTGGGCAGCCTCCTCCAAAATTACTGCGGTTCTCCAGGAAGCCCCGAAATCCTCCATGCTATTAGGGATAGGCAGCCCTTTAGAATGAGACTGTGATAAAGACCCTGAGGGTTGAGGATTGAATTGGCAAATGGAGGAATCCACACTGAAAGGTCTGAGGCTAGCTCTAACATATTGGGTATCAAGGTTGGAATTTCCAAAGTGAGGTAATCAGAATGAAGGATGACTGCTCTCTGCTGGCTTGAGCAAGTACTCAAGCAATTAAAAGGAACAGAGGAAAGGCATATAGGAGGGACTGAGGCCATGACTGAAGGAAAGGCAAGAAGGCAAGAACTAGAGGATCTAGTCTCCAACTGAAAAAAGAAGGGAGATGAGTATTGACATGAGAAGCAAAGAGATCTACTGTCATGGTCTCGAAGATCAAAGAAAGATGATTGAATACTGAAGGATGAAGTCTCCAGTCTCTTGAATTGTAAAGATGTCTGAAAAACCATTTGGCCACCACATTCAGTTTGCCTGTGAGGTAGTCTGCTTTGACAGAGATATTCCTTTGGAGGCAAAATTCCCAAAGACTCTTGACCAGTGTTGCCAGAGGTTTGGATCTTGTACCTCCCAGGTGGTATATGTACCTGACCGCTGACAGATTGTCCATCCATAGAAGGACTGTGCATCTTACTCTGTATTTTATAAAGGACTGGATGGCAAAAGAAACTTCAAGCATCTCTAAGTAATTAATGTGCACTGATGACTCCTGAATGGACCATGTACTTCCAATCGAGAGATTACCACATCTTGCGCCCCATCCTGTCTGACTTGCATCTGACTCTAAGACAAGATCTGGGGTGGCAGAGAAAATCTCTCTCCTGTTCCTAGCATTTAGAACACTCATCCACCAGAGGACCTCTTCTTTGGATTCTGGATCCAGAACCACTGGATACGAATAAGCTAACCCTTTGTGCAGATGGCAAATCTTTAGACTTTGAAGGGCTATGTAATGTAGAGGCCCCTGAAAAATGGCTTGAATATAGGAAGATAGACGATGTACCAGATGAACTATCGATCTGAGGGAACAGAGAGGAATAGACAAAGCATGGTGTATTTCCTTTTCTATGAGGAAGTTGGAGGATTGACTGAGAGGTGTCTATTACAAAACATAGAAATTTGAGATGCTGAGAAGGAATCATAGACATATTTTGGGAGTTTATTAAGAACCCTAGTCTTGATAAAAGATTTTTACAGATATTTAACTGTACTAGAAGACAGGATTTGTCCTGTGCCATGATTAGAACCGTGGAGATAGACTATGAGTCTCACACCTTAACTTCTGAGGAAGTCCACCACCGGTTTGAGAATTTTGGTGAAACACCAAGGGGCTGAAGAAAGATCAAAAGGAAGAATCTTGAAATAGAAAAAGGACTGACCCCATTAAAACGGAAGAAACTTTCTGCAAGAAGGATGAATGGGAACAGTCAAGTAAGTGTCTTGGCGATCCAAACCCACTAAGCAATAATTTTGAAGAAGTAAATCTCTGAGATGAAGAATGGTTTCCATTTTGAAGTGATGGTAAACCACAAAGCTGTTGAACAGTTTTAGGTTTATCACTGAACTGTGTTTCCTGTTCTTTTTGAGAACTAGAAAAATAGTGCTGTGGAAGCCTGATGGGTCAAAGGAAGTCTGTTGTGTAGCTTGCTTTAAAAGAAGGGACTGTACTTCCTCTTGAACAAGGAAAAACTGCTCTTGAGAGAAATGTAGAGGTTGGGGAAAGCAACTCTGTGTCAGAGTCTGATATAACTCTATGCAATAACCTTGCAGATGCTTCCAGAAACCTAAAACCTCATTCAGAGTTGAGCGCAAACAACACCACGCCAACCACTAAATTCCTCAGAAATGCAGAGCAGCCTCTCAGAATATCAGCAAGCGTGTGAATGTCTCAGGGGAGAAGCAACAAATGTTAATGAACGTTCTAAAGAAGCACTGCAGGAGCGACAGCGAAGTAAGACAGAACCATTAATAAAACATGAAACTGAATGTTAAAAAGTTAAAATATAAAATATTAACTATGCACACACCAGAAATAGTATAACATTTTGAGCAGAGTGCTCATCTTGACTGCGAGCAGCAAGAAAAGAGGGCTTGTTGCTCTCAATAAAGATTGTTATGGTTGTACTCCATGTGTTATTTGTTTTTCTATTGTGATGTAATGTTGTAGTTTTTTCCCAGGGGTTCAGGGTATTGAAGTTTTTCCTGGCTGCTATGCTAATAAAGCAGGAAAACAAAGCATAATATCAGCCTCAAGCCTTGTAACAAAATCTGAATAACCTTAAGGTATAAATAATACATTTAAGATGGCTGCCTCGGTTATACGTTCAATTGTCCCATTTTATTCATTAGATTTGAAGCTCACTAAAATAAATGCATTTATGCATGAGTGATGTACATAATCTCACATATCAATATAGCTGCTAATTCCAAGGATAGAGCATTAAGTCTGCTTCACATGGTCATTACTTGTTCTAAATAGACCCGTTTATTCACCTATCATGGCTACTATTGTTGATGGTCTAATTGCGGCGCACTAATTTTGGTGCCTTGAATGAGTTCACAGATTTCAAGACATATCCTCCATCTGGCAATTTTCCTGAAATAAGTTGATGTATTTTTGATGAATGATCTCATATATCTGCACAGCCACTAATTCTGAGTATAGAGCAATAAGTCCACTACAAGATAGCTGTTTCTTGCTCTGATTACACCCAAATATCCACGAAATATGACTTTCATTGTTGGCGATAAAAATGTGTCAGACTGATTTTGGTACCCTGTATGAGTACACAAATTCCAAGACAGGCTCAGTTTTGGGCAGTTTGCCGGTACCCGAGATGACCATTTAATGCTCCTGCTAGATAGTTCAGCGGAAGTAAGACTAAGGGGGTCATTCCGACCCCGGCGGTCAAGGACCGCCGGGGCCTGGGATGCGGGAGCACCGCCAACAGGCTGGCGGTGCCCCGCAGGGCATTGTGACCGCGGCGGTTTGGCCGCGGTCAGACAAGGAAAACCGGTGGTCTCCCGCCGGTTTTCCGCTGCCCTGGGAATCCCCCATGGCGGCCCAGCTTGCTGCGCCGCCATGGGGGATTCTGACACCCCATACCGCCATCCGCGACCCGCCAGGAACAGGATGGCGGTATGGGGTGTTGTGGGGCCCCTGGGGGCCCCTGCAGTGCCCATGCCAATGGCATGGGCACTGCAGGGGCCCCCGTAAGAGGGCCCCACTTTGTATTTAAGTGTCTGCTATGCAGACACCGAAATACGCGATGGGTGCCACTGCACCCGTCCCACATACCCACTCCGCCGGCTCCATTCGTAGCCGGCTTCCTCGTGGGGAGGGGTTTCCCGCTGGGCTGGCGGGCGGCCTTCTGGCGGTCGCCCGCCAGCCCAGCGGGAAAGCCAGAATGGCCTCCGCGGTCTTTCGACCGCGGAGCGGCCATATGGCGGCTCCCTCCACGCGGGCGGCGACCGCCGCCCGCGGGGGTCAGAATGACCCCCTAATTATCTTGTCTCTTTCTCTAGAAGGGCTAATAATACTTTAACACTGGCCTAAAAACTGGTTATTTTTACCTTCCTAGCTCCAGTTAGTAACCACTCAGTTCCAAGCATGACTTAGTTTTTCATTATTCCACTCAAGCAACAACCCAATTTCTCACAATGGGGCTAAGCCACTCATGCACATTTTGTTCATTCTGTCACTGCTGGTCCACCATGTCTGTTTCTCTCATACACTGTTAGACCTGACAGCCTTAGGGTAGTCACCCCTAACTTTTTGCCTGCCTCCCTCCACTTTTTGGATACTGTTTTTGCTGGTTTTTAGACTCTGCGCACCTTACCACTGCTAACCAGTGCTAAAGTGCATATGCTCTCTCTCTGTAAACATGGTAACTTTGGATCATACCTGATTGAACTATTTAATCTACTTATAAGTCCCCAGTAATGTGCACTCCAGGTGCCTAGGGCCTATAGATTGAATGCTACTAGTGGACCTGCAGCACGGATTGTGCCACCCACTTAAGTAGCCCCTTTTCCTTGTCTCAGGCCTACCATTGCTAGGTCTGTGTGGGCAGTTTCACTGCCACCTCGACTTGGCATTTAAAAGTACCTGCCAAGCATAGAGCTCCCCTTTTTCTACATATAAGTCACCCTTAATGTGTGCCCTGGGTATCCCCTAGAGCAGGGTGCTGTGTAGGTAAAAGGCAGGACATGTACCTGTGTAGTTATATGTCCTGGTAGTGTAAAAAACCCTCAATTCGTTTTTGCACTACTGTGAGACCTGCTCCCTTCATAGGCTAACATTGGGGCTGCCCTCATACACTGTTGAAGTGGCAGCTGCTGATCTGAAAGGAGCAGGGAGGTCATATTTAGTATGGCCAGAATGGTAATACAAAATCCTACTGACTGGTGAAGTCGGATTTAATATTACTATTCTAGAAATGCCACTTTTAGAAAGTGAGCATTTCTTTGCACTTAAATCCTTCTGTGCCTTACAATCCACGTCTGGCTAGGTTTAGTTGACAGCTCCTTGTGCATTCACTCAGACACACCCCAAACACAGGGTACTCAGCCTCACTTGCATACATCTGCATTTTGAATGGGTCTTCCTGGGCTGGGAGGGTGGAGGGCCTACCCTCACACAAAGGACTGCCACACCCCCTACTGGGACCCTGGCAGACAGGATTGAACTGAAAGGGGACCTGGTGCACTTCTTAGCCACTCTTTGAAGTCTCCCCCACTTCAAAGGCACATTTGGGTATAAAACAGGGCCCCTGCCCTACCTCATCAGACACTTGCTGGAGAAGAAACCGGAACCAGAAACTACATCCTGCCAAGAAGAACTGCCTGGCTGCTCAAAGGACTCACCTGTCTGCTTTCTACAAAGGACTGCTGTCTTGCTGTTGCCCTGCTGCCTTGCTGAACTCTTGTCTGGCTGTGAAAGTGCTCTCCAAGGGCTTGGATAGAGCTTGCCTCCTGTTCCTTGAAGTCTCAGGACCAAAAAGACTTCTTCCTTTCACTTGGACGCTCCGTGCGCCGAAAATTTCGACGCACAGCTTGTTTCGCGGCGAGAAAAACGCCGCACACCGACGCTGATCGACGCGACGCCCTCGGGACGATCGAGACTTCGACGCACAACCTCGCAAGGACAAAGCCGCCCGACTTTCCAGGAGAAATCGACGCGACGCCTACCGAGAGTGCGAAACTTTGACGCACGGCCTCGCAAGGACAACGCCGCCCGACTTCCAAGGAGAAATCGACGCGACGCCTGCCGTGAGACCAAACTTTCGACGCACGGCCTCGCAAGGACAACGCCGCCCGACTTCCAAGGAGAAATCGACGCGACGCCTACCGTGAGATCGAAACTTCGACACGCAGCCCTGCAGAATGACGCGCAGCCGGAAAACAAGCAGGAGAATCCACGCACAGACCCGGGACATCTGGTAATCCCTGCGATCCACAAAAAGAGACTGTCTGCGCGCCGGAAAACGACGCCCGACTTCCCCGCGTGGAAAAGAACGACGCAAGTCTTTGTGTGCTGAGGAGAAATCGACGCACACACCCTTTTTCCACGCATCCCTTTTCCTGTGGCCCTCTGAGGAGATTTTCCACCAGAAACCAGGTACTTTGTGCTTGAAAGACACTGTATTGCATTCTAAAGACTTAAGACACTTTATATCACTTTCCTGTGATAGTTCTACAATTTTCCATTGCATCTTTATTCTTTTTGACCTACAATTATCCTGATAAATATTATATATATTTTTCTAAACACTGTGTGGTGTATTTTTGTGGTGATATATGGTGGTATTGTATGACTTATTGCACAAATACTTTACACATTGCCTTCTAAGTTAAGCCTGACTGCTCGTGCCAAGCTACCAGAGGGTGGGCACAGGATAATCTTGGATAGTGTGTGACTTACCCTGACTAGAGTGAGGGCTTTTGCTTGGACAGAGGGTAACCTGACTGCCAACCAAAAACCCCATTTCTAACATTGGTGATCAGCGGTGAGGATAGGACTTGTATTTGTGCAGTGACATACAGTAGCTAAGTATCTCACTACCTACCCACAGTTGAAGGTCAACTTGGTTGTTATCTCTTTTTGAAAATCCGTTTTTTTCCTGACAATTTTCAAAAACTAAATCCTCACTCAACATGTCTCTGACTGGGTCTCAGACAGGGGACTTTGACCTAGTCCAGTTAGATATATACACGGTCAAACGACTAAGAGGATTCTGCAGGGCATTAAGGGTACCCACCCAAGGGGCCTCCAGAAAGGAGGACTTTCAAGTGGCGCTGAGGGCCTGGGCAGAAGCCCATTTAGAGGATGATGAGGAAGAGGAGCCAGAAAATGGCCCCTCAGAAGGATTTTCACTATCTATGGATGGTGTTACCACTGCAATTGTGCACCCTTCCAGACCAGGGATCGGTGTCTCCATGCAAAGCCTGACCGCAGAGGAAAGGAGAGAGGAAAGGGAGTTCCAATTGCAAATGGCAAAACTGAAAATTGAGGCACAACAGGAGGAGAGGAGGGCAGAAAGAGAAGCCAAACAAGCTGAGGCTGAAAGAGCAGCCAAACAGATTGAAGCTGAAAGAACAGCCAAACAAGCAGAAGCTGAAAGAACAGCCAAACAAGTGGAAGCTGAAAGAGCTTTGGCTGAAAAGAAACTATTGTTGGCTCATGAATTGAGTCTCAAGGAGCTGGAGATCAAGGCAAGACAGTCTGAATCCAGCAATAATGGTGGCAGCATACAGACAGGACCTGCTGGAGAAAAGAAGGTTCGTATACCCAAAAATGTGGTGCCCAGTTTTGTGGTGGGAGATGACATAGATAAATGGTTAGCTGCTTATGAAGTTGCACTAAGGGCTCATGAGGTTCCTGAGGGGCAATGGGGGGTAGCTATGTGGGGTTATGTGCCGCCATTGGGGAGGGACACACTTCTCACATTGGATCCACCGGATCAAAACACATACCCACTCCAGAAAGCCACTTTACTTGCCAAGTTTGGGCTGACCCCTGAGGGATACCGTCAGAGGTTCAGGGACAGCACCAAACAAACCACACAAACATGGGTAGATTTCTTTGATTTCTCTAGTAAGGCACTGAATGGATGGGTGCGGGGCAACAAAGTAGCAGATTATAAAGGTTTATATGACTTGATCCTGAGAGAGCATATGCTTAATGTTACTTATACCGATTTGGGCCAGCACCTAGTGGATAGTAAGCTGACTGATCCAAGGAAGCTTGCTGAGGAGGCGGACCTCTGGGCTAGCACCAGAGTGTCCAAAAAGGTACCTGGGGGGGACTCCCACAAAGGTGGTCAGGGTTCCCAACAGAAGAAAGAGGGGGGAGACAAACTTACAGATAAGGAACTCTCTAAAGGCCCCCAAAAGAATTCCCAGGGAGGGGGTGGCAACCCTTCCTTTTCCAAATTTGGGAAAAAGCCAGGGACATTTGACAGGTCAGGAAAATCTAGCCCCAAATGCATGGAGTGTTACCAGTATGGTCACTATAAAGGCGATCCCCAGTGCCCCAAGAGGGCACCGTCCACTACTGGACAGGTCCCTGGGTTGACTAGTGTAGCGCTCGGGGGGGAGATGGACCCAGATAGCTGTGGGGGACAGGTAGAGATTTCCCTAGTGTCCCTGGGAGAAGGAGAAATGATGTCCAAGGTCCACATGCCTAAAAATACTTCCAAGTACCGGCAGTGGGTCCTCATTGATGGGCAGAAGGTGGAGGCTCTGCGTGACACAGGAGCCAGTATGACTACTATCAAGAGTCAGCTGGTGTCCACAGAGCAGATAATCCCTAATACATTCCACCAGGTCATAGTCGCTGACAATCGCGAGAGTCACCTACCGGTGGCTCGGGTTCCCTTTGAGTGGGGGGGGGGTCTCTGGTACTCTGAAAGTAGCTGTGAGTCCTGCCATGCCTGTAGATTGTCTGTTAGGCAATGATCTAGAGCATACTGCTTGGAAAGAAGTAGAGCTCAGATCTCACCTGGAGATGTTAGGGTTACCTGAGTGGGTCTGCATGACCACCCGGTCCATGGCTGACCGAGAGGGAAGTCAAGGGCATCTGGAGCCTGGAACGATGGCCCAGAGAGCTGCCAAGAGGAGGGACGAGGGGCGCGGGAAACCGGCCCCAGAAGTTCCCACAGTGGCTGACGGGGCTCCTGAGGAGGAGACTCCCGAGCCAACTGGGGAAGACATTGCCACCCTAGGTGACTTACCTGAGCTTGCTGGCTGGCAAGTTGAGGGTGGACCCACCAGGGAGGAATTCTGCAAGGCGCAGAAAGAGTGTCCCACTCTAGAAGGGTTGAGGAAACAAGCCTTAAACCAGGCAGCAGGTGACGCCTCTGGCAATCACCACCTATATTGGGAGAATGATCTCCTCTACAGTGAGCCTAGGGTTCCGGTCTTTGGGGCAGCACGTGTGCTGGTGGTCCCCCAATGTTACCGAGCCTTCCTACTGGGTCTGGCTCACGACATTCCCCTGGCAGGACATTTGGGACAAGACAAGACCTTCAACAGGCTTGTCACCCACTTTCACTGGCCCAAAATGAGGACACACTCAGACAAATTCTGCAGGGCTTGTCCTACCTGCCAGGCTAGTGGTAAAGCAGGAAAGAGGGTTAAAACCCCCCTGATTCCACTTCCTGTCGTTGGCACCCCCTTTGAAAGGGTGGGCGTCGACATTGTTGGCCCCTTGGACCCCAAAACTGCCTTAGGCAACAGGTTTATCCTGGTTTTGGTGGACCATGCCACCCGGTACCCAGAGGCAATCCCTCTGAGGACCGTAACTGCATCGGTGGTAGCCAGAACCCTGATGGGGATATTTACCCGTGTGGGATTCCCCAAGGAGATAGTGTCTGACAGAGGCACTAACTTCATGTCCGCGTACATGAAGCATCTGTGGGATGCGTGTGGTGTAACCTACAAGTTCACCACACCCTATCACCCCCAGTCTAATGGGCTTGTGGAGAGATTCAACAAGACCCTGAAAGGCATGATTGGTGGCCTCCCTGAGGCCATGAGGCGTAAATGGGACGTCCTCTTACCATGCCTTCTCTTTGCTTACAGAGAGGTCCCCCAGAGGGGGGTAGGGTTCAGTCCCTTTGAGCTTCTCTATGGGTACCCCGTCAGGGGACCCTTAAGCATTGTCAAAGAGGGATTGGAGAACGCTTCAAAGACACCCCCTCAGGACGTGGTCAGCTACATGTTGGCCCTCCGCAACCAGATGACCCGCTTCTGGAAAGAGGCCCAAAGTAACCTGGAGGCCAGTCAAGAGGTGATGAAACAATGGTATGACCAGAAGGCCACTCTGGTAGAGTTTCAACCTGGAGACAAAGTGTGGGTAATGGAGCCAGTAGAGCCCCGAGCTCTCCAGGACCGCTGGTCTGGCCCATTTGAAATAAAGGAGCGGAAAGGGGAGGCCACTTACCTAGTGGACCTCCAAACCCCTAGGAACCCCCTAAGGGTGCTCCACGTGAACCGACTAAAAGCTCATTTTGAGAGGTCGGAGATCAACATGCTTCTGGTCACAGATGAAGGAATGGAAGAGGAGAGTGAACCTCTTCCTGACCTCCTCTCTGCCCAAGAAGGTGATGGGTCCGTAAGCGGGGTCATTCTGTCTGACTCCCTGACTCTAAACCAGAAAGGAGACTGCTATGAGCTGTTGGAGCAGTTCTCCCCCCTCTTCTCCCTTACTCCTGGACTGACCCACCTCTGTGTTCATGATATTGACACCGGTGACAGTCTCCCTGTGAAGAACAAAATTTACAGGTTGTCAGATAAGGTGAAGGCCAGCATCAAGGAGGAGGTCTCCAAGATGTTGACGCTAGGGGTTATTGAGAAGTCCAGTAGTCCCTGGGCCAGCCCAGTGGTGTTGGTCCCTAAGGCTACTGCCCCAGGCGCGAAGCCAGAACTCCGGTTCTGCGTGGACTACCGGGGTCTCAACTCAGTCACACGGACTGATGCTCACCCCATCCCCCGAGCTGATGAGCTCGTGGACAGGCTAGGCGCTGCCAAGTTCCTGAGTACGTTTGATCTTACTTCAGGGTACTGGCAGATCGCCCTGACTGAGGGGGCTAAGGAAAGGTCCGCCTTTTCCACCCCTGACGGCCATTACCAGTTCCGGGTGATGCCGTTTGGATTGAAAAATGCCCCCGCTACCTTCCAACGGTTGGTTAACGGGGTCCTGGCTGGCAAGGATGCCTTCTGTGCAGCCTACCTGGATGACATAGCTGTCTACAGTTCCAGCTGGGAGGAACACCTGCTCCACCTCAAGGAGGTGCTTCAGGCCCTGCAACAGGCAGGCCTGACCATCAAGGCTAGTAAGTGCCAGATTGGGCAGGGTTCCGTGGTGTACTTGGGACACCTAGTAGGTGGTGGCAAGGTGCAGCCACTCCAGGCCAAGATCGAAACTATCAAGGCCTGGCAACCACCTCGAACCCAGACTGAGGTGAGAGCCTTTTTAGGCCTCACCGGATACTACCGCAGGTTTGTCAAGGGCTATGGTACCATTGTGTCCCCCTTGACAGAACTCACGTCCAAGAAGCAACCTAGGTTGGTGAATTGGACAGAGGCTTGTCAGAAAGCCTTTGACGCCCTGAAGGAAGCCATGTGCACGGCCCCCGTGCTCAAGGCCCCTGACTACTCCCAGGAATTTATCGTGCAGACAGACGCTTCAGAGCATGGCATAGGGGCAGTTCTAGCACAGCTAAATGAGGAGGGCAGAGATCAACCGGTAGTCTTTATTAGCAGAAGACTATTACCACGGGAACAGAGGTGGAGTGCTATTGAAAGAGAAGCTTTTGCTGTGGTCTGGGCACTGAAGAAGCTGAGGCCCTACCTGTTCGGGACTCACTTCCTAGTTCAGACAGACCACAGGCACCTCAGATGGCTCATGCAGATGAGGGGTGAGAATCCAAAACTCTTGAGGTGGTCCATTTCCCTACAGGGGATGGACTTTACGGTGGAACATCGCCCAGGGGTTGACCACGCCAATGCTGATGGTCTCTCCAGGTACTTCCGCCTTAGCGATGAGAGCTCCCAAGAGGTCGGGTAGCTCTCCCCACTTTCAGCTGGGGGGGACACATGTTAGACCTGACAGCCTTAGGGTAGTCACCCCTAACTTTTTGCCTGCCTCCCTCCACTTTTTGGATACTGTTTTTGCTGGTTTTTAGACTCTGCGCACCTTACCACTGCTAACCAGTGCTAAAGTGCATATGCTCTCTCTCTGTAAACATGGTAACTTTGGATCATACCTGATTGAACTATTTAATCTACTTATAAGTCCCCAGTAATGTGCACTCCAGGTGCCTAGGGCCTATAGATTGAATGCTACTAGTGGACCTGCAGCACGGATTGTGCCACCCACTTAAGTAGCCCCTTTTCCTTGTCTCAGGCCTACCATTGCTAGGCCTGTGTGGGCAGTTTCACTGCCACCTCGACTTGGCATTTAAAAGTACCTGCCAAGCATAGAGCTCCCCTTTTTCTACATATAAGTCACCCTTAATGTGTGCCCTGGGTATCCCCTAGAGCAGGGTGCTGTGTAGGTAAAAGGCAGGACATGTACCTGTGTAGTTATATGTCCTGGTAGTGTAAAAAACCCTCAATTCGTTTTTGCACTACTGTGAGACCTGCTCCCTTCATAGGCTAACATTGGGGCTGCCCTCATACACTGTTGAAGTGGCAGCTGCTGATCTGAAAGGAGCAGGGAGGTCATATTTAGTATGGCCAGAATGGTAATACAAAATCCTACTGACTGGTGAAGTCGGATTTAATATTACTATTCTAGAAATGCCACTTTTAGAAAGTGAGCATTTCTTTGCACTTAAATCCTTCTGTGCCTTACAATCCACGTCTGGCTAGGTTTAGTTGACAGCTCCTTGTGCATTCACTCAGACACACCCCAAACACAGGGTACTCAGCCTCACTTGCATACATCTGCATTTTGAATGGGTCTTCCTGGGCTGGGAGGGTGGAGGGCCTACCCTCACACAAAGGACTGCCACACCCCCTACTGGGACCCTGGCAGACAGGATTGAACTGAAAGGGGACCTGGTGCACTTCTTAGCCACTCTTTGAAGTCTCCCCCACTTCAAAGGCACATTTGGGTATAAAACAGGGCCCCTGCCCTACCTCATCAGACACTTGCTGGAGAAGAAACCGGAACCAGAAACTACATCCTGCCAAGAAGAACTGCCTGGCTGCTCAAAGGACTCACCTGTCTGCTTTCTACAAAGGACTGCTGTCTTGCTGTTGCCCTGCTGCCTTGCTGAACTCTTGTCTGGCTGTGAAAGTGCTCTCCAAGGGCTTGGATAGAGCTTGCCTCCTGTTCCTTGAAGTCTCAGGACCAAAAAGACTTCTTCCTTTCACTTGGACGCTCCGTGCGCCGAAAATTTCGACGCACAGCTTGTTTCGCGGCGAGAAAAACGCCGCACACCGACGCTGATCGACGCAACGCCCTCGGGACGATCGAGACTTCGATGCACAACCTCGCAAGGACAAAGCCGCCCGACTTTCCAGGAGAAATCGACGCGACGCCTACCGTGAGTGCGAAACTTTGACGCACGGCCTCGCAAGGACAACGCCGCCCGACTTCCAAGGAGAAATCGACGCGACGCCTGCCGTGAGACCAAACTTTCGACGCACGGCCTCGCAAGGACAACGCCGCCCGACTTCCAAGGAGAAATCGACGCGACGCCTACCGTGAGATCGAAACTTCGACGCGCAGCCCCGCAGAACGACGCGCAGCCGGAAAACAAGCAGGAGAATCCACGCACAGACCCGGGACATCTGGTAATCCCCGCGATCCACAAAAAGAGACTGTCTGCGCGCCGGAAAACTACGCCCGACTTCCCCGCGTGGAAAAGAACGACGCAAGTCTTTGTGTGCTGAGGAGAAATCGACGCACACACCCTTTTTCCACACATCCCTTTTCCTGTGGCCCTCTGAGGAGATTTTCCACCAGAAACCAGGTACTTTGTGCTTGAAAGACACTGTATTGCATTCTAAAGACTTAAGACACTTTATATCACTTTCCTGTGATAGTTCTACAATTTTCCATTGCATCTTTATTCTTTTTGACCTACAATTATCCTGATAAATATTATATATATTTTTCTAAACACTGTGTGGTGTATTTTTGTGGTGATATATGGTGGTATTGTATGACTTATTGCACAAATACTTTACACATTGCCTTCTAAGTTAAGCCTGACTGCTCGTGCCAAGCTACCAGAGGGTGGGCACAGGATAATCTTGGATAGTGTGTGACTTACCCTGACTAGAGTGAGGGCTTTTGCTTGGACAGAGGGTAACCTGACTGCCAACCAAAAACCCCATTTCTAACATACACACTCTAATCTGTCCATGTCATCACTCTTGCTCTCTCTGAGTTTCAAACACTCAAATCAATACTTAAACCCAGTCTCTCAGAACTCTTCATAAAATTGGAGAGGTTGTGGTGTTACAGCCAGACCAACGGACTAGGGAACCAAGTGCCATATTTATATCCTGTTTGTGCTGAATTAGCGTACATTTTTTAATGCTAATTCAGTGCAAACCTAACTCCCTATTTATACTTTGGCGCTAGACTGTCTAGCGCCAAAATAATGGAGTTAACGTCATTTTCTGGCTGTGAAAACCTATCTTGCGGCAATGAGATGTAAGGTAGAGGTTACCGTCCAGAAAATGACAATATGTCTTTATCTCCATATTCATCCCCATGCTAAATTCATGCACAGGGGGATAGGGGCCTTAAATAATGGTGCTAAGAATATTTAACGCAGGGGTATGGGCAGGCATTAGGGGACCTGTGGGCCTTTTTCCATGGTCAGAGACCACGGAAAGAGCCCACAGGTGCCCTTCCTTGGCCTCAGGGACACCCTTACCCACCCACACCAGAGGGACACCATAGGATTGGGGACCCATCCCAGGTAAGTCCCGGTAAGTATTTGTAATATTTTTTTTTCCTGCTCAGGGGCCCTGACTTGGGCCCCCCTGCATGGTGCTGGACCCAATGGCCAACATGAACAGGAGACATTCGTCCCCTGGGCATGGCCATTGGGATGTTGGGCATGGCTCCTGTCTTAACTAAGACAGGAGCCATGTCCATAGTGGTTGTGCACCAGGAAGTGGCGTTATACTGCTTAGAGGCATTTTTATGCCTCTAAACAGTGTAGCACCATAATTCAGCACACAACGTTTCCCCCACGCCTCCCTCACCCAGTTAGCGTTTTTTCACAAGACCGCTAACAGGGCATTAGCGCTGGCTTGCATGATGCCATAAATATGGCGCCTGGTCGGCGTCTAGGAATGATGCTTGCCGGCACTATACTTTGCAGTTTTGCATGTAAAAGTATAAATATGGCCTCGAGTTTGAGTTCTGGCACTGGCTCAACATTCTGTGATTCTGGTCAAAGCATGTAATCTCCCCATGCCTAATGATAAATTAATCTGACCTTTTGAAATGTAGCTGGTGCTCAGGTAAATCGCTCCAGTGCTCCTGGACTGAGTTTACACTGTTTAAATTCAAATAAAATACTGTAGTAATACCCAAACTACTCGCTTTAACCCAGTCGATCACCCAAAAAAATGCATCCCATGCAGTGGACAGAAACCCTGCTGGCCCTTTTAAGAGAAACTGACATGTTGATTTTTAAAACAGCTGGTAGCTCTGGTTTCAAGGTGCCATCTGATCAGTGTAAGGAAAGGTGCGGAAGACATTTTGACGTGAAGGGTTAATTAGTCTGAGCAGTGTAGATGAGCGAGATGCATGCAGAAACCAGAACAGTACGTGGAAAGGTCCACGATGTAGTTTTCGAGCTTGTTTTCCAACATTCCATAGATAAAAGTATCCGCAGCCTGCATGTGCAAGAAGCAGGAAGTGTGGGAGAGGGACGTAAAGGTCGCTCTAACCCTGAGAAGGGAAGTCCAGGAAAAAGCCAGGAAAATAATGGCTAGTGAACAACAGAGCAGCCAAGGGACGTGTACTGATAACATAGCTAGAAAATGCGAGAAAGGAATAGAGTCCAAGCTTCAGGTTATTTAAGCACCGAAGCGAGGGTGAGGGGATTGAAGCTCTCAGATGGAGTTGTGCAAGCTGCCATCTCCAGCATCGCTGCCTCCCTGGCTGTGCTGTTCTTAGACCGTGACGCTTGAGGAGGAGAGAGGTTCGAGCAAGTGGGAGAGGGCTTCCCAGCATTGTGGATAAAGTTAAGTTCCACCCAGGGATGAAAGGCCTTTGTTTCTCTGCTTTATTTCTGATTGATGGACATACTAGCGCTATGTTTATAATCTGATCTATTCTGCTCATTTATATTTGACTTTTCTTTGAACGTCTTAACGTGAATTTAATGCAGTAGCTAAAATGTGCATTTCGTAGGCAGTCAATTAATGCAGTATTCATATTGGTGAACTCTTTGCTCATATATAAATAGATACTCTTTATTGCTATTTTTCATTCCACTTTGTTGATGTGCCAAACGTTTATATATTTCACTGAAAATTCTATTAAAAGCTAAGTTGTGTGCATTATTGGTGTGTGGTCCTTCATTGAGCGTCCTTATGGACTTATATCGATCAGATCAGGTGTCAATCAATCACCTGAATAAGACACCATCTAATATATGTGCACTCTGTCACAACAGCTCTGGAGTGGACCAGGTCATCACATATATAAACATATATTTATTTCTAATATCTTTAGCAAGGTCACATGTGTTACCCACTCCTGTTTCCATTGTATGTCACTATTTCACACTGCCAAAGCGCATGAATAACATAAGACTGACTCCCCTTCTCTCTTCTCACTGGGACAACCTGAGCTACTGTAAGTTAAACATTATACGTTTTCAAAATGGAAAAGGCAGGACTGGGTATATAATGCAAATAAATGTGTTTATAAAGACCAGGTGACCAATGATACTTATAAGCAACATGAAAACAATATTAGTCATGAACCCATTTAGAGTTAAGGGTAAGAAGCCCAAAAGGCAAAAAACAGTTCCCTCAGAACATACTGGCAATAGGTGCAAGCCCCCTTTTACTGTTTGCACATCCAAGCTCTTTGGTAAAATGCACCCTTGTGTGATTTCACGTTTTCATCCGGGTGGGGATTCAACTCATTTTTCATGTGTTTTTAGGGCTGTAAAGTGTGTTTTTTCGTGGTGTTGGTGCTTCGTGACTTTCCGTGCATTAGAGTAAATGGGCCCCTTCTGCAGCTATGTTCAGAGTGCGCCCTCATGTGGCTTCACTGTTGCAGCTGCATTGGTTTCAATGGGTTGTGGTACATAGTAGAGTGGGTTGACGCTAGAGGTTTGCAGCTTTGTGTGCTAGTAGGGTATGAGTGGGAGAAATGTCCCTCCAATTGCCTCCAAGTTTCATGAGGTTCAGTCCAGTGAAAGAGGTCGAAACAAATTTTTGAAGTTAGAGTTGAGCTCTAACCTTATCCTACGGCCCCCGTTTGGCATGATTTTGGGGTCTGGTATGGGGGGTTTCAGTGGAGCTTGAGTGATGGGGCTTCGGTCAGTGATGGGTAGGCATGTCAGTTGTTACAGTGATTTCTAGGGAGCAGATCGGTACAGGGGAAGGGTTCTTACAAGCCTAGTGTGTTAATGTAGTAACGAGCGTCTATATGCTCCGCAGTGGTAGCTGTTTTGCATGTTTTTGAGCTGAGATCCGAGGGTGTTCCAGGGGATCCTGGGTGTCATGCTCTGGTGTGCAAGGAGCTGTGATATAGGGTTAATTTTGGCAAGTTATTTCAGGAGAATTGGTCCAAGGAAAGGTGTGTTTCGGACCTGTTTTTTAAGGGTGAGTTCGGAGCAACTTGAGGCATAGTGAAGTAGGCAATGTAATATGGGTTTTGGGGTGGAAAATCTTAGGATTTTGGTTGGTGAGGGGTAGGTTTGAGGGCACGGTGTTAGAAATGGGGTTTTTGGTTGGCAGTCAGGTTACCCTCTGTCCAAGCAAAAGCCCTCACTCTAGTCAGGGTAAGTCACACACTATCCAAGATTATCCTGTGCCTACCCTCGGGTAGCTTGGCACGAGCAGTCAGGCTTAACTTAGAAGGCAATGTGTAAAGTATTTGTGCAATAAGTCATACAATACCACCATATAACACCACAAAAGTACACCACACAGTGTTTAGAAAAATATATAATATTTATCAGGATAATTGTAGGTCAAAAAGAATAAAGATGCAATGGAAAATTGTAGAACTATCACAGGAAAGTGATATAAAGTGTCTTAAGTCTTTAGAATGCAATACAGTGTCTTTCAAGCACAAAGTACCTGGTTTCTGGTGGAAAATCTCCTCAGAGGGCCACAGGAAAAGGGATGCGTGGAAAAAGGGGGTGTGCGTCGATTTCTCCTCAGCACACAAAGACTTGCGTCGTCCTTTTCCACGCGGGGAAGTCGGGCGTCGTTTTCCGGCGCGCAGACAGTCTCTTTTCGTGGATCGCGGGGATTACCAGATGTCCCGGGTCTGTGCGTGGATTCTCCTACTTGTTTTCCGGCTGCGCGTCGTTCTGCGGGACTGCGCGTCGAAGTTTCGATCTCACGGCAGGCGTCGCGTCGATTTCTCCTTGGAAGTCGGGCGGCGTTGTCCTTGCGAGGCCGTGCGTCGAAATTTTGGTCTCACGGCAGGCGTCGCGTCGATTTCTCCTCGGAAGTCGGGCGGCGTTGTCCTTGCGAGGCCGTGCGTCAAAGTTTTGCGTTCACGGTAGGCGTCGCGTCGATTTCTCCTGGAAAGTCGGGCGGCGTTGTCCTTGCGAGGTGGTGCGTCGAAGTCTCGATCGTCCCGAGAGCGTCGCGTTGATCAGCGTCGGTGTGCGGCGTTTTTCTCGCCGCGAAACAAGCTGTGCGTCGAAATTTTCGGCGCACGGAGCGTCCAAGTGAAAGGAAGAAGTCTTTTTGGTCCTGAGACTTCAAGGAACAGGAGGCAAGCTCTATCCAAGCCCTTGGAGAGCACTTTCACAGCCAGACAAGAGTTCAGCAAGGCAGCAGGGCAACAGCAAGACAGCAGTCCTTTGTAGAAAGCAGACAGGTGAGTCCTTTGAGCAGCCAGGCAGTTCTTCTTGGCAGGATGTAGTTTCTGGTTCCGGTTTCTTCTCCAGCAAGTGTCTGATGAGGTAGGGCAGAGGCCCTGTTTTATACCCAAATGTGCCTTTGAAGTGGGGGAGACTTCAAAGAGTGGCTAAGAAGTGCACCAGGTCCCCTTTCAGTTCAATCCTGTCTGCCAGGGTCCCAGTAGGGGGTGTGGCAGTCCTTTGTGTGAGGGTAGGCCCTCCACCCTCCCAGCCCAGGAAGACCCATTCAAAATGCAGATGTATGCAAGTGAGGCTGAGTACCCTGTGTTTGGGGTGTGTCTGAGTGAATGCACAAGGAGCTGTCAACTAAACCTAGCCAGACGTGGATTGTAAGGCACAGAAGGATTTAAGTGCAAAGAAATGCTCACTTTCTAAAAGTGGCATTTCTAGAATAGTAATATTAAATCCGACTTCACCAGTCAGTAGGATTTTGTATTACCATTCTGGCCATACTAAATATGACCTCCCTGCTCCTTTCAGATCAGCAGCTGCCACTTCAACAGTGTATGAGGGCAGCCCCAATGTTAGCCTATGAAGGGAGCAGGTCTCACAGCAGTGCAAAAATGAATTGAGGGTTTTTTACACTACCAGGACATATAACTACACAGGTACATGTACTGCCTTTTACCTACACAGCACCCTGCTCTAGGGGATACCCAGGGCACACATTAAGGGTGACTTATATGTAGAAAAAGGGGAGCTCTATGCTTGGCAGGTACTTTTAAATGCCAAGTCGAGGTGGCAGTGAAACTGCCCACACAGGCCTAGCAATGGTAGGCCTGAGACAAGGAAAAGGGGCTACTTAAGTGGGTGGCACAATCCGTGCTGCAGGTCCACTAGTAGCATTTAATCTATAGGCCCTAGGCACCTGGAGTGCACATTACTGGGGACTTATAAGTAGATTAAATAGTTCAATCAGGTATGATCCAAAGTTACCATGTTTACAGAGAGAGAGCATATGCACTTTAGCACTGGTTAGCAGTGGTAAAGTGCGCAGAGTCTAAAAACCAGCAAAAACAGTATCCACAAAGTGGAGAGAGGCAGGCAAAAAGTTAGGGGTGACTACCCTAAGGCTGTCAGGTCTAACATGTGTCCCCCCCAGCTGAAAGTGGGGAGAGCTACCCGACCTCTTGGGAGCTCTCATCGCTAAGGCGGAAGTACCTGGAGAGACCATCAGCATTGGCGTGGTCAACCCCTGGGCGATGTTCCACCGTAAAGTCCATCCCCTGTAGGGAAATGGACCACCTCAAGAGTTTTGGATTCTCACCCCTCATCTGCATGAGCCATCTGAGGGGCCTGTGGTCTGTCTGAACTAGGAAGTGAGTCCCAAACAGGTAGGGTCTCAGCTTCTTCAGTGCCCAGACCACAGCAAAAGCTTCTCTTTCAATAGCACTCCACCTCTGTTCCCGTGGTAATAGTCTTCTGCTAATAAAGACTACCGGTTGATCTCTGCCCTCCTCATTCAGCTGTGCTAGAACTGCCCCTATGCCATGCTCTGAAGCGTCTGTCTGCACGATAAATTCCTGGGAGTAGTCAGGGGCCTTGAGCACGGGGGCCGTGCACATGGCTTCCTTCAGGGCGTCAAAGGCTTTCTGACAAGCCTCTGTCCAATTCACCAACCTAGGTTGCTTCTTGGACGTGAGTTCTGTCAAGGGGGACACAATGGTACCATAGCCCTTGACAAACCTGCGGTAGTATCCGGTGAGGCCTAAAAAGGCTCTCACCTCAGTCTGGGTTCGAGGTGGTTGCCAGGCCTTGATAGTTTCGATCTTGGCCTGGAGTGGCTGCACCTTGCCACCACCTACTAGGTGTCCCAAGTACACCACGGAACCCTGCCCAATCTGGCACTTACTAGCCTTGATGGTCAGGCCTGCCTGTTGCAGGGCCTGAAGCACCTCCTTGAGGTGGAGCAGGTGTTCCTCCCAGCTGGAACTGTAGACAGCTATGTCATCCAGGTAGGCTGCACAGAAGGCATCCTTGCCAGCCAGGACCCCGTTAACCAACCGTTGGAAGGTAGCGGGGGCATTTTTCAATCCAAACGGCATCACCCGGAACTGGTAATGGCCGTCAGGGGTGGAAAAGGCGGACCTTTCCTTAGCCCCCTCAGTCAGGGCGATCTGCCAGTACCCTGAAGTAAGATCAAACGTACTCAGGAACTGGGCAGCGCCTAGCCTGTCCACGAGCTCATCAGCTCGGGGGATGGGGTGAGCATCAGTCCGTGTGACTGAGTTGAGACCCCGGTAGTCCACGCAGAACCGGAGTTCTGGCTTCGCGCCTGGGGCAGTAGCCTTAGGGACCAACACCACTGGGCTGGCCCAGGGACTACTGGACTTCTCAATAACCCCTAGCGTCAACATCTTGGAGACCTCCTCCTTGATGCTGGCCTTCACCTTATCTGACAACCTGTAAATTTTGTTCTTCACAGGGAGACTGTCACCGGTGTCAATATCATGAACACAGAGGTGGGTCAGTCCAGGAGTAAGGGAGAAGAGGGGGGAGAACTGCTCCAACAGCTCATAGCAGTCTCCTTTCTGGGTTAGAGTCAGGGAGTCAGACAGAATGACCCCGCTTACGGACCCATCACCTTCTTGGGCAGAGAGGAGGTCAGGGAGAGGTTCACTCTCCTCTTCCATTCCTTCATCTGTGACCAGAAGCATGTTGATCTCCGACCTCTCAAAATGAGCTTTTAGTCGGTTCACGTGGAGCACCCTTAGGGGGTTCCTAGGGGTTTGGAGATCCACTAGGTAAGTGGCCTCCCCTTTCCGCTCCTTTATTTCAAATGGGCCAGACCAGCGGTCCTGGAGAGCTCGGGGCTCTACTGGCTCCATTACCCACACTTTGTCTCCAGGTTGAAACTCTACCAGAGTGGCCTTCTGGTCATACCATTGTTTCATCACCTCTTGACTGGCCTCCAGGTTACTTTGGGCCTCTTTCCAGAAGCGGGTCATCTGATTGCGGAGGGCCAACATGTAGCTGACCACGTCCTGAGGGGGTGTATTTGGAGCGTTCTCCAATCCCTCCTTGACAATGCTTAAGGGTCCCCTGACGGGGTACCCATAGAGAAGCTCAAAGGGACTGAACCCTACCCCCCTCTGGGGGACCTCTCTGTAAGCAAAGAGAAGGCATGGTAAGAGGACGTCCCATTTACGCCTCATGGCCTCAGGGAGGCCACCAATCATGCCTTTCAGGGTCCTGTTGAATCTCTCCACAAGCCCATTAGACTGGGGGTGATAGGGTGTGGTGAACTTGTAGGTTACACCACACGCATCCCACAGATGCTTCATGTACGCGGACATGAAGTTAGTGCCTCTGTCAGACACTATCTCCTTGGGGAATCCCACACGGGTAAATATCCCCATCAGGGTTCTGGCTACCACCGATGCAGTTACGGTCCTCAGAGGGATTGCCTCTGGGTACCGGGTGGCATGGTCCACCAAAACCAGGATAAACCTGTTGCCTAAGGCAGTTTTGGGGTCCAAGGGGCCAACAATGTCGACGCCCACCCTTTCAAAGGGGGTGCCAACGACAGGAAGTGGAATCAGGGGGGTTTTAACCCTCTTTCCTGCTTTACCACTAGCCTGGCAGGTAGGACAAGCCCTGCAGAATTTGTCTGAGTGTGTCCTCATTTTGGGCCAGTGAAAGTGGGTGACAAGCCTGTTGAAGGTCTTGTCTTGTCCCAAATGTCCTGCCAGGGGAATGTCGTGAGCCAGACCCAGTAGGAAGGCTCGGTAACATTGGGGGACCACCAGCACACGTGCTGCCCCAAAGACCGGAACCCTAGGCTCACTGTAGAGGAGATCATTCTCCCAATATAGGTGGTGATTGCCAGAGGCGTCACCTGCTGCCTGGTTTAAGGCTTGTTTCCTCAACCCTTCTAGAGTGGGACACTCTTTCTGCGCCTTGCAGAATTCCTCCCTGGTGGGTCCACCCTCAACTTGCCAGCCAGCAAGCTCAGGTAAGTCACCTAGGGTGGCAATGTCTTCCCCAGTTGGCTCGGGAGTCTCCTCCTCAGGAGCCCCGTCAGCCACTGTGGGAACTTCTGGGGCCGGTTTCCCGCGCCCCTCGTCCCTCCTCTTGGCAGCTCTCTGGGCCATCGTTCCAGGCTCCAGATGCCCTTGACTTCCCTCTCGGTCAGCCATGGACCGGGTGGTCATGCAGACCCACTCAGGTAACCCTAACATCTCCAGGTGAGATCTGAGCTCTACTTCTTTCCAAGCAGTATGCTCTAGATCATTGCCTAACAGACAATCTACAGGCATGGCAGGACTCACAGCTACTTTCAGAGTACCAGAGACCCCCCCCACTCAAAGGGAACCCGAGCCACCGGTAGGTGACTCTCGCGATTGTCAGCGACTATGACCTGGTGGAATGTATTAGGGATTATCTGCTCTGTGGACACCAGCTGACTCTTGATAGTAGTCATACTGGCTCCTGTGTCACGCAGAGCCTCCACCTTCTGCCCATCAATGAGGACCCACTGCCGGTACTAGGAAGTATTTTTAGGCATGTGGACCTTGGACATCATTTCTCCTTCTCCCAGGGACACTAGGGAAATCTCTACCTGTCCCCCACAGCTATCTGGGTCCATCTCCCCCCCGAGCGCTACACTAGTCAACCCAGGGACCTGTCCAGTAGTGGACGGTGCCCTCTTGGGGCACTGGGGATCGCCTTTATAGTGACCATACTGGTAACACTCCATGCATTTGGGGCTAGATTTTCCTGACCTGTCAAATGTCCCTGGCTTTTTCCCAAATTTGGAAAAGGAAGGGTTGCCACCCCCTCCCTGGGAATTCTTTTGGGGGCCTTTAGAGAGTTCCTTATCTGTAAGTTTATCTCCCCCCTCTTTCTTCTGTTGGGAACCCTGACCACCTTTGTGGGAGTCCCCCCCAGGTACCTTTTTGGACACTCTGGTGCTAGCCCAGAGGTCCGCCTCCTCAGCAAGCTTCCTGGGATCAGTCAGCTTACTATCCACTAGGTGCTGGCGCAAATCGGTATAAGTAACATTAAGCATATGCTCTCTCAGGATCAAGTCATATAAACCTTTATAATCTGCTACTTTGTTGCCCCGCACCCATCCATTCAGTGCCTTACTAGAGAAATCAAAGAAATCTACCCATGTTTGTGTGGTTTGTTTGGTGCTGTCCCTGAACCTCTGACGGTATCCCTCAGGGGTCAGCCCAAACTTGGCAAGTAAAGTGGCTTTCTGGAGTGGGTATGTGTTTTGATCCGGTGGATCCAATGTGAGAAGTGTGTCCCTCCCCAATGGCGGCACATAACCCCACATAGCTACCCCCCATTGCCCTTCAGGAACCTCATGAGCCCTTAGTGCAACTTCATAAGCAGCTAACCATTTATCTATGTCATCTCCCACCACAAAACTGGGCACCACATTTTTGGGTATACGAACCTTCTTTTCTCCAGCAGGTCCTGTCTGTATGCTGCCACCATTATTGCTGGATTCAGACTGTCTTGCCTTGATCTCCAGCTCCTTGAGACTCAGTTCATGAGCCAACAATAGTTTCTTTTCAGCCAAAGCTCTTTCAGCTTCCACTTGTTTGGCTGTTCTTTCAGCTTCTGCTTGTTTGGCTGTTCTTTCAGCTTCAATCTGTTTGGCTGCTCTTTCAGCCTCAGCTTGTTTGGCTTCTCTTTCTGCCCTCCTCTCCTCCTGTTGTGCCTCAATTTTCAGTTTTGCCATTTGCAATTGGAACTCCCTTTCCTCTCTCCTTTCCTCTGCGGTCAGGCTTTGCATGGAGACACTGCTCCCTGGTCTGGAAGGGTTCACAATTGCAGTGGTAACACCATCCATAGATAGTGAAAATCCTTCTGAGGGGCCATTTTCTGGCTCCTCTTCCTCATCATCCTCTAAATGGGCTTCTGCCCAGGCCCTCAGCGCCACTTGAAAGTCCTCCTTTCTGGAGGCCCCTTGGGTGGGTACCCTTAATGCCCTGCAGAATCCTCTTAGTTGTTTGACCGTGTATGTATCCAACTGGACTAGGTCAAAGTCCCCTGTCTGAGACCCAGTCAGAGACATGTTGAGTGAGGATTTAGTTTTTGAAAATTGTCAGGAAAAAAAACGGATTTTCAAAAAGAGATAAAAACCAAGTTGACCTTCAACTGTGGGTAGGTAGTGAAATACTTAGCTACTGTATGTCACTGCACAAATACAAGTCCTATCCTCACCGCTGATCACCAATGTTAGAAATGGGGTTTTTGGTTGGCAGTCAGGTTACCCTCTGTCCAAGCAAAAGCCCTCACTCTAGTCAGGGTAAGTCACACACTATCCAAGATTATCCTGTGCCTACCCTCGGGTAGCTTGGCACGAGCAGTCAGGCTTAACTTAGAAGGCAATGTGTAAAGTATTTGTGCAATAAGTCATACAATACCACCATATAACACCACAAAAGTACACCACACAGTGTTTAGAAAAATATATAATATTTATCAGGATAATTGTAGGTCAAAAAGAATAAAGATGCAATGGAAAATTGTAGAACTATCACAGGAAAGTGATATAAAGTGTCTTAAGTCTTTAGAATGCAATACAGTGTCTTTCAAGCACAAAGTACCTGGTTTCTGGTGGAAAATCTCCTCAGAGGGCCACAGGAAAAGGGATGCGTGGAAAAAGGGTGTGTGCGTCGATTTCTCCTCAGCACACAAAGACTTGCGTCGTTCTTTTCCACGCGGGGAAGTCGGGCGTCGTTTTCCGGCGCGCAGACAGTCTCTTTTCGTGGATCGCGGGGATTACCAGATGTCCCGGGTCTGTGCGTGGATTCTCCTACTTGTTTTCCGGCTGCGCGTCGTTCTGCGGGACTGCGCGTCGAAGTTTCGATCTCACGGCAGGCGTTGCGTCGATTTCTCCTTGGAAGTCGGGCGGCGTTGTCCTTGCGAGGCCGTGCGTCGAAATTTTGGTCTCACGGCAGGCGTCGCGTCGATTTCTCCTCGGAAGTCGGGCGGCGTTGTCCTTGCGAGGCCGTGCGTCAAAGTTTCGCGTTCACGGTAGGCGTCGCGTCGATTTCTCCTGGAAAGTCGGGCGGCGTTGTCCTTGCGAGGTGGTGCGTCGAAGTCTCGATCGTCCCGAGAGCGTCGCGTTGATCAGCGTCGGTGTGCGGCGTTTTTCTCGCCGCGAAACAAGCTGTGCGTCGAAATTTTCGGCGCACGGAGCGTCCAAGTGAAAGGAAGAAGTCTTTTTGGTCCTGAGACTTCAAGGAACAGGAGGCAAGCTCTATCCAAGCCCTTGGAGAGCACTTTCACAGCCAGACAAGAGTTCAGCAAGGCAGCAGGGCAACAGCAAGACAGCAGTCCTTTGTAGAAAGCAGACAGGTGAGTCCTTTGAGCAGCCAGGCAGTTCTTCTGGGCAGGATGTAGTTTCTGGTTCCGGTTTCTTCTCCAGCAAGTGTCTGATGAGGTAGGGCAGAGGCCCTGTTTTATACCCAAATGTGCCTTTGAAGTGGGGGAGACTTCAAAGAGTGGCTAAGAAGTGCACCAGGTCCCCTTTCAGTTCAATCCTGTCTGCCAGGGTCCCAGTAGGGGGTGTGGCAGTCCTTTGTGTGAGGGTAGGCCTCCACCCTCCCAGTCCAGGAAGACCCATTCAAAATGCAGATGTATGCAAGTGAGGCTGAGTACCCTGTGTTTGGGGTGTGTCTGAGTGAATGCACAAGGAGCTGTCAACTAAACCTAGCCAGACGTGGATTGTAAGGCACAGAAGGATTTAAGTGCAAAGAAATGCTCACTTTCTAAAAGTGGCATTTCTAGAATAGTAATATTAAATCCGACTTCACCAGTAAGTAGGATTTTGTATTACCATTCTGGCCATACTAAATATGACCTCCCTGCTCCATTCAGATCAGCAGCTGCCACTTCAACAGTGTATGAGGGCAGCCCCAATGTTAGCCTATGAAGGGAGCAGGTCTCACAGCAGTGCAAAAATGAATTGAGGGTTTTTTACACTACCAGGACATATAACTACACAGGTACATGTCCTGCCTTTTACCTACACAGCACCCTGCTCTAGGGGATACCCAGGGCACACATTAAGGGTGACTTATATGTAGAAAAAGGGGAGCTCTATGCTTGGCAGGTACTTTTAAATGCCAAGTCGAGGTGGCAGTGAAACTGCCCACACAGGCCTAGCAATGGTAGGCCTGAGACAAGGAAAAGGGGCTACTTAAGTGGGTGGCACAATCCGTGCTGCAGGTCCACTAGTAGCATTTAATCTATAGGCCCTAGGCACCTGGAGTGCACATTACTGGGGACTTATAAGTAGATTAAATAGTTCAATCAGGTATGATCCAAAGTTACCATGTTTACAGAGAGAGAGCATATGCACTTTAGCACTGGTTAGCAGTGGTAAAGTGCGCAGAGTCTAAAAACCAGCAAAAACAGTATCCACAAAGTGGAGGGAGGCAGGCAAAAAGTTAGGGGTGACTACCCTAAGGCTGTCAGGTCTAACACACGGGATCAATGGTTAAAATGTGTAGTTGTTGGTAAGAGTGGATTTTTATGCCTAGGTGTCAAAAAAGGGCAAATGTGGGCAAGTTTTCAGAAGAAAGTTTTGTCTGTCACAGGTTTGCATTGGGCTAAATTCGGTTAGTGGAAACACCGGCTGTTTTTGGGTTCAGAGCGGGGGTTTGAGGTCCGGGGTGGTTTGTGGCGTGGAATAGGGTCAGATTTGAGAAATTTAAGTGTTTTAGTTAAATGCAGCGTCACTGGAATTATACGGGAGGAGAGGCCCAAATTATGTGACAGGGTTCACCAAATTATACGGCAAGAAAAGTTCAGTTATGCATTTAGAATGCCAATAGCTCTAACTCTTACAAATGTGAGACCCATTGCATTGCAAATGCTGTTTTCTTTTTGTAGTAAATGCCCAATGTAGAAAAGTAAGTGGCAGGGCCCAAAACTCGCATGTGAACCACGCAGTGGCTGTAATTAAAATGTGTGTGCACAGAACCCTGAGCTCTGGTAATCCTAAACCATCTCGGGTCTTTCTAATACAATTTACTCCGAATTCCAGCCCTCACTTCAGAAACCGCTTGTAGATTTCTGCTTGTGCCCCTGTGGAATAGTTTTACCGCCTTTTTATATTTTCATACTGTTTTTAATATGTGTGTTTTGCGCAAAGTAAATCTCTTAAACAGAAACGTAAGTGTGGTGCAGAGTTTAGCAGGGATCATAATTTATAATAGCCATTAAAAGAGACTTCTTGAGGGTCTTGTGTTCATATGCTCAAATTTTCAAGAAAAATACATGGCTGTAGTTCTGAATAAATAGTGTAAAAATGTCATGGTAATCAGTGCCCTTTATGTTTCTATATCATGGGTTTTACTTAACCGTGCAGTCTCCTGGGAGTGGTTGATTTTCCAGGTTGCTGTGTATGTTTTGTTTGCAGTATATTACTCTTGACTAGCACATAATTCAAAATGAGTCGCTGTGAGATATTTATAAAATGTGGCGCAAAATGAGTTATGGTCTAAAGAAGACTGGTACTGTTAGAGTTGTTTTTAAAGCCACAATTGTCTGTTTTGTATGTAGCACCTCCCAGAACTAACATGGGCCCCAAAGGAAACAGCTGCCTTTCAGCAAGGTACAGTTATTTAGGGCTCTAAAGTTCAGAGACCATTGTTAACCTACTAGCCTCAACAACGCTATCTTATTTGTTAAATGTTACATTTCTAAAAACGTTTTCCTGTGTATGTGTGTTTTTTACAGGTTATGACAATGAAGTACAGCTGGCGGTTAATGTGCTACCACAAATCCTAGAGGCTCAAGACGTAGCGCCCATGGTGTAGTAGGATACGGCTCTCGCAGGTAAATAAAATGGGCCATGGTGTAAATGCTATCTAAGCATCAACCCTGACAGTCCAAATGCCTCATGGAGGCCCTATAGGTGGGTTCTCAGAGAGAGTGTGCCAAATCTGTGTATTATATTGTAAATGTGGAAGTTATTCCTTTTTTTCTTTACAGATCTCCTGGAGGCATACAAGGACAGCATATTGCTGCAAAAGGTAGAACCATAAGCAAAAAAGGTGGCCCAAAAACGGAAGTCTTCAGTGCCTAAAGATGGTTTTCCTAGAAAGAAAGGGGCACCCCAAAGGAACATATTGGGTGTGTTTTTATAAAATACAGAGTCAAAAGAATCCTAATGCCTTCTTCTCTCAAACAGCTTGATCCTGTAGCATATAGTAAGGAGGGTATAAAAAATGCAATAATATTTAATATGTATTTTCTGTTTACATCATAGAGCCATCATTAAAGATCTCTGGATGAGTCCCACGTAAGGCTAAGTGGCTGTCAACAGCTCTAAAGGACATCACTAAGACCCTTCAAAATACCCAGAAGCCAACAGACAGTGAGAGCTGTACTGTGCGTCAGAACAAAACATGCAAGGCATATACAAACATTGGCATTTCCTATAACCACTACAGCACTTAAAGCCTACAACCAGTACATTGAACACTCCCACGGGAAATCCATTTGTGCCTAAGGCTGGAGACCCCAATGGGTGTGCACTTTCAACCGCAGACAAACACCAACCGGGGCTGCATAAAACCATTGAAGGGGATCACAATCCATGCAAAAACCCTAAAGTAAATTGCCTTTCCTTAAAGAATAGGAAGAAGAAGAAGACGGTGGTCCCAGAGCTACAAACAGTTCCTTTAGATTTATCCTTAAAAAATACTGTTGCACATCAGGCAGGTCCCCATAATACGCAGGTCTCTAAATGTTTAACACCTGAGGTGTCTAATGTAGATGTGCACCCCAGAGGCCCATCTCCAAAACTGTCTATAACTATCCTATATAGTCTTTGGGATTCAGGGCTTGAAAATGATCACCCCATAGAGGACCCTTATTTTGCATGGATAGGGCTTCTCAGGGCACTGACAGGGTTGACGGAGAGTTCTGAAACACCAGCAGCCACCGCACACAGTGGTCCTTCTAGGATAGATCCTGAAAGGCTGCAATCACTTGTTTCCAGTCCCCGCACTTCCTACACCTCTGCGGCCATGAGCTATTATGACCAGCATTTAGATTCCCCATATCCAATGTCAAAGATTACACCCCCGGGAGCGTACGATCCCACCAGCCCCCAATTAAGTGTAAATCTACCATCACCCTCCGCAACATACCCTGACAGCAGTACAGGAGGGAATAGATTTCAAAATCAGAGTTTTGAAACAGCATCTAGTATGGAACCGTCCTCCGGAGCTGCAAGGTGCTCGCATTGGGGCCCTGTTTTATTTACCCCCCCAAGTACTGCCCTTCAGAATGGGACTATTGATGGTAACCAGAGAACTGCACTAGGTGTGCTTCATGGCAATATACACCTCACCCCAACTGCCACAGCTAATGCCACAGAATATGTTGTTTTGGACCAAAAAACTGTACCAGAGATATATATACCAAAGGCATATAACAGGCTGTCAGAAAGCTTAAATCCAAGCCTAACTCTAGGACCTTAAAACTGGGGAAGGTGGGAAGTGAGAACAGTCCCTTGAGGGATGCCCAGAGGAAGATAATTCAGAGGGTTGAAAGGTATAAAAGAGAGGTGTTAAAAGCTTGTGTATCAGTTGTTGCAGACACAGATGTTATACCAGAATGACTAGGCCTACGGCGCTCCCTAAAGAGTGATGGTTACACATTTATTAATAAAGCTGAGCAGAGGTCAAAATATAAAAAGAAGGTCCAAGATATACTTACTAAAGCCCTTCAGTTCTTACAAGTCCTCAAGAACAAAAAGCAGCTAGAACCCCTCAACCAAGGCCTAAATGTGTGTAACACATTGACAGGACCATATAAATCAGCCCCTGTTAGGCCTCAAAACATAGATCTAGGAGAGAACATCGCAAGCTCCAGACATTTCAGGCATTCATAGGGTAAAGTTGAGAGACTCGAATGCCCTCAACACCTAGAAGGTCCCACTGCTGGGTCTGTAGTAGGGGAAACTGCAAGGACACTGCTTGCAAATAGTGCTACTGTTCAAAAAGGCTGTGGGAGGATGCCTAAAAATGGGTGGGCCAGTAAGGAACAAAAGTGGATTAATAGTACTATGCAGCGCAGGCTTTTAATAAGTAAATTAAAGAAAGCACAAATATGTGCTACACGGAGGCTTAAAAATATGCCTGCTCAGAACTACATTCATGCTCATCATCTAACTTCCGATGACAACTGGGAGTTTGAAGGCCGTTCATGCGTGAATGATTTTCTCAGCACTTTCATTCAGCCAAAATTCAGAGGGTATACTCTGATGGCACATAACTCAAAAGTGTATGCTTCATTCTTTATTTTGCACAACATGATTCGTGAAAAAATGCCCGTATAACTTATCAGTCAGGGCTCCAAACTGATGCTGTTAACGGCTTTGCCTTTACAAATAGGGTTCATTGATACCCTGAATTTTATGCCCAAGAAATTGAGCAAGTTGTCAAAAGCCTTTGGTTTTCCAGGATGTAAAGGTTATTTCTTCCACTTTTTTTACACCTGGGTGAATCTGAATTATGCGGGTCCCATGCCCCGCCCAACAGCTACGGTGCAGAGAAAGAAAGCTTTCTACAATGGTATGGTGAAAACCGTGAAAATAAGTCTTATTTTCAAACAGAGTTGAAAGCTTACTGTCAGGTGGATTTAATGATCTTGCAAAAATTATGCAATCTCTTCAGAGACATTGTGGTGGATATGACTAAACAGGAAAAGGTTTTGAAACCCAACACACCCAAGATGTCAAAATCCATAGAATACATAGACACTTTTCAACACATTACGCTGGCTTCCATGTGTATGTCCATCTACAAGCACATGTTTTTAAAACCTGAAAGCATAGCTCTAGTATAGCCAGACCTCTATAATGGTAAACAGAATCATTAATCAACCACCTCTATCCAATGGTTCATGAATGTCTCTGACAAGGAAAACATCTTCATTCAGCACTTCTTAGAGCGTGGTGAATATAGTTTGAGGCCTTCTTACCTGGATGGGTATGCTGTAATTAACGGTGTGCCAACGGCCTTTAAATATAACAGGTGTTTTTACTACAGTTGTCCTCGTTATTACAAACCCCACAAGTTTACCAGGCTGTTGGGTACCACATTTAAACAATTACACCACCGCACTCTGGTAAAGGCACAATATGTTGAAAACTGCGGCTTTATTATGAGATCCCTTTGGGCTCATGAGTGGATAGTTATGCTAACATCAAATGTGAAACAGAGATCTTACATTAAGAGTCACAAGTTACCCGAACCTACAGAGCCCCACACTGCCTTATTTGGGGGTTGTACAAATGCGATACAGCTGTACAGGGCCGTGGGTGAGGGTGAGAAAATATATTGTTATGATTTCACAAGTCTATTTCAGTTTGTGAACAAACTGGAGTTACAACCCTTAGGCTATCCCACACTCATATATAGGGACTTTAAACCCATAGGTGAATACTTTGGCCTAGTTAAATACCAAATCTATCCACCCCGGAGCCTTTACTTCCCAGTGCTACCGTGCTGAGTCAATGGTAATCTAATGCTCTCACTATTTGGAACATGCACTGAAAGTAAATAGACTAACGAGTACAGATAAAGTGATGAGCAAAGGATGCTGGTAGGGACCTGGTGTAGCACTGAGGTACAAGCGGCCCTAGAGAAAGTAGACTGACTTGGTAAAATACTGGAAATATGGCACTTTGAAAGGACTACAACCCAGCTCTTTTCTGACTATCTCAACTGATTTCTCAAGCAGGAGGCATCAGAATTTCCATAATGGTGTATTAATGAGACCCATAGCCAAAGTACATCAATGATTACTACGGTCACAAGGGTATAAGCTTGAGACTCGAGTTCATCGAGGTGTCAGTTAGCCAAGCTCTGCCTCAATTCCTTGTGGGGAAAATTTGCACAGCATACAAACTTGTCAAACGTGACCATAATAACAGATCCTGGTGAACTGTTTAAATAACTTTTTGCATTGTGTTGCCAAGTGTCCAGCTGCAAGTTTATTGATAATGAGACTGCAGCTCTGTGTTGGAAATACACAAAAGAGTACCCCACAATGTGAAACAATATAAACATCTTTATAGCCTGTTTCACAACTGCTCACTCTTGTTAAGAGCTTAACAGGTTGTTGGATAAACTTCAGGACAGGTGTATCACAATACCGGCTCTGTTATTTTTGTGAGCAAAGTAGGGGGTGAAGATTCTCCACTAGGTGATTACCTAGGAGATCTGAACAGTGAGCTAGAAAAGGACGAGTACATAGTTCAGTTCACCTCATCCGGACCCAAGACCTATTCTTACAAAACATCTAACAACGCAGTGTGTATGAAAGTTCAAAGGCATCACCTTAAATGTTAACAGTACCGTCAAAATCAATTTTGACAGTCTAAAGGAGCTGGTGAATGAATATGCTATATTGAGTGACCATGAAAATGATAAAACAATTGTTGTAAAACAGCCTAGCATAGTCTGATAAAAAAAATGGTGGAAAATTATGACCCAACAGTTGTATAAAACCTTACGGGTAGTGTTTGATAAAAGGTTCCTGAATAAAGTCTACAAAACCCTACAGTATGGTTATTAAACCAAATTGCAACATCCGTTCTCCTGCATTTTAGCAGATCCCTCAAATTGCAGTCAATGTTATTTTATAAAGAGGCTTTTAGAAAATGCTCCCGGGGTTTTATCCCAAACCCCTAACAATAATGTCTTGCTTTATTCATATGTCAAGATCTTTATACAGAACTATCCCTAAGGTTACCCCACATCTAATTTATAGAAGGTATACCTATTAATCTCAAGGATGATGCATTGTTACCTAGAAGCCTTGTAAACATGGTAATTGTAGACGAGCTTATGCGCGAAGGTGGGAATCACCCTGAGATAGAAAAAGCTTTTACTCATTATTCACACCATTGTAATCTAAGCATATATTACATCATGCAGAACTTGTTTTGCAAGGGTAGGAGCAGATGATCTATAACCCTCAACACCTCATACCTCATACTCTATTTAAAAACCCCTGTGACAAACAGCAGATATCTATCATAGCTAAACAGATGTACCCCAGAAACACACGGGGACAGATTTAAGAAAAGTGGTGCTACACCCAGTTGCACTTTCCTAGCGTCCCTTAGCGCCCCACTATCGCCACCATGTATGCACCGTATTTAAAATAGGTGCACCTTGGTGCAGGGTAGGGGGCAATAGCATAAGAATTTCTGACACTATTGCTATACTATTTAGGGGTAGTGCCAAAATGTTGGTGCTAACCCTGAACAGTACATAGGAGCCATTTAAAAGAATGGTGTGCCCCCTTTTAACGCCTGCTCTGAGCAAGAGTTAAAAATGACAAAAAAATGACACAAAGAAATCTTGCGTACTTTTTTTGTCCCCCTAACGGGGGCATGCACCCCTAGCATACAATATGCCTGACGCAAGCATAATGTGGTGCAAGGGGGTGCAAAGGGGCGCAATGCATGCATTACGGCAGTTTGTAAATCTGGTGCAGCATTTTTGGCCATCTAACAAAACATTAGCGGAAAAAAATGACACTAATGTGTCATTAGATGGGGCTAGGCCCTCTCAAATCTGGGCCACAGTTTTTCTTGTAAGCCTTTAACGACACTACCACAAAACCCCACGGCTACTTACTGGTAGACTTAAAACCTAATACTCTAGAAGGCTACAGGCTACATGCTGGTATTTTCCCACCGGATCTTCTCATCGCTCTCACACCTTAAACCAGACTCAGAGCCTATGAAAAGGATTGTTAAAAGGAATGCTAGTCACAGCTAGCCCCCATTAAAGAAAGGCCATCCTGTGCAAGACTTCAGACGATTAGTGGCTGCCATTTTAGAAATCGCCCTAAGCACCCTAAGAGGCGATGTCCTTATATCAGAGAGACAGTTCTGTGTGTTGAAGAAGAATTGTCACCTTATCAAGAAGTTTAGTAATTAAAGGGCTTCCTCATTTCTAAGAAGAAACTAGTAAAGCAGGTGGTCTTATAGGTTCCTTGTTGGGCATAGCTATACCGTTAATCACAAGCCTCTTAGCAGGAAACTGATGGATTATGCCCAAAAGAAGTACTTGGTGCCATGCCATCAGCTGGAACAGTTGGGCCCATCTACAGGCAATGCTTGGGATATACGGAAAAATTAAACGCTATGTCTAGATGCTGATTTAAAACCTCACAACAAAGCATGTATTTACTACAAAAATGGAATACTGAAAAAAACAAGCTGACTCTATATACCAGGACTCTGAACTGCCTTCACCAACCCCTGAACCACCTCAAGATCAACAACCACCATCACCATCATTACCACCATCCTCAGAGGTCTTTGTTGAAGAATTTTTAAAAAATATAAGTCAAAGGTACAGATGGTTCAGGCAAATGTTGATAAGTAAAATGTCAGTTTCTAAAGACCTGACCTCTTAGAATAAGCGGGGCGCATTCCTCTACAAAGGTCAGCCGGTTGTTGGGTCCCACATCTAGGACCTAGTCGAAGGTCTCATGCACCCCAAAACACTAGCTCTCCAGGACGCTCCTAGAGGTTGGAACCAGTTTCTATGTGCTTCAGCGGATCTTAACATTTCTTTGACGATCATTGATAATGCCAACCACAGACGTATGCTTGAAAGTTTGAAAGCCCCCAGTCACCAGCAGCATCTTTAGTTCCCTGGCAATGCCCTCCTGGAGCACATCTGCTCCACCTGTGGAACCTAAAAAAAAAGATCCTGACCAAAGAGCACCTGTGGCTCACAGCCTGATGTTTTTTTTTTCTGACTTCTCATCCAATGAATGTGTGTTCCATTATTTGTGTGTGTAATTTTGCAATGGATAACATGTTGAAGGATTTTTCTTCTTTTATTTCCTTAGTAAGTTTATCAGCATAATGTTTATACTAAACATTGATTGTAAGAAACACTTTTAACTTTGCAAAACACTTCTGTCTTCTTTTAAAGCCTTTTTAGAAATGTGTGTCCTGACATCAGAATAAAGATGTATAGTCTGAATTCAAGTGTAAAGTATTTTATTGTAGACACTGGTGTTACACGACCTTGCACTTTTGACAAACACTGTATACTGTTTTAACAGAGCTTGACATAGCTCTGCCATTTTCTTTTTGCATATTTCACCACAATACTGTCATTGTTTACTAATTCGCTCAAATATAGATAAAATAACAAATTCTAAACTCATACCCTCAGACATCTTACTAATAAAATATACACAATGTTCACCACATGTGACGGCTAGAGAATCCTGTACAAACATCTTGTTATACTCTACCGTAAACAGGAGCTTTTTTTTTACATATTTGAATATAGGTTTTGTATAGATGTTATGTTCGGGGAACGCAGCTGAACTGTCAAACACTGTAACCTTGTTGATATCCAAAAACAGCGCCACCCAGTGTCTTCCACCCTTGCAATGCGGATCTGTGCTAAAGACAAGCATGCTGGGTCTTTCTACCCCTATTTCCTCAGGTAGTCCGTTGTCAGAAAAACACCTATAAAGTATTTCTCAGTGTTTCATGATGGCTTAAGAACTTGCATATCTGAACAGTGTCTGTTAGAAATGGGGTCTATGGTTGGCAGTCAGGTTACCCCCTGTCCAAGCAAGGACCCTCACTCTAGTCAGGGTAAAAGAGAATCACCATCAGCTAACCCCTGCTTGTCCCCTTGATAGCTTGGCACGAGCAGTAGGCTTAACTTCAGAGTGCTAGGTGTAAAGTATGTGTACCAACACACACAGTAACTTAATGAAAACACTGCAAAATGTCACCACACAGATTTAGAAAAATAGAGAATATTTATCTAAACAAAACAAGACCAAAACGATAAAAATCCACAATACAATGTAGTTTCAAACACACACTAACACTGTTAGCGTGAAAATGAACATTGGGTGAGTCAAAAATAACCCGGCACAGGTGTGTGCGTCAAAAAAGGGCTTGTGATGCGTCGATTTCACTCACAAGCGAGACCTTGCATAATTTCTCCTTTCGTCGGGTAAGGGTACGTCGTTTCTTCTCTCCACAGGAGAACGATGCGTCGATCCGGTCAGCACTCTTGGGTCCAGGCAAGCCTTGCATTGGTTTTATACGCCCAGTGGTACTTCTGTCGGAAATCCAGCCACACGATGATCCAAAAACCACGCAGCATGTGTTGCGATCTCACCAGCCTCCGTCTGCAATGCTGCACGTCATTTCTCCAGCTCCGTGTGTCGATCTTCGAGACGCGTTGCAGACGAGCGTTGATTTTCAGCCGCAAAGCCGGCGGCGCGTCGATTTTTGAGTCGCAGATCGGAGTCACGTCGATCTTTTCCCTGTACGGCGTTCTGTGCATGGATTTCTTCCTCTTAGGCTGCCAGCTTCTCCTTTCAGGGTCCAAGGAAATGGATGGGCACCACTTGGCAGAGTAGGGGTCTCTCAAGAGACTCCAGGTGCTGGCAGAGAGAAGTCTTTGCTGTCCCTGAGACTTCAAACAACAGGAGGCAAGCTCTAAATCAAGCCCTTGGAGATCTTCACAAGATGAAAGGCACACAAAGTCCAGTCTTCGCCCTCTTACTCTGGCAGAAGCAACAACTGCAGGATAGCTCCGCAAAGCACATTACTAAATGTCCTACCTTAACCATACACTGCACCCTGCACTTGGGGCTACCTAGGGCCTTCCTTAGGGGTGCCTTACATGTATGAAAAGGGAAGGTTTAGGCCTGGCAAGTGGGTACCCTTGCCAAGTCGAATTTACAGTTAAAACTGCACACACAGACACTGCAGGGGCAGGTCTGAGACATGATTACAGAGCTACTTATGTGGATGGCACAACCAGTGCTGCAGGCCCACTACTAGCATTTGATTTACAGGCCCTGGACACCTCTGGTGCACTGTACTAGGGACTTACTAATACATCAAATATGCCAATCATGGATAAATCAATTACATTCACATTTTGTAAAGGAACACCTGCATTTTAGCACTGGTTAGCAGTGGTAAAGTGCCCATAGTTACAAAAACAGCAAAAACAGCACACATCAACAACCTGAGAAACAGAGGCAAAACATTAAGGGAGACCACGCCAAGGGTGAAAAGTCTAACGGTGTCCATTTTACAATATTTTAAAGATAGTCAAACAGAACCTGTCAGGCGTGGTTAACCTTAACGATGCTGTTGAATACAAAGAATACAACCATGTTCACATTCATAGCCAAGAATTAACTAAAATTTATTTCAGCTCTTAGATTTCAGTTTTTGATCACATTATAGTGGTCACTGTCTTCCAGATCAGGCGTCAGATCGAAAGCGAACAGTGTGTATTCAGCCTCATATCCTTCTCTTGATACTACGACTCCTGAGTCCTGCAGGTGTTTCCCAGTTATCGAACCCAGACCAAAATAATTCCTGATAAAATTAGTTGTTCCAAAACTAGGTGTGTACGGCTTTGCAGGAATCACAGACTTGTTATGGACCAGTGCAGTGTAGTTGATGTCGTTGGTTTGAAATTGAATGGGTTTGAGGTATAAAGGCTGCTAAAAGAGGTTTTGTCCACATAACCGATGATAATGAGTTTTGGTAGTCACCTCAGAAATACATTTTGCTGTTGGGTTAATCTGGTACCGGGGATACAGAGTATCTTCGGAGCTACTCTTTCAATGGCATACTTGGCGTTCAATAGCTGTAAAGCTTCAGCGTCAGCCAGTCTGACGCTTCGTGATGCTTTCACTCTCTTTACATACAGGCTAGCGGACAGTATGACCAATTTATACTATCCCGCATACCCACTGATGAGACAGAATGAGTCCTTGTTGCAGTTAAGTTTGATCTTAAGGTTGATACCGTTGATGAGCAGTTTATCCTGGAAGAAAAGGTCTGAATGCATACATCCAAGAAGGTCAAACTGTCTACTGCCTGCAGCGAAGCTTGTTCTTTTTACAAAACCTTGATTGTTCCCGTGCAGCTCCTTGTCTTCAAAATGTCCATAAATATCTTCGTAGAAGAGCCCCACTGAAGGCTGGGTGTCCAAGGTATCACGGCTGTAATTTAGAATACTCTCAATGTAGGCCCTATATTCGTACTTGTTATCACTTTGCGTGATAAGTCGGTCGCCAAAGGTGGCGTCCACCTGATTAAACATGATTGCGATGAATTAAACAATCATCACCACTTTAGTGTTGTTCGCTATGTTGGAACCATCTGCTTTTACAATATTACAGATAAGGTGCAGCAGTGTATTGTTGAGATCCAGATACATATCCATGGACCCAGACACAAAAAAACTCTATCAGTACCCAAGGCATCAAAGCGGCTAGCGGCGATACCTCCATGAAAAAACTGTTTTCAATGCTTGTCTGGGTATGTTTTAGAGAAAACAAGTCTAACTCTGATTTGGCACATTAACCCGATGCACAATGTACAAAGGCCATGTATCAGGTTGTCGCACTTTAAAAAATATTTACGCTGGCGCCAGTTGTCTTCTTCAAAGCCTTCTTTTGTGAGCGCCGTCTTTTTTTCTAGGGAGCCAGTGCCCCCCTGCGCCTTGAAGCCCTTTGCTTGCTTTTAATACGTGTGCGCGACTTGTACACCAGACCTGCTCCTTCTTGGGGTTGTTTATTGATGTGGTCAACAACTGCAGATGTCACAGAACCCACCACATCCTGTGTAATGTTCGTAGCCGCTGTTTTAACTTGGGGTTTTGCAATTTTGTAGCCTCTTCTCAAGAAAGGCATGGCTCTTCTAAATAAACTAAGAGAGGACCCCCCCCAAACTGGCCCATACATAACAGAGCCCCCTTGAGAGCACAGTGCTGATTCTCCATATCCGGCCTGGTTTCTGTAATAATCCCTGGATATAGAGGGGTCGCCGTATGTTCTCATAATCACTATGATGAGTTCTTAATAGTAGCTGTCATATCACAGCCTTAAATGAAGCTGAACAATAACTTTCCCATATATAAAAGACACCTGCTCAGATTGGTCATCGAAGATCTTGATCAAAATAGTGTCAAAATCTTTTTTAGAAATTGCAACGTAGTTGGCTTTGTTATACTGAATATTAACCATTATTTGATTTTTATCCCTCACCTGGACCCATCTTAGCAATGGTGAATAACTATCCCTGATCCTCTGTGGCTGTACAATGTGGCTATACACATAGAGTGTACAGAAACTGCTGTTAATATTGGGGCATGATGGGCCAGGTTCTACTTGGCTTTTTATATGTTGTACTGTTCCTGAAACAATTTGGGGCTTTAAGAAACACCTTCCTTTTAACATTGTCTAAAACTAGCTGAATATTGATATATGTTTCAATGTTGGCTATGGATTTCTTGATGGCTTCGACCACCGCAGTGATGGATGTGTAATAGCTGTGAGGAAAGCCGGTGTGGATGCTCAAAGGGTCCTGATCATGCTTTATTGTACATTTGGCCTTGAGCATTGAAAATGTATTCCATGTTCTAGGGTATTTGATTTTTGTTAGGGCTACCTCACAGTCCCCTTTCACGTCCACAGCTTTAGTTAGTTTCACGGTATAAGTAGAAATTGAATAATAAGGAGCATGTTCTTCGAGGCGTTGTATGGCAGAGTGAGATAAAATTTAATTGTCTCCATCTTGACGCCTACAGTGAGTTCGCCCCATAATCACACACCATGCAGGGAGCTGGCCAACACTCAACTGTTGAATTTCTCTGGCCAGCCCCCACATTTGACAAACACCTGCCTGTTAGCCTTTGTACCTTTCCTTTTCAGAATTTTTTCAACACTGTATACCCTTTACAGATTGTCAGGTACCTTTTGTAACTCCTACTTGTAAAAGACACCCAATACTGGTTCCCTGTCATAGTCCTTTAACCTGTAAATATATGCATCTTCTTTAACCTAGAAACTTTCTACTCTAAATATCTCACTGCTAAACGTCTGCTGGTAACCCTTCGTAAAGACCCCTTTCAAGTTTGAAACCCTAACATGGTCACCATCTTTTAAAAGAGGCTTATTTACACCTTCAGTGAACCGGCTCCCGTACACCGTTCTCCAGACTTTTTATGAATTATCTGGCGTTCCCTCTATGGGAGACTATTTTGATTGTTCTGTGGTAACTGGCGTTACAAACATCTATAAAAGACTGTAGAACATCCACTTATCAGTAGGTGTTGTAGGCCTTGAAATATCTCCACATCCTAGACTTTAAAGTTCTGTGAAAAGGCTCTAGAGCAGCTGCTTTTACCTCTGTGTGCATTACAAAATGATGAACAGTGTGCTGTTTTAAAAATTTCTGAAACAATTTGTTTGAAAATTATTTTCCTGCATCTGTAGTTTTTGAGGGGTTCGACCTTTCCTGAAGATTTCTTTAAAGGCCTCAGTGATGCTAGTCCCACTTTTATTGCTTCTCGTATCCACAAAGGCGTACTTGGACAATACATCTATGACAGTTAATATATATCGAGCTCCGTTATTATGCTTCGCTAAATCTTGAAGACTGATTATGTCCGTCTACCATTGATAATTTATTTGTGCATTAAAGATGGTAGCTGTCCTCTTAAAACGCCTCCTGACTGGCTTGTGGAATGAATATGCCTCTTCCCAAGATACCTTAGCCTTCATCTGCGCTCTGTTTACTGGCTCATATTAAACTAGAGCCCTTCTAAACAGCGCTTCAGCACTCCCGAAGCTACCGACCCCTCTTGTATCGTAATAAATCTTCCTTAACCCATCCACCGACATGTTATCAGTCGCTACAACCCATGAAATGAAGGACACTTGTTTTGTGTAAGGACATTTTAGTGAAAATAAAGAATGTTAGCAAAACATAAACACAGAATACTTTACAGTTTCTTGGTACACATCTTATCGTCGTTGTTGAACAGTTTGGTGTCTTTTCACTACGTATACATAGTATGACACATGCTACATACATTACTAGGGGCCAAGTCGCTAATCGGCCTCCGAGTCACTTTTACAGATAATCACTCAATGGCTGTAGACACGACTTCCTGCTCACCCCTCCTATAACTTTGTACACTCAGGATACTGACAGCATTAAAAAGTTCGTACAGCTCTAGGCCGGACAATATAAAACTTTTATTTCTGAAATAATCTTTGGTGAGAAGCTCCAAGGTGCTGCGTAACCTCGTCATCGACAATAGTCTTAACTACTGTGTACAACATTTGTACACACTCCAGTATTCATCCGTTGTAGGTAGCCACGCGTTGATACACCATTTGGCAATACACTCAGGACTGTTGCACTCATCGCCATGGGTGGCTCACAAAGCTTCAAATATTGAGTTACAGGGTGTATTTCCAGCTATTCTTTCTTTAACCAGCACATATACCAATCTGGCAATACATGTGTATCCTGGGCCTAACTTATAGGCATATTGCACAGACACATTCTGATGCTCATCCTAAAAGTTAGTAAGTATGTAACGTTAAATAACACAGTGATGACCCGCTAACGTCGGACTCAGCATTTTTTTAAATAGCCTTTGGGGGGCCAAAGATCCGTTTCTTCTATTTTTAAAATAGATATCACACATGCGTCTTTCTATGACCCTTTCTATCATCCTTCTATCAAAATACATACACATCCCTTGCATTTGCTTGAGTTTTGAACATGGTTCACTCGAGTATCAGCTCTCTTTGTACGTTGTTGACAAGACAGTAATCATATCAGGGAGGACATATATCTTTTCCTCAGACAGTGCATACACCACCCTAAACAGCTTAATTCTTTGTATGGGTCTAGCCTGTTACATATATGGCAGATTATTCTTGATGTGTACGAGTCGTATAGACACTCGTGAGCCTCCTGCTGTGGATCATTAATTTTATGACCATAACAAAGGTTCCAACAATCATTTTTGACAAAGGTGTTCACAACCATCACAGCAAAACCTAAAACAGGCCATATGACATCGTAGGGGACATCAGGAGTTTCCTTTTCAAAATCAGCACCATTATAGGTACTGTTAGACTTTTCATCCTGGGCATGGTTTATCTTAACTTTTTGCCTCTGTTCCCCAGGCTGTTGATGTGTGCTGGACTCTGATTTTACTGTTTCTGTTACTCTGGGCACTTTACCACTGCTAACCAGTGCTAAAGTGCAAGTGCTCCTTTACAAATGTGTATGTATTTGGCTCATCCATGATTGGCATAGTTGATTTACTAGTAAGTCCCTAGTAAAGTGCACTGGAGGTGCCAGGGCCTGTAAATCAAATGCTACTAGTGGGCCTGCAGCACTGGTTGTGCCACCCACATAAGTAGCTCTGTAATCATGTCTCAGACCTGCCACTGCAGTGTCTTTGTGTGCAGTTTTAACTGTAAATTCGACTTGGCAAGTGTACCCACTTGCCAGGCCTAGACCTTCCCTTTTCTTACATGTCAGACACCCCTAAGGTAGGCCTTAGGTAGCCCCAAGGGCAGGTTGCAATGTATGGTTAAGGTAGGACATATAGTAATCTGTTTTATATGTCCTTACAGTGAAATATTGCTAAATTCGTTCTTCACGTTTGAAAGGCCTGTCCCTCTCATAGGTTAACATGGGGGCTACTTTTAAATCTTATTAAAGTATAGATTCCCTTTGGGAGCGGATGGACATGTGGAGTTTGGGGTCTCTGAGCTCACAATTTAAAAAATACATCTTTTAGTAAAGTTGATTTTTAGATTGTGTGTTTGAAAATGACACTTTTAGAAAGTGAGCATTTTCTTGCTTATACCATTTCTGCGACTCTGCCTGTTTGTGGATTCCCTGTCTGGGTCAGCTTGACAAGGTGGGCTGGTTGCAACTCACACTAGACAGTGCCACAAAGGGAGCTGGGGTGTAGCCTGCATATCCTGATGAGCCATCTGTGCCAGGAGGGAGGACGAGGAGTGGTCACTCACACCTGAAAGGGCTGTGCCTGCCCTCACACAATGCAGTCTCCAACCCCTTGGTGAGTGTCTGGGCCCTGGCCTGGGCAAGGCAGAATTTCACATTCAAAAGAGTCTTTACTTTGAAGTAGGCCTACTTCAAAGGAGAAATTGGGGATAAGAAGGGCAGACAAGACCACAGACTTTGGAAACACTTCTGGAAACAAGAAGAACCTGAGGAGCTGAGGAAGAAGCGCCGTCCTGCCTGTGACTGTGCTTTGTGGAGCTATCCTGCAGTTGCTGCTTTTGCCAGAGTAAGAGGGCAAAGGCTGGACTTTGTGTGCCTTCCATCTTGAGAAGAAATCTCCAAGGGCTTGATTTAGAACTTGCCTCCTGTTGTTTGAGGTCTCAGGCACAGCAAAGACTTCTCTCTGCAAGCACCTGGAGTCTCTGCAGAGACTCCTATGCTGCCCTGTGGTGCCCATCCAGTTCCTGGGACCCTGAAAGGAGAAGCTGGCAGCCTAAAGACAAGGAAATCCACGCACAGAGTGCCGTGCGGGGAAAGATTGACACAACTCTGATCTGCGGCTGAAGAAATGATGCGCAGCCGGCTCTGCAGCTGAGAATTGACGCTCACAGGAAATGGAACCGAAGAATCGACGCATGGAGCAGGAGAAACGATGCGCAGCATCGCGGACGGAGGCTGGGAGATCACCACCCGCGCTGCAGGGTTTTCGGATCATCGTGCTGCTGGATTTCTGACTCAAGTACTGCTGGGCGTGGAAAAACAACCAAGGCCTGCCTGAACCCGAGAGTGCTGACCGGATCGACACATTGCTCTCCTGCGAGAGAAGAAGCAACGCGCCCGACCCGGCGAAAGGAGAAACAACGCAAGGTCCCGGTTGTGAGTGGAATCAACACATCGCAAGCCCTTTTTGATGCGCACTCACCCGTGCGAGGTTATTTTAGACGCACCCAAGGTACTTTTTCCTGCTGACAGCGTTAGATTGTGTTTGAAACTACTTAAAGACTCTTTTTGATTTTTAATTGATAACCTGACTTGTGTATTGTTGATTTTTGTCGTTTTGGTCTTGTTTTATTTAGATAAATATTTCCTATTTTTCTAAACTGGTGTTGTGTCATTTTATAGTGTTTTCATGAGGTTACTGTGTGGGTTGGTACAAATACTTTACACCTAGCACTCTGAAGTTAGCCTATTGCTCTGCCTAGCTACCAAGGGGGTAAGCAGGGGTTAGCTGAGGGTGATTCTCTTTTACCCTGACTAGAGTGAGGGTCCTTGCTTGAACAGGGGGGTAACCTGACTGTCAACCAAAAAACCCATTTCTAACAGGTACAAACACATTTCTTATGCAGCTCTTTGTTTTGGCTTGTAAAACATTTAGACTGTTTTGAACAGCATAAGCAGTAAAAATTTACATTTTTAACCTTTGACGGCGTCTCTTCTACCATGGCTCTTTTTGTTGGTGCTTTCTACGGTACAAAAAAGAAAGAAAGGTAAACCATTAGTTAAAAATAATATATCGCTGTATATACGATAAGTGTCTATAGTGTTTTTTTGTTGTTTTTTTACTAACCTTGTCATTTTGGTGGCACTTGGCAGCAGCTCTGAAATCTTGAGAGTTGCATAGGTCCATGTGTGCATAACCGGCCTCGGAGTTTACACACGGCTGCTGCACGACGACAGCCTCCGAAGCAGTTTCCTCCAGAATTCCCATATCTTCATAGACCGGTGAGTTAGTAGGGGCTATAGATTCTTTAAAGTCTTCCGTGTCAATGAAATTGTTTCTAACATTTAATTCAACGCACAAGGCATCAGTGCTGCTGCTGTCACCCTCAATTGGGGATCTCAACTGAGGCACATCCTGGAGGCTGAATTTTTCAAGCCGATGGCACAGGTCCTCTTGAAAACCGGTAATGTCATGACCCCCCATCTTTAGGGGCGCCCTACTGCATGTTCTCATCCAATACCAATGGTATTAGGCTACGATAATAACTAATGTGTCACTCATAGGGCTATATTTATGATGCCCCTTGTGCCACCTTGAGCCACATTTGCGTGAATTTTATTTACACAATTATGGCCTTAAGGTGGCATTTCCCACGCACCTTATTTACAAAGCGACACAATGCAAGCATTGCACCACTTTCTAAACCCTTTCACCACATTATGCCTGCACCAGGCATAATGTATGCAAGGCGGGCATTCCCACTTAGGAGGCCCAGAAAAATGGTGCAGTGAAATTAACAACATTTCACTGCGCCATTTTTAGCGTCATTATTAACGGCTACCAAAGGCCTCCCTGTGATTTGCTAGATTAGCGCCATTAAAGCGCCACATTAGCGGCATAAATTGCGACACTAATAATGACATGACCGCCATGGTGCGCCATATTGAAAATATGGTGCACAGACGGTGTCATTAGCGGGACGCATTGGGGTGCTAGAAAAGTGGTGCATCATGTGTGATACGCCACTTTTCCATGGATATGCCACATAGGGTCACATACTCATTCAAGCGTCATACATAAGAACATAGAGAACAATAAAATGTCACAGATAAGCACACTTGGCAGCTCTGTTGTGGGCTCACTCTCCCTGACATTTAGACATTTAGGTGGGGACACCACGGTGGTCTGACCTCTGATTAATGGCACTTTATTTGTGCTCAGCTACAATTTGACTGCTATTCTGTTATTTACATTTTATTTTTAGCTTCATTGTAAATGACTGATCAATTGATCCTAACCACTTATTTGCTTTCTGTAATACCTTTAAATCTTTCACTAAACCATTAATGGTTTAAATGTAAACACTTGTCAGTCTTTGTTGTAACACCTAATGCACTCTACATGTATTTCTAAACTGTTATTGTCTATTGAATATAAGTGGTGACCAGGAGATTAACACCGGTCCCGGTCCATCTGAAGTGCTTTAATTTTTACTTATTCGAAAGAGTGCCATTAGGTCTGATAGTAGAGGATGGTTAGAAACTGGACCTGGATGGTTAGAAGTTATGCTACAGCTAATTCGATCCAGATACTTAATTGCCCTGATTCATTCTATACTCTCAGATTCGAAAGGTTCCTTGTGCATCAGTAACAGTGTTCCTGACGCTGATCTCTGAATTAGGTGAGTATAAGAAGGGTGATGCATTGTAATAAAGTGGGCCATTCAAAGCAGAGTATTGTGTGTTGTATAGATCATTTTGGGATTTGTAGTTGTAGTTGAGGGATGTATGTGCATTGTGTGCACTTTAGTTATGCGTCATTGATTTGTGAAAAAGAGTTTTGGGTATTGCGATTGTTATGGTTTCTATTCATGTGACATTCTTTTAGCATCTCATCCTTATTTTGGATCATGGATAAGATTAGTTTAGTCTTAGCCTTACTATTTACAATAGTGCCCTGCTCTTGTTCTACTTACATTCATCTGCCTGGAAAATGGTGATTGAAGTCCCCAACTATTACATGGTGTTGTTACATTATCAGCAGCTAACAACAATTGAGCAAGGAGTATTCTAAGAGACCATTCTTGCTGTATGTATCCTTTCTTAGGACTCACTATCAAGGAGAACTTGTTTTTGTGCTCATGACCTGGATGTGTCCATTGTTAAATCCAACAAATCCATGGTCTAGGAATAGCAGCCATCATGAATGGCATGAGTGGCTTCCACAGATCCACATCCACTACCGGCCATATGAGCTGGAAGTATGGATGCGGAAAGTGCTGCATCACCCCCAAAATAGCCATGCTGGAATTTCAACGGAGAACAAACATTAAAAATAACCTTAAATTTATTGAGTCACATGTACTGTGTGTTCAAAGACAGACGTCAAATGTCAGCCTGTTCTTCTGGCAAATTGCTGCTTATTCTTTTAACACAAGACTGGTGTTTTATTTCTCTTACTGCAAACTGTGAGGATTTGTGACAATCTTGCTGGTGTGAAAGGATAAGTGTAGGATGTTGTTTCCTTCTAGCACACAACAAAATTTAAATACCTATGAATGTACTATACAAATATTTCAAAATAAACAAACAGTTACGAAATCACAAATGAAGCACATTTTTCACAAATCTGAAGTGTTTTCGAAAAAAGATGTGAATAGATTAAAAACAAAGCAAGACACATTAATTGTTGATGAGCAAATGATAAATATTTCTGAAAATGAATTTCAATGGATCATCGTTTTTTCAGTAAATCTGTTCCTCTGTGCAAATTTACTGTGCATTTCAAATAAAAATGTGCTGTCCGTAAATGACTGTGGCTACCACACCATGCTTTAGTGATATATTTGTTACAGTGTGCTCCTCAGTACACCATCCTGCTAAAGTGGAATGTCTCATTTGGAACACTTTTTTCTTTGTTTGATAATGGGATTTTCAGAATCCCTATGAGTTACTTAATGTAACATTGATGGCAGCATTGCTTAATTTGAGACGGGGGTTTCAGGTGGTACTCACCGTCACTTGTGTTTTTTAAGGACTGGTATCAATTATTCCTTATCAGACTTTCACCCAGATAAAGAGAGAAAAAACAAATAAGTATAAAAGAAAGAGGAAGGTGGAAAAATAGTGACAAAGGGAGGAAACCGGGTTGAAAATGAGTCTGCAAGAGTGAGATGAAGAGGCAGGGAATGTCTGGTGGTGGATCAAAGAGGCACGAGGTGGAATCAGGACTATGTTGCTTTGTGTGGCATCCCTGATATTTGTAGTGCCAACAGCAGGTTTCTTAACAAATGCTGGCCACCGACACTTACTATCTTACAAATTAAGCGCTAGATGGCAGTTTCCCCATTCTGAAAATTGTTCCAGCCCCACTGCTGGTGTACTGTTAGCTATCAATGTCATTTTCAAGGGCAGGCCTGAATACACCTTGACCTCAGTGATGGATCACTAAATCCCATGTGTTCAAAAATCTCACCCACTCAGGGTCGGTTTAGGGCTGGTGGCGTCGGGGGCAGCAGTGTTTTTTGTTGCCCCCTCCCTTGACCTCCTTCTTCCCAAATTTTCTTTACTACCACTCTCCAACAGTGTACCTCATCTCTAGATAGACCATCTCTGACATGAATTTCATTTTTTGTAAAGCACTACACATAGTGCCCTCACCATTAAGTTGTGTGATCTGCATTGGCACATTACTCCTCTGCGCTGCTTTATGATGAGTCTAAATTGACACTAGACACAATTCCGATCTCCCACCAGCAGTATATCAATACAAGAATTATTTTGACATTTTTATTGGAGCCGGAAACTGCTGGACGCACAAGAAAGTTCCGGTGATTTTAAATCTATAATTTCTTTTTAAACACTGCTCTCCTCCCTCCCCCCACCACCACCAAAGTCAGCACCAGGTGCGGCTGCACCGTTGGAACCACACCAAAGCCCTGCATGACCCACTGAATTTATGACAAATGTAATCACGTTTTTGCTACAGTAAAGTTTTGGAAAACTTTGTTGTTGAACTGCCAGTTTCAGTTTCAAAGGCTATTTTAATGCTACACAGAGGAATACCCAGGTGCAGAATAAGTTAATGGTGACATTTGGGAACCAATCACTCTTTGCTGGTAGAGTTATAAGGCACTGTTGGAAAGTGGAACAAATCACCACCAAGACGATCCCTCATCCTGAAACACAGGTTTCCTGAACCATATAGAACCCATAACAAGGCTGAAGGTCACTTTCCTCTGCATACTATTAGAAGTTTATTGGTTCTCAGACTTCTGTTTTCTTTTGGAGAGCATGCTGGAATTCTGAATAGCCACATAGAAGGTGAGTTCAATTCTAACATAAACATTGGTAACTAAAATCTTGGAAATTATGTTCTGATAGTTTAACTGGAAACATCGTTTTAAATGTGTAATATACAAGCTCAAGGCAATATTCCCAAACAGAGATGATTTTCACAGGCTTCATAGCATCCATGTAAATGGTAATTTACGGTGCTCATGTAGAGGATGTCTCCTGGACTGTGCTGAACTAATTCTTTTCTTGTCTAGGATGCTGGAAAAATATCTCCCCTTGTCACTTGTGAATCTGATAAAATCCTGCCATCCTATCTCCCCAGTCGTATTTAAAAGATGCTCTCTGTTACACAATGGGGCATTAAAGGTTAGTGGGTGAACATGAAGGGTGAAGGGATGATGGATGCAATGCATGAGGAAGCAAGTGGTCAAAACAGGGCATTCGAGATATCCTGTGAGCTCAGTCTCTGCTCCATGTGTGTTTTAATGTGCAGCCTGCAGGACTCTGGGCCTCATTTACAAGAAAGTGGAACCAACATTGGCAGTGCTGTGCTGTGCCACTTCAGAAATGCAGGGATGCACAGTATTCATGAAAATACGGCACACCCCTGTGTGTACCCTAGCACTGGTGCTACAATTAGCTGCCTAGCGCCAATGCAGGCACCCTTGCACCGTCGATGCAGGGTACGACTGTCCCTTCGTGCACATAAACAATCATTATTGTCGATTTGTTACTTCTATGTGGGTTGCATTCTGGAGCACACATAGAAGTAGCAAATCATTGTTATTTAGACATTGATGGCGTTTCGCTCTTTCTATGTGTGCTGCATAAGACAGCACACATAGAAAAAGCAAAAACGAGGAGAAATAAAAGTATTTCTCCTTTTGGCACTATGCTTACGCCACCTCTGGGGTGGTGGTAGTTTTTGGCACTGCCTCAGGTTTACGATTTCTCATAAATCTGGGGCAGCGTCAAAATGCAATGGGTGCTGCAGTGGAAAGCCCACAGCAACACCCATTGCGCGCCCCTTTCACTCTAAGTGATGCGTGTAAAGGGGCCATATTTACAAGACAGCGTTAAGCCACAAATAGTGGCTTAATGCCGCCTTGTGAATGTGGCACAGGGCATTGTACCACTGGTGCGTCGCTAAAAGTGATGCTCTGCTGGTGCAAGGGGCTTTTAAATAAGCCCCTGTGTTTTCACGGGTAAAAATCCATGCCTCCTTGTTACTAAAGGAAGGTGGTAGTGGACCGGCGGGCACACTCATAGGATGGGTGCTTAGTAAGTGCCTCTCTTCCCACGGCAGCACTTAAAAAAGACCAATGATTCCATAAATAAAGGAGGATAAGAGAACAGCATTTTATCTATGTAAGAGAAAATCATCATTTTTTATTCAGAATAGGATTCATTACAAGAGAACGCTAGAAATAATTAGAATGTTCCAAGTTATAATGTTAAACATTAGTGAGCAAGGGTGTAGCCAGCAATGGCATAACAAATTATAAACTAGTATTGGCAAGGCCAATATGTGTCCTTTTCCTTACAGGCAACAATGGCAAAATTAGTAGGTTGTTTTTCACTGGGGGTAGTGTTTGGAAACAGCTACGTGAATGTGGGTTGCTCTCAGCAGCCGCTACAGTAAGACAATGCCTGAAACCTAGCAGCTAGATCGAAGGTGCCTCCTTTGAACAGGCAGCATCAACAGAGTTCTACCATCAGAAACGTTTTATGAAAAGGTAGCAAATTATTTCGTTTTGCATTGCAAGTGACGCATTTTAATAGCAAACACAGCAAAATACTGCTTTCTGGGTGCTTTTGACAATATTCCACTATTTACTGGGCACTTGAAATAAAAAGTGCACGCACGGCTACTTTAAATCCCACAACCTGTCGAGACAGTGAAGTCAAACAAATCAACTTGCAAGACTGATTAGTGAGTAGGATCTGTCTGCCATAAAACACACAACACCCACTTCCTAAAATAAACAAGCATTTACAATGCAATGGGTCTTGTGTTTGCTCGAGTTAGAGCTATTAGCGTTGTACATTCCTAACCGGACTTTTCTTGCCACATTAACTGAAAATGAAAAGTAATACAATTTCACATGAGGGAACTAATTTAAAATGCCACATCATGAGCGTGAAGGTGACTAATCAGAACAAAAAGACCGTCCTGTTTTGCCTTTGCATAGTAATAAAAAAAAACGAGCGCGATTGTGCTGTGTAAAACCTTGAATTCGCAAAGGAACACTGACAAACAATAGAATTACACTGGTAGTCATGAAAAGCACTTGATTACTGCCCATTGAGATTGCACGCCTACAAAATAAAGAGAAAAAGTAGTCCAGAAACCATACAGAAAACACAGAGCCTCATATGTTTTCAGTAGTTGCTCAGTGCTCTCGGGGAGGGCTAAACACCAGAAAAGGCATGACTTATAGATGCCTTTCACTAATTGGGCATGGTTAAAAGCCTACAGAGAGATTACAACTGGGACAGAGCGCTTGCACGCTCGACCCTAAAAACCATAAGCCAGCAATTAAGCTATTGGCATTTTAGCACAATAAATGCAGAAAAGAATGGACCCTGACAGTACATTCCAAGCTAAACTGTATGGTTTTTTTTTGCAGTCTAATTGAATGGAAAATAAATGTTACAAGGTAATAATTTGCAAAATACCACTGCCTTAATGGACAGCCTCATGGAGCAACAGCAACCAATGAGAATCCCATGAAAGTAAATGACTGAAGCAGGCTGGCTCAAAGCCCACTATCATTATAGTACTCCTTATGTACTTTTTGTAGTATTGGTAAGACAAGAAGTATTGATAGGCAAGAAAGTTATCCAATAAAAAGCAAGGCTCTATATCAGAGCCCACTATATTATTTTAAACAGTAGAGACAATAGGTCATAGACAGAAGGCCCACAAATCTGTCTGTAGGTGAGACCTAAAAATCTGGGCTGATTGAGCTACTCACGTTTGGACGTAGGAACCTTGAGACCTCTGACCAACCGTAGTTCACTGGAGTGATTCTCTATCCATCACCCTGTTTGTCCATTCCATTGGCTTTTACATTGACTACCAACTCTTATCTAATGATCTGCGGTTTCACAAAAATGAAAGGAAGAAGAAGCTGGTGTGACCACATATGCACACACACATTTGGTAGTAAAGTGAGCACACTGGAATTCTACACTCAATTGTAGAAAACATGTTCAGTCTCCTGCATGCACACACAGAAACCAAAAACTGGAGTGGCATGCATATGTCTCCATCTTGTACCTGGAATTGGTGGAGCAGGTGCTTTGGCACAGAGGCCCAGAACCCTGAAGCCCCTATTGAACTCTGACAATGCCGCATTTTACTACTTTTTCACTACCCCAACAGCAGTCAGAGACAATTATCCATGATTCCACCAGGGCTCAGGACATCCTTGCTTCAATACTTCTTTTGTCCTCCTAAAAGCAGTACATAGTGCCTAAATGTTGGTGTGCAGCCTTTGCAAAACCCTTCTTTAATAAGAAAAATATAGGGCGAGACCTGTGACTGTACAATAGGAACTAACCAAGAGCAGCTTCCCCCTCTCTATCCTGCTTTGTTCCTTGACACAAAGGGAAAAGATCAGTCCTGATTGCGTAGCTTCAGTGGTATGAAACATACCTATGTTATTTAAATAGATGACCAAGAATGGATGTGCTTGAACACGTTGGTAAATATTCTGACAAATGTGAATAAACAGACTGATGTGCATTATAACTACTATGATGCATTTGGTGACGACTATTATTATACTCTCATGCTGTCGACATTTTACTGTTGCCCCATTCTGGAAATTCACTTAAGGTATAACGTGTTATATCACGCTAAAGCTTGTTTGCACAAAATATAAATAAAAAAAAAGTATTTCTTCTCTTTCAGCAAAAATGATACCTATTTGGAAAACAATTCAAAGTCTATGAATCCACTCCAAAAGAATTTATCGTAAATTAAAAATGTATAAGAACTTGGGAGGCATATTTATGGAAAAGTGGTTCATCGTTCATGATGCACCACATTTCTAGCGCCCCATTACATCACTCTAATGACACCATGGCCCATATTTATACTTTTGTTTGCGCCGCATTTGCATCATTTTTTTATGCAAAAGCGGCACAAACTTACAAATCACAATTATTTTTTATACGTTTGTGCAGCTTTTGCGTAATAAAATGCCGCAAATGCGGTGCAAAAAAGGTATAAAAATGGGCCCATGTGTGCGCCATATTTTCAGTACAGCACACCATGGCAGTCATGTCCACAATAGTGTCATAATTTATGGTGCTAATGTGGGGCTTTGTTGGATTATCGCCACAAAGTATGGCACTAATGCAGCAAAGCACAGGGAGGCCGATTGTATTTAATGTGAGCGTTAATAATGATGCTAAAATTGGTGCAGTAAAATCTAGTAAATTTCTCTGTGCCGTTTTTATGGGCCTCCCTATGTGGGAACGCCCCTTTTACATACATTATGCCTGGCGCATGCATAATGTGGCTCAAGGGTTTACAAAGTTGTGCACTGCGTGCATTTCACCACTTTGTAAATATGGCACATGGGAAATGCCACCTCAATGCCAAATTGGCGTAAAAAAAAATTACGCAAATGTGGTGCAAGGTGGCGCTAGCGACATCATAAATATGCCCCTTGAATTCTTATAAGAAGACTGAGAGCTGATTGCACAAATGTAGTTAAGATTTGTGAGTTTTTGTGACAAAGAATATGAGTAAGTGTTGCTGATGTTAACAATTTTTCCTTTGAGAAAACGTCTAACACATGGGGCTGAGAAGAAAGTCTGTTGTTTTAAGCCTTAACTGCTGACATCTGGTGTGACCTGCAGGTCAGAAGCAGCCCAGCCCTTCCTCCGTATGAGGTGAATCTACCAACCTGCATTCTATTGATCAATAATGGCACACCGGATTTACATCACCTAGGAATGATAAACATCTTCTCTTTTAAGCATTATATTAAAATTAGGATTCTGAAAATAGTGTCCTATTCAACAGGAGCATTTAACCTTTTCAAAGGGTCTGACACATTATGCAGCAGCATTTCACTTACCATTTGTTGGCTTGTGTGGCACTCTTTCTTTAAAGCACCGTAATTCATCCACTTCAGGCTTGGCATAATTTCAATTACTCTATGTGGCACAGGGACCAAGCACTGATTGATTCAACTTAATCAGTGCCCATCCACTGCTCCTGATGTGATCGAGGTCCTATTTTGTTCTTTTTAAATTCTAGTGCCCTTACAACAGAAGGCTTGTGACTGGCAAAAACGTGCACAAAAGGACACAAATTGCAAAGTTTTCTTTTTAATAGTTAACTTTCTTTCCTCACTTTCACGTATGTTTTATTTTGTTTTTGCTCATTGCACTCTTCTCAAAAGATTACCTTGTTCGAAATAGTTCAACACAACATTGTTTCTTTATTATCTGTAATTTATGAAATTATGCTTTAGCACATAATCATTCAGAACACCCCAATCCACCCCCACCAATCCGCTCCACTACCATCCACCCCACTTTACCCCACACCAATCAATCCCTCTCGAATCCAAACCACTAACCCAAATCCAGTCCAACCCATTCCACTCCAATTCTTCCAACCCACTCAAATCTAATCAGGCCTACTCCAATTCACCCCTCTTTAGTCCATAACAATGTTCACCACTCCAAAACATCTGTCCCACTCCAATTCTTAACAATCTGCCCCACTCCAATCCAAAACAATGTACCCCTCTCAAATCCAAAACATTATGCCTCACTCCTATTTACCCCACACCAATCTGCCCCACTACTATACAAAACAATCTGCCCACTCGATTTCAAAACAATCTGCCTCACTCAAATCTGCCCCATTTCAATCCAAAACAATCTGCCCCACCTCAATCCAAAACAATCTGCCTCAATCTAATCCAAAACAACCTGCCCCACTCCGGTCCACCTCACTCCAATCTGCCCCATGTTAATCTGAAACAATCTTTCCCACTCCAGCCAGCCCCACTAAAAGCTGTCGTACTCTAATCCAAAACAATCAGTCCCTTTTGAATCCTCCGTACTCCAATTTGCCCCACCTCAATCCAAAACAACCTGTCCAGCTCCAATCCACCCACCCCAATCCATAGCAATATGCCCCACTCTAATCCAATCCTATCCACCTCACCCCAACTCAATCCACTCCACTCCCATCCAATCCAAACCACACCAACCCAACCCAGTCCACTTCAAACTACCCTGATACAGTCTGCCCCACTTCAATCCAAAACACTGCCTCACTCCAGTCTGTACATTCCAATCCAAAGCATCCCATCCCACTCCATTCCACCCCACTCTAATCTGCCCCATTCCAATCCAAAACAATCTGCCCTACTCCAATCCAAAACAATCTGGCCCACTCTATTAAAACAAATCTGCCCCTCTTCAATCCAAAACAACCTGCCTCACTCCAATCCATTTCAATCTGCCACACTACAATCTGCCCCACTATAATTCAAAACAACCTGCCCACTCCAACCTGTACAATTCCACCCTGCCTCACTCCAATCCCAAAAAACCCACTCCAGTCCAATCCACCTCACCCCAATCCAATCCACCCACTCAAACCGAATTCTTCCCACTCCAATCCATCCCACCCCACTCCAAATAAACCCACCCTATTCCAATCCAATCCACCTCGCTCCATTCTAATCCAACTCACCCACATCACCCAGTCCATCCCACTCTGATACAATCCACATCAATCCACCCTACTCCAGTCCAGCCCACCCCACTCCAAAACACCATAATCTACCCAACTTCAATCCAGTCCACTCATCTCCAATCAATTCAACAAATCCAATTCACCCCACACAATCCAATCCAATCCTCCCCACTCTAATCCACCCCATCCCAATCCATCCCTCCCCAATCAAATCAACCCCACCCCAATTCAATCCATCCCATTCGCATCAAATCCACCCCACCCCGAATCAATCCACCCCACCCCATCCTTAGCCAATCTACCCAATCGAATCCACCACACTCATTCCAACCCATGCCATCCCACCCTAATCCAGCCCACCCTAATCCACCCAACCAATCCAATCCACTTCACTCCAAGCCATGACTCTCCACACCACCCCAATCAGGTACAAACCAATCTGACCCACTCCAAACCAGTCTACCCCACTCCACTCCCCCACCCCATGCCAATCAAATCCACCTCACCTCAATGCAATCCACCACAATCTAATCCAATTTACCCCAAACCAATCCAAAACCACCCACCCCACCCCAATCCAGTCCACCCTTCCAGTTGTTTTAATTTATTTGCTTTCTTTTATTTGTTAAACATGTGACTGCTAGGGGACCTGTGGATATCTGTTCATTCTTAGCTCAAGCACATGTTATCACATATTGGGAACTGCTTGCCTGTTATACACTCTAACTCATGTTTTCCCTTTGAGATAAGAAAATGTGCTTCCAAAGCTCTATTGAGCAAGCAGTTGTTGTTTACTGGTTTCCCAGATTCAAAGACCACTAATCTGCAGATATGGAGTCCTCCTTTGCTATGTGCTTTGTTATGTGCAGATCTGAGGCCTTTGAAGCTGGGGAACCCCATTCAAGTCCTTGCAGCGCTACATCTTTATTGTGATTATGGTGCAAATTAGTTAATGTGGACATGTAATAAGATTAAACCAGGCCTCACCCTTAACATTCCGAGCAGAAGAAATATGATAAGTACATTTTCTCATCTCAAACGAAAGGATTTTGCATGTGAGAGATTGATTCTTTACCTTTATTCCACCTCGAACAATGCTGCCTTTCAATTATTTTGTTACACAGTTTTAAACAATTGTTGTTGTTACAGGATATGTGCAAGGTACACAGGAAAATATTACCGTTTAATACATTTTAGCTTATGGGTGTCCAAGCAGTGACAAGAAAAGCAACATTTACATTCAGCTTTAAATTTACCTTTATTCCACATCTGACTTTCCTGCCTTTTATTTGTTAATTTGTTATGTTAGACAGCTTTAAACAATATTTGCGACTCCACCTCAACTACAACCTAAGTTTTATTCTCCTCGAACAATGCTGCCTTACAATTGTTTTATTAGACAGCTTTAAATAATAGTTGTGACTGCAAAAACACTGGATGTTGGATGGCACACAACAAAATGTCATCCTTCACTTTTTTCAGCATATGGGTGTCCAAATATTGACCAAGAGGGCAACATTTCCATTCAGCTCTACATTTAAATTTATTTCACCTTGAACAATGCTCTATTTCATTTGTTAAGTTAGACAGCTTTAAACAGTTTTTGTGACTGCACCTCACCCACAACCTGTTTTATCTTCAACTTTACTGTACCAACAATGAAAAAAGCCCATTCATTCTTAGCTCAAGCACATATATTATCACATTCGGGGAACTGCTTGCCTCATACACATACAGTCTGTCACATTCCATTTTCTTTGAGACAAGAAAGTGTGCTTCCCATCCCCCTTCACTTGCAATGTTTCGGGAGAAATTTCATTCATTTGTTTTACATGTGCATGTCAATTAAGTTGCCCCATAATCTCAATCATTTCCATCAATTTAAATTTAATGATACATTAAAATTAAACAGTCATTTTCGCTGTGATGCACATTAACTATCATGCCACCCATTATCCACCTTACGTATTACCTACCAATTCCCATCCCATTCTCTATATTAAGCACCCCCAAACCCCAATATAAAAGTGCTTTATTTAATATATCACAATACTTTTTAAGACAATTGTTTTGTGTTGCTATTTACCATTAAGTCAAAGCTGATAGCATCCCTCACACATCAACCAAGAACAAAACAATAATGTCTGTTTCATAGCAATTTAGAATACACCTTTAAACCAATTGTACAACCACAGTGCTAGACAACACAGCTAAAGACTGAATTTAAACCTGAAGTCTAATTTTGGTACTTACAAGTGGTGTCTTTACGCCTGTGGAGGTTCCACATTCGAGGGCAGAAGTTTCACATTCAGGGCAGAATCTCTCACTAAGGGTAAACTCTCTACACTCAGGGCAGTGGTTTTGCACTCAGGGTGGTGAAAGTTGAAGCACATACACCTGGACACATTAAGAGCAACCTAAACCTGTGTAATGCAAAACACATAAAAGCAGCCCACAGCCAAGGCCTTGTTTTTCCATACACATTCTCCTACCTGGCTGCACTGCTCCTTGCCCTATCCTTCATCTGTAAGAGGAGGTTCGGACCAATACTGACATAAAAAGCGGTGGCAGGATGAGAGGAGACAGGTGAAGGAGAACTTCACCATGATAGAGTTGGCCAGAGGTCTCTTCCTGGTGGACAAAAAGCAACTCATATCGGTTTCACACATATTGGGAAGGCTGTCCGCTCCACCATGCACCCCCACCTGCTGCATGGGCTGCCTGTGACTGATGACCTTATTGTGGCACCAGGTAAGATGTGATGCTTAAACATTTAATCATTTTATTCATTAAGATGTGTATTTACAAATACAATTGTGGCTATGGATGGCATATCAAGTTTTAGCTGAACTCCATGGTGATTTGTACTCTTGTATCTTTCAACTTGTCTATTACAATACAGGCCTCCTAGGTTTAGCAAATTTAACTCAATTTTCATCTTGAGTAACAGTTGACTGTATCAGTTGGTCATTTGATATGTGATTTTTTACTGGCTCATGGAATCTTGTATGAATGTATATACATCATAGCTGCGTTGTAAATGTTAATAAATAGCTATGTTAAGATGTGTACCCAAGCATCATTTGTTGTATTTGTGTGTTAACTCCCACATTTAACTTTCACATACAGCCAGAGTGAATCCATCTACTGGGGCAAAAGTTCCTGTACCTGCAGGAGGTCAGTGTCATGGTATAGTTCAACCACTACCACCTGCAGTAAATGGTACGTAAATATGCTCAAAAGAACTAGGTTATATGTTGTACTTTAATATTAGACAACCAATATGTATGTTTTCTACCCTTTATTACTTATTTACAATGTGTAAACCTAACTAGTATATGTTGGCTTAACATGTTTAGTATTGAAGTGTTGGAAAATGGGTTATTGGTAGGGCAGGTAGGTACCTACACCTAGCAACAAGCCACTAACCTCCACATAGGTACAGTTAGGTCTCAGTAAATTAATCCCAGCTCTACCCTTGGTAGCTTGGCATCGAGCGTCAAGGCTTAACTTAGGAGACAAAGTGTAAAGCATTCAAATATCACAAAACAGTAATTAAATAAAACACAGGAAACAGTTTAAAAATCCAAAACCAATTTATAAAAATAGCTTATATTTTTATCTTTAAAATGACACAAAAACGATTAAAATCGGTTCAGGGGAACCGGAGATATGAATTTTTAAAGTATTATTATTTTCTAGCGCTTAGAAACAAAAAGCGCCAATCGGGTCATCTGGTTGCACCAGGACCGGGGCAAAGTCAAACTTTCAGGCCGACCGCGATGGAGCCCTGCTCGGCTACAAGTCGCGGGAGGCCTCGGTTAAAAAGTTACCTTCTGACTTAGTCTCTTTTTTGATGTTTTTCTTCCCCGGGACGAACCTGCCAGTTGGATCCGACCTCCTGGAGCCCTTGTCCGGATACGCGAAGTCGGTTTCCTCGGTGGTGATTTTTACCTTCGGACTTAGTCGTTTTTTCGAGATGAAAATCCTTCGACCGGGGTAAACCTGGATCTTGATCCGACGTCCGTGGAGCCCTTCTCGGATACGATGGCTGGAAGGTCCCGGTCAACTTTTTACGTTCGGACTTAGTCTCTTTTTTGGATGTTTTTCTTTACCAGGACGAACCACGAAGTCAGGCCGGGTCGCGGTTGAGGCAAGCCGGCTAGAATTTCCGCGTCGGGTCGGTCACTTTATGGAGCTTTTTTTCAAAAATTCTCCAATCTTTTCCAAACTTCTGGGCTTCACCCAGATGTTCTTTTAAGGTTCTTTTGGGGTCCACAGCTCACCCCAAGGGTCCAGAAGTTCTGTGATGGTCCTTGGGAAGTGCGGACTTCAACTCCCAGAATACACCTGGCGCAAACTCCTTTTTGGCCACTGGACAGTGGTCAGCTGGTCACTTTTTCAGGAGTTGGTGCAGGGGACTCTGGATAGCAATTTTTCACCTGTAGCAAACAGGGAGTCCCTCCTTGAACCAGTGGAAGCCAGTCAAAGTCCTTCTTGTGGTGAAGCCCAAGTGTGCAGCTGGTGCAGTCTTTCTGAGTGCAGGGTCCAGGTGCAGGCCAGGGGTCCAGCAGGGCAGTCCTTCTTCTCCTTGTAGTTCCTTCTTCTTGAAATTTGGTGGGGATCTGAGGCGTGGGTGCAGGTCTGCCAGTTTTATCCTTGCTCCTGGGTGAAAAGCAGGGGGGCCCTGGTTCTCCAATCAGGGACAGGGTCGTCCCCCTGTGATGACCACTTCCTGGGAAGTGTGGCAAAAATCCATCCCAGAAGGCAACAGTCTCTAAAAATCCAAAATGGATGAATCAGATTTTTGGAGGAGAGATCTGGCTGAGCCCACCCACTGGTGTGGCTAAAAATCATAAACACACCCCTCTCCTGCCCTCTCCTAATCTAATCAAGGGGGCACCTAGCTGTCTGGGGTTGCAGGATGTGGGGGTGTTGCTGGGTGCTCCAGATGTCCTTCTCTGCCTTTGAAGACCAGTTTGGCAGCCCTCCCCCTTCCTGCCTCACCATCTGCTGAGGGGAGATTCTCTCCCCCAAGCACATTCCTTTGTGTGAAGCCAGGCCACTTCACACCTCATTAAAGTAGCCTGGCAGAAGCTGCTGCAGGCTGGCCAATCAGAGCACAGCAGCAAAAACAATGCAGAGCTGAAATTGGCAACTTTTTAGGTAAAGTCTAAACTTTTTACCTGCACTAGTTATATTAAATCCAACAACTGGAAGTTGTGGGATTTATTATAACAATCAATTTGATACCAAATTCTTGGTATGTAACATTTAAGGAGACTTTAAAATTTAAAATAAAGTCTGCCCATTCTAGCCTATGAAGGCCATTTACTTCAATGAGGGAAAAACGAATTTGGCTGTTTTTACCTCACCAGGGCTTATAAATCTATTTTTATAAAGTCCCTGCTTATAGTTACATGGCACCCAGCCCTAGGGGCACATAGGGCACACCTTAGGGGTGACTTATATGTAAAAATAAGGTAGTTTAAGACTTTGGAAGTACCTTTAATTCCAAAGTCGAATTTGCATATAACTTTAATTTAAAAGCAGCCAGCAAGGCAGGCTTGCTTTTAAAATGACACTGGGCACCTCAGCAATGCACCTAGGTGTGCACCACCTATGCTGTGGTCCCTAAACCTACATGCCCTACCATATACTAGGGACTTATAGGTAGGTTAACTTAGCCAATTATAATTAGCCTAATTTGCATATCCATTTTACACAGAGCACAGGCCCTGGGACTGGTTAGCAGTACCCAGGGCACCATCAGAGTCAGGAAAACACCAGCATAAAGTGGAAAATGGGGGCAAAAAGTTATGGGGCCTCTGCAATCAGCCCTAGTTTCTCACATGAAGGTTAATAATAATATACCAATATCCTTATAGAACCTGTGATGTTGGCCAAGGCACAGAGCCATGCAACGGTGACCTCTGTTCCATGTACTGGTGTCACAAATAGTCAGGCACCACTGAGCAGGTGGATGGTAGAGACTAGTAAGGGCACTTACATATAACTTTACACAAGACTCATAGGGCCAGATGTATCATTTTTCATACTAGCGATTACCTAATTGTGATTTTCTGCGAATCACAATTAGGTAATTGCTATTTGAATGTATGAAACTCCAGGAGATTAATTTAACAATCTAACACCACATGTAGTATTGCTCTTAGTGCCCGGGGTTGGGGGGACATAGTAACTGGCCATCCTCACTGTCATCATTGATGATGATATTGAAATCCTCCTTATATATGGACTCACTGTGGCTGGTTGATGCAGGACCAGACACCCCATGGGTGGAGGTTCCACTAGAGGTAGCAGGGGAAACAGATAGGGATTGCACACTTGGAGACAAAACAACAGTGGTCTGGATGGGTCTTTGAGACAATAGGGCATAATGGAGGCATTGATGTTTTCAAGCAGTAGGGACTGTGACTCTCACAAGAAATGGATCTCATCCCTTATCTTCTGGAAGCACCAAGACAGCACAGTCCTGACAAAATCTTCTATCCCATCACACCCGGAGGTGCACACACAGGAGGTAACCCATATGGAAGAGTTTGGGATGCACACAAGGGACGTGGAGTGCTGGGGGAAGACATTTCTCTCAGCTCTTGCTCTTCTTGTTGGGCATTTGGAAGTTGAGTAGTGGCAGGGGGTGCAGATGGAAACCCTGATGGATTTGGGGCCTCAGGAATTAGGGAGAAGTTGGTGGCAGGCCCAGATGGTGGTGGGGCTTCCTCAGCAAACACCTTCCCGACTAGTGCCACTAGTTCCTTGGGCCAGGAGGACACCCAAAATCATCATCTCATTGGCTGGTGGTGTCCCTCTCAATATCCCCACCATTAGCTTCCTCACCCTGCACCCAGGTTGTTGATGTAAATGGCACTGTCAGTATCTGGGTCGGCTCACTCCCTCTGCTGGTTGCTTGGTCTCCTTCCTTACTGGTGGTATTGGGAGGATAGGCTTGCTCACAAGCCAAAGATATCCTGGTCTGTTCCTGGTCCTGTCCATATGTTCCTTGGCTAGCCCAGTCCACTAAAAAATTTAAAAAAGAACACTTACGTAGGTAGCAGAATATTATTTTGTTAGCGGTAAGTACAACATAAAGCAAGTGATGGCATTGTATTTCCCTGATCTATGTAGACAAAAATAGGTGGGATGTCACATTAATGTGACATTAATGTGAATAAACATTTAACATATTGAATAGTTACTCATATTTGGTCAGTATTTTCTGCAGTGTTTACCAGTCCTAACTTCAGCTATTGTGGAATTTGGGGTTCCATTATTATCCGAATACTAATCTTCTACAGTTATAATACAAGGGCAGATTTTAGACAGTTCGGACAGAGAGCTCCACAACTAAAGATGTATCTAGCTCTATCCTGTAATGTGTGTAGTTCGCAGCCATGATTGCACAACCCCAACAGTTTTTTACTACTATCAACTGTCATATATATTGTCTAACATAGGTAAACACACCTCACAGTATAGTTTAATTTTATCTGTGAAAATCAAGTCCCTGGAGATATCCTTTGCAATGATCTGCATAAAAACATTGTCTTTCCCTTTGGTACATCAGACACTGTACAGGATAAGAGACACATTTTGCTTTTGAAGAACGCTTTGTGCTGTGAAGGACAGCTCGTATGTGCTTTCTCAGTACAGCTACATATAATTTGGAAATTTAATACATGCCATTGTTGAAACTATATGTACATATTTACTACACATTGGATATGTATGTGTCACTAAGACAAGTGACACAATGTCAGCCTTTACTTTATTTTAAGCAACAAATAGTAATAGTTATGATAATGATAAACAACACACACGGAACGCATGTGTGATACCGCATAGTTACAATTCATACCATTATAACAATAATGGACAATGTAAAAGCCCATTATTCACCATAGCAAACAACTGTTATTAGGTCCTTAGTTCACTAATCATGAATGTCCAAGTACATGTAATCTCAAAAAGGCAACTGTGATGCAAATCTACCCATTTGTGGCCTGAAAACTACAAGTCCCAGAATTACTTCTAAACACACCATTCTAAAAGTTCTACTGATGCATAGATATTGGACTTTTTCCTTTTCGCAGGGTCATCTCCAATCTTTCTGCCTCCTTCCTGCTATTTTTTCTGACCTGTTGTGTTGGCCTTAGGATACTGGGCACTTTACCTCTGCTAACCAGTGCTAAAGTGCGTATGCTCTCTGTGTAAATTGTATTGTTGATTGGCTTTACCACAATTGGTATAGTTGATTTACTAGTAAGTACCTGGTAAAGTGCACTAGAGGTACCCAGGGCCTGTAAATCAAATGCTAGTAGTGCGCCTGCAGCACTGGTTGTGCCACCCACATTAGTAGCCCTATCAACATGGCTCAGACCTGCCTCTGCAGTGTCTGTGTATGCAGTCTTGCACTGCCAATTCGACTTGGCAAGTGTACCCACTTGCCAGGCCTAAACCTTCCCTTTTTCTACATGTAAGGCACCCCTAAGGTAGGCCCTAAGTAGCCCCATGGGCAGGGTGCAGTGTATGTTAAAGGTGGGACATCTAATGGTGTGTTTTACATGTCCTAACAGTGAAATACTATCAAATTCGGTTTTCACTGTTGCAAGGCCTATCTCTCTTATAGGTAACATGGGGGCTGCCTTCAAAAGGGATTAAAGTGCAGATTCCTTTGGGAGCAGATAGACATGGAGTGTGGGGTCTCTGAACACACAATTTAAAGATACATCTTTTAGTGAAGTTGTTTTTTAAGTAGTGTGCTTGAAAATGCCATTTTTAGAAAGTAGGTATTTTCTTGCTTAAACCATTCTGTGACTCTGCTTGTTTGTGGATTCCCCGTCTGGGTCAGTTTGACAGTTGGGCTGATGACACCTCTCATTTAGACAGTGACACAAAGGGAGCTGGGGTGTAGCCTGCATATCCTGATGGGCTATCTGGGCTGAGGGGAGGAGTGGTCACTTACACCTGAACGGGCTGTGCCTGCTCTCACACAATGCATTCTCCAACCCCCTGGTGTGTGTCTGGGGCCTGGCCTGGGCCAAGCAGGATCTTACAAACAAGAGAGACTTTCCTTTGAAGTTTGCCTACTTCAAAGGCAGAAAGGATTATAAGAAGAGGACCCAAAACCCCTGAAAATTAGATTACTTCAAGGATTCAAGAGGAACCTCTGCCTGGAGAAGAGCTGAAGAGCTGAGGAGAAGTGCTGCTTCTGCCTGTGCAAGGGGACACAGACAGGACTTTGTTGCATTTCTGCTTGGGAAGTAACTCCAAGGGCTTGGAGTAGATCATGCCTCCTGTTTTGAAGCCTCAGGGACAGCAAAGGCTTCACCAACTAGACCTGGGTCTACTTGCTATGGACTCTAGCTTGCCAGAGGGTGCCATTCCAGTTCCTAGACCCCTGGAAGTGAATTCCTGGAGAAAATCCAGTCCAACTATGTTGGACGATGCCGTGCGACTTCGCAAAGGACGCCGCTGCCTGGAACCGCGACGCTGCTTGCCTCAAGGCCTTGGACCTTGCTGAGTGCAACAACTCCGATGACCCTGTGAGCTGGTGCTGCTACCCCGAGCTATGACGCCACCTGCCCTAGGCCGTGGACCTTGTAGAAGTCCAACGATCCTGTAAGCCCCACGTCGCTGCAACCGCTGATCCCGCCCGACTTCGCTGACACCAGAATGTCATAAGTCTGACGTCCATGACAACCCGACGCCATTGCAGCACCTACGGCCCTGTTATTTCCTCTCAATCCCATGAGGTCGTCCCGCAGCATCGTGACTCCGCCAGACTTCGCATTTGCCAGAACAAAGGGGCCGACTTTGCATCTGATGCCACTTCAACTCCACTGCCCTGTAGTGAGGACCCAACGCCACTGCACAACGCCACTGTTCTTCTGCCTCGTGGCACTGGATCCGACACCGCATCGGACCTAGCCACACCATTGTCCCCGACTCCGTGCACCGGCCTGCTTTCTACTTGTTCTTAAGGTACTATACCTGGGGGTCGAACGACTCCATACATGGCACCATTGGCGTCGCATTGTAGAAAACGACTCCGTCACGACGATGCGTAATACCAACTTGCAGTCTTTGTGTCTCAAGGCACTATTTCCATACTTTAAGTGATAAATTCATATTTTTTACTTTATATTGTGGATTTTTATCGTGTTTGGTCTTGTTTTGTTTAGATTATTACCTATTTTCTAAACCTGTGTTGTGTCATTTTGTAGTGTTTTTGCTGTATTACTATGTGTGTTTGTACAAATACTTTACACCTGGTTTCTGAAGTTAAGCCTGCCGGCTCGTGCCAAGCTATCAAGGGTGTGAGTGGGGTTACTTGACGGTGATTCTCCTTTACCTTGACTAGAGTGAGGGTCCTTGCTTGGACGGGTGGGTAACCTGACTGCCAACCAAGGACCCCATTTCTAACAATAGACCATATAAAGTTTGCAGCCATCAGTTAGATAAAGTGTAAGGTGACACATAACACATGACAAAACAGTTCTCTCATCATTCACATCATACTTCATGACTCATTAAGAAGTAACCAGCTCTCGGCTGCTCAAATTCCTCAAGCTGGGCAGGGGATGGTCATCCAGGCTGTCTTCAGAATCCTCCTGTAGAGTGGGCTCATGAGAAGCCATTGTGAATGGGGCTGGGAAGACACACCAATGAGGTCTGGGCCTTAATGTGATGTCGTGCCACATTTCTGTATGTGCTGCATTGCTCAACTAGGTATCTGAGCCTCCAGAAAGCTGAGGGCACTTATCAGTCACCCCCCTCACAGATGACATTTAATTTAATCTCACTGAAGTAGGATGTCTTCTCATCTAGACCCTCAGCCATGTTGGCGGCAAAGTAGTAAGTAGAGCAGCAGGGTGGCACAGGCTTGAACTCAGAGGAAAGGATGGCACAGAATGATCACAAAATGGCTTCCTTCACATTCCTGTATATCATTTCCTATATGTAATCTATTGTATGTCACTTTCTGTGTGTTTGCAGTGATCACACCAGTGTGTACTGTGTGACAATTGGGCATTAGTTGTCCCTACATCATACAGTGAGTGGACCAATAAGTACTCATCACTGCTTCTCAACCCCATTTAACATTTGCTTGTATGGGCCATTAAAAAAGGAACAATAAGCAAACCAATATGGCACCTGAAACTCATGCAAAGAGGGCCTAATTGTTTTTACTTGTGTCACCCATTAATCAAAAGATGAGACGTCTTGGCAATATTCGTAATCATACTGCTGTTAAACATACTTGTAGGATTCCATCTTGTCCACAATGTCATTCCTCAATCACTCAAGGCATAGACATGACACATCATGACATCTCTTGAAGATTATGTTGGTGGTAACCACTGGTCTAAAGAACATCTCATGCCTGCTGTGACCTTTACTACCCTAGGGCAGTGGAGTAATTTATCCATGCCCTGACAGATTACAGACCTGTCCAAGAAAAGATTTGCATGGCCTGTCTTTCAACTCTTGACAACAACTGTTGTTAACATCCATTATGAAAGGCTTACAGAGTAGTCCCAGGAGGAAATATTTTGGCAGAGTGTTAAGTGTCCACCAATCATCATATCATAGACAACAGAATGTGAAACCACATAAAGGCTGTAACTGAACTGTTAGCTGATGAGAAAAAAGTGTCAACTAGCTGGTCACACACCTGCAAGCTCTGCCCTCTGTTTGGGACAATGCCCCGGTTCCCTGGATTCAGACCTTGCTGAGGGTTCAGAGGTATGTATAAGCCTTGACGTACTGCAATTTTGTGCAAGACACAAGAGGTTACTATTATCTTTTTCAAAACTTCAGGAGAGAACAGCAGCAACCCCCTTATGGGCAAGACATCTGAATTGCATCATTAGGAAACCAAAAGCGTGGCCTGTGAATGTGTGCCCTTTTGTACCTGCGCTGAAATTATGTATTCCCACCTCTGTAAGGTGTGAGGAGATGAGGAGTGAGTGCACACACTGCATCACCTGAGGAGGGAAATAACAATAATTTGTAAATGGCCTCACATCTGTATAGTACATTATGGGGGTCATTATGAGTTTGGCAAGCAGAAAAGGCTGCCAGCCAAACTCCCAGGGGCAGGTTGCCGCCAGTGCAACTGCCTTCCCGTGGGCCCTATTACGAGTTCCCCACTGGGTCAGCAGTCAGAAACTGTGTTTCAGCCAGCTGGCCCGGCGGGAAACAGCCCACAACATTGTCCTTTCTCATATTTGAGCCGGCGGCAATGTTGCTGTGCGTAGGGTGCAACAGCACCCGTCGCGCTTTTCTCTGTCTGCAATGCAGACAGTGAAAACTGTGACAGGGCTGTCCATGGGGGCTCCTGCACTGCCCATGCCCTGTGCATTTACATTTGAATTTAAATATGTACCCATTTTATGAGATTCTTTTAGGAAATTCTCATATAGCATGCTCATCATTATATGTCAAATTTTGACAATATACTATTATACTTCCAAAACATGATTAAAAACACACTCACTTTGAATATAATTTAAAAGATCTGAAACGCAACTTGTGGATTAGTATCTTGAAAAAAATCCTACGTGTATGGGGATTTATATCACATTACATTTTCCATAAAGGTGCATACAATGAGGCAAAGATGTTTTCAATCGGTTTATGCCAGAGGTCATTGCCTTGATGCTTATCACTGCTAACTTACTGACACATTACATCAGCAAAATGGCTATAGCTTATTTTTTCTTCTTGCCAGTGCTAAATGGATTGAAAAGGGGAGCAGCAAATGCTTTCAGATCCTGGCTCTCTAAATCTACTATAATCTGACTGGCTCAGGTCAGCTGGCTTAAAATATTTTACATTCTTGTCTTAAATCTAAGAAGAGGGAAAAGAGCAGTGCCTGTGCTTTTAAAATGTTGTAAACAAGATAGGGGTGTTTTAGTTGATTCTAAAGAAGCGGATATAATTGAACAAATGTTTATAGCAAGAATAAATAATAATAATACAGAAGGTGGGTTACCTGATCATTTTGCTAAATTTGCAGATCCCAAATCAAGCACAGTTTCGTTTGTGCAAACAAATGAAAAGGACAAGTTAATAGCATTCTTTTGTAGCTCATTCACAGATTAAGTAGTGAGAATGCTCAGTAGTGAAGGCAGTGAATCTGCAATTCTAGATATTGGCAAAACCAATGAACTTTTAAACTTGCACTAAAGTAGCAAAGACTCAGATTTAGCAGAGACACATATTGCTCGAGAACTCAATTAAAAGGATATTATGCAGATGATATTAATCAGGAGTCTTGTTGTTTAGAAAATTGATTCATGGTAAGTGATGATGTAGAGTCAAATAACATTAACTATAATACACTCATACAAGATTTACTAAACACACAATGTGGTTCTCTTGTTAAGACTAACTCAGTGCCTAATGAAGAACCGGGAAAGGCAGGCTCACCTCTCCCAGCGGTGGAGGGGACACCCTAAGCCTTCAGGGTCTCTTACCAGCAAAGAACACAACAGGCGGAGTCACGACTGATGAGGAAGAGAAAAGTTTTATTAGTAAAACAGATAATAGCTCGAGCTGAGCACAGTGTCCCAGGACAGTCTGAATGACTTTCCTACGGAGGCTGGCTGCTTCATTCTGCAGCGTACAATCTTATATAGTTAAGCTGCCCCCCTTCAGCCAGGAAGCCACCCCTCCATATCTGGTGAACACAAAAGCTTCAAACAGTTCTCCTTTTAACCCGAGAGCATCCTGCTGACGTACATACATTTGATTAGTCTTTCCTGCTTGTACTCCCACTGTCTCGGGAGTATCCTGCTAATACACGGCAAAGTGACAGTTCATTTGTCAAATGTCAGTCTTATCACAGTTGGTTTGATAATTTATGAGGATATCCCTTGCAGGAGGCCCCTGGAATGCGGTGGGAAGAGGTACAGTTCTGTTCGTGCACAATGATAAGAAGGATACAGCTGTGGCTCGGTATCCTGAAAGTCAGCTTGGTTAGATAAGTGGAGAGGCCCAGAGAAGGAAATGGTTTTACACAAAAACTGAGTTCACAGGGAAGTCAACTTACACAGTTTAAATGAAGAGTCAGCTTTGTCGAGCACATGGCAATATTAATGGAATACGCAGAAATAAAGTCTGAGGCAAATACATCTCAGATTATTATTTAACAATCCCTCCTTTTGCCATTGCGAGGCAAATTTCTGTTCAGTTCACTTCTATCTTTAGAAGCTCATCAATTTGTTGTTGAAGCATTAGTCGCTCAGTATTCTCTTTGATATTGGTGGGTTTGGGTGTTAACATCGAAGCACAGACCCCACACAATGCAGGACCACATTGTACGCATAGACAGCATGTGAAGAATGTGGCAGCCATGATAGCCAGGAATATCAAAACCTTCCAACCCCAGGAGACCAACACCTGCCACAGACCTGAAGTCCAAGACCAAGGCGTACCGTTGTCCTCGTGTATAACCGATGCTATTTTATGTAATCTTGAAATGGCTGCAAATACTGAGGGTGAATTATCTGGTATGTAAACGCAGCAGCTGGCCCCTATGATGCGACAAGCTCCACCCCTATCTGCTAGTATGACGTCAAGCACCATTCTGTTCTGAAGAGCTACCATCCTGGTAGCTTGGAGTTCTGCGGTGTTATTGGCAAGTGCTCCAGCTGTTTCATTTATCGTAGCCTCCAAGACTCGCGTTAGTCGTCGTATTTGCAGACTGTTCACCGAGGGCCCCCAAAAGGGTAGCAGTCCTTTTGTTATATCCATGAACAGCTGTGCGGAAGTGTCTGTTTGGTCTACAGTATCTCTTCTTTGTCGATGATACGTAGGTGGCTTGTTGAACGTTGGTGGGAGAAGGAAGGCAATATAGCAAATGCCGCTCCAACCAGGTGGCAGCCAGGTGTAGGCCTTACTCCCACATACAAAGTATAGTCCTGTAGGTGCATTGAGGTAAGGGGTGGAGGTGTTGTACATGATGGTCGCATTACAGACACTGACTCCGACAGGTATGCGTCCTTGTCCGCAGATACAGAGCGGGGCCTGCCGAGGTCTGATAGATATTGTTTTTGGTTTCATGGAGACCGGACCAAATGTATATTCCATGAGTGGATAGCGGGGCAAGGTCATGATCCTACGCATTGTTGGAGAATCCGTACAATTGCACGCGATGTGTATCTTGGCTTGAAACTGAAGGATAAAGTCTTCAAAGAGTGTGTTGTTCGTTATGATACCGGGTCGTCTCACAGGCCTAGAACCGGGTAGGGGGGTCTGTATTGAAACATTGGACATTAAGGAACAAGTGTAGGCAGCCGTTACAGGAAAGACTGGAAACTGAAATGCATGAGCAGCCGTGTGAGGAAAATGACCACAAACCCAACAGTCTGTCAAGTTTGTAACAAGTTGATGTTGATGTAGCATCTGGATGAACGTATTATTGTCATATTCTTGTCTCCTGGCATGTATCTCAGGTGGTAGAGATACATGTGTATGCATGGGCGCAGACGTTGGTGTAGGAGGCTGTCTTTTCTCTGTAGCAGTGTGGATGGTCCAGCCAATGCACGCTAATATGACAAGAAGCACTACAATTATCGCCAGACACGTTGTACGTGGACCAAACAATTTTTTTAAATGTTTAATTTTTCTCAGTTTCTGTCTCTGTACGCTCTTCTAGTAATCTGAATACATAGTCCTTTTCCTTTCTCAAGTCTGCTCTTCTCACTGGCAGTGATCAATATCAAATTCAGTTATTCAGTACCTGCGTGCAACCCAGCCTCCCCTAGGTGCTGCCCGTGACTGGTGGTTGCTCCACCGGTGGGTGATTCCAGCAGTCCTATTGACACTCTCTGGTCCGCCACACCGGACAAAATCACGGCCCTGCAGCGAATGTTTGGCTGGATGCAACAGGTAAACGATGAATCATCTATTCAATGTTGGTGACGTTTGCGGAGGTCATATCTCGCAGAACCAGGCTCAGTCTGATCCGGAAACAAGGGAACAACTGGAACACCTTCAGGTGTCGCTCCCCGAAGAACCGAATCACTCTCCTCCTGGATGGCTGTCCACTCTATCTGCGCGTCACTGAAAGGAACAAAAGTGGGTACTTTCTCGCATTCGTCGTCACCTTGACCCTCTTTCACCCACTGATCGTATGGTAAGGGCAAAGGTACCCTTTTGCAGTGTGAAGCGTGGATCCAATTCTTTGCTCCCTCGACTTTCACAGCAGTCCTGGTAGCAAGGAGTACTTGGCGAGGGCCTTTCCACCGGGGCTCGAGGCTCTTTTTACGCTGGAAATTCTTGGTGAGGACCCAGTCACCAGGCTCGATACAGTGGCCTGGAGTAAGAGGTAATGGTGGCAGAATATCCTTCACCTGCTGATGAATGAGACGTAAAGAGTTAGTGAGTTCATTGAGGTAATCCATCAATACAGGGTATGGTAAATCTGAGTATTTCTTTGGCCTTGGAACTCCCCACACATTAGCCGGTCTCCCCATGACCACTTCATATGGCGAGAGACCTGACCTGGAATGTGGTGTAGCCCGAAGTGACAACAGGGCCAGGGGGAGAGCATCAGGCCACGATATGCCTTTGTCAGCACATATTTTGGACAACTTCAATTTGAGTGAACCATTATATTTCTCAACTAGTCCTGCAGCTTGTGGATGGTTGGCAGCATGGAATTTCTGTCTAATTCCCAATCCTTCACACACCTTTTTCATCACCTGACCTGTAAAATGGCTGCCATTGTCTGACCATGCAATTCGAGGCATTCCAAACCGGGGAAAGAACTCTTTCAAGAGTACCTTAGCAGTTGTGAGGGCTGTGTTGTCCCTTGTAGGATAGGCTTCTACCCATTTGCTAAACATGCAGACGACCACCAATACATACTTCAAATTGTTACATCTTTCCATTTCGATGTAATCCATCTGTATAGCTTCAAATGGGTAATCAGGGGGCGCGAAATGGCCGGGAGGTACTTTAATGCCCTTGCCAGGATTGTGTTGCATGCAAATCATACAGTGTTTAACCAACTTCTCAGCTGCCTTTGGAATATTTTTGTTGTACCAGACAGGGGCAAGAAGTTTGCATATCCCTGCTGGACTGATGTGTGCTGGACCATGAGCCATTGTCACTACAGGAAGGACATACCCATCAGGAAGCATCCATCTCTGGGCTTCTGACAAGTCTGTCCAACACCCTGTTTCTTCATTAAACCTCGCGTGTGTCTCCTTCCATGATGCCAATTCAACTTCCGTCGCTTCTGCCTGTATGCTTTTCACACTCTCTACCGTGTCCTCAAACATCCCGTTATCTGGGACCCATCTGGCTGGTCCCGCTACATACATCTTGCTTTTCTTCTGACGTGCTGTTTCCTTCGCTACCTGATCTGCAAAGGCGTTCCCTTTCCCTACGTGATCAGTGATCTTTCTGTGTGCGCTGCATTTCACAATGGCCATGGTCCGTGGCAGGGCTAGAACGGAGAGCAGTCTGTGTATTAACCCCCCATGTTGTATGTGGGTGCCGTGTGATGTGAGAAAGCCTCTTTCCGCCCACAATCTGCCAAAATTGTGTGCCACTCCAAACGCGTATTGACTGTCAGTGTAGATATTGACATCTAAATCTGTGCTTATTTCACAGGCTCTAATCAGTGCCACTAACTCAGCCGCTTGTGCTGAATTATGTGGTATCCGACGTGCTTCAACTACTGCCGTTAGTGTTGTGATAGCATATGCAGCTGATGTAGTGCCATCAGGTAATTTGAGACATGAACCATCAATGTACAAGGTGCCTTGGGGGTTACTTAGAGGCGTGTCTTGCAGATCTACCCTTCCTTTCGTTTCCTCCTCTGTCCTGATAATGCAGTCATGTATATCAGTATGTGTATCTTCAGAGCTTTCAGTCAGGGGTAATAACGTTGCGGGATTCAAGGTAGTGCATCTTTTGATGGTGATGTGACTGGCAAGAAGTGTTAACTCATAACTGGTCAGGCGGGCATTTGTAAGGTGTTGTGTCTTAGTTTTGTTAAGTAGGGCATCAACGGCATGTGGGACCAACAATAATAATGAAGTATCCATAACTATTCCAGCTGATTGGCGCACTGCTACTGCGGCTGCAGCTACAGCCCGTAGGCAGCTTGGAAGAGCCCTGGCAACAGGATCCAGAAGGGCTGAAAAATAAGCACATGGTCGCTGTTTGCCACCATGTTCTTGTGTCAGGACTGAGAGAGAGCAACCGTTATGTTCACTTACAAACAATGTAAAGGGCTTATGATAGTCAGGCGTGCCTAACACAGGGGCTGAACAGAGAGCGTCCTTCAAATCTTCAAAGCTGGACTGGCATTCAGTATTCCAGACAATGGTGTCCGGGCAGTCTTTGTGGGTGAGTGCTAAGAAAGGCTTGATAAGGAGAGAAAAATTAGGTATCCATTGGCGGCAAAAAGATGTGATGCCAATGAATCCCCTGACCTCCCTCTGTGTTGTGGGGACAGGTATATTGCGTATGGCTTGTACCCGGGCCGGGGTAAGTGTACGTCCCTCCTTCGACAGCAGGTGACCAAGATAGGTAACCTGCTGTTGACAATACTGTAATTTAGTGAGGGATACTTTGTGATGGTGTTGGGATAGATGAGTGAGAAGTGCAACTGTGTCTTTTTTGCAATTTTCTTGGGAGTCAGAAGCAATAAGGAGATCATCAACATATTGTACCAGGGCGGAACCAGCGGGGAATTGAAAGGAATCCAACTGTCCCTTGAGCACCTGGCTAAAAACACTGGGTGATTCCGTGTACCCCTGAGGTGCGCGACAGAACCGGAAACTGCGACCGCCCAGGGAGAATCCAAAAATATGTCTGCTGTCCGGGTGAATGGGTATGCTAAAGAATGCATTCTTGAGATCAATTACAGAGAACCAGGTAGCAGTGGAGGGTATCATTGTTAGGAGAGTGGTAATGTCGGGTACAACAGGGAATTGGGGCTCCACTACTTTATTAACTGCTCGAAGGTCAAGCACAAAGCGTAGGCCGGGCTGATGGGAAGAATCAGCGGACTTTTTGAGTACTGGGAGTATGGGGCTGTTACATGTATTACCTCTGGTCTCTTCAAGAACCCCTTTATCAATCAGCTGCAATATAATGTCCTTGAGGGCCTGTTCAGTGTGATGTGGTAACTTGTACTGTGGCAGACGGGGAAGTAGTGCATGCTTTTTTAACTTGATGGAGAACGGGTGAATATCAAGGCAGCCCACATCTTCATTGTTTGAAGCCCAAAGTGTAGCGGGGAGCATTTCTAGCTCAGGCGGGAGTGGTAACGCTATGAACTGGGTGGGTGTCACGTGAGGACCCATGGTGACGTACACGCCATCAGGGGAACAATATATAGTGGCGTGTAATCTTTTCAGTAAATCGAGACCTAGCAAATTTTCACTACAACCAGAGGTAAGTATTAGAGGAGAATCAACAGTGTAGGGACCAATTGTGAGTTCCAGTGGCTTGGATACGGGGTTAATCACTGGGACGCCTGAGAATCCTACAGACACGTTAGTATTGCTGGACAAAGGGACCCCAGGGACCGCATCCTCCATAACAGAACTCTTAGTGGCTCCAGTGTCAATTAAAAAATTCTTAGAAGTACCATCTAGTTGTACTTCTACATGTGGGCCATTCTGTTTAACTGGGATGGGGACGGGTCCTATCCTCCCTTGTCCTAAGCTGTCCTAGCAGGAATAGAAGCCCTGACCTTCTTCCGGATCATAATTATCATTATAATACTGGCGTTGGGCAGAACTATTGTCAAAGTAATTTTCAGCGGCTGCTATATTTTGCTGTTGATGGGCTCTATTAGGTCCCTGCTGTGGGGGACCTCCCCGTCCTCTACCTCGGGGTGCCCCTCGGGGCGCTCCTCTACCTCTTGTCTGGGGCGCAAACCCACTTTTATTCGGGCAATCATTCTTCCAATGACCCTCTTCTTTACAATAGGCACACTGGTGATAACCCAGAGAAAAGCGAGGCTGGTAACTGTTGGGGGTATTATTTGGTACTGGGGTCCACGGGGAATTGACCTATTTTGGGGGTATGCTTGTTGCACTAAAACTTTTGTTTTTAACTCTTTTGTCTGTTTGTCTTTCTTGTCCTTCTCTTCATGAACCCTATTTTCGTAATATTGGGCCATGGTGAGGATCTGGGAAGGAGTACTGGTTGACCAGGTACTCTCAGCCAACCGTATTTTCAAGGCTACTTCAGGTGACATGCAGTTTACAAATTTATCTACAAACAGCCGCATACCACCTTCGGTAGAGGCATCTTGTCCACTAAAGTCAGTGTATGCTCTTTCAAACCGAGAGAAGAAGTCAGCTATGTGTTCGTCTTTCTTTTGTTTACATGTATCTATTCTATCCCAGTCCACTAATCGCGGGGGCAAGGACTTCTGTATAAGCGTGAGGAGTCTGTCAGGGAGAGCTACTATTAGGGCTCCCGGCTTGTCACCAGGCTTCCTGTCTTTGTCCTCGTGGTCCAGTTGATCCCAGGTACCGCCTAGCTCAACAGGATAGTCTTTCTGTATGATAGTCTTCCAGATATCCTGTGGTACAAGGGTACCAAACAACATTTTAATGTCCATGAGAGTCAATATTTGTGGACTTATTATTTGGGAAAATTCTTTATAGAAGCCGGCAGGATTCTTGCGTGGGTCAGGCAAGTGGGCTTTTAGCGCTAGGACCTCTGTTCTATCCCATTGCTGGTACACAAATTGTTGTTTCCAGTGAGCGGGCACTACCGCGGCACCCTCTCCTGTGGCTGGAACGTAGCTGGGTGGGACTTAAGGGGTGCTGTGTTGTGTGAGTGGAAGGAATACGTGAAGGACTGGGTGAACCTGTTTCTTTATCCCTCTTGTGGTGGTAGTTCTTCCTATAACTTAACAGCTGACGGAGGTAGTCCTTAAGGTCCTTTCCCTGATGATAGCCTGTGGCTACCTCCTGTTTTATTCTGAGTACTTGCAAGGGGGGATTGCTATCTAAATTTTCGTCCCATTTTTCCATTAGTATCTCACACATACGTTGTATCATGTCTGCCTGTTGTACTGCTTGGAACTGAGCAAAATTCTGCCAAATAGTCTCCAGGCTTGGCTGTGTTAAGATATATTTATGCAACATTGTGTTAATTTTCCTTTCTTCTGTCAGTTTATTGCGTCGTGGACGTCCTGGGGGAGGTGATATTGTGAGGCCATCATCGTCTGAGCTCTCGTCTTTTATTTGTAGCAAGGGGGCTGAAGCGCTTGGGGAGTCTGACCTGGGGGTCACTGGAGCTGATGCTGGGGGTCTCTGGTGTTCAGATTGTGGTGGTAGGGCAAATGTTACTGCATTCACTGGTGAACCTAATGGCTGGGGCATCTGAGCAATTGGGGGTAAAGCTGGATATATTGTTGGGGTATAAACAGGGGGGCAGTCTAGGACATCTTGCATGAGAGGATCCTTTTCGGGGTCTCTTTTCTTTTTTTCAGGTGTTTGTTGAACCACATATATCCTGTCTGTATCTAACTGGTGTCTTCTATCTATCTGGGCCCATCCCTGCTCTGCATTCTGCCGGTCATATTCTTGGGCTTTCTCAGCATCTGATTTTGCATTATGTCTCTTAGCATCCTTTGCTGCTTTAATTCGTTTTTGTCTACCCTCTTTCTGCCATAACCTGAGTGAATCAAACATACCAGGCCTACTTTTGGTTGCAAATAATCTTTCTTCTAAAAAATCTATTTTCAGTTCATCAAAAGTCCCATGCAGTGGCCACTGTAATTCAGCACTATGCCTAGTCTTTTTACGCCATATGTCAGTCCATATTATACTTCCCACCCCGTGTTTTACATACATTTCATGGCAAGGAGTTCCAATTGGAGGAGCCGGACAAGACTCCTCCAAGCGGGAGTCCGCTTGACAACAAAAACAGCACCATTTCCTTAATTTACTGAATGCCGGCATTATTTTAAACAGACAGTTGTAACTTAGTATCAGTGGATGGAAAACAGAAACAACGGGAGCAAATATGCAATCTATATATTATGACAGTTAATTATTTTACAAAACATCCACTGACTTCGGTCTTTGCAAAGATCGAATGACACCTACCAGACAGACACAGAAAAGACAGGGGTTAACCCTGTCCTTACCTTACTCTTGTCTTCCTCCTCAGTCAGGACTCCGAACTCAGGGCCAGCTATGTCAGGAACTCCAGTCAGGGCAGAGCCGCCGGCGCCCGTTGAGACAAAGAGGGGGGAGCACCGCTGGAGCACCGCAGGTCCACGAGGAAAAAGATACTTCCCAAATCAGTTGTGGGGCGCCCCCTTTGGTAGTCCTGCAGTGAACCTCCTCCTCCTTCCGAGCAGACGGCGGGTGCCACTGATGGAGTCCCTGTTCGGGCGCCAACTGAAGAACCGGGAAAGGCAGGCTCACCTCTCCCAGCGGTGGAGGGGACACCCTAAGCCTTCAGGGTCTCTTACCAGCAAAGAACACAACAGGCGGAGTCACGACTGATGAGGAAGAGAAAAGTTTTATTAGTAAAACAGATAATAGCTCGAGCTGAGCACAGTGTCCCAGGACAGTCTGAATGACTTTCCTACGGAGGCTGGCTGCTTCATTCTGCAGCGTACAATCTTATATAGTTAAGCTGCCCCCCTTCAGCCAGGAAGCCACCCCTCCATATCTGGTGAACACAAAAGCTTCAAACAGTTCTCCTTTTAACCCGAGAGCATCCTGCTGACGTACATACATTTGATTAGTCTTTCCTGCTTGTACTCCCACTGTCTCGGGAGTATCCTGCTAATACACGGCAAAGTGACAGTTCATTTGTCAAATGTCAGTCTTATCACAGTTGGTTTGATAATTTACGAGGATATCCCTTGCAGGAGGCCCCTGGAATGCGGTGGGAAGAGGTACAGTTCTGTTCGTGCACAATGATAAGAAGGATACAGCTGTGGCTCGGTATCCTGAAAGTCAGCTTGGTTAGATAAGTGGAGAGGCCCAGAGAAGGAAATGGTTTTACACAAAAACTGAGTTCACAGGGAAGTCAACTTACACAGTTTAAATGAAGAGTCAGCTTTGTCGAGCACATGGCAATATTAATGGAATACGCAGAAATAAAGTCTGAGGCAAATACATCTCAGATTATTATTTAACACTAAGACATGCCTGGTAATACAACCCAAAGGTGGGAGGCTTGCAATTAGGTTCCATCCATTATTCATTCCACCGAAGAGACACATATTATTCCCAAGAATTTAGGCTTCTATAAATGAACCACCTTAACATCCAACATAAATCAAATCTTTTGGAAGAACCCTTCAGTGTTAACTTGCATCTTAATGTACATGTCTGAAATTCAAGGATGACAGAACTAGGCATGAGAAAGATGATGTACTGGACAAAATGGAACTTAGGGCCTCACTTTGCGTTTGGCGGACAGGTCAATATCCGACAAGAAGATTTCAGCCTTACTGGCGACCTCCCCACTGGACCTATTATGACTTTCCCGCTGGGCTGATGGGTGGAAACAAAGGGTTCAGCCCGCAGCCCAGTGGGAAAGTGGCAGCAGCGTTGTCGTAGGCTCGTAAGCGAGCAGGCGGCAATACTGTCACCCACAGGGTGCACCAGCACCCTCGCAATGCTCACTGTCTGCACAGCAGATAGTGAGCATTGCAAGGGTGCTGGGCAGGGGGACCACTGCACTGCCCATGCCAAGTGCATGGGGAGTGTAGGGGTCCTCCTGTAGCCTCCTGTACCTGTTCTCTGCCAGCCTTTTCATGGCGTTGCGGCCGCCATGAAAAGGCTATCGGTGCAACTGCCATGAAAAAGCTGCCGGAGAACCAGGTTGTAATCAGCAAGATGCCCATCAGAATCACCGATCCTGGTGGAGGCGGCGGTACCCTGGCGGTCTGGCTGCCAGGATCATAATGTGGCTGTCAGACCACTACAGCAGTAGCGGTCCTGACCGCCACTGCGAGTCTGGTGGTCTAGTGACCGTCAGACTCGTAATTACACCCTTTGTTAGGAAACATCCTTAGCTATCTGACCCATTGCTTCCAATAGATATCTCACATTTAGACTGCACTGTGGATGACTCCTTTGCTCACAACTGGAGGGCCTTGTTGTCTGTCTCAGGTGACTGTTCTTGATTTGATCACTTTTCTAATTCTTCTTCTGTTTGTCCTGATCTGCAACATTTAGGCTTCATACTGCTTTTGACTAGATGGTTTGTATCAACCCACTGATAACATCAGGGAACTATTTATTTCCTTTTACGGATTCCTACAGCACTCAGCAATTACTACTCAAGGGGAGAGCATGACCCATTCCCCTCTTTCTCATTTTGTCAGTTGGTGTGTATCTCTATCTGCATCACATGTCATTCTGCCTAGACATCTCTCTCTCTCTCTCCATCCCCCATCCTCATCTCCCTACCATGCCTGGTATTTCTCTTTCTCTCTTGCTCCCTTACCTGTCAACTCTAAGAACTATTGCTCTGTTTTTCTCTCACTTCATTCCATTCATTTTAAGTCTCTTCTTCCCTGCAAGTCCCTTTGATGCATCAGAAGCCCACCAGCCATTAGAGGATTCTTTGGAACCGCTGGGTGAGTGAGTGATAAAGCATGACCCCTGGGGGGAGGGTAAAGTCATCCAGTATTTTTATTATTATCACAGGGTACTTTAACCTGACAGCAGGATCTAGGTGTATCCTCAAAAAATAAGTATTATCCCATACCAAAGATACAGAGGTATTTCATTCAACCTCAAATGGAGTACATGTGCTTCATGTGGTAGCCTTATTCCTGAACTATCCAGAGCGCTAAGTTTATATTTCCTCATGAGCTCAGGAGATATTGGACAAATGAAGACCTTTTAAGCCCACCAGCAGCGGCATGTGATAGGTTAAGCATTTGATGTTTCAGATTTGGATTAAATACAACGAGTGAGCGCCATTCAATAAATGTTTTGGTAAGATGGAATACGTGAGTTGGTTCCCATTGCATATGTGCAATGTTTATTAAGATGGAGGTGTATTGTAAATATTTATTAACAAAGTTCCCGGCGCAGGTGGCAGTCCCCTGGCAGGCCCACCCACCAGGGTTGCAATGTGGCGGTTGGACTGCCACAGTGCAGTGGTCCGACCATCACCGTGAGGCTGGTAGTACTTGGACCGCAGCCATGTAATGAGGCCCTTAGTCATCATTGCTCTGCCCTACATGATGAATAGTTTTTGGTTGGCTTGACTATTTGGCTTTTCTAACATTGTCAACCAGTGGCAACAAACCACCTAAAGTGATAGTTTTGATGGAAGATAGTGATAAGCTAACAGTAGTGAGGTTGTATTTTGTAAAAAAAAAAAGGGGGGAGGTATCTGTTGTCTAAAAAGTATAATTTTTTCTAGCTTCATGGAGCACCAGTGCTGGAGCAAGTTCCAGTGTGCCAGAGGTGGAAGAGGCAGTTGGAGGGGAAGTCCTAGTGGCATCAGGGATGGTTGGTGGAGAGTCACATTGCTTGCTTATTAACAAATTAAGTATACTCACTGTATTTGTTAAGTGAGGGAGATTTCCCACCCTCATCATTCATCACCTCCTGCCAGTGAAGTTTTCAACCTGGTCCATGACATAATTGCAGCATGCTTCTGTTTGGCAGTGCAGTGTTGGTTGTGCAATGTGTGTCTAAGTCGGTTGTTATGGCATGTTTTCCAGTGCCCAGTGCAGGATATCTGTGTTTATTATTCACCTGCCTCTTCGGACTCTGTAGAATTGAAAGGCAGTCAGAGAAGATTAGGGCCATTGGAATTAAAGTAAGATAATAAATTGTCCATTACGGCTGCTCCAGCTGCAGACTGCAGAGTGTATCAAAGAACCCAGCGTGCTAGCATGCCTCTAATAATTTAGCACAACAAGAAAAAGAATTGTGCTCCATGGATTACAATGATTTAATGAGAGGTAATTTATTTTTCATGTTAGTTCTTTTTACAGACAAAGGGGATCATTACGAGTTTGGCAGACGGAAAAGGCCACCCACCAAACTCCCACGGTCAGGTTACCGCCAGTGCGGCTGCCTTCCCGCAGACCCCATTATGAGTTCCCCACTAGGTCAACAGTTCGAAACTGTGTTTCTGCCTGCTGACCCAGCGGGGAACAGCCCCCAACATTGACACCTGCTTATAATTGAGCCGGTGGCAATGTTGCGGTGCATAGGGTGCAAAAGCACCTGTTGAACTTTTCGCTGTGAAAACGCGATGGGGCTGTCCATGGGGTCCCTTGCACTGGCCATGTCAAGCGCAAAGGCAGTGCAGGGCTGTCTCTGCCAGTTTTTACATGGCAGTGCAACCACCATGTAAAAGCTGGCAGAGAGGTGGGTTGTAATCCCCATGGCAACACTGCTGGTGGTCCGACTGTGGCGCAACTGCCACGGTCGTAATGTGGCAGTCAGACCGCCACCGTGACACTGGTGGTCTGAAAACCACTAGGGTTGTAATGAGGCCCAACGTGTTAGTTTAGTGTTTTTTAAACTAGGAAATCCATTAAAAGAAATAAATCACTAAGTTTTAATCTGGTAGTATAGTATTCTGGTGCCAGTCACTGCTTCTATTATGTGAGACATTTGTGGGTAAAACATGGCCATGTGACTAGTCACATCAAAAATCCTAATGGTCTGAGGGGGACCAGCAATGTACTGCTACTGTCCCACTTATAGAAACAAGTCTTTGCATAGAGCAATATTTACAATTTGCCTTTTTCCTTTTTCCTTTTTTTTTTTGATATGGCTACTCCTGTTGGTCCACCATTTTGGCAGGAGATAGCAGCCTGGCTGTGGCAGCACCAGATGGAGGTCATCCAGGTCGAATATTGGCAGCTGGTGGTGCTAGAGGAGGAGGCCAAGGAGGTATCTGCCACTGCCCTGAACCCCAGTTCCTCCAGCCAACCACCAGCACCTCCATCATGGCTACAAAATAACCAGCACCACCCACAGCTGGGATACTCGTCCTGATCCACTACTGCTGCCCCTTTCCTACCAAGACTGCTTCCAACACCACATGGTCCACAAGCTGGTGCTGATTCACCAGGAGGTGGCAAGCCTTCATTCTCAAGTTGACGCCCTCTAAGGTGTTTTTTTATTTTTTGCTTTGGTGGGATAGATGTATGTTGTTGGTGAAAAGGGAGGGAATTGGGAAGGGACTATTGGACTTTTTAAAAAAAAAAATCTTTTGGACATTGCTTTATTGGTTTAGGGAGAGGGGTGGGCTTATTGTGGAGGAGAGGGTGTGTTTTATTGTTAAAAAACTAAAGGGAAATTGTTATGTTACTTCATGCCTCAAATCTTTTTTTAAGTTTTACTTTGCACTGCTGTTTTTTAGTGCAGCCTGTTTTTTAAATCTGCTTATAAAAGTGTATGCCAGTTAGTTATACCCTTGCCCTACTACCTTCTGTAACTCTGTTGACCAGTCAGTTGAGGGTCCCAGCACCGTCAGAATGCTCACTATCTGCTTTGCAGACAGTGTGGATTCCAAGGGTGCTGTGTGCTACGGTATTGTCCTCGGTTCCCTTAGGGGAGCCACGACCAATACCATAGCACTGTTCCCACCAGTCATCCTGGCAGGAACATGGTAATCCACTCAGGGGGATGCCACCGCAATGGCGGTGGCGTCCTCCCTGTGAGTTTGGCGGTTGGCTTGTCTGACCGCTAAACTCATAATGAGGGCCTGAGTAATTAAAGCGCAATGTAGGGGTGGTATAATGGTCAATGAAAGACATATGGGGGGACATTACGAGTATGGCGGTCTATGGGCCACCACACTCGCAGTGGTGGTCTGGACTGCCGTCAATGGGGTGGTCCGACTGTCACATTACAATCCTGTAGGTCGGACCACCAGGGAACCACCAGCTCTGCTAGGATCTTGGATCCCAGCGGCCTGGAAGTGGCAGAGGTCCTAATCCACCAGAACTGCCCTGGGGATTACGACCTCGTTCTCTGCCAGCGATTTGTGGTTTCATGGTGGTAACACCACCATGAAAAGGCTGGCAGAGAACAGGTGCAGGAGGCCCCCGTGGTGCCCCCCTGGCCAGCATCCTTTGCAGACAGTAACAATTATGAGGGTGCTCATGCACCCTGCAGGCAACAGCATTGCCGCCAGCTTGATTACAAGCCGGATACAATGCTGTAGCCTCTTGCCCGCTAAGCCAGCAGGCAAAAACGTAGGTTTCTGCCCACTGACCGTGCAGGAAACCCATAATAGCTCCAGTGGGGAGGTTGCCACGTAGGTGATGGCCACCCTATCAGAAATTTGGCAGATGGAGTTTTCCATCCGCCAAACTTGTAATGACCCCCATGGTCTTGGTTGGGAATGCAATATGGACCTCACACTTTCCTGCCATGCTGCACTGTCATGGAAACTGCTGGTATGCAAATTAATTAGAGCACAAAACTGGGGGGGAATCCACCATGACCATGGACACTTTCATTTTAACTGTTTGATCATGAGCAAGAAAAAGAAACCCTTCTCAACAAGCTTATGTGGTGAATAATAATACTAAGGGGACAGGGAAAGCTTGTAAAAAAGCAGAAGGAAGCTACAGAGGAGTACAGACAGAAGGAAGTCAGCAACAGAAACATGAAATATAGAAAAATAGGATAATTAAACATTAGATAGAGCATTTGAAGCAAAAGTAGACCGTATAACAAAAAATATGAAAGTAAAATTATTTTATTAGTGGGGAACAGCAAAAGTAAAGGAAATTAATAATAGGAGTGCTTACTGAGGATGCAAGAACCATCAGCCCTTTTGTTGGTGGCCCACCCCCATTGGCATTGGTGGTGACAGTCCCTCATTTTCCCACCTTGGATGATGCCCTCTTGCTCCTGGGTGCTGAAGTAAAAAATGAAGAAGATGAAAGATGGATTAGTGGTACGGTTAACCTCCCTAAAAATATTTTGACAGGCAAACACAGTAATATTGTACTTTTCTAAATCAAATCGCCTATAGCATTAATAGTGTTAAGTTGACTATCCCTAATTTCCTAAACCTAAAACCTATTCCTAATTTCCTAAATCTATATTGCATTTGAAACGCCTAATGCATTGCAATGAATGATGTTTGCTTCTCAACCCACTTTGATGCTCCAGTTCAGTCTCCCCTTTTTACTGCATAGATCCATGTTAAACATCACTGGGAGATTGGCACTGTATGAGCTATGTAACGAAAGGCACAGAGAATGCTAACTCACTTATATTACTACCTCTCACTGATATTACTAGTGACAGGACAAAGGAGTCACCGTGACTTCTTAAATAGTTAGTGCAGGCAAGCACCGACGAGTATGAGTAGGTAGTACTGAGTACTTGGCTAGCTCAAGCAGGATCACATATTATTCTTAACATTACATACACTGAACTAACTTCTTAATGTGAGTAGCATGCTGTTTGAAAAAAATGACAGCATTTTAGAAAACAAATAATAAATACTCACACAGCCCCACAACCTCAACACCCAGCAGGTCAAGCAGGTCCAGTATGTGGTCAATTATATCCACCCAGTGGTACATCAGATGCTGCACCATGCGCTGCACCATACTGTGTCAACGCACACACCGTCCCACTCTCCCCCACAGCAGTTGATGCTCATGCAGGGTGTACCTCCTCCCTGGCCTGCCATCCGCTGTCAGCATGGAGGGGAGGTGGTACTGCACATAGAAAACAATTGGGGCCACCTCCACCTCAGGAAAAATGTGGCGTGGCTGCCACCTTTAGTGGCACCTGTGACTGGAAAGTGTGCAGCTTTTAGAAGGCACACTAACGCCACCGCTTCCTCCTTTGTGTATTCTGATATGGCGCTAGGGTGGAAAACATAGAAAATAAGGAACATAAGCAGAAAGGAATAACTAAAGGAAGTAGAAAGGAGGAAAAATATCAAAAGTCACAGAAAGAGTGAAAAAGACACATATTTGAAATACACAAACACTAAGACAGACACTGATCATAAAAGGTAGCTGAGGGGTGGATGAATGGGATAAGGTGAGGGTGGAAAAGGATTAAAAAATCAGGCCTCGCACCTTGCGCCTAAGCCTGAAACATAAGCCTGAAAAACAGAATGTCCGTGCCCATGCAAACTGTGTGGTGCCTTTCACACTGAGTTTTCAGTGCGGAAGTGCACATTGCACTTCTGCCATGTAAAAAAGCAGAATGTACGGGAAGATTAATATGCTTCAGCCTGCTAGCGGAGTTCCTCAGAATCTCGAGGACCATATTAGGCATTTCATGAAAGTCCGCAGAGCAAAACTATGTGAGTTCTGCCCAGGCCTACTCCTCATACAACAGTGTTTTTCCTTTGGAGGAGTCAGATTTACCATTCACCCTCTAACAAAATTGGGGAATGTGTTTGACATTTTAGCCACACTAGATTTACTGTTTCTACTCTAAGTAAGCAACAGTAAGTAAGGTATTGGACTTTGGAGGGGTTAGATTCACCAATCCAAACTAAGCAAAAACAGGGAATGAGCTGCACTTTGGAGTGGCAAATTTACTATTCCTATTCCAATCTAAGAAGCGCTAAGTAAAGTGTTGGATTTATGAGGCATCACTTTACTATTCTGAATCACATTTTTTTTAAATAAAACACTGAAATATACACAAAAAATGAAAAACATTTTGAAATAATACAGTTATTTATTAAATATAAAACAAATGCAAATACGTTTAAAAAGCACATTTATATGGCACATTCAAAAAATTTAAAAAACAAAACTACAATATTTTAAACTAGTACACTTCCCTTCACATTAACCTAAAAGCAAATACCAACAAGCAATTACAACTAATATAAATAAATAATAAGATAAAATATAAAAAGTGAATAAATTACCTATTACATTCAACAATCAATATTTACGCAATTAGCAAACATACATTTAACATAATTTAATATTTAAATAAACATATAACCCAAATAAAAGCCAACAAAAATGTAAAAGAACAATTAATCAATTTACAGAATTATTGCCACAAAATAAGAAAAAATAATTATGAACTGAAAACAATAATTTGCATTTTCACAAAACTTTACACCCAAATGTCATACAAACCACCCACTGATTCACTGCTAAAATATGAATCTGTAACTAAATAAAAAAAAAATTCATTTCATTTAAAATCTTGCAGGGTGTATCACATTCAATTAAAGGACAATATCATTTTAATACTTCTAACACTAAAATAAGTAGTATTTATCAAAGTAGTAAAACAAACTTAAAACTTGTATAGCGCATTACTCACCCATTAGGGTCTCAAGGTGCTGTATGCATACTGCTGTAGAACCCCTCCTGGCTTTTCCCTGTGAGGTGCCCACTCCTGGGCAACCTCCAAGATGAAACCAGGCATCCCAGCGCTGTTGGGGCCATTGTGGAGATTAAGCAAGCTATTGCCCAGAGTTAGACCCATGAATTAGATTAGGCACTGATGTGAGAATTATCAGGTCCAAGGACCTGCCAAGGCAGGAATTGAACCCTAGTCCCAGGCCAGATTTCTGCATCAGGGTCTGCCGCTCTAATCATTGAGCCACACTTCTCCACAATATTTATGTTTATAAAACACAATATTTATACAACTTTATTAAATAAAACAATATTATACACCAGTATATATTTTTTTTAAACTGATATTGAATACCTAAACCCATATTTTTTTCTGCGATACTAAGTCCATGATATTTTTAAGAGCACCTTTATTTTAGCCACAATATTTGTGACCCACAATATTTTACCATCAATATTTTGGTCACAAACCAATTTAAATGAAGAAATGGACAGTGTTAATCAGGACAAATATTTTCAAAATGTGTGTCAAAGAGAACCAGATGTGGAGTGCGGTTGAATAAGAAGAAGATAAATTGTACTCCTTTTAAACTACTTCACCAGTGGAGTAAGAGGAGTTTTGGCAACTCCACATTACACATGTAACAAAGAGTTCTGGCAAAATTCTGCTGACCATCGATAGGTGCTGTTTTTCTTGAGCTCGGCTCGCCAACGGTAAGTCCGCAAATGCAAGAAACAATTGTCATCCCCTTGCATGATTTTTGGGTTCTCGGAGGGCACTCGGAGAGACTTTCCTAATGTGGGCAACAGCAACTTTTCATGTTGGAAAAGCTGCTGCTCCAGTTGAAAATCTACTCGAGTGGCAGTAAAACAAGCTCAGGCAGCAGTGCCTTCTGGCCCGCCACATGGTGGCATTCGCACTGATTTCTCAGTGTGGAACAAGCTCTTGGCACTAAAAGTCAGCTCGAGGAACCTGACATACTGACCACCAACAATCATATGACAAATGTTACTATATTATTGTTTTTAGTTAACATTTTCTAATCACTAGTATAAATATTTCTTTTCATTTTACAAAAAAATTACAAATAAATGTTTCTTTTTCATTATCAAAACGTACAAAGATGTTAAAATGTGAAATCAAAACAGTAGAATGAAAATACAATTGTATCTATTTTGAGATATCCAATGACAAAATAATGAGAAAATAGTATAATGCATATGATATAAAACCAATAAAAATCAAACTCCAGTAGAACTACCAAACAACCAGAAAGGTTTTGTGACAGAGGCAATAGATTATACAATAATACAAGACGGTTTTAGATAAAACTAAATGTCTAATAATTACAGAGAGATAATACAACGGTAGAACAGGCCACCCACACTCGTGTTCATATTTGCTAATTGAAGCATACAATATCGATATCTTCACCTGTAGTGTAGCCATTTTTAATATAGCCTTTGCGCGTTTGCTTAAAGCATTAGGCTTCTGTGCTTTTTGTTCTAGATGCATTTTATTCAGCCTCGTACTGTTATTTTTCAATAACCAGTTTTACTGTCTTGTTTTATTTTCATCTATCACACTGTTTAGCTTACTTCAGCACCGGAGTTCTCAAACAATACATTCTTGCTCGCTCTGTGCTTCAGTCAAGGATACAGTCTGGTACATTGCCGATAGACGTGGTAGGAGTTTAGTCTTTAGGGTTCGTAGAAAATAAAAATTCTTACTTAGGGACGTTTGTTAGAACACCGGCGTGTTGATTATAAAAACACTTCCTAGTCCTAGTACACGGAAGAGGGAGATTCCAACCAGGGAGCCACAACTAGACGCTGACTGCCCTGTTGCAGATGCTGATCCAGATCACAGGCCTTTGCTCAGGTATGAGGGTTGATGTCCTCCCAGGGAATCTGAAAAGGCAAGCTTAGAGCTTAACATGCTGTGCTCAAAATAGAACTTAGAAGAGAAAACGTAATCTGGTAACACTATGATAACGTTATTTCTTTGTTTCACTCTCCTCGTTACTATTTTAATCCTACTGTGTTGTATGGTTCTGGTTATTGCGGCTCACGCCTTGTTATCTAAAATGCAGTTGTTTTATTAAATCAATCTGTAAAACTTAAACTGCCTCTGTCGTTTGCATATGAGACCACACTTGGTATGAGAGAACTGGTTGGGATCTGAGTGACCACGACTTCCCTGAGAAGCTCTAAGATGTCATGCGCTCGGCTGCCCAATCATTCCTTCCCTTTAAGAGAGATGAGGCACTGCTAGTTAGCCGGAGCAAAACCGGATTGAGGGTGACAAGGGTCCTTCTCCGTGGGTTAGACTTAGTCCCCCACACTGAGAACGACCCTGCTACCCAAAATTCCAGTAGTCTCATTAGGATAATGAGAGCCTACGCGACATGGCGCCGCCAACGATTGGTCTGGCTCTAATTTTCGGGTCCACCAGTCTCTCTCGGTCTCATATATTATAATGATCCCTCAGTTCCTTTAACGGAGACGTCCGTGGCACTGAGGACTTCCACCACCGCAATATAGGTTATCCTAGATATAGCAGATGGTTGTTCAAGCTTGAACCTTAAAAGCAAAGACCCCGTTTTTGGTGTGCCTTCTCTGAACCAACGCTGTTTTTTTAATGGCGAATCCCCAGGTAATACAGATAGCTCTTAATATGAGACAACCGCTCACAGCGCATTTGCTTGCACATGGTCTTACGAACCAGGGGGGTCCAGTCACGTTCATAGTGGCCGCCCATGCAGCCTATAGAACAGAACTTTTTTACTCTTGGGTCACGTTTCCAGCAGTTGATGGGAATACAAATGCATTTCATACATATACGATTGCGAACGCGCATGGCCAATACAGGGCGTACGCATATTTAGAGATACCTCTATTTTATCAAGAACATAATTAATTGGCTTGATGGCGCACTACCCCATACAATATTACCAGTAAGATTAGGTCCACTGAGTAATGATGGTCCGACCTGGCCTTTATTGGCCACATATACACCACATCCTGCGGTTGCAAATATGCCAGTGGCTGAAGTTCGTCGTTTATATACAGACTTAACGGATACATATAAACGCTTAGTACAATTTGTGATGCAGACACTAAACACAAACCCGGCACATGCTGCTCCAGCTCAACAACATGCAGTAGCTCCAGGTATAAACCCGGCGACTGTACACTCTATCATGGGTAAGGTTCCAGCCAAACGGGAAGAGACTCCATTTTGGCTGGCACAAAAAATGAATACGCTGGAGGCGGTATTTCCCCATATGGGACCTCAGGATAAACATAGGATATCAACAATGTGTTTACCATTTGGAATGGTTACCACAGTGGAACATTGTAATACATGGGGCATGGTGTTTGCCGCGCTCTACACAACGGCACACGGTACACCGACATTAGCAAACCTACCGGACATGCTTAAACAGATTCAGGATGAATACGGGGCTGCCCCAGCCTTAGATTTGGGAATGTAACTGATGGGCAATTTTGCCACGGTTTCTTCAATAATACTAAGTAATCTTAAAGGGGAGGCAGTTGCATTAGCGGTACGCATGCGCCTCCGTGACATCCCGCAACTAGATTAGGAACGGGAACTGCCCAAAATAATAGCGGAAACATATTCCAGTATCAGTCGAGATAGCCTAGGGGCTAGACCACAGAAACCACAGTTTCAAGGAAAAATTAGTAAAGATAATACTAAACAGCAACCTGAAGGTAATAAAAAGCGCTGGGAAAAGAAACAACAGACACCTAAAAAAGAAAGGGGAGAATCTCCGAGAGCAGAGACCCCGCAGACTTGGTATAATCTCAGAAATAGGGATAACTTGAAAACGCCTGATAGATATCAATACACTGATACACGCCAATCTCGTTCCTTTCAGGACTCATCGGAAAAGAGAAATGAGAGAGGTGGGCGGTCAGAGCGGAGAACAGAGTACGTGAAACCAAGACAGGAATCACAACGCTCTTCAGAAGTTTCTGTCAAGAAGGAAGAGAAACCGATACAACAAAAACAACAGTTTAAAAAGAAAAAGGTGGCGGCAGTCTCTGTTAGACATGACACACAGGAAGAGTGTTCTCTTGAAGAACAAGATGTGGGCACTAGCACTGTTAGACAGCGCGGCAGAGGTCACAATAGTTTGCCGGAATCTTCTAGAGCATCTGGAGGTGAAAGCAACTGATGACTTCATACAAGTTGAAACAGCAGATATGCGTGTCTCTGAGCCCGATAGGGTATATACAGTGACTTTACAATTGGAAGGAGACATTGAACGCACTATAAACGCAATCTTTTGGGATTGTGTAGTCAAGATATATGACATTTTGCTGGCTGAACAGGATTGGCCGCCTGACTTTGTTCACACATGCCCAGTTGGGGAGGATGTTATTAAACCTTCGTTCTCACCACTTGTTCCAGGGGAACTCGCAGAGTCATATAGCATCAAATGGGCTCTAGCACAAGCACCTGCCTTCTATAGAAATCACGTAGGGTTGGATAGGGATTCTCCATATCATGTAATTCCGATTAAAGGCGAACCTCAGCCACAACCGTAATATCCAATAAAACATGAAGCAAGGGCACAGGTGAGAGAAATACTTACACAATTAGAGTACCAGGGAGTAATTGAACCATGTGTCTCGCCGATGAATAATCCCTTATTCCCTGTGGCTAAACCGGACCATTCATATAGAATAGTCTTAGACTACAGACATTTGAACGGACATACACGTACATATGCTATACAAAATTCACATAGCGCTGCACTAATGAACAACATTGTGCGGAAAAAGTACAAAACAACTTTAGATATCTCGAATGGTTTCTTCTGCCAGAATATAGCACCCAAAAGTAGGAACTTTACAAGTTTTAGTGCGTTAGGCTCCTAGAAAAAATTCTGTTGTTTGCCTCAGGGGTATAAGAATAGCCCAGGACTGTTTGCGGCTCGTGGGACTGAAATATTGCCAGAGTTGGACCCTGAAACATTGTCATATGTAGATGATATATATCTCACAGATGACGAGTTACTACAACATTTAAGACGAGTAGCCCACATTGTTGTAGGGTTTGCCAAAATTGGCTACAAATTTAACTTCAAAAAGTCAAAAATTGCCTTCCTCAGCGTCATATTCATGGGATATGAGCTGTCAAACGAAGGTAAGAGCCTAGCGCCACAATTTCTAGAAAAAGCTGCACAATTGCAACCTCCTAATATGATTAAGAAACTCCAATCATTGCTGGGATTTTTAAATTTTGGCAAAACGTACATTCCTGATTATGCTACACGCATAAAACCATTATACGAATTAATACGTCCTGATTTTTCAAGCAAATTTTGGACGATTGAGCATACACATACTCTTCGAGAGTTGCAAGCAGATCTTCTAGCTGCAAAACACCTACATACACAGGACAATAAGACACATTTGGTCATCAGGGTAATAGCTGGGGCCATTGGGTTTACGTATGTCACCTTTAATGAAGGTGATACAGTCCTAATAGGATACAAATCTCACTTGTATTCGACTGCTGAACAACAATTCGTACCAACAGCGAAAATTCTCACTGCTGTTATTAAAGAACGACCCCTTGCCCAGGGCAAACGCATTATAGTCGTTTCCCCTATTCCGGCCCTAAAGGCTGTTACGAAAGCGAGTGTTCCTAAAGCGAAAGCATTACACCCGCGATGGATACAATGGGCTACGTCTTTAACAGCCACTGATGTAGATTACATTTTTGACCCAAAGCTACAGACACAGGAATTTCTGCAATATGAAATTGAATATCCAGTTCCTGCTGACACGTTGGCTATTGATCACTATCAAGTAGTCATGTACACCGATGGCTCTGCTCAGCCGGCGGTGGGGACAAAACACCAATATTCAGCTGCATGTACAGTAGTGAGCGGACATATGGAGGGGGAGAAATTCTGCCCCCAACATACTTATACACAAACATTAGGGGACTGTACGGCACAGTTGGCTGAGCTGAAAGCTCTGTTGATGGCACTAGAACATACGGATCCGACACAGTTTACACTAATTGTTTGTGATTCATATTACTGTGTCCAGTATTTTAATGAATACCTACATTACTGCCGATTAAATGGGTTCAGCGATTCAAAGGGCAACACCATAAAACACAGACTACTGTGGGGGAAGGTTGCAGACCTGAAGGAAACGCTACTTAAAGTCCATGTTGTACATACTCTTGGACACCAGCGCGTTGGAACACACGTTGCTGGGAATACTTTGGCTGATGAAGCCGCAAAGTCAGCAGTGGCAGTTGCTACTGTGGCCGCAGTTACTCGTTCGAGTTCCAAACCAGACACAGAGATTTTGGCTGCCATAAAAGCTACGGTTGATGGCACGCCTTATCCTAAAGGATTTTCTAACAAATATCAATACTTAATGGGGGTATGCTGAATGCTGAGGTTAAAATCTCAGGCGTAGGCGTACGCGAGATCCCCAATAAAATTGTAAGACCTCAATTGATTAATGCAGCGCATGAGGGGGTGGCATCTGCACAGGCTGGCGTGGCCGCCACAATTTCACTATTACAGGCCCGTTACTGGTGGCCTGGTCTCTATAAGGAGCCGAAGCAGTATGTCCTTTGTTGTGACATCTGTCGACAAATTAAAGTTTCAATGGCTAAGCGCCCGACGCAGGCGCCCCTCTTAATATCAAACAGACATTTACAATGTGTGTTCTTAGATCATTGTGGTCCACTTACACCAAACAGTGCATACAAATATATCCTGGTGGCTGTAGATTCTTGCTCCAGATTTGTGTGGGTTTGGCCACAACGCTCGGCTGACGCTCGAACTGTTATTAAAGATTTGCGTGTCTTTGTCGGTACATATGCAGTTGCAGCATTCCATTCGGACCAGGGCCCTGCTTTTGCCTCAAGGGCATTCAGGGACACCATGGCTTCGTTGGGGGTCCAGCTCCAGTTTTCGTCTCCATTTCATCCCGAGGGAAATTCTGTTGTGGAGCATTTAAATCGTGCTTTAAAGCAATCCTTAACGGCTAGAGTCTTAGGTACGGGTCGTAGTTGACTAACCCACCTGTATGGAGTACAGAGAGCACTGAATAACTTGCCTAGAAGGTCCCTGGGGGGTCGGACTTCATATGAGTGCCTGTTCCGACCACAAATGTTTGTTCCGGATCTAGATGGTCCTGGTGTGGAGGCGGCAGAAACGCCTTTTGACATAAATGATCGTGTCACTGTTTTGCAGGAATTACAACAGTTCCGTGAAGAGAACTCTTCTAAAAGTGCTACCTCCACAGGAATTAAGGATGTGCCAGTAACGCCTACTGGTTGGATTCCCAGAGTTGGGGATCTTGTGCGTGAAAAGGTCGCAGTGAAAAAAGAATTTGGCCCTTCTTATCGAGCACCAGTCCCTGTGTTGGGGATACACGGAACAAGAACTGTTATTTTACCACCGTTGCCAGGTGCAAAAGAAAATCGCTTTGTCCCCATCGACAATGTCAAGTTACAACATGTGGCCGATTCTGCACAGCAGACCAAGAGGAACGCCCAGTAGTTCCCGAATCCCTCTCACTACTGGGGAAGATGTTCCGCTCCAAGTCATTTACACCAACACTGTTGCCTCTCCGAGCTTGGGGAGGGTGGAAGATGATCTTGCGATAGTTCCACTGACAACGAATAATTTGGAAACATTTGATCAAGTCACAATGACTAAGGATGTTGCGGGTGGTGTTATCTACAGTGTACCACCGCGAGAAACACCTACTCCTCCATTGACTACGGCAACACCTTTTGCAAGAACTGCCTCTGGGTACTTTGCCAACAACGACAATTGTCTGTCGGACTCATTTGCCTCTTCAACACCTGACCCACGTCCACGTAAGCTGATTTATTGGCTTAAAGAAACGTATTTTGTTTTTCCTTGGAACTATCTGTGGCTCTTACTGACTATGATAAATAACATTTCTTCTGTGGATAGGGTTTGTCGTTACCTATTTTCTGTTGATACATGGTCATTTTCTTCCTGAGAGACCAGCGGTTGAACAGGTGGAGGCGGTGTTGAAGCCACATTTTTCATCACATAAGGTTCGAAAAGACTTGTCCTTTGTGAACATTTCTGCAGTGCCAATTGAGGATGGGATTGTGTGGGATAAAGTAATGTTTAATATATATGGTCCCACTTAGATAATTCAAATACCGTACGTTCTAAAGTTATCCATGAATGATATCGTAATACCAGGCATTGTATCTGATGATTGGGACGTGAAGACAGTTGATTCCATGATGACTGAGTTACAGTATTATACTGTCTATGAGAATGAAGATGTTTACCAGTTTAGAGAAAATTATGGTGACATGTTTTGTTATAATTATTATGGGCACCACTTTATACATAGAGCCAGTGGTCCAAAGACAATATTTGACTACACGCAATGGGAGCATTGCCCAACTCCCCCGCGAGGGAGTTCTAAAACATATTCTGACAAATTTGCGTATTTTTCTGGGCATAATCAAATGAATGCTAAATCATATTATTTTAAGTTAACTCTGTATAAAGATAAGCAAATGTTGTTGACTAATACGAAATTCATATACTCAGATTCTTTTGTTTCCCGACTGTCAATTGAAGGCTATGAATATTGGTCAAAAAATGATGCTTTGAAAAGTGTTTGGGGAACAAAACATTGGCAATCACAGGGTAGAGAAACATTGTTTAGTGCGTGTCTCATTCCTGTCCAGATGATTTTTTTAAATGAAACTGTGCAACAGACTAGCTGTTTGTGCTTAGCAACAATTAGAGAATTGAATATGCCTGGTATACCTGTCCCTACCAAAATGAAGGATTGGCAGAAATATATCAATGCCACCTTTAGTGAACTTACAGACTGGGTCCAGAATGGTACATTTAACACTTCATTGTCACGTCCTGGTGGGTGGTTATTGTGGCCTATAAACACCAATGGGTGTCATCAACGTTTTGTCACCTCCTCGGGGGGTTTCAGGACAAGTAGGGCAGACCCTTGCTACATATCACCTGAACATGCTGAAATTATAACTACATATAGCGTGGGTAAATTGTGTCAACAAAGGTTAAAATCATCTACGCTAGATGCAGTTAAGACACATCTCACTCTCCTGTCTAATAACACTGACTTGCAGGATTTTTTGTCAGGCCCGAAGACACCACGTAGGAAACGTTTTTTGTACAAAGTGTACAATGAAATATGGAAACTTTCCCAACAGGAGGCTGCGGCCCCGATTAAGGCAGATAGATCAGGAAAATTTGAAAAAGGCATTAGCTGCTGTAGGTCCGACCAAATATATACCATTGACAACATTGTTTCTTCTGCTATAGACATTATACGATCTGACATGTCTTCATTATACCATGGACAAAGTCAAACAAGGTCCATTATGCAGTTGGGTTGGACACTTCAGACACTGAAGGCGGGTCGCGTTCCGTGGCAGCACATCAGAGCCAGGGAGATATTTTTTTCCTTTAATTTGACACGTCAACAACAACTGATGGCTAAGAAGGAGGCGCCTTATGTCATGTTAAACATTGAAAAATTGGAAAGATTGCCTTTTACCGTGGCCGAGATTCCCTCAGCTGAGTGGTTGATACACAGGGTTATTAATCTGCCTATTTCCACACTACAATTCACTTCTTGTTTAAAACATGTTCCGGTAGGCAGATATGAAAAGTTGGGAGACAATTATATACATGAGGTGTGGGAACTTCCCTTCTTGTACAAATGTCTTAATGGCATGAGAGAGGTTTTTCTTAGCAGTAGTGAATGTGAGACTTCAGTCAGCCATTCGAGGATTTGTAAGCAGATGTCCTTGCATGGGGCATGTAATGCCTCGGTTGGGAATTTGGCTTAGTATCTGAAGGGAGTTCCGGTCCCCTTAATTAAACACATTCGAGGTGCTTTCAAACGGCAGCTACGTCCTCCTCAATAGTGAAGACTGTTGTGGCACGCGGGCTGGAATAGTTTATATTGTTTCGGTCACCAAGGTCGCTACTTGCTGCGGGAATGTGTTGTTTCCCCCCACTAAATTAAGGCAGGTAGCATATATCTGGCCTCACATTGCTACTTCCAAGGTGAATTTCGACAAGTTAAGTAGACTAAAGGCTTTATTGGTTCAAAAGCATGTGGCCCTTACATCTGTGCGCCAGACCTACGCACTTCAGATGGCAAGGTCATCAGCGGAAATACAGTCCCTGTTGAATACCAACTTTCTGAGTCACTTTGGTGAACTCGTGGGACGTAGATTTAATGCGTCCAGCACAGCTGGATTGGCACATTTCTTTAAAGCCGTGGGTGCTGGTTTTTTTCACACCTTCTCCTCCATATTCGGTTTGATGCCTTCAGCTATTCATTCAATTTTCGGAAGCATTTTTGGGGGTTTTCCGATCACTTTGGCTTTATTAGCCGGCGTTTTGCTGATGCTGTTGTTTTTCCGCAATGGCTGTCCCGCCGCAACAAGAACAAATGTGGGCGCTCCCAACAGCGCAGCTGTATCGTGAACGCATGATGCAGCACTTCGGAGTAACACTCCTGGAACATTTGGAGTGTGACTGGTCTCTGTCATTCAGACCGGTTTTTGATTGTGTGCAGCCTGTGTTTCGGTGCCGTTGGTGCTGGTTTGAACATGCACTAGTCGTCTGTCTCTCACGGCAACGCCCCCCAGTGGTTGATGCTGATCTGTTGATGTTCCCTATGAGGGCTCATTCCCAGACATGAGCGCTGCAGCTGCGTGTGCTTCGAGAGGCTGATTACGAAATACCCTTCCTGGAGGAAGTTGATATTAATACGTTCACAGGCCCTGCACGGGATGCCGCCTTAGTTGATTCTGAGGCTCTGGAACACACCTGCTCCTTAATAGTCTTTGGCGTGGATTTTCCAGTCTTGTCATCTGCTGAAGTGGAGAACCTCCTGCTTTCACTGGCCACCATTTGAATTGGATTTGGTCTAAATTGACACTGTTATATGAATATGGCTTTTAGCCGCATGCTTATTTTTAAATTTGATCATTGTGCTTTGGTGTCCTCTTGACTTGTTGAAATTATATAACGTTTTAGTAGTTTTTAACATAGGGCATTTTTAAAATTTCGACTAGAATCACTTTCTACCGACAAGGGGAGGGTGTAGTGTAGCCATTTTTAATATAGCCTTTGCACGTTTGCTTAAAGCATTAGGCCTCTGTGCACTTTGTTCTAGATGCATTTTATTCAGCCTCGTACTGTTATTTTTCAATAACCAGTTTCACAGTCTTGTTTTATTTTCATCTATCACAGTGTTTAGCTTACTTCAGCACCAGAGTTCTCAAACAATACATTCTTGCTCGCTCTGTGCTTCAGTCAAGGATACAGTCTGGTACATTGCCGATAGACGTGGTAGGAGTTTAGTCTTTAGGGTTCGTAGAAAATACACATTCTTACGTAGGGACGTTTCTTAGAACACCGGCGCGTTGATTATAAAAACACTTCCTATTCCTAGTACACGGAAGAGGGAGATTCCGACCAGGGAACCACAACTAGACGCTGACTGCCCTGTTGCAGATGCTGATCCAGATCACAGGCCTTTGCTCAGGTATGAGGGTTGATGTCCTCCCGGGGAATCTGAAAAGGCAAGCTTAGAGCTTAACATGCTGTGCTCAAAATAGAACTTAGAAGAGAGAACGTAATCTGGTAACACTATGATAACGTTATTTCTATGTTTCACTCTCCTCGTTACTATTTTAATCCTACTATGTTGTATGGTTCTGGTTATTGCGGCTCACGCCTTGTTATCTAAAATGCAGTTGTTTTATTAAATCAATCTGTAAAACTTAAACTGCCTCTGTCGTTTGTATATGAGACCACACTTGGTATGAGAGAACTGGTTGGGATCTGAGTGACCACGACTTCCCTGAGAAGCTCTAAGATGTCATGCGCTTGGCTGCCCAATCATCCCTTCCCTTTGGGAGAGATGAGGCACTGCTAGTTAGCCGGAGCAAAACCGGATTGAGGGTGACAAGGGTCCTTCTCCGTGGGTTAGACTTAGTCCCCCACACTGAGAACGACCCTGCTACCCAAAAAAACAGTAGTCTCATTAGGATAATGAGATCCTACGCGACACACCATCCTCAGATGGCTCCTTTGCCTCTCTGATGTATTTAGAAGAGGAAGACACAGGTATAGGCATTTGTATTAAGGAGTCACCAGAGGTTAAGGGTGTAGGCTGCATGTACTCAAAGTTATCAGTAAATCTCCTGAAACCCGTAATTAGATCTGTGAACAGTGTCTCTTGAGATATCATAACAGAGATTTTTTGTTTTAGGATAGTCCATTTTTCTCTAGTTCATTTTGATAATAAATGATTGATAAACTAATGCTCTCCAGATGTTTCTTGATATTGGTAAGGGTACAGTTTGAATATGACCTTTGATATTGATCGTTAACAGTTTCAACAATGTCAGCAAGTGACTAATCTTTTCCATTTACCTACAAGCATGCGCGTAAGACAACATTTTCATTTGGGATCAGCCATATCAGAGTCTTTCCAAAGTGTCTCTGTCATCAGCCCCTTCCTCACTTCCTCAACAATCTTTTCTTGCATCCTGCGGATGTGTCCCTCTGTCTTATCCAGGTGACTGGTTGACACTTGTTCGGTATAAGTCAATAAGGATGCTCAATGAAGGACCACACGCCAATTATAAATACAATTTAGCTTTACTAGAATTGCAGGTAAAATGTAGGCATTTAGAACATTAACAATAGTACAATAAGAATAGTAATGAAAAGCATCTATTTATATACAAGTACACTACAAGGAACATCTATGTATACTGTATATATATATATATATATATATATAAATATATAAACAAAGAGTTCAGATATAAGTTTTGATTAACTGTATACTAAAATGCATCACACTACGATATTCGGGAAGCAGAATATAAATGAGTTGAATACTTCAGATAAGCTTTGATTTACTGCACACCAAAATGCATGTTTCAATTACTGCAGCAGGCTCTCACTACGATGTTCAGGAGACAAAATATAAACAAACTGAATACTTCAGATAAGCTTTGATTTACTACACACCAAAATGCATGTTTCAGTTATTGTAGCAGTTCACACTAAGAGGTTTAGAAAGCAAAATATAAACGAGCTGAATACTTCAGGTTATAAACACAGTGCAAGCATAAATAATCAGTCATAATAATAGAGCAGGGAAACAAAGGCCTTTCATCCCTGTGTGGAAACTTAACTTAGTCCACAACCTGCTGGGAAGCCCTCTACCGCCTGCTTGGACGTCTCTCCCCCTCAAGCACCACGAGCAAACAGGGAGGCACTGCTGGGCCATGGCAGCTTCCACAATTCCATCTGCGAGCTTCCAAATCCCTCACCCACACTTCAGTGCTTAAATAAACTCGAAGCTTGGATTCTATCTCATTCTGGCATTTTCTACCTATGTTATCAGTACTTGGCTGCTCTGCCCTTCTCCAGCCTTTGTTTTCATTCCATCTTCTCCCTGTACTCTCGTTCTCAAGGTTGAGACGTAGTCTTCTACACCAACAAGCTTGAAAATAATATCATGAACTTTTCCACAATGTTTGGGAGAGGGTTTCAACAGGCATTACACTCATCAATCCTTCGTGTTACAATGTCTTCCGCATCTTTCCCTATACTGAACACCCTCAAAGGTGAAACATCACATTCTTTGTCATACAGAGTGGTGTGATGATGACTTTAGGATTTAATTCGATCTTAAGTATTGTGTACATCAGAAGCATTATTTCGGTCTACATTATAATAGATTGAAAAATAGTAAACCAATAGCATAAACATATTTAAATTATAAATAAGTTTTGACTTTTATTAAATAATTATTTTTAGAATATAAATATGCAAAAAACAAAGTTAAATAGTCATATTATTACTATTATTATTATTTATCTTTATTTGGTTACAAGTGCCATAAACATTGACATATTAAACAATATAAATTACAATTCTAGACCTTTTCACAATCTGACTGTAGCTGATACAAACCGACTAATAGCATCCTATATTAGTGGATTAGCATGCATTTGAAAATACAGAAATGCTGGTTAACATTATACAACGTTTGTCTGTTTAAGAATCTGAATATTTAAAAAAACATATAGACAAACATAAAGTGCATAGTGCTTTCAAAAGATGCATTATCACAAGGACAAAAAACAATATTGTCTTGTCAGTTCCCAACCCAAGGTAAATAAAATACTAAATTACGCAAGACACATTCTAAAATGTGTGAGCAAATAACAATCTCAATTATCATGATCAAGGGACAAATAAGACTCTTATTTACAGGTAGTAGGAACCATGATATATGACCATACAGAGGGTTTCAATAAGTTCTCTGTCAGACTTCCCAAGTTCAATAAGTTCTCTGTCAGACTTCCCAATTGTTAGACCTGGCATTCTTGGCATGGCTTCTCCCAAGTTTTTGCCCTCTGACCTTCTGCTTTTCTGACTTAATTTTTACTGGTTTTAGGATTCTGGGCACTTTACCACTGCTGGGCAGTGCTAAAAGTGCAGGTGCTCTGTACTCTAAAACATGGTAACATTGGCTTATCCACGATTGTCATATTTATTTTTAATTTAGTTGTAGGTTCCGAGTAAAGTGTACTATATGTGGCCTGGGCTTGTAAACTGAATGCTGCTAGTGGGCCTGAAGCACTGATTGTGCCACCTACTACAGTGGCCTTTTGAACATGTGTCAGGCCTGCCACTGCAGAGCCTGTGTGTACAGTTTTAAACTGCCATTTCAACCTTGTAAGTGTACACACTTGCAAGGCCCAAACCTTCCGTGTTATTACCTATAAGTAACCCCTAAGGTAGGCCCTGGTTATCCCCAAGGGCAGGGTTCAATGTATTTTAAAAGTCAGACATGTACTTTTTAGTTTAACATGTCCAGGTAGTGAAAAACTGCTAAATCTGTGTTTTACTACTGCAAAGCCTTTCTCTCCTATAGATTAACATTAGTGTTACCTTGAAGCATCCTTTAAGTGTTACTTTCAATTGGGGAAAGATAGATTTATGGTGTTTGGAGTCTCTGGTGTCACAATTTAAAATCACAACTTATGGTGAAATAGAAAGAGCCTCATTGGGAGTTTGCCGGTCCCACCACGGAGCCACCAAACTTGCGGGAAGGATGGCACCCCCTCCCTATTAGAATGTTCCCATCGGTCTGACCTGCAAGAACATTGTAAGAGAATGTTTCCGCCAGTCAGACCGGCTGAAAAAGTGCTACGAGAGAGCACTTGGCTCCTTTAAAGGAGCTGAGTGCTTTCTTGTAGCACAGAGGTAGCTTACCAGCACTCTAGGAATGGGTACTGCCTGCAAAGCAGACAGTCCGCATTCCAATGGTGCTGGGCGGGGGGGCAGAGCACTTGTTTTCCACCAGCCTTTTCATGGTGGGATCCCTGCCATGAAAAGGCTGGCTGAGAACGAGGTTGTAATCAGCCCGCGCCCCCCTGGCTGACTACAACCACTTCATGCTCTCTTCTGCTTGCTGCTTTGATGTCCTGCCGTTGTGTGCATTCAGGACCAAGTACTCCTTCCGGTCACTGCCATTAGCTAATGGTCAGTGTTCTTTCACTGAACATATGCTTCCAAAGGTACTTTTTGTGTTTAATTTAATAGTGCTTCACTGTGCACAGAGCAGCATGGAGCATGTTGGCTGACTCCAGTACATCAGACCCACCTTGGCCTTTCTCTGTTTACATTTTGTTGTGTGTAACTGTTCAGTCAACTGGAATTAGTCCTGTAAATGTAAGCCCTGGTGGCCAACGGCCGAGTCCCACAAAAGCTGCAAGAGTTGCACTAAGGGGGTTATTCCAACTTTGGAGGAGGTGTTAATCCGTCCCAAAAGTGACGGTAAAGTGACGGATATACCACCAGCCGTATTACGAGTCCATTATATCCTATTGAACTCGTAATACGGCTGGTGGTATATCCGTCACTTTACCGTCACTTTTGGGACGGATTAACACCTCCTCCAAAGTTGGAATAACCCCCTAAGTCAGCAAAAGTGTTTCTTTTGAGTTCTAAAGCGTATGTTTCTGTGCGTATCCTTGATTTATGGCCCTGGCAGAGGCAAAGAGGCCACAGTCTGCTACTGAGAGCCAGCAGGCCCAAACCTTGTCAATTAATTTTATTTCTTAATGTGTGTATATGAACAATTAGTCTATTGCGCAATTTGTCACTCACTGCTCATTTGTCACTGCAATATCCCCTGCTAATTAGACGTTAATGCATTTTAAACAAAATAATTAGCCTTGTCTGTTTAGTATCATAAATGTGGAGCACTTTGATTTAACTTTGGTTTACACAATGTGGGGGGTTAATGAAAGACATCAGCCATACCAATTCTAAGCATGGCCCACAGAGGAATGTGTCTTATGGCATATCTTGCGGTGTTTGATAAAGAGCATGATCTATGGTGTTGCCATGTACTTTATTTACTGTACATACTGCCCTTGTACAGACTATGGCGGTCATTCCGACCCTGGCGGTAAAAACCGCCAGGGCCGGGGACCGCGGGAGCACCGCCAACAGGCTGGCGGTGCTCCCTTGGGCATTCTGACCGCGGCGGTACAGCCGCAGTCAGAAACGGAAAACCGGCGGTGTACCGCCGGTTTTCCGCTGCCCAGGGGAATCCTCCATGGCGGCGCAGCTTGCTGTGCCGCCATGGGGATTCCGACCCCCATACTGCCATCCTGTTGCTGGCGGGTTTGTCCGCCAGGAACAGGATGACGGTATGGGGTGTCGTGGGGCCCCTGGGGGCCCCTGCAGTGCCCATGCCAATGGCCAATGGCATGCCAATGGCATGGGCACTGCAGGGGCTCCCGTAAGAGGGCCCCACCAAGATTTTCAGTGTCTGCTACTGCACCCGTCGCACCCCTTCCACTCCGCCGACTCCATTCGGAGCCGGCATCCTCATGGAAGGGTGTTTCCCGCTGGGCTGGCGGGCGGCCTTCTGGCGGTCGCCCGCCAGCCCAGCGGGAAACCCAGAATACCCGTGGCGGTCTTTTGACCGCGCAGCGGTATTCTGGCGGTTCCCGTAGTAGATGGTAACTGTAAGGAAATGCCTCCTTGGCATGGTTACCCCCTGACTTTTTGCCTTTGCTGATGCCAAGTTATGGTTTGAAAGTGTGCTGAGGCCTGCTAACCAGGCCCCAGCACCAGTGTTCTTTCCCTGACCTGTACCTTTGTTTCCACAATTGGCAGACCCTGGCATCCAGGTAAGTCCCTTGTAACTGGTACCCCTGGTACCAAGGTCCCTGATGCCAGGGAAGGTCTCTAAGGGCTGCAGCATGTCTTAGGCCACCCTAGGGACCCCTCACTCAGCACAGACACACTGCTTGCCAGCTTGTGTGTGCTGGTGGGGAGAAAATGACTAAGTCGACATGGCACTCCCCTCAGGGTGCCATGCCAACCTCACACTGCCTATAGGCATAGATAAGTCACCCCTCTAGCAGGCCTTACAGCCCTAAGGCAGGGTGCACTATACCATAGGTGAGGGCATAGGTGCATGAGCACTATGCCCCTACAGTGTCTAAGCAAAACCTTAGACATTGTAAGTGCAGAGTAGCCATAAGAGTATATGGTCTTGGAGTCTGTCATGCACGAACTCCACAGCACCATAATGGCTACACTGAAAACTGGGAAGTTTGGTATCAAACTTCTCAGCACAATAAATGCACACTGATGCCAGTGTACATTTTATTGTGAAATACACCCCAGAGGGCATCTTAGAGATGCCCCCTGAAACCATACCCGACTTCCAGTGTGGGCTGACTAGTTTTAGCAGCCTGCCACACACCAGACATGTTGCTGGCCACATGGGGAGAGCGCCTTTGTCACTCTGTGGCTAGTAACAAAGCCTGTACTGGGTGGAGGTGCTTGTCACCTCCCCCTGCAGGAACTGTAACACCTGGCGGTGAGCCTCAAAGGCTCATCCCCTTTGTTACAGCACCCCAGGGCACTCCAGCTAGTGGAGTTGCCCGCCCCCCCGGCCACGGCCCCACTTTTGGTGGCAAGGCCGGAGGAGATAATGAGAAAAACAAGGAGGAGTCACTGGCCAGTCAGGACAGCCCCTAGGGTGTCCTGAACTGAGGTGACTCTGGCCCATATTTATACTTTTTGACGCTAAACTGCGCTAACGCAGTTTAGCGTCAAAAAGTTTTGCGCCGTCTAACGCCATTCTGAAGCGCCATGCGGGGGCCGTATTTATGGAATGGCGTTAGACGGCGCAATCAGACCGGCGCTGCCTGGTTTGCGTGGGAAAAAACCACGTAGACCAGACAGCGCCGGCGTAGGGGGAAAATGTCGTATGGGCGTCTTAAAATGGGGCAAGTCAGGTTACGTCGAAAAAATCGTCTTAACCCGACTTGCGCCATTTTTTAACGACGCCCATCCCCCATCAACATGACTCCTATCATTGTAAAGATAGGAGTCATGCCCCCTTGCCCAATGGCCATGCCCAGGGGACTTCTGTCCCCTGGGCATGGTCATTGGGCATAGTGGCATGTAGGGGGGCACAAATCAGGCCCCCCTATGCCAAAAAAAATTATTAAAAAAAAAAAAAAAAATACTTACCTGAACTTACCTGAATGTCCCTGGGGTGGGTCCCTCCAGCCTTGGGTGTCCTCCTGGGGTGGGCAAGGGTGGCAGGGGGGGTCCCTGGGGGCAGGGGAGGGCACTCTGGGCTCATTTTGAGCCCACTTGTCCCTTAACGCCATGCCTGACCCAGGCGTTAAAAAGCGGCGCAAATGCGCCGTTTTTAGCCACGCCCACTCCCGGGCGTCTCTTTTGCCCGGGAGTATAAATACCACGTAAAGGCCTGGGAGTCATTTTTTAGACGGGAACGCCTCCCTTGCATATCATTAACGCAAGGAAGGGGTTCACGCTAAAAAATGACGCACATTCCGGGAACTTTGGCGCTATTCGCCTCTAACGCCATAGTATAAATATGGCGTTAGTTGGCGTTAGTTTAGCGTCGAATTTGCGTCGAAAAAAACGACGCAAATTCGGCACAAACGGAGTATAAATACGGCCCTCTGACTTTTAGAAATCCGCCATCTTGCAGATGGAGGATTCCCCCAATAGGATTAGGGATGTGCCCCTCTCCCCTTAGGGAGGAGGCACAAAGAGGGTGTAGCCACCCTCAGGGCTAGTAGCCATTGGCTACTAACCCCTAGACCTAAACACACCCCAAAATCAAGTATTTAGGGGATCCCAGAACCTAGGTAACTAGATTCCTGCAACCTGAAGACGAAGAAGGACTGCTGACCTGAAGCCCTGCAGAGAAGATGGAGACACCAACTGCTTTGGCCCCAGCCCTACCGACCTGTCTCCCCTCTTCAAGAAAAACTGCAACAGCGACACATTCCACAGGGTCCAGCGACCTCTGAAGCCTCAGAGGACTACCCTGCATCTAAAAGGACCAAGAACTCCTGAGGACAGCGGCTCTGCTCCAAAGAAGAAACATCTTTGCAACAAAGAAGCCACTTTGAAAGAATACACGTTTCCCACCGGAAGCGTGAGACTTTGCACTCTGCATCCGACGCCCCCGGCTCGACTTGTGGAGAACCAACACTACAGGGATGACTCCCCGGCAACTGCGAGCCCGTGAGTAGCCAGAGTTGACCCCCCTGAGCCCCCACAGCGACGCCTGCAGAGGGAATCCAGAGGCTCCCCCTGACGCGACTGCCTGCTTCTAAGAACCCGACGCCTGGTAAGGACACTGCACCCGCAGCCCCCAGGACCTGAAGGATCCGACCTCCAGTGCAGGAGCGACCCCCAGGTGGCCCTCTCCCTTGCCCAGGTGGTGGCTACCCCGAGGAGCCCCCCCTTGTCTGCCTGCTTCGCTGAAGAGACCCCTGGGTCTCCCATTGAACTACATTGCAAACCCAACGCCTGTTTGCACTCTGCACCCGGCCGCCCCGTGCCGCTGAGGGTGTACTTTTTGTCTCCCCCCCGGTGCCCTATAAAACCCCCCTGGTCTGCCCTCCGAAGACATGGGTACCTACCTGCTGGCAGACTGGAACCGGGGCACCCCCTTCTCCATTGAAGCCTATGTGTTTTGGGCACCACTTTGACCTCTGCACCTGACCGGCCCTGAGCTGCTGTTGTGGTAACTTTGGGGTTGCCCTGAACCCCCAACGGTGGGCTACCTTGGACCCAACTTTGAACCCTGTAGGTGGTTTACTTACCTGCAAAACTAACAAAGACTTACCTCCCCCAGGAACTGTTGAAACTTGCACTGTGTTCAATTTTAAAATAGCTTATTGCCATTTGTGTGAAAACTATATATGCTATTTTGCTAATTCAAAGTGAAATACCTTCATTTAAAGTGTTGTCTGTAAATCTTTAACCTGTGTTTCTTAAAATAAACTAAGAAAATATATTTTTCTATATAAAAACCTATTGGCCTGGAATTGTCTTTGAGTGTGTGTTCCTCATTTATTGCCTGTGTGTGTACAACAAATGCTTAACACTACCCTCTGATAAGCCTACTGCTCGACCACACTACCACAAACTAGAGCATTAGAATTATCTCTTTTTGCCACTATCTTACCTCTAAAGGGAACCCTTGGGCTCTGTGCATGCTATTTCTTACTTTGAAATAGTACATACAGAGCCAACGTCCTACAGTAACCGCAAGAAAATTGTGCTTCACAGCATCGATTCAAAACTTTCCTTTTGTGAGGACTTGTTAGTGACGAATATTGCATTCTTCTTGAACAGAACATTGCTGCTAGTCCTGATCAAGAGCGCCTGCTCTAAATGCATTGGCATCCCACTCACTTTCGTGCAGGCTTTCGATTAATAGAAGTGGCACTTCTGAACTCTTATGTATTTGTCTTGATGTTTTGTGGAAACAGTAGTGGACACTGGGCTTGCCCCCTGTCTCCCAACCTGGCTGTATTAAAACACAGTCACTAGTTCTAATTTTTTGCATTTTTGGCATTTCATTGGTATGTTAAGTCAATGTTTCTGAACACTTACCGTTTTAAGAAATTGTTTTATAAACTTGCTATCTGTGTTTTGGCATCCGATTTGTATAGTTATACAGTGTTGCAATGGAATGTGGTCGCTGACGTTTGCAGGTTTATAGTACATTTTAAGTCACTTGCTGATTTATTGATTTTATTTATATTTGATATTGTTTACTTACAGCAGGATTTGGAAATTGTCTTGGGTCTGTTTGACGTTACCGTTTGTTAGAAATTGGGTCTCTAGTTGGCAGTCGGTTTACTTCCTGTCCAAGTAGAGACCCTCACTCTAGTCTGGGTAACAGAGTCACACACTTAAGATAATCCATGCCCACCTCCTTGATAGCTTGGCACAAGCAGTAAGGTTTATCTCAGAGGCAATGTGTAAAATAGTTGCACAAACATATACAGTAACACAGTGAAAACACCACAAAAGGACTCCACACCAGTTTAGAAAAATGGCCAATATTTATCTAAATCAACACGTTTTGAAGTAAAAAAGAGTCTTACTCCACAAGAATCAATGGTTGTGTTTTAGCACAGAGTACCTGGTAAGTATCAAAAATAAAGGCACAGGGGCGAGGGTGCATCAGAAAAGCAAGCAATATGTCAGTTCCTAACTCGCAAGTGAGGCTGTGCATCAATTCTTTCCCCTCCAGGTAAGCGATGCATCGGTTCTTTCCTCACAGGGAAGTGATGCATCAATTTCCAGACATGCAGCCTCCTGTCCATGTGGTGATGTTGAAGTTTTAGCACCCAGGGACGATGCTTGGAAAATCCGGATGCACAGTAACAATGAAGCCACACTGAGCTGGCGATGCGATGATTTTTGCAGTCGCGAGGCAGGTGCTGGTCAATTTTACAGCTACAAGGTGGGTGCTGATTCTATTTTATGGCTGCAGCGTGGATGCTGCACCAGTTTTTCTGCTGCTCCGCTCCCGTGCATGGATTTTCACTTACGTTTTACCAGCTTCTCCTTCCAATGGCCCAAGGACTGAAGTAGCACCACTTGGCAAATCAGAGGCAGATAAAGTATTTGATGTCCCTGATACTTCTTAACAGAAGGCAAGCTTAGCCCAAGCCCTTGGAGAAACTTCACAAGCAGGATACACAGCTAAGTCCAGTCTTTGTCCTCTCTAAAGTAGAAGGAGCAACTGCAGGCCACTCCAGTAAAGCACACACAGCAAAGGGGCAGTACTCCTCCTCACAACTCTTCAGCTCTTCTCCTTAGTAGAGGCTCCTCTTGATCCAGAACTGTTCTAAAGCTGTGGTATCAGCAGTCCAATACTTATACTCATTTCTGCCTTTGAAGTAGGCACAAGCAGGCGGCACCAGCATCCTCACAATGTACACTGTCTGCTGGGCAGGGGGACCCCTACACTTCTATGCTGTGGGCATTGGCAGTGCAGGGCTCCCACGGTGGTCCCCTGCATCTTTTCTCCACCAGCTTTTTTATGGTGGTGAAACTGCCATGAAAAGGCAGGTGGAGAACCAGGTTGTAATCAGCAGGGTGGTTCTGAGGTCAGCGCCGCCCTGGCTGATTGCAATCTGCACTTGCCGTCAGCCCGTCGGGATCTCTGAGACTGCCCGCCAACCTCGTAAGGTGACGGTCGGACTGCCAAAACCATGGCGGTCTGACATCTACTGCTAGTGTGGCGGTCTGAGGATCACCACACTCGTAATCAGGACCTTAAAATGCATTTAAAGGCAATCCCCATTGTTAGAAATGGGGTCTTTGGTTGACAGTCAGGTTACCCCCTGTTCAAGCAAGGACCCTCACTCTATTCAGGGTAAAAGAGAGTCACCCTCAGCTAACCCCTGCTTACCCCTTTGGTAGCTTGGCAGAGCAGTAGGCTTAACTTCTGAGTGCTAGGTGTAAAGTATTTGTACCAACACACACAGTAACTTAAGGAAAACACTACAAAATGACACAACACCAGTTTAGAAAAATAGGAAATATTTATCTAAACAAAACAAGACCACAACGAAAGAAATCCGACATACACAAGTCAAGTTATGGATTTTTAAAGATTAAACTCAAAATTAGCGCTTAGAAACACAAAGGGGGTCATTCCAACCCTGGCGGTCGGTGATAAAGCGGCGGCCAACCCGCCAACAAGCAGACGGTCCAAAAAATGGAACCACCAACACAGCCCGCCACTTTAACACCCCGACCGCCACGGCGGGACACACAAACAGCGCGGCGGTCACCGCCAACAGGCAGGCGGCAGACAATGTACCGCCCACACTATCACAACTCACCTATCCGCCACCTTTTCCGGGGCAGGAGCACTGCCGATAAAAACACGGCGGAAACAGACTACAAACGGGAAAACGCTCACTTTTACGCACTCCACGAGGACGGAGGACAGCATGGAACCCGAATTAAACATCCTACCAGCTATTGTCTACCTGCTCATCTACCACGAGTACGAACGCCGGCACAGACGACAACGGTGAGTACTGCACCTATGACACAGGGTAGGGGGAGGGTGCAGCGTGAACACTAGCTCGACACAGAACCGGCACTGTCAATGGGCCAGCGGGGCTGGAGATGAAGGGCCCAGCGGAGCGGTGCTTGACAGGAAGGGCCCAGCGGAGCGGTGCTTGACAGGAAGGGCCCAGCGGAGCGGTGCTTGAGACGGCGGGGCCCAGCAGAGCGGTGCTTGACAGGAAGGGCCCAGCGGAGCGGTGCTTGAGACGGCGGGGCCCAGCGGAGCGGTGCTTGACAGGAAGGGCCCAGCGGAGCGGTGCTTGAGACGGCGGGGCCCAGCGGAGCGGTGCTTGACAGGAAGGGCCCAGCGGAGCGGTGTTGAGACGGCGGGGCCCAGCGGAGCGTTGCTTGACAGGAAGGGCCAAGCGGAGCGGTGCTTGAGACGGCGGGGCCCAGCGGAGCGGTGCTTGACAGGAAGGGCCCAGTGGAGCGGTGCTTGAGACGGCGGGGCCCAGCGGAGCGGTGCTTGACAGGAAGGGCCCAGCGGAGCGGTGCTTGAGACGGCGGGGCCCAGCGGAGCGGTGCTTGACAGGGAGGGCCCAGCGGAGCGGTGCTTGAGACGGCGGGGCCCAGCGGAGCAGTGCTTGACAGGAAGGGCCCAGCGGAGCGGTGCTTGACAGGAAGGGCCCAGCGGAGCGGTGCTTGACAGGAAGGGCCCAGCGGAGCGGTGCTTGAGACGGCGGGGCCCAGAGGAGCGGTGCTTGAGACGGCGGGGCCCTGTTCAGCGGTGCCTTTCTTCACGGTGGGGCCCTCTTTAGCGGTGCCTTTCTTCACGGCGGGGCCCTGTTCAGCGGTGCCTTTCTTCACGGCAGGGCCCTGTTCAGCTGTGCCTTTCTTCACGGCGGGGCCCTGTTCAGCGGTGCCTTTCTTCACGGCGGGGCCCTCTTCAGCGGTGCCTTTCTTCACGGTGGGGCCCTGTTCAGCGGTGCCTTTCTTCACGGCGGGGCCCTGTTCAGCGGTGCCTTTCTTCACGGCGGGGCCCTCTTCAGCGGTGCCTTTCTTCACGGCGGGGCCCTCTTCAGCGGTGCCTGTCTTGTCTATCAAGTGAGCCAGACCTGGCCAGGACTCCCTGCTCACTCGCCCTCCGACCGTGCAGTTGCTGGACCTTCCTGTGACGGAGTCCTGGGCCCGTGGGTGTCCTCGGTCACACCCGGGATGGGGCTTGTGGGGCCCTCTTGGTCCGCGCCCCTGCTGGCTGACTTCTCCGCCCTGCTGCCCTTGCCCTCCTTCGATGAGGCTCTCTGGCCCTTGCCTCCCCTTGATGTTGTGGCAGGTGACGGCCCACGACTTTGCTCCTTGGGGGCAGCCGTGTCAGCCTTCTAGCGGCGGCCTTTGGTTTTACGGGTTCTCTTTCCAGGGGGGGGCTGGCTGTCCCCTTGTTGCTGGCCGATGTATCTGTGCTGGGAAAGGGTGGACTCCAAAACCCGTGCATAATGGTCAGACTTGATGCAGGGCTGGTGGTGGCTGAGGTGCTCTTCGGACTCTTAGCAGATGGAGGGGGTGGGTCAGGTGGGGCAAAGAGGTTAACTTTGGAGAGGAAAAGTTTTTTAGGAGCAATGGGAAGGGTAGGTCCAGTGGGTATGGGAGTGGAGGAAGAGGATGTGGTAGTAGGAGAGTCAGGTGTGCTGTCTTTGGGTGCAGGTGCTTGTGACGTAGGCTGTCGTGAGGTGGTTGGCTGTTGGGTGGGTGGCTGCCTGGGTTTGTGTGTTTTGGAAGAGGGGGTGACAGGCACAGTGGGAGAGGACACAGGGGATGTGTAAATGGCAGTGGGGGTGGTGACTGCACGTGTGCGGACTGTACTGGAGGGTGTGGTGGTGATGGAAGTACTGGCTGATGGGGGTGTGCATGCAGGTGTGCGTGGAGACGTCACAGGGAGGGAGGAGGGAGACGAGGAGGTGGGGGACACAGAGGAGGTAGTGACTGTTGGCATGTCTGCATCTGTATGTTGCTTGGGTGAATGCTTGTGTGTTCTGTGGTGCTTATGTTTTGATGAGCTACCCTTGGGTGTTGAGGTGTGTGCAGGCTGGTCTGATGGTGTAGATGGGATAGGCTGAGGAACAGGAGACTGGGAGAGGGTGGAGGCAGTTAGTAGAGGGAGGCTGGAAACAGGGACAATGGCTGCCGTCAGTGCTGAGGCCAGAGCATTGAACGATCGTTGATGGGCAGCCTGACCCGAATGAATGCCCTCGAGGTATGCATTGCTCTGATGCACCTCCCTCTCCACCCCCTGGATGGCATTCAAAAGGGTAGACTGCCCAACAATGATGGTCTGTAGGAGGTCAATGACCTCCTCACTGAGGGCAGCAGGGGTAACTGGGGCAGGGCCTGAGGTGCCTGGGGCGAAGGAGATGCCCGCCTTCTTGGGTGAGCGGGCACGGAGCGAAGGCTGAGGGGCTGCTGGGAGGGCGGAGCTGGTGCGCTGGGTGGCGGCTGTACCTGTTGAGGCGGGGGGCACGGATGTTGCCGCCACCGCTAGGGAGCTCCCTTCCAAGGACGTGTCGGTGTCGCTGGTGTCACCACGGGTCCCCGTTGTGGAGCTCCCCTCGCCCTCCGTATCACTGGTGACCTCGGTGTCTGTAGCATGGCCCACCGGGGCCATGTGAGTCGCAGCTCCCTCGTGCTCCGATGCCAATTCTCCTCCGCCTGATGATGCTAATGCACACATGCACAAGAAGATAAAGAAAAAGGGTGGGGGGAGAAATAAAGACAGGTTGAGTGCATGCATTGTCAACACCGTTGTCGGAGAGGACAGACACAGGAGCCTCCTGCACTACGCCGCGCAATCGGGGTACACTACTCAGTACTTGTGAGTAGGCCTACAGGTCTATGGACAACAAATGCACACATGGGTGATGCCGGACCATGGATTGCTGTACTTGGCACCCTACAGAGGTGGGGGGCGGGGGCACAGGGCCATGCCTAAAGGAGGGGACTACACTACAGAAAGCGCCCTGGCCTAGAGTTACCCACAGCCCTCCTCCCCCACCCAGACACCTCCACTGCGCGCAAAGATAGCCGAATGTGCTGATACTCACCCCCTTGTGTCTGCTGTGATGTCCTCACGCGCCCATCCAAATCGGGGTAGGCCACCGCCAGGATCCGGGACATCAGGGGGGTCAAGGTACGACTGGCACCCCTCCTACGTTGGGAGGCCATCCCCAGAAGAGACTCGCCGGTCTTCCTGGTCCCGCGGCGGATGTCCTCCCACCTCTTTCGGCAGTGGGTGCCCCGTCTGTTGTGGACCCCAAGGGCCCGGACGTCCTTGGCGATGGCACGCCAAATGTCGACTTTTTGATGGGCGCTGACCTATTTGACATCTACAGGGTGGGAAAGGAAATATCATAATTTTTCTGCATGTTACATGTGATTGGCCCCCCCTCCCCAACCTTCCCATGTGGCACATGCTCTCATCTGTCGTGCCTTGCACTCCTCATTCAATCCCCTCCCCACCATCTTACATCCACCATACACAACCCAGGCATAGCACATTCAACATGCACCCAGTGTACTTACCTGTTGGTCTGGAGGACCGTAGAGTAGCGCATACTGGGGCAGGACCCCATCCACAAGTTTCTCCAACTCTTCAGAAGTGAAGGCAGGGGCCCTTTCCCCAGTCGCAGCAGCCATTGTCTCTTCCAGACCGAGGTCACAGCAGCACTTGCAGTATAGGTCCTCTCCTGTGGATGATCAGGTCTCGAGTGATTTAGCAGATAGAAAATGGCGGTCACGCCCGCGGCGGTGCGTACCGCGACCGCCGGCGCACATCGTCATTGGCTCCTGAAACCCATAGGGTTCAATGTTAACCAATGCGCCTTCGCACCGCGGTCTTCGACCGCCTACCGCCACGGTGTGCCACGCCAGCACGTTGACCTCACATCCCACTGTCACACTTCTCAGGTCAGGCAGCTGCCATTTCAAGGGCCCACATGGCTTAATTTCTAATGCGTCACACAGGCCTAGGCCTTGCATTGCCACTCATACAAGCCATTCAATGCATAGCGAATCGTGTACTGTGCAAGCTGTGTGAACGTACCTGTGGGTTGCTTGACTCTGTACACCATGTTGTCCTTCCTAGGCACCGTCCGCTGGGACTTGCGAGGAGAAGGATGAATCCTCCTGTGTACCGACCGCTGGTGGACCTGTCGACAATGGAAGAACTACATATTATACTTCGATACCGACTTGACAGAGCCACTATACATGAACTGTGTGCCCAGCTGGAGCCAGACCTGATGTCCCCCATCCGCCAACCCACAGGAATTCCCCCTCTGGTGCAGGTTCTGTCAGTACTCCATTTTTTGGCAAGTGGGTCTTTTCAGACAACAGTGGCCATGTCATCAGGGATGTCTCAGCCTATGTTTTCTAAGGTTTTGTCCAGAGTGTTGTCTGCCCTGATGAAATACATGCGGAGCTACATTGTTTTCCCTGAGGAGGGTTATTTGACCACTGTGAAGGGTGATTTCTATGCCCTTGGACATATCCCCAACATCATTGGTGCCATTGATGGGACCCATGTGGCTTTAGTACCCCCAAATGACAATGAGCAGGTGTACAGAAATAGAAAAAATTACCATTCGATGAATGTCCAGGTGGTCTGTTTGGCTGACCAGTACATCTCCCATGTAAATGCCAAGTTCCCTGGGTCAGTGCATGACGCGTACATCATGCGAAATAGCAGCATACCTTTTGTAATGGAACAGCTACAGAGACACCGTGTGTGGCTAATTGGTGACTCTGGTTACCCCAACCTGCCTTGGCTATTGACCCCAGTGAGGAATCCCCGGACCAGCGCAGAGGAACGGTACAATGAGGCCCATGGGCGAACTAGGAGGATTATAGAAAGGACCTTCGGGCTCCTGAAGGCCAGGTTTAGGTGCCTGCATATGACAGGTGGATCCCTAATGTACTCACCAAAGAAGGTGTGCCATATCATCGTGGCCTGCTTTATGCTTCACAATCTTGCATTGCGACACCAGGTGCCTTTCCTGCAGGAGGATGGTCCAGATGGTGGTGTTGTAGCAGCTGTGGATCCTGTGGAGAGTGAAGAGGAGGAAGACGACGGGGACGACACGGACAACAGGCACACAGTTATTCAACAGTATTTTCAGTAGCACACAGGTAAGAATCACCCACTCCATTTTACGTTTACTTCTGGCCTCCTGCATCTCTACTTTCTGTGTTTCCCCCCAGTTCCTTTTAACTGATTTTTGTCTTTCTCTTCCCTTTTCAGAGCTGTCTGCCCCACTGCGTGACTTCTGCTTTGTTTGCCCATGGACTAAAGCTTATTGACATTGGTATGTTGTCATTACAATGTAACTGAACATTATTGCACCGTTATGTGTAATACATTTGTTAAGAATACAAGCAGACTCCTGATTTTTGAAGTGCAATAGGTGATTTATTTTAAGTGCTACATATAGGACCATGATAGTAAAACGGTGATGGGTGGGGGTGGAGTAATGTCCATGGCAGAGTCCAGTTCTCAGTCTCACAGGTGCATTGTCCATATGCCTGTGGAAGGATGGAGCAGGGGCAGTTTAAGGTTGGACAGGGTGACAATGTGGGACAGTGGGATGACATCTGGGTGTATCTTATGCTGGCGGGTGTCTTGGCATCCTACTCTGTCTTCTTGTGAGATCTCAGGTTCCGCTTGCGGGGTGGTTGTTCTTCAGCAGGAGGTGGGGTTCTGGTGGCCTGTCCACTAGCGCCGGCGGAGGTGGTAGGCTGTTCGTGGTCCTGGCTAGTGACAGGGGCCCTTTGTGGTGCCACATGGTCCCGCAATGTGGTGACTATCTGGTTGAGGGCCAGGACGATGGTCCCCATTGCGGAACCAATGTTCCTGAGTTCGTCTCTGAACCCCATGTACCATTCCTCCTGCTGTGCCTGGATCTCCTTGAACCTGGCCAGTACCGTCGCCATCGTCTCCTGGGAGTGGTGGTAGGCTCCCATGATGGTGGTGAGGGCCTCTTGGAGTGTGGGTTCCCTGGGCCTGTCCCCCCCCTGTCGCACAGCAGCCCTCCCAGTTCCCCTGTTTCCCCGGGCCTCTGTCCCCTGGACGGTGTGCCCACTACCACTGCCCCCAGGTCCCTGTTGTTGTTGGGGTTGTGGGTTACCCTGGGTGCCCTGTACTGGTAGACACACCGCTGCTTGACCTGTCCTGGAGACAGAGGCATGGGCCCGCTGGGTGGGTGCTGTGCTGGTGTTTCCAGAGGGGGGTAGGTCTGCTGTGGCCTGTGGCTGCCTGAGGGGAACCGACTGTCCAGAGGTCCCCGATGGTCCGGGCTGGTCATCAGGTTCTAGGTCGACAGAGCTGCTGTCATCACTGGGGGCCTGTTCTGGGGGTGGGATGGACAAATCTGGACCCTCCTGGCTGGTGTGTTGGCGTTCGGGCCCTGCAGGGGTAAAAGAGTATGCTTATTGCTTCTGTGTGTGCCATGGCGTGCGATTTGTGGGTGCCCTTGTCCCCCAGTGCTGGCATTCCCTTGTGGGAGGAGTTGTGAGGGTGGTTTTGGGGGGTGGATGGGTATGTGCAGTGGTCATGCTTAGGTGATGGGTGTCCATGGTTTGTGTTGGCATTCAGGGATTGGTGTTGGGTTGGGTGGGTTGTGCTGGTGAGACATTGGCAGGGAGGATGTGTGCTGGGGGGATGGGGGTGAGGGTGGGGGTGTGGGTTGGCATGCTGGTGGTTGGAGGGGGTGGGGGGGGATGAAGTAGTTGAGATTAGACTTACCAGAGTCCATTCCTCCGGCTACTCCAGCGAGGCCCTCAGGATGCAGGATGTTCAAGACCTCTTGCTCCCATGCTGTGAATTCAGGTGGAGTGGGTGGGGGTCCGCCGCCAGTCTTCTGCACGGCGATGTTGTGTCTTGACACCATCGAGCGCACCTTCCCCTGTAGGTTGTTCCAGCGCTTTCGGATGTCTTCCCGATTTCTGGGATGCTGTCCCACAGCGTTGACCCTGTCGACGATCCTTTGCCATAGCTCAGCCTTCCTGGCTATTGTGGTGTGCTGCACCTGTGTGCCGAAGAGCTGGGGCTCTACCCTAATTATTTCCTCCACCATGACCCTGAGTTCTTGGTCCGAGAACCTGGGGTGTCTTGGGGGTGCCATGGGGTGGTGTGGATGAGGTGTGGGGTGGTGTTTGTGGTGATGTGAGTGGTGGTGTGTGGTGATGTGTGCGTAGATGTGGTGTGGGTGATGATGTTGGGTTCCTGTGTGTGTTGTGGTTTGCGTTGCCTGTGCTCTCTCTCTGTGTATTGCGCCTTGTCTCTGAATTTCGATTTGTGGTGGTTTGTGGGTGTTGTGGGTGTGTGTTTTATATTGTATTGGGTGTGTGGGTGTGTTGTTTGTATGTGTATCAGGTGTGTGTATTTTGAATTGGCCAATGTGGTTGTGTTTTGTAAGGATGTGTGTATTTTGAGCGCGGCGGTGTGTACCGCCAATGGAATACCGCGGTTGAACGACCGCCGCGTGGATTCGTGGGTCGTAATAGCATGGGCGTGTTTGTGTTGGCGTGACGGTGGAGGTTTGGTCATCTCCAGTTTATCGCTGACCGCTGATGAGACGGCCTTCCGTGGATGTCGGGTTTTTGGCGGTTTGGCAGTTGTGGGTCAGAATGACCGTGGCGGTTTACCGCGGCCGCGGCGGTGTAATGGCGGTCTTCTGACCTGCGCTAAGCGCCTTTTACCGCCGAGATTAAAATGCTTTGATGAGGTGTTAACGCGGTGTCATGACTGAGTCGTTCCCAACAAGTCGACACCAGTGGCGCCGGACACGGATTTGCGTAGACCCCAAGTACAGTACCTTTGGTGAAGAGTGAAAACAAGTCGATGCGCGAAGTCGGAGATCGCGGTGTCAGTGTGAAACGTTAAATCCGCGCACTTCGAGCGGTGCCGGGCGACTTCCACGGAGTCGCAGACTTCAGCGGGGCTGCAGTGGCGCCGGGCCTGCGAAGATCATTGCGTTCCAGCGAAGGTCACGGCATCGGGTGCAGGCGGCATCACCAGATTCAGCAGCGGCGTCGGTCCAAAGTCATCCGAAGTTGATTTCCTTGGATTTCCACAAGCTTTCCTTTCAAGGGCTCAGCGACTGGATAGGGCACCACTTGTCAAAGCAGAAGTCTTTCCAGAGACTCCAGGTGCTGGCAGAGAGAAGTCTTTGCTGTCCCTGAGACTTCAAACAACAGGAGGCAAGCTCTAAATCAAGCCCTTGGAGATGTCTTCACAAGATGGAAGGCACACAAAGTCCAGTCTTTGCCCTCTTATTCTGGCAGAAGCAGCAACTGCAGGAAAGCTTCACAAAACACAGTCACAGGCAGGGCAGCACTTCTTCTCAGCTCTTCAGCTCTTCTCCAGCCAGAGGTTCCTCTTGTTTCCAGAAGTGTTCTAAAGTCTGTGGTTTTGGATGCGCCTCTTATACACAATTTCTCCTTTGAAGTAGGCCTACTTCAAAGTAAAGTCTCTTTTGAATGTGAAATCCTGCCCTTCCCAGGCCAGGCCCCAGACACTCACCAGGGGGTCAGAGACGGCATTGTGTGAGGACAGGCACAGCCCTTTCAGGTATAAGTGACCACTCCTCCTCCCCCTCCTAGCACAGATGGCTCATCAGGAAATGCAGACTACACCCCAGCTCCTTTTGTGTCACTGTCTAGTGTGAGGTGCAACCAGCCCAACTGTCAAACTGACCCAGACAGGGAATCCACAAACAGGCAGAGTCACATAAATGGTATAAGCAAGAAAATGCTAACTTTCTAAAAGTGGCATTTTCAAACGCACAATCTTAAAATCAACTTTACTAAAAGATGTATTTTTAAATTGTGAGCTCAGAGACCCCAAACTCCACATATCCATCCGCTCCCAAAGGGAATCTGCACTTTAATCAGATTTAAAGGTAGCCCCCATGTTAACCTATGAGAGGGACAGGCCTTGCAACTGTGAAAAACAAATTTAGCAATATTTCACTGCCTGTACATGTAAAACACACCAGTACATGTCCTACCTTTTAAATACACCTCAGCCTGCCCATAGGGCTAACTTGGGCCTACCTTAGGGGTGACTTATATGTAGTAAAAGGGAAGGTTTAGGCCTGGCAAGTGGGTGCACTTTCCAGGTCAAATTGGCAGTTCTAAACTGCCCACACAGACACTGCAGTGACAGGTATGAGACATGTTTACAGGGCTACTCGTGGGCAGCAAAATCAGTGCTATGGTCCCACTAGTAACATTTGATTCACAGGCCCTGGGCACCTCTAGTGCACTTTACTTGGGACTTACTAATAAATCAAACACCCAATCAGGAATAACCAATAATAATCATAATTTAGATAGAGAGTACTTGCACTTTAGCACTGGTCATTAGTGGTAAAGTGCCCAGAGTACCAAAACCAGCAAAAACAAAATCCAGCACACAGTCAAAAATACAGGAAATAGGGGCAAAAAGACAGGGGAAACCATGCCAAGAATGCCAGGTCTAACAATGCTGTTCACTCATTGTTTAAAAACCATGCTCTGAAATTGGAACTGGAAGTCAGAATACACTCTATTTATGTATGCTCTGAAATAACATATTCTTATTTTTCTCTCAATTTGACATGTGATTTTGGATTAACAAATCAATAATCAAATGTCTTTCCTGTCTATTTTAATTTAACTGTAGAATGTAATAAAACAGTAAATAGAGTTTTAGATACCTGTGCAGTTACAATTGCTTTTAGTAGAACCTTTCAGGTGATGACCATTATTGCCGTTACCTAAATACTGTGTTCTTGTTATCATACAGCTTATCAAGTCGACAGGTGCGGTTAGGACCCGCCTTCTGAGTGTTAATCATGTTCTTTCAGAGAAGTGTAGCACTACAGTTACTTCAATGTTTGGCTGCGTTTGATTTTCACTTGTTTTGTTACTTTAGTGTAACTTTATAATGTAATTTGTGAATAGCAATGTATCTCTTTGGTGGGTGCATTTTATATTAGCAAGTCACTTCTTAAACTCCTCCTATGTGAATTCGATTGACTTTGTCAATTTTTTTTTTTGCTGCTCTGCAATATCATTTAAAGTAAAAAAAAGGGCCGGGGCACGGACAATAGGTGCAACCTATTGGCTTTGCCAATGCTTATTAAATACAGGCACAATAATAGACTGTGGCCATGACTCACAAACGCTAAATTTACAAGCTGCTTTTAGGACCCTGGTTATAATAGGGGCCCAAAAATCAATATTGTGATTGGACAGGTCCATAGTAAACTGAATGGGATCCAGGGTTTTTGAGTTAACGCTTTTTAGGATAGTACACCTGACTTCAGTATGGCAAAAAGGCAAACATAGGCCAACTTGTTGGCCCCAGCAATCAGGGAGGGGCTTTGAGGCTACTTCATAAATATTAGAAAAGTGCTTAGTTCAATCTTCTGGCATAATCTGCAAGTGTAAATTGGCTGTCCTATTAGAGTTAGAAATATTTGAAGTAATGAATTTCCAAAATTGTCTCCCATTCGTCGCATGACTGGACAGAATAACTACATCCCAGGATTTATCCTTTAGTTCTTTCTTCCTAGTATCAGCTGCTTCTTTATACTGAACTCTACAGATCACCACCTCACTACAGATTTTCAGTGTCCTGTTATGGACTTTCCTCAAGTTCCTGTTGGCTCGTGAACAGAGGCTATTAAATCACTTATCAAGAGAGTGCTTAATCAGGGAAATAAATAATGCAGTGTTAATAAAGTTAACTATCTCATTGAAAACACCAAGAACTAAAAGGTACACGTTGTCCATGGAAGTCAAACTACTTGAAACGGCATCCTGTTTATTTCCAATAATAGTTTTCTGTGGGGTCAACTTTCCCTATTTAGGTCTATGTCTACTTTTAGTGGTAACACGTTCACGCCCTTCACGAGTTGAAACCGTCGCCATCAAGCGAGGTAGCTTTGAAGACAACAATAACAGATTATGATGAGCACAGGGGTAAGCTTCACATAGAAGCTTTCTTAACTGGGTGTCAGATCACTAAAGATAAAGCTATAATTAATGATAGACATGCTACCCAGTCCATTAAATGTAGGTAGTCATGAGCTAAGTTTTCATACTGCTTAGCCTTTCAGTGGTACTGTCCAGGTAGACATTTGAGGTCCTCTGGTCGAAAAAAAAGTAATTGTTCCAAAGTTTTGAAGGGCCAGATGAGAAGGCCGCTATATACCAGTAGCAGAAGCCAAACTCTGGAATACATTACCAGATCTTATAAGGCCTCAGTAGGAGTTCAGCCTACGGTTTGCACCGTCCGCCGAACTTCCGACGGGGAGCTTGCCGCCACACTGGCTACCTTCCCAACTGACTCATTAAGAATTTCCAACTGGGCTGGCGGGCGGAAATCGAGGTTTCCCCCTGCCAGCCTGCCAGAAAATAGGTGGCACCACCTTTGCAATGTTCACTGTCTGTACAGGGAGGGAGGGTGCTGGGCAGGGACCCCTGATCTGCCCATACCAAGTGCATGGGCAGTGCAGGGACCCCCTTGTGACCCCTGCACTTTTCTCTGCCAGCCTTTTTATGTTGGTGAAATCGCCATGAAAAGGCTGGCAGAGAACAAGGTCATAATTTGGAGGACAGCGCTACATGCAGTGCTGCCCTGATGTATTACGATTTCCGCCACCGCCAGGCCGTCCGGATCATGGATCCCATTGGCGCTGGCAGAACCCTGGTGGTCTGACAGCCAGGGTCTTTATGTGGTGATCTCGACCATCACTGCTGGGTTGACAGTCTGAAGACTTCCAGCCTCGTATTGAGCCCCACAGTAGGCTTAGACTACCACATTGCCTTCCGTAAACAACTTAAGACCTGGCTCTTCTCCATTCTTAATGGCCCTTATGCGGGCTCCCCATCTTGTTGCCTTTTCCATAGACAGTGATTTGACAGCCTAAGGCATAATGTGCTTTACAATTGATAAATACAGCTCATAAATATGCAGCAGATTCCTATTCAAAATAACATTATTGAGACCGACCCCATGTTTATCTCTAATGTTAATACCACCAGAAGAGCCTTTCAGACCATGTGAATCAGGAAACAACCTCCATTCATTTGATCCCTTCTTATTTTAACATTGAAATCACCAGTAATTATAGTTTGAGTGGCAGGATTCCATAAATCATGGTTCCAGTTAATATGCATGCCAATCTTGTTAAATAAAATTATTAATTTGTCTAGATTGTTTTTATCAAAATTGTGTTTATAAAAATTAAAAATATTAATGTTAAAACGGTGGTCTCTCCTTGGATTTATATTCAAAACATTTGAAGATTTGGTAGGTAGACAATTAGCTTTGCAATTAATCAAGGTAGAAACCCCAAATAATCAAGCCGCTTTTGACTCAACCGAAAGTAGACGGTGTTGCAGGCAACCAAAAGCAGCAATTCTGTCTAAATTAACCGGGGCTGTTACACAGGTTTCCAGAAGCAAAACAATATAAGACTGTTTAATAAAAACACACCATATTGTGTCTAAGATTTTAGATTGTAGACCCACATGTTCTAAGAAATAAAGCTGGATACAACTCATCTACATCAGTTAAACATGTGTGATGAAACTTGATTGCAGATCTATTGCTTATATCATAATTCTCAGAACGGTTGTTGGTGTACATTTCCTGAAACTATCTGGGTTCCTAAATTAATTTCTGGAGCATATTTTACTAGTAAGTAAACCAACAGAGTCCAAGCCTTCCCTATTGCAAAACAATAGAAAATGGGGATGGCCAGAAATGACTTAAACCGAAGAGAATGTGGTATATGGCAAAACTGATTAACATAATCGGAATGTTTGTAGAAAAAAAAAACAGAGAGACAGCCCTGATAAAACTATTGGACATGTGTGCTTTATGTGAAAGCTGAAACAATCTAAAAAAAAAGCATTTGCAATGCAATGGGTCTTGCATTTGCTCACGTTAGAGCTATTAGCATTGTAAATTCCTAACTGCACTTTTCTTGCCACATAAATTGAAATTGTAAAGTAAAACTGTTGACGTCAGTAAGTCAATTCAAAGCACCACGGCCGCCATGAGCCTAAGCGCGAAGGAGAGGCACAAAAGGAAAAAGAAGTTTGCTCGCAGACAAACATATCTGCAAATGTAAAGCATTTACCAATGACATCAAAGGATTTTTGAGAGGCAAGCCCACAGATGAGTGAAAGTGATGGGCATGAGGTGGTTGTGGTTAAAAGCCCACATAGATGGCAACACGTTAAAAAAGCAGCGCTTGCACGCTGCTATGCTCAACCTAACCAGCTTTGGGTCATGAAAATTAATTATAACAAAATCACCGTTCCAAGATTTGGCAAAACTACCGACCCAACCAACCTTCCTTATTCGAGCAGTACGGTTTGATAAGAACTAGAGGCCTTATTTACGAGACACTGATGCATCGGCTCTGATGTGTCAGATTGCTTGGTCTGCCCTACAGCCCCCTGACGACACCATGGATGCGGGGTATTTACAATACATTTACAATAAATTCTGATGCATCTGTGGTGCTAAACTGACGATGCTACTCCAACAATGCGTGGAAGGCTCCCACAGAGAAAAGCCCTCCATCAATTTAACACCTGCTCTGAGAAGGCATTCAAATTCTGAAGCAATCAAGCCACAGAACGATGCAGTGAAATGTAAATTTCACTGCACCAGTTCTGTGTGGCTTTTCCCGAAGGAATGCCTACCTTGCATACATTATACCTTGAACAGGTATATTGTGACACAAGGCATTACAAACTGATGCATTGGGCCCAATGCATCAGTTTGTCAATGTGGAGCAGTGTAAAGCACTGCTTGTGCCACCGTTGCGTAAAAACAAATGACGCAATGGTGACGCAAAGGCCTTGTAAATTAGGCCCTGGGAAACCACTATAAACTTTGGAAGCTAGTGAAGAATTTATTTCCTCAGCTTCTCAAAGGATTCCCTTGTCCCAGAATCTAAATGAGGAACATTAAACCATAAAAAAGGGGATGCAGCTGGGGGATAACTGTGATAGTGTTAGGAGAGTCTACGACAGAGGGGTTGAGAGTATGGGCTGGAGTAGGGATCGACATGGACTGAATAAAAGCAGAAGTGTAAGAACAGTATTATTGGTAAGAGTTGCCAACGAGATTAGTGATGATTGTAGAAGTTCTTGACTTAACCTCATTACCAGATTGGGACTGAGCAGTCTTGGTGCCCACAAAAGCTAATGTGTTGGGGACTAATCAGGCTATCAATGGTTGTTTCAATTAATGATAACCGCCTGCAGCGAAGATTGAAAATATATTCAAAGGCATATAAGACACCAGTTGCAAGGTTGTCTAAGAAAGTTCCATTCAGTAATGCAAGCAAAGGCTGAGCTAAAACAGATGGTAGGATTTGAGTCAGTACATCAGAGTATGTTGACAGACTCTCAGGTGGACTGGTAGGTCCAAGATCCTCTTGATTAAGCCAGGTTCATTAGTTGGCCCAGCAACAGCTTTCCTCCTAGCCAAGCAATGACACTCTTGCAGGCTGTAAAACGCCATGCAGACATCTTTGCAACATAATACAAAAGTGCTTGCAACATATCTGTTGGACCTAGCATCCCTAGTGTGGTCTTCCCTGTCTTTTTTGCCTCTGCTTCCCAGGTTTTGACTTTCTGCTGGATCCTGTTTTTGCTGTTTTTGGTACTCTGGGCACTTTACCACTGCTGGACAGTGCCAAAGTGCAAGTGTTCCCTGTGTAAAATGTATGTGTGATTGGTTTATTCATGATTGGAATATTTGATTTACTAGTAAGTCCTTAGTAAAGTGTACTAGAGGTGCCCAGGGCCTGCAAATCAAATGCTAATAGTGGGGATGCAGCACTGGTTGTGACACTTACCTGAGTACCCCTGTAAACATGGCTCTGACATGCTATGGCAGTATCTGTGTGTGCAGTTTTAAACAGCCAATTCAACCTGGCAAGTGTACCCACTTGCCAGGCCCAAACCTTCCCTTTTTATGGGCAGGATGCAGTGTATGTTAAAGGAGGAACATGTACTGATGTGTTTTGGAAGTACTGCTAAATTTGTTTTTCACTATTGCAAGGCCTATCTCTCTCATAGGTTAATATGGGGGCTGCCTTTAAATATCCTTGAAGTACAGTTTCCCTTTGAGAGCAGATAGAGATATAGGGGGTCATTACAACATTGGCGGTAAAAGCCGCGTACCGCCGTGCAGAAGACCGCCAACACACCGCCGCAGCTGCGGAATTCCGCCACAGGTATTAAGATCCCACAGCTCAGAATCCCCCAAAATTCAGACACCCACACAAGTCCGCCACACCAAAGGTCAGTGATAAACTGGGGAAAACAAATCCTCCCCCGTCACGCCAACAGAAATACGCCCACACTATCACGATACACGAATCCATGTGGCGGTCTTTCAACCGCAGTATTCCATTGGCGGTACACACCTCCGCAATCAAAATACACACATATATACAAAACACTACCACATTGGACAATTCGGAATACACACACCTGATACACATACACACACCACTCCCACACACCCAATACAATATAAAACACACACCCACATCACCCACAAACCCTTACGACCACAAATCACGAACAAAAGCCAGAGAGAGACACCACCATCAACAACACTAGCATCCACAGGCATACAACCCCATCTCCCACATAACTTCCACGCACCTCACACAACACCCCACTACATATCAGCACACTTATCACCCCACACCCCACCCCACACATCACCTACACGGCAAAGACACCCCAGGTTCTCGGAGGAGGAGCTCAGGGTCATGGTGGAGGAAATTGTCCGGGTAGAGCCACAGCTATTCAGATCACAAGTGCAGCACACCTCAATTGCAAGGAAGATGGAGGTATGGCGAAGAATACTGGACAGGGTAAACGCAGTGGGACAGCACCCAAGAAATCGGGAGGACATCAGGAAGAGGTGGAACGACCTGCGGGGGAAGGTGCGTTCCGTGGTCTCCATACACCACCTGGCAGTTCAGAGGACTGGCGGCGGACCCCCACCTCCTCCCCACAACTAACAACATGGGAGGAGCAGGTCTTGGTGATTCTGCATCCTGAGGGCCTCGCAGGAGTAGGTGGAGGAATGGACTCTGGTAAGACAAATCTTAACTATTACATCATCCACCCTACCTGCATGCCACCACATACCCCCACCCTCACCCTCACCCCCATCACTCTAACTCCTCACAAATGTCCCAACATCACAAACCACACATCCTAACACCAAGCCCTGCATGCAACAACAAAGCATGGGCACCCATCACTAAAGCATGCCCACTGCACATACCCATACACCCCCCTAAACCATCATCACACAAGGTCCCAAACAGGAATGCTAGCACTGGGGTACACGGTCACCCACCCATTGCACACCATGACACACACAGATGCAATAATCATGCTTTTATACCCCTGCAGGACCCCTACCCAACGTCACCGGACAGGAGGGTCCACACATGTCCACACCACCAACAGAAGAGGCCCACAGTGATGGCAGCAGCTCTGTCCAACTGGATCTAGATGACCAGCCCGGCCCATCGGGGACCTCGGGACAGTCGGTTCCCCACACCCAGTCACAGGCCACTACAGAGCTTCCCCCCTCTGGAAACACCAGCACAGCACCCACCCAGCGGGCCCATACCTCCGTCCCCAGGACACGTCAATCAGCTGTGTGTACACCACTACAAGGAACCCAGGCTAACCCACCACCCCAACAACAACAGGGACCTGGAGGCAGTGGTAGTGGGCATAAGGTCCAGGGGACGGAGACCCAGGAACACAGGGGAACAGGGAGGGCTGCTGAGCGACAGGGGGCGGACAGGCCCAGGGAACCCACTCTCCATGAGGCCCTCTCCTCCATCATGGGAGCCTACCACCACTCCCAGGAGACAATGGCAACGGTACTGGCCAAGTTTCAGGAGACCCAGCGCCTGCAGGAGGAACAGACTATGGGCTTCAGGGAGGAACTCAGAACCATCAACTCCACCCTGGGCACCATCGTAGGGGTGCTGAAGGAAGTACTCAACACCAGGAGGGACACTGTGGCACTACAAGGGGCCCCTGACACTAGCATGGACGATGAACTGCTCACCACCTCCACCAGCGCTAGTGGACAGGAGGCACACACCAGCACCCCACCCCCTGCAGAGGGAGAACCACCTCGCAAACGGTCCCTAAGATCCAGGACAAAGACAGAGAATGATGCCAAGACCCCGCTAAGAAATGAGACCACCCTGATTGTCATCCTACTGTCCCACTTTGTCACCCTGTCCATACTTAAACTGCCCCAGCTCCACTTCCTATGCCCATTTGGGCAATGCACCTGTGAGACTAATAGACTGGACTCTGCCATGGACACTCCTCCGCCATCACCCCTCACCATTTTACAACCCCCTTCAGTATTGAGCACTTAAATAAACACCCTTAAAGCACAAAACAATCTGGAGTCTGTCTGTGATTTTTGAATACTTTATTAGCAATAACTGTGGCAAAAGCTTTTTCATTGGTAATGGCAACATACCTATGTCACACAGCTCTAGTCCATGAGTAATCAAAGCAGATGTCACACTGTGGGACCCACATCTGTGAAATCGTAAGGGAAAGTGACAACTAAGTGCCATACACTGGGTGAAAATGACAGACAATAGAGAGGTAGTAGTCTTTAAGTACATGTAGTAGGCAGGTTTGTATTCTTACCGGTGTCTCACTGGAAATATTGCTGGATCACTGAGTCCCTGTTGTCCATGTCTTCTTCCTCTGCTTCCTCGTCTTCACTGTCCACAGGGTCCACAGCTGCAACAACACCGCCATCTGGACCATCCTCCTGCAGAAAAGGCACCTGTCATCGCAAAGCCAAGTTGTGAAGCATACAGCAGGCCACGATGATCTGGTACCCCTTCTTTGGTGAGTAGAATAGGGATCCACCTGTCATATGGAGGCACCTGAACTGGGCCTTCAGGAGGCCGAAGGTCCGCTCGATCACCCTCCTAGTTCACCCATGGGCCTCATTGTAGAGTTCCTCTGCCCTTGTCCTGGATTTCCTCACTGGGGTCAGTAGCCATGACAGGTTGGGGTAATCAGAGTCACCTGCAAATGGCGAGGGACAACTGTTAGACACACACTAACCTGGAGGGATATCCCCAGACCCACACAACCATTCTCACTGACTAGCTCACCTAATAGCCACACATGGTGCCTCTGGAGTTGCCCCATCACATAAGGGATGCTCCTATTCTGCAGCATGTGAGCGTCATGCACTGAGCCAGGGAACATGGCATTCACATGGGAGATGCACTGGTCTGCCAAACATACCATCTGTACATTCATCGAACGATAACTCTTCCGGTTTCTGAACACCTGTTCACTCCTGCGGGGGGTACCAAAGCCACATGTGTCCCATCAGTGGCACCTATGATGTTGGGGATATGTCCCAGGGCATAGAAATCACCTTTCACTGTAGGAAAATCCTCCACCTGAGGGAAAACGATGTAGCTCCGTATGTATTTCAGCAGGGCAGACAACACTCTGGACAACACGTTGGAGAACATAGGCTGGGAAATCCCTGATGCTATGGCCACTGTTGTTTGAAATGACCCACTTGCAAGGAAATGGAGCACTGACACGACCTGCACTTGAGGAGGGATTCCTGTGGGATGGCGGATATCTGACATCAGGTCTGGCTCCAGCTGGGTACACAGTTCTTGGATTGTGGCACGGTCAAGCCTGTATGAGATTATCACATGCCTTTCCTCCATTGTCAACAGGTCCACCAACGGTTGGTACACCGGAGGATGCCGCCATCTCCTCACATGTCCCAGCGGATGGTGCCTATGAAGGACAACAGCGAGCACAGAGTCAAACAACTCAGAGGTACGTACCCACAGCTTACACAGAACACCATTCATAATCAAAAAGTGGCCTGTATGTGTGTTGAGTCTAGGCCTAGGTATGTGTGACGCAGTTGAAAATGAAGCCATGCAGGCCCTTGAAATGGTGGCTGCCTGACCTCTAAAGTGGGACAATGGGATGTGAGGTAACTGCGCTGGCGTTGTACAGCGTTGCGGCAGACGGTTGAAGACCGCGCACAATGCTGCATTGGTTAACATTGGACCCTATGGGTCCCAGGAGCCAATGACGATATACGCCGGCGGTGGCGGTACACACCGCTGCAGACGTGACCGCCATTTTCTATCTGCACAATCACTCGATACCTGATCTTCGACAGGAGAGGACCTACACTGCAAGTGCTGCTGTGACCTCGGTCTGGAAGAGACAATGGCTCGAGTGTCTGGGGAAAGGGCCCCTGCCTTCACATCAGAGGAGTTGGAGAAACTCGTGGATGGGGTCCTTCCCCAGTACACGCTACTCTACGGTCCTCCAGACAAACAGGTAAGTACACTGGGAGCATACTGTATGGGCTATGCCTGTGTGGAGAGGGGTGGATGTAAGAAGGAAGAGGGGAGAGTGCGGCGTGCATGAAACGACGGTGAGTGCATGTGCCACATGGCAAGGGTAGGGATGGGGGCCAATCACTTTGACGGTGCAGTTGGTAATAACTTTCTCTTCCCCCTGTACAAATCATGTAGGTCAGCATCCACCAGAAAAAACATATTTGGCGTGTCATTGCAAAGGACATCCGGACCCTGGGGGTCTACCACAGACGGAGCACCCACTGCCGGAAAAGATGGGAGGACATTCGCCGCTGGAGCAAGAAGACGGCGGAGGCTCAGCTGGGGATGGCCTCCCAACGTGGGAGGGGTGCCTGTCGCACCATGACCCCCCTGATGTTCAGGATCCTGGCGGTGGCATACCCGGAGTTGGATGGGCACTTGAAGGCATCACAGCAGCCACAAGGGGGTGACTACACTTGCATTCTGCTGATTTTGCACGCAGTGGAGGGGTCTGGGTGGGGGAGGTGGGCTGTGGGTTTCCCTAGGCCAGGGCGAGTTCCGTAAGCAAGGTCCCTCCGTAAGCCAGCCATGTGGCACCCCACCCCACCTCTGTAGAGTGCCAAGTACACCTAGTCATGCCCCTGTGTCATCCATGTGTGCAGATGTCGTCCATAGCCTTCTAGGCCATTTCCCAGGAATTGAATAGTGGAGGCCAAGAGCGCGGCATAGTGCAGGGGGCTTCTGTGTCTGTCATGTCTGTCAACGGTAGCGGTAATGCCTGCACTCAACATGTCTTTCTTCTGTCCCCCCCCCTTTTTGTGGTCTCCGTGTTCTTATGTGCATTAGCATCATCAGGCGGAGGAGCAGTGGCACCGGAGCACCATGGGGCTGCATCCCACATGGCCATGGAGGGCCACACTACGGAATCGGACTTCACCAGTGGGACGGAGGGCGAGGGGAGCTCCACGGCAGGGACAGGAGCTGAGACCAGTGACACGGACTCGTCCTCTGATGGGAGCTCCCTCAACAACATCTGTGCCACCCCCATCTACAGGTACAGCCGCCACCCCCCCTTCCAGCACCACCCTCCCAGCAGCCCCTCAGCCTTCGCCCTGTGCCCGCTCGCCCGGGAGGGTGGGCATCACCTTCGCCCCAGGCACCTCAGGCCCTGCCCCAGTCACCCCTTCTGCCCTCAGTGAGGAGGCCATTGACCTCCTCAGGTCCCTCACTGTTGGGCAGTCTACAATTTTGAATGCCATCCAGGCTGTAGAAAGGCAGTTGCAACAAACAAATGCATTCCTGGAGGGCATTCATTCTGGTCAGGCGGCCCTTCAGCGAGCTTTTCAGACTCTGGCCTCAGCACTGATGGCAGCCATTGTCCCTGTCTCTACCCTCCAACTTCCTCCACCCCGACCCAATCCCCTCTCCCTCAGCCTATCCCAAGCACACCTACAGACCAGCATGTACACACATGCAGACATAGCAACATCCACTGCCTCCACTGTGTCCCCCTCCTGCTCATCTCCCTCCTCCCTCCTCCCTCCCTGTCTCATCTGCACTCCCACCTGCATGCACTACCTCTACAGCCACTACATCCCTCCCCAGCACACCCACCACCACACCCCGCTAACGTGCAGTCACCACCCCCACTACCATTCACATGTCCCCTGTGTCCTCTCCCAGTGTGTCTGTGACGCCCCCTCCGAAGATACACAAACGCAGGCACACACCCACCCAACAGCCATCCACCTCACAACAGTCGCCAGCGCATGCACCTTCACCCAAAGTCACCAAACGAACACCTCCTACAACCACAACCTCTTGCTCCACTCCCAAACCCCCTCCAGCTACCCGTCCCAGTGTGTCCAGAAAACTTTTCCTGTCCAACCTTGACCTCTTTCCCACACTTACCCCACCCTGTCCATCTCATAGGTCCCGAACTAGCACCTCATCCACAACATCTCCGGGACCAGTGGTGCCTGTAGTCACCGGAATATGGAGTGCACTGTCCACCAGGGCAGCCGGTTTGGCACGGAGCCACAGCGCAGACAGTCCCCCACCTGTGAAGCATCAGAAGTTGGCCAGTGCCCGGATGGAGAGGGGGAAGACTCCAGCCACCAAAGGCGCTCCCAGGGGTACAGGTGGGAGTGTGGAGTCAGCTGCGACACCTTCCAAGGTGGGGAAGGAGCACAAGAAGGTCAGCAAGTCTGGGAAGAGCAGCACAGCGGAGAAGACTGCCATAATCCCAGCTGCCCAGGAGGCCACCGCTAGCACCAGCCCAGCTGCCCAGGAGGCCACCGCCAGCACCAGCCCAGCTGCCCAGGAAGCCACTGCCAGCACCAGCCCAGCTGCCCAGGTGGCCACCGCCAGCACCAGACCAGCTGCCCAGGAGGCCACCGACAGCACAAGCCCAGTTGCCCAGGAGGCCACCGCCAGCACAAGCCCAGCTGCCCAGGAGGCCACCGCTAGCACCAGCCCAGCTGCCCTGGAGGCCACCGCCAGCACAAGCCCAGCTGCCCAGGAGGCCACCGTCATTACCAGCCCAGCTGCCCAGGAGGCCACCACCAGCTCAAGCCCAGCTGCCCAGGAGGCCACCGCCAGCACAAGCCCAGCTGCCCAGGAGGCCACCGCCAGCACCAGCCCAGCTGCCCAGGAGGCCACCACCAGCACAAGCCCCGCTGGGCCATGAAGGACCGCCAGCAAAAGCCCCGCTAGGCCATGAAGGACCGCCAGCAAAAGCCCCGCTGGGCCACGAAGGTCCGCCAGCAGCTGAGTCACTGCAATGGAGACCGACATCTCAAGCACCGCTGAACAGGGCACCGCTGCCTCAAACACCGCTGAACAGGGCACCGCCATCTCAAGCACCGCTGAACAGGGCACCGCCGTCTCATGCACCGCTGGCCCAGGAGCGCCAAGGGCACTGACGCTACTGAATCCGTCATGGGCAGAATGAAGCCCTCTGGGCACCATGCCCCTTCCAGAACCAGTGGAGATATCCATCCACTACCTCTGTCCTTAGCAGGATGAAGCACTCTGGGCACAATGCCCCCTCCAGAACCAGTGGAGAGATCCATCCAATACCTCTGTCCTTAGCAGGATGAAGCACTCTGGGCACCATGCCCCCTCTAGAACCAGTGTAGAGATCCATCCACTACCTCTGTCCTTAGCAGGATGAAGCACTCTGGGCACAATGCCCCCTTCACAACCAGTGGAGAGATCCATCCACTACCTCTGTCCTTAGCAGGATGAAGCACTCTGGGCACAATGCCCCCTCCAGAGCCAGTGGAGAGATCCATCCACTACCTCTGTCCTTAGCAGGATGAAACACTCTGGGCACCATGCCCCCTACAGAACCAGTGGAGAGATCCATCCACTTCCTCTGTCCTTAGCAGGATGAAGCACTCTGGGCACAATGACCCCTCCAGAAACCAGTGGTGACTGTTATCCACTTGAGAGACTGTGGCTTTGCACTCCCCAGGATGGAACTGTGGGCAAACTACCCACTGTATAGACTTGAGAGACTGTGGCTTTGCACTCCCCAGGATGGAACAGTGGGCACACCACCCACTGTATAGACTTGAGAGACTGTGGCTTTGCACTCTCCAGGATGGAACAGTTAGCAAACCACCCACTGTATAGACTTGAGACACTGTGGCTTAGCACTCCCCATGATGGAACAGTGGGCAAGCCACCAACTGTAGGGACTTGAGAGACTATGGCTTTGCAATCCCCAGGATGGAACAGTGGGCATGTGGCCCCCTCGTCGATTTGGCATTGTGCACTCAAACGGCTGAGGTGCCCCCCCCTTTCCTCCCCCTGAGGTGCCTCTTTTGTTGCTCTCTGATGCCCCTGCAGTGCTCTCTCCGTCATGGTCGGGGATCTTGTGTGGGCCCAGTGTCCACGGACTTAATTGGAGCACTACCTGGACTACTATGCTTGGTATATATTTTGTAAATGGTGTATATATATATACTTTTGCCTACTTGATTTTAATATATTACAGTGGTTACACTTGTTTTCTATTGTCTTTGCATTCTTCTGGGAGGGTTAGGGGGTGATACTGTGATGTATCAATATGCATTAGTGTGTGTGTTGTAGTGGGCGAGGGTGGGGCTGTTGCGTGTGTGTGTCCCTGTTTTTTCCCTCCCCCTCCCCTGTGTCGTAGGTGCAGTACTCACCGTGGTCTTCACTGCTGGCGTTCGTGCTCCTGGTAGAGGAGCAGGAAGACTATCGCAGGGAGAATGTGGAGTTCTGGGTCCATGGGGTCCTCGTTCCTCGTGGGGTGTGCAGAGTTGAGCGTTTTCCCTTCGGAATTCCTGTTTCCGCCGTGTTTTTATCCGCGGTAAATCCGCCCCGGAAAAGGTGGCGGATTGGTGGGTTGTAATAGTGTGGGCGGCACATTGTCTCCCGCATGTCTGTTGGCGGTGACCGCCGCTCTGTTTGTTTGTACCGCCGTGGCGGTCGGAGTGTTAAACTGGCTGTCTTTGTTGGCGGTTTCCGCCACAGTCATAATTGCTAATTTTTTACCGCCGGCCTGTTGGCACTCTTACCGCCGCTTTAACACCGTCCACCAGGGCTGTAATGACCACCATAGAGCTTGGGGTCTCTGAACTCACAATTTAAAAATACATCTTTTAGTGAAGTTTTTTTGTAGATATTTAGTTTGAAAATGCCACTTTTAGGAAGTGGGCATTTTCCTGCTTAAACCATTCTGTGACTCTGCCTGTTTGTGGATTTCCTGTCTGGGTCAGGCTGACAGTTGAGCTGTTTGTGAATCCCCTCTAGACAGTGCACAAATGGTGCTGGGGTATAGCCTGCATATCCTGATGAGCCATCTGTGCTAGGGTAGAGAGAGGAGTGGTTACTGATACCTGAATGGGCTGTGTCTCTCCTCTCACAATGCAGTCTGCAATCCCCTGGTGTGTGTCTGGGGCCTGGCCTGGGCAAGGCAGGGTCATGTGAGCAACAAATACTTTCATTTGAAGTTTGTCTACTTCAAAGGCACAAATGGGTATAAGTAGTGGACCCAAAACCTCAGACTTTAGATTACTTCCGGGATCATGAGGAACCTCTGCAAAGGAGAAGAGCTGAAGAGCTGAAGAGCTGATGATAATTACTGCCCCTGCCTGTGACTGTGCTTTATTGGGTTACCCTGTAGTTTCTGCTTCTGCCTGTGAAAGGGGACAAAGACTGAACTTTGTTGTGCATTCCTGCTTGAGAAGAATCTCCAAAGGCTTGAACTGAGCTTGCCCCCTGTTTTGAAGCCTCAGGGCCATCAAAGACTTCCTGTGGCAGCACCTGGACTCTCTGCTGAGACCCCTGCCCTGGCAAGTGGTGCCCTATCTAGTCCCTGGGCCCTTGAGAGGTGAAGGTGGCAGAACAAGGACTGAAATCCACACACAGAACACCGTGCAGGGACATTTTCGGTGCACCACCTTCAATGTGGCTGAAAAACAACACTGCACCCGCTTCACAACAAATATCGACGCTCCACCTGCATTGCGGCTGGAAGATCGAGGCATCGCGGCTGGCGAAATGACGCAACTCCGCTTGCGGCTGCTAAAAACGATGCAAACCCCACACAGGGTGGTTTTCTAACTCTGTTGATTTCTCACGCATCATCCCTGGGCATGAAAGTCATCATGAGCCTGTGTGGATCCGAGGTGCCCCATCCGGAAACTGATGCATCGTTCTCTTGCGAAGAAGAAAAACGATGCATCGCCTACCTGACTGGAGAAGAAACAATGCACAGCCTGACCTGCGAGTAAGAAATTGACGCATCGCTGACTTTTCCGATGCTCGCTCGCCCGTGCAGCTTTATTTTTGACGCAAACCAGGTACTTTCTGTAAAATCAACGTTTCCATTGCTTTCTATGAAGTAAGTCTCTTATTATTTTGAAAATTCATGTCTTGACTTGTTGGATGTTGGAGTTTTGTCATTTTGGTCTTGTTTGATTTAGATAGATATTACCTATTTTTCTCAACTGGTGGGGTATCCATTTTGTAGCGTTTCCACTGTGTGTTGGTACAAATAATTTACACATTGGCTCTCAAATTAGCCTGACTTCTTGTGCCTGGCTACCAAGGGGTAATCAAGGGTTATGTAAGTGTGTTTTTCTATTACCTTAACTAGAGTAAAGGTCCCTGCTTAGACAGAGTACAAACTGACTGCCAACCAGAGACCCCATTTCTAACACTGGTGATCAGCGGTAAGGATTGAACTTGTATTTCCACTTGACATACAGTGATTATGTGTACACTACTGTTTTTAGTGCAGACCATCACATGCCCACATACTACTTCTCTTGGTGGTTTTTTTTGTTGCTTTTTCTCTTTTTGGACTTCCTCCTGCTTCCACATTTTTGATAATTTCTGATTTTTTGAACTTCTCTTGGGAACTCTCTGGCCTTTTTGGAACTTTGCACTTTTGAGTGAACTTACCAACATGTCTCAGTTTGGGGATGAACCAGCTGTGTCTACAAAAGCTGTTTTTGAGTTTGAGAAACTGGAGTAGTAGGCAGTGGCTCAACTTAAGCAATTTTGTAAGGATCTTGCCCGCCCAACTAAGAGCTCCGCCAGGAAAGAGCAGTTGCAAATGGCATTAAGGGCATGGGTGGCAGCCAAGGAGGCTAGGAGGCACACAGAGGAGGAGGATGATGATGTGTAGAGTGTTCATAATGTAGTAGTGGATGTGCCTGTTTTGCCTTGGGGGAAGGTCTCCAGGGCAGGTAGCAGTGTGTCATCCAAGGGTCTGACTCCAGAGTAGTTGCAGGACAGACAGGCAGAGAAGTTGCACCAGTTGCAATTAGAGAAGCTTAAAATCGAGATGGAAAAGAGAAGGTTGTCCATAGAGGAGAAAAAGATGCTATTGGCCCCTGATCTCGGTTTAAGGGAGCTGGATCAGAGGAGCCAGTCTAGCAGAGATGGTGGAAGTGGTACCTCAGTGCAGCCTGGAAGGAGGGTACATATTCCAAAGGACTTGGTAAAGGAGCATAAGAGGGAGGATGACACATATCAGTGGTGTAACGGGTATGCGTCAGCTCTCCACATGGACATAGTCCCTGAAGCACATTGGGACGCGGGCCTGTGGAAGCACTTTGAGGTAGAGGGGAGGGACACTGACATCCTTAGGGGATCCTCAGGGGCTCACCTACTCTATCATGAAGGATGCCCTACTCACAAGATGTGGTCTCACCCCTGAGCAGTACAGGGATAAGTTTAGGTCCTACAAAAAAAGGTAATCTTTAACTTATTTGGGATGTGTTGACTCTTATTGCAGGTCACTGGGTGGTTGGGTGAAGGACAGCAAAGTGACAACTTATGAGGGGCTGGACAATTTGATTGCTTGGAAGCAGTTGTCCAGTCTTTGTTTTCCAGAGCTGCGCCAGCACCTAATTGACATCAAGCTAACTGACCCAAGAAAGCTCTGGTGGGAGAGCACCAGGGTCCAGAAGAAGTATGGGGGATACCATGCCAAGGGTGGGCAGCATACCCATCAGAAGAAGTGGGGGGATAAGAGTAAACAGGGGGAGTTCTCTAAAGGGCCACAACCGAGTACCCAAGGTAAGGATTCCCAGCCCCAGAAGAAAAGAAACTACGGGTCTCTATTGTGAAACATGCAGAGACGGGTCCCCGCAAGTGCTTTGTATGTGATCTGGTGGGTCAGATAATGGGGGATCTCAAATGTCCCAGGGAGACACAGGCACCCACTGGTGCTCAGTCACAGGATTTGGCCAGTGTGGCTCTTGGGGAAGAGTTGGTTCCAGGTGGGCGGGAGCCAGCTGAGATCACCCTTGTCTTACTAGGGCACAGTGAGATGGTCTGGAGGATCCTAGTGCCTGAGAACACTAAGAAATGCAGGCAGTGGGTGACCATCAATGGGCAGAGGGTGGAGACTCTAAGAGACACAGGAGCCAGTGTGACTACAGTGAGAAGTCAACTGGTGTCTGAAGAGCAGACAGATCCCCATGTACCTCACCAAGTAGTTGCAGTAGACAACTCTGAGTGCCTGTGGAGAGTGGAGAAGGTTCCCTTTGAATGGGGGGGGTCCCAGGTTCCTTGAGGGTAGCTGTGAGTCCAACCATTCCTGTAGATTGTCTACTTGGCAATAACCTAGAGGATTCCCCTTGGAAGGAGGTGGAACACAGGTCTCACTTGGAGATGTTTGGTTTGCCTGGGTGGGTGTGTGTGTGCCCACCCATTCCATTGTGGCCCGTCAGAGTGATCAGGAGTCCCTGGAGCCTGAAAGAGTGGCCCAGGTGACTTCCAGAAGGAGGTAGCGCAAGGGGTGCAGGAAACTGGCCCTAGAAGTTCCCACAGTCCGTGCGGAGGCTGAACCTGAGGGCGATGTCCCCGGAGCCTACAGGAGAGCAGGTGGCTGAGCTGGGGGAGGCCACTTTACCACAGCTGACACAGTGGCAGCAGGAAGGGGACCCACCAGGGAGGCATTGTATAATGCATAGACGACTTGCCCTACTCTGGAGGGTTTGTGGCAGCAGGCTGTAGACCAGGTGTCTGGCAAGGAGTCTGGGTCACATATGATTTATTAGGAGGATGCCCTCCGTTATAGCAAGCCTAAGGTTGCTAAGCCTGGGGCAGCCTGTGTGCTTTGTTGGGCCACCCTGAAGTTGCTGCTTCTGCCTGTGAAAGGGGACAAAGACTGGACTTTGTTGTGCATCCCTACTTGAGAAGAATATCCAAGGGCTTGAACTGAGCTTCCTCCCTGCTTTGAAGTATAAGGGCCAACAGAGACTTCCTCTGCCAGCACCTGGACTCTCTGCTGAGACTCCTGTCCTATCCAGTCCCTATGCCCTTGAGAGGTGAAGTTGGCAGAAGAAGGACTGAAATCCACGCACAGAACACTGAAAGAGAAAATTTTTGATGCACCACCTGCAACGCGGCTGAAAAACGATGTGCCACCTGCTTCACTGCAAAAAGAGACGCTCCAATGGCATCGTGGCTGGGAGATCGGTGCATCATGGCTGGAGAAATAACACAACACCCTCTTGTGGCTGCTGATAATGATGCAAACACCACGCAGCATGGTTTTATAACACTGTGCAACCGGATTACTCACACATCATCCCTGGGCGTCAAAGTCATCATGAACCCGCGCGGATCCGAGGTGCCCCATCCATCCATCCATTGACGCAAGCAGGTACTTTGTGTAAAATCAATGTTTCCATTGTTTTCTATGGAGTAAGACTCTTGTTATTCTGAAAATTCATATCTTGACTTGTGTATGTTGAATTTTTGTCGTTTTGGTCTTGTTTGATTTAGATAAATATTACCTATTTTTAACAACTGGTGTAGTGTCCATTTTGTAGTGTTTTCACTGTATTACTGTGTGTGTTGGTACAAATAATTTAGACAGTGCTTCTGAGATAAGCCTGACTGCTTGTGCCAAGCTACCAAGGGAGTACGCAGGAGTTATCTAAGTATGTTTCTCTATTGCCCTGACTAGAGTGAGAGTCCCTGCTTGGAAAGAGTGCAAACTGCCTGCCAACCAGAGACCCCATTTTTAATAATATCTAATAGATAGTTACTACAGAATGAGAACCCTTCAAGTACTTAATACATTACTCAGATCTATTTAATAATTCTTATGTATGCTGTACATCGCAGCACACCAGTAAAGTTTTAAAAGTTTATATTAAATATTAAATCAGTCTGCACAGCACAGTTTTCCTCCTGCCCATGCTGTCAATAAATACATAGAAAAGGGACTAAGAGGGATGGCACAGCCCAACCTCCCCCAGGCTCTGTCAGGTGAAGATAGACCCACTCTTTGCCCAGTCTTCACTTGGGCTGGTCTGCTCCCAGGCAGTGACCAACGTGCCCTGCATGCATCCTGTGGTGCAGGAAGAGAAGAGCATTTTTAAACACTGCAGCTGGGGGATGAGGTCCACCTCTTACTCCACCCCTTCAGACCTTCTGGTCCAGGAATCTTCCCTGGCCGAATGGAAAAGGTGTGTCCTGTACCACAGGATGGGAAGATCCCTTTTAAGCACTGAGCTGTGCCCTGGGCAGGGACCCACCTCCTCCCCTGTCTCCTCATCTTTACTGGGCCAGGAAGTATGGGGTAGGTAGTCCCCAGCAGGAATCCATTGTCAGCAGCGTAGACTAAAATACGTCCTGCATCTCAGGAAGATAAGACAGCTTTTAAGCATTGTAGTTGCACCCTGGGTGATGCGCCCACGCCCTCCACCCCCCCCCCCCCACTGGGCCATGTAGTATGGAACAGGTAGTCCCTGGCAGAAATACGTCATGGGCAGAGTCAAATAAATTATAGTAATAAAAAAATAATAAAATAATGTAAAATGTATTGAAGCTGCTGAACCAAGCCTACAAGGCCCTGCACAACGAAGGACCAGCATACATCAACAAACGCCTGACCTTCCACCAACCAGAAACCTCTGATCAGCTTCCCTGTCCCACCTGGTGTGGAACAACCTCTCGCTGCACCTCAGGACCACACCATCACACCAGCGATTCAAAATAGAACTAAAGATCTGGATGTTCAAATGATCATGCTTCCACGCAGCAGCATACAGCTCCATTGCCTTGAGAACCTCACATGTGATTTGCCAAGCTCTATAAATGTTTGATTGATTGATTGATTGATTAAATGAATATTCAAGAACATTGACGTTTTCGGAAACTTTGATCATCACAACAAGCATTCAATCAAATATTGACATTTATATTTTCAAATCACTGTAAATCACAAAATAATTGAAGTATTTAAAATATATCATGATTGTTTTAGCAAAAGTGAATACAGGATGCATTTAAACATATCTAACATTTTGAGAATGCAAAACAAATTTAACTATCTACATGCTTCATGCAAGATAACTAGCTCTGGCTCAGTTTGATGTATTCTTAAAAACCTAACGCCTAAAATGAATTAAACAGGGTTGTGAGTGAGTGACTAACTTCCCATGTATTTTAAGAGAATGATATGTGGGAGGGGAATGCAAGTTAGTTTCAAGAAAAAAACTGGGTTGATTTGATCTGGAGAGATGAAGCAAAATGAACATTGGTCATATTCAGGCTAGATAGGTGAGGTTCTGGTGAGTGAGACAACAGTGAGAAATAATAGCAATGTTGAAAAAAAGAAAAGTAGAAAAAGAGAAGTAGGATGATATGAATCCCATGGAATATGTGTGAGAGTACATCAGGATGATGTGTACTGCAGCTAGTCTAAACTATGACTGGCAGTGACTGCTTGTGCTGTCAGCCTAAATGCTCCCTCTGTCTAACACCCCTTCAGCCTGTTATCTTACAAAAATTGCTCAGTAAACTAAGCTCCTGATTTGACTTTGAGGGCCAAACTATACTCTTGGCCCACGTGACATCTTTTGTGTAAAGTTATGAGGATTGAGCCAACTATCAAAGCAAAAGGAGCATGAAACTTTAATTTATAATGTCCCTTACATTAAAATATCATTTAGAAATCTATTTTAGTTATATTATTTACAACACAGCCCAACTGCCAAAACGTGTGTTGATTCACTTCAGAGTGAGAGAGCAGAAAAGTGTCTCACTAAAATGATATATTGCTGCAACTCCTTTCCCAAACATTGATGTTCTTTCAGGCTGCAAAACACCATGCACACATCTGTGCAACATGATACAAAAGTGTTTGCATAGCACCCAACATAGATTTAGTACAGGATGAGAATCTTTCAAGAACTAAATACATACTCAAACCTATTTCTATACTGCTTATGTATGCTGAACATCACAGCACACATGTAAAGTTTTAAAAAGTTTATATTAAATGGTTATTTCAGCATATTGCGCACCTGTACAAAGGAGGCAAAATGTTTTGTCACAAAGCCTGTCTAACCTTCTTTATATGTATGCTTTTGTGACAAAATAGAGGTGCAGCACCTTAGGAACAGGCGTTTAACACACACTCCTGACACAAAACGATTTCATTGCTGTTTTGAACACTTCTAGTGTAGCAACACTTATGCCTTTTAGTGTTACTTTTCAAGATTGTGAACCAGCACAAGTCCTTGATAAAATGTGATCTTTAAGTGCCTAAAATGATTGTGAAGAAATAGGGTGTATTTTATGGTGTGGTTGAACAACCTCACCATGCAATACACCTACACAACCCCCTCACGACCAATAGGTTTTGTTTGTCAAACCCTTAGCTCAACCCTGGGTAGCTGTGGTTCAGAGCAGCAAGGACTGCGCATAGGAACAAGTGTAATGCATTTAAATATCACCAAAACAATCTAAAAATAAATCCAAAGACTTCTGACACCAATTTCTAAAAATAGACTGTATTTACATATATTTTTAGGCACCACAATGATAAAGATCCACTAGAAGGGTCTGGAGATATAGAATTTACATGGAATAGTAATTCAAAGCATTTTACTCAACCTCCATAGTGCACTGACAAATTGAACACATATGACACTTAGGGCCTGATTTAGAACTCGCCAGATGGGTTACTCCAACACAACGGTGACAGATATCCCGGCCAGCAAAACCAGCATCTCATTATATTCTATGGGATGTAGATTTTGTCTGACGGAATATCCCTCACCGTTGTGACAGAGTAACTCATCCGTCGAGTTCTAAATTGGGCCCTTTGAAACTTTTTCACCAAAAAGTAGGGCTAGTTGTTATGCGATTCCTTAGATTCACTTTAGATGACAAACTCCAGTAGGGAGCCAGTCAGGGGGACCAGCAAGGTCCTCGCAATCAGTTACTTCTGATCTAAATCTCCAAGCAGTTTAAAGGACTTTATCCTCTTTGCAATTGATTCCTACAGGAAGTGGTCCTGATGAAAGGGATGAAAGATGCTCAAGATGCTCAAGGATGCTCTGGATGCGATGCTGTCAACCAAGGTCTTACTGTGGCTACTCCTAGTCCATGAAAAGGGGGTGGTAGTCCTGGCCACAAGGTTGATGTCCCTTGAATTCCTCACGGTGCTGGTAGAAGTCCAGTCTCCACTGAGCTACCAGTCACCCGGTATCACGGTCAAAGCCAAATCCTTCCTGGGTGATAGCTCGGCTTTTGGGTGACCAAACTGCACTCCAGTAACTCTCCCATGCCCAGCGATCCTCAGTGCCACTTTGAGCATTGTATCCTGGTCTCTGGTGCTGAACTGCAGTTGTTGGCGGCTGGCTCAGTCCCTCTCCTTTGCTAGCCACCAGGTTCAGTGGCCTAACAAACTGCCTCAATAACTGACTGCAGTCCCTGTTGAAAGTATCACAAACAAGCTCTTATGTGTAATTTTTGTGGAGATGATATGGATCCAGGTCCTTTTCCCGAACCACAACTACCAGTGAAGAACTACTCACACCTAGAAGGTTAGATCAGGAACAGGGCATTAGATCATGCTGATGGTGCTAGTGAAGTGGCTTTTAAGTAGTCTGACAGGGAAATGAAAAGTGTGAGATTGCATCCGGTCACCCTACCATATCTCTATTCCCTTCCTACCACCACACCAACCGTCTCCCTCATTGACCCTAAATACCTGTGATGCAACTGGCTTCTGCTTTGCACTGGGGCTTGCCTCAAGACAAAATAGAACACTGTTTTCCTTACTGCCAAGGGTTGTCAAACTGGCTTTTGGTGATATTGCCAATATTTACAGGAAGCATTTCCTGGAAGAGATACAATGTTACAAATGATCTCACCTCAACATATAACAATTAATACACAATAGGTTCAACACAGTATAAGCAGTGTCTTTGTTACCTAGTGTTTCCTTTGTTGAATGAGTTTCAATGTTTCTTCATATTCAACTCCTTTCCTTAAAAAGTTACAATGTATCTGTTTCTTATAATCTAGGAAAGTTATTAGTAACTATGTAATTTGCCAAAGAATTATGATACACATATGGTTAGCACAAGTCTTTTGCAGCAGAATATGCTACTTGGGTTTTTAGTGGGACTACAAAAAATAAATGTGTACCTTGGATGTGATTCATTGTTTTTTTATGTTGCAGGTACCTGTTTTTTCCAGCTATGGTCGCGAAGCGGGCAAGAAACAGGGAGTTGAGTGCAGCAGATTATCACCAACTCCAGTGAATGCGCTGCAAGCAGGCAACAGAGTTTTCCAGAAGGTGTGCGCAATGCTGAAATCTGGAATTCACTTTGCTGGAATTTGAGGAGGCTGCGAGCAGGGAGCCCCTGTCTTCATATGCGCTAGGCAAAGCAAAGCCTTGTGGGGCCTAGCATGGTTTAGATACCATAGCCATGCCCAAGATGGCCACCGAGGATTCCCAAGATCTCGACAAACCTTTCTGTGCAAGGCATGCAGCTTAGAAAAACAAACTTGGAGGTTGAGATGTTTGGGGAATATGGCACTGGCATCAGGTTCACAAATGCAGAGACATGTCTTAAGGTATAACCTAATAACATGGCATTGTGTAGCTAAAGCATACAATAATATGTTTAACAAAGAAATTAAAAGTATAACAAAACACTTAGGGGGTGATTCTAACCCTGGCGGTCGGTGTTAAAGCGGCGGCCAACCCGCCAACAGGCTGGCGGTAAAAAAAATGGGATTCTGAGCCTGGCGGGAACCGCCAACACAGACAGCCACCTTAACACTCCGACCGCCACGGCGGTACAAACAAACAGCGCGGCGGTCACCGCCAACAGACAGGCGGCAGACAATGTACCACCCACACTATTCCAACTCACCAATCCACCACCTTTTCCGGGGCGGGAGCACCGCCGATAAAAACACGGCGGAAACAGACTACGGACGGGAAAACGCTCACCACTACGCACTCCAGGAGGAAGGAGGACAGCATGGAACCCGAATTAAACATCCTACCTGCTCTCGTCTACCTTCTCATCTACCACGAGTACGAAGACCGGCGCAGACGACAACGGTGAGTACTGCACCTACGACACACGGGAGGGGGAGGACGAACGGTTACGGCCACACACATATGCGACCCCCCCCCCCAACTATGTACTCACCAATGCAGCGCACCAAGTCACAGTGACACCACACAAACACCCCTGAAAAATGCTAGGACATAATCATATTTTGAATAAATATTTATGTACCAAAAAGCTCCAGAAAATTAGCGTACAACCATGAAAGATATCCACAACAAAACTAATGACACACACATCAGTGTATAACTGAAGTACCAAGTCCTGCACAACCTACGATTTCAGCATGTCCGTGGGCCAAAGTCTTGAGAAACAAGGGCAAAGCCCACACAGGAGACCTGAGTCCTTTGGAGAGAACACTGCAGGGGCATCAGATGTAAAAACTACAGGCACCTCAGGGGGAAGGGAAGGAGGGGGCACCACAGCCACATGAGTCCACGACGCCAGATCCACGAGGAGCCACCATGCCCACTGGACCATCCTGGGGAGTGCAAAGCCACAGTCTCTCAATGTCTCTACAGTGGGTGGGCTGCCCACTGGGCCATCCTGGGGAGTGCAAAGCCACAGTCTCTCAATGTCTCTACAGTGGGTGGGCTGCCCACTGGGCCATCCTGGGGAGTGCAAAGCCACAGTCTCTCAATGTCTCTACGGTGGGTGGGCTGCCCACTGGGCCATCCTGGGGAGTGCAAAGCCACAGCGGAGCGGTGCTTGAGAAGAAGGGCCCAGCGGAGCGGTGCTTGAGACGGCGGTGCCCAGCTGAGCGGTGCTTGAGAGGAAGGGCCCAGCGGAGCGGTGCTTGAGACGGCGGGGCCCAGCGGAGCGGTGCTTGAGAAGAAGGGCCCAGCGGAGCGGTGCTTGAGACGGCGGGGCCCAGCGGAGCGGTGCTTGAGAAGAAGGGCCCAGCGGAGCGGTGCTTGAGAAGAAGGGCCCAGCGGAGCGGTGCTTGAGAAGAAGGGCCCAGCGGAGCGGTGCTTGAGAAGAAGGGCCCAGCGGAGCGGTGCTTGAGACGGCGGGGCCCAGCGGAGCGGTGCTTGAGAAGAAGGGCGGAGCGGTGCTTGAGACGGCGGGGCCCAGCGGAGCGGTGCTTGAGAAGAAGGGCCCAGCGGAGCGGTGCTTGAGACGGCGGGGCCCAGCGGAGCGGTGCTTGAGAAGAAGGGCCCAGCGGAGCGGTGCTTGAGACGGCGGGGCCCTGTTCAGCGGTGCTCTTCTCCACCGCGGGCCCTGTTCAGCGGTGCCTATCTCCACGGCGGGGCACTGTTCAGCGGTGCTCTTCTCCACCGCGGGCCCTGTTCAGCGGTGCCTATCTCCACGGCGGGGCCCTGTTCAGCGGTGCTCTTCTCCACCGCGGGCCCTGTTCAGCGGTGCCTATCTCCACAGCGGGGCCCTGTTCAGCGGTGCTCTTCTCCACCGCGGGCCCTGTTCAGCGGTGCCTATCTCCACGGCGGGGCCCTGTTCAGTGGTGCTCTTCTCCACCGCGGGCCCTGTTCAGCGGTGCCTATCTCCACGGCGGGGCCCTGTTCAGCGGTGCTCTTCTCCACCGCGGGCCCTCTTTCAGCGGTGCCTATCTCCACGGCGGGGCCCTGTTCAGCGGTGCCTATCTCCACGGCGGGGCCCTGTTCAGCGGTGCTCATCCAGCAGGTCAAGGGAGCCAGACCTGGCCTCGACTCCCTGCTCAGTCGCCCTCGGACCGTGACGTTTCTGGACCCTTCGGGGACGGACTCCTGGCCTCCTTAGTGTCCTCCTTCCCAGCTGGGATGTGGCATGTGGGGTCCACCTTCTCCGCGCTCCTGCTGCCCTTCCGCTCCTTTGATGGGGCTCTCGGGCCCTTGCCTCCCCCAGATGGTGTGGGTGGTGAAGTGGCCGCACATTGCTCCTTGGGGGCAGCCCTGTCGGTCCTCGCACGGCGGTCCTTGGTTTTGCGGGTCCTCTTGCCGGGGGGGGGGCTGGACGTGTCCTTGCTGCAGCTCGATGTGTCACTGCTGGCAAAGGGTGGGCTCCAGAACCCAGGCACAACAGTGACACCCGAAGCTGGGCTGGTGGTGGCTGCGGTGCTCTTGGGACTCTTTGAAGATGGATGGGGGAGGTCATCGGGGGGAAAGAGGTTAAGGTTAGCCAGGAAAAGTTTTTTAGGGCCAAGGTAAAGGGTAGGAGAAGTGGAGATGGAAGTGGAGGTAGAGGAGGTGGTTGTAGGAGAGTCAGGTGTGCTGTCATTGGGTGAAGGTGCTGGTGCTGTAGGCTGTCGTGAGGTGGATGGCTGTTGGGTGGGTGGCTGCCTGCGTTTGTGTGTCTTGGAAGAGGGGGTGACAGACACAGTGGGAGAGGACACAGGGGACGTGTACATGGCAGTGGGGGTGGTGACTGCACGAGTGTGGACTGTAGTGGAGGGTGAGGTGGTGATGGAAGCACTGGCTGATGTTGGGGTGCATGCAGGTGTGAGTGTAGACGTCACAGGGAGGGAGGAGGGAGACGAGGAGGAGGGGGACACAGGGGTGGCAGTGGCTGTTGGCATGTCTGCATCTGGGTGTTGCTCGGGTGAGTGTTTGCGGGATCTGTGGTGCTTGTGTTTGGATGAGCTGCTCTTGGGTGTTGAGGTGTGTGCAGGCTGGTCTGATGGTGTGGATGGGATAGGCTGAGGAACAGGAGACAGAGACAGGCTGGAGGCAGTCAGAAGAGGGAGGCTGGAAACAGGGACAATGGCTGCCGTCAGTGCTGAGGCCAGAGCAGTGAACGCTCGTTGATGGGCAGCCTGACCCGAATGAATGCCCTCCAGGTACGCATTGCTCTGTTGCACCTCCCTCTGCACACCCTGGATGGCATTCAAAAGGGTCGTCTGCCCAACAATGAGCGTCCTTACCAGGTCAATGAGCTCCGCACTGAGGGCAGCAGGGGCAACAGGGGCATGGGCTGAGGTGCCTGGGGCGAAGGAGACGCGCGCCTTCCTGGGCGAACCGGCACGGAGCGAAGACTGAGGGGCTGCTGGGAGGGCGGGGCTGGTGCGCTGGGTGGCGGCTGTACCTGTAGAGGCGGGGGGCACGGATGTTGCCGCCACCCCTAGGGAGCTCCCATCCGAGGACGTGTCGCTTTCGCTGCTCTCACCAGCGGTCCCCGTCGTGGTGCTCCCCTCGCCCTCCGGATCACTGGTGCCCTCGGTGTCTGTTCCTGGGCCCACCGGGGCCTTGTGTCCTGCAGCTCCCTCGTGCTCCGATGCCATATCTCCTCCGCCTGATGATGCTAATGCACACATGCACAAGAAGATGAAGAGAAAGGGTGGGGGGAGAAAAAAGAAGACCAGGTTGAGTGCATGCAATGTCAACACCATTGGCGGAGAGGACAGACACAGGTGCATAATGCACTAAGCCGCGCATTCGGGGTACACTACTCAGTACTACTGACTAAGACAACAGGCCAAGAGACGTCAAACGCGCACATGGGAGATGCTGGACCTTCAATGGCTGTACTTGTCACCCTACAGAGGTGGGGGCCGGGGGCACAGGGCCATGCCTAAGGGAGAGGACTACACTACAGAAAGCGCCCTGGCCTAATGTCACCCACAGCCCTCCTCCCCCACCCAGACGCCTCCACTGCGCAGAAAGATAGGAGAATGTGCTGATACTCACCCCCTTGTGTCTGCTGTGATGTCTTAAAGCGCCCATCCAATTCAGGGTAGGCCACCGCCAGGATCCGGGACATCAGGGGGGTCATGGTGCGACTGGCACCCCTCCTAGGTTGGGAGGCCATCCCCAGCAGTGTTTCAGCGGTCTTCCTTGTTCCGCGGCGGATGTCCTCCTACCTCTTGCGGCAGTGGGTGCCCCGTCTGTTGTGGACCCCCAAGGTCCGGACTTCCTTGGCGATGGCACGCCAAATCTCGATCTTCTGATGGGCGCTGACCTATTAGACATGTACAGGGTGGAAAGGAGGAAATCATCAATGACCTGCATGTTAGATGTAATTGGCCCCCACCCACCCACTTTGCCATATGGCACATGCTCTCATCTGTCGGGCGTTGCACTCCTCATTCGCCCCCCACCCCACCAACTTACATCCACCCCAATCCACACAGGCATAGCCCATTCCATTAGCACCCGGTGTACTCACTTGTTGGTCTGGAGGACCGTAGAGTAGCGCATACTGGGGGAGGACCCCATCCACGAGCTTCTCCAACTCTTCAGACGTGAAGGCAGGGGCCCTTTCCCCAGGCGCAGCAGCCATTGTATCTTCCAGACCGAGGTCACAGCAGCACTTGCAGTATAGGTCCTCTCCTGTGGATGGTCAGGTCTTGAGTGATTAAGCAGATAGAAAATGGCGGTCACGCCCGCGGCGGTGCGTACCGCGGCGGTGCGTACCGCGACCGCCGGCGCACTTCGTCATTGGCTCCTGAAACCCATAGGCTTCAATGTTAACCAATGCGGCTTTGCGCCGCGGTCTGCGACCGCCTACCGCCACGGTGTGCCCCGCCAGCGCATTGACCTCACATCCCATTGTCCCACTTCACAGGTCAGGCAGCCGCCATTTCAAGGGCCCACATGGCTTAATTTTGACTGCGACACACAGGCCTAGGCCTTGCATTGCCACACATACACGCCTTTCAACCCATTGCCATTCTTTAACTGTGCAAGCTGTCTGTACGTACCTGTGTTTTGGCTGACTCTGTGCTCCATGTTGTCCTTCCTAGGCACCGTCCGCTGGGACTTGCGATGAAAAGGAGGAATCCTCGCGTGTACCGACCGCTGGTGGACCTGTCGACAATGGAAGAACGCCATATAATACTTCGATACAGACTTGACCGTGCCACTATCCATGAACTGTGTGCCCAGCTGGAGCCAGCCCTGATGTCCCCCATCCGCCAACCCACAGGGATTCCCCCTCTGGTGCAGGTTTTGTCAGTCCTCCATTTTTTGGCCAGTGGGTCATTCCAGACCACAGTGGCCATGTCATCTGGAATGTCTCAGCCTATGTTTTCTAAGATTTTGAGCAGAGTGTTGTCTGCCCTGATGAAACTCATGCGGAGCTACATCATTTTCCCCGAGGAGGGTGACTTGCCTACAGTGAAGGGTGATTTCTATGCCCTTGGACACATCCCCAACATCATTGGTGCCATTGATGGGACCCATGTGGCTTTGGTACCCCCAAAAGACGATGAGCAGGTGTTCCGAAACAGAAAAAATTATCATTCGATGAATGTCAAGGTGGTCTGTTTGGCTGACCAGTACATCTCCCATGTAAATGCCAAGTTCCCAGGGTCAGTGCATGACGCGTATGTGATGCGAAATAGCAGCATCCCCTATGTGATGGAGCAGCTACAGAGACAACGTGTGTGGCTAATAGGTGACTCTGGTTACCCCAACCTGCCGTGGCTACTGACCCCAGTAAGGAATCCCCGGACAAGGGCAGAGGAACGCTACAATGAGGCCCATGGGCGTACTAGGAGGGTGATTGAGCGAACCTTTGGACTCCTGAAGGCCAGGTTTAGGTGCCTGCATATGACTGGTGGATCCCTAATGTACTCACCAAAGAAGGTGTGCCATATCATCGTGGCCTGCTGTATGCTTCACAACCTGGCTTTGCGACGCCAGGTGCCTTTCCTGCAGGAGGATGGTCCAGATGGTGGTGTTGTAGAAGCCGTGGAGCCTGTGGAGAGTGAAGAGGAGGAAGACTCAGAGGACGACACAGACAATAGGGATAGAGTGATACAACAGTATTTCCAGTGACACCCAGGTAAGAATCACCCACGCCATTTCCCAATTGCTTCTAGCCTCCTGCATCTGTACTTTCTGTAGTTCCCCACAGATGTTTTTCAGTAATTTTTGCCTTTCCCTTCCCTTCTCAGTGCTGTCTGACTCAGTACCTGACTTCTGCTTGGTTCGCCCATGAAATACAGCGTATTGACATTGGTATGTTGTCATGACTAATTGACAGAACAGAAATTGAACAGTAATATGTAATACATTTGTTAATAAGACAGCATGACTCAAAACAGATTATTGTGCAAAATGTGATTTATTTACAGTGCTAGATATCGGTACATGTGATTCTAAGGGTGATGGGTGGGGGTAGAGGAATATCCATGGCAGAGTCCAGTTCTCAGTCTCACAGGTGCATTGTTCTTTTGCCTGGGGAAGGATGGAGCATAGGCAGTTCATGGTTGGACAGGGTGGCAATGTGGGACAGTGGGAAGAGTTCAGGGGGTATGTCCTGCTGGCGGGGGTCTTGACATCCTACTCTGTCTTTTTCTTTGGTCTCAGGCTCCTCTTACGGGGTGGTTGTTCTTCAGCAGGAGGTGGGGTTCTGGGGGGCTGTCGAGGTGTTGGGACCTCCTGTCCACTAGCGCCGGCGGAGGTGGTAGGCTGTTCCTGGTCCGGCCTAGTGACAGGGGCCCTGTGTGGTGCACCATGGTCCCGCAACGCGTCCTCTATCCTGTGGAGGGCCAGGACGATGGTCCCCATTGCGGTCCCGATGATTCTCAGCTCCTCCCTGAACCCCATGTAGCGTTCTTCCTGCTGTGCCTGGATCTCAGTGAACCTGGCCAGTACCGTCGCCATCGTTTCTTGGGAGTGGTGGTAGGCCCCCATGAGGGTGGTGAGGGCCTCTTGGAGAGTGGGTTCCCTGGGCCTCTCCTCCCCCCCCTGTCGCACAGCAGCCCTCCGAGCTGCCCGGTTTCCCCCGGCCTCTGTCCCCTGGCCGGTGTGCCCGCTCCCACTGCCCCCAGGTCCCTGTTGTTGTTGGGGTGTTGGGTTAGCCTGGGTGCCCTGTAGTGGCGGACACACCGCTGATTGAGCTGTCCTAGAGACAGAGGCATGGGCCCGCTGGGTGGGAGCTGTGCTGGTGTCGGCAGAGGGGGTCGGGTCTGGTGTGGCCTGTAGCTGCCTGAGGGGAACCGACTGCCCAGAGGTCCCAGATGGTCCGGGCTGGTCATCAGGTTCACTGTCGACAGAGCTGCTATCCTCAGTGTGGGCCTGTTCCGGTGGTGGGATGGACACTTCTGGACCCTCCTGGCTGGTGTGTTGTCGTTCGGGTCCTGCATGGGGTAAGAGAGTTTGGTTATTGTTTCTGTGTGTGCAATAGCGTGCGTGTTATGGGTGCCCTTGTTCCCCAGTGCAGGCATTCCCTTGAGGGAGGTGTTGTGAGGGTATTTAGTGGGGGGGAGGGGTTAGTGCAGTGGTCATGCATAGGTGATGGGTGCCCATGATTTGTGTTGGCATGCAGGAGTTGGTGTTGGGATGGGTGGGTTGTGCTGGTGAGACATTGTCAGGGAGGATATGTGCTGGGGGGTTGGGGGGGAGGGTGGGGGTGTGGGTTGGCATGCTGGTGGGGTGGGGGGGATATAGTAGTTGAGATGGGACTTACCAGAGTCCATTCCTCCGGCTACTCCAGCGAGGCCCTGAGGATGCAGGATGGTCAAGACCTCTTGCTCCCACGATGTAAATTCGGGAGGGGTGGGTGGGGGTCCGCCGCCAGTCTTCTGGACCGCGATGTTGTGCCTGGAGACCATCGATCGGACCTTCCCCCGTAGGTCGTTCCATCTTTTGCGTATGTCCTCCCTATTCCTGGGATGCTGTCCCACCGCGTTGACCCTGTCCACGATCCGCTGCCATAGCTCCGCCTTCCTGGCTATACTGGTGTGCTGCACCTGCGAGCCGAAGAGCTGGGGTTCCACTCTTAGGATTTCCTCCACCATGACCCGGAGTTCTTGGTCCGAAAAGCGTGGGTGCCTTTGGGGTGCCATGGGGTGGTGTGGGTGAGGTGTGGGGTGGTGTATGTGATGATGAGTATGTTGGTGTGTGGTCCTTTGTGCTGCTATGTGGTGTGTGTGATGGTGTAGTGTGCCTCAGTGTGTCTTGCTAGGGATTGTCTGCTGTGTCTCTCTCTCCTTCTCTCAGTAATTCTGGTCGCAGGGGTTTGTGGGTGATGTGGGTGTGTGTTTTATAGTTGGTTGATTGTGTGGGAGTGGTGTGTGTATGTGTATCAGGTGTGTGTATTTCAAATTGTCCAATGTGGCTGTGTTTTGGTGATGTGTGTGTATTCTGACCGCGGCGGTGTGTACCGCCAATGGAATACCGCGTTTGAATGACCGCCGTGTGGATTCGTGGGTCGTAATGGCATGGGCCTATTTCTGTTGGCGTGACGGTGGAGGTTTGGTCATCTCCAGTTTATCGCTGCCCGCCGATGTGGCGGGCTGCAGTGGAGGACGGATTTTTGGAGGTTTGGCCGTTGTGGGTCAGAATGACCGTGGCGGTTGACCGCGGCGGTGTTATGGCGGTCTTATGACCGGCGGTAAGGGCATTTTACCGCCGAGGTCAGAATCACCCCCTTAACATTCTCATCTTGTAAAAATACAAAAAACTGTAAACTTTTCACTTGTATAGCGCACTACTCACCCGTTAGGGTCTCATGGCACTGTACGCATACCACTGTGGAACCCCTCCTGACTTTTCCCTGTGAGGTGCCCACTCCTGGACAGCCCCCAGGGTGAAGCCAGGCATCCAAGTGCTGTCAGGGCTGTTGTGGAGATTAAGCAAGTTATTGCCCAGAGTTACAGAGTGGGACCCATTAATTAGATTAGGCACCGAGGCAAGAATTATCCGGTCCAAGGGAATTGAGCCCAAGCCCTGCCAAGACCAGAATTGAACCTTGGTCCCAGACAAGATCTCTGCATCAGGGTCTGTCGCTCTAACCATTGTGCCACACTTCCCTATCTTGGGGCCATAACTGAATATACACACATAGTCAGACCATTGACCATTCTGCTCTGAAGGCATGTAGTGTCTGTTTGGGGGCGAATGGAGTGGGATCGTCCTAACATTTTTTTGTTGCTCTTCTGTCAAGGTGGAGGAGAGCACTGCTCCATCCACACTTCCAGTTTGGTCATTGGAGGATAAAAGGTCAGTGAGTGCCTCACGTCTTCTTCCTCTCTTTCACATGTCACCATCAGTATGGTAAGGTCTGCCTTATCATGATGCAATTTGAGCCTATTCACATGCATGATCCTGTGGAGACTCCTGAGGGTTCCCAAGTTGAGTCTACCATGTAGGTGACTTCCCCCTTTTTCTCTATGATTGGGTATGGCACAGTCCATATATCCTGAAGTGCTCTGGATGCCACTGACTCCAAGACTTACACCAGTTGTCCTGGCTGGTACTCGACCATGGAGGACTTCTCGTCATACCAGTGCTTCAAAAGTTCCTGGCTGGCTATCAGATTCCTATTCACTTTCTTCATATACTCAGCCATCCTAGAACATAAGCCAAGCACATAGTACACTATGTCCTGATTTGGTTCCTTGTGGGGTCTCTTCCAACCTTCTCTAGCCATGCTTAGTGGACCTTTTACACAAGTCCAAAGAGCAGCTCAAAAGGATTAAAGCCAACTCCTTTTTGGGGGACCTACCTGTAGGCAAATAGCAGGCTTGGGGGACATCCCACCTCCTGAGTTTCTCATGTAACTCCCAGCTAATACCTTTCATGGTTTTGCTGAACGTGTCAACTAGACCTTTGCCTTGGGAATGGTAGGTGGCGGTGTGCTTGTAAGTCACACTGCAGTCATCCCACATAGCCTTCAGATAGGCAGGCATTAAATGTGCACCTCGATCCAAGAGTACCTCCTTAGGGAACCCAACTCTGGTGAAAATACTCTGGAGGGCGCTAGCCACTTCAGGTGCAGTGACTGTCCTAAGCAAAATAGCTTCAAGGTATCTGGTGGCATGGTTCATTACCACCAAGATGAGTCTGTTCCCTGAGGCTGTTGGGGGGGTCTCGGGGACCAAAAATGTCAATCCTAACCTCTCAATGGGAGTCCCTGCTACTGGAAGTGTTATCAGGGGAGCTTTGGGCTTGCCCCCTGCCTTGCCATTGGTCTGGAAGGTGAAACAGGAGTTACAAATCTCCTTGACTTTTCCAGATATCTGGGGCCAATAAAAATGAGTGACCAGCCTCTCCCAGGTCTCGGTCTGCCCCAGGTCCAGCTAAGGGGATATCAAGGGTCAGGTTAAGGAGGACCTGCACTGCTAGGGACCACGAGTCCTCTGGTTGCCCCTGGTTTGGGGTCCTTAGCTTTGGTGTGCAGGAGGCCCTCCTCCCCGTATACTTTAAGGCACAGGTCTTCAATCTAGGGGGCAGGCCTGCCCAGGGTGACCTCAAGTGATCTCATGGGGGGCACACGGCTCTGGCCTAAAGAAGCATTATGCAGATAAAAGTGCTTTTTTTTTAGCACAAAACCATTTATTGCATTATTATAAAAGTAACAGAACTTAACTGCAATGTTTAAGTAAGTCTAAATATATTGACTTAATAAAATCATTTCGAAAAATTCTGAGTGTGACTGATGATTTTGCTTTCTACTGGAGGGAGCTCAGCATTAAAAAGTTTGAAAGACACTGCCTTAAGGGTACCACTGTATCCCCTTGCTCGTGTCTGGCAGCTAACTGTCCATGGTTATCTAGAGTGGGACAAGTCCCCTCTGTTCTTTCTCCTCTTTAGAGTCCTCGCATATGAGGCCAGCCACTTATCGTCATCCTGCTGGACATATCCAAGGACAATACATTTGGGAAATCTGACACCCCTGTCAGCACCTCCAGTTATACTTCTGCAGCTGCCATCCTCTTTGGGCTCTAGTCTCATAATGGCCTTCTTTTCTTTCAGGTCCAGTCTTCTTTCAGCCAAGGCTATGGCTCTTTCATCTAGGTCCAGTGGAACCAGGCTCTCTTGCAGGGACCCCTAGCTAGTGATGAACCCTGCTGTAGAAGCCACCCTTGTTGTGGTGTAGGGGACATGCTCCCATCTGCTCCCTCAGGGATACTGTTGTCATCATTCTCCACAATATCTTCTTCCACACTACATTAGGGGTATTCCCTATTCCAGTCACAGAGGTACTCTGTGGGCTTTTCCCACATCAAGATCCATGTTTCCTTGCTGGGAAAAGCGCTTTCTAAACTTTGTCAAAACTTTGCTACAACTTTCCCAAACTTTTCATATTCGTTGGAAACGTTTTTTCAATCCTTTGGAACAGTCCTTTTTGGAGGTGGTAATGACTAAACAACTGTTTGGGAGGGACAAGAACTTCTTTTTTATTCTCAGTGTCTTAATATCACTGTATGGTACTAATAAACAGAAGCTCTGGATCCCACCGCTAGGTACCAATGTAAGGGGTTGGTAAGTGTATTAATTAGTGAGGCCACACAACCACACTGTATAATACACACCCTTTCTTCACAATGATCAAATATAAATTACTAACGAAGGAAATTTAAATGCATACATTTTATAATGTATTGTATAAACAACCATATTAAAACAGACCCAGACATCAGATAAAACAAACAAAACTTCCACAGCTGAGACTCAATAGTATAAATGTTGCACAACAATACAAATGGGAAATATGACACGTATAACACATGTGGTGTTCTCCTTAATGATGGTGATATCTGCGCCCTCAAGTTTGCTGACGATCTCTATGCCAATGACTGCAGCCATTCTTCTCTGCCATGGGCGTCAATTCCTCATAGATATCAGGACTATGCCAGGGCAAAATTTAAATTATGACAGTGTAATTCCCTTAGTTTTGTGAATTTTGCATTATACTCCTTATGCCAAATTCCTAAAATTACACCAATATGCCTCGTTACATAATTGCTGAGATGTACGCTGCAAAATTACAGCACAGGAACAGTTCAAACAATCAGAACACCAGTGTTGTTTGCTGCACTATTTGCTGTGTTGAAATGTATAGTCATGTATGCAAATGGATGCAATGGTACATTTTGCGCTAAAGTAGACCACTAAATCCCAAATTCACATTTCACATAATTAAGTGTAATTTTGTATAATTGATGCAAAATATTGCCTAATAGTGCAAAAGCAAATTACATGAAATTTACAATTCTCAGGTTCTTTGTCTGCTTTATTTTTGTGCTTGAAATTATATCTCTTTCCTCCTTTCCTAACATTTTTCAGGAGCCCTGTGTTTGTGCCATTGCACTGATATAATCAGTAGTTGCTTTCCACAAAGCATCACTATTAGCTCAATCAATCAAACATTTACAGAGTTCTGAAAATCACCTGTGAGGGTCTAGAAGCCGCTGGAGTCATATGCTGCTGCGTGGAGGAATGATCATTCGAACATCCAGGTCTTTAGTTATCTTGTGAATCGCTGGAGTGATGGGGTGTTCTGGAGGTGCAAGGAGAGGTTGTTACAAGCCTTGACTGCCGGGTGCAAGAAGAAGAGTCCTCGACTATTGGCTCGGCGGATCTGTGGGGTATCTGTGAGGAGAGGGAAGGTGATCGGAGGTGTTTGGTTGGTTTGTGGGAGGTCAGGCATTTGTTGCTGTATGCTGGTCCTTCATTGTGCAGGGCCTTGTAGGTGTGGGTCAGCATTTTGAACCGGTATTTCTTCTGAATAAACCAGTGTAGTGTTTTTGGGATGGGTGTAATGTGGGTCCTTCTGGGGAGGTCAAGTAAGAGTTTTGCGGCTGAGCTCTGGATTGTCTGGTGTCTCTTCAGGAGGCATGCAATGATTCCTACGTAGAGCGTGTTTCCATAGTCCAGTCTGCTGGTGATGAAGGCCTGCATGACTGCCCTTCTGGTGTCTGCTGGGAGCCACCTGAAGATCTTGCGGAGCATGCGAGGGGTGTGGAAGCAGGCAGATGACACAGCGTTAACTTGTTTTTTCATGGATAGTTTGCTATCCAGGATGATACTGTAGTTGTGGGTATGATCTGTTGAGGCGGGAGTTGTGTTGAACTCCTGTGTCAGTCCATGGTGAGGTGTTCCATTTTTTTGGTGTTGAGTTTGAGACAGTTGTCCTTCATCCAGTCTGCTACATTCATCATGCATCTATGGAAGTTAGTGTTTGTGGTGGAGGGATCTTTGGACAGTGAGAGAATAAGCTGTGTGACATTGGTGTAAGAGAAGATACTGAGTCCATGTGATCTGGCGGTGATGGCCATGGGGGTCATGTAGGGGCTGAAGAGAGTTGGTCTGAGGGACAATCCTTGGGGGGCTCCACATATGATCTTCTTGTGCTCTGAGGTGAACAGTGAGAGACTGATCCTTTGGGTTGTCCCGGTGAGGTATGAGGTGATCCATTTAAGGGTATTTCCTTGAATCCTGATGTGGTGGAGTCTGTTGATGAGGATGCAGTGGGACACGGTGTCATAAATGGCAGACAGTTCCAGGAGGATGAGGACTGCAGTTCCCCCTTGGTCCAGGAAGGCGCTGATGACATCTGTGGGTGCAAAAAAGGAGTGCCTCGGTGCTGTGGTTAGCTTGAAATCCGATTGGGTGGGGTCCAGGAAGTTATGGACTTCTAGGTGTTGGGTGAGTTGCTAGTTGATTACTTTCTCAAGGACTTTTGCTGGATAGGGGAATCGAGAAATGGACCGGTGGTTGTTCAATTCAGCTTGAATGAACTGAATTCGGCTGATGTTTTTTTTCATGAGGGGTCTCACCTCAGCGTATTTCCAGACCTCCAGGTAGGAGGCCACGGTGATGGAGGTATTCAGGACCTTCCTGAGATTGTCGCAGATTGTCTTGCTTCTGAGGTGGAAGAAATTGAGGGGGCAAGGGTCAGTGGGTGCTCCCCAGTATATGGAGATCATGATGGAGATAGTATCTTGCGTGGTGAGGAGTTCCCAGTGGGAGAGAGGTTTGGGGTTCCCTTTTATGCATGAGAGCTGGTTGAAGCTGCCTGCGGCATAGGTTGGTGTTTGAAGCTTTCATAGATAGCAGAGACCTTGTCTAGCTAGGGTGAGTATTGAGGAAAGTAACCAGAAAGCTTTCTTTTTTGGCACCTTAACATTCAAAATCTCATACTCCTCCTAGATAAAGTTAAGCTATCTTTTCCTGCTAGTTTTAGAAGTCCCAACTCCTTGTTACTGGGTGACCTTCTAGATGATAGCCTTTACCTAGCTTGCAGTCTTGAAGCGTTGAACAATCCATTAAGTGTGCCTCAGATTGGTGTCAGTTTTTATAGGCAGTACTACACAAGGTAGCTTGCGTTTTGCAATGACAAATTGCACCAGGCAGGTATGGTATGAGCCAAGCAACAGTGATTTACATTGCTCCACTTTGGGCGATGACACAGAGCATTGTGCCATTGCCATTGAGCGAGATATAATCAATCTAGTGCTAACATAAGCAAAATGGCAAAATTGGTAAATTTCTATCTCCAAGCGCCTTAAAACTCGGGCATACAGTGTCAGATGTGCGTCCATTTAATTTTGTGATTCATTGTGAATCGCAATTACAGACACGCAAAATTAAGTGTACAAATGTGTCTCAGACACAGTTAGCAATTCTCAGTGGGGTCGCAAATGACATACCTCCTGGGTCCCGTGGGCTGTGGCTCCCCCACTTGCCGGTGCCCCTGCTCCTTTGCCAGATGATGTTAATGTACACAAGGACAGGATTAGAAAACAAGAGAGGTCGTGAGGCAAGCCTCAGCTGGGCCTCCACAGTCTTCTACGCCATAGAGCCCCATGTTAGCCAATGAGAAATTGCACGGCGGTGCAGACTTCCACCTGTCCCTGCATACAGGACAGGCAGTTGCCATTTCCTACTGCTGGAACTCATGTTTTGAAATTATATGTGCGTCCTTGGAGTTGACTGTACACACCTAGACAAATCTGATGTTCAACATACATACATGCTCTGTGTTCTTGTTGTGTCTCCATAGGTCCTGTAGTCACACCCATTTTACTCTTGGCTCACTTAGATACCAACCACTGTGGAGGAATAGGAGGAGGGGGCAGGCACCTGTGTACAGACCCCTTGTGGACTTGGCTACACTGGAGGACCGGCACATCATACTCACCTATCGTCTGGACAAGGCCACAATCACAGAGCTGTGTGCACAATTGGAGCCTGATCTGATACTTGCTATCCGTAGCGCCACAGCTATTCCCCCTCTTGTGCAGGTACTGTCAGTGCTCCATTTCCTGGCAACTCGTTCTTTCCAGGTAACTGTGGGCTTGGCTGCAGGAATGTCACAGCCAATGTTCTCGATTGTGCTTGGAAGGGTTTTGGCTACCTTGCTCAAACACATGAGCAGCAACATCGTATTCCCTCAGGTTGATAATTTGCCCACTGTGAGGGCTGGATTCTATGCCATGGAATGCATACCACATGTGATTGGCGCCATTGACGAGACCCATAGTGCCTTAGTCCGTCCCAGGGCAAATTAACAGTTGTACAGGAATAGGAAGAGTTTCCAGTCTCTCAATGTCCAGATGGTGTGCCTTGCTGACTAGTACATCTCCCACGTCACTACCAAGTATCCTGGATCTGTGCATGATGAATAGGAGCGTCCCACAGGTGATGGCATGACTACAGAGGCACAGGGTGTAGCTCATAGGTGAGCTTGAGTCCTCACCCAATGTAAGTCAGTGTATGCCAACTGGAGTCATACCCCATGCCCTTGTGCAAGGCTAATGTGTGTCCCTCACTTCTTCCAGGTGACTCCGGCTACCCAAACCTGTCCTGGCTGTTGACCATTTTTAGGAATTCGATAACAGGGGCTGAAAATCAGTACAATGGTGCACATGGGCGTACCAGGAGGATTGTGGAGCACACTTTTGTCTCCTTTATTTGACAGGTGGATCCCTTTGATACTCACCTGAGAATGTCTGCCAGATTGTGGAGGTCTGCTGCATGCTGCACAAGACAGCCACAGAGGAGAAATAAACTAGAAGGGTCACCCAAACATATCAAGAGTGTTCAAACAGTCACATGGTAACAAGGATGTTAAGCTGGCCTGAATCATGTTGATAATTGTAATAAGATGAGATTACTAAACCATAAACAATGATCATATAAACCTTTATCAGAAAGAAACTTTTGGCATTAGACTGTTATGCTTAAAACATCCCGTAGAGGGCACCATCATAAAAATATAATGTGTAAGAAACATGGTCATGTAGATGGCATAACCCCATGAAAAACAAGCATTTGCAATTCAATGGGTCTCTCATTATGGCGAGTTAGAGCTGTTAGCGTTGTAAACTCCTAACTGGACTTTTCTTGCCACATTAAATGAAAAAAAACAAAAAAAAACAAGCGAACGTGCTGCAAAATAAAGAGAAAAAGTAGTCCAGAAACCATATGAAAAACATGGAGCCTTGTATGTTTCCAGTAGTTTACCGGTGCTCTTGAGGAGGGCTAAATACCAGAAAAGGCATGACGTATGTATGCCTTTCATGAATGAAAACAAGCAGATTTTAAAAGGCAAGTCCACCAACTAATTAAAGTGACTTGCGTGACATGGGTGTGGTTAAAATCCCTCTACAGAGAAATTAGAAGGGGGACAGGGTGCTTTGTGCTCGTCCTTAAAAACAGGAGAAAGTAATACAATGTAACCGCATACTCAGCCCCTAGATGGCGTTTTTAGGGCTAGCAGGCTTACTGCAATGATATTACAAAAAACTTTAAAACAAAACTTCCCCAGCTGTAAAACAAAAGTTCTAGCCATGCGAAAGCTTAAAAGGCAGTGAATGGTGGGATGGGTTATTATTTTGGGGTCCCCACTTACCTAGTGTGGGAACCCAGAGATGATGTAGACAGAAAGAGCGGCCCACAGTTTTGAAGGTGGCCCATTGTGCTAGGACCACCCACGCTGAGTTATGAGAAAAAATGTTTTGTAAACGTAAAACCCTGCAAACCATTACGTGGCAAGTTTTTGTGCCGCAAATATTTTAGTATGTCGACTGCAATGCTCAGAACACCACAACAAAAATAGCATTTGGAAGAAAGACGGTCATGTAGTCATATATTCAGCCCTTAGAGAGCATAACCACATAAAAAACAATAACACAGTGTAACTATTTATTTAGCCCCCAAATTACATAGTGCATTACACAATTTTAAGGCTAGCAGACCTTAGCAATGATATTACAAGCAAGAACCATAAACAGAAATTCACCCAGCTGTAAAACAAAAGTTCCAACCATGAGAACCTTTAAAAGGATAATGACTGGCATTAGGGGTTATTTTGGAGACCATATTAACATAGTGTGGGAACCAAGAGATGGCGCAGAGATGATGTAGACAGGAAGAGCACATCTGGGTCAATGTTTTGAAGGTGGTCCCATTGCCCCAGGACCACCACAGGCTGAGTTGTGAGCAAAAATATTTTGGAAAAGTAATGCTCTGCAAAGCATTATGGGGCAAGTTTCAGCTCCACGAATATTGTAGTATGTTGATATGAATGTAATGCTTAGAACAGCCCGTAGAGGACACCACAATGAAAATAACATGTGTAAGAAACATGGTCATGTAACTATATAGTTTGCCCAAGAGGGCATAACCACACAAATAGAAAATAGCATTAAATAATGCAGTGCAACCATATATTTAGCCACTAAAGTGCATAGTGCACTACACATTTTCAGGGGTAGCAATCCTATAGCAATAGGTGTGGGCAATATAGTGTGGGCAACCAGAGATGATGTAGGCAGAAAGAGCATGTCGTGTGGAACGATTTGTTTTGTAAAAGTAATGCCGTGCGAAGCATTATGGGGCGAGTTTCCTGAGTGCACAGAATATTGTAGTATCGGCTCTCCCGCTGTGCCAGTAGAGCTGCTTTCACTTTGAGAATTTCTGTTTTACGTGAAGAATTTACAAATTTCAAGCGTTTTAAGGGGAGAGCCACCAGAAATTACTCTGATTAGGTAACTGTGAACAATGTGACCAGCGCTCTGATACCGCCGATCGAGTTCAAACTGTTGTGACTGTTTGCTGTGTGAGTGCCATGGCTGCCATGCAGCATGAATGGGAGACAAAAGAAAAAAATAGTTTGCCCACAGTGAAGTATATCGGCAATCATGCAATAATCCATGTAACAGGGGCAGTCTGCAAGGCGTGACAAAAAGAGCCTCGAGGAGTGACAAACGTAAAGTGATTTTTGGAAGGCAAGGCCAGGAATTAATAAATGTGATGGGCATGAGACGGGCATGGTTGAAAACCCACAATACTGACAACAGGTCTAAGAGCTTGCGTTCTCAACCTAAAAACCAGTTCAAAGCAAGTCTAAACAAAATAGTGATTGTGATACTTTTAGCATTGTCATTATTGTATTATACTTCGTTTAGGCTTCTTTTTGAAGGATGTTGTGCTTTTGCTATCTAAATCATCTGTGTACTTCCAAAGCAGATTCTAGACTAGAATTTCTATTGTCGGAAACTACATAGAGACGGGAGCTGAAAGTAACAGTATCACACCTCTACAAAGTTTCAGGTGAATGCACAGGCAGCACAAAAGGATGAGGAGTAAGGGACTTCAGGCGGAAGCGGGGGCTCTCATCAGGCCTCTTAAAAAATGTTAGAAATAAAGAATAGTCAATAATTATTTAAGCTAATTCTGCCCCCACTATGAGAGAGGAAATGTAGTGGTGTCAGCAGTGAGTGGCAGTAAGTGCAGAGAAGCTTTGGCAGGGAAAGCAAGTAGTGAGAGATGAAAAAGAAGGGTCGGTAGGATATACAGAGCGTGACAGGAAAGTGTGAGTGAAACTATAGGAGGGATTTGAGAGTACTAAAGGAGTGACAGATGTGAACATTGATGAGAGAAGGGAGCAGGGATTGGAGAGTTTGAAAGTGCTAAGAGAGATTGACACTGACAGGAGAAGGGAACAAGAATGGAGAGGTATGGAGTGATACAAGCATAGGGCAGTGACAGGAAGAGGTGAATTGTGTAGGGAAAAGGAAGAGCTTTAGAGGATTTGCATATTGATGTGGTCATTAAAAGTAGGGATGTGCCATGACACCAGGTGAGGATGTGTTAGGAGGCTGGGATATTTTACAGAAGAGAGAAGGGAAAATTAAAAGAGTAGAATATATAGAAAGTGAAAGTGAGACAAGAGGAAGGGCGCAGTCTTGTGCCTGGTATGCCCTAGTACAATGCAAACAGTGACAGTAATAAAATTCCTCACTCTCAATATCATCAGTGTTCTCCATCATTTTATCCGCTCCAACACTCATTTCAGAGGGTGCGTGGAAGAACAAGGTCATAAGTTCTTTTGGACTGAGAGTTTCTCAAGCGTCTTTGAAAGCTTTGAATAGTGTGGATATCACTAGCTGGCTTTACAATAAGTTTACAAACGTGTGTGTCTTCCCCAGCTTCACTCAACCATAACATTTTCCTTTTCTTAGATAAATTGGAATGGAGCTTGATGAATGCCCAGAAAACAACACCAACGTTACAGTATTCTTGTTAATGGGTTTTCAGACCCTTCCTGGACTGAAGCCTCTCCTCTTCCAGTTCTTCTTCATCATTTACATCTTCACTACACTTGGGAACATCTTGATCCTTGCAACGATATGTGCAGATGTGCAACTTCACTCACCAATGTACTTCTTTTTGGGTCATTTGTCTTGCTTGGAACTTGGGTACACAACTATCATCATGCCTACATTGCTGGGTGCACACCTGGGGGAGGGTATTAGGATTCCGCTTCCTGGTTGCATCACACAATTTGGCATTTTATCATGGTTTACTTCCACTGAGTGTTTCCTCTTGGCAGTAATGGCGTATGACAGGTTTGTGGCCATCTGTCATCCTTTGAACTACCCTACGCTCATGGATCAGCAACACTGCTTTCATCTGGCACTGAGCACCTGGGTTGCAGGTTTTATAATTTCACTGATCAATGGCGTGTTCCTCTGTATGTTACAGTTTCCTGAACACAATGATATTGACCATTATTTTTGTGATTTAGAACCCTTTTTGAAACATGCTTGTTCAGGATTGTCTCAGATCGGAATGCAAATCCTCCTCTTCTCATGCCTTGTCGTTTCCTTCCAATTCCTATTAATATTTGTCTCCTACATGTATATTATTTTCACAGTATGGAAAATCCCATCAAGGAAAGGCAAACTCAAAGCCTTTTCTACCTGCAGCTCCCACCTCACAATTGTCATAGCCTACTTTGGGGTACTTATCCTCGTGTACATGGTACAATCAGCAAGTGAGATTTTCAACCTGAACAAATGTTTGTCGCTGCTGTACACCATTGGAACTCCATTGTTTAACCCTCTTGTGTATACTTTAAGGAACAGGAAAATGAAAGAGGCCTTGAAAAAAGTAATTAGCAAAATGCATCTGAGAGATCTCCAATGTTACCTTCCTTAAGGATACTGGTATCAGACGCACCAGTATATGACTGCTGTTAAAAATTGGGTTGGTGGTTGAACGGGATGTAACCCTCAGTCAAGCAGCAACCACAATTCTAGTCTGGGTAGGTGTCAGACGGACCCTAAATTGCCTGCGCTCATCCTCTGTAGCTTGGCACAGAGCAGTCAGACTTATCTTAGAGGCAATGTGATAAGAATTTGTGCAACACTTCAAATGAAAAAAGAGTGAAATTAACCACACAAAATGATTTCATACCAGGTTGGAAAAATGAAGGAAAATGTTATAAATAAAACAAGACCAGCACAACAGAAATTGAATAAGTAGAACATGAGCTATTAATTGTTAGAGAATAAAGAGTTAAATAGTGATTAGAAGCAAAAGCGGCAAAAAGGGGTATCTGACCATGCTGGAACCAGGACAAAGTGAAAAGTTAAAGCCAACCCAATGGAGCTCAGGCTGGTTACAGGGACCCAGTTGGGCTTGTTGAACAAAAGTACCTTAAATCCTGGTTGCCGAGCAATGTGTCAGTTCTGACCCACGCAGCAAACCAGATGCATTGTTTTTTCCCATGCAGCAGCAGAATGATGCATCGGATCCGAGATGCGGTGAGGCTGGGGTGTGAGTTCCAGATGCATCAATGTTGAGGATGAGCTCGGCTGTCAAGGGGATGTGGTGTTTTGAATGAGTGCAGGGGCTGCATTAGGGAGTTGCATTGCCATTGTCAAGGCTGACGTTGACAGGGATGTGAGGGCCTTGCGCCAAGAAAAATGCCATAATGTTGGTTGCAAAGCGGATGTGCTGGTTTCGAGTTGTGAGGTACAGCAGTGATGCAAATCCCTGTGCACTGGTTCCAGCACACGCAGTAGAGGTGATACATAGGGTTTCTTCAGGCACCAGAGGCGATGAGTCGATTCTGTTTCCACAGAAGATACATCAATTCCACTTAAGCAAGCACCTTAGGCCCAGTTCTAATGGTCCAGGAGTTGGTTGGCATCACTTGGCAGGACAGACACAGATGGCAGAGTCCAGTGCAGGAGCAGGGTGGTTCGAAGTCTTTTATGTCTCTGAGACTTTGGATCGGGAAGCCAGCTAACTAGCCCTTAGAGCCACTATAGGTTCAAGTTAAGCAGGTTTAGTCCTTCTCACCCAGGCAGGGAAAAGGCAGGCAGCACACCAGCACAACAAGGCAGGAGGCCAGCAAAGCAGCAGTCCAGCAGAATGGCAGTACAGCAGCACAGCAGTCCTTCTTCCTGCAGAGTAGTCACAGGTCCAGAAGTATACTGGGAGTTTGTCGTGTTTCGGGTTTCATACTTATAACCAGTTGGGCCTTTGAAGTAGAGAAGACTTCAAAGATAGGCCTTTGAAGTGCACAGAGGTTCTGCCCTTCCTACCCTGATTCCAGACTCACTACATGGGTGGTGCAGCACTTTGTGTGTGAACAGGACACAGCCCATTGAGGTGTAAGTCCATCTCATCCTCCTAGGAGCGTCCATTAAGTCCCACCTAAGATCCCATTTTGTCTGGATGGTCTGGCTGTCTAGAGGGAATGCACAAAGTCTAGCTGTCGCCCACCCCAGACAAGTGATCAGAGACAGGCAGCAAGCACCAAAAGGCTAAAGTAAGAACATGCCAACTTTCTGAAAGTGGCATTTTCAGAATTGCAATTTAAAATTCAACTTCACCATAAGTTGTGATTTTAACTTCTGATTTCAAAGACACCAAAATTGCAAAGTTTATCTCTTCCAGATTGTGAATTACATTCATAAGATGTAATAAGGTAATCTCAATGTTATTCTATGGGATATATAGACCTTGCTGTACTGAAAAACAGCTTTGGGAGTTTTTCACTAACAGGACATGTAAAACTTAAAAGTACATGTCCTGCCTTTTAAATTCATTGCACCCTTCTCTCTAGGCCTACCTTAGGGGTGACCTATATGTATAAAAAGAGAAAGTTTGGGCCTGGCAAAAGAGTCATTTTGCCAGGTCCACATGGCAGTGTAAAACTGCACACACAGGCTCTACAATGGCAAAGCTGAGACATGGATAAAGGGCTAGGTAAGTGAATTGCAGAATCAGTGCTGCAGGCCCACAAGTAGCATTTAACTTACAAGCCCTGGTGCACGTAGAGCAATTAACAAGGGACTTACAAGTAAATTAAATATGCCACTTTGACAAGCCAATGTTACCATGGTTAGGGGCCACAACATAACCACTTTAGCACTTGTTAGCAATGGTAAAGTGCACAGAGTCCTAAAGCGAGCAAAAACGAGGTCAGAAAAGTGGCGGAGGTATGCAAAAAGTTGGGGGGAAGACCATCCTATGGCAGTCAGTTCTAGCAACTGTATTTAACATAACTTTAGTCCAGATTTACATTTTATTCATGCAACACATCTCAGCATCCAAATTTGCTGGATTGTGTTGTGCAAAAAGAAAAAATGCAGTACAGCCCTATATCCCCTGGTACACAATTTTGACATATATCATCTGTTCCTGTACTCACATGAGCCTGCCTCTCTCTCGCTCCCTCTTTCATCGCTACAGCTCATCCCATGGAGGGGGTAGGAATGATGGATAGAACGGGGTTTGCTTTGCACAACAAAGAGCCTCGCATCATGGTGCAGAGTTGAGTTTGCTTGATCTAGCATAGGATTTGTATAAACAAATATATGTTGCACACATTTGAAGTGTTATTTACAGTGCAGCAAACATGCAAAGTGTTACTTTCATTTTTTGAGGAATCAACAGATTAGTCATTGTTTATGTTGCTCCAAGCAGGTGCTATTTTTTCAGGTTTTGCATCAAAATCTTTGCGAGTTTTTATTTATCCGTAACACCATGTTAACGAAAAGTGGGACGTTCTTGCGTTGTGAGAAGTCCATTTGTCTAGCACAAACACCTTTTCCATAGGATTATAAAAAAAAAAATAAGATGCCTACATCATGCTAAGTTACTTTGCTTCATGCTAGCACCTGCACCAAGATTTAGTAAGTCTGGTACTATAAATTCAATCTGAAGATGAAAGTTTCTAGCAATTATTGGCAAGGTCAGTAGGTCTGGCTTAAATTATGAGAATGCCTCTCTAGCCACTGATAGGTTTAGGCACTGAGGCCCTGATTTATAGTTTTTGCTGCAAACCTGCGTTGGCGCAGGTTTGCTTCAAAAAGTATAGCGCCGGCGAGCGCCATTCCACAGCGCCAGCCGGGCACCATATTTAAGGAATGACGCAAAACCGCCGCTAAGGCCCGGTTAGCGTCAAAATACATGACCCTAACCGGGTGGGGGAGGTGTAAGGAAAACTGGAGGTTGTGCATGAAAGAATGGTGCTAGTCAGGTTAAAGTAAAAAAAATTACTCTAACCTGACTAGTGCATTGTTAGACGCACAACCCCCATGGACATGACTCCTGTCTAAGTAAAGACAGGAGTCATGTCCCCAAGCCCAATGGACTTAAGTCCCCTGGGCATGCCCATTGGGCACAGTGACAGGTAGTGGGGCCCAAGTTGGGCCCCACTATGTCACTTTAATAAAAGATAGTGAATACTTACCTGTACTTACCTGGGATGGGGTGCCCCCCATCCTCTGGTGCCCTCCTAGTGTGTCTGGTGGTGTTCCTGGGGTGTGGGTGGCCACCTTTGGGCTCTTTCCATGGTCACTGACCATGGAAATGGGTCCACAGGTCCCCTAACGCCTGCCCTGACCCAGGCGTTAAATAATGGTGCAACGCAAGCTTTGCACCATTATTTGACCCCTCTTCCCCCGTGCATGATTTTAGCACGGGGGATAAATATGGCGCTAAGGCCAATGAGTCATTTTTTGCACTGGAACGTCTACCATGCATCTCATTGGCGCAAGGTAGGTTTCTACGTCCAAAAAATGATTTTAACGCCGAAACTTTGGCGCTAAACAGGTCTAGCGCCAAAGTATAAATATGGAGTTTGTTTTGCACCGAATTTTCTTAAAACAAATGACGCAAATTCGGTGTAAAACAAGTATATATATGCCCCCAAGTTGCTCACTATACCTGCCCTCATCTACCACTCTTAGCACTCACTCATCTACTAACTCATTCTCTTATTTGCTAACATGTACAATCCCTATCAGACACACACAAACTCAACAACATGGATGGTTATGCCTGAAATAACAAATAACATAAAAAGTAGCAGCTGATGGAAGTCTTGCATTGGTATTGTACATTGTGTATCACCAAATGATACCATTACATGCTGATTGTGTGGTTTAGAGTCAGTGGCTGCAGGGAATGGCATACAGTCCTGACAAAATCAGCGGTAAGGAGACAAAATGATAGCAGTATCTGGAAATTTGTAGTATGCGCTAAATATTAGGCGAATGATAAACTGAGAATCTGGCCCACCAGCTCTGATACTGAAGCACTCACATTTTCACATGGATTCACACATGTAAACATATGGATGCTAAATCTCATAGGCACTGAAAGCCAGGGGCTGAAGGGAGCTAAACCCATGCCTCATGCTATGTTCTCTCATGGATGGAAGCAGAGAGTAACTGACACTCATAGAGATCAATGGTTGAAGAGAGCTGACATAAAGACCTTCTAAGTATATTTACATACATATTTGTATATATAGTTATATGTATTTTTACTGATTTATTTCTTTGTTAAAAGAGCCTGGGATTCAACAAAGCCTATCAGGGCTTCCAAAAAGATTCTATGAAGAATTATTACAGGGAAATCACCTACCCACGGGGCTTGTCAAAGGAGGCAGTCAGCACAACAGTCTTTACCTACAACGGAAATCTATGAGATGTCATGTAGCAAAATACAAATCTACAGGCTTTAACACACATAGTGCATCCTTAACGATCTATTTCTTTAGCATATTAGTTTCATAGTAAATAAATCAGATCCACTTCCTTTTCATATTAATCAGACCAGAACTAAAACGTTTGCCAGTCAATAAATCAGGTTGGTAAGCCTTATCAGTGGTGTATCCCCTTCTGTGCTTGACACAATACCCAGCTGAAGCCTCCATTACTGAGCATACACTCTCCAAAAAGGCAACCATGGGGCATACAGTCATAAAATTATAAATGTATACAAAATCACAGTTGGAAAAGCAAGGTACTACCAGGAGACTAAGTGAGTATAACAAGGGTTATGGCAACACAAAGCTTCTATTCCAGTGGATTGTTAGAGGGACAAACAACACCAGAACTCCTTCATACCACAGTAATGTTAGATTTAATGTAACAAAATACCTTTCTGCAAGCTCGAATCTGGAGGAATAATAAACAGCCCTTAAATGCCAATTGACTCTGCCCTATTCTGCTTTTTTTTAAATATGTTAGTACTTATGCCGTTACCATAACTATTCCTAATTAACATATCAAGCTTATAGCCTTGCTCTTTAGTCTGCCATCATACGTAACTTAGTCCTGGTGTATTGATCATAAGATTTCCCAAAGGTCAAAAAAGGCAATTCAAACACTCTTCCAGTGGAAGCACAAAATGTCAGCGCAGTCATTTGCAGTACTCAAGGTCACCAAGATGTGGATGAAGCAGAAGCCCCTCTCTCAGTATGACGTTTGAAAGTTCTTGCTCTGCTGATCATATAATTGTTCACATGTTGCAAATCCAATTGGCAGAACCACATTTAGGAATGTCCACAACAGCAAAGCTACATTTTGCAGTAGTGGATTTCTTGGCAAAAGTGTAAGAAATGTGTGAGGATTTCAAATGGGTTCAAATAATGTGCAAAGGTGGTCTTACTAATTCCCTTTTTTCACGTTGACCAACATCAGATGTGATTATTACTGCCCCCGATAAAAACCAACACTTAGATGTGTGACAGTGATAGATGCTGTCCCACCATCCCTCTGTGAGAATAGCTAGAAAACAGTCCTTTAAGTCTCCTCCACCCCATTCTTTCCATCATTCCTACCCACTCCTTAGGATGAGCTGCATCAAAAGGCGAGCAGACCGCCCCCCTTTTCACATGCCCTGGTATGTGTGTTAATTTGAACCATAAAGTACATCACTGAGCACTGCGGCAGAGAGAGAGAGAGTGAGAGAAGCTCCTGTAAGTACAGGAATAGATGCTGCATGCAAAAATTAGAAAAGGGGTGTTGAGGTCAACGTTTAGCAACATGGCATGTCCTCTGGGACTTCCTCATATCATCTGTATATTTCCAAGGGAGATCATACATGCATGTAGTTGGAAGAATGGTATGCAATGACGGAAGGAGGCACGCTACTGTGATTCCCTATGGTCAATACGTTTGATCTTGTTGAGTTGTCATTTTTGGGGAAACACTTGACAAAGAAAAGGAAACTAGGTAGAGCAAAGCAATTAATGGTATACTTTCCCCCTGGTATGATGTTTCTCAGTATAAGCATGAGGAACCAGCTTCAAAAGGCTTACAGGACACCAGGGAATGACTGGAGAAAAAGCTAAACTCTACAAAACAAAAGGGAAACCCAAGGATAAGTAGGCACCAAGGGTAATTATATGTTTTAAGGAACAAAGGTCCCTAACTCACAATAATGTTGACAATTCACTAGGAACAAAAACGATAGTGCCCAGATAGTCCTAAATCCACAGTTAAAATCACATTTATTATACAATATTTAATCATTCAAATTAAGTATTCCTGGGTAACACCCCTGCAAGGCAAGAGAAACTCATATCAAAACATGCAGAGGCAGAGTTTGTGTGACACAATAAACAATTCAAAGTCACAGCTTAACAAACACTACTGCACCTTTTGTCAAATTACATTAAATATCTGCGGTCAGAGTGTTTACAGTCGACGTTTCAATCCTTTATACATAACAGGATTGAACACAAAGATTGAGGTAAGAAACCTGATTTATTGATGATTTCAGATTACTCTACAGAGCTGCCAGAATGCCATCTCCTCTGATCAACCCTCACTCCAACATTCTAATGCAAGTTTCAGGTAAATATTCTAAACAGGAATCTGGAATAATGCAAGAAGGATAATGCAAGAGTGGGGGAGGAAGAGAAAAGAGGGATGTACCATCTAAGATAAATTACAACACCTCTCCCTTTTTCAGAGGAAAAAAACTTTACCCAAGGAATAAGGAAAAAACAATACAAATTCAAAATATGTTTTTTTAATGTACATTCAACCCATTTTGTAATCAGATTGCCATTTTGGGGATCTGCGGATCCTGGCTTCCCTAGATCCTGATGTTTTGCTGGATGTATTTAGTGTTTCATTAGATATTCTGTACACTGGAATGAGAGCTTCTGTACAACGAGCTATATTGTCCATATTCCATGGACGGCCTTTTTCCAGGATCATGGTATTGTGTTTAACACACTTTAGCCCTCATTAAGACCCTAGCAGATGGCGGTATTTTGGAGAAAAGAACTGCCAACAGGCTGGCGGTACTCTTCCCCAAAATATGACATTGACGGTTTGGCTCAAGCCAAACCGCCAATGTACCACTCCGTCCGCCAGGGCGGTAACAGCCGCCGGGCTGGAGAATTCACTCTCCAGCCAGGCGGGCTTCACCATGGTTTTTGTTGCTTCCTTACCGCCACGAAAACCATAGCGGTAGGCACTATCAGTGACAGGGAATCCCTTCCTTGTCACTGACAGGGGTCTCCCCCGCCCCCTCCCCCTCCACAGAGTCCTCCCCTGCCCCCCCACTCCAGACCCCCCACGACATACATGCACATTCACGCACCATCATACACACGCATACACACACTCATACCCACATTCACCCACGCACGCATGCATCCATTCACACATACTTACATACATTCCAGCACCCATGCATCCACACAATGCAATATACACGCACACTCACAACCATGCATGCACACACGCATACCACACGTCACACACCTGCATGCACTCACACACAAACATACACCCACACCCCCCACACACAACACCCCCAACCCCCTCCCATGTCAGAGCACCCGATTTACCTGATTGCAGGGGGTCCTCTGGCAGGACACGGGACTAGGTGCTGCTGCCAGCAGCAGCGTCCACCAGCAGAACACAGCCAGGCCGTATCATGGGTCATGATACAGTCTACGGTGGTCTACTGGTGTGGCACTGCTGCTGACAGCAACGCTACCTTACCGCCATCCGCCGCCATGGCCGCAGATGGAATTCCACCATCCTTCAGGTGGAATTCCGGCTACGGTCTTAATATGGCGGACGGCAGGTAGCTGCGGTGACGGTGTTTTGGCGGCCGTCGCCGCAGCAGTAGGTGGTCAATACCGCTGTTGACATAATGAGGGCATTTATTTTCTCAGGATTGGAGAAAGACACAAACTTGGAGTGTGTGTTGTGGGGTAATTTTATTACGACCTACTGTCCTTTGTTCCACATACTCTTCACCGTTCCCCATTTTTTTGATATACCATGTTTTATAGTCTTCGTGATGTTTCCCTACCTTTGGTTTGATAGAAACTTTATCTACCCACACAGGGTTACCACCATTCAACTAATTTAGGGTAAGCTTAGAACCAGGATTCCTTCCTTTGAGAAACACTAACGAAGATACTCCTGCGACTGTATTAGGAGTAGTGTGATATGACCATAACATTTTTCTCAAGGTTTTATCAACTCGTCTCCTTGTAGTAGGTGCTAATTGTATTGTGTCTTTAATCATTCCATTTGCCCTTTCCAATAACCCATTTGTTTTAGGACAATAGAGGGGTGTTTTTATGTGAGTGATAGATAAAAAAGGTATTGCATCTCAGTTGATGTAAACTCCATGCCATTATCTGTGACATTAGAACTGGAAATGCCTTCTTTTGAGAATGTGTCCAATAAGGATTCTATTAGTGTGGAGGTGTTAATGTTGCCCACCAATTTAGTTGTGACCCAATGTGAATGGTAATCAACCAGTACAAACATGTATCTATTGTAAACATTGGCAAGATTCATAGGTCCAATAACGTCGAGACCCAATTTGTCCCAGGTTTGTCAGGTACCTCTACAGGAAGAAGGAGGACCTTATGGGTGTTCTTGGTCTTGTCGCTGGAACAGCAAACATTGTCCGATCACACAACCTCAACATCGTCTCATACGCTGATGACACCTAGCTGATCCTCTCCCTCACCAACGACCCTGTCACCACCAAAACAAACCTCCACGAAGAAATGAAGGCCATCGCCGAATGGATGAAGAACAGCTGCCTGAAACTGGATTTTGATAAAACTAAGGTCCTCATCCTCGGTTCCACCCCCTTCGCCTGGGACGATTCCTGGTGGCCTGCCACACTGGGAACCGCACAAACACCCACCAACCACGCACGCAATCTGGGGTTCATCCTGGACTCATCGCTATCAATGACCCAGCAAGTCAATACCGTCTCTTCCTTCTTCTTCAACACCCTCCGCATGCTTTGGAAGATCTACAAACGGATCCCCACCGGAACGAGAAGGACGGTCACCCAAGCCCTTGTATGCAGCAGACTGGACTACGGAAATGCCCTCTACGCAGGAACCAACATCCACACTCCAGAAAAGACTGCAATGCATACAGAATGGCTCTGCACGCCTCATCCTGGACATCCCCCACCACAGCCACATCACAGCCTACTTGAGAGACCTGCACCGGCTCCCCATCAGCAAGAGAATCACGTTCAAACTCCTCACCCATGCTCATAAAGCACTGCACAACACCAAACCAGAATGCCTTAACAGACGGCTCTCCTTCTACACCTCGACCCGACAGCTTTGTCACATTTTTCTCATTCATTTTTGTGAATAGCAGGAACTTATTTATCTAGAAAGGTTTCTTCTGGAGATTTCTTTAGAGGAATTTCACCAAATATGGGCAACCGTGAAAGACATTCAGCTACCTGTTTTCTCATTCCTGAGACATATACACTGTTAAAATTGTATCCTTGTAGTCCCAGAACTCATTTGGCTATACATGGAGTGGCTTTTTTTCAATTCCTTTAGTGAAAAACACAGGAATGATCTGTCCTTATAATGAATGGTGTTCCGCACAAATAAAATTGAAAACAATTTATGGGCCAGTAGCATGCTACAGCTTCTCTTTCTGTTGTGGAGTAATTAAAATTTGCATCTCTCAATGCAAAAGCTATGACTTTCTCCTTGCTATCGATAACTTGGGAAAGGGATGCACCCAAACCTTTCATGCTGGTATCAGTATGGTTTTAGCTTTTGCGTCAAACATTCCTAATTGAGGAGCATTGATGATAGCTTTGTTTACTTGATTAAAATCTATTTGGAATTGCTAACTCCACTCAAATGGGACTCCCTTCTTGAGTAATGCTCTCAGAGAGTTGACTTGTTCTGCAAAGTTTTGTATGTCTTTGACCATATACTTTACCAGACCAAGGGATGATTTAAGTTCCTCTTCATTGGTCGGAGCTAGTGCTAATTTGACAAAGTCAATCAAGCTATTTTTTGGCTTGATGCCATCTTCCACCGATTTTACACCAATCTAACATTTTTCCATTTGCATGGTGAACCCTGCATCATTCAGTTTATGTAATACATATTCTAGCAATTTGTGATGTTCTTCCTTAGATTCACCATATATCATATTATTGTCTTAGGTACAAATTACTTTATTTGTTCTTTGCAATATCTGCTGCATTACATGTTGAAGGACTGGTGCAGGTACCAGGCCAAAAGGCATTCTGCAGAATTAATAACCCCTAAAGGGAGTTATAAAAGATGTTAAGGCCTTGGACTCAGGATGGGGAGCTACTTGGTGGTAAGCTGACAAGAGGTCAAGAACACTAAAGTGGCTTGGACCATGTATGATAGTCAACGTTTCATTAATGTTTGGTAAGGGATGTCTTTCTATCCATAGGTTTGCATTAAGATCACGGAGATCAACACAGAGACAAATCTTCTTCCCACCTTCCTTAGATGCAATCACAATGGGGCTAACCATTCAGCAAATTCAATTTTCTCAATTACCCCATTGGATTCCAGTCTATCTAACCCTCTCTTGAGCGGTTCTCTCATAAGAAGAGGTATTAGGCGAACTTTGTGTATAACCGGTTTTGGATTGGGTCTGAGCTAAATTTTATGGAGAAAATCTTTGAGTAATGCTGTTGGAATGTTTTGCGTATGCAGGGTCATCCCCAATCATTTTGCCTCCTGCCTCCTAATTTTTTTCTGACCTGTTGCTGTTGGCTTTTGAACTCTGAGCACTTTACCACTGCTAACGAGTGCTAAAGTGCATATGCTCTCTGTGTAAATTGTATGTGATTGGTTTATACATGGTTGGCATATTTGATTTACTAGTAAGTCCCTAGTAAAGTGCACTAGAGGTGCCAGGGCCTGTAAGTCAAATGCTTCTAGTGGGCCTGCAGCACTGGTTGTGCCACCCACATAGGTAGCTCTGTAATAATTTCTCAGACCTGCCGTTGCAGTGTCTGTGTGTGCACTTTTAACTGTAAATTCGACTTGGCAAGTGTTCCCACTTGCCAGGCCTAAACCTTCCCTTTTCCTGCATGTAAGGCACCCCTAAGGTAGGCCCTAGGTAGCCCCAAGGGCAGGGTGCAGTGGATGGTTAAGGTAGGACATATAGGGAGTCATTACAACCATGGCGGTACAGGACCACCAGGGCTGAAATGACGGAAGCACCGCCAACAGACTGGCGGTGCTTCCCTGGTCATTACGACCGCGGCGCACCGCCAGGGCCGGCGGTTTCCCGCCACAAGGACCCCGGCAGTAGTAATCTGCCAGGGCAGCGCTGCCCAGGGGATTACGAGTCCCCCTATCGCCAGCCTTTTCCTGGCGGTTTGAAAAAGGCAGGAAAAGGCTGGCGGTACTGGGAGTTGCAGGGCCCCATGCGGCTTTTCACTGTCTGCATAGCAGACAGTGAAAAGCGCGACGGGTGCAACTACACCCGTCGCACGGCCGCAACACCGCCGGCTCCATTTGGATCCGGCTCCCATGTTGTGGCCCACAACCCCGCTGGGCTAGGGCGCGGAAACTCTGTTTTGGCAGCCGCACGGCGGTTACAACTTGGCGGGTGGCGGTTGCCGCCCTCCAATGTTGTAATGACCCCCATAGTAATGTGTTTTATATGTCCTGACAGTGAAATATTACTAAATTTGTTTTTTACTGTTACAATTCCTGTCATAGGTTAACATGGGGGCTGCCTTTAAATCTGATTAAAGTGTAGATTCCCTTTGGGAGCGGATGGACATGTGGAGTTTGGGGTCTCTGAGCTCACAATTTTAAAATACATATTTTAGTAAAGTTGATTTTAAGATTGTGTGTTTAAAAATGCCACTTTTAGAAAGTGAGCATTTTCTTGCTTATACCATTTCTGTGACTCTGTCTGCTTTTGGATTCCCTGTCTGGGTCAGTTTGACAGTTGGGCTGGTTGCACCTCACACTAGACAGTGACACAAAGGGAGCTGGGGTGTAGTCTACATTTCCTGATGAGCCTTCTGTGTTAGGAGGGAGAGGAGGAGTGGTCACTTACACCTGAAAGGGCTGTGCCTGTCCTCACACAATGCCGTCTCCGACCCCCTGGTGAGTGTCACGGGCCTGGCCTGGGAAAGGCAGGATTTCACATTCAAAAGGGACTTTACTTTGAAGTAGGCCTACTTCAAAGGAGAAATTGGGTATAAAAAGGGCACCCAAAACCACAGACTTTAGATCACTTCTGGACATCAAGAGGAACCTCTGCCTGGAGATGAGCTGAAGAGCTGAGGAGAAGTGCTGCCCTGCCTGTGACTGTGCTTTGTGGAGCTATCCTGCAGTCGCTGCTTCTACCAGAGTAAGAGGGCAAACATTGGACTTTGTGTGCCTTCCATCTTGTGAAGAAATCTCCAAGGGCTTGATTTGGAGCTTGACTCCTGTTGTTTGAAGCTTCAGGGACAGCAAAGACTTCTTTCTGCCAGCACCTGGAGTCTCTGGAGAGACTCCTGCTCTGACAAGTGGTGCCCTATCTAGTCCCTGGGACCTTGAAAAGAAAGCGGGTGGAAATCCAAGGAAATCGACTTCGGTCGACTTCGGACCGACGCTGCTGCTGAATACGGTGACGCCGCCTGCAACCGGCTCCATGATCTTCGCTGAAACGCGGCGACCTTCGCACGCCCGACGCCGCAGCAGCCCCGCTGAAGTCCGCGACTCCATGGAAGCCGCCGCGCCACGTCGTGACTGGCGCCGCTCGCAGTGTGCAGATTCAACGTTTCACACAGACACCACAATCCGCGACTTCGCGCATCGACTTGTTTTCACTCTTCACTAAAGGTACTGTACTTGGGGGTCTATGCAACTCCGTGTCTGGCGCCGCTGGGGTCGGCTTGTTGGGAACGACTCAGTCACGACGCCGTGTTTACACCTCATCGAAGCATTTTGTATTTATAAGTGCTATTTTTGAGTTTCATCTTTAAAAATTCATAACTTGACTTGTGTATGTCGGATTTTTGTCGTTTTGGTCTTGTTTTATTTAGATAAATATTTCCTATTTTTCTAAACCTGTGTTGTGTCATTGTGTAGTGTTTTCTTCAGGTTACTGTGTGTGTTGGTACAAATACTTTACATCTAGCACTCTGAAGTTAAGCCTACTGCTCTGCCAAGCTAACAAGAGGGAAAGCAGGGGTTAGCTGAAGGTGATTCTCTTTTACCCTGACTAGAGTGAGAATCCTTGCTTGAACACGGGGTAACCTGACTGTCAACCAAAGACTCAATTTCTAACAAATGCCAATTTACTTATGAATACTTCAGGGAATTTATCACATATTCCCATACCTGTGATGGATATGTTGAGTAAATATATATATACTTATGCATTTATTGATGATTGTAGAGTCCCCCATGCAGTTGCCAAACTGCCATCTCTTCTGATCAACCCTCACTCCAACATTCTAATGCAGGCTTCATGTCAACATTCCAAGCAGGAATCTGGAACTGTATAAGGAAGGATAATACGGAGGGTGGAAGAGGAAGGGAAAAGAAGGATGGTCCATCTAAAATAAATTAGAACAAGGATCATCATCAGGGCAAACCATTTCTTGCCTGTGATGAAAGTACATAAATCAAACTAAAACCTGTGGAATAAAAGAAATGAGAAGGGGGACAACAAGGTAGGAAAAGAGGGGCTTGGGGAGTTGAAAAACAATATAAAATATAATCATCAGAGAGGGATATAGGGATCAGGATGCCTGAGTACACTGTGGGACCCATTACCAATCTACAGTAGAAATAAAGCATGTAGACATGACCTCCCATTACAATATTAAAGTAAAAACTAAGGTGGACAGGCCCAGAGCTATACTAGGGCAGTACTGATGCTGGCAGTTGTTGACACCAGTGCTCCTGGGAATTCTCCTGGTTTTTCACTCATGTCGAGTAATGACTGCGTATGGCTATTGCCTTTTCAAATAATCTATAAACCCCTTGGCAGACTTGACCATTACTATTTTTCACAATCCTACTTTTATGTTCACAGTTTACCCATGGCATTTGGATAAGGTTTAGCATTTTCCTTATTCATTGCATCTCATTACCTAGTGAAGAATAGCTCCATGGCAAGCGACATGTAGTTCACATACATTGTTTGCTCACTTTGTATTGCAGTTCACACTTCTGTGTGTATAAACACTATAGTTGAGAATTGAGCATGGTTTGGCCTGGACGCAATGTTCCCAGCATGGAGATCTCCTTTCATGTTTCTCAGGTTGGAAGCATTTATCATTTTTTCTTTATTTCCTTCTCTGTTGATTATATTCTAAATTGTTTTTCAGCACCCAAACCCCCATCTTCTACCTCGTTGTCCCCCTTTTCATTTATTTTTATTTCACAGGTTTTAGTTTTATTTTCATACTTTCATCACAGGCAAGCAATGGCTTGTCCTGATGATGAGCCTTTTGCTTACTGTTGGAAATGGCCTTTCTGCAGGGTCACCCTCAAACTTTTAGCCTTCCTCCTTCTCTTTTTTCTGACCTCATTTTTGCTGGCTTTAAGACTCTGCACACTTTACCACTGCTAATCAGTGCTAAAGTGCGTATGACATTGCTTCATATCCAACTGGTTTATTTAATTTACTTGGAAGTCCCTAATCAAGTGCACTAAATGTGCCCAGGGCCTGTAAATTAAATGCTACTAGTGGGCTACAACACTGGTTGTGCTACCCACATAAGTAGCCCCCTAACCATGTGTGTACAGTTTCACTCCCACTTCGACTTGGCATTTAAAAGTAATTGCCAAGCCTTAAACTCCCCTTTTTCTACATATAATAAAAAATCTGCTTCTACTTCTGCTCTTCTGCCATCCATACTCTGTAGCACATGTCAACTATGGACTCCACTCCTTCCTCCAGCCACAAAGTTGTAACCTCACCTGAAATAATGTCCTTGCTCCATATTAACGTAAGTTTTTCCTGCTAATGTATTGCTCGGTTGGCAAAAAGGCCACACAATATTTACAAAGTGGTGCACTACACGCATTGCACCTCTTTGTAAACCCTTGCGCAACATTATGCCTGTGCCAGGCATAATGTATGCAAGGGGGATGTTCCGGCGTTAGGAGGCCCAGAGAAATTGCGCAGTTGAATCTATGAGATTCCACTGCTAGAATGGCGCAGTGGAATCTCATTGATTCCAGTGCGCCATTTTTCACACCTGCCTAGGGCAGGCGTTAAAATGATGCTCACATTGTTTTTTTTAATGGGCCTTCTTTCACTTTGCAGGATTAGTGTTAATATTTTTGGTGCTAATCCTGCAAAGCGCCAAACTAGTGTCAACAATTTTGACGCTAGTTCCCTAACGTGCACCATGGTGTGCCGATCATCAATATGGCGCACACATGGTGGTGTCAGGGGGGCGCAATGGGGTGCAAGAAACATGACTCCATGATATGATGCACCACTTTTCATAAATTTGCCCCTAAGTGTTTCCCTTTGTTTCCACTTGTTGGTGAGTGCTCCTAAGTTCAATATTTAGTAGTTGAATGCTGGAGTTTTTGCGTAACTATTGTTTGATTTTTGTGTATTGTTAATTTATAGTCTCTGAGGGTTTTGTCAGTGGTTTATGGTTGATCCGGTGCCGGTTGTCTACCTTTTTCTTTACATTTCCCCACCCCACCACTTCATTGCTGTTGTACTTTACATGTCCTTGTTTACTATGGTGGAAGCCTCTTGGCTTTTTACCATCTTCTTCTTTTCTATTAACTTCTGTCATCCTTCTTCTCATTCCCTCATTTTCCCTTCTCTTTTCTTTTCTTTATTATCTCTGTATACCCCTTACAATTCTATATTGTCCACAAATTCTGTTTTTTTACTGTCTTCTCTGTTGTATTGTGTTTCCTTTCTCAAGTTGAAATAGTATATTTATTATTCTCTTCCCCCCCCACACTATTTTATTGCTAATAATCTTTGTGTTGTTACCTGGAATGTTAAAGGTTTAGGTAATCCCATAAGGAGGCAAGGAGTGTTTACCCACCTCTCTCAATTATGATCTCATACTGCCTTGTTGCAAGAGACTCACCTTACAGATAAAGATGTTCACTCATTAAGAAGGCAATGGGTGGGTGTTGGAAGGTGGGTCATTGATTGTGTGGCCTGCACAAGTAATGGGTCTGCACACAACCACCACTGGGAACCAAACACCTCATTGTAGTTCTTGACTCTCATAGGGTAGTGTTGCAGAGCAGTCCAAGGCTTAATCAAGGAAGGTGGTGTGGGCTAGTAATCCCCATTCACAAGCACACAAGCATGCCGGTCAATACATGATGGTCCAGTATGTGCTTTTTCTTTTGATAAAGTAAAAGTAGGTTTATTACACACACACTATTCAATACTACGTAACAATTTACAAATACACACAAATTGATGGAACTACTCTGGGATGACATGCTGTAATCATTCATGTCTCCCCCGAGGGGAAATATAATCCAACAACCTACATCGCAAAACATTTCCCGGTATGCCAATGCCATATTTGACTGTGAGTTAGAGTGAGAGCACACAAATCCTTCAATTAAGTACATTTAAGTGGATATGAGAAGGCTGTCAGTCTCATTACCCAAATCAGCATCAACAAGGAACATGTAGAGACATGTTGGAATAATTTGGAGATGGGGATTACTTTTAGATTACTCTCAGATTACTCTCTCTCAGATTACTTTCCTAATTAACTTTTGGTAACACCATCCTGCACCCCTAGAAAATGCTTGGTCATATCACCTTTCTTACTTCATAACACTGAACCCAAGGCTGGGATCACACCTTTTCAAAACACTTTTGGCCAAACATGTTACTATTTCAATGCATTGTTGTAAAAGCACTTGCAATTCCAGCTATTCACTCCTAGAGAATGTAGTTCCACAAAAGAAGAACAAAAGTTCCAACCAGAATGCTCTAGTGAATGCATTGAACCTCTGGAGTCTTATCATTCTGTAGTCCTGCCCAACCTAGGATGGGGACACAAAACTTTGCTTTGGGCAAATTTGCGCTGCTCCTGAAGCTCCTCCTTTCCATGGGCGTTCTGTTGGTGGTGATCCCATCTCCCAAAGGCCACCGCAAGCTGGAAAAGGAGCCAAGGAAAATGTTGAGCCTCACACAGAATTGTGGGACTTGGTGTATAACTGATTAGCGGCTCTCCCGCTGTGCCGGAGAGAGCCGCTTCACTGCCTCCAGGTGACCTTGTGCTGTGCTTTTCCTTGTCCCAGGTGGTCCGGTCCCACCCCCTAATGCCTTCCTCTTTGGGGGTCTCTGGTCCTGCCCGGACACCGCCCGTGAGGTAGGTGACATTCGGGAGCAGCTCGGTGAGCCCCCCCAGCCGCTCACACTGCCTCCCTGTCCGGCCAGCACATGGTGGTGCGCCACGGGAGCCGGCACTCCTCTCGTTGATGGTCTGCCCGCTCCAGTGGGCAGAGGCTGTTAAGACAGCCTGGGGGCAGGCCATGCAGGTGAGGTGCACCAGCGCTTCCTCCGCATCTCCTTTGGTGCCTGTCCGCTCCTGCGGGCAGACACGAGGTTGGTGGCAGCCTGCCCAGCTGCCCTGTGGGAGTGCGACAGCACTAGCCCTCCTGCATCTTCACAGGAAGCGTGACAGGGCTCCCCGTCTTGCTCTTCCTTACGGGGCCGTGGGATGAGGCCTAGGGCCTCTTCAGCCATCTTCACAGGGATGCGACGGCACCCCCCAACTTTGTCCTGTGGCAGGCCCCTTCATGGGGGTCTTGGGCCCCTTCCTGTAATTTCTCGCACTCCCAGACTTTGATTCACTGCAACAGCCACACCCATATCTTCGTGGGGAGCGCCATTGCACTCCCTGACTTGTCTTCCCTGCATTGGGCACTGGGATGGGGTCCAGGGCCCATTCACCATTGCGGCGAGGGTTGTGCGGAGGCACCCCCCTTTTTTGTTCTCCAGGAGGCCAGTCTTTATGGGGCCCCACGATGCAGTCTGGGGCCTCTTCTTCCTCAAGAGCGGGGAGAGTGTTGGCACTCCCCCAGCTCCTCTTCTTCTGGGGGCAGCCCCCGAGCCCTGGCTCACCCCAGGGGTATCAATCAGAGCAGCGGCAGAGCCCCACGTGATTTGCCGCTCGCTCGGAAAAAGGTCAAAGGTCATAAGATCTTCTCCTTGGGATATCTCACCCCTTTTTTTTTTTATTTTGATGATCTTGGTGTCCTTTCACTCCTGGTGATAAGCCTTTTCCACCACTGTGAGAGGACAGTTCTGACCATCTGGTCTGCCCTGATGTTTTGCTTTTTGGACATCTGGTTTTTGATCTTTTACTGTGAGGGAGCCTCCTAGGCAGGGACTTTCCATAGAAAACAGCAGGTCAGGTACTTTGTTCTTCTGCTCGACAACACAAAAATGGGACTCTTATACTATTTCACAAGTCACTCTCTTTCACAGTTGAAAAGTGGAGAAGGATGAGGTGAGGAGGGTAGATGGCTTTGCCTACATCTTACTATTAATAACACTCCATCATCCCTTCTTAATGTCTATGGCACTACTGGTGTGGATATCCAATTCTGGGAATATATATTCTCTATGGCCATGTTCTGCAACTAACTTTCTAGTGGGGAGTGGGTGCTGCAACAAAATCATGGACCCTTTCATAGATAGAAAGATGACAGAGGAGTTAAACATTTTTTTACAATGTTTTTCAGATTTTTACCAACACTTATACACACCAGAATAGCCCCCCTCAGATGAAGCTCTTGTCTCCTGTTTTAATTCTCTTCCACCACCTTCTTTTCCATCTCAATACTTTTCACTTCTGGATACTGATTTATCCATTTCTGCTTTAAAGACGGCTCATTCTACACTTCCTAAAGACACAGCCCCAGGGCCGGACTGTTTTACAGCTGAGTTTTATTTCTGTTTCTTGCATGTTTTGCTTCCTCATTTGCTTTACTCATACCAATATTTTCTTTCCAATAATGAGGCTTGTGGCATCTTTTTGGAAGCAATGTTGTGTTTGATCCCAAAGAAAGACAAAGACCTCTCCTCTTGTGCAAACTATCATCCATTTCTCTTATACATTTAGACTGCAAATGTCTTGCGAAGACCTTGGCTCTGAAGCATTATTCAATATATTCCAGATCTGATTGGCATAGAACAAACCAGATTTGTAAAGGGTTGATATACGGCGGATAATTATCAAACTTTTCTGGATATTTTGTACCTTGCATCGAAAAGCTCTACACCTATGGGTGCTATTACATTGGATGCAGAGAAAGCCTTTGACCAGGTTCACTGGAAATTAATGATGCTTGTGCTTAAATGGCATGGTTTCTGACCTGGTATTTTAAAATACATTAGTTTGCTCTATTCTTCCCCTACAACCTCCATCTTTGTAAATTGTCTTCAGTCTTCGTACTTTCCTCTCTTACAAGGTGCACATCAAGGGTGTCTCTTGTCTCCTTTAGTTTTTATATTGTCTTTAAAGCTTTTCCTCCATTCTTTAAAAAACTCGTCTTCCTTTCATGGCTTTTCCTACAAAGGCACTCACATCAAGTTCACTGCTTATGACATTACTCTCTATGTCTGGAACCCACCCCACATATCGCTGCCTGCCTTTAAAGATCTTGTTATCCTGTATTCTGACTTATCTGGGTACAAATTAAATTTCACTAAATCCGAGGTCCTTCTGTTGAATAAATATTGTTTAAAAGACATGTTTGCGGATACAGGTTTCAAGTGGGATTCTCAATATATTAAGGGCCGTATTTATACTCCGTTTGCGCCGAATTTGCGTCGTTTTTTTCGACGCAAATTCGACGCTAAACTAACGCCAACTAACGCCATATTTATACTATGGCGTTAGAGGCGTATAGCGCCAAAGTTCCCGGAATGTGCGTCATTTTTTAGCGTGAACCCCTTCCTTGCGTTAATGATATGCAAGGGAGGCGTTCCCGTCTAAAAAATGACTCCCAGGCCTTTACGTGGTATTTATACTCCCGGGCAAAAGAGACGCCCGGGAGTGGGCGTGGCTAAAAACGGCGCATTTGCGCCGCTTTTTAACGCCTGGGTCAGGCATGGCGTTAAGGGACAAGTGGGCTCAAAATGAGCCCAGAGTGCCCTCCCCTGCCCCCAGGGACCCCCCCTGCCACCCTTGCCCACCCCAGGAGGACACCCAAGGCTGGAGGGACCCACCCCAGGGACATTCAGGTAAGTTCAGGTAAGTATTTTTTTTTTTTTTTTTTGTGGCATAGGGGGGCCTGATTTGTGCCCCCCTACATGCCACTATGCCCAATGACCATGCCCAGGGGACAGAAGTCCCCTGGGCATGGCCATTGGGCAAGGGGGCATGACTCCTATCTTTACAATGATAGGAGTCATGTTGATGGGGGATGGGCGTCGAAAATAAATGGCGCAAGTCGGGTTACGACGATTTTTTCGACGTAACCTGACTTGCCCCATTTTAAGACGCCCATACGCCATTTTCCCCCTACGCCGGCGCTGTCTGGTCTACGTGGTTTTTTCCCACGCAAACCAGGCAGCGCCGGTCTGATTGCGCCGTCTAACGCCATTCCATAAATACGGCGCCCGCATGGCGCTTCAGAATGGCGTTAGACGGCGCAAAATTTTTTGACGCTAAACTGCGTTAGCGCAGTTTAGCGTCAAAAAGTATAAATATGGGCCTAAATGTTTAGGGATCAAGGCCAGTATTTATACTCCGTTTGCGCCGAATTAGCGTCGTTTTTTTCGACGCAAATTCGGCGCAAAACTAACGCCATATTTATACTTTGGCGTTAGACGCGTCTAGCGCCAAAGTATGGGCAAATAGCGTCATTTTTTTGCGTGAACGCCTTCCTTGCGTTAATGAGATGCAAGGAAGGCGTTCCCGTCTAAAAAAATGACGGCGACGCAAATGCGTCATATTTATACTCCCGGGCAAAAATCACGCCCGGGAGGTGGCGGGTCAAAAAACCCCGCATTTGCGCCACTATTTAACGCCTGGGTCAGGGTAGGCGTTAAGGGGCCTGTGGGCTCAAAATGAGCCCACAGGTGCCCTCCCCTGCCCCCAGGGACCCCCCCTGCCACCCCTGCCCACCCCAGGAGGACACCCAAGGATGGAGGGACCCACCCCAGGGACATTCAGGTAAGTTCAGGTAAGTATAATTTTTTATATTTTTTAATTTTTTTTGGGTGGCATAGGGGGGCCTTATTTGTGCCCCCCTACATGCCACTATGCCCAATGACCATGCCCAGGGGACATAAGTCCCCTGGGCATGGCCATTGGGCAAGGGGGCATGACTCCTGTCTTTACTAAGACAGGAGTCATTTAAATGGCGTCTGGGCGTCGAAAATAATGGCGCAAATCGGGTTGAGGCGATTTTTTTGCCTCAACCTGACTTGCCCCATTTTAAGACGCCCTAACGCCATTTTCCCCCTATGCCGGTGCTGCCTGGTCTACGTGGTTTTTTTCCACGCACACCAGGCAGCGCCGGTCTGCTAGCGCCGGCTAACGCCATTCCATAAATACGGCGCCCGCATGGCGCTTCAGAATGGCGTTAGACGGCGCTAAATTTTTTGACGCTAAACTGCGTTAGCGCAGTTTAGCGTCAAAAAGTATAAATATGGGCCCAAATATTTCTCTTCAATCTCCAAAACTATCCAGATCAGTCTGGAGGATGCTCAACAGAATATTCTTCAGAAGAAATGGTGGTCTCTTCTGTATCTTTCTGGATGGGGCAGATTAGACACCATCACAATTATGATGTTGCCTGTTATTAATTTTTATCTTTCTATACTGCCTGTGAAAATGCCTCTGAAGTTTTTCAAATATCTCAAACGTTTGCTGGGTATCAGGCCAGCAAACCTGAATATGCTCCAGAACCCAGATCTGGTGTTTAGTAAAGTGTGTCCCTAAGCACCTGCCCTTGCATTGGCCAATGATTGTTGTTGCCTTTGAGAAATGTTTACTTGAGCCAATGCTTGTTTTAGAACTTGTGTAGGAATCTGGGACATATGCCAACTTGTTGCCTGAGCTTGTAGCATCCGAATGACTAGACTGGGTGTGGCCAGGTACACCAGCCTTATGATTCAGACTGGGTGTGGCCAGGTGCAGCAGGTATTTAAGCCACGCCAGTCTTCAGGTGATTGCTTGCTGTCAGAGGTCTTCAAATGCAGAGTGAGATACTCTGCTCCTCCACGCTTGTTCCTGGATTATATTTTCCACAGCCCAGTGTCACGGATGTGGATACTAGCAAAGAAGAGATCAAGAAGATTAGCCTCATAAAAGGCAGTTATGCGCTGCACGCTCTTGAAAGGCTTCTTACCGGTTACCTTTGATAGTTGATTGCTGAATGTTCAGATGGCAGTGCGCACTAGAAGGGCATGTTATCAGTGTCCTTGGTTACTTGAATACTTGCTGTCTAATAATAATGCTTATTGTTATTAGCTCGCAATGGCAGTACAGATTTGAGCATGTGTTGGACAATTGTTATTTTAACGATGTAATATGAACATGTTTGTTATAGTTGAGTTTTATGTAGCATTTTTGTGATACCAGTCATTGCCTATGGTAAAGAAGACTCCATGATTGGCACACGCTAGTTTCAAAACGTGAATCAAAGGTCTGTTATTTCCATGTTCAATTGATGTAACAGTGATGATACCAATTACATACGAAACTGAGCTTTAGTATATTAACCCCTTCGCTGCCAGGCCTTTTCCCCCTCCTGTGCCAGGCCTTTTTTTGCCTATTTGGGGCAGTTCGCGCTTAGGCCCTCATAACTTTTTGTCCACATAAGCTAACCAAGCCAAATTTGCGTCCTTTTTTTCCAACATCCTAGGGATTCTAGAGGTACCCAGACTTTGTGGGTTCCCCTGAAGGAGGCCAAGAAATTGGCCAAAATACAGTGAAAATTTCGTTTTTTTCAAAAAAATTGGAAAAAGTGGCTGCATAAGAAGGCTTGTGGTTTTTCCCCTGAAAATGGCATCAACAAAGGGTTTGCGGTGCTAAACTCAGCAGCTTCCCAGCTTTCAGGAAAAGGCAGACTTGAATCAGAAAACCCAATTTTTCAACACAATTTTGGCATTTTACTGGGGCATACCCCATTTGTGCAATTTTTTGTGCTTTCAGCCTCCTTCCAGTCAGTGACAGGAATGGTCATGAAACCAATGCTGGATCCCAGAAACCTAAACATTTCTGAAAAGTAGACAAAATTCTGAATTCAGCAAGGGGTCATTTGTGTAGATCCTACAAGGGTTTCCTACAGAAAATAACAGCTGAAAAAGAAAAATATTGAAATTGAGGTGAAAAAACCATCAATTTTTCTCTACGTTTTACTCTGTAACTTTTCCCTGCAATGTCAGATTATCGAAAGCAATATACCGTTACGTCTGCTGGACTCCTCTGGTTGCGGGGATATATAGGGTTTGTAGGTTCATCAAGAACCCGAGGAACCCAGAGCCAATAAATGAGCTGCACCCTGCAGTGCGTTTTCATTCTATACCGGGTATACAGCAATTCATTTGCTGAAATATAAGGAGTAAAAAATTGCTATCAAGAAAACCTTTGCATTTCCAAAAAGGGCACAAGATAAGGTGTTGAGGAGCAGTGGTTATTTGCACATCTCTGAATTCCGGGGTGACCATAGTAGCACGTGAATTACAGGGAATTTCTCAAATAGATGTCTTTTTTACACACACTCCTATATTTGGAAGGAAAAAATGTAGAGAAAGACAAGGGGCAATAGTACTTGTTTTGCTAATCTATGTTCCCCCAAGTCTCCCGATAAAAATGATACCTCACTTGTGTGGGTAGGCCTAGCACCCGCGACAGGATATGCCCCAAAACACAACGTGGACACATCACAGAAAACAGAGCTGTTTTTAGCAAAGTGACTACCTGTAGATTTTGGCCTCTAGCTCTGCCGCCACCTAGGGAAACCTACCAAACCTGTGCATTTCTGAAAACTAGAGACCTAGGGGAATCCAAGGAGGGGTGACTTGCGGGGCTCGGACCAGGTTCTGTTACCCAGAATCCTTTGCAAACCTCAAAATTTGGCTAAAAAAACACATGTTCCTCACATTTCTGTGGCAGAAAGTTCTGGAATCTGAGAGGAGCCACAAATTTCCTTCCACCCAGCGTTCCCCCATGTCTCCCGATAAAAATGATACCTCACTTGTGTGGGTAGGCCTAGCGCCCGCGACAGGATATGCCCCAAAACACAACGAGGACATATCACAGAAAACAGAGCTGTTTTTAGCAAAGTGACTACCTGGAGATTTTGGCCTCTAGCTCAGCCGCCACCTAGGGAAACCTACCAAACCTGTGCATTTCTGAAAACTAGAGACCTAGGGGAATCCAAGGAGGGGTGACTTGCGGGGCTCGGACCAGGTTCTGTTACCCAGAATCCTTTGCAAACCTCAAAATTTGGCTAAAAAAACACATGTTCCTCACATTTCTGTGGCAGAAAGTTCTGGAATCTGAGAGGAGCCACAAATTTCCTTCCACCCAGCGTTCCCCCACGTCTCCCGATAAAAATGATACCTCACTTGTGTGGGTAGGCCTAGCGCCCGCGACAGGATATGCCCCAAAACACAACGTGGACATATCACAGAAAACAGAGCTGTTTTTAGCAAAGTGACTACCTGTAGATTTTGGCCTCTAGCTCAGCCGCCACCTAGGGAAACCTACCAAACCTGTGCATTTCTGAAAACTAGAGACCTAGGGGAATCCAAGGAGGGGTGACTTGTGGGGCTCGGACCAGGTTCTGTTACCCAGAATCCTTTGCAAATCTCAAAATTTGGCTAAAAAAACACATGTTCCTCACATTTCTGTGGCAGAAAGTTCTGGAATCTGAGAGGAGCCACAAATTTCCTTCCACTCAGCGTTCCCCCACGTCTCCCGATAAAAATGATACCTCACTTGTGTGGGTAGGCCTAGCGCCCGCGACAGGATATGCCCCAAAACACAACGTGGACATATCACAGAAAACAGAGCTGTTTTTAGCAAAGTGACTACCTGTAGATTTTGGCCTCTAGCTCAGCCGCCACCTAGGGAAACCTACCAAACCTGTGCATTTCTGAAAACTAGAGACCTAGGGGAATCCAAGGAGGGGTGACTTGCGGGGCTCGGACCAGGTTCTGTTACCCAGAATCCTTTGCAAACCTCAAAATTTGGCTAAAAAAACACATGTTCCTCACATTTCTGTGGCAGAAAGTTCTGGAATCTGAGAGGAGCCACAAATTTCCTTCCACCCAGCGTTCCCCCACGTCTCCCGATAAAAATGATACCTCACTTGTGTGGGTAGGCCTAGCGCCCGCGACAGGATATGCCCCAAAACACAACGTGGACATATCACAGAAAACAGAGCTGTTTTTAGCAAAGTGACTACCTGGAGATTTTGGCCTCTAGCTCAGCCGCCACCTAGGGAAACCTACCAAACCTGTGCATTTCTGAAAACTAGAGACCTAGGGGAATCCAAGGAGGGGTGACTTGCGGGGCTCGGACCAGGTTCTGTTACCCAGAATCCTTTGCAAATCTAAAAATTTGGCTAAAAAAACACATGTTCCTCACATTTCTGTGGCAGAAAGTTCTGGAATCTGAGAGGAGCCACAAATTTCCTTCCACCCAGCGTTCCCCCACGTCTCCCGATAAAAATGATACCTCACTTGTGTGGGTAGGCCTAGCGCCCGCGACAAGATATGCCCCAAAACACAACGTGGACATATCACAGAAAACAGAGCTGTTTTTAGCAAAGTGACTACCTGTAGATTTTGGCCTCTAGCTCAGCCGGCACCTAGGGAAACCTACCAAACCTGTGCATTTCTGAAAACTAGAGACCTAGGGGAATCCAAGGAGGGGTGACTTGTGTGGCTCGGACCAGGTTCTGTTACCCAGAATCCTTTGCAAACCTCAAAATTTGGCTAAAAAAACACATGTTCCTCACATTTCTGTGGCAGAAAGTTCTGGAATCTGAGAGGAGCCACAAATTTCCTTCCACCCAGCGTTCCCCCACGTCTCCCGATAAAAATGATACCTCACTTGTGTGGGTAGGCCTAGCGCCCGCGACAGGATATGCCCCAAAACACAACGTGGACACATCACAGAAAACAGAGCTGTTTTTAGCAAAGTGACTACCTGGAGATTTTGGCCTCTAGCTCAGCCGCCACCTAGGGAAACCTACCAAACCTGTACATTTCTGAAAACTAGAGACCTAGGGGAATCCAAGGAGGGGTGACTTGTGTGGCTCGGACCAGGTTCTGTTACCCAGAATCCTTTGCAAACCTCAAAATTTGGCTAAAAAAACACATTTCCCTCACATTTCTGTGGCAGAAAGTTCTGGAATCTGAGAGGAGCTACAAATTTCCTTCCACCCAGCGTTCCCCCAAGTCTCCCGATAAAAATGATACCTCACTTGCGTGGGTAGGCCTAGCGCCGGCGACAGGAAACACCACAAAGCGCAACGTGGACACATCCTAAATTTTGGAAAAAAACCAGAGGTGTTTTTTGCGAAGTGCCTACCTGTAGATTTTGGCCTCTAGCTCAGCCGGCACCTAGGGAAACCTACCAAACCTGTGCATTTCTGAAAACTAGAGACCTAGGGGAATCCAAGGAGGGGTGACTTGCGGGGCTCGGACCAGGTTCTGTTACCCAGAATCCTTTGCAAACCTCAAAATTTGGCTAAAAATACACTTGTTACTCACATTTCTGTGGCAGAAAGTTCTGGAATCTGAGAGGATCCACAAATTTCCTTCTACCCAGCGTTCCCCCAAGTCTCCCGATAAAAATGATACCTCACTTGCGTGGGTAGGCCTAGCGCCGGCGACAGGAAACACCCCAAAGCGCAACGTGGACACATCCTAAATTTTGGAAAAAAATAGAGGTGTTTTTTGCGAAGTGCCTACCTGTAGATTTTGGCCTCTAGCTCAGCCGGCACCTAGGGAAACCTACCAAACCTGTGCATTTCTGAAAACTAGAGACCTAGGGGAATCCAAGGAGGGGTGACTTGCGGGGCTCGGACCAGGTTCTGTTACCCAGAATCCTTTGCAAACCTCAAAATTTGGCTAAAAAAACACATGTCCCTCACATTTCTGTGCCAGAAAGTTCTGGAATCTGAGAGGAGCTACAAATTTCCTTCCACCCAGCGTTCCCCCAAGTCTCCCGATAAAAATGATACCTCACTTGCGTGGGTAGGCCTAGCGCCGGCGACAGGAACCACCCCAAAGCGCAACGTGGACACATCCTAAATTTTGGAAAAAAAACAGAGGTGTTTTTTGCGAAGTGCCTACCTGTAGATTTTGGCCTCTAGCTCAGCCGGCACCTAGGGAAACCTACCAAACCTGTGCATTTCTGAAAACTAGAGCCCTAGGGGAATCCAAGGAGGGGTGACTTGCGGGGCTCGGACCAGGTTCTGTTACCCAGAATCCTTTGCAAACCTCAAAATTTGGCCAAAAATACACATGTTACTCACATTTCTCACATTTGATACCTCACTTGTGTGGGTAGGCCTAGCGCCCACGAAAGGAAAGGGCCCAAAACACAACGTGGACACATCACATTTTTTTATAAAAAGCAGTGCCTACCTGTGGATTTTGGCCTGTAGCTCAGCCGACACCTGAGGAAACCTAGCAAACCAGTGCATTTTTGAAAACTAGAAACCCAGGGGAATCCAAGATGGGGTGACTTGCGGGGCTCTGACCAGGTTATGTTACCCAGAATCCTTTGCAAACATCAAAATTTGGCCCAAAAAACACTTTTTCCTCTCATTTCGGTGACAGAAAGTTCTGGAATCTGAGAGGAGCCACAAATTTCCTTCCACCCAGCGTTCCCCTAAGTCTCTCGATAAAAATGGTACATCACTTCTGTGGGTAGGCCTAGCGCCCACAAAAGGAAATGGCCCAAAACACAACAGAAATGGTCTAAATACAATTTGCCCCCCCCAGGGGAGCGACCCTTGCCTGATGGGTCGCTCCCCATCTCTAACAAAAGAAACAACAACAACAAAAAAACACAAAAAAAAAAATTGCCCTGGTGCCTAGAGTGTTCTGCCCCCCCCCCCGGGGGCAGTTCGGCCTAATAATAGGCTGATCTGTCCCCCGGGGGGGCAGAAATGGCCTAAAATAAATTTGCCCCCCCAACCCCCACCCCCCCCCCCCGGAGCGACACTTGCCTACGGGGTCGCACCCCCTGCGTGACATTGGCGCCAAAAAAAAAATCCCCGGTGCCTAGTGGTTTCTGCCCCCTTGGGGGCAGATTGACCTAAAATTGGCCAATCTGCCCCCAGGGGGGCAGAAATGGTCTAAATACAATTTGCCCCCCCAGGGGAGCGACCCTTGCCTGATGGGTCGCTCCCCATCTCTAAAAAAAGAAACAACAACAAAAAAAAAACACAACAAAAAAAATTGCCCTGGTGCCTAGAGTGTTCTGACCCCCCCCCCCCCCCGGGGGCAGTTCGGCCTAATAATAGGCCGATCTGTCCCCTGGGGGGGCAGAAATGGCCTAAAATAAATTTGCCCCCCCAACCCCCACCGCCCCCCCCGGGAGCGACCCTTGCCTACGGGGTCGCTCCCCCTGCGTGACATTGGCGCCAAAAAACAAATCCCCGGTGCCTAGTGGTTTCTGCCCCCTTGGGGGCAGATTGACCTCAAATTGGCCAATCTGCCCCCAGGGGGGCAGAAATGGTCTAAATACAATTTGCCCCCCCAGGGGAGCGACCCTTGCCTGATGGGTCGCTCCCCATCTCTAAAAAAAGAAACAACAAAAAAAAAACACACAAAAAAAAAATTGCCCTGGCGCCTAGAGTGTTCTGCCCTCCCCCGGGGGGCTGTTCGGCCTAATAATAATCTGTCCCCTGGGGCACAGAAGAGGCACAGAAGAGGTTAACCGTATGCTCTCAGTGTGGTTAAAATACTAAACTGTGTTCTTTCTGATACTAAAACGCTGCGCTGATTAATCCCTGAATATGTGAGAAATCTAAATACTTAAGAATTGATTTTCATTCTTTATCACCTGATTGTGAGTGTGACTGTGTTTTAGAATGTCTCATCAAGACCCAACAAGCAAGATGTACATTGAATTTCTGGAACACTTTAGGCAGGTCTTCCAATGGGCCACATTGACTTTGGAATAAGGTGGGAATACATGTAGATAGTATAGAAGTCTAAACATTGTAACTGGTCGCAAGATCACTAGAGAGAGAGGAAATCCATCAAATGCAGGAAAGGGGACCCTGAAGGGTACATCTAATTTGTGGGAATAGGGGAAGAGTAGTTTTAGTATATGGGTGACATGAAAAGTGTTGTTTGATCAAATGTTTAATTCATCATAGGCGATATCTGCTCTTCATAGACCACCACTAGCCATCCTGATCTTGCAAGGTGATGTCCATGTTTCTCTCTCTCTCATCCATCCCCTTTCCCCCGCGATGTTCCTGTGGCAATCACATACACGTAAGTGGGAGGCCGGCAACATCTAGGTGGAGTTGGGAACAAGCAACTTGGGTCAGCATTGTGTCTCTGTGGGACGAACAGGTTAGTGCTTGACTCTGGGGAAGTTTTTATGGCATGAACGGAAGACACGCATATCATTATTTTTGTAATGCAATCTCAAGGTGCTGGGTGGGGTTAATTTCCCTAACCTTCGCTAATATCATTCCTCATTTGCACGTAAACAGGTTTTACCTCCTGTGAGTACGCGTCCAAATTCACCTTCATCTGTACTTCTTCAATTCTTAATCATTCTATCTCCACAATATTCCCAGACCTCACTCGGGTCACTCGGTCTAGACCACCATTGCAGGTGTTTCTAAACTCTTAAATATGGCACATTAAACGTGTTAAATTTAGCAATTTTGCCAATTTCTGGAAGGACGGAGTAGCTAAAGGTATAATTCAGGTTAAACACTCATTGTGGGGTATGCATTTCCTCTCCTTATTGGAACTTCAATGCAAATTTGGCCTTTCTTTGGCCTCTCGTTTGAAGTATTTTTGCAGCCTTTGGTCAGACAACAACTATCCACCCTGTCAAAAGATCCTTTTTACCCCTTCCGCTGAGCTACCCAAAGACTTTTTTTTTCCTTACCTCTTCAAGCCTCATATATATGTAAACATCTTCACTATGTACACCCAAATCATCCCAAATCTAAAATGGAGCTGTTATGGGAGTCAGAAATACAACATTCATTCTCTTTACAAACCTGTAATTTAATTTAATTTAATTTAGCCTGACATCCACTACTCATCTTGCAATGTCAGTACTACACAAACTTTATATTATTTTTACCACATATTATTTTTAACCCCAGCCTCCCTATCTAAATACAAACCTACCGCTCAAAACATATGTTGGACCTGTCAGCAAGCACCGGGCACATATATGCATGTTTTTTCTATGTCTTCCCATTCAGTCTTTATAGTAGAACTTTTTAAAGAAGTTTCAAAAATGTGTTTCAATGCTTTTCATATTACATCTATTTTTTAGGTAGTTCTTCCCATATTTGGATTGGTATGTGTAAGCTGGGTAGATTTGTAGATTTACTCATTGCAATTGCCTTTCAAATAATTAAATCCAATTGGAAGGGCACCACTTAAGATACTTTCACCGTCTGGTGGAACTTTCTCTGTCATCATCATAGGCTCGACCGAGCTTCTTCCACTTCTAGGCAACAACTTCTTCAGAAGGATATGTTTTGGTTGCCTCTCACTATGTATTAATCCAGTAACTCTTCCAGGATACAAGATGTGATTGCATTACAGCCGCCGTTTAACTTACATTTTCTTACACATGATATTGTGATTTAAAATGTTTGCTTCTTTTTTTTGGCAATTGCATTAATGTTTAGTATTGGTAAGGTGCATACATTGATTCTTTCTTTCCTAGTCTTTTTCTATTTTCCTGTCTTCTCATTTTCTTCCTTTGTTTTTTCTCCCATTCACCCAAAACATAAAACTTAAACTGCGATTTTCCTTAAGTGCTATTTTAGGTAAGTTCCTATTGTATTTGTCTATGGTTAGCTAATGGTTTTTAAAAAAATTTACTATTTAATTCTGCTTGGTCATTTTTATAACTTTGCATTACTTTTGTTTTTCTTTTTGCCATAAATGCTAGACGTGATTATTAGATATAATTTCTTTTTTTTTTAAATGGGAAAAAGTGCTGCAAAAGAAGTCTTCTGTTTTTTTCCCTGAAAATGGCATCAACAAAAGGTTTACAGTGCTAAAATCACCATCTTCCCAGATTTCAGGAACAGGCAGACTTGAATCAGAAAACCCTATTTCTCAACACAATTTTGGCATTTTACTGGGACATGCCCCTTTTTTACTATTTTTTGTGCTTTCAGCCTCCTTCCGGATAGTGACAGAAATGGGTGTGAAACCAATGCTGGATCCCAGAAAGCTAAACATTTCAGAAAAGTAGACAACATTCTGAATTCAGCAAGGGATAATTTGTGTAGATCCTTCAAGGTTTCCTACAGAAAACAACAGCTGAAATAAAAAAATATTGAAATTGAGGTGAAAAAAACAGCCATTTTTCTCCACGTTTTACTTTTTCCACCAAAGTCAGAATTTTGAAAGCAATATATTGTTACGTCTGCTGGACTCTTCTGGTTGGCGGGATATATAGGGCTTGTAGGTTCATCAAGAACCCTAGGTCCCCTGACCCAATAAATTAGCTGCACCTTCCAATTGGTTTTCATTCTGTACCAGGTATACAGCACTTCGTGGCATATTTATACTCTGTTTGCGCCGGATTTGCGTCATTTGGTTTTTCACGCAAATCCGGCGCAAACTTAGTTCTCTATTTATACGTTGGTGCTAGACCCTTCTAGCAACAAGTTTATTGAGTTTGAGTAATTTTTTACAGTAGAAACCTACCTTGCGTTAATGAGAAAATGACGCACGGGAGGGGGAGGGCCTTAAAAATGACTCTAAACTAGTTTAGAGTAATTTTTTAACACCTCACTCAGGGCAGGCATTAAGGGACCTGTGGGCTCATTTTCCATGTTGGGAGACCATGGAAGCAGTCCACAGGTGCCCTTCCCTGCCCCCAGGGACACCCCCTGCCGCCCTCGCCCACCCCTGGAGGGCACCCATGGATGGTGGGGACCCATCTACGATAAGTAGAGGTAAGTATAGGAAAGTCTTTTTTTTTATTTTTTGAAGTGGCATGGGGGGCCTAACTTGGGCCCCCCTACATGCCATTGTGCCCAATGGCCATGCCCAGGGGACAGAAGTCCCCTGGGCATGGCCATTGGGCAGGGGGCATGACTCCTGTCTTTGCTAAGACAGGAGTCATTTCCATGGGGGTTGTGCGTCAAAAAATGACGCTAGTCAGGTGTGAGTCAATATTTTTTTACTCTAACCTGACTTGCACTATTCTTTGACGCACAACCCCCATTCTTCCCTATGCCTCCTCTGCCCGGTTAGAGTAATTTATTTTGATGCTAACAAGGCCGCACCGCCGGCTAACATCATTCCATAAATAAGGCAGCCGGCTGGCGCGTTGGAATGGCGTTAGCCGGCGGCAAACTTTTTGACGCAAATCAGTGTGAGCCACCCAGCGTTACTCCAAGTATCCCAATAAAAATGGTACCTCACTTGTGTGGGTAGGCCTAGTGCCCGCGACAGGAAATGCCCCAAAACACACATCACATTTTCCCAAACAAAACAGAGCTGTTTTTTACAAAGTGAAACCTACCAAACCTGTGCATTTTTTAAGAGTAGACCTAGGGGAATCCAAGATGGGGTGACTTGTAGGCCTCTCTCGCCAGGTTCTGTTACCCAGAATCCTGTGACAACCTCTATATTTGACAAAAAAAACACTTTTTCCTCACATTTTGGTGATAGAAAGTTCTGGAATCTGAGAGGAGCCACAAATTTCCTTTCACTCAGCGTTCCCCCAAGTCTCCCGATAAAAACGGTACCTCATTTGTGTGGTTGGCCCAGGTGCCTGCAACAGAAAAGGGGCAAAAACCTGTAGAGATTGAGGGGATAGCACAGCAAGTTGATAAGCACATATTTTTCTTTTATACATCTTTAGGCTGACTCTGCTTTGGGGACCCACACAAGTGAAGTATCATTTTACTTGTGAGTCTGAGGAGAATGCTGGGTGGTAGGAAATTTGTGCCGGAGTGGTGATCCTACAAATAAAAGTGAGGAAATATGCTTTTTTGAGCAAATTTTGAGGTTTGCAGAGGAGAATGGGTAAGAACATTTGGGGGATCAACACAAGCCACACCTCCTTGGACTCCTTGGGGTGTCTATATAAAAAAATGTATGGGTAGGTTTCTGTAGATGAGGGCCGCACCCGGGACCAAAAACATAGGTTCCCCTCCAAACACAGGTAGTTTTGTCATGGATCATTTTGATGTGTCCACGTACTTCTGTGATGTTCCAAACACTAAAATTGTGAAAAGAAACACACTTAGGTTATGTTAAAAAGACCCCTCACCCACCAACCAAGTTGGTGGCATGCTTCATCATCAGGGTCCCACCCGAGACACCTAGTGTATCACGGCTGTACTGCAACGCCTGATTACAGCAGAGCAGGTTTTGTCATTTTTACCACACATACTGGTTGGATTTGGCACAAGGGTGAGTGATGGGTCAGTAGATCAAATTTTATTAACAAGAGATTTCACAAGAGTGAAATGCACTGTTAATAACTGAAAGGCCAAAAAACTGAACCAATGACTCATAGCTCGTGAGCTGTAAAGCCGCGTCAAGGCACCAACCGCTTTACAGTCCATTCACACATCTTTCAAACATGATATGCACAAGACCATTTATGCCGCTAGCTGCGGGCCCAGCACATTACAACACTCGTATCAACAGACAGTGCCATACAAGGGCCCATCACTTTCATCTGCCCACATGCCTGATACAGCGATCACACTAGCTGATGGGAGTGTGTGGAGTGGAGTTTGGCTGGCAACGCCAGCCAAGCACCACTCCACGCATACCGTCAGCCAAGCGCCACTCCACACACACTGCCAGCCAAGCGCCACCCCACACACACTTCCAGCCAACCGCCACTCCACGCAAACCACCAGCCAAGTGCTACTCCACACACACCGCCAGCCAAGCTCCAGTCCATGCACACTGTAATCACTTTTTGTTTTTGCTTTTAAAGAACAAAGAAACCACTAATTATACATAAGTACAAAACTACAAACACAAAAGCTCTAGCTGAATACATGACAGTAATGCCAACCGTGAAACTGAACATATGAAAGTATAAAACAGCAGTTTGCGCTCACGGTATTTCCCAATAATTTTTCTGTGTGTGGTAGCTCCTGAAACAGCCACCCACACACAACCCTGGCTTTGAAGGAGAATCAGGGCAGTACATCCTATTCTCCTTCCTGATACCTCTTTGAGCGCAGACTCTATGGGCCTGATTACAACTTTGGAGGAGGTGTTAATCCGTCCCAAATGTGACGGATATACCACAATCCGTATTACGAGTTCCATAGGATATAATGGACTCGTAATACGGCTGGTGGTATATCCGTCACTTTACCGTCACTTTTGGGACGGATTAACACCTCCTCCAAAGTTGTAATCATGCCCTATATCTCTTAGCAGGAAAGTCTTTTTTGGCCATGGGAGGAATGTGCTCAGCAAAGTGTCAATCTTTCAATCTATCCATAACCTCCACCATTACTTCTCTGGGAACTCTTGCCTGTTCCAGCACAACAAGGCTCGCTATGATAGATTCCTGAAATTTCACAAATGTCATCCTTGACTCTGGAGAGCTATTCCTGAACACAACCAAAGCATTAAAAGTTGCCAAGTGGAACAGGTCAACCACTAATTTCTAATACCAAACATAAGCTTTACAAGCAGCAGTGCAAGGTTCCAGCCTCTGATCTACTCTGTCAACACCATCCATGTGCTTATTGTAGTCTAAAATGCACACAGATTTGCGCACTTCAGCAACTTGACCCCAAACAGCCACAGGTGAAGTACTCTCATACTGGATGGTAGCTAGCATGTACCTATCCCTCCTGTCTACAAATTTCAGAGCTAGCAGCTCATCATTCCGCAAGTCACTGCACTGTCCCTTCTCAAGTTTTTTACAGACAAGCACTCTTGGATAGCCTTTCCGATTAGAGCGGATTGTGCCACAAGCAACAGTGTCCACTCTGAACAATTCCTTGAATAACTGAACTCCAGTGTAGAAGTTATCTACATATCAATTGTGACCTTCGTTAAACAGTCGTCCACCAAGTCTCCACACAATTTTCTCACTAACTCCAAAAGCGGCAGACAACCAGGGGGGTCAATACTGGAATCAGTGTAGACCCAGGAATTATAAACATATCCTGTACTTCTTTCAGACAGCATATAGAATTTAATTCCATACCGTGCCCTCTTGCTAGGAATGTACTGCCTAAAAACCACACAACCCTTGAACAGGACCAAAGACTCATCTACAGATATCTCTTTGCCTGGAACATAGATTTCTGAAAACCGATCTACAAAATGATCAAGGACAGGTCTAATCTTAAAAAGACGGTCAGAATCAGGGTGATCTTGTGGCAAGACCAAAGCATTATCAACAAAATGCAACATCCGATGAAGAAGCTCATATCGGTTACGACTCACGATTGCAGGAAATAAAGCAGTTGCCATCAAGGGACTAGAAGACCAATATGAAGACAGAGATGGCACCCTTATCAGCCCCATCAAAAAAGTTAAACTCAATAACTTTTTCAACTATTCCAGATTTGTGAGAATCCACCGGCTAGCTCTAGAGTGTGGCCTAAATCTGGCAGCGTTGTCCCTCAAATATTGCTCTGCATACAAATTAGTCTGCTCAACAATCTCTTCCAAAAATACATCGTCCATAAACAACTCAAACAAGTTGACAGGCAAAAAGTTTTCCGTATTTACTCTACACCCTGGGAAACCAGTAAAGGCAGGCAACTGTGGCTGCTCCATGTTTGGTGCAATCCAGGTGTCAGGTCTTCAAATGGGAAGCCTTTTAGTTGCTGGCTGCTGCACCATTGGCACCTCAGTGTCCTCCTCTAAAACAAGCACTTTATCAGCACTGAGAGTGGCTTCATCATCAGATGATTCCTCTCTGACAGAAAATTCACTTCCAGTATCTTGCACTTCCTCATCTCCCTCAGATGCAGAGTCAGTCTCATAATCATGGTCAGAAGATGACTCAAAAAGCACACCAACAACCTGCGGAGGTGTCATCCTATGGCTAGCCATGAGGCTTCCTACAAAAAGTAACTGGACAAATGCACCACCAACAACCAGCACTGTGTAAGATAAGTAATACACAAAGTGTGGCTTTATCACTAAGAGTTATAAACTCAAAAACTATATTGCTCACTTACCTGAAAAAGCTAGGCTCACCAGCAACTACTCTGCGCAGCAATCACCAATGATATCCCACTAAAAAGAAAAAAGAAAAGCAAATTAGACATAAGGCAACACAAATATCATTGTGCATAAATCTAAGGACAATTTCACCCACAATCCTGCATTTAGTACAACACCATCAAACAAGTCATTCATGCATGGCAACAATACTCCTTTGAAGTAAATGTATTTACTTACCTAAAACATGCAACTATGCAAACTTCAGGACAACCACTGCCAAAACCGCAACAAACCACAGCAAAGGAAGCAAAAGCTTTAAACTAGAACAAAAAGGAGAAATAAACCATTATTATCACAAATGCAAATACTTTGTCAGTTGACAAAAACCCCGCCACCAACCTTTTATACATTTTCCCTGGTGTCTAGTGTTCTCTGCCCCCCTTAAGGGCAGATGAGCCTGAAAAAATAGGCCAATCTGCCCCCAAGGGGGGCGGAAATGGCATAGAATATATTGCCCCCTTTTGGGGTCGACCCTTGCCCAAGGGGCCACCCCCCCACACATAGCACATACGCACACATACATGATCCCTGGTGCTAAGTGGATTCTGCCCTCCTTGGGGGCAGATGGACCTAAAAAAAAAATAGGCCGATGGGGGGCAGAACTACCCAACAGTGCTTTGCCCCCTTTGGCGGGCGACCCTTGCCAAAGGGAGTGCTCCCTCAACACACAAAAAAAAAAAGGAAAGAAAAAAAATCCCTGGCGTCTTTATCGCTTATGCCCCCCCATGGGGGCATATGGGCCTAAAACAAATAGGCCAATCCACCCCAAGGGGGACAGAAATGGCATAGAATATATTGCCTTCTTTGGGGGGGAAACTCTTGCCCAAGGGGCCAACCCCAAACACAAAGCACACGCACACATTTGATCCCTGGCGCTAAGTGGATACTGCCCCCCTTGGGGGCAGATGGGCCTAAAAAAAAAATAGGCCGATCTGCCCACTACCCAACAGTGCTTTGTCCCTTTTGGGGGGTGACCCTTACCAAAGGGGGTGCCCCCCAACACAAAAAAACAAAGGAAAGAAACAAAAAAATCCCTGCCATCTTTATGGATTCTGTCCCCCGGGACAGCGATTCCCCTTCCAACCCTGACCTGGAAAGGTAGGGGGGGTGGCCCTCCGGGGGAGCGCTAGTGCTTCCCCTGAGGGCCGGTCCCAGGATGTAATGGTTACATCTGTGGTGCCTCAGCGCCAGCCACCGGACGTAACCATTACGTCTGTGGCGGGGAAGGGGTTAAGGCACTTCATTTGACATGGTGGCTGCTAATTTGTTTTATTTTTTATATTTCAGTGAAGCTTGCACATTTAGTGGAGATCCTCTAATTTGAGGGCTGTAACAAGCGAATGTTTATGTTTGTAGTTGTTAACAGAATTGACTGCATATATAGTGTGCTGTTCCAGAGAAAAAAGAAATACAATGATGCAAAATTCTGCATGTTGGACCCTCAGGCCACAAGAGATATCCTTTTCAGGATGCACAGACTCTTGTCCACTGAGATGATATGCTTCATCATTGGGTTGTGCTCCACTTTGGGTGGGTGGTGCAATACCCATGAGTCCACAGCACTATGATGCCCATCGCTCTGGTAAGTCTATTACCAGAAACTCTTCTCTCTTTAGGCCTGTGTATCATCAGTCATCAACTCGAAAAGGTGATAGAAAGACTGACTTTAGACTCAGCGACTGATACTGCCTCTCTACCATCCCTGGCAATCTCTGGCTATAAAGACAACAGATTACAGCTTACAGTAACCAGATAGGGTTTCATGATCAAAATGGCAAGAAGATTAATTGATATAGTTGTTCATATATATAAGTGTATGTATGTCTACTGATTTTCTAAAAATTTAAAATTTTCATTTAACATAAGGGGAAATGTAGTGTCTTGCACAATTTACAACTGAACCTTTCGGGTTCCCAATGGACTATGGATCAGTGTGACGTTATCGCTAGAGTAGAATGTATTGGTTTAGAAGAGTGGAGCCCAACCTTTTCACTGCTGAGGACCACTATTGAATCATTACTGGAATCTGGGGACCCCCAAGGAATTTCTACGATTTAAATTTCAAACATTAAAAGAATAATTCACAAAACATATACAAATAAGTACACACCAAACAAACACTCGTTTTACTAAAGACATAGGCCCTTATTATGAACTTGGCAGGAAACACCCCCGAACACCGCTGACGGGCAACAAAAGACCGCCAGTGGCGGTGGATTGCACACCGCCATATAATGATGCCGAAAAGGCATACCGCCAAGAAATTGGCAACCTCCACCCACCACCAGGGCCAATGACGGCGGAAACGCAGTACACATCACACCGCCACGCATACAAACCCCCCACCCACAATAATAATGATGTACAAATCAGCGCAGAGGTCAGTGAATGTCGAACGACCATTGGCGGTACCGACCACCGTGGTCAGCAATGGGAACCGCCAGCAAAAAATTCACACATTGGCAAATTTGAAAAACACACACCTGACACACAGCCACACCACTATAAAACACACACATACACACCCCACAAACCTTTGCAATGCCAATAGCATGACACCTCAACACGCACACACTGACCTAAACATCACACAAGTTACACACACAAAACCACCACCAAAACTCAAACACTGCACACCCACCATCACAAACCACACTCCCAACCACACTACAGCACCATCACCAACTCACCTACAACAAACCACCCACAACACAAACCGTGGCACCCCCTAAGCACCTCCGCTTCTCCGACAGGGAGCTAAGGACCATGGTGTACAAAATACTCAGGGTCGAGCCTCAGCTATTCGGGGCACAGGTGCAGCAGACGCCCTTGGCCAAGAAGATGGAGCTATGGCAGAGGATAGTCAACAGGATCAACGCTGTGGGATGCAGGGTCACACACAAGGGACGACATCATGAAGAGATGGAACGACCTGCGGGGGAAGATACATTCCATGGCATCACAACACAACATCGCAGTAAAGAAGATTGGTGGTGGTCCCCCACCTCCTCCCACCAAATACACTGACTGGGAGGAGAGGGTCTTGACTACCCTGCACCGGAGGGCCTCACTGGACTCAGTGGAGGACTGGACTTAGGTACGTCAACTACAATACCCTAACAGTCACCACATCTGTAATGAATGTATCAACCCATCCCTCTCACTACCACCATGCCCCTATCCCCTACCCAGCCCACAACACCCAGACACTCCTTTCCATGTTTCCTGCATGCCCAGAACCCCCACACAAATCACTATCCAGCCCCCTGTGCACAGTCACTAACCCATGCATATAATGTCAGGAACACTACAACACCCAGAATGCATCACCACCTCCTCACTGAATGCATAAAAAAGAACACAAAGGGGCCTTGCATGCTATTGTATTGGAATGTAACCACCAATGTTCCTGAATGCATGGGTACAGGTAAAGGTTCAATGCCTGGAGAAACAGTGCTGAACTGAAAGTGTGCTGTGAAAGTACACTGAGCAAGTGTGCCTGTAGTGTTATATTGTATGGTGATCCCTGGGTTCATTTTGGAAAGGGCAGGCCTGCATGGTAATGACATGAGGAGGAAAGGAATCCCCTGACAGATTTGTGCATTGCTGCATTCTTGTGTGCTGGGTAGAGCCACACTAGAGGAAACGGGAAGAGACCCCTTCACATGTCAAAAGACTGCTCTGTGATTCAGTGATAGGTCACAAGGAAGGGGCCCCGGACACATCTCAGGAACGGAGATAGGGCTGACAAGAGAATTATTAAGAGTAGGGCTGGGGGGCTGGAATTAACATTTTGATGCACATATCACTGTGGCTGACATCCAGGTGTGGACATTGGTCACTCCCATGAATTTTGTAGTGGATAATCAGCTTAGGAGTTGTGCCTGCTCAGGCAGGCCTCTTTCATGAAGGAAGATAAAAAGGAGAAGCACACACTTGAGAAGAAACAGCAACATAAAACTTTAAAGACGCAGACACTAAATCATATTTGGTGTCTGGAAATTGACTATCAGAAGGGGAGGTTGAGTCCCCAAAAAACTGTAATTGGTCAAACAGCCAAACAGGCTGTGTGAGAAGGGGAATCTCTGGAAGATTTCTAAACCAGCACCGGCATTAGTCCACAGATCCACATGCACTGCAGTTGGTGCACTGTTAGCTTCTAATGTAAGTTTCAATCCCAGGCCTGCATGCATCTGTCCCTCAGAGATGAATCACAAAATCCCATGCATTACCAATCTTGCAATAATTTCACCCACTGAGGTTATCCACTCAAATCTAAGGAAAAGGTTGCTAGAACACAGTTATGAAAGACTCTGACTGTTGCTGTACTGTAGGTTTCAAAGTCTACATTTAATTCTACCCTGGGGAGTACTCAGGTGCAGAGTAAGTTAATGGTGACCTGGGGGAACCAGTCACTATTTGCTGATGGGGATATAAGGCACTGTCGGAAGGTTGAACAATACACATGAAAAGTGAGTCTTTGTTCTGTGCTGCATGTTCTCTGATCCCATATAGAAGTCCACTTTCCTCTAAATAGTATTTATTAGAAGATGATTCTAGTATCCTGTGTGTCCCCTTTCCTGTGTGACTGAGCTGGTGTCTGGAATGCTGAGAGTGAATAGAATGCTGGTGTGTGATGTGGAGTGGAAGCAGGAAATAGGGGGAGGTTGGTGACAGGAAAAAAGCCCTCACAGGACCTACTTGCTTTACCTTACCTCCTACCTTCAGGCTTTTGAATGAAGACCCTCACCTCTAATTTAATTCTTTTTGGCAATGAGGCTCCCTAAACCTCATGCCAAACACAGAGACACCGTTGCACAAAGTCCCGAGACGTGCACATCTGGCCTCCTCCGCGGACACAAGTCCCCGCCACCACACTGATTTTTTTTCAGACTTCTCCGGAAGTGACGTGCTGCATTTCCACAGACACAGAAGGTAAGTCCAATTGTAACATAATTATTACTAACCAAAGTAATCGAAAATGACGTCCACGGAGCTTAGATAACAAAGGCACAAATATGTAAGATGGCAGTGCTTCCCGCAGCAATCAGGGCTTATAAGTAAAGGGTGGCTTAGGGTACATAACTAGTGGGTCACTGCTCCACTGCGCTGAGCTAATATTCTACTATCCGAGCTCGTAGGAAATGTCTCCCTTTGTCACAGGCGAATCTGTCTGGATCCTGCCATCCTCCTTTACACTTTGGTAGAGCAGGCCCAATCACTGACTAGAGGCTGTCTGTAACACGAGGCACTAGCGGAGATTACTGGGTGAATGTGTAGAAAGCGATGTTTGCAGCGGCTGGCTCAGCAAAGAAATCTAAAAAAGGTGATAATGCATAGCAGGGGAGAGCGGGTACTTACAGACAGGACACTGGGGGTTCAGCGGCCACAATGTATGTCCCATTGCATAGCAGGGAATGGAGTAATGCACGAGAGGGCACACTCATATGATGGGTGCTCGTAAGGTGCCTCTGCACCCAGGGCAGCACCTAAAAAGGATCAATGATTCATCCATGAAGAACAACAGCCAATAGTATTTCATAATTGTAAGAGGAACACAACACGCTCTAATCAGCATAGCTACCGCTCCCCAACTGCTCTGGGAATACCGTGACCATTCGAGGTTGTCATGTTAAGTATTAGTGATGGAAATGGGCAGCCAGCACAGCAATAGTGTGGGTACCAAATTATAAACAAGCATTCGCAAAGCCAATAGTCTAATTTTTCTTAATGACAAAGCTAAGAGGTATGTTTTTTGTTAGGGGTAGTGTTTGGTAATTGTTGGAGGGCTTTGTGCTGAGTTAATCACTGCATCCAGGAACAGTGCTGTAGAAACAGTCGAGGATGAAGCTTGCACTGTGCATTAAGAACCTCTCCCAGTGAGTGCATCTTTTTAGACAGAAAGAGGCGACGCTTGCTCACTAGTTCCGAGCTGGTCTCTCTGAAAACCAACTTCAAATATCCAGTAAAATGAATTGGTTTCACGCACTGCAGGCGCACACGCAGGGCAGTCTCACTGTGCGCATGTGCATACGTGCACGTGCACAGAAGGCTTTCTTTCTACTCACACACAAGGTGCACATACAGGGCATTCGCACAGTCATCTTACTAAGGGGCACATTTATCAGTATTTCAAGCAGCGCAGCAAGTCACTTTGCTGCGCTGCGTAAAAAGGAAAGGGAAGGAATGCACCATATTTAACATAATACGCAACATTCCTGTCCTTTCCTTGTGCTGCCGCCCTTTTGGCTGCCTAGAGCCAATGCAGAGTGGAGCAACTACAGAGATGAAAACGAGGAGCAATAAAGATATTTCTCCTCGTTCTGCCTCATGTCGGGAGGCATAACATTGTGTTGCATTCCACGGTCTATCAGTAACGGTAAATCTGGGATTGCATCAAATTCCATGGGTGTTGAGTAGGAAAACCCACGCTCCTCCCATGGAACACCTTCCTGGGACAAAGTAGCGCAATGCGGCGATTTGTGCTGTGTTGCGTTACTCTTGATTTTTCAAGCCACTCAGGGCCATAAGTCTAACTTAGTAGTCAAGTCACCCTTGCGCCCCCTTGCATGGCTAATGGATGACACAACTACTTGATACACATGTCTCTGATTTTGCCCAGGGTCATCTGCTGTTGTGTGCAAGCAGAGCCACTTTTCTTAGTGTGCGTGAATTAAGTAATTTTTCTGTGTATATGCAACCTGGGTGGCCCTGCGCTGTCGATGACGTCAGGTGCACACAAGATCTTTTTAATGTGTGTATCTGTGAAGCCTTATTGAAAGGGTTCTCAAAATGTCATTTTGATCGCACATTCACAGATACATTGTGCGCCTACAAATGGTCTTTTTTGCCGCTCATTGAAACACAGAGGACTTCGTTACTCTGCATAATATCCTTTTATTGTGTCCATGAATGCACATGGCGAGCTCAATGCGAGCACACTGTCCGTTTGCTTTGTCAAGTACACACAGTTACACAGAAACAAGATGCTAGCAGGGCAAATCTTATCGGTGATTTCTGTACTTCTTTGAGACATTGATGCAGCTAGCTGATAAAATCAGATTGCAATATATCTTTCTAAATTCTAGCTGCAGTAAAGAATTCCTGAGGGGTATATTTTTCACCGATCTTGTTGATATTAGTGTCACGATAGCAGCGCTTCCGTGGACCAGGACAGTACAGCAGCACCATCGGCTTATGATTTCCCATTGCTGCACGTGCCGATAGTACACAAGACAAAGGGCTGAATTATCACAGGTAAAGCAGCCTGCTTGGAAGGCTACTAATGAGCAAAGTTCTGTTAGAGGAGGGGCGACTCCTCCGCTAGGACTGAGGAGCGTCACCCCTTCCTGCCACAAGCAAGAGCTGCAAAACTTTTATAGTAAAAACATAATAAACTGTTTATTATGTTTTACTATAAAAGTGGGCACGGTTGTGACGGAGGGGGAGAGCACAGCACTCCCCCTCTCTGTGCATGTATGTTTGGCCGGCCAAACACACATGCGCAGTAGGCTCTCCCCATCCCATCAACACAGTTGCCGGGCTGGAGAGAGCATATACAGGCTCCCAGTCTTCCTGGGAGCACCACTGGCTGGGCGCTCCCAGCCAATCCTGACGCTGCTCTGAGCAGCGTCAGGATTGGCTGCAGGGCAGTCTGGGAGTCTGTGCCAGGAGTGACGGAGCAGAGCAGAGCAGATTGAGCGGCGTGGCGTGGGAAAAAGGTATGTTTTATTTATTTTATTTTTATCGGAGGGTCCAACCCCACTCTCCCCACCACGCGCTGCGCTGCCCCACACCTTTTCCCTCCCTCAAGCCATGCCTGTGTTAGAGTACAGACTTTCATAAACATAGAAGAGATCAAAAGAATGCAAAAGACTGTAGTTTCCCTGCTTCCCTATTTTTTAAATAAAAGAGATCCATATGTAGTGTGATGTAAAATAAAACAAGAGGCGGAATGTGGGCCCGACTGAAATAGTGAAAAGCAGAAAAGTAATTTAGCAATACAAATATTTGTTGTAGAAGTAATAGCAGAAGGACAAATAAAAATGTGTTTGAGTACGTATTTATCAACTCTTTATTTGTGTGAAGGATTGCCATTTTATTTTTTTTCCGCTTTCTTCTTTATAAAAGCTCTAAAAAAAAGTGAAGAAGTAGCAAATCATCATTTTTGAATAATTGTTTATGTGCAGGCGGGGACACCTTCCCTCACATAAACAATCATTCATGGCCTTTTGCTCTTTCTATGTGTGCTGCAGAATGCAAAAGTTAAAACAAGGAGAAATAAAAATATTCCTCCTTGTTGTGCCATGCTAATGCCACCCCTGGGGTTGTTTTTTTTTTGGGTGCTGCCACATGTTTCCGCCTTCTTGCAAATCTGTGGCAGCATTAAAAGCAATGGATAGTGCATTGGAACTCCCACATTAACAACCATTGCATGCCCCTCTGACGCAAAAAACTACGTCAGAGGGACCCAGATTTATACGGTGGAGTTAAGCCACAAAAAGTGCATTAGTGTCACCTTGTAAATGTGGCGCACTTCCCAGCGCCACCAGAGCATCAAAAAAAGTGATGCTGTGGGGGCACTAGGGCTTTGTAAATCTAGCCCCTGGTGTTCCCTCAAAAATAGACCTCTGTTGTGGGCAGGAAGAAAGTGCAACCGGCCGGTGGGTCGAGCTGCACAACGCATGTCCTGACCCATGTTATAGACTCACAAAATATGATAAATACTCCTGCTAAATGTATTCATGAACTACATTTTTTGCAACCTTGGAGGTTGGAGTGCTAATCCTTCAACTCTGATTCCAACTGAGTATCCTTAGAATTCTAAAGCACCCTAGAATATCAGCTAGGTTTACAGTGAAATCAGGCTATCGAAAAAGATACAGTCCACCCCTGGATTGAGTATGTCGAGTGTGACCCCCTATTTACACTGTATTTAAGTTCCTTTTAAGACCCGCAGGAGTAAGGTTTGACTGATCACTCGAAGAACTTTTTGAGAGACAAGTTTAAAAAATGAATACCTCTGTTATAGTAATAGAATGAAATAGTCTTAAACTTTGAAACGCCAGTTGAAATTATCACAATTTGCCATGCATACTGTACTGTAACCACCGACTGCCCAGTGGGTATGTTTTACCTATAGAATGAGGATGTGTAATCTCAGTCTTACCACTTCACCCAAGTATGCTGGAAATAAACACTGTATACTAGAGCATCATAATGAAATGTTTCTGTTTAATGGCAGCCCCTTGTCCTTGCTATCAGAATCACTGCTACCCTGTTGTGATCTAGTCTGCTAGTTATAGTTAGAAAACAGGAATCAGGAGACAAAGGGGCGTATTAACGAGTTCCTTGCACCGCTGCTGTGCCTCTTTTATGACGCAACAGTTGCATAAACCTTTAAATCATATTTATGAGACCACCCAAAGCCACTTTATGTGGCTTTGAATGGCTTCATAAATATGAAGTAAGACAAGGCGGCCTAAATCGCTGTGTTGCATTGCTCTGTGTTAGGGATTAGTTCCATGGGCATTGCGGTGGGTGTTCCCATGCAACACCCATGGATTTTGATGCATCCCCAGATTTACAAATCCTTGTAAACCTGGGGGAGGCACCAAAACCTTATGCCGCTTTATTTCTCCGCTTTATTTCTCTGCTTTCTATGTGTGCGGCATTCTGCGGCGGTGTTTGGTTTGGCGATAAGCACAGTATGCCATAGATATGGCACATTCCTGCCCTTTCCTTTTGATGCAGGGTAGTGCAGCAAGGTAACTTGCTGCGCTGCACCAAAATCCCATAAATATGTGGCAAAGTTTTCAAACCCACCCTCCCATGTGGCCAGCTCGTGTGCTCTTGAGCCATCGTTTTTAAAACTATTTCCTCTGCTCCCTTTTTGAAAAGGTTGGAAGTAATACAAAACAATGTTTAGACTGGTAGTAAGCAGTTTATTGAAATATTGACTAGCCGGGGAGGGTGAGGATTGCCTAGCCTCATTATTTAGAAAATGCAATATGGTGGTACTTGAAACAGGCTTAAAGGAAGAAATAAACACCCTGGGCACACAGTCAAGATAGGTCCCCAGCAAAACTTACATTCACACACTCAGAACTGTTTATTCACACACTCAGAACTGTTTATCAGCGGGTGGGTGGATTTCCATCTCAATAACTGATTGGCATATGAAACCACATTGTGCAGACCCCTTCAGTGCAGCAGCTCGACCCTCCTAGCCACAGAGAGACACATGTTTTACAGCTCTAAAGGCCTGAAAGAGTGAGTTTCTTGTTTAAGATGATTAAAAATCACAGTAGAACCAAAATGCAGGACAAAGGTTATCTCCAAGTCCCTCCGTGCATGCAACAGGACAGAAGACAGGATTGCACAGAAAGCAAGCAAAACACGGGCAGTTGACAATCTTACACTGGTAATTTCTGTACTTGTTGGTCACATTGCTACATTCATTTTTTAGTGCTATATAAGTTTTGCCTGTGTTTCAATACAGTTTCTTGAATTACCTTACCGTGCCTTTGAGTGTGAGTTACTTTAAGGATCAGGCCCAGCCAGCCCAGAAACACTTATCCAAAGTTCCTCTCATGAGAGAAGGCGACCCTATTCCCTTGTGAAGGAACAGTTGCCCAAATTTATGAAAAATGATGCACACTGCACTAGCACAGTTGTGCGTCAAAAATGTTAACGTCACATAACAATTTTTCTTAGCGCCATGCCTATTCTGTACTTATAAAATGGCGCACCGTGACGCTAAGAAAAGGCTAGCATCAAAAATAATGGTGCTAGTCTTTGCAACAGGTTCTAATAAAAAATTATGCTGCAGCTGCAAAGGTGGCGCTAGCAGAATTAGCAGCATGTTGACGCTAACCGTGCTAGCTCAATTTTTACATCAAAAGTGTAAAAATAAAGCCTGTGAAAACACCAAATTGAAGCCACGAGGAGCCATGATGGAGAATGCAGGACAGGAGAGACCCCAGAAAAACTCCAATCAGCCCAGTACAACCAAGGGTGTCCAGACAGGCTCCCAGGAGAAGGGGCAAAGGAAATGGAAAAGTAGGTTCAGTCAGGAGGAAAATCAGATCATGATCACAGAGGTGACAGAGCACCAACATCAGCTCTTTGTCACATCTAAATTGCCAATAGGTGGAAGGAGGCCATATGGCAGTCAATAGTCGATAAAGTCAACAGTGTGGCAGAGGTGAAGAGGACTGTGGCTGTGCTGTGAAGTGCTGGCATGATTGCAAGCGCAGAACTAAAGATAAATTGGCCAGAAACCACAAGGCAGCGCTGCATACTGGAGAGGAAATTCTGACACCCCAGGAGGAGCTGGATGAGCTGGAGGAGATGGTGGCAGCCGCATCCTCAAGGAGGTGGTCATCGGAGTCCCAGGACAGGACAGAGCAGCCTTTCAAGAACTACCACAAATGCAGGGTAAGTTGCTGTGTGGCGCAGTCTTTTAACAAACAAATGGCAGAAGGGGGAGGCCCATAGGACACACTGTATGCTTGCAAAAGGGTCCTATGGGGGCACAATAATGGCTAAACACTTGTAGTTAGGAACTCACCTTCCCCTCTACACGCACAGACCATTTCTCAACCCTCACATCATTCCCTACACTGTTGCAATTGTTCCATCTGCCCATATGTAACACTCATTGGGGAACATGTACTAGGCCTGTTGCAAAGTGTGGGCCAGCAAGAACTGTGATATGCCTTCCTGCACCATTGGGAATGGGCACAAATGTGATCATACACAATGTATGGGGCATGTCAGTGATTATCATCAGTGCTGCTGTACAAGTAGCTCCCATGTTACAATGCTGCAAGGGTGCGTGTGTAAGGGGGATGGTTGGTGTAGTGCACAAAGGGACACTTTCCTGCACAATATCAGCTGCAAGTGGTCTTACTATCTCACTAGGGGCAATATTTACAAGGCCTTAGCACAACACTACCATCATAATGATTGATGCCAATGTGGCCTTAAGCTGCCAATTCCCATTTTGCCATATTAACAAAGTTGCACAATGTATGTATAGCTCCACTTTGTAAATCCTTGCATCACAATGTGCCTGTGGCACATATCATGTATGCAAGGGGGATAGTCCCACGCAGGGAGGGCAGAATGAATGGGGCAGTCAATTCATAAAGATTTCACTGTGCAATCTTATAACGTCATTTGTAAGGGCTGCCAAAGGCAGACGTTCAAGTAACACACCCATTGTAATCAATGGGCCTTCCTGTACTTTGCTGCACTAGTGGCATCATTTACTCATGAGGTTACTGTGTAAATTTCCACCATGTTGCACCATAATGTAAATTTAGTGCTACTATGGTGTTGTTATGTGGGGCAGGGTGGGTGTAAGAAAACTGGTGCATCGGGATCAATGCACCATATTCGTATAAATTGTGCCATATTGTGAGAAAAGGCCTCTTTTTGTCATGGTTAGCCCGTACTTTTTGCCTGGTATGTGAAATAGCTTCAAAGTTTGTTGTGCCCAGGGTCCCTGATAACCAGGTTCCCTGGTCCAGTTCTCTTTCCCTAAAACTGTTCCGATGCATTGGCACAATTGGCAACACATTTAGCTGCCACTATAAGTCCCTAGTAAATGGTACCGAGGTACCCAAGGCATGGGGTATTAAGGGTAGGCACCTGAGGGCAGCAGCACAGATTGTGCCAGCCTCTAGGGCCATGCATCCAGAAGCATCCTGCATTGCCATTGCAGGCTGAGTGTTCTGATGCAATCCTAAAAGACAAACTCGACACGGTACCCAACCTGTGTGTCCTGTCCACCATACACTGCATGCACTATAGGCAAGTCACCCCTCTGGCAGGCCTTCGAGCCCTAAGGCAGGGTGCACTTTTTGGTATGTGTGGCCATAGATGCATGAGCAATATGCCCCTACTCTGTGCTTGCCAAACTTGGGAAATAGTAAGTGAACAGGGCAGTCATTTTAACCCATGTGGTTGACACTTGTCAGCACGAGTTTCAAAGCTACATGTTGGCTACTCTGAACCCTGGGTAGTTTGGTATCAAACAACTCAGAATAATAATTCTAAACTGGTACCAGTATTGGATTTATTACAAAAAGTACCCAGGGGTCACCTTGGTAGTGTCCCTGCAAAAGCTAACTACCCTGGCATGGTTGCTGGCCCGTCACAACCAGCCTGCCACCACCAGACAAGAGTCTGAATACCGGGGTTGAGAGATTCTGCTCTCTGGAATAAAGAACAAAGCCCTTCCTGGGTGGTGGTGCTAATGCCCCCTCCCTCAGGAATGTTCACTACTATGCTTGCGATCTTCAAACTCTTCAAACTTGACCCCCAGGCCAGCTGTTTGCAGCAGATGGCTGTCCCTATTGCAAACCCCCACTTTTGGCAGGAGCAACGGCTGGAAACCAGACAAAAGGCAGGAGGAGAGGTAAGTCCTGGCTTGCAGCACCCTTAAGGTGGTGCATGCAAGGTGACCTCTTCATTTCATTTTCCTCCATCTTGCATGGAAGGAAAATAGCCAATCAGGGATAGGGAAATGGCTTCTGAGCACAGGAAGTGGTCACTTACTGGGTGTAACCACCCTAAGGTAGATGACCCATTGGTTACTACTAGGTACCCCTAAAAAATGGCCACTAAATACAGTATTTAGTACGCAACCCTACACCAAGATATCAGATTCTAAGAACAAAAGAAAGCCAGCAACAAAGAAGAACTGAGGTCCTGCTGCACCAAGAAAAGGTACCAACCCCTGCACCCAGGACTCAACTACTGCCACTGAGGGGTTGCTTGGACAGATTCTACAAACTCCTAGAGGACCTCCATTCTTCACAAATCACCAAAGGCATCACTCTTCTGCAGCACCAAGGAACCAAAGACCCAGTGAAGGTCAATTCACTGTCCGGCTGCTGACCAAGGAACCAGATGCCACAGCTGGACCAAACTTCACCCATTGAACCATGAAGACAAAACCTACCAGCATGCCAGGTTTGGTGGCAATACACCCACGCGTGGCCAGACGGTACAATAGCCCTAGTTACTGGTCACCTCACCACGGACACCCAGAAGGACAGTCCATTCCACACTGATAAAGGACCAGGAGGAAGCCCCAGTTAAGGGACTACAGGGACCACCAGGACCTCCCACCAGAGTGCTCCTGTTGAACTGCAAGCGACCCTTAAAGTGACCTACCTCCTGCTTCCAAGGGCACTCCATCGATTTTCTGCAGCTGATCCTGCCAGAACCAGGAGTTGCCGAACTTCTTCAGCTGCTCCAGGGTATCCATCAATTACCTCAACATACCTGCAAAAGGAGACATTGGTAAACACATTACCTGATTTACTGTGAATTTTCAAAGCATTTTTCCATTGATTCCTATGGTACGTAATTACGCAAAAAAGACCAACTTTAACTTAGGCGGTCATTACAACATTGGCGGTAAAAGCCGCTTACCGCCGTGCAGAAGACCGCCAACACACCGCCGCGCCCGCGGAAATCCACCACAGCTATTATGACCCACAGCAGGGAACCCGCCAAAATTCAGACACCCACACAAGTCCGCCACACCAAAGGTCAGTGATAAACTGGCGAAAACAAAACCACCACCATCACGCCAACAGAAATACGCCCACACTATCACAACCCACGAATCCATGTGGCGGTCTTTCAACTGCGGTATTCCATTGGCGGTACACACCGCAGCGCTCAAAATACACACACGTCTCAAAAACACCATCACATTGGACAATTCAAAATACACACACCTGATACCCATACACACACCACTCCCACACACCCAATACAATATAAAACACACACCCACATCACCCACAAACCCCTACGACCACAATTACTGAGAGAAGGCCTGCGAGAGACACCACCATCAACAATACTAGCATCCACAGGCACACAACACCATCACCCACATAACTTCTACGCACCTTACACTACACACCACTACATATCAGCACACTTATCACCCCACACACCACCCCACACATCACCTACACCACCCCATGGCACGGCAAAGACACCCCAGGTTCTCGGAGGAGGAGCTCAGGGTCATGGTGGAGGAAATCGTCCGGGTAGAGCCACAGCTATTCGGAGCACAGGTGCAGCACACCTCCATTGCAAGGAAGATGGAGCTATGGCGAAGAATAGTGGACAGGGTCAACGCAGTGGGACAGCACCCAAGAAATCAGGAGGACATCAGGAAGAGGTGGAACGACCTACGGGGGAAGGTGCGATCCGTGGTCTCAAGACACCACCTTGCGGTTCAGCGGACTGGCGGCGGACCCCCACCTCCTCCCCCACAACTAACAACATGGGAGGAGAAGGTCTTGGCGATTCTGCATCCTGAGGGCCTCGCAGGAGTAGGTGGAGGAATGGACTCTGCTAAGTTACATCTTAACTATTACATCCCCCACCCTACCTGCATGCCAGCACATACCGCCACCCTCACCCCATCACTCTAACTCCTCACAAATGTCCCAACATCACAAACCACACATCTCAACACCAAGCCCTGCATGCAACAACAAATCATGGACACCCATCACTAAAGCATGCCCACTGCACATACCCATATACCCCTCTAAACCACCATCACACAAGGTCCCACACAGGAATGCAAGCACTGGGGTACACGGTCACCCACCCATTGCACACCATGGCACACACAGATGTAATAAACATCCTTTTATACCCCTGCAGGACCCCTACCCAACGTCACCGGACAGGAGGGTCCACACATGTCCACACCACCAACAGAAGAGGCCCACAGTGATGACAGCACCTTTGTCCAACTGGATCTAGATGACCAGCCTGGCCCATCGGGGACCTCGGGACAGTCAGTTCCCCTCACCCAGTCACAGGCCACCACAGACCTTCCCCCCTCTGGAAACACCAGAACAGCACCCACCCAGCGGGCCCATAGCTCCATCTCCAGGACACATCAATCAGCAGTGTGTCCACCACTACAGGGAACCCAGGCTAACCCACCACCCCAACAACAACAGGGACCTGGGGCCAGTGGTAGTGGGCACACGGTCCAGGGGACGGAGGCCCAGGAACACAGGGGAACTGGGAGGGCTGCTGTGCGACAGGGGGCGGACAGGCCCAGGGAACCCACTCTCCACGAGGCCCTCTCCAGCATCATGGGAGCCTACCACCACTCCCAGGAGACGATGGCAACGGTACAGGCCAAGTTTCAGGGAACCCAGCGCCTGCAGGGGGAACAGTATTTGGGCTTCAGGGAGGAACTCAGAGCCTTCAATTCCACCCTGGGCACCATCGTAGGGGTGTTGAAGGAAGTACTCAACACCAGGAGGGACACTGTGGCACTACAAGGGGCCCCTGACACTAGCCTGGACGATGAACTGCCCACCACCTCCGCCGGCGCTACTGGACAGGAGGCAACGCCACAGGACCACCACACCAGCACCCCACCCCCTGCAGAGGGAGAACCACCTCGCAAACGGTCCCTGAGATCCAGGACAAAGACAGAGAACGATGTCAAGACCCCCGCCAAGAAATGAGACCACCCTGAATGTCATCCCAGTGTCCCACTTTGTCACCCTGTCCATCCCTAACCTGCCCCAGCTCCACTTCCTATGCCCATTAGGGCAACACACCTGTGAGACTAATAGACTGGATTCTGCCATGGGCATTCCTCTGCCATCACCCCTCACCATTTTGCTACCCCCTCCATTATTGAGCACTAAAATAATCACCCTTAAAGCACAATACAATCTGGAGTCAATCTGTGATTTCGGAATACTGTATTAGCAATTACTGTGGCAAAAAGCTCTTTCAGTTATAATGTCAACATACCTATGTCACACAGCTGTAGTCCATGAGGAATCAAAGCAGATGTCACACATTGGGACCCACATCTATGAAATCGTAAGGGAAAGTGACAACTCAGTGACCATACACTGGGTGAAAACGACAGACAGTTGAGAGGTAGTAGTGTTAATGTACATGTAGTAGGCAGGTTTGTATTCTTACCTGTGTTTCACTGGAAATATTGCTGGATCACTGAGTCCCTGTTGTCCATGTCTTCTTCTTCTGCTTTCTCGTCCTCACTGTCCACAGGCTCCACAGCTGCAACAACACTGCCATCTGGACCATCCTCCTGCAGAAAAGGCACCTGTCGTCGCAAAGCCAAGTTGTGAAGCATACAGCAGGCCACGATGATCTGGCACACCTTCTTTGGTGAGTAGAATAGGGATCCACCTGTCATATGGAGGCACCGGAACCTGGCCTTCAGGAGGCCGAATGTCAGCTCGATCACCCTCCTAGTTCGCCCATGTGCCTCATTGTAGCGTTCCTCTGCCCTTGTCCTGGGATTCCTCACTGGGGTCAGTAGCCATGACAGGTTGGGGTAACCAGAGTCACCTGCAAATGGCGAGGGACAACTGTTAGACACACACTAACCTGTAGGGATATCCCCAGCCCCAGACAACCATTCCCACTGTCTTGCTTCCAGGTGCTCACCTAATAGCCACACACGGTGCCTCTGGAGTTGACCCATCACATAAGGGATGCTGCTATTCTGCAGGATGTAGGCGTCATGCACTGAGCCAGGGAACTTGGCATTCACATGGGAGATGTACTGGTCAGCCAAACATACCATCTGTACATTCATAGAATGATAACTCTTCCGGTTTCTGTACACCTGTTCACTCCTGTGGGGGTGTGGGGCAAAGCCACATGGGTCCCATCAATGGCACCTATGATGTTGGGGATATGTCCCAGGGCATAGAAATCACCTATCGCTATAGGCAAATCCTCCACCTGAGGGAAAACGATGTAGCTCTGCATGTGTTTCAGCAGGGCACACAACACTCTGGACAACACGTTGGAAATCATAGGCTGGGACATCCCTGATGCTATGGCCACTGTTGTTTGAAATGACACACTTGCAAGGAAATGGAGCACTGACAGCACCTGCACTTGAGGGGGGATTCCTGTGGGATGGCGGATAGCTGACATCAGGTCTGGCTCCAGCTGGGTACACAGTTCCTGGATTGTGGCACGGTCAAGCCTGTATGTGATGATCACATGTCGCTCCTCCATTGGCGACAGGTCCACCAACGGTCGGTACACCGGAGGATGCCGCCATCTCCTCACATGTCCCAGTGGACGGTGCCTATGAAGGACAACAGCGAGCACAGAGTCAAACAACTCAGAGGTACGTACCCACAGCTTACACAGAACACTAATCATAATCTAAAAAGTGGCCTGTATGTGTGTTGAATCTAGGCCTAGGTATGTGTGATACAGTTAAAAATGAAGCCATGTGGGCCCCTGAAATGGCGGTTGCCTGACCTGTAAATTGAGACAATGAGATGTGAGGTAACTGCGCTGGCGTTGTACACCGTCGCGGTAGGCGGTCGAAGACCGCGGCACAATGCTGCATTGGTTAACATTGGACCCTATGGGTTCCAGGAGCCAATGACGATGTATGCCGGCGGTGACGGTGTGCACCGCCGCGGACGTGACCGCCATTTTCTATCTGTTCAATCACTCGATACCTGATCTTCGACAGGAGAGGACCTACACCTCAAGTGCTGCTGTAACCTCGGTCTGGAAGAGACAATGGCTTGAGTGTCTGGGGAAAGGGCCCCTGCCTTCACATCGAAGGAGTTGGAGAAACTCGTGGATGGGGTCCTCCCCCAGTACACGCTACTCTACGGTCCTCCAGACAAACAGGTAAGTGCACGGGGAGCATGCTGTATGGGCGATGCCTGTGTGGAGAGGGGTGGATGTAAGAAGGAAGGGGGAGAGTGCGGCGTGCATGAAACGACAGTGAGTGCATGTGCCACATGGCAAGGGTAGGGATGGGGGCCAATGACCGTGATGGTGCAGTTGTGTTAGAAATGGGGTTTCTGGTTGGCTAGGGTATGCACCTCAGCCAGGCAGAACTTACCCACTCAAGTCAGGGCAAGGGAGTTACACGTCCAAGATAACCCCTGCTCACCCCCTTGGTAGCTTGGCACGAGCAGTCAGGCTTAACCCGGAGGCAATGTGTAAAGCGTTTGCACAACACACACAACACATGTGACGCAATATCCCCCCCACAAAGGAAACACAACACCAGATTATATGAAAATATACTGTATTGTACATAAGGCAATTATCAGACCAAACATCACATATTAGTACTATCCTGCTACCTTAGCAGTTGTCAGAACGTTACACATTAGTTACTCTGCAAATTAGCAGTAGTCACACATAACACACAGGTTACTCAGTATTCTGCAACATAAGCAGTAGTCAGGAAACACGTTATCACATTAGAACACTTGTCATAAGAATATCATAAAACGCCCATAGTAGGAACATTAGAAAACATATGGCAAGTTAGGGAAACATATTAGCAAGTCATGCCCATAAAAGGAACATTTGCATAAGCACACAAAAACATCATAAAACAAGTAGGCAATATTTAATGCAATAAAGTCTCTAATAAGAACTTCTGATACATATTGTCCCTTTGAAATACCTGGTAGATGATAAAGGCACCTCCAGTGCCTAAGAAACGGAAGCAAGGGGACCCCCGGCGCTCCCTGCGCAAAACGGGGGCCTCGTGATGCTGTAGAGGGAGAGGGGCAGCACGCACCCCCCCTGATCCTTACTGGGTCCCTCCTGGGGCCTTTAATCTTTGGGGCCCCCTCCAGGCCTCAACGGGCCTTCAAAAAGGAGGGGCCACCAACAGCAAGAGAAAAGGCGAAGGAGGGGGGCACCACGCACCCCCTCCGGTTTTAGTGACGGGCCCCTCTGGGAGCCCGCGATCCCTGGGGGCCCCCCAAGGCCTTCCACTGGCCCTTTCACAAGGGGGGGACCACGACCAGGTCCAAAACTCAGCCCAGCGGCGCGGGGAGCCTCCGATGAGGCTTCCGCCCCGCTCGCGGCTCAGTAGAGGGCTCGCTCGGGCAGGGAGAGACCTCCTTCTCCCCTGCCCCTTATGGTCGAGAAAAAAGGGGCCCGTGGGACGGGGGAACCTCCGATGAGGCCTCCGTCCCCCCGCGCCTGGCTGTAGACACGAGGCGCGGCCTACCCAGGCCGAATTAAGCAGCAGGCACCAAAGCTGGTGCCTGCTTGTGCCCCGGGGATGCTCCACGGAGCGCGCTTTACCCCGGGGGCACGATAGGAGTGCGCTCGCTCCAATCCTCCAGTTTTGCAGTGTCCTTCGTGCCCCTGGGGCACAGACCACAGCGCGACTTCGGCACTGCCTTTAAGACGGCCCGGGTCGCGGCGGTGATCCTTTGGCAAGTGAAATGCGCAACTGCCACACTAGGCTACCAACAGAGGCAGCGCTTTCCTACCTCCAGCGCTAGGCCTCCATATATGCAGCATTTTCCAAAGCACTTTCAGTAAGAAAGAAGATCTTGGAGCACTCTTCGTGCCAGTGATGGATGCAGGGGTCAGGGGCCACCGCACCCTGCCCCTGGGGAGCAGAGCTTTAAGAAAAGGTCCTCAGGTGGAGGGCCCAGCAACAGGCCAGCACAAGGGGAAGGCAGCAAGTGGCAAGTCCATCACAGTGACCAAGCAGGTCACAGGTCAGCACAGCAGCAGCAGTCCATGGTGGTTCCTGGTGAGTCCTTTCAGCCTTTGGTGTCCAGTTCCAAGATGATTCCAAGAGTCTCCAAATTGTGAGGAAAATTCCCCTGTACTTATAGTCAGTTCTTGCAGTGTTTTACAATGGTAGGGAGAGGAGGTTCCAGCCAGTTACAACTGGTTCTGGGAGTGCCCCCTCTCTCCTTTCAGCACAGGCTCCAAACATCAGTGGGGGGGTGGGGGGTTAACGACCCTATTGTGTGAGGCCAGGGCACAGCCTTTACAAATGTAGGTGTGTCACGCCTCTCCCTTCTCTCAGCCCAGGAAGACTATTCAGTATGCAGATGCACCTCTGTGACACCTCCACCCTCCCTGTGTACAGGCTGTCTGAAAAGTATGCACAAAGCCCCAACTGTCACTCTGCCCAGACGTGGATTGGGGTCAAGCTGCAAAACACCAGAGCAGAAGCACAGATAAATGAACACTTTCTAGAAGTGGCATTTCTGTGATAGTAATAAAAAATACACCCACACCAGTAAGCAGTATTTATTATCACCATCACAACCATACCAAACACGCCTACACTACCCCTCATAAATCAGACAATACCCTTTACACATAAGGCAGGGCATTTCTAATGCAATCCTATGAGAAGGCAGCACTCACAGCAGTGAGACACCAAGTTAGGCTGTTTGTCACTACCAGGACAGGCCATGCAATATGGCACATGTCCTGCCTTTCTACATACATGGCACCCTGCCCATAGGGCTAGCTAGGGCGTACCTTAGGGGTGACTTACATGTAGTAAAAGGGGAGTTCTGGGCCTGGCAAGTAAGTTTAGATGCCAGGTCCCTGTGGCAGAAAACTGCACACACAGGCCCTGCACTAGCAGGCCTGAGACAGGTTTGAAAGTCTACTTCAGTGAGTGGCGCAAGCAGCGCTGTAGGCCCACTAGTAGTATTTAATTTACAGGCCCTGGGTATAGAGATACCACTGTACCAGGGACTTATAGGTAAATTAAATATGCCAATTAGGTATAAGCCAATCATACCAACTTTAGATGGGAGAGCACCTGCACTTTAGCACTGGTCAGCAGTGATAAAGTGCTCAGAGTCCTAGAGCCAACAGCGAGAGGTCAGAAAAACCAGAAGGAATGAGGCAAAAAGACTGGGAATGACCCTGCGCAAGGCAAAAAGTCCAACAAGTTGGTAATAAGTTTCTCTTCCCCCTGTACAATTCATGTAGGTCAGCACCCACCAGAAAAAAATATATTTAGTGTGCCATCGCCAAGGACGTCCGGACCCTGGGGTTCCACCACAGACGGAGCACCCACTGCCGGAAAAGATGGGAGGACATTCGCCGCTGGAGCAAGATGGTGGAGGCTCAGCTGGGGATGGCCTCCTAACGTGGGAGGGGTGCCCGTCGCACCATGACCCCCCTGATGTGCAGGATCCTGGCGGTGGCGTACCCGGAGTTGGATGGGCGCTTGAGGGAATCACAGCAGCCACAAGGGGGTGAGTACACTCTCATCCTGCTGAATTTGCACACAGTGGAGGTGTCTGGGTGGGGGAGTTGGGCTGTGGGTTTCCCTAGGCCAGGGCGAGTTCCGTAGGCAAGGTCCCTCCGTAAGGCAGGCCATGTGGCACCCCTCCCCACTTCTGTAGAGTGCCAAGTACACCTAGTCATGCCCCTGTGTCATCCATGTGTGCAGATGTCGTCCATAGCCTAGTAGGCCATTTCCCAGCAATTGAACAGTGGACCCCAAGAGCGCGGCCTAGTGCAGGGGACTTCTGTGTCTGTCGTGTCTGCCAACGGTAGCGGTAATGCATGCACTCAACATGTCTTTCTTCTGTCGTCCCCCCCTTTTTGTGGTCTCCCTGTTCTTGTGTGCATTAGCATCATCAGGCGAAGGAGCAGTGGCACCGGAGCACGAGGGGGCTGCATCCCACATGGCCATGGAGGGCCACACTACGGACTCTGACTTTACCAGTGGGACGGAGGGCGAGGGGAGCTCCATGGCAGGGACAGGAGCTGAGACCAGCGATGCCGACTCATCCTCTGATGGGAGCTCCCTTGTGGTGGTGGCCACATCTGTGCCCCCCGCATCTACAGGTACAGCCGCCACCCCCCCTTACCAGCACCGCCCTACCAGCAGCCCCTCATCCTTTGCCCCGTGCCCGCTCACCCGGGAGGGTGGGCATCACCTTCGCCCCAGGCACCTCAGGCCCTGCCCCAGTCACCCCTGCTGCCCTCAGTGAGGAGGCCATTGACCTCCTCAGGTCCCTCACTGTTGGGCAGTCTACCATTTTGAATGCCATCCAGGGTGTAGAAAGGCAGTTGCAACAAACAAATGCATTCCTGGAGGGCATTCATTCTGGTCAGGCGGCCCTTCAGCAAGCTTTTCAGACTCTGGCCTCAGCACTGATGGCAGACATTGTCCCTGTGTCTAGCCTCTCCCCTCCAACTTCCTCCACCCAGACCCAATCCCCTGTACCCCAGCCTATCCCAAGCACACCTCTAGACCAGCATGCACACACCTCAACCCACAAGGGAAGCTCTGGCAAACATAAGCACCACACATCCCACAGGCACTCACGCAAGCATCACACACATGCAGACACACCAACATCCACTGCCTCCACTGTGTCCCCCTCCTCCTCGTCTCCCTCCTCCCTCCCAGTCTCGTCTCCACTCACACCTGCATGCACTACATTTACAGCCACTACTGCCATCACCAGCACACACACCACCACACCCCGCACACGTGCACTCACCACCCCCACTACCATTCACACGTCCCTGTGGCCTTTTCCAGTGTGTCTGTGACGCCACCTCCCAAGATACACAAAGCAGGCACACACCCACCCAACAGCCATCCACCTCACGACATCCTCCAGCGCATGCACCTTCACCCAAAGTCAGCAAACGAACACCTCCTACAACAACAACCTCTTCCTCCACTCCCAAACCCCCTCCAGCTACCCATCCCAGTGTCTCCAAAAAAATGTTCCTGTCCAACCTTGACCTCTTTCCCACACCTCCCCCACCCCGTCCGTCTCCTAGGTCCCGAACTAGCACCTCAGCCACAACATCTCCAGGACCAGTGGTGCCTGTAGTCACCGGAATCTGGAGTGCACCGGCCACCAGGGCAGCCAGTGTGTCACGGAGCCACAGCACAGACAGTCCCCCCACCTGTGAGGCATCAGAAGTTGGCCAGTGGCCGGCGGGAGAGGGGGAAGACTCCAGCCACCAAAGCCGCTCCCAGGGGTCCCGGTAGGAGTGTGGAGTCAGCTGCGACACCTTCCAAGGTGGGGAAGGGCCACAAGAAACCAGGAAAGTCTGGGAAGAGCAGCACGGCGGAGGAGACCACCATCATCCCCGCTGCCCAGGAGGCCACAGCCATAATCCCCGCTGACCAGGAGGCCACAGCCATCATCCCCGCTGACCAGGAGGCCAAAGCCATCATCCCCGCTGACCAGGAGGCCACAGCCATCATCCCTGCTGGGCCAGAGAGGTCCGCCAGCACAAGCCCCCCTGGGCTAAAGAGGACCGCCAGCACAAGCCCCGCTGGGCTAGAGAGGACCGCCAGCACAAGCCCCGCTGGGACAGAGAGGACCGCCAGCACAAGCCCCGCTGGGACAGAGAGGACCGCCAGCAGCTGAGTCACTGCAACGGAGCCCGCCGCCTCAAGCACTGCTGAACAGGGCACTGGCGTCTCAAGCACTGTTGAACAGGGCATCGCCGCCTCAAACACCGCTGAACAGGGCACTGCCATCTCAAGCACCACTGAACAGGGTAACGCCGTCTCAAGCGCCGCTGAACAAGGCACCGCCATCTCAAGCACCGCTGAACAGGGCACCGCCGTCTCAAGCACCGCTGAACAGGGCACAGCCGTCTCAAGCACCGCTGAACAGGGCACCGCAGTCTCAAGCAACTCTGGCCCATGAGTGGCAAGGGCGCTGACGCTACTGAGTCCGTCACGGGCAGAATGAAGCACTCTGGGCACCATGCCCCCTCCAGAACCAGTGGAGAGATACATCCACTACCTCTGTCCTTAGCAGGATGAAACTCTCTGGGCACCAAGCCCCCTCCAGAACCAGTGGAGAGATACATCCACTACCTCTGTCCTTAGCAGGATGAAACACTCTGGACACCATGCCCCCTCCAGAACCAGTGGAGACTGTTATCCACTTAAGAGACTGTGGCTTTGCACTCCCCAGGATATGGCAGTGGGCAACCCACCCACTGTAGAGACTTGAGAAACTGTGGCTTTGCACTCCCCAGGATTGAACAGTGGGCATGTGGCCCTCTCGTGGATTTGGCGTCGTGCACTCAACCGGCTGAGGTGCCCTCCCTTTCCCTCCCCCTGAGGTGCCTGTTTTCTTGCTCTCTGATGCCCCTGCAGTGTTCTCTCTGTCATGGTCGGGGATCTTGTGTGGGCCTCGCCCATACCGTGTGGGCCCAGTGTTCCACGGACATAATTGGAGCACTACCTGGACTACTATGCTTGGTGTATATTTTGTTAATGGTATATATATATATTTTTGCGTCCTTGATTTTAATATATTACAATGGTTCCACTCATTTCCTTTTGTCTTTGCATTTTTCCAGGGGTTTGGGGGGCGTAACTATGATGTATTAATATGTATTAGTGTGTGTGTTATAGTGGGTGAGGGTGGGGTTGTTGCGTGTGTGTGTGTCTGTTTTTTCCCTCAACCCTTCCCTGTGTCGTAGGTGCAGTACTCACCGTGGTCTTCGCTGCCGGCGTTCGTGCTCCTGGTAGAGGAGCAGGAAGACTGTCGCAGGGAGAATTTGGAGTTCTGGCTGCATGGTGTTCTAGTTCCTCGTGGGGTGTGTATAGGTGAGCATTTTCCCTTCGGATTCCTGTTTCCGCCGTGTTTTTATCTGCGGTGAATCTGCCCCAGAAAAGGTGGCGGATTGGTAGGTTGTGATACTGTGGGCGGTACTTTGTCTTCTGCCTGTCTGTTGGCGGTGACCGCCAAGCTGTTTGTCTGTACCGCCATGGCGGTCTGAGTGTTAAAGTGGCTGTCTTTGTTGGCGGTTTCCGCCACGGTCGAAATTGCAATTTTTTTACCGCCAGCCTGTTGGCTGTCTTACCGCCGCTTTAACACCGACAGCCAGGGTTGTAATGACCACCTTAAAAAGTACTTACCCAATGTGGATGGTCTTGGTCTTAAAATTACATAAATATCTGAAGCATTTTTGTAAATTGGTCTTGAGTTAATCTTTTGAGGGTGTGCCTCAACTTATTGATACTTTGAGTACAACAAATGCTTTGAGCCTAACTGCTGGACCAAGCTACCACAAAACTTAGAGCATTAGGTGCTCTAGTTTTTACCTTTGAAAGCCAACATGTGGTTGCCTGGACCCCTGCAAAGTGTACCTAGCATTGTACACTACATGGAGGGCCAGCCTCCTACATGTGTAATGCAACCCACATTGAACAACTAAATACATGGGGCATACAAAGATCTCAGACACCCACTTGTCACTCCTACTCCACCCTGGAGTTTTTGGACTAAACTGAAGAAAACCCTGATGTGACAAATTTGGAAGGCATCAGAAGCTGGGTGGGTTACACATGTGTCGCATGGGATTACCCCTAACAATACAGGTGTGAGAGGGGCACATAAATACCTGGCTATGCTCAGGCATGCAGGGTGTCTTTCCTTGGCATGGCAAATATGAGCTAGTACACTGCACCAGTGGAGTACAAGGTACAAAATATGCACTGGTGAAGCACTATGATGTCAGTGTCTGGGAATTGTGGCACATATGTGCCCATATATGAGGAAAGATGCAGTGCAACAGCCCAGCTTGCTGTGCTGCATCATTTTAAATGTTCAGGGATGTGTAGTTGTCACTGACATGCAATGCATTCCTTTATTAAGCTTGGTGATGGGCAAATAAAGGATGGCCAACACGGCCACAGAATCAGCATGGTGTAGGTGTGCCCCTGTTGCAGGTCTAAATTCACTTGTGCATGAAGGGACACATCCTATAACATCAACTATTGGGAATGCTGTCTGCCATTTACAATGACTGATGATAAATCCAACACACCTTGGAAGATGCAAAAATTAGGCAAACAACAATGTCAGTCCTTTGTACCACTACAACAATGACACGCCTGAGGTGGTGTAGCAACCTGATGCATCCACACATAAACAAGCCTGAAAATGGGTTAGGTCTTTATGCCACCACATGTATGTTGTAAGAGAGATGGAAGGGGGTGAGCTGTCCACATGTATCCTCCTTGTCACCTTGAGTCATGTGTTCTGCATCATGCACCACCCATTGTAAGGATCAACCACCTCTGGTGCACTCATGCTGTCAATATCCATGGATGGATCATGGTGTCCTAATTGCCACACATGCTATTTTAACATGGCATTGAACACATCAACTGGAATAGCACCTTGCCCCACCACAGCTTCCGCGCCTCTGCCTTGTAGCCCATGATGACGTGCCCACCCATAGCCACCATGTTGGGGAGGTAGTGGCAAACTAGCCAAATGAACCCTCGCAACTCATCAGCTGTCATGCTCCTTGCCCTTCCCTGACATTTTGCACACCAAGTCTAGTGCAACCTAAAGCCCAGAAAATTATATCCCAAACTACCCTCAACTACCCCAACAAATGTATCTAACCCAGAAACAAACACCTAACAATGCACAGTAAATAACAGCATAAAATGAAAGCAGGACAGCAAAATAGACAGTGAACAACAGAGAAAGCAGCACAAAAGACTCACAACTGACCACTCCTCATACTAGCACCAGCACCACACAACCTCTTCCAAGCACAGACAAAAAGACTGTGAAAGAACAGTGAAAATAAGTTAACTTTTCCATAGTTGCAGCAAGAAAGTTAAATTGCATAACTTCCTGGGCGAATGCGTCACGTTTTGATGGCATGCGTCATTTTTTTTGATGCATGAAGGCCATAAGTGCCTTTTTAAAGGATGGCTGACAGGGCATAACATTTTACTTTAGACATTCCGGTCTGACCATATGCGTCATTTTTTTGGTGCATGACCGGCGTGCGTGTATTTTTGAGGGATAGCTCACAGGGCACTCACTATTAGATTTTATGCACAGATGCAATGCGTATTTTCTATATGTATGTTGGTCTGTGGGATGCATGGCAGGAGTGATCTTGCATGCAAATGTGCATGTGTATGATACAACCTTCTACAATCTTGTCTTCACATGTGTACAATGTGTGTACTGTGAGTGTACATATGTGAGGGAACTTCCATTGTTGATCTGACAAAAATAAATTTATGAATTTCAACTGTTTGTTTCACCACACATCTTCTGATAGCTGGCCCATGTGCAAAACATGTTCATGCATATGATTCCCTTGACAGCTGTATACCTATGGATGCTGCAGACTTGGCCTGGTAAATGATCCGCTAACCCAAACCTATGTTAAGTGCATGTGTGTGGCAATCCATGATATGTTGCGGGGCCAGACCTCATGATGTAATGCAACGTGTGTACTTTACAGTTCCCCATGCAGGCAATTCTTTGGATATGGTGGACTGACATGTGTCATGGTTGTAATCTATGTGAAGTGCTAGTGAGCGGAAAGTGTTTTCATGTGTGATCAGTAATGCATAATCCAGTGGTGTGTTTAGGGATGAAACTTCTACAAATGTACAAATCCATCATGGATAAATGTGCACCATCTTTGCAAAGCTGTTTGCTCATATTAGTGTTTAACATGTTCCCCTATGTAGATACATGTGTACTGTAAATAAATGTTCAGAGTTGTTTTTTTTAACAGACCCCATGCCATATGTTGCATGTTTTCATATGTCCATGCACAAAGTTACAGGCCACACCAAGCCTGGGCCACCTAGGGGGAACATATGGGAATTATTTTAGTGACTATTTTGTTAGCACATACATTTTGACTGCACAATCATTCACCCTGTTGTTTTGCAAGGCATCCCTTTTAGCACACAATCTGCATGGCATGGCTGCTCTCAGACAGTGATGGCAGGTTACTCATCAGCGCTCCAGTGGCATTTTATACGCCCAGAGCACCCCAGTTGCTGGTGTGCGCCCGAGATGAAGGTGACCCCCTCAGCACACTTCACTGTGCATGGACTGCAGGCCCCTGACTTTTTACAGAGTGGATGTAGCCCATTCTGGGGACATGGGGGTGTTTGCATCCTCAAGTTTAAATTCAGCACTGCAGTGCAAAATCAACTGCAGTGATCAAACTGCACAATTGAACTCTTGCCCAATTATGTATTGGTGACTTTTAGGTTGTTGATATCAGCCTTCCCATATTATTTTCTATGGACTTACAGGTTATTGATGTCTACTTTGCCCTATGATGTAATAGGGGCTTACCAGTTGTTTGTGTTGGACTTATCTCATAATTTACTAGGAATTGACATGACTATGTCTTAATAATAGAGATTTGTTCCTCTGATGCATTGTTAGGTCATCAGTAGATAGTTTAACAGAGTCATATCTGCAAATCCAGGGTACAGATAGTGTTAGTTGCCAGTCAGACTTGTTTGTGCTGGCCAAGCACACAGTTGTAGGTGATGGCAATGTGACTGGGATATGTACTGTCCTACAGAATGAGTGTGAATATGTGCCTGGTGTTACATGGGTAGAATGTTATTTTGTACAATGAGTATTTGACAATGTGTGACCATTCGCACACATTGAAGCCAGTTTGTGTGATGTAGGCTTCTAGCTCAATGTTGCTGGCATCATTTCTGCAGATTTCTCCTGGTTCTCATCTTCCTTATCCTCACTGTCCGTTCATTGATGCACATCGTAGTAAGTCATACTTATTAACTTTACTAACAGACATTGTTTATTCTACAGGCTAAGCAATATATGCCATACCATTTTGATTGTGTGCTAGATGAGATGAATGACCATCACACATCTATCATCACCAGCCTCAGCACATGTGTAGTGTCAGAGTCACTTCCACGTATTGGATGTCAAAGTTAAGTAGAGGAGTGTCTTAGCTGTCCTTCCACATATCTTTATTTGACGTGAGCACTTACACATAGCTGCATTCCCCTTTTGTCGCATTTATTATAAGTGTATTTAGATTGTGTGAGTACTCCAGAAAGCTATGATGAGAACATGCAAGTTTCAACATGTTTGTGTCCTTTTTCACACGCACAGTTTGCCAGGGGTTTGTGACTTGTTTCGACAGTGCTTGACATGCATGCAAGATACAAACTGTTTAGAATCTGACAGACCAAGACATTCAGATGTTTTGTCCTCTGTATTTAACTCTCTGGTAGTCATACATGTGAATACCACTGAGAGGTATGTTGTAAGTTGTCACCTGTGATTGTGACATGCAGACTTTGATTTGTTACATAGCAGATACAGACCTACTGTTGTTGGTACTGACTACTCTTGTCGTACCTAGGCCAAACATCTGAACCGCGGTCTTCACATGTTTTTCCTGTGTAGCTGCTGTCAAATGTCAACCAAACACAAAATATTTGCACAACAGGCTATGCCTAGATTTCACCCACACATTCATGTAATAGCGCATTGTGTGTAGTTGTTTTTTGTTCTAAAGTGTGCTCCTAACTTATTTTCAACTTTTGTTGGCCCAGTCATGCTTTCAAAGATGTGGGTGAGTTGATAAGGTATGTGAAGGTGAAAAGAAGTAGTGCATGACAAATCTGTGTTCAAGTGATTTATTTACAAAATTGTGCTCAATGATGATTTGAGTACAGTCTTTAACTGAAGAAGTTGTATGCAATATTGTCCCCTCTGGGTGCTCCAGCAGCAGAGTTTTGTTCTTCGCCGTCCTACTGTCATGCATCATTGTCCTCCTCTTCCTCCCTGGGGACCTCTACCTGTTCTTCCCAGGGAATACTGGTGTGAACACAGATATTGTGCAAAATTGCACAGCCTGGACTTATTTAACATACGAGGGGTGGGGCATATAATAGACTTCCTCCAGTTTGACCTAGGCACCTGAAACTGGATTTCTGGATGCCACAAGAAAGCAGGAAAGTCTGGGAAGAGCACCTCATTCCTGGTCCGTTTGTGTGCTTCATTGTAAGCCTTCTCCGCATCTGTATGTGGGGTTCCATATTGGGTCATGACCCATGGCTGGATACCGTAACCTTGGTCCGCTGCAATGGAAGGGGAGATACACTGTCAGACGTGCATTTGTGTTTCTTTCTAAAAGGCCAGGCACTGTTTTTTTTTTTTTATTTGAGTGGTGATTCTGACTTGCATCTGGCATTAGATATGTTCCTTTCCAGTCATGGAGTGAGCCTCAGAGTCATGGTGATTATGAGTTATTTCTGGCATGACAGTTCACCCATGCCGGATATGTGTGATGTTGAATATAATTGTCCCTTAGTCCAATTACTTTTGACCTGCAAAAGAGTCATGGTAGCTAACTTTGTACCTATTTTGTATGGTCTGTGCCATGAGATGGGTGTTGTGCCCTGTGTATTGTATGTGAATCCTACCCCCTTGGCCATGGTACATCTCCCTTGAACAAAGAGTTGTTGTAGCAATTTTCTAGCTAGCACGCATATGTTTTTGTGGAGATTGTGCACAGTGTGGCATAGTTGTTTGAGATGTATTGCCATGTATGTGACAAGTTTGCAAACACTTGTGGGACAGGGCATGAAGTGTTTTTCTGCACTGCCCTGCATCACCAGTACAGGACAACAATGTGTCATGTTTCCTTGATATTCTGCGATTCCGACCTCTAACAGTGCACTGGCAGTAGTTCTGCTACCAAACTTCACTATAGGCACCCTTGTAGCGTAGTAGAAAGATGTCAGCTTTTGATGGTTGCTGTGCTGTGAGGTGTTGTCAAGAACATGGTGGCAAGAGCTAGTGCTGACCCAAGTAAAAGACAAAGGAGCCTGAGGTATGCACAAGCTCAATGACATCAACATTGGAAACATGTCAAGCCATGTGCAAAACTGTTTTTGAAGACTTTCCTCCAATTGTTTGCTACCCGTTCTGATCTCGAATTTCAAGATGGCGGTTGTCACAAAGAAGGTTAGCAGTCTAGTTGTTGACCACGAGCAGTGTTCCAAGCTCTCCACACTGGCGCTCTAAGAGAAAGACGTCACACTTCAACTGAACTCTTGAGGCGCCGGTAGCATCTCGCCTTCACGCATTTTCCTAGGAAGACATTTCAGCATGAAAACACAAATCAGCCTTGTTTCGGAACTACAGTACTTATAATTTATTATTGAGGGTAGTGTCTCGACTTTGTGTTGAGCAGCAAGTATCTCTGTTTTGCTACCTCTCTTTCAGGAAGGTTGGTAGAGTGCTCGAGAGTAGCATTCGTTCTTGTCACATAGGTCAGCCATGAAATAACCTTCTCTCATTATCTCTCCATATTTGGGGTGAGGTTTTCTGCGCATTGGAAATTCTCAGCAAAATACTTTCTTTAGTCAGAACTATTATTCAATAAATCTCAGATGATGAAAACAGAATGAAGAGAAATGTATTTGATGCATCTTGTACAATATATATCTATATATATAATATTTATCAACTCAGGAAGCTACCACGATAGCATAGTGAAAAGATCGAAAGCCACCCACTCAGTCAAATACGAGAAAAATTAGAAAAGACATATTGGGGGTCATTCTGACCCCGGCGGTCTAAGACCGCCGGGGCCAGGGTCGGCGGGAGCACCGCCGACAGGCCGGCGGTGCCCCGCAGGGCATTCTGACCGCGGCGGTTCGGCCGCGGTCAGAAGAGGCAAACCGGCGGTCTCCCGCCGGTTTACCGCCGGTTTACCGCCGGTTTACCGCTGCCCTTAGAATCCCCCATGGCGGCGGAGCGTGCTCCGCCGCCATGGGGGATTCTGACACCCCCTACCGCCATCCTGTTCCTGGCGGTTCGCCCGCCAGGAACAGGATGGCGGTAGAGGGTGCCGCGGGGCCCCTGGGGGCCCCTGCCGTGCCCATGCCAATAGCATGGGCACGGCAGGGGCCCCTGTAAGAGGGCCCCGCAAAGTATTTCAGTGTCTGCTAAGCAGACACTGAAATACGCGACAGGTGCAATTGCACCCGTCGCACCCCTGCAACTACGCCGGCTCAATTCTGAGCCGGCGTCCTCGTTGCAGGGGCATTTCCTCTGGGCCGGCGGGCGCTCTTTTGGAGAGCGCCCGCCGGCCCAGAGGAAATGTCTGAATGGCCGCCGCGGTCTTTTGACCGCGGTGCAGTCATTCAGCGGCGGTACCTTGGCGGACGGCCTCCGCCGTCCGCCAAGGTCAGAATGACCGCCATTGTCGCCATTATATTAAAAAACTCATTCTAGCTCAGAGACAAAAAAATACCAATAGGAGAGGAGCGCAAGTCTTGCTTATTTGGGGTAAATGATAAGCTTGTGTTTATTTCACGAAGGTGAACAATTTTTAAGTAATGTTTAAGAATATAAACTAGAAGTGCAAATTGTATGTATGTGATTATCTCCCCTCTGCAGGTAACTGGTTACAAAGATTAGTTGGAGAAAAAGCATGAAGAATAGAAGTGAAGTTTCCCCCTGTAAGTCAGTCTCCCTTGCTTCCCTATCCACTTCTCCCTTCCCCCTATTGATATCTCACGCTGGAAATTATAAGAAGGTCAGTGTGGATATTAGTGGAGAGGCGTTGGGTACAGCTTCTGCTCCTGTGGAATTTAGTTGACTAGAACTATGGCACTCCTGATAGGTGTCCATTCCTACAAATGGGCTATCAATTATGACAATTGCCTATTTTTATGTGTGCTGCACTATGCCCTACACATGGAAAACGTTTACACAGTGAGAGTATCAGGTATTTGTCTTGATAGAACAATGGTGATGTCACCACTAGGGTGGCATTATTTGTTGGTGCAGCCTCAGGGTTCAAAATTGTGGTAAATGTGGGGCAGTGCCAATATGCTAGTTGCTTGATGGTGACATGCCCAGTGCAAAACCCATTGCTGAACAATTCCACACTACATGATATGTGTGAAGGGGCCAGATTTTCAATGCAGCATGAGAACAGATGTAATGGCTTGACACCACCAGAGCATCATTAAAAGTGACAGGATGGTAATGCAAGGGACTTCTACATGTGGCCATATGTGAGGGTGATGTGGATTGAATGCTGTGGAGTGATGCATGTAGGACATTTGTGCTTCCCTGTCCATGTGTGTGTACAGTAGTGTGGTGTATGTATTGTTTGTCCCCTGGACTGGAAACAAGCATCCTGTGACCGGTTTCAGGGTATCACTCTTCATCAGCCAAGTTACCTTGAATCCAGTGGCATAGTGAGTCCGGGACCCACATGTGGGCATACCTGGCGCACTTATGGCAACAAAAGCATGCAAACAAAAATGATGGATGGAATGCAGGACCAATCAAACATTCACTCCCAGTCACAGATCTGGGTTTAATCCATCAATTTGTTTACTCAACACACCACCCCAGTTTAGACCCAGCCATATGAAAATCAAACTTGACCCTGTTCCCCATGGGAACAGTCCAACAAACTGCCAGGCCAGGTCCTCCCTGGACCAGAAACAAGCATCCTGCAACAAGTTTCAGGGTATCACCTTTCATCAGCCAGGCTGGCTTGAATCCAGTGGCATAGTTAGTCCGGGACTCACCCCTGAGCATACCCGGCGCACTTATGGCAACAAAAGCAAACAAACACAAATGATGGATGGAAAGCAGAACCAATCAAATATTCACCCCATCATTTGTGTTTGTTTGCTAAAGTATTTATGCAGCATACAAACAGTTATAAAGTGAAAAAACAACACAAGAAAAATTCCACGTCAATTTAGAAAAATAGAAAGAACTTTAATAAATAAAATGAGATTAAAATGACAAAAGTCCAATCAATAGAACTGGAGATATTGAATTTCAATTTTTTAGGTAAGTATTGCACCTAAAATTGCAAAGTGTCACTCAAGGTCATTTGGATGTGCTAGACTGGGGGAAATTCACACGTTCTGACTGACTGCAATGGAATGAGGGCCGGATACAGAAGGATGTTAGTCTGCTGAGAAAGTTAACTTCTCAAGGTCTCGTGTGAAGAGTCCCGTTTGTGGTGGACGAGCCCGCAAGTAGATGGGAGAGTATCCCAGATGGACATGGCTGTAGTGAGAACACAAGCCTGGTGTTGTGAGCACTCGTCACTGTAGTGTGGAAAGTTGTTGCTGGAACTTTGTACCGGTGGTCACGGGGGGGCTGCTGTTGCTGTAGCACATACTGCTGATCTCACATTGCAGCTTGTTACTGGAGGTCGCTGTAGCATGAAGAGTCGGGCCCACCAGAGCTCAAATGGCAGTCTGTTAGACCTGTCAACCTTAGAGTATCCTTTGTACAATTTTCTTGTCTTACTCCTTCATATTTTTCTCATCTTTTTTTTGTTAGCGTTAAGACTAATCAGTGCTAAAGTGTGTGTGCTCACTCTTTAAAACATAGCAACTTTGGCTTATCCCCAATTGCCATTTTTAATTTACTTATAAGTCCATAGTAGAGTGGTTGCATATGTATCCAGGTAGTGTTAATTAAATGCTACAGGTGGGCCCGCTGCACTTGTTATCCCACCCACTTAAGAAGCCTTGCAAACCTGTCTCAGGACTGCCATTGCAGCCTGTGTGTGCAGTTTTAAACTGCCATTTCGACCTGGCAAAAGAAACATTTTGCTATGTAAAATCCTTCCTTTTTAATATAAAGAACTCACCACTAGGGTAGGCAAATAGCCCATAGGGCAGGATGCAATGTATTTAAAAAGTAGGCCATGTACAAATTTTACATCTCCTGATAGTAGAAAACTCTTAAATTTGTTTTTCATTATTGCCAGGCCTACCTCTCCCACATGATAACATTGTAACCCTACCTTATTACAGCCAATAAGGATAACTTCCAAATGTGAACAGTTAAACACTTGATGCTTGATGCAGTGCACGCAGGGCAGGCCAGTGCACAAGAGGCCTGGCAGCTTTCACTGCCTGCGTGTCAGAGTCACCAAATCCTCGGGGTCTGCGCACATTCCCAACATGTCCACCACAAGACAGCTCCAATACTCTGAATAGAATGTCACAGAGTCTAAGAGAGTCCAAGTGGGGAAAAGGGGATTAGGTAGGGAACAGCTGGGAAGGAGACCTGTAGGAAGCAAAAGGTTAAAACACACAATATCAAAATTATATCATATTCATCTTTACTAGACAGTGGTTCTAAGCATTGTCATATTGAAACCATGGATAACTTAAGCATGGACTAATTAACTAGGCCTCAAGACATCTGGTTACCTGGGAAGAAATTAAGAATGATTAATACAACTTCTCAATAAAACCTCTTAATGAATTGTTACACATTGACTAGAAAGATAAGCACCCTCTAGAATTATGTCTTCAGAATCAAGCACAGTCTTTTTGCATGGAAATAACCTGAACGTTTTCTGGAACACCATAGGAGTTGTATTAAGGGGCTTATTATGCACATATAATGTAACATCTAGAATTCTAACACCTGGGGCCAGATGTAGTAAGCCGTTTGCATGTCGCAAACTGCAAAAATCCCAGTTTGCGGCATGCAAACGGCTGAACGCGATGCTCATTCCTAAATTGCAAGTCGGTACCGACTCGCAATTTGGGAATGCGACTCGCAAATAGGAAGGGGTGTTCCCTTCTTATTTGCGACCGCATAGCGATTCAGAGTTGCTTTGTGACCGCGAATGCGGTCGCAAACCAACTCGCAGTTACCACCAGTCTCACACTGGTGGTAACTCATTCGCAAAAGGGAAGGGGTCCCCATGGGACCCCTTCCCCTTTGTGAATGTCGAAAAAAAAAAATTTTCAGAGCAGGCAGTGGTCCTGTGGACCACTGCCTACTCTGAAAAAAACGAAACCAAATGGTTTCGGTTTTGTTTTCATTTTGCAACTCTTTTTCCTTTAAGGAAAACGGGCTGCAAACTGAAAAAAAAAACTGCTTTATTTATAAAGCAGTCACAGACATGGAGGTCTGCTGACTACAGCAGGCCACCATCCCTGTGAGTGCAGTGTCTTGCTATGGGGTCGCAAAATGCGACCCAGCTCATGAATATTGATGAGGTGGGTCTTTGCGACCCCATAGCGAGTCGCAGAAGGTGTCTGAGACACCATTCTGCATCCAATTTTGCGACTTGCAAATTGCGAGTCGGTCAGACTCGCAATTTGCAAGTCGCCAAATTGGATTTTCCTACATCTGGCCCTTAGTTTCTTAAAATGCAGAAACATGAATTGCGCACATTGCTGATTTCCACAAGAATATGTAAACGCCATGAAATGGTTGCACACAATGAATATCATGAGTTAAGCACAAGAAATGAATTGCGCGTCTTGCCGATTCGAATGCCACCTTATAAAGGCTATGAAATGGTAGCACACAATGAATAACATGGATTAAGCACAAGAAATGAATTGCGTGTCTTGCCAATTCGAATGCTACCTTGTAAATGCCATGAAACGGTAGCGTACAATGAATATCATTAGTTAAGCACAAGAAATGAATTGTGCGTCTTGCTGATTTGAAAACCACCATGTAAATGCCATGAAATGAAAGTACACAATGAATATCACGAGTTAAGCACAAGAAATTAATCGCGCGTCTTGCTGATTCGAATGCCACCATGTGAATGCCAAGAAATGGTAGCGCACAATGAATATCACGAGTTAAGCACAAGAAATGAATCGCGCGTCTTGTCGATTCGAATGCCACCATGTGAATGCCAAGAAATGGTAGCGCACAATGAATATCACGAGTTAAGCATAAGAAATGAATCGCGCGTCTTGCCAATTCGAATGCTACCTTGTAAATGCCATGAAATGGTAGCGCACAATGAATAACATGGATTTAGCACAAGAAATGAATCGCGCGTCTTGTCGATTCGAATGCTACCTTGTAAATGTCATGAAATGGTAGTGTACAATGAATACATGAGTTAGGCACAAGAAATGAATTGCGCGTCTTGCCGATTCGAATGCTAGCATGCAAATGCCAGAAAAAGCCAAGCACACATTCACATGCACCAGGTAAAATCATTTATCATGGGAATTAGGCCCAAGAACTCAAAAGCCTTCGAGAACGGGATCGGGTGCCCAGCCCGACCTTCGTCTTCCCGCCCTGATCAAGAATCACCAAGAAAGTGAAGGGCAACTCCTGGAAGATCAAAGTAGGCTTCCGGAACAGGAGCTCAGGAAGTTGCTGCTGCTCTGCACCGGGACCTCTGAATAGTGAGCACGTGGAGCTGGGCTGGCTCCCTTACTTAGAGTCTTGGCCCAGCCCACAACCACACCCAGTCATGCTGCAGAGGAAGCTTCTAGAAGGCCCTGGAAAGGGACCACACCCTTACACACTCTGAAAGCCTGCAGAAATACATTGCAAATGAACAGTATTTATAAGCACCTTGAATATAAGTCTTCAGGATTAAACTCTGCAATGCAAAAGGTTAAACAACAGCACATCAGCATAATGCATGAATTACGTTATCTTGGAAGTGCTGGATTTTTGCATTCCAGTCTCCCATAGAGCGCGCACTGCCCTGATGTTGACAGTACTCCCCTCTCCCAGACGCTCTCTAGGGCCTGCCTTGCCCGGATTGAGACGATGAAAATGCCTCACAAGTAATGGAGCATGAACATAAGATGCGGAAACCCATGAGTTACTTTCAGGGCCAGAACCTTTCCATGAGATCAAGTACCATAGGTTACACCCTCTCAGTTTGGAATCCAACACCTTCTTGACTTCGTATTCCACTACCCCCTGTACTAAAACTGGAGCTGGATGAGGACGGACCTTCTGGACTGCTTTTTTCAGGAGGGAAGTGTGGATTACTGGATGAATACGTAGTGACCTTGGTAATTGCAGTTTAAAGGTCACAGGATTGATTTGCTGAAGGACAGTGTAGGGACCAATGAATTTAAGATTAAACGTGCTTTTTCTTGAAGTCTATATGTTTTGTAGAAAGCCACACTTTATCACCTGGTTGAAACTGAGGTCCCTCACCATGTTTCTTGTCGTAATGCTTTTTGTATTTTTGTTTGGCCCTTTCTACAGTAAATGTTGTTAAATCAATTTCTGGGTTTGGTGAAGGTGTTGAATGGTTTCTGACACAGCTGGTGTAAGAGAACTTTCTTGAGGGATCATGAAGGGCAAGGTGTCAGGATGATAGCCAAACAAGCCAAAAAAGGGTGTAACACCAATGCAAGTGTGAAATGAGTTATTGTAGGCTAACTCAGCTAACCAGAGCATTGATTGCCAAGAATGAAGGGCTTTTTCAGCGTAAGCACGCATGTATTGCTTCAAAGTCTGATTTAGTCTCTCCGTTTGACCATCTGTTTGAGGATGATGGCTAGTAGATAGTATGGATGTGACTTGAAGTGTTTTGCACCATGTTTTCCAGAAATTGGAGGCAAATTGTAACCCTCGATCGGAGAGAATGATTTTTGGCAGCCCATGATAATGGACCACTCTATTTAGTAAGATGCTCGCCAGTTCACTGGAGGTGGGCAATTTCTTACAGGCAATGAAATGTCCATATTTCGTGAGACTATCTACTACCACAAGGATTACTGAATGTTGTTGGACCACTAGTAATCCTGTAATGAAGTCTAAAGAGATGTGTTCCCAAGGTCGACATGGAGCTGGGAGTGGATGCAACAACCCTTTCGGTTTTTAGTGACTTGTCTTGATGCGAGCACAGACTTCGCAGTCATTTACCATTGTTTTGACGTCTTTTGTCAGAGTAGGCCACCAAAAATAGCGTTGGATTAATTCAAGAGTTTTAGGAGTTCCTGGATGACCTGCCGTAGGTATAACATGCAACCAATGAAATACTAACTTGCGAAGCTTGGTAGTGGGCATGAACAAGCGAGCATCATGGAAAGGTAGTCCTTGCTTGATTGACCTTTTGGGGTCGGCTTGAGCCCATAACTGTCATTTCTCAATGGTGAAGGAATTACGGATATATTCAAAGAAATCTTCAGTTTTTATAATGCATAGGACTTTATCAGGAGCAATGATAGCTCTGGAGGGATGGACTACAGGCACCGCGGTAGACTCTTGGCGGGACAAGGCGCCAGCTTTGCGATTGTCTTTACGAGGACGGAAAGTTACCACAAAATCAAATTCGGCAAAAAACAACATCCAGCGTAATTGCCGAGGAGTCAAAAGTCTGGCTGAACTCATGAACTGGAGATTGCGATGATCAGTATATACTGTGACTGTGTACTTGGCACCCAACAAATGATGTCTCCATTATTTAAAGGCGTCACAAATCACCAGAAGCTCTTTCTCCGCAATGACATAGTTTTGTTCGGCTTCGTTCAGCTTACGAGACATAAGCTACAGGATGAAGTTGGCCAGTGTCTTTACTTCGTTGTGACAAGACTGCACCAATTGCCACATCTGAGGAATCGGCTTCCACTATGAAGGGACGATCCACATCAGGGTGAGTCAAGACTGGGGCAGTGGAAAAAGCTTCCTTCAAGGTTGAAAAGGCTTGGTCAGCTTCTGGAGACCATACTAATGTTTCTTTCTTTCTCAATAACTTAGTGATTGGGGCCACTGTTTGAGAGAAATGGTTTATAAACCTGCGGTAAATGTTTGCAAACCCAAGGAAACATTGTACATCTCGGACAGTCTTTGGAGTGGGCCACTCAGATGCGGCTTGTACTTTCTTTTCTGCATTAACCATACCTTGAGGGGTAAGGATAACCCCTAAAAACTCAACTGTGGTAACATGAACTCACACTTGGTTAGTTTGCAATATAAACGGTGCTTTCGAAGAGCTGCGAGAATTTTCTTGACATGTTGTACATGTTCATTTTCATTGTCAGCGTAGATCAAAATGTCATTGATGTAGACTATTGCAAATATGTTGAGATACTCTCTAAGAACGTCATTCAGGAAAAATTTAAATACTGCCGGAGCATTGCACAGACCAAAAGTCATGACGGTGTATTCAAAGAGGCCATATCTTGTCTTGAAAGCTGTTTTCCATTAATCGCTCTCTCTCATTCTGACTAAATGATAAGCACCTCCTAGATCGAGCTTAGTGTAGATTTTAGCTTTCTTTACTTGTTCCTGCAAGACCGGAATCAGGGGCAAGGGGTATTTATTCTTGATGGTGACCTTGTTCAAACCCCTATAGTCAATACAAGCTCGAAGATCTCCATTTGCATTAGGGACAACAAACAAAGGAGAGGCTGCAGGAGACTTAGAAGGGCGGATGAAACCGTTCTCCAAGAATTGATCTAGATACTTTCGTAAATGTTGGTTTTCATGTTCTGACAGGGCGTATACACGACAGCTGGGAAGTATCGCCCCTGGGATTAGATCAATTTGACAGTCATAGGGTCTATGAGGAGGCAGGTTTTCTGCTTCCTTTTCATCGAATACATCTTCATAGGATGAATACTGCTTGGGCAACTTAACTTCTTTCTCCGCTGCAGTGGCTATGTAAGAGTTGCCAACTTTGGCTACTTGAGACTTTTGGAAGCATTTTTCTTTATAATAGATCTGAGGAGAATATGACCTTTCTTTCTGCCAATTAATCTCAGGATTGTGATGAGTTAACCAGGGGAAGCCAAGGATAATTCCATACTGAGGAGCATGGATCACGTCAAGGATGAGTTTTTCTTTATTTTTGTTTCTTTGATTCTTCCCTTCACAGGTCACGGACAAGGGGACAGACTGAAGAGTTACTGGGCCTCCTGTCAAGATTTTTCCATCGACTGCTTGGATTATTTCAGGAGTCTTCTTCTTGATGCATGGGATCCCCCATGCGCGGACCAATTGGGTGTCAACAAAGTTCCCGGTAGCCCCAGAATCCAGGAGGGCCTTCTTGAAATAGTTATTTTTCTTTACTTGAACTTTTATGCCCAGCTTGAGATGTCTAGATTGTGAAGGGTTCACGGTAACACCCAAGAGCAACTCTTCTTTACATCTTCGGTCATTTAGTTTTCCTGCTCAACTTGTGCATTGGCTGCAAGTTTCTTGACAGGACCTCATTTGATTGGACATTCTTTGGCAAAATGACCCTTGCGCCTGCAATAAAGACATTGTCCATTCTTTCTACGTAAGTCCTTTTTGACTTGTGTCAGAGGTCTCCTGATTGTACCGATTTCCATAGGTTCTGGCGTTCGTTCTTTCTGAGTCCTTGATTCTCTATTATCGTGAACACGCCAGGAATATTTCTCAGTCTTTTTGCATGTTCCCCTTTGTTCCGCTAAACGATGATCCAATCTTAAAACGAGGTTTATCAGGTCTTGACAGTCTGTAGGCTGCGGGTCTATTTGAGCTAGAATATCTTTTAGCTCCTCCTTGAGTCCCTTGTAGAACAAGGCTGCTTGCTTTTCTTCAGGCCAGGATGTCTCGGCTACCAGCCGATTAAAGTTATCTAGGTATGATAATAGATCCTGGTTGCCTTGTCGCAAGTCTAATAATTCACGATCTGCCGACAATGTCACAGTTCTACAATCAAATACTCTTTCAAATTCACGAACAACATTTTTCCAGTTGTAAAGCAGGGGACTGTCTTTACGCACAAGAGGAATAGCCCAGGGAGCTGCATCCCCAGACAGGTATGATAACAAGAAAGCTACTCTGGATTGGGCATCAGGGAAAGTGTGTGGTCGGCAGGTAAAATGTAGTTCCACTTGAACCAGGAAAGATTGCGCTTTCAAGGGGTCGCCTGAGAAACGTTCTGGAGGGGCTAGGGGAATGACTGAAGGAACGCTGAGGGAAATGTTCGTAGGAGGATTACCTCCAGAAGCCTGAGAAGAAGGACCAGGCCAAGACGCACCTAAGGGATTTTGTTCCTTCTTCTCTACCTTTTACTGACTCACTCTCTCAGCTAGGTGAGCTGCTATATCTTTTGAGGACACCACCTCTGCTTGGAGCTGTGTGACAACCTTGACTAGCTCGTCCAAAGTGGCCATGCTGAGAACACACGCACACCAGGAGGATAATTAATTCATGGGCTCACTATTCTGTCAGAGTCCCCAGATCCTCGGGGTCTGGGCACATTCCCAACATGTCCACCACAAGACAACTCCAATACTCTGAACAGAATGTCACAGAGTCTAAGAGAGTCCATGTGGGGAAAAGGGGATTAGGTAGGGAACAGCTGGGAAGGAGACCCGTAGGAAGCAAAAGGTTAAAACACACAATATCAAAATTATATCATATTAATCTTTACTAGACTATGATTCTAAGCATTGTCATTTTGTAACCATGGATAACTTAAGCATGGACTAATTAACTAGGCCTCAAGACGTCTGGTTACCTGGGAAGAAATTAAGAATGATTAATACAACTTCTCAATAAAACCTCTTAATGAATTGTTACACATTGACTAGAAACATAAGCACCCTCTAGAATTATGTCTTCAGAATCAAACACAGTATTATTTCATGAGGACAAGGAAATAACCTGAACATTTTCTAGAACACCATAGGAGTTGTATTAAGGGGCTTATTATGCACATATAATGTAACATCTAGAATTCTAATACTTAGGGGGTCATTACAACATTGGCGGTAAATGCTGCTTACCGCCGTGCAGAAGCCCGCCAACACACCACCACGGCCGCGGAATTCCGCCACAGCAATTACGACCCACAGCCCGGAACCTGCCAAAATTCAGACACCCACACAAGTCTGCCACACCAAAGGTCAGTGATAAACTGACAATAAAAAAACCTCCACCGTCACGCCAACAGGAATACGCCCACACTATCACGACCCACGAATCCAAGCCGTGGTCTTTCAACCGCGGTATTCCATTAGAGGTACACACGGCTGCGCTCAAAATACACACACATTTACAAAACACTACCACATTGGACAATTCCAAATACACACACCTGATACACATACACACACCACTCCCACACACCCAATACAATTTAAAACACACACCCACATCACCCACAAACCCTTACGACCACAATTGCGACAGAAGGCCAGAGAGAGACACCACCATCTACAAACTAGCATCCACAGACACTCAACACCATCACTCAGACAACATCCATGCACAAAACACCACACACCCCTAAACATCACCCCACACATCACAATACACACCACCCCACACATCACCCACACCACCCCATGGCACCGCAAAGACACCCCAGGTTTTCTGAGGAGGAGCTCAGGGTCATGGTGGAGGAAATTATCCGGGTAGAGCCACAGCTATTCGGATCACAGGTGCAGCACACCACCATAGCTAGGAAGATGGAGCTATGGCGCAGAATCATGGACAGGGTCAATGCAGTGGGACAGCACCCAAGAACACAAGATTACATCAGGAAGAGGTGGAACGACCTACGGGGGAAGGTACGTTCCGTGGTCTCAAGACACCAGATTGCAGTTCAGAGGACTGGCGGCGGACCCCCACCTCCTCCCCCAGGAGGGACATGGGAGAAGCAGGTCTTGGCTATACTGCATCCTGAGGGCCTTGCAGGAGTAACTGGAGGAATGGACTCTGGTAAGGCAAATATTTAACTACTTCATCCCCCACACTACATGCATGCTATCACATACCCCCACCCTCGCCCTCACCCCCATCACTCTAACTCCTCACAGATGTCCCACTATCACAACCACATCCCAACACCAAGCCCTGCATGCAACAACAAAGCATGGACACCCATCACCAATGCATGGCCACTGCACATACCCACACACACCCCTAAACATTTAGCACACAGGGTCCTACACAAGAATGCAAGCACCGGGGTACAGGGTCACCCACCCATTGCTCACCATGGCACACACAGATGCAATAATCATGCCTTTACACCCCTGTAGGACCCCTACCCAACATCACCGGACAGGAGGTTCCAGACATGTCCACTCCACCCACAGAAGAGGCCCAGCAGCTCTGTCCAACTGGATCTAGATGACCAGCCCAGCCCATCTGGGACCTCGGGACAGTCGGTTCCCCTCACACTGGCACAAGCCACAACAGAGCCTCCCCCCTCTGGAAACACCAGCACAGCACCCTCCCAGCGGGCCCATACCTCTGTCCCCAGGACACGTCAATCAGCAGTGTGTCCACCACTACAGGGGACCCAGGCTAACCAACCAACCCAACAACACCAGGGACCTGGGGGCAGTGGCAGTGGGCACACGGTTCAGGGGACAGAGGCACAGGAACACAAGGGAACTGGGAGGGCTGCTGTGCGACAGGGGGAGGACAGGCCCAGGGAACCCACTCTCCACGAGGCCCTCTCCAACATCATGGAAGCCTACCACCATTCCCAGGAGACAATGGCAACGGTACTGGCCAAGTTTCAGGAGACCCAGCGGCTGCAGGAGGAACAGTATTTGGGGTTCAGGGAGGAACTCAAATGCATCAATACCACCCTGGGCACCATTGTAGGGGTGCTGAAGGAACTCGTCAACACCAGGAGGGACACTGTGGCACAACAAGGGGCCCCTGACACTAGCCTGGACGATGAACTGCCCACCTCCTCCGCCGGCACTAATGGACAGGAGGCACCACCACAGGACCACAACACCAGCACCCCACCCCCTGCAGATGGAGAACCACCCCACAAATGGTCCCTGAGATCCAGGACAAAGACAGAGAACAATGCCAAGACCCCCGCCAAAAAATGAGACCACCCTGATTGTCATCCTTTTGTCCCACTTTATCACCCTGTCCATCCACAAACTGCCCCAGCTCCACTTCCTATGCCCCTTTGGACAATGCACCTGTGAGACTAATAGACTGGACTCTGCCATGGACATTCCTCCACCATCACCCCTGACCATTTTACAACACCCTCCACTATTTAGCACTTAAATAAACACCCGTAAATCACAAAACTATCTGGAGTTCAGTCTGTGCTTTTGAAAATGTGTATTTGCAATAACTGTGGAAAAATGCTATATCCATTGTATTGTCAACATACCTATGTCACACAGCTCTAGTCCATGAGGAAACAAAGCAGATGTCACACAGTGGGACCCACATCTGTGAACTTGAAAGGGAAAGTGACAACTCAGGGTCCATACACTGGGTGAAAATGACAGACAGATGAGAGGTAGAACAAGGGTATCAGATGTAGCAGGCAGTGATGTCTTCTTACCTGTGTCTCACTGGAAGTATTGATCAATCACTGTGTTTCTGTTGTCGATATCCTCTTCTTCTGCTTCCTCGTCTTCACTGTCCACAGGCTCCACAGCTGCCACAACACCTGCATCTGGACCATCCTCCTGCAGAAAAGGCACCTGCCATCGCAAAGCCGAGTTGAGAAGCATACAGCAGGCCACGATGGTCTGGCACACCTTCTTTGGTGAGTAGAATAGGGAACCATCTGTCATATGGAGAAACCTGAACCTGGCCTTCAGGCCGAAAGTCCTCTCTATAACCCTCCTAGTTCACCCATGGGCCTCATTGTAGCGTTCCTCTGCCCTTGTGCTGGGATTCCTCACTGGGGTCAGTAGCCATGACAGGTTGGGGTAACCAGAGTCACCTGCAAATGTCGAGGGAAATCTGTTAGACACACACTAACTCTTAGGGATATACCCAGACCCAGACACCTAGTCACACTGTATAGGGTCCATGTCCTCACCTAATAGCCACAGACAGTGCCTGTGGAGTTACTCCATCACATAAGGGATGCTGCTATCCCTCAGAATGTATGCGTCATGCACTGAGCCAGGAAACTTGGCATTCACATGGGAGATGTACTGGTCGGCCAAACACACCATCTGCACATTGATCGAATGGTAACTCTTCCGGTTTCTGTACACCTGTTCACTCCTGCGGGGGGGACCAAGGCCACATGTGTCCCATCAATGGCACCTATTATGTTGGGGATATGTCCCAGGGCATAGAAGTCACCTTTCACTGTAGGCAAATCCTCCACCTGAGGGAAAACGATGTAGCTGCGCATGTGTTTGAGCAGGGCAGACAACACTCTGGACAACACGTTGGAGAACATAGGCTGGGACATCCCTGATGCTATGGCCACTGTCGTCTGAAAAGACCCACTTGCCAGGAAATGGAGTACTGACAGGACCTGCACTAGAGGGGGGATTCCTGTGGGATGGCAGATAGCTGACATCAGGTCTGGCTCCAACTGGGCACACAGTTCCTGGAATGTGGCACGGTCCAGTCTGTAGGTGACAATTACATGTCGCTCTTCCATTGTCGACATGTCCACCAGCCGTCTGTACAACGGATCATGCCGCCATTTCCTCACCTGCCCCAGCGGACGTGCTCTATGGAGGAGAACAGCGAGCACAGAGTCAGCCAACACTGAGGTACGAAAACATAACTTTATTCCACAATTTTTTAAATCCATTATGTGCCTGTCTTAGTGTGTATGCAAGGCCTAGATACGTGTGACACATTTAAAATTAATGCCATGTGGCCCCCTGAAATGGTGGCTGCCTGACCTGTAATGTGGGACAAGGGGATATGAGGTAACTGCGCTGGCGTTGTACACCGTTGCAGTAGGCGGTCGAAGACCGCGGCGCAATCCTGCATTGGTTAACATTGGACCCTATGGGTCTCAGGAGCCACTGTCGATGTATGCTGGCGGTGACGGTACGCATTTTCTCTCTGTTCACTCACTTGATACCTGATCTTCGACAGGAGAGGACCTACACTGCAAGTGCTGCTGTGATCTCAGTCTGGAAGAGACAATGGCTCATGTTTCAGGGGAAAGGGGCCCTGCCTTCAGCACGGAGGAGTTGGAGAAACTAGTGGATGGGTCCTACCCCAGTACACGCTACTCTACGGTCCTCCAGACAAACAGGTAAGTACACTGTGAGCATGCTGTATGGGCAATGCCTGTGTGGAGTGTTGTGGATGGAAGATGGGGGGGGGGGAATGAGGCGTGCATTAAATGACAGTGAGTGGATGTGCGTCATGGCAAGGGTAGGGATGCGGGCCAATGACTGTGATGGTGCGGATGGTTATATCTTCTCCTTTTCCCCTGTACTATTCCTGTAGGTCAGTGCCCACCAGAAGAAGGATATTTGGCGTGCCATCGCCAAGGAAGTCTGGACCCTGGGGTTCCACCACAGACGAAGCACCCACTGCCATAAAAGATGGGAGGACATTTGCCGCTGGAGCAAGAAGACGGCGGAGGCCCAGCTGGGGATGGCCTCCCAACGTGGGATGTGTGCCCGTCGCACCATGACCTCCCTGATGTTCCGGATCCTTGCAGTGGCGTGTCCGGAGTTGGAATGGCACTTTAGGGCATCGCAGCAGCAACAAGGGGGTGAGTACACTCTCATTCAGTTGATTCAGCACGCATTGGAGGTGTCTGGGTGGGGGAGGTGGGCTGTGGGTTTCCCTGGGCCAGGGCGAGTTTAGTGGGCAAGGTCCCTTCGTAAGGCAGGCCATGTGGCACCCCAACCCACTTGTGTTCAGAGCCAATTACACCTAGTCAGGCTCCTGTGACTTCCATGTGTGCAGCAATCGGGCATAGGCCTTGTAATCCATGTCCCTGTGATTAATTAGGGAACTCAAAGTGCACGGTGTAGTGCAGGGGGCTTCTGTGTCTGTAGTGTCCGCCAACGGTAGCGGTATTGCATGCACTGAACATGTCTTTCTTCTGTCTTCCCCCCACTTTTTGTGGTCTCCCTGTTCTCGTGTGCATTAGCATCATCAGGCAGAGGAGCAGTGGCACCGGAGCAGGAGGGAGCTAAATCCCACATGGCCCTGAAGGGCGACACCACGGAGTCTGAAGCCACCAGTAGGATGGAGGGCGAGGGGAGCTCCACGGAGGTGACAGGAGCTGAGACAAGCAACAGCGACTCCTCCTCTGATGGGTGCTCCCTTGCCGTGGTGGGCCCCTCTGTGCCCCCCGCATCTACAGGTACAGCCGCCACCCCCCCACCAGCACCGCCCTCCCAACAGCCCCTCAGCGTGTGCCCTATCGCCGCTCACCCAGGAGGGTGAGCATCTCCTTCGCCCCAGGCACCTCAGCCCTTGCCCCTGTCAGCCATGCTGCCCTCAGTGAGGAGGCTATTGACCTCCTGAGATCCCTCACTGTTGGGCAATCTACCATTCTGAATGCCATCCACAGTGTCGAGAGGCAGTTGCAACAAACAAATGCATACCTGGAGGGCATTCATTCTGGTCAGGCAGCCCAACAGCAAGCTTTTCAGACTCTGGCCTCAGCACTGATGGCAGCCATTGTCCCTGTGTCCAGCCTCCCCCCTCCAACTTCCTGCACCCAGACCCAAACACCTGTACCTCAGCCTATCCCAAGTACACCCTCAGACCAGCATGCACACACCTCAACACACAAGGGAAGCTCTGGCAAACATAAGCAACACACATCCCACAGGCACTCACACAAGCATCATACCCATGCACACATACCAACATCCACTGCCTCCACTGTGTCCCCTCCTCCTCGTCTCCTTCTTCCCTCCCTGTCTCATCTCCACTCACAACTGCATGCACTACATCTTCAGCCACTACTTCCATCACCAGCACACCCATCACCACACACCGCTCACGTGCACTCACCACCCCCACTACCATTCACACATCCCCTGTGTCCTCTCCGAGTGTGTCTGTGACGCCCTCCTCCCAAGGTACACAAACGCAGCCACACACCCACCCAACAGCCATCCACCTCACGACAGCCTCCAGCCCATGCACCTTCACCCAAAGTCAACAAACGTACACCTCCTACAACCACTACCTCTTCCTCCACTCCCAAACCCCCTCTATCTACGCGTCCCAGTGTGTCTAAAAAACTTTTCCTGTCCAACCTTGACCTCTTCCCCTCACCTCCCCCACCCCTTTAGTCCACTAGGTCGCAACCCAGCACCTCAGCACCACATCAGCGGGAACAGTGGTGCCAGCAGTAACCGGCTTCTGGAGTGCGCCAAGCAGCAGGGCAGCCAGTGTGCCAAGGAGCCAGACCACGGACAGTCCCCCACCTCAGAAGCATAAAAAGCTGGCCACTGCCCGGAGGGAGAAAGGCAAAACATCTGCCACCAAAGGCTCTCCCAGGAGTACAGTTGGGAGTGGGAAGACAGCTGCGCCACCATCCAAGGTGGGGAAGGGGCACAGAAAGAAAGGCAAGTTGGCGCAAACCTACACGGCAGACAAGACCGCCACCAGCACCGCTGCCAAGGACACTGCCGCCACCAGCACCGCTGCCAAGGACACCGCCGCCACCAGCACCGCTTCACAGGACACCGCCGCCACCAGCACCGCTTCACAGGACACCGCCACCACCAGCAACGCTGCCAAGGACACCGCCGCCACCAGCACTGCTTCACAGGACACCGCCGCCACCAGCACCGCAGGCCAATGAGCGCCGAAAGCTCCGACGATACTGAGGCCGCCACAAGCAGGATGAAGCACTCTGGGCACAAAGCCCCCTCCAGAACCAGTGGAGAATCTCATCCACTACCTCTGTCCTTGGCAGGATGAAGCACTCTGGGCACAAAGCCCCCTCCAGAACCAGTAGAGACTGTTATCCACTTGTGAGACTGTGGCTTTGCACTCCCCAGGATAAAGGAGTGGGCAAACCAACCAGTGGCAACAAACCACCTAAAGTGATAGTTTTGATAGAAGATAGTGATAAGCTAACAGTAGTGAGGTTGTATTTTGTTAAAAAACTGGGGCAAGTTCCAGTGTGTCAGAGGTAGAAGAGGCAGTTGGAGGGGGAGTCCTAGTGGCAGCAGGGATGGTTGGTGGAGAGTCACATTGCTTGCTTATTAACAAATTAAGTATACTCACAGTATTTGTTAAGTGAGGGAGATTTCCCACCCATCATCATTCATCACTTTCCTGCCAGTGCAGTTCTCAACCTGGTCCATGACATATCTGCAGCATGTTTCTGTTTGGCAGTGCAGTGTTCGTTGTGCAATGTGTGTCTAAGTCGGTTGTTATGGCATTTACATAGTTTTCAATGCATTACAAACCAAAACCGGGTGTGTTTTCCAGTGCCCATTCAGTCCACTCTTACTAGTACTTCACTCCTTTCTAAGTTCTGTCCCAGCCTACCAAAAACTTTTACAAATCCATCCTTGGCATGTACCACATTTTTTGGGCCAAGTGATTTATGTGTACATATTTCATGGCTTCCATAACGGATTTACACCTATTTCCCTTTTGTCATTCATCAACTACCGAGACTGACTAAGCCAGAGCTTTGCACATGATGATCAGTGACAGTCCACTATTCTATAGCAAAACCTCTACCTACCCTAATCCCTCTAACTTACCCTGCAGTACAGTACGTTTGTTTACTGCCAAGTGAAGGAATTTGTTGCGATAATTTGTGGTGGAGGAAGAGGCCAGGGAGTAAAGTGGCAAATTTAGAGTTTGGTGGATGGAATGCTCAGTGATGAAAACTGTAAATAAAAGCTATATCCTGTTCCTTTCCCTGTACTGCAGTGCACCATTGTCCCACTGGCTACTTATAGCAGACAGGATATCTGTGTTTATTATTCGCCTGCCTCTTCGGAGTCAGTGTAGAACTGAAAGGCAGTCAGAGAAGATTAGGGCCATTGGAATTAAAGTAAGATAATAAATTGTCCATTACGGCTGCCCCAGCTGCAGACTGCAGAGTGTATCAAAGAACCCAGCATGCTAGCATGCCTCTAATAATTTAGCACAACAAGAACAAGAATTGTGCTGCATGGATTACAATGATTTACATATTAATGAGAGGTAATTTATTTTTCATGTTAGTTCTTTTTACAGACAAAGGGGATCATTACGAGTTTGGCAGGCAGAAAAGGCCACCCACCAAACTCCCATGGTCAGGTTACCGCCAGTGCGGCTGCCTTCCCGCAGGCCCCATTATGAGTTCTCCGCTAGGTCAACAGTTGGAAACTGTGTTTCTGCCTGCTGACCCAGTGGGGAACAGCCCCCAACATTGACGCCTGCTTATAATTGAGCAGGTGGCAATGTTGCGGTGCATAGGGTGCAAAATAACCTGTTGCACTTTTCACTGTGAAAACGCGATGGGGCTGTCCATGGGGTCCCTTGCACCGGCCATGCCAAGCGCAAAGGCAGGGCAGGGCTGTCTCTGCCAGTTTTTACATGGCAGTGCAACCACCATGTAAAAGCTGGCAGAGAGGGGGGTTGTAATCCCCATGGCAACACTGCTGGTGGTCCGACCGTGGCGCAACTGCCACGGTCATAATGTGGCAGTCAGGCTTCCACCATGACCCTGGTGGTCTGAAAACTACTGGGGTCGTAATGAGGCCCAAAGTGTTAGTTTAGTGTTTTTTAAACTAGGAAATCCACTAAAAGAAATAAATCACTAAGTTTTAATCTGGTAGTATAGTATTCTGGCGCCAGTCAGTGCTTCTTTTCTCTGAGACATTTGTGGGGAAAACGCGGCCATGTGACTAGTCACATGATAAATCCTAATGGTCCGAGGGGGACCAGCAATATACTGCTACTGTGCCACTTATATAAACAGGTCTTTGCACAGAGCAATATTTACATTTTGCCTTTTTTCTTTTTTTTTTCTTGATATAGCTACTCCTGCTGGTCCACCATTTTGGCAGGAGATAGCAGCCTGGCTGTGGCAGCACCAGATGGAGGTCATCCAGGCCGAATATTGGCAGCTGGTGGTGCTAGAGGAGGAGGCCAAGTAGGTATCTGCCACTACCCTGAACCCCAGTTCCTCCAGCCAACCACTAGCACCTCCATCATGACTACAAAATAACCAGAGCCACCAGCAGTTGGGATACTCGTCCTGATCCACTACTGCTGCCACTTTCCTACCAAGACCGCTTCCAACACCACTTGGTCCACAAGCTGGTGCTGATTAACCAGGAGGTGGTAAGCCTTCGATCTCAAGTTGACGCCCTCTAAGGTGTTTTTTTATTTTTTGCTTTGGTGGGAGGGATGTAGGTTGTGAGTGGAAAGGGATGGAATTGGGAAGGGAATATTGGCCTTTTATTTACATTTCTTCTTTTGGACATTAGTTTATTGGTTTAGGGAGAGGGGTGGGCTTATTGTGGAGGAGAGGGTGTGTTTTATTGTTAAAAAACTAAAGGGAAATTATGATGTTACTTCATGCCTCAAATCTTTTTTTAAGTTTTACTTTGCACTGCTGTTTTTTAGTGCAGCCTGTTTTTTTAATCTGCTTATAAAAGTGCATACCAGTTAGTTATACCCTTGCCCTACTACCCTCTGTAACTCTATTGACCAGTTGAGGGTGCCCAGCACCGTCAGAATGCTCACTATCTGCTTTGCAGACAGTGTGGATTCAGAGGGTGCTGTGTGCTACGGTATTGTCCTCGGCTCCCTTAAGGGAGCCATGACCAATACCATAGCACTGTTCCCACCAGGCAGCCTGGTAGGCACTGCATACTTCTATGTTCCCACATGTCAGCCTGGCAGGAACATTGTAATACACTCAGGGGGATGCCACCGCAATGGTGGTGGCATCCTCCCCGTGAGTTTGGCAGTTGGCTTGTCCGACCGCCAATCTCATAATGAGGGCCTGAGTCATTAAAGCGCAATGTATGGGTGGTATAATGGTCAATGAAAGACATATGGGGGGACATTACGAGTATGGCGGTCTATGGGCCACCACACTCGTAGTGGTGGTCGTGACCACCGTCAATGGGGTAGTCCGACTGCCACATTATAACCCTGTTGGTCAGACCACCAGGGAACCACCAGCTCTGCTAGGATCTTGGATCCCGGCGGTCTGGAAGTTGCAGAGGTCCTAATCCACCAGCACTGCCCTGGGGATTACGACCTCGTTCTCTGCCAGCGATTTGTGGTTTCATGGTGGTAACACCACCATGAAAAGGCTGGCAGAGAACAGGTGCAGGAGGCCCCCGGGGGCCTCCCTGGCCAGCATCCTTTGCAGACAGTATAGATTACGAAGGTGCGTGTGCACCCTGCAGGCAACAGCGTTGCCGCCAGCTTGATTACAAGCCGGATACAATGCTGTAGCCTCTTGCCCGCTAGGCCAGCAGGCAAAAACGTAGGTTTCTGCCCACTGGCCGAGCAGGAAACCCATAATAGCTCCAGCGGGGAGGTTGCCACGTAGGCGATGGCCACCCTGTCAGAAGTTTGGCAGATGGAGTTTTCCATCCGCCAAACTTGTAATGACCCCCATGGTCTTGGTTGGGAAATGCAATATGGACCTCACACTTTCCTGCCATGCTGCACTGTCATGGAAACTGCTCTTATGCAAATTAATTAGAGTACAAAACTGGGGGGGAATCCACCATGACCATGGACATTTTCATTTTAACTGTTTGATCATGAGCAAGAAAAAGAAACCCTTCTCAACAAACATATGTGGTGAATAATAAGACTAAGGGGACAGGGAAAGCTTGTAAACAAAGCAGAAGAAAGCTACAGAGGAGTACAGACAGAAGGAAGTCAGCAACAGAAACATGAAATATAGGATAATTCAGGGAGAACACAAATTTAACAAACATTAGATAGAGGATTTGAAGCAAAAGTAGACGTATAACAAAAAATGTGAAAGTAAAATTATTTATAAGTGGGAAACGGTAAAAGTAAAGGAAATTAATAATAGGAGTGCTTACTGGGGCCGCAAGAACCTTCAGCCCTTTTGTTGGTGGCCCACCCCCATTGGCATTGGTGGTGACAGTCCCTCATTTTCCCACCTTGGATGATGCCCTCTTGCTCTTGGGTGCTGAAGTAAAAAATGAAAAAGATGAAAGATGGATTAGTGGTACAGTGAACCTCCCCAAAAATATTTTGACAGGCAAACACAGTAATATTGTACTTTTCTAAATCAAATCGCCTATAGCATTAGTAGTGTTAAGTTGACTATCCCTAATTTCCTAAACCTAAAACCTATTCCTAATTTCCTAAACCTATATTGCATTTGAAACTCCTAATGCATTGCAATGATTATTGTTTGCTTCTCAACCCCCTTTGATGCTCCAGTTCAGTCTCCCCTTTTTACTGCATAGATGCATGTTAAACATCACTGGGAGATTGGCACCGTATGAGCTATGTAACGAAAGGCACAGATAATGCTAACTCACTGATATTACTACCTCTCACTGATATTACTAGTGACAGGACATAGGGGTCACCGTGACTTCTTAAATAGTTAGTCCTTGCAAGCACTGACGAGTATGATTAGGTAGCACTGAGTACTTGGCTAGCTTAAGCAGGATCACATATTATTCTTAACATTACATAAACTTAACTAACTTCTTAACCCCTTCCCCGCCACGGACGTAATGGTTACGTCCATGGCAGCGCCCGTGTGGCGCCATGGACGTAACCATTACGTCCTGAATGCTGCCCTCGGGAGAAGCGCTAGCGCTCCTCCCGAGGGCCGCCCCCCCACCCCCCTAGGTCAGGGCTGACAGGGGAATCCCTTCCCCTTCAACCCCCAACCCCCCCCCACCCCCCCTGTGACGTCAGCGCGCGAGCGCGCGCTGACAATCACACAACCTCCCCCATCGCGCTGGAAGCAGAGCTTCCAGCGTGATCGAAAGAGAAATGCTCAGCATTTCTCTTTCGATCACGTGGGGGAGGCCCGGAGGGGCTTCAAAGGGAAGGAAATGTATTTCCTTCCCTTTGAAGTCTCTCCGAGGGTTTCAAAAGCCGGATTGCTTGCAATCCGGCTTTTGAAACCCCACTAGACACCAGGGATTTTTTTTTTCTTCTATGAAATTGACAGAAGGGAGCGACCCCTTGGGCAAGGGTCGCTCCCAGGGGGTCATTTTTTTTTAAGGCCTTTTCTGCCCCCCCTGGGGGCAGATCGGCCTATTATTAGGCCGATCTGCCCCCAGTGGGGGCAGAAACCTCTAGACACCAGGGATACTTTTTTTTTGTTTGTTTTTTATTTGTTTTCTTTTGTTTTTTAGGTGTGGGATGCGACCCCTTAGGTAAGGGTCGCTCCCATAGGGGGAAATTATATTTAGGCCATTTCTGCCCCGTTTGGGGGCAGATTGGCTTATTTTTATGAGGCCAATCTGCCCCCAAGGGGGGCAGAAACCACTAGACACCAGGGAGTTTTTTTTGTTTGTTTGTTTTTCACGTAAGGGGAGCGACCCCTTAGGCAAGGGTCGTTCCCTTGGGGGGCAAATTTATTTTAGGCCATTTCTGCCGGGGGGGGCAGAAACCACTAGGCACCAGGGATCTTTTTTTTGCGCAGTCACGCAAGGGGAGCGACCTTGCAGGCAAGGGTCGCTCCCCGGGGAGGGTGGGGGGCAAATTTATTTTAGGCCATTTCTGCCCCCCTGGGGGCAGATCGGCCTATTGGTATTAGGCCGATCTGCCCCCGGGGGGGGCAGAAACCTTTAGGCGCCAGGGCAATTTTTTTTTTGTGTGGGTTTTTTTTTTGTTTGTTTTTTTTTTTTGAGATGGGGAGCGACGCATTAGGCAAGGGTCGCTCCCCTGGGGGGCAAATTGTATTTAGACCATTTCTGCCCCCCTTGGGGGCAGATTGGCCGATTGTAGGTCAATCTGCCCCCAAGGGGGGCAGAAACCACTAGGCACCAGGGATCTTTTTTTTGCGCAGTCAAGAAAGGTGAGCGACCTTGCTGGCAAGGGTCGCTCCCCGGGGGGGGTGGGGGGGCAAATTTATTTTAGGCCATTTCTGCCCCCCTGGGGGCAGATCGGCCTATTGGTATTAGGCCGATCTGCCCCCGGGGGGGGGCAGAAACCTTTAGGCGCCAGGACAATTTTTTTTTTGTGTGGGTTTTTTTTTTTTGTATTTTTAGAGATGGGGAGCGACACATTAGGCAAGGGTCGCTCCCCTGGGGGGCAAATTGTATTTAGACCATTTCTGCCCCCCTTGGGGGCAGATTGGCCGATTGTAGGTCAATCTGCCCCCAAGGGGGGCAGAAACCACTAGGCACCAGGGATCTTTTTTTTGCGCCGTCACGCAAGGGTCGCGACCTTGCAGGCAAGGGTCGCTCCCCGGGGGGGTTGGGGGGCAAATTTATTTTAGGCCATTTTTGTTTGTTTGTTTTTTTTTAGATGGGGAGCGACGCATTAGGCAAGGGTCGCTCCACTGGGGGGCAAATTGTATTTAGACCATTTCTGCCCCCCTTGGGGGCAGATTGGCCGATTGTAGGTCAATCTGCCCCCAAGGGGGGCAGAAACCACTAGGCACCAGGGATCTTTTTTTTGCGCCGTCACGCAAGGGTCGCGACCTTGCAGGCAAGGGTCGCTCCCCGGGGGAGTTGGGGGGCAAATTTATTTTAGGCCATTTCTGCCCCCCCTGGGGGCAGATCGGCCTATTGGTATTAGGCCGATCTGCCCCCGGGGGGGCAGAAACCTCTAGGCACCAGGGCAAATTGTTTTTTTTGTGGTTTTTTTTTGTTTGTTTGTTTGTTTTTGTAGAGATGGGGAGCGACCCATTAGGCAAGGGTCGCTCCCCTGGGGGGCAAATTGTATTTAGACCATTTCTGCCCCCCTTGGGGGCAGATTGGCCGATTGTAGGTCAATCTCCCCCAAGGGGGGCAGAAACCACTAGGCACCGGGGATTTTTTTTTTGGCACCAATGTCACGCAAGGGGGGGGCGACCCCATAGGCAAGGGTCGCTCCCGGGGGGGCAGGGGGGTTGGGGGGTGGGGGACAAATTTATTTTAAGCCATTTCTGCCCCCCCTGGGCCCGGCTGAGCTAGAGGCCAAAATCCACAGGTAGGCACTGTTTTCTATGAAAAAATGTGATGTGTCCACGTTGTGTTTTGGGCCACTTCCTGTCGCGGGCGCTAGGCCTACCCACACCAGTGAGGTATAATTTTTATCGGGAGACTTGGGGGAACGCTAGGTGGAAGGAAATTTGTGGCTCCTCTCAGATTCCAGAACTTTCTGTCACTGAAATGTGAGGAAAACATGTTTTTTTTGCCAAATTTTGAGGTTTGCAAAGGATTCTGGGTAACAGAACCTGGTCAGAGCCCCACAATTCACCCCATCTTGGATTCCCCTGGGTTTCTAGTTTTCATAAATGCGCTGGTTTGCTAGGTTTCCCCAGGTGCCGGCTGAGCTAGAGGCCAAAATCCACAGGTAGGCACTGTTTTCTATGAAAAAATGTGATGTGTCCAGGTTGTGTTTTGGGCCATTTCCTGTCGCGGGCGCTAGGCCTACCCACACAAGTGAGGTATCATTTTTATCAGGAGACTTGGGGGAACGCTGGGTGGAAGGAAATTTGTGGCTCCTCTTAGATTCCAGAACTTTCTGTCACCGAAATATGAGGAACATGTGTTTTTTTAGCCAAATTTTGAGGTTTGCAAAGGATTCTGGGTAACAGAACCTGGTCCGAGCCCCGCAAGTCACCCCTCCTTGGATTCCCGTAGGTCTCTATTTTTCAGAAATGCACAGGTTTGGTAGGTTTCCCTAGGTGCCGGCTGAGCTAGAGGCCAAACTCTACAGGTAGGCACTTCGCAAAAAACACCTCTGTTTTTTTCCAAAATTTAGGATGTGTCCACGTTGCGCTTTGGGGTGTTTCCTGTCGCCGGCACTAGGCCTACCCACACAAGTGAGGTATCATTTTTATCGGAAGACTTGGGGGAACGCTGGGTGGAAGGAAATTTGTAGCTCCTCTCAGATTCCAGAACTTTCTGCCACAGAAATGTGAGGAACATGTGTTTTTTTAGCCAAATTTTGAGGTTTGCAAAGGATTCTGGGTAACAGAACCTGGTCCGAGCCCCGCAAGTCACCCCTCCTTGGATTCCCCTAGGTCTCTAGTTTTCAGAAATGCACCGGTTTGGTAGGTTTCCCTAGGTGCCGGCTGAGCTAGAGGCCAAAATCTACAGGTAGGCACTTCGCAAAAAACACCTCTGTTTTTTTCCAAAATTTAGGATGTGTCCACGTTGCGCTTTGGGGTGTTTCCTGTCGCCGGCACTAGGCCTACCCACACAAGTGAGGTATCATTTTTATCGGGAGACTTGGGGCAACGCTGGGTGGAAGGAAATTTGTGGCTCCTCTCAGATTCCAGAACTTTCAGACACAGAAATGTGAGGAACATGTGTTTTTTTAGCCAAATTTTGAGGTTTGCAAAGGATTCTGGGTAACAGAACCTGGTCCGAGCCCCGCAAGTCACCCCTCCTTGGATTCCCCTAGGTCTCTAGTTTTCAGAAATGCACAGGTTTGGTAGGTTTCCCTAGGTGCCGGCTGAGCTAGAGGCCAAAATCTACAGGTAGGCACTTCGCAAAAATCACCTCTGTTGTCTTCCAAAAATTTGGATGTGTCCACGTTGCGCTTTGGGGCGTTTCCTGTTGCGGGCGCTAGGCCTACCCACACAAGTGAGGTATCATTTTTATCGGGAGACTTGGGGGAATGCTGGGTGAAAGGAAATTTGTGGCTCCTCTCAGATTCCAGATCTTTCTGCCACAGAAATGTGAGGAACATGTGTTTTTTTAGCCAAATTTTGAGGTTTGCAAAGGATTCTGGGTAACAGAACCTGGTCCGAGCCCCGCAAGTCACCCCTCCTTGGATTCCCCTAGGTCTCTAGTTTTCAGAAATGCACAGGTTTGGTAGGTTTCCCTTGGTGCCGGCTGAGCTAGAGGCCAAAATCTACAGGTAGGCACTTCGCAAAAAACACCTCTGTTGTCTTCCAAAAATTTGGATGTGTCCACGTTGCGCTTTGGGGCGTTTCCTGTTGCGGGCGCTAGGCCTACCCACACAAGTGAGGTATCATTTTTATCGGGAGACTTGGGGGAATGCTGGGTGAAAGGAAATTTGTGGCTCCTCTCAGATTCCAGATCTTTCTGCCACAGAAATGTGAGGAACATGTGTTTTTTTAGCCAAATTTTGAGGTTTGCAAAGGATTCTGGGTAACAGAACCTGGTCCGAGCCCCGCAAGTCACCCCTCCTTGGATTCCCCTAGGTCTCTAGTTTTCAGAAATGCACAGGTTTGGTAGGTTTCCCTAGGTGCCAGCTGAGCTAGAGGCCAAAATCTACAGGTAGGCACTTCGCAAAAAACACCTCTGTTGTCTTCCAAAAATTTGGATGTGTCCACGTTGCGCTTTGGGGCGTTTCCTGTCGCGGGCGCTAGGCCTACCCACACAAGTGAGGTATCATTTTTATCGGGAGACTTGGGGGAACATAGATTAGCAAAACAAGTGTTATTGCCCCTTGTCTTTCTCTACATTTTTTCCTTCCAAATATAGGAGAGTGTGTAAAAAAGACATCTATTTGAGAAAAGCCCTGTAATTCACATGCTAGTATGGTCACCCCGGAATTCAGAGATGTGCAAATAACCACTGCTCCTCAACACCTTATCTTGTGCCCTTTTTGGAAATACAAAGGTTTTCTTGATAGCAATTTTTTACTCTTTATATTTCAGCAAATGAATTGCTGTATACCCGGTATAGAATGAAAACGCACGTCAGGGTGCAGCTCATTTATTGGCTCTGGGTTCATCGGGTTCTTGATGAACCTACAAGCCCTATATATCCCCGCAACCAAAGGAGTCCAGCAGACGTAACGGTATATTGCTTTCGATAATCTGACATTGCAGGGAAAAGTTACAGAGTAAAACGTAGAGAAACATTTATGTTTTTTTCACCTAAATTTCAATATTTTTCTTTTTCAGTTGTTATTTTCTGTAGGAAACCCTTGTAGGATCTACACAAATGACCCCTTGCTGAATTCAGAATTTTGTCTAGGTTTCAGAAATGTTTAGGTTTCTGGGATCCAGCATTGGTTTCATGCCCATTTCTGTCACTGACTGGAAGGAGGCTGAAAGCACAAAAAATTGCAAAAATGGGGTATGTCCCAGAAAAATGGCAAAATTGTGTTGAAAAATTGGGTTTTCTGATTCAACTCTGCCTGTTCCTGAAAGCTGGGAAGCTGCTGAGTTTAGCACCGCAAACCCTTTGTTGATGCCATTTTCAGGGGAAAAACCACAAGCCTTCTTCTGCAGCCACTTTTTCCAATTTTTTTGAAAAAAACAAAATTTTTGCTGTATTTTGGCCAATTTCTTGGCCTCTTTCAGGGGAACCCACAAAGTCTGGGTACCTCCAGAATCCCTAGGATGTTGGAAAAAAAGGACGCAAATTTGGCTTGGTTAGCTTATGTGGACAAAAAGTTATGCGGGCCTAAGCGCGAACTGCCGCAAATAGGCAAAAAAAGGCCTGGCACAGGAGGGGGAAAAGGCCTGGCAGCGAAGGGGTTAATGTGAGTAGCATGCTGTTTGAAAAAAATGAATTAGCATTTTAGAAAACAATCAATAAATACTCCCAGAGCCCCACAACCTCAACACCCAACAGGTCAAGCAGGTCCTGTTTATGGTCAATTATATCCACCCAGTGGTACATCAGATGCTGCACCATGCGCTGCACCATACTGTGCTAACGCACACACAGTTGCACTCTCCCCCACACCAGTTGATGGTCATTCAGGGTGTACCTCCTCCCTGGCCTACCACCCGCTGTCAGCATGGAGGGGAGGTGGTGCTGCACATAGAAAACAATTGGGGCCACCTCCACCTCAGGAAAAATGTGGCGTGGCTGCCACCTTTGGTGCCGCCAGTGACTGGAAGGTGTGCAGCTTTTAGAAGGCACACTAACGCCACCTCTTCCTCCTTTGTGTGTTCTGATATGGCACTAGGGTGGAAAACATATAAAATAAGGAACATAAGCAGAAATGAATAACTAAAGAAAGTAGAAAGGGGGAAAAATAACAAAAGTCACAGAAAAAGTGAAAAAGACACATATTTGAAATACACAAACACTAAGACAGACACTGATCAAAAAAGGTAGCTGAGGGGTGGATGAATGGGATAAGGGGAGGGTTGAAAAGGATTAAAAAATCAGGCCTCGCACCTTGCTGAGAACATAAGCCTGAAAAAGAGAATGTCCGTGCCCATGCAAACTGTTTGGTGCCGTTCACACTGATTTTTCAGTGCGGAAGTGCACATTGCACTTCTGTCATGTAAAAAAGCAGAATGTACGGGAAGATTAATATGCTTCAGCCTGCTAGCTGAGTTCCTCAGAATCTAGAGGACCGTGTTAGGCATTTCACGAAAGTCTGCAGAGCAAAACTCTGTGAGTTCTGTCCAGGCCTACTCCTCATACAACAGTGGTTTTCCTTTGGAGGAGTCAGATTTACTATTCACCCTCTAACAAAATTGGGGAATGTGTTCGACATTTTAGCCACACTAGATTTACTGTTTCCACTCTAAGTAAGCAACAGTAGGTAAGGTATTGGACTTTGGAGAGGTTAGATTTATCAATCCAAACTAAGCAAAAACAGGGAATGAGCTGCACTTTGGAGTGGCAGATTTACTATTCCCATTCCAATCTAAGAAGCGCTAAGGAAAGTGTTGGATTTATGAGGCATCACTTTACTATTCTGAATCACATTTTTTTTAAATAAAAATCTGAAATATACACAAAAAATGGAAAACATTTTGAAATAATACAGTTATTTATTAAATATAAAACAAATGCAAATACGTTTAAAAAGCACATTTATATGGCATGTTCAAAAAATTGAAAAAACTAAACAATAATATTTTAAACTAGAACACTTCCCTTCACATTAACCTAAAAGCAAATACCAACAAGCAATTACAACTCATATAAATAAATAATAAGATACAATATAAAAAGTGAATAAATTGCCTATTACATTCAACAATCGATATTTACTCAATTAGCAAACATATATTTAACATTCTTTAATATTTAAATAAACATATCACCAAAAGAAAAGCCAACAAACATATAAAAGAACAATTAATCAATTTAAATAACTATTATTACAAAATAAGTAAAAATAATTATGAACTGAAAACAATAATTTGCATTTTCACAAAACTTTCCACCCTAATGTCCTACAAACCACCCACTGATTTACTGCTAAAATATGAATCTGTAACTAACTTACAAAAAAATACATTTCATTTAAAATCTTACAGGATGTATCACAGCCAATTAAAGGACAATATCATTATAATACTTCTAACACTAAAATAAGTAGTATTTATCAAAGTAGTAAAACACAATTTTCATACAACTATATTAAATAAAACAATATTATACACTAATATATATTTTTTTTAAACTGATATTGAATACCTAAACCCATATTTTTTTCTGCGATACTAAATCCATAATATTTTTAAGAGCACGTTTATTTTAGCCACAATATTTGTGACCCACAATATTTTACCATCAATATTTTGATCACATACCCATTTAAATGAAGAAATGGACAGTGTAAATCAGGACAAATATTTTCAAAATGTGTGTCAAATGTGGAGTGCAGTTGAATAGGAAGAAGAGAAATTGTACTCCTTTTAAACTACTGTTTTAAATTATACAATGTTTTTCTTTAATAATTGTATAAATATTTTGAGAATAAATTGCAAAAGAAATGCGAAGTATAAGAAACACATTGATATTTAATTTTTTTTTTAAATTAAATTAGAATTCTGTTCTGACATCTTTTCGTGTGAAACCTAAAAATACGTTTAGTTAGAATAGTTATGTTTAGCAAAAAGTTATTATTTTGATTAATAAAAAAAGTTTTGACACATGGCAAAATACCTGACAATTTTTATATAATATTTATATAATTTAAAAACATTTACATTGTTATATATATCTATATTTGCAAACATGTCTGATTTTGGTGTAGATGATACACCCCACTTCACCAGCGGAGTAAGAGGAGTTTTGGCAACTCCACATTACACATGTAACACAGAGTTCTGGCAAAATTTCGCTGACCATCGATAGGTGCTGTTTTTCTTGAGCTCGGCTTGCCAACGGTAAGTCCGCAAACGTGAGAAACAATTGTCATCCCCTTGCATGATTTTTGGGTTCTCGGAGGGCACCCAGAGAGACTTTCTTAATGGGGGCGATCGCAACTTTTCAATTTGGAAAAGCTGCTGTTCCAGTTGAAAATCTACTCGAGTGTCAGTAATACAAGCTCAGGCAGCTGCGCCTTTTGGCCCGCCACATGGTGGCATTCGCACTGATTTCACAGTGTGGAACAAGCTCCTGGCACTAAAAGTCAGTTCGAGGAACCTGACATACTGACCACCAACAATCATATGACAAATGTTACTATATTATTGTTTTTAGTTAAAATTTTCTAATCACTATTATAAATATTTTTTTTAATTTTACAAAAAATTATGAATAAATGTTTCCTTTTCATTATCAAAATGTACAAAGATGTTAAAATGTGAAGTCAAAACAGTGGAATGAAAACACAATTGTATCTATTTTGAGATAACCAATGACAAATTAATGAGAAAATAGTGTAATGCATATGATATAAAACCAATAAAAATCAAACTCCAGTAGAACTACCAAATAACCAGAAAGGTTTTGTGAAAAAGGCAATAGATTACACATTAATACAAGACGGTTTTAGATAAAACAAAATGTCTAATAATTACAGAGAGATAATACGACGGTAGAACAGGCCACCCACACTTGTGTTCATATTTGCACATTGAAGCATACAATATCGATATCTTCACCATCCTCTGATGGCTCCTTTGCCTCTCTGATGTATTTAGAAGAGGCAGACACAGGTATAGGCATTTGTATTAAGGAGTCACCAGAGGTTGAGGGTGTAGGCTGCATGTACTCAAAGTTATCAGTAAATCTCCTGAAACCTGTAATTAGTTCAGTGACAAGTGTCTGTTGAGATATCATAACAGAGATTTTTTGTTTTGGGATAGTCCTTTTTTCTCTAGTTAATTTTGATAATAAATGATTGAGAAACTAGTGCTCTCCAGATGTTTCTTGATATTGGTAAGGGTACAGTTTAAGTATGACATTTGATATTGATCGTTAACAGTTTCAACAATGTCAGCAAGTGACTAATCTTTGCCATTTACCTACAAGCAAGCGCGTAAGACAACATTTTCATTTGGGATCAGCCATATCAGACTCTTTCCAAAGTGTCTCTGTCATCAGCCCCTTCCTCACTTCCTCAACAATCTTTTCTTGCATCCTGTGGATGTGTTCCTCAAAGGTGAAACATCACATTCCTTGTCATACAGAGTGGTGTGATGATGACTTTAGGATTTAATTTGATCTTAAGTATTGTGTACATTAGAAGCATTGTTTCGGCCTACTTTATAAAAGATTGAAAAATAGGAAACCAATAGCATAAACATATTTAAATTATAAATAAGTTTCAGATTTTTGACTTTTATGAAATAATTATTTTTAGAATATAAATATGGAAAAAACAAAGTTAAATAGTAATATTATTATTACTATCATTATTATTTATTCTTATTTGGTTACAAGTGCCATAAACATTGACATATTAAACAATATAAATTATAATTCTAGACCTTTTCACAATCTGACTGTAGCTGATACAAATCGACTGATAGCATACTATATTAGTGGAGTAGCATGCATTTGAGAATACAGAAATGCTGGTTAACATTGTACAACGTTTGTCTGTTTAAGAATCTGAATATTTAAAAAACATATAGATAAACATAAAGTGCATAATGCTTTGAAAAGATGCATTATCACAAGGACAAAAAACAATATTGTCTTGTCAGTTCCCAACCCAAGGTAAATAAAATACTAAATTACGCAAGACACATTCTAAAATGTGTGAGCAAATAACAATCCCAATTATCATGATCAAGGGACAAATACGACTCTTATTTACAGGTAGTAGGAACCATGATATATGACCATACAGAGGGTTTCAATAAGTTCTCTGTCAGACTTCCCAAGTTCAATAAGTTCTCTGTCAGACTTCCCAATTGTTAGACCTGACATTCTTGGCATAGCTTCTCCTAAGTTTTTGCCCTCTGACCTTCTGCTTTTCTGACTTCATTTTTGCTGGTTTTAGGATTCTGGGCACTTTACCACTGCTGGGCAGTGCTAAAGTGCAGGTGCTCGGGACTCTAAAACATGGTAACATTGGCTTATACACAATTGGCATATTTATTTTTAATTTACTTGTAGGTTCCTAGTAAAGCGTACTATATGTGGCCTGGGCTTGTAAATTGAATGCTACTAGTGGGCCTGCAGCACTGATTGTTCCAGCTACTACAGTGGCCTTTTGAACATGTATCAGACCTGCCACTGCAGAGCCTGTGTGTGCAGTTTTAAACTGCCATTTCAACCTTGTAAGTGTACACACTTGCAAGGCCCAAACCTTCCGTGTTATTACCTATAAGTAACCCCTAAGTTAAGCCCTGGTTATCCCCAAGGGCAGGGTTTAATGTATTTTAAAAGTCGGACATGTACTTTTTAGTTTAACATGTCCAGGTAGTGAAAAACTGCTAAATTTGTGTTTTACTACTGCAAAGCCTTTCTCTCCTATAGATTAACATTAGTGTTACCTTGAAGCATCCTTTAATTGTTACTTCCAATTGGGGAAAGATAGATTTATGGTGTTTGGAGTCTCTGGCGTCACAATTTAAAATCACAACTTATGGTGAAATAGTAAGAGCCTCATTGGGAGTTTGCCGGTCCCACCACGGAACCACCAAACTTGCGGGAAGGATGGCACCCCCGCCCTATCAGAATGTTCCCACCGGTCTGACCTGCAAGAACATTATAAGAGAATGTTTCCGCCAGTCAGATCAGCTGAAAAAGTGCTACGAGAGAGCACTTGTCTCCTTTAAAGGAGCTGAGTGCTTTCTTGTAGCACAGAGGTAGCTGACCAGCGGTTCCGGCCCTCCGACCCGTTGCGCCCGCACAAGCTAACATTTCTCCACAGGGATCTACCATTGGCACCTGGTCACGGGGGACAGTAATTAATTTACGCACAGACAATTTTTTAAGTACTCCTATCATCTGGCACTGTATATTTACTGCATATATTTAAATCCATAATCCTAGTGTAAGAAATAGTAATTGGGTTTTCGTAGCTTTGGTATTGCTTTATTCAGATAAATATTATCTATTTTTCTAAACTTGTGTGAAGTATTTTGTTGGGTCTTTCACTCTGTTACTGTAATTAAGTATTGCACAAATACTTTACCCATTGCCTCTTAAATTAAGCCTGACTGCTGTGTGCCAAATTACCAGCGGGGGCACAGGGTAATGTAGGGTGTGTATCTGACTTACCCTGACTAGGATTGTGGTCCCTACTTGGACAGGTGCATACCTCGGCTAACGAGAGACCCAATTTATAACACCAATGTTGATAGAAAGCTACCTTGGCCCATAGCTTATCCTTCTTAGTAATAGACTCAATAGAGTTATAAATGTTGGGCCTGCCTAATTTACTACAAACAGAAATAATGTAACTCAACCATTTAAATATAAGATGGTCCTTTAAGGATAAAAGATCATTCATTATCAATCTATTTAAGGTGGAATTAGGGTTCAACAATGTATCTATCCATAACAGGAGGGTAAATAGTTGAGTTTGAATAGATAAATCAGGAAGCCCAATCTCTTTGTGGCAGGGATAGTGGGAGCAAGACTGCAAGACTGATAAAATGCACAGACAAAATGTACTTTCTTCTTCTGTAGGGGAGCAGAATCTATTTACCCCGAAACACCTGGTGTATAACATGCAAGAGAACTATACTTAGACTGGTACAATGCCAACATGTATGGTATATGTTTTTTGCCCACTTAATTTGAGAAATTAAACACAGATAAGAAAGAGTGCACAAATGACTTCTGCTTTAGGCCAAGAAGATCTTTCCAAGACTATACATTATCAAAGGCCAAGCCCAAGTAGGAGAATGTGTTGACCTTCTCAATTTTATAGACTTTTACAAAAAAGTCACAGGACCTAATGAGCTTATTGCCAGGTAATATTACAAAGGTTTTACTAAAATTGATACTGAGATCTCTACCATCCAAAAAAGCAACTAAACCCACAAGCAATTTTCTTAAGGCATTGGCTGTCCTGGCCAAAAGTATAGTGCCATATGCATATAGAAAAGCTGTCAACAGCTATTGGCTAATACAAGGGACATCTCTATGACTTGAGGCTAAAACAAAATCCAAATCATTAATATCTAAAATGAATAAAATTGGTGCATAAATACAGCCTTGTTTTACTCCCCTGGCCAACTTAATGAATCAGTTCAGTCCCCCCTTGCAGTACAACATACGCTAGTGTTTAGATTACAGTGCAGGTACTCAAGAAAAGATACAACACATGGGTCCACCTCCATTTTGTCAAATATGGAACAAGGTTTTGGCCTATCGACATGGTCAAAGGCCAAGCTGAGGTCCATTAATGCTGGGTGTAGTGAACCCTTTTTCATTGTGGTTTATTTATCAATTAAAAGTCATAAATTTAAACACTGCAAAGCAGTACCCAGACAAGATATAAACCTGAACTGACCATGTAAAAAATACATTTCTCTTCTGCCAGGACAGGTTATGCTCCATAATGGCCCTGCCAGCAATTTTTAACACAGTCAATCAAGGATGTTGTGCGGTAACAGTGGGGATCCCCTCTGTTCACCTTTTTAGGTTTCACCTGAATGCACGCTCCTGCGCACTGTGCTTGCAAAATCCTTTGTGAATTAAAAAAAACCTTAAAAGGGGCTTAGAACCAGCCCATTACTTACCTGAACTTACCATTGGCTTAGTCTAACATCGCTCTAATTCATGTGCTTCTGATTGGCCAGCACGACGCCTGCTTTCACTTCATGCTCTCTTCTGCTTGCTGCTTTGCTGTCCTGCCGTTGTGTGCATTCAGGGCCAAGTACTCTTTCCGGTCACTGCCATTGGCTAATGGTCAGTGTTCTTTCACTGAACATATGCTTCCAAAGGTACTTTTTGTGTTTAACAGTGCTTCACTGTGCACGGAGCAGCATGGAGCGTGTTGGCTGACTCCAGTACATCAGACCCACGTTGGAGTTTCTCTGTTTACATTTTGTTGTGTGTAACTGTCCAGTCAACTGGAATTAGTCCTGTAAATGTAAGCCCTGGTGGCCAACGGCCGAGTCCCACAAAATCTGCAAGAGTCGCACTAAGTCAGCAAAAGTGCTTCTTTTGAGTTCTAAAGCGTATGTTTCTGTGCGTATCCTTGATTTATGGCCCTGGCAGAGGCAAAGAGGCCACAGTCTGCTACGGAGAGCCAGCAGGCCCAAACCTTGTCAATTCATTTTATTTCTTAATGAATGTATATAAAAAAATATTCTATTGCGCAATTTGTCACTCACTGCTCATTTGCCACTGCAATGTCCCCTGCTAATTAGACGTTAATGCATTTTAAATAAAATAATTAGCCTTGTCAGTTTAGTATCATAAATGTGGAGCACTTTTGATTTAACTTTGGTTTACACAGTGTGGGGGATTAATGAAAGAGATCAGCCATACAAATTCTAAGCATGGCCCACAGAGGAATGTGCGTTAGGGCATATCTTGCGGTATTTGTTAAAGAGCATGATCTATGGTGTTGCCATGTACATTATTGTACATACTGCCCAGGTACAGACGATGTTTATAGTAGATGGTAACCGCAAGAAAATGGTGCATCACAGCATCAATTCAAAACTTTCCTTTTGTGAGGACTTGTTAGTGACGAGTCTTGCATTCTTCTTGAACAGAACATTGCTTCTAGTCATGATCAAGAGCGCCTGCTCTAAATGCATTGGCATCCCACTCACTTTCGTGCAGGCTTTCGATTAATAGAAGTGGCACTTATGAACTCTCATGTATGTGTCTTGATGTTTTGTCGAAACAGTAGTGGACACCGGGCTTGCCCCATGTCTCCCGACCTGACTGTATTAAAACACAGTCACTAGTTCTAATTTTTTGCATTTTTGGCATTTCATTGGTATGTTAAGTCAATGTTTATGAACACTTACCGTTTTAAGAAATTGTTTTATAACCTTGCTATGTGTGTTTTGGCATCCAATTTGTATAGTTATACAGCAGTTGCAATGGAATGTGGTCGCTGATGTTTACAGGTTTATATTACATTTTAAGTCACTTGCTGATTTATTGATTTTATTTATATTTGATAATGTTTTCTTACAGCAGGATTTGGAAATTATCTCGGGTCTATTTGACGTTGGCGTTTGTTAGAAATTGGATCTTCAGTTGGCAGTCGGTTTACTTCCTGCCCAACGGAGTCACACACCTAAGATAACCCCTGCCCACCTCCTTGATAGCTTGGCACAAGCAGTAAGGTTTATCTCAGAGGCAATGTGTAAAATATTTGCACAAACATAAACAGTAACACAGTGAAAACACCACAAAAGGACTCCACAGCAGTTTAGAAAAATGGCCAATATTTATCTAATTCAACACGTTTTAAAGAAAAAAAGAGTCTTAATACACAAGAATCAATGGTTGTGTTGTTTTAGCACAAAGTACCTGGTATGTATATATAAAGGCGCATGGGCGAGGGTGCATCAGAAAAGCAAGCAATACGTCAGTTCCTTACTCGCAAGTGAGGCCATGCATCAATTCTTTCCCCTCCAGGTAAGCACTGCATTGGTTCTTTCCTCACAGGGAAGAGATGCATCAATTTCCAGACAGGCAGCCTCCTGTCCATGTAGTAATGTTGAAGTTTTAGCACCCAGGGACGATGCTTGGAAAATCCGGATGCACAGTAATGATGAAGCCACACTGAGCTGGCGATGCGATGATTTCTGCAGTCGTGAGGCAGGTGCTGGTCAAGTTTACAGCTACAAGGTGGGTGCTGATTCGATTTTATAGCTGCAGCGTGGATGCTGCACCAGTTTTTCTGCTGCTCCGCTCCAGTGTATGGATTTTCACTCAGGATTTACCAGCTTCTCTTTCCAAGGGCCGAGGGACTGAAGTAGCACCACTTGGCAAATCAGAGGCAGATAAAGTCTTTGATGTCCCTGAGACTTCTTAACAGAAGGCAAGCTTAGTCCAAGCCCTTGGAGAAACTTCACAAGCAGGATACAGAGCAAAGTCCAGTCTTTGTCCTCTCTAAGGTAGAAGGAGCAACTGCAGGCCAATCCAGTAAAGCACACACAGCAAAGGGGCAGTACTCCTCCTCACAGCTCTTCAGCTCTTCTCCTTAGTAGAGGTTCCTCTTGATCCAGAACTATTCTAAAGCTGTGATATCAGCAGTCCAATATTTATACTCATTTCTGGCTTTGAAGTAGGCACAAGCAGGCGGCACCAGCATCCTCACAATGTACACTGTCTGGACAGCAGACAGTGCGCATAACAAGGGTGTTCGGCAGGGGGACCCCTACACTGCCTAAGCTGTGGGCATTGGCATTGCAGGGCCCCCACAGTGGTCCCCTGCATCTTTTCTCCACCAGCCTTTTTATGGTGGTGAAACTGCCATGAAAAGGAAGGTGGAGAACCAGGTTGTAATCAGCAGGGCGGAGCTGAGGTCAGCGCCGGCCTGGCTGATTGCAATCTGCACTTGCCGTCAACCCGTCGGGATCTCTGAGACTGGCCGCCAACCTCGTAATGTGACTGTTGGACGGCCAAAACCATGGCGGTCTCCCAGCTACTACTACTGTGGCGGTCTGAGGACCACCACACTCGTAATCAGGCCCTTAAAATGCATTTAAAGGCAATCCCCATTGTTAGAAATGGGGTCTTTGGTTGACAGTCTCTAGTCAGGGTAAAAGAGAGTCACCCTCAGCTAACCCCTGCTAACCCCCTTGATAGCTTGGCAGAGCAGTATGCTTAACTTCAGAGGGCTAAGTGTAAAGTATTTGTACCAACACACACAGTAACCTAATGAAAACACTACAAAATGACACAACACCAGTTTAGACAAATAGGAAATATTTATCTAAACAAAACAAGACCAAAACGACAAACATTCAACATACACAAGTCAAGTTATGAATTTTTAAAGATTAAACTCAAGAATAGCACTTAGAAACACAAAATGCTTCGATGAGATGTTAACACAGCGTCTTGACGGAGTTGTTCCCAACAAGTCGACACCAGCTGCGCTGGACATGGAGTCGCATAGACCCCCAAGTACAGTATCTTTGGTGAAGAGTGAAAACAAGTCGATGCACAAAGTCAGGGATCGTGGCGTCAGTGCGAAACATTGAATCCACGCTCTTCGAGCGGCGTCGGTCACGACGTGGTGCGGTGACTTCCACGGAGTCGTGGACTTCAGCGGGGCTGTAGCGGCATCGGGCCTGCGAAGATCGTCACATTCCAGCGAAGGTCACTGTGTCGGGTGCAGGCGGCGTCAAGGATTCAGCAGCGGCGTCGGTCCAAAGTCGTCCGAAGTCGATTTCCTTGGATTTCCACCAGCTTTCCTTTCAAGGGCCCAGGGACTGGATAGGGCTCCACTTGTCAAAGCAGGAGTCTCACCAGAGACTCCAGGTGCTGGCAGAGAGAAGTCTTTGCTGTCCCTGAGACTTCAACCAACAGGAGGCAAGCTCTAAATCAAGCCCTTGGAGATTTCTTTACAAGATGGAAGGCACACAAAGTCCAGTCTTTGCCCTCTCACTCTGGCAGAAGCAGCAACTGCGGTATAGCTCCACAAAGCACAGTCACAGGCAGGGCAGCACTTCTCCTCAGCTCTTCAGCTCTTCTCCAGGCAGAGGTTCCTCTTGTTTCCAGAAGTGTTCTAAAGTCTGTGGTTTTGGGTGCCCTTCTTATACCCAATTTCTCCTTTGAAGTAGGCCTACTTCAAAGTAAAGTCTGTTTTGAATGTGTAATCCTGCCCTTCCCAGGCCAGGCCCCAGACACTCACCAGGGGGTCGGAGACGGCATTGTGTGAGGACAGGCACAGCCCCTTCAGGTGTAAGCTACCACTCCTCCCCTCCCTCCTAGCAGAGATGGCTCATCAGGAAAGGCAGACTACACCCCAGCTCCTTTTGTGTCACTGTCTAGTGTGAGGTCCAGCCAGCCCAACTGTCAAACTGACCCAGACAGGGAATCCAAAAACAGGCAGAGTCACAGAAATGGTATAAGCAAGAAAATGCTCACTTTCTAAAAGTGGCATTTTCAAACGCACAATCTTAAAATCAACTTTACTAAAAGATGTATTTTTAAAATGTGAGCTCAGAGACCCCAAAATCCACATGTTCATCCGCTCCCAAAAGGAATCTACACTTTAATCAGATTTAAAGGTAGCCCCCATGTTAACCTATGAGAGGGACAGGCCTTGCAACAGTGGAAAATGAATTTAGCAATATTTCACTGTCAGGACATAAAAAACACATTACTATATGTCGTACCTTAACCATACACTGCATCCTGCTCTTGGGGCTACCTAGGGCCTAACTTAGGGGTGCCTTACATGTAGCACTACAGTTACTTCAATGTTTGGCTGCATTTGATTTTCACTTGTTTTGTTACTTTAGTGTAACTTTAAAATTTGTAATTTGTGAATAGCAATGTCTTTCTTTGGTGGGTGCATTTTATATTAGCAAGTCACTTCTTAAACTCCTCCTATGTGAATTCTATTGACTTTGTTGATGTTTTTTTGCTGCTCTGCAATATCATTTCAAGTTTAAAAAGGGCGGGGACATGGACAATAGGTGAAACCTATTGGCTTTGCTAATGCTTATTAAATACAGGGACAATAATAGACTGTGGCCATGACTCACAAACGCTAAATTTACAAGCTGCTTTTAGGACCCTGGTTATAATAGGGGCCCATAAATCAATATTGTGATTGTACAGGTCCATAGTAAACCGATTGGGTTCCAGGGTTTTTGAGTTAAGACTTCTTAGGATAGTACACCTGACTTCAGTATGGCAAAAAGTCAAACATAGGCCAACTTGTTGGCCCCAGCAATCAGGGAGGGGCTTTGAGGCTACTTCATAAATATTAGAAATGTGCTTAGTTCAATCTTCTGGCATAATCTGCAAGTGTAAATTGGCTGTCCTATTAGAGTTAGAAATATTTGAAGTAATGAATTTCCAAAATTGTCTCCCATTTGTCGTATGACTGGACAGAATAACGACATCCCAGGATTTATCCTTTAGTTCTTTCTTCATAGCATCAGCTGCTTCTTTATACTGAACTCTACAGATCACCACCTCACTACAGTTTTTCAGTGTCCTGTTATGGACTTTCCTCAAGTTTCTGTTGGCTCGTGAACAGAGGCTATTAAATCACTTATCAAGAGAGTGCTTAATCAGGGAAATAAATAATGCAGTGTTAATAAAGTTAGCTATCTCATTGAAAATACCAAGAACTAAAAGGTACACGTTGTCCATGGAAGTCAAACTACTTAAAACGGCATCCTGATTATTAAAAAATCTGTGGGGTCAACTTTCCCTATTTAAGTCTATGTCTACTTTTAGTGGTAACAAGTTCACGCCGTTCACGAGTTGAAAACGTCGCCATCAAGCGAGGTAGCTTTGAAGACAACAATAACAGATTATGATGAGCATAGGGGGTAAGCTTCACACAGAAGCTTTCTTAACTGGGTGTCAGATCACTAAAGATAAAGCTATAATTAATGATAGACATGCTACTCAGCCCATTAAATGTAGGTAGTCATGAGCTAAGTTTTCATACTGCTTAGCCTTTCAGTGGTACTGTCCAGGTAGACATTTGACGTCCTCTGGTCGGAAAAAAGTCATTGTTCCAAAGTTTTGAAGGGCCAGATGAGAAGGCCGTTATATACCAGTAGCAGAAGTCAAACTCTGGAATACTTTACCAGATCATATAAGGCCTCATTAGGAGTTCAACCTACGGTTTGCACCATCCGCCGAACGTCCGACGGGGAGCTTGCCGCCACACTGGCTACCTTCCCAACGGACTCATTAAGAGTTTCCCACTGGGCTGGTGGGCAGAAATCGAGGTTTCCACCTGTCAGCCTGCCAGAAAACAGGTGGCACCACCTTCGCAATGTTCACTGTCCGTACAGGGAGGGAGGGTGCTGGGCTGTGACCCCTGCACTGCCCATACCAAGTGCATGGGCAGTGCAGGGACCCCCTTGCGACCCCTGCACTTTTTTCCACCAGCCTTTTTATGGTGGTGAAATTGCCATAAAAAGGCTGGCAGAGAACAAGGTCATAATTCGGAGGACAGCGCTACCTGCAGTGCTGCCCTAATGTATTACGATGTCCGCCGCCGTCAGGCTGTCCGGATCATGGATCCCATTGGTGCTGGCAGAACCCTGGTGGCCTGACAGCCAGGGTCATTATTTGGTGATCCTGACCATCACTGCTGGGTTGGCAGTCTGAAGACTGCCAGCCTCGTAATGAGGCCCACAGTAGGCTTAGACTACCACATTGTCTTCCGTAAACAACTTAAGACCTGGCTCTTCTCCATTCTTAATGGCCCTTATGCGGGCTCCCCATCTTGTTGCTTTTTCCATAGACAGTGATTTGACAGCCTAAGGCATAATGTGCTTTACAATTGACAAATACAGCTCATAAATATGCAGCAGATTCCTATCCAAAATAACATTATTGAGAGCGACCCCATGTTTATCTCTAATGTTAATACCACCAGAAGAGCCTTTCAGACCATGTGAATCAGGAAACAAACTCCATACATTGAATCCATTCTTATTTTAACATTGAAATCACCAGTAATTATAGTTTGAGCGGCAGGACTTTCTAAATCATGGTTCCAGTTGATATGCATGCCAATGTTGTTAAATAAAATTATTAAGTTGTCTAGATTGTTTTTATCAAAATTGTTGTTATAAAAATTAAAAATATTAATGTTAAAACGGTGGTCTCTACTTGGATTTATACTCAAAACATTTGAAGATTTGATAGGTAGACAATTAGCTTTGCAATTAATCAAGGTAGAAACACCAAATAATCAAGCCACTTTTGACTCTACCGAAAGTAGACGGTGTTGCAGGCCACCAAAGGCAGCAATTCTGTCTAAATCAACCGGGGCTGTTACACAAGTTTCCAGAAGCAAAACAATATAAGACTGCTTAATAAAAACACACCATATTGTGTCTAAGATTTTAGATTGTAGACCCACATGTTCTAAGAAATAAAGCTGGATACAACTCATCTACATCAGTTAAACATGTGTGATGAAACTAGATTGCAGATCTATTGCTTACGTCATAATTCTCAGAACGGTTGTTGGTGTAAATTTCCTGAAACTATCTGGGTTCCTAAATTAATTTCTGGAGCATATTTTACTAGTAAGTAAAGCAGCAGAGTCCAAGCCTTTCCTATTGCAAAACAATAGAAAATGGGTATGGCCAGAAATGACTTAAACCCAAGAGAAAGTAGTTTATGGCAAAACTGATTAACATAATCAGAGTGTTTGTAGAAAAAAAACAGAGAGACAGCCCTGATAAAACTATTGGACAAGTGTGCTGTATGTGAAAGCTGAAACAATCTAAAAACAAGCATTTGCAATGCAATGGGATTTGCGTTTGCTCAAGTTAGAGCTATTTGCATTGTAACTTCCTAACTGCGCCTTTCTTGCCACACAAATTGAAATTGTAAAGTAAAACAGTTGACATCAGCAAGTCAATTCAAAGCACCACGGCCGCCATGAGCCTAAGCGCGAAGGAGAGGCACAAAAGGAAAAAGAAGTTTGCTCGCAGTCAAACATATCTGCAATTGTAAAGCATTTACCAATGACATCAAAGGATTTTTGAAAGGCAAGCCCACAGATGAGTGAAAGTGATGTGCATGAGGTAAGTTGAAAGAACCACGGCACATCCAAGCATTCCAAATGTAAGTCCTTTATTTTTCTTGGGTATTCAATGAAAACAGCAAACGTTGTACCAATCCATGTATATACAGCCGACACGTGTTTCGTCGTGAAAACGACTTTTTCAAGGCTGTGAAACAATATCCAAAACATATCATGGTCAGCCAATAGTTCCAATGTCTAGTGTACGATCTTTGCCATCACCCAAAAAAATATTTTACCCCTCCTTTTGTGTTAGGTAGGTTAGCAAATAACCGATTGGTGCTCGCCTAGATTGCTAGAGAAAGGAATAATAGGCATGCTGAATGGATATAGCCCACAGATAAGAATTTTATGAAGTGAATTGTTGTATCACCCAGTGTACAAGATTACAAAAATGCATATCAGTGACCCTAGTGGTGAACAAACGAGAGGAAGAGAGAAAATATCTATATAGAAGCAATAAAAGAGCCACCAGCGATTATACTAAAGAATCATACCTCATTAAAGACTGTAGGTTATTTGATCTGTGTCACAATATGGTCGTCTTGTAATATTCGGTGTAGAAGTTGCTTATCACATGTGTGTATATATCAATATATATTTGACGGTACACCTTGGTAGTGAATCAAGGTTTGTACCAGGACCATGATAAGTCCAACTGAGAAAAGAAAATAATCAAAAGAAAAGCTCAGTACCATGTACTAGTAAGATGAGTAATGAAAATAGTGACATCATATACAGTAACGATCTAGAGGTGAGTGATATGTCCTTCTATATCTAGAGAAAAGGTATGTGTGTTCATACTACAAAAACATCCATCTCCTGATATGATGGTAAGAATAAAGTAGACAATCTGCACTATTAAGATTCGATCTTTAAATGCAGCGTAGCATATTGGTCCTATCTACCAACTAGGGAATATTCAAAACAGATTGCCAAAGTGGAGAAAATAAATATATAGAGCTTGAAACTAAATCACCCGCACATGGAGTGTCCATTATGTTTTTGCCACACAACTCTGACTAACAACGGTAAAACCTTTAGAAAAACATGTACACCGCATATTTATAACTGCGGTAAAATATAGAGGCATTGAGCTTAATGTGTATCCTCTTATTTTGTCTTGCTGTCTGCAATACAGTCAAATCGTAAAGATTCAAGGAGTTTGTGACTTCCCATATTCGAAGAAACAAACGGTAATGTTATTCACGAGTCATATCTATTTAGAGAAATGCCAAGAACGTGTGTTGAAAACGTGGAGAGAGAAAAAAAGGAGAAAAGCGAGCACAATACTGTGAGCATTCTTTTCCGTATTGTATTTAAGCAACTAGCACATCTTAAAGCCAAATATATTGGCCAGGGCGGCAGAGAGGAGGTTGTGGTTAAACCCACATAGATAGCAACACGTCGAAAAAGCAGCGCATGCACGCTGCTATGCTCAACCTAACCAGCTTTGGGTCATGAAAATTAATTATAACACAATCACCGTTCCAAGATTTGGCAAAACTACAGACCCAACCAACCCTCCTTATTAGAGCAGTACGGTTTGATAAGAACTAGAGGCCTCATTTACAAGACACTGATGCATCGGCTCTGATGTGTCAGATTGCTTGGACTGCCCTACAGCCCCCTGACGACACCATGGATGCGCTGTATTTACAATCCATTTACAATCCATTCTGATGCATCTGTGGTGCTAAACTGATGCATTGATGAACTTGCATAAAAAAAAAGATGCTACTCCACCAATGCGTGGAAGGCTCCCACAGAGAAAAGCCCTCCATCAATTTAACACCTGCTCTGAGAAGGCATTTAAATTCTGATGCAATCAAGCCACAGAACGATGCATTGAAATGTAAATTTCACTGCGCCAGTTCTGTGTGGCTTTTCCCGAGGGAACGCCTACCTTGCATACATTATACCTTGAACAGGTATATTGTGACACAAGGCTTTACAAACTGATGCATTGGGCCCAATACATCAGTTTGTCAATGTGGAGCAGTGTAAAGCACTGCTTGCACCACCGTTGCGTAAAAACGAATGACGCAATGGTGACGCAAAGGCCCTGGGAAACCACTTTGAACTTTTGCAGCTAGTGAAGAGTTTGATTCCTCAGTTGCTCAAAGGATTCCCTTGTCCCAGAATTTAAATGAGGAACATTAAACCATAATAAAGGGGGATGCATCTGGGGGATACCTGTGACAGTTTTAGGAGAGTCTACGACAGATGGGTTGAGAGTATGGGCTGGAGTAAGGATCGACATGGTCTGCATTAAAACAGAGGTGTAAGAACAGTATTATTGGTAAGAGTTACCAACGAGATTAGTGATGATTGTAGAAGTTCTTGACTTAACCTCATTACCAGATTGGGACTGAGCAGTCTTAGTGCCCACAAACGGTAATGTGTTGGGGACTAATCAGGCTACCAATGGTTGTTTCAATTAATGTTAACCGCCTGCAGCGAATATTTAAAATATGTTCAAAGGCATATAAGACACCAGTTGCAAGGTTGTCTAAGAAAATTCCATTCAGTAATGCAAGCAAAGGCTGAGCTAAAACAGATGGTAGGATTTGAGTCAGTACATCAGAGTATGTTGACAGACTCTCAGGTGGTCTGGTAGGTCCAAGACCCTCTTGATTATGTTCAGCGAGTGAGTTGGAGTCTGACAACACAGTGTTATTGTTCAGTGGTGCACTATAAACTCAAGGAGTATGAGATGTTAATGTTTTGGTTAACAGCTTCATAGGTTGTAGTATGATCTGTTCCTGGTTATAAAGTACTGTCCATTGTAGCTGTGGGGAACAATATAGATGGAGCACTACTCAGTTGTTAGTCAGTGCATCCAGTGCCCCAAAAGCAAAGGCTAAAAAGGAGTCAGTAGTGCTACTGAGAGGGTGAGTTTTGGAGCCAGATTCTTTATTTGGCCCAGCAACCGCTTTCCTCCTAGCCAAGCATTGACACTCTTGCAGGCTGTAAAATGCAATGCAGATATCTTTGCAACATTATACAAAAGTGCTTGCAACATACCTGTTGGACCTAGCATCCCTAGTGTGGTCTCCCCTGTCATGTTTGCCTCTGCTTCCCAGGTTTTGACTTTCTGCTGGACCCTGTTTTTGCTGTTTTTAGTATTCTGGGCACTTTACCACTGCTGGCCAGTGCTAAAGTGCAAGTGCTCCCTGTGTAAAATGTATGTGTGATTGGTTTATCCATGATTGGCATATTTGATTTACTAGTTAGTCCTTACTAAGGTGTACTAGAGGTGCCCAGGGCCTGCAAATCAAATGCTACTAGTGGGCATGCAGCACTGGTTGTGACACCTACCTGAGTACCCCTGTAAACATAGCTCAGACATGCTACTCCAATATCTGTGTGTTCAGTTTTAAACAGCCAATTCAACCTGGAAAGCGTACCCACATGCCATGCCCAAACCTTCCCTTTTTATACATGTAAGGCTCCCCTAAGATAGGCCCTAGGTGGCCCCATGGGCAGGGTGCAGTGTAAGTTAAAGGAGGAACATGTACTGATGTGTTTTAGATGTCCTAACAGAGAAGTACGGCTAACTTTGGTTTTCACTGTTGCAAAGCCTATCTCTCTCATAGGTTAACATGGGGGCTGCCTTTAAATATACTTGAGGTACTGTTTCCATTTGAGAGCAGATAGAGATGCAGAGATTGGGGTCTCTGAACTCACAATTTAAAAATACATATTTTAGTGAAGTTTTTTTTTAGATATTTAATTTAAAAATTGCCACTTTTAGGAAGTGGGCATTTTCTTGCTTAAACCATTCTGTGACTCTGCCTGTTTGTGGATTTCCTGTCTGGGTCAGGCTGACAGTTGAGCTGTTTGTGAATCCCCTCTAGACAGTGACACAAAGGGTGCTGGGGTGTAGCCTGCATATCCTGATGAGCCATTTGTGCTAGAGTAGAGAGAGGAGGGGTCACTTACACCTGAATGGGCTGTGCCTCATCTCTCACAATGCAGTCTCCAACCCCCTGGTGTGTGTCTGGGGCCTGGCCTGGGCAAGGCAGGGTCTTGTGAGCAACAGAGACTTTCATTTGAAGTTTGTCTACTTCAAAGGCAGAAATGGGTATAAGTAGTGGACCCAAAACCCCAGACTTTAGATTACTTCCGGGATCAAGAGGAAGGAGAAGAGCTGAAGAGCTGAGGAGAAGTACTGCCCCTGTCTGTGACTGTGCTTTATTGGGTTATCCTGTAGTTTCTTCTTCTGCCTGTGAAAGGGGACAAAGACAAAGACTGAACTTTGTTGTGCATTCCTGCTTGAGAAGAATTTCCAAAGGCTTGAACTGAGCTTGCCCCCTGTTTTGAAGCCTCAGGGCCATCAAAGACTTCCTGTGGCAGCACCTGGACTCTCTCCTGAGACTCCTGCCCTGGCAAGTGGTGCCCTATCCAATCCCTGGGCCCTTGAGAGGTGAAGTTGGCAGAACAAGGACTGAAATCCACACACAGAACACAGTGCAGGGAAATGTTCGGTGCACCACCTGCAACGTGGCTGAAAAACGAAACTCCACCCGCTTCACAACAAATATCGACGCTCCACCTGCATTGCGGCTGGAAGATCGAGGCATCACGGCTCGAGAAATGACGCCACACCCACTTGTGTCTGCTAATAACGCAGCATGGTTTTATAACACCGTGCGACTGGATTTCTCACACATCATCCCTGGGCCTCAAAGTCATCATGAACCTGCGCGGATCCGAGGTGCCCCATCCAGAAATCGACGCATGGCTCTTTTTGGAGGAAGAAAAATGATGCATCGCCTACCCGACTGGAGAAAAAACAATGCATGGCCTCACCTGCGAGTAAGGAATCGATTCATCGCTGACTTTTCTAACTCAAGCTCGCCCTTGCAGCTTTATTCTTGACGCAGACAGGTACTTTGGGTAAAATCAATGTTTCTATTGCTTTCTATGGAGTAAGACTCTTATTATTCTGAAAATTCATATCTTGACTTGTGTATGTTGAATATTTGTCGTTTTGGTCTTGTTTGCTTTAGATAAATATTACCTACTTTTCACAACTGGTGTAGTATCCATTTTGTAGTGTTTTTACTGTATTACTGTGTGTGTTGGTACAAATAATTTAGACATTGCTTCTGAGATAAGCCTGACTGCTTGTGCCAAGCTACCAAGGGAGTAAGCAGGAGTTATTTAAGTATGTTTCTCTATTGCCCGGACTAGAGTGAGGGTCCCTGCTTGGACAGAGTGCAAACTGCCTGCTAAACAGAGACCCAATTTTTAATAATATCTAATAGATAGTAACTACAGAATGAGAACCTTTCAAGTACTTAATACATTACTCATATCTATTGAATACTTATTACGTATGCTGTACATCGCAGCACACATGTAAAGTTTAAAAGGTTTATATTAAATATGAAATCAGTCCGCCCAGCAACAGTTTTCCTCCTGCCCATGCTGTGAATAAATACATAGAAAAAGGACTAAGAGGGATGGCCCAGCCCAACCTCCCCCAGGCTCTGTCAGGTGAAGATAGACCCACTCTTCGCCCAGTCTTCACTTGGGCTGGTCTTCTCCCAGGCAGTGACCAACGTGCCCTGCATGCATCCTGTGCTGCAGGAAGAGAAGAGCATTTTTAAACACTCCAGCTGGGGGACGAGGCCCACCTCTTACTTCACCCCTTCACATCTGCTGGTTCAGGAATTATGAGACAGGTAGCCCCCAGAAGGAAGCTACCCTGGCCGAATGGAAAAGGTGTATCCTGTACCACAGGAAGGGAAGATCCCTTTTAAGCACTGAAGCTGTGCCCAGGGCAGGGATCCACCTCCTCCCCTGTTTCCTCATCTTTAATGGGCCAGGAAGTATTGGGTAGGTAGTCCCCAGCAGGAATCCCTTGTCAGCAGAGTAAACTAAAATGCGTACTGCATCTCAGGAAGATGAGACAGTTTTTAAGCATTGTAGTTGCACCTTGGGTGAGGCGCCCATGCCCCTCCACCACCTCCCCCCAACTGGGCCATGTAGTATGGAACAGGTAGTCCCTGGCAGAAATCCGTGATGGGCAGAGTCAAACAAATTATAGTAATAACAAATAAAAAAAAAATGTAAAATGTCTTGAAGCTGCTGAACCAAGCCTACAAGGCCCTGCACAACGAAGGACCAGCATACATCAACAAACGCCTGACCTTCCACCAACCAGAAACCTCTGATCAGCTTCCTTCTCCCACCTGGCTTGGAACAACCTCCCGCTGCACCTCAAGACCACACCATCGCACCAGCGATTCAAAAGAGAACTAAAGATCTGGATGTTCAAATAATCATGCTTCCACGCAGCAGCATACAGCTCCATTGCCTTGAGACCCTCACAGGTGATTTGCCACGCTCTATAAATGTTTGATTAATTGATTGATTAAATAAATATACATTAACATTGACGTTTTCGGGAACTTTGATCATCACAACAAGCATTCAATAAAATATTGACATTTATATCTTCAAATAACTGTAAATCACAAAAAAATGAAGTATTTAAAATATACCTTGATTGTTATAGCAAAAGTAATTACAGGATGCATTTAAACATATCTATGCAAAGCAAATTTATGCTTCATGCAAGATAACTAGCTCTGGCTCAGTTTGATGTATTCTGAAAAACCTAATGCCTAAAATGAACTAAACAGGGTTGTGAGTGAGTGACTAACTTCCCATGTATTTTAAGAGAATGATATGCGGGAGGGGAATGCAAGTTAGTTTCATGAAAAAAACTGGATTGATTTGATCTGGAGAGATGAAGCAAAATGAACATTGGTCATATTCAGGCTAGATAGGTGAGGTTCTGGTGAGTGAGACAACAGTTAGAAATAATAGCAATGTTGAAAAAATGAAAAGTAGAAAAAGAGAAGTAGGATGATATGAATCCCATGGAATATGTGTGAGAGTAAATCAGGATGATGTGTACTGCAGCTAGTCTGAAATATGACTCGCAGTGACTGCTTGTGCTATCAGCCTACATGCTCCCTCTGTCTAACACCCCTTCAGCCTGTGGTCCTGATGAAAGGGATGAAAGATGCTGAAGATGCTCAAGAATGCTCTGGATGCGATGCTGTCGACGGAGGTCTTACTGTGGCTACTCCTAGTCCATGAAAAGGGGGCGGTAGTCCTGGTCACAAGGTCGATGTCCCTTGAAGTCCTCACGGTGCAGGTAGAAGTCCAGTCTCCACTGAGCTACCAGTCACCTGGTATCACGGTCAAAGCCAAATCCTTCCTGGGTGACCAAACTGCACTCCAGTAACTCTCCCATGCCCATCGATCCTCAGTGCCACTTTGAGCATTGTATCCTGGTCCTGGTGCTGAACGGCAGTGGTTGGCGGCTGGCTCAGTCCCTCTCCTTTGCTAGCCACCAGGTTCAGTGGTCTAACAAACTGCCTCAATAACTGACTGCAGTCCCTGTTGAAAGTATTATAAACAAGCTCATTTGTGTAATTTGTGACTTGATCTTGTGGAGATGATATGGATCCAGGTCCTTTTCCCTAACCACAACTACCAGTGAACTACTACTCACGCCTAGAAGGTTAGATCAGGAACAACGCGTTAGATCATGCTGATGGTGCTAGTGAAGTGGCTTTTAAGTAGTCTGACAGGGAAATGGAAAGTGTGATATTGCATCCGGTCACCCTACCATATCTCTATTCCCTTCCTACCACCACACCAACCGTCTACCTCATTCACCCTAAAGACCTGTGATGCAACTGGCGTCTGCTTTGCACTGGGGCTTGCCTCAAGATAAAATAGAACACTGTTTTTCTTACTGCCAAGGGTTGTCAAACTGGCTTTCTGGTGATATTGCCAATATTTACAGGAAGCATTTCCTAGAAGAGATACAATGTTACATATGATCTCACCTCAACAGTTAACAATTAATACACAATAGGTTCAACACAGTATAAGCAGTGTATTTGTTACCTAGTGTTTCCTTTGTTGAAGAAGTTTCAATGTTTCTTCATTTCAACTCCTTTCCTCAAAAAGTTACAATGTATCTGTTTGTTATAATCTAGGAAAGTTATTAGTAACTATGGGGGTCATAACAACATTGGCGGTAAAAGGCGCTTACCGCCATGCAGAAGACCGCCAATACACCGCCGCGGAATTCCGCCACAGCTATTATGACACACATCTCGGAATCTGCCGAAATTCAGACACCCACACAAGTCCGCCACACCAAAGGACAGTGATAAACTGGCGAAAACAAAACCTCCACCTCCACGCCAACAGAAATACGCCCATGCTATTACGACCCACGAATCCACGCGGCGGTCTTTCAACCGTGGTATTCCATTGGCGGTACACAACGCGGCGCTCAAAATACACACACATCTCCAAAACACCGCCACATTGGACAATTCGAAATACACAAACCTGATACACATACAAACACCACTCCCACACACCCAATGCAATATAAAACACACACCCACATCACCCACAAACCTCTATGACCACAATTCACGACCGAAGGCCAGTGAGACAGAGAGCACAGCAACTGAGAACCCCACCACACAGAGGCACACAACACCATCACCCATACAACAACACACTCACAATACAACACACACCACTACACATCACCACACACATCAACACTGACACCACCCCACACATCACCCACACCACCCCATGTCACGACAAAGACACCCCCGGTTTTCCGAGGAGGAGCTCAGGGTCATGGTGGAGGAAATCCTACGGGTAGAGCCACAGCTATTTGGCTCACAGGTGCAGCACACCTCCATAGCCAGGAAGATGGAGCTATGGCGCAGAATAGTGTCCAGGGTCAACGCTGTGGGACAGCATCCAAGAAATCGGGAGGACATCAGGAAGAGATGGAAAGACCTACGGGGGAAGGTGCGTTCAGCGGTCTCCAGGCACAACATTGCGGTTCAGCGGACTGGCGGCGACCCCACTTCCTCCCCCACAACTAACAACATGGGAGGAGCAAGTCTTGACCATCATGCATCCAGAGGGCCTCGGAGGAGTCGGTGGAGGAATGGATACTGGTAAGTCAAATCTTAACTATCAGACCCCCCACCCTACCTGCATGCTATCACACACCCCCACGCTCACCCCCTCCCCTATCACTCCAACTCCTCACTAATGTAACAATAACACAAACCACCCATCTCAACACCAAGCCCTAAATGACACAACTAAGCATGGTCACCCCTCACTTAAGCATGCTCACTGCACATACCCATAACACCCCCCAACCATCATCACACAAGCCCCCACACAGGAATGCTTGCACTTGTGTACACGGTGAGCCACCCATTGCACACCATGACACACACACATGCGATAATCATGCTCTTATGCCCCTGCAGGATCACGAAGGACCGTCACCACACCGGAGGGTCCAGACAACTCCACTCCACCCACAGAAGAGGCCCACAGTGAAGATAGCAGCTCTACCCTACTGGATCCTGATGACCAGGCTGGACCATCGTGGGCCTCTGGACAGTCGGTTCCCCTTGTACAGGCACAGCACAACACTGACCTTCCACCCTCTGGTAACACCAGCACAGCACCCACCCAGAGGGCCCATACCTCCGTACCCAGAACAGGTCAATCAGCCTGTGTCCACCACTACAGGAAACCAAGGATAACCCACCACCCCAACAACAACAAGGACCTGGGGGCAGTGGTAGTGGGCACACGGTCCAGGGGACGGAGGCACAGGAACACAGGGGAACTGGGAGGGCTGCTGTGCGACGGTGGGCGGACAGGCCAAGGGAACCCACTGTCCACGAGGCCCTATCCTCCATCATGGGACCATACCACCACTCCCAGGAGACGATGGCGACGGTCCTGGACAAGTTTCAGGAGACCCAGCGCCTGCAGGAGGAGCAGTATTTAGGGTTCAGGGAGGAGCTCAGGACCATCAGCTCCGCCCTGGGCACCATCGTAGGGGTGCTGAAGGACATACAGCAGACCTTGAGGGACACCGTAGCACTCCAAGGGGCCCCTGACACTAGCCTGGTCGATGAACTGCCCACCACCTCCGCCAGCGCTAGTGGACAGGACGCCCCCCACAGGACCACCACACCAGCACCCCACCCCCTGCAGACGGACAACCACCACGCAAGCGGTCCCTCAGATCCAGGAACAGGACAGAGCAAGATGGCAAGACCCCGCCAGGAAATGAGACCACCCTGATTATCCTCCCACTGTCCCACTTTGTTACCCTGTCCATACTTTAACTGCCCCAGCTCCACTTCCTTTGCCCATATGGCAGTGCACCTGTGTGACCAATGGACTGGACTCTGCCATGGACATTCCTCCACCGTCCCCCATCACCATATTACAGCCCCCCTCCATTTTTGAGCACTTCAATAAACACCCTTCAACCACAAAACAATCTGGAGTCAATCTGTGATTTGATAAAATGTATTATCAATGACAGTGTCAAAGTGCGTTTCTAATTGTAAAGCCAACATACCTATGTCACACATCACAAGTCCTTGAAGGATGCAAGCAGATGACACACGTTGGTAACCACACCTGTGAAACCGTAATGGAAAGGTACAACTCAGTTACCAAATACTGCTATGAAATGACACACAGGATAGAGGAAGACGTGTGAAAGTGAATGTAATGGTAAAAAAGAAAATATTCTCACCTGTGTGTCAATGGAAATATTGCTGTATGACTGACTCCCTGTTGTCGATGTCTTCTTCCTCAGCTTCCTCCTCATCACTGTCCACAGGCTCCACAGGCTCCACAGCTGCCACAACACCATCATCTGGACCTTCCTCCTGCATAAAAGGCACCTGGCGTCGCAAAGCAAGATTGTGAAGCATCGAGCACGCAATGATGATCTGGCACACCTTCTTCGGTGATTAGAATAGGGAACCACCTGTCATATGGAGGCACCTGAACCTGGCCTTCAGGAGGCCGAAGGTGCGTTCGATCACCCTCCTAGTCTGCCCATGGGCCTCATTGTAGCGTTCCTCTGCCCTGGTCCTGGGATTACTCACTGGGGTCAGTAGCCAGGACAGGTTGGGTTAACCAGAGTCCCCTAATAGCCACACCCGGTGCCTCTGGAGTTGACCCATCATATAAGGGATGCTGCTATTCCGCAGGATGTAGGAGTCATGCACTGAGCCAGGGAACATAGGGCCATATTTATACTTTTCGACGCACAACTGCGCCAACGCAGTTGTGCGTCAAAAAATTTAACCCCGGCTAACGCCATTCTGAAGCGCCATGCGGGCGCCGTACTTATTCAATGACGTTAGCCGGCGTTAGCCGGCGCTGCGGAGTGGTGTGCGTCAAAAAAAATGACACACACCAGGCAGCGCCGGCGTAGGGGAAAATGGAGTTTGGGCGTCAAAAAATGGGGCAAGTCAGGCTGAGGCAAAATTATCGCCTCAACCCGATTTGCGCCATTTTTTTTTTACGCCCAGACGCCATTAACATGACTCCTGTCTTAGCAAAGACAGGAGTCATGCCCCCTTGCCCAATGGCCATGCCCAGGGGACTTATGCCCCCTGGGCATGGTCATTGGGCATAGTGGCATGTAGGGGGGCACAAATCAGGCCCCCCTATGCCACAAAAAACAAAAAAAATATATACTTACCAGCACTTACCTTAAGTTCCCAGGGGTGGGTCCCTCCATCTTTGGGCGTCCTCCTGGGGTGGGCAAGGGTGGCAGGGGGTGTCCCTGGGGGCATGGGAGGGCACCTGTGGGCTCCTTCCGAGCCCACAGGTCCCTTAATGCCTGCCCTGAGAAGGCGTTAAAAAATTACGCTAACGCGGCTAGATGTCATTTTTTAAGGCCCGCCCACTCCTGTGCGCCATTTTTGCACAGGAGTGTAAATACGGCGCACAGGCCTGGGAGTCATTTTTTAGACGGGAACGCCTACCTTGCATATAATTAACGCAAGGTAGGTGTCCACGCTAAAAAATGACGCAAACTCCATGAACTTTGGCGCTAGACGCGTCTAACGCCAAAGTATAAATATGGAGTTCGTTTTGCGCTGAATTTGCGTAAAAAAAAACGACGCAAATCCGGCGCAAACAGAGTATAAATATGGCCCATAGCATTTACCTGAGAGATGTACTGGTCTGCCAAACATACCATCTGTACATTCATAGAATGATAACTCTTCCGGTTCCTGTACACCTGTCCACTCCTGTGGGGGGGGACCAGAGCTACATGGGTCCCATCAATAGCACCTATGATGTTGGGGATATGTCCAATGGCATAGAAGTCACCTTTAGCTGTAGCTAAATCTTCCACCTCAGGGAAAATTATGTATCTCCTTACGTGTTTCAGCAGGGCAGCCAACACTCTGGACAACACGTTGGAAAACATAGGCTGGGACATCCCTGATGCCATGGCCACTGTTGTCTGAAAAGACCCACTTGCCAAGAAATGGAGCACTGACAGCACCTGCACTTCAGGGGGTATTCCAGTGGGATGGCGGATTGGTGACATCAGGTCTGGCTCCAACTGGGTACATAGTTCCTGGATAGTGGCACGGTCAAACCTGTAGGTGACGATTAAATGTCGTTCCTCCATTGTCAACAGGTCCACCAGCGGTCAGTACACCGGAGGATTCCGCCATCTTCTCAATTGTCCCAGCTGACGGTGCCTAGGAAGGACAACAGTGACCACAGAGTCAACTATTTTCCAGGTATGTACCCACAGATACACAGAACACAACACCAAACCCAAAACCCTTCCTGTATGTGTGTTGAGTGTAGGCGTAGGTATGTGTGACGCAGAAGTAAATGAAGCCATGTGGGCCCCTGAAATGGCGTCTGCCTGACCTCTAAACTGGGACAATGGGAATGTGAGGTAACTGCGCTGGCATTGCACACCGTCGCGGTAGGCGGTTGTAGACCGCGGCGCAATGCTATATTGGTTAACATTGGACCCTATGGGTCTCAGGAGCCAATGAACAAGTGCGCCGACGTTGATGATACACACCACCGCGGACGTCACCGCCGCGGTCGTGACCGTTATTTTCTATCTGTTCAATCACTCGATACCTGATCTTTGACAGGAGAGGACCTACACTGCAAGTGCTGCTGTGACCTCGGTCTGGAAGCGACGATGGCTGCTGCGTCTGGGGAAAGGGCCCCTGCCTTCACTGCTCTGGAGTTGGAGAAACTAGTAGACGGGGTCCTCCCCCAGTACACGCTACTCTACGGTCCTCCAGACCAACAGGTAAGTACACAGGGAGCACGTTGTATGGGCTAGGCCTGGGTGGAGAGGGCCGGTTGTAAGAGGGAAGGGGGCAGAGTTCAGGGAACATGAATGCATGTGAATGCATGTGCCACATGCCAAGGGTAGGGATGGGGGACGCTCACATCGACGGTGCAGTTGGTAATGACTTCTTCCCTTGTGCATGTCATGTAGGTCAGTGCCCACTAGAAGAAGGACATTTGGCGTGCAATCGCCAAGGAAGTCCGGACCCTGGGGGTCCACCAGAGACGGGGCACCAACTGCCAGAAAAGATGGGAGGACATTCGCCGCTGGAGCAAGAAGCTGGCGGAGGCTCAGTTGGGGATGGCCTCCCAACGTGGGAGGGGTGCCCGTCGCACCATGACCCCCCTGATGTTCCGGATTCTGGCGGTGGCCTACCCTGAGTTGGATGGGCGCTTGAGGGCATCACAGCAGACACAAGGGGGTGAATACAACATCATTCTGGGTACTTGGCGTGCAGTTGAGGGGCTGGCTGGGGGAGGAGGGCTGTGGGTGTACCTAGGCCAGGCAGAAATATGTAGGCTAGGCCCCTCCGTAATGCAGGGCATGTGGCACTCCACCACACCTCAGTAGTGGGCCAAGTACAGGTATAGATGCCCCTCTGGCATCCATGTGTGCAGATGTCCACCATAGGCATGTAGGCCATATCCCAGGATTTGCTTCTGTAGAGGCCAAGAGCATGGCGTAGTGCAGGGGGCTGCTGTGTCTGTATTGTCTGCCAACGGTAGCGGTAAGCCATGCAATCAACCTGTCTTTCTTCTGTCGTCCCCTCCCCCTTTTTCTGCTCTCCCTTTTCTTTTGTGCATCAGCATCATCAGGCGGAGGTACAGTGGCACCGGGGCGCGAGGGAGCTGCATCCCACATGGCCATGGAGGGCCACACCACGGACTCAGAATGCACCAGTGGGACGGAGGGCGAGGGGAGCTACACGTCGGTCACCGGATCACCAACCAGCGACACGGACTTGTCCGCCGATGGGAGCTCCCTTGTGGTGGAGGCACCATCTGTGCCCCCAAATTCTACAGGTACAGCCGCCACCTCCCCTACCAGCACCGCCCTACCAGCAGCCCCTCAGCGTTCGCCCCGTGCCCGCTCACCCAGGAGGGTGGGCATCACCTTCGCCCCAGGCACCTCAGGCCCTGCCCCAGTCACCCCTGCTGCCCTCAGTGAGGAGGCCATTGACCTCCTCAGGTCACTCACTGTTGGGCAGTCTACCATTGTGAATGCCATCCAGGGTGTAGAAAGGGAGTTGCAACACACTAATGCATTCCTGGAGGGCATTCATTCTGGTCAGGCTGCCCATCATCGAACCCTGCAATCTCTGGCCTCAGCACTGATGGCAGCCATTGTCCCTGTCTCTAGCCTCCCCCTTCCAACTTCCTCCACCCAGACCCAATCCCCTGTACCCCAGCCTGTCCCAAGCACACCATCAGACAAGCATGCATACACCTCACCACCCAAAAGTAGCTCAGGCAAACATAGGCACCACACAACCCACAGGCACTCACACAAGCATCACTCACATGCAGACATAGCAACATCCACTGCCTCCACTGTGTCCCCCTCCTCGTCGTCTCCCTCCTCCCTCCCAGTGTCGTCTACACTCTCACCTGCATGCACTACATCTACAGGCACTAGGACTCGCACCAGAACACCCAGCACCACACCCCACTCACCTGCACTCACCACCTCCACTCCCATTTACACGTCCCCTGTGTCCTCTCCCAGTGTGTCTGTGACGCCCCCTCCCAAAGTACATAAACGCGGGCACCCACACACCCAACATCCATCCACCTCACAACAGCCTCCAGTACCTGCACGTGCACCCAAAACACCTAAAGTGACACCTCCTACAACCACCTCCTCTTCCTCCACTCCCAGACCCCCTCCAGCTACCCATCCCAGTGTTCGTCAGAAACTGTCCCTCTGCAAAGTTGACCTTTTTGCCCGCACCCCCACCCCTCCAATTCATCAGTCCCGTCGTAGCACCTCAGCCAAAAAGCCTCCAGTACCAGTGGTGCGTGTTACAGGTGTGTGGAGTGCACCGGCCACCAGGGCAGGCAGTGTGACACGGAGCCAAGGCACTGCCAGTCCACCCCCTGTAAAGCATCTGAAGTTGGAAAGTGGCCGACGGGACCGGGTGAAGACTCCTGGAGGCAAAACAACTCACAGGGGTCCCAGGGGGATTGCAGAGTCAGCTGTGACTCCTCCAAAGGTGGTGAAGGGCCAGAAGAAGTCTGCACAGCCTGGTGTGAGCATCACGGCGAAGAAGGGCGGCATCCTTCCCGGCGGCCGGGACGCCACCGCCAGCACCGTCGTCATTGGTCAGGAGACCACCGCCGGAGTCATTGCCCAGGAGGGCACAAGTATCGTCACTGATCAGGAGACCACCGCCAGAGTTATTGCCCAGGAGGGCACAAGTATCGTAACTGGTCAGTAGACCACCGCCAGAGTCAGTGCCCAGGAGGGCCCCGGCAGCCAAAGCCCCACTGGGCAATGAGGGCCCGTCATGCCACACACCAATGCACAGTCCAGAGACCGCCATGGCAAAGCACCGCTGAACAGTGCAAGCACCGCTGAACAGTCCAGAGACCGCCATGGCAAAGCACCGCTGAACAGGGCAAAGCACCGCTGAACAGTCCAGAGACCGCCATGGCAAAGCACCGCTGAACAGGGCAAGCACCGCTGAACAGTCCAGAGACCGCCATGGCAAAGCATCGCTTAACATGGCAAGCACCGCTGAACAGGGCAAGCACCGCTGAACAGTCCAGAGACCGCCATGGCAAAGCACCGCTGAACAGGGCAAGCACCGCTGAACAGTCCAGAGACCGCCGTGGCAAAGCACCGCTGAACAGGACAAGCACCGCTGAACAGTCCAGAGACCGCCATGGTAAAGCACCGCTGAACAGGGCAAGCACAGCTGAACAGTCCAGAGACCGCCATGGCAAAGCACCGCTGAACAGGGCAAGCACCGCTGAACAGTCCAGAGACCGCCATGGCAAAGCACCGCTTAACATGGCAAGCACCGCTGAACAGGGCAAGCACCGCTGAACAGTCCAGAGACCGCCATGGCAAAGCACTGCTGAACAGGGCAAGCACCGCTGAACAGGGCAAGCACCGCTGAACAGTCCAGAGACCGCCATGGCAAAGCACCGCTGAACAGGGCAAGCACCGCTGAACAGTCCAGAGACCGCCATGAAAAAGCACCGCTGAACAGGGCAAGCACAGCTGAACAGTCCAGAGACCGCCATGGCAAAGCACCGCTGAACAGGGCAAGCACCGCTGAACAGTCCAGAGACCGCCATGGCAAAGCACCGCTGGACAGGGCAAGCACCGCTGAACAGTCCAGAGACCGCCATGGCAAAGCACCGCTGAACAGGGCAAGCACCGCTGAACAGTCCAGAGACTGCCATGGCAAATCACCGCTTAACATGGCAAGCACCGCTGAACAGGGCAAGCACCGCTGAACAGTCCAGAGACCGCCATGGCAAAGCACCGCTGAACAGGTCAAGCACCGCTGAACAGTCCAGAGACCGCCATGGCAAAGCACCGCTGAACAGGGCAAGCACCGCTGAACAGTCCTGAGACCGCCATGGCAAAGCACCGCTGAACAGGGCAAGCACCGCTGAACAGTCCAGAGACCGCCATGGCAAAGCACCGCTGAACAGGGCAAGCACCGCTGAACAGTCCAGAGACCGCCATGGCAAAGCACCGCTGAACAGGGCAAGCACCGCTAAACAGGGCAAGCACCGCTGAACAGTCCAGAGACCGCCATGGCAAAGCACCGCTGAACAGGGCAAGCACCGCTGAACAGTCCAGAGACCGCCATGGCAAAGCACCGCTGAACAGGGCAAGCACAGCTGAACAGTCCAGAGACCGCCATGGCAAAGCACCGCTCAACAGGGCAAGCACCGCTGAACAGTCCAGAGACCGCCATGGCAAAGCACCGCTGGACAGGGAAAGCACCGCTGAACAGTCCAGAGACCGCCATGGCAAAGCACCGCTGAACAGGGCAAGCACCGCTGAACAGTCCAGAGACTGCCATGGCAAATCACCGCTTAACATGGCAAGCACCGCTGAACAGGGCAAGCACCGCTGAACAGTCCAGAGACCGCCATGGCAAAGCACCGCTGAACAGGTCAAGCACCGCTGAACAGTCCAGAGACCGCCATTGCAATGCACCGCTGAACAGGGCAAGCACCGCTGAACAGTCCTGAGACCGCCATGGCAAAGCACCGCTGAACAGTCCAGAGACCGCCATGGCAAAGCACCGCTGGACAGGGCAAGCACCGCTGAACAGTCCAGAGACCGCCATGGCAAAGCACCGCTGAACAGGGCAAGCACCGCTGAACAGTCCAGAGACTGCCATGGCAAATCACCGCTTAACATGGCAAGCACCGCTGAACAGGGCAAGCACCGCTGAACAGTCCAGAGACCGCCATGTCAAAGCACCGCTGAACAGGTCAAGCACCGCTGAACAGTCCAGAGACCGCCATGGCAAAGCACCGCTGAACAGGGCAAGCACCGCTGAACAGTCCTGAGACCGCCATGGCAAAGCACCGCTGAACAGGGCAAGCACCGCTGAACAGTCCAGAGACCGCCATGGCAAAGCACCGCTGAACAGGGCAAGCACCGCTGAACAGTCCAGAGACCGCCATGGCAAAGCACCGCTGAACAGGGCAAGCACCGCTAAACAGGGCAAGCACCGCTGAACAGTCCAGAGACCGCCATGGCAAAGCACCGCTGAACAGGGCAAGCACCGCTGAACAGTCCAGAGACCGCCATGGCAAAGCACCGCTGAACAGGGCAAGCACCGCTGAACAGGGCATGCACCGCTGCAGAAGGAAAAGACCGCCACATCAAGCATCGTTATCCCATGTGCAGCTGGGACAGTGACAGGACAGGAACTGTCACGGGGAGACTAATCCAGTCTAGGCACCAGTCCCCCTCCAGAACCAGTGGAGAGATCCATCCACTACCTCTGTCCTTCACAGGATGAAGCACTCTGGGCACCAGTCCCCCTTCAGAACCAGTGGAGACATCCATCCACTACCTCTGTTCTTCACAGGATGAAGCACTCTGGGCACCAGTCCCCCTCCAGAACCAGTGGAGGCTGTTATCTACTCGAGAGACTGTGGCTTTGCACTCCCCAGGATTGAACAGTGGGCAACCCACCCACTGTATAGACTTGTGAAACTGTGGCTTTGCACTCCCCAGGAGATGGCAGTGGGCAAGCCACCCACTGTATAGACTGGTGAGACTGTGGCTTTGCACTCCCCAAGATTGAACAGTGGGCAACCCACCCACTGTAGAGACTTGTGAGACTGTGGCTTTGCACTCCCGAGATTGAACAGTGGGCAACCCACCCACTGTAGAGACTTGTGAGACTGTGGCTTTGCACTCCCCAGGATTGAACAGTGGGCAACCCACCCACTGTAGAGACTTGTGAGACTGTGGCTTTGCACTCCCCAGGATACATCAATGGGCATGGAGCCCCATCGTGGATGTGGCGTGGTGCTGTAATCTGGCTGAGGTGCTCCCCCCTTCCCTTCCCCCTGAGGTGCCTGTTGTATTTCTCTCTGATGCCCCGGCAGTGTTCTCTCCGTTTGTGGACAGGTATCTTGTGTGGGCCTCGCCCATGCATTTTTGGCCCAGTGGTGCACGGACATTGAGATGTGCATATCTGCACTACTTCACGTAATGTATATACCTTTGAATGATTTTATATATATCTGTATATATTTGATACATGTATGTTGATACATTACAATGTTTGAACTGATTTCCTTTTGTCTTTGCATTCTTCCGGGGGGGTTGTGGGTTGTGACTGTGATGATTGGAAATGCATTGGTGTGTGTGTTGTAATGTGTGAGGGTGGGGGTGGGGGTGTTGCGTGTGTGTCCCCCTGACTTTTGCCTCCCCTATGTCGTAGGTGCAGTACTCACCGCTGTCTTCGTCGCCGCCGGCGCTGGTCTTCGTAGATGAGTAGGAAGACAAGGGCAGGTAGGATTTGTAATTCAGGATCCATGGTGTCCTCCTTCCTTGTGGGATGTGTTAAGGTGAGTGTTTTCCCATTGCAAAAACTGTTTCCGCCGTGTTTTTATCCACGGTGAATCCGCCCCGGAAAAGGTGGCGGATTGGTTCGTTGTGATACTATGGGCGGTACATTGTCTTCCGTCTGTCTGTTGGCGGTGACCGCCGTGCTGCTTGTCTGTACCGCCGTGGCGGGCGGAGTGTTAAAGTGGCTGTCTTTGTTGGCGGTTTGCGCCACGGTCATAATTCCCTTTTTTTGTCCGCCGGCCTGTTTGAGGTATTAACGCACCTTTAACACCGTCCGCCAGGGTTGTAATGACCACCTATGTCTTTTGCCAAAGAAGTATGATACACATGTTGTTAGCACAAGTCTTTTGCAGCAGATTATGCTACTTGGGTTTTTAGTGGGACTACAAAAAATAAATGTGTACCTTGGATGTGATTCATTGTTTTTTTATGTTGCAGGTACCTGTTTTTTCCAGCGATGGTCGCGACACGGGCAAGAAACAGGGAGTTGAGTGCAGAAGATTATCACCAACTCCAGTGAATGCCCTGCGACCAGGCAACAGAGTTTTCCAGAAGGTGTGCGCAATGCTGAAATCTGGAATTCATGTTGCTGGAATTTGAGGAGGCTGCCAGCAGGGAGCCCCTGTCTTCATATGGGCTAGGCAAAGCAAAGCCTTGTGGGGCCTGGCATGGTTTAGATACCATAGCCATGCCCAAGATGGCTACCGAGGATTCCCAAGATCTCGACAAACCTTTGTGTGCAAGGCATGCGGCTTAGAACAACAAACTTGGGGGTTGAGATGTTTGGGGAATATGGCATTGGCATCAGGTTCACAAATACAGAGACATGTCTTAAGGTATAACCTAATAACATGGCATTGTGTAGCTAAAGCATAAAATAACATGTTTAACAAAGAAATGAAAAGTATAACAAAACACGTAACATTCTCATCTTTGGGGCATAATTTAATATACACACATAGTCAGACCATTGACCACTCTGCTCTGAAGGCATGTGGTGTCTGTTTGGGGGCGAATGGAGTGGCATCATCCTAACATCCTTTTGTTGCTCCTCTGTCAAGGTGGAGGAGAGCACTGCTCCATCCACACTTCCATTTTTGGCATTGGAGGATAAAAGGTCAGTGAGTGCCTCACGTCTTCTTCCTCTCTTTCACATGTCACCATCAGCATGTTATGGTCTGCCCTATCATGATTCAATTTGAGCCTATTCACATGCATGATCCTGTGGAGACTCCTGAGGGTTCCCAAGTCGAGTCTACCATGTAGGTGACTTCCACCTTTTTCTCTATGATTGGGTAAGGCAAAGTCCTTATATCCTGAAGTGCTCTGGATGCCACTGACTCCGAGACTTACACCAGTTGTCCTGGCTGGTACTCGACCATGGAGGACTTCTGGTAATACCAGTGTTTCAAAGGTTCCTGGCTGGCTATCAGATTCCTATTGACTTTCTTCATATACTCAGCCATCCTAGAACGTAAGCCAAGCACATAGTCCACTATGTCCTAATTTGGTTCCTTGTGGGGTCTCTTCCAACCTTCTCTAGCCATGCTTACTGGACCTTTTACACAAGTCCAAAGAGCAGCTCAAAAGGATTAAAACCAACTCCTTTTTGGGGGACCTACCTGTAGGCAAATAGCAGGCTTGGGGGACATCCCACCTCCTGAGTTTCTCATGTAACTCCCAGATAATACCTTTCATGGTTTTGTTGAACGTGTCAACTAGACTTTTGCCTTGGGAATGGTAGGTGGTGGTGTGCTTTTAAGTCACACTGCAGTCATCCCACATAGCCTTCAGATAGGCAGGCATTAAATGTGCATCTCTATCCAAGAGTACCTCCTTAGGGAACCCAACTCTGGTGAAAATACCATGGAGGGCTCTAGCCACTTCAGTGCAGTGACTGTCCTCAGCTAAATAGTTTCAAGGTATCTTGTGGCATGGTTCATTACTACCAAGATGAGTCTGTTCCCTGAGGCTGTTGGGGGGGTCTAGCGGACCACAAATGTCAATCCTAACCTCTCAAAGGGAGTCCCTGCTACTGGAAGTGTTATCAGGTGAGCTTTGGGCTTGCCCCCTGCCTTGCCATTGGTCTGGAAGGTGAAACAGGAGTTACAAATCTCCTTGACTTTTCCAGATATCTGGGGCCAATAAAAATGAGTGACCAGCCTCTCCCAGGTCTCGGTCTGCCCCAGGTCCAGCTAAGGGGATATCATGGATCAGGTTAAAGAGGACCAGTACTGCTAGGGACCACGAGTCCTCTGGTTGCTCCTGGTTTGGGGTCCCTAGCTTTGGTGTGCAGGAGGCCCTCCTCCCTGTATACCTTAAGGCACAATCTAGGGGGCGGGCCTGCCCAGGGTGACCTCAAATGATCTCAGGGGGGGCACAAGGCTCTGGCCAAAAGCACCTCCAGTTACACTTCTGCAGCTGCCATCCTCTTTGGGCTCTAGTCTCAGTATGGCCTTCCTTTCTTACAGGTCCAGTCTTCTTTCAGCCAAGGCTATGGCTCTTTCATCTAGGCCCAGTGGTACCAGGCTCTCTTGCAGGGACCCCTAGCTAGAGATGCACCCTGCTGTAGAAGCCACCCTTGTTGTGGTGTAGGGGACATGCTCTCACCTGCTCCCTCAGGGATACTGTTGTCATCATCCTCCACGATATCTTCTTCCACACTACCTTAGGGTTATTCCCTATTCCAGTCACAGAAGTACTCTGTGGGCTTTTCCCACATCAAGATCCACGTTTCCTTGCTGGGAAAAGTGCTTTCTAAACTTTGTCAAGACTTTGCTACAACTTTCCCAAACTTTTCATACTCGTTGAAAAAGTTTTTTCAATCCTTTGGAACTGTCATTTTTGGAGGTGGTAACGACTTCTTTTTTATTCTCATTTCACTGTGTGGTACTAATAAACAGAAGTTCTGGATCCCACCGCTAGATACCAATGTAAGGGGTTGGTAAGTGTATTAATTAGTGAGGTCACACAACCACACTGTATAATACACACCCTTTCCTCACAATGATCAAATATAAATCAATTACTAACCAAGGAAATTTAAATGCATACATTTGTTAATGTATTGTATAAACAACCATATTAAAACAGACCCAGACATCAGATAAAACAAACAAAACTTCCACGGCTGAGACTCAATAGTTTAAATGTTGCACAACAATAAAAATGGGAAATATGACACGTATAACACATGTAGTGTTCCCCTTAATGATGGTGATATCTGTGCCCTCAAGTTTGCTGAAGATCTCCATGCCAATGACTGCAGCCATTCTTCTCTGCCATGGGCGTCAATTCCTCATAAATATCAGGAGTATGCCAGGGCAAAATTTAAATTATGACAGTGTAATTTCCTTACTTTTGTGAATTTTGCGTTATACTCCTTATGCCTAATTCCTAAAATTACACCAATATGCCTCGTTACATAATTGCTGAGATGTACGCTGCAAAATTATAGCACAGGAACAGTTCAAAAATCCGAACACAAGTGTTGTTTGCTGCACTATTTGTTGTGTTGAAATGTATAGTCATGCATGCAAATGGATACAATGGCACATTTTGCGCTAAAGTAGACCACTAAATCCCAAATTCACATTTCACATAATTAAGTTGAATTTTGTATAATTGATCCAAAATATTGCCTAATAGTGCAAAAGCAAATTACATGAAATTTACAATTCTCAGGTTCTTTGTCTGCTTTATTTTTGTGCTTGAAATTATGCCTCTTTCCTCCTTTTCTAACATTTTTCAGCAGCCCTGTGTTTGTGCCATTGCATTGATTTTATCAGTAGTTGCTTTCCACAATGCAACCCTCTTACCTCAATCAATCAAACATTTACAGAGCGCTGAAAATCACCTGTGAGGGTCTCGAAGCCACTGGATTCATATGCTGCTGCGTGGAGGAATGATCATTCGAACATCCAGGTCTTTTGTTATCTTCTGAATTGCTGGAGTGATGGTGCGAGAAGGAGAGTCCTCGACTATTGGCTCGGCGGATCTGTGGGGTATCTGTGAGGAGAGGGAAGGTGATCGGAGGTGTTTGGTTGGTTTGTGGAAGGTCAGGCATTTGTTGCTGTATGCTGGTCCTTCATTGTGCAGGGCCTTGTAGGTGTGGGTCAGCATTTTGAACGGGTATTTCTTCTGAATCAACCAGTGTAGTTTTTTTGGGATGGGTGTAATATGGGTCCTTCTGGGGAGGTCGACTAAGAGTTTTGCGGCTGAGCTCTGGATAGTCTGGAGTCTCTTCAGGAGGCATGCAATGATTCCTATGTAGAGCGTGTTTCCATAGTCCAGTCTGCTGGTGATGAAGGCCTGCATGACTGCCCTTCTAGTGTCTGCTGGGAGCCACCTGAAGATCTTGCGGAGCATGGGAAGGGTGTGGAAGCAGGCAGATGACACAGCGTTGACTTGTTTCTTCAGGGATAGTTTGCTATCCAGGATGATACTGAGGTTGTGGGCATGGTCTGTTGAGGCGGGGGTTTTGTTGAACTCCTGTGTCAGTCCATGGCGAGGTGTTGTTCTGAAAATATGAGGACGTCCATTTTTTTGGTGTTGAGTTTGAGACAGTTGTCCTTCATCCAGTCTGCTACATTCATCATGCATCTATGGAAGTTAGTGTTTGTGGTGGAGGGATCTTCGGATGTGAGAGAATGAGCTGTGTGACATTGGTGTAAGAGATGATACTGAGTCCATGTGATCTGGCGGTGTGGGCCATGGGGGTCATGTAGGTGCTGAAAAGAGTAGGTCTTAGGGACAATCCTTGGGGGGCTCCACATATGATCTTCTTGTGCTCTGAGGTGAACAGTGGGAGACTGATCCTTTGGGTTCTGCCAGTGAGATATGAGGTGATCCATTTAAGGGTATTTCCTTGAATCCTGATGTGGTGGAGTCTGTTGATGAGGATGCGGTGGGACACAATGTCAAAAATGGCGGACAGTTCCAGGAGGATGAGGACTGCAGTTTCCCCTCGGTCCAGGAAGGCGCTGATGACATCTGTGGGTGCAAAAAAGGAGTGCCTCAGTGCTGTGGTTAGCTTGAAATCCTGATTGTGAGGGGTCCAGGAAGTTATGGTCACCTAGGTGTTGGGTGAGTTGCTAGTTGATTACTTTCTCAAGGACTTTTGCTGGATAGGGGAATAGAGAAATTGACCGGTGGTTGTTCAATTCAGTATGAGTGAACTGAATTCGGCTGATGTTTTTTTCATGAGGGGTCTCACTTCAGCGTATTTCCAGACCTCCAGGTAAGAGACTACGGTGATGGAGGTATTCAGGACCTTCATGAGCTTGTCGCAGATTGTCTTGCTTCTGAGGTGGTAGAAATGGAGGGGGCAAGGATTTGTGGGTGCTCCCGAGTATACGGAGTTCATGATGGAGATAGTATCTTGCGTGGTGAGGAATTCCCAGTGGGAGAGATGTTTGGGGTTCGTGTTTATGCATGAGAGCTGGTTGAAGCTGTCTGCGGCATAGGTTGGCGTTTGAAGTTTTCATAGATAGCAGAGATCTTGTCTAGCTAGGGTGAGTATTGAGGTACGTAACCAGAAAGCTTTCTTTTTTGGCACCTTAACATTCAAAATCTGATACTCCTCCTAGATAAAGTTAAGCTATCTTTTCCTGCTAGTTTTAGAAGTCCCAACTCCTTGTTACTGCGTGACCTTCTAGATGATAGCCTTTTCCTAGCGTTGAACAATCCATTAAGTGTGCCTGAGATTGGTGTCAGTTTTTATAGGCAGTACTACACAAGGTACCTTGGCCCGTATTTATACTTTTTGACGCTAAACTGCGCTAATGCAGTTTAGCGTCAAAAAAGTTAGCGCCGGCTAACGACATTCTGAAGCGCCATGCGGGCGCCGTATTTATTGATTGGCGTTAGCCGGCGCTAGCAGACCGGCGCTGCCTGGTGTGCGCGAAAGAAAACCACGTACACCAGGCAGCGCCGGCGTAGGGGAAAATGCCGTTAGGGCGTCTTAAAATGGGGCAAGTCAGGTTGAGGCAAAAAAATCGCCTCAACCTGATTTGCGCCATTTTTTTACGACGCCCAGGCGCCATTAACATGACTCCTGCCTTAGTAAAGACAGGAGTCATGCCCCCTTGCCCAATGGCCATGCCCAGGGGACTTATGTCCCCTGGGCATGGTCATTGGGCATAGTGGCATGTAGGGGGGCACAAATCAGGCCCCCCTATGCCAAAAAAATATATAAAAAAAAATACTTACCTGAACTTACCTGAATGTCCCTGGGGTGGGTCCCTCCATCCTTGGGTGTCCTCCTGGGGTGGGCAAGGGTGGCAGGGGGGGTCCCTGGGGGCAGGGGAGGGCACCTGTGGGCTCATTCTGAGCCCACAGGTCCCTTAACGGCTGCCCTGACCCAGGCGTTAAAAAGAGGCGCAAATGCGGGTTTTTTTGACCCGCCCACTCCCGGGCGTGAATTTTGCCCGGGAGTATAAATACGACGCATATGCGTCGGAGTCATTTTTTAAGACGGGAACGCCTACCTTGCATCTCATTAACGCAAGGAAGGGGTTCACGCCAAAAAATTACGCTAACTCCTCAAACTTTGGCGCTAGACGCGTCTAACGCCAAAGTATAAATATAGCGTTAGTTTTGCGTCGAATTTGCGTCGAAAAAAACAACGCAAATTCGGCACAAACTGAGTATAAATATGCCCCCTTGTGTTTTGCAATGACAAGTTGCACCATGCAGGTATGGTATGAGCCAAGCAACAGTGATTTACATTGCTCCACTTTGGGCTATGACACAGAGCATTGTGCCATTGCCATTGAGCGAGATATAATAAATCTAGTGCTAACATAAGCAAAATGGCAAAATTGGTACATTTCTATCTCCAAGCTCCTTAAAACTCGGGCATACAGTGTCAGATGTACGACCATTTAATTTTGTGAGTCTCTACAGTAATTGTGATTCATTGTGAATCACAATTAGAGACACACAAAATTAAATGTACAAATGTGTCTCAGACACAGTTTCAATTCTCAGTGGGGTCGCAAATGACATACCTCCTGGGTCCCGTGGGCTGCAGCTCCCCCACTTGCCGGTGCCCCTGCTCCTTTGCCAGATGATGCTAATGCACACAAGGACAGGATTAGAAAACAAGAGAGGTTGGGAGGCCTGCCTCAGCTGGGCCTCCACAGTCTTCCAGGCCCAGCGTCTCAGGTCCTCCCATCGTTTCTTGTAGTGGGTGCTCCGCCAGCAATGGATCCCCAGGGTCCACACGTCCTTGGCGATGGCATCCCACAACCCCTTATTCTGATGAGCGCTGACCTGCAGAGGAATCACAGACAGAAGGACACCATGAACCAGACAATACAGCCTGTCACAAAAATGGCTTGCATACTGCATTCGCCCCTCATCAAGCACACACATGACCTATTCCTCTGCATTCACATTGCCTGCAGCCATTCCCCCCAAATGCAACACTGCTAGCACACACAGACATCTACATGCATCCATGTGTCATGCAACATACCCATGACGTACTCACCTGTTGGTCTGGAGTCCCATATAACTGCCCATACAGGGATAGGACCCCATCCACGAGCTTCTTTAACTCCTCCAACATGAAGGTTGGGGCCCTTTCCCCTGTAGTACAGGCCATGGCAGGTTCCAGACACAGCTCACAGTAGCACACACAGTGGAGATGTATCACCGTGGAAAGTCAGGAATCAAGTGAAGTTGTAGAAAGAAAATGGCGGTCACGTCCAGGACGGTGAACACCATCACTGCCGGCGTTGATCATCATTGGCTCCTATACTCCATAGAGCCCCATGTTAGCCAATGAGAAATTGCACGGCGGTGCAGACTTCCACCTGTCCTTGCATACAGGACAGGCAGTTGCCATTTCCTACTGCTGGTACTCATGTTTTTTAATTATATGTGCGTCATTGGAGTTGACTGTACACACCTAGACAAATCTGATGTCCAACATACATACATGCTCTGTGTTCTTGTTGTGTCTCCATAGGTCCTGTAGTCACACCCATTTTATTCTTGGCTCACTTAGATACCAACCACTGTGGAGGAATAGGAGGAGGGGGCAGGCACCTGTGTACAGACCCCTTGTGGACTTGGCTACACTGGAAGACCGGCACATCATACTCACCTATCGTCTGGACAAGGTCACAATCACAGAGCTGTGTGCACAATTGGAGCCTGATCTGATACCTGCTATCCGTAGCACCACAGCTCTCTTGTGCAGGTACTGTCAGTGCTCCATTTCCTGGCAACTGGTTCTTTCCAGGTAAATGTGGGCTTGGCTGCAGGAATGTCACAGCCAATGTTCTCGATTGTGCTTGGAAGGGTTTTGGCTTCCTTGCTCAAACACATGAGCAGCAACATCGTACTCCCCCATGTTGATAATTTGCCTACTGTGAGGGCTGGATTCTACGCCATGGAATGCATACCACATGTGATCGGGGCCATTGACGAGACCCATATTGCCTTAGTCCGTCCCAGGGCAAATTAACAGTTGTACAGGAATTTGGAAGAGTTTCCAGTGTCTCAATGTCCAGCTGGTGTGCCTTGCTGACCAGTACTTCTCCCACGTCACTGCCAAGTATCCTGGATCTGTGCCTGATGCCTATGTCTTGAGGAATAGTAGCGTCCCACAGGTGATGGCATGACTACAGAGGCACAGGGTGTAGCTCACAGATGAGCTTGAGTCCTCACCCAATGTATGTCAGTGTATGCCTACTGGAGTCATACCCCATGCCCTTGTGAAAGGCTAATGTGTGTTCCTCACTTCTTCCAGGTGACTCCGGCTACCCAAAGCTGTCCTGGCTATTGACCATTGTTAGGAATTCGATAACAGGGGCTGAAAATAAGTACAGTGATGCACACGGGCGTACCAGGAGGATTGTGAAACACACTTTCGTCTCCTGAAAGCCAGGTTCAGGTCCCTTTATTTGACAGGTGGATCCCTATGATACTCCCCTGAGAATGTCTGCCAGATTGTGGAGGTCTGCTGCATGCTGCACAAGACAGCCACAGAGGAGAAATAAACTAGAAGGGTCACCCAAACATATCGAGTGTTCAAACAGTCACAGTGTAACAAGGATGTTAAGCTGGCCTGAATCATGTTCATAATTGTAATAAGATGAGATTACTAAACCATATGCAATGATCATATAAACCTTTATGGGAAAGACATTTTTGGCATTAGACTGTTATGCTTAAAACATCCTCTAGAGGGCACCATAGTAAAAATATAATGTGTAAGAAACATGGTCATGTAGAAGGCATAACCCCATGAAAAACAAGCATTTGCAATGCAGTGGGTCTCTCATTATGTCGAGTTAGAGCTCTTAGCGTTGTAAACTCCTAACTGGACTTTTGTTGCCACATAGAATGAAAAAAAAAAAAAAATGAGCGAACGCGCTGCAAAATAAAGAGAAAAAGTAGTCCAGAAACCATATGGAAAACATGGAGCCTTGTATGTTTCCAGTAGTTTACTAGTGCTATCAAGGAGGGCTAAATACCTGAAAAGGCATGACGCATGTATGCCTTTCATGAATGAAAACAAGCAGATTTTAAAAGGCAAGCCCACAAACTAATGAAAGTGACTTGCGTAACATGGGTGTGGTTAAAATCCCTCTACAGAGAGATTAGAAGGGGGCAGAGTGCCTTGTGCTCGTCCCTAAAAACAGGAGAAAGTAATACAATGTAACCACATACTCAGCCCCTAGAGGGCGTTTTTAGGGCTAGCAGGCCTACTGCAATGATATTACAAAAAACTTTAAAACAAAACTTCCCTAGCTGTAAAACAAATGTTCTAGCCATGCGAAAGCTTAAAAGACACTGAATGGTGGGGTGGGTTATTATTTTGGGGTCCCCACTAACCTATTGTGGGAACCCAGAGATGATGTAGACAGAAAGAGCGTTTTGAAGGTGGCCCATTGTGCTAGGACCATCTACACTGAGTTATGAGCAAAAAATGTTTGTAAACGTAATGCCCTGCAAACCATTACGTGGAAAGTTTTAGTGCCGCAAATATTTTAGTATGTCAACTGCAATGCTTAGAACACCACAACAAAAATAGCATTTGGAAGAAAGATGGTCATGTAATCATACATTCAGCCCTTAGAGAACATAACCACATAAAAAACAAAAAGGCAGTGTAACTATTTATTTATCCCCCAGAGTACATAGTGCATTACACATTTTCAAGGCTTGCAGAGCTTTGCAATGATATTACAAGCAAGAACCATAAAACAGAAAGTCACCCAGAAGTAAAATAAAAGTTCCAGCCATGAGAGCCCTTTCAAAGATCATGACTGGTATTAGGGGTTATTTTGGAGTCCCTATTAACATAGTGTGGGAATCCAGAGATGATGTAGACAGGGGGAGCACATCTGGGTCAATGTTTTGAAGGTGGTCCCATTGCCCCAGGACCACCACAGGCTGAGTTGTGAGCAAAAATATTTTGTAAAAGTAATGATCTGCAAAGCATTATGGGGCAAGTTTCAGTTCCACTAATATTATAGTATGTTGATATGACTGTAATGCTTAGAACAGCCCCTAGAGGACACCACAATGAAAGTAGCATTTGTAAGAAACATGGTCATGTAGCTATATATTTCGCCCCTAGAGGGCATAACCACACAAATAGAAAATGTCATTAAATAATGCAGTGCAGCCATATATTTAGCCCCTAAAGGGCATAGTGCACTACACATTTTCAGGGTTAGGAATCCTATAGCAATGACATTACAAACAAGGCCCTTAGAACACAAGTTATTCCCAGCTGTAACGCAAAAGTTACCACCATAAGAGCCCTTAAAAAGACCCTCAATGGTGGGAGGGGTTATTATTTTGGGGTCTTCACTAACCTAGTGTGGACACCCAGAGATGATGTAGACAGAAAGAGCATGTCGTGTGGAACGTTTTGTTTTGTAAAAGTAATGGCGTGCAAAATTACTCTGATTAAGTAACTGTGAACAATGTGACCAGCGCTCTGATACAGCCGATCCAGTTCACACTGTTCTGACTGTTTGCTGTGTGAGCGCCATGGCTGCCATGCAGCATGAAGGGGAGAGACAAAAGAAAACAATAGTTTGCCCACAGTGAAGTCTATCGGCAATCATGCAATAATCCATGTAACAGGGGCAGTCTGCAAAGCGTGACAAAAAGAGCCTCAAGGCGGGACAAACGTAAAGCCTTTACCAATGACATCAAGTGATTTTTGGAAGGCAAGGCCAGTAACTAATAAATGTGATGGGCATAAGACGGGCATGGTTAAAAACCCATAATACTCACAACAGGTCTAAGCGCTTGCACGCTCAACCTAAAAACCAGTTCAAGGCAAGTCTAAACAAAATAGTTATTGTGATACTTCTATCACTGTCATTGTTGTATTCTACTTCGTTTAGGCTTCTTTTTGAAGGATGTTGTGCTTGTGCTATCCAAATCATCTGTGTACTTCCAAAGCAGATTCTAGACTAGAATTTCTACTGTCGGAAACTGCATAGAGACGGGAGCTGAAAGTAACAGTATCACACCTCTACAAAGTTTCAGGTGAATGCACAGGCAGCACAGAAGGATGAGGAGTAAGGTACTTCATGCGGAAGAGGGGGCTCTCATCAGGCCTCTTAAAAAATGTTAGAAATAAAGAATAGTCAATAATTATTTAAGCTAATTCTGCCCCCACTATGAGAGAGCAAATGTAGTGGTGTCAGCAGTGATGGGCAGTAAGTGCAGAGAAGCTTTGGCAGGGAAAGCAAGTAGTGAGAGATGAAAAAGAAGGGTCGGTAGGATATACAGAGCGTGACAGGAAAGTGTGAGTGAAACTATAGGAGGGATTTGAGAGCACTAAAGGGGTGACAGATGTGAACATTGATGAGAGAAGGGAGCAGGGATTGGAGAGTTTGAAAGTGCTAAGAGAGACGGACACTGACAGAAGAAGGGAACAAGAAGGGAGAGGTATGGAGTGATACAAGCATATGGCATTGACAGGAAGAGGTGAATTGTGTAGGGAAAAGGGAGAGCTTTAGAAGATTTGCATATTGATGTGGTCCTTAAAAGTAGGGATGTGCCATGATGCCAGGTGAGGATGTGTTAGGAGGCTGGGATATTTTACAGAAGAGAGAAGGGAAAATTAAAAGAGTAGAATATATAGAAAGTGAAAGTGAGACAAGAGGAAGGGCGCAGTCTTGTGTCTGGTATGCCCCAGTACAATACAAACAGTGACAGTAATAAAATTCCTCACCCTCAATATCATCAGTGTTCTCCATCATTTTATCCGCTCCAACACTTATTTCAGAGGGGGTGTGGCAGAACAAGGTCTTAAGTTCTGTTGGACTGAGAGTTTCTCAATTGTCTTTAAAAGCTTTGAATAGTGTGGATATCACTAGACGTGTGTGTCTTCCCCAGCTTCACTAATTCATAAAATGTTCCTTTTCTTAGATAAATTGGAATGGAGCTTGATGAATGCCCAGAAAACAAAACCAACGTTACAGTATTCTTGTTAATGGGTTTTCAGACCCTTCCTGGACTGAAGCCTCTCCTCTTCCAGTTCTTCTTCATCATTTACATCTTCACTACACTTGGGAACATCTTGATCCTTGCAACGATATGGGCAGATGTGCACCTTCACTCACCCATGTACTTCTTTTTGGGTAATTTATCTTGCTTGGAACTTGGGTACACAACTATCATCATGCCTACATTGCTGGGTGCGCACTTGGGAGAGGGTATTAGGATTCCACTTCCTGGTTGCATCACACAATTTGGCATTTTTGCATGGTTTACTTCCACTGAGTGTTTTCTCTTGGCAGTAATGGCGTATGACAGGTTTGTGGCCATCTGTCATCCTTTGAACTACCCTACGCTCATGGATCAGCAACACTGCTTTCATCTGGCTCTGAGCACCTGGGTTGCAGGTTTTATAATTTCACTGATCAATGGCGTGTTCCTCTGTATGTTACAGTTTCCTGAACACAATGATATTGACCATTATTTTTGTGATTTGGAACCCTTTTTCAAACATGCTTGTTCAGGATTGTCTCAGATCGGAATGCAGATTCTCTTCTTCTCATGCCTTGTCCTTTCCTTCCAATTCCTATTAATATTTGTCTCCTATATGTATATTATTTTCACAGTATGGAAAATCCCATCAAGGAAAGGCAAATACAAAGCCTTTTCCACCTGCAGCTCCCACCTCACAATTGTCATAGGCTACTTTGGGGTACTTATCCTCGTGTACTTGGTACAATCAATAAGTGAAGTTTTCAACCTGAACAAATGCTTGTCGCTGCTGTACACCATTGGAACTCCATTGTTTAACCCTCTTGTGTATACCTTGAGGAACAAGGAGATGAGAGAGGCCTTAAAAAAAGTAATGAGCCAAATGAATCTGAGAGATCTCCAATGTTATCTACCTTAAACATACTGGTATCAGACATACCAGTATATGACTGCTGTTAGAAATTGGGTTTGTGGTTGATTGGGATATAACCCTCAGTCAAGCAGCTACCACAATCCTGGTCAGGATAGTTGTCAGGCGGATCCTAAATTACCTGTGCTCACCCTCTGATAACTTGGTAGAGAGCAGTCAGACTTATTTTAAAGGCAATGTGATAAGTATTTGTGCAACACTTCATACAGAAAAACAGTGAAATTACCACATAAAAAGCTTTCACACCAGGTTTTAAAAATAAAGCAAAATGTTATAAATAAAAGAAGACCAACACGACAGAAATTGAATAAGTAGACCATGAGCTATGAATTGTTAGAAAATAAACTGTTAAGTAGTGATTAGAAGCAAAAGTGCCAACCAGGGATATCTGACCATGCTGGACCAGGACAAAGTCAAAAGTTGAAGTCAACCCAATGGAGTTCAGGCTGGCTACAGGGACCCAGTTGTGCTTGCTGAACAAAAGTACTTTAAACCCTGGTTGCCGAGCGACGCGTCAGTTCTGACACACGCAGCAAACGGGATGCATTGTTTTTTCCAATGCACTAGCAGCAATGCATCGGATCTGAGATGCGTTGAGGCTGTGGTGTGAGTTCCAGATGCGTAAATATCAATGATGTGCGATGTGGTGGTTTCAATGAGCGCATGGTCTGCAATAAGGAGTTTCATTGTCATCGTCAAGGCTGCAGTTGATAGAGATGTGAGGGCCTGGCACCAAGAAAAATGCCATTATGTTGGTTCCGAAGGAGATGCTGAGTTGTGAGGACCAGTGGTGATACAGTTCCTCTTGCACTGGTTTTAACACATGCAACACGAGCAGTAGATGCGTTGCATCGATTTTCTCCAGGCACCAGAGGCGATGCGCCAATTCTGCTCCCACAGAAGATGCACCAGTACCTCTTAAGCAAGCACCTTAGGTCCACTTCCTAGGGTCCAGGACTTGATTGGCATTATTTGGCAGGGCAGGCCCAGATGGCAGAGTCCAGGTGCTGGACAGGGTGGTTCAAAGTCTTTAATGTCTCTGAGACTTTGGACCAGGAGGCCAGCTAACTAGCCTTTGGAGTCACTCTGGCTTGAAGTGATGCAGGTCCCGACCTTCTCACCCAGGCAGGGAAAAGGAAGGCAGCAGTTCAGCACAGCAAGGCAGGAGTCCAGCAAAGCAGCAGGCCAGCAGAATGGCAGTCTAGCAGCACAGCAGTCCTTCTTCCTACAGAGTAGTCACAGGTCCAGAAGTGTACTGAGTTGGGAGTGTCTGGGGTTCCATACTTGTAACCAGTTGGGCATTTGAAGTAGGGGAGACTTCAAAGACAGACCTTTTGATTGTACAGAGGTCCTGTCCTTCCTACCTGATTCCAGACTCATTACAGGGGGTAGTGCAACACTTTCTGTGTGAATGGAACACAGCCTATTCAGGTGTGAGGCAGTGGCCACGTATAAATTATCCAAATGGAAATTCCGATCTTCCCGAAATCAACGATTATCTCATCGGTAATCCGAAAATCGGCGTCTTAGTGTAAGGACGCCATAGCGAGTGCGTTGATTTCGGGAAGATCGGAATTTCCATTTGGATAATTTATACGTGGAAGCATATTTGATTTGGGTTAACTGGCATTACCGTTTGCTGCTTTTAGTATTGGTGGACAAATAAGCCCTGAAGAAGTCGTAAGGGATATGAACTATTCCTAAGACGAAACACGTGTTGGCTGGAAGGCTGGAAGTACAAATATCATTGGATTTCAGACTGTCTAATGTGAAATCACATTCTGAATAAACCTTGGACTCATTGATTGACTGTACTGGTTGATTCCAGAACCTGTTTGGTGCAATACGGACTGATTTATGTAACCATTTCCATGCAAATTGTGTTTTTAAACTCTCTTTGTTTATTGTTGGGGTCCCTCATTGTGCATTTTCTTAGTTTTGAGGTTGTTTTACCTCTAAGGGTAGGGTGTTTCTCTTGTGAGGCTCCCCGATATATACTTGGGTTTTTTGGCATCCTGTGCGCCATATCTCCTCTGTTTACACCCCGTTTTATTATTTCTGTTTGGTTAGGAACCCTGCCTCCATAAAGCATTCACAACAGGGCGCCAAATCCCACTACATGTATTTCAAGCCAGTACGCGGGGTCATCCCAACCCCCCGCAAACCAATCCTTTATAGGTTCCAACTGAGCAGCTAAATAATTAACATATAGATCCTGGATCACCAGTCCCCCATTATGAGGAGACTTCCACATGGTATTAAAGGCCACTTTGTGTCACCCCATTCCATATAAAATTAGTGAATTTAGATCTGAGTGCTTGGAACCACTCCCTTGGTATCCGATAGGGATAATTCATGAGGGCATACATGTAGCGGGGGAGCCACAACATTTTAAGGAGGGCAGCAAGCCCAATTGGCTTTAAGGGTAGGTCTTTCCAGCGCTGCAGGTCCCGCTCCAAGTGTGTAGATAGGCCCCGAAATTTGAGTACCCAAGTCAATTCAGGTAGAAGGGAGATGTGGATCCCCAGGTATCTAAACACATTCCTCCACACTGAAAATTGGGGGCACCACAGTCGTCCCTCCGCATCCCCCCCCTTCCCTCCACAAGTTTTGAATTATTGGTGTTAACTAGAAGCCCGGGTATCTCCCCAAACCTCTCCAATAATTTCATGCATCTAGGGCCTGATGTGGGTGGATCCCCCAGGAATACCAGGAGATTGTCTGCATACAGCGCCATTCTATCCTCCAACCCATCCCCCCATCTCCAGCCCCATATCAGAGAGTCACCCCGCAATAGGCATGCCAGTTGTTCAATAGCCAACGGGGATAAGGGACATCCCTGATGCGTTTCTTGCTGGATAGGAAATGTAGGGGAGAGCACTCCATTTATGCAGACTTGGGCCGTGGGTTGTTGATAAAGGATACGGATCATTCAGCGGAACGTCTTCCCCAACCCTATACGTAGTAGGATTACCTCCATGTATTCCCATGAGATCGTGTTGAATGCCTTGAAAAAATCAATAAGAAGCAGGGCCAATGGATCACTGGTCTGTGAGCCTTAAGACAGGGCCACTTGAACTTGGTAGATGCAGTGTTTCGTACTCCTACCTAGCATGAAGCCACACTGATCTGGATGGATGAGATGGGCCAGCGTGTGGGTAAGATGTGATGCCAGTATTTTGGCATATATCTTTATATCAGCATTGATGAGAGAGATTGGCCAATATGATGCACACTGGTCCAGGGACAGCCCCTCCTTTGCGAGGCCCACGATCATGGCACAATCTAGTTCAGGGGAAAAGGCTCCCTTCGACAGCACCTCTGCACAAAAGTTTAGGAGATGAAGCACCAACAATGAACAAAACCTTTTGTAGTACTCTATCGGGTACCCATCTGGCCCCGCGGTTTTCCCCCCTTAAGCTCAGATATTGCTGCTTCAACTTCCTCTTTCGTCAATGGTTGATCTAAGTCTTGGGCAAGGTTGGGTGGGATAGTCAGTATCGGAAAGTCCCAAATTATAGAGCCCTCCTCTGTTGAGTGTAGTAGGGGGTCTCTAGCAGCCTGAGCTGTCACCGCCAATTCCACTTGTGTGTTCCCCTCCCTATCGTGTATGGATGGCTCAACTCTGGCGGCTGCCTCAAGCGTTGCCCGCCAATAGAGCAATTTGTCTGATTTGTCACCCATCCCATAGCACCTGCACAAAGATTTACTGAATCTCAGACTATAAATTAAATCTGAAGATGAAAGTTTCTAACAATTAATGGCAAGGTCAGTAGGTCTAGCTTGTAATTATGAGGATGCCTCTCCAGCCACTGATGGTTTTAGACACTAAATTGCTCACTATACCTGCCCTCTCCTACTGCTCCTAACACTCACTCATCCACTAACTCACTCTCCTATTTGCCCATGTGTGCAATCACAATAAAACACACACACACTCAACAACATGGGGGTGGAGCCTAAACAACGACTCCTGAACAACGATTGCATTGTTCAGGAAAGCGGAACAATGCTTTTGTGAACAACAACTCTGTTTTTCTCTGCCTTAACCACGAATGTCCTGAACAACCAACATGCGTCGTTAAGGCAGAGGAAAACAGACTCAGGATCGGGAGAAGATGTGGTCAGGTAAGTGGGGCTGGGGCAGGGTTGGGGGTAGTTTTAGGGGTGGTGGTAGTTTTAGTTTTCAGGGGCAGGGGTGGGGGGTTGCTGTAGTTTAAGTTTTTGTTGGTGGGGTTGGGGGTCAGAGCAGTTTAAGTTTGAGGGGAGGGGGTTTGGGATTGGACGAGGACACGGTCAGGTAAGTGGGGCTGGGGTAGGGTTGAGGGTAGTTTTAGGGGTGGGAGTAGGGGTAGTTTAGTTTTTAGGGGTGAGGGCTTAAGGTAATTTCAGTTTTTATGTGTGGGGGTGGGGGGGTTGGGGTAGTTTAAGTTTTGGGTGCGAGGTTGGGGGTCGTGGTAGTTTTAGAGGCAGGGTGAGGGGTCAGGGTAGTTTTAGTTTTTAGGTGTAGGGGTTGGGGGTCGGGGTAGTTTAAGTTTTAGCAGTGGGGGTTTGGGTAATTTTAGTTTTTAGGGTCAGGGTAGTTTAAGTTTTAGGGGCAGTGTGGGGCGTCGCAGTAGTTTTAGGGGTAGGGGTCAGGGTACTTTTAGTTTTTCAGGGCGATAGTCGGGGTAGTTTTAATTTTATGGGGCAGGGGTGGGGGTCGGGGTAATTTTAGTTTTAGGTGTGGGGGTGAGGGTTCGGGGTACTTTTAGTTTTTAGAGGCAGGGTGGGGGGTCATGGTAGTTTTAGGGGGTGGGGGTCATTTAATTTTAGTTTTTAGGGGAGGGGGTTGGGTAGTTTAAGTTTTACGGGCGGGTTGGGGGTCAGGATAGCTTAAGTTTTTAAGGGCGGGGTGGGGGAGTCACGGTAGTTTTAGGGGGACAGGGTAATTTAAGTTTTAGAGGTGGGGGTCAGGGTAATTTTAGTTTTAGGGGTGGGGGTCAGGATAGTTTTAGTTTTTAGGGGCGGGGTGGGGGGTCGGGGTAGTTTTGGTTTTCAGGAGCAGGGTGGGGGTTTGGGGTAGTTTCAGTTTTTAGGGACGGGGTAGGGGTAGGGTTAGGATTGTTTTTGGGGGCAGGGTGGGAGATCAGGGTAGTATTGTTTTTAGGGGTGGGGTTCAGGGTAGGATTGTTTTTAGGGGCAGGGGGTTGGGCTAGGATGGTTTTAGGGGTAGGATGGGGGCATGGTAGTTTTAGTTTTAGGGCCGGGGTAGGGAGATGGGGTAATTTATGTTTTTTGGGACGTGGTGGAGGTCACAGAAATTTTAGTTTTTAGGGACGGCCTGGGGGGTAGGGGTAGTTTAAGTTTTAGGGGCGGGGTTGGGGTCTGGTTACTTTAAGTTTTTAGGGGCAGATGTGGGGGGTCGGGTAGTTTTAGGGATAGTTTTACTTTTTAGGGGCGGTGCGGTAGCTTTAGTTTTTAGTGGTGGGGTCAGGGTAATTTTAGGGGCAGGGTAGAGGTTCGCAATAGTTTTAGGGGCGGGGCGAGGGTCGGGTAGTTTTAGTTGTACGGGTGGAGGTCGGGTAGTTTTATTTTTTAGGGGTGGGGTTGGGGGTAGCTTTAGTTTTTAGGGGTGGGTTGGGGGGTCGGGTAGTTTCAGTTTTTAGGGGTGGGGGTCAGGGTAGAATTGTTTTTAGGTGTGGGGTCTGGAGGGTCGGGGTATGATTGTTTTAGGCGTGGGGTGAGGGGCCCGGGGGGTCGCATGCTGGAATCACCCATGCCGTTCCACACATGTCTTTACCAGGAATGCCTTTATAACAAAAAATCGTTGTTTAGGCATTCGCAGAAAAACCACAGTCATTGTTCCGAGCGCAATGTTGAGGCATGTGTGGTTCCAGCATGCGTTGTTCCATCGTATATTCAACAACATGCATGGTTATGCTTGCAATAACAAAATAAAATTAAATGTAGCAGCTGGTGGACGTCTTGCAACAGTATTGTACATAGTGCATCACCAATGATACACCATGGGCAATACCATTACATGCTGATTGTGTGGTTTAGAGACAGTGGCTGCACGGAATGGCACACAGTCCTGACAAAATCACTGGCAAGCAGACAAAATGATTGCAGTATCCGGAAATCTGTAGTATGCTCTAAAAATAAGACGAATGATAACCTGAAATACTGGCCCACCAGCTCTGGTACTAAAGCACTTCCATTTTCACGTGGATGCACACATGTAAACATATAAATGCTGTGTCTCATAAGTACTGAAAGCCAGGGACTGAAGGGAGCTAAATCCTTGCCCCATTCTATATTCTCTCATAGATTGAAGCAGAGTGGAAATGACACTCAGAGAGATCAATGGTTGAAGAGTGCTGAAATAAAGACCTCCTAAATATATTTTCATATACAATGTTCACAATAGCAAAGCTAGATTTTGCAGCAGAGGATTTCTTGGTAAAAGTGTACAGATTTCAAATGAGTTCAAATAGTGTGCAAAGGTGAAGTGTTTGCACTGACCTGCTAATAATTGAAAGTCTTACTAAGGTCCTTTTTTCACCTTAACCACCATCAGATGCGATTATTATTGCCTCCGGTAAAAACCAAAACTGAGATGTGTGACAGTGATAGATACCGTCCTACTACCTCTGTGAGAATAGCTATCCTTCAAGTCTCCTCCACCCCATCCTTTCCATCATTCCTACCCCCGCCATAGGGTGAGCTGCAGCAAAAGGCCAGCAGACCTCCCTCCTTTTCACATACCCTGGTATTTGTGTTAAGTTGAACTACAAAGTACATCCCTGAGCACTGCGGCAGAGAGAGAGAGAGAGAGAAAGAGAGAGAGAGGGGGAGAGAGGTTCCTGTAAGTACAGGAACAGACGTTAGATGTCAAAATTGGAATAGAGAAGTAGAGATTAAGATTTAGCCAAATGGCATGTCCTCTGGGACTTCCCATTATCATCTGTATATTTCCAAGGGAGATCATACATGCCTGTAGTTGGGAGAATTGTATGCGATGATGGAAGGAGGCACGCTACTGTTATTCCCTATGGACAATACATTTGATCTTGTTGAGTTGTCATTTTGGGGGAACACTTGACAAAGAAAAGGAGACCAGGTAGAGCAAAGCAATTAATGGCATACTTCCTCTGGTATGATGTTGCTCATTATAAGCATGAGGAATCAACTTTGAAAGACTTACAGGACACCAGGGAATGACTGGAGAAAGAGCTACACTCTACAAAACACAAAGAAAACCCAAGGATAAGTAGGCACCAAGGGTAATTATATGTTTTAGGGAACATAGGTCCCTAGCTGACAATTATGTAGGCAATACACTGCGTACAAAAAAAATAATGCCCAGGTAGTCTTAAATCCACAGTTAAAATCACATTTATTATACAATATTTAATCAATCAGATTAAGTATTCGGGTGTCACACCTGCAGGGCAAGCAAAAATCGTATCAAAACATGCACAGCCATAGTTTGTGTGACGCAATAAACACATCTTAACAAACACTACTGCACCCTTTGTCAGATTACATTCAGTATCCGCTGTCAGAGTGTTTACAGTCGACGACATTTCGATCCTATGTACATCACTGGATTGAAGAAAGATCAAAAAGGATGAGCTAAGAAATACGATTTATTGATGATTTCAGAGTCCTCTAAACATCTCCTCTGATCAACCCTCACTCTACATTTGAATGCATGCCTCATGTCAACATTCTAAACAGGAATTTGGAACACTACAATGAAGGATAATGCGGGGGGAGAGAAAGGGAAAAGACTAAGATAATTTACAGCACATCCCCCTTCATCAGAGGAATAAAAACTTTACATAAGGATTATGATAAAAACAATATACATTCACCAATTTATTTATTTTTAAATGTACATGCAACCTATTTTGAAATCAGATTGCCATTTTAGGGGTCTCTGGTTCCTGGTTAACCTTGATCCTGATGTTTTGGTGAACATTTTTGGTGTTCCATTAAGTACCCCATTTACTGGATGAGAGCTTCCGAACAACAAGTTAGATTGTCAATACTCTAAGTACAGCCATCCTCCAGCATCATGATATTGCATTTAATGCGCTATGGGGCATATTTAAGAGCCCCTTGCGCCACCTTAGAGCCACCATAATGTAATTTTTTTTACGCTAAGGAGGTACTAAAGTTGCTTTTCTGCTGCACCATATTTACAAGGTCCCGCAATGCATGCATTGCTCTACTTTTTTAACCCCTTGTGCCACATTATGCCTGCGCCAGGCATAAAGTGTGCAAGGGGGGCGTTCCGGCGCTAGGAAGTCTTGAAAAATGGCGCAGTGAAATTTTAAACTGCACCATGTTTGGCATCATTTTAAATGCCTGCTCAGAGAAGGCATTTAAATGATGCTCCTATAGTAATCTTTTGGCCTCCTTCCACTTTGCAGCACTAGCATCAAAATGCTTGATGCTAGTGTAGCAAAGCACCACAATAGCATCAAACATTCTGACTCTATTGTGTTAACGACCACCATAGTGCACTGTATTATAAATATGGCGTAACCATGGTGTCGTTAGGTGCTGGTAGTGGGGCGCAAGAAAAGTGGTGTATCATAGCAGATGGGCCACTTTTTCTTAAATAGGGGCCTTTATATTCTCCAGGTTAATAGAAAGTCATGAACTTGGTGTGTGTGTTGTAAGGTCTTTTAATTATAACCCACTGTCCTTTCTTCCACTTACGGTTCACTGTTTCCCATTTTTTGTCATACCATGTTTTGTAGTCTTCTTGATGTTTTCTTACCTTCGTTTTCACAGGATCTCTATCTACCCAGACAGGATTACCACCATTCAACCAATTCAGGGTAAGTTTAGAACCAAGATTCCTTCCTTTCAGAGATACAAACAGAGATACTCCTGACACTGCATTGGGAGTAGTGTGATATGACCATAACATTTTTCTCAAGGTTTCATCAACTTGTCCCTTGTGATATGGGCTAATTGTATGGCCTCTTCAATCATTCTATTTGCCCTTTCCACTAGTCTATGTGCTTTAGGACAATAGAGGGTTGAGACCCGCACGGGTGAGTAGCGCGCTTTATAAATGTTAATGATTTGATTTGATTTTATGAGATTGATAGATTGATACCTTGATGTAAACTGTACACCTTTATGTGAGAATAGAACTGGGAATGCTTTCTTTTACGAGTGTATCTGATGGGGCTGCATGGCCAAAGGAGCCATCAGAGCAGCTGCAACTTGATGGGGCTCCCGCTCCTTGGATCTGAAGGCCCGTCCTGCCTGACAGCAGAATGAGTTTTGCCATGCCTAGCTGAAGTGTGAGATGACTGGAGGCAAGGGGGTTTGTTGCAGCCACCACCGGGAGACTGATTGCCGAGCTGTGGGTCGTAATACCTGTAGCGGAATTCCGCGGCTGCAGCGGTATGTTGGCGGTCTTCTGCACGGCGGAAAGCGGGATTTACCGCCAGGGTTGTAATGAGGGCCTTAATGTCCTTCCTTAACCGTACACTGCACCCTGCCCTTGGGGCTACCTAGGGCCTACCTTAGGGGTGTCTGACATGTACGAAAAGGGAAGGTTTAGGCCTGACATGATTACAGAGCTACTTATGTGGGTGGCACAACCGGTACTGCAGGCCCATTAGTAGCATTTGATTTACAGGCCCTGGCACCTCTAGTGCACTTTACTAGGGACTTACAGGTAAACCAAGTATGCCAGTCATGGATAAGCCAATTGCATACACATTTTGTAAAGGAGCACTTGCACTTTAGCACTGGTTAGAAGTGGTAAAGTGCCCAGAGTAACAAAAATAGTAAAATCAGAGTCCAGCACACATCAACAACCTGGGGAATAGGGGCAAAAAGTTAAGGGAGACCACGCCAAGGATGAAACACCTAACACACGGTAAGTGGCTACCCCAGCTTACAGCACTTAAAGACTTCCAATGCTGGGATCTGATAGGGATTACCTACTTGGGGGACGTACACAGAGGGGGAAGCCTTCTGTCTTTTCAAGACCTGAAAGAACAATATGGACTAGCCAAGACACAATTCTTTTGCTATCTACAAATGAGGCAGGCCATGGGGGCTCATGTTCCCCTAGAAATACACCTCCCTGAATATAATCCGCTGAAAGCTAAAATACTAACGGGGAAGTTGATGAAAAAAAGCAGCATCCCAAATTTGCTGCTCATTGCTTACAAATACTCTGGATGCGCTTCGGCCATCTGAGACAGAAATGGACAAAGTGGGTTGGGAAGCTAAATGACAATGATTGGCAGGAGGCATCCTTGCCTCCCAGGGAACTGGCCATTTTGGCAAGACTACCCATGATACAATTCAATTGCTTACATGCAACTTCTATAATCCCTCCATGATTATTGAGAATGTCCCCCACGACGCATCCGACGTGTGCTAATTGCAACCTTCCTGAGGGAGACTTATTTCACATGATCTGGAGCTGTGCTAAGATCGTGCCCTTCTTGCAGGGGGTCGGTAAAGAGATATTGGAGGTACTGGGATGACCTATGGCTCTGAGCCCCAAAATAGCACTACAGCGACTACTGGAGGAACTGGGATGCCCTCGTGCAGAGCCTGCCTCGTAGCTAAAAGAGACATAGCCCTATGTGGAAGCAACCTATAATCCCATTGATGGCGGGATTGCGGGGTGGTGGGGGGGGATGGATTGGTGGATTGGTATGCACATCAAGAAAAGCCGATTTATGCCACCCGAGGTTGCCGACAGAAGCATGATAGAGTATGGGGTAAATGGTGGAGCTATCATGGTGTACTAATGCAATGCTTTTGATTATGCAGCTAAACAAGGAATGTTGTGGGAAATTGATATATAGACTGTTAGAAATGGGGTTTCTGGTTGGCCAGGGTATGCACCTCTGCCAGGCAGAACCCACCTACTCTAGTTAGGGCAAGGGCGATACACCTCCAAGATAACCCCTGCTCACCCCCTTGGTAGCTTGGCAAGAGCAGTCAGGCCTAACCCGGAGGCAATGTGTAAAGTGTTTGCACAACACATACAACACACATGACGCAAAATGTACACCACAAAAGTAAACACAACACTGAGCTATGTAAAAATAAACTGTATTGCACAAAACATAATTAGACCATCATTACACATAAGTAATACCCTGCTACCTTAGCAGTTGTCAGAACGTTACACAGGTTACTAATACTCTGCAAGAATACGCAGTTGTTACATTACAACACATAAGTACTCATGATTCTGCAACATAAGCAGTAGTCAGGAATTACAGTAAGAGTTCTATGCACTTGTCATGAATACCTCGTAAATACCCATACAAGGAACATTAGGGAACATATCACAAGTCATAAAAATTACATATCAGCATGTCATGCCAATAAAAGGAACATCAGCACATATATGTAATGGCGGGAAAGCAGGTAGGAACATATAAGCCCCCCCCCCAAGGTTCATACTAGGCTCACTGAGCCAATATAGTCTAGAAAGTACCTGTTTCTCTGAAGAAGAGGCACTCCTTGTGCCTAGAAGAGGAGCATGGGGGTCCCCGGAGCTCCTATGTGCACAACGGGGGCCACGTGGTACTCCTGAGATAGAAGGGCAATAGGCACCTTCTCCAATGCAGTAAATGGGCCCCTCCTGGGGCCCATGATTTTGGTGGGGGCCTCCCTCGACCTCCACACATGCTGCACGTGGATGGGGGCCAGGCAAAGCCCAGCCTCCATCGTGGTCTCCCTTTCCTGTTTCCAATAAAGGTTGCCTGCTTTAAAAAGAAAGGAGGGTCCTGCTCCTAAGGCAGAGTCTGGGGGAAGGGGACGTTCCCCTAGCCTTCCCCCAAGTCCTGCTGCTTAGTTCCAGAGATCAGACCCTTCCTGGGGCCTGTGAAGACACTCAACTGCACCCGATGTGGTGTGCAAGTGTTTTTAAATGGTTCCCGGGCCGCCGTAGTGAGTTTCACAGAGGTGGGGGGGCAGCTGGTGCCCCGGGGGCGCTCCCAGGAGCGGACTGTGCCCCAGGGGCGCCAATAGGAGCCCGCTTGCTCCGTTTTTCTTTTGCTCCTGCCCCCGGGGGCACTAGGAGGTGCGCTATCTTCGTGCTTCGTGGATAGAGGACGCTCGGGCTGCGGTGGTGATTTGGGGCACCCAAAGAGCACTTTTCAAAGCGCTGAGACTAGATCTGCAGCCCGGGTGGCGGTGGTGATTTTTAGGCACAAGGAGCGCTTCAAACAGCGGCAGGGGCACGTTGGTTATCCTAGGCTGCGGTGGTGATTTTTGGGCCAGGAAAAGCGCTTTAAAAGAGTGCAGGGCACTCAGGAGTGCTCTTCCAGCGCTTCATCATCAAAACAGCCATCCTTGTGCAAGAATATGTTTTACAGAGGTCAGGGGCCGCAGCACCCTGCCTCTGGAGACAAACAAAGTGAATAAAGGGCACAGGGCTGGCGAACCCAGCTACAGGCCAGCACACGAGGGGAAGTCGGCAGTGGCAGTTTCTCCTTGTGACCAGGCAGGTCACAGGTCAGCACAGCAGCAGCCTTCCAAGGTGGTTCTGGTGAGTCCTCTCAACAGAGTCCAGCACCAAGTAAGGTTCCTGGAGTCCTAAGAATGTCCTAAATGATGTCTAAATTGTGGGCAAAATTCACCTGTACTTATACTGGGTTTACAGTGTGTTTTGCAATGGGGAGGAGAGGGGGTTTCAACCAGTTACAACTGGTTCTGGGAGTGCCCTTTCTCTCCTCCAGCACAGGCTCCAAACATCAGTTGGGGGTAAATGACCCTATTGTGAGAGGCAAGGGCATGGCCTTTACAAATGCAGGTGTGCCCGGCCTCTCCCTTCTCTCAGCCCGGGAAGGCTATACAATATGTAGATGCACCTCTGTGACACCTCCACCCTCCCTGTGTACAGGCTACTGAAAAGTATCCACAAAGCCCCAACTGTCAGTCTGCCCAGACATGGATTGGAGGCAAGCTGCAAAGCATCAGAAACATAAGCACAGATAAATGCACACTTTCTAGAAGTGGCATTTCTGTGATAATAATAAAAAATACACTTACACCAGTAAGCAGCATTTCTCATCACTATTACAACCATACCAAACATGTCTACACTACCCCTCCTAAATCAGACAATACCCCTTACACATAAGGCAGGGCATTTCTAATGCAATGCTATGAAAAGGCAGCACTCACAGCAGTGAGACACCAAGTTAGGCTGTTTGTCACTACCAGGACAGGCCACTCAGCCTGGCACATGTCCTGCCTTCTACCTACATGGCACCCTGCCCATAGGGCTAGCTAGGGTGTACCTTAGGGGTGACTTACATGTAGTAAAAGGGAAGTTCTGGATCTGCACAGAAAATTTAGATGCCAGGTCCTTGTGGCAGAAAACTGCACACACAGGCCATGCGCAAGCAGGCCTGAGAGAGGTTTGACAGGCTGCCTCAGTGGGTGGCGCAAGCAGTGCAGCAGGTCCACTAGTAGCATGTAATTTAAAGGCCCTGGGTATAGGGATACCACTTTACAAGAGACTTATAGGTAAATTAAATATGCCAATAAGGTATAAGCCAATCATACCAATTTTGTAAGGGAGAGCACATGCACTTTAGCACTGGTTAAAGTGCTCAGAGTCAAAACGTCAGACAACAAAGGTTAGAAAAATAAGGAGGCAAAAAGCAAAAAGTCTGGGAAATGACCCTGTAAAAGGGCGAGGTCCAACATAGACTTAGGCCCTCATTACAACTGTGGCGGTAAATGCTGCTCATCGGCGTGCTGATGGCCGTCAACATACTGTGACCACACCAAGAAATCCACCACTATACAGACACCCACACAAGTGCGCCAACCAAAGGTCAGTGATAAACTGGCAATAGCAAAACCCACACTGTTACGCCAATAGGAATACGCCCACAGTATCACGACCCATGAATCACAGCAGCAGTCTTCACCTACGGTAAACCAATGGCGGTACACACCGCCGCGCTCAAAATACACACACACTAACAAAACTAACCACATTGGACAATTCAAAATACACACACCTGACACACATACACACACCACACCCACACCACTATAAAACACACACCCACACTACCCAAAACCCCTTACAGTGAAAAAAAAGATAGCAAGCTGAGAGAGACAAGCCAGGAGCACCCACTCAATCAGAGGCACAATACATCATCACCCATACACCACCATTGCACTTCACAACACAACACCCCACACATCACCCCACACAGTCTCACACATACGACTCAGACCACATCCATGGCACCCCAAAGACACCCCAGGTTTTCAGAGGAGGAGCTAAGGGGCATGGTGGAGGAAATCATCTGGGTAGAACCACAGCTATTCGGATCACAGGTGCAGCAGACGTCCATAGCAAGGAAGGTGGAGCTATGGCGGAGGATCGTGGACAGGGTCAACGCCATGGGGCAGCACCCAAGAACAAGGGATGACATCAGGAAGAGGTGGAATGACCTATGGGGAAAGGTATGTTCCGTAGTTGCAAGACACCAGGTAGCCGTACAGAGGACTGGCGATGGACCCCCACCTCCTCCCCCACAACTAACAACATGTGAGGAGCAAGTCTTGGCAAGTCTTGTCAATAATGCATCCTGAGGGCCTCGCAGGAGTAGCAGGAAGACTGGAATCTGGTAAGTCAAATCTTTACTACTTTATCCCCCTCACCCGACCTGTATGCCATCACAAACTCCTACCTCTACCCTCTCCTCCATCACTCCACCACCTCACACATACCCCAGTATCACAACCCACCCACCCCAATCCCAAGCCCTGCATGTAACACCAATGCATGGACCCCCATCACAAACCTGCATGGACACCCATCACCACGGCATGCCCAGTGGAGAGACTCACCCAGCCCACAAATTCATCACCAACACAAAGCTGACAGGGAAATCACAACCATACAGTGAAACACACCCATGCACAAGATGGCACACGCAGATACACTAACACTGCATTTGTATCCCCACAGGACCCCTACTCAATGTCACCGGAGAGGAGATGCCATCTACATCCAGTCCTCCTCAGAAGCTCTGCATGTCTGATCAGGATGACCAACCTGACCCATCAGGGACCTCTGGACAGTCAGTTACCGTGCCACAGTCCCAACACACCACAGAGCCTCACCCTCAGGAAACACCACCACAGCACCCACCCAGCGGGCCCATGCCACTGTCCCAAGGACACGTCAATCAGCAGTGTGTCCACCACTACAGGGACCACAGGCAACCCCACACACCCAGGACAATCAGGGACCTGGGGCCAGTGGCAGTGGGCACACGGTTCAGGGGACAGAGGCACAGGACAACAGGGAAGCTGAAAGGACTGCTGTGCGACAGGGGCAGGACCGGCCCAGGGAACCTACCCTCCAGGAGGCACTCCCCAACATCCTGGGAGCATACCACCATTCCCAGGAGACGATGGGGCAGATACTGGCCAAGTTGCAGGAGACCCAGTGGCTGCAGGAGGATAGTACCTGGGGACCAGGGAGGACCTCAAACACATCTACATCTTCCTGGTCACCATTGCAAGGGTGCTGGCTGACATAGCCAACACCATGAGGGCTCCTGACACTAGCCAAACTGATGAACAGCCTTCCACCTCCACCGGCGCTAGTGGACAGGAGGCCCCGCCACAGGAACAACAGGCCACCAGCACCCCACCCCCTGCAGAAGGAGAACCACCCCGCAAACGGTCCCTGCGATCCAGGCAGAAGCCAGAGAACATTGCCAAGACCCCCGCTAGGAAATAAGACTCTCCTGATTGTCACCCTTCTGTCCCACTCTGTCATCCACCTTGAACTGACCTTACTCCCCTTCCTATGCCCCATTGAACAATGCACCTGTGATACCAAGAGACTGGACTCTAATTGGACATTCCCCCACCATCTCCCCAGCCCATTGCACATCCCCCTCTACTTACTAGCACTTAAATCAACACCCTTGGAACAAATACAAATCTAGAGTCTGTCAAATGATTAAAATATGTATTAGTTCAACATTATCAAATCATTGCAAGTAACATGTACAGTGAAATATACTTTGGAATGACCTTTGGTGGGCAGCAGTATACAAAGCAGGAGCCAGAGTGGGCCACTGCAAGTACTGCTGTATTATATTGCTTCTGTTGTCAACATCTTCTTCCTCTGCCTCCTCTTCCTCACTGTCCACAGGCTCCACCGCTGCCACAAGACCATCTCCAGGCACATCCTCTGGCAGAAAAGGCATCTGGCGTCTCAAGGCAACATGCAACGATAATCTGGCACACCTTCTTTGGTGAGTAGTACAGCGATCCACCAGTCAGATGGAGGCACCGGAACCTGGCCTTCAGGAGGCTGAAGGTCCTTTCAATAATCCTCCTTGTATGCCCATGTGCCTCATTGTAACATCTCTCTGCCCTTGTCCTGGCATTCCTCACTGGGGTCAGTAGCCATGAGAGTTTGTGGTAACCAGAGTCACCTGCAAATATCGAGGGACAACTGTTAGACACACACTAACCCTTAGGGACAACCATATACCCGCCACCTACCTATACTGTGTGGGGGCCTTGGGCTGCTGCTATTCCTCAAGATAAAGGCATCATGCACAGAGCCAGGATATTTGGCATTCACATGGGAGAGGTAGTGGTCCACCAAACACACCATCTGCGCATTCAAAGAGTGATAGCTTTTTCTATTCCTGAAAACTTGTTCACTTCTCTGAGGGGGGACAAATGCCACAGGTGTACCATCAATGGCACCAATGATGTTGGGGATATGTCCCAGGGCATAAAAGTCAGCTTTCACTGTGGCCAAATCCTCCACCTGGGGGAATACGATGTAGCTGCGCATGTGTTTCAGCAGGGCTGACAACACTCTGGTCAACACGTTGGAAAACATTGGCTGAGACATGCCTGATGCCATGGCTACTGTTGTTTGGAAGAAACCACTTGCCAGGAAATGGAGCACTGACAGGACCTGCACGAGAGGGGGGATAGCTGACATCAGGTCTGGCTTCAATTGGGCACACAGTTCTGGGATTGTGGCACGATCAAGTCTGTAGGTTATGATAATGTGTCTGTCCTCCATTGTCACAAGGTCCACCAGGGGTCTATACACGGGAGGATGCCGCCATCTCATATTCAGCCTCAGCGGTTGAAGCCTATGGAAGAAAACGATGAGCAGAGGGTCACATTCACACACTATTGCACTAATGATGATGTTTTTCCTTTACAGAACCAGTATGTGAATCCGACAATCTCTTGCTGTGCCAATGTCTGCTGTGACGCAGTTAGGGGCCATGCCCTGTGCCCTCCTGAAATGGCAGCTTTCTGACCTGTGAGGAGGGACAAGTGGAAATGAGGTAATTCTGCTGGCATTGTGCGCCGTCGGGGTAAGCGGTCGAAGACCGCCGCGCAACTTCGCATTGGTTATCATTGGGCCCTATAGGTTCCAGGAGCCAATGGCGATGTACGCCGGCAGTGACGATATGCACTGCCCCGGACGTGACCGCCATTTTCAATCTGTTTACTCACTTGCTACCTGACCTTCAACAGGAGAGGACCTATACTGCAAGTGCTGCTGTGACCTATGTCTGGAAGCGACACTGGCTCATGTGTCTGGGGAAAGGGCGCCTGCCTTCACTGAGGAGGAGTTGGAGAAACTGGTGTATGGGGTCCTATCCCAGTACACGTTATTCTACGGTCCTCCAGACAAACAGGTGAGTATACTGTGAGCATGATGCGTGGGCCATGAATGTATGGAGTGCTGTGTATGTAAGCCACATGTAGGGGGGGCAGAGGCGTACCTGTCAGAGTGCTACATGTAATGTGGTCAATGTATGTGCGTCAGGGGATGGGAGGGTTCTGGTGGGCCATGAGTGTGACGGTCCAGATGGTTGACTAATTCACTTTTTTGCTGTCTTTTCCATGCGGGTCAGCGCCCATCAGAACAAGGGTATTTGGCGTGCCATCCCCAAGGAGGTGCAGACCCTGGGGGTCTTTGACAGGTGGAGCACCCACTGCTGCAAAAGGTGGGAGGATCTGTGCCGCTGGGCAAAGAAGACGGTGGAGGCCCAGCTGGGGCTGGCCTCCCAACGAGAAAGGGGTGCCCATGGCACCATGACCCCCTTGATGTTTCGCATCCTGGCGGTGGCTTATCCGGATTGGATGGGCACTTGAAGGCATCACAGCAGCCACAAGGGGGTGAGTACAGATTCAGAATCCTGACTTTGCACGAATTAAGAGTTACCTGGGTGGGGGATGTGGCCAATGGGTGCCCCTAGGCCAGGGTGAAAATGGGAGGGTAGTCTCCACTCACACCTTCATGCACAACATCCTCATCCACTACCTCCATCACCAGCACATCCCTCACGAGCAGTCACCACCCCCACATCCATGCACACGTCCCCTGTGTCCTCTCCCAGTGTGTCTGTGACCCCTCCACCCAAAGTACACAAACGCAAGCACCCACCCACCCAACATCCATCCACCTCACAACAGCATCCAGCCCATGCACCTGCACCCAAACTCAGCAGACAGACACCTCCTACAACCACTCCCTCTTCCTCCACTCCCAAACCCTCTCCCTCTTCCCGGCCCAGTGTCTCGAAGAAGATTTTCCTGGCAAACATTGACCTCACCCCTACCCCTCCCCCCATCCTTCCCCTCGGTCCAAGGTGTCCAGAACCCAGGCCAGCACCACAGCCACTAAGTCTACGTCCGCTGTGGTACCTGCAACTCACAGAGGCTCAAAGGGGGCACCCTTCAGGCCAGCCAGTGTGCCACCAACCCCTGCACAGCACACACAACAGAGATCTGTACCACAAGCAGTCAAAGATCAGTTGGGGAGATGAAAGTTAGCAGGACAGATATGGCAACTTGATCAGGTTTTAGGGGGAGTGATTGCTGCAGATTACCAAGGCGAAATCAAAGTTATTCTGATAACTAGAAGAGAATCTGATTCGTTCATACAGAGTGGAGACAGAATTGCCCAACTTTTCATAAGTGCAGTGAATGGAGGTTTGGTAAGAAAGGAGTCTGCCCCAGCCCTTCTGACAGTGCAAGAAAAGGGAAGCTGTGGTGCAGCAGATATAAACCACAGTGCTAAGGTCTGGCCCTCCACAACCTGCAGGAATTATGGCAAAGGGGCCCAATAACGTCCTGCTGAATATAAAACAAGGAAAGGAAAAAGGAGAGCACATTTCCAATGACAAATGTTATTTGCAAGAAAATTCATACTTTTTTCTTTTGCAGATCCTACTACGACTCGCCACTGACCATGATTGTGCTGTGTGGTCTCCCTTCGGGCATTTGCGTGTGGGGTCGGGGGAGAGACCGCACCCCAACCTGAACCTGATTGATTAAAGTATAAAACCTGTGGATCTATTTTGCGCAACTGGCGCCTCCAGTTCAAGTTCTACATGGGATCAATATAAAGTACCATTGATGTTCTCTCAACTTGTTTGATTACATTCTTCCACTGGAACTAACTCATGGTTATTAGCATCTGATGACTGCTGCTAGTCTCATTAAGCAACATTGCCAGTTAGCTGTCTGTTTTGCATGAGGAAACCTGACTTTCACTTACATTCCAGCAAACCTTTCAAGTGGACTGTGTACCTTTTCATGATTAGAACTCATGATGTTTCCATCTAATTCTATAGCAACTTGCTATATTAGAGACACTATTCAATCAGTTCAGTCGTTTCATTGTAGGTGTATCTGATTTGAAAGGTTATGAGATTAATATGTTAATCCACTTCCATTGCTTTACAGTGATTGCTTTTATCATTACATTATGTTGCTGTATAAAATGCAAACCTGATTTGCTTATAATGTTTTTGTTTTTTCTTTGAAGTAAGAGAAAAGTAAACAAAAGTCATTGGTCAGTGAGTGGAGATGTGATGAAATTGAGTATCTTTGACCACTGACTTTGTGTTTCACCACTGTGCATATTAGTTGTTCAATGTTCACAAGTAGCACATTACATTTTGTATTCAGTTTAGCTGCCTATTGGCTTTAACGTGGCATTTGACATTACATTCTGTATTCAGTTTAGCTGCGTATTGACTTTATCGTGGTGTTAGACATTGCAGTTGAGACATTGCAGATGAGCTGTGTTTTTCCACATGGTAAACTAAGCTTGTGTTTTTCGTATTTTCCCTTACAGAACACGATAGCATGATAAGGGAGCACATATTTTGTGTTTTTCTTTAGTGCAGGGAAGGACTCGGCCTTGGGAGAGAAAGCCTTGAAAACCTGGCCAACTGTCAACATTGTTTCTTCCAACTCTGACCTACAGTAGCCAGCATGTTTTGAATATTCAATTATTTAATCTATAAAAGGTGTCCCTGGGCAGCAGCGAGGGGAATTTTCAGAGACTTCAGTCAGGAATGGATGTCAACTGCCCGACCTGTCCCGACCAAGTGTGGGCTTGGCCCATGATTTTTGGTCCAGTGGCCCACGGACATTTGGAATGGACAATGTACCTGATTCCCCTGCAGTGTTCTCTCCGTATTAAGGCAGGAGTCAAGTGTGGGCTTGGCCCATGCTTTTTGGCCCAGTGGCCCACGGACATTTGGAATGGGGAAAGTATGGCCTTATGTACATATTGTATATTTTTGTAAATACTGTTTTTCTATTCATTACGTATATCTGCCTATTTCTAAAATATCACTGATTTAACTCAGTTCCTTTTGTCCTTGCGTTCTTCCAGGGGGTTGCAGGGAGTGAATGGAATGTTGATGCATGTGTTTGTGTGTATGGTGTTGTGGGTGAGGGTGGGGGTGGGGGTGGGGGTGTTGCGTGTTGCGTGTGTGTGTCACTCTCTTTTTCCTCCCCCCTCCCCTGTGTAATAGGTGCAGTACTCACTGTGTTTGTCGTCGCCGCCTTTCATATTCCTGGTAGATGAGGAAGTAGACCAGCATGGGCAGGATCTGTAGCTCGGGCTCCATGGTGTCCTGGTTCTTCATTAAGTGTCGAGAGGTGAGTGGTTTACCTTCTAAGTCCTGTTTCTGCTGTGCTTTTGATGGCGCTGGTACCGCCCCTGAAAAGCTGACGGATAGGCGGGTTGTGATGGGGTGGGGAGTACATTGTCTTCCGCCTGTCTGTTGGCGGTGACCGCTGCAATGTTTGTTGCTACCCGCATGGCGGTCTGAGTATTATAGTGGCTGTCTGTGTTGGCGGTTTCCGCCGTGGTCATGATCCCATTTTGTGTACCGTCAGCCTGTTGGCAGTATTGCCACCGCTTTAACACCGACCGCCAAGGTGGTAATGAGGGCCTTAATGCTGTCAGTATTGAGACATGTTGTGAGTGCATTATTTTGCAACAACAAATAATAAAACTTAGTTATAAAAAACAAAGAATGTATCTGATATCTTTGTCACATTTTTTCCATTCACTTTTGAGAATGGCAGGAACTTCAATAGCCAAAATAGTTTCTTCTGGAGGTTACATTAGAGGAATTTTGCCAGATATGGGCAGCCGGAAAAGACAATCAGCTGCCTGGTTTCTCATTCCTGGGACATACACAATGTTAAAATTGTATCCTTGTAGTTCCAGACCCCATTTGGCTATACGTGGAGCTGCTTGTTTAATTCCTTTAGTGGAAAACATAGGAATGAGGGGCTTATGAGCTGTCCTTAAAGCGAATGGTATTCCTCACAAATAAAATGTAAAATGATTTATGGCCCAGGAGCACTCTAAAGCTTCTCTTCCTATTGTGGAGTGATTGAACTCCACATCTCTGATTGTTCTTGACGCAAAAGCTATGACTTTCTACTTGCCATCGATAACTTGGGAAAGGGATGAACCCAAACCTTTCATACTGTCATCTGTAGTCAGTATGGTTTTAGCTTTTTGGTTCAAACATTCCTAATTGAGGAAAATTGATGATAGCTTATTTTACTTGATTAAAATCTATTTGGCAAATGGGACTACCTTCTTGAGTAAAGCTCTCAGAGAGTGGACTTGTTCTGCAAAGTTTTTTATGCATTTGGCCATGCACTCTACCAGGCCAAAGAATGATTTAAGTTCCTCTTTGTTGGTGGGAGCTAGTGTTAAATTGACAGAGTCTATCAAGCTATCTTTTGGCCTGATGTCGTCCTCAGAGATCGTGTGTCCCAAATATTCTACTGATTTTACACCAATCTTACATTTTCCCATTTGCATTGTTAATCTTATATTATTCAGTTTATGTAATACAATACAATTTTTTATGATCTTCCTTAGATTCATCATAGATCATAAAATCATCTTGGAAACAAATTATTTTGTTTGTTCCTTGCACTACATGCTGCATTACACATTGAAAGACTGCTGCTGCAGATGCCAGGCCAAAAAGCATCCTGCAGAATTGATAAGCTCCAAAGGGAGTTATAAAAGATGTTAAGGCTTTAGACTCGGGATGGAGAGCTACTTGGTGGTAAGCTGACGAGGGGTCAAGAACAGTAAAGTAGCCTGCACCATGTATGACACTCAACATATCATAAATGTTTGGTAAGGGGTGTGTTTCTATACATATGTTTCCATTAAGATCATAAAGATCAACACAGAGGCAAATGTTCTTCCCTCCTTTTTTGGACGCAATTACAATGGGGGCTAACCATTCAACACATTCAGTTTACATTGGGGGTTAACCATTCAGCAGATTCTAGTCTATCTAACTCTCTCTTGAGGTGTTCTCTCATAAGAAGAGGTATTGGATTAGCTTTATGTATTACCAGTTTTGCATTGTGTCTGAGCTTAATTTTATGGAAAACATCTTTGAGTAATCCCAATTTATTATTGAATACTTCCAGGAATGTATCACCTATTTACATATCTGTGCTGAATATTTGTTCTTCTGCATTCGGATCAAGATTAATCCCCAGGTCATCGTTGCACTTCCAACCTAAGAGGTTGGAACCTTGCTTGGCGATATACACTTTCTTAAAGGGGACCTTCTTTAAAAGTTATGTACATGAGTAACATACTTGTTAGGGGAATCAGGTCCTTATAATACCCCCAGGGTTTATATTAGGAGTTAGCATGGTATAGACCTTGTTTTGGAAATGTCCTTAAATGTCGCCTCATTTATTAAAGTGTTTGGGAGCAGGAGTCAGCAAAAACTTTAAAAGAAACTCCATCAAGAGAAACATGACATGTAGGATAGAGTGTGTCTGAAGCTAACATGTCTGAGATTTGGAAAACAATGTTGATTCCTTCTAGATTCTCTTCACTGAACATATGAGTGATTTTATTTCCTATAACTCCACATACTTTTACAAGGTGATTGTTTTTGTTGAATTTTCTATAGGTTACTGCTCTTTCTGGGCACCTAGGTTGGCTTGATAAATGGTTGACATTTGAACTCCTAAAGCATCTTCATTTACCATTCTCAGATCTGTTTAAGTATTTCAGTTGTATTCCCATTTCTTTGATCAACTCTCTCTGTAAATTTTATTTAACTTTAAAAAACTATTGTCTATGCACTTATCTACCCTATTGGTCTCTGGTGACTCCTTCATTTCGTTCATACAAAATCCAGTATGTTCTGTACTTTTTTTTGCTATGCTTATGGCTTGAGTCAACTCAGAATTCATGGCTAATAGTCTTTCCTGAACTTTATTTGTGCACCTTACAAGCTGATCTCTTATTAAGGAGTCAGTTAATGTCCCAAACTTACAAGTAACAGATAATCCTCTTAAGTCAGTAATGTTATTTATTACCTTTTCATTCTTCCCTTCTGTCCTAGAAAATAATATATGTATTTCCAATACTGCATTGATCTTGACACCAGCAGTCCTGAGAATTCTCCTGGTTTTACACTCATGCTGAGTTAAGAGTAAGGCCCAGATTTAAGAGTGCCTAGCGCCTCCTTGCACCATATTAGCATCATTTTTTCTTTTGCTAATGTGGCCCAACAAGGCCAAAATTGCTGTGACAGATTAACAAAGTGGTGCAATACATGCATTGCACCTCTTTGTAAACCCTTGTGCACATTATGCCTGTGCTGTGTATAATGTATGCAAGGTGGGTGTTCCCCCATTGGGGGGAGCTAAAAAAGCAGTGCTGAGAAATCTAAAAGATTTATTTGCGTCATTTTTGCGGCATTTTTAATGCCTGCATAGAACAGGCATTAAAAGGAGACACACCATTATTTCTAATGGTCTTCAATGTGCTGCAAAGGATTAGGGTCAACATTTTTGACGCTAATCTTGCAAAGCGCCAAACTAGTGTCAACAATGTTGACGCTAGTTCCCTAATTAACACCTTGGTGCACCATATCTCTAATGCGGAGCACACAGAGTGGTGTTTGGGGGGTGCTAAGGGGTGCAAGAAAAGTGGTGCTGCATTGGATGCAGCATGACCTTTTTAAAATCAGGGCCTAAGTATGGCTATTACCTTTTCATATAATCTGTAAACTCTCTTGGCAGACTTGACCATTACTATTTTTCACAGTCCTCCAGTTTTGTTAACAGCTCCCCCATGGTATCTACATAAGGTTTATCATTTTCTTTATTCGTCACATTTCATTATCTGGGGAAGATTAGCTCCATGTCAAGGAACATGTAGGTGACATACATTGGTTGCTCACTTTGTATTGCAGTTCACACTTCTGTGTGTATTCACACTATAGTTGAGGATTGACCATGGTTTAGTTTGGACACAGAGATCCCAGCATGGAGATCTCCTTGTATGTTTCACAAATTGAAGGAATTTATCATTATTTCTTTATTTCCCTCTCTGTTGATTATAATTTATATTGTTTTACAACCCCCCTCCAAACTTCCCTCCTTCTCCTATCTTGTTTTCCACTGTTGCATTTCTTTTATTTCACAGGTTTTAATTTGACTTGTGTACTTTCAACACAGGCAAGCAATTATTTGTCCCGATGGAGATTCTGTTACATACATAGAATCGAAACATCGTCAATTGTAAAGAATCTTACACCGGATACTGCCTGTAATTTGACAAATGGTGCAGTAGTGTTTGCAAAGCTCTGACTTTGAATGGTTTACTGTGCCACACAATCTCTACCTATACATGTTTTGATACGCGTTTCACTTGGTCTGCAGGGGTTTTACCCCTGAATACTTAGGCCCAAATGTATACTTTTTTTGCACTGAATTTGAGTCATTTTTTGACATAAAAGCGACACAAACTTACAAAATATAATTGTATTTTGTAAGTTTGCACCACTTTTGCGTCAAAAAATGACGCAACTGCGGCGCAAAAAAAATATTAAAATGGGCCTTAATTTGATAAAATATTGTATAGTAAATGTGGTTTTAACTGTGGATCTAAGATTACGTGGGCATAATTGTTTTTGTCCCCAGTGTATTGTCTACTTCATTGTCAGTTAGGGACCTCAGTTTCTTTGAACGTGGAGAAAAAGCTAAGCAAATGAACAAACTTTAGAAGAGGTTGAATCTTTCCCCTTCCTTCATGACTGCTAATTTGGGGTATAAAGTGGGTGTAGGGAATTACTGGGGTTCTGTTTCTGGGCAGTGTGCTACTAAACAGGAGGAGGAGGGCTTTGCTGTAGAGTTGATCTTGCCTCTTCACTTCCCGCACGACCCACTTACAATAAGATAATAGAGCAGAAGGGGATATTACAGCTCAATGACAACAGGACAAGACCTGTGCCAACTAAGGGCTGAAATTGTACAGCCATGTCACTAGTTCCTTAAGAAATAAGAACACAAAAGGAAAGAATAAGGCTGAAATAGAAGAAGTGAGGTGAGGCAGTTTAAGTGAGTGAAGAGAAGGAGCTGAATTCAGATGCTTTGGAGATAAAAAATGTGTTTGCACATGTCATAACTGAAGTGGAGGACAAATAACAGGGTACAAGAGAGCAGCAGGGAGATCTTTTTGATTTGGCAATACACTATAAAATAGCTCCCTTAAGGACAATACCTAATACAAATGGAGAAAGAGTATTCATTCATGTGCCATGGACATTGTAGCAGATATACCACTTTTACTAGGATCCTGAGAAATGGTTGGAAGAGATCTGTAAGATTAGAAGGGTATATCCCTCTCTATGGTTAAATCTTGATGAGTTGTTTAGGGTTACAGTACCTAACAACCTTTAGCACTCTGTTAGAAAGGAGAATGACTGGTCAACTAAGGAAACAACAAAGGGAAACAATGGTGATAGCAATAAGGATAGAGGTGGTGCTAAGGAGTCTAGAAGGGAAGGTGACATAAAATAAGGTTGATTTGTCAAAAATATCAAACTGTGTGCAAAAGTAATATTATTGGGTATCGCCAGAGACATTTTAAAGCATAGGCAAAGTAGACTCTGGCCCGGGGCCCGCAGCCTTTCAGGAGCCCCTGATAGAGCCAGCCCAGGTCTGCATAAAATCTTGCCCTGATGAGCTTGAATGATTGTTAAACAGCACTGTTAAAAATACTGTTTTCATTGAATTTGTTTTTGATGTGAATAATGTGCAAGAGTCTATTTCAGACATTTTCCAAAGAGATATTGGCGGTCATTACAACATTGGCGGTAAAAGCCGCTTACCGCCGTGCAGAAGACCGCCAACACACCTCAGCGGCCGCGGAAATCCGCCACAGCTATCATGACCCACAGCTTGGAATCAGGCAAAATTCAGACACCCACACAAGTCCGCCACACCAAAGGTCAGTGATAAACTGGCAAAAACAAAACCTCCACCGTCACGCCAACAGAAATACGCCCACACTATCATGACACACAAATCCACGCGGCGGTCTTTCAGCCGCAGTATTCCATTGGTGGTACACACCGCTGAGCTCAAAATACATACACTCTTACAAAACACAACCACATTGGACAATTCCAAATACACACACCTGATACACATGCACACACCACTCCCACACACTCAATACAATATAAAACACACACCCACATCACTCACAAACCCCTACGACCAGAATCACCGAAAGAAGGCCAGAGAGAGACACAACAAACAACTACCAAGCATCCACAGGCACACAATACCATCACCCACAGAACTTCCACACACTTCACACAACACACCACTAAATATAACCACACTTATCACTACACACACCACCCCACACATCACCCACACCACCCCATGGCACAGCAAGATACCCCAGGTTCTCTGAGGAGGAGCTCAGGGTCATGGTGGAGGAAATCGTCCGGGTAGAGCCACAGCTATTCGGAGAACAGGTGCAGCACATCTCCATAGCTAGGAAGATGGAGCTATGGCGAAGAATAGTGGACAGGGTTAACGCAGTGGGACAGCACCCAAGAAATAGGGATGACATCAGGAAGAGGTGGAACGTCCTACAGGGGAAGGCGCGTTCCATGGTCTCAAGACACCACCTTGCGGTTCAGCGGACTGGCGGCGGACCCCCACCTCCTCCACCACATATAACAACATGGGAGTAGCAAGTCTTAGCGATTCTGCATCCTGAGGGCCTCGCAGGAGTAGATGGAGGAATGGACTCTGGTAAGTCAAATCTTAACTATTACATTCCCCACCCTACCTGCATGCTATCACATACCCCCACCCTCGCCCTCACCCCCATCACTCCAACTCCTCACAAATGTCCAAATATCACAAACCACACATCCCAACACCAAGCCCTGCATGCAATAACAAAGCATGGACACCCATCACCAATGCATGGCCACTGCACATACCCATACACCCCCCTAACCCACCATCAAACAAGGTCCCACACAGGAATGCAAGCACTGGGGTACACGGTCACCCACCTATTGCACATCATAGCACACACAGATGTAATAAACATCCCTTTATACCCCTGCAGGACCCCTACCCAACGTCACCGGACAGGAAGGTCCACACATGTCCACACCACCAACAGAAGAGGCCCACAGTGATGACAGCAGCTCTGTCCAACTGGATCTAGATGACCAGCCCGGCCCATCGGGACCTCTGGACAGTCAGTTCCCCTCACACAGTCATAGGCCACCACAGAGCTTCCCCCCTCTGGAAACACCAGCACAGCACCCCCCCAGTGGGCCCATACCTCTGTCCCCAGGACACGTCAAGCAGCAGTATGTCCACCACTACAGGAAACCCAGGGTAACCCACCACCCCAACAACAGCAGGGACCTGGGGGCAGTGGTAGTGGGCACACCGTCCAGGGGACAGAGTCCCAGGAACACAGGGGAACTGGGAGGGCTGCTGTGCGACAGAGGGAGGATCTGCATGTGTTTCAGCAGGGCAGACAACACTCTGGTCAACACTTTAGAAAACATAGACTGGGACATCCCTGATGCCATGGACACTGTTGTTTGAAATGACCAACTTGCAAGGAAATGGAGTACTGACAGCACCTGCACTTGAGGGGGGATTCCTGTGGGATGGCGGATAGCTGACATCAGGTCTGGCTCCAGCTGGGCACACAGTTCCAGGATTGTGGCATGATCAAGCCTGTAGGTGATGATCACATGTCTTTCCTCCATTGTCAACAGGTCCACCAGCGGTCTGTACACCGGAGGATGCCACCATCTCCTCACATGTGCCTATGAAGGACAACAGCAACCACAGAGTCAAACAACTCAGAGGTACGTACCCGCAGCTCACACAGAACACAAATCATAATCCGAAATTTGGCCTGTATGAGTGTTGAGGCAAGGCCTAGGAATGTGTGACGCAGTTAAAAACTAAGCCATGTGGGCCCATGAAATGGCGGATGCCTGACCTGCAAAGTGGGACAATGAGATGTGATGTAACTGTGCTGGCGTTGTACACCGTCGCGGTAGGCGGTCGAAGACCGTGGAGCCCTTCTGCATTGGTTAACATTGGACCCTATGGGTCCCAGGAGCCAATGACGATGTACGCCCGTGCTGACGGTACGCACCGCTGCGGACGTGACTGCCATTTTCTATCTGTTCAATCACTCAATACCTGGTCTTCGACAGGAGAGGACCTACACTGCAAGTGCTGCTGTGACCTCAGTCTGGAAGAGACGATGGCTAGTGCATCTGGGGAAAGGGCCCCTGCCTTCACATCGGAGGAGTTGGAGAAACTCGTGGATGGGGTCCTCCCCCTGTACACGCTACTCTACGGTCCTCCAGACAAACAGGTAAATAAACTGGGAGCATGCTGTATGGGCTATGCCTGTGTGGAGTGGGGTGGATGAAAGATGGGGGGGGAGATTGAGGCGTGCATGAAACGACGGTGAGTGCATGTGCAACATGGCAAGGGTAGGGATGGGGGCCAATGACTGTGACGGTGCAGTTGGTAATAACTTTTCTTTTCCCCCTGTACAATTCATGTAGGTCAGCGCCCACCAGAAAAAGGATATTTGGCGTGCCATCGCCAAGGAAGTCTGGACCCTGGGGGCCCACCACAGACGGAGCACCCACTGCCGTAAGAGATGGGAGGACATTCGCCGCTGGAGCAAGAAGACGGCGGAGGCCCAGCTGGTGATGGCCTCCCAACCTGGGAGGGGTGCCCGTCGCTCCATGACCCCCCTGATGTTCAGGATCCTGGTGGTTGCGTACCCGGAGTTGGATGGGCGCTTGAGGGCATCACAGCAGCCACAAGGGGGTGAGTACACTCTCATTCTGCTGATTTTGCGCGCAGTGGAGGTGTCTGGGTGGGGGAGGTGGGCTGTGGGTTTCCTTAGGCCAGGGCGAGTGTGCTAGTTAGGTCCCCTTGTTCTGGCAGACCCTTGGCACCCCACCCCACCTGTTTACAGTGCCAAGTTCACCTAGTCAGGCTCCTGTGTCATCCATGTGTGCAGATGTCATCCATAGCCTTGTAGGCCATGTCCCAGTGGACCCCAAGTGCGCGGCGTAGTGCAGTGGGCTTCTGTGTCTGTCGTGTCTGCCAACGGTAGCGGTAATGCATGCACTCAACATGTCTTTCTTATGTTCCCCCCCCCTTATTGTGGTCTCCCTGTTCTTGTGTGCATCATCAGGGGGAGGAGCAGTGGCACAGGAGCAGGAGGGAGCTGCATCCCACATGGCCCTGGAGGGCGACACTACGGACTCGGAGTTCACCAGTGGGACAGAGGGCGAGGGGAGCTCCACGGCGGGGACAGGAGCTGACACCAGTGACACAGACTTGTCCTCTGATGGGAGCTCCCTTGTGGTGGCGTTAACATCTGTGCCCCCGCATCTACAGGTACAGCCGCCATCCCCCGCCAGCACCACCCACCCAGCAGCCCCTCAGCCTTTGCCCCATGCCCGCTCACCCAGGAGGGTGGGCATCACCTTCTCCCCAGGCACCTCAGGCCCTGCCCCAGTCACACCTGCTACCCTCAGTGAGGAGGCCATTGACCTCCTCAGGTCCCTCACTGTTGGGCAGTCTACCATTTTGAATGCCATCCAGGGTGTAGAAAGGCAATTCCAACAAACAAATGCATTACTGGAGGGCATTCATTCTGGTCAGGTGGCCCTTCAGCGAGTTTTTCAGACTCTGGCCTCAGCACTGATGGCAGCCATTGTCCCTGTCTCTAGCCTCCCCCCTCCCACTTCCTCCACCCAGACCCAATCCCCTCTACCTCAGCCTATCCCAAGCACACCTTCAGACCAGCATGCACACACCTCAACACACAAGGGAAGCTCTGGCAAACATAAGCACCACACATCCCACAGGCACTCATGCAAGCATCACACACATGCAGACACACCAACATCCACTGCCTCCACTGTGTCCCCCTCCCCCTCGTCTCCCACCTCCCTCCCTGTCTCGTCTCCACTCACACCTGCATGCACTACATCTACAGCTACTACTTCCATCACCAGCACACACACTACCACACCCTGCTCACGTGCAGTCAACACCCCCACTACCATTCACACGTCCCCTGTGTCCTCTCCCAGTGTGTCTGTGATGCCCCCTCCCAAGATACACAAACGCAGGCACACACCCACCCAACAGCCATCCACCTCACGACAGCCTCCAGCGCATGCACCTTCACCCAGTCACCAAACGAACACCCCCTACAACCACAACCTCTTCCTCCACTCCCAAACCCCCTACAGCTACCCGTCCCAGTGTTCCCAAGAAACTTTTCCTGTCCGACCTTGACCTCTTTCCCTAACCTCCCCCACCCTGTCCGTCTCCTAGGGCCCGACTCTCCAGGTCCCAACCTAGCACCTCAACCACAACATCTCCGGGACCAGTGGTGCCTGTAGTCACCGGAATCTGGAGTGCACCGGCCACCAGGGCAGCCAGTGTGGCACGGAGCCACAGCACGGACAGTCCCCCACCTGTCAAGTATCAAAAGTTGCCCAGTGCCCGGCGGGAGAGGAGGAAGACTACAGCCACCAAAGCTGCTCCCAGGGGTACAGGTGGGAGTGTGGAGTCAGCTGCGACACCGTCCAAAGTGGGGAAGGCCCACAAGAAAGTTAGCAAGTCTGGGAAGAGCAGCACAGTGGAGAAGACCGCCATCGTCCCCGTTGCCCAGGAGGCCACCGCCATCATCCCTGCTGTCCAGGAGGCCACCGCCATCATCCCCGCTGCCCAGGAGGTCACCACCAGCACCAGCCCTGCTGCCCAGGAGGCCACCGCCACCTCCAGCCCTGCTGCCCAGGAGGCCACCGCCAGCACCAGCCCTGCTGCCCAGGAGACCACTGCCAGCACCAGCCCCGCTGCACAGGAGGTCACCGCCAGCACCAGCCCTGCTGCCCAGGAGGCCACCGCCAGCACCAGCCCCGCTGCCCAGGAGGCCACCGCCAGCACCAGCCCTGCTGCCCAGGACAGGACCACCAGCCCCACTGCCCAGGACAGGACCGCCAGCACCAGCACCAGCACCAGCCCCGCTGTCCAGGACAGGACCGCCAGCACCAGTCCAGCTGGGCCATGAAGGACCGCCAGCACCAGCCCCGCTGGGCCAGACATGACCGCCACTGCAAAGGACCCCTCCGCCACAAGCACCGCTGAACAGGGAACTGCCACAACAAGCACCCCTGAACAGGGCACCACCGCAACAAGCACAGCTGAACAGGACACCACCGCCACAAGCACCTCTGCCAATGACACCGCCGCAACAAGTACAGCTGGCCCATGAGTGCCAAGGGCACTTATGTTACCCAGTCCGTCACGAGCAGGATGAAGCACTCTGGGCACCAGTCCCCCTCCAGAACCAGTGGAGATTGTTATCCACTTGAGAGACTGTGGCTTTACACTCCCCAGGATGGAACAGTGGGCAACCCACCCACTGTAGAGACTTAAGAGACTGTGGCTTTGCACCCCCAGGATGGAACAGTGGGCAACCCACCCACTGTAGAGACTTGAGAGACTGTGGCTTTGCACCGCCCAGGAAGGAACAGTGGGCAAACCACCCACTGTAGAGACTTGAGAGACTGTGGCTTTGCACTCCCCAGGATGAAACAGTGGGCATGTGTCCCCCTCGTGGATTTGGTGTCGTGCACTCAACCGGCTGAGGTGCCCCTCCTTTCCCTTCCCCCAGAGGTGCCTGTTTTATTGCTATCTGATGCCCCTGCAGTGTTCTCTCCGTAATTTCGGGGATTGGGTGTGGGCGTGGGCCTCGCCCATACCGTGTGGGCCCAGTGTTCCACGGACTTCAATGGAGCACTACCTGGACTACTATTCTTGGTGTATATTTTGTTTATAGTGTATATATATATTTTTGAGTACTGTATTTGAATATATTACAATCATTCGACTCATTTCCTTTTGTCCTTGCATTCTTCCCTCGGGGTTTGGGGGGTGTAACTGTAATGTATCATGCTGTATTAGTGTGTGGGTTGTAGTGGGTGAGGGTGGGGGTGGGGGTGTTGCGTGTGTGTGTCCCTGTTTTTTCCCTCCCCCCACCCCTGTGTCTTAGGTGCAGTACTCACCTTTGTCTTCGCCGCCGGCGTTCGTGCTCCTGGTAGAGGAGCAAGAAGATAAGGGCTGACAGGATGTGGAGCTCGGATTCCATGGCGTCCTGATTCCTCGTGGGGTGTGTAGAGGTGAGCGTTTTCCCTTCGAAGTCCTGTTTCCGCTGTGTTTTTGTTCGCTGTTAATCCACCCCGGAAAAGGTGGCGGATTGGTAGGTTGTGATACTGTGGGCGGTACATTGTCCTCCGCCTGTCTGTTGGCGATGACCGCCAAGCTGTTTGTTTGTACCGCTGTGGCGGTCGGAGTGTTAAAGTGGCTGTCTTTGTTGGCGGTTTCCGCCACGGTCGTGATTCCAATTTTTCTTCCGCCGGCCTGTTGGCAGTCTTACCGCCGCTTTAACACTGACCGCCAGGGTTGTAATGACCACATTATGTTTATGTTTCATGCAATGTTCAAAAAAGTTGCTTTTAGTTCAAAACAGGGGACCTCATATGAGAAACTTCAGGGCATCATGGAGATTATTTGCAGTGATATGAGTGAGCTGTTGCTTCATATCACACCCACCCACCACACATACCCCTCTTCCACCCAACTCAACCCCCCTCAATACCCCCCACCACACTATCCACATAGACCCCTACCACACACGAAGAAACCGAAAAAAACATGAACTCCATCCACTCCGGTTCCCCCTCCGACCCCTGTCCACACCGCATCTACAACAAAGCTAGCCCTACCATCGCCCCCATACTCTACAACATAATCAACTCCTCTTTCGACTCCGCCACCTACCCAGACCCCTGGAAGCACGCGCAAATTACCGCTCTCCTAAAAAAAAACAAGCCAACCCGAAGATCCTCTCCAACTACCGCCCCATCTCCCTCCTCCCGTTCCCCGCCAAGGTTGCAGAGAAATTAGTCAACACTCGCCTATCCCACTTCCTCGAAGCAACCAACACCCTTGACCCCTCACAATCTGGGTTCCGCAAGAACCACAGCACAGAAACCGCCCTCATCGCATGCACTGACGACATCAGGACCAAAGTCGACAAAGGCGAGACCTTCGCACTCATCCTCCTAGACCTCTCCGCAGCTTTTGACACCGTCTGCCACCACACACTCCGCACATGCCTCCACAACATAGGAATCCACCACAAAGCCTTAGACTGGCTCTCCTCTGTCCTCACCGACCGAACCCAGAGAGTCTGCCTTCCGCCCTCCACTCCAACACTACCAAGATCACCTGCGGAGTCCCCCAAGGGTCCTCTCTCAGCCCCACACTCTTCAACATCTACATGATCTCCCTAGCCAACATTCTCCGAGCACACGGAATCACCATCCTCTCATCTGCAGATGACACCCAACTCATCCTTTCCCTCACCCGCAACCCCACCACCGCCAAAACCAACCTACACGCCGCTCTCCTAGACACCTCCAAGTGGATGACCACTAACCATCTCAAGCTCAACTCAAACAAAACTGAAGTCATCATCTTTGGCCCCAACAAAACCACATGGGACTCCTCCTTCTGGCCCACCGGCCTAGGCCCCGCACCCATCCCCGCAACCCACGCATGCAATCTCAGCATCATCCTCGACCCCACCCTCTCCATGACACAGCATATCAATGCTCTAACCTCCTCCTGCTTCCACACACTCCGCACCCTAAAAAAATCCTTCAAATGGATCCCTCCAGAGACCAGAAAGACAATCACCCACGCACTCATCAGCAGCAGACTGGATTACAGCAACACCCTCTATGCTGGCACCACACTCAAACGCAAACTTCAAAGAATCCAGAACACAGCCGCGCGCCTCGTCCTTGGCCTCCCCCGACACGAACGAATCTCACCACACCTCAAATACCTACACTGGCTCCCCTTAGACAAGAAAATCACATTCAAGATCCTCATCCACGCACACAAAACCCTCCACAACACCGGCCCAACCTACCTCAATGAAAGAGTAAACTTCCACACTCCCACACGCAACCTCCGATCAGCCGACCTTGCCCTAGCCACAGTCCCCCGCATCCAGCACACCACCACAGGAGGCAGGTCTTTCTCCTACCTCGCCCCCAAAAACTGGAACTCCCTCCCCACCGACCTTCGCAAAACCAAAGACCTACTGGTCTTCAGAAAGAACCTCAAGACTTGGCTGTTCGACCAGTGACCCTCCCTGGCCTGCCCCCCCACCCCCACAGCTCCCTCCCCCTCCCCCCCCAGTGCCTTGAGACCCTCACGGGTGAGTAGCTCGCTCTACAAATTTCTTTGATTGATTGACTGATTGATTGATTGCTGTGTTACAAAATTAAAAGAGCATGTTACTATCCCTGAAAATTTAATGTGAACACATTTAAAATTTGAAGGTGCCAGCGCGCTGTCAGTGACCTGGCCAGAGAAGGCATGAAAGAGCTGAAATCAGATCATAAATCTAAAGATGTTCTGGACAGGGGCCGCAAAAATCTATTTGGCCCAGGGCCCTCAAAATCCTCAAGATGCCTCTGGGTATTGCATTTGTTAATGGATGAGTTGACACGTGCAAGGAAACAAAAATGTGATGATGGCATGGTAAGCAAAAGATTCAGAGGAATTATTAGGTATTGCTACGTATTTGCAAGCAGTACAAAAATAAAAAGATGGAGAAGGGAGAATGACAGTTGTTGGCAGATAAAGAAGTACAGTGGGGGGAAAGAGAGTGAGAGGGGGTTCCAAGGATGTGCATGCCTACTCCAAATGTTAAAAATAATTGTTTCAAATCTGGAGAAGTTTGTCATTGGAAGGATGATTGTAATTTCCAGCTTAGGCAGCTGGGACGAGGATGTTTGAGCAGACTATTTTTAGACCTCAGCAACTAGATCCGATTCACCTTTTCCATCAATCCATCTTCCCCTCAGAGGAGGGGGAGGTGGATTGTTTAATAGAATCCTATTGGGGTGCCTGAGTCTGGACTACTAATTACAGAGTGTTGTGATCTCTGCTCTGTTGAGCAGTATGGGCCATATAGACATAGCAAAGAGCAAGTAAGAGAGATGAAAACCTTGACTGACACAAAGGCAAGCAGGTCAACAATTTGACTGAGACCACTGACATACCACTCTTTAGCACAGAAATAGAACCAGTAGTAATTTTAAATACAATATTACTGCACACCCTTTCAGAAAAAGTGGCTTAGGTGGGACCGGTCTCAGTACAGCATATATTTTGTAATTAGAATGAACTCATATGAACATATGGGTAGGTACTATATTGCAATGTTGATGCGGTCTACTTTGATATAGCTGACAGTAGTCCAGCATCCCAAGCTTTGGCCCTGAGTTGGTTCAATCAGAAGTACCTATTAACACCCGTCAATAGCACAGTAGTCCCAGATGAAATATAGAAGTTTTCACCAGAGTTATGGACGAAGCACACACATAAGGCAGGTCGGATGCTGACTGGAGAACCAGTGCACGTATGGATGAAAGAGGCAGACAAACTATCAGGTATTTGCCAGTACAATCTATCATGGAAACAGACTGACCTTGCATCAGCAACAGATCTTATGTTTCAGCAAAGGATAATAAGAAGACTAGGCAGAAGCACAGGCAACACATCTATACTTCTGATCAAGAAACAAGGGGGTGACGCTTGGTGGTTCATCCAAAATCTCATTGTCATCACATCTATTGTATTCCCATTTTTTGTGTTGTTCCTAACCCTGCAATACTTAATCACCCATTCTACCGACAGATATGCATGTCACAGTTATTGGTTTATACTCTGCTTCCTTTTCCAGCCTTATCCAGCCATATAGTCAGTTTGTCACCTTGTTCCTAAATAGGGGTGTCAACTTCCTTAGGGCTCTACTGAATCCCTATCTGTCTTATCCAAAGTGCTAAAGTATGGCTTGGCAGTCTTAGATCAACACTATTCAATTCTGCATTATTTCAATAGGTTGATGCCCATTTAATTGCATTGTCTTTATTATAAGCATGCAAGGAAGTCCCTATCATGTTGCTAAAGGATCTAGTGATCAGGGGACATAGAATTTCCAACAACAGGGTTTGGTGCTCTCAGGCTCTGGATTTGTAATTCAAACAGGAAGTATCACATGGAGCTCAGAATATCATAGCTAAAAGGAATCTTGCCCTACTACACAGCTACAAGTGCATGGCGTCCTGAGGATGGCAGGTCATTGTAGACAGAGGATCCTATACATTTCAATGATAACATTTTTTAAGCAAGACAAGTATATGTGATCCAGTCCCAGAGTGGGAACATTGTGAACAAACATTTCTGCATTAAAAAATGCACAATGCAATACACTAGAATTAGGAACACCCGAGTATGACACGTTTTATTTCTATTTTGTCATGAAAGGGAGCACTAAACCTTCACAGTGTTTATGTAGAAACAAGGGCACTTAATTTTTCAGCTACTTTGAATTCTGTATCCATTGTCTTTGCTCCCTGTCTTTAGACAGTGACTGGTGCAGTAATTGCAATCCAGTAGACAGATGCTACTGTTCTTGCATGCTCCTGTTTTAGTTCTACATTACTATGTTACATTGCTCTCCAGGGAAAAAACAACATATTTATAACAATAGATTGACTGAATATAAACTGATAATTTATTACAACTCCAAATATTACTGTGAAGTAGATATCACCTTTGAATGTTGCCTCCCTTCTTTCTGGGCAAAACTGGTCTTGTGGTGTTTGTATTCTGGTGCAGGGAGGACCTGGCCTGGCAGTTTGGCAGGACTCTTCCCAATGGAGCATTGTCAAGACTGATTTACCTGTGGCTGGGTCCAAACAGAGGGGTCATGTTGTGCAAAATAATGATGGACTGGGATGCAGCTCAAGTAATTACCAGTAGCGGAGATTAATTCAAACACTTATTCACTTTTGTTATGCTTTAGTCTCTCTTCTGTGTGTGGCACCACAGGACCATAAGGCTGATCATGATTGTATTACTGTTGACGAACAATGCACTAACCTCATTTAGATTTTGTTGCTCTATCTTTCCATCAATGTAACATGTTTTTTGTGGCTGGGTATTGTCTGCAAGACCAGAAAGGCAGGATTGTTGTAACAAATGCAATTTGTGCAGTAGTATTGGAATCATTGATTATCCATGCCCTGTTAATTCTGCTCAAATTGTCAAATTAATTGTATGGACATGTGCTATTTCCAATGGTAAATGTGTTACAGATATGACTTTGGAGTTGTCCATTATTTCAGCGAACTCTGGACATACAGAATCTACACCATCTCCTGTGGAACCATTATTAGGAATGCTAAAAATGCTGCTGCCCTTATCTGAGTATAGGAACTTGGCTCTGTATGTACTATTTCAAAGTAAGAAATAGCATGCACAGAGTCCAAGGGTTCCCCTTAGAGGTAAGATAGTGGCAAAAAGAGATAATTCTAATACTCTATTTTGTGGTAGTGTGGTCGAGCAGTAGGCTTATCAGAGGGTAGTGTTAAGCATATGTTGTACACACACAGGCAATAAATGAGGAACACACACTCAAAGACAATTCCAGACCAATAGGGTTTTATGTAGAAAAATATATTTTCTTAGTTTATTTCAAGAGCCACAGGTTCAAGATTTACAAACAATACTTTAAATGAAATGTATTTCACTTAGGAACTTTAGGGACTTTGAATTAGCAAAATAGCATATACAGTTTTCACACAAATGGCAATAAGCTATTTTAAAACTGGACACAGTGCAATTTTCAACAGTTCCTGGTGGAGGTAAGTGTTTGTTAGTTTTGCAGGTAAGTAAACCACCTACAGGGTTCAAAGTTGGGTCCAAGGTAGCCCACCATTGGGGGTTCAGGGCAACCCCAAAGTTACCACACCAGCAGCTCAGGGCCGGTCAGGTGCAGAGGTCAAAGTGGTGCCCAAAACGCATGGGCTTCAATGGAGAAGGGGGTGCCCCGGTTCCAGTCTGCCAGCAGGTAAGTACCCGCGTCTTCGGAGGGCAGACCAGGGGGGTTTTGTAGGGCACCGGGGGGGGACACAAGTCAGCACAAAAAGTACACCCGGCCGGGTGCAGTCTGCAACAGGCGTCGGGTTTGCAAAAGGATTCAATGGGAGACCGAAGGATCTCTTCAGCAAAGCAGGCAGGCAAGGGGGGGGGGCTCCTCGGGGTAGGCACCACCTGGGTAAGGGAGAGAGCCACCTGGGGGTCGCTTCTGCACTGGAGGTCGGATCCTTCAGGTCCTGGCGGCTGCGGGTGCAGTGTCTTTACCAGGCGTCGGGTTCTTTGAGGCAGGCCGTCTGGATTCCCTCTGCAGGCGTCGCTGTGGGGGCTCAGGGGGGTCAACTCTGGCTACTCACGGGCTCGTAGTCGCCGGGGAGTCCTCCCTGTAGTGTTGTTTCTCCACAAGTCGAGCCGGGGGCGTTGGGTGCAGAGTGCAAAGTCTCACGCTTCCGGCGGGAAACGTGTGTTCTTTAAAAGTCGCTTCTTTGTTGCAAAGATGTTTCTTCTTTGGAGCAGAGCCGCTGTCCTCGGGAGTACTTGGTCCTTTTAGATGCAGGGTAGTCCTCTGAGGCTTCAGAGGTCGCTGGACCCTGTGGAACACGTGGCTGTTGCAGTTTTTCTTGAAGTGGGGTGACAGGCCGGTAGAGCTGGGGCCAAAGCAGTTGGTGTCTTCGTCATCTCTGCAGGGCTTTCAGGTCAGAAGTCCTTCCTCATCTTAGGTTGCAGGAATCTATCTTGCTAGGTTCTGGGGTGTGTTTAGGTCTGGGGGGTTAGTAGCCAATGGCTACCAGCCCTGAGGGTGGCTACACCCTCTTTGTGCCTCCTCCCTGAGGGGAGGGGGGCACATCCCTAATCCTATTGGGGGAATCCTCCATCTGCAAGATGGAGGATTTCTAAAAGTCAAAGTCACCTCAGCTCAGGACACCTTAGGGGCTGTCCTGACTGGCCAGTGACTCCTCCTTGTTTTTCTCATTATCTCCTCTGGCCTTTCCGCCAAAAGTGGGGCCATGGCCGGAGGGGGCGGGCAACTCCACTAGCTGGAGTGCCCTGGGGTGCTGTAACAAAGGGGTGAGCCTTTGAGGCTCACAGCCAGGTGTTACAGTGCCTGCAGGGGGAGGTGGGAGGCACCTCCACCCAGTACAGGCTTTGTTACTAGCCACAGAGTAACAAAGGCACTCTCCCCATGTGGCCAGCAACATGTCGGGTGTGTGGCAGGCTGCTAAAACCTGTTCAGCCCACACTGGAAGTCGGGTATGGTTTCGGGGGCATCTCTAAGATGCCCTCTGGGGTGTATGTTACAATAAAATGTACACTGGCATCAGTGTGCATTTATTGTGCTGAGAAGTTTGATACCAAACTTCCCAGTTTTCAGTGTAGCCATTATGGTGCTGTGGAGTTCGTGCATGACAGATTCCCAGACCATATACTCTTAAGGTTACCCTGCACTTACAATGTCTAAGGTTTTGCTTAGACACTGTAGGGGCATAGTGCTCATGCACGTATGCCCTCACCTATGGTATAGTGCACCCTGCCTTAGGGCTGTAAGGCCTACTAGAGGGGTGACTTATCTATGCCATAGGCAGTGTGAGGTTGGCATGGCACCCTGAGGGGAGTGCCATATCGACTTAGTCATTTTATCCCCACCAGCACACACAAGCTGGCAAACAGTGTGTCTGTGCTGATCGAGGGGTCCCTAGGATGGCATAAGACATGCTGCAGCTCTTAGAGACCTTCCCTGGCATCAGGGCCCTTGGTACCAGGGGTACCAGTTACAAGGGACTTACCTGTATGCCAGGGTGTGCCAATTGTGGAAACAAAAGTACAGGTTAGGGAAAGAACACTGGTGCTGGGGCCTGGTTAGAAGGCCTCAGCACACTTTCAAACCATAACTTAGCATCAGCAAAGGCAAAAAGTCAGGGGGTAACCATGCCAAGGAGGCATTTCCTTACACTGAGCCACACAATTGTCGGCCAAAATTGCAGTGGTGTAGTATGCCACACATATTACAGGTATCAGTAAAGCATCTATAGATCTGCTGATGAGGCAGCAAGGGCCATGGCCCTGTCAGCAACTCAAGCTGAAGCTTTGGAAGACATCAAAGCGAGGATCAGTCTGTATGATTTGGAGCACAATGCATCAGCGGAGGACAAGAAATAGCTCCAGCATGGGTGCTTTAATAATATTGATGAGACTTAGGTATGCCACTCAAAAATAGTTATGGTTCCTCATACCATTCTGCCAGCACAGATCTGCACTTATCATGCTACATTTATTTGTACGCAACTGCTATTCTCCCCGTTTATTTACATTAGCTTCACAATATTGCAGTTCTTGTGACACTTGTCACCGGTATAAGGCTGTAAATGGAAGCCAGATGACAAGCGCTTTTTGAGATTGGTCCATAGAAAGGCACAATAAAAGTCAGATAAAAATGTGCTAAGATTTGCATATTACACAAAATGTCTGTAGTGCTCTTCTGCTCTAGGAGTGCATCTACCAAAAACTGGAAATCTTTTCATAAAGTTTGAGAACATTAGGCTGCATAGGTTGCCGTTCTATTATTGTATTTACTAGTATTTATTTAGCGCTTACTACCCCTGACGAGGCATCAAAGCGCTTTTGGGCGAGTAGCATGCTACTCCAGAACCCAAAAGGAATTAGTAGTGGATTAGTATAGGGAAATATGAGTACAGTTTTAGTATTATCATGAGTTAATTTGAGCCGCGGATATGTGAGTTTGTTAGTTGGATTGACTGGAATAATGGAAGGGTGGAGGGGTGGAGGAGGGAAAAATCCAAAAGTGTTAATTGGGAGTTTATAGTAATAGGATTTAGGCTTGGGATGAGTAAAGGGGGGATGGAGGAAGGAAAGAGTCTGTGGAAAGGGTTAGGGAGATCATAGTAGCAGGAGGGGTTGTGGATGAGTTAAAAGTGATATAAATGAGGGAGAATTTAGTAGGGTTGTTTAGGGAATCATGGTGGTTTCTGAGGTTTGGGTGAGTTAGATGTGGAAGAGGAGGGAGTAGCTTAGGCAGGGTTAGTTAGGGGATGAAAGTAGTAGAATGGATTTGGGATGAGTCAGAGTGGGAATGGAGGATAGATTGATAGAGACATGACATGTGGTGATGGGTAGACAAAGTAAAGCTTACAAGAGAGTGTAAAAATATAATATTTTTATTTATAATTTTGTATATATATATATATATATATATATACATATATACATTTTTTATCATTATATTTATTTAATTTATGTATTCTTTATTATTATTTATATATATATATATATTTAGATTTATTTAGATTTAGAATTTTATTTATAGATTTTAATTTATTTTTTGTTTACTTTTTTCTCTAGTACAGTAGGACTAGAGTAATAAATACATAGATATGTAAGTACATAGTAAGGGAATATATGTCTAAGGAATATAATATGAGAAGAAAAGTAGTATTGTATAAACACAGACTTTCAAGATTTGTAATATTTGAAGTTAATTAATAAGTGTACTTTTCTAACATTTATTTATCTTTACTCAATTTTTGAATAGCTAAATACCTATGATAATAAACATTTGATCAGTGTGATATAAAATGAGAGCAGGGATTGATAAGTATCTAATATAACAACCTATCTAGGAGCTATGCAATGATCTATGAACATGTTAAGCACAGAATAACATACACACACACACACACACACACACACACATATATATATAAATATATATATAGACACACACATACATACACACACACATGAATACATACACATATATGCACATATATATATTTTTACATGTATATACATATTTTAACCATGAGTATATATACATTAGTTAAACAGGTTTGAATAGTATGTGTGTAATTCATTGTTATGACATAGTAGCGATACATATTTTCTAAAGAACTATATATATATATCTAGAATATACACATAATCAGATAAAAAATTATTTATCAACACAGGCATATGCGGTCCATAGCTGTTTGAATACGGTGGTTATGAAGGAAAGAGCCAACTCTTGCATAGTCTTCTGAAGACAAGATAGTTATCTGTGGATCTTATAGTTGGGGTAATGAATTCCATAGTTTGGCTGCTTGAACGGAGAAGGATGTACCCCCCACAGTCTTTTTCTTGTATGGTGGTGTTCTAAGGCGGGGTGCCAATCTAGAACTGAGGTTTCTTTGTTGAATGTATTTGGTTATTTTTTTTCTGATAAAAAGCGGTCCTGGTCCATGTGTAGCTTTGTGGGTGATAAAAAGCAGCTTGAAGGTGCATCTTCTGGCAACTGGTAACCAGTGTACTGCTCTCAAGGCAGGGGAGATGTGGGCTTGTGGCTTTACATAGTAGCCTGGCTGGGGAGTCCTGAATACGTTGTAGTTTTTCATAATAGATAGAGATGATCCATGGTAAAGGGCATGGCATAATCCAGTTTGGATAGTACAAGCAAGATAGTAGCCTGCACCTTGTGTGGAAATCCGAGGTGGGGGAAGATGTGTCGTAGAGGCTTCAAGGTGATGAAGCTTGTTTGTGCTAATTTGTCCACTTGGGCATTTATTGTTAACTTGGAGTCCATGGTGATTCCAAGGTTTTTAACTTCCTTGGATAAATGAAGAGGTGGTCCAAGATCATAAGGCCAGATGCTCAGTCGGTAATATTTCCAGTCACCACATATGAGTATTTCTGTTTTGGAGGCATTCAGTTTGAGATGGCTCCAAGTCATCCACTGATCAATGGCTCTGAGGCAACTGAAGATTTGTGAGTTTTCAATGTTTTTGGGCATTCTAATTTAAGTAGTATTTGTGTGCCATCTGCATAGTTGTAGCATGTGAGATGAAAATAATTGATCAGTTCTGGTAATGATATGATGTAGATGTTGAAAAGCAAAGATGTGATGATTGATCCTTGGGGGACCCCTGCTTTTGTGAGATAGGGTTTGGACGAGAATGGGGGAGAATAGATGATATTAGTTCTTTTTTGAAGGTAGGATGTAATTTAGTCGAGAGCAGTCCCATCTATGCCGGCTTCATGGAGTCTTTGAATTAGTGTGTCATGGTCAAAGGCAGCCGAGAGTTTAAGAGAAGTAGTGCAGCAACTCGATTGCGGTCAACTGTGTTTTTAAGATCATACCAGATTGCTATGAGTGCCGATTCAGTGCCAATTCCTGGGCGGAATTCAGTTTGGTAGTCTGAAAGTATAGAATTGTCTTCAATGAATTGTGACATCTGGGTGAATGCTGCCCTTTCTATCAGTTTTCCCTTGAAAGGTCCATTTGTGATTGGTCTGTAGTTGTTGGGGTCTTGCGGCTCTAGTAGAAGAATGTGAGGGAGAATACACTCTTTTTAATGAAGTTTCTGCTTTTTATCATTGGCAGAGGCCAAAAAGGAAAAAAGAGACCATGCTTGCAAAAATCATATTTACTATTGGCCTGGGCAGAACCCGGGGAATTTCAGTCTGCAGAATTCTGCTAAGTTACAGAAAAATTATTTTAAGGAATTGGAGTATGCCATTAAAAGTGACGCAATGGTGCTGCAAAGGGTATTAAAAATATTTCCATCTGCAAGTTGTGCTTTTGGTGCCGAGATTTAGCACTGGTAGCACATTCTAAGCTAAAGAATTAGCTCGAATGGCACCATATGGTCCATAAGCGTATGGCCATTTTAACTCTGTGAAGTACCAAAAAAAACTGCCTACAGTTATGTGAGCAGCGGAGTTTGGGTAAGTCACACTGTTTGTGCTCATTTTCAGCGCCAATAGATTCTCCTGCACTGCGACAGATGGGAACTAACTTCTTTCTGCCACAAAAGGAGACTTTCTACTCAAGTGGCAGCTTCTTCACCGCGAGAGGCAGCTTTCTCAAAGTGGGTGGGCACGACTTGCCTTGACCGCTCATGTTCAGAAATATCGCTTGCGCTCATCAACATAGCGATTTTCATGCTTGCACTTTCCTTCTTAACGTTGGTGAGCCGCGCAAGAGTGAAAACTCCACTGAACGTCACTTCATGGAGTTTTTCAGAGCGCAGCACTCTGGGTGGAGCGTGGAGTGGGCAAAACTCCACTCATAGAGCGGAATTCTTCATGCACCCCTAATGGCCAGCTGATTTTGCTGCTTCTTGAATTCTGCTTTACTGGCCACCATGATCTTGTTTTGCTTTAAGGCTATGCAGAGGGTTGAGACACCTTAGATAAACATCTACCAATTTGTCTGCACTGTGTGTTCCTCTCTCATGGCTTTCTACTCCATTTGTACCACACCTACAGCCACTAAAAAGAATCCTCTGGTCTGGCTAACCTAGAAGAACCTGTGAGCAACACTTAAATCTGTTACACTAGCCATCACTGAAGTGCTAATCTGCATCAAAACTGGTAAGGGGGACATAGCCGAACTGCCCGCAAGATGGCCGTCAACTTCTGAATCTCCTCACAGCCCGGGAGACGCTTCACGGAGCCTTGCCGCATTTCATCCCCTTTTATGGCACAAAGTGAGCAGTGTATGAGCACGGGGAAAGCAGGTATTTGGAATTTGGGCCATTTTCCAGCCCTTCCTAAGTGATTTTATCCTGCATGTTGTTCTCCTCGCACTCGGAGACCAAGACTGAAATGCTCTGGCGGGGCACTGTTTCTACCACATTGCCTTTCATCTTCTATGCAGTGTCCTAGGATTCCTGTGCAGGACTGGTGTGACAAGCCTACATTTTATTTGATATGCAAATGTTTCACAGCAGTGAGCCTTTTCCTTTAAACATTCTGCTATTCCCCATTTATAATACTTTGCAGACTTTCCTTTCAGAATAAAGTGATTTTTATTGGCTGCCCTGACACATCCCACAACTGAGGAGGCCCTGTTTAGTAATTCATTGTTTTTTACTGGTTATGAGGGCTTAAGGCAGTTGCTGCTGGCTTGTAATTACAGCTGGGGGTGGTGGGGTAAAAAAATAACAATTACAACAAAAAAGAAGTCACTTACCTGTGGGTGTCTTTCATACAGCATCCTCCTGCTCCTCGAAGCTTCAGCACAAAGCCAGGAGACACTACTAACAAATCCTGATGCTGCTTACATGCTGGTAACCTCATCATATCACGTACATAGTAGAGCTTAAATACACATCAATTATTTACACAGTGACACTCAAAATGTTCACCAGAAACCAACGAAATTTCTTTACTTATTATTTATTACAATATTTTTCTCTTTCATTTCACTTGACAGTTCTGCAACCTGTTATTCAGACATTACTGTATTAAACATTTACCAATTCTTATATACACCTAGTTCCTCATCTTTATTCGATGCAACAGGGTAAACCCTGACCTATTTTAAGGTTGGGATTCTCTCCCCATGCCGCGAAGCTCCACCTGACTGCGCCAGTGCCCTCTATCCCGCCCTTGCTGCTGCTGCAAGTTCGAGGCCCTCCACTACCCGTAGGCTCCCGCCTGCGCCTCATCCCCGGTGTCTAGTGGTTGCCATAAGTATTGTGTGTCTGTCTTGTGACTGTTTATTGTGTCTTTTTTCACCACTTTTTGTCTCCTTTTTCTTTCTCCACTTTTTTCTGAAGCCTTTTAGCCTTTTTAGCAGTTTTTTTGCCTCCTTTTTGCAGTTGTATGCTTTCCCCAGCCTTTGTGCTCTGTCCCCCCTTCCCTAATCCCGCCACTGCATCCCCTGTGGCCCTGCCCCCTCGCGCCCCAACTCGCCCACCGCTCCCACCTCCAGCTGCGCCTCCATCCCACCTTCCCTTATTGATGGCGACAACCACGCGGTGCAGAAAGTGACCCCTGACCTGTTTTAAGGTTGTGATTCGCTCCCCACGCCACGCAGCTCCACCTGACTGCATCTGTGCCCTCTACCCGGCCCTCGCTGCTGCTGCGAGTTCGAGGCCCTCCACCACCCGCATGCTCCTGCCTGCACCTCATCCCTGGTTGCCATAAGTATTGTGTGTCTATCTTGTGACTGTCTGTTTATCGTGTATTTTTTCACCGCTTTTTGTTTCCTTTTTCTGCCTCTCTCCCCTTTTTTATAAAACCCTTTTAGCCTTTTTAGCTGTTTTTCGCCTCCTTTTGGCTGTTTTTTGCTTTCCCCAGCCTTCACGCTCTGTCCCCCCTTCCGTAATCCCGCCGCTGAGTCCCCTGCGGCCCTGCCAGAACCAAACACAACCACCTCAGTTGCATCCTCCTCAACACCTGCTCCGTCCAAAAGCACGCCGTTGAACTTTGGGACCTACTCACCTCATCATCCCTGGATGTCGCCTTCCTAACCGAAACCTGGATGAACCCCTCCTCGGAACCCGACATCCCCATGGCCATCCTGGACGGCTATAAGATCACCTGCAGAGACTGCACCAACAGACCGGGAGGAGGGATCGCCATAGTCCACAAGAACACCATCAGAATCTCGACCAAAACCGAAGACTCCCTCAACGCCGCCGAGCACTTACACTTCCAGATTCACATCAACGCCAACACCACCCTCAGAGGAATTCTCATCTACAGACCCCCCGGCCGCAGTTCAGTGACTCCATTGCTGACATAATCAGCACTCAAGCCCTTGCTTCTACAGACTTCATCCTCCTCGGCGACCTGAACTTTCACCTCGAGAACGCCAACAACAGCAACTCTACCACTGGACCAACCACCGTTGCGTCCACTTCACCTTCAAGAAACCCACCACGCACCACCACCCACAACAGATACCCTGTCGCAGCTAGAACAAGATCACTGAAGACCAACTGATCTCCACCCTTGGCCAAGCTCCGCCACCCATCACCTCCGACCCCAACACAGCCGCCCTCAACCTCAGACAATGGATAGACGACTGCACCAACACCCTCGCCCCGATCAAGAAACCCTCCAACAACCGCACCAGCATTAAGGCCATCTGGTTTACTGCTGACCTTCAGGGCTCCAAGCGGGAGTGCCGAAAACTCATCCGGACCACCAAGAGATCTTTCTACAAGGAACGCATTGACAACAACATTCACAACAGCAAAGAGTTCTTCAACATTAAGGAACTCGCCAATCCCAGGTCCTGCTCCAACAAGACTCCACCTTCACAAGACCTCTGCGACTCCCTCTCCACCTTCTTTCACCGCAAGATCACAGACATCGACAACAGCTTCAACACCTCGACCCCCACAACAGCCGCTGTCACCACAAACCCCAACTGACCGAACCCCAGCGACACAAACCTCCTGCTCTCCTGGACCCACATCAACAACGAGGATGCCATCAAAACCATGAGCACCATCCACTCCGGCTCACCCTCCGACCCCTGCTCTTACCACATCTTCAACAAAGCAAGCTACATCATCGCCCCCCAACTCCGTATGATTGTCAACAGCTCCTTTGAGACTGCCACCTTCCCGGAAAGCTGGAAGCAAGCCGATGTCAATGCCCGCTAAAGAAACCCAAAGCAGACCCAAGAGATCTCCCTCCTCCCATTCCCGGCGAAGGTCATCGAGAAGATCGTCAACGGCCAACTGACCCACTTCCTTGAAGACAACAATACGCTGGACACTCCTCAATCCGGTTTCCATAGCAACCACAGCACCAAGACCGCCCTGCGACGACGACATCAGGACCATGCTCGACAAAGGCAAAAATGCGGCCCTTATCCTCCTAGAACTTTCAGCTGCCTTCGACACCATCTGCCACCACACCCTTAGCACACACCTCCACGACGCAGGATCCGCCACAAAGCCTTGGACTGGATAACATCCTTCCTCTCCGGCAGAACCCAAAGAGTCCACCTCCCTCCCTTCCTTTCTGAAGCCACCAAGACCATCTGCGGCGTTCCCCAAGGATCCTCACTCAGCCCGACCCTTTTCAACATCTACATGGCACCGCTCGCCAACATTGTCCGATTCCACAACCTCAACATCATCTCCTATGCCGATGACACCCAGCTGATCCTCTCACTCACCAAGGACCCCACCACCGCCAAAACCAACCTGAACGATGGAATAAAGGCCATCGCCAACTGGATGGAGAGCAGCCACCTGAAACTGAACTCAGACAAAATGGAGATCCTCATCCTCAGCTCCAACCTCTCTGCCTGGACGACTCCTGGTGGCCGGCCACCCTAGGAACCGCACCAACGCCACACCAACCATGCACCAACCTAGGATTCATCCTGGACTCATCACTCACCATGACCCAGCAAGTCAACACCCTCCGCATGCTCCACAAGATCTTCAGGTGGATCCCCACCGAAACCAGAAGGACAGTCACCCAGGCCCTCGTCAGCAGCACACTGGACTACGGCAATGCTCTCTACGTGGGAACCACGGCCAAGCTCCAGAAAAAACTGCAACGTATACAGAACACCTCCACTCGCCTCATCCTCGACATCCCACGTGCAACCACATATCAGCCCACCTGAGAGAGCTACACTGGCTCCATGTCAACAAGAGGATCACCTTCAAGCTCCTGACCCACGCTCACAAACCACTCCACAACGCCGGCCCTGCTTACCCCAACGAGCGACTCACCTTCTAAACTCCCAACCATCAACTCCGCTCTGCCAACCTCGCCCTCGCCACCGTTCCTCACATCCACTGAACTACAGCCGGTGGCAGATCTTTCTCCGACCTCGCCGCCAAGACCTGCAACTCCCTCGCCGTCCACCTACGACAGACCCTGGACCTGCTGACCTTCAGACAACGCCTTAAGACCTGGCTGTTCGAGCAGTAGCTCCTCCCCCAGCCCCCTCAGTGCCTTAAGACCCTAGCGGGTGAGTAGCGTGCTCTACAAATGACTGATTGATTGATTGATTGAACATAGAATCACATGACAAAACACAAAATACATTGTTCTACATGACTTGTCAATAACAACACATTGTAAAAGTTTCAGGGTATTAGGCTTCCCAATTGTTCCACTTGAGCTGCCATTTTATATTCGAAAAAGCAGTCCTCTACTTTGAGGTAGTTAAAATAAAATGTCTACAATAGTTGGCAATTACACCATTGCAACACAATTACGTGGTCTAGTAATTTCTTCTGTAGAATTCATGAATTTCCAATACTCAAATCTTACTGGCCTCATTTGGACCTTGGTGGTCTTTTCTCAAGACCGCTGAGGTACCGCCGTGCTGAAGACCACCAGTGCAGGCGGTTTTCCGCACAGCGGCGTATTATGACTGCTGCCAGCCCTCCACCCTTTTCCGGACGGAGAGCTGCCAGCAGCCATACTGGTGGTTGGCGGTGAAGTGGAGGCTGCTCCACCGCCACGTCATCAGAACACCGCAGACCGAATCACGTCCCAGGATTCGGTGTGGCAGTGTTCTGGTGAAGGGGAGCTGGCGGCGGAGCAGCCCCCATGGATCCCGTTCCCTCCCGGAGGATCACCGGACCAGGTAAGGTGATTGTCTGTTAGGGGAGGAGGGTGGGGGGGTGTTGTGTGCGTGCATGAGGGTGTGCGTGTGAGTGTGTAGAGCGGTTGTTTGAGTGCGTGTATGCATGCGGGGTGTGTTGTGTGTATGGAAAATGTGTGCGTGTATGTGTGTGCGTCTGTGTGTATGTCTGTGTGTATGTGTGTGTGTGAATGTGTGCATGTATGTGTAGTTGTTGTGTGAGTGTGCGTGTAGGGGGTGTGTGTGTGCCAATGTTGGGGGGTGGGGTGGTTTTGTGGGGATGGGGGTCCTACCACCTTTGGGGGGTGGTGGGGGGTCATGGGTTTGGGGGGAAGACTCTGGGAGGGGCGGGGGAGAGCCCTATCAGTGCCAGGGAACGTATTCCCTAGCACTGATAGTGCCTACCGCCATGGATTTTGTGGCTGTACAGAACCCCACAAAATCCATGGCGGTATGCGGGGTTGTGATACCGCCGGCAGTGTTGTAACACTGCCGAGCTGGAGACCGAAGTCTCCAGCCCAGCGGTCGTTACCACCCTGGCGGTCGGAGTGGAGAAGTGGCGGTTTTGCATGGCAGTCACCTGCATGCTTGTAATTTCATTTTTTTACCGCCTGCCTGTTTGCGGTATTACCGCCACTTCTCCACCAACTGCCAGGGTTGTAATGAGGGCCTCTGTCTGTTGATGCGTTAAAGCCTTTGTTGCTTCAAAGCCTCATCAGGACATAGGAAGACTTGGAATGCCTAAATTTAAAATTACACTCATATGTAGTCAATAAGTGACATTCCGACCAGGGTCACATATCACCCTGTTCACCATTAGATGTCTATAAAATTATTCAATTAGAGCACACTGTGAAGCTATCATTACATTTCACCTCATCTCTGTGTGAACTGTCATGCACAATAAAGAATTATTCAGGTAATTATTAAGATAACAAATACAATCCATAGTGACACTACCCTAAAATCTAATGCCTCTTAAATAGAACAGATTACATAATTCCATCAAACCCTCTTGCACTTAAGTGTTATTAATAGCAATTGGAACTGACCTTGCAGGTTCGTAGTATTATGTCCAAAGATTGATAACCTTATAGGAGATGGGGATATGCGATTATCTGCACCGCCATTTTCAATTCTATTGCTTATTCAGCTTTACAACAAATCCTCCCAATGCTACGTGGCAGGTTGTTACAACAATAAATGGTTGACACGGGTGAAAAATATTATCCTTCATATCTTTTCATTGATAATCATCCTCTAATACTCTAGCTCTATTTACCTTCGAACCGTGACACAAGCCACCTTCGTCCTGCTACTCCATGTGGTGCCTCTGCACTTGGCATCTATGTGAATTTCTGTGTAGCTAACGTTATTTTGCTCTTTGATCCTTATGTGGTTGAAATGGTGATCCCTCCATCTTACGAACATCCCTCAGTGTTCAGTACATAAAGTGCCTCCAGGGTGGCAGCCATTATTAAATGGAGTATATAAATATAACTTGTAAAACCAACCTGAGTTTTTATATTTTTGGGACGCAAACCAACTGTAACTCTATCTGTATTATATTTACATTTGCCCCCTGATCATTTGTTTGGTTTATTACTTTGACATGGTTATAGTTCTATATTACGTGACTACATCGGATCTCAACAATATTTGCAGGCTTGAAAAAAGCAATGATATTTCACCCTCATCTCGTTTAAATTTTCATTAGTATATTATGATACAGGAACAGGGTAATATTTGGTACATGGGTCTAAATGTGACCAAATAGTGGACTGACATACTACAGGAGAACCTTCCTCATTATTGTCTAATCAACTAACACATCTCATTAAGACCTTTCAAGCCATTGCGTGCCGTGCCATATCTTTCGTTCATTCTGGCTTCCACTCTGTTCATCAAGTGTTTGCCCTCAGTACCCTTTGTTTCTGCTACAAATAATACTGTCCAATATATGTCACTGTCACTGTTTTTATTATTAGTAAAGTGATCTACCAATGGAGCACCATGTACCAAACATTTAATCCTTGAACAATGCTGCAAAATGCGAGATTTCACAGGTTGTATAGTTTGGCCATGCTCTGTTGCCCATGTCAACTATGGGCTCCACTCCTTCCTCCAGCCACAAAGTTGTAACCTCACCTGAAATAATGTCCTCTATGCTCAAAGACTCCAGTAACCCATCAAAAAGGCAAACAAAGGACCCAAGTATCCCAACAAAGTCTCCACTACATCTGACGTTGAAAGCTTTAATGGACAAAATCAAACTTCTGAAACCTTTTGTCATGGATACCAATGCTACGCTTTAGAGAATGGAGAAGAAATGGTCCCATCTTGAATCTTGAGTGAGAGAGCTGGAATAATGCCTTGGTAATATACATGATGCTGTCACTGAGGTTGACGCAATATAGAAAGACATTTCTCTTCTCAAGCAACAAACTGAGGATTTGGAAGATCGTAACAGATCAAATAATCAAAGAATTTAAGGGATTCCTGAAGGCGCGGAAGGCTCCAACACATGTGCCTGTCTTAAAATTCATATTCCGAAAATTGTTGGGCTCAAGAAGGACACACCATAGTTTGCAATGAGCCCCTCGAGTCAGCCTTAAATCTTTGGGTGCTTCTTCATCGGGCTGTCCAAGAGGAATTATTGTTTTATTTCTGGAACGTACAGAGTTACTTATCGTTTTATCAGCAGTCAAGCAATGAAAGTAAATGCTCTTGTTGAGTCAGAAAATCTTCTTTTCTCCACATGTGGTCATTGAAACGGCAGCTCCATGAATGCCCACTATGGCCTTGTCCAACCTTGTTTCTTCAAAGTGACCTACAAGTAGTGGGCTTTTTCTTTTGATTTCCCCTAAGATCTAAAATGCTTCATTTCTCAATGAAAGGGAATGGAGATGGAACTTGGTAATACTTGAATGTTTTCTCTTTTTGTATGGGTTTTCACTCTGTTTCACATTGCATTTGCTTTGGTTTTGTAATCTGACATATATTTATAGATGATAATGTATTTTATCTATGACATTGCTTCCAATTACTTATTTATTTTAATTTTCCCTTCCTTCGCAGATGTTCTTTGTCTTGCCCAGATTCCTATCCCCGATGTTTCATACATATGTGTTTCCTCCCCCGACTTAGGGCCAGATTTAAGAAGGCCCTAGTGCCACCTTGCTCCACATTAGCATATTTTTTTTATGCTAATGTAGTGTTAGGTTGGCAAAAACGCTGCACTATATTTACAAAGTGGTGCAAAACACGCATTGCGCCTCTTTGTAAACCCTTGTGCTACATCATGGCTCTGCCAGGCATAATGTATGCAAGGGGGATGTTCCAGCATTAGGAGGCACAGAGAAATGGGGCAGTGGAATCTATGTGATTCCACTGCTGGAATGGCACAGTGGAATGTCATTGATTCTCCTGCACCATGTTTAATGCCTGCCTAAGACAGGTGTTAAAATGACGCTCCCTTTGTTTTTAATGGACCTCCTTTCACTTTGCAGGATTAGTGTTAATATTTTTGGCGCTAATCCTGCAAAGTGCAAACTAGTGTCAACATTTTTTACACTAATTCCCTAACGGGCACTATGGTGCGCCATATCATAAATACAACGCACACATGGTGGTGTTAGGGGGTGCAATGGGATGCAAGAAAAGTGACACATCATGACCTGATGCGCCACTTTTCATAAATTTGCCCCTAAGTGTTTCCTTTTGTTTCCATTTGTCGGTAAGTGCTCCTAAATTCAATATTTAGTAGTTTTGTGTTCAAGTTTTCTTGTAACTATTATTTGATATTTGTGTATTGTTATTTAATAGTATCTGAGGGTTTTGTCATTGGTTTATGGTTGATCCGGTGTCAGTTGTCTACCTTTTTCTTTGCATTTTTCCACCCCACCACTACATTGATGTTGTACTTTATGTTTTTTTGTTCACAATGGTGGAAGCCTCTCGACTTTTTACCATCTTGTCCTTTTCTATTAACTTCTGTCATCCTTCTTCTTGTTCCCTCATTTTCCCTTTTCTTTTCTATTCTTTTCTTTCTCTTATTATCTCTGTATCCCCTTACAATTCTATATTTTCCACAAATTCTGCTTGTTTTGCTGTATTCTCTGTTGTATTGTGTTTCCTTTCTCAAGTTGAAATGGTAGATTTATTATTCTCTTTTTTCCCCTGCTATTTTATGGCTAATAATCTTTGTGTTGTTACCTGGAATGTTAAGGGTTTATGTAATCCCATTAAGAGGCAAACAGTGCTTACCCACCTCCCTCAATTACAATGTCATATTGCCTTGTTGCAAGAGACTCACCTTACAGATAAAGATGTTCACTCATTAAGAAGGCAATGGGTGGATGTTGGAAGGTGGGTCATTAGTTGTGTGACCTGTACAAGTAATGGGTCTGCACACAACCATCACTGGGAACCAATCACTTCATTGTAGCACTCAACTCTCATAGGGTAGGGTTGCAGAGCAGTCCAATGCTTACTCAAAGGGGGTGGTGTGGGCTATTAATCCCCATTCATGAGCATACAAGCATGACACTCAGTAAATGAATGTTCAGTATGTGTTTTTTCTTTTGATAAAGTAAAAGTACATTTATTACACACACACACTACTCAATACTATGCAACAATTTATAAATATACACAAATTGATGGAATTACTCTGGGATGACATGGTGTAATCATTCTTGTCTCCCCGAGAGAAAATATAATCTAACAACCCACATGGGAAAACATTTCCTGGTATCCCAATGCCATATTGGACTGTGAGTTGGAGTGAGAGCACCCAAATCCAAATAAAGTACATTTAAGTGGATAAAAGGTGACTGTCAATCTCATTACGCAAATCAGCATCAACAAGGAACATGTAGAGACGTGTTGGAATAATTTGGAGTTGGGGATTACTTTTAGATTACTCTCAGATTACTTTCCAATTACTCCTGATAAACTTTTGGTAATGCCATCTTGCACCCCTAGAGGATGCTTGGTCATATAACCTTTCTTACTTCATGCCATAGGACCCAAAGCTGGGATCACACCTTTTCAAAATACTTTTGGCATAACATGTTGTTATTTCAATACATTGCTGTAAAAGCACTTGCAATTCCAGCTATTCTCCCCTACAGGGTGTAGTTCCAAAACAGAAGAACAAAAGTTCTAACTAGAATGCTCTAGTGAATGCATTGAACCTTTGGTGTCTCGCCCAACCTAGGATGGGGGCATAAAACAATGCTTTGGGTGGAGGTTGCGCTCCTCCTCCAAATCCCACTATCCATGGGCATTCTGTTGGTGGTGACCCCATCTCCCTGACCCCACCACAAGCTGGAAAAGGAGCCAAGGAAAACATTGAGCCTCACACAACATTGTGGGGCTTGGTGCATATCTGATTAGCGGCTCTCCCGCTTTGCCGGGGCGAGCTGCTTCACTGCCTCCAGGCGATCTTGTTCCGTGCTTTTCCTTGTCCCGGACGTTCCAGTCCCACATGGACACCACCACGATGCTGCCTAGTTGGAGGGCAGCGAGGGGAGCCCACCCTCAGCTGCCCTCATCTTCGGGGGTGTCTGGTCCCACCAGGACACCACCCATGAGGTAGGTGACATTGGGGAGCAGCTCAATGAGCCTCCCCCGGCCACTCACACTGGCTCCCTGCCCGACCAGAACCTGGTGGTGCTGCCACGAGAGCCTGCACTCCTCTTGTTGATGGGTTGCCCTCTCTGGTGGGCTGACGCTGTTGAGGCAGCCTGGTGACAGGCCATGCAGGTGAGGTGCACCAGCGCACCCCCGCATCTCATCTGGTGCCTGCCCACAGGAGTTTGGTGGCGTCCTGCCCGCCCGCCCTAGGGGAGTGTGACGGCACTACCCCTCCTGCATCTTCACGGGGAGAGCGACGGGGCTCCCGAGATTGCTATTCCTTACAGGGCCCTGGGATGGAGTCCCGAGCCCCTTCAGCCATCTTTAAGAAGATCCAATGGCAGCCCCCAACTTTTTCCTGTGGTAGGCCCCTGGATGGGGTTCTGGGGCCCCTTCCTGGATCTTCACGCGCTTCCTGACTTTGCTTCGGGGAGAGGGCCACACCCATATCTTTGCGGGTAGCATGATGGTGCTCCCTGACTTATCTTTAACATATGAGGCTCCGGGGTGGGGCCCAGGGCCCCTTCCCCATTAGCGCTAGCGGGTGCGCAATGGTGCCCCACCCTCTTTATTCTCCAGGGGGCCAGTCTTTACAGGGCCCCAGGATGGGGTCCGGGGCCTCTTCTTCCTCAAGGGGGGGAGTGCAACAGCACTCCCCCAGCTCCTCATCTTCTGGGGGCAGCCCCCGGGCCCTGGCACACCCCAGGGGCATCAATCAGAGCCACAGCAGAGCCCCACGTGATTTGCCACTTGCTCAGAAATAGGTCAAAGGTCATAAGACCTTCTCCTTGGGATATCTCGCCCCCGCCCCCAAGGGCTGATTTTGATCATCTTGGTGTCCTTTCACTCTTGGTGACAAGCCCTTGCCACCACTGTGAGAGGACTGTTCTGACGATCTGGTCTGCCCTGATTTTTTGCCTTTTGACCATCTGGTTTTTGATCTTTTACTGTGAGGGAGCTTCCTAGTCAGGGACTCTCCGGCGAACAGTAGGTCAGGTACTTTGCTCCCCTGCTCGACAACACAAAAATGGGGCAGTTATACTATTTCACAAGTCACTCTCTTTCACAGTTTTAAGGAGGAGAAGGGTGAGATGAGGAGGGTAGATGGCTCCTCCTACATCTTACTATTATTGTTACTCAATCATCCCTTCTTAATGTCTACGGCTCTAATGGTATGGATATACAATTCTGGGAACATGTATTCTCTATGGTCATGTTCTGCAACTAACTTTCTGGTGGGGGGGCTGCAACCAAATCATGGACCCCTTCATTGATAGAAACTCTCTCGGCCAGTGCGTCCCCAACAAAATGCAAAAAGTCTTTAAAAATTCTGTACAATCCAGAGGATTCATAGATGCTTGGAAGATTTATAATCCTGATAATATGAAATATAATGTTTATTCTCCCGCACATCAATCTAAATCTAGGATAGATTACATTTTTCTCACACTTCACCTACTTTCTACATTAGCACATGCTGAAATAGGATCTATACAAATATCGGACCACGTCCCGGTGCTTGTGGATATAGAAATTTTGCCTCAAACTTCTAGATCATGTAAATGGTGTTTTAACAATACTTCTTGACAGACAACATTTTTGTGGAACAGTTTGAATAATTTTTTTAAGAAAATGTTGCTAGCAATACTAATCCCAATCTTCCCTTTCATATCATTTGGGATGCCTGTAAGGCCATGGTGAGAGGATACATTCTAGAATATGTAGGGGCCAAGAGGAAATGGGCTCTTAAGGATTCCTCATCTCTGCTCTCCCCTACTAAACAACTTAAGCATGCATATTACACATCTAATGATGACACTACTCTAAAGTGCCTCATCCAAGCAAAGCTGGATTTCAATAAAAGATCCACTAAGAGGAATTGCCTATGTTAATGAAGATCAATGCTAGGTTTTATTAAGGACGCAATAAAGCAGGTAGGTTGCTAGCAAGCTATCTCCGAATTAAATCTCAAAAATCTAAAATATTCAGTATCAAAGATGACATAGGGGTTAAACATTTTAGAGATACTGAAATTATACAATGTTTTTCAGATTTTTACAAACACGCCAGAATAGACCCCTCAGATGAAGCTCTTGTCTCCTTTTATAACCCTCTTCCACCACCCTCTTTTCCATCTCAAGACTTTTCCATTTTGGATACTGATTTATCCATCTCTGTGTTAAAGATGGCTCTTTCTACACTTCCTACAGATAAAGCCCCTAGACCGGACGGTTTTACAGCTGAGTTTTATTTCTGTTTCTCGCATATTTTGCTTCCTCATTTGCTTTCCTTATACTGATATTTTCTTTCCAATAATGAGGCTTGTGGCACCATTTTGGAAGCAATGTTGTGTTTGATCCCAAAGAAAGACAAAGACCTCTCCTATTGTGTGAACTATCGACCCATTTCTCTTATAAATTTAGACTGCAAAGGTTTTGCTAAGACCTTAGCTCTGAAGCATTAATTAACATATTCCAGATCTGATTGGCATAGAACAAACCAGAATTGCAAAGGGTTGATATATGGTGGATAATTATCAAACGTTCTTGGATATATTGTACCTTGCATTAAATAGCTCTACACCTATGGCTGCTATTACATTGGATGCAAAGAAAGCCACTGACCGGGTTCGCTGGAAATTCAAGATGCATGTGCTTAAATGGCATGGTTTCGGACCTGGTATTTTAAAATACATTAGTTTGCTCTATTTTTCCCCTACAACCTCCATCTTTGTAAATTTTCTTCGTACTTTCCTCTCTTATGCGGTGCATGTCAAGGGTGTCCCTTGTCTCCTGTACTTTTTATATTGACTTTAAAGCTTTTCCTCCATACTTTGTAAAACTCGTCTTACTTTCATGGCTTTTCGTACAAAGGCACTCACCTCAAATTCACTGCTTATGACATTATTCCCTATGTCTTGAATACCCCCCCAAATATTGCTGCCTGCCTTTAAAGATCTTGTTATCCTGTATTCTGACTTATCTGGGTACAAATTACATTTCACTAAATCTGAGGTCCTTTAGTTGAATAATTATTGTTTAAAAAAAAAAACATGTTTGCGGACACGGGTTTCAAGTGGAATTCTCAATACATTAAGGGGGTCATTGTGACCTCGGTGGTAAAAGGCACGTACCGCCGGTCAGAAGACCGCCATAACACCGCCGCGGCCGCGGTAAACCGCCACAGTCATTCTCACCCACAACTGCCAACCCGCCAAAAATCTGACCTCCACTGCAGTCCGCCACATCAGCGGTCAGCGATAAACTGGAGATGACCAAACCTCCACCGTCACGCCAACAGAAATACGCACATGCCATTACGACCCACGAATCCACGCGGCGGTCATTCAAACGCAGTATTCCATTGGCGGTACACACCGCCGCGGTCAGAATACACACCCAGCACCAAAACACAGCCACATTGGACAAATCGAAATACACACACCTGATACACATACATGCACCACTCCCACACAATCAATCAACTATAAAACACACACCCACATCACCCACAAACCCCCACTACTAGAAATTAAGAGACAAGGCGCAATACACAGAGAGAGAGCACAGGGAACGCAAACCACAACACACACAGGAACCCAACATCAACACCCACACCACATCTACGCGCAAAGCACCACACACCACCACACTCATCACCACATACACCACCCCACACCTCATCCACACCACCCCATGGCACCCCAAAAGCACCCCCGGTTCTCGGACCAAGAACTCAGGGTCATGGTGGAGGAAATAATAAGGGTAGAGCCCAAGCTCTTCGGCACACAGGTGCAGCACACCATAATAGCCAGGAAGGCGGAGCTATGGCAAAGGATCGTCGACAGGGTCAACGCTGTGGGACAGCATCCCAGAAATCGGGAGGACATCCACAAGCGTTGGAACGACCTACGGGGGAAGGTGCGGTCGATGGTGTCAAGGCACAACATCGCTGTGCAGAAGACTGGCGGCGGACCCCCACCCACCCCACCCGAATTCACAGCATGGGAGCAAGAGGTCTTGAACATCCTGCATCCTGAGGGCCTCGCTGGAGTAGGCAGAGGAATGGACTCTGGTAAGTCTAATCTCAACTACTTCATCCCCCCAACCACCAGCATGCCAACCCACACCCCCACCCTCACCCCCATCCCCCATCACACATCCTCCCTGCTAATGTCTCACAAGCACAACCCACCCAACCCAACACCAAGCCCTGAATGCCACCAAAAACCATGGACACCCATCACCTAAGCATGACCACTGCACATACCGACCCCCCCCCCCACAAACACCCTCACAACTCCTCCTACAAGGGAATGGCAGGCCTGGGGGACAATGGCACACACAAATCGCACGCCATGGCACACACAAATCATTAGCATTTATAAAGCGCGCTACTCACCCGTGCGGGTCTCAAGGTGCTAGGGACAAAGGGGGTGGTTATCGCTGCTCGAACAGCCAGGTCTTTAGGAGTCTCCGGAAAGCGGAGTGGTCCTGGGTGGTCCTGAGGCTGGTGGGGAGGGAGTTCCAGGTCTTGGCCGCCAGGAAGGAGAAAGATCTCCCACCCGCCGTGGAGCGTCGGATGCGAGGGACGGCAGCGAGTGCGAGGCCAGAGGAGCGGAGGGGGTGGGTGGGGACGTAGAAGTTGAGGCGTCTGTTGAGGTATTCCGGTCCCTTGTCGTGGAGGGCTTTGTGTGCGTGGGTGAGAAGTCGGAAGGTGATCCTTTTGCTGACTGGGAGCCAATGCAGGTGTCTCAGGTGTGCGGAGATGTGGCTGCTGCGGGGTACGTCGAGGATGAGGCGGGCCGAGGCGTTTTGAATGCGTTGTAGGCGATTTTGGAGTTTGGCGTTGGTCCCGGCGTAGAGGGTGTTGCCGTAGTCCAGGCGGCTCGTGACGAGGGCGTGGGTCACGGTTTTTCTGGTGTCGGCGGGGATCCAGCGGAAGATCTTGCGAAGCATGCGGAGGGTGAGGAAGCAGGCGGAGGACACAGCGTTGACTTGTTTGGTCATGGTGAGAAGAGGGTCCAAGATGAAGCCGAGGTTGCGGGCGTGGTCTGTGGGGGTCGGTGCGGTGCCGAGGGCCGTGGGCCACCAGGAGTCGTCCCAGGCGGACGGGGTATTGCTGAGGATGAGGACTTCCGTTTTTTCAGAGTTCAGCTTCAGGCGGCTAAGCCTCATCCAATCTGCGACGTCCGTCATGCCCTCTTGTAGGTTGGTCTTGGCGCTGGCGGGGTCCTTGGTGAGGGAGAGTATGAGTTGGGTGTCATCGGCGTAGGAGGTGATGATGATGTCGTGCTTGCGTACGATGTTGGCGAGGGGGCTCATGTAGACATTGAAGAGTGTCGGGCTGAGTGATGAGCCTTGAGGTACTCCGCAGATGATCTCAGTGGGTTCTGAGCGAAACGGAGGGAGGTAGACTCTTTGGGAGCGGTTTGCGAGGAAGGAGGCGATCCAGTCCAGGGCCTGGTCTTGGATCCCGGTGGAGCGGAGGCGGGTGATTAGGGTGCGGTGACAGATGGTGTCAAAGGCAGCCGAGAGGTCGAGAAGAATGAGGGCGACTGTTTCACCGTTGTCCATCAGGGTTCTGATGTCGTCTGTGACTGAGATGAGGGCGGTTTCAGTGCTGTGGTTGGTTCGGAATCCGGTTTGTGAGGGGTCGAGCAGGTTGTTGTCTTCCAGGAAGGTGGTCAGCTGTTTGTTGACGGTCTTCTCTATTACTTTGGCTGGGAAAGGCAGAAGGGAGATGGGGCGGAAGTTTTTCAGGTCGCTCGGGTGAGCCATAGGTTTCTTTAGTAGGGCGTTGACTTCGGCGTGTTTCCAGCATTCGGGGAAGGTTTCAGAAGAAAAAGAAGAGTTGATGACGGTCTGGAGGTGCGGGCGATGATGTCGTCGGCTTTGTTAAAGATGAAGTGCGGGCAGGGGTCCGAAGGGGCGCCGGAGTGGATAGAGTTCATGATGGATTTGGTTTCTTCCGTGCTGATGTGGGTCCAGTTGTTGAGGGTGATGGTCGGGGATGTGGGTTCGGTGGTGTTTGGTTGGGTCTGGTGTCCGAAGCTGTCGTGGAGGTCGCTGATCTTGCGATGGAAGAAAGTGGCGAGGGATTCGCACAGATCCTGTGAGGGCGTGACGGCGTTGGCGTTGGCGTTGGCGTTGGCGCTGGGGTTGGAGAACTCCTTGACGATGCTGAAGAGTTCTCTGCTGTTGTGGCTGTTTTTGTCCAGTCTGTCGGTGAAAAAATTCTTTTTGGCAGCGCGGATCAGGTGGTGGTGTTCGCGGGTAGCGTTCTTGAGGGCGGTCATGTTGTCAGAGGTGTGGTCCTTGCGCCAGGCTTTCTCAAGTGCGCGACAAGTTTTCTTTGATTCTTTGAGGGTGTCAGAGAACCAGAGAGGTTTCTTGGTGTTGTTCTGTCGCTGCGTGCGTTTGAAGGGACAAAGGTTGTCTGAGCAGTTGGAGATCCAGTTTGTGAGGTTGAGGGCTGCGTCGTTGGGGTCGGTGGTGAGGGTGGGTTGGTTGGCGGCGAGTGCGGAGAAGAGTTGCTCTTCAGGGATCTTATTCCACTGTCGGCGAGGGATGGGTTGAGTGCGGAGGTGGCGCGTCTCGCGTCGGAATGTGAAGTGGACGCAGCTGTGGTCGGTCCAATGAAGTGCGGAGGCGTGGCTGAAGAAGACGTGTTTGCTGGCGGAGAAGATAGGGTCGAGTGTGTGTCCGGCGATGTGGGTGGCAGTGTTCACCAGTTGTTTGAGGCCGAGGTTGGCGAGGTTGTCGAGCAGGGTGGTGGTGTTGGGGTCGTTGTTTTGTTCCAACACAGAACCAACAACCATACTCTTTTACCCCTGCAGGACCCGAACGCCAACACACCGGTCAGGAGGGTCCAGAAATGTCCATCCCACCCCCAGAACAGGCCCCCAGTGATGACAGCAGCTCTGTTGACCTGGAACCTGATGACCAGCCCGGACCATCGGGGACCTCTGGACAGTCGGTTCCCCTCAGACAGCCACAGGCCACAGCAGACCTACCCCCCTCTGGAAACACCAGCACAGCACCCACCCAGCGGGCCCATGTCTCTGTCTCCAGGACAGGTCAAGCAGCGGTGTGTCTTCCACTACAGGGCACCCAGGGTAACCCACCACCCCAACAACAACAGGGACCTGGGGGCAGTGGTAGTGGGCACACCGTCCAGGGGACAGAGGCCCAGGAACAAAAGGGAACTGGGAGGGCTGCTGTGCGACAGAGGGAGGACAGGCCTAGGGAACCCTCTGTCCAAGAGGCCCTCACCACCATCATGGGAGCGTATCACCACTCCCAAGAGACGATGGCGACAGTCCTGGCCAGGTTCCAGGAGATCCAGGCCATGCAGGAGGAACAGTACATGGGGTTCCGGGAAGAACTGCGCACCATCAGTTCCGCAATGGGTACAATCGTGGTGGCACTCAACCAGATTGTTACCACATTGCGGGACCATGTGGCCCCCCAAAGGGCCCCTGCCACTAGCATGGACGAAGAACAGCCCACCACCTCCGCCTGCGCTAGTGGTCAGGAGGCCCCGACACAACAGCAACGGGCCACCCGGACCCCACCCCCTGCAGAACAAGAACCACCCCGCAAGAAAGGCCTGAGATCCAGGAAGAAGACAGAGTAGGATGTCAAGACCCCCGGCAGGAAAGGATCCCCCCGGATGTCATCCCACTGTCCCACTTGTTCACCCTGTCCAACCTAGAACTGCCCCTGCTCCACCTTCCACAGGCATATGGACAATGCACCTGTGCAAACGAGAGTCTGGACTCTGCCAAGGACATGCCTCCACCATCACCCATCACCCTTTTTGAACTATTCACCCATTTCTTCACTTCAATAAACACAATTATTGCACCAAAACCATCTGGAGTCTGTAATTTATTTTCTTTAACCCAAATGTATTAGACATAACCAACCAAAAATGTCCAGTTACATTGTGATGACAACATACCAGTGTCACACAGCGGTAGTCCATGGGGAAAGAAACCAGAGGGCACTCCGTGGGGACCAGATCACTGAATTAGGAAGTGAAATCCACAACTAAGTTACCATACATTGGGGGGAAAGGACAGACAGTAGAGAGCCAGTACTGTAAAAGATAGTTTTAAATGCTGGAGTAAATTCTTACCTGTGTGTCACTGGAAATACTTCAGTATCACTCTGTCCCTGTTGTCTGTGTCGTCCTCTTCGTCTTCCTCCTCTTCACTCTCCGCAGGCTCCACAGCGGCCACAACACCACCATCTGGACCATCCTCCTGCAGGAAAGGCACCTGGCGTCGCAAAGCCAGGTTGTGAAGCATGCAGCAGGCCACGATGATATGACACACCTTCTTTGGTGAGTACATTAGGGATCCACCTGTCATATGCAGGCACCTAAACCTGGCCTTCAGGAGGCCGAAGGTCCGCTCGATCACCCTCCTAGTACGCCCATGGGCCTCATTGTACCGTTCCTCTGCCCTGGTCCTGGGATTCCTCACTGGGGTCAATAGCCAAGGCAGGTTGGGGTAACCAGAGTCACCAATTAGCCACACACGCTGTCTCTGTAGCTGTTCCATCACATAAGGGATGCTGCTATTTCGCATGACGTACGCGTCATGCACTGACCCTGGGAACTTGGCATTTAAATGGGAGATGTACTGGTCAGCCAAACAGTTCACCTGGACATTCATCGAATGATAATTCTTTCGGTTCCTGTACACCTGTTCATCGTCTTTTGGGGGGACAAAAGCCACATGGGTACCATCAATGGCACCAATGATATTGGGAATGTGTCCAAGGGCATAGAAATCACCCTTCACTGTAGGCAAGTCACCCACCTCAGGGAAAATTATGTAGCTCCGCATGTATTTCATCAGTGCAGACAACACTCTGGACAATACCTTTGAAAACATAGGTTGAGACATCCCAGATGATATAGCGACTGTAGTTTGAAATGATCCACTAGCCAAAAAATGGAGTACTGACAGCACCTGCACTAGAGGGGGGATCCCTGTGGGTTGGCGGATGGGTGACATCAGGTCTGGCTCCAGCTGGGCACACAGTTCCTTTATAGTGACACGGTTGAGTCTGTAGGTCAGTATGACATGTCGTTCTTCCATTGTCGACAGGTCCACCAGCGGTCTGTACACAGGAACATTCCTCCGTCTCCTCGCAAGTCCCAGCGGACGGTGCCTAGGAAGGACAACAGCGAGCACAGAGTCAATCAACCCACAGGTAAGTTCACACAGCTTGCACAGTACACGTTTCTCTCTGGATTGAATGGCTTGTATGAGTGTCGATGCAAGGCCTAGGCATGTGTGACGCAGTAGGAATTCAGCCATGTGGGCCCTTGAAATGGCGGCTGCCTGACCTGTGAAGTGTGACAATGTGAAGTGAGGTCATTGCGCTGGCGTGGCACACCGTGGCGGTAGGCGGTCGAAGACCGCGGCGCAAAGCCGCATTGGATAACATTGAACCCTATGGGTTTCAGGAGCCAATGGCGATGTGCGCCGGCGGTCGCGGTACGCACCGCCGCGGTACACACCGCCGCGGCCGTAACCGCCATTTTCTATCTGCTTAATCACTCGAGACCTGAGCATCCACAGGAGAGGACCTATACTGCAAGTGCTGCTGTGACCTCGGTCTGGAAGTGACAATGGCTGCTGCGACTGGGGAAAGGGCCCCCGCCTTCAGTTCCGAAGAGTTAGAGAAGCTCGTGGACGGGGTCCTCCCCCAGTATGCGCTACTCTACGGTCCTCCAGACCAACAGGTGAGTACACTGGGACCATGCTTAGTGGGCAATGCCTGGGATGAGTGGGGTGGATGTACGATGGAGGGGAGGGGAGCGAATGAGGAATGCATGGCACGACAGATGAGAGCATGTGCCACATAGCAAGGTTGGGGAGGGGGGCCACTCACACCCACCATGCAGAAAAGTGATGATGTTTCTTTTCCCCCCCTGTACATGTCACATAGGTCAGCGCCCATCAGAAGATCGAGATTTGGCGTGCCATCGCCAAGGACGTCCTGGCCCTGGGGGTCCACAACAGACGGGGCACCCACTGCCGCAAGAGGTGGGAGGACATCCGCCACGGGAGCAGGAAGACCGCCGAGGCTCTGCTGGGGATGGCCTCCCAACCTAGGAGGGGTGCCAGTCGTACCTTGACCCCCCTGATGTCCCGGATCCTGGCGGTGGCCTACCCCGATTTAGATGGGCGCTTGAGGACATCACAGCAGACACAAGGGGGTGAGTACCAGCACATTCAGCTATAGTTACGCGCAGTGGAGGTGCCTGGGTGGGGGAGGAGGGCTGTGGGTATTCCCAGGCCAGGGCGATTTCTGTAGGCTAGGCCCCTCCGTGAGGTATGGTCCTGTGCCCCCGCCCCCCACCTCTGTAGGGTGCCTAGTAACGCTATTCATGGACCTGTGTATTCTGTGTGGGCAGTTGTCGCCCATAGGCTTGTAGGGCATGTCCCAGTGAATGAGTAGTGTACCCCAAGTGCGCAGCGTAGTGCAGGGGGCTTCTGTGTCTGTCCTCTCCGCCAACGGTGTCCCCAATGCATGCACTCAACTTGTCTTTATTTCTCCCCCCCCCCCATTTCTTTGTTTTTCTGGGAATGTGTGCATTAGCATCATCAGGCGGAGGAGAAGTGGCATCGGCGCAAGAGGGAGCTGCATCTCACATGGCCCCGGAGGGCCATGCAACGGACTCCGAGGTGACCAGTGAGACGGAGGGCGAGGGGGGCTCCACAACGGGGACCCGTGCAGACGTCAGTGACACTGACACGTCCTCGGATGGGAGCTCCCTTGCGGTGGCGGCAACATCCGTGCCCACCGAAACTACAGGTACAGCCGCCACCAAGCGCACCAGCTCCGCCCTCCCAGCAGTCCCTCAGCGTTCGCCCCGTGCCCGCACGGCCAGGTAGCCGGCCATCTCCTTCGCCCCAGGCACCTCAGGCCCTGCCCCAGTCACCCCTGCTGCCCTCAGTGAGGAGGTCATTGACCTCCTGAGGACCATAATTGTTGGGCAGTCTACCCTTTTGAATGCCATCCAGGGTGTGGAGAGGGAGGTGCATCCAAGCAATGCATACCTGGAGGGCCTTCATTCGGGTCAGGCTGCCCAGCAGCGATTGTTCAAAGCTCTGGCCTCAGCACTGACAGCAGCGATTGTCCCTGTCTCCAGCCTCCCTCTTCTAACTGCCTCCACCCAGTCCCACTCCCCTGTTCCTCTGCCTATCCCATCCACACCTACAGACCAGCCTGCACACACCTCAACACCCAAGGGAAGCTCATCCAGACATAAGCACCAGAGTGCTTATTTGGATTTGGGTGCTCTCTGGCAGCCCCGGGCCCTGGCACACCCCAGGGGCATCAATCAGAGCCACAGCAGAGCCCCACGTGATTTGCCACTTGCTCAGAAATAGGTCAAAGGTCATAAGACCTTCTCCTTGGGATATCTCGCCCCCGCCCCCAAGGGCTGATTTTAATCATCTTGGTGTCCTTTCACTCTTGGTGACAAGCCCTTGCCACCACTGTGAGATGACTGTTCTGACGATCTGGTCTGCCCTGATTTTTTGCCTTTTGACCGTCTGGTTTTTGATCTTTTACTGTGAGGGAGCCTCCTAGTCAGGGACTCTCCGGCGAACAGTAGGTCAGGTACTTTGCTCCCCTGCTCGACAACACAAAAATGGGGCAGTTATACTATTTCACAAGTCACTCTCTTTCACAGTTTTAAGGAGGAGAAGGGTGAGATGAGGAGGGTAGATGGCTCCTCCTACATCTTACTATTATTGTTACTCAATCATCCCTTCTTAATGTCTACGGCTCTAATGGTATGGATATACAATTCTGGGAACATGTATTCTCTATGGTCATGTTCTGCAACTAACTTTCTGGTGGGGTGGCTGCAACCAAATCATGGACCCCTTCATTGATAGAAACTCTCTCGGCCAGTGCGTCCCCAACAAAATGTAAAAAGTCTTTAAAAATTCTGTACAATCCAGAGGATTCATAGACGCTTGGAAGATTTATAATCCCGATAATATGAAATATAATTTTTATTCTCCCACACATCAATCTAAATCTAGGATAGATTACATTTTTCTCACACTTCACCTACTTTCTACATTAGCACATGCTGAAATAGGATCTATACAAATATCGGACCACGTCCCGGTGCTTGTGGATATAGAAATTTTGCCTCAAACTTCTAGATCATGTAAATGGTGTTTTAACAATACTTCTTGACAGACAACATTTTTGTGGAACAGTTTGAATAATTTTTTAAAGAAAATGTTGCTAGCAATACTAATCCCAATCTTCCCTTTCATATCATTTGGGATGCCTGTAAGGCCATGGTGAGAGGATACATTCTAGAATATGTAGGGGCCAAGAGGAAATGGGCTCTTAAGGATTCCTCATCTCTGCTCTCCCCTACTAAACAACTTAAGCATGCATATTACACATCTAATGATGACACTACTCTAAAGTGCCTCATCCAAGCAAAGCTGTATTTCAATAAAAGATCCACTAAGAGGAATCGCCTATGTTAATGAAGATCAATGCTAGGTTTTATGAAGGACGCAATAAAGCAGGTAGGTTGCTAGCAAGCTATCTCCGAATTAAATCTCAAAAATCTAACATATTCAGTTTCAAAGATGACATAGGGGTTAAACATTTTAGAGATACTGAAATTATACAATGTTTTTCAGATTTTTACCAACACGCCAGAATAGACCCCTCAGATGAAGCTCTTGTCTCCTTTTATAACCCTCTTCCACCACCCTCTTTTCCATCTCAAGACTTTTCCATTTTGGATACTGATTTATCCATCTCTGTGTTAAAGATGGCTCTTTCTACACTTCCTACAGATAAAGCCCCTAGACCGGACGGTTTTACAGCTGAGTTTTATTTCTGTTTCTCGCATATTTTGCTTCCTCATTTGCTTTCCTTATACTGATATTTTCTTTCCAATAATGAGGCTTGTGGCACCATTTTGGAAGCAATGTTGTGTTTGATCCCAAAGAAAGACAAAGACCTCTCCTATTGTGTGAACTATCGACCCATTTCTCTTATAAATTTAGACTGCAAAGGTTTTGCTAAGACCTTAGCTCTGAAGCATTAATAAATATATTCCAGATCTGATTGGCATAGAACAAACCAGAATTGCAAAGGGTTGATATATGGTGGATAATTATCAAATGTTCTTGGATATATTGTACCTTGCATTAAATAGCTCTACACCTATGGCTGCTATTACATTGGATGCAAAGAAAGCCACTGACCGGGTTCGCTGGAAATTCAAGATGCATGTGCTTAAATGGCATGGTTTCGGACCTGGTATTTTAAAATACATTAGTTTGCTCTATTTTTCCCCTACAACCTCCATCTTTGTAAATGGTCTTCGTACTTTCCTCTCTTATGCGGTGCATGTCAAGGGTGTCCCTTGTCTCCTTTACTTTCTATATTGACTTTAAAGCTTTTCCTCCATACTTTGTAAAACTCGTCTTACTTTCATGGCTTTTCGTACAAAGGCACTCACCTCAAATTCACTGCTTATGACATTATTCTCTATGTCTTGAATACCCCCCCAAATATTGCTGCCTGCCTTTAAAGATCTTGTTATCCTGTATTCTGACTTATCTGGGTACAAATTACATTTCACTAAATCTGAGGTCCTTTAGTTGAATAAATATTGTTTAAAAAAAAAACATGTTTGCGGACACGGGTTTCAAGTGGAATTCTCAATACATTAAGGGGGTCATTGTGACCTCATTGGTAAAAGGCACGTACCACCGGTTAGAAGACCGCCATAACACCGCCGCGGCCGCGGTAAACCGCCACAGTCATTCTGACCCACAACTGCCAACCCGCCAAAAATCCGACCTCCACTGCAGTCCGCCACATCAGCGGTCAGCGATAAACTGGAGATGACCAAACCTCCACCGTCACGCCAACAGAAATACGCCCATGCCATTACGACCCACGAATCCACGCAGCGGTCATTCAAACGCGGTATTCCATTGGCGGTACACACCGCCGCGGTCAGAATACACACCCAGCACCAAAACACAGCCACATTGGACAAATCGAAATACACACACCTGATACACATACATGCACCACTCCCACACAATCAATCAACTATAAAACACACACCCACATCACCCACAAACCCCCACTACTAGAAATTAAGAGACAAGGCGCAATACACAGAGAGAGAGCACAGGGAACGCAAACCACAACACACACAGGAACCCAACATCAACACCCACACCACATCTACGCGCAAAGCACCACACACCACCACACTCATCACCACATACACCACCCCACACCTCATCCACACCACCCCATGGCACCCCAAAAGCACCCCCGGTTCTCGGACCAAGAACTCAGGGTCATGGTGGAGGAAATAATAAGGGTAGAGCCCCAGCTCTTCGGCACACAGGTGCAGCACACCACAATAGCCAGGAAGGCGGAGCTATGGCAAAGGATCGTCGACAGGGTCAACGCTGTGGGACAGCATCCCAGAAATCGGGAGGACATCCGCAAGCGCTGGAACGACCTACGGGGGAAGGTGCGGTCGATGGTGTCAAGGCACAACATCGCTGTGCAGAAGACTGGCGGCGGACCCCCACCCACCCCACCCGAATTCACAGCATGGGAGCAAGAGGTCTTGAACATCCTGCATCCTGAGGGCCTCGCTGGAGTAGGCGGAGGAATGGACTCTGATAAGTCTAATCTCAACTACTTCATCCCCCCCAACCACCAGCATGACAACCCACACCCCCACCCTCACCCCCAACCCCCCATCACACATCCTCCCTGCTAAGGTCTCACAAGCACAACCCACCCAACCCAACACCAAGCCCTGAATGCCACCAAAAACCATGGACACCCATCACCTAAGCATGACCACTGCACATAACCACCCCCCCCCCCACAAACCACCCTCACAAATCCTCCCACAAGAGAATGGCAGCACTGGGGGACAAGGGCACACACAAATCGCACGCCATGGCACACACAGAACCAATAACCATACTCTTTTACCCCTGCAGGACCCGAACGCCAACACACCGGTCAGGAGGGTCCAGAAATGTCCATGCCACCCCCAGAACAGGCCCCCAGTGATGACAGCAGCTCTGTCGACCTGGAACCTGATGACCAGCCCGGACTATCGGGGACCTCTGGACAGTCGGTTCCCCTCAGACAGCCACAGGCCACAGCAGACCTACCCCCCTCTGGAAACACCAGCACAGCACCCACCCAGCGGGCCCATGTCTCTGTCTCCAGGACAGGTCAAGCAGCGGTGTGTCTACCACTACAGGGCACCCAGGGTAACCCACCACCCCAACAACAACAGGGACCTGGGGGCAGTGGTAGTGGGCACACCGTCCAGGGGACAGAGGCCCAGGAACAAAAGGGAACTGGGAGGGCTGCTGTGCGACAGAGGGAGGACAGGCCTAGGGAACCCTCTGTCCAAGAGGCCCTCACCACCATCATGGGAGCGTATCACCACTCCCAAGAGACGATGGCGACGGTCCTGGCCAGCTTCCAGGAGATCCAGGCCAGGCAGGAGGAACAGTACATGGGGTTCCGGGAAGAACTGCGTACCATCAGTTCCGCAATGGGTACAATCGTGGTGGCACTCAACCAGATTGTTACCACATTGCGGGACCATGTGGCCCCCCAAAGGGCCCCTGCCACTAGCATGGATGAAGAACAGCCCACCACCTCCGCCGGCGCTAGTGGTCAGGAGGCCCCGACACAACAGCAACGGGCCACCCGGACCCCACCCCCTGCAGAACAAGAACCAACCCGCAAGAAAGGCCTGAGATCCAGGAAGAAGACAGAGTAGGATGTCAAGACCCCCGCCAGGAAAGGATCCCCCCGGATGTCATCCCACTGTCCCACTTGTTCACCATGTCCAACCTAGAACTGCTCCTGCTCCACCTTCCACAGGCATAAGGACAATGCACCTGTGCAAACGAGAGTCTGGACTCTGCCAAGGACATGCCTCCACCATCACCCATCACCCTTTTTGAACTATTCACCCATTTCTTCACTTCAATCAACACAATTATTGCACCAAAACCATCTGGAGTCTGTAATTTATTTTCTTTAAACCAAATGTATTAGACATAACCAACCAAAAATGTCCAGTTACATTGTGATGACAACATACCAGTGTCACACAGCGGTAGTCCATGGGGAAAGAAACCAGAGGGCACTCCGTGGGGACCAGATCACTGAAATAGGAAGTGAAATCCACAACTAACTTACCATACATTGGGGGGAAAGGACAGACAGTAGAGAGCCAGTACTGTAAAAGATAGTTTTAAATGCTGGAGTAAATTCTTACCTGTGTGTCACTGGAAATACTGCAGTATCACTCTGTCCCTGTTGTCTGTGTCGTCCTCTTCGTCTTCCTCCTCTTCACTCTCCGCAGGCTCCACAGCAGCCACAACACCACCATCTGGACCATCCTCCTGCAGGAAAGGCACCTGGCGTCGCAAAGCCAGGTTGTGAAGCATGCAGCAGGCCACGATGATATGACACACCTTCTTTGGTGAGTACATTAGGGATCCACCTGTCATATGCAGGCACCTA